>NC_065448.1:157495375-160346724 GCF_917563875.1 Diabrotica virgifera virgifera | reverse complement strand
ATTGGGGTGTTAAAATCATCTGTCAATCATTGTTCAATATGGAGATTTTGGATAAACAAATTAAATGTTGTGTATATTCATATTAGTTTTTATTGTTGTGATGGCAGAGAAAAAAGTTTATAATTGTAGTGACTTTTTAAATAGTTTTTGAAAGCGACAGGTATGTAATAATTGTAAATGTTTCAGTGTCCTAATAAAAAATTTCATAGGTACCTACCTATTTGGTAGAACCTACCAAAGTAGTATGAAATGCTTTGATTTACATAATTTGATTACCATCAAAATTTCATTCAATATTCACCTAATATATTGTTTTCTTACTCTATGTTTTGTTGTATTTAATATTTCAAGTCTACATAATTTCAATTTAAAATCAAAATAATTTGATTTAATTCAGAACTGTCAAAAGTTTAATCCGTTTCGTTAGTTGATCTTCGCACATGATGACGCATGGTCCCCGTGGGTAAACATTTAAGGTGAATGAATTTCAATATTAACTGCGCTGATAAGCGGGTTCGAACCCCAATAGAAACTTTTATTTTTTTTATTTTTTATATATTTTATGATTGTAAGTATATTTATTATATATTTTTTTCCGAAAATACTTACCTATTTAGTTAAAATTTTTACCGACAATTATTTTTCAGAAATCAATTGTGGCATTTTTCAATGTGTTTGTGTGTGTTTTATTCTTTTATTATTTTAATTTTTGTCACTGTTTTATTAGAAATTTTGAGAAATAGTAAGTATAATTTTAATAATTGAAAAAACTGTTTAAAGTATATTAATTTCATTGAAATCATATAATAGAAGTATAACTTCTTACGTGCGTACAAAGTACACACACATTCATTTTTCTTGTTACAAAATGTCTTAAATTACTGACAACAAATAAAGAAGACTAAGCGTAAGATCAGGTCTTGGACAAGGACAACCCTTATGATTTTTGCTATTCAATTTGGCCTTGGAATATGTAATAAGTAAAATATCATCTAAGCTGACTGGAGGATTTGCGAATCCAGGATCAAAACTATTGTTGGCTTTGATAAAGATATAGGTGCAGTCGCTCATTCTGCAAGAGACGTAAGAGAGGTGTTTTTACAACTCGAGGAATAAACAGGTAGTCTGAGCCTTCGAATAAATGAAGAGAAGGCGAAACACATGCTCTTCTTCTTTATGTACCAGGTCCTTTCAGAACGTTGGTTACCATCATAGCTATCCTAATTTTATCACTGCCACCCTAAATAGCATGCTTGTATCAACACCATACCAATCTCGCAAGTTCTTCAACCATGAGGTTCTGCTTCGTCCTGGACCGCGTTTGCCTGCTATTTTTTCTTGCATAATATTTTGTAGCAACCTATATTTGGGACCTCTCATTACATGTCCAAAGTGCTCCAGCTTTCTCTGCTTGATGCTTTTTATGATCTCAGTAGTCTTGCTGAGACGTTCTAGTATTGTGGAGTTTCGAATCTTCTCCACCCAGGAAACTTTTAAAATTCTTCTATAGCACCACATTTCGAAAGCCTCAAGGCGATTTAGATCGATTTTATTCACAGTCCAGGACTCGACACCATAAAGTAAGACCGAGAACACGTAGCAGCGAAGTAGGCGGATCCTAAATGCCAATTTTAGGTCTCTGTTACATAACACCTTGGACATCCTTCTAAAAACGGCTCTAGCCTGCTCTATCCTAGATCTAATTTCGCCGTGACTTTCTGCGTTAATATTTAGTTGCTGTCCAATGTAAACGATTTTATTAACTTGCTCAAGTTTGGTATTATTTACATATATAGACGATTTTATATGCTGCTGTTTACTTATTACGAGTATTTTGGTTTTCAGTATGTTCAGATCCAAACCTGCCTCCCTACAACTCTCAACGACACTATCAAGTAGTGTTTGCAGATCTTCTTGACTAGAAGCTAGGAGTACTGTATCGTATCGAAATACATGCTAGTAACCAACAATCTAAGACCAAGAGTTAGGCAGAACATACCTATTAATGACCACAACTTTGAAGTAGTAACAGAGTTTAAATATCTAGGGGCGGTAATTACAGATGACAAGCAAATATAAGAAGAGGTCTCAGCAAGAATAGCTGCGTGGAATAGAGCATTATATTCCCTATCGCCATTATTAAGACCTAAGCTTTTAAAAATATAATCTAAATTACGACTGTACAGCCCTACATGGACTCTGCATCAGCGGGAAATAAATAAGCTGCTGGTATTTGAAAGCGAAGTTCTCAGAATGATAATTGGCCCTTAAAGAGATTAATCGACAGAAGAGTGGAGAATGCGCCGCAGAGCTGAATTGGTGACTGTGTAAGGTACCTACTAAAAACATCGTCAGACATATATAAACGCTAAGATAAGATGGGCAGGTCATGTGGTAGATCAGAGGAAGACAGAGTGTTAAAGACAGTGTTTTTGAGAGACGATAGAAGATCATTAAGCCATCCCAGAAAAAATTGGAAGGATGATGAAGAATCGAACTACCCTTATCCTGAATTAGTAAAGGCTGCTTGAAGAATTATTTGCATATTTGAAACAACTATGTGAACCATTTTATTTCACTTTAAAAATCGTGAAATCCAAACAGCGAGAGAAAAATTTAATAGCTTTTTTACACTTTTAGATAATTAAAAGGTAAAGTTTTCAATCCTAATAGCAACATTAATAATATTGAAAAATATTAAAAATACTACTAAAAGATTGAAAACTTATACGTCCATTTCCCTGGTGACACCTCCAAGGCTTCTACAATATGCAAGCCAGATAGATGCTGCAGTGAAAACAAAAGGGAAGGAATTCTACACTATGCAATTCATAACCACCGTCTGGAGCTTGGTAAAGTTCCGACGGGAAATGGACCTAGTTACTCTATAGGAGTAATACTAATATAAAATAAAAATAAAAATGTATACCATTTTTATTCAGTTGCAATGCGAAGGCAAAACAATCTTATTTTTCACTTAGAATACGGAGCGCAGTCCAGCACTCTGAACCGACGATTTTCGACTCTTATTGAAGTCATCTTCGGAGAGGCGTAGGCCTGCTGCTCCAAACTCGAAGTGACCAACCATGAAAGCTTATCCACACATTGCAACTGACGTGTATGGGTTAGGTGACTAGCGTCATCTGGCAATTGAAAGATAAAGTTTTCAATCCAAATCGCAACATAAATAATATTGAAAAATATTAAAAATATTACTAAAATATTGAAAACTTATTGGTCCATTTCCCTGGTGACACCTCCAAGGCTTCTACAATATGCAAGCCAGATGGATGCTGCAGTGAAGATAATTGTTTCATAGCGGCTAGCGAAAAATTTCAAATTTTAAAAATGGCTCGGACTATCAAGGAGCTTGGCCACCCCTGCTTTATACCTTCTTAATGCACTTGAAACGCTAGATTGGTGGATTCCCATAACATCAGCAATAAATTGCTGCGATCGTCCGTCCCCAATTAAAGCTAAAATTTGGGCTGCTTGTTCTGACGTTATATTACCCTTTTTTTGTAAGAGCGCACTTCCTATTTAAAACTCAAACAGACATAGTGCACAAATCAAATTCTCGAACACAAATGTCCAAAATAAATCCTTTTTTAACAACGTTTCCTTTGCTGTTTTTTTTTCTGTAAAAACACTCTTTAACTTGAAATGTTATGGGCTTGTAGACACCTAAAGAAGACGATAGACGAGTATTATAACATTCTGCTAAAAAATTAAATTTTAAATTTTATTCTGTTTCAAAAATTTTGCTATACTTTTTGTGATTAGTGTATATAAAATTTGTTAATATACTCGTATTCCAATAAGAGTAAACAAACAATAAATAATTTAAAAGAATTACCATATTTACCTCATACCATGTGTTTATAGTCACATAACGTACATACGTCTTATTTTATAATTACCTTCATATCTTTAGAAAACATTTATTCGAATAACTGGAACCTGCTCGTGCCTTTTCAGGTTTTATTTTTGATTTATGTAAACTTTCAGTTATTTTCTCACCAATGTACAGTTCCGTTACCTTGGCCCAGTGGAAATAAAATCTCATTTGTGACCAAACCTGGAGAGCACGATGTAAATGTTTCTTCGTTTGATAATACTTCACATGTACGTTGCCACGTTAGGCCATTTTTCTTAGTATGTAAAGAAATTTTTACATTTGTGAATATCACATTCGTTGATATAAAATCGTAATTAAACATTGGGATTTTCCTTCGTTTCTTCGGGTTTTTCTTCGTCAAAAAAAATTTTTTTTTTTTTTGGAAAAAAGCTTATAACTTTTTTTAGAAATGGTTGCGGGTCCATTTTTATTTCTATTTGATTTATTTAATCAAATAATATATTTTTTATTTTCTTTTTTAGGTTTTTGCGTTCACCACCTCCAAAAATACAAAAAATGGTTTTTAGGGGGTTTTTGGGGGTGTGAACGTGTTTATCCCATTTTTAAATGTTTTAAAGGAATTAATTACTTCAATTTACATATTGCCTATAAAATATCTACATTGATTTGATCTATTTTGAAGTCTACAAACAAGGAAAAATCCTCAAAAATCCTAATAGACAGTTTCTTTGGATTCTTGAAAGTGGCAAACGTTACAGAAAAATCAGAAAATAATAAAAATATAGTGTTTGTTAAAATACACCAAATAGAAGAAAAAATTAGCTCTGCAGCCATCTCCAAACAATGTTATACGCTTTTTTCGAAAAAAAAAATTTTTTTAAGGTTATGTACACTCAACTTACGGATCTATAAAAAATAGACATGTTTTGTAAAAGCCCCAACTATGCCTGTTAATTTTTTAAAATTTCAAAATTAATTGCATCACACCTAAAAGAAACAAAAACCAAAAATAAAGTTTTTGATGGTGAGGGAAGGGGGTGGTAAATTAAAATTACGTTGATTCTTACTTTTTATCACACAGAACTTAAAAAAATGAGAAAAATTTAATTCGGAGTGTGAGAGAGGGTAGCTTTTAAATTATTTACCTTGTCCATAAGTGGAAAGTTTGATACACCACTGTCGACGTATGTGCCACTAAAAAGTGACGGCACAGTGTTCATACGTTTTATTTTAGGTTCAACATGTTAAGTTATAGGCTCTTATCGTGCCTAAAATGATTAGTAAATTTCACCTATACCGGCTCCTAGTCTACTACTCCTATATTCAACTTCCAGAAAGGCGTCTCTACACGTGGAAATCCCCTCAAGACGGACATCAAGGTAGAATAGTACGGAATCAAATAGACTACATCCTAATAAACCACCGATTTCGGAACAATATTAAAGATGTAAAAACTTACCCCGGCGCCGATATAAACTCGAATCATAATTTATTCTGCTCCAAAATACAAATCAAACTAAAGAAACTAGCAAAGCCAACTAAGCCTAGTAAGATATATTTCGACCCCCTTAAAAACCTCCAAACGCGCGAACACATATCACAGCAGATAAATAGTAAAATGCACAGAATATCATATATACCAAACGAAAACAGAACTATTAACGAATCTTGGTACGATATTCAAAACTCGATTTTAAAAGACGTAAGGGAATCTTTAAAAACACCTACAATGTTAGCAAAAAATGACTGGATGAACCCAGAAATTCTAGACCTGATGGAAGTTCGACTAAAATACAAAAATAGAAATATCATCAAATGCCCTGAAATTAATAAACTCATAAAAAGAAAAATTAAACAGGCCAAAGAACACTGGCTCGAGAATTCATGTAAAGAAATAGAAGACCTCCAAAAAAAGCATGCTAGTTCCAACCTCCACAAGAAACTTAAATATACCTCCGGAATTAGATAACAGAAAAATGCTCACGTACTTAAATCCGCAGACGGAAAAATTTGTGATCACGAACAACAGTGCAGAGAATGGGAGAGACACATCAGTGACATTTTTGACGATGCTTCTCGAGAAGATGCTCCAAATATTACCTGTGACAACCAATTAGACAGAGGTCCCAGTATAATGAAGTCGGAAGTCATAAAAGCAAGCCAAAAACAATAAAGCACCTGGACCACATCAAATCCCTGTTGAGCTACATAAACTTTTAGATGAGGGAAACATTACCTACTTGACTACTTTCTTCAACAAAATTTACAACGAAGGAAAAATACCAGATGATTGGTTGGAGTGACTGTTTATAATATTACCAAAGAAAAGCAGGCCCACCAAATGTAGCGATTTTAGACTAATCAGTTTGATGAGTCACACACTTAAGATACTTTTACGTATTATACAAAACCGAGTATTCCTTCTGTGCGAAACTAGAATGGGTAATAAGCAATTTGGATTTAGAAATGGTCTAGGAACTAGAGAAACGCTATTTTGTATGCGCGTTCCCTTACAAAAAAGTTGTGAATTCCGAAAGAACGTTTATGTTTGTTTCATCGACTTCGAGAAAGCATTCGACCGAGTACAACATGATACACTTTTCGATTGCCTGCGGGCAGCAGGACTTGACCACTACGATATAAGACTGCTGAAATACTTATATTACAATCAAGTAGCCTCCATCCAAATTGGAGACAGTCGTACTGAAAAACTACCGATAAAACGTGGAGTACGACAAGGTTGTGTTTTATCACCCACCCTTTTTAATCTGTACTCTGAAGAAATCTTTAGGGAGGCTTTGGATGACAGACAAGAGGGAGTAAGGCTAGGCGGAGAAGTAATCAACAATATTAGATACGCTGACGATACAGTCATTCTTGCTGAAAATTTACAAGATTTTCCGACACTACTAATTCTAGTCAGTAAAGCAAGTTATCGGAGAGGCCTTAAAATTAACATTTCAAAAACAAAGTGGATGGTAGATGAAAAGATTAATATAGATATATAGATCAGGGTCGAGAAGAAGAGGACGACCTAGAAGATCTTGGAAAAATGAAGTCGACGAAGCCATGTCTAAGAAAGGATTGGAAGACGGAGATTGGGAAGATCGAAAAAAATGGAAGTCCTGGCTGACGGAAGGGAAACGGCATTAGCTGTAGACAACCCTTTATATATATATATATATATATATATATATATATATATATATATATATATATATATATATATATATAAACTAGAAATGATCACAGCTGATTAGTAATTATCAATTTACAAATTATTGGGTTAACAGCTGAAATGGAAGACTCAGTGTACTCTTTTCTACGATTCCAATATTTCGTTAACAGTCGTTAACATCATCAGGGACGCTGAAATAATATTAAAGGTATAATAGTGAAACTGGGTATTAAAAAACAACTCACCAGTTTGAGATTTTAGTCAACGATGTTATAAATGTGTAAAAAAGCGGCATTAACAAAAAGAATTGCAGTGAATGTTAAATCACAAAAATTAAAAAATATAACAAATATAAAAAAAATGGAACTATAATATAAATAACTATGCTAAAAAACCACTAATTATTAAAATCTTTTAAATTCGTCGCACAGAAAGGTATTAGAGACAATTATGTCAATATACTGTCAATTATGACAGAAAGAGGTAGTATATTATGAACTAGAATCTAAACTAAAATCTTTATTGACATTTAAGTTTTTATCAAGTTCAAGAAGGAAAGAATAGATCTCTGTTAATTGTTTAATATCTGTTCTTTTATTAATTGTCTGTTCATTCTGATAAATAAATGCCATTTCAAGAAAAGTTTTTTTGTGATAGTTCTTTTCATTTGTTAAAATTTTTACAGATTCAAAGTCCATATTATGGCTTTCATTTACAACATGTGTAGCTAAAGAGCACCTGTCTGGATATAATCTACAATCACTTTTATGATGATGTTAACGATATTATATATACGTCCCTGATGATGTTAACGACTATTAACGAAATTTTCAGCTGTTAACCCAATAATTTGTAAATTGATATATATATATATATATATATATATATATATATATATATATATATATATATATATATATATATATATATATATATAGATCAGGGTCAGCTTTATCTTGATGGAGAGGAGTTAGAACTGGTGAATCATTTCAAGTACCTTGGCAGCTGGTTAAATGTAAATTGTGACTCTCATGAAGAGATAATAACTAGGAACGAAATATCACGGAAGGCTTTTATGACCTGGAAACCAGTTTTATGTTACAGAAACCTGTCGATGGATATTCGAAAGAACGTCCTGAAGATGTGTGGTCTATCTTATTGTATGGTTGTGAGACATGGACGTTAAAAACCACAATACTAAACAAAATAGAAGCATTCGAATTGTGGTGATATTGACGAATCCTAAAGATATCGTGGGTTTCGCACACTTCCAATAAAGATGTTCTTCAAATGATGAATTCAGATCGTCTGCTTATGAGCATCATAAAAAGGAGAAAAACAGAATACTTTGGCCATATATTTCGAGGACCTAAATACCATCTGCTTCGCCTTATAATAAAAGAAAAAGTGGAGGGAAAGAGATGAATTGGTCGAAAGAAACTTTCATGGCTGCGTAATATTAGACAATGGTGTGGCTGCACAGTAGAAGAATTATTTCGCGCAGCAGCCGATAGAGAAAGGTTTCAGGAAATTGTAAACATGATGACGGCCAACGTCTGAATACAGACACGGCACCTAAAGAAGAAGAGAAGTCTATTACTATTGTTTACTAGTCATCAACTCATTCACCACGTGCTTAACATCCATTTGTTTAACCCCCTTTCTTTATCAACCTAGCTTGAGACCGGTTATGCTCATTAAATCATTATAAAAATGCGTAATCGCAAATTCATAACAGTAATCGTTAGTGACAGCGTTTAAATAATTGAGAAATATTAACGTGAAATTGAGAATTAATTAACTAATCAAATTAATTTAATTCACAATTTGTCATTAAATGTCTGACTTTTGTTCCCGTTAATCATATAAATTGCGGACTAAACGGTTCTCGATCACTGAAGAAGCGTTTTATGCTTACGGCTTAAAAAGTTCTATAAAAACAAAACCTATTTTCTATCAAAATCTCTTAGGTATTCAAATTCAGCTTAAAAATATTTATAAAATACAAACACGTTTCACTCATGGCAACACTGTATTGTTGTGGGTCACGGAACACAGAACGGACAGAATAGGCACTAGGGAACTAGATTTATGTTGCGTGGTCAAGATTTGATTAACTCGAGTGGTCTATGTTTAACTTGCTATAGTAGCACGGTGGACGCGCTGACAATGTAGACATGGCGTGGGCAGTAATGTGGAAATCAGAATAACTATATTAGGTTGTAGTCAAAGGGACAACTTTATTTATATTGCAGTTCTCTCGAGAAATGTGCTTGACGACACATTAAAATGGAACTAACGATTTAAAAAAAACTTACATAAATTTGAAAGAAATTATTTTTATAGGTGCCTAATAATGTATACCTATTATAGTCTGGGCTGATTATCGGAGAATAGGCCATTTTCGGGAAAAGTTATTTACCAACAATTTTATTGCTGGAATCGAAGCTTATGATTATATATATATTAATAATATAGGTATGCAAAGCCCGCAGATAGTGTGCTATTTTTTTTATAAACAAAAAGGCGCCCGAAAATCGTGTTTTTTTCAATTATTGCTCTATAACTCCGAAGATTTTAGCTTTACAACAAAAACATTCAAATAAAAATTCACCGCAATTAAATTCTGCATAGAGATATGTTTTTTACAATCTGCTCCGACGAAAATTTTCCTCAAAAATTCGGGGTTTTCCCAACAAAATCTTTAATTTTCAAATTAAGTTTTAGATAAGTAATTATCTACCAATAATTAAATAATTTGTTGACTTAAAAGCCTTCTTGGTTTGGATTATATTTCCAGAAGCTGGTGAAAACTGAACGAATATTTTAGCAACAATTTAATTGTTAATTAATAATTCACGGTCGCAATAATAACCAAAATAATTATGATACACTGATCAAACTTTGAAATGTTATAAAGATGAGATGCCTATTTAACATTTTGTCGACAAAATATAAATTTTTTATTTTTTTGCATAATCTTTAAATGATTAAAAAAATAGTTATAAACAAATTAACGTTTATCAGAAAGTTTTTATTATATTCTGAATTTAAAAAATAGTTTAAATGCGTATTTCAAATATCTTGAAAAGGAATGTTTTAAAACTTTTTTACAACCATTTTCAAAAAAGTTATGAAACAGCAAAATAAACATACTATTACTGCGTATTTTATAATTTTTTTAATTCTTTAAAAGCGTAAAAGTGAGTTTAAAGTACAAGCTAATTATCTACAAAAAATATAAATTATAAGTTTAATGGTTATATTTTAATTAAAGATTATAAATATGTTTTTTTGTAATTTACACGCGCGAAAGTATACTAATACAGTACCGTAGCTATGTATTATGTATTCACCCGTAGACATACATAACTCGCGCGAGTTTAAAGCGTGTCAGGCGCTTCGAGTGAACATCTCCGGCTCTGTATCAAGCATACTTTCGCGCTAAAAATTAGAAAAAAAAGTATTTTTAATCTTTGATTAAAATAGAACCATTGAACTAATATTTGATATTCTTTGTGGGTAATTATATTGTACCACAGACTCACTTTTAAGCTTTGAAACAATTAAAACAAATTATAAACACCGGAGCAATCGTATATTTATTTTGCTGTTTCATAACTTTTTTGCAAAAGGTTGGAAAAATTTTTTGAAGCATTCATTTTCAAGACCTTGGAAATACGCATTTTAGGTATTTTTTAAAATTAGAATATAATAAAGAATTTCTGAGAAATGTTAATTTGTTTATAACTATTTTTTTAAACATTTAAAGATTATGCAAAAACACAAAAAAATTTATATTTTGTCCACAAAATATTAAATAGGCATCACATCTTTATAATCTTTCAAGTTTAATCAATGTCTCATAATTATTTTGGTTTTTACTGCGACTGTAAATTGTTAATTAACAATTGAATTGTTGCTAAAATATTCGTTTAATTTTCACTGGCTTCTGCAGTTACAATCTATACCAAGAAAGCTTTTATTTTTCCAAGTTATTTAATTATTGACAAATAATTACTCGCCCAAAAAATTTATTTGAAAATTCGAGATTTTGTTGGGAAAACCGACATTTTCCGAGGTAAATTTTCGTCGGAGCACATCGAGAAAAACATTTCTCTATGTAGAATTAAATTGGGGTGAATTTTTATTTGAGTGTTTTTGGTGTAAAGTTAAAATCTTCGGAGTTATGGACCAATAATTGAAAAAAACACGATTTGGGGGCGCCATTTTGTTAATAAAAAAAGTAGCAGACTATCTGCGGACTTTGCATACCTATATTATTAATATATAGGATCATAATATTCGATTCCAGCAATAAAATTACTGGTAAATAACTTTTCTTTCTACTTTACCAGCGTATTATAACTATTTTCTTTTTCAAAATTTAAATATGCAAAAAAACGAAAAATTTATATTTTGCCCATAAAATATTAAATAAGCATCTCATCTTTATAATCTTTATAAGTTTGATCAATGTATCATGATTTATTTGGTTATTAGTGCGATCGTAAATTGTTAAGTAACAATTGAATTGTTGCTAAAATATTCGTTTAATTTTCACCGGCTTCTGGAATTACAATTTATACCAAGAGAGCTTTGATGTCACTAAGGTATTTAATTATTGATTAATAATTACTTACCTAAAACTTTATTTGAAAATTAGAGTTTTTGTAGGGAAAACCCGCATTTTCCGAGGAAAATTTTCGTCGGAGCAAATCAGGAAAAACATATCTCTATGCAGAATTTAATTACGGTGAATTTTTATTTGAGTGTTTTTGTTGTAAAGTTAAAATCTTCGGAGTTATAGAGCAATAATTGAAAAAAATACGATTTGTCGGCGCCATTTTGTTTATAAAAAAAGTAGCACACTATCTGCGGACTTTGCATACCTATATTATTAATATATAGGATCTTATAATTCGATTCCAGCAATAACATCGCTGGTAAATAACTTTTCCATGAATTTTGCTAATAAGCCCAAAGTACTAATAATGTATTCTTACAGAGAAAAAAAAAACGATCAACATTTTAAGATCATTGAAACATCTTACAGGGGTAAATCAATTAATAATATGTTGATGTAACTAGGAGAGCAACATACTTTTAGGGTACGTTAATAACGGAGACCATCGCATCGCATCTCCTCGCCTAGAGCATAGCATCGTACTCTTCATGTTCGTGAACTCTCGCATTTAAAATAATGCATTTACTTTACCTGGCGATCGATACAATGGTACGAGGGATACTATCGAGCGAGAGTAGGCGCCTCGTCATGAGCGCTCACTTAGATAAGCCTGGGGCCTGATTCTAATTCATTTCGATGTCGCAATTTAATTTCGACTCCGCCAGAATAGATGCAACTTATAGCGATCCTTATTCATTTCGATATTAGTACCAACTGGTAATATTAACGTTATCATTTTGACACTGCTCAGAATTTGGGTTGGTCCTTCTATTTATTGGATTTATTGGCTATGCAACCACTGCAACGTTTGTTGATAGGCTGGGCAAATTATCGAAAAGATGTCATTTTCGGAAAAGTTATTTACCAATAATTTTTTTGCTAAAATCGAATCTTAAGATTGCATATATTAGTAATATGGGTTAGGTATGACAAATCCGCAGAAAGTGCTTTTTTTTTTCAATTAGTGCTCTGTAACTCCTAAGATTTTTCCTTTAAACCAAAAACACCCAAATAAAAATTCACCTCAATTTAGTTCTGCACAAAGTTATTTTTTCCGATTTCCTTCAACACAAATTTTACTCGGAAAATCCGAGTTTTCCCAAAAAAATCTGCAATTTTCAATAAAAATTTTAGAAAAGTAATTATTTATCAATAATTAAATAAATTGGTGACATGAAAGAGTTTTTATAGTAGACTATATATCAGGAGGCCGGCGCCAATCTAACAAATAGACTAAGTATTCACTATAATGGCATATAAAACAACATAATGCTATTCTACACCCCACCAGAATGAAAACAATGAGAACCTTCTCTGGTTACACCTCCGAGGCTTCTACAATTTGCAAGCCATACGGATGCTGAGACTAAGGAAGATGAGGGAATTCTACAATTCACGTCCCGTCTGCTCAGCGCGGTAAAGTTCCAACGAGAATGGTTCCCTTCATACTCCAATCAGAGTAAATGTAAATCAAAAATGAATAACCATTTTCAATTTCGTTGCAAAACGAAAATACAGCCAAACCATATTCTAGTCCAATCAGAGAGTGCAGCAAGCACCTCTACCGGTTTCGAAACTTATTAGTCTCTCATCAGGAGGCACATATGCTGCTCTCTCTGATCCAACCAAAACAAACCTCAGCGTGCAGTCCCGGATTGCAACGAACGAAATGGCATAGATGCCCTAGCGGCAACTGCTAGCAAAAAGACTAAGTTTTCACTCTAATGGCATATAAAACAACATAATGCTATTCTACACCCCACCGAAGTTTCCCATTGTTTTCATTCTGGTGGGGTGTAGAATAGCATTATGTTGTTTTATATGCCATTAGAGTGAAAACTTAGTATTTTTGCTAGCAGTTGCCGCTAGGGCATCTATGCCATTTCGTTCGTTGCAATCCGGGACTGCACGCTGGGGTTTGTTTTGGTTGGATCAGAGAGAGCAGCATATGTGCCTCCTGATGAGAGACTAATAAGTTTCGAAACCGGTAGAGGTGCTTGCTGCACTGTCTGATTGGACTAGGCGGTATTTTCGTTTTGCAACGAAATTGAAAATGGTTTTTCATTTTTGAATCTAACAAATAGTTTAGCAATAATTAAAATGTTAATTAAAAAATTTCGGTCAAAATAATAGCCAGAAAGATCATGATACACCAAAATAACTATGATTTTCGTATAAAAAAGCACTACATATACCTATCCAACGTACTTACAGAATTGAAATTTGACTATTCGAGCGGTCTCAGGAATGTTATAAAGAAACAATTTTTTGGTTTATAAACAAATGTAACCCCTCAGAAAATATCAGATTAAATTAAATTAAGTTAACGCTGTTGAAAAGGGCACGGCTTCTTCTTCGAAGAAAAAAAAATCGAATTGAGTGGTTCCAGGTAAAACCGGTCAAATTTGACCGGCATTTGCGGCAGAGTTATAAACAACAGGATTTCAATCTTTGAACCGTTACCTTTTTATTCCGGTCCTCTTTGTACATACAAATTTTCATATCTTCAAGACACTCAACAAAAAAGATTTATGTCACCAAGTTATTTAATTATTGATAAATAATTACTTCCCTAAAATTTTAGTTGAAAATTAAAGATTTTGTTTGGAAAACCCGACTTTTCCGAGGAAAATTTCCGCCGAAGGGAATCGAAAAAAAATATATCTATGTGCCGAATTAAATTACAGTGAATTTTTATGTGAGTGTTTTTGGTTTAACATTAAAATCTTCTGAGTTACAGAGCAATAATTGAAAAAAATATTTCGGAGGGCTAATTTGTTTATAAACCAAATAGCACACTTGCTGCGAACTTTGCATAGCTATATTACTAATATATGAAATCTTAAGATTTGATTTCAGCATGTTCAGCATGTCCAGCAGTAAAATAGCTGGTACATAATTTTCCTTGTTTTATACTAATTTTCCCAGATCCCTTTACCTTACACCTTTCATTGAGTTGATAATTCACGTTGTGAACATTCTGAATTATTATATTTCTAATTTAATACTATTCTATCTAATTCATCCAAAACCAGCAATTTTCCATAAAACTCAGCCATATTAATACCTTTTGCTTTAGTTTTCCTTGCTAGAAACAAACAAAACACATCTCAAAACACATTCATTCATGTCCGTGTCACAATAATTTCGACTCGAAATTTTAATATCAACCACTTTTTGGAGTCGCTATTAATTTCGATATATTTTATGACATCATTTCGTTAGTTCAACTAAAATCCACAAGGCTCGCACAGTCGCATTTCAACGTCTCCATATTGATTGCGACTTGTTTTGAGTAGAAATTTGAATTAGAATCAGAGCCCTGGTCTCGCTTCCGTTCCCTAATTAACTCACCTCGAAGTACTCCCAAAGGCTGAGGAGAATACTCTAAATTAAGAACTCTTCAACCCCTCATGCCCCAAATGCCTTCAATTAACTAGGGAACATTCTGCGGATCTTGGGGGCCAGAACAAAAGATTGAGTCCATCCTGCTGCAAAATTGGTTGAGGGATCATCTGTATGTATGTATAAAATAAAGTTCCAGAATGTCTTTTACATATCGCTGATCTTTTATGTCCCCACTGGCAAAGATTAAAGGCGAATTGAACCATAAGCGATGGCACCCCATGTCAAAACTCCAAAAGTGCGGTACATGTATCGTTTGACAAAAAAATGTGGCTTTTGTCTTTCTCTAGGTCCTCTTCTGATCCTGACTCGGTCATTAAGCATTCCTAAACAGAATCAAGATTCACCGCTAAAGCGTATAATATTGGCTCGTATGAATAAAAATATGAATGTAGTTTATGCTCCAAATGTTGGAGTATATACTCCATCTTCTCTTATGTACTGAGTAGAAACTCGTCGCATCAACATATTTTTATTCATATTAAATGGAGTATAAACTTATACTTTATGCTCATACTCATGAGAACATACTCGTGAGTTTAAACCCCGTTTTTGTTCATACCAATGAATATCTCGATACATAAAAGGAAATATAGGATGCAATGCAAAAATTACAGGGGCATAAGTATACTAGCATGTATGGAGAGTTTATATGGACAAATACTGAGAGACTAGAAGAATCTCTCTTAACTTAAAATTTGAGATGAGAAGGTATCTGCATAGACCACATGTGTACACTCCAAAAATTAATTAAGACAATAACGCCAAGAAATAGACTAATACATATTATGGCATTCGTCGATTTAAAAATGGTGTCTTTTATAATGCGAAATAAAAAATAAACGTTTGCCTATTCAGAAAAGGCTTTTATGATCGGTACTAGAAATTCGTAATTGATGGAATCGCTTTATCTCTGGAAGATAAATAGGCGTACCAGTTTTCCTTTTTCTAAATAGAAGCGTTCTGTAGCTGTTAAAAAACTAATTACAAGATGCCATATCGTTGGCCTCGTAAAAAAGTGCCTAAGTCCAAATTAACAAATTTTACGGGAGACGAAAAAAATTGATTTAAAGAATGATTTTGACTTAAAACTTTATCTTATTTGACACAGTTACTTAGAATAGTGTCAGTCAGCCTTCTCATAAAGATAGATCTATTTTTAAAATAGTATTACTTTAAAAATGGAGTTAGGCAACTTTCATTTTTGAAATAAGGAAAAAAATTTGGAATTAGGCACATTTAATAGCGAAAGTCATGAAGAAATATGCGTAACTACATAAAAACTCTCCAAAAATAAACTGTGAAAAATGCTTAAGTCCCACAAGAAAAACGAATGTGGGGTTTTAAGGATAATAATGCTACTTAAATGTAATTAACACAAAAACTATAATAATATGATCAAATTGAACTTACCTTCAATAAGTTTACACTATTCCCTTAAAGATATATTAGCTTATAATACTTTTCTTGAAGATATAACACAGCAGCACAGCAAAAGTACATCTAACCTCAATGAAAATGATGGACTTTGGCCAGTTTCATGTGATTCAATAACAACGTGGGGTTGGATAGAATTCGTTTTTGTGGTTCTAGCGACATCTTGTCTTGCTATGCATGCGTACCATAAATATCAATCAGATGGCGCAAAAATCTCATTTTTGCTTATTTTGGGAATTAGGCACTTTTCATATGAGCCCGACGATATTTAAAGAGCTCTAGCTCCCTTAGGAAGCATTTTTGGATTAGATGAATTGGGTTAAATTATCTTCAAATTATCTGAGTAATCTCCGGTCTTCGTTTGTCGGAAGAGTTTCTGGACACCCTGTATATGCCAGTAATGAATAAATTTTAAAGGCTATCTACTGCGAACGAGAGCTTTTTCTTTTAATCTAGACATTAGTTCGATGTAATATTAGAAGCTTTATTTTAAATATAAAATATACCACAATTTAACAAAAATTGATTACCATGAAAAATATTATGAAACTGTTTTGAAGCTATTTTCTTGTGGTGTCTTAATGCAGTTTACTATTTTAGTTGGAAATAAGCCACAATTTTACTTTGAAATTAAGTTTATTTGACGTTTTGATTTCCACTTTGGAATCTTACAATAAAACCGTCCCAGGAACGCAACTCATAAATATCAGCAATATCATTGTAAAGTCATCCACTTTAAGATGTTTAATATATGTCTTAATTCTGTACCTCAGAACCAGACAAACGTAAGTCACGTTTAGCGAACTTTTCAGGAGAGAGCAAAAACTAAATCTTCTTCTTTAAGTACCGTGCCCAAATTTTTAGGCGTGGGTAGCTTCCGTAACAATTTGCCGACATCGTTCTCGATCTTGTGCGGCATGTAACAATTGATCTGCTGATAATCCAGTCCATTGACAAAGGTTTCGGAGCCATGAATATTTTTTTCGACCAATTCCTCTTTTTCCGTCGATCTTTCCATTGAGTATTAACTGCAGCATCCTGTATCTGCTACCTCTCATTATATGCCCCAGATGTTCAAGTTTTCTCTTTTTAATCATCTTCATTAAGTCACCTTCGCCTTGACCTACTCTGTTTAAGAATTCTCTCTTTGAAATGCGTTGAATCCAAGATATTCTGAGCATTCTACGATACGACCACATCTCAAAGGCTTCTAATTTGTTCATCATGTTAACCTTCATGATCCAGGTTTCACATCCATATAGTAATACAGGATACACATAACATTTTGGGAACTTGATTCTTAGTTGTAAGTTCAGCTGAGAGTTGGTCAGAATAGATCTAAGTTTCATAAATGCTCCTCTTGCAATTTCTATACGAGTTTTAATTTCTTCATCCGGATTTAGTGTCTCGTTTATCCAACATCCTAAGTATTTAAAATGGTTAACTATTGTTATTGATTCATCATTGACAATTACAACTTTGTCTTTGTTGCATTTATGTTAAGTCCGTTATTGGAGCATTCTCTAGTGACTCGATCTATAAGGAATTGAAAATCTTCGATATTTTCAGCCATGATCGCGGTATCGTCTGCATATCTGATGTTGTTAATAGTTTGTCCCCCGGTTCGAACTCCACATTGTCGTTCCAAGGCTTCATTAAAAATTATTTATGAGTATACGTTAAACAAAGTTGGGGATAACACACAACCCTGTCTAACTAAATAAGTTACCTAAATTGCTTAATTACAAAGCTGTCACTTTAATTTGCCTACAAACTGTTGTTTGTATTATTAACAAATAAGTATCCTTTATTTATTGTTTGATTTTTTTTACTAAATATTATCCCATTTTCTAAAAAGTGGACTTAAGTTATTGTGGCTCCACACAAAACCATACTGTAGGACTTAGTCATGGACTTGTGTTATTTTGGCTCTACAAAAATCCCTCATAGGACTTACTTATCTAGGAAAAAGTGTTTAGAAATAAACTTCATGTGCTACTAATAAAAACATGTAATTATCATAAACAAACATAGATGAAAAACTAGCATTTAGTCAATGTTTTTTAATTAATTTTGAACATTATTGTCAAAGAATTTTAACTATTTATAATGGGAAATAAGCTACAATATTATTAAAAATTGATTTTTATTAACGTTTCGACGCCCAAATCGGGTGCCGTTGTCAAAATACAAAATATTACTCAATAATATTAATAATATTAATAATAGTAATATTTTTGTATTTTGACAACGGCACCCGATTTGGGCGTCGAAACGTTAATAAAAATCAATTTTTAATAATACTGTGGCTTATTTCCCATTATAAATAGTTAAAATTGTAAAAATGCCACAAGAAAATAGCTTCAGAACAACATTGTCAAAGAGGTAAGGAGAAAAAAATTATTCAAGAGCAGTCGAGTCATCCTCAGGGAAGTTGCCTTCGTGTTCACCATATGGAAGGTTTTCAAAGAAATATTTGTATTCTTCAGGGATCCATTGTATCAGGTTCATGAGGTCGTTGTACTTTTCATTGCTTATTATCTTTTTGTGTGCCCGTATTTTTGGAATTGCCAATGGCATATTAATCCTTCCTTGCCTCCGATTTCTTTTCAGTTCAACACTTTTTAGTCCAGAAAGCCACTGCGCATCCGCTAGGAAAAATATTCGGATTCGGATTTTTGCACAATCTTACTCAAAAAGGTCTCCTATTAACAAATTTGCATGTTGCCAGGACCAAAAAGTGGTCAAAAATTTTTTAAAAGTTTTTTTTTGTTTTTTCCTAAAATTATTTTTTTTGTATAAAAAAAAAGCTTTTTTTAGGTTTTTTGGATCATTCCAAACAGAAAAGGTTTTTAGTGACTTTTCTCTAAAAATGATAATTTTTGACATATAAGCGATTAAAAATTGAAAAATTGCGATATCGGCCATTTTTAACCCTCAAAAACTATGTGAAAAACTGAAAATTTGAATGTTTTCAAGGGAGGTAGGTAGATATTCTTTAAACATCGATTGAAGAAATCTCGAAGAGTTTTTTGCAGTACAATATTCAAAACTCCTTTGTTTGTTAATGGCTAATCAAGCGTGCGCGACACTATTTTCCACCGATAGTATGGTGCAAATGAAAGGAATAAATTCGTTATTTCGTAAACTGACGACTTTAAGGAAAAATCCCTAAGTATATTGTGGCATATATGGTATACTAGTGACGTCATCCGTCTGGGCGTGATGACGTAATCGATGATTTTTTTTAATGAGAATAGGGGTCGTGTGGTAGCTCATTTGAAAGGTTCTTCAATTCTCTATTCTGTATTTTAAACATTTACATAATTATTTATACAGGGTGTCCTTCTACTTCTTTTTTTGTCAAATAATTTAATTTAATAAAAATTTTTTGGACACCCTGTATAAATAATTATGTAAATGTTTACATTACTGAATAGAGAATTGAAGAACCTTTCAAATGAGCTAGCACACGACCCCTATTCTCATTTAAAAAAAAATCATCGATTACGTCATCACGTCCAGATGGTTGACGTCACTAGTATACCATATATGCCACAATATCATAACTTAAAAATAAAAATCGACGTGTTTTGGGATTTTTCCTTAAAGTCGCCGGTTTACGAAATAACGAGTTTATTTCTTTTATTTGCACCATACTGTCGGTGGAAAATAGTGTTGCGCACGCTTGATTTATCAATTAAAAAACAAAGGAGTTTTGAATATTGTGTGGCAAAAAGCTCTACGCGATTTCATCAATAGATGTTTAAAGAATATCTACCTACCTTGGCAACATTCAAATTTTCAGTTTTTCACATAGTTTTTGAGGGTTAAAAATGGCCGATTTCGCAATTTTTAAATTTTTAATCGCTTATATGTCAAAAACTATCAACTTTAGAGAAAAGTCACTACAGACCTTTTCTGTTTGGATTGATCCAGGAAACCTAAAAAACTTTTTTCCATGCAAAAAAAATAATTTTAGGAAAAAAACAAAAAAAAAAACGTTTAAAAAATTTTTGACCACCTTTTGGTCCTGGCAACATGCAAATTTGTTAAAAGGGGTCCTTTTTGAATAAGATTGTGCAAAAAATCCGAATTAGAATATTTTTCCTAGCGGATGCGCAGTGGCTTTCTGGACTATTTGAATGAATCTTCCTCAAAACTGGTTTTGTAGTATAGCTTTCTGTCCTCTTTTTGAAGCTGTAACCACACTGCATTGGATATTAGAAATGGTTCGTTGTTTGTATTCTTCTTCCTTGATATAAATGGCGCGTCTTTGCTCCTCAAGAAGAGAAAATCAAATATGTCTTTAATGCACATCTGTCTGACAACAAATGGATTTTTTTTGAGCACGTAGCAATAAAGTTTGCCCAATCGTTTGTAGTGAAAATGGTGTTAAATTTTATTTATTTTTTAGCTCTCTCTATTATGCTGTATTTTCCATCAACCTCCATGTGGGTGTGTCCGGCCAATAAGAACTTGTGGTTGACTGTCTTTACAGTAGGAACTTTTCCAAGAGCCACAAATACATAAAAACCATATTTGTATTTCTGTTTTGTCCACTGCAATTATCTGTCCAAATAGTCAGTACATCAGTATGCTGGTTATTAATAATTTCTTCACTTGCCCATGTAAATAAGCAAGACGCTATTTCATTTCCTCCTCGGCCCGCTGTAACTTCATTCCAGATGATGCACCAAGTTTTATCAGTTGTTGCTTAACGTCCAGAGTTTTCTTGAGTAAAAACTTTTGGTGTTTTTTAAGTCTGGTATTGGAAGGCACTTTTTTAGATCTGACATAATCACTCTTGATCCTATGTTAGCACTTCTTTCAAGTTTGTCTTTTTTTCTTAAACTCATATCTTAATGAGGCATCTTCGAGATATCCATTTTTTTAATTTCAGTTCATTGAGTAGTTCAACATTTTTTCATTTTTCATTTCACAATCTAGTCTATCACAAACATCACATGTATCGTTGTCTGGTGAATGAAAAGACAAATTGAAATCTTTATTAAAATTTCTAGAATAAATCCACTTTTTTCTGGTTTAACTTGTTCTTTTTTACACTCTTCCTCATTCAATGCGTATATTGTAGAAATGTTCAAGTGATTTCCCAAATATTTTCGTTGAGACCTTTCCCTGCTGTAGTGACTTTCATATACAGGGAACTTTGAAATATGATTTTTGATTCGTTGTAGTCTATCTATAATAGGTATTTTATATCTACAGTTGAGTCCGCGAATCTTTACCCGTGCGTCATCATTTAAAGCATACGAAATAAGTCGATGATAAGTTGGAAATTTAAATTTACTAAACGCAACAGCAAGTGACAGTTAGTGACTTGCTGTTGCGTTTAGTAAATTTCAATTTCCGACTTATAATCGACTTATTTCGTATGCTTTAAATGATGACGCACGGGTAAAGATTCCCGGACTCAACTGTATCTATCGCTTGAACTTACGTTTTACAGGTTTCAAACAAAACCTCAGAGCTATAATGTAGTAAGTGGAGTTACGTTTGTCTGGCTTTGATATGGTTAAGGACTTACGCTCTTATAACCTTGGCTAATTTGGAAAGTATAATTTTTAAAGGAGTTACGTTATTATGGCTCGATGTAGAATTAAATTTTACACACAAAACATCAAAAACACGAAAATCACAATTTTTGGACTTACGTTCGTCTGACTCTGAGGTAAAGAATTGTCTATATGAAGGCGTCAAATAAAATTAAATTATTAGAAAAAATTTTTATCCAGGAACAAAAACAAAATTTGTTAAATTTGTTAATGTTTTATATTTTGAAAACGATTTCCGCAGTGTAAATCGAAACGTCAAATAAACTTAATTTCAAAGTAAAATTTTTTGCTTATTTCCAACTAAAATAGTAAATTCCTTGACATATTTTTAGATGCCATCCGTACTTCAAAGAAATTTTTATGATTTTATGAGAAACTTCCGCTCTAAAAACTTTCATTCCAAATGACGTCTCAAAGGAATTCATTAAATATTTATTTTCTTTTTAACTTTAACTTTTAAAAATTACTGAAAAATGTTAGAATTACGGAAATTCTCTTCGAATCGGTATTTAATTATCCAAGCAGAGAGCTACATTATTCAGCAAGGCCACGATCGAGATTTTCTTCGAGTGTATGATGGTTAATTACTGTGGTTGCTGCTTTTTCTGCTTGCAAAGGAGTCACGACGAGCTCCTCATTGCTTTTTAATCTCTGACGGCTACATCTATACGAGGGTAATTCCAGTAATAACATCATGGGGTTTAGAATTCAAACAATCAAAAGCTTTCCTTGTAAAACCGTTTCAATATGATACCTATTCATCATCATCATCACACAGCCAAATTTGTCCACTGTCGGACATAGTCCTCCTCAAGATGCCTCCACCCTTCTCTGTCCTGGGCAGCTGCAATCCAGTTTGACGCTATTCTCTTTATATCGTCGGTCCATCTGGTAGGTGGTCTTCCACGACTTCGTTTGTCCGCCCTTGGCCGCCACTCTAAGATATTCCTTTCCCATCTGTTGTCTCTTTGTCTTACGACATGTCCTGACCATTTCCACTTCAACTTCGTAATGCGCTTTATGATGTCTTCCACTCCAGTTCTTCGCCGTAACTCATCATTTCGTATTCTGTCTCTCAGAGTTAGGCCAAGCATGGATCTTTCCATTTTTCGTTGTGCTACTTGTAGTTTTCTTATTGATGTTTTAGTCAATGTCAGTGTTTCAGCTCCATAAGTAAGCACCGGAAGTACGCACTGGTTAAATGCTTTTCTTTCTAGCTTTATTGGGATGTTTTCCTTGAACACGTCTCTTAGTTTGCCATATGCTGCCCATCCTAAAGCTATTCTTCGAGATAATTCGCATGTTTGGTTGTCTCTACTTATTTGTATTTCGTGGCCCAGATAGATGTATTTGTGAACTGTTTCGATATGGCAGTTTTCTAGTATCAGTGGTCCGCTAGTTACTAAATTGGTCATCATTTTAGTTTTCCCAAAGTTTATTTCCAACCCGACTTTTTGAGAAACTCGTTGTAGTTCTTGCAGAATTTCGTGGGCTTCCTTTAAGTCGTCGGTTATTAAAACTATATCATCTTCAAATCGTAGGTGGTTCAGCCCTTCGCCATCGACATTCAAACCTCTGTTTTCCCATTCTAACATCTGGAATGCTGCATTATGGCATTGAATAGTTTTGGTGACATGTTGTCTCCTTTTCTAACTCCCCTTTTTAGTTTTATTTTTTGAGTTTGGGTATAGAGGTTTATTGCTGTTGTGGCATTTGCATATATATGTTGAATAATGTTGGAATATCGGTAGTCGATTCTACAATCTCTCAAAGCTCTTAGGATGGCTACCATTTCTATAGTGTCAAAGGCTTTTTTGTAGTCAACAAATACTAGAACTAGCGGCCGGTTGTATTCCACAGTTTTTTCGATTAGGACCTTTAGGCAAGTTAGATGGTCATTTGTACAATACCCAGGACGGAAGCCTGCCTGTTCTCTAGGTTGGCATGTTTCTAGCTTGTTCTCAATTCTGGCAGTAATTATTCGAGCAAACAATTTATACAAGTGGTTTAGAAGACTAATTGGCCTATAGTTTTCGAGGTCTGTTTCATCTCCTTTCTTATGTATGAGGAGCGTTATAGAATTATTCCATTCAGCTGGTATGGCTTGGTTTTCTAAGCATATATTGAAAAGGTGTTTGATTGCCCTGATGAGAGCAAAGCCTCCGATTTTTAGCGCGTCTGCCACTACTCCATCCTCTCCTGGTGTTTCTCCTGGTGTTTTGTTATTTTTCATTTTCTTTAAAGCATGATAGATTTCAGCCGTTGTTATCTCGGGAATATCCTCTGAACCTTGATTCATAATTTTTTGTTCTGAATGTTCTGTAGGGTTTAGGTCAAGTTTATTTGTATATAGTGTTTTATAGAAGTCTTCCACTATCTCTAGCATTTTCTCTCTATTGGATTTTAGTTTGCCATTTTTTCCCTTGAGTCTGATAATTTCTTTTCTGCTGTTCGTCAGTTTCCTTCTTAATATCTTCATGCTCTTTTTATTCTCGATTGTCTGCGAGATTTTCTCATTTTTATATGCCCTTATGTCCTTTCTAATAGCTTTAGAGACCTCTTTGTTTATTATATTTAAACTTTGTTGTTCTATATTCTTATCTTTTAGCATTTCTCTTCTTTCTTCCATTTTAAGTTTGGTGTTAGCAGTGATTCTCTCCTCCCTCTTGTTGACCGTACAACATTTCCTTTGAGCTTCTGCTATGGTATTAGTAATTAATTTATTTAGCTGATTTATATCATTTGTAGGGGGTCTGTTTTGTAGATGTACAGTTTATGATCTGCAAACTCTGTTTCATTTTTTGGTTGTGACCATGCTTTCATTTGTTTCTTTCTTATTAGTTTAGTTCTCTATTTGTCGATGTTAATTTCTATTCTAGCGCGAACCATTCTGTGATCACTTCCTGTTTTGAAGCTGTTATCACCTGTGATCACCTGTAAAGTGACACCTTTAACTATAAACTTTTTGTCTGTAATTTTATAGTCAATTTCATTTTGCGTTTTCTCATCCGGGCTTCTCCATGTCCACCTTCTATGATGTTTTTTGTAAAAGAAGCTATTCATTTCATATAATTTGTTCTGAAGGAGATAGTTTAATAAAGTTTGTCCGCGTTCATTTCTTTCATCGCTGCCGAAGTTTCCAAGTGCAAATTCTGACGGATCGGATTTCATGCCAATTTTTGCATTCATATCACCACATAGGATTGTAAAATGGGTGTGATTTTCTTTCAGGGCTTTCGTTACTTCGTCATAGAAAATGTCTATTTCCTCTTCGCTGTGGTCTGTGGTTGGTGCATAAGCCTGTATTATTTTGATGTTGTATCTGTCGTTTAGCTTTAGAATGATGTATATTACTCTAGTGGATATACCATGTATTGTAACGATTCTACTCTAAAGCCATTTATTTATGAGCAAACCTACACCTCCCACTGATTTGTTATCTTCACCAACGTGATAGAATATATGGCCAGATTTTAGTGTCTGTAGGTGTTCACCATGTCTTCTTACCTCGCAGAGTCCAATTACGTCCCACCTGATCTTTTCCATCTCCATCTCCATTTCAGTGATCTTGGCATCCGATAGTAGCGTTCGAGCATTGTACGTTGCGACATTCATCTTAAATAGTCTCTGAGTCAAGGTTTTGTCCCCCCCAGAATCCGAGTTCGTGGGACAGACTGATAAATCAGTGTGAGATTCTGGATTCATCCTACTCACCTGGGGTAATTTTTTAAATCTTGATATTATTTGACATTATTTGAGGGGGTATGGCAAAAATAAAACACCCCGCCTGCCATGCGGGTTGGTGAGTTTTAGAGAAAGTAGTAGAAGGAAATATAGTGACCCGTCTGCTCTCGTAAACCTAATAGCCATTCGTGGTCGGAAGAAACAAGAGTTAGCCAAGGGAGGCTGATAGAAAAGATTAAAGACATTTTACTCAAGACCAGTTGAAGAAGAGTAAAATGTGAAGGCCCTTATGACCCGCTAGGTGGAGTTCATAAGCGAATGAGTATTAATACACCTTGTGTTCTCGCTCATACTTCGGGGTGTTGACTACAGGCTGTATGGCTCGTCCAGCATGCCATAGCATGAAGGATAGGGTGCACGTCATTTTTTACAACGTAACACACCACTCCATGGCCTGACACCACTAATCGCTTACAGTCGCTTAAATTACTAATGAACATTACAAATTTATGGTACCTATTACTATTAGTAAATTAATGCGACACACTTCAACCAGGATAAAAAATGCTAATTTGCTCTATAAACATATCTCCGCAAATGATTCGTTTTCGAGATACAAGGTTTTGAAATGTTTCTTACAAATGTTTCTTTATTACTGTAAAACCGATTGATATAAATAATTAAATTCGAAGAGGTAGTAATTGCACATTTTTTGACATACAACTACGAATGTTGCATTTATCATTGCGTACATACGGGTACGTAACAGCCTAAATTTTTCACAAAAACTATTTCTTGACCATTTTTCGTATGAGGTGCCGTTCTTATGCAAAATATAAAACATGTTAACAAGTATTTAACATATCCTTAATATGTACATTGCCTTCTTCTTCTTCTTCGTCTAGCCTCTGCGCATAAGCCTCTTCAAATTTTTCCTTTCCATTGTTTTTTATTGTACGCTTTGTAGCCAATTTTTCGCGGCAGTCCGTTTCAGCTCATATGTCGATCTCATAGGCTGCCTCTGGCTCTTTTGTGTTGGTATGTTATCCAGGTTAGAATTGTTGTATTCCATTTGTTTAGATCGCTCCTAGCTACATGTCCAGCGTATTCCCATTTCAATTTTAATGATTTTTGTACCACATCTGTGACTTTGGTTTTCTGCTTTACCCATGTGTTTGTTTTCCTGTCCTTAAGCGATATGTCTAGCACTGCTCTTTCCATCGCGTGTTGAGTGTTGACTTTGAGTATATTCATATTATTATTTTGATTGTCCATGTTTGTGTCCGATATGGTAATTTAGGAATAATGCATGCATTAAAAACTTTAGATCTAAGATGTAGTTGCATTTGTTGATTTCTGAGTAGTGTAACATCGATAAGTCGGATTAATCGGAACCGCGACTGATCCAGGTTATCGAAAATCCGGGTTAGCCGTAGAATATGGTAAAAATTAATAAAATACATATTATATTCAACAAATACACATTATAATTGCAAAAACATTAAATACATATGCACAGTACATCTCAATGACGTACAGTTTTATACAATATTGTTTATTTCTTGGTAAAAAACTCAGTCAAAGTGAAAAAATGTTTGTTTTGTCTGATGAAAGTCGGTCCGAGTTAGCCGGATTTCCGGGTTATCGGAGGCCAACTTCTCGGGGTTCCACTTTATATAATTCAGTTTGCCAAATGCTGCCCATGCAAACATTCATCTTCTTTTTATATCTTCCGTTTGAGTTTCCCTATTTAGTATTATTTTTTAGTATATTAGTATACAGGGTGATTCACCACTAACGGGACGGAAGATTAGAGCGAAATGGTAAAAGATTTGAAAAAAATTTAAATTAATAATTTGTAATGTGTCCCAATAAATGGCGGCGTATCA
The DNA here is from genome assembly GCF_917563875.1 of Diabrotica virgifera virgifera. Classification (NCBI taxonomy): domain Eukaryota; kingdom Metazoa; phylum Arthropoda; class Insecta; order Coleoptera; family Chrysomelidae; genus Diabrotica; species Diabrotica virgifera. Next base: position 160,319,009 of record NC_065448.1, on the reverse strand, counting down.
AAGTTTTATTTTTTCTTACCGAATACCCTGTTTCATTGCATTTTTTTAATTGTCCCCAAAGAATAAGGTATAGTTTCATAAGGCTTCCCTATACCTGTGTACAGAGTGTTCTGAGTTATGCTGACTTTTCTTAAAATGTAAAGTTTTAAAAGAACGCTTGATCTCAAGTTATTTAAGAAATTATAAAAATATTCCTTTTACATAAAAATTGTTGGATATTGGATGAATGTAATCCATGATTAATTATTACACATTTATCTACAGGGTGTTCAAAATTTACAGTTTCATTATTGAAGTATTCAATGTGTCACATAATGCTTATTGTAAATAGAACATCATGTATAATAATAAATAATTATACTTAACAAATTTACCTCTTTCGAATGGTATATGGATGTCCTATACCTAGGTCTCATAGTTCTTGCGTAATTTACAATTATTTAAATTCTTAATCTCAAATCAATTTTAAAACAAAAGATGAAGTTAATTAATGTCATTGTTTGACATTGTCATTTTATGACAATACGGTCTGGTAATTATCTTATAATTAATGCATTCCATGATTGATTATTACACATTTATTTACAGGGTGTTCAAAATTTACAGTTTTAATATTGGATTATTTAATGTAGCATAATATGATGGTTATTTTATTAGAACACCATGTATATTATTCAATGATTATAGGTACTAAACACAGGTTTCTCTTTCGAATGGTATATAGATGTTCTATAACTAGGAGTCATAGTTTTTGCGTAATTTACAATTTTCTTAAACGGTACATTGATTTTAAAAATATTTATAGTCACTCTCGATTTTTAAACCCATCATCTTGGCCTTGTCATAGTTGTTATAGAGTGTAGTTGTAAATAAACATGTAAGTACCTATATTTTTATGTACTGATTTGTAAAATAATTTTTTTCGTTATTGAAAATAACTAAATACATAACGAAACATATTGAATCTTAATAAAACAAATACATAAATAATACAAATTGAACCACAACTTACTATAAGTAAAAAATTGTCAGTTATGTAATACATGTTCAAAATGTTTATACAACAAGCGATTTTAAATGATTTGTTTACATTATTTAACATAGCTGGCGTTATAGACGCAAAAGCGTTCGAAATTCTTAATTTCATAAAAATATCACCTGAAGTAGTAGGGTAGGAAGTGTAGCATTTACAATATTTTTAATATAACCCCATTTAAAAAAATTCATCTCGGTCAATCCTAGTGACCTAGGTGGCCAAATATAGTTATAGACCGAATCTATCTATCCATGTATTTCTAAATTTTATGTTGAGGTTGTTCTTAACATCACGTCAAAAATAAGCTGGAACTCTGTCGTCCAATTTAAGCCACATGTTTGTTCGCACGATAAGTGGAAGGTTTTAGGATGGATCCAAAAAACTTATTTTAAGAAGTTAGAAAAAGTTGCTCCATTCAGATTTTCGTCAAAAAAATATGGGTCGATAACATATTCGCTCAGAATACTGTCCCAAACATTAACACTTCATCGATGTTGGCGATCAACAGTAAAATGTTTGTTTACTGTATCATAATAAAATGAGAGCTATGTCTATTAAATAGGCGATTATTATGAAAAGTAGGTAGATTCGTCTGTACACAATACACTCTTAAAAAAATCAGGATCTTCTCCAAATTCTAAAGTCTATAAACGAAAAGTAAACTTTCCTGTTCTGTCTAATGCTGGTGTAGTTGAGTTTTATACGGATGATAGTGGTTTTTATTATTACTCTGGGCTAATTAGCAAAATACAAGGAAAAATTATTTACCAGCAATTTTATTGCTGGAATCGAATCTAATTATTGTATGTATTAATAATATAGATATACAAAGTCCGCAGATAGTGTGCTACTTTTTTTATTAACCAAATGGCACCTACAAAACGTGTTTTTTTCAATTATTGCTCTATAACTCCGAAGATTTTAACTTTACACCAAAAACACTCAAATAAAAATTCACCGCAATTAAATTGTGCATAGAGACGTGCTTTTCCCGATTCTTTTCGACGAAAACTTTCCCCGGAAAAAGCGGGTTTTCCAATAAAATCTTTAATTTTCAACTAAAATTTTAGATTAGTAATTGTTAATCAATAATTAAATAACTTGGTAATGTAAAAGCCCTTTTCGTATAAATTATAATTCCGGAAGCCGATAGAAATTGAATGAACAGTTTAGAAACAATTGAATTGTTAATTAAAAATTTACGGTCGCTATAATAACGACAATAATTATGGTGCATAATAATAACTATGATTTTTTTTATAAAAAGGCACTATACCTATCTAATACACTTTACAGAATTGAAATTGGAATATTTAAGCGGCCTCAGGAATATTTTAAAATTATAAACAATTTTTTGGCTTATAAACCAATAGAATATCTCGGGAAATATTAAACTAAATTAAATCATGAAAACGGTATTCGAAAAACAGTGACAGGACGCTTCTTCTAAAAGAAAAAACGTTTAATTACGACGAGTAGTTCCCGAGATACAACCAGTCAAAGTTGACCGGAATTTACGGCAAAGATATTACAATAGGATCATAATTTTCAAACCATAACCTTTGTATTTTTGTCCTCTTTCACCACACCAATTTTCATATCTTTAAAATACTCATAACATATATTATTATAATAAAAACTATCGATAATACGTGTGAAAATTGCCAAAAATAGCCAAATTCCACTCAAAAATTAGGTTGGAGAAAATGTAACCCTCAAAGTTCAAAATCGGTATACGTTAAAAAAATGCATTTGCTCGGCTTCCCATGGAGCAATTTCCTTCATTCTTTTTTTGTTCCCTAATAACTCGAGTAGAGCCATCGAACTAATGCATTATTAAATGTCAAACTTGCTTTTGTTTTGTTATAATAGATTAATTTATTTATAAGAACAGAAAACCACATATTTTTTCCAGTTGTAGGCTTTTTTTAGATAAACTTACTATAGGTGTACCTTTTAAAGTTAAAAACATAAATATTCGCATTTGAAAGCTGTATAATTATTTAAACAATTTTTATTTAAACAAATTAAAATTTTGTGTTATAATAAATGAATTAATTTATTATAACAAACAAAAGCAAGGTTGACATTTAATAATGCGTTAGTTCGATGGCACTACTCGAGTTACTTGGGAACAAAAAAAGAATGAAGAAAATTGCTCCATGAGAAGCCGAGAAAATGCATTTTTTTAACGTATACCGATTTTGAACTTTGAGGATTACATTTTCTCCAACCTAATTTTTGATTGGAATTTTGCTATTTTTGGCAATTTTCACACCTATTATCGATAGTTTTTATTATAATAATATATGTTATGAGTATTTTAAGGATATGAAAATTGGTGTGGAAAAAGAGAACAAAAATAAAAGGGTGACGGTTTGAAAATTATGATCCTATTGTTTATATCTTTGCCGTAAATTCCCATATCTCGGGATCAACTCGTCGTAATTAAACGTTTTTTCTTTTAAAAGAAGCGTCCTGTCACTGTTTTTCGAATACCGTTTTTACGATTTAATTTGGTGTAATATTTCCCGAGATATTCTATTTGTTTGTAAGACAAAAAATACTTTACAATTTTAAAATATTCCCGAGGCCGCTTAAATAGTCCAATTTCAATTCTGTAAATTACATTAGATAGGTATAGTATCTTTTTATGAAAAAATCATAGTTATTATTATGGATCGTAATCATTGTCGTTATTATGGTGAGCGTAAATTTTTAATTAACAATTCAATTGTTGCTAAACTGTTCATTCAACTTCCATCGGAATCTGGAATTATAATCTATGTGAAAAGGGCTTTTACATTACCAAGTTATTTAATTATTATTAACAATTACTTATCTAAAAGTTTAGCTGAAAATTAAAGATTTTGTTGGAAAAACCCGCTTTTTCCGGGGAAAGTTTTTGTCGAAGTAAATCCGAAAAACACGTCTCTATGCAGAATTTAATTGCGGTGAATTTTTATTGGAGTGTTTTTAGTGTAAAGTTAAAATCTTTGGAGTTATAAAGCAAAAATTGAAAAAAACACGTTTTTCGTGCGTCATTTTTTTTTTAAAGTAGCACACTATCTGCGGACTTTGCATACCATTCAATTCCAGCAATAAAATTGCTGGTAAATAACTTTTCCCAAAAATGGCCTATTCTCCGATAATCAGCCCAGACTATATGTATTCTACATCTACATACACTCGTTTGACTGATTTCCAATTGAGTCGAAATTTTTCACGTACTAGTATTTGGGTTTTCCGTAACAGAAAGCAGGGCATGAAGTTCGTTGACGTCATCAAAAATAAATTGTGTATTTTTATTTAACTTTTCGTACCTATGCAACATTACCAGTAGCACGGAATCTATCGAGAAATCTCTCAAAAACGTCCTTTTTGGGTGTCTTCTATCAGGATACTACTTTTAAGCGCAAGCATTAAAAGCTAAGAGACAATTTTAAAAATATTCCCCAATGCAAAGTAGCATGTCTATTCTTTCATAGATAGCGTGATTATTCATTTTTATGAACAATTAAATTTTAATGTAATTGGCTCTGCCAAAGCCATTTTTAAGTAAAAAAAATTTGAATATCATACACGGATGTTTATAGTTTTGATAATTACCAGACCGTACTGTTATAAACTGACAATGACATACAATGACATTAATTAACTATATCTTTTGTTTTAAAATCGATTTACAGATTAAGAATTTAAATAATTGTAAATTACGCAAAAGCTATGACACCTAGGTATAGGACATCCATATACCATCCGAAAGAGATACATTTTTTTAGTATAATTATTTATTAATATACATAGTGTTCCATTGAAAATAAGCATCATATGACACATTGAATACTCCAATAATGAAACTGTAAATTTTGAACACCCTGTAGACAAATGTGTAATAATTAATCCCATATACATTCAAACAATATCCAACTATTTAGATGTAAAAGTAATAAAGTATATTATATTCTTCAACTTTTTTTATAAATTTGTCGTCTATTATTATCACGGTTTCTTCGTAGTGTATGACTTTCGTTTTGTTTAAATTCATTTTCATTTCTATTTTAGAAGATTCTGGATGTAGTTCTAAAAGCATGGTTTGCAGTTCTTGTAGGTCACTAGCTATCAGAATTATGTCATCCGCAAATCGTAGATTACTGAGGTGGCGGCCATTGATGTCTATTCCCTTATATTTCCAATTTAGTTTTTTTAAAATGCCGTCCATTACATTTAACATTGCCTTACTCTCAATAATTATCAGTTATTTGATTGATTACTCTATTACTCGTACCTATTAACATTATTTTTTGTCTGATGCTAAATACAAAATGACAAATTAGCGATTTTTTGTTATTAAGCTTTTAGTTTGCTGTAACACTATTTTTAGTAATTAATTTTTGTTTTATCGAAAAGTATGGAAAATTTCCTGGAGTTTTTAGGTGTTTGAAACCTATCCATTCGAACGGTTCCAGTTGCAAAAATTTGTTTTTTATGTAGTCCTTCAAAGAGCTTATAAGATACAAAAAGATATCAAAATACACACGGCATTATTTAGCTATAATTTTTATTATCTCTAGCTGAGTCTAAGTCATCTAGCTGAGTCATTTCGCACCAAGCGAGTGAAATATTCATGTAAAGTTAAATCAAGTCAGTCATTAACTTTCACACTAAATGCGTCTTGTGGAGTCATCAGTGTAGAGACACATACAGTTAAAAATGGATCTTCTTTACGTGCCATTTCCTCGACGAAGGTTGTCAATCATCATTGCTATTCTAACTTTTGACACTACAGCCCAAAAGATTTCAATTGAGCTGCATCCAAACCATTCTCTGAGATTTCTCAGCCAGGACATTTTTGTTCTACCTATGCTGCGGTTTTCTTGAATATTTGCCTGCATTATTAATTTTAGAAGTTTATCTCTGCCATCACGTGTTATATGACCCAAGTATTGCAGTTTTCTTATTTTGATGGAATCCAGTATCTCCCTGCTGTTCTCTATTCTTCTTAGTACTTCTTCATTGATTATTGTGTCTGTCCAGGAGATTCTAAAATGGATGAAGTTGTTCAAATAGTAATATTACGTCACCTTCAAAAAACGAGGCAACGAAGACAACTATTTTGGGTCCCATAAATACTAGTAGTTTTTGGTTCATTCGGTCATATGTTTCCTGATTTACTGCTTAGATGATCCTAAAAAGTTTTATGACTACTTTCGAATAAGCATAAATTTATTTTTTCATTTAAAAAATGGGAAAAATCAATGTAGAATCACGGTGGAGCGATTCTACAAGAGAAATGTATCAAAGGAGGCTAGCACAGAAGATGCAGCTGAAACAAATAGACGACATCGAAGATATAAACGCGAGCTGGGAGAAAATTAAAAACAACATTGAAGAGGCAGCAACAGAAGATTTAAGAAAATGCAAAGTTATACTGAACAAAAGAAACAACAACAATACACCATGGTTCAGAAAATAAATAAAAGAGAAATGTAAAGAGAAGCAAGATTCGTACATGAAGTATAAAACATGAAACACTCCAGAATCCAGAGACACCTAGAGAAGAATACGAAATGAAACAAAGCAATTGGTAAGAAGGGCAAAAAATGAACCCTGGAAGCAGTTTACAAAAAGGATGGAAAGCGAATTCTACGGAACAAAAAAACAAATATGGAGATTCATAAGAAACCAACGGAAAGAAATGGCAGAATTGAAGGAATACAATAACATACCAGCAAACGAATGTGAAAGATATTGCCGGAACTGTTTAAAGGAAAGGAAAACAATAATCAAAACAATAACCTACCTGAATTAAGACACGAAATAGAAATTAGTTTTCAGGAAGTAGAGATAGCTATAAATTCACTCAAAAATATTAAGTGACAAAATGAGTTCACTCATATTGACAAAAGAAGCGACTACGCAAAATATTGAGGTATTAGTTTATTAACAACTGCAAATAAAATCTACTGAAAGATTCTAACCAATAAACTAAGGGTTTTAAACATGGAAACTCATATAGTTTTTATTGACTTTGAAAAAGCTTTTGACTGAGCTAACCGAAATAAAATTTGGATAATAATGAATGAAGGCTGCAAAAGTTTCTACTACCAGACAAAAATAGCGATGAACATTGGAACAAAAGAGCGAAAGGATTTCCTTTGAAATGAACGAAAGGGTTGGACAGGGATGAAGTGTTTCCCTGCCCTTTTAACATAGAGGTACAAGAATGACAAACCTGAAACAAACTCATAAACTGGAACTCAGTAGAAGAGTAAAATGTACATATTAAATTCACCCTTTTAACGTTAAAATTGATAATTAAATTAACAAATTTAAATTCTATCTATCTATATAAGGGTTTTTAATGCTGTCGAAGTCGCCGCCTTCCTTTTTCAGTCAACGTCTCCAGTCCTTTCTGTTCTGCCATTTTACGTCTCTAAGGTCTCGTCTTTCCATGGCCTCATCCACTTCATCCCTCCAAGATTTTCGGCGCCTACTTCTTCTTCTCTTTCCTATTGGGCTCCAATCTGAAATCTTTGATATCCACCTTCTAATATCTGCTTTTCTTACTTGTCCATACCAAATTAGACCTTTTTCTTCGATGTAGCTGAGCACCTATGTCTTTTTCTACTGTCATTCTCCGTTTTATCTCCTCATTTCTAGTGCGATCTCTTCTTGTCACTCTGCAGCTTCTTCTCATGAACTTTATTTCAGTTGCTGTAATTTTGGGCCTGTTTCGTTGGTTTATTATCCAAACCAATTACCAAATTTAAATTACATAATTAATTTATTTTTAATTAAAAATTATCTTACATAAGTGTTCCTAAGCGCAGACTTCTACATAAACTAGAACATTTCGGAGTTCGCGGTACTTTATTATGTTGGATTGATGATTTCCTGACAGATTGACATTAGAAAGTTAGAGTTGGCGAATCTTTCTCAAAGGACAGGTAAGTGGAAAGTGGAGTGCCGCAAGGTTTTTTTCTTGGACCTCTGCTTTTTACGGTTTATACCAGAGATGTTCCTTACTATGTTTCCAGTAAGATATGGTTATATGCTGATGACACAAAAATATATGCCAATCCTATCACAAACCAGTTAATCCTCCAAAGAGACTTGGAGACTCTATTTTTACTTGGTGTTCCCAGTGGTTACTACCCTTAAACGCGGAAAAATGTGTAGTGCTTAGAATTGGTGAAAATAATCCACTTGTGCCATACTTCGTTAACGGACAATCATTAGATTCAGTGTTCTCGTATAACGACCTCGATGTTATCGTCCGTCCATATTTAGTCTATTTGTGAACGTGCGAACTCCAGACTATATCTTATTCGGAGGTGTTTTTCGAGAGTTTCAATGCAGTAATTTTGTAAAAAAAAAACATGAAATCTTTTATAAAAGGCATATTTGTTAAAATCCCTATACAGGGCTACATCATAAAACAAACATAACTAGTTTTCAATCGGTTGCCTGATCATCATCAGTGCTTTCATGCCGGTTGATGATGATCGGTCAACCGATTGAAAACTAGTTCTGTTTATTTTATGATGTAGCCCTGTATAGGGATTTTAACAAATATACCTTTTATAAAGGATTTCATGGTTTTTTGTAATAAATGGTATACAGCCAACTACAGGAATTTTTTCCTCGTGGATAATTTTGTAAACTTTACACTATTTACATAAGACCGATTCTTGAATATGCTGGCCCAACGTGGTATCCTGATTTGGTTCGAGACAAAACTTTGTTGGAAAACGTCCAAAGAAAAGCCACTCGAATTCTATTGGAACTTAGAAGACCTTCCTATGAAGAAAGGCTCAGTATGGCCCACCTAACTTCTTTTGGACTTCGCCGACAACGTGGCTACTTAATAACCATATTTAAAATATTAATATTTCATTTCAGAAATCTCGACAAAATATTTACCATCAATCAAGATGAACGCCTTAGAGGTCACCAATTTAAACATAAAAAGGAGAACTTTTGTACGAGATCAAGACAGAATTTTCTACCAAATAGAGTTTTCGATTTTGAACCTGAATGTAACATTGTCTCAGCCCCCTCTACCATTACATTTAAAAACAGACTTGACCGTTTTCTAATATAGTTGAAATATTTTTTTATGTAAACCCAAATGGAATCTTTTTTTGTGGTTGTTGTTGTTGTTGTTTTTGTTTATATTGTATTTACTAGTAGGTTACTTATGTAATTTCTTTGTTTTTGGGCATAATAGGGACTTGTCCCTCTGCCCTTGTTTAAGTATAATAATAATAAAAATATAAATTTTTTGTTACAGGTTCTACGGCGGGTAGAAACATTCGAAATTTGCCGTGTATATCTAGGAGAAATAGTAACTTAAGTGGTTACTGCATGTTTGCCATAGACTGTTTAAAAGCCAACGGTACTCATTTGGGCACCTGCATAGATGGATTTTACTTCGGTTCCTGCTGTCACATAGAACCTGTTAAAGATATAATAGATAACCACATAGACACTGATATTATTCCCCATCGAGAACCTCCATTCCGGATATCAAGTACTACATCGAGGACGCCAAGTACTACGTCAGCTCAGAAGAATGTATCTTCGACTACGTTAAGGACTAGCACGACGACAAGAAGTAAAAGCACAAGTACTACTAAAATACCTGTAACAAGCACTGGCAGTATAAAACCTGTTTCAACTACAACTAGTGGACTTAACATTTCGAGTTTAAGAACGACTATTAGCACAAGCACATCCAGCACGACGCTGCCAGAAAAATTACAAACATTCCAAGTAGTAAATACTAATAACGTACAAGACGAAGCCACCAAACCCTCCATTATAACGACAGTTTATAGCAGCAGTAGACCTGCAACGAAACAACCAGTTACTGTTACTCCAACAAAAAGTCCAAGCAGTATACGACCATTGTCTTCATCGACTGCGCCAATTATACCGATTACTAAAAGGCCAGTTCAAAGTTCCACGACTTCCATAGGTCCTTCAAATTTAACCAGCGCTACACCAACATATTCAAGTGTTACAGCTTCAACAACTAAAGCCCCAGTAAAACTAAGTACTCAAACTACTTCAAAACCAGTGATTTCAGGTAAAGTTTATTTTATTAACTATCCTACTAGACTTGTTCAATTGAAACGTATCTTTGATAAAAAAAAATATCGGTAAATAATCCACAGAGAACGGCAGTTCTCACCAGTGGCGCACAACATCCCTACAAGCGACAATATATATACACGAAATTTTCGATTTTCTAAACCTGACTGAATTGAAAATTGGGCCAAATCCCATCTTAAAGTTTAGGAAAAGACTCGTCCATCTATATATTACTTCTCCATTTTGGTCCAAGGGTGTGGATTTTACGGCCCTTCCCATTTAAAGCCTGTTTTTCGTTCTCGTCCCCAAAACTCCCAAAAATTTCAAAAATTTAAGAAAATTCGAATTTTTAAGTTATAGTTTTCATAAGTATGATCAAATCTATTTCTTATGGGAAAAACGGTTTTTCAAGCTCAATAATTCCTGTAATACGTTCAGTTATTATACTCGATCTTGAATGCATAAGATACTACTTGTCAATACGTTTCAAATTCATGTTTAGTGATCAACATCAGGTAAGTCGTTCAGAAGTTATAGAGCTCTAAAGGTATAATTAGTCGAGGAACTGAAATTTTTCACTTCGCAATTTTTACAGAATGGATCGATTTGCTTAAAAATTTGACAATAAGTAGTGGATAGTCCAAGGATCAAAATCTATATGATGCCGAAAGACGCTTTTACCATGGGGTGGTTGCCACCTTATCTCGAGGGTGGAACTTTTTTTTATATTTTGACCGCAAATGCTGGTAAAAATATTAATTATAAGCAAAAAATGTTCATTATACATTTTTTGATAAAATTAATAGTTTTCGATTTATTAGTTTTCGAAGCTGTTAGTTTCATATCGGAAAGATTACCAGATAACGGCAGTTCTCGAAAGTGGCTCAGAAATACACCTCCTACACGCGACACTATTATATATACGAAATTTTCAATTTTATAAATCTGACTGAATTGAAAATTGTGCCAACTCCCATCTTCAAGTTCAGAAAAAGACTCACCCATTCATATGTCAACCATCCATTTTGGTCCAATGGTGTCGATTTTACGGCCCTTCCTATTTAGGGTCTGTTTTTCGTTCTGGTCCCCAAAACTCCCAAAAACTCCGAAAATTTAAGTCCGACTTTTGCGGCTTCTAACAGTACTGATCATTACCTTTCCAACGCATGTCTAATTTTGAACATTACCAGAGAACGGCAGTTCTCGCCAGTGGCGCACACCCACACCACCCTACACGCGACACTATATATACACAAAATTTTTGATTTTCTAAATCTGACTGAATTGAAAATTGGGCCAACTCCCATTTTAAAGTTCAGAAAAGACTCACCCATTTATATGTCAACCATCGATTTTGGTCCAAGGGTGTAGATTTTACGGCCCTTCCTATTTAGGGCCTCTTTTTCGTTCTCGTCACCAAAACTCCCAAAAAGTTTAAAAATTTGTCCAACCTTTGCGGGTTCTAATAGAACTGATCATTACCTTTGCAACGCATGTCTAATTTTGAAAATCGGTTATACCATTCAAAAGTTGTAGAGCTTAGAAATGTGACTCAAATTTTATTTAAAAAAGGGAAAATGTTTGTGGATATGTATGTATGTGTGTTTGAAAGTTAAACCGATTTGATATTTTCTCTCTGTTTAAAGAGGGGGTCAGGGCCGATTTAGAACCGGTGTAGTTTGTTACTTTTGACCACCCATAAGCCAGCTATAGGACTTGGTAGGTACAAAACAGCATATTTTTGTGGGTATATATATTCGGATTGCGAAGAGGCAAGAGAACCGCAAATACATCAAATCAATAGTGTTGACTTAAGCTTTCAAACTAAGCTGACTAAGCCGTCAGGATCAGACATATACACGGCTCAGTATAGCCGAAAAACTGAAAAACTAAACTTTGAAAATTTTGGTTTTTCGACAATTACTCAACATTTCAACGTACGAATTGCGCCAATAACTTAGCGTTTGTAGAAGGACTCAAGACGAATCTAACGATGTATACCTCATATCCGGGAAAATTCGAATTTTTAGGTTATAGGCTTCATAAATATGATAAAATCTATTTCCTGTGGGAAAAACGGTTTCGAAAGCTCAATAATTCCTGTAATAGCTTCAGTTATCATACTTGACCTTAGATCCATCAGATACTACTGGTTAATACGTTTCAAATTCATGTTTACTGATCAAAATCGGTTAAGCCGTTTAGAAGTTATTAAGATACAAAGGTATAATCCAATTAACGATTATTCCTCAAATGATTTATGTAGTTGTAGTGGTTACGACGCTAAATTTGATCTGGCAACGGGCAATTCGACTTCATTTACCGGCCATCTCAATATATTTTTTTTTCAATCTATTTCGAATAGAAAAAAATCTAGTGTACATTCGATGGACACTAGATCATTTGGGAGATAATGCAACAAAGGTGACAATTTATAAAGCTTGACGTGTAATAGAGGAACATTGCATTCAACTTTATACATTTAATTTATAAATACCTTTGAAAAACTCCTGATACAAGAATAAAAAACCGCTAAACGCCGTAAAAATGAGTGGCGCATAAAATATTCCAGCTACAAAAGATCTGATATGAATGTTACGTGGCGCGAAAATGGATTTTCATTTGATGCAAAACAAAATTTATTTTTATTTTAAAATATTTTTCCATAATATTTGCTAAATTTGAAGTAAACGCGCCACAAAAGGGTTTCAAAATTCAAACTGTATCAAAGTTACTCTTTTATGGCGCGTTTACTTCAAATTTAGCAAATATTATTGAAAAAGATTTTAAAATAAAACTAAAATTTTGTTTTGCATCAAATGAAAATCCATTTTCGCGTCACCTAACATTCATATCAGATCTTTTGTAGCTGGAATATTTTATGCGCCGCTCATTTTTACGGCATTTAGCGGTTTTTTATTCTTGTATGTATATCTACAAATAACTATGGTAGGGGAGCAAAGTATGCTAAATTTGCTGTCACTCGAGTGTTATGGAGACCTATTAGGTTGTGATTATTAGGTCCTAAAATAAAATAAATTAAGTAAAATTTTCCATTTCAGGGGGCGCTTTCCATTTTATAATTTAATTTTCCATTTCCAACAATGGTTTTTTCCGATTATAGCGCCATCTATCCATAATTCGAAAAAATGTCTCGAACAAAAGTTGCTTACTTTTACGTAAAGAATCCAAATCTGCAATAAAAATTTGGGGGTCCCATTTAAGATTTTAAAGTAACCCCCCACCCCACCTCCGTGGGGGTCGTCTTTCGTACCATTCGATATATTTTTCAAAAACATTTTAAAAGTGTACACTCAAAAAAATTTAGTTCGTAATATTGATTAACAATGATTATTGAATAGTATTTCGTTTTAACAACAATTTAATTTTTTGTTTCAACTAACTTTTAGACAGTGATGAATGTATTTGGTTTTTGTCACAATGATTGAATAATATTTGTCAAAATAACTGGAGTACATTAATCAATAACACTCAATTTATTCAGCCAATAAATTAGATTCGTATATTAATAAATAACAGTAATTCTGGGAGCAAAACACTTTCTTGATTTCGTAGATGATAAGCAATTACCTTGGTTTATCGTGACAATGTACAGATTTCATATAGAGATTTCAAATAATTATTTGCCGAAGTACCGAATAATTTCGTTTCGTTTCCAAGTGTAGTCCGTACTGGAAGGAAGTTTTCGTGTGTCTATTATCGTATTTATGTTTTTCGAATCCTGAGAAAACTAATTATTATTTTTAAAAAATTTTAACGCAGAATAAAATATTAGAGTATTATCGATGATCTGAAGTCCCTGAAAACTCCTATAATGAATATTTTAATAAGTCACAGGGGTGAAAAAGAGAAAATTTAGTATGATTTTTAATTTCAAATATACCATTTAAAAAAAACTTTCTGTTTATTTTAAGGGACTTTCAGCCCTCGCCAATAATGTAATGTTTTATTCTGCGTCTAAATTTATCAAAAGTACTCATTAGTTTTCTCAGGATTGCAAAAAAAAAGAATGCGTTTAAAAAGAATTCGATCGAAATTTTGCACCTGCGCTCTCAAAAAGGATTAAAGCGTTATACATTTTTGGAATCACTATTTCAAAGGTTTTAAATGAGCTGTCACATGATGTACTTACCCATTTCAAAAAATTAAAATTCTGCCTGTCGTCTGAAGAGGGATCGCGTTAAGTTCAAAACATTGATGTTATAATATACTTTGATTATTTTAAAAATCGACTTGTCCGAGCGTGGTGCTTATGTGCCAAATATAAATAAGTTAATAAGGGGGGTAACACTTATTCCAACGCACTGTATAAGTGAAATTATATGAGAAATCACACAGTGTAAAGTCCATTAGGTCTAGGAGAAAAAAGGGGGATTTGCAAAATTATTATTAATCAATTAATAGTATACATTGAGCTAATGCATTCAGTAATTATTAATATAAAATACGTTAATAGTGGAAATGAACGAAACTGATTGTAGGAATAAATAGAATTGCTTGTAAGAATAACCGTATTTATTGTGAGAATGACGGGAATTAATTGTAAGAATAAACGAAAATAATTGTAGAAATAAACGAAATTGATTGGATGCATGAAGCAGTATACGTTAGGAGAAATAACACTGTTATTTACACAACGAATAGTCTTCGTCGGCCAATTAACGACGTTGTTCTTTCAATGAATAGTGTTCGTTGAATCAGTGAACAGTGTTCGTAATATCAATAAAGTGATATTATGGTATACATAATAAAAGTATTATATATTAATAAATGGATGTTCATCCATTAAATAAACGTAATACATTGGATCAACTAACGAAAATAATGAATTGATGAACATTGTTTTGTTGTTCCAATAAAACCAAGAATTGGACAAATTTTAAGGATTGCTTTTTTTGTCTGAATTAATATTTTTATTAATATTACGTACTTTTTCGTTGAGTTTTGCAGTTTTTCGATCTGATGTTTATTTTGCGAAATATCGCGGGGTTTGTTTTTAAAATTTTAAATTTACCCCCCACCCCTCTCCGTGAGGGGTCATGTTGTACTATCATTCGATAGATTTTTGAAAAATATTGAAGACGTATTTTTTAGTTTTCTTTCTTAGGTTCATTTCGCGAAATATTCACTTTTCCTTGTGCAACTTTTTGACTCACCAATTTCCTTACGCCCCGCTCAAATCGTCAGATTTTTGAAATATACACTCTTTTGCATGTACCTAACTTACCTTGTCTTAATCCGACAATTTCGAGTATTTTTAAGGATTGATTTTTTTTGGGACCCCCTTAACCAACTTCCCTGTGTTAAGAGCCAATATGTGGTAGAGGTACATCTGCAGGGTACCAGGTTTCTTCCCATATGATAATCTGACGCGCTCGAGTTACTGCAAAAATCCCCGCTTGGGCTCCCCTACCATTACTACTATAATATTTAAGGCATATATTCCATTCTTCCACCAACCGATAAAGGTTTTAGGTAATATGCATTCTAGTTTCCGAAAACCCCATGAGCAAGGATCCTTCATGGTTGAAAATCATGACCTTGCCCTAGAAGCTTAAAATTGGTATGGCCGCACGCTGATTATATTTGGAGGGATTGTTAAAAACAATCGCAATTTTGAAGTCATTACATTATATATATTTAAAATAGTAGTCAAATACAAATAGTAGGCACTGATCACTGATTAGTGTGACCTGTACAAACATAATAGGTCTGGATCCCGCGTATAAAAAAAAGTTGATTAATAGTAAGCTGAAAATTTGTTAATAGCTTAAGGGTGTCTAGTCGGACAAACTTTGATATATGGGAACACTGGAACAGGGGAAGTTTTAATTGTGGAACAGGTTAAAAATTTGGAATGGTCAGACCACGAAAACGGCACATGTATTTTGTCCGACAGAACAAACTTAAACTCTCCAAACAGAGATTAAACTCTTATGCAAAAATCAGGCTGCTTTTTATCACCAAATGGGCGTTTTATTCAAGGACGTATCTTGCCATTGCTGCGCCCTTGGCGAAATTCAATGTTTCCGCCCCACCCCCCTCCCACAAAAAATGAGACTCCCATTAATTGCAACCACAATTCACATTCACTATGCAGTGGGACTGTAATGTAACAATTTTTAAATATTTGTAGGCAAATTACTACAACTACTACTTTAAAATGTATTAGGCCTGGGTTCAAAAATAATAACAATAAAGGAACATATTTTTGAAACATTATTTATTTTACTTACTTATAAAATTATTTTACTTACTACTACTTTACATGTAATATTGTGATTCACAATTTGTGAATATGTTACATTCATGACAAAATGTACTTACATAAACTATCATAACTCTGCACTTATGTTACATTACTTTAAGCGAAAACATATTGATATAATATTGTATAATAATAAATAATAGCCTACAACAGTTCATGAAGTTTCGGTTTAAAATTTTTAAATTTTTAGTCAATTTAATTTTGTTGAATTAACCTGGTATATTTTATTATTTTTAAAATTTCACTTTGCGTGCTTTAATAGATGCGAATTCATTTATGACATCGTCAAAGTTAAGTTTTGAAGCTGTTTCGTATTCAGTTGATAAGATTGCCAGATTGCTCACATGCGTGTTTGGCCAATTCTCGACTGTAAATAGTTCTTAATAAGTTTATGTTTATTAAATGTCCTTTCACACGATGCAATGCTAACGGGCATTGTAAGGTAAATTCTGTAAGCAATTTCAATATTTGGTTAAGCATCCTTGGTACTTATGAATTTCCTGCGAAATTTCTAAGTGGGATGCCGAGCCCAACTGTTCACACAGCCCGTTCATATGGAATTTGAAACTTCCAATTTCTCTTACTATTTCAACTGCGTCCACGTCTCTGCTGTATTTGAGGCCAGAATCTTTTGCACAGTTTTCCAAAACAGAGTCTGTTGTTTTTTGCAGTGATGACCCTGATAAGAATCCAAAATCATTTGAAACTTTTATGTAGGCCTCTGATCTTTTACTCATTTCGGTTATTAACTTGTCATAAACCAAAAAACATTCTCGTTGGAATTCTTGTCTTTGAGGTATGAGGCAGCTCTCATCCATGGCCATTTCTGATGATAAGGCTTTAAGTCTCTTAGTTCGTTTATTTGGAAATGAACTCTCAATGCCAATTTCATGACATGTTGATACAGCTTTGGAAATTATATCATCCACACCATCATCTTAATTTTCTTAATCTTCTTAAATATCTTAATCTTTTTAGACCATTCAACAGTTTTGATGCAATGTCAAGAGACGTGTTTTTAGGCTTGTAATGCCTTGTTTGTACAATCAATTGATGTTAATATTTCAGACCACAAATAGAGCAGGCAGATAAACTTAAAATCAATGTTTTTGATTATGCTTGAAGCCCCAAAAACAGTTTCATTATTCCATTCATGATTGTTGGTCATCTCCTTTAGAGCAGTGATAATTCATTAATGTTTTTCTCAATAGAAGTGATGGCCTGTCTTTTTGAATACGATCGTGTGTCACTGTGTCCCTTCAGAGTGCTACCCAAATACTTGTTAAAACATTCCCATCGTATCGTTGAACCACTGGCAAAACAGAATATACCCTGTACAATACGAAAAAAAGTGATCATCATTGGGGACACTTCGGCTGCATGAACACCAACCAAATTCAAGCTGTGCGTGGCACATGGCACAAATCTAGCTAAGTCAATGATGTTGCCAATGTGAGCTTGTACGCCGTTGTAAATTCCTGCCATGTTCGATCCGTTATCGAAGCCTTGGCCACGACAATCATTTACGTCCAATCCATCTTCTTTCAATTTTGTTAGAATTTCATTTGAGATTCCTTCACCAGTTTTCTTGTGGCTAACAATAAAATCAACAAAACTCACCACGATTTGAGCCTGACCACTAGAGAAATCAATGTATCTTATGACTTGACTCATTTGTTCGGAATGCAAAACGTCTGGGGTAAAGTCAAAGATGATAGAAAAATACTTTGCTGATTTAATTTTCAACGAGATATATGAGCGAACTTTATTCCCAAGAAGCTCAATTATTTCATTTTGGATACCAGGTGAAAAATAACTTGTAGCATTCTCTGTTGATCTTACGTATTCAATGTGTTGTTTCAGTTGGGGTGGTAATGACTTATAATATTCAAAGTGCTCAAAAACACACCACAGTTTTGATCGGATATTAAATATGATGACCCCCTAAGAGGTAAATTGTTTTTTGCACAGTGCGAAAATCACATCTACAACTTTTAATATATTTCGCCATTGTTCCACCTCCATCCACTTAACAAAACTTAAAATCTTTTATATATTACAATTATTTTTATAATTTTACTGACATCGTACCGGCATTTATGTATTCTCTTTTTAATTTTGCTAGAATACGGCATCATATTTTTTCATAGAAAGTATGAAAAATGCTTAGTTTATAAAATTAAAATCTTGGATTTCCTAAAAGTTTTTCTTCCGCTAATTTTGTGCCCCCTCACCCTTGCGCCCTTGGCGGGCGCCTCTCTCGCCAACCCCTAAATACGTCCCTGGTTTTAGTGAGTGGACATGTAGAATATGTGAAATGACAGGAATTATGACAGGTGATAAATAGCAGTCTGATTTTTGCATAAGAGTTTAATCTCTGTTCGGAGAGTATAAGTCTGTTATGTCGGACAAAATAAATGTGCCGTTTTCGTGGTCTGACCGTTCCAAATGTTTAACCTGTTCCACAATTAAAACTGCCCTGTTCCAGTGTTCCCATATATCAAAGTTTATCCGACTAGACACCGTTAAGCTATTAACAAATTTTCAGGTTGCTATTAATCAACT
Source organism: Diabrotica virgifera virgifera (assembly GCF_917563875.1). Lineage (NCBI taxonomy): Eukaryota > Metazoa > Arthropoda > Insecta > Coleoptera > Chrysomelidae > Diabrotica > Diabrotica virgifera. Next base: position 160,300,020 of record NC_065448.1, on the reverse strand, counting down.
TTTTTTTCATACGCGGGATCCAGACCTATAATTAACATTTCAGAACGCCAGTTGAGTTTACAATGATTGTTTCCAAGACTAACCTGACCAAAGGTATGTTCTAATTGAACAAATTTATATTTTATTTTTTTAAAGATTTCCAAAAAAAGTAGCTAGAAAAATATAGGCAATGATATTCTCCAGGCTTCGCAAATATGGCGAATTCTACAAGGTGATTAATAACAACGTGGTTAAGAAAACATTCAATTTTTTTAAATAGGAAAATGTGTATATTTTTTCATATCTAGATTTCTTTTATCATATTTGTTTTTACAATATGAAATTTCACACAAATATACAGGGTACTTAATGCCTTATGACCATTTTTATTTTTATATTGCTTTGAAAAAAGACCCTGTATATAAGAACGAATACATAAATAATAAAAATTATTTATTTTACATAATAAGATAAAAATAACGTACAGTTTTCAAATTAAGTTTAATACAAATCACTGATGAATATTCATATACAGGGTAAACTGCAAAAAAATTGGATTTTCTTATAATTTTTAAATGTCAACCATAATATGTTTATATTCAGCCATTTTTCAAGAAATTATGTAAATAGGAACAATGAATAATTACTGCAAATAATTTGCATTATTTTATTATGCTTTAAATTTATTGTTCAAATCACAGAAACATATTATACTCTTAAATGAAATAAAAACATATATCACAAATCACAAATAAAAACAATAAATACATCAAACTCTTTAGTTAGATACGCCAGAATATAATGTTCAAACCCAGCATACATCCTATTTACTCAGTTATTTTAAATACCCATCATGTACTATTCAACAAAATTACTTAAATACTGATTTATATGTTATGTTTAGAAATTACAAATAAACCAACTAAAACAACAAGGAGCCCTCCAACAAAAGCAACTCAGAAGCCAACAAAACCAACTAAAGCAACCCTTGTCACGAAAAAAACCCAGAGTACTACTAAAGCATCATCCATTTTAACAAAGCCAACCAAAATCAGCACAGCAAAACCAACTAAGAGAGTAACATCATCTACTGAAAGGTCAACAACGACAAAACCTACAAGAACCACTACACAGAAAATTCCAACAAAATCTCCAATCTCAACATTGGCAACTAGCACACATCGTGTACCAATTTCTACTCCACCAAGTTCCACCGCAACAAGCACTGAGTCTACAAGTATTTCTATGACGACCAGCAAACCCAACAACACGCAAACGTTGCAGACCGTCAGCGGAAATATAGCTACGAATGAAATTGAAGACTCGCATCATAGTCAGCAGCCAACAACAAATAAACCTGGAGGTTTGATCACGTGGACAGTTGTTGATAATAGGAATTCCTCAACTACTGTGTCGGATCAAATGTTCAATAGTACGACTGAAGGTAAGTTATTATGAATATAAATGATAACGATTCTCCTTACATGATCGATATAGCTCACCACAAGAGATAAATATTGGAAACGGTGCAGTCACTGAAGGTGGATAATATGAGCTACTACCTCCGATTTCGTTGAACCTCCATCAATTTGCATGAAAATTGGTGAGTGGTTAGAGGATATCTCAAGGAACAAAGGTGTTATGGTGCCAATTGCTGCTTTTACCCTGGGAGTGGATGCCACCCCTTCTCGGGGGTGAATTTTTTTAAATAACCCCATATTTCGATAGAGTGGCTAACTCTAAGCAAAATTTGTTATATAAAGTTATCGAAGTAAATCATAACTTTTTGAGTTATTAAAGATTAAAGATTTTAATTTTTTGTGAGAAAAATGCATGTTTTTAACCGATTTTTTATAAATAATTCAAAAACTATAAGTTTTTACAAAAAAGTTATAATTACCAAAATAGAAGCTAATAAAAAATGAAATAAATTCCTTACTAGAAAAACCTTTTACTATTAACGAAAAGTGAGTTATAGGTAATTGAATGTATATTTCTTTCGGCGACTACCCAAATCTAAGTATTCAAGCCTACATAAATAACGAGGAAATGATGCATTTTATAACATAAACTTATTAAACAAAGTAAAGTATTTAAAAATATCTATCAGATGAGCCCACTAACAAATAGATAGCATTAAAACTTACATATGCTTAAAATTTTTTTCAAAAGTTATCTTTTAAAAATTTTTCCAAAAAATGTTATTGTTTTTTTTTTAAATAACTCCGTTAGTTTTGAGATATCAAATTCGCTTAAAAACCATTTGAAAGTTTAAACTAATGGATTTTAAACCACGTTGAATTTAATCTTTTAAACCTCTTACTTTTTTAAAAATAAAAGATTAAATTGCCCCGGTTACATGGTTCTCGAAGCAAAATTTAAAATTTAAACGTTTCTATCTCGGTTATTTTGTACTCTACAGAAATAGTAAAAAATGTAAGATATTTGGTACAGAAAAAACTAAACTTTCGTTGTATATCATTTTTTTCGTATATCGAGTATTTTTAGAGATATTATTAAAAGAAAATGAAAATTATGATAATTTGAAAAATTCTGATTTTTTTAAATTATATCTTTTTTTTTTAAATATGCATTCTAAACCAGTCACAATTGTTGAAATCATTACCTACTTATGTTAATATAAAGAAACTCTTGTAAGAATTTCTATAAATTTTAATTGTGGAAATGGCGTATGTTTTATTTTTCACTTTTTTCAAAAAAATTCGAAAATGTTCTATTATTAAACGCTTTTCTTTAGTTCAATCGTTTGGCTCAAATCTTTGGACGTTAATTTGACCGCCTTTTCTTCAATGCAAATGACAAATGTGCAGACATATGCATTCGCGGGAACAATACACGAATAGTCAATAAAATTTTTTTGTTTATTAATTGTTAAAATAAAAAACGATTTTAACGGATAATGCTTAAATTCTCTTGTTTTGTACAATAAATAAACTTGAAACTTTTACAGATTGTAGCTAATTATATGAACTATACATAATTTCTCTTTTTGCGTTAATTGTTTACGTGTTGCTTCATAAATAAACAATAAAGTTTCAAATTTTTTGCCGATTTCGACTACTTTTCATGTTTGTACACCATATTATGTTTTATATGTATTTTAATAAACATGACGATATATTTTAATGTTTGAAAAGTGTAAGACTAAAAAGTAAAAAATAATAAATTATGAAAAAAATATTTTTAAGAAACGCTTTTCTTTAGTTACGACTTACGAGTGACTAAAAATAAACATGTTATAAAAAAATCAACTTAAAAAGCAAAAACTAAAAAAAAATTAAAAAATCTAACACATTCGTCAAAGAAAAGCGTGGCGCATCTTTATTGAATAAACGGCTTTCGCACCACGCTTTTCTTTAATTTAACGGTTGTGTTAGATTTTGTTATTTTTTTTTTATTTTCATCATAACTTGCTTAATTTTGATACTATTAACTTCTTCTGGAGCTCACTTGATTGGTACTTCGAAGTACTTTGACAAGTGTTTAGTAGGTATATTTTATAAAATGCATCGTTTTCCCGTTATTTAAGCTTGAATACGTAGATTTGCGTACTCGTCGAAAAAAATATACCTTCAATTAGCCATAACTCACTTTTAATTAAAATTAGTGTAGTTCTTTGAATAAAAAGTAAATTTAATTTTTTATTATCTTTAATTCTGGTAATTATAACTTTTTTGTAAAAGCTTATAGTCTTTGAGTTATACTTGAAAAAGAGCTTTAAATCATGCATTTTTTTACGAAAAAATAAAATCTTTGATCTTTAGTAACTCAAAAAGTATTGATTTATATTAATAACTTTACATAACAAATTTTGCTTAGAATTTGTCCCTCTATCGATTTGTGGTGGTATTTTTAACGAAATAATTTTAATCCCCGAGAAGGGGTGGCATCCACCTCCAGGGTAAAATCGCAAGTTGGCATCATATCACCTTTGTTCCTTGAGGTATCCTCTAACTACTCACTAATTTTCATGAAAATCGATGGAGATTCAACAAAATCGGAGGTGAAAACCTTCAGTGCCTATATATTTACTTAATATGTAACATATTTTTTATCATTCTTTCGGTGCAATAATAATTCCCCCTAACGTTAGCAATTACATACGCTTTTCAGCTAACTGGAATTATTGTAGGGCATTTCGTATTCCTGACCAATCGCAAATATTAATAAGACATGATATCTGTTTCCTTTTTCTTTCTCCACGATCCTCCATTTTACCTTTCATGATAACCCAAGTAGCACAATAAAAACATTTTAGTTTTATTTAAGGTTTATAAAGGTTTTATTGTGGTAAATAAGAAGATAATGGTATTAAAGTTACCTTGTAGATATACTGCCAGAACTTTAAAACTGTTATGAATTTGTCACTAGTTTTAAAGTATCTAATAAGAGTATCAAATAAGACTAATTAATCTTAATAGAAAATTTTTCTTACTGTAGTCTTAAAATGGTGTATTCTCAGTTCACTTTAAAACTAATCAGTTTTATGAAGAACTTCCGGACTGTTTGGTTTTATTAGATTCATGTTTGTTACCTTTTAGTTTTGTTGCAGTTTTAAAGATTCTCCTAATATAACTAATAAAACCTATTATTAAAACTAGTTGATCTCAAGACTATTATGTCAGTAAAACATATGCCTTGGAACTATTTTTTAGTTGTCTTTAAAGTTGCTTTCTTAAAAGCAATTAGTAGGCTATGTTAAAACCAAACGCTCTTAACTGAATCAATTTGGTTATCGTAAAGACTAAACTATGCTTCTTGTTAGAAACAATAAAACTAATCTCATCCCCTCTTCTTTCATGTCCAAAATAGTCGGCCATTTATTTTAGAGCGAGACAGTGGTTGTAGTGTGTTGTAAAAAGTGGAAGTACAGTTAGTATGGAAGACTCGCAAGTACTTAAAATATAAACGAACTGGTCATTTTAAAAGAAAAATACAGCACACGCAGCACTCTGACGACTCGATTTTAGGTTAGATTCACATTAAAACCGAGTGGAATTATTGACAGCGGCATTAAAACTAAACGGTTTTAATTTCAAGGCAACCTTGCTTTTATGTAGGATATATGCTCTTGGAAAGGTATAAAATAAAACCATTTGATCTTAACAATTCTCTGTCGATAGACCAAATAGTTTTATTTGGATTTCAGCCATATTGCTTTCTAGAGATGCTGAAAGCCATGATAGATTACAAGATAATGCTTGCATAAAAATTATAAATAAGCGAATTAAAGACACAAATTCGATTTATTTTAACATTAAAACATTAAAACTGTAGATAAAATTACTTTTCTTTCAAATTAATTTTTTTTTGATTAAAATTTTTTTATTACTTTTATTTTTTAATGGCCAAAAGTCAGAAATTTTAGGGCGCGTGAGTTATTGAGACCTATTTTTGTTAACATTATCAATAAAGTTGGGTGCGCAAGTATTTTTCTACCCTGACAGTCCGAAATAACCAATTACTTTTTATTATTTTATGGTTACAAATACGTATCTACCTCTCATAACACATGTAAAAATTTGTTGGCCTATATGGAGTATATGGGTCTAAAGAATAGTTTAATATGGTAAATTGTCTTTAAAAGTCTCTATTTAAGAAACCTTTTTAAGTTTTCTATAAAACCGTCTGCACTTAAAGTGTCTTTTAACATGGTTTTAAAAGCACCTTCACAGCAGCTTTATTAAGATAACAAAGTTTTAAGAAGGTTTTTATTTTTGGTTTTATTGACCTCTTTCAGAGTGGGCCCTTTTATGCTCAAAGCGGTTTTATTGAAATCTTAAGGTTTACTTAAAAACCAAATGGTTTTAATTTTAGTTTTATTCTACAGTTTTAAAGCATCCTTAGAAGACTTAATAAACCCGTTCGGTGCTACTTGGGAAGCTGAAGGATTCTAAGAATATGACCTAGATAATACATTTTTCTTATTTTATTAGTTTTCAATAACTCACGAACGGCATTTGCTTTAGTTAACAAAGATTCGTTGGTCTATATAGCTATCCAGGGCATTTGGAGCATTCTTCTACTTAACTACATCTCAAATACCTTAAGACGAATAATCGTATCAGTCTTCAAACTCCAGATCTCGGCGTCATGTAACAAGACCGACAGAATATAGCATTTGATAATTTTTAGACAAAATTTTAGGTTATGGCTCTGTGGTTACAGAATAATTTCATTCATGTTAATGTATTTGAAGGAAAGCATTGAAGTAAGTCTGGCGACTAAATGTCATAAATTACTACCTCTAATTATTTTCCAAGCTTCTATAATTGAGACACCTATAAAATTATCTATCCTTGTTCTTCCCCACAGGATCTTCTGTTTCTTTATTCTTACCATTATTTCTAATCTTTATACTATTTACTTCTCCAATAGCTTCCATAGCAGCTTCGTCAAAGATTTCATCACGATTTTGTTGTACGTATTTATCGGTAAGAAGTAACTATTTATTATTGTGTAGTTTCCCTTTTCATTCTGAGAGAGGCTTTGTTAACTATATACAGGCAGGTTTTTTTTACGGCATAGACTTGGGTGTCAATTAGCAAGTCACAACTTTTTGTTTTCTATTCATACATAAAGAAGGCAACGAGGTCTTTAGAGTTCCATAGCAAACTCTTCCACAGCTCTCTCCTCAGTTCAAAAGCTGCAGCTGGCCGTATGGACTGTCCAAGTGTCCATTTGAACATAATATATCAAATTATCAGGATTAAAAGTTTAGAGGTTAATTTTAGTTTCACAGATAAATTTCGTTAAAAAATCATATATATTTTTGCTATTCAGAGACAATAGATGGGATACATTGAAAGGTGGAAAAACATTACATTTTATTAAATCTTCGATTAAATTATAGGTGTATGGAATGTATTTTGTGCACTCAAAGAAAGTGTGATTCAAATCACCCACCTTCTGACATTCAGTATAAAGAGCAGCCAGGTTTCAAATGGGTTTTTTGCGTACTATATACCTAATACATTATAAATACAAAAATGCCCGTCATAGTTCGGACGAGAATTTTAGTTATTAACAAATAAGTGTCAAAAATGGCAGTTTCTTCATTTAAATCGCCAAAGCTAAAAATAGGGTAATTAAATATCTTATTTATAGTATGATTCTTTTAGTAGATAATCATCATCATCATTTGGCTCTACAACTATATGTGAGTCTTGGCCGCGTATACTATTTCCCTCCATTGTTGTCGGTCCTGAGCAGTTATTTCCCATTGCTGTACTCCCATTTTGCGTAGATCACTGGCTACTGCGTCCTTCCATCTCTTTTTTGGGCCTAACTGACCTTCTGCCATCGGGCCTTTCCCAGAATGTGGCGTTCAGAAGTCTTTCGTCACTTGATCTTAGCACGTGACCTGCCTATCTTATTCGGTTTGCTTTGATGTAGCGTACTATGTTTTCATCTCCATATATTGTCCGGAGTTCATCATTGTGTCTTCTTCTCCATTCTCCTGTTGTATCTTCTCTGCAATGCCCATATATGTCCGCAGTATCTTTGTTTCAAGTACCAGTAATTTTGTTGTTTCCCGCTGGTTCAGAGTCCATGTCTCGCTTCCATACGTTATTGTGGGACGAATTATTGTCTTATATACCTACTCTTATTTTTGCCGGTCTTGAGAGTATTTTTGATTTAAGTAACTACTGTCATTAATGAGTAATCTGTCGTGTTTCCTGCAATGATCCTGGCTGCCACGTCCTTTTCATATTTATTTTCAGATGTTATGATCGCCCCCAGGTACTTACGTTCTTTGACGACTTCAAAGTTGTATTCATTATTTTTTTTAGTAGATAAGCAAAGGTTTAAAATTGCAGTATTTGAATTCTGGTCCGATCAATTGTTGCTTCGGAAATTTCAAAAAAAAAAACTAAAATTTCGAAAATAAAAAATTTACTATAACTTTTGCGAAAATGACCTTAAGATTTTCAAATTGCATGAAAAGTTGAGTAAAACAGTAAGCAGTCCATATAATGCACAAAAATTTTTAAGACGATTCGTCAGTTAGTTTAAGTTTTATTCAATTTGTTTATTCCAAACAACTTTTTTTTGCAATGTACATAAAATTATAAAGATATAGCAGTTCTGTGGAAATCACATGAAAGAAAAATAGTCATGTTTTTAAAGTGTTTAAAAAAATCATTAAAAAGTCACTTTAATCATACCGAAAACATTTTACTAAAGAAGACTCATTTTTGGCTCATAAACTATTTGAAAATGTTTGTTAATATTTGTGGTAGACTAAAACTGCTTTGAGATTTAAAAATGTTGGTATTTTTACACGAATTTTCAAAAAAAAAACTTTTTGACTAGGTTAATTACGGTCAAAGTTATCCACTTTTTTATTTAATTAACAGCTACTTTGTTTATAACAATTAAGCAACTTACATAACTACCGCCAATTTGAAGTTAAAGGTATATAGTTTATGTGTACGAGTTTGAGTAAACTTTGATATTCAACAGAGTGGTTAATAAAGCTTTAAAAATGACGTCCTAACGAAACCGATTCGTGGTCAGTGGAGGGGAAATATTAAAATCCGTGCACTCAAAAAATGAAATTAATTCTTCAAACATATGCTGCGATTAGTATCTCCGGAGGTCGTTGATGGATTTTGGTCATAATTTTTTAAATTTGAATGTACTCGTAGTCTTTTAGAAAACTGTATGTATACATACCCCTACCAAACATTACAAAATGTCAAGGGAACCCCCCTTATCACTCAGGGATATGAAAAATCGATTACGACCGATTCTAAGACCTACCGAATATACATATATAATTTCATAAAAATCGGTCAAGCAGTCTCTGAGGAGTATGGCAACTAATACTGCGACAGGAGAATTCTATAGATCGAAATATATAGACATATATAACAGCACTAACAGGCCTTATAGGCCTACGGCTTCTAAATTCTGGATAATATTTCTCCATTCTTTTCGGTCCTCTGCACTCTTTCTCCAGTCCTTTACCCCGATTTCTTCCAAATCCCTCTCTGCAGCCTCTAACCATCTCTTCCTTGGGCGACCTCGTCTCCTTTTTCCCAATGCTCTGTCATTCAATATTCGTTTGACGTTTCTAGTTTCTGGCATTCGAGTAATATGTCCCAGCCATCTAACTCTTTGGGCTCGTATTTTTGTCGTTATTTTTGGTCTCCCATACATCCTCATTACTTCTTCATTTGTTCGTCTCCTCCAGGTTTTCTCCGCTATCTGTATACCTCCAAAAATTTTTCTCAGCACCTTCCTTTCCCATATCTGTATCTTCTTCTCCTCTTGTTGATTCATTACCCACGTTTCGCTCGCATACAACACTGTGGGCCGTATTATCGTTTCATACATTCTGATTTTCGCGTTTAGTGATACATGTTTTGCTTTTAATATCGTGTTTATGGCACCCACAACTCGACTTCCCTTCAATAATCTTTTATCTATTTCTTTTTCTTCCCTTCCAGTACTGGTTACAGTCACTCCCAGGTATTCGAATTCTGCTACTTCCTTAAATTTATATTCATCTCCTTCTCCTTTCATTTTTATATAGTTATCCTCTTTATTTATATCTCCTTTCATTACCATGTGTTGTGTTTTTCCTTGGTTGATTCTTAATCCATACGTTTTTGCTTCCGCTTCGAACTTTTGGAATATTTTTTGGAGATGTTCCTTTGTTCTTGTTAGGATGACTAGATCATCAGCGTAAGCTATAAACTGCTGTCTGTTGTTAAATATGGTACCGCTTGTACTAATTTTTATCCTTCTTACTATGTGCTCTAGTACCAAGTTAAATAAGTCTGTAGATAGAGGGTCACCCTGTTTCAGTCCTTTATTCACTGTGAATTGTTTTGAAAAATTTCCTTCCAGTGTTATCCTGTTTTTTGTATTGTTGAGCGTCATTCTCACTAATTTAACCAGCTTTCCTGAAATACCCAAGGATCTGGAAATATATAGATGGCTATTAAAAAATAATGGTTGGGGACAGAAGAGTGAAAATTAAGGGTTGTATGTATTTTTTAATGCTACATAATAAAAATTTAAGATAGACAATTTTGTCCAAACAAATAAAAAAAATCTCAGTGGGGTAACCCCCCTTACAACTTATGGGTATGAAAAATAGGTTAAAACCTGTACTTAGTCCTACAGGATATATGTGTAAAACTTCATAAAAATCGGTCAAGCCGTTTCGGAGGAGTATGGTAACTAGCACTGTTACCGGAGGATTTTATGTACACCGAAGTAACTGTGGATTAAATAATAAAAATGGCTAACTTTGACTGTAATTAACCTACGCAAAAAGTTTTTTTTTGAAAATTCGTGTAAAAATAAGCTTTTGAATTCCCAAAGTAGATTTACACTACAGTAAATATTAACAAAGCTATTCAAATTGTTTAGACGCCAAAAATGATTTTAGTTTGGTAAAATGTTTTCGGAATGATAAAAATGACTTTTTATTGATTTTTTTAAACATTTTGAAAATATAAGTATTCTTCTTTCAATAGGTTTCCACATAATTGCTGTATCATTATTATTTTCTGAACAATAACATTGCAAAAAAAAGCTGTTTGGTATAAACAAATTGAATAAAATTTAAACTAATCTTGAAATTTTTAGGGCATTATATATACTGGTTAACTCAACTTTTCGTGCAATATCAAAGTCTTAAGTTCATTTTCGCAAAAGTTACAGCAAAATTTTTTATTTTCAAAATTTTAGTTTTTTCTTTCAATTGGCGAAGCACCAAATGATCGAAACTAAATTCAAAAACTGCCGTTTTACACCTTTGCTCATCTACTAAAATATGAATACTCTAAATAAGATATTTAATACTCCTATTTTTAGCTGTAGCGATTTAAACGAAAAAACTGCCATTTTTGACGCTAATTTGTTAATATCTAAAATTCTCGTCGAAACTGTGACGGGCATTTTTGTATTTATAATGTATTAGGAATATAGTACCCAAAAACCAATTTGCAACCTGGCTGCTCAAGTGTCCCGACAAAAACCTTATTTGTCTGGACTAATATGTTAGCTGTTCTATATTTTCAGACGTTTCTTGGTATTTGTGGTACCCACCTATCGGTATCAGTGAGTACCCCAAGGTCTACAGTCAGCCTTTTCATCCTCCTCCTTTCTCAATCGGGCTTGGGACCAGCTATGGAGGAGTATTTTTAACTTCATGAAAGTCATGTCATAAATAATTTAAAAAATATATCCCAATAACCGTTTTAAATTAACGACTAAAACGCTCTAACGGTCTCGTTCCTAAAGAATGGTTACCTAGTGTCATAGATTAATTCAGAAATTGGCACAAATTAGTTATAATTCGCTCATTATCCACATCCGACAGGCAGATTTAATAGCTAAGGAAATTAGCAGGATTGGTGATATAAATTACCCGATAAGCATCGGAAGACACTCTAATTAACTAAAAGCAAGTACATGATTTTATGAAGTGAATCGCTATCTTTGTATAACCTTAACATAAACACGGGTACAGTTAGCTTCATTAAAAAATTAATAGGGAATCTGAATTAGAGTTACACCAGGGCGGATCTGTTTTGAAGTGGTCGTGGGAGGTGGCATTCGGATTTTGGCAGATAAAGTTAGGTGATAACTTCAATAATAATTATAATTGACTTAAGCACCTTCTCAAATATGCCCGGAACATTACTAAAAAAATTTAAATATTTAAAAATTTCGAAAAATATCGATTTTTTTCTATTTTAATTGCTTAAAACTTTAAAACGATTCATTTTGGAACAAAGTCGTAAGGAAAGAAAATAAAGATAATTGAATTTTGTATAATATACGACTGGTTTAAAATGTCTTAAATTATTACCCTTTCTGCAAAATACCAATAAATAGAAAATAAGGGGGCAAAACGACTGTTTTTATTCAATGTTTTTTAACCAATTTGGTTGCAATTAGAACCTTTATAATTCGCTTAGAAAATTCTTACAACATACTTAAACCGTCCACCAAATTTCATTAAAATCGACCTAATAGATTTTGCATAATAATTTTGCAATCTAATTTTTTTTAAAAAAGATCAAATTTTTTAAAAACTTTTTGAACAAAAACTAGACCATTTAGAAGTTTGGTAATTTTTTTACATATAAAGAGGTTCTCTACCTATCTAATACACTTTACAGAATTAAAATCGGATTATATATAAGCGGCCTCAGCAGTGTTTTAAAGTTATAAACAATTATTTGGCTTATAAACAAATACAGTGAGGACGTTTGAGTTGGAATAAATTTATTTTCTTGAAAACTGCAAAATAAGTGAAAATGGTTATTTGTTAATAACTTTTGCTTAAACTACCTTAGAACTTTAGTGTTTCACCCAAAGTTGGATATTGGGGTCCTTAACAAACACTCAAAATTTGAAACCGATCCATTAATTGGTTTAAGAATTATTATATTTGTTTATCCCAGAGACCTTTATTTTGGAATAAGATAAGACAGAAAATAATGAAGATAGAGCGATTCTGAGTATGCCAAATGAAAGTAGAAGTGTGATAGTTTCAAAATGTATTAAAAAAAGACAAAAAAATAATTAACATTATCAAAAATCCTAATGCCAAATTTTTAAAATTTTGTAGTTTATAAACATTTAGAATAACTATAAAAATGTCCATAGAAACAATCTTTTTATATATTCGAAAAGATAGTATTTTAACACGAATTTTCAAATAAAAAAATCTAGCCTGGGCTCCTTTGAGACAAAGTTAGCCATATGTTTTTTTAATTCACAGCTAATTTGTTTATAATAATTAAGGAATCTCATTAATGCCATTTTAAAGAATGGGCTTTGTATTTTTTTCTTAAAAAAATTGCACAAATATTATACCTTCACAGCACCCTCTACGATTTTTCAAAAATGTAGTGCAAACGATTACTAGGGGGAACCTACAAATCCAGCGAGTTAAAATACCGAAAAAGCAATTTCAAACGAATATAATTTGCTGTATCTCCGGATCAACTCAATGGATTTTGATCTTTCTTTTTTTAATTTATATGTAATTTTTACGTATATTACAAATATGCAATTTGCTTATAAATTTATTAATTAATAAACAGTCTAATTTGTTTAAACAATTCTTTAAAAAATATTTTTTTTACAAAAATATATTTTTGTAATCAGAGTATCATTAATGATCACAGAAAAAGTTAAAGTTCACTTTAATAAATAAATGAATTTTATTAGATAATTATTTATTGAAGATAATTTATTTATTAAAGTATACCTTGACTTTTTCTATGATTAATATAGGGATAGTATGATTAAAATCATGGATTTTTGGGAAAAAAATTTTTTTTTCAAAAATTGTTTAGACAAATTAGACTGCTTATTAATTAATAAATGTCTAGACAAATTGCATATTTGTAATGTACAGAAAAATTACATAAGAATTAAAAAAAGAACGATCAAAATATATTCATAATTATTGATGGATTCGACCGTTACTTGATGGAAGTTCATTTTATCTCACAATAAAACACTTGAGAAAGGCACTTTGCCGAAACAGCAGTAGTAATAACATAGTTGTAATAAATTTTGTGGAAGTATAGAAAACAAACGTTTTTCAGTGTTTTATTGTGAGATAAAATATATTCAGTAGATCCCGAAATATATAAAATGATAGTCGTTTTAAGTTATTATATTAGATAATTTTTTTATCGTTTTTTAGTTCATTTTGATAGTATCAGTTTTCTACTTTTATTTGGCATACGCAGAATCTTCATTATTTTCTGTCTTATGTTATTGCAAAATAAAGGTCTCTGCGATATACAATTAGAATAACTCTTAAACTAATTAATGGATCGGTCTCAAATTTTGAGGGATTGTTAAGTACCCCAATACCCAACTTTGGGTGAAATAATAAATTTCTAAGGTAGTTTTAGTAAAAGTTATTAACAAATAACAATTTTCACTTATTTTGCAGTTCGCGTAGCAACAAATTAACTTTTTAAGGTTCAAAAATCGGTATTTTGAAGGTTTTTTAATGTTCTAAAAAATTAAATTTTGTAATTTTATGTCAAATATTCAGCTTTTGAATAAGGTGCAAAAAATCGAAAAAATTGCGATTTTTGCATTAAATCGTTAATAATTAAAAAACGGACGCGAACTCTAGGCAGGAGGTATGTTTTCATCCTATAGGTATACAATAATTAAAAAAGTAGTCAGCTACCTGGATCTTTAAGTGTCCCGAACATGGTCTATTTCTAGCTTATTACCCTGAAGTACAAATAAATAATTCAGCTGGAAACTCATTCTGCAACGCTTTTAGAGCAGCTGAAGATAGAGACCAATGGAGAAACATTGTTAGGAATATTGGAAGAAATCACGATCCTCAGTAATGGGGAAACGACAAGAGAGAGAGAGAGAGAGAGGTCTCTAGTCCGTTTTTAAACCCAAACTGACTCTCATCTATTCCTTCTTCCAGCTTTTTATTTATGGTAGGGGAGCCCAACCGGGGATTTTTGCAGTTACTCGAGCTCGTCAGATAAGCATATGGGGAGAGATCTGGTACCCTGCAGATGTACCTCTACCATATATTAACACAGGGGAGTTCGTTAAAGGGGGGGGGGCGAAAAAAAAATCTATCCTTAAAAAAACACAAAATTGTCAGATTAAGATAAGGTAAGTTAAGTACATGCAAAAGAGTGTATATTTCAAAAATCTGAAGATTTGGGTCAGGCGTAAGGAAATGGGTGAGTCCCAAAGTTTCACAAGAAAAAAGCAAATATTTCGCGAAATTAATGGATCGAAAAACTAAAAAATATGTGCTCAATATTTGTTAAAAATCTATCGAATGATACCAAACACGACTTCCTACGGAGAGGGGTGGGGGTAAATTTAATATTTTAAATACGAATCCCGCGATATTTTGCGAAATGAACATCAGATCGAAAAACTGTAAAATACACTTATTCAATATTTTTGAAAAATCCATCGATTGGCACCAAACACGCCCCCCACGGAGGTAGGGTGGGGGTTACTTTAAAATCTTAAATATTAGCCCCCATTTCTATTGCAGATTTGGATTCCTTACGTAAAAATAAGTAACTTTTATTCGAAACATTTTTTCGAATTATGGATAGATGGCGTTATAAAACAATTAGAAAAGAACTAAAACGCGACTTACAAAAATGGAACGAGAACTTAATAGAGCGAGTCATTGAAAACAACAGAGGCTTAAAATGTCTAAGACCCGCATTGGGTGTTCAAAAAATCATTAAAATTAAAGACGCCAATAGTAAGGAAGAGAATGAAAAATATAAAATAACAAAAATAGTCGAAGACTTCTACAAAAGCTTGTACAGCTCGCAAAGCCAGCCTAATGAATCAACAAAGGAGAACGTCAAAAGAAAAATAAAAAACGAGGGATCAGAAGTACTACCAAATATAAAGGGATTCGAAATAGAAAGAGCTTTAAAAGAACTGAAAAATAATGAAGCTCCAGGACAGGACGGTATAATTGCCGAGCTCTTGAAAACAAGCAAGACAATCCCTATACTAACAGAGCTATTTAATAAATGTCTTCATAATAGCAAGATCCATAAAGACTGGAACGAAAGTCTAGTAATACTTTTACACAAAAAGGGGACAAATATGACCTACAGAATTATAGACCGATATCGTTGCTCAGTCAAGTATACAAACTATTCATGAGAATTATTAACAACCGGTTGACCTACAAAATGGACAATTACCAACCAGTGGAACAGGCTGGCTTCCCTCAAAGGATATAGTACATCAGACCATCTGCTGACAATGAGAACATTGATAGAGAAGGCAAATGAATACCAACTACCCGTATTCCTTGCCTTCGTAGACTATGAAAAGGCGTTTGATAGTATCGAGATGTGGGCCATAGAACAAGCTATTAATAATTGTAGAATAGATTCGAGATATAGACAACTAATACATAATATATATGAAAATGCAACTATGATAGTACAACTAGACGAAAATACAAATCCCATCCCTATTAAGAGAGGCGTGAGACAAGGAGACGAAATATCGCCAAAGCTTTTCAACCTAGCACTAGAAGACGTCTTCAAAACGACAAATTGGTCAACCTATGGCATTAACGTTAATGGCAAGAAGCTAAATCACCTCAGATTCGCTGACGACATTGTGATTATAGCGAGCTCATTCGAGGAACGGCAAATTATGATAGAGGAACTCGCAGGCAGCTCCCAATACGTCGGTCTAAAAATGAACATGAAGAAAACAAAAATAATGACAAACACAGATGACCCCAGACGCATAACTATAAATGGCAGTGAGATAGAAAAAGTCCAGGAATATATCTACCTAGGCCAAATCCTGAAACTTGACAAAGAAAACCAAAGTGCGGAAATTAATAGGAGAGCAAGACTAGCATGGGCAGGATTTGGAAAACTTGGTTGGATACTTAAGAACCGCAAAATACCTCAATATTTGAGGACCAAAGTGTTCAACCAGTGCATCCTTCCTATGATGACATATGGATGTCAAACCTGGACCCTAACCAAGGCAAATATGAATAAACTAGCTACAACAGAAAGAGCTATGGAAAGAGCAATGTTAGGTATACGACTGTCAGATAAAAAGAGGAGCGACTGGGTAAGATCAAAAACAAAAGTCGAGGACATAACAACAAAAGCTGCCAAACTTAAATGGAGCTTTGCAGGCCACACTGTTAGACAAAAAGACCAACGTTGGAATGCCACGATACAACATTGGAGACCTTACCAAAGTAAACGACCGAGAGGAAGACCACAGATGAGATGGGTTGATGATATTAAAAGAGTAGCCGGAACGAATTGGAAATATGTTGCTCAGGATAGAGACCGATGGAAGGAGTTGGGAGAGGCCTATGTCCAAACGTGGACGATAGAAGGCTAAGAAGAAGAAGAAGAAGAAGGCGTTATAATCGGAAAAACGATTGTTAGAAATAGAAAATTAAATTAAAAAAGGGCAAGCACCCACTAAAATGGAAAACTTTATTTAACTTTTTTTGGTTTTAGGACCTACTCTTCACAACCCAATAGGTACCCATAACGCTCGAGTGACTGCACATTTAGTATACTTTGCTCCCCTACTTATTATATTATGATTTATATGTACTATTTTCACGAATAATTTGAGAATCTGACTTATTAATGATATTGTTCTGTATTCGCTGCAATCTTTAGCGTTTGTATTTTTAGGGATAGCACAACCATTGTTTCGATATGTGTCCTGTTTTGTATACTGTGTTAATCAAATCGTCTATAATGTCTAAGGTTTCATAATTTTTATGCATTTTAAGCTTTCTACTGAAATTTGGTCTGGACCTTCTGCTTTATCATAGTAGCTGTTTTTAATGCCGGTATACTAGATTAAAGATTCCAACCGTCAAATTGATTTCACATTTAATAACGGGTTTTACTAATTCATTTAGTACATCGTCTGGTCTAGTATAGTATTATATTATATTTTGTGGTTTTAGTTATGCTGTATACCTACTTCTTCGTTCACGCTTTTATTTATCTTTAAAAAAGGGAAAAATACAAGAATGACAAATTACTAAAAGAGTACAGAATGCCAGTGCGTAAAAAAAAGATTCCGTATTCAAAAAATCTCGCAGAAGCTTTTAAGATATGAAAATTTAAGAAATAAATTAGATCCTTCTTACAAAAGACATGCCATTTTATCGCATAATTTTTATTTGTGACATAGAAGAACCATTATGGCCCTCATTATATTTTTTAATTTGTCCAAAGTAACTTCTTAGAATAATAAGTCTGAATTCCAATTCCCTACCTGTCCGTAGGGAATAAAACAAAATTAAATAAAACTTCCATTACCGTTCAAGAACTTCAGAACTCTACAATCCGATTATAAATCTTATTCATTGATATTCGGTGGAGTTGGGAGTTCGCTGAAAATTCTAGATCCGCCTGTGACTCGATGTGCGCTTTTCCTTTGTTACTGCTTTTCATTAATGAGATTTAAGCAAAACTTTTTCAGACTTCGTTCAAGTATATTAGGACTTGGTTAATTAGCCACGTTGGTTTTTGTTTTAGATTTTTTAGAAGTTTAGATATTACTTTGCTTGTTTGTTTCTTTTGAACTTGAACGTTGTATTTTACTTGTTAATTTTCTTGAGTAGATTAAGTCTATAAAGTGTGGCCGGAGTTTGTTCAACAAGTTAAATTTTTATTCCTACAATCACACTATATAAATTGAACTTCTTCTACTGTGCAGCCACACCACTGTCTAATATTTACGCAACGATGAAAGTTTCTTTCGACCAATCCATCTCGTTTCCTCCATGCTTCTATTTTGGTTACACATTGTGATTTTTAACGTTCATGTCTCACAACGATTCAACAGGATAGACCACATATAACATTTCAGCACTTTCTTTCGAATATTCATCTACAGGTTTCTGTTACATAAAACTGGTTTCCATAACATAAAAGCCTTCCGTGATATTTCGATCCTAGTTATTATCTCTTCATCAGAGTCACAATTTACATTTAACTACCTGCCAAGGTACTTGAAATGATTTACCCGTTCTAACTCCTCTCCATCAAGAGAGAGCTGACCTTGATCTATATTAATATTTCCAACTACCACCCAATTTGTTTTTGAAATGTTGATTTTAAGGCCTCTCCGATAACTTGCTTCACTGACTAGATTTAGTAGTGTCTGAAGATCTTGTAAATTTTCAGCAAGAATGGCTGTATCGTCAGAGTATCTAATATTGTTGATTACTTCTCCGCCTAGCCTTACTCTCTCTTATCTGTCATCCAAAGCCTCCCTAAACATTTCTTCAGAGTACAGACTAGAAAGGGTGGGTGATAAAACACAACCTTGTCGTACTCCACGTTTTATTGGCAGTTTTTCAGTACGACTGTCTCCAATTTGGATAGAGGCTACTTGATTGTAATATAAGTATTTGAGCAGTCTTATATCATAGTGGTCAAGTCCTGCTGCCTGCAGGCAATCGAAAAGTGTATCATGTTGTACTCGGTCGAATGCCTTCTCGAAGTCGATGAAACAAACATAAACGTTCTTTTGGAACTCACAATTTTTTTGTAATAGAACGCGCATACAAAATAGTGCTTCTCTAGTTCCTAGACCATTTCTAAATCCAAATTGCTTATTACCCATTCTAGTTTCGCACAGAAGGAATACTCGGTTTTGTATAATACGTAAAAGTATCTTAAGTGTGTGACTCATCAAACTGATTAGTCTAAAATCTCTGCATTTGGTGAGCCTGTTTTTCTTTGGTAATGTTATAAACAGTGACTCCAACCAATCATCTGGTATTTTTCCTTCGTTGTAAATTTTGTTAAAGAAAGTAGTCAAGTAGGTAATGTTTTCCTCATACAAAAGTTTAAGTAGCTCAACAGGGATTTGATCTGGTCCAGGTGCTTTATTGTTTTTGGCTTGTTGTACTGCTTTTATTACTTCTGACTTCAGTATACTGGGACCTCTGTCTAATTGGTTGTCACAGGTAGTATTTGGAGCATTTTCTCGAGAAGCATCGTCAAAAATATCACGGATGTGTCTCCCATTCTTTGCACTGTTGTTCGTGATCACAAATTTTTCCATCTGCGGTTTTAAGTACGTGACCATTTTTCTGTTTTTTAATTCCGGAGGTATATTTAAGTTTCTTGTGGAGCTGTAGTCTAAATTGAACTATAAAAAAATAAATATTACCTTTATCCTCTTTAGTCCGATATCATTCGTATTGAAGACTTTAGAAAAGCTGCTCGATTGGCATATCAGGAATGGTATATCTCTTGGTTGAAAGCCCAATACATCACGGACACTATTCGTATGGTGGTGTGGTGGCCAAAAGTGCAGCAAAAAGTGCCATCGTCAAATTAAGCAAACTGCAAAAACTTGCTTCCCTCGGAATCACAGAGGATATGAGGGGCACATCAGCGGCAGCAATCGGCGCACTAGTGGGTCTCCCTGTCTTACATATAATAATTATAAAGGTTAAGGTACTAGTACACAAAAATAAGCAATTTTTCAAGATTATTTTTCTCAGAACCTTTATTAAAAATGAACATAAAAATTTTCACATATTAATATCTAACTCTTAAAGAATACAAAAATATATCCTTTTTCATTTATGCACGTACACTAATATTGTAGAGGTCGCCAAATTCGAGGCCTCGAGAAAAAGTAGTTCCGATCGCGGACAGTTAATCTCAGGATTGGGATCTCTGAAACAAAAAATTCGTACGGCATTGGAAAAAGGAAGGTTTCTTACGTGACAATTTACCACCGTTAGTGAAAAATTCCGCAAAAAAAGATTTTACGGAAATTTGAAAAATTTTTGTGAAAAAATCGCCCGTTTTTCTTCAGTTTTTCATGGTCAAAAATTATTTATTTTTTTTATTTTTTGGTCAAATTGTGGCAAATTGTCAGGTAAGAAACCTTCGTTTTTCCAATGCCTTACGATTTTTTTGTTTCAGATATCCCAATCCTGAGATTAACTGTCCGCCATCATTTTTCGAGGTCTCGAGCTTTGCGCCCTCTACAATATTAGTGTACGTGCACAAATGCAAAAAGATATATTTTTTTGTTGTACTCTCTAAGAGTTAGATATTAACACGTAAAAAGTTTTATGTTAATTTTTAATAAAGGTTCTGAGAAAAAAATTCTTGAAAAAAATGAGTATTTTTGGTCTTCTAAAGTGTACCTTACATGAGGATTAGATATTGTAGACTGCAAGAGAATCTGAGCAATGCTAAGCAACGTACCGGTTAAATCAAGACGTAGCAGTGTAATAAGAAACTAGCGATGCCGATTGGATGATGATTTCTTACTATTTGATATTCAGATACAAGGTTGAAGTACCTTTCCAAGTAGAGATTTTCCCACGAGGGGATAGGCCAGAGAAAACTCTCGACCCAGACTACAGGGTGATAAATGTTACACGGACCGGACGGGTCTAAAACTGCAGAAGGGTCGGGCGCAGGAGAATATACCTCTGCAATGTTGAAGTGTGCAAGAAAAAACAACTTGGTGGATTTCGAACTGAAGCGGATTAACATTTTTTTTAATTTTGAAAAAAAAATGGTATTGTTCATGGAATTAACTTAAAAATTATTAGTAATACCAAAAATCTTAAAGAGTAATAAAATGTACGTTTTGCTTTTCTGAAAATTTTTTTTTTTTCTTTTTTGGCATGGGCTGTCGCCACTCAGCCAGTCACAATAAGTATATTTTAAAAACTAAAAACATTTCAAAAATATAAAACAACACAAAAATAAGAAAGATAAAGAAACGTTACCGTAAAGGTGGTTGTTAATATTGTAATTATTGTATTCAGGAGTTAAGGTAGGAATAAGACAGGGTCACTTGCTTCTTCTCGTCTAGGGACCCTTCAAGACATTTCGTTTAGACATAACTAGACTAGGTCGCGGATAGGAGGTAAATACATATGGGATAAAACAAAGGTAAATAATCATGTGTGGATAATGCTTAAAGGTTGATTTTACTTTTACAAATAAATTCCATTAAACAGTCATATATTTTTTTCTTATTTAGAGAAAGTAGGTAACATAAATTATGAGGTGGAAATATATTATATTTTAATAAATTTTCAATTAGTTTATTAGTTTGTTGAGTATACTTTGAGCACTCAAAAAATATATGATTTAAGTCTCCCTCTTTTTGACAGTCTAGACATAGATTTGAAGATAAAATGTTAATTTTCGCCAAATGAAAAGGATAACAGGCGTGCCCAAATTTTATTCTAATAATGGAAGTTATATATCTGCGGGGAACCGAATAATTTTTAAACCAGTACTCAGTAGGCACTTTAGGTTGAATCATCGCATATTGTGAGGAACTATGTTTGCTAGATTCGTTCCATGTTCGTCTCCATTGTTCGTTAACTTCATTTTTAACAATTGCACATATATCTGGATTAGAAGGTTTATGTCCGGTTAACGATCCATGTGTGATGGCTTTTTTTGCTAATAAATCAACATGTTCATTACAGGTGATACCTATGTGTGCTTTAACCCATAGGAAATGCACTTCTCTTCGTTTTTTATAGATTTCATAAAGTATTTTTTTAATTTGGAAGATATAGTTGTTTAAATTATGACTTGGAAATATTATTGTCTGAATAGCTGTCAGTACGGAAAGTGAGTCAGAAACAATTACTGTAGACTTATTTTCTGTATTCGTAAAATATAATAAAGCTTGATAAATTGCAATTGCTTCAGCGCTGAATATTGAGAAAGCATTATTTATTTTATAAATTTTTTCTGTATTGTTTGATGGGACAAAAAAGGCACATCCAGTGCCAAACGTTGACTTCGACGCATCTGTGTAGATAATTATAGACTCCGAAAAAACGTCCAAGATACTTCTTAAGATGTTATGACTGATAGCTGCATTTTCATGATAACTTGGCTTAATTACTTTTAGCAAATGTAATAAAGAAGGAAAATCTTCAAAGTCTAAGATTTCGTCTGGATTAGAAGTAACATCAAAGTTTGACATACTGCGAAAAGCTTCACAAAGTGGAGGTGAATTCTTGTGTGTCCAATATTTATTCGTCAAATCAGCTTCATTCAATTTGCTTATTTTTATATGAAGGGAAGGATCTTTATGTTGTAATTTCATAATAAATTTTTTACTTAGATATTCTCTTCTATATTTCAGTGGCATCTCTAAAGCTTCGACATGTAACGCATTAATTAGAGTTGATTTCATAGCACCTAAACAAATCCTCAGAACTGTATTTTGTGTTACGTCGATTCTGCTTAGGACCCGATCAGATGCAGAGCCATAGAGTACACAACCATAATCTATGATTGATCGTATATAAGCTTTGTAGAAAAGTAATGATGTTTCAACATCTGCTCCCCACCACGTTTTTGAAATTGCTTTTAAAAAATTTATTCCTTGATTACATTTGGTTAGCATAAACTCAATATGTGATTTCCATGTTAGTTTTCGGTCAAGTATCATCCCCAAATATTTGATAGAAGTTTGAAAACTATACTCATGATTGCTTAATTGTAATTTATCAATATTTGGTAAGTTGTGTCGTGTGAAAATGCAAACACTAGATTTGTTTGTGGAAATTTCAAATCCATTTTGTTGGAACCAATTGTTTGACAAGTTGTGCATTTTACCTAATGTTTGTATACAATTATCAAATTTTTTTGAAAAAGAGTATACAAGGAAATCGTCAGCATATTGTATAATCTTCAAAGTGCAGTTTTCAATTTGGCTATTATGTAGATCAGCAGTGTACAAATTAAACAACAAAGGGCTCAATACTGATCCTTGGGGCAGCCCCAAGTTATTGTATCGTGGACCTATGAGACTACTGTTATGTGCTCTGAGATATATCTTTCTACATGAGTAAAAATTATATATTGTTCCTGCTAGTTGAGCTGGTATTTGGAAATTTTTGACTAATTTTTCAACTAAAATATCTAGACAGACTCTATTATATGCACCCTCTATGTCCATACATATTGCAGGTAAATAATTGTTGTCTGTAAATGTATCTTGTATATCTACCACTAATGTTGAAAGGGCGTCTAAAGTACTTCTTCCTTTTCTGTACCCAAATTGAAGGTTGGGAAGTAATTTCTTTTTTTCTAACCACCATTCCAATCTCTGTTTTATCATTCGTTCGACTGTTTTAAGAAGGCATGACATAAGAGATATAGGTCTATATGATTGTGCCACGTTGCGATTTTTACCTGGTTTCAGTATTGGTATTATAATGACATCTTGAAATTGAGGAACTAAACTCCCATTTTTGACCATCTCATTGAATATTTCCAGCAGCAAGAGTTTAGCTATTTTTGGAAGGTGTTGTATCATGGGATATTTAATATTATCCAAACCTGGACTTGTGTTATTCCGATTTTTGAGAGCATATTCTAATTCTGTAATGTTGAACGGTTCTAGCAAAAAATGGTTTTGTTCATTTGAAGCATAGCTGTAGCTTTTTAGTAATTGGACTGATGGAGGAGCAACTTGATCAAAAATTTCATCGACTAATGTATCATTAAGACATGTTGGATTAGTAATTGGTTTTCTATTGATCTTTCTAGCTTGATTCCATAATGTTGAGGAAGGAGTGTTTTTGTTTAAGTTTGAGACAAAGTTTTTCCAACTTTCTTTAGCTATTTCCTTTAATTTTTTTTTACTTTTAGCCATGCTCTCTTGGCATTTTAAGTAATTTTCAAAGTTACGGTTTTGCTTATAATTTGAAAGTGCTTCTTTTCTTTCCTTGATAATGTTATCACAATTTGTATTCCACCACGGCGGAGAATTTCTGATTTTGTTTTTATAAGCTTTATATTGTGGAATTGATAGTTGAGCTGCATAATTTATACAATCAATTAAAAAATTATATTTGTCCGACGTATTTTCCATTTGGTAATAGTTATTGAAAAATTGCTCTGCTGAAATTTCGTACATGGACCAATTAGCCTTTCTTGTATTCCATTTAATTTTAGGAATAATTTCTTCAGGTAAATGAATGTCGATAATTTCCATATAGATCATAAAATGATTCGATCCCAAGGTGTCTGTATGTATAGACCAATTAATTTTATTGACTAGATCAGCTGTAACGAAAGTAACATCAATAGCTGATTTATTTTGATCTGATTTAGTTAAAATGGTAGGTTCTCCATTATTAATTACTGTAAAATTTAAGTCATCTGCAGTTTTAATAAGTTGTATTCCAGTTGCATCATTATAATTAGATCCCCAAATCGTATGATATGCATTGAAATCTCCACCTATAACTACTGAACCAATGACCTGTGAAAATATATTTGCCCAATCAGATACTGTACTTTTACATTTAGGAGGTTTGTATATAGATAATATATTGAGTTCAATATTTTTAAAGTTTGTTTTGATGCCACAAACTTCAATATCAGAATTAAAGTTATAATTTAGTTTTAGTTCACTGAAGGTTACTGTGTTACGGATAAGAATCGCAACGCCACCAAACCGGTCTTCCTTCCTATCTCTTCTTATTAGGTTATAACCATTAAAACTGTAATGGGAATCTTTTTTAAACCATGTTTCGCTAATTAGCAAAATATCAATTTTTTTATTGTTTACGTATTGCATTAAACTGTTTTTGTTTGACATAATAGATCTAGCATTCCATTGACCAATTTTTAAAATATTTTGTACAGCCATTAGAAGCTATTATTGTTTACAGTATTTAAAACCTGTTCTAATTCATTAATTATAGTCTTATCGTCTAACGTTTTTATATCTTCAATTGAACGAATATGTTCTAAGAGGTTCATTATAAAATTTGTTATAGTTTTTGTCAACTGATTTTTATTTTCAACTTTGTTATAATTGGGTTTATGTGGATTAGCCGGTAAAGGCTGAGCAGGTCCAAATGTAAAGGGAAAGATAGGTTTATGAATAGGAGATTGTATGATAGGAGAATTTGGTTTCCTTTTCTTTCCTACAGATGCATGTGAATTATTCATGTTCAATTGAGGAGATATTAGAGAGCGCGCTTTATTGGTTTGTGGGCCTAGCTGAGTGGAGACAGAATTTTTATTAATTTTTGGAAGTGAAGGAAATTCTTGTTCATTATTTTCAAGCAAAGAAAAATAATTTTGATTCATAACACCAGAAAATGATTGTTCACACAAATGTTTTGCCTCTAAAAAAGTAGTCTTTTGTTCGATCATTATACTTTTAATCTTTTTTTGTTTTTCATAAAAGGGACACCTTTTTGATATCGTAACATGCTCATTACTTTTACAATGTATACAATACATAGCTTTATCGCAAGTATGGTTAGTAGTTTTAGTTTGCCCACATTGAATACAACATTCCTGGGAACTTTTACACTGCTTTGACACGTGACCAAATTTCAAACATCGATAGCATTGAACGACCCTACCAATAAATTGTTCTACCGGAAAATAGACTCTATTAAAACCTATATAGTTGGGTAAAATATTACCCTCAAAGGTGACAGCTATAGTTTTTTTATCTACGTATTCAATTTTTTCTTCTTTTTGGATTCTACGCTTTGTCCTATAAATATTTAAAACTTTGGAGGTAGATTCAATGTTTTCCATAAGATAATTAATGTCAAATTGGGTGTCTACATCCCTTACAAGCCCTTTAACCTCCAACAAGTGATTTGGAATGTAAGCTCTTAAATTTTGAGCGTCTAATAATTTATTTTTGACAAGATTATTAGCTTCTAAACGTGATGACAGCAAAACTTTTATACGATTACGGCCAATGCTTTTTATCTCTTTAATATGTGTAAGTTTCAGGGTCTTAAATAGTAGGTGACCTATCGACATAGGATGCAATCTGGACAGACCACTTTCATTCCCAATTTTTTCAATATAAACCCAAATATTATCTAAATTGTACTTATCTGAAACCAAGTTGAAATATTTGATATCCTTTTGTTTTTCTATCGGCAAAGTAGCACTAGGTTGAAAACTATTATTTTCCATTACACTATCTATGTCTTTCGTCTGAGAGGACGTCCCTAATGAACTTTGTTCCCCCATAATGGGGGAACCAATTTAATTTGTTTATTTAAAAATTCACTGGACTATAAAATTTTATTTTTAACGAGTATTAAATTTTTAACGAGTTTTTAATAATTCAACAAAAATTGATAAATCCGGTTCTCACTGTAAATGATAGCCTGCGATCGATTCGAAGGTACGAATAATAAGACTGTTTTTTTTTCTTGTTAGACAAAAATTGGTTATGCTATGGTTGTTCAAAATTTGCCGAAACTCGTGATTCGTTACTCGTTCAAGCCATTTGAACTACAGCTTTTTCAAAAATAAGCACTTTGAACCGCTGAAACTTACAAATTATATAAAAAAAAAATAATGTGTGTGTACTTTGTACGCACGTAAGAAGTTATACTTCTATTATATGATTTAAACGAAATTAATATACTTTTTATTTATATTTTGTTTAAATATTAAACTGATTTATACTTACTACTTCTCAAACATTTTTATTAGAAGAGTGCCAAAAATTAAAATAATAAAAGAATAAACCACACACAAACACATTAAACAAGCCACAAATGATGTCTGAACATTAATTGTCGAAATTTTTTTTAACTAAATACGTATTTTCTGAAAATACAATTATATAATAAATATACTTACAATCATAAAATGTATTAAAAAAAAACAAAAAAGAAAGTTTCTATTGGGACTCGAACCAGCGCTGATAAGAGCGGTTGGTATTGGAATTCATTCGCCTTCTCCGCTTAGCCACGGACACTATGTGTCATTATTTACGAAGATCGACTTACTAAACGGATTAAACTTGTGATATTTTGATATTTTGAAAATTGATCAAATTATTTTAATTTTGAATTGAAAAAATACAACAAAACATAGAGTAAAAAAACATTATATTAGGTGAATATTGATAGAAATTTTGATGGTAATCAAATTATATAAATAAAAGTATTACATACTATGTACTTTGGCAGATCAAATAGGTAGGTTTATACCCATGATACATTAAAAATTATTACGTACCTGTTGCTTTTAAAAACTATTTAAAAGTCACTACAATATTATAAAAATTTTTGTTTCTGTCCTCACAACAATAAAACTAATATATTATACATTTCTTTACCTTTACGTCCAAACCTCAGCTGCCATATCGGATAATTGTTGACATGTCATTTGAACATCCAATCAGAACAAAGTTATAATGCGCATGCGCCGGGCTGATAGGTTTTAACATATAAAAAAATCACCCTCTATCGCCGGTAAAGAAGTATAACTTCAATAATACATAATCAAAGTAACTTGTAAAGTGGTAATAACAAAATTTATTTGTGATGCTAATTAGGGGGTGATGTTCGCGATTTTTTTACAAAAAAATAAAAGGTAACAACAATATTTTGCGCGTAACTCACTTATTTTTAATGTTACAAGTTTTTTTTAAAAACAAGAATAAACCTTTTTTTAAACACTTTAAAAAAATTAAAATGAACTCTCCCCGAAAAGTGCTCCGTTTTTGGGTTATTTCACATTAAAATATTCGATTTAGAATTTGATGAAGAAGAACTTACTATTCATTAGCAACAACTCTGCTTATACTGAGTCTACACACCTCAAGCATAAACCATTTTTTTCAGTTTTTTATAAGCTATATTTTTGCTAAGAACCTTTTCTTCGCTCAAATACTTACTTTTTGAGTTATCTCCGAAAAACCGTCCAAAACATGTTTTTTTCTGTTAAAAATGAATATAATATTCACTTGCAAATAACTCGAAAAGTATTGACTTAGGGAAAAAACTCTACAGAACAGAAGTTGCTTAGAATTAGTCATTTTATCCAATTCTGGACTTATTTTGAATGTATATGTTTCACCTTCAAGAGGGGGTATTCCCCTTCATTTTTGTAAAATTTTTGTAAAATGGAGGTATGTAGAATTGTAAACTATATTAATAGACAATTTCAACTACCTATTCCAAAATTTGTTGTATTATACTTGTTAATTTGAATTTGCTTGTGTACCTTAGGTCTAATTAGTGTGGTAGGAGTTTGCTTAACACGTTCAATCTCTATTCATACAGTCACAATATACAGTGAGCACGTAAAGGTTGGAATAAATTCATTTTCTCGAGAATGGACGAAAAAAAAATAGCGAAACAGGTAAATTTTGATTTTTAAATTACGACTTTTTGGAATACATATCATACTAGTGACGTCATCCATCTGGGAGTGATGACGTCATAGATGATTTTTTTAAATGGGAATAGGAGTCGTGTGATAGCTCATTTGAAAAGTAATTTAATTATCTATTCAGTAATATAAACATTTACATAATTATTTATACAGGGTGTTCAAGAAAACATTTTTTAAATTTAATTTTATTGACATAAAAAGAAGAATGCATGTAATTTATTTAATCCAAAATACATTTTACTGCTCTCAGAACACAGAAAAAATGATTATTTGAAAAAATTCATTGCTTTTCGCTTAAACTAAATGTTCAAACTGTCCAGAGGAAGGTGGGTGGCGGATTTGATATTG
This sequence comes from Diabrotica virgifera virgifera, assembly GCF_917563875.1. Taxonomy (NCBI): domain Eukaryota; kingdom Metazoa; phylum Arthropoda; class Insecta; order Coleoptera; family Chrysomelidae; genus Diabrotica; species Diabrotica virgifera. The sequence continues at coordinate 160,270,957 of NC_065448.1, read as the reverse complement.
AATTTAAGCAAAAAACAATATTTATTTGTCAAATAAACATTATTGCCTGTTTTCTGATAGCGTTCAAATGTATTGTGAGTTAAATAAATTACACACATTCTTCTTTTTATGTCAATAAATTTAATTAAAAATTTTTTTGGACACTCTGTATAAATAAATATGTTAGTGTTTATATTACTGAATAGAGAATTATACGTATATAATATTATGTATATAATAATATTAAAAAAACCAATACAGAAGTAAAAACTTCGAGATGTATTCTGGTATGAAATCGTCAAACGATTTTATACCAGAATACATCTCGAAGTTTTTACTTCTGTATTGGTTTTTTTAAACTATGGTATACAGCCAACTATTGGGATTTTCCCATTGATTTTTTTTTATAATAATATTACGTCATCACGCCCAGATGGGTGACGTCACTATTATGATACATATGCCAAAAAGTCGCAATTTAAAAATAAAAACTGACCTATTTTGGGATTTTTTCCAAAATCGTCTATTCTCGAGAAAATGAATTTATTCCAACCTTTACGTGCTCACTGTATAATTTGAAATACAAAAATATTACATAGGGTGGAAACCACTTATGAAATAAAACTATTTCTGCCCTTGTTTCAAAAAATTATAAAAAACTGAAAAAATACACTCTTTAACCTGATATTGGAAGCAATAATAAGGAGAACAGACTTTGCAAACAAAAGCACTAGTACAGATCAACTTCAAGTAAAAGAATATGCTAATACACTCAACGGCAGAGAAAACGGGCACCCCAAAAAATGGGTCATTTTTAATGTCTTGTATTTCCTAAACCTGATGTCCGATTTAAGTAATTTTTTTAATATGTTATAGCCTTATTCTTTATCAATATCTGTAATAATATTGTTGCTAGACAGGTGCATTGTCCTTGTATACAGGGTGTACGAATCAAACTGTGTTTTTTTCTCAAATTTTGGAACACCCTGTGGAATGTTCTAGCTTTTATAAAATACTAAAATTAAAACTCAACTATAGCCACAGATTTTATTAACATTCTGTTTTTTTACTCATTCGCTTATGTTGGATAATAAAAAAGTTAGGCACTTTAACAACTACCCCTGTTTTTCGTCAATACATGTGTACATTTTCGTGTTTTTCAATAAGTACGGCAAGCTTTAAGGGGTAATTCTGCATGATAAAATAATGACAGTTTGCTTTATAAACTTATGCCCGCAAATAATTCGTTTCTGAGATAGGGGGTGTTGAAATTGTTCCCTCAAACTGACGATTTATTTATTGCTCTAAAACGGTTTGTGATATGCTAATTAAATTTAGTAGATTTTAAGAGCTAGTTATTGCGCATTTTTTGGCATACAATTGAGAATTTTATATTTACCATTGGCGTGCATACGGGATATATCTAAAATATTTATACCCGTATGCACGCCAATGGTGAATACAAAATTCTTAGTTGTATGCCAAAAAATGCGCAATAACTACCTCTTAAAATCTACCAAATTTTATTTGCATATCACAAACCGTTTTAGAGAAATAAATAAATCGTCTGTTTGTAAGAACAATTTCAACACCCCCTATCTCGGAAACGAAGCATTTGCGGGCATACGTTTATAAAGCAAACTGTCATTATTTTATCATGCAGAATTACCCCTTAAAGTTTGCTGTACTTATTTAAAAACACCCTGTATTAACGAAAAGCAGGGGTAGTTGTTAAAGTGGTTAACTTTTTATTATCCAACATAAGCGAATGAATAAAAAAAAAGAATGTTAAGAAAACCTGAGACTATAGTTTGGTTATAATTTCAGTATTTTATAAAAGCTAGAAAATTCCACAGGGTGTTCCAAAATTTGAGAAAAAAACACAGTTTGATTCGTACACCCTGTATACAATGACAATGTACCTGTCTAGCAACAATATTATTACAACGATATTGATAAAGAATAAGGCTATAACATATTAAAAAAATTACATAAATCGGACATCAGGTTTAGGAAATACAAGACATTAAAAATGACCCATTTTTTGGGGTGCCCGTTTTCTCTGCCGGTGAGTGTAGATACTATATAATCATCAAAGCAAATATATCAAAAAGAATAGATATTTAATCATCAAAGCAAAGAAGAAGATGACACTTATAAGAGCAATGGAGAAATTAGATTAGGAAGCAACGGGGAATAGGGCCAGAAATAAACCAGGACAAAACAAACTACTTGACGATGGGGAAGGATAACACAACTCAGAGATATCTAATAACACAGAACCATACATTTCAAAACTGTATCCACCTTTAGAATAGGGCAAGTCGGGAAATAGAGAACAGAAGAAAGAATTCTGAAAGGCAAAAAAACATATGGAATGAATGGAAACCTGCTGAGAAACAAGATTCTAAATAAGAGACCAAAGAAGAATCAATGTAGGGCCTTAATGTTACATACGGGATGGAAACAACTGCAACTAACAAGAAAGAGGAAGAGCCTTTTGAAATTTGAAAGAAAAATAATGAAAATGATACTGGGCGACAATATAACAAGAGAAGGAGAAATAAGAATGAAAACAAATGCCGAAATTTAAAAAGAATAAAATTAATTATCATATGTAATGTATACTAGTTCTTAGGCCCCCATATAAAATAATTATTTATGACCACACCGTTGAAACTTTTTGTACTTGTTATTTGGGTGGAGTCGGACAAATTTCGAGCTTAGGGCATCATGGCATTGGGGCGTTTGTCTGTCAAGCGGTCACGAAGTTGTCAATTTTATGCAAGAAAAAAATTTATAACCACATTGGTCATTTTACTTTAATCAATGGTTTTTATCATATAAACAGCGAAAATAATTTTGTCGGACAAAAATATTGGGGCATATGACGCGTCGGACACGCTAAAGATGTCAAATTTATGAAAAAAAATAAATTTATTTCCACATGGATAATTTTAACGGTATCTACCATAAAACCTTTTTACAATAATGTGGTAACCTTGTCGGACAATTTTCACGGGGCATATGCGCAGTCGGACGCGCCGAAGATGTCAATTTCCTGAAATTTTTTTATTTACAACCATTTTTCCGACAACATTAGGAGGTTATAAGTAATTATATTCTTAATCAAAAAATCAAAGTGTCGGACAAAAATATTGGGGCAAATCGACAGTCGGACAAAAAATTTAATTTTTATTAGTAAACCATACTTTCAAACAATGCTGCGTTCGTGCATCCCTTATCTTTACAACCATCTTTCCGACAAAAGTAGTAGGTTACAAGTAATTATATTCTTAAACAAAAAATGTAATGGTCTGCCAAAAATTTTGGGGCAAACGAAAAGAAAACTTAATTGATTAAGGCTATCGACGAGGAGGTATTATCAAAAAAAAAATCAAACAGTGTTTCTCGGTTACTTTTGAATCGATTTAGCTGATAATTGGTACACACACTAAGTAAAACATTTAAAAGGGTATGACGTAGATCTGAACCCAAAATTTTCTTAAAAAATTTTCCGACAAGAGGGAAAATTTTAGAAAAATTTTGATCTGATAATTTGTGTACACACTCCTTGAACAACGACAAACATCGTTCTGTAGTTTTTTTTCTCGAATTAAAAAAAAATTCCGACACATGTATCAGGTTATAAGTAGTTATATTCCAAATCAAAAAATATAAGTGTCCGACAAAAATATTGGGGCAAATCCAAAGTCGGACAAAAAATTTAATTTTTATTAATAAATTATACTTTTAAACTATGCTGGGTTCGTGTATCCCCTATCTTTACAACCATTTTTCCGACAAAGGTAGTAAGTTACAAATAATTATATTCTTAAACAAAAAATCTAATTGTCTGACAAAAATGTTGGGGCAAACGAACAGAAAACTTAATTCTTTTAGGCTATCGACGAGGAGGTATTATCAAAAAAAAAATTTAAAACAGGTTTTCTCGGTTATTTTTAAATCGATATAGCTGAAAATTGGTACACACACTAAGTAAAACATTAAAAAGGGTATGACGTAGAGCTGTACCCAAAATTTTCCCAAAAAATTTTCCGACAAGAGGGAAAAGTTTAGAAAAATTGTGATCTGATATTTGCCTACATACTGCTTGAACAACGACAAATATCGTTCTGTAGTTTTTTTTCTACAATTAAAAAAAAATTTCGACACACGTATCAGGTTATAAGTAGTTATATTCCAAATCAAAAAATCTTAGTGTCCGACAAAAATATAGGGGCAAATCCAAAGTCGGACAAAAAATTTAATTTTTATTGATAAACTATACTTTTAAACTATGCTGGGTTCGTGTATCCCTTATCTTTACAACCATTTTTCCGACAAAGGTAGTAAGTTACAAGTAACTATATTTTTAGACAAAAAATCTTGGGGCAAACGAACAGAAAACTTAATTCTTTTAGGCTATCGACGAGAAGGTATTATCAAAAAAATTTTTAAAACAGTTTTTCTCGGTTATTTTTGAATCGATTTAGCTGAAAATTGGTACACACACTAAGTAAAACATTTAAAAGCGTATGACGTACAACTGTACCCAAAATTTTCCCAAAAAATTTTCCGACAAGAGGGAAAATTTTAGAAAACTTGTGATCTGATAATTTGTGTACATATTCCTTGAACAACGACAAACATCGTTCTGTAGTTTTTTTCTCAAATTAAAAAAAATTTTCCGGAACATGTATCTGGTTATTAGTAGTTATATTCCAAATCAAAAAATCTAAGTGTCCGACATAAATAGTGGGGCAAATCCAAAGTCGGACAAAAAATTTAATTTTTATTAATAAACTATACTTTTAAATTATGCGGGGTTCGTGCATCCCTTATCTTTAAAACCATTTTTCCGACAAAGGCAGTAAGTTACAAGTAACTATATTCTTAAACAAAAAATCTAATTGTCTGACAAAAATCTTGGGGCAAACGAAGAGAAAACTTAATTCTTTTAGGCTATCGACGAGAAGGTATCATCAAAAAAAAATTTAAAATAGTTTTTCTCGGTTATTTTTGAATCGATTTAGCTGAAAATTGGTACACATATTAAGTACAAGATTTAAAAGGGTATGACTTAGAGCTGTACCCAAAATTTTTTAAAAATTTTCCGACAAGAGGGAAAATTTTAGTAAACTTGTGATCTGATAATTTGTGTACATACACCTTGAACAAAGACAAACAGCGTTCTGTAGTTTTTTTTCTCAAATTAAAAAAAAATTTTCCGGCACATGTATCTGGTTATTAGTAGTTATATTCCAAATCAAAAAATCTAAGTGTCCGACATAAATAGTGGGGCAAATCCAAAGTCGGACAAAAAATTTATTTTTTATTAATAAACTATACTTTTAAATTATGCGGGGTTCGTGCATCCCTTATCTTTAAAACCATTTTTCCGACAAAGGCAGTAAGTTACAAGTAATTATATTCTTAAACAGAAAATCTAATTGGCTGACAAAAATGTTGGGACAAACGAACAGAAAACTTAATTCTTTTAGGCTATCAACGAGGAGGTATTATCAAAAAAAAATTTAAAACAGTTTTTCTCGGTTTTTTTTAAATCGATTTAGCTGAAAATTGGTACACACATTAAGTAAAAGATTTGAAAGAGTATGACTTAGAGCTGTACCCAAAATTTTTTAAAAAATTTTCCGACAAGAGGGAAAATTTTAGAAAAATTGTGATTTGATAATTTGTGTACATACTCCTTGAACAACGACAAAGATCGTTCTGTAGTTTTTTTTCTCGAATTAAAAAAACATTTCCGACACATGTATCAGGTTATAAGTAGTTATATTCCAAATCAAAAAATCTAAGTGCCCGACAAACATATTGGGGCAAATCTAAAGTCGGACAAAAAATTTAATTTTTATTGATAAACTATTCTTTTAAATTATGCTGGGTTCGTGTATCCCTTATCTTTACAACCATTTTTCCGACAAAGGTAGTAACTTACAAGTAATTATATTCTGAAACAAAAAATGTAATTGTCTGACAAAAATGTTGGGGCAAACGAACCGAAAACTTAATTCTTTTAGGCTATCGACGAGGAGGTATTATCAAAAAAAAATTTTAAAACAGTTTTTCTGTTATTTTTAAATCGATATAGCTGAAAATTGGTACATTTAAAAGGTAAAACATTTAAAAGGGTATGACGTAGAGCTGTACCCAAAATTTTCTTTAAAAATTTTCCGACAAGAGGGATAATTTTAGAAAAATTGTGATCTGATATTTGACTACATACTCCTTGAACAACGACAAACATCGTTCTGTAGTTTTTTTTCTTCAATTAAAAAAAATTCCGACACAAGTATCAGGTTATAAGTAATTATATTCTAAATAAAAAATCTAAGTGTCCGACAAAAATATTGGGTCAAATCCAAAATCGGACAAAAAATTTAATTTTTATTAATAAATTATTCTTTTAAACTCTGCTGGGTTCGTGCATCCCTTATCTTTAAAACCATTTTTCCGACAAAGGCAGTAAATTACAAGTAATTATATTCTTGAACAAAAAATCTAATTGTCTGACAAAAATGTTGGGGCAAACGAACAGAAAGCTTAAGTCTTTTAGGCTATCGAGGAGGAGGTATTATCAAAAAAAAATTTAAAACAGTGTTTCTCGGTTTCTTTTGAATTGATTTAGCTATAAATTGGTACATACGCTATGTACAACACTTAAAAGGGCATGACGGTGAGTTGTACCCAAAATTTTCCAAAAAGATTTTCCGACAAGAAGGAAAATTTCGGAAAATTTTTCTAAAATTTTGGAATGTTTTCTACGTTACGTCCTTATAAACATTATAAGGAGTATTTCTACAAATTTTCAGTTTGATCTATGTAGATCTAACCGAGAAAAATTGTTTATAGTTCGCTTTGGTCTCCTTGATGCTTATTATTTTTTTATATCCCAGAGAACGGCTGTTCCCGTATATGCGACACTATATTATACAAGAAATTTTCGATTTTCTAAATGTGACTGAATTGAAAAAAATTGGCCCAAATCCAATCTTAAAATATATGAAAAGAGAAATATGCCAACCATCCATTTTGGTACAAGGGTGTGGATGTTACGGTTACGGCCATTACCATTTAGGGTCTGTTTTTCGTTCTCGTCCCCAAAACTCCCAAAAATTTCAAAAATTTAAGTCCGATTTTACGGCTTCTTATAGTACTGAACATTACCTTTCCAACGCATGTTTAATTTTGAAAATTCTTCTCTTCTTCTTCTTCTTTTTATATAGACATTACTCTGTCTGTTTTTCAATGTGCCTCCAGTAAGTTGTCATTCCATTTTTTCGTGGTCTTCCCACTGATCGTCTTCCTAATGGGGAACCGTCTCTGTCCGTTCTTACTACTCTATTTGTTGTCATTCGGCTTATGTGGTCGTTCCACTCTACTCTTCTGCTTTTCATCCAGTTATTAATGTTGTCCACCTTGCATCCCCTTCATATATCTACACTTCTAGCTCTATCACACAGCGTCTTACCATTGATTTTTCGCAATGTTTTCATCTCTGCTGTTTCTATAGCTTTTTTTTGTCCTTTCTGTATCAGGTTGTGTTTCTGCCGCGTATGTCATTATTGGTCTGATGACTCTTTCGTAAATTCTGCCTTTCACTTTTTTTCTGATGTTTTTATTTCTCCATATTGTTTCATTCAGGCAACCTGCGGCTCTGTTTGCTTTATTCACCTGAGCTTCCACTTTTGTTTCGAGTTTTCCATAGTTGCATAGTGTGATGCCTAGATATTTAAACTCCATGACTTGTTCTATTATTTGACCCTCCAGCTCTAATTTACATTTTATTAGATCTACTGTTGTAACCATGCATTTAGTCTTTTTTGGGGAAATTAAAATGTTAAATTTTCTAGCGGTTATATTAAATTCGTGCAGCATAAGTTGTAAATCATCTTCACTTTGAGAGATTAGTATTGCGTCGTCTGCATAGCAGATTATTTTAAGTGGTTTTTCTCTCATTTGGTATCCTTTTTTTGTTCTTACTTTTTTTATTATTTCTTCCATGATCAGGTTGAACAACAGAGGACTCAGGGAATCTCCCTGTCTTATCCCATTGCCATTTTGAAAATTGTATATACCATTCAAAAGTTACCGATCTCAGAAATTTTATTCAATTTCTATTTAAAAAGGGGATAATGTTTTGTATGTTTGTGTGTATGTTTGTGGAAAAGTTATACCGATCTGAATTTCTTTTCTATGTTTTAAGAGGGGGTCAGGGCCGATTCAGAACCGGTATAGCTTGTGACTTTCGACCACCCATAAGCCAGCTATAGGGCTTCGTAGGTACAAAACGGCATATTTTTTGGGGTATATATCTTAGGTTCAAGGAGAGACAGGAAAACCGAAAGTACACCAGATTAATAGTGTTGAGTTAAGCTTTCAAATAGTGCTTAAGTGGTTAGGATCAGAGATACACACGGCTCAGTACAGCTGAAAAACCGAAAAACTAAACTTTGAAAATTTTGGTTTTTAGACAATTACTCAAAATTTCAACCTACAAATTGCGCCAACAACTAAGGACACCAGATGCGTCTATCGGTGTATGTTGGGAAAATTCGAATTTTTAAGTTATAGCCTTCATAAGTGTGATCAAATCTATTTCCTATAGGAAAACCGGTTTTTCAAGCTCAATAGTCCTATAATACCTTCAGTTATCCTACTTGACCTTGGATGCATCAGACATTACTTCTCAATATGTTTCAAACTCATATTTAGTGATCAAAATCGGTAATACCGATTAGAAGGTATCTAGTTCCAAAAGTATAATCCATTTGACCATTATCGCCGAAATGGTTTATGTAGTTGTAGTGGTTGCGACGCTAAATTTAGATAGATTTATTTAAAAATAGAGCAATACGAGTTCATTTACCGGCCATTAAAATAATTTTTTATTCTATTTCGAATAGAAAAAAAAACTCTAGTGTACATTCGATGGACACTAGATCATTTGAGAGATAATCATAGAAAGGCGACCATATAATATATCTTAACGTGGAGTCGAGAAACAATACATTCAATTTCATTTAATTTATATACAGGTAAAATTTGGTAAATAATGGGCCATAGGTTAACGTCAGGTTCCTGAGGTAAAAATAGACCGATTTAAGCTTAGTTAGTTAGCTTAGATTTAAACTTATCTTAGTACAAAGTTTATAATAACCGAGATACAGGATGTCAAAGTTAAACTTTTTTTATTTATTATTGAATATTTCCTGACAGGTATGAGATAACAACATGAAATTTGGTATGTGGGGTTTTTGAATCGAGAAAACTAAATTCCCTACCAAAAATTGTGTATTGCCCAGAGGGCGCCACATACGCCTTTCAGCACTCATTTATTACGTTCAATTTTTTTTATACTTCACTCTGTATAATTTTGACATTAAAATTTTTATTTTCCTATTAGTTTTACTTAAAAAAGGTATACTTCTTTGATCTCCCTAAACTCAACCGTTTTCGAGATAAACGCATTTTAAATCTGCGATACACCATCATTTTTAGCATAATATCATTGTAGTTACACCCGAAAAATAATTTAATACCATAATAATTGTGCCAGTTCTCAAATTTATGTCATTGCATCGCAAATTCCATTTGAAGAAATTTGCGATACATTTTTGGATAATTTTATGGTCTTAAGTTATTTTTCGGGTGTAACTACAATGATATTATGCTAAAAATGATTGTGTATCGCAGATTTAAAATGCGTTTATCTCGAAAACGGTTGAGTTTAGGGAGATGAAAGAAGTATACCTTTTTTAAGTAAAACTAATAGGAAAATAAAAATTTTAATATCAAAATTATACAGAGTGAGGGAAAAAAGAATTGAACGTAATAAATGAGTGCTGAAAGGCGTATGTGGCGCCCTCTGGGCAACACATAATTTTTGGTAGGGAATTTAGTCCTCGACCCAAAAAACCCCCACATACCAAATTTCATGTTGTTATCTCATACCTGTCAGGAAATATTCAATAATAAATAAAAAAAAAGTTTCACTTTGACACCCTGTATCTCCAAAACGCCCCATTATTTTTGTCCGACAAGTGATCCAATATGCATTACACATGTAAAAGAACAGCACAAAATAAAAACGACATCTGTGGTAATAAATAAAAAATTTTCAGGAAATTGACATCTTCGGCTCGTCCGACTGCGCATATGCCCCGTGAAAATTGTCCGACAAGGTTACCACATTATTGTAAAAATGTTTTATGGTATATTCTGATAAAATTAGCAATGTGGTAATAAATTTATTATTTTCATAAATTTGACATATTTAGCGTGTCCGACGCGTCGTATGCCCCAATATTTTTGTCCGACAAAATTATTTTCGCTGTTTATAAGATAAAAACCATTGATTAAAATAAAATGACCAATGTGGTTATAAATTTTTTTCTTGCATAAAATTGACAACTTCGTGACCGCTTGACAGACAAACGCCCCACTGCCATGATGCGCTAAGCTCGAAATTTGTCCGACTCCACCCAAATAACAAGTACAAAAAGTTTCAACGGTGTGGTCATAAATAATAATTTTATATGGGGGCCTAAGAACTATACAATTTAGAACACCCAGGCAACTAAGTAACACATTTGGAAAATCATATGAGTTTGAGATCGAGGGAGACATAGGGACTCGATGTTACAATCTAACACCACATTGTACATTGTATATTTCTTGTACTGATGTCTTTGTTCAGATTCTGAAGGGCGTGATGATGACATACAAATTGTAAACGCCGAAACCGGTCGCCCACAAACTGTAGTAAATAAAACCTTCAATAAGATTATGAGCATTAGACTTTTTATATCCTAACATTTACACAATGTGCTAATATCAGCAACTATGACTATAGTTCATCACTTTTTTTTTAATTTTGAAAAAACATCTTTTTTTTTTCAAAATATCTTAAAAATTATTAGTAATACCAAAAATCTCAAAGAGTAATAAAATGTATCTTTTGCTTTTCTGAATATTTTGGATTTTTTCTTTGCTTGTTAGACAAAAATTGGTTATTCTATGGCTGTTCAAAATTGGCATAAACTCGTGATTAGTTACTCGTTCAAGCCATTTTAACTACAGCCTGTTCAAAAATAAGTACTTTGAACCTATGAAACTTAATGATTATATAAACAGAATACATAAGAAAAGTAACTTATGAAGCTGTAACGATTAAATTTATTTGGGATGCTACTTAGGGGGTGATTTCGCGATTCTTTTTATCAAAAAATAAAAGGGACCAACAATATTTTGAGCATAACTCACTTACTTTTAATGTTAAAAGTTTTTTTAAAAAACAAAAAGAAACCTTTTTAAACACTTTAAAAAATTTGTAACGAGTTTTCCCCGAAAAATGCTGCGTTTTTTGGTTATTTCACGTTGAAATATTCGATTTGGAATTTGACGAAGAAGAACCTACTTTTCATTAGCTACAACTTTGCTTCTACTTGGTCTATATATTTCATACATACACCATTTTTTTCACTTTTTTAAGCTATATTTTTGCTAAGAATATTTTTTTTTTTTTTGATAAGGTACTTACTTTTTGAGTCATTTGCCAAAAACCGTCCAAAACCATGTTTTTTTGTTAAAAATGAACATATCCACTCGCAAATAACTCGAAATGTATTGCCATAGGGAAAAAACTCTATAGAACAAAAGTTGCTTAGACTACATCATTTTATCCAATTCCGGGCGTATTTTGAATATATATTTTTCACCCACGAGAAGGGTGAATTGTAAACTTTTTCTTATATAATAATAGACAATTTTAACTACCTACTTCCAAATTTTCGTCCTTCCTTTATTTTTTTTTGGGTCAGATTGCTCTTTGATCAGGCTACTAACTCTAAATTTTAACAAAATCTAATACGTCAAGACAAAAACTAATTCAAAGTGTGTTGATTTGACCAGGAATAGCTTTGAACTTGAAATATTTGACACAATTTCTGGAACTTATTTTCTAAATTCTCAAATTAGACACATTTTGGTTTAAAAATATAGGTGAATTGTTAAGATATATTATTATGTAAGCTAATTATTCAACTAGTTTCCTTTTTTCATATGTTTCTCTTGGGATTAAAAGAATTGTTATCTTTTGAAAGAGAAGATTAATGAACGAACTTTTAGATAATTAAAAATATCAACTTCACCCTGCACCACGGGGGTTGATTTCCACATGGAATACTAATTAGTTAAGAGTTTATCTTTTAACAGATTTCCAAGAAATATGCTACTACAAAGTGTTTCAAGAAATATTTGTATTTACGTCATTTCCAAAAAAGTCTACAGCCTTTTTATAAATTCTGAACATATTTCATTAGAGAGTTTGCAATAATTTATTATTTTGTGTGTACTCCGAGTTTTTAACAGACGATAAAATGGCGATATTTTAAACTGTATAAGGCTACGGCCAGAAAAGCAACAATTTATGGCGCTGTAAGAGCAGTAAAATGAAGCGCGAAAATGGGTTCCACGGTGAGTGTAGTGGATGGCCAGACTGAGCTGTAAAATATCGCGCAGCAACATAGCAACATAGGAGAGGACCCATTTTCGCACTTCATTTTACTGCTCTTACGGCACCGTAAATTGTCGCTTGTCTGGCCGTAGCCTTAAAGGGTCCCCCGGTATTATAGGCAAAATAGTCTCACTCCCAGCATTTAATTTTTTTTCATTTTTTTAGTCCTATGTGATCAAAAAATAAGAGAATAAAAAAGTTGTAATAAATTTTGTGGAAGTATAGAAAACTAACGTTTTCAGTGTTTTATTGTTAGATAAAAAATAAGACTAAGATCAATTTTAACACCCTACCCCCTCCTCTCCACCTAACCTCCAAAAACGTAATTTTTTCGTTTTTGTTTTTTTTTAGGTGAGATGTAAAATAATCAATTTATAAATTTCAAAAACTTCCCACGCTTAGTTGAGGTTTTTAAATGACATGTAGGTATATTTTTTATAGATCCGTAAGGTGAGTGATCCAGAATTCTAGTAAATAACTCCAAATTACATTTTTTTGGACAAAAGCGTATAACTTTCTTTTTACTTCTACTATCTATTTTTTTATTTTTGTGTGTCTTATTTTATTAAAAACTATATTTGTAATTGGTTTCAGATTCTTCCGTAAGATGCGCCACCTTCAAAAGTCCGAAAAACTGTCTTTTGGAGATTTTCCCCATTTTATAGACTTGAAAATAGATCAAATTAAGGTTTTTTATAGGTTATATAATGTAAAGTAACTGAGTCCTTTAGGAAATTTAAAAATTGTAGAAATACGTTCAAACCCACCAAAAATATTTATTTATTACTAATTTAAAATCTACTTCAATAAAGTAATAAGTAAGTGATATAAGTTCTTGGTTTGTGGCAGGTGTCGTCGATTGACGACTCTCTGGAATTTACCTACCAGCTAGGTCTTCTGGCGTCTTTTTAGGCGTCTGTCAATCAGTGGAGGGTTGAATAATTCGTATATGAGATGATTTGGATGGTTTGTGCTGCGATTCATGTATCTTCTGAAGTGGTCAGCGACCACATCATTGATGAAAGGAATGTTAAGGTCTGCATGAATGGTTTGTTTTGACACGTACCATAGTGCTTTAGCTGATATGCGAATAGTCTTTGACTGGAATGTCTGTAGTATTTGGGTGTTGGATGGTTTGCTACAGACCCACAGCTCGATTCCGTTTGTCTACACTGGGTTGAGTATTGTTTTATAGATGGTCAGTTTACTCAGTTTGTTTTCTAATGAAAGTTGCGATCGTCTTCTGTTGATTATCCAGTTCATATTTTTAACTTTTAGGTCGAGGTGTCGTCGTTTGGCTACGTTATGTGATTTCCAAGTAAGTGTTTCGTCTAGATGAACGCATAGGTACTTTACTTCTGTTTTTATTGGTATAGGTAGATGAATTATTTAGGTGTAGTTGTGGATATCTAATTCTTCAATTTGTGAAATTTAGTTGACCAGATTTGTTTCTGTTGGCGTTTATTTTCCAGCATCTAAGCCAGTCCTCTAGTTCATTGAGATGATTTTGCAATTTATTGAATGCTTAAATATTTCGTTGATGTTTGACACTAAAAACATGGGGGTTTTATGCGTTCTTTTTGAGGGTTTAACGTGTTTGTCTTTGATATCTTGAAGAACTAAGTTGCTTCAAATAAGTTACTTAAATTATCTATAGTCTATAAAAAAAACCTTGACTTGATCTAATTCTAATAAATTGAGTAAAATCCCCAAACACCCCTACAGACCAGTTTTTCGAATTTTTGAAGGACGCGCATGTTACGGAAAAATAAGGAAAATAGAAATATAGTGTTTGATAAAGTATACAAAATAAAAATAATAAACACGTTGCCATCTCAAAAAACGTTATACCTACGCTTTTCTCCAAAAAAAAAATAAAAATACATTTTGAAGTTACGTACACTCAACCTACGTGTCTATAAAAAGTGCACATATTTTGCAAAGGCCTTAACCATGCGTCTGAATTATTTGAAATTTTTAAATTGAGTGTATATCACCTAAAAAAAAAATAAAAACCAAAAAATGGGGTTGGTGGCGGGGAAGGAAGACGGGGATTGTTAAAATTGCACTTATTTTTTAAACATATTACACAAGTCTTATTTTTTAAATACATATACTGTAAAAAACATAAAAAACATGAATTCTGAGAGAGAAGACATTTTGTCTATCTTGGTGAGAGGTGCTCTTTGGCAATAAATAAATTTTCTACGTACAATTTCATAAACACTCAATAAAAGTCTTAACATTATTATTTTGATTTAGATTGGGTGCCAATAACTACACCAGATGGTTGGGTATTACTGCCAAGCGTATCGTCCAATGCAACAATGCCACCTTCCATGGACTCATCAACAACAGTCTTACCTTCCAGTTCCGTTTCCTCCATATCTACAAGCAGCTCTACATTTGGACCTATCACTTTACCTACACCGTTCGACAAACCAACAGTTCAAAACGTTACAACAGAAGCACCCACAGCAACAGATAGTTCTAGTATTTCTTCGAGTACTATCGAAGTTGTAACTATTGAGAATGAAACGGACACAGCTGACAACTCTACTATCAATACAACACCACCGTTGGAAAATTTTGAACAACCTGTTAATATGAGCGATTTCACTGATGGTAAGACTATTTGAATGTTATAATCAATACTTGCTCAGGTCAGCAGAGTTCAGCTAAAAACCCATATCAATAATATAGATTCCATTTTAAAATAAAAAACTATGTCAACAATAGTTCTGTTGGGATATCCTAGTGGTCTCCGTGTATTTGTCAGGTCACATACACCTGCACTTTTTATCATTCTATGTATATTTTGTTTCTTACAAAACTGTCTTTGCGTTATTTTAAGTGATTCTTATCGCTTTTAGGTAAGAGCCATTTTCCAGGATCCCAAATTTCAGAGAGCTCGAGGCATCCCAAGGGTTCGGTCACCGATGGAACTTATTCGGGGGTGCCTTGTCCGAAGAAGGGGTGGATATAGTTGCTAGGCGACTGGTCAGGGGTGAATTCGGCGCATATAATCCATACTTGGGATGCATTGTCCTAGCATTGTTATTCCTCTGTAATTGTTGCAATCTGTTCTATCGCCCTTTTTATAAATCGGCACTGTCTGTGCCTTCTGTCAGTCCATCGGTACCTATCTGTTCTTCTTTCCAAACTGCATTAAATATTTTTAATAATAGCTCTGTTGCATTTTGTCCCATTTATTTGATCATTTCACTGGTTACTCTGTCATAGCCTGGTGCTTTTCCGTTTTTCATTTCTGCAATAGCTTCTTGCAGTTCATTTATGGTTGTAGGGTCTACATTGTCTACTTCTACTCTTTGGTTCGCTACATTGTTTTCTTCATGATAGCAGTGAGTGAGTAGCATCTCTTAGAAATATTCTTTCCATCTGTTCATCCTCAGATATTTAATGCTATTTATAAAGGGGTGTAGGAAAACGGATTATGGCGTAGGCTCTACAATTTTGAGCTTTACAACCTTTGTAGTGAGCCTAGTATTGGTAGGCCCATCAAAATAAACAGGCTACAGTCGCTAGACCACTTAAAGATAATGAAGGATATGGAGCCATACAAACACATTCATAACTAAAGATTAGATGGAGTGAGGAGAAAAGGCACGAGTGTTAAGAGTACGAAATTGGAAAACCAAGACGAAGGATAGGAAGGAATGAAAACTACTAATTCTAGAACAGGCCAATACCCACTATGGGTTGCAGAGGCAATGTTGATGCTGATGGATGATATAAGATTGAATTGAGAAATGTCTAGGCAGAAGACAATGTTCGTGGCTCAATAATGTGACAGACTAGATCGGTTTAAAATCATTTTTAGGGATTGATGGAAATCAAGAATGATTTACCGAAATTATATCCAACCCTGTATGAAGAAGACGAGATAAAACACATTTAAAATTATTTTACACAATTTTACATAATGGTAATCAAATTCCGGATATAAATTCTGTATTTAAGAGAAAAATATTTTTCCAATCCAACTCGTATTTATATAAATATGCTTCACTGCATTTTAAATATTTTTCCGATTTATCATTTTCACGTTAAAATATCAAAACATGTTTTGTTTTACATAAACACAGATAAAACTGTTGTTTTCCTTTTCTTATTGGTGTATACCACCAGCCACACACTCATACATATCTCAACTTTCCTGTTTGGTATGCATTAAAATGCTAATTTAATTTTTTTCTGTTGAGAACAGTATGCGGCAGACGTATGTACCCTGAGGCGAGGATAGTGGGTGGAGAGAAGTCATCCTTCGGGAAATGGCCGTGGCAGATCTCGTTGCGTCAATGGAGGACGTCCACATACTTGCACAAGTGTGGTGCTGCTCTGTTGAATGAAAACTGGGCCATTACTGCTGCGCATTGCGTTGATAAGTAGGTATTATTATTATTTTGGTTTGGAGCTTTGGATTCCGTAACATATTTGTTTGTTTCCATAAGCCCTAGGCTTTGAAGGGTATTATGACAAATTTTGGAATTTATACATATATATCGAATTATTAATGCCTATTTTAATATTATCAAAGGGTATTTCTCTGTTATTTTGAATAATGATGATTTAACAATGAATAAATTGACTTAATCTACTTGGATAGTTATTAGTTCATTAATATATTATTTTTAATTATTTCGCCCAATAGCCATTAGGTATACTTATAGGTACAAAGGTTTAAATGTAAATTTAATATCTTGCAATACAAGATTACAATGGGACTACAATCAGTAGAAAAAAACATATAATACATACTCATATATACGTCCCCGTAGAATGAATTTTAAAAGTACATAATATAATTTTACAACGTATTACAAAATGGTAGGGGAGCAAAGTATGCTAAATGTGCATTCAATCGAGCGCTTTGAGGACTTATTAGGTTGTGAAGACTAGGTCCTAAAACCAAAAAAAAGTTAAGTAAAGTTTTCCATTTTAGTGGGGACTTTCCATTTTTAATTTAATTTTCCATTTCCAACAATCGTTTTTTAGATTATAGCGTCATCTACTCATAATTCGAAAAAATGTCTCGAATAAAAGTTACTTATTTTTACGTAAGAAATCCAAATCTGCAATAAAAAATGGGTGCTCCCATTTAAGATTTTAAAGTAAGCCAACTCCGTGGGGGGTCATGTTTGGTGCCCTTCGATAAATTTTTCGAAAATATTGAATACGTGCACTTTTCAGTTTTTCCATCTGATGTTCATTTCGCGAAATATCGCGGGATTCGTTTTTAAAATATTAAATTTACCACGCACCCCTTTCCGTGGGGTGTCGTGTTTGGTATCATTCGATAGATTTTTGAAAAATATTAAGTATGTATTTTTTAGTTTTTCGATCTGTCCTTAATTTGACGAAATATTCGCTTTTTTCTTGTAAAATTTTGGGACTCACCCATTTTCTTACGTCCCGCTCAAATCGTCAGATTTTTGAAATATACACTGTTTTGCATGTACTTAACTTACCTTATCTTAATCTGACGAATTCGAGTTTTTCTAAGGATAGATTTTTTTTCGGTCCCCCCTTAACTAACTCCTTTGCATTAATAGCCAATAGATATATATGTTACAGTTCAAGTTGATTATCCAGTTGGAGTTGACTCCAACTAGTTGGAGTCGACTCTAACGGCTGGTTTCAGTAAAAGTTGATTATAAATATAAAATGAAGATTTATATTCAACATTTACTAGTAAAAGTAGACTCCAACTAGGAAAAGTATACTCTTCCCAATGCCATTTAGTAAAAGTTGATTCTGATTCACACAAACAGCCGATTCTAAAAACTAAATGTTACTGAATATGTTAAAATTAGTCTAGGCTTTATCGTCGCCCCCGTTAGGTAAATTACTCCGATTCGAATTTTTTTTCACAAACTTACTCAAAAAGAGGTCCTTATAACAAATATACTGGGTGCCAGGCAGTACCTTGATCGATAAACTGTTTAAACAATTTTTTAGATAAATTCACAAAAATAATTTTTTCACTTCTAACAATTTTTTTTAGATCATTTGGGTTATTCTGAGCAAAAAAAGGTATTGTGTGATTTTTCTCTAAAATTGATTGTTGTCGAGTTATACGCGATTTAAAATTTGAAAAATGCGAAAATAGCCATTTTCAAGGCTTAAAACTCGGTTAAAATCCATTATTATGAAAGTCAGAAAGTGACCAAATCAAAGTTTATAGCCTCCTCTACAAGATCCAGCAGAAATTTTTGTCACTACAGTAGTCTCTCTTTATAACGCAGAAAATTTTTGTCGCTACATATTTTATTACTAAGCTTTACCTTTAATTATTAACAATGAGCGCTAAGTGCGTATTAGGCGGCCGTCAATGGTGAGTGCTAAAGAGATGCACCATTCCGGCCGTCCAATGGGGAATCTCACTCGCACTCACATTGACGGCCGCCTCAATACACGCTTAGCGCTCATTGTTGATAATTAAAAATAATATCTTATTAATGAAATAATGACAAAAATTTCTTCAGGGTCTTATAGAGGTGGCTTTAATTTTTGTTTTTTTTTTTAGTTTCTGACTTTCATAATATATAATATCGTATGGCATTTTTGCCTTTCGGACAGTTCCGGCGCCAATTCATCTTTAACCCTGTTTCAAGTAACTAGTGTCGATGTACACTAGCCCAGGGGGACCGACGGCTTAACGTGCTTTCCGAGGCACGGTGAGACGGCTCGTGTCATTATTGGAAATGAAAATGGTTTGTCTTTGGCAGGACGGCAAATAATGATATGTACCACCAGTGGTACATGTGCCACAGATTGAGAACCGCTGCTTTACATAATATGAGATAGAGTAGATAAAAATTATTTTTGTGAATTTGGTTAACAAAAATTGGTTAAACAATTTTTCGACTGCGGTACCGCGTGACACCCTGTGTATTTGTTATAAGGATTGTTATACGAATGTATTTCTTTGAGTAAGTTTGTGCAAAATATCGAATCAAAATAATTTACCTAACGGGGGCGACGTTACAGGCTATACTAATAAGTAGTTGAAACGGTAAAAACAAAGAAACGCACACTCATCAAAAATGCACTTGAGATTCTCGTATAATCAACATTTACTGAATCGATCCAGGAAGAGTCAACTCCAACTAGTAAAAGTTGATTTACATTTTTAAAATCAACTTTAACTGCTCGTTTCAGTTGGAGTTGACTCCAACTAGTTGGAGTCAACTCTAACTGAGAATCAACTTGAACTGTAACATATACAGGGTGTCCAGAAACTCTACCGACAAGCGAATACAGGAGATTCCTTAGATAATTTTAAGACAATTTAACCCAATTCACCTAGTCCGAAAATGCTTTTTAAGGGAGCTAGAGCTCTTTGAAGATGGCGTCATGAAATTAGTTTTTCTTAAATACCTCCAGAACGCTTCTATTTAGAAAAACGAAAATTGGTACGCTTATTTACTTTTCAGAGATGAATCGATTCCATCCATTACAAATTTCTAGGACCGCTCATAGGCGTCCGTTTTGGGTAGAGCAACGGGTATTTTATCGCATAACTTTTTTGTCCGTAACTTTTATGCATTTTTGACACCGGATTATTAAATTGTGAGGTATTCTAGTACTAAAAGGTACTCTTGCTTTAAGTCGGTAGGACACACCGTTTTCTAGAAAAATCGATTTGAAAGTTTTTCGTTTTTGGAATTTGAAAAAAAATTGAAAAAACTTTTCAACAAAAAACGAAGTATTTTACCAACATAAAGTAAGAGTAACTTTTAGTACTCGAATACCTCATAATTTAATAATCTAGTGTCAAAAATGCTCAAACATTCAAGACAAATAGTTATGCTATAAAATAACTGTTGATCTACCCAAAAGGGACGCCTATGACCAGTACTAGAAATTCGCAATTAATGAAATCGATTTATCTCTGGAGTATAAATAAATGTACCAGTTTTCGTCTTTCTATACAGTTTTTTTGATTTTTTTTTTAATTTACAAAGCGAAAAAATTTCAAATCGATTTTTCTAGAAAACGGTGTGTCCTACCGATTTAAAACAAGAGTACCTTTCAGTACTAGAATACTTCACAATTTTATAATCCAGTATCAGGAATGCATAAAAGTTAAAGATAAAAAAGTTATGCGATAAAATAATCGTTGTCCTACCCAAAACGGACGCCTAAGATCGGTACTAGAAATTTGCAATGGATGGATTAGACTTATATCTTGTAGATAAATACGCGTACCAATTTTTGTTTTTCTAAATAGAAGCGTTCTGGAGGTATTTAAGAAAAACTAATTACAAAACGCCATCGTCAAAGAGCTCTAGCTCCCTTAGGAAGCATTTTCGGACTAAGTGAATTGGGTTAAATTATCTTAAAATTTTCTGAAGAATCTCCTGTCTTTGTTTGTCGGTAGAGTTTCTGGACACCCTGTATATAAAATGTAGAGGTACATTTTCAGGGTACAAGGTTTCTCCCCATGTAATAATCTGATGCGCTCGAGTAACTGCAAAAATCCCCGCTTGGGCTCCCCTACCATAGTAAATGAAGGAAACAAGAAGATAATTCGAAATAGGATCTCAGTATAGATTAGTGCTAGCAGAAGAATAAGACCATAAAGAAAAGAAGAAGGAACTGAGTACATAAAAATAGCAGTACACAAACTAAAGAAGAGAGAAATACAACAAAAATACCAGCACGAAGCCAACGAAGAGTTCCAAAAAAAATTATAAATTGAAGAAGTTCAACGAAATCACTAAGAAATGTGAAAATATTTAAAAGAAAAATAAGCGGTCAGAGAGAAGAAGCATGCGGAATAATAAAATTTATCAAACATTTGGACGGAATAGTGAAGTGAAGAAATTACATTATAAAACATTAAAAAAGGAAAAAACTGCCTGAAAAAAAATACAATCAAAATTTATAGAAAACAATAAGAAAGAATATATTATAGAGGAAAATATAGTAAAAAGGGCAGTCAAAATGGCAAAAAGAAAAAGCTGGTAAAATTTTAAAGGTAGCTAAAGGAACGAAGGATATAAAATAAATATTAGATAATTTTGGACTCGCACACAAATGTTAAGAGGTAACAAAAGAAAAATAAGAGCAATGAAAGACAAAAACAGACATCTAAACTGGTGAAAATAGAAATATTAGAAACTTAGCAAGAATATTATTCTAAAATATTTGGGGTCAAACTGTTAGAGGAAGACAAAGTAACGAAATTTTACAGAAGATCAAGATAGAAAATGGACGAAGCCATAAATAGAATTAAAACAGGAGATAATAGAATATCTAGGAGGAAAGGTAAAGGAACGGATTTGGATAATTTGCAAAAGAATTTGGAAAAATCAAAAGATGCTTGAGGAATGGGAAAAGTATTTAATCGAAGTATTTAATCGTATTTAATATAATAAAATAGGAGAAGAAACGTATATGCATATTAGGTATTCGTGGAATGAATCCTGTTCAAAATTTTATCCTGTAATATTCATAAGAGACATTATATGATATAGTTTATCGAGATCAGGCTGCTAAGGAGCTTTTTAAAATTTAAAAATCCCTAGGGTGTTCCATGAAATATAGGGCTTACGACTATGCGAAGCTTGCGTGAAACTACCATTTAAACTTACGTTTGAAAAGCTCAGATTTATTATTATAAAATTATGTATAAAAATTGACGTGTCTAAAATTTTTAAAATATATAATTTTCCTCCATAAGTGAGTTCCACCCTATAGAGGGTGTTTCATTAATAATTGAAAATATTTTAACTGTAGATTCCTGGGCTCAAAATATTAAGAATTAAACCCAAATCACTTAAATAATATAGCTCCTTACTGAGTACTGAGTTACAGGGTATTTTATTTAAAAACTTAAAACCTATTTGTACCGAATCCTTTAAAACTTTCACACATCCTTGTTATACTCATCCTTAGTTACTTAGAAAGTGTAGGTACCCTACACCCTACTAAATGATTTTTTTAGCTACTACCAGAAGAATTGCTATTTTAGCACAATTTTTAGATATTATCCAGTACTTGCTATGTGTATAAATATAATCTTCGTTTAGGGCAGTCAATGAGGGTATTTGGCTCCGAATTCCATCCTACTATATCGATTTACTCGATATTTTAAAAGTAAGTAGGGAATAGCTCAAGAAACAAAGTCTACCCTATGCCGATGTGCGCTTTTATCTTGGGGTGGTTCCCACCCCTTCTCGGGGGTGAAAAATGTTTTAGTTAAAATATCCACGGAGCAGCATAGAGAACCTAATTTTAAGCAAAAACTGTTCTATAATTATTTTTTAAAAACTCAATACTTTTTGAGTTATTCTTGGTTGAAAATTGGACATTTTCATTGAAAAATTACACCTTTTCGGACGGATTTTTGCGAATACCTTAATAACTATGCATATACCAAAAAAACTATATAAAATATTTCTGTAGGTTATAAAAAACAAAGAGATTCGTTCCTTCATAAATTTTCTAGTTAAAATACAAAGAGGGGTATGGTAGGTAAGAAGAGTTTGTTTTTTTTTTGCTGCATGCTCAAATCGGTGTATTCAATTTGAAATAACTGAGAAACTGTCGATTTTAGGTGTATATATAATGATACTAATAACTTTTTTAGTGCTTGAAAGGCCCTTTAAAATGAGCAATACTAAATGTCGATTACATTCAAACTAAGCGAGATATTCTGCAAAAAATTGATGACTAATGTATTTTAAGAAGAAATGAGAAGTATATTTAACCCCTCATCCATCACAATTTAAATACATCGTTTTCCTTCTTCAATACTTTTTACTATAGTGTTATGTTATTTCTATGTTCAAAAAGTTGGACTGGATTAAAATGAATGGTTTTTGAAAAAAACAATAAGATCAAATCATAGAGCGCATTTTTAAATTTTCTTAAAAAACTTCCTTTTCCTCCATGTAACTCGAAAAAGATAAGAGATGCGAAAAAAAGATACCACACAAAATGTAGGGCTTTTTCAGATAAAACTTTCCTTTTTATTTTTCGTTACTGTATCTCTTATCATTTTCAAGTTACATGGAGAAAAAGGAAGATTTTTAAGAAAATTTATAAATGCGCTCTATAATTTGATTTTTTTTTCAAAAGCCATTCATTTTAAACCCGTCCAACTTTTTAAACATAGAAATAACACTATAATAAAAGATATTGTGGAAGCAAAACGATGTATTTACATTTTGGTGGATGGGGGTTAAAACTACTTCTCATTTTTTCTTAAAATACATTAGTTATCAATTTTTTTTACAGCATATTTTGCTTAGTTTTAATGTAATGGACCTTTCATATAGCTCACTTTAGAGGTCTTTTCAAGCGCTACAAAAGGTGTTAGTAGCATTATACACCTAAAATCGACCGCTTTTCTGTTATATCAAGTTGAATACACCAATTTGAGAATGTACCTAAAAACGAAACTATTTTCACTTACCATATCTCTTTTTGTATAATAACTAGAAGATTTATGAAAGCAAGTGTCTCTTTGTTTTTTTATAACCTACAAAAATGTTTAATATAGTTTTTTTAGTTAGATGCATGGTTTTTAACCGGTAGCGGGTAGGAACTCCTTCTCGGATAGTCCTATCAGGGAAAGTGAATCAATCCCTGCCTTCCGCAGATTCCAGGTGTTTCCTGACCCGGGAAACTAGTACCTGCTAAGGGTCCCTTGTCCAGGGTTACGGATGAAGTCCACAACGGCGTCCAGGGCGGAGAAGAAGATCTTCACAACGGTCTGGGGGGCGGAGGTGGCAGCCCGACGGTTTTAGGGATAGTATAAAATCGAGGGGAAGAAACCCCGGCAGAAAATCCTGGTCCTCCAAGTTGGGGGTTTAGTCGTTGGACTGGTCCTCCAGCACTAGGAAAAACACAACATACCAAAAAACCCAAACCATGCCTCGGAAATGTAGATAGGAAAATTTCAAGACGAAAACGGCTACGGAAAAGGGCAATGAATATAGGAACATGGAATGTCAAATCGCTAACCGGGAAACTTGAGATAATAATAAAGGAAGTAGAAAAAATCAAATTAGACATTGTTGTACTCACGGAAACAAAGAAAAAAGGAGTTGGTTCAGAAACAAACGGACAATACATACACTTACATAGTGGAGTACGTAAAGACGAAAGAGCCAAAAAAGGAGTATCCATACTCATCAAACACAAGTGGAAAAAACATATAACAGATTGGGAAGCAATCAACGAAAATCTGCTACGAATGAATGTAGCATTACATCAAAAAAGAATCACTATTATTGCGGCGTATGCTCCATCTAATGATGAACCAGTTGCCAGGAAGGATGAATTCTTTGAAAAGCTCAATGACGTAATTGAGGAGATCGGTAATACACGAGAGGTCATAATTCTTGGTGATTTCAATAGCAGAACTGGACACCAAAACAATAGTGAGATTGTAGGCATCTACGGAGAAGATACGTGCAACGATAATGGGAATAGACTAATTTATGTATGTCAAAACAACAGACTAAAAATTGCCAATGGTTTCTTTAAACACAAAGATATACACAAATTTACGTGGACGCAACCAACCCTTACTTAATCTAAAACCAATCATCGACTACATCATTGTGAAACAAGTTTCAGAGCTAAAAATAAATGATGTTAGAGTCATGAGAGGAGCAAGCTGCGACTCTGATCACTTTCTAGTTAAAAGCAAGATTGTAGTTCCCTATATTACAAGCAATGAACATCAAATCGAAGAACAACTAGAAGAAATAAAAGAACCTAAGTATAACCTTCAAAGCTTTATTCATGAAAGTACTAAAGAGCTGTATCAAAGAAGACTAGATCAAAATCTCAATGAGCATTTAGAAAACACAACAGAACTATATCAAAACATGCTCTGGGCAATGCAGAAAAGTGCCAAAGAAGTGTTAGGAGAACAACCAAAAACCAAACCAAGCAATAAACTCTGGTGGAACGAGGAAATAGAAGAACTAGTTTTGACCAAGAAGAAGCTTTACCAAAAATGGTTAAATACTAAAAATGACGAAGATCGAATAGAGTACAACAGAATAAAGCGAGCAGAACAAAACACTGTTATAAAGGAGAACAACGATTTATGGGATCGCAAATGTATGGATATAAACACATATATAGGTGGCAGGAAAACCACAGAAGCTTGGAGATTTATAAATTCCGCAAAAAAGAATGATAAAGAAAAAGTACCCATACACTGTATACAGTCACAAAAATGGATGGACCACTATAAAAAATTGTTAACAGAATAACGAGGCGAATATCTAGAAAATATAGCTACATCAGGTATAGAAATAGAAGGAGAACATATAAATATCGACGTAGAAAGTCTGATAAAAGCGGTGAGAAACTTAAAGAATGGTAAAGCTTGCGGTCCAGAAGGTATTCCAGCAGAACTGATTAAAAATGGAACAGCTAAGCTATTTCGAATGCTAACAAAAGTCTTCGTCGAATTCTTAAATGGACATCCATTGCCTCATGAATGGAAAATGGCTTATATCTCATCCATCCATAAGAAAGGAGATAAGCGAAATTGCAAAAACTACAGGGGAATTTCGGTGACCAGCACACTCAGTAGACTGTATGGTAGAATACTGAGAGACCTAATAGAGTCCGAATATAGCCAATATGAAGAAGAAGAACAAGGGGGCTTTAGAGCTGGCCGCTCCTGTACAGACAACGTATTTAGTTTAAAACAAATTATAGAGAAAAAAACAGCCAGAAACAGAGAAGTGCACCTGATATTCGTTGACTTACAAAAAGCTTATGATAACATACCCTTAAATAAGATGTGGGAAGTTCTACATGCTTCACCAGTAAGCTACACTCTCACCAATGCATTAAAAAATCTATATGCAGGATCACGTTCACGAGTAAAGATAGGAAACTCACTTAGCTTTCCAGTAACTAAGGGGCTTAGACAAGGATGTTGCATATCTCCAACCCTGTTTAAAATCTACGTTGCAGCAGCACTTAAAGGTTGGAAGAGGAAAGTAAATGGAATGGGCATAGAGCTAAACAATACATGCCTCTACACGCTCCAGTTCGCGGACGACCAGGTCGTAATAGCAAACGACAGGGAAGACATAGAATACATGATGCGTAAGTTGGTCGAGGAATATTCAAGATGGGGATTGGACGTCAATATAGATAAAACAAAGTACTTATGTGTTGGTTCAGAAGAGAACGATATTCATTTTACTATGGAAAATAATCAAAAAATTGAAGCCTGCCAAGATTATAAATATCTAGGAGTTACATTTGATAAAACTGGAACTGATGACAAAGAAATTACTTCCAGAATTATACAAGCAAAAAGAGCAATCCGATGTCTCAATAATATTCTTTGGAGTACTCAAATATCGAATAAGAGAAAATTTAATATCTACGAGACTATGATTAAGAGTAGTTTATTATATGATGCTGAAACTTGGAGGCTTACAGAAAAAAATAAAAACAAAATTGAAGTAGTGGAAATGGATGCAATCAGAAGGTCATTACGTATATCCAGAAGAGAACATATCAGAAATGAAGACATTAAAAATCGAATGGGAATAGAAGCAACAATAATGAAAGATATAGAGAGAAGGCAACTGATCTGGTATGGACACGTAAACAGAATGAATGACGAGAGACTTCCAAAACAATGTCTGGAATGGCAACCTCCTGAACATCGGAAGCGAGGGAGACCGAAAGTTAATTGGACCACCGGCATCCGGAAAGCGATGAGCGCGCGAGACCTCAGGGATGACCTGTGGCAAAATAGGAAGGAATGGAATTTGGGAATCGGACAACGCCGCAAGACGTTCTAAACCGATCATATATATATATATATATATATATATATATATATATATATATATATATATATATATATATATATATATATATATATATATATATATATATATATGGTTTTTAAGGTGTTCGCAAAAAACCGTTCGAAAAGTTATTATGTTTCAATGAAAATGGCCAATTTTCAACCACGAATATCTCAAAAAGTATTGAGTTTTCAAAAAAATATATAGAAGAGTTTTTGCTTAGAATTAGGTTCTCTAGCGAATTCCGTGATAATTTTAACCAAAAAAATTTCCACCGCTAAGAAGGGGTGGGAACCACCCCCAAGATAAAAGCACACATCGCATAGGGTAGTCTTTGAATCAGGAGATAAGTAGAGGCTAGGCCCAAAATTTCATTAAAATCCATGCAGTAGGATAGAATTCGGAGGTAATAGCCTATTCTTGCTCCCATTGACTGGCGTAGTTCGCAACGATAAAGTCGGTATTTTTCGAGATATGTTGTTAAAAATGAAGCGGCACAGTTATTTTCATTAATGTATTTTAATTAAAGTAATAATGTTAGTATTATTTTTGGGTTATGTGAATGCATTTATTACGCAAATGAAATTTTAATCGTTATTGACAAAAAAAATATAATTTTATTTATTTAAATTTCTTAAAAACAATACATGCATTCAATATTTAAAAGCAAATTTTGCTTTTGGTTTGGATTAAGTGATTTGGATTTAAGCTTAATCTTTTAAACCTCGGAATCTACAGGTAAAATATTGCCAATTATTAATGAAACACCTCGTATATAAAAATTGACAGGTCTCATTTTATATAATTTTTTAAAACCTGATTAATTGCTCCAGAAGATAATGAAATGCAAGAAAACTTGGAAAAATATTTATTTACAAGTAATAAACAGTTGGAGCAAAACAAAGATTGAATTAATAAATACATAAAAACTTTTGTAAATCTAACAGGCTATTTTATTTGAAAAGAAGGGTTGATGTTACGCATACGCTGGAAAAAGATTACGGTGTTGTTGCCTTTCATTATTGTGTGAAAACCCTTCTGAGAAAAGATTATGGTAATTAGCAGCTAATGTAAAAAATACCGATAAAAACAATATTAAAATGAATAAAACGCATAAGTCAGAAGAATATTAATATTTTACTTTTACAAATTAATACTTTGTCATATCAATTTACTATTTTATTTGGGACTAAGCCACAAGATTAGCTTATTCCCAACTACAATAGCAAATTGATATGACAAATAAAATTATTATTAAGTATTAGGTTAAAAAAAACAATAAAAATAAAAAAACCAAAGATTACTTTTCGGGACGTTTTATTCGCACTATCTACTTTCACAGTAATTCAATATAATTTTAGGAGCTTAGTTGTCGACACTAACTTCGATATCAAACGACTGATAGCAGATGCATTATTTATTTCAATATATGTATAGGTACCTACCTAACAATATTATTCCATTCCAACAATGATTATCAGTTTTTAAAATTCATTTAGAATAGATATAACACGTATTGTACTTTGATGTGAACATTTATTTGATGTTCACATCAAAGAGGTGTTTTACATTGTTTGTTACACGTTTAGACTTTATTATTGGATTGCCAGAATCATAAAAGTCGTGTATATAATCCACAAAAACATTACCTGACTGCCAGATTTAGTGTTGCCACGAGACGAGACGAGACGAGACTTTCACTTAGTCTCGTCTCGTCTCGTTAACTCGAGACGAGACTAAGTTAAAGTCTCGTCTCGACCTAATGCAGTCTCGTCTCGTCTCGTCTCGTCTCGTATGGTCTCGTATGGTCTCGTCTAGTCTCGTCTAGTCTCGCCCAGTCTCGACTAATGATTTTTATTTCATTCCCACATTTCCACGTATGAAGTACAAATTGTCATATTCTCCGAAAACCCGCACAATCTGTTTCTATGCTTTATGGCGGAAGCACCCGCTAGAGACCGTCTTAAATTGCATCAATAATGCAAAGTATATTGTAAATTCTTCTCAACCTTCCTAATGCGACTGGCCTGTACTTGCAATTACTCACTGGTCTGGCCCTTTGGCGGTAGGTCATAAACCACACCAGCTTGCAGATGTTGCAGATGGGAATTTCCCAGGATAGTTTATGTTTCTGTTTCCTGTGTTTCGTCTACCTGATAATTCGATGACTAACCGCATGGGTCCTTCTCTCTTAGCTACTTCTTATCTTTTGGGTTCAAGTCTCAGTCTGTTTTTAGCTCTTGCAATCGCAACAATTTTTCAATCAGCGAATGCGAGTGCGAATACGTCGAATACGCGTGTTACATATTGATTGTAAGCATTTTTAATGTGTTTTACAACTACGGTATATATATTGTATTGTGTAGAGTGAATTACAACAATGAAACGAAGTGCCAGGATTGAATCAACCACTGTAAAACGTGCAAAACCACTAGTTGGAGACGAAGCTGCAGACGAGATTCTCGAAGAACAAGATCCATATTGTGCTAGTGATGACAGTGACAAAGACAAAGATTTTGTCCCAGAGGAATGTGAAACCACGAGCATGTCGTCCAGTTCTCAGTCATCAGTTTTTCCGGAAGATGAATCTTACTCCAGTGCTTCTACATCACGTGTTAATGCCAACTCGCAATCAGAAAAATTTAAAAATCTCTTCGCCTATTTGCACAACAATTTGAACCAAAAATATGCAGAGTGTAAATTATGTAAACTGCAGGGCAAAAATGTTCAGTTAAAAATGAAACAATCAAACACGAGTGGATTAAAGAAGCATTTACGAGCTCGACACAAGAAGGAATTTTCTCAACTATATCCTGCCGACAACACACATGGAAGAGGCATAAATGCAGCAGCATCGACATCGGCTATCAAACAGCAAACAATCTCCAATATGTTTCGGAGTTCTCAGCATCAGGTAAGCCAATGTTGCCTTTCTTTTTTTTTTCGTATCCTTACTATTTGATTTTCTAATTAACGGTAACTAGTCACGGCCTCATCGTCTCTGCATAAAAATTCAAAAATTATTAAAAATACATAATATCAATTGCCACGTAAGTCTGTAAATTCAAAAAGTCAACAAATTTTATTATTTTATTTTACGTTTATCGATTATTCAGAATGTTCGGTTTAGGCACTTGGCAACTTCGTTATTTTAAAAAGAACACCATGTACTTACATATATTGGGTAATTCCGGGGGAGATGACCACATTTTCAAAAGTGCCAATATTTTCTTTAATACGCTTAATTAATTAAGTTATAAAATAGCAAACTACGCAAACTTTATTGCACATTTCATAAACAAAATCAGAATTCTAAAAAACAACACATAGTATTCAATAAAAAAACATAAACAAAACGTTCTAATGGTCCAACTAACCCAACCGTTAAGGGTTACATGAACCACCATATACGGTCTAGTTGGACCACCTAGGGTGAGACGGACCCCAAACAGTTTTTGGTAAAACAGGGTAGACACTTTTTTCTCAAAATAATTTTCCCTGACTTTTCCAGACTCTCTCTTCCAGACGATTTTTCAACTTTTCCCTGACTCAATGATAATATTTTTACAAGGGTTGGCAAATATAATGATATTTATATAAACATCGATATAACATTATACATACTTAAAGAATATTTTTGATAAATATCTGACATTTTATATCCAAACTAATATGATTGTGTACGCAGTGTAACGTAACAAAAAAAATTCAAGAAATAAAGCAAATTTAAGACTTAACCTTAACTTAACTTAAGCACGTAAGAATCTAAAGCAAAAATTTCTAGTTTACCTTAAAAACAGAAATTTGATAGAAGTTTAACAAGTAAAAATTTATAATTTTGAAGTATAAATTTCCAGTTTAGTTTAAAAGTGTATAATAGTTTAGTTGTTGAAAAGTTATTAAAAGTTCCGACTTTAAAAGTAGAAATTTCGTCTTTAAAACTGAAATTTCTAATTGAGTTTAATGACAGGAAATACTAGTTGTTTAAAAACAGAAATTTGTATTTTAGTTAACTTTAAAAAGTCATTATCAGATGTTTAGAAATGAAGTGTGTAGTTTAAGTTTAAATGTAAACATTGCTAGTTGTTTTAAAATGGCAATACCTAGTTTAGTTTAAACCAAAAAATTCTAGTTCAAAGGCAAAGTAGAAACTTCTATTTATTTTTACAAGTAATGTAGTAACTACTCTTCTTGCATATTTCATACACGAAGCTTCCTTAATTATTGTTCAAGGTACACTATACATGACGCAATTTTTTGATGCTAGTTTCATCAAACTGCATGTAGCCGTTTCGTCGGAAAAAAATCGAGAACCTAACGAAATGCATTGGCGCCTATATGGGCCATTCGATCTTTGTCAGGTCGTAACTCCGTTTGAAGTGCGGCGAAAATTAATTCGGTCTGCCGGATTTTGTCACTTATCACTCGATATCTCGAAAACGAGGACTCAAATGAAAAACTTCGTCCCTTACAAAATTGTAGCCCGAAGGCTTCCGATGACAACGGTGCATTATTTACATTTTTTGTACAAGTAATAACCTAGGTACCCACCTAAGTTAGAGGTACCTACCCATTTACTAGTAAATGGCAATTAATAGATGTACGTTATAGTAGCAAATGCGTTCGCAAACCCTTATTCGCACACCTGTATTCACTTTTCAATTAGTTTGGATTTTATAAATGGAAACAGAACCATTGTCAAACGCTTTAAAGTTCCTTATCACTCTAAAAGTTGGCCGCTATAACAAACATCACTGCTGTTATTCATAGGAATTTTTCATTCAAATATTTATAACCGTTGCTACGACTAATTTGCAATAGTAATTATGTTGGTAACTATTACTACAATAGATCCTAACCAGTACTATCCAAATTGCGCTCACAACAACAAGCAATTAGCATCATTTACTGCAACGTAATGCACTGAAGTAATGTAGTACCTTCTCTTCTTTGGTATTTCATTCTGTAATACACGAAACTTCCTAAATTATTGTATATTCCACTCCACCACTTTAATAGGAAGGCAGTTTTTATACAAAAACAGTAGAAACAAATTACAATTTGCTTGCTACAAATTTGCGCCACAAATTTCTCACACATTTTTTTCCGTGTAGTTTTAATAATAATTCTTAATTTGCAATACCCAACTGTATGACTGTAAAATGAAAGCAACATTTATGCTCTGTGCAACGCTGATGTGCTCACTTTTTAACGTTTCTTCATTCATTTCCAAGGTGTTTCGATGTTACAATTAGGAAGGGTCTGTAAGCGTAATTTTTCCCAAAAAAACCGGTAAAACGGTAAAAGTTAGTAGACCCTATCTTCCACGTATGCTTATCAGAGCCTGAATAAAATTCAACGAGCAACTGAAAACTGAAATAACATGTAGGGTGCACAGCCCCAACCCGAAATTCTGTACAGTCAAAAATACAGGGTGTCCCTGAAATAAGCGGCATAAATTTAACCACAGATTCTATGGACCAAAATAAGTCGATTGAAGCCAATTTATCTGTATACAAAGTTGCTTCGTTTGGCCGTGAGAGGGCGCCAAAGTTTATTTTTGTTTTTAGTTTTTCTGTAATAATTCATACGCGGATCGTTAGATTTAGATGAAAATGAAACTAGATACCTGGATACTGCTTAAGATGCTCTAACATCTGATATGCATATCAAGGTCATTTCGATGCGATAAGGGTATAAACCACCCCCACCCTAACAGAAACCGTGGTATAACTTTTTTATGGATTGGACATTCCAGTCAATATTTTTTCTGGTAAAATAGCAACCTATTCTGCATGTTTTTTGTCTCCTACAAAAAATTAATATCTGCAGCCGTTTTCGAGATAAAAAATATTTTAGTAATCGCAACCCCAAATTTTGTAGTATCAAAAATTTTTTTTTGCTCATTTGAAAAAAGGGAAACGCAGGTTTAGATTCCTTGGACCAAAATAAGTACATTTTACTTATAAGAATTTTGTCTTAAAATGCTTCGTTTGTCCGTGAGAGGGCACAAAACTTAGAAATTTTCGTTATAAATTCCAATAGGTCTCACAGAAAAACCAAGCATTTTTCGACAAAAATTTATTGAATGAAATCAACTTATTTTAGTCCAAGGAATTTGTGTCTGCGTTTTCCTATTTCGAAATGAGCCAAAAAAAAAATTTTAGGTACTGCCAAATTCGGGGTTGCGATTACTAAAATATTTTTTATCTCGAAAACGGCTGCAGATATTCATTTTTTGTAAGAGACAAAAAACATGCGGAATAGGTTGGTATTTTACCAGAAAAAATAATGACTGGAATGTCCAATCCATAAAAAAGTTACACCACGGTTTCTGTTACGGTGGGGGTGGTTTATATCCTTATCGCATCGAAATGACCTTGATATGCATATCAGATATTAGAGCATCTTAAGCAGTATCCAGGTACCTAGTTTCATCTAAATCTAACGATCCGCGTATGAATTATTACAGAAAAACTAAAAATAAAAATAAACTTTGGCGCCCTCTCACGGCCAAACGAAGCAACTTTGTATATAGATAAATTGGCTTCAATCGACTTATTTTGGTCCATAGAATCTGTGGTTAAATTTATGCCGCTTATTTCAGGGACACCCTGTATATCTATTCTTTAAAATATGAACAATTTGATTCGGTGTAACTTTCGTTTGAAGCTTTTTTAATTTTTTTACGGGAACGCAGTTTTAGCACGATCCGTCTTAAGTGCCCCAACCTGTATGTTTGTCATGTTTGAACTCCAAAAAATTGGTCTTTAACATATTTATTTGGTTTATTGTTTACAGTTTGGTAGCGCGTGCGCACCCATCAGTCAACCTGAATTTGATGAGCTGGTTGTAGAGTGGATAGCTGTCAAATACCTTCCTTTTAATTTTTTTGAAGACGATTTCTCCCAAAAGCTTTTTGGCTACTTAAATAAACAACTGGTGTATCCCAAACGTACGAGCCTTAAGATAAAAGCTATGGATCGATTTAATAAAATGCAAGAGAGTGTAATAAGGATTATGAATGCCAATAGTTCAAAAGTCTCTTTCACAATAGACGGATGGACATCTGTAGCCAATAAATCGTTCTACGGGATAACCGCTCACTATGTAGACGATAATTATACGCTCCAGTCTCTGGTGATTGACTTTGTACCATCACACGGACACCACACAGGA
Source organism: Diabrotica virgifera virgifera (assembly GCF_917563875.1). NCBI lineage: Eukaryota > Metazoa > Arthropoda > Insecta > Coleoptera > Chrysomelidae > Diabrotica > Diabrotica virgifera. The sequence goes on along the minus strand of NC_065448.1, from coordinate 160,236,427 downwards.
CGGGATATAGCTCAGTTCTTTTATTCAACTTTAAAAAAGTACAACATTGTTGAAAAGCTTCAAGGCATTACAGTCGATAACGCCGCCTCTAATACCCGATTTATGCACGAATTATCTCAAATAATGGCCGACGATGTTAATGTGAAATTTGATCCTGTTGATCAACATTTCAGATGTTTCGCTCACATATTAAATCTTGCTGTCCAAGACATACTGAAGTTAATACGAGACGAGCCCAAAAATGATTATGACGATTATGGGGAAGATGGTGGATCTGAGTCTGATCAAGAAGAAGATGCGGGTGAAAAACAAAAACCGTTGAGTAAGTTGCGAACATTATTCCTAAAAATAAAACGAAGTGAACAGTGGCAAAACAAATTTAAAAGTTGTTGCGACGTAACGAACATTAAATGTTTAGCAACAAATGTGGATGTTTCCACTAGGTGGAATTCCACCAATGACATGTTGGCTGTTGCAATTAAACTGAAACCGGCATTAAATGCCCTATGCGAGAACAATGCCGAATTAAGTTCGTTAAAAATACGTGAGGATGACTGGGCAATATTTTCCCAAATCCAGAAAATATTGAAATATTTTAAATCACTGTCTGTGTTACTGAGTGCAGAAGAATATGTCACGCTGCCGTTGGTGGTAATTGGTTTCAATATGTTACTTGACAAACTAGAAGAAGAAATTTTCGCTCTAGACTCCAAAGAAAATAGAACATCAGTGGATGAAATGATACTGCTCGCTTTCCAGGCAGCTCGTAATAAATTAATTAAGCACTATACCAAAGCCAATTGGATATATTGCGTGGTATTACTGTTAGATCCTCGACACAAAAAAGAAACTTTCTATTTGACAGATTGGGGCAAGGAATTACTTAATTCGTCGATGCAGAAATTTGAAGAAATTTATAAGAATGAATATTATGCACCAGAGTTTAAAAGTAATTCCACTCAGACTACCGAACATTCCACTAGAGAAGAGGATGAAGATTTTGATTTATGTTGTCTTTTTGAAATGAAAAATCAAAAATCTGCGGAGAGCACATGGCGTAACGAAATAGATGCGTATTTCAATAGCCCGAGAGCCCCCAGAGATGCGAACATTTTGCAATGGTGGAATCAAAATGCTTCTACATATCCAACGTTGTCGAAAATGGCTCGAGATTATTTTAGTATTACTGCTACAAGTGTGCCAGCGGAGAGACTTTTTTCGCGAGCCGGATTAACTATTCGAAAACATAGAAATAGATTGAGTGCGGACTCGGCTAGATGCCTTTTATGTATTAATTCATGGTGCAACAATAAGTTGTACAAGTCTATTAAAGAAAATGAATAACTTTTTATAACCAGAATTGTTCCTTTTATAGGTAGATGTAGGCATTATTAATAAGTACTTAATTATGTTAATTACTCATTATACTACTTATAAATTTATTTTTTTGAGATTAATGTTACTTTTTTTAGAATGTGTGATTCTGTTGTTTCATCGGCCATTTTGTACAAAATAAAATTTTCGTCTTTATTGTATTGTTTCGTTTTAAGTACAAAGCCATACCTAACACAAATAAAAGAATGTGTGACAACTGTAAATGCAAGCCTCTGCGGAGGATTTTTTCTTGCAGCGCAAATAAACTTTAACCGGAAAAATAATTTTTTCTGCGATCAGTATGATAAATCACTCATTCCGTGGTTGCTAATAAATCAGAAATTATAGGCTGTGCAATATCAACGCAATAAAGAAATAGGCGCAACGCGCAAACGTGCAGAAAAGTGCTTCGTATAGGTAAGTGCAGCATTATGTACTGAAGCACACCTTGACCTTGAGCAAGGAGTCATTTTGACGTACGAATCCATGTTTGGAAAACGATGCGTTTTCCTCGACTTTCCCGAAGGACTAGTGCGCCAAAATGACTCCTTATTCAAGGTGTGCTTTATAAAATTTTTATCTATTTTGCATATTTACAGTTCACCTTAGTTGAATTTTATTTATCCGCCACGCCACACTTGATTTTTCAATCATAATGCTACATTCAATTGTTGTTACAGTGCAGATCTTGATTGAGTTGAAGAGATACACGTATTTATTGAAAACTTCAAGACTAAATTGAGAGTCTCGTCGAGACTCTCGTTTGGTCTCGTCGAGACTCTCGTTTGGTCTCGTCGAGCCTCTCGTTTGGTCTCGTCGAGACTCTCGTTTGGTCTCGTCGAGACTCTCATTTGGTCTCGTCTCGCCGAGACGAGACTTTCGTTGGGTCTCGTCTCGTCGAGACTAGGCGAGACGAGACTGAACCACGGTCTCGTCTCGAAAAGTCGAGACGAGACGAGACGAGACGAGACTAGTCTCGGTCTCGACGGCATCACTAGCCAGATTGACTTCTGTAACAAAGATTTAGACTTCATCTATTTTATTAATACAAATAGGTTCCGAGGGCCCGTGTTGCCCTTTACGTGACAAAATTCTTTCGAAGCAATAATTTCAAAAATGATAATACATATTTTGAATAGCTCATGACTATGTTGAAGGAAACATACTTCTTAACCAATTCAGTGATGCATAAAATTTAATAAATTTTTTTTTTATCAGTTTATGATAAAAGAATTGGAGTCTCGGGTCCGCTGGACCCACCTTGCCCGGATAAGGGTTAAAGCGCTTAGTGGCTAAATCATTAAATAAAATAGCTAACTTATTCACACACTCTAATTTGACAATTATTAATTTAAATTCTAAAAAATTGTATATTGCGGTTGTATTTATATTAGCCTTACCTCTTTAATTTTACAAATTATAATACTTTTTACGGCTCCGTTTAATCTACCTTTTAACTCTTTGTTAACCTAAAAAGCTTTAAGGAAAAGCCTTTTGTAATTACATTAAACAAAATTTTCGTTTCCTTTTTTTCTTTTTTTTTTTCGCCACATAGCTCTTAATTTCCGGCATTATTTATTCTCAGGCTCCTGCAGGATTTACTTTACATGCGCTTTATCCCTGCTACAGTTTCAAGTTTATGACAGCCCATTTATGGAGATAGGTCACGGAATTAGGTCACGGGGTGTTGTGGCGCAATCGATGGATCCCGTCTGGGGAAACTTTCCAAGTGCAACGCTGCGTTTTGTTGCATTTGCTCCATTTACCCTATTTATTCTCTAAACGCTTGGAATAATACGTACTTACAATAAGGACCTGAATAAGCAATAAAATCATTTTAAACGAGTTTGTTTTTTTTTTATTTAGCGTATGGCTTAAGTACATCATAGAATATATTTAGATTTATGCATTATAAAATGCATCAAAAACAGTCCAGTTTTTTTATATATTAGATTGACCCTTGGTTGCCATTACAAAGTCTATATGGTCACCTGTGTATGCTCTGCGTGGGCAGTCCTGAACAATGTGACTGATCGTCTGTCTTGCAGCGCCGCAGTCACAAGAAGGCGAGGGAAGTTTACCCCATCTGTAGAGGGAGTCGGCGCATCTTCCACAGTTTGTTCTAATTCGATTAAGGGCTGGCCAAATCTTACGGGGACGTTCAAATTCGCTAGGTTTTCCTATGATGTCCGGTAGACTATGGTAATGTGGATCTGTCTTACTTTCCCAATCTTCTCTCCATCGGGTATTTATGTCAAAGTTGGATTGCTGCAGCGCTTGAGAAGCTTGTAGAGGGGGTAACCTGGATCGGAGACGGTTTCCAATAATATCGGGGATGTCGTTGTGGACTAGTAGCTGATGACTGTCCATTATTTTGTTATATTCTTTAACCAATGCATGTTCGCGGCGTAGGTTGGGTGGTGCTAGATTACTAAGGGTAGGTAGCCACATTGTAGGAGTGGGCTTAATTGTGCCTGTTATCATACGCATAGCACGGTTTAGTTGAGTGTCGACCAGGTGGGTGTGCCTGCTATTTAGCCACACTGGTGCACAGTATTATGCCACCGGATATATCAGGCCAAGAGCAGAGGATCTTAAAGTTGATGCTGTGGACTCCCATGTAGTGCCGCAGAGTTTCTGTATTATATTGTTGGGTGTTTTCAATTTTGCTGCTGTTTTCGTCAGGTGTTCTCTGAATGTCAGCGTTATGTCTAGAGTAACATCAAGGTATTTCGGGTATTTATTGTGTTTCAACAGCTTGTTATTAAAATACACTCGCGATTCTCTGTTTGCCAGCTTGTTGTTGAGATGAAAAGCTGATACTTCAGTTTTTGTAGTAATTGGTTGTAGTCTCCATTTCTTAAGTTATTCGCTAAGGATGGATAAGTCATTCGTGAGAATGATTTCTATAGTTTCTAAAGATTGGTGGCTTGTTGCAAGGGTCCAGTCGTCAGCATATCCAAACTTTCGATATTCGGTTTCAGGCATGTCAGTAATATAGAGGCTGAAAAGTAAAGGGGCAAAGACAGAACCCTGTGGAAGGCCATTGTTAAGTTTCATCTGTCTACTCGTCTCCTTTCCCATTATAATCTGGAAGATTCTGTTTGTCAGCATGTTTTCAATGAGCTTATCTTTCTGCAGGGGATAATACGGGCCAGTTTATATATTAATCCCTGTCTCCAAACAGTATCATATATTGCTGTTAGATCTATAAATACTGTTGCTGTTTTTTGTTTTTTTTTTTTGAAAACTAGCTTCTATAAAAGTTGTTAATGACAGTACTTGGTCCGTACAGCTTCGATGAGGGCGGAAGCCAGCTTGTTCAATGGGGACATTTTCTAGTATCTTGTGACTAATTCTGTTGAGGAGAAGCTTTTCTAATAGTTTATATACCATGCTGAGTAGAGCTATGGGGCGGTAGTTTTCTGGCTTATCGTTTGATTTGCCCGGTTTCGGAATTGCAATTATCTTTGTTCGCTTAAGTGAGAAAGGAATGTTACCTGACTGAAGTATATCATTAAAGAACATTGCAAGCCATTGTTTAGTGTATGCACCACTGTGTATCGAGAACTCAGGATGGATACCATCAAACCCAGGTGCTTTACCTGCTTAAACGAATTACTTAGATTAAACTAAAATCAAGAAAAAGTTGTTTTTTTATTGAATAATGAGTGCACATAATCTAAAGCTAAATCTTAATTGCAGCTTTAGTAACTCATGTATCATCATCATCAGCCCTTTGCGTCTACTTCTGAATATAGGCCTCCCTCATTTTTGTCGATTATGCTCTATTTTGAGCTCATGATTAGATGTGGCTAAACACTCAACTTTTATCTTATTTATCTTCTGTTTCCTCTTTATAAGCAATTCTACTCGTTCATTAGCGGATTAATACCTCTATGGAAGGTTGTCACTCCATCTTTTGCGCGGTCGGCCTATACTTCTACCGATTGGTGATTTATCTCTTGCTATTTTTTGACCAAACGTGTCTCCCCAATTTTGCTTATGTGGTTATTCCATTATTTTTTCTATTTGGTTACCATTCGTTTATACCCCTTTCAGCACGTACCCACACGATTGTGTGGGTTTGTTTTAAACTGATGTAAAACTGCTAAATATTAAAATCTAGCGTTCAGTACGAACGACGATGATTGTGTAAGTTCACTGTTGTGCTTTGTGCTACCTTACGCGATTGTTGAATTTATTTTGTTTCGACAGTCACAACTTGATTTGCCACTAAGGGTGGTCGTCAATTCGGTAAGAAATGTAAATAGATTTAAATGAAGTAAAGAAACACAGACTTACTCACAATCATTTAATAATACTTCGACGACCGGTTTCGATCTCTACATTATTCAGATCATCTTCAGGTCGGCGTTACAAGTAGTTAAATGATGCCGTTACAAGGGATGCTTTGTAAGTTCATCGATAACATGTTTAAACTTCCAGATTATGCCAATAGGATAGCTAGGTGAGGGACTGGGTAAGCGGACATGCTTCGTAGGTCAAAACACAGTGAACTGGAATGGATCCTGAAGGCAGATGTGTGATGTGAAACAGAGACAGATGTATTAGTTATGAGAAAGAAAACGTTCGGGTGAGAATGTTCATAAATGCAGCTAAGGTGTAAATTAACTTATTGTAAACACTTGTACGATTGTGAAGGTCTTTGCTCTTAGGTGTTTTGAGCTATGGGCAGAGGTCGAAGTAATAAAAATGACAAATAGGAATAAATTTCAAGTTTGTATTGTTCCTGGTCATAGGACTACGGGATGTCAGTTAGTTTGTATCTTTATAGGTGCCTAACACTAGGAGATCTATTAAATGTAGAGAAATAAGAAAATTAATTAAATAAAAAGAATGTCAAATTAAAATTGGTTGAAAAACTGTAGAATATTAAAGGTGATCTGAGAAAGGAAGGAGTTTGTTTAAGCTATTATTGTATGATAGTGTATGTTCAGAAGAAATATTGACTAAATAATTACAGGGTGTAGGCACTTACATTGAGAAATTATTAAAATAAATAAATAAATTAACACAGAACACATAGGATTATTATAATTCTGTTAATTTATTTATTTTAATAATTAAATGTGTTCTGTGTTAATTTATTTATTTATTTTAATAATTTCTCAATGTAAGTGCCTGCACTCTGTAATTATTTATTCAATATTTTTTTCTGTGTAGTCAAGTACTTGGCCTGACTTGTGAATGGGATTTCTACTCCCTTGAGCGCTAGTGGCTATAAGCTTCGCAGTGCTCTTTTCCTGATGAAGGGCACAACGCATGTTTTTTGAGGGTTAACTTTCAGGCCTCCTTCCTCACACCAGCTGTCCACCATCTTGTGCCTACTCGTATAAAAAGCTCTTTTATTGATATATAGTTACTATAATATATCCATAAAACATTCTACAAGAGACGCGTGGGAGGTGATTTTAAGGATTGCAACTTCGAAGTACACTACTAGAAACGGCAGAATGAGAGTAGGTACTAAAAATAATTACAGGAAATACGCCGAGAAATCGAAAGCGGAGTAAATACATTAGAAGATAATGTAACGTACAGTGTATAAACGAATGGACATTAAATAGAAAAAATAATGGAATACCCACATAAGCAAAATGAGGGAGACACGTGTGGTCAAAATAGCAAGTGATAAAAAACTTAATATTTTTAAATATTTTTCTTTATTCACGGTACTAAAAATTCAAATGGATACATTCACTGTAAGCCTCAAATAAAACCAAGTCTCTCATCCCTACTGTATTAATAAAACTTTGCAATAATTAAGAATCTCTCTATTACATGCCGCACTCAACCGTTGAACTCATGCAGGAATCCTAAGAATAGAACGTCACATTAATTTTGCACATCAAGAGGTTTTCAAATTACATCAGCGTCATCCTCAGTTACATTGTCTCGAAGGTTGAACTAACAAGTGGTTTTCTCAAAGAAGATTGGGTTTGCATAGATGAAAGGAATAGTGCACCGGTGCTTGTATTATTCAGACAATTTCATATTATGTATTCTGTTATCAAGACCTATAACTAAGATTACCGAAACCTTGTTAAATGGAGGGTTAGATAAGAATAAATTATAAAACATCTGTTTAATACATACTCTGAATAGTATGAACAAGAGCGGCGAAGTTAAGCATTACTTAAACTAAAACAAAAGAATAGAAATATATCAAGCAGATGAAATCCTTAATAAATATAAGCATAAAAAATTGCTCAAATAAATAGTACCTATTAGGCCCAAAGCAGACGGACCACTCTGTAGCGCTACTCCGTGGATCGACAAAGCAGCTTCCGATATACGCTCTGAGCTTCGCTGGTGTCGCTCCTAGCGGAATACTAATGCAACCTTCACCGGTAATTAAATTTATTATTTAAGAGGCTACAGTAGCGATCAACAGGTAGCAACAAACGCGTTCCAAGATTGCGGCTCTAATTTTGAATATTTTGTCGAGATATTTGGCACACATATTCGTAATATAATAAAGAATGGCGGTACAGAGCCCAATTTCAGAAATATGTTAGTACGTGGAAATTACTCTATAACTAAATAAAATATTGAAAAAAAGCCTGTACCGCCATTAAGAAGAAAAAAAAACTTTCTTCAAATAAACTTTTTTATCCCATGCCTAGATTTTGTGTAATCTTGGAACTACTAAAATTTTTTATTTCTAACAAGAAATCGAACATATTATAACTAAATAACTAATTAGGCAACATAGAGAAATTATCACTGTCATTTTGACAAACCTGCGCTGCGTCAGATTTTCTCTAATCTGTTCTCTAATCTTTATCGATATCTGTTCAGTGCAGTAGTGTGTTAATTTAAGAATTAGTTTTTGTTGTTTCATAGGAAAGTAGTGTTTATTGATAGTTAATTTATTATATATTTGTTGTTGTAAAAGTTGTTGGCCTCTTTGAAAGAATAGATTGTTGTTAATTGTGCGTTTTATAATCAACTATTTTAATGGGTCATAAGCCACAATTTAACAAAAAAAATGATTTTATTAACGTTTCGAAGCCCAAATCGGGTTTCGTTGTCAAAATACAAATTACTACTAAAATAAACAAAACTTTTGTTTCTAGGTAAAAAAATTCTTCTAATAATTTATTTAATCTGACTCATTTATATTGGAAATTCAGACGTATATTATACATTTTAAAGTAGAAGACTTTAAAATGATATCGCCAATATTTATGAGTTGCGTTTCTGGGACGACTTTACTAAAAGATAGTTAATTCGATTACATGAAATCAATCCCAACTCAAGAATATCCGTCACAAAAACATCATAGCATGTGATCTGTCTTTAAAAAGACAACCAAATGTAACGATGACAGTAAAATTTTCGGGTTAGAGATTTCATAGTAAATCACGAGGTAAAACCAGGAAAAAACCTCGTGATACTATCCCGACATCGTAAGTATTTGGTTTTACATTTATTTAATTTACTTTCAAAAAAAAAGTTTTTTTATCACGAGGTTTTTCCTGGTTTTCCCTCGTGATTTACTATGAAATCTCTAACGCGAGAATTTTACTGTCATCGTTGCAATTGGTTGTCATTTTAAAGACAGATCACATGCTATGATGTTTTTGTGACGGATATTCTTGAGTTGGGATTGATTTCATGTAATCGAATGAACTATCTTTTAGTAAAGTCGTCCCAGGAATGCAACTCATAAATATTGACGATATCATTTTAAAGTCTTCTACTTTAAAATGTATAATATACGTCTGAATTTCCAATATAAATGAGTCAGATTAAATAAATTATAAGAAGAATTTTTTTACCTAGCAACAACAATTTTGTTTATTTTAGTAGTATTTTGTATTTTGACAACGAAACCCGATTTGGGCTTCGAAACGTTAATAAAATCATTTTTTTTGGTAAAATTGTGGCTTATTACCCATTAAAATAGTTGATTATAAAAATGCCACAAGGAAATAGCTTCAGAACAACTTTGTGAGTTTTAGTTATAATATGTAGGTAGGTAAGTATATTTTACGTAAAAATATTTCAAATTCTAATGCGAGTATATAAACTTTAGGAGGATTTTTTATTCTAAAAATATTATCAATAGTTTAACAAAATGGAAAAATAAATCAAACGAAAAATAACGCAAAACCTTCCAAGTAAAAGTCCATTAAAGACCGTGCCAAAATTATGCGAAAATCGAAATTTGTTTCGCTTCACAACAAAAAATGATTATTTATTATTGTTTTATTATTAGATATTTCATGCAAATACCTTTCTAAATACCTATCTTAATATAAAATGTTCACCCATTTTGGTTTATTTTTATAAATATCTATTTATTAATTATAAAATCGTTTTCTGTTACTTCCATTTAGCGCGACTATGATATTGTCAAAATATTAATCTTAGATATTGTCAAAGATTACCACTGTTGCCAAAGTTTATGATACTATCTCCCGAAGTTATATTTTGTTGCTACCTGTTGATCGCTACTGTTTACTCTTAAAAATCTTTAAAACGTTTATTTATATAGAGTTTTAAGGTGCGTGGAGAGAGAATATAGTAATATTTTAAATTTACTTAGGTATAAGTCAATAGGTATTATAATTGACGGTTTAGTCGGTTTTTCTACTTTAACACCAGTATTCTTCTGGTTCTGAAAGACGTTTAGTGGCCAGTTGCCAAGTGGGCTATAAAATTATGTCAGAATTATAAACATTGAAGACTGGATAACTAAACACTACTGAAATTGAATAATTACATTTTGAATGAATTAGTCCTCTATAAATATCTAGCAAGAAAATTAAATTTATTTTCTTGTAAAATTTATTTTCTTGTAAAATTTATTTTCTTGTAAAATATTTTGATAATAGAAGTTAGAGATAGATAGAAGAATATTTCCAAATTTATCTGTGGAAGAGTGAATAAGAAGTATATAGGGTGTCCCAAAAGTATGGGAACGGTCGAATATTTCTCGAAATAAACATGGTATCGAAACACTGAAAAATATGTGTTCAATAATTTTCAAAAATCTATGGAATCACAAAAAACACGACCCCCACTAAACCCCCTAGAGGTGGGGCGGGGGTAACTTTGAATTCTTAAATGGAGACCCCAAGTTTTTATTCCAGATTTTGATTCCTTACGTAAAAGTAAGTAACTTTTATTCGAGACATTTTTTTTTGAAATATGGATAGATGGCGCTATAATTGAAAAAAAATCATTTATCCTGATGTCATAGGTAAATAATAGAAACGTTCTAATATCTCGAGAAATACATTTCAAAAGAAAAAACAAAAAAATACGTATTAAATATTTTTCAAAAACCTATGGATTGGCACCAAACACGACCCCCCACTCCACAACCTGGAGGTGGGGTGGTGGTAACTCTAAAATCTTAAATAGCAACCCTCATTTTTAATTACAGATTTGGATTCTCCATGAAAAATTATGCAACATTTGATCGAAACAATTTTTAGAATTGTTGATAGATGGCGCTAATAAATAGACTTTTTCCAATTATGGCGCCATCTATCAACAATTTTAAAAAATGTTTTAAATAAATGTTGCTCAATTTTTCATAATTAATCCAACTCTTCAATAAAAAATATAGGTTGCCATTTAACATTTTAAAGTTAACCCCCATCCCACCTGTAGGGGGTGGGGTAGAGGGTCATGATTGGTGTTATTCGATAGGTTTTTGAAAAAAATTAAACACATGTTTTTTGGTTTTTCATTTTGAAGTGTATTTCTCGAGATATTAGAGCGTTATTATAATTGACCAATGGTATTACAGTAAATTGTTTTTTCCGATTATAGCGCCATCTATCCACAATTCGAAAAAATGTCCCAAAATAAAAGTTGCTTAGTTTTACATAAGGAATCAAAATATGCAATAAAAACTGGCGGTTTCTATTTAAGATTTTATAAAGTTAGCCCCACCCCACTTCCAGGGGGTGGAGTGGGGGATTGCCTTTGGTGCCATTGGATAGATTTTTCAAAATTATTGAAAACGTGTTTTTCAGTTTTTCGCTCCGATGTTTAGTTTGCGAAATATTCGACCGTTCCTCTACTTTTGGGACACGCTGTATATTTTACAATGTATGTGATATTTTTTTAATATGTTTAAAAAACTTATAAGCATTTGTTTTTTTTTTCAGTGTTCCTCCGAGCGATCTTCTACTGCGGTTAGGTGAGCACGATCTTTCTACCGAATCAGAACCGTATCTGCATCAAGAGAGAAGAGTTCAAATAGTAGCGTCCCATCCTCAATTCGATCCTCGTACATTCGAATATGATTTAGCGCTACTAAGGTTTTACGAACCTGTCACGTTCCAACCAAATATCTTACCAGTTTGTGTTCCGCAATCTGATGAGAATTTCGTTGGAAGAACTGCCTATGTAACAGGTTGGGGAAGGCTATATGAAGGTAAGCACGGTCATCTTTAAATTAAATTTTAAGGGAATAGACACAAACTACATTAATTATTTGCAAAGTAAAATACCAAGATTTAAGGAATATACCATAGTGGAAGAATACTGGCATTACAAAAAACACAAAGTTACGCCTTGCCTTCTATAAAAAAGATCCAAAAATTGCATCTATAAAATACCCTGTAAATGCGACAATTTCTACGTGGGAGAAAGTGCAAAGCCACTAAGTGTCAGGGTAAACTAGCATGAAACATACGAACATAGACTTCGAGAAATACCAGATATGGAAACATGTCCGAGACCACGGGCACAAATTACAATGGAAAGATAATAATAATAATGACCGAAATAGACATGAGAAAGAGAAAAGTCAAAAATGTAGCCCTCGTTCTACTTAACAAAGAAAAATGTGTAGCAAACAACGAACTGTCAATACTGATGGAATGGGCATGAAGCGAATTTAATGCGGCCAACATACAATAGAGAGATCCTAGAGAGAGTCAGATAATATACACAATAATATCACGAGGTATCTAACAATATTTCGACAAAGTCTTTACTTTAATAAACACTTATTATAATTATTATTTATACAACAATAATAGCTGACATTTCAATGTTACTTCAGTTTGTTGAATCAAAGAGTTTATACTCCAATTTATTTTAGTCCAAGTAATGAAACTTAAAATAGGACAAAACCTCGCAATTTTTACAGAATGGATCGATTTGCTGGAAAATTTGAAAATAAGTAGTGGATAGTCCAAGGATCAAAATCTATATTATTCCAAAAGGCGCTTTTACCATGGGGGTGGTTGCCACCCCATCTGGGGGGAACATTTTTTATTATATTTTGAACGTAAAAGTTGGTAAAAACATTCATTCTAAGTAAAATATATTCTATACCTTTTTTTTTGATAAAATTAATAGTTTTCGATCTTTATTCGCTATCGAAAGTGTTAGTTTTGTATCGAAAAAGTCAATGTTTTTAATAAGTTTTCTGCTAATAACTCCAAAAGTAGCCAGGGTACTGAAGCGTTTTTTCGACCGGTAATATTTATAAGAGCAAATTGTAACTATTTCCTGCGTAGGATCTGGCGGCCATTTTTATTTATAAACAATTAAGTGTCAACAAATGGCATTTTCACTTTTTTTTTCAAATTAATGGAAAACAGGGAAACTTATGGTTTTTTTAGTAAAAATATCTTCGAGATTATGGAAAAATCTTTAAAATGACGTATTACAAAGTTTGATATACTCATTTATTGTTAATATAATTGCGAAAAAATATCGGAATTGCAAAAAAAAATATTTTCTCAATAACTGTTGTAAAAATTAGTGTACAGCTTTGAAATTTTTGTCAAATAAGGGTTTTTGGTGCTTAATATGTGATAAAAATTTTGAAGCTATTCATTCAATTGTTTAAATTTTATTCAATTTGTTTATCCCAGAGAGCATTTTTTTGCAATAACATAAGTCAGAAGAAAATGACGTTAGAACCATTCCAGAGGTGTCAAATGAAAGAGCATGAGCTAGATTTTTAACTTACTTTAAAAAAAGTAAATAAAAAATGCATTTATTAGTAATAAATAATTATGAAAAAGTATCCTAAATCTTTCCTTATAGACTTTTTATTTTTTTATATAAGAAATTATACGTATTTATTACAATTTTTCATCAATTATGATATAGATAACATTACTTGGTAGTTGTGCACTTAAAACAGGGTAAAAAAGTTAATTTTTTTGGAAAAAGTTTATTAAGAAAAATTTACGATATTTTGCATAATTATTTATTACTAATAAATGCATTTTTTAATCACTTTTTGAACCATGTTGAAAATGTAGCTCATGCTCTTTCATTTGACACCTGTGGAATGGTTCTAAGGTCATTTTTTCTGACTTATTTTATTGAAAAAAAAATGGTCCCTGGGTTAAACAATTTGAATAAAATTTAAACAATTAAATGAATCGCTTTAAAAATTTTATCACATATTAAACACCAAAGAACCCTCATTTGACAAAAATTTCAAAGCTGTAGACTAATTTTTACAACAGTTATTGAGAAAATATTTTTTTTGCAATTCTGAAGTTTTTTCACAATTATATTAACAATAAATGAGTATATCAAACTTTGTAATATGTCATTTTCAAGCTTTTTCCATAATCTCGAAGATATTTGTACTAAAAAAATCATAAGTTTCATTGTTTTCCCTTGATTTAAAAAAAGGGGCTGCTGTTATTTTTTGACAGTTAATTGTTTATAAACAAAAATGGCCGCCAGATCCTATGCAGGAAATAGTTATAATGTTATAATTTGTTCCTACAGATATTACCTGTCGAAAAAACGCTTCAGTACCCTGGCTGCTGAAGTGTCACGAACAGGGTATATTTTTGTCTTATTACCCTGGCCTATTCGTCAAATGATAAATATTGCAGTTTCAAAGTCAAAAGACAGTAAAACTATGCATTTTTATTAGAGGATAACTTGTTGAGACTAATTTAAAATATTTAAAAATATCTATCTCTAGAAATAGAAAAAAGTGACCCTAGATCAAAAGTCTCCTCTAGATCCAAAATTAAGTGACTTATAATGAAAAAACTGTCAGTCCCTATTTATTTTTCTGTAAAAAAGTGATCGGAAACACCCTCCTAATCACCACCCTAATTAAAATTAGTCATTGACCTTATTTGGCCTTCTTTATTTATGTATTAATAAAATAGGTTCTAGAAGTTTGACCGGCTTAGAATGATTAGTTTAAAAAAATGGAGTTAAAAGCGAATAACGAATTTTTGTAATTTGGTAAAAAATGCCATTTTCTTCAGAATAAAAAGATTAGCATCAGAGATACAAAAAAATTTAAATATGAAATTGTAGATTATTCAATTCCCAAGAACTTGGTTCGAAAAAAAATTTGTACGGCAAAAATTGAGTAAATCGTAGATGAGTATATCTAAAAACATTGATTTTTTCGATATAAAACTAACACTTTCGATAGCAAATAAATCGAAAACTATTAATTTTATCAAAAAAATATATAAAACATTTTTTGCTTAGAATGAATGTTTCTATGAACTTTTAGGGTCAAAATATAATAAAAAATTATCACCCCCGAGATGGGGTGGTAACCATCCCCATGGTAAAAGCGCCTTTCGACATCGTACAGATTTTGATCCTTGGACTATCCACTACTTATTCTCAAATTTTCAAGCAAATCATTCTGTAAAAATTGCGAGGATGAAAAGCTTCGGTCCCTGGACAATTTATATTTTTTTGCGATATTTTTCGGAATAACTAAAGTTTGAAACCCTTAATACACTTTAATGTTACAGATCCTGTTTTTATTTTTGACGGCTTTTATTAATTCTATATCTGTTTTTATTGTAATGTATTTGTTAAAGCTAACGTATTTGATGTTTCAGATGGTCCCCTACCGAGTGTCCTTCAAGAAGTGTCCGTTCCTGTGATCAACAACACGGTCTGCGAATCGATGTACCGAGCCGCGGGCTATATCGAACACATCCCACACATCTTCATTTGCGCCGGCTGGAGACGTGGCGGCTTCGATTCCTGCGAAGGCGATTCAGGCGGTCCGATGGTTATCCAGCGACAAGATAATCGCTTTTTACTCGCTGGTGTCATTTCCTGGGGCATCGGCTGTGCAGAGCCGAACCAACCCGGCGTTTACACTAGGATAAGCGAGTTTCGAGACTGGATCAATCAGATTTTACAATTTTAGATTAGAGTTTTTGGATCTCGCCCCGCAAATTTATAGAAATATTTATTAAAGAGCGCACTTATAAAGTACCCCGCACAAATCTTATGAAAATTAGGTCCCAGTTGATTTCGTTCATACTTTAAGAAAATACTCTTTGAAGCATCCTGATAAAAAGTTGTCTTGGGCGCAACTCAATCGTATGAAGGATTTTCAAGATATAGATGCACAAACTCGGAAAATTATAAGATTTACTGGGTATTCCAATTCCTTGAGGTATTGGTTATCTGGCAACATGTATAAGTTTGGATCAAGGAAAAGTACTAATAGTCTAGGTTTTTTCTTATCTATCCAATGGCGACCTTTACTTTGACCTTGACCTTCAACGGACGTCATCTTCTAGAGTTTCGAGGGTTTTCGGCATTAAATTTATATAAAGAGATTACTCATGGGTTTTTGGGATCGCTAAAACCGAATATGCTATCAGAATTGACCCCAGAGGACGTGGTGGTCAGGGCCACTGCAAGGGACGTCATCTTCTAGAGTTTTGATGCTTTTTCGCATTTACTTGTTGCAAATAAATTACTGGAGGGTTTTTTGTGGTCGCTAAACACGAATATGCCACCAGAACCGACTCCCGGGCACCTGTTTTCCAAGGTCAATGAAAGGGGCTCCTGGAGTTTCGAGGGTCTTTGGTACTTTACAGTACATTACATACAGTACACTCGAGTACATTAATGCCAACAGATTAGTTATAGGTTTTTAGGGTTGCTGAACACGAATACGTGATCAGCACAGACACAGGAGCACCTAGTGTCTAAGACAGGTTATCATCTGGAGTTAAAAACCTAAGCGTAATCCATTTGATTCCTCCAGAAGATAGCCTGTTTTAGGCACCAGGTGCTCCTGTATTTGTGCTGATCACATATTCGTGTTCAGCAACCCCAAAAACCTATAACTAATCCGTTTGCATTACTGTAGTACCAAGGACACTCGAAACTCCAGGAGCCCCTTTTATTGACCTTGGAAACCAGGTGCTCCGGGAGTCGGTTCTGGAATATTCGTGTTTAGCGACCTCAAAAAACCGTCCAGTAATTCATTTGCATCAATTAAATGCCGAAAACCATCGGAATTCTAGAAGATGACGTCCCTTGCAGTGACTCTGGCCACCACGTCCTCCGGAGGACAATTCTGATGGCATATTCGTGTTTAGCGATCCCAAAAACCCATGAGTAATCTGTTTATATCAATTTAATGCCAAAAACCCTCGAAACTCTAGAAGATGACGTCCGTTGAAGGTCAAGGTCAATGTAAAGGTCGCCATTGGATAGCCAGGAAAAAATCCTGGACTACTAGTACTTTTCTTTGATCCAAACTTCTACATATGTTGCCAGATAACCAGTAACTCAGGGAATTGGAATAACCAGTAAATCTTATAATTTTCCGAGTTTGTGCCTCTATAAGTTGAAAATCATTCATACGATTGAGTTGTGCCCATGACAACTTTTTATTAGGAGGCTTCAAAGACTATTTTCCCAAAGTATGAAACGAAATCCACTGGGACCTAATTTCCATTAGGTTTAGGGGGGGGGGGTACTTCGAAGAAATTAGCAATCTAGTTTGTTAAATTCAAAACTATACCTACATACTATAAACATATTTGTATGTACCACTTCTGTGTAAGAAGTAAAGTAGAGTCCTATATGTCATAAAAAAGCGATTTAACCCTTAACTACTGACAAGGATGTCAGGACGTAGATTCTGACATGCGGTATGTCATCCCGTTGGCTATCCTCCTTTGTTTTCAATATCTTGAATTTATTTTGTAGTGGGTACTGTATTTGTTTTTTACATCAACTACGAAATGATTCTTCACACTGCTGTGGAATAAAGTACTGCTCCAAATAAAATAAACTTTATTTTATCAAGAAAGTTATGATTGCATGCATAATATTTAAAAAGATGGTGGAGGTTCTTACAAAATCCTTTTTGAGTTAAAAAAAAACTTGCGTTGGCAAGAGAAATGGTACAGGAACTCGTTGTGACTGTAGAAAATGTAAGTTTAAATATAAACATCTCGAAAACAAAAATAATGACAAATTTGGTACCCAACCAGAACATCAGTATTGGTGGGAAAGAAATAGAACTCATTGATAGATATAAATACCTGGGACATGAAATCACGACTGGCAGGGATAACCAGACTCACGAACTGAAGAGAAAAATCGGTCTTGTGTGGGCAGAATATGGAAAACTGAGAGAAACTTTTAAAAGTGAGTTGCCCACATGCCTAAAAGAAAGGTATTTGATCAGTGCGTCCTCCCAGTTTTGACGTACGGATCAGAAATGCTTACGTTAACTAAATCCACGGCGACCAAACTAAGAGGCACGCAGAGAAGAATGGAGCGGCCAATGTTAGGAACAACTCTGCGAGACAAAATCAAAAACGAAGAAATTAGGAGAAGAACAAAGGTGACTGACGTCATCGAAAAGGATAGCCAGGTTGAAGTGGATATGGGCGGGATACATAGCCTGAATGACAGATGGGCGATGGATAAAGAGGTTATTAGAATGGAGACCAAGAAAGGACAAGAGAAGCGTCGGTCAACCGCCTATAAGGTGGACTGACGTCTTAAGAATGCTTAATAAAACTGGATGAGAGCGGCGCAGGATAGACGGGATTGGAAACTAGGGGAGGAGGTCTATGTTCAGCAGTGGACTTTGAGGCTGAATTATGATGACAAAAAAACTTGTAAACAGTACTGGTAACATAAAAATAGTAAAATAATGCACTACTTAAAGGTAGAACAACTGGAACAACTGGCTGCCATACTAACAGCGAAAGAATAAACTGGACTGCTTTAAACTATAGAAAGGTAAAAAAACTTATATGCGTTAGGTGATTCCACAAGATAATTTTACGTCAATGTAGCTCAAAGACTAAACCATACTAAAACTGCAGCAGTTGGGAGCAGGTACAATTACACACCACTTAAAGGTATGCAGATGGTGTTTTAAAAATATTTTATAAAACACGTTTGCAACAAAATATATATTCAGCAAGGTATGATATACCGCATGTCATTGGTTACGGGTTAAAAGATTTCATTTTCTTGGATAATAAAAACCCTATTATTTGAATACCGATGTTCAATATTTGTATGTACATTAATAACTTGAATTATGGGAGAAGTAAGAAATTTCAGAAGTAGCATATTGCCATCGACGCGCCCTTCAAATAAGGATTGAGTAGTTGGTTTCAATACTGTGTAGTTAACTTCTTTTCTACTACAAATACTAAGGTATCTGCAGGTAATAACGCCAGGTTGGTAATATCGCCAATTCGTGATTTCTCAGAAAGTATGTTTGCTAAATAATAAATGGCAACATGGATATGTTCCTCATAGTATTCTAAATCACGTGATCATGTTTGCGATCACCTTAGATTCGCCAGCGGTGTTTATGACAGTTGAGTATCAGTGTTCGGTGTAGAAGGAGTACCGTTTATAATTTTATATATTTTGTGTTTATTAGATTGGAGCGGCGTTATTGATGAGTAATATTATTTGATTTCAGTGATTTGTACTTTGTTTCCTAAGTTTTTCTTATTTTTAACATAGTTTTGCTTATCTTCTAAAACCAAATTACAAACAATTTATGTGCATGTCGGTAATATCGCCAAGTCCAATGGATGGTAATAACGCCTTGGCGTTACCATCCCTTCTTGGAGTCTTGGTTGCCTTGGCAACTTTCTCCAGATACGTCTAAGGTTGGAAAAATTAAGTCATTGACAAGGAACAGTGATTCTGATGATATAGAGTTAAGTGAGATGGAAACATCAGACGAAGAAAAACATGACACTTCATTTTCAGATAAGCTAACCACTCCAGATTACGGTACAAAAAGGTTATTGTTCTTAAATACTTATTGATATTTTTCAGCAAATATATCATTTTGAAGTATAATGTTCAATTGTTAGACCGTATTGCGTTCGAAATAATAGGTTGGCGATATTGCCGACAAGGGTTGGAAATATCGCCAAACAAGACTTTTTTTTTAAATTGTCCAGTAAATGTGTAAAAATACCCAAATTATTTTTTTAGTGGATTCTACGTAATTTCAAGTAGTTCATTGAACAGCTGAAGTTGTGACATTTTTTATAATATGACCCACTATCCAACAAAAAAATTCTAAACCTTAGCTTGGCGATATTACCTTCAGATACCTTAGGTACAATATTCGATGGTTTACCTTTCTACTGTTACATTTTTTAAAAAATCGACATAAAATTGATGAGTTTCTCACCAGCCACATACAAGTGAACTTACTACGTACGATCCCAGACTCATATGAACTTTACCAAAACCAATAGGCAACACAATTTAATTTATCTGAATTAGAATTTATTTATTATAAATTAAACGGATACGGCTAAGCGTATTTAATACTGTGTGGTTTTGCCAATTAATCAATAAATCTTATACTTTTATCAAATTAATTATACTAATATAAACAAAAAGAAAAGTAGTGTGTGGCGCAAGTTAATTGGACCAAATATTTAGTCAGCGTTACCACTGTGTGGAATCACCCTTACGATTATGATTAAAACTACATTAATTCTCTTTGACAGAGGACCTTCTAATATTTGGCAGCAATCTGGCTGAAAATTATTTCAAATCACCTTAACTTTACATTTTATTACAGAATTGTTCGAACTGGCGTAGTTCGAAGGGAATTTTTCATCAATATCTTGGGGATATGGGAAGGACCAGTACTTCTTGAAGACCATTTTAAAACAGGAATATTCAGTTTCTGCAACTATATTATTACGGATTTCCCAGTAGGTATGGCAGACTGCTTCATCGTGTTCAAATAAAAATCTCTCAGTTGACAGTTAAATTTTGTTGACAGAAGACAACAATTCTTCCTGTCGAATAGGTACTTTGTACTCTCGAGCATTGACAGTTCCATAGATGAAAATGATATGCCCAACTCCTTTAGAGGACATACAACTCTAGACCATCACAGATATAGGGAACTTAACCCCTATTTTGAAACAATATTTGTTATGCTCTTCTTCTGACATTTAAATACCTTTGCTTCGTGAATCACTTACAAAGACCTCAAACTTAGATTTAACAAGTTTGAAAGCGACTATTAAGAGTTGTAAGATTTTTAAGTACTTACTAACAATGATAAGCCGAGATAGTATCTACTTGTATGAAAAATATATAAATAAAAATAGCACGGAGAAAATAAGAAACGAAGGCATTCCATAAAGTGATTTGAAACAACACTCTAGCCAAAGAAAACAAAAAAAAGGATCTTTCAGAGCATAGTGTTGAATATGGAGCAGAAGTATGGACAATAACAAAACAAACCGAAATATAATACAAACAGTTAAATTGAAATTGATGAGAATGGAAGTATAATGTTCAAATAAAAAGAGTTGGAAAAAAGAGCCCTGCATTGGTACGGGCATGTACAAAGAATTCCAGAGCAAATGTGGCCGAAAAGAACATTGAACTAGGACCCGACGGGAAGAAGACGAAGAGGAAGACCTGCTATGAGATGTGAAACGTGTATAGTAAGTACTATGATAGATAGAGAGTTCAGAGAAGGTGACTGGAAGAATAAAACCCGTGGAGGACAAAAACTACGAACTCATAATGGGAAAAACCCCAAGAAAAAAAAAGAAGAAGAAGATGAACAAAAAGCAGAAGAAGAAGATTGGGTGATGGTCCAATTAATTCGCGCCGTAATACATTATTTTTCCTCTTTGGTAATTTTATAATTATTATTGTATTTAATAAAATTATTAGATATTGTTAACTAATTGACAAAACCACGTACTATCAAATAAGCTTAATCGCATTTTTGTTTATCAAAAAGATAAAATTGTGTTGTATTTGTTTTGGTCTAATCCATATGCAACTGGACTATTGTAATGTAGCGAAAATCCTTGAACAATTTATTTATTTATTTATTTTTCAAGAAATAAAAATTTCTATAAATTTGACAAATTATAATACGAAGGTGTGTGAAAGAAAGAAAGTGATAAAAATGAACATAAAAGTACATAGTTATGACGAGTTAGCCCAGTGTATAAATATTTATTTATTAGTTTTATAAGTGATAATTTATTTAATTAGACCTAACATACGTGTCTAGTGTAATAAAAGACTCTTTGGTACATGATTTTAAGAGGAATCACGTGCAATTTTACACTAGTCACAAGTGAATAAAAAGAAACAAGTTTTACAATCTTTTACAATCAACGTAACATTTAATATTAGAATATTTATTCTTTCTTCTTTAGTAAACAATAAAGACAATTAAATGATATTTAGGGAACTGTCACTAATTGCTACACCAAGTATGGCCATTAAATAACGAGACTGACGCTGTAAAACTGTCTTTTATAGTTTTTATGGACTGGAATCTTAAAAATTTTATTGTATATTTTACACTAACAAATAGATAGTCACACTCTGTAAGATATGATGAATTAGGCGAGTGGTCTAACGCTAGAATGCCTTACTTCTTAAACATTTAAAATTAAATTCTAGACAGAAATAGGAATTTAGCTGAGGAACTGACTTAATGGAGAACCCATTATATCGTTTCAAAATTTGGGTTTTTCTTTTTTTAACATATTATGTATATCTTATCAAGGTAGCACTCATACATAGGTACAGAAAAAGAAAAAAAAGAAGAATCTAACTACTGCTTTAGTACTTTAGCTATCGAAGAAAGAACTAAATATTGAAAAACCAAATATTTGTACAAGATTGATCTTACTATTTTTTATATGTAAGGTTTCTTTTTTCAAATCTGTAAAGGTTGAACATAGCAAATGTTATAGGTAAAGAGTTACTACTCACCTTTGAAACAAAAAGTATTAAGGACCAAATATGACGCAGCTAACAAACAGGATCTAATTTCCAACTCTAAAGTTTTCGATGATGCATATATAATGAAAACAATAATACACCAGGGAAATAAGGCAAAAATATACCATGTGCGGGACACTTGAGCAGCCAGTTTTCAAATGGGATTTTTGGGTACTGTATGTATACCTAATACATTATAAATACAAAAACGCCCGTCACGGTTTGGACGAGAAATTTAGTTATCAACAAATAAGGGTCAAAATGTGATTTTTTGGTTTAAATCGCTACAGGTAAAACTAGGGTAATTAAATATCTTATTTATAATATTTTTCTTTTAGTAGATGAGCCAAGGTTTAAATAGCGATTTTTGAATTTCGGTCCGATCATTTACTGCTTGGGATATTGCAAAGTAAAACTAAAATTTCGAAAATAAAAAATTTGCTATAACTTTTGCGAAAATGAATTTAAAACT
This sequence comes from Diabrotica virgifera virgifera, assembly GCF_917563875.1. Taxonomy (NCBI): domain Eukaryota; kingdom Metazoa; phylum Arthropoda; class Insecta; order Coleoptera; family Chrysomelidae; genus Diabrotica; species Diabrotica virgifera. The sequence goes on along the minus strand of NC_065448.1, from coordinate 160,213,548 downwards.
TTTATATTGCATGAAAAGTTGAGTCAAATAGTCCATACAATGAACAAAAAATTTTAAGACGATTCGTCATTTAGTTTAAATTTTATTCAATTTGATTATCGCAAAGAGCTTTTTTTTCTCAATGTTATTGTTCAGAAAATAATAACGATATAGCAATTCCGTAAAATTAATATGAAAGAAGAATAGTCATATTTTCAGTGTATTTAAAAAAATCATTAAAAGGTCATTTTTATCACTCAGAAAATATTTTACTAAAAAGAGCCATTTTTGGCTTATAAACAATTTGAATAACTTTGTTAATATTGACTCTAGGCTAAAACTACATATTTGGGATTTGAAATACTGGTATTTTTATACAAATTTTCAAAGAAAACCTTTTCGCCTATGCTAATTACGGTCGAAGTTAGCGACTTTTTTTATTTAATTGACGGCTACTTTGTTTATAACAATTAATCAACCTAACTTGAGCTATTTTGAAGTAGAAGATATATAGTTTATGTGTAAAAGTTTGAGTAAACTTTGAACCTCAACAGAGTGGTTATTAAAGTTTTAAAAATGGCGTCCGAACGGAATTAATTCGTTGTCGGGAAGGAGAGCTAATAAAATCCGTGCACTCAAAAAATGAAACTGATTCTGCAAACATATGCTGCTATTAATATCCCCGGAGATGGTTGATGGATTTTGATCATAATTTTTTTAATTTGTATGTACTCGTAGTCTTATAGAGTACGTTATGTACACACATCCCCACTAACATTACAAAATGTTAGGGGGAACTCCCCTTATCACTCAGGGATATGAAAATAGATTACAACCGATTCTAAGACCTACCGAATATACGTATATAATTTCATAAAAATCGGTCAAGCGGTCTCAGAGGAGTATGGAAAATAACACGGTGACAGGAGAATTTTATAGATGTAAATATATAGATGCTATTAATAAGTAGGGGTGATGATAAAAGAGTAAAAATTAAGAATTGTATGTATTTTTTAATTCTACATCATATAAAATTAAGGTAGACAATTTTGTCCAAAATAAAAAAAAATATCAGGGGTATATAACTTATGGGTACTTATATATGGGTACCCTTATACCTTATGGGTATTAAAAAATAGATTAAAACCTCTTCTCCGTCCTATAGAATATACGTCTAAAATTTCATAAAAATCGGCTAAGCCGTTTCGGAGTAGTATGGTAACTAACACTGTTACAGGAGAATTTATATGTATATAGAAGTAACTGCGAATTAAATAATAAAAGTGGCTAACTTTGAGCGTAATTAACCTAGGCAAAAAGTTTTTTCTGAAAATTCGTGTAAAAATACCAGCTTTTGAAATCCTAAAATAGATTTACTCTATAGTCAATATTAACAAAGCTATTCAAATTGTTTATATGCCAATTTTACTAAACTTTTTTCGAAGTAATAAAAAAGACTTTTTATTATTTTTTTCATTACTTTGAAAACATAACTATTCTTCTTGCATGTGGTTTTCACAGAATTGCTATGTCATTATTATTTTCTGAACAATAACATTGCGAAAAAAAAGCTCTTTGTACTAAACAAATTGAATAAAAATTAAACTAATTAACAAATCGTCTTAAAAATTTTTGTGCATTATAAGGAATGTTTGACTCAACTTTTCGTGCAATATGAAAGTCTTAAGGCCATTTTCGAAAAAGTTATAGCATATCTTTTATTTTTGAAATGTGAGTTTTATATTGCAATTTACGAAGCAAAAAATGATCGGCCCAAAATTAAAAAAGTGCCATTTTAAACCTTGGCTGATCTACTAAAATACGAATACTCTAAATAATATATATAATTACCCTATTTTTACCTGTAACGATTTAAACGAAAAAACTGCCATTTTTGACTCTTATTTGCTAATAACTAAGTTTCTCGTCCGAACTGTGACGGTGCTCAAGTGTCCCGACAAAAATCTTATTTCTCTGTACTATAAAAATTAACAGTAAAAGATGGGTGGCCATGCGGATTAACGAAAGTGATCCTGAAAGGGAATGGAGACGAAGGCACTTATAAGGGAAGGTTGCAGGAGTATTTTGAAGCAAGCCAAGACTCACGAATGACGAATGGTTGTAAAACCAACCGATTTTGACTTTCTCTTGTTATGGACGACGATACCTGAATATACAAAAATTGTCTGCGTCAATAACTCATTTACTCAGATTGAGTATCAACTCAAACTCTTTTTTACTTTGTCTTATTCGTACTTATCCAAAATCCATCTCATTAGGCGTTCACTATACAGGTTAAATAATATGCAGTCTTCTCTTATGTATAGACGTGTTAAGGGTAGAAAAGGCATACTGACCAAAAAAGCGTAAAGAGCGGGCAGGCGATCGGTGGTCTGTCTATCTCTTTTTACTAAGCGATCCAGCTCATGTGACAGACGAAGATGGCTAGACCACTCAATCCTTAATATTGGCGTTACACCTCGATGCACAGAGCGGCCCATCCCTTGCCTGGTCTACCGTTTAATATGTCTATGCTCTTATGTCCTCTCTATTTTTTGAACCATGATACATACATGTTTTCAAATCTGAAGATTGCTTCATTGTTTTCATCCAAATTTTGGATTGCTTTAACCAGATGATGGGACCAACTTAATGGATACTTATACACTATCAATGGCACATCGAACTCTTGTTTTACTTGTGTATAGTTCCTTCCCACAGTGAATTCTCGAAAATTTGAGAAGATATAAACATGTTCTGGTACTTTATCAAAGGCTTTCTCGTAGTCTAAAAAACAGATATACATGGGAAGGTTATTTTCTCTTCATACTTCGATAAGTTTCGATAAGTTTCGATAAGTCAGACTTCGATCTCGAATTTTTTCTTTCCTGAACAAACCCAGCATGTTCGGAAGCTGTTCCACTCATGGTAAATTAATATGAAACCATGAACAATATCCCTTCGTTGGCTCAGTGTAGATGGTCTTTAAGTTGTGATGGAAACACCAAATAATAGTAGCAGAGTTTATTGATGAGACTTACACTATTGATGTTGACACGGGGTACTTTGAGTAAAGACTTAAATGATGATCGTTGAAGACAATCACTCGCGTTAATGAATTAATAATAATTGAATTTCTAGACAAGAGATCTTAGTTTTATATAAGTTTAAATTGGGTCAATGTAAACACGGGCCCCGCGTGATTTTGTGTATCTAATTAAGGTAAATTGTTTATCTTATGTCAGCAACTTTTGGCTGATGTCCAAATTATATTAGAGTCAAAATTATGTTCATGGTCCTATTATTTGCGGTTGATGTTTTTTTTTTCGTGGAAGTTTCCTATGAATAGCCTTTTATAGGTCATCTAGACAACAAGCCATTTCGGGTTTGACCATGTGAATTGACGTAAATAGTGAATGGGTTTTTTTTCTTTTCAGATGGCATTTACAGAAATAGACATTTTCCTTTGCCATTTAGTTTATAACAGCGTCATCATTAACAATAATAGGAAATCTGTACTACTTCGTCTATTGTCTTAAGTATTTTTTACCAAAAAAACTCGCTGTAAACCTTACAGTATTTTTCATATTTTCATGTGAAGAATTTACGTTCACGAGAAGGTTTCACATTTAACAATGTAGTTCTGCTGTAGCAACGTAAATTTTGATATTTAAAAGGAGCACGTGGTATAAATAGAGATATACATTTGATAAAGAAAAAAAATAATGCGTACACATATTTTTCATACACACAAGTTTGTTAAATCTTACTTGTAGTTTAACAAAACTTTGGAAAGGATTTTGGTAAAGTTAGAAATATGCAGTTTTCAGAACCAGAAATTTAAATACTATTTTTTATTCAGAAATAGAATTGTATAAAGAGGAAGAAACTAAGACTTTATACAGTATATAAGAAAAACATGTTTTGGCATATTTTGGTGTAGTATAATTACAATGAATTTTATAACATAGGTACATAATATCAATTACTCTTAAGGCTATGGGTACATAATTCGCAAATATTTTACGTGTATCCCTACTTTTTCTGTCTTTACACGGCAAATTACGTGTAGTAAAATTCACACTGGTGTGGATATGTAAACATTACTAGAATGTCATTCTACTTGAAAATGTCATAATTAATTTAAAGAGATGTCTTTTGAATGTTCTTGGATAACTGTTATTTTTATAATTGCAAATTATTAATTCAGTTAATAAATGTGATAATTTTTTCACTATCTATGTTTTCAGTGATTGTAATAATTTATTTGTACAACAAAAACTAATAATCAATCGAGAAAAGAGGAAAAGTGTTAAAGTGATTTTTTAATAATATGTTGTTATTTTGGAACGCTTACAATTTTGAACATCTCTAACAACAAAATACTTGGATCACAGGATATATCTGATGTATTCTCTGCTTGGATCTTTCACAAATAATACACAATAAATAACTTTTTATTAAGTTCACGTCTTAAATCAATTATTTATCAAATACACTATATATCAATAATATTTAATCAATTTCTCAAAATATTCCCGATGCAATGTCAAATATTTAAAATTGTCACTGATTGTCAGTGTCTGACTGACAATATATGCTGACAATATTATATTCGGTTGAGTGCGTTGTAAGACAAAGACAGGTTTGGAAAATATTACCACGGCATTGTGTTCATTTTTTTCAAATCCTGAAAAAACCAATAAATATTTTTGAAAAATTTAAACGCAGAATGAAAGACTAAATTATTACCGAGGGCCGAAAGTCCCTTAGAATAAATAAAAAGTTTATTTTGAATGAGATATTTGAATTTAAAAATCACACTAAATTTTCTCTTAGTTTTTTCACCCCTGTAACTTATTAAAATAAACATTGTAGAAGTTCTCAGGGACTTTCGGCCCTCGCTAATAATGTAATCTTTCATTCTGCGTTTAAATTTTTCCAAAATACTTATTAGTTTTCTCAGGATTTGAAAAAAATGAATCCCCATTTGAATAGCATTGCAGCCGAAAATACGTTCCGATCCTCTTAACGAAACACTATATTCTTTTTATTCACTTCAAGTCAGTATAACAGTTTATTTATTTTCAAAGATATTGGCAGACAAAGCTAAAACACGATTATATCTTTGTCTGCTGATTGTAATGGTTAGAAGTGAGAACGAAGTTGTTATTTAATTATTTTTCTATTTGTACATAAAGGTGAGTGTATCTGTATCTAATGTATAAAAATAAAGTTTTATATATTTTTATTTTGATTATATCTAATAAAATATTCTTTCTTCTTCTTCCTCATGTGTCTTGTCCGTTGCAGACGTTGGCTATCATCATAGAAATTTTAATTTTGTTTGTGGCGTTTCGGAATAACTCGATATTATGCTAGTCCAAATAATTGGCGTACGTTTTGAAGCCATGAGTGCCTTCTTCCGGGTCCGCGATTGCTCTTCATTTTATCCTGTATTATCAATTGGAGTATATGATATTTATCATGACTCATAATATGAGCGGGGTATTCAAGTAATGTAATGTGAAAAACATTTTTTTATAATTTAACACGTTAACGGACAGAACGTCTATAGACGTCTAATTTCCATTGATGTAATGTCACACATCATCTATAGACGTTGCATTTTTTCCTATTCTACTTTGCAAAATACATATTAGTGCGGCAGATTCGTGCAAATATTATAAGAATTTTGCATTTAATGATAGAAGCATATAATTTGGACCACATATTATACCACACATATAAAGGTTCAAAATTAGATAGGAGGCCATCTCAGATTTTGCCTTTTACAAAAATGGCGGGAATTCAAAATGGCGACTATACATATGTGGCTAATAGCACGATAACTTTTGAACGAGACTTCAGATTTCAACCAAATTTGGTATATAGGTTCTTTTTCTAATGCATAAGATCGAGGTCTTGAACCGGAAGAATCAGTTTACCAGAAGTTTTTTTCCTGGTCTTTATGTAAAAATATGTTGTTTTTTTTTTCAATTATTGCACTCTGTATGTATTAATTTTTCAAATAGTTAATACGGCCATTAAAAAGAGCTTTTTAATGCTAGCTTTTTTGTTATGTTAATAACCATTTATTAAGTGCAAGACGTATCTTCACATGTACCTATGTACTGCAGATTCGTGCAAATATTATAAGAATTATTGTGCATTTAGTGGTAGAAGCATATAATTTGAACCACATATACTACATATATAGAGGTTCAAATTTAGATACGAAGCCATCTCAGTTTTTGTTCCTTTTACAAAAATGGCGGGCATTCAAAATGGCGCCTACAGATATGTGACTAACAGCACACTGCCGTGCTAAGCCCAAAGGCGGTAACTGATTTTTTATCGAAAATGAGATTTTTGTATTTTTAGGTAGAATAGGGTATTTAGTATATATTTAAAAAATCTTTGGAGTTGTAAAAGCATTATATTTTAAATAAAATTGCAATTTTGTTAGCGGTATCTACACTTTTCAGTTAAAATACTAAGCCATTTGGCGGTAAATGTTAAATACTATGGCGTTTTGACGGTATCTGCTACAGTTGCCGTCCATATACCTTAGCATATTGAACTTACCGCTAATCTACTTTAAAGAATGCTACGCCTACATTTAGAAACCCCCAAATCACCTTAGTATTACGAAGTAAATTCGGCCTAACTTTACAAGGTTAAATTATTGTGTTAGTTAAAACAGTTGTGTTAGTAAAAGAAATAATTAGCGAGGATGATGATAACTTTTCGAGATTATTATATCTATTGAAATGTATTTTCATTTTTGTTTATAGTGTTTCAAGTATTAACCAATTATATTGTCCTAAACAATATGACTCTGCTCCAAGTGGATGATTTATATCTTGAATTAGGCAGTAAGAGATTTTCACATTTAAAAATTTTTTTTATTTAACATGCTCTACAGACCTTGGAGGCCTAGGGCTAATATTTAAAAATATTTCTTTTTTTTAATTAGGTTTTAAAAACTTAATAATATATCCACACGCTGTCCACAAGCATTTTTAGAAAAAGAGACTTAAAATATTTTGTTTTTTTAGAAAATCAAGTAGAGTCGAGTAAGAGTTGTGAAACACGAGGTGAAACCACTGAAGACAATATTATAGAAAGAGGACAATTTATTGTAAAGTAATTACAAGAGATGAAAAAAAAATATGTTCAGCCTGTACAGGCGCAAGGTTTGTTTCATACTTAAAGTTTTCTATAATTAACCCTTTGTTGGTCGTACATGGTATTAGCAGTCCCATTGATTGCATTTTTTTTTGTTTAAATACAAGCTATTATCATTGTTTAACTAGACAATATCTAGTAGTCTAGTTATGCAATGCTATTATAAATAGGTAAAAGACAATGTGATCATATTTTAATCATAACATATAACTAGTTTGTACAATACAACTAATAAAATGTTAAAATTTGCCCTAATTACATTAAGTAATGGTATTTTAATACCCAATATGATATTGTGAAATACCCAATAATATAACAATGTATAATAATATTAGGGTAGGTGTCGGCTATCATAAAAATGTTAAATCTCTATAATAACATGTCGTAAATAAATAGCGAACCTTTGTCGCTAAGAATAAAATAGCTGAAAATAGAAAGTGAAAAGTATGGTTTACAATCACATTCACAGTTCAAGAATTCTTTAAAACGCTTAACATCAGCAGATAACAATCTGAAGGGATTCTGTTTTTTCCTAGTATAAGTACAGTTTCGCCTAAATTATTAGGCGCACTATAAAAGATTTTATAAAAAATGTTAATTATGAGGTAATACCATTGTAACACTAAATAGGTTTTTCGGTATTTACCAGACACAAGGTATGTTGTTCGGTTGTCTATTTAATTGTCTATATTGAATCACAAATGGAACATTTTTATTAATGAGCCAATATGTATTTATTGACTCTTGAAAGAAAACAGATATAACGACAACTAAATATTGTCAATTTGTTGTTGTCATATCGTGGCTCAATAAAATAATAACATTAGTAGTACTTTAATTCTTTCAATTTAATAAACTTTAATACGCAGAAAAGCTTTTTATTTCACATCAATCACAACTGTAAACCACATACCGCTAATAGGCTTAGTATTATAGTAAGTTTTGATAAAACGTTTTAGCGGTATCTACCTCTTTTTATATAAAACTTTGTTTTAAAATATAATTAATGGTTCCCTTAATAAACTGGTGCATATATCCATGCATTAAATCTATTAGCTAGTCCATAAATCCCTAACGGGCCAAAATTGTTGCATTCAATTTTGAAATCGATTTTTCCACCATTTTTTCAAATGTTAGTTACCGCCTTTGGGCCTAGCACGGCAGCACAATAACTTTGGAACAAGATGGCAGATTGCAACCAAATTTGGTATATAGGTTATTTCTTTGATGAATAATATCGAGGTCTTGAACCGGAAGAATGGGTTTACCAGAATTTGTGTTTTTACTGTTTTTTTATGTAAAAATGTTGTTTCTTTTTCAATTCTTTCACCCTGTATATATTAATTTTTCAAAAAGGTGATACCGGCGTTGAAAAAAACGTAAAAATATTTTTTTAGGAAATATTTTGAACTCTTTAGTTATATGAATTACCATTTAATACATGCATAACGTATCTTCACATGTAGGTACCTATGTGCGGCAGATTCGTGCAAATTATAATATAAGAATTATTGTGCATTTAATGGTAGAAGCATATAATTTAAACCACACATACTACACATACCAACATTCAAATTTAGATATGAGGGCATCTTAATTTACAAAAATGGCGGGCATTCAAAATGAATCTGCCGCCCATAGGTACATGTGAACATACGATATGCATTTATTAAATGTTAGTTAACACAACTGAAAAGTTCAAAATATTTACTAAAAAATATGTTTACACTCGTTTCAATGGCGTTATTATCTTTTTGGAAAATTTATATATACAGGGTGAAAGAATTGAAAAAGAAACAATATATTATTACATAAAAAAAAAGAGTAAAAACACAAATTCTGGTAAACCGATTCTTCCGGTTCAAGACCTCGATATTATCCATCAAAAAAAGAACCTATATACCAAATTTGGTTGAAAACTGACGTTTCGTTTAAAAGTTATCGTGCTATTAGTCACATATGTATGCCGCCATTTTGAATGCCCGCCATTTTTGTAAAAGGATCAAAAACTGAGATGGCCTCGTATCTAAATTTGAACCTTTATGTGTAGTATATGTGGTCCAAATTATATGCTTCTACCATTAAATGCAAAATAATTCTTAATTCTATAATAATTGCACAAATCTGCCGCATATAGGTACATGTGAAGATAGGTTTTGCATTTATTAAATGGTAATTAGCATAACTAAAAAGTTAAAAATATTTCCTAAAAAATATTTTTACGCTCTTTTCAACGGTGGTATTAACTTTTTGAAAAAGTAATACATGCAGAGTGAAATAATTGAAAAAAAAGCATATTTTTACATAAAAACCAGGAAAAACACAACTTCTGGTAAACCGATTCTTCCGGTTCAAGACCTCGATCTTAGACATCAAAAAAAGAACATATGTACCAAATTTGGTTGAAATCTGAAGTCTTGTTTAAAAGTTATCGTGCTATTAGTCACAATGAATAGTAGCCACTTTGAACCCCGCCATTTTTGTAAAAGTCAAAATCTGAGATGGCCTCATATCTAAATTTGTACCTTTATATGTGCAGTATATGTGGTCCAAATTATGTACTTCTATCATTAAATGCACAATTGTTTCACATATCGGCTGCACTAATAGTGTCACAACATTTGCTCATACATTTGATGAACTCTCCGTCAACGTGTTAAAGATCAAGACGAGAGCATGAAGGCTAAATAAACATATAGACAAATCTTTACAGAACAATGTTGGGAATTTTGATTTCTAACCTTTCAATCAGCCGATTGAACGCTGCACCAATCTCCTCTTGGTATGTGTCCCTAGTACTATATATTTCTACAAGCAACCCTACTATCGTCAAATGAATTTCTTCAATTCTTTTAAGGTATTCAAACCGATACAAATTTGTACCGGCTGATTCTCCATTACCACGTAAATGAGAGACAATATCTGATAAATTATTATTGTGTTTGTGTGTAGGCCGTTAGATATACGGCTCCTACCTTGCGAATAAAACTGCAGGCGAACCCTTCCTTGGGAATAAAGCTACAGGCGAACACTACATGGGGAAGCAACTGTATATAAAATGATTTGGTAAACTTTTTATTTCCTGTACCTTTCTGGGATGGGTGTGAGGGAAGAATGAACAGGAAACGAACCCAGGGCTGAGCAGTCGGGCAGAGCACCATTCTGATGGATGGAACGGTGGACGTTTTTATTTTGAATATCCTAAGGGATATTTGAGGAATTCCTCCCCCCGTTCCTCCCAGCAGTGTGGTGTTGCTTAATGCCCTGGTCTTGCTACGATCAGGACGTTACAGACTCTATCAGGTATCTGACAAATTTTTTAATTTTCTTGAACCACGATAACCTATTTTTCGTCCTGCACTGGTTTCGGCGTACTTTTTAAGTTATTAACAGTTTGAGGCCAAAAAATGCACAACTTAACACATTTGGCGCCCATTTTGAACAAGCACTACTTGGCTAGTACCATGTACTTCTTCTTATTCTTCTTCTTCTTCTTCTTTTTGTATAGACATGACTCTGTCTGTTTTTTCAATGTGCCTCCAGTAAGTTGTCATTCCATCGTTTTCGTGGCCGTCCTACTGATCGTCTTTTTATTGGGGAAACGTCTCTCGCTGCCCTTACTTTTTTATCTCCTCTGTTTCTAAATTTCCGGATAAATTGGGTGCAGGAAAAAAACCGCAAAAAAAGGAAAAATTCGGAAAAATTGAAATTTGTTACAATATACGAAACATATTCTGCATCCCGTATTAAAATCGATAAATTTAGTAGACTCGCATAGATGTATATTATCAAAAGTGCCTTTCTTCTTTAAGTATAGGTTTAAAAGACACAATATTAAATATTGCCCAACAAGTTAAACAGACTAGTTCTCTTATCGAAAGCTTGCTAAAATATATTGAAGAGCGCTTCGAATTTTGTTCTAAGCCGATTCACTTTGCAGCCAATTTTCTTGATGCTCGTTTTAAAGGAGAATAATTATTGAATGAAGACCAAATAATGGAAGATATAAACTTCATTTCTGAAATGTCTCGTTCACTTAACCCTCTAACCAGGATGTGCGGACTGAGTTGTTGGTCGACCAACAGTACGTCTTTGCCCGCAAGACCGCAATCCACAAGACCAACAGCTATCTCTTCACGAAATTGAGGTAATTGGTATAATTTATCTTTTGGCTCATGACTATTAGGCGATTTATCAACATTGACTCGATGATACAGAATGTATGCATTTGTTGTGGCCATGTCTATCACATGATAAAACGTCCAAATCATTGGATTTCTAGTCTTGAGTCTGATTCCGGATCTGCAATGTCATCATCATCGTCGAAATCACCCTCATCTTCTTTCTCAGAACTTTCAATACAGGCCATAAACTCCTGTTGTTCTTCTTCAGACATATCTAAAAAATTTTACTTCTGTCTTTCAAATTCATTGTACTCAGACAATATTTTTTTAATGAAGAAACGCCCTGGTGGCTCTGCTTCACCCGTGTTGAGCTGCCCCCCCCCCCCCACTTGCAAAAATTAAAAAACAAATAGCCCTGATTTATGAGCTATTTATGAGCTCTCATATTCCGCAAACTAAAAATTTTGAGCTCGTTCCACTGAGCAGGAATTTAATACCCTAGTGGGGGGGGGGCTGAGTCAGCCCCCCCCCCCACTACTTAAAAATAGGAATATTGAATCGGTTTTTGCGGCAGAATTACGAGCTATTTATGAGCTCTTGAAATTATATAGTTTCGATTTTTGAGCTCATCCCCTTCACCCCCAAACAACCCTTTAATTGATTTAACTTAAGAGAAAGATGCTGAGAAAATTTAAAATATATCGTATTGCGAATATAATTCCTATAGCTTATATACTCTAAGAATAAACTATTAAATCAAGAGCATTTCGATTATTGAGCTACAACCCCTTCGCCAGAAAACCACCCTATCTTCCCGGCTTAAGAGAAAGTTGTATTTAAAATGCGTTAAACTAATTATTTGGCGACTACATATCATTTAATAATTTATAAGCTTCCAAATTACGCGCATTTAGATCAGTAAATTGCAATTTATTTTGTATAGTGCAGTCACTGAAGGTAAAAATCAACGATTACCTTCAATTTCGGTGAACCTTCATCGATTTTCACGAAAATTGGTCAGTGGTTAGAGGATACGTCAAGAAACAAAGGTGACATGGTACCACCTTGCGCCTTTACCCTGAGGGTGGATACCGCCCCTTCTCGGGGGTGAAAATTATTTTATAAAAAATAAATGCACAAATCAATAAAAAAACAAATTAAAAGCAAAATTTATTATATAAAGTTAATAAAATAAGTCAATACTTTTTAAGTTATTAAAGATCAAAGATTTTAATTCTTTGTGAAAAAAATGCATGTTTTGAAAAGGTTTTTTGTAAATCACTGAAAAACTTTAAGTGTTTACAAAAAAGTTAATAGTAGTTTAATTCGTATAGCTTATATTCTAAGAATAAACTCTTAAATCACGCGTCTTTCGATTATAGAGCTACAACCCCTTCGCAAGAAAACGACCCCATATTCCCGGCTTAAGAGAGAGTTGTTCTTAAAATAATTTAAATTAATTATTTGGCGACTACATATCGTTTAATAATTTATGAGCTTGCAAAATATACGCATCTCAATTATTGAATTGCCATTTTCTTTCTATAGTGCAGTCACTGAAGGTAAAAATCAACTAGTACCTTCGATTTCGGTAAATCTCCATTCATTTTCACGAAAATTGGTGAGCGGATTTTGATACTATCAACTTTTTCTGCATCTTATTTTTCATAGGTATTTCTAAGTACTTTGACAAGTATTTAGTACCTAAGTGTTATAAAATGCATCTCTTTCCCGTTATTTAAGCTTGAACCCTTAGATTTTAACAGTCGCGGAAAAAATATACATTTAATTACCAATAACTTACTTTAAATTAACATTAAAGGGTTTTTCAAGTAAGCAATTTATTATATTTTTTATTAGCTTCAATTTTAGTGATGAAAACTTTTTTGTAAAAACTTACAGTTTTTGAGTCATTTATGAAAAATCGCTCTAAAGCATGCATTTTCTTTCCAAAAATTAAAATATTTGATCTTTAATAACTCAAAAAGTATTGATTTATTTTAATCACATTATATAACAAATTTTGCTTACAATTTGTCCCTCTCTCGATTTGTGGGGTTATTTTTAATAAAGTAATTTTCACTCCCGAGAAGGGGTGACATATACCCCAGGCTAAAACCCCAAGTTGTTATTGTCAATTCGTGAAAATAAATTGAGATTTACCGAAATCGAAGGTACTAGTTGATTTTTACCTTCAGTGACTGCACTATAGAAAGAAAATGGCAATTCAATAATTGAGATGCGTATATTTTGCAAGCTCATAAATTATTAAACGATATGTAGTCGCCAAATAATTAATTTAAATTATTTTAAGAACAACTCTCTCTTAAGCCGGGAATATGGGGTCGTTTTCTTGCGAAGGGGTTGTAGCTCTATAATCGAAAGACGCGTGATTTAAGAGTTTATTCTTAGAATATAAGCTATACGAATTAAACTACTATTAACTTTTTTGTAAAAACTTAAAGTTTTTCAGTGATTTACAAAAAACCTTTTCAAAACATGCATTTTTTTCACAAAGAATTAAAATCTTTGATCTTTAATAACTTAAAAAGTATTGACTTATTTTATTAACTTTATATAATAAATTTTGCTTTTAATTTGTTCTTTTATTGATTTGTGCATTTATTTTTTATAAAATAATTTTCACCCCCGAGAAGGGGCGGTATCCACCCTCAGGGTAAAGGCGCAAGGTGGTACCATGTCACCTTTGTTTCTTGACGTATCCTCTAACCACTGACCAATTTTCGTGAAAATCGATGAAGGTTCACCGAAATTGAAGGTAATCGTTGATTTTTACCTTCAGTGACTGCACTATACAAAATAAATTGCAATCTACTGATCTAAATGCGCGTAATTTGGAAGCCTATAAATTATTAAATGATATGTAGTCGCCAAATAATTAGTTTAATGCATTTTAAGTACAACTTTCTCTTAAGCCGGGAAGATAGGGTGGTTTTCTTGCGAAGGGGTTGTAGCTCAATAATCGAAATGCTCTTGATTTAATAGTTTATTCTTAGAGTATATAAGCTATATGAATTATATCCGCAATACGATATATTTTAAGTTTTCTCAGCATCTTTCTCTTAAGTTAAATCAATTAAAGGGTTGTTTGGGGGTGAAGGGGATGAGCTCAAAAATCGAAACTATATAATTTCAAGAGCTCATAAATAGCTCGTAATTCTGCCGCAAAAACCGATTCAATATTCCTATTTTTAAGTAGAGGGGGGGGGGCTGACTCAGCCCCCCCACTAGGGTAATAAATTCCTGCTCAGTGGAACGAGCTCAAAATTTTTAGTTTGCGGAATATGAGAGCTCATAAATAGCTCATAAATCAGGGCTATTTGTTTTTTAATTTTTGCAAGTGGGGGGGGGGCAGCTCAACACGGGTCTCTCCTTCCATTGTTTCTTCTTTTTATCTTTCTACAAACCAAAAAAAATAAATTTTGGTGATAAACAACTAAAAATTCACAAAAAGTGTTATCAATAACAATAGTTACACAACAAACATGAGTTCTCCGTATATCATAAACCTACCCATACTGACACAACTATACACAATTCATCATCCCATCATACACAACACAAATTAGCAGCCTACCATAGCATGATACATAGACTGACAGAAATTCCCATGACAAAAAATAACTTTGAGATAGAACTAAATATCATTAAACAAATAGCAGTAAACAACGGCTATAACGAACAAACAGTTAACAAAATTTTAAACCAAAAACTCCATAAGAAAGCCCTGAAATTAGTGTATCCACCACCACAGAAAGAACCCAGTACCTTCTGCTCTCTCACATATAGTGGCAAGATAACAACAACAATAGCCAGATACATAAAAAAAGGAATAACACCAGCTTTCAGAACAAACAAGAACTTAAGCAAATATATTAAGAACAATAAAAGCCGAAAGAGAAAGCAACTACAGAGTGGTGTGTACAAACTAACTTGTGGTGACTGTCCGAAAACGTACATCGGTCAAACTGGCAGAACTTTTGACAAACAGATAGCAGAACACAAAATGGCATTCAACAATAGAAAAACAGACACTTCTACATACGCACTTCACCTTCTAGATCATAATCATTCTTTCAATGAAGAGTTTCAAATTCTACATATTCAAAATAAAGGCCTTAAGCTATCTTTTTTAGAATCTATGGAAATTAATAAACTGAAAAATACAGATATAATTCTGAATGACCAACTCGAGACAAACAGCTCCCCACTCCTCAACCTCTTCAGTTGAAGACTTAAAAAGGCAAACATACTGTAAACTATATCACTTGAGAAAGGCACTCCGCCGAAACAGCTGTAGTCACTTAGTTATAATAAATTTTGTGGAAGTATAGAAAACAAACGTTTTCAGTCTTTTATTGTTAGATAAAATGAACTTCCATCAAGTAACGGTCGAATCCATCAATTAATAACAATAGTGAAAAAAAAAATTTTTTTTCACGTAAACCGTTTTGTCATCCCTGAGGATGACAATACATTATAATAAATACATAGAACAAAATACATATTGCACAATAATGAACAATAAATTAGTAAAATATATGTATTTATATAGTTAACTACATACTATAACTAGTGGATTGAATTTGTCTGTTTACGGTTTAAGTTTCACGTTCACATTCACATTCACGTTCACATTCTATGACCGGTCCTGGTAGGCAAATTGTGAGGTTGATTAACGTCTGTTCCGTAAATAATCCAATTTCCATTGGAATTACGAATAAATAAATCGCCAAGTTAACACGGTGTGCAAGTAAAAGTACAAGTGCACTACTGAGTGAAAATAAATCGTCCAAAGCATCGAAAAATAAGATCTCTTCATTATTTACTGTAAACAGGTATTTTAGATGTCAATAATAATTATTCGAACAATATAAATAAAATAAAACCACTGATAAGAAATTCAAGTTTTGATGGGTCGAACAGGCTTGATTTCTTTTCGCAGTGCAGAGTCGGACTTAATAAAATAAATCTAAAATAGTGCGAGAATTAAAAATCAATAATTTTAATTTTTACGGTGATTACGAACTGGCTTAAAGTTAATTTCTAAATTAAGTTTATAGATTGTGTCTAATATAGGTTTATTTTTAAAATAACCTTATATTTATATTGTATTCTATACAGATTTTTCTAATTGTAACATTTAGCGGGGCACTCTTAGAAAATGAAAAGAAAGGATAATAGCACAGGAAGTAAAACCGATGACGAAACGAAATGCAAAAGAGAAAACTTGAATGATTGTTTTAATAGAAGTAAAATTACAAAACGGTCACCAAGCAAAGCAGGCAACGAAAAAAAGGAAGAAATGGAAAATGTTATGATTACGATGATGAGAGAGCTAATGAATAAAAATTATGAAATGTTTCAGGAAATAAAACAAATAAGGAAAAAACAACAACAAACCAATAAAGAGTTAATGGATGTAAAAGTAGAGAATCAAAAACTAAAAAAGAAGTAAAATTGCTACATGAAAAAATGAAGCAACTGGAGAAATTTAGCAAAAAGAAAACCTTGATCGTAACTGGGTTGAAAGTAGAAACAAATGATGATAAGAAATTAAAAGAAGAAATGGAAAAATTCATAGCCCAAGAGTTGCAAACAGAAATAAAACTAAGAAGTGCAACAAAAATAGGAGAAACAGTATGCGCAATAGAAACAGAAACTTTCACGGAAAAAATGGAAATCCTAAACAAGAAAAGTAAACTAAAACAGCGTAAAGACCGTATCTATATAAACAACGATTTGACATCGAAAGAGAAAAAAAATACAAAAGGAAATAACTAAAATAGCAAAGGAAGAAAGAAGTAAAGGTAAGCAAACGAAAATCGGCTACAAGAAATTAATAGTGAATGGCAAAATCTGGATATGGGACGAAGAGAGAGAACAGCTGATAGAAAATTCAAAAAACTAATAAACGAAGAACAGTGGCTGAAATATGGTATTGACATGGCAAAAAAAGAGATAATGACTTTGGAAAATGAGGAAAAAAACGATACAAATAAGAAAAAACCTGAGGAAATAATAAAAATTGGAACCTGGAATGTACGAAGTACGTACGAAGAGGGTGCCTTAAAAAATTTAGAAAATATTATGGAGAATTACAAAGTAGACATTCTGGCCTTACAAGAAACAAAACAGTTGGGAACTGAAATAGTCAAAATAGGAAAAAGAACTTTTTTAAGAGTGGCGGGACAAACAGATATTTTGGAGTTGGATTTATGGTGACAGAAAAAATAAGTAAATTAATTATAGACTTCCAAGCAATATCAGATAGAATATGTTATTTAAGAATAAGAGGAAAGTACAGAAAAATTAGCATCATTAATGCACATGCCCCCACTGAAGAAAAAGACCTAGAAACCAAGACAGAGTTCTTTGAGAAGCTAAGTAATTTGATGGATAAAATTCAGAAATATGACATAAAGATAATCGTAGGAGATATGAATGCCAAAATAGGAAGAGAAGAGATTTACAGAAGTATAACGGGTGGGAAAATTTGCATAAGGAATCAAATGAAAATGAGAAAAATTAATTGAATTTGCAACAGAAAATAAAATGAAAATGGTAAGCACAATATTTGACTATAAAAATATTCATAAGATAACTTGGATATCTCCAGATGGAAGGACAAAAAACGAGATAGACGACGTATTAATAGAAAGTAAACATATCAGAGCAATTACCGATTCCAGAAGCTACAGAGGGGAAGATACCAATAGCGATCATATTCTAACGATAGCCAAACTTAAACAAGAGCTGTCAAGAAACCCAAGAACAGCAAAAGAAAGATTAACATACAAGATAGAATTACTTAAAAAAGAAAAAACGGCAAACAGATTTGTGGCAGAGATAAATAAAAGACTTCGTTACCCCACCGCAGAAGATATTGATGAAGAATGGAAGAATATGCAGCTAGCGATGACAGAAGCAACGGAACTATGTCTAGGAAAAGTACAAGCAGAGAAACGAAGAGACTGGTTTGACGAGGATTGGAAAATAGCATTGATACGTAGAAATAAAGCAAAAATAGAAAAAGACAAAAATAATACACAGGATACTACAGAAAAATATAAAATGACAAGAAGAGAAGTAAAACAAATCTGCAGAAAAAAGAAAAGAGAACATCTTGGCAAACAGTTGAAAACAATATAAGAATCATACATAAACAAGGAAATAAGAAATTTCTACCAAGAAGTAAAAAAATCCCGAGGAACTGCAAAGAGTAAAACAAGTTACTGTAGAGGTAAAGACGGTGTGCTTTTAGGAGAAACAACAGAAAAATTTAACATATGGGCGGAGTATTTTAAAGAACTATTAAATGCAAAGAAACAAGCAGAACCCCAGGAAATAAAACAACATCAACAGGAAAACACAGAACAACAACGTGAAGAAGAACCTACACTACAAGGAGTAAAAGAAGCAATATTGAAGAAAAAGGTAACAAAAGCGCAGGAGAAAGCGGAATTCCGGCAGATATTTTTAAAGCAGGAGGAGAAAAGCTGCAAGAAAAAATTTTCCGACTAATATTAACAGTCTGGCAAAAAGAGAAAGAAGAAGGTACAGATATGGGAAAGGAAGGTCCTGAGAAAGATTTTTGGAGGTACACAGAGAGCGGAGAAAACCTGAAGGAGACGAACAAATGAAGAAGTAATGAGGATGTATGGGAGACCAAAATATCGACAAAAATACGAGCCCAAAGAGTTAGATGGCTGGGACATATTACTCGAATGCCAGAAAGTAGAAACGTCAAACGAATATTGAATGACAGAGCATTGGGAAAAGGAAGACGAGGTCGCCCAAGGAAGAGATGGTTAGAGGCTGCAGAGAGGGATTTAGACGAAATCGGGGTGAAGGACTGGAGAAAGAGTGCAGAGGATCGATAGAATGGAGAAATATTATCCAGAATTTAGAAGCCGTAGGCCTATAAGGCCTGTTAGCGCTGTTGTAAATATATATACTTAAAACAAAAATTTTTACTGCAATTAGATACTTAGAACTACTATTTATAATTTTTTATTTGTTTGTAATACGGAGCAATAATAAATAATATTTGTCTACTCACTGCTTTTTTGTACTCTACTGGTAATAAATTTTGAACGACGCATCGTACAATTTTCAAACGGGAAACAATGTATTACTTTGAAACATTCTAAAAGACGCCTAAACGGTTTGATCTATACAAGGTGTTACTTGTAAAATTATTTGTATTAATGTAATGTCATCCTCAGGGACGACTTACCGGTTACAGGGGTAAACCAGATCTAGGGAAGGTAGTGGCAAATCTAACCCGATTTATATTAGAACAAAAACTGGATTTTTTTAGTCGAAATTATTTATGGGATAATGCGAATAATGCTCAATCCCATTATATAGTGGCAAGGTTTGTTTACATCGCAGCCACTTATGCCAATTGGCTCCCG
Organism: Diabrotica virgifera virgifera; assembly: GCF_917563875.1. NCBI lineage: Eukaryota > Metazoa > Arthropoda > Insecta > Coleoptera > Chrysomelidae > Diabrotica > Diabrotica virgifera. The sequence goes on along the minus strand of NC_065448.1, from coordinate 160,193,813 downwards.
AATTTTAAACGGACCTCCATCTTCCGCCTCGTCAGAAACTGGTCTTTACACGGCCTCATATATACAAGCAAAAGAAATACAATCACAGGATAAAATTCAAAAGTTATTTATTTAAATTTGGCTATAAACGAAAAAAAAAATCATGGTGTTTTATCCATCCAGGATGATGAAGCGGGGATCAAGCCTGAATCAGATGCTTGGACTGAAGATTCAGACTCAGATGAAAACCACTTAGAGCTTTAGTTAAATATTGTGCTTTCTATCTTTGAATTTTCGGTTTTGATACTTTTCATAATATTATAATTTTTAATCCTATATACATATTTTCTACTTATATCTTAGTTATTAATAGATATTATTAAAGTATGTTCCTGCACTTATTTTTACAAAATATATACCTATTTAACCGACTTTAAAATTGGTATTTTTTCACGTTTCAAATCTCAATTAAACAATATTTAAATTTTCCCATTTTTTTTAATTTTTCCAATAGTTTGAAAAAAAAACGGAAAAAAACCTGTTTTTTCCAATTTTTCCCGTTTTTTTTCAAATGTGTTAAATCTCTATCCAGGCAACCTGCGGCTTTATTTGCTGTATTCACTTGATCTTCCACTTCTTTTTCGAGCTCTCCGTAGCTAGATAGTGTGATGCCTAGTTATTTAAATTAAATCACTTGTTCTATTATCTGACCCTACAGCTCCAATGTACACCTGGTTCCAAAAAAAACTGATACGACTCTTGAAGCGTATTTTGTAGAAAATTGAGCAGTGTATTTTGAAGGATAAATACTAAATATTTACATACTGTCAATGTCACTGCCAAATCTTAAAATTTGTCAGATAGCTTATTCTGTTCCACGGTTATTAGACTTTATTATAAATCTTTATTATTAGGAATACTTTCTCCTCAGCTGAGGGTATCTTATCAACTGTATTGTTTTTAAACAATAGATGATAAAATAAAAATATTGACAGTTCAAAAATGTGAACATTATTGCATTGTGTGTGGCCTAAGTTTGGGCTGAAAACTGAAATGTATTACATTTTTACAAAATTTTGGAATATGTTTAATTATGTAGACCAATTTTAACAGTTGTTTTCAATACTCTACAAATAGTTTCTAATGTCTTTTGATGTCAAATAATTAGGGAAGCTGGAATTCAACAGTTTAGAATTTTACATTGAGTTAATGCAAAATTGTGACGCATGTCAAAATTCTCAATGTATTTTAATTGTAGGTATTCATTTTTTCGAATCCTGAGAAAACTAATAAATATTTATGAAAAATTTAAGCTCCGAATGAAAGACTATATTATTACCGAGGGCTGAAAGTCCCTGAAAACTTCTATAATATTTATTTTAATAAGTTACAGGGCTGAAAATAAAAGAGAAGTGTGATATTTAATTTCAAATATTTCATTCAATAGAAACTGATTGTTTATTCTAAGGGGCTTTCCGCCCTCGGTAATAATGTAATCTTTCATCCTGCGTTTAAATTTTTCTAAAATACTTATTAGTTTTTTCATGATTCGAAAAAAATCATATTACGATTCAAATGACAGTACTCTCGTAACGTAATCCACGTTTGTTGTGTATTTGTTGTATAATTTGTTGTATAATCCACGTTTACAATAATTATGTGATCTATTTGATGTAAAAACTATCATTTATAATATACTCGTTATAAAATACAGGAATTCAAAATAATATAAACATTTAGACCTTAATAATTAGTACAATTTATGAATTAACATAATATGTAATCAGTTGCTTATTGTTTGTTTATTTTATTATTTGTCTGTCATAATAAATATAATGTCAGATCAATCAAATACACTGCTCAACATGATCAAATCTTACTAAGAGTCGTATCAGTTTTTTTAGGAACCGGCTGTACATCTTATTGGATTTGCTGTTATAACCATACTTTTTTTCTTTTTTGGAGAAATTAACATGTTAAATTTTCTGGCAGTTATATTAAATTGGCGGAATGGGACGTTTCATCGCCGCCGTTTCGATGCCGCCGTTTCGATGCCGCCGTTTCGATGCCGCCGGTTCATCGCCAGTCCATTTCATCGCCGTCATATCTCGCATTTCCTAGAATTCTTAATTAATACTAAAAATAAATAATAATTGTAACTGTCGAAAACTCGGAAATATATCAGATAGCGATTAATTGACTGGCGATGAATCGGCCGGCATCGGCATCGAACTGGCGGCATCGAAACGGCGGCGATGAAACGTCCTAGACCCTTAAATTGGTGCATCATAGGTTGTAAATCATCTTCACTTAGAGATATTGGTATTGCATCGCCTGCATAGCAGATCATTTTAAACTGTTAAGTTGTTTAAGTAGGTCTCCATCCCTAAAATATCCTTGGTTCAACATTCTAAAATATCCTACAACAAAATATCTCTGACATTTGGTGGAAACATGGCCTGCCCAGTCCTATTTAAGCATTGTAATTTTTTTAACTGCGTCCGTAATACCAGATTTTTCCCCAACTAGTAACTAGTTGATTTGAAACTCTGTCTCGGAGGGATATATTAAACATTGACCTCTCCATTGCTCTGTGAGCCACTTATGTTTTATTGATAACTTTTCTGGTATGGATCAGAAGGACACACTGAACAAAGACTGTCCTTTCAAGTACAAGGGATTAGCTGATCTAAAGATTTCACTCATTTTTCGTAATCTGAATCTGTCCATCTTAATCTTAGTTCCATTCTCCTGTTTAACTCTGTTGTTTGAATATCTATCAGGCAATTTAAAAGATTTTAGGCTTTTAAAAGATTTGAAACCTTAAGGCTTTTATGATGCATTTACTTTCTAGTTTTGTCATCTTCGTAAAGTGTTTTGTTTTCAAAGATGAAGTAGTTTTCAATCCTAATAGTAATATTATTAATATTTAAAAATAATTAAAATATTACTAAAATATTTTTAAATTGAAAACTTATTGGTCCATTTTCTTGGACCATGGAGGTGTTACCAAGAAAATGGACCAATAAGTTTTCAATTTAAAAATCTTTTAATAATATTTTAATTATTTTTAAATATTATTAATATTATGAGACGATGAGAATTTTTATTTTATTTTGGTTTTGTTTTCCTTCATACTTAACACTGATTTAATTGACTCTTCGGTTCTATCCGGAACATTTTCTGATCCTTGATTTGGTAAACTCCTATCTCTCGAACTTTCGAATGTCCTCATTTTGACTATATATTTTACAGTTGCCATGATTTTTCGGTGATATTCAATATTTCTTGTTGTTCGTATATGGCATATCCTTGTTTATTTCCTTAGTTTTAATTGAGTTATAAATCTTCCTCAACCAATAGCAACATAAAGATGGCGTAGAAATATAAACTATGACAAAAAAGATAATATACCTTATTAATCCTTTTGAAAGAAAGATATTGAGAAGGATATTGTAACCCATCTGCAACAATAATATATTAAGTTTCGAATCTTCACTAAAAAACTAAATAATACCCAACGTATTATTGATGGCCAAAATATCGGACGTGGATATTGAAGAATCCAGAAGAAAATCGATCTTATACACATTATGCCCGAATTTCTTCTTCTTTTTTGTTTTTGGTTTCGCTGCAAGGCGATTACCAGCACGATTTATAAGCGATCTTGACGTAGTCTGGCTCTAAGCCATACCAAAATCGCTGACTATGTTCTTGTAAGGAAGCTTTTGATGAGGTGTGATGATTATAATTAAATGAGATTAATTGGGTCAGGTTAAGTACGATTAAAAATTAAAACATAAATTAAATGACAACTAGCAACATAATATAACACGAATACATATAAACCGAATTTAAATTATCTCTGCTAACTGTTGACAAGTTACATAATCTAAGAGCACAAGTAAGTATAACTTGCAGATGGTATCTTCTTTTTCTTCTTCTTCTTCTTCTTATTGTATAGGCATGACTCTGTCTATTTTTTCTATGTGGTTCCAGAAAGTTGTCGTTCCATAATTTTTATGGTCTTCCCACTGACCGTCTTTCGCTGTTTTTACTACTATATTTATTGTCATTCGTCTTATGTGTTCATTGCATTCTAGTATTCTGTTTCGTACCAAGTTATTAATGTTCTCCACCTTTCATCTCCGTCCTATATCTGTACTCTTTTCTCTGTGCTTTGTTCCATAGTGTCTTACCATCAATTTTTCGAAGGGTTTTCATCTCCGCTGTTTCGAGCAATCTTTTTGTTATTTGTGTCACGTCGTGTTTCTGCAGCATGTGTCACTAAACTCTGATGGCTCAGATAGTGTGATTTATAGATATTTTAACTCTGTCAAAAATGTTCTATTATCTGACCCTCCAGCTCCAATTTACACCTTATTGGATTTGCTGTTTTTGCCATGCATTTTGTCTTTTTGGGGAAATTAACATGTTAAATTTTCTGGCGGTTGTATTAAATTGGTACAGCCTACTAGGGCAGTGAATGAGGGTATTTGGCTCCGAATTCCATCGTATTATATCGATTTATTTGATATTTTCACAGTAAGTAGGGAATAGCTTAAGAAACAAAGTCTACCCTATGCCGATGTGCGCTTTTATCTTGGAGGTGGTTCCCACCCCTTCTCGGGGGTGAAAAATGTTTTGGTTAAAATAGCCACGGAAGAGGCTAGAGAACCTAATTTTAAGCAATAACTGTTCTATAATTATTTTTTGAAAACTCATTACTTTTTGAGTTATTCGTGGTTGAAAATTGGCCTTTTTTATTGAAAAATGACACCTTTTCGGACTGATTTTTGCGAATAACTTAAAACTATGCATCTAACAAAAAAACTATATAAAATATTTCTGTAGGTTATAAGAAATAAAGAGATTAGTTCCTTCACAAATCTTAGTAGGTAAGAAGATGTTCCTTTGCTGCATGCTCAAATCGGTGTATTCAACTTGAAATAACAGAGAAACTGTCGATTTTAGGTGTATAATGATACTAATAGCTTTTGTAGTGCTTGAAAAGACCTTTAAAACGAGCAATACTAAATGTCGATTATATTCAAACTAAGCGAGATGTTCTGCAAAAAAGTTGATGACTAATGTATTTTAAGAAGGAACGAGAAGTATATAATTAACCCCTCATTAATCAGAATTTAAATATATCATTTTCCTTCTACAATACTTTTTACTATAGTGTTATTTCTATGTTCAAAAAGTTGGACTGGATTAAAATGAATGGTTTTTGAAATAAATAAGATCAAATTATAAAGCGCATTTTTAAATTTTCTTAAAAATCTTCCTTTTCCTCGATGTAACTCGAAAAAGATAAGAGATACGAAAAAAAGATACTACACAAAGATGTAGGGCTTTTTCAGATAAAATCTTCCGTTTTATTTTTTATTACTGTATCTCTTATCATTTTCAAGTTACATGTAGAAAAAATAATATTTTTAAGAAAATTTAAAAATGCTCTCCATAACTTGATCTTTTTCTTTCAAAAACCATTCATTTTAAACCCGTCCAACTTTTTAAACATATAAATAACACTATAATAAAAGGTATTGTGCAACGAAAACGATGAATTTACATTTTGGTGGATGGGGGTTAAAATTACTTCTCATTTTTTCTTAAAATACATTAGTTATCAATTTTTCTTGCAGCATATCTCGCTTATTTTAAATGCAATGGATCTTTAATATAGCTCATTTTATAGGTCTTTTCAAGCACTACAGAAGGTATTAGTAGCATTATACACCTAAAATAGACCGTTTCTCTGTTATTTCAAGTTGAATACACCAATTTGAAAATGCACCAAAAAACAAACTAATTTCACCTACCATATCTATTTTTGTATTGTATCTAGAAGATTTATGAAGGCAAGTGACTCTTTGTTCTTTTATTACCTACAAAAATGTTTAATATAGTTTTTTTAGTGAGATGCCTAGTTTTTAAGGTATTCGCAAAAAACCGTTCGAAAAGGTATTAGGTATGTTTCAATGAAAATGGCCAATTTTCAACCACGAATATCTCAAAAAGTATTGAGTTTTCAAAAAAAAATTATAGAACAGTTTTTGCTTAGAATCAGGTCCTCTAGCGAATTCCGTGATAATTTTGACCAAAAAATTTTCCATCCATAGGAAGGGGTGGAAACCACCCCCAAGACAAAAGCGCACATCGGCATAAGGTAAGCTTTGAGTTAGGAGATAAGTAGAGGCTATTCCCAAAATTTCATTAAAATCCATGCAGTAGGATAGAATTCGGAGGTAAAATACTATTATTGCTCCCATTGACTGGCGTATAGGTAATAAATCATCTTCACTTTGATTTAGTATTGCATCGTCTGCATAGCAGATTATTTTAAGTTGTTTGTCTCCTATTTGGTACTCTTTTTTAGTTCTTACTTTTTTTATTAGTTCATCCATGATCAGGTTGAACAATAAAGGACTCAAACATCCCCTCTTTTATTCCATTGCCAGTTTTAATTGTGTCAGTTGGTTCATCTTCTAGTTTTACTTTTATTGTGTTGTTCTGGTAGATATTTTCGATCATCCTAATTATTCCTAGATGTAACTCTCTTGAGTATAACAAATGGATAATACTGCCTGGGGTAATTGGGGTAGATCGAGTAACTCTGCGGTTACCTCAGCCGGTCCAATATGCCGCTAAAATGTGGAGGGTAATTGGCAAGGTTAGCTACCAATCGTAAAAATGAATACTGCTCAAAGAAACAATGTGAAGGCTCGGAATTGGGTTGATCATTATGAAGACGACCATGCAGATGGCTAGTAGGGTTATAATTCTTTCAAATTTCAAGAGAGTAAATAAAAATGTGTATATGTACTGGAAAATTACATGTGTGTATTATAGTAGGTACTCTAATTTTTTATTTTATTTGCAGGCTCTTTAACAAGAACTGGACTTAGATCGGTAGAACTGGACTTAGATCGGTTTTGCATATACTTTTATGATATTACATTTTAATTAATTTTTCTTTTCTGGAACTTAGAATTAAAATATACAAATTGTTTCTCTTAATTTTACTAATCTATTATACTGAGTTTTGATAGAAAAATAGTTTTAATTTTTCTTCACCACTGCTTTACAACGTTTCTTATGTTTTTATGTACAAAACTATTTATATGTGACTTATATCGTTTTCTCTCTGTACTCATCTTGGAATTTGAGTAAATAAGAATAATGTAAAGAATTCATAGAATTTTATTTTCGAGAATCAGGATAATAGGATCGTTTTATATTTGATTAAACGCCACAGCACGCCCACGCCAATTTAAATTCCTCTTTAGAAATAGTCCAAAACGACAAAAACTCCACCCTTTACAATGCCAATAAAAGGCGCAACTTCTATAAAAGTGGCAATACGTTCAAAGAACACTGACGCTCGAGGGAATAAACGAAGAGTATAATAAATAGGACGTCGATGAGGATGCATTTATGGAAAAATTAAACTTGTCAGTGATAAGTACCAAGTTTAATTTTCAATCTGGAGAGCAGTGGCGTAGCTGACAGGCCCGCAGGGCCCGCAATGCGGGGGGGCCCCGACGTTAGGAGGGGCCCCTTAAAGCCTTCAAGCTTAAATACTTCTACTTTCTTTAAATTGGGGACCAAAACATACTATATTTTCCTAATAAGCATCAAAATAGGGAATCTGGAAGGAAGTAATGAAGCGGGTAATTGACGTAACTCTTACTCTTTCCGGGTGCATAAGGAATTACTTTCTTCCAAATTCCCTATTTTGATGCTTATTAGGAAAATATATTTTGATCCCCAATTTAAAGAAAGTAGAAGTATTAAGTTTAAAGGCATTAAGGGTCCTAAGGTCGGGGCCCCTTAAAGCCTTCAAGCTTAATACTTCTACTTTCTGTAAATTGGGGACCACAACATATTTTCCTAATAAGCATCAAAATAGGGAATTTGGAAGGAAATAATGAAGCGGGTAATTTGGGTAACTGCAGAGGAAAGGGGTATGATGGGGCATGATAATGAGTGGTGTATATTCAGGCGTACAAAGGCTCATAACTGACATTGATAAAACAGTTTCCTATGTTCATGTGCATCCCATAATCTGAACCTAGTGTTGAATGATGTCGTTGCTGGTGTAAAGGAGTTGGTTTTTTACGACATAATTAAGAGATTATATGTTTTTTTAGTGCAAGTATTAAAAGATGGGATGCACTATGTACTATTATGACTTTGTATTCACCGCGTTTGCCAACACTTAAAAAGATTATTTGAAACGTGGTGGTCATCGCTGTTATTGCTTTGCGTCAAGCTTTCCGACAAGTAATGAAATCTTTAATGAGAATTTCATTGCTATGAAAAAACTATGAAAAATTAGAAGCTAATGCATTATTAGAGCATAATGAATAATTTTGCATTTGCCGTTAACATTATACTATTCAATCTAAAGTAGGTACTTAACTTTATTAATCTAACATCAAAACTTTTGCAATTACTCTGGGCTACTTAGCAAAATACAAGGAAAAGTTATTTACCAGCAATTTTATTGCTGGAATCGAATCTTATTGTATGTATTAATAATATAGGTATGCAAAGTCCGCAGATAGCGTGCTACTTTTTTTATAAACAAAATGGCGCCCGAAAATCGTGTTTTTTTTTAAATTTTTGACCTATAACTCCAAAGATTTTAACTTTACACCAAAAAGACTCAAATAAAAATTCACCGTAATTACACTCTACATAGAGATGTTTTGTCCGATTTACTTCGACGAAAATTTTCCCCGGAAAATGCGGCTTAAATAGACCAATTTCAATAAGTACATTAGATAGGTATAGTGCCATTTTATACAAAAATCATAGTTATATTTATCTATTATAATAATTATTATATATGGTTATTATAGCGACCGAAAATTGTTGATTAACAATTTAATTGTTTCTAAACTGTTCATTCAATTTCCATCGGCTTCTGGAAATATAATCTATACCAAACGGGCTTTTATGTCACCAAGTTATTTCGTTATTTATAAACAAGTAATTGGACTTCGTAAGTCCTAGGTTTTCACCCAAAGTAATCGAAAGTACAATTGAAAGTCGATATTTGAATTCTTTGTGTTACTTTGCGTGGATTGATATACAAATTTACTAATTTTGAGTCATTTTTACTAAACTGTTTACACAGAAATAACTCTAAAGATTTAAACCTTTCAATACGCTTCGATTTATGTGTTACATATACTATTTCTGAGTCTATTGGGACCGTGCAAGTTCGGCAAAACGACACCTGGTTTCTACGCTCTGCAACTTTATTCGCACTTTTAATTATATTGACCAATTATATTAGTCCTGGTTACTGGATAATTGCCAAGACCTTAGTCCAAAAAAATAATAAGAAGAAAAAATAAGATTCAAGTTATGTTTTTAAAACGTAAACAATTGTATGTAGTAAATAAAATTAGTTATTAAAATGCAGTACTGCAAGCAAAATACAATTAATTTAATTTACCTTTATATAATAATTGCACATAATATCAATATTGTAGAGCAACATATAATTTTTCTTCTTCAATGAGAGTAGGTATGAAATGTACGTCAATTTGACAATTTCAATGGAAAATAGGAATTATTTAAGAAAGTTGCAATATTTCTCCGCTATTCGCGCACGATCGTTTCTCGTATCCCTTCCAAGTACTTGCACACCGCGAATAATGGCATTTCCGGTTATAACTTTTTAATCGGAAATTACGTAAAAATCAAAATTTTACATTTGTTCTCATATTTCCAAGCCACGTTGAATAATATATCACTTATTCTCTTTCGGCGACTTTAAAATAGTCAATACTTACGGTTGCAACTCTAAAACTGGAACTCCGACGTCAAATTTCTCATCTTTAATAATACCATCCTTAGGTTAAAAGCTTTCATTCGACACCCCATTTGTCATTCTATCTGTATTAATAACGGAGGAGTTGTATTCGCGGATGGACAGACAGACGGACAGACAGCCTAGGTAAAATTTTTCATCTTTAGTGCCATGCTTGAACTATAAGCTATCATTTGGCACCTCATTTGTCATTATACCTGGTATAATGACGGAGGATTTATACTCGCGGTCGGAGGGATCGACGGACAGACAGCCTATGTAAAATTTTCCACCTTTAGTATCATCCTTGGATTATAAGCTTTCATTTGACACCTCATTTGTTATTCTACCTGGTATAATGACGTATGAGTTTTATTCGCGGTCGGACGGACCGATGGACAGACAGCCTAAGTTAAATTTCTCACCTTAAGTACCATCCTTCGATTATAAGCTTTCATTTGACATCTCATTTGTCATTCTACCTGGTATAATGACGGAGGAGCTATATTCGGGGTCGGACGGACCGACGGACAGACAGCCTATGTCAAATTTCTCACCTTCAGTAACATCTTTGGATTATAAGCTTTCATTTGACGCCTCATTTGTCATTCTGCCTGGTATAATGACGGAGGAGTTATATTCGCGGTCGGACGGACCGATGGCCAGACAGCATAAGTTAAATTTTTCACTTTCAGTACTATCCTTGGATTATAAGCTTTTATTTGACACCTAATTTGTCATTCTACCTGGTATAATGACGGAGGAGTTACATTCGCGGTAGGACGGACCGACGGAAAGACAGCCTATGTCAAATTTCTCACCTTTAGTACCGTCCTTGGATTATAAGCTTTCATTTGACACCTCATTTGTCATTCTACCTGGTATAATGACGGAGGAGTTATATTTGCGGTCGGACAGACCGAAGGACAGAAAGCCTCAGTCAAATTTCTCACCTTTAGTACCATCCTTGGATTATACGCTTTCATTTGACACCTCATTTGTCATTCTATCTGGTATAATGACGGAGGAGCTATATTCGCGGTCGGACGGACCGACGGACAGATAGTTTAGGTCAAATTTCTCACCTTTAGTACCATCCTTGGATTATAAGCCTTCATTTGACACCTCACTTGTCATTCTACCAAGTATAATGCCGGAGGAGTTGTGGTTACAGACAGACGGACAGACGGACGTGGATAATCCAAAGTTTTCACATTTTTTCAAAATTTGGTGAAAACAGTAATTACTTACCTAAAATTTTAGTTGAAAATTAAACATTTTGTTGGAAAATCCCGCATTTTCCGAGGAAAATTTTCGCCGAAGTAAATCGGGAAAGACATGCCTCTATGCAGAATTTAATTACGTTGAATTTTTTTTAGTGATTGTGGTGTAAAGTTAAAATCTTTGGAGTTATAGAGTAGTAATTGAAAAAACACGATTTGGGGGCGCCATTTTGTTTATAAAAAAGTAGCACACTATCTGCGGACTTTGCATACCTACGTTATTAATATATAGAATCATAAGATTGATTCCATCAATAAAATTGCTGATAAATAACTTTTCCCAAAAATGACCTATTCTCCGATAATATCTGCCCAGACTAAATTTCAAACGGCAGAGGCTTTTTTCAACTTTTTGAAAAAACTCGTAATAATCTTCGAGAAATGAGAAATTCGTTTTCAGAAATTTTAGCAGAAGCAGCAAGAATAGCAGAATATTGGGGTTTATACCGGAACTTAAAAATAAGCGGAAAACGTATAAAAAAAAATTTCGATTGTAGCAAAAAAAGTTTGAAGTTAATGTTTTCAATGTAAAGGGCCTAGCCGGGTAAGATGTGAAAAGTGCCCCCAACTCAATTTAAATTCCATATAGGTCACTTTTTAGCACATATAGAGGAACTCACTTTCTGAAATTTTTAGCCCCCTAGGTGGCCACGTGACCCCCCTAGAGCCTAATTAGGCTTTTTATGTTTTTATTTTTTATCTCAGCAGTGTCAAGAGCTAGTCAAAAACTTTATTTAAAGAAATTGTAAGTTTCAAAAAGGTCTATATGAAAAAATTTTTTTTAATTTTTTTGGCGGGAAATTCGAATTTTTAGAACAATTTTAAACTTTTAAATAATTCTGAAAAAAAAAACTAAGACACTCGTTTTTATGAAAATAAATTATAATATGTATTTTTACACATTATTTCACCCTGAATTTTTTCAGATTTTTAAAATTGGTGAAACGTACCTTTAAAAATAAAAAACCGCATTTTTTCGGTTTTTTTTTTTCGTTTTTTGATACAATTTTATACATATTTTTCAAAAAAGGCAACACCGTCACTAGAATAGGTAAAAAAACGAAAAATAATTGGGGTTTGCTTAATAAAATTTTTTTGTAACGCCTCCATTTTCAAGATACAGGGCGTTGAAAAAAACAAAATTTTACACATTTTTTATGATGTTGCCGAAACTACTGGCAACATTGCAATAAAATTTGGCAGGTTTTAAGAGGTAGTTATTGTGCATTTTTGACATACAATTAAGAATTTTATATTCATCATTGGCGCGCATACGGGAAATGGTCTGAACTTTTTAAAGAAAAAAAGATGGTACGCCACTGACATATTTCAAATTAACAATCAATTTTGAATTCCTCGTTCCATTTGTGACAAAAAATCTATCTTCTCATTTTTTCATACGACGCGCCGTTTTGTTGCAAAAAATAAAATATCTTAACGCTTCCAAAGTATTCGAATTAATTTTTATAATAGTCTGGGCTGATTATCGGAGAATAGGCCATTTTTGGGAAAAGTTATTTACCAGCAATTTTATTGCTGGGATCGAATTATAAGATCCTATATATTAATAATATAGGTATGCAAAGTCCTCAGATAGTGTGCTACTTTTTTTATAAACAAAATGGCGCCCGAAAATCGTGTTTTTTTCAATTATTGCTCTAGAACTCCGAAGATTTTAACTTTACAACAAAAACACTCAAATAAAAATTCACCGTGATTAAATTCTGCATAGAGACGTGTTTTCCCGATCTGCTCCGATGAAAATTTTCCTCGAAAAATGCGGGTTTTCCCAACAAAATCTTTAATTTACAAATAAAGTTTTAGATATGTAATTATTTACCAATAATTAAATAATTTGGAGACTTAAAAGCCTTATTGGTTTAGATTGTAGTTCCAGAAGCTGGTGAAAATTAAACGAATATTTTAGCAACAATTCAATTGTTAATTAATAATTTACGGTCGCAATAATAACCAAAATAATTATGATGCACTGATCAAACTTTGAAATCTTATAAAGATGAGATGCCTATTTAACATTTTGTCGACAAAATATAATTTTTTTATTTTTTTGCATAATCTTTAAATGTTAAAAAAAAAATAGTTATAAACAAATTAACGTTTCTCAGAAAGTTTTTATTATATTATAATTTTAAAAAATAGCTAAAATGCGCATTTCAAATATCTTGAAAATGAATGCTTTAAAACGTTTGTGCAACCATTTGGAAAAAAGTTATGAAACAGCAAAATTAACATACTATTACTACGGTGTTATTAATTTTTTTTAATTCTTTCAAAGCGTAGAAGTGAGTTTAAAGTACAAGCTAATTATTTATAAAACAATATCGATTATCAGCTTAATGGTTATAATTTAATTAAAGATTATAAATATATTTTTTTGTAATTTACACGCGCGAAAGTAGAATAATACAGTACCGTAGCTACCCGCCCACATACACAACTCACGCGAGTTTAAGCGTGTCAGTCGCTTCGAGTGAACATTTTATCTCCTCCTCTGTATCAAGCCTACTTTCGCGCTAAAAATTACAAAAAAAAGTATTTTTAATCTTTGATTAAAATATAACCATTGCACTAATTTTTGACATTCTTTGTGAGTAATTAGATTGTACCATAGACTCACTTTTAAGCTTTGAAACAATTAAAACAAATTATAAACAATGGAGCTATCGTATATTTGTTTTGCTGTTTCCTAACTTTTTTGCAAATGGTTGGAAATTTTTTTTAAAACATTCATTTTCAAGACCTATGAAATTCTCATTTTAAGTATTTTTTAAAATTAGAATATAATAAACAATTTCTAAGAAATGTTAATTTGTTTATAACAATTTTTTTTAAACATTTAAAGATTATGCAAAAAATGAAAAATTTATATTTTGTCGACAAAATATTAAATAGGCCTCACACCACCTTTATAATCTTTCTAAGTTTGATCAATGTCTCATGATTATTTTGGTTGTTATTGCGACTGTAAATTGTTAATTAACAATTGAATTGTTGCTAAAATATTCGTTTTATTTTCACCGGCTTCTGAATTTATAATCTATACCAAGAAAGATTTTATTTCACCAAGCTATATAATTATTCATAAATAATTACTGGCCCAAAAAATTTATTTGAATATTCGAGATTTTGTTGGGAAAACCCACATTTTTCGAGGAAAATTTTCGTCGGATCAAATCGGGAAAAGCATGCCTCTATGTAGAATTAAATTGGGGTGAATTTTTATTTGAGTATTTTTGGTGTAAAGTTAAAATCTTCGGAGTTATAGAGCAATAATTGAAAAAAATATGATTTGTCGGCGCCATTTTGTTTATAAAAAAAGTAGCACACTATCTGTGGACTTCGCATACCTATATTAATAATATATAAGATCTTATAATTCGATTACAGCAATAAAATTGCTGGTAAATAACCTTTCTTTGTACTTTACTAATTAGACCAACGTATTATAACTATTTTTTTTTCAAAATTTAAAGATTATGCAAAAAAAAGAAAAATTTATATTTTGTCGATAAAATAATAAACAAGCATCTCATCTTTATAATCTTTATAAGTTTGATCAATGTATCATGATTATTTTGGTTATTATTGCGATCGTAAATTGTTAATTAACAATTGAATTGTTGCTAAAATATTCGTTTAATTTTCACCGGCTTCTGGAATTACAATCTATACCAAGAAATCTTTGATGTCACTAAGTTATTTAATTATTGATTAATAATTACTAACCTAAAACTTTATTTGAAAATTATAGTTTTTGTTAGGAAAAGCCGCATTTTCCGAGGAAAATTTTCGTCGGAGCAAATCGTGAAAAACATATCTCTATGGAAAATTTAATTGGGGTGAATTTTTATTTGGGTGTTTTTGTTGTAAAGTTAAAATCTTGTAAAATCTAAAATCTAGTTGTAAAATCTAAAAAAAATACGATTTGTCGGCGCCATTTTGTTTATAAAAAAAGTAGCACACTATCTGCGGACTTTGCATACCTATATTATTAATATATAGGATCTTATATTGCTTACCAGCAATAAAATTGCTGGTAAATAACTTTTCCATGAATTTTGCTAATTAGCCCAGAGTATAATGGATGTACGAGTTTATGTATGTAGATGTAGAAACTACTAGAAGTTCGAATGCTTTGTAAGGATTAAGATCTTTTATTTTTTGAATAAAAATGGTGCGTCGTATGAAAAAATAAGAAGATAGATTTTTTGTCACAAATTGAACGAGAAATTCAAAAACGATTGTTAATTTAAAATATGTCAGTGGCGTACTATCTTTATTCTTTAAAAAGTTCAGACCATTACCCCTATGCGCGCCAATGATGAATATCAAATCCTTAATTGTATGTCAAAACATGCACAATAACTACCTCTTAAAACCCGCCAAGTTGTATTACAATTTTGCCAGTAGTTTCGGCAAAATCGTAAAAAATGTGTAAAATTTTGTTTTCTTCAACGCCCTGTATCTTAAAAATGGATGGCGTTACAAAAAAATTTTATAAAGCAAACCCCAATTATTTTTCAGTTTTTTACCTATTCTAGTGACGGTGTTACCTTTTTGGAAAAATATGTATAAAATTGTATCAAAAAACGAAAAAAAAAAACAGAAAAAATGCGGTTTTTTATTTTTACAGGTACGTTTCACCAATTTTAAAAATCTGAAAAAATTCAGGGTGAAAGATTGTGCAAAAATACACGCTATAATTTATTTTCGTAAAAACGAGACCTCTTAAAACCCGCCAAGTTGTATTACAATTTTGCCAGTAGTTTCAGCAAAATCGTAAAAAATGTGTAAAATTTTGTTTTCTTCAACGCCCTGTATCTTAAAAATGGATGGCGTTACAAAAAAATTTTATAAAGAAAACCCCAATTATTTTTCAGTTTTTTACCTATTCTAGTGACGGTGTTACCTTTTTGGAAAAATATGTATAAAATTGTATCAAAAAACGAAAAAAAAAAAACAGAAAAAATGCGGTTTTTTCTTTTTACAGGTACGGTTCACCAATTTTAAAAATCTGAAAAAATTCAGGGTGAAAGATTGTGCAAAAATACACGCTATAATTTATTTTCGTAAAAACGAGTGTCGTTAGTTTTTTTTCGAGTTATTTAAAAGTTTAAAATTGTTCTAAAAATTCGAATTTCCCGCCAAAAAATAAAAAAAAATTCATATAGATCTTTTTGAAACTTACAACTTTTTTAAATAAAGTTTTTGGCTAGCTCTTGATGCGGCTGAGATAAAAAATAAAAACATAAAAAGCCTAATTAGGCTCTAGGGGGGTCACGTGACCATCTAGGAGGCTAAAAATTTCAGAAAGTGAGTTCCTCTATATGTGCTAAAAAGTGGCCTATATGGAATTTAAATCGAGTTGGGGGCACTTTTCACCATCTTACCCGGCTAGGCCCTTTAGATATAATATTGCAACAACTTACTAATAGGTTTGTCGGATTAAGAGACATGAATGTACATAAATATACTAATAGGTTTTCATGTCTATTCCCAAAAAATCTATTAACACTTGTAACGAATATGCGATGGACTACCCCAGCTAATTGAAACAATATTCGAAAATATTACCCCAATCAACTAAGATATCCATCGCTACACCCTTAGCTTAGCTCAGTCACTCAGGTGTGTGTTCGTCTTTTCCTAACCTTAGATATGAACTCCGAAAATTTAGAATGATAGCAAACAAAACAACAATATTAACTAATCATGTTTATTGTTCATAAAGATATAATAAATAAAATGACTTAGTAAACTGCATTAACAAATGTATTCAAATTCTTGCCAAAAACTAACAATTCTGGATTATACTTATGGCTTTTGGTAGCTGATGGTATCTTCCTGATGTTGAATGGTACTGCTGCTGGTTCTGCAACTGGCTCTGGAAACGTGGATGTTCTAGGCCACCAGGCCTACAGGTGTTGGTTGGTTGCAGTCAAGATGGAATGTGGTTGCAGTCTAGATGACATGTTCCTCGTTGTTATATCGCCGGCGATTTGAGGGTTGTTGAAACTCCCGGAGGGAGAACGGTGATTTTATTCCAAAAGCTAGAAGAATAAACACATATCAACGATCAAGAAGAAAAACCAAAATGTACCTTTGCCAAATAGTATTCAGAAATAGTAATTGGCAAGGGTAAATTACATAGAATTTAGATGAGGAGGATAGTTAAAATTTTGATTACTAAACGTGCATACATGTAAATTAAAAAGATAAATATATTTGAAACTAAAATATCAGAACACATGGTCTGACATTGGAAGTTAGGTTAGATAAGAAACATTAGACAAACTGTTAGACGGAGAAATATAATTACAATATAATATTATCCTTACCCCAAGAGGAAGATTTGTTGAAATGAAAATGATTTAATTTTGGAATTACATGCCTTTTTAAGGATTAATTTTTTTCCCTTCCAGTGTATGTCAGGGAGTAGGGGTCAAGTCTATGAAGTGACACTGTCATTGAAAACGACATTTAAAATGACAACCAAGTACTATGAAGTAGCGGCATGTTCCGTATTGAAAATACAGGTATTTGGAGAGTATGAATATACGAGGTATGTTCAGTATGATGAGCCACAATTTTACTAAAAAATGAATTTATTAACGTTTCGAAGCCCAAATCGGGTTTCGTTGTCAAAATACAAAATACTATTGAAATATTTATGAAATATGCTTATTTCCCACAAAAAATACGTAATTATAAAAATGCCACAAGGAAATAGCTTCAGAACAACATTCAGTATGATGATTTCGTGATATCGTGCCCCACGTTGGGCACCAGTGTAACGGGTATGCGATGGACTACCCCAGCTAATTAAAATAATATTCGAAAATATTACCCCAATCAACTAAGATAGCCATCGCTACACCCTTAGCTTAGCTCAGTCACTCAGGTGTGTGTTCGTCTTGTCCTAACCTTAGATATGAACTCCGAAAATTTAGAATGGTAGCAAACAAAACAACAATATTAATTAATCATGTTTATTGTTCATAAAGATATAATAAATAAAATGACTTAGTAAATTTCATTAACAAATGTATTCAAATTCTTGCCAAAAACTAACAATTCTGGATTATACTTATGGCTTTTGGTAGCTGATAGTACCTTCTTGATGTTGAATGGTACTGCTGCTGGTTCTGCAACTGGCTCTGGAGACGTGGATGTTCTAGGTCACCAGGCCTACAGGTGTTGGTTGGTTGCAGTCAAGATGGAATGTGGTTGCAGTCTAGATGACATGTCCCTCGTTGTTATATCGCCGGCGATTTGAGTGTTGTTGAAACTCCCGGAGGGAGAACGGTGATTTTGTTCCAAAAACTAGAAGAGTAAACACATATCAAGAAGAAAAACCAAAATGTACCTTTGCCAAATAGTATTCAGAAATAGTAATTGGCAAGGGTAAATTACATAGAATTTAGATGAGGAGGATAGTTAAAATTTTGATTACTAAACGTGCATACATGTAAATTAAAAAGATAAATATATTTGAAACTAAAATATCAGAACACATGGTCTGACATTGGAAGTTAGGCTAGATAAGAAACATTAGACAAACTGTTAGACGGAGAAATATAATTACAATATAATATTATCCTTACCCCAAGAGGAAGATTTGTTGAAAGGAAAATGATTTAATTTTGGAATTACATGCCTTTTTAAGGATTAATTTTTTTCCCTTCCAGTGTATGTCAGGGAGTAGGGGTCAAGTCTATGAAGTGACACTGTCATTGAAAACGACATTTAAAATCACAACCAAGTACTATGAAGTAGCGGCATGTTCCTTATTGAAAATACAGATATTTGGAGAGTATGAATATACGAGGTATGTTCAGTATGATGATTTAAATAAAAAGAGATATAGTAAATAGAAGATAATAAAAGAGGGTATTAAAAAGGATAATCAAAGAGAATAATCAAAGAGGATAATAAAAGAGGGCGCCAACCGATTTTTAAAGGGGGAAATGGGTAAACCAAATAGAACAAGATAATTATTAATGAAATATTAAAGGAAATAAGGTAAAATAATTATTTAAAAATAAAATATCAAAGATGTGACGTTTGTAACGTTACACACTAACTGATGAAGACTTATTAAAGAAAGGCCAAATATTGTCATTTACACATATTTTAATAATTATACGGTTATTATCTGTCGCTATGTTTATAATACGGGGGCCCACAAAAATTGTCGCGGGGGGCCCCCAATCTTTAGCTACGCCACTGCTGGAGAGTGGAAAACAACGAAGATAAAGCAACAAAACGGATCAGTAAATAGAACTACAGTGAACTCTCCCTTAAACGGACAGCAGTCGTTCCGCATAAAGTGTCCGTTAACTTAAGTAAAATATATGTTACATATATGCAAACAAAAAAAACAAATTTATGTGTGATGTACCTATATAATAGAAATATTAGTTTATCGTTACATAACACAAGTAAGTTGTGGATGAGACGCAGCATTGTCTAGGAACAAAAGAACTTTTCGATTTTCTCTCTGCATTCTTGTATCAAATTTATTTAGCCAGTCTGTCATGATTTTCCCTATCAACCACGACTTTTCATTGCTGGATCATTCGATAGGTAACTGTTCGACGTGTGAACCCTTGAACCAACGAGGGATTTTGCTTTTCCCGGTTACCAGTGGCTTTTCTTTTTTCCCAATCATTTTGAAGCATAATAGAAGTGCGATCCTATCTTTAGAAGCCACTGTAGCTTTCTCCTTTCAGGGTATAAGTTATTTTGGGTAATACTCTAACTAAACTTTAAAAAATAATCCCTTCTCATTTGCGTTAAAAATGTCTCGCGGAGAGTATACTTCCATTAAAGTGAGCAGTTTTTCCCTTCAATTAGAAACCACTAATTCATCTATGGGCCATTCCACGAACATACGCATGTTTTGGATTAATTCGACAACGAATATTTTACTGTGCAACATAAGAAGTACGAAAGTAAATGGCGCTAATAATTATTCCAATAAACAACAATGTAATTTGCAATTTACTTTCGTTCTTCTTATTTTGCACAGTAAAATATTCGTTGTCGAAGTAATCCAAAACAGGCGTATGTCCGTGGAATAGGGTATACAGCAGTTGCTTTGCCAAATACAGATTTGAAGGAAATATTTTATCGCTTACAAAATTTCTCGAGCCATCCACAAGAAGATTTCATATCAACACTTAGTTCCGTGACTATAATTTCTAATGACTTTTCTTGAATAATTTTACCAGAAACAGGAATATTTTCAGACCGAACTTTACAAAACCAATCGAAAACAACAATAACCGAGGTCTAATGCAGCACCTTCGGTTTACTTTTGGATTCTGGGTTTCCCCTCTCAGAAAACTGGTTAAATTAAATCACTTTTATGTTTCAAAATTTCACTGGCTTGAGGTTTTCCAATTCAAAATTTTTCTGCTAACTGTCTAACATTGGTCTAAAGTCTAAAGGCCGGTTTTCACGCTAGGTCTTATTGTATGTTTTGTTGGATAGGACAAATTGCTAACAAAACATATAATGGACTCATTAAACATCTAAGACCTAACAACATCACGAGAAAAACCAAATGCAAAATATACAAAACCCTGATAAAACCAGTCCTTATATATATGGATCAGAGACATGGACACTGACGAAAAGCGATGAGAACTTATTAGGTACGTTTGAACGAAAAATCCTTAGACACATATATAAGGGGGTGAAAAAAAATGACGTATGGCGCAGAAGATATAATTTTGAACTATCCGCAGCATACAACGAACCCGACGTCATAACATCCGTAAAGATTGGACGTCTGCGCTGGATGGGCCATGTTGAACGAATGTTGAAGACCGAAACACCAAAACACATAATGAAGCAAACACCAGTAGAGAGAAGGTCAAAGGGAAGACCCAAACTTAGATACATGGAACAAGTGGAACAAGATCTGAAAACACTTGAGATTACCCACTGGAAGAACAAAGCAAGGAACAGAACATAATGGCGGAAAATCCTAGAACAAGCCAGGACCCAAAAAGGGTTGTCGAGCTACTGATGATGATGACTATTTTTCAAAATGTAATAAGTACTTTCAACGATTTTTGATTTAAGATTATTTTTTAAATTTCTCATTATAACTTTTTTTTCTTGTACATGAATATACTATATATTGCTCAATAAAGGGGGCTTACTTTCTGTTCTTTAAAATGGTATATCGTCTATATTTAAATAATGGAAACCGAGTGATTCTTTGATATTTTTTACCTGTATTATTTAAAATTATTTCTTTTACAAAAATTACATAAACATTAGTCTTAGAAAACATCACTTTAGTTAAAATTATTTAAACGTTGACGTTTAAAAAATTTTCAAAATCAAAGTCCATCTCTTCGTTAGCATTAGCTTAAATATCTTCCTCTGACACCTCAGTTATCTTAGAGTTCCCACAATTAGTACCCATGCACATGCACCCTTTGCAAAATATTGAACAACTAATTCCTATGTTCCTACAACCGCAGTTTTTTGTACATCCTTTGGTACATTTACATGCTATTTTTTCAAGCAAAGCTTGTGGTGCAGGAGCTTTGACAGTAAATATTGGAATGAATCCATATTTTGAAGTTTGCTTGGCCGAGTGAAGTGGATCTAAAGTATTATTATAAAAAATAAGATTCATTCATAACACACAATCACATAAAAAAGTTGTAATGAGAAATTTAAAAAATAATCCTAAAATCAAAATCGTTGCAAGTACTTATTACATTTTGAAAAAGCATATCTTATCCAAAAATAATCCTAGAATTTTTTATAATACACCATTTTAAATTAAACAGAATAAGCTTTCTTTTTTATTATATAATATATACCTATATGTAGAAAAAAAAGTTATAATGGGAAATATAAAAAATAATCGTAAAAAATATAAAAATTCGTTAAAAGTATAAAATCTTGAAAAAGATAACCTCTTTAAAAGAAGCCGTACAACACTATACAGTAGAACATTTTAAAGGTAATTGATTTCTATTTCTCTTACATGTACCATTGAATATGCCTAAAGTTACGTAGAAAAAAGTTACAGAACAATATTTGCGAAATAACAAGGAAAATTGCCTAAAATTGCTGTGAGTGGCGAATTTTGAAAAATCATATTTCGAAAACTGTAAATCCTAATGACCTCTACCAAACATAATTTTAATGAGAAAATATGTAACCCTATATACTCGTGGACAAAAGTTATGGGACCAAAAACAGAATTTCTTTCTTTTGGGTTTCTTTGTGCTTTTTCTTTTGAATATATTTTTGTAAAAAAAAGTATCTTTGACTTTAAAAAGTTATATTTAGATAGGAAATTTAACCAAGAACAATTTTTATGCAGACGTGTTTGTACCAAAAGTGCATAGAACACATCATAATGTAACCTGTGCCCAGGGACTAATTCACCCATTTCTCAAAAACGCACCGCTTTAAATGGTAGCACTCCGCGGTTTTTTCATATATAGAGATTCATTGACCATATGAAATAATAAAACCCCGTTAACGTTGTAGTTCCTTTCTATAGTACCTACATAATAAACAGCCTACAAGGATTATTGTGAAATGTAATCCGAAAATAAAATTTTCGGAAAAGAACAGGGAAAAATCACTTATAAAAGTACAAGGTCTATTGAATATGCTTAATCAGACATTTTGGATAAAATTCTTGAATACATACTTATTCCAGTCAAAACACAATTTAATAAGTTCCTGGTGTCGTATTTATTTCTTTGACGGACACATAAAATAAATTTTTATTACTTATTTATTACTTACAAGTAATGAAACTGTAGTACTGATAACGTGAACAGTATCAAATATCACGTCGTGGGCATCGATATTGATTTGAAATAATATGTAATGTAGTTTTTATATTGTAAAATATTTGGAAAAAACCTTAATTTTTTTCATTTACTGTCCGAATTTACGTCTCATTTACTGTCTGCGTCCGTTGTTGAGAGTGTCCGTCGAAGGGACCTAAAGGTACAGGTTCATATAACGCCGAATGGTTTTTGTTTTAAAAACTGTCCGTAGAGAGGAGGTGTCCGGTGAAGAGAAGTGTCCGTTAAGATAGAGTTTACTGTACTAAAATCAAATCAAATGGATCCTTTTTCAAAGTTCTCAAAATGTATCAAAATGAAAAAAAAATAGATATCTAAAAATAAAACACTAAAATATTTTTATTTTCAATACTTTCACAAAATTGATTACAACTTTATGTCACTACAGTTGTTTCGGCAGAGTGCTTTTATCAAGTGATGTATTTTACTGTGTATCTGCACTTTACGAGTTTCTAACTCAATAGGTTGAGGAGCTGTTTGTCTCAAGTTGGTCATTCAGAATTATATTTCTATTTTTTAAATTTTTTCATTTCTATAAGTTATAATAAAAATAGCTGAATTTAGCCTTAATTAATAGTACAGTAACTGAAGGTAGATATGAGTTATTACCTCCGATTTCGTTGCACCTACATCGATTTGCATGAAAATTTGTGAGTAGTTAGAGGATATCTCAAGGAACAAAGATGACATGGTGCCAACTTACGCAATTGCCCAAATTATTTTTATTAAAAATAATACCTTAAATCGATAGAGGGACAAATTCTAAGCAAAATTTGATTTATAAAGTTATTCAAATAAATCAAAATTTTTTTGAGTTATTAGAGATCAAAGATCTTTATTTTCCGTGGGAAAAATACATATTTTCAACAAATTTTTCATGAATAACTCAAAAACTCAGTTTTTACAAAAAAGTTATAAATACCACAATTTAAGCTAATAAAAAATCAAATAAGCTCCTTATAAAAACCTTTTACTGTTAACTAAAAGTGAGTTATAGGTAATTGAATGTATATTTTTTTCGACGGGTACCCAAATCTAAGAAATTAAGTTTAATAACGGGAAAATGATGCATTCTATCGCATAAACTTATTAAATATTTGTTAAAGTACTTGGAAATATCTATCAAATGAGGCCCCGAGCAAGTTGACAGCGTTAAAATGTATGCTCCAAATATTTTCAAAATTTATCTTTTAAAATTGTTTCCAAGAAATGTTATTGTTTTTTTGTCAGGTTCACCTAAAAATCATTTGAAAATAAATTTCTAGGACTATTAAAAGAGGTTTTTAGTTTAATCTTTTAAATCCCTTACTTTTTTTTAAACAAAAGGTTAAATTGCCCCGGTTACATGGTTATCGCAGCAAAATTTAAGCTTTAAACGTTTCTATCTCGGTTCTAAGGTAAAATATTTGATACAGAAAATACTCAAATTTGGTTACATATAAGTTTTTACGTACATTAATATTTTGGGAGTTATTATCAAAAAAAAATGAAAATTTCGACAATTTTAAAAATTCTGATTTTTTTAAATTAAGTACATCTTTTTTCAAAAATATGCATTCTAAACCAGTCAAAATTGTTTAAATCATTACTTATGCCAATATAAAAAAAATGTGTGTGTACTTTGTACGCACGTAAGAGATTATACTTCTATTATGTATATGATTTCAACAAAATAAATATACTTTCGAACAGTTTATTTATATTTGATTTCAAAATTATACTAATTTTTACTTAGTACTTTCCAAAATTTTTTAAAACAATACCAAAAATTAAAAAAAAATAGAAAAACCCGAATTCGAACCGGAGACCTCTTGATCTCCAGTCCAAAGCTCTACCACTGAGCTATACTACTCCTTTTGTTTGTGCGGGTGCGGACTAAAATATTTCTGAGACATAGTGTCAAATAGACCAAGTGAAGTATAAATATAGAAAAATTATAATAAATATATACACTAAAAACACTAATTATTTTTCCACACCTTTTTGGACTAGTACCTAACTACATAACATACATACATAACTTAAAACATTTAGCGACAAACTCCATACTGTATGTGTGCGCATGCGCGCAGAATAATAAAAATTCACTCCCAATCGCGTCTAAAGAAGTATAACTTCAAAAAAATTTGTAAGACTTACTATAAATTTTAATTTTTGTGGAAATGGCGTATGTTTAATTTTTCAATTTTTCCTAAAAAATTCGAAAGGGTTCTCTTATTTTCATCATAACTTGCTTAATTTTGATGCTATTTACTTCTTCTGGTGATCATTTGATAGGTATTCCGAAGTACTTTTACAAGGGTTTAAGAGGTATATTTTAAAAAATGCATCGTTTTGCCGTTATTTAAGCTTGAATACTTAGATTTGAGTACTCGTCGGAAAATATATACATTCAATTACCCATAACTCATTTTGAATTAACAGTAGTGAAGTTCTCTGAAGAATGAGTATATTCAGTTTTTTATTATCCTAAATTTTGGTAATAATAACTTTTTTGTAAAAGCTTATAGTTTTAAAATTATACCTACATGAAAAACAAGCATGCATTTTTTTACGAAAAAGTAAAATTTTTGATCTTTAATAATTCCAAAAGTATTGATCTATAATAATAACTTTATATAACAAATTTTGCTTGGAATTTGTCCCTTTATCGATTTATGGTATTATTTTAAATAAAATAATTTTTACCCCCGAGAAGGGATGGCATCCACCTCCAGAGTAAAAGCGTAAGTTGGCTTCATGTCAGCAGTGACTGCACCATAAGGCTTAATTAAAGGACTTAATTTTTAATAGGCAGAATTTGAAACTATTCATTAAAAGAATGATTATGATCTAGAATGTGAAATACGTATACAGGGTGTAACCAAAATGCAGGTCATAAATTAAATCACATTTTCTGGGATCAAAAATAGTTCGACTGAACCTAACTTCTTCTTCTCCTTGATGTGCCTATCCGTGACGAATGTTGGCGATCATCATGGCAAACGTCACTTTATCTGCAGCATCGCGAAAAAACTTCACACATGTTGTGTTGAACCAGGTTCTGAGGTTCTTTAACCACGATGTTCTTCTTCTTCCTGGATCTCGCTTTCCAAATATTTTTTCTTACAAGATGGCTTGTAGGAGGGCATATATGGATTCATTTCGCATAATATGTCCAAAGTATTCCAACTTTTGAGGTTTTATAGTGGTTAATACTTCTCGGTTCTTCCCCATTCTCCTAAGGACCTCCTCGTTTGTGACCCGAACCTAACTTACATGAGTACAAATGTGCACATAAAAAAGTTACAGCCATGTGAAATTACAAAATGAAATATATGTAGTCAAGATGAAGACATTCGATAGTTCGAGAGATAGGAGTTAGAGTATTACCAAGTCAAGGATAGGAGGATCTTCAGGATAGAACCGAAGAGTCAATTAAATCAGCGTTAAGTATGAAGGAAATCAAAACACCTTACCAAAATGGCACTGTAATTGGAATGATAAAACTAGAAAGTAAATGCATCATAAAAGTCTTAAGATCTTAAATCCTTTAAAAGCCTCATACCTTTTAAAATGCCTGATATATATTTAAACAACAGAGTTAAACAGGAGAATGGAACTAAGACTAAGATGCACAGACTAAGACTAAGACTAAGATACATACCAGAAAAGTAATCAATAAAACATAAGTGGCTCACAGAGCAATGGAGAGGTTAATGTTTAGTATATCCCTCCGAGACAGAATTTCAAATCAACTAATTAGAAAAAAATCTGGTATTACGGACGCAGTTTAAAAAAATTACATTGCTTAAATAGGACTGAGCACTGGGCAGGCCATGTTGCCACCGAATATCAGAGATATTTTGTTATTGTAGGATATTTTGGAATGTTGAACCAAGGATATTATAGAATTGAGACCTAGACACGATGCTTATTGTAATCGAGGACTTGCTCCAGCTCTACCTGGTATAACCATGTCCACCTCTAACACAAAACGGCACTAGGTATATAACTTTGCTCAAATTTTCAGCTAGCTAAAGATCAAATTTCACGCTAATCCATCCAAAATAAGCCTTCGTTACTCTTAAAATGCTTTAGGTCAATAAAAACTAGCAGATCTTGCATGTAGTATATACTTTATATTTAATAACCATAAAGTGCTATCTGTCAGTGTATTTAATATCCACTAAACATATATTATAATTCCTCGCAAATAGCAGCAGTGGCGTACTGAGCATGGTTCCGCGGGTTCCGTGGAATCAGGACCCGGGCCCGCAGGGGCCCGCCTAACGCGCTTTCTGCTTCTTTTGTTTCTAATTTGAATGGGACATTTGAATTTCACACTAGGAAATGTAACTGCTTAATAAATTTTAATTTGTGTGTAGGTACTTATAAATAATAACGAAGAATACCTATTCATTAAAAAAAGAAACAAAATTCATTAAGAAACACAGGGAATGCTTTTGTAAGGTTCGTTACTCGTTTTACCTGCTTAAACCGAAGCCCTTGTTTCAACACTTTTTTAAATAATAACCGCCGGAGCCTACTTAACACGTGCTAACACAAACACTTGTATTTTTTGTGTTAGTAGAATCCATGCATAAGTTGTAAACTACAAAGTTGCAGAAATTCGGAAACTGATATATTCGATGCAATTTTAATACAGTGGCCTATAAAAATAATCCCAGGACTATAGACTCGATGTTCCTTTTGTTCATATTTATAGCACCCTCATCCTTCAACTTCTACTTTTAAGTAATTCTTAATAACTGCTATTAAATTCTTAAATCTTTTTTTAAGAAAATCTCGTCGTTTGGTTAAAGATATCAACCCCGCTGTTATCCAAGGTTTTTTATATCTATTTATTTACCTAAGCGTTTTATCTCCCTAGAAGTTTGTATGTAATTATCTAACTTGAGAATCTATTTTGTTGACATCAATTTTGGTCAAATGTTGATTTTTTAAAAGCTGTTTTAGTTTTCAGACATTAAGGTTAGATTAGAGAGTTAGATGTAGAAAATTTTTGAGTTTCATAAAAACGGTTGGCGTAAAGTGATAGGTCATGTCCGTATGAAAAACAATAGGATTAATATTAATTTACTGTTTTAATAGTCCAGTCACTCTCGGAAACATATTGCAAAACTTCCAAATTTTAAAGAACTGCTTGGATTCTCAAGAAATATAGCATAGACATGACGGCTTAGGTACATCTTGCGTGCATTTTGCTACACCTTTTCCTTGTTTACCATTTAACCAATTAAAGAATAAAGTAGTACAACCACTAAGTTTCGTTCTGTTATACATCCACATAAATACTCAACTTACGTATTTTTAAACATTTTCTTGACATCTTGCAAATCAATAGAAAGTAAAATAAATATTTCCTTACATTATAATAACGCCCATCGGTAAAATTGACTGCGAAAATGTCCAGAACATTTCTAGGATCGTTGATTTTTTTCTCAAGTTTTGTATTCGATAATATTTGGCATATTGCACTCTTCTACAAAATTAAGAAGCTACTCCCATATCCTCACTTTCTATTACTATAATCCTACCACATAAATATAGTGCAGTCACTGAAGATTTTCACCTCTGACTTCGTTAAACCTCCATCGATTTTCATAAAAAATGGTGAGTGGTTTGATAATACCTCAAGGAATAAAGGTCACATGATGCCAAGTTGCGCTTTTACCCTGGGAGTGGATGCCACCTTTTCTCGGGGGAAAAATTATTTTATTAAAAATAATACCATAAATCGATACAGGGACAAATTTTAAGTAAAATTTGTTATATACAGTTATTAACATAAATCAATGCTTCTTGAAATTATTAAAGACCAAAGATTTTATTTTTTCTTACACAATGCATGTTTTAAAGCTGTTTTTCACGTATAAATCAAAAACTATGGGCTTTTATGAAAAAGTTATTACATATTGCCAAAATTGAAGATAATAAAAATTTGAAAACACTCCTTACTTAAAAAACTAATCTAGTGTTAATTCAAAGTGAGTTATGATTAATTTAATGTATATTTTTTCGACGAGTACTCAAATCTAAGGATTTAAGCTGAAATAACGGGAAAACGGTGCATTCTATAAAGTAATAAAGCTCTTCGGAATACCTATCAAATGAGCTCCAGAAGAAGTAGACGGAGAAGCAGCACCGAAAATCTCTCTGAATTTAGCTTTTTCACAGTTGATTACCGTGACTGTGTAGAAAAACATACTGCGGTCGGTAAAGCGAAACGTAGAACAGGTGGTACTGACAGCTTGTCAAAGTTGCTTACCCGCGGAGGGAATTAAATCCATTTACGAAGGCTGAAAATCAGTATACACATTCTAAATTGAATATAAATAAAAGTTATTATAGTCGGTCAGCTGTATGACGGGACAGAGCCGGTCGGTCGGCTCCAATGAATGTACAGGGTTATTCACTATATTTTGACCCCCCTTGTAAACTGCTTTATTTACAGAAATAGAAAAAAAAAATGCAAAATACGAAAGTTATTATATTTTTTAATTATGATTTTTTGACATATACATCGTACCAGTGACGTCATCCATCTGGGCGTGATGACGTAATAGATTATTTTTTTTAATGAGAATAGGGGTTGTGTCTAGCTCATTTGAAAGGTTATTCAATTCTATATGCAGTAATATAAACATAAAAATCATTATTTCTATAGGGTGTCCAAATTTTTTTTTTAAATATTAATTAAACAATTAATTTAATTAAATTTTTTTTTGAACACCATGTATAAACAATCATGTTAATGTTTATATTATTGAATAGGGAATTGAATATCCATTCAAATGTGCTAGCACACGACCCCTATTCTCATTTAAAAAAATAGTCGATTACGTCATCACGCCGAGATGGGTGACAGCTGCTCTTTTAAAAAAAACAAGAGATTTCTACTCACGAATATGAAAGTAAGTTAAAAAAGAGCTACATATTTTTTCCACAAATCTTGCATACAATCATGATGCTATTGTATGATCTTATTTGCTAAAGAAAAACAAAGCAGTAGTGTAACTCTCGTCCTTGCATATAACAGTACAAGTAGCCGGAAATGATTGAGTATTAGAGTAAAATTAAAGGGGGGTTGATACCATGGATGAAATTCTGGGTCACACGTCTAACATTGCTTTGGCTCTTAGCCTTTTTTTATAATACGATTGATGTCACTGGTTTAGCATCCTACATTATATCGAGAGCACAATCCATTACAAAAAAAAAGGACCAACGCAAGAAGTTTTTGAAGAATTTTTCTAAAGATCTTTGTCTTGCTGTACATACTCCTCCTCAAGTATCTCACAGCATTCGTGGATCTACTCCAGTAACCGGAAGTTGCCATGTTTGTCAAAACAAAAGGAAAAAACAACCTACAATGAGAAAGAGTTGTGTAGTATGTTTTCTACCTTTGTGTGAGGAAAACTCTTTTTCCGACATCTATGTATTGCGAAAATCCACACTACCATTCATTTTTTTGTATTTTGATTCAAATAAACTATCAGTTAAATACAACATGTATTGATTTTTTATAACATTTATTAAAAAAATACAAGGTACAAATGTACCTATGCCTTCGTTTATGGGGTAGAAACAATTTAAGCCCCCTGCTGCGAACGGAATAAAGATTTCTCTGTTATATTTGGCTCACATAATCTACTGAATAAATGTAGAGATGTCACACAAGTTCAAGTCTCTATCTCGTTAACAAAAAATGTTATCACAATTTGAAAACTCTAAAGTTACAATTGTACCTATGCCGCCCGACGAAGGTTAAAGTAGAAGACTTTAGAATTATATTGCCAATATTGATGAGTTGCGTTTCTTGGACGAATTTACTAAAAGATAGTTCATTTGATTACATGAAATCAACCCAACTCAAGAATATCCGCCACAAAAATCATAGCATGTAATCTGTCTTTAAAAATACAACCAAATGCAACGGTGGCAGTAAAATTCTGGCGATAGAGACTCCATAGTAAATTACGAGGGAAAACCAGGAAAAACCTCGTGATACTATCCCGACTCCCGACATCGTAAATATTTGGGCTTACATTTAGTTTACTCTCAAATCTAATACCGAATTCCGACTTTAATATAATATATGCTATTTTAAATTATAAATAATATTAATAATACATTGATATTTATACAAAATACTCAAATATAAAATATGTACTCGATATTTTACTAACTTACTAATCGTGGTATTTTCTTTCTATTGACTTCCTCTTTCAGTATGCGTAACCACATCCTACTCCATTCTACCGAGGAATTTGCGACACAATTGGTTTCATTTAGCATAATTAGAGCAGCATCTTTGATTTTTCTCTGTTTACTATCTGTTTCTTTAAGGACTATGCTTGAATCTCTCCACTGAACTCAGTGGCGGCTCGTACCACTTTAAGAAGGTAGTGCCACAACTCGGGCAGCCGCCAAAATTTTTAGTGACGGATTCACGATATTGTCAAAAAAAGGTATACTGACAACAAAAACTAAAAAAAATATGCGCGGATACTTTTATCTTATGTGCATATCTTAAGTTTATTGATCTGAGGTGCCAAGCAATTGTCCAACATTGATCAAAACAGTTCCGTAAATTAATCAATAATAAAAACCTCTTAACCTACCACCAGCATTTACTGCTGATAGTGCTTGAAAATTGTTATTACGATTTAGTCTCTATTTACCAATTTATAAAAATAATACTATTTCATTATTCACACACATGCACAAATTTTTGTAATGTCACTTTTAAAGTTTACGATATGAAGTTCATTCTTCTATTTTTTGGTTGCAAAGTTTTCAATGACTTTATAATTAAAATTATCAATACAATTTACAAAATGCTTTTCTGCAGATAGCATACCTAAAGCACTAGGTTTCGATGTAAACATCGAAAAACAGCGTTCTGCTTCAGATGTTGATATAGGAATGGTAACTAAAATACTTAAAAGTTTAATAGTTTCTTCAAATGTGCTTTTTAAATCTTCCCTCTACAATAAAACCGATAGCGAAACAGCCCCAGAGGTAGTACTTAATTCGTCTCGCTAATACAGTACCTACTTCTAATTCAGTTTTAAACCGAGTTTTGCTTAAAAATTAAAATTGTCTCCATGGTTCATTAAGAAATGATTCGGAGAACTGATGCTTATAAGCAGAAAACTTCTCCGACATAAATAAATTAGAAGCAACTAAATGTCCGGAGAAGGTAGACCTTTGAAATATCTGGTACTTTGAATAATATGAACCTTTAAGTCGTTGTCTAATTAGGCGCTAAAATTGACCAGCTCCTTAAATATGCCTCTATTTTCTGAATTTTCTTTTTCGTCGTGACCTCTTAAAGCTTACTCGAAAACTCCACAACACCTTATAACATTTGTAGTTTTTTTTTCTAGCGAAAAACCACCAAAAAATTTTTTAAAATACTAATCTTTATTGTCAATTAATAAATTAAACTTAAGAAATAATCAAAATATTATCAAAATACCCACGATCATGATGCACTAAAAGTTTAATTATAAATACAAAATCTTTTTAACAGAAAACATACATAATAAAAGCGACAAACCAGCACGTAAAGAAACTCAAAATAAATAGACCTGGGCCCGGATTACGAACACTCGATACGAATCGTATCCGCCATGTTTTCCCATAAGGCGCTACGGTAAAACATGGCGGATACGATGCGTATCGAGTGTACGTAATCCGGGCCCAGGCTTCATACCCTCGTGCCTGGCACAGAGATTCTAATGTTAAGGTATACTAATAGTCCAATATAGCTCTTTCTCTGTCACTTACATATAATGCTCGTAAAATCTTTCTCTCTTTACTCGTGCTAGTACTGACTTCGGCGCGAAGGAGATTCTCCTGTCGAATACTCCGCTGTCGGCAGGGATTGTATTGCGCCCATAGTTGCCATATTTTATATAATTTATGAAGATCAAAAGAAATACACACAAAAAAATTAATAGGAATTAAAAAATTTTGAAGATAAAAAATATGTTTATGGATAGTTAGCAAGGTAGTGCCATGGCTCTATGGCACTACCTCACGGGCCGCCACTGACTGAACTCTATGTTCATTATCCCATGCGTGTTGATATATTTGAGATCTATCAAATTCTCTATTTTTAATATAAGACTGATGTTTAATTATTCTAACGTTTAATGGTCTTGATGTTTCACGTAAATAAAATTGTTCGCATTCACAAAGTATTTTATAAATACAATTCTTTGTTCTTTCTTGTTCATTGTTAGGTTTAGTTTTAGGTAGAATAGATCTCAACGTGTTTGTTGTTTTGAATGTTGATATTCTTGAGTTGGATTGATTTCATGTAATCAAATGAACTATCTTTTAGTAAAGTCGTCCCAGGAACGCAACTCATCAATATTGGCAATATCATTTTAAAGTCTTCTACTTTAAAAGGTATAATACATGTCTGAATTGCCGATATAAATGAGACAGATTAAATAAATTATTAGAATAATTTTTTACTAAGCAAAAAAATTTTTGTTTAATTTGGTATTATTTTGTATTTTGACAACGGCACACGACTTGGGCGTCGAAACGTTAATAAAATCATTTTTTTTTTTGGTAAAATTGTGTGTTCCATTGAAAATAGTTGATTAATTATAATTTGACAAAAAAAAGCTAATTGTCATTATTACTAGATTGCTGAATAAAAAAACCATAAACTGCCAGCTATCGTTGTACAATTGTGTTTAATATTTGGTAAACATTATTATTTCGCGCAAATGACAGCTTAAATCGTGCGCGAATTTTGCTACACTTTTTCCTTTTCTATCTTTGTAACCAATTAAAGAACAAAGTGGTACAGCCACTAAGTTTCTTTCTGATATACATCCACATAAATACTCAACTTACATCTTGTTAAACACTTTATTGGCATCTTGCAAATCAATAGAAAGTAAAATAAATATTTCCTTACATTATAATAACGCCCATTGGTAAAATTAACTGAGAAAATGTCGAGAATATTTCTAAGATCGTTGATTTTACTCACGTTCTAGAAAGAGAGTTGCCCATTAAGTCGTAGTTAAAATATTAAAGATAAAGTGCACTTTCTCACTTAATCAGGGTAAAAAACGGTTGTCAAAAAATAGACAACAAAGGTCAATTTCTCTA
Source organism: Diabrotica virgifera virgifera (assembly GCF_917563875.1). Taxonomy (NCBI): domain Eukaryota; kingdom Metazoa; phylum Arthropoda; class Insecta; order Coleoptera; family Chrysomelidae; genus Diabrotica; species Diabrotica virgifera. Next base: position 160,159,698 of record NC_065448.1, on the reverse strand, counting down.
CTTTCACTCCGCGCAACTCAACTTAGCTCCGACAATACGTTTGTGTAATTGAAGCAGATGGCATGCCACAGATACACAAAGAGATATTTAATGTATCTGTTAAGTGCATCCAGCTATAGATTGTTTCTCCGATATCTTACCAAAAATATATACAATCAAAAATTGAACATGATATTCTACCGGTGTTGGCTAAGAAATTATAAAAATTTATATAAGAAAATCTTTTCCACAAAGTTCTCATTGTTATACAACAAGCACAATGATTTATTTCAGTTGTTAAAATATGTACAATGACGTGTAATTATCATATCTTAATATGTTTTGTGAAAAAAAGGGACAAAATGCGACATAGTTATTACTAAAGATATCTTAGTACATATAGTCCTGTCGCCAGGGGGGTACAACGGCCTCCTTAATTCAGATGGACTTACCCAAGTTTTTTTTATTTATTTTGACCCGTAGAATACGAATGTTTTGGGTAACAGTTGATCCGGATGTCGATAAGATTGTTATAGACAAAGAACTTGAGGAAGTACATAACAGTGATTTCTCGCAAAACAAAACATCTTTTTGTATTTTTTGGGTCATTCTAGGCAAAAAATGTTCTGACAAGTTTTTTCGTAGGATGCATAGTTTTCGAGATAACCGCGGTTGAACTTTCAAAAAATCGAAAAATTGCAATTTTTGAACCCGAATAACTTTTGATTAAAAAATAAAGTAGCAATTCTGCTTACCGCATTTGAAAGTTTAAGTCAAATTATATTGGTTTTGATTATTTTCATTGCTAAAAATTTATTATTTTACTGGTAAACAAAGCTATAAACACCTAGTGCGTGAGTGATGTTTTCAATGATTTCTCATTTAAAATCTAACGAGTAGGTAGAGTAGCTACAAGTGCAAGCGAGGCAGTTTCTACGTAGCATGCGTTAAAACGCATGTATTAGGCACGGGAAACACTGTGTGTTTATAGCTTTGTTCAGCAGTAAAAAAATTAATTTTTAGCAATGCAAATAATCAAATCCGATATAATTTGATTTAAACTTTCAAATGCGGTAAGCAGAATGGCTACTTTATTTTTTAATTAAAAGTTATTCGGGTTGAAAAATTGCAATTTTTCGATTTTTTGAAAGTTTAACCGCGGTTATCTCGAAAACTATGCATTCTACGAAAAAACTTGTAGAAATATTTTTTGCTTAAAATGACCCAAAAAATACAAAAATATGTTTTGTTTTGCGAGAAATCGCTGTTATATAATTCCTCAAGTTCTTTGTCTATAACAATCTTATCGACATCCGGATCAACTGTTACCCAAAAAATTCGTATTCTACGGGTCAAAATATATAAAAAAAAACTTGGGTAAGTCCATCTGAATTAAGGAGGCCGTTGTACCCCCCCTGGCGACAGGACTAATATGGAGAGAAGAACTGATACCGATGGACTGGCAGAAGGCTCAAATAGTTCCGATTTATAAAAAGGGCGATACAACGGATTGCAACAACTACAAGAGGAATAACACTCTTAAGCACTGCCATGAAAATATACGAAAAAATAAAGAAGAAAAGAATAATTAAAAAAATTAAAACAAATGGTAATCAGCGGGAAACAGAAAAGTTGGACTGAAATTGGAGAAAAAATGGAAAGAGATAATAAAGGAAATCAGAAGCTATTCTACAAAGTACTTAAAGATCTTAGAAAAGAAAAAGTAGTTATAAATACAACTGCAATAAAAAACGAAGTTGGAGAGATACTGATAGAAGAGGAAGAGATAATGGAAAGATGGAAAGAATTCTTCAAGAATCTACTAAACACAGAACAGAAAGCAGAAAATCAAGATAATGAAATGGAAGAGGAAGAACGGAATATAGAAACAGAGGTACTAAATGAAGAGATAACTAGAGAAGAGTTAGAAGAAGCAATAAGGAGCCTAAAGAACGGCAAAGCACCAGGAAGAGATAATATAACATCGTAAATGATAAAATATATAGGAAATAGTGGAAAACTAGTATTATTAGATATACAGAGTTGGGATAAAGTATGGAACCAAGCAAATATCTTTGAAACGTAAAGAACAATATTTATGAAACTTTGCATGCAAGTACAGTGACGCAAAAGCAATTGATGCCATATTTTTTGTTACTACTCCACTTCCGGTTTCACCGGAAATACCCTTAACTTATTTAGTTTAAATGGGATACCCTGTATATTTTTGCAGATTTTAAAAGAACTTGTTATTTTTAATTCATACATATCAAGTTTGGAAGAAAAAACTAATAAAACAAGAAATAAATCTCTTTACAGCTAAAAAATAGGTTAATTTATTTACGTTAGACCAATGATATTAAAAATAAAAAAAATAATTTCAAATGTTGAAAATGTTTGCTGTTCACCTCCTGACAACGTACAAGCCTATAAATAAATTTGTGAGTCACTTTTTGCAAGATTTCTCCACGTTTTAGTCCACATTAATCAATTATTATTCTTTGTCTCAAATCCTGCAAACATGTTGGGCGCCTAACGTAAACACGTGATTTTAGATAACTAAAAAGAAAAAAATCTAACGGGTTAAGGTCCGGAGAACGAGCGGGCCAGTCTATGAATCCTCTACGTCCAATCCATCGATCTGGAAAATTCACTTCCAAAAAAATGAAAATTCACCATAACCGATTATCATTAATATTTCAATACGATATTTTTCACTTTTTTACTACAACCATTTTTAATACAACTAACTTAATTCTGTCAATTAGTTCAGTAAAAGCTTTACCTACAACACTAAATTCAAATAAGTCATGCAGTGCATGTAAACAACAATTTTAGTCTACAGTATAGTATCAGTATAAATAAGACAATGATTGATAATATGCTGCGCAACATGAGAGCCAACGATCGACAAACGGTCTCGGCACCTTAAGAAGAAGATAGATTATAGTATAGATGGTACTTGTTTATTTCCTACTACGTTGTATTATGACAAAAAATTATCTACAGACACTTTTTAACAAATTTTTTCTACCAAATTTGGTATGTATGAATTAAAAATAACAAGTTCTTTTAAAATCCGCAAGAATATACAGGCTGTCCCATTTAAATTAAATAAGTTAAGGGTATTTCTGGTGAAACTAGAAGTGGAGTAGTAACAAAAAATATGGCAACAGATGCCTTTTGCGTCACTGTACTTGCGTGCAAAGTTTCATAAATATTGTTCTTTTCATTTCAAAGATATTTGCTTGGTTCCATACTTTCTCCCAACCCAGTATATAGACAAGCATGGAGGGAAGAAACAACGCCTGAAGATTGGATAATGGGCCTAATAATGCCAATACACAAGAAAGGTGATAACAAAGATTGTAACAACTATAGGGGACTAACATTATTAAGCACAATAACAAAAATATATGAGAAAATAATAGAGAAAAAATTGAGATTGATCACAGAAAAAACATTAACAGAATCTCAAAGTGGATTTAGAGAAGGTAGAAGTACACAGGATCATATATTCACTTTGAAAGAAGTTATTAGCAGAAAGTGGATGGCAGAGAAACCTTTATATTTAGCCTTTATGGACATGGAAAAGGCATTTCATAAAGTAAACAGAGCAACAATTTGGAAATGTTTAAAAAGGAAAAATGTAGATCAGAATCTAGTAAGGGTAATACAAAGTTTATAACGTGTGATCCAAAATTATTGTCACCATAGGTGGCTCTGAACGACAGAGATAGCTATACAGTGCATGTCTATTCTTAATTCAGATATACTTTCCAGTTTACGTCAACTTTGCAGTGTACGTCAACTTAACAAGAAAAGTAAGGTTATGTAGAGATCTTGTTTGATTTTATTTATTATTGTTACTTATAATTTTGTTAATTCTTTTTATTTTTGATTAAAGTTCTGGTTTTGACTGATTTTTTATGTTTTATAATGTTAATCAAAATTAATTGATAAACCAATGATATAAATTCAAATTAAAACAAGACATACGTAATTTTTTGCACGGCTAGCTTTGATCCCAATAATTATGGATCGCTCGTTATAATGAAACAAATAACTGTGTAATAAGATATAATATGATATCAGAAAAATTTGCTACAAATGTAGGAGTTAGACAGGGAGGGAGATTGAGTCCGCTTCTATTCATAATATTTATGGATGAAATAATAAGAGAAACGGAACAAAGAACTAAATAAATATACATAGGATATAGGAAATTAGAAAAAATAGGGATGACAGAATGTTCATTTGCGGATGATGTGGTTATTACAGCAGGAAACGAGAAAGACCTAAGAGAAAGCTTGATAGTATGGAATGAGGTATTAACAAAGTATGGTATGAAATTGAATAAGGGTAAGACAAAGACAATGGTAATAGATAGAAATAGGAAAAGGATAAATATGCAAATAGATGGAGTAGAAATAGAGCAAGTCAGTAAATACCAATACCTAGGTGTAATATTTGAAGAAAACGGAAAACAAGAAATAGATATAAATTATAGGATACAAAAAACAAATAGACTATATTATGCAATAAACAGTGGATTTGTAAATAGACGAGAAATAACAAGAAAAACGAAAATGAGTGTATACAAAACTGTGTATAGACCTGCACTCACATATGGATGTGAATCGTGGATATTGTCAAAAAGGGATAAAAGTAAACTGCAGGCAATAGAATGAAATAACTAAGAAGAGTAATGGGAGTGACAAGAAGAGATAGAATTAACCCGCGAGTAATTAGTCCTGTCGCCAGGGGGGGTACAACGGCCTCGTTAATTCAGATGGACTTACTCAAGTTTTTTTTATGTATTTTGACCCGTAGAACACGAATTTTTTGGGTAACAGTTGATCCGGATGTCGATAAGATTGTTATAGACCAAGAACTTGAGGAATCAAATAACAGCGATTTTTGGCAAAACAAAACAATATTTTGTATTTTTTGGGCCATTTTAAGTAAACACTATTTCTACAAGTTTTTTCGTAGGATGCACAGTTTTCGAGATAAACGCGGTTGAACTTTAAAAAAATCGAAAAATTGCAATTTTTGAACCCGAATAACTTTTGATTAAAAAATAAAATAGCAAGTCTGCTTACCGCATTTGAAAGTTTAAGTCAAATTATATCGGTTTTGATTATTTGCATTGGTAAAAATTTATTTTTTTATTGTTTAACAAAGCTATAAACACGTAGGGTTTCCCGTGCTTTTACATGCGTTTTAACGCATGTAACGTAGAAATAGTCTTGATTGCACTAGTACCTATTCTACCTACTCGTTCGATTTTAAATGAGAAATCATAGAAACATCACTCACGCACTAGTTGTTTGTAGCTTTGTTTAACAATAACACAATAAATTTTTAGCAATGCAAATAATCAAAACCGACATAATTTGACTTGAACTTTCAAAGGCGCTAAGCAGAATTGCTATTTTATTTTTTAATCAAAAGTTATTCGGGTTTAAAAATTGCAGTTTTTCGATTTTTTGAAAGTTCAACCGCGTTTATCTCGAAAACTGTGCATCCTACTAAAAAACTTGTAGAAATATTTTTTGCTTAAAATGACCCAAAAAATACAAAATATTGTTTTGTTTTGCCAAAAATCGCTGTTATTTGATTCCTCAAGTTCTTGGTCTATAACAATCTTATCGACATCCGGATCAACTGTTACCCAAAAAATTCGTGTTCTACGGGTCAAAATACATAAAAAAAACTTGGGTAAGTCCATCTGAATTAACGAGGCCGTTGTACCCCCCCTGGCGACAGGACTAAATCGCGCGGTGAGATAGAATCTCAATTTTTATCCTTTTTCGCGATAACTTTATGAAGAATTTTGCAATTTTCGAAAAATTTCGTAAGTGCCTCGAGGAAGGGTGTAGTAATGCGTAGGAATTTTTTTTCTTCTTCTTCTTCTTTTTGTGGAATTTATGGCTTTGGGGAGAGCCAATTAGCTTTAACCCGCGAGTATTCGCGCCGTTAGATAGAATCTCACATTTCATCCTTTTTCGTAATACAGTAAAATCTGTCAGTAACGGCCACTAAAAATGAAAGAACTATTGGCCGATATAGAAAGGTGGCCGCTATTGCCAGTTTTTGTAGTCTACATATAATTGGTTTGGGAAATTTTTAAACTGGCCGTTAGGACAGGTGGCCTATGTTGGCAGGTGGCCGTTAACACAGGTTTTACTGTACAGTAAAATTTGTCAGTAACGGCCACTAAAAATAAAAGAACTATTGGCCGATATAGAAAGGTGGACGGTATTGCCAGTTTTTGTAGTCTACATATAATTGGTTTGGGAAATTTTTAAACTGGCCGTTAGGAAAGGTGGCCGATGTTGGCAGGTGGAAAAGTAGATAAAAATAGTACAAAATAAAAATTTGTTTTAAATTCGTATTTTGAGATAGAATCTCACGCGACTATCGACGCTACAGAAGTGAGCGCGACTACTCCCGGATTAAGAATATAAAAATAAGAGAAGAATTAGAAATAGACCCATTAGAAACTTATATAGAAGAAAGACAGCTGGGTTGGTGGGGACACCTTAAAAGAATGAGTGATAATATACCTGTAAAAAGAATATGGGAAAGTAGCAATATAGAAAGGAAAAAACGTGGTAGACCAAGAAAACAATTAAGTATTTCCCATAGAAAATACTTAATTATAAAAATGCCACAAGGAAATAGCTTCAGAACAACATCAAGAAAACAATGGAATGCAGCAATAAGAGATATTTTGGAAAAGAGGGGAACAACATGGAACGATGCCAAAAAACTAACAGGGAACAGAAAGATATTGAAGAAATTTGCGAAGAACAAAAAAGAATGAAAGAATCAGAAACAGATCCCTACACCTCAGGGTAGAAGGGATAAAGATTATAAATATATTTAAAAAAATTAACAGCATACTTGAGGACTCACAAAGCGGGTTCAGAAAAGACAGAAGCACCCGTGACTCTATAATATATTTACAATCAAACAAATAACATAAAAATATCAGCAATAGGAAAAAATATGTACATAGTGGTAGGGGAGCAAAGTATGCTAAATGTGCAGTCACTCGAGCGTTATGGGGACCTATTGGGTTGTGAAGAGTAGGTCCTAAAACCAAAAAAAGTTAAGTAAAATTTTCCATTTTAGTGGGCGCTTGCCATTTTTTAATTTAATTTTCCATTTCCAATAATCGTTTTTTCCGATTATAACGCCATCTATCCATAATTCGAAAAAATGTTTCGAATAAAAGTTACTTATTTTTACGTAAGGAATCCAAATCTGCAATAAAAAATGGGTGCTTCTATTTAAGATTTTAAAGTAACCCCCCACCCCAACTCCTTGGGGAGTCGTGTTTGGTGCCATTCGATAGATTTTTTAAAAGTATCGAATAAGTGTATTTTACAGTTTTTCGATCTGATGTTCATTTCGCGAAATATCGCGGGATTCGTATTTAAAATATTAAATTTACCCCCCACCCCTCTCCGTGGGAAGTCGTGTTTGGTATCATTCGATAGATTTTTAAAATATATTGAGCACATATTTTTTAATTTTTCGTTCTGTCATTTATTTCGCGACATATTCGCTTATTTCTTGTGAAACTTTGGGACTCACCCATTTCCTTACCCCCTGCTCAAATCGTCAGATTTTTGAAATATACACTCTTTTGCATGTACTTAACTCACCTTATCTTAATCTGACAATTTCGAGTATTTTTAAGGATAGATTTTTTTTTTTCGGGCCCCCCTTAACGAAATCCCCTGTGTTAAGAGCCAATATATGGTAGAGGTTCATCTGCAGGGTACCATGTTTCTCCCATATGCTAATCTGACGCGCTCGAGTAACTGCAAAAATCCCCGCTTGGGCTCCCCTACCATAGTGTACATAGACCTTGAAAAGGCTTTTAATCCGGACCAAGGCAAAACTAATAGGAAATATTAGAGAAGAGAGGTATTAATAAAAAAATTAGAAGGGTACATTTACAACAACAATGTGAATTATGTCATCAGTCAAAATAGAACATCCAAATTATTTACTACAAACGAGGGTCTGAGAGAAGGAGGAGGATTAAGTCCAACACTATTAAATTTATAATTTACATGGATGAGATAATTAAATAATGGAACATTAAAGTGAAAAAAATGCATGTGGGTTATAGAGATTTAAGAACAGTAAACATTTTAGAAGGATCATTCGCTGATGACGTCGTCATATTGTCCAAAAATGAGAAACAACTAAAAAAACAACTATTGATTGACAATTATTAAAAATAAAACAAAAGTTATGGTAATGGGAAAAATGAAGAAAAATAAAAGATAAACATAAAAATAGAAAAAGTAAATATAGAATAAGCACAAACCTTCCAATACTTAGGAGTAGAATTAGAGGCGAACGGAAGATAGGAAACAGAAATTAATGATAGAATTCAAAAACAATGAACCTATACTATACAATGAGCAGCAATTAAGTCATAAATAAAAAAGAAATAACAAAAGAAATGAATATTAATGTGTTAGGTAATGTGTTAAAATCAATATATAGGCCTGTATTAACCTTTGGTTGCTAGCCGTGGGTTCTAACACAACGACAAAAGAGTAAAATACAGGCAGTAGAAATGATATACCTTAGACAAGTTCGAAGAGTTACCAAAAGAGATAGACTACGCAAAACTCAAATAAGAGAAAATTTGGAAATATAATCAACCTTAGAATTTATAAAAATAAGGCAACTTAGTTGGTGGGGTCATCTTCAGAAAATGGATTATACAAAACCGATAAAAGAAATTTGGCCGACAAAAACGCACAGAAGAAAGAAGAAAGGTAGACCACGACAAACATGGGATAGATCCCTAGGAAAAATGTTCGAAAAAAAGGGGAACAACATGGATAGACGCAAGGACGCTGGTCAGAAATAAGAATAAATGGGTCAAATTTGTACTTAATGTAAATATGTCTGTTAGCAATTTCTTCTCTTGTAATTGCCCCAGTGTTAACCTGTAATTCTTCTATTTCAATTTCATCATCTAGCTTTGGGATTCTGTCATGTTTGGCATATATTTCTCCTAAGTATTCTCTCCATCTTTGAGTTATTTCTTTCTCAGATTTAATTAATTTTCCTTGTTTATCGTTTATTTCTTACTCGATTACCTGTTAGGTTTCGTATAATCGTATATTGTGTTCGTAAATCATTTATCACTATGTAATCACACTAATCGCCATAAAAGGTGTATATTTTTTGTGTTTAGTGCAATACATTTTTTCATGACGTCTACCACCCTCTTAATCATCTGTTGTAAATCTTCAGCATATTCTGCTATTAGAATAATGTTGTATACGAGTCTTATATTATTGAGTGGTCGACCATTTAATTCTATGCCCGCAGTTAATTTTCATAATTCTGAAAATATCATGTGACAGAACGCGTCACAAACAAATATGTTCTGAAAAAAGATAAATAAAGAAATGGAAGTCTTAAATACAATCAAAACCAGAAAATTGGAATATCTTGGTAATATTACACGTGGAGAAAGATAAAACTTGCTTCAACTCATTATGCAGGGTAAATCCAATTAAAAACAAACATAGGGAGACGTAGAATATCATGGCTGGGCAACCTGAGAGAATGGAACAGATGTACCGGGTGTCACAATAAGAATATGGCTCTCGGCCATATCTCAGGAACCGTTTATAGTACAGCTTTGAGAAAAAAATATTTATAACAAAAGTCGCCTCGGGAAAAGCCTGGAAATTATTTTCATAATTGTAGGTCCACCACTAGAGGGCGTAATTAAATATCAAAAATTAAAGGGCACTCAAAACCAATCATCGTATTCTTCATAAAATTCTGAGCATTTTTGATTTCACCAGTTTAAATCTACCTTTGCAAATAAGAGGTGGGGGTGAGTGGAAACCCTTTTATGAAAAAATGGCTGTAAGTCCGGTTTTGTTGAAAACAGCTCTTTTCCATCAATATAAGTGTGTTATTTTCGAAATAACGTAATAAATAATATTATGCAAACTAGGAGGCGTTATTTAATAATTTTCAAAAATCTAGTTTTTTTTTGGAAAAAATTAAATACAAGTATGCATTTTTAATCCTGTATAACAAAATAAGACCAAATTAGCAACATAATACCGAAAACCGCATGTCGATACCTTTTTTCTATCTCGAGATATATTAAGAAACGTGAAAATTTTAAACAACTGTTAATGTCACCAGTAAACGAAGTTAAGGAAATGTAGTGTGCTATGGAAAAAACAAAGAAACATTTTCCAGATGTAAACGTATATAATTAATTAAAACAACAATAACACAAACAACACTATAAAATATGACAAAGAAATAAAAGCAACTACTTACTTAGTGAGAACCTAAATGTTCAAATTATTGCCCATCATTTTTGATGCAAGCATTTAATCTTTCAAGAGTAGATCTCAATTTATGCTTTCGCAATGCTTTAAATGGCGTCTCGTATGCTCTAGATTCTAAATCATGTTTTCTCGAGTAGTGGGCCTAGCGGCAAAAAGAAGGTCTTTAATCCGTCCCCATAAATAAAAGTCCAAAACAGCTAAATCTGTTGCTATTCAATCTACTCTTGAAAGAGTAAATGCTTGCATCGAAAATGATGGGCAACAATTTGAACTTTTAGGCAGTCACTAAGACTAAGTAAGTAGTTGCTTTAATTTTTTTGTTATATTTTATAGTGTTGTTTGTCTTATTTTTTTTAATTAATTATATACGTTTACATCTGGAAAATGTTTATTTGTTTTTTCCATAGCACACTACTTTTCCTTAACCTGGTTTACCGGTGACAGTAACAGTTATGTGTAAAATTTACACATTTCTTAAGATATCTCGAGATAGAAAAAAGGTTTCGACATGCGGTTTTCGGTATTATGTTGCTAATTTGGTCTAATTTTGTAATACAGGAATAAAAATGCATACTTGTCTTCACTATTTTCCAAAGAAAACTAGATTTCTGAAAATAATTAAATAACGAGTCCTAGGCCTAATCCAGACATAAAAAGTAAAAGTTTATTTCCGACACCAAATTGTTCTATATACAATTTTGAGCGTTCGGTTTGGGGGGGGGAATGGGGGAAGAAGTCGGTAAATTAGTAGGTTTTTTAAATTTTTCGTCAATATTTCTAAAAGTATGCTTTATTGTAAACAATGTTCTATACAGAAATATTCTACATAAAATTTAAACCAAAAAGGTCCGATATATAATTGTTATAAAATTAACGGTTCCAGGGTTACGGAGGGTGAAAAGTGGAGGTTTTCGATACTTTTTATATTTTTTGGGCAATTGATGATGATTTTGGTTAGTGAGGTTGACGTTTCTTCAAGGGGTTATCACTAACATACCATCGGCCACTGAAATAGCAAATTTAATTTACAAAACACAATTCTGTTAAAGAAAATTTCTTTCATCAGTAGTAATATTATAAATTGTTCAAAAATTATAAAAAGTATCGAAAACTTCCACTTTTACCCTCCGTAACTTTGGAACCGTTAATTTTATAACAAATATGTATCGGACCTTTTTTGTTTCAAATTTTATGTAAAACATTTTTGTATAGAACATTGTTTACGCTAAAGCACAGTTTTAAAAATATTGACGAAAAACCTAAAAAATCTACTAATTTACCGACTTCTCCCCCATCTGCCCCCAAACCGGACCCCCAAAATGGCGTAACTTTTTACTGAACAATATGTGGACCATATAGGACAATTTGGTGTTGGAGAACAACTTTTAATTTGGATGTTTGGGTTAGGCCGTTTTTTGGACCAGTTATAATATACTACCTCCGTAACTTTGGAACCGTTCATTTTAGAAGGATTATGCATAGGGCCGTTTTTATTTCAAATTTAATGTAGAACATTTTTGTATAGAAGGTTGTTTATGCTAAACCGTATAGTTTTAGAAATATTGACGAAAAACGTAAAGAACTACGATTTCTCCCCCCTCTCCCCCCCCAAACCCGACGCTCAAAATGATGTGACTTTTTTCTGAATATTATGTGGACCATATAGAACAATTTGGCGTTGGATGATAACTTTCACTTTGGATGTCTGGGTTTATGTCTAGTCATACCATACTAAAAATAATTTCCAGGCTTTTCCCGAGGCGACTTTTGTTATAAATGTTTTTTTCTCAAAGCTGTATTATAAAGGGTTCCTAAGATATGGCCGAGAGCCATTCTTATTGGGACACCCGGTACATCAAATGAATAATTTTTCAGAGTAGCCGTCTCTAAATTCCGAATAGCTATGATGATTGCCAACCTTTTCGCGGAGATGGCACTTGAAGAAGTAGAGTTAATTTTTAAATACATACCTCCAAAATTATTTTCTCTGTATATATTGAACTGAGTAGGGGCGCAGGGCCACAGGGCCGTGTCTAACACCCATGTCAATCTGTATTTCTTCTGAAAAAATGGTGTTCTCCTTTATAGTCCAGAAAGCCACTGCGCATCCGCTAGGAAAAATAATCTAATTCGGATTTTTTGCACAATCTTACTCAAAAAGGACTCCTTTTAACAAATTTGCATGTTGCCAGGACCAAAAGGTGGTCAAAAATTTTTAAAACGTTTTTTTTTTGTTTTTTCCTAAAATTATTTTTTTTTGCATGGAAAAAAGTTTTTTAGGTTTTTTGGATCATTCCAAACAGAAAAGGTCTTTAGTGACTTTTCTCTAAAAATGATAGTTTTTGACATATAAGCGATTAAAATTGAAAAATTGCGAAATCAACCGTTTTTAACCCTCAAAAACTATGTGAAACACTGAAAATCTGAATGTTGCCAAGACAGGTAGATATTCTTTAAACATCAATTGATGAAATCCCGAAGAGTTTTTTTGCAATACAATATTCAAAACTCCTTTGTTTTTTAATTGCTAATCAAGCGTGCGCGACACTATTTTCCACCGAGAGTATGGTGCAAATGAAAGGAATAAATTCGTTATTTCGTAAACCGGCGACTTTAAGGAAAAATCCCGAAACAGGTCGATTTTTATTTTTAAGATATGATATTGTGGCATATATGGTATACTAGTGACGTCATCCGTCTGGGCGTGATGACGTAATCGATGATTTTTTTAAATGAGAATAGGGGTCATGTGCTAGCTCATTTGAAAGGTTCTTCAATTTTCTATTCAGTAATATAAACATTTACATAATTATTTATAAAGGGTGTCCAAAATTTTTTTATTAAATTAAATTATTTGACAAAAAAAGAAGTAGAAGGACATCCTGTATAAATAATTATGTAAATGTTGACATTACTGAATAGAGAATTGAAGAACATTTCAAATGAGCTACCACACGACCCCTATTTTCATTTAAAAAATCATCGATTACGTCATCACGCCCAGACGAATGACGTCACTAGTATACCAAATATGCCACAATATCATAACTTAAAAATAAAAATCGACCTATCTCGGGATTTTTCCTTAAAGTCGCCGGTTTACGAAATAACGAATTTATTCCTTTCATTTGCAACATACTGTCGGTGGAAAATAGTGTCGCGCACGCTTGATTAGCAATTAAAAAACAAAGGAGTTTTGAAAATTGTATTGCAAAACACTCTTCGAGATTTCATCAATCGATGTTTAAATAATATCTACCTACCTTGGAAACATTCAAATTTTCAGTTTTTCACATAGTTTTTGAAGGTTAAAATGGCCGATTTCGCAATTTTTCAATTTTTAATCGCTTATATGTCAAAAACTATCATTTTTAGAGAAAAGTCACTAAAGACGTTTTCTGTTTGGAATGATCCAAAAAACCTAAAAAAACTTTTTTCCATGCAAAAAAAAATTATTTTAGGAAAAAAAAGAACGTTTAAAAAATTTTTGACCACCTTTTGGTCCTGGCAACATGCAAATTTGTTAAAAGGAGTCCTTTTTGAGTAAGATTGGGCAAAAAATCCGAATTAGAATATTTTTCCTAGCGGATGCGCAGTGGCTTTCTGGACTATTTACGTATTTATCTAATTATAGTCCATTCTTTCACGGTTTTTGCTCTAAATTTTAAAGAACCGCTTGGATTGACATGAAATTTGGCATACGTATACCTTGCAAGTCAAAGAAAAAAAGTAATATTGTGCCGATGTGTGCTTTTGCCCTGGGGTGATTTTCACCCCCTCTTTAGGGTGAAAAAATATATGTCCAAAATAAGACCGGAAATGGGTAAACTGACTAATTTTAAGTGACTTTTGTTCTATAGAGCTTTTTCGCCAAGTCAACACTTTTTGAGTTATTTGCGAGTGAATATGTTCATTTTTCAACAAAATAACCACATTTTTAGACGGTTTTTCGCAAATAACTCCAAAAGTAAGTATTTTGTCGAAAAAAACGTTCTTAGCAAAAATATAGCCTATAAAAATGTAAAAAAAATGGTGTACGCGTTAGGTCTCTGGATCTCGTAGAACCAGAGTTATAGCCAATGAAAAATACATTCATATTCACCAAATTTCAAATAGAATATTTCGACGTGAAATATCCAAAAAATTAAGCACTTTTTGGAGAAAACCCATTATAATTTTTTAAAAGTGTTTAAAAAAAGCTTTATTTCTGTTTTTACAAAAAGTTTCTAACATTAAATTTAAGCAAGTTACGCTCAAAATAAAGTTGGTCCCTTTTGTTTTTGCAAAAAAAATCGGGAAGACCACCCCCTAATTAGCAACTTAAATGAAATTAATCATTACGCTCCACAAATTATTTTACTTATGTTGTGTTTATATGATCTGTAAGTTTCATCTATTCTAAGTGCTTATTTTTGAAAAAAATTGGTTTCAAAGTAAAATTTTTAAAAATTTAAATTTTGAAAAATGTGCTTTTTTTTCAAAATAACTTAAAAATTGTTAGAGATACCAAAAACCTCGAAAAACAAAAATAGTCAGATTTGCTTTTTTGAATATCATGTATTTTTTTGTTTTTCTGTTAGACAAAAATTGATTAAGATTTGGTGTTTCTAAATTTGCATACATTCGTGATCAGTGACTCGTTCAACCCCTTTTAACTACAGCCCTTTCAATAATAAGGACTTTGAACCGATGAAACTTACAGATCATATAAACAATATATACACGAGTCAAGAAACTTGTGAAGCCGTAACGATTAAGTTCATTTAAGATACTAATTAGGGGGTGATTTTCTCGACTTTTTTTTTAAACCAAAAGTGACTAACTTTATTTTGAGCGTAGCTTGTTTAATTTTGATGCCAGAATTTTTTTATAAAACAAAAATGAAGATTTTTTTAAACACTTTAAACAAGTTGTAATGAGTTTTCCCCGAGATGTGCTTTATTTTTGGTTATTTAACGTTAAAGTATTCCATTTGGAATTTGACGAATATGAACCTATTTTTCATTAGCTATAACTCTGCTTCTACTAGGTGTAGAGACCGTTTTTCTTTAATTTTTTACAGTCTATATTTTTGCTAAGAATGTTTTTTCGACAAAATATTTACTATTTGAGTTATTTGCGAAAAACCGTCTAAAAGCGTGGATATTTTGTTGAAAAAATGAACATATTCACTGCCAAATAACTCGAAAAGTATTGACTTAGTGAAAAAACTCTATAGAACAAAAGTTACTTAAAATTAGCCAGTTTATACATTTCCTGACTTTCTTTGGACGAATATTTTTTCACCCCCAAGAGGGGGTGAAAACCACCCCCAGGGCAAAAGCACATATCGGCACAATATCACTTTTTTCTTTGACTTGATAGCTATGTGTATGCCAAATTTCATGTCAATCCAAGCGGTTCTTTAAAATTTAGAGGTTGTGCAATATTTTACCGTTAAAGAACGGACTATTATAATAGAAAGCAACAATGATTTTGATGAATCTCGTGTCTAAATTTTTCTATTCAAACAATTTCATAATATGAAAAATATCTAGAAATTTATAATGCTCTGGAATTTGTTAAAGCGGGATTCAGATATACATATGCAATAAAAAAAATAATCAAAATATCAAAATAAAAGTTTAAGATGAAGTTGACGTGCTGTAATAATTATTGAGGTCCAAGTAAGTAATATCCGCTTAAATGTTTGATGTCATATTGTGATGTCTGTAAACCTGTATTGCCTCAGTTCCCAATATATTTATTCACAAATTTAGCAGTTAGTGCTAGGTTTGTTCTGTAATTTTGGAGTCTGTTCTAAAAAAATAAAAGAATTACTGAAAAAAACATGTGGCACCTTAACTTTACATAAACTTGTTCGGCCCACTTGAAAACAAATATTTTCCGTAATATTCAAACAGATAGCCAATTAGTGCCAAGTTTGTTCTACCTCCAGGCGAAAGCGAGTAATTAGTTTTCCATAAACAAAAAGGTTATTCAACATACAATGTGACGCTCCAATTTTATTTAAAACTGTACCGCCCCATATAGAATACAAACGAATGGAGAAAATCTGAACAAACCACAAGTTAGTGCTAAGTTTGTTCTGTATTTTTGCCAAAGCATCTAATTTGTTGTACGTATACAAAAAAGGTACACTATAATGTGGCACTCCAATTTCACCTAAAACTGTAGTGCCCCACATAAAATCCAAACGTTTACGGAAAATCTGAATAAACCACAAGTTAGTGTTAGGTGTGTTCTGCATTTTTGCCAAAGCCTGTAATTTGTTGTATGTAAACAAAAAGTTGCACAGCCTATAATGTGGCGCTTCAATTTTACCTAAAACTCTATTATGGAAAATCTTAAAAAACCATAAAATTTATTGTTTTTGCGAAAACGTACAAATTACAGACTATCAAACATAAAGCTCCACTGTTTCGTATCAAAATCAAATGTTGTAAAAAAATAGAGAATTGCTTTTTGTTTATGGGAAACTAATTATTCGCTTTCACCTGGAGGTAGAGCAAACTTAGCACTAAATGGCTATCTGTTTGAATATTCTGGAAAGTTTTTTTTCAAGTGAGCCGTACAAGCTTATGTAAAGTTAAAATGCCACATATTTTTTTCAATAATTCTTTTATTTTTTTAGAACAAACTTCAAAATTACAGAAAAATCTAGAACAAACCTAGCACTAACTGCTACATTTGTGAAAAAATATTTTGGGAACTGGGGCAATTCAGGTTTACAGACATCATATATTTGGAATTATTTTTATCTTTTAATTCTGTCCATGTATTTTACAAAACGCTTTTACTTTTTATGACTATAAAGTAGCTTCAATTTTTTAGAAGTACAATTTTAATATAAGATGCAAAAGTATCAATTATTGTTATTATAACCCTCGTAGATAGCAGTTAATTTCGCCATAGCACGAGTGATTATGAGTATTACTGAAAGTAATCAAAAATATGACACACATACCATGCCAAAGTAATTTGTTGATCGTTCCCCTTTATCAACACTGATCGCAGATGGCTCACAAAGAACAACTTCTGAATATTAATTATGTTTATAAAATCTTTTATTGCCGTTACAGAAACCTATTTCGGAAGATATACATTTTTGACACGATGGGTTTCCTTATAAAAAATTAAGAATAAAAAACTTTAGTCGACTGGTACTTAAAAGAAGATGGGTTTGTCATTGGAAGTAATTCATCAATCAGACACTTACATCTACTGTGTTGTGACAAGTAATATGGTAGAAGAATAATTTTCACAATTTAATTTATTAAAAAACATACTTGTTTTTAAGAAATCCCGAGACAGTTCGATTTTTATTTTTAACTTATGATTTTTTACATTTACGCCATAATAGTGACGTCATCGATTTGGGCGAGATGACGTAATCGATGATTTTTTTAAATGGGAATAAAGGTCATGTGGGAGCTCATTTAAAGGCTTATTCAATTCTCTATCCAGTAATATAAACATTAACATCATTATTTATACAAAGTGACCCAAAAATAAATGTTTATTTCATATATAAACATTGCTATTCGCTTTAATTAAATGTCAAACTTAAAATGTCAAACAAAATCCACCTGCCTTTTGGCAGTTTAAACATTTAATTTAAGAGTAAACAGTAGCGCTTCATCAATATTTTTGTTTTTCGAAAGTTCTGAGAATTTTAAACAGTGAGGCAACAGTGCGTCGGTAATTCGACACTGACAGTGACATACTATCAAAAACAATAATCTTTATACTCATAGGCGCGTTAAATGTTGCCGAGTCAGTCATGTTCGATTTCGTGATATAAAAAATCGATTTGTACTAGATCCAATGTGACACAAAATCTAGGCATGGGATAAAAAATTTATTTGAAGAAAGTATAGTTTTTTGTTCTTCTTATCACCAATCACTTAATGGCGGTACATGCGTCGTTTTGCAATATTTAATTTAGTTATAGAATAATTTCCACATATTAACATATTTCTCAAATTGGGCTATGTACCACCATTCTTGATTATATTACGAATATGTTTCCCAAATATCTCGACAAAATATTTAAAATTACAGCCGCAATCTTGGACCGCGTTTGTTGCTACCTGTTGAGCGCTATTGTTGCCTCTTAAGCTAAAAGCAATATTAATTTATTTTTCAAATAAATGTTTTTTTTTTATTTTGTGACAGCATTAAAAAAATGTTCTCCCTTCTGTGGGTCAGTGGATCGAAAGGTCTGAATGGTCGTGAGTTCGAATCTCACCAGAGTAGAGAATTTTTCTTATTATAAATTAAGGTGATACAGTAGCGATCAACAGGCAGCCAAGACGCGTTCCAAGATTGCGGCTATAATTTTGAATATTTTTTCGAGATAGTTGGCACACGTATTCGTAATATAATAAAGAATGGCGGTACAGAGCCCAATTTGAAAAATATATTAATATGTGGAAATTACTCTGCAATTAAATACAATATTAAAAAAAACGAGCCTGTACCGCCATTAAGAAGACCAAAAAAATACACTTTCTTCAAATAAAATTTTATCCGATGCCTAGATTTTGTGTCGTTTTGGAACTACTAATGAAATAAAAAAATTTAGTAGTTCCAAAATGACACAAAATCTAGGCATCGGATAAAAAAGTTAATTTGAAGAAAGTGTATTTTTTTGTTCTTCTTAATGGCGGTACAGGCTCGTTTTTTTAATATTGTATTTAATTACAGATTAATTTCCACATATTAATATATTTTTCAAATTGGGCTCTGGACCGCCATTCTTTATTATATTACGGATACCTGTGCCAAATATCTCGAAAAAATATTTAAAATTACAGCCGCAATCTTGGAACGCGTTTTCGCTACCTGTTGATCGCTGCTGTTTCCTCTTAATAAATGAAAATAGTTTCTGTCTGATACGAAAGAGATACGAAAAAAAGGTATTTAGGTAAAAGTATGGGCACTGATAGGACCATAATCTAAAAATATTTTCAAATATTCAGGAGCGTGCGTATTGAGAGGGTGACAAAAACTTTTGTTTTTTTAAATGGAACACCCTGTATATTTTTACATTTTTTGATCCTTTCAATGTTTCCTTTCTTAAAGTATATGGTTTTGTAATATTATACGGGGTAGTTTAAAAGTTAATTACGTTTTATTTTTTGTAAATTTCGTAGCAACATCTACACCCTGTAGAATTGTAGTGATTTGACATCAAATTTTCTGTTTATATTCAAACAATTTTTAATATAGTCTACTACTGTACATTATTAATAGTAGAGCGAAATGTTTAATTTTAAGTATACAGGGTAGGTCGAAACTCGAAATGAGTATTTTCTGAGTTTTCTTAAATGGAAGACCCTGTATTTTAGTATTGCAATAAAATGATATTTTATGTTACTTTTTTATTTCTTAAGCATTCCCTATACCTAAGTGCTTCAATTTGTAAGTTATTCGTGATTTTTTAAGCCAAACATTAAATGCAATAAAAATTACGTAAAATTTTATTAGGTGGCCGTGAAAATATTCAATCAAAAATAATTTTTCGAAAAAAAATACATAATAATCTAGGCTGATCCTTAGTTTCTTAATATTGGATGAGATATCCAAATACATTCGTAGTTAAGGTTGTTGGTGCTTAAAATATTAATCAAACATACAAAATTCTCCCTAGTTGGCTATGACACAAAATTTGCCTAAACATTTGACATTATACTATTTATATAGTTCCAATAATTGATTTGTTACCATTACTAATGGTAACTAATTATGGTAATAATTTTGGTAATTAATTTTTCTAATGAGGAACTGATTAAAATGGTTTTGTGCCAGGAGATTATAAAAAAAATGAGCTACTTGCAATAAAAATTTATCATCAGCAATTGCCTGATAGACGACAACCAAAAAGAGAAACTTTTGAAAATATACTAAAACGGTTGTAACAGACTAGATACTTAGATTGTAAGAACAGTTGTACTAATATGTAGATCATCAGTGACACTAAGGATTACATTTAATTCCTATTTTCTTCACTTACAATAGTTTTTGTTCGATCAGATTTATCATAATCTAAGTGTCCAGTGCGTTTAAACTGTTCTAGTGTATTTTTAAACGTTTCTCTTCTTAGTTGTCGTCTATCAGGGAATTTCTGATGAAAAATTCTTATTGCTGGTAGCACATTTTTGTTATACTCCATTAGCACAAAAATCTTATCAGTTCCTCATTAGAAAAATTCATATTAGTAATGGTAACAAAGCAACTGGAACTAAAAGATAGTATAATATCAAATTTTTAAGGAAATTTAGTGTCATAGCCGACTAGGTAAAATATTGTATGTTTTTATTAATATTTTGCGCACCAACAATCTTAACTACGAATTTATTTGGATATCTCATCCAATACTAATAAATTAAGGATCAGGCTAGATTATGATGTACTTTTTTTGAAAAATTATTTTTGATTGAATATTTTCACGGCCACCTAATAAAATTTCACGTAATTTTTCTTGCAATTAATGTTTGGCTTAAAGAATCACGAATACCTTTCAAATTAAAGCACTTAGGTATAGGGAATGCTTAAGAAATAAAAAAAGTACCATAAAATATCATTTCATTACAATACTAAAATACAGGGTGTTCCATTTAAGAAAACTAAGAAAATACTCATTCCGAGTTTCGTCCAACCCTGTATACTAAAATTTAACATTTCGATATACTGTTAGTGTTTAACAATAGTAGATTATATTAAAAATCGTTTGAACATAAAATAGAAATTTGATGTCAAATCACTACCATTCTACAGGGTGTAAATTTTGCTACGAAATTAACAAAAAAACGTAATTATCTTTTAAACTACCTCGTATAATATTAGAAAACCATATATTTTAAGAATGGAAACATTGAGGAGAATTCAAAAATGTAAAAATATAGCTCCATTTAAAAAACATAAGTTTGTGTCACCCTGTCAATACGCACGCCCCTGTATATTTGAAAGTATTTCTAGATTATGGTCCTATCAGTGCCCCAACTTTTACCTAAATAACTTTTTTTGTATCTCTTACGACAAACGAGTAATTGGACTTTGTCATACTAATGCCCCACCCTGTATGTACTTTTCTATCTTTACTCAGATTTGAGTACTATTTGTCCTTTTCCTAGACAAATGAAAACTGAATGTGACTGAATGCATATAGTAGAATCCTCTTTATTTTCTATATTATTCGTCGTCTACTGTCTTATAAATTGTAAAATTCGCAGATTAAGGATGTACCAGAAAGAGCTTCCAACAAGAAAAGTTTCAGATTTAAATAACTATTTACTATTTTAATTTTTATTTCAATGGTGAATTCTGCATTTGAGACTTTTCAGTTTGTTTTAGAGATATCGTCGAATTGAGTCCCAATGGAGATTTCAATGATATTTGAAATTTCCCTTAAATAGATGGGCTAGCTGGTTTTCGCTTCAGAGGTGTGCACGCTGCTCTGCTGAGGAAGCCTCTAAGGCAGAAACAGCTGTCCAGGGATTGTGCATCCCTCTGAATCAAAACAAACATAAACCATATTTTACATAAAAATAAGTTGTAAAATCTCATGGTCCTTAATCGGCCACGAGAATCTTGTCTGCGCCTAGACTAAAACGCAATTTTCAAAACAAAATTTTGATTTATTACATAGTCTAAGAGCTAGTGAATAGTGAACCCTCCGACTAATGGTCGTCCTCTAAGGCTAGAAATTTTTCTAGTGATAATTCATAGCACACCAAGGCTAAAAACCATGACCTGGCAGGCCTCAGAGGTACACGTGTATCTACCAGGTAAATCGAAAAGTGCAAATTTAGGGGGTAAAATAAACTTTCTCCTGTAAGGTTTAAATTTAAGTATGTGCTTGAGTAAGTCATTTAGAAGAAATGTGTACAATGACAGGCGATTCTGAAGAGCATAAGACCTTGCCAGGCGAGGGAAACATTAGGGGTTTTTCCTAAAAATTTTTTTTTGCATCGAACAAGTTTGTTTTAAGTTTTAAGGTCTTTAGTGATTTTTCTCTTAAGTTAATAGTTTTTGTTATATAGGGTGTCCCAAAATTAGTGGAACGGTCGAATATTTCGCGAACTAAACATCGGATTGAAAAACTGAAAAAAATGTATTCAATCATTTTCAAAAATCTATCCAATGATACCAAACACCAACCCCCACTACACCCCCTGGAGGTGGGGTGGGGAGTAACTTTAAAATCTCAAATAGAAAGCCCTAGTTTTTCTTGCAGATTTGGATTCGTTACGTAAAAGTAAGCAACTTTTATTCAAGACATTTTTTCGAACTGTGGATAGATGGCGCTATAATTGGGAAAAACGATTTATTCTGATACCATAGGTAAATTATGGAAACGGTCTAATATCTCGAGAAATACACTTCCAAATGAAAAACCAAAAAGAAGTTTTTAGTATTTTTCGGAAACCTACCAATAGACATCAAAAATGACCCTCCAACCCATCCCCTGGAGACGGGGTGGGGGGTAAATTTAAAATCTTAAATAGCAACCTCCACTTTTTATTGCAGATTCGAATTCGTCATGAAAAATTAAGCAACATTTATTCGAAATATTTTTTAAAATTGCTTATAGATGGCGCTAATAAATCGTATTTTTCCAATTAAAGCGCCATCTATCAACAATTCTAAAAAATGTTTCGAATAAATGTTGCTTAATTTTTCATGACGGATCCGAATCTGTAATAAAAAGTGGGGGTTGCTGTTTAAGATTTTAAAGTTACCCCCCACCCCACCTCCAGGGGGTGGGTTGGAGGGTCATGTTTAGTGTTATTCGATCTTCTTCTTTATGTGCCGTCTTCTACCGAAGGTTGGCGACCATCAAACGATAGGTTTCTCTGTTTTGTGCCGCATGTATTATGTTCGCAGCTTCTGGTATTTGAAACCATTCTCTCAAGTTTCTCAGCCAGGATTTCTTCTTCCTGCCCAAACCTCTTCTACCTTCAATCTTGCCTTCGACGATAAGCTGTAGCAGACTGTACTTATCATTACGGAACACATGGCCCAGGTATGACGCTTTCCTCCTTTTAACAGTTGTTAACAATTCCAACTCTTTACCCATTCGTCTCAACACCTCTGTGTTGGTCACTCTGTCTGTCCAAGGAATTCTCAGTATGCGTCGATACAGCCACATTTCTAGAGCCGCTAACTTCTTTATAGTTGCTGCTGTTAACGTCCACCCTTCTACTCCGTAAAGTAGCGTAGAGAGTACATAGCATTTTGTGGCGCGCCATCGGAGGTTAACGCTTAGGTTGCGGTTGCTTAAGAGCTTTCTCATTTTTATGAATTTGGATGTTATTCGATAGGTTTTCGAAAAGTATTAACAACCTTTTTTTTTGGTTTCTCATTTGGAAGTGTATTTCTCGAGATAGACCGTTTCTATAATTTACCTATGGTATCAGGATAAACCGTTTTTGTCAATTATAGCGCCATCTATCCACAGTTCGAAAAAATGTCTTGAATAAAAGTTGCTTAATTTTACGTAACGAATCCAAATCTGCAAGAAAAACTAGGGGTTTCAATTTAAGATTTTAAAGTTAGCCTCCACCCCACCTCCAGGGGTTGTAGTGGGGGTTGGTGTTTGGTGTCATTGGATAGATTTTTGAAAATGATTGAACACGTATTTTTCAGTTTTCGATCCGATGTTTAGTTCGCGAAATATTCGACCGTTCCACTACTTTTGGGACACCCTGTATAAGCGATTGAAAATTTTGAAAATTGCGAAATCGACCATTTTTAACCCTAAATCGGACATTTATCTAAAAATTTCAAAGTTGCCAAGGTAGGTAGATATTCTTTAAACATTGATTGATGAAATCCCAAAGAGTTTTTTGCAATACAATATCGGAAACCCCTTTGTTTTTTAATTGCTAATCAAGCGGGCGCGACACTGTACTATAAGTGAGGACGTTTGAGTTGGCATAAATTCATTATCTCGAGAATGGGCAAATTTCAAGAGCAATCCTCAAACAGGTCGATTTTTATTTTTAAATTAAGACTTTTTGGCATATACAGGGTGGTTCATCTTATTCGCCTCGGTGTCTGTACGGAAAACCATATTTTAAAAAAATTTCTTCACAGTAATATACAGGGCCATTAATACTACAATCTAAAAATAATGTGAATTATACAGGGTGCTCCAAAAAAGAGTGGTATATCAAAGTTTTATTTTTTCTTATGGAATGCCCTATATATGATGACATTTTTGAATTGGCCTTAAAAAATAAGCTATACTTTTATAAGGGTTCCCTATACCTAAATACAATTTCGATTGTTATGAAAATGTAAGGTTTTAGAAAAAAATAAATATCTACGAATCTAAGAATCAGTAACAAATTCGTTCTTGGATCTTAATAATAGACTATTTAGCATACTTAAGCATATGCTTACTGCAACAAAATTTCTTACAGGGTGGTTAAAATATGAGATTGTTCTATTAACAAACTCAAGCTGTAATAACTTACTTAATTTAAATGGAACACCCTGTATCTTACTAGTCTATCGCGTAGAAAATATACTTATCTTTCAATTTGTATTAGGGTTTCCTATACCTATCTTTTTACAGGGTGGTCAAAATATTAGATTTTTCTATTAACAAATTCAAGCTGCAATAACTTACTTATTTTAAATAGAACACCCTGTATCTTACTAGCCTATCGCGTAGAAAATTTATTTAGCTTTCAATTCTTATTACGGTTTCCTATACCTATCTCCCTTCATTTGTTAAATATTTAAAGATTTCCTAATTTGCAAGCTTTAAAAATTAGAATTAAGTAAATATGTCGTGGTTACATATTGTACAACACATCACCAACACCGGCAATATACTTAGACATGATACTGTCAATAATACAATTTTCATTGTTATCATGTAATCACACAGAGTGTTGTATTAATTTGATTTTGGCCTACATGTGACATTTAATAATATGTTTATATTAAACTGCACACCCTATATTAGATGTCGTATTCTGGAAGATACTTAAATTATAATTCATTCCGTATAAGTATTTTCCATATTTTAAACCAACGGTTATTAAATAAATTTAAGAACACCACTTTTTGTTTGAATCTTTGAATCGCAATTACAGACAATTAAATGCAATGGCTACTATGACGAAAACGAGCCTATTGTACAAAAATATGTAAAAATGGGCATTTACAGAATAACA
Source organism: Diabrotica virgifera virgifera (assembly GCF_917563875.1). Taxonomy (NCBI): domain Eukaryota; kingdom Metazoa; phylum Arthropoda; class Insecta; order Coleoptera; family Chrysomelidae; genus Diabrotica; species Diabrotica virgifera. The sequence goes on along the minus strand of NC_065448.1, from coordinate 160,134,161 downwards.
TGGGAATTAACATTTACAGAATAACATGTGTATTGAGAATGTTTACATGGAATTGAAGAGATTTTAAATATCTTCCATTATAAAGAATAGAATATCGAGTATGTCATTTAAAATAAGAACACTATGTGTGATTAAATGATAAAAATGTGAATTTTATTAATGAAACTATCTTGACTAAGATATTTAAGTATATTGCCGGTGTTGGTGATGTGTTGTACGACATAGGTACTTAATTCTAATTTTTAAAGCTTACAAATTAGGAAATCTTAAAGTATTTCAAAAATGAAGGGAGATAGGCATATGAAACCCTAATAAGAATTGAAAGCAAAGTAAATTTTATACGCGATAGATTAGTAAGATACAGTGTGTTCCATTTAAAATAAGTAAGTTATTACAGCTTGAATTTGTTAATAGAATAATCTAATATTTTGACCACCCTGTAAAAGATAGGTATAGGAAACCCTAATATAAATTGAAAGCTAAGTAAATTTTCTACGCGATAGACTAGTAAGATATAGGGTGTTCTATTTAAAATAAGTAAGTTATTACAGCTTGAATTTGTTAATAGAACAATCTCATATTTTGACCACCCTGTAAGAAATTTTGTTGCAGTAAGCATCTGTTTAAGTATGCTAAATAGTTTATTATTAATATCCAAGAAGGAATTTGTTACTGATTCTTAGATTCGTAGATATTTATTTTTTTCTAAAACCTTACATTTTCATAAAAATCGAAATAAATCACAACACCCTGTATTTAGGTATAGGGAACCCTTATAAAAGTATAGCTTATTTTTTAAGGTCAATTTAGTAATGTCATCAGATATAGGGCATTCCATAAGAAAAAATATAACTTTGATATACCACTCTTTTTTGGAGCACCCTGTATAATTCACATTATTTTTAGGTTGTAGTATTAAAGGCCCTGTATATTTCTGTGAAGAAATTTTTTTAAAATATCAAGTGGTTTTCCGTACAGAGACCGAGGCGAATAAGATGAACCACCCTGTATATAATACTAGTGACGTCATCCATCTGAGCGTGATGACGTAATCGATGAATTTTTTAAATGAGAGTAGATGTTGTGTGATAGCTCATTTGAAAGGTTATTTAAGTATCTATTGACTAATATAAACATTAGCATAATTATTTATACAGGGTGTACAAAAAAAATTTTTTTATTAAATCAACTTTGATTAAATTTGACAAATAGAAAAAAAAATTTTGTACACCCTGCATAAATAATTATGTTAATGTTTATATTACTGAATAGAGAATTAAATAACCTTTCAAATGAGCTATCACACAACCCCTACTCTTTTTTAAAAAAAATCATCGATTACGTCATCACGCCCAGATGGATGACGTCACTAGTATTATATATATATATATATATATATATATATATATATATATATATATATATATATATATATACCAAAAAGTCCTAATTCAAAAACAAAAATCGACCTGTCTGAGGATTTCTCTTGAAATTTGCCCATTCTCGAGATAATGAATTTATGCAAACTCAAACGTCCTCACTCATATTACAGTGTCGCATCCGCTTGATTAGCAATTAAAAAAAAAACAAAGGGGTTTTCAATATTTTAGTGCAAAAAACTCTTCGGGATTTTATCAATCAATGTTTAAATAATCTCTACGTACATTGCCAACATTAAAATTTTTAGCTAAATGTCCGATTTAGGATTAAAAATAGCCGATTTAGCAATTTTCAAAATTTTCAATCGCTTATATAACAAAAACTATTAACTTAAGAAAAAAATCACTAAAGACCTTTCCTGTTTGGAATGAATTAAAAACCTAAAAAAACTTGATTCTATGCAAAAAGAATAATTTTAGGAAAAACCCCTTATTTTCCCCTCGCCTGGCAAGGTCTTATGCTCTTCAGAATCGCCTGTCATTGTACACATTTCTTCTTAATGACTTACTCAAACACATACTTAAATTTAAACCTTACAGAAGAAAGTTTATTTTACCCCCTAAATTTGCACTTTTCGATTCAACTGGTAGATACACGTGCACTGCTGATGCCTACCAGGTCATGGTTTTTAGCCTTGGTGTGCTATCAATTATCACTAGACAAATTTCTAGCTTTACAGGACGACCGTTAGTCTGAGGGTTCACTAGCTCTTAGACTATATGTAAAGTTGGTTAACTACTAAATATAGATAATGATCACTTTTTTAAGATTATTAAAATCTGTGAAAATGTAATTATCGTCGTTACTTTAATCTCGCCATTAACTTTAAAGAGTACTTGATGACAGGTTCGGAAAGAATGCTGTTAATAGCTTCTCGAGCCTGGCCCTTCGAGGACAACTAAAATAACTACGTTGAGATTTCGGTAATTGATTGCTGAGTAATTTACTGCTCGGTAATTCAGCTTTGAGGATGCTATGTTCATTTTGTCTTAAAACATAATTGCTTTAATTTAGGCAATATAATTGAATTACAAACAAATACCAGGCTTGTTCAATAGGGAACTGGCACATTGTTGTTTTATTACACAATATTTTTCAGTTTCTTGTAAAAATAATAATAATATTATTATTATTCCAAAATTTCACGCCTCCAAAGCTCACAATGAGTTAGAAGTACAAATTTAAAATTTTCTGTGTATTTAAATCATTTCAAACGATTTGCGAACCCGTGTGACGTCTTATCATAGTATTTTATAATGACAATTCTAATTATAGTCCAAGAGCTGGGAGCGGATTTTGTGCGTGATAAGTAATATGGAAAAACTATACGTGGATATGTTGAATTAGTTGTATACATGACTTTCCCCAACGGCCGGAGACCAGAGTGTGGGACGAGGGTAGTTATAAGGGGTAAAAGTCGCGGTTTTTATTATTTTTTTTTTGTGACGTTCGTGATCGAGATAGTGCACCAAAATTTGGAAATAAGTAAGTAATGACGTAACTAAGTAAAATCTCTAGGGGCGAAACGCTGCTTGGCCGACAAACGGGTGGGGGTAGTGGTGAATATAAAAAATATAAGGGTTTTTTTGCGATGTTCGTGATTGAGATTGTTCACCAAAATTTGGGAATAAGTAGACCATGACATAACTAAGTGAAATCCCCAGAGGCGGTAACCAGAGTGGGGGACGAGGGTAGTGATAAGGGGTCAAAATCCTGGTTTTTATTATTTTTTTTTGTGACGCTCATGATCGAGATAGTGCACCAAAATTTGGAAATAAGTAGGTCATGACGTAACTAAGTAAAATCTCTAAGGACAGAACGCTGCGTCGCCGACAAAGGGGTGGGGGTAGGGGTGAATATAAAAAATATAAGGGTTTTTTTGCGACGTTCGTGATTGAAATAGTGCACCAAAATTTGGGAATAAGTAGACCATGACATAACTAAGTAACATCCCCAAAGCCCGAAACCAGAGTTGGGGACGAGGGTAGTGATAAGGGGTCAAATTCGTGGTTTTTATTATTTTTTTTTGTGACGCTCATGATCGAGATAGTGCACCAAAATTTGAAAATAAGTAGGTCATGACGTAACTAAGTTAAATCTCAAAGGGCAGAACGCTGCGTGGCCGACAAAGGGGTGGGGGTAGGGGTGAATATAAAAAATATAAGGGTTTTCTTGCGGTGTTTGTGATTGGGATTGTACACCAAAATTTGGGAATGAGTAGACCATGACATAACTATGTAAAATCCCCAGAGCCGGAAACCAGAGTTGAGAACGAGGGTAGTTATAAGGGGTAAAATCGCGGTATTTATTATTATTTTGTGACGTTCATTATCGAGATAGTGGACCAAAATTTGGAAATAAGTAGGTAATGACGTAACTAAGTAAAATTTCTAAGGGCGGAACGCTGCGTGGCCGACAAAGGGGTGGGATAGGGGTGAATATAAAAAATATGAGGGGTTTTTGCGACGTTCGTTATTGAGATAGTACACCAAAATTTGGGAATAAGTAGTCCATGACATAGCTAAGTAAAATCCCCACAGCTGGAAACCAAACTGGGGGACGAGGGTAGTTATAAGGGGCAAAAGTCACGGCTTTTATTATTTTTTTTTTGTGACGCTCATGATAGAAGTAGTGCACCAAAATTTGGGAATAGGTAGGTCATGACGTTACTAAGTAAAATCTCCAGGTTTGGGACGCTGCGCGGCCGACAAAGGGGTGGGGTAGAGGTGAATATAAAAAATATAAGGGGTTTTTTTGCGGTTCGTGATCGAGAGTGCACCAAAATTTGGGAATAAGTAGATCATGACATTACCAAGTAAAATCTCCAGGGGCAGAACGCTGCGTGGGGGACAAATGTTGCGATGCGTCACACAAAAACAATACAAACTGCGACTTCGACCCCAAAATTACTTACCAAACTACCGACCCCCTAATTACTCCCAAATTTTGGTTCACTATATCGATCACGAACGTTACAAAAATCCCTTATAATTTTTATATTCACCTCTGCTCCCACCCATTTGTCGGCCACGCAGCGTTCCGTCCCTGGAGATTTTACTTAGTTACGTCATGACCTACTTATTACCAAATGTTGATGCACTTTCTCGATCATGAGCGTCACAAAAAAATAATGGAAACCGGGAATTTGATTCCATATAACTACCCTCGTCCTCCACTCTGGTTACCGCCTCTGAAAATTTTACTTAGTTGTTTCATGGTCTACTTATTCCCAAATTTTGGTGCACTATCTCCATCGCGAACGTCACAGAAAACCCCTTATATTTTTTAAATTCACCCCTGCCCCACCCCTTTGTCGGCCACGCAGCGTTCCACCCCTAGAGATTTTACTTGGTTACGTGATGACCTACTTATTCCCAAATTTTGGTGCACTACCTCGATCATGAACGTCACAAAAAAAAATAATAAAAACCGCGAATTTTATCCCTTATAACTACCCTCGTCCCACACTCTGGTTTCCGGCCGTTGGGGAAAGTCATGTATACAATTAATTTAACATATACCCGTATGACATTTCTATATTACTTTTCACGCACAAAATCCGCTTCTATCTCTCCGACTATCATGACAATATAAGAATATCTTTGTAGTTTGTTTAGATTGGAGTTTAATACAGTTTTTGAAGAGAAAGTATTGAATTATTGTGCGTGTGTTTACTATGAAAAATAAGTAAATACTATAAGTGTTGTTTAGTACCCTTGTTTAAAAGTAAAACCATAAAAACCCCCAATAAAATATTTATTAGATTACCAGTGAATAAGAAACGGCGTAAGACATTTTAGTTACAGACAGTTAAGACATCTTACAACCGAAAATAGTTAACCCATTCGCTACCGATCCCGCGCCTGCGCGTGATATGGTTACTTCAATCAGGTGCCATTTAAGTGGCAGCGCGTGATATGAGTTACTTCAGTCAGGTTCCATTCAGCAGAATGGCTCCTAGCCGAGTTTCATGCTCATCGATAGCCAGATAATGGGTTAAAAAAGAGTAATTTTAAAACCAATTCAAATTACGGAATGAATTATTAAAGTGACCACCGAATTCTATCGGTGGTATCCAGTAGACGCCGTAGGCTGCGTACAGCGTGTATTGTAGACCGTCGTCAGCGATAAATCGGAACTCTAGCTTGCATACTCTAAAATCCTCAAGTTCTTTATTGTAGATTTTTCACTTTTCGGGGACATAATGGAGAGCATTGTCTTCTTCTTCTTTTTTTGTATAGACATGACTTTGTCTCTTTTTTCAATGTGCCTCTAGTAAGTTGTCGTTCCATCGTTTTTGTGGTCTTCCCACTGATCATCTTCCTACTGGGGAATCGTCTCTCGCTGTCTGGCTACTCTATTTGTTGTCATTGAGCTTATGTGGTCATTTCATTCTATTCTTCTCTTTCTTACCCAAATATTAATGTTATCTACCTTGCATCTCCGTCTGTCGACTGTATTTCTAGCTCTGTCCCATATAGTCTTACCATCGATATTTCGAAGGGTTTTCATCTCCCCTGTTTCGACCAATATTTTTGTCCTCTCTGTGTCGGGTCGTGTTTCTGGCGCGTATGTCATTATTGGTCTGTTTTGTACGTTTGGACTGTTTTGTAAATTCTGCCTTTCATTTCTTTTCCGATATTTTTATTTCTACATGTTTATGCAGAGCATTATCATGCAGAAAAATGACAAGCTTTTCTGGAGATCTTGGTCATATTGCCTGATATACCTTGTTTTAAGTTTCGCTATAAATGTCTTCGTTAATATGCACTCTACGTTCCGAAAACTCCATAAGTGTTCTTTATTCTTGAAAAAACATGTTAATATGATCTTGCTCGCAGAAGGTTGAAATTGGTATGGCCACACGCTGATTCTATTTGGACGGATTGTTAACAAAAAACGTCATAATTTGAAAGTCACTATACTTAAGATAGTATGTATAATTCAATCAAATTGTGTTTTGACAAGGAAAATTTTGGGGTAGTTCTGATTCCTTTCATTATATGTATTTTGTGTACCTATCACGAAAAAATCGAAAAATTTCTGCTTTTTCCAGCTTTTTTGCTTAAATCTCTAAAACTTTTAACTTTCAGTAAACGGTCTGTCAACATAAATTAAAACACTTAAAATTCTCTACAAATATTACTATTTACTTTTTTTTCAGACGAACCTTTCGGTCTAAAGTGCAAGTTGAAAGTTGCCAATTTTAAACGGTTTCTGCAAAACCCACTTTTTACATTTAAAAACTTAATTTTTATTTGAATGCTGTAATTTGATGAATTTACATCCTCCATCCTGTGGAGGATGCTGATATCCTAATTGTCACAACGGCCCTTGAGATGGCCCTTGATATGACAGTAATGGGGGAAGATATCGACCTTTTGGTCATTTTGCTTGACCTGTGTAGTAGAGTGGGTCGAAAAACAATAATGTTTCATTTTTTAATCGCTATACCACGGAAAACGTGCCTTTGGGGTATATAAGTAAAATGCAAAATAAAATAAAGTTATATATTGAAACCCCAGCTAGCGCATCTCACTTAAAATTTAGTTTTTTCAGAAATCAAGACATTTTTTAATTATTTTTACAATCTTTAGCCAATAATATTTGAACGTGCTATAGTGAAAACTGTTTAGTTAATAGTTTAAAAAATAGGAAATAAATTTGAAACAGACAATATCTTTTAATTTGCGGTAGCGCAAAATACTCAAAAATTGTTAAAATTCACATATCGTCACCTGAATGCAGAACTAGCTTAACTCACATTTAAGATATTTTACAGGAGAGCGATTTTAATGTTTCAATGTGTCATAATTTAAACAGTATTTGGTTAAATGGTGAAATTATCTCAGTATAGTATATTAGGAACCTTTTAAATGTGTTATTAGGAATGAGACGGATTAATGATAATTTTTTTATAAAAAGTGTGACTTAGGATACTACTGACTTATAAATTCTACTGCAGAACTATTGTAAGTGCGATGTTTGGTACATAAGCTACTTCTGCATTAATACATTTCAAGCTTAGAATAAATTTAAGATTAACATAGGATACAAATAAAAACAAAATCGGTAAAATTTAAAACTTTTTAATTTTTATTAAAGATTTACAACTCAAAATCAAAATACCAAAGAATACTATGAAATGGTCAAATTATTAAACTAACATATTAAATTAATCTTCGTCAGTTTCCTGTTCGGGAATGTTACTAGCTTGAAGATTAGTGAAAAAGTTATGGTATTCCGTAGGTATAACCTTGTTTTCACACAAAAATAATAAGTCTTTATATTTCGCGGCAGGAATTGGAACTGGTGAGCTTCTTAACATTCTAAGTTGATAGGTCTCTAATGAGTCTAACTTTTGGTGGCTCCTTTTCAATTCCAGAGTATTAATTTTTATAAAATCTTCTTCAAAACTATATTTAACGTTAAGTTGGTTTGGGCATTTTGGGTCAACCATAATAACTTTCAAATTATTAAATATGACTTTGCAACCAAGTTCAGTTTTATCCCAATTTTTTGTAGTTTTGGCTAACAGGTCCTTTAAATCGTAAAAGTCCGCCTGAGCCATTTCTTTAATTTTATAAGGTCGCACTTTACACGCAGTCCTTGCTAATGTGTACCACTGCTGTGGACTAAATATAGGGATTTTTTTTGCAGCTCTTTCGATAACCCCCATGTACGGAGTCGCACTCATTTTGTGTATGTCCCCTTTTCTAGAAAACTGTGAGTAATTTTAACACCATATTTGGCGGCACAATACATGTACAGACAATATATAATCGATTGCGATTTTGTCCAGTGCAGTTGTCACGTATAGAAACTGAATTCCTTAATTCATTTCGTACCATTTCGTCAATGAAACTTAATATGCAACTACCGATTTCACAAGCACCCCCTACATGCTAGCGATTCTGGCCACATGTAGCAGTATCCCTGTTTGTTAGCAGCATCGTACACAGTCAGATTGTAACATGCAAGCTTACGTCTATAGTAGAGGAGAGATACTTCAGCTTTAGGACATAACAATGTTTTTTGTAAGTCGTATATAGCCATGCAAAACGAATTATCCAGTTTTAGCCCTCTCTTTATCTAGTTCTTTATTTGCTCTAGATAAGTCCTTGTTTTTAAGATGAGCTTCCATTGCAGAACGAAGTTCTTCCTTTTCTGACGAGAAGAATTAGACAATTTGTTGCAAAAATCGCACTGGTCTTTTTTGGGAATGAAAAAACCCAAATTAAATTCATTGTTAAATACCTCTCTATATATAGCATAAGAAGCTATGGTATTTATATTGTTATCACTGCAATATGTTTTATATAAACGGTACATTTTGCTGATATTGAGGTCAGGTGGCAAATATTTTTTAGTGCTATTTTTTCTGCAATAATGGCTTTCAATCAAAGCAAATGACTTAATATGATGTCGTACTGAATCCTTAAAATGTTTTGGCAATCGAGAATTACATTGTACTTTACCTCGTAAATCTGCTTGTGGCGATATTGAATTTGAATGATGAGTTTTTTTAACTACTGTTTTGACGATTTGATGACTTATTCCCAGGGTATTTAAGAAAAATGTTTGACATACCTTGATTGTGTTGACTGGACAATTCTCTTGTGGAAAAGTATAAAAATACGACAGCTTTCTACGACTTTCACAAGTATCACCTTCTGGAAGCTCAACTGCATCCTTCTTTTTTCTGGGGTGTTTTGTAGGCTTCACAGTTAAGTTCCGCAAAACAAATTCTCTCTGATAATTAATATCTCCCAATTTCCAAAAATCTTGAAAAATCTGGACGCGATGTTTTTCCTGAAATTTCGTTTGACATTTAAGTCTGCATGTTGTGGGACATGGCGGTTTCATAATCCTTTCTGAAACCTGTTTAGACTTCCAATTTACATAGGCCTTGCCGGAGTTTCGTAATTTCTTTATTCTATTTCTCCTCCAATTATCTGGGTTTCTTTTTCGCTTACGAGACTTGGTGATATCTGGTATTTTTTTCCTCAGACACTAGGGCATCCTGCTGGTCTAAATCAAAATCATTTGGATTAAAATCAACATCTGAGCTTCCATCTGTAGCATATGGGTCACTATTTTCATCAGTTGATGTGAGATGGTCGGTAAAAGCTTACCGGTAGATGTGGATGGACGCGTAATATCATCTTGGTGCTGAAGGACCTGCTCTTGAAGGACACGTGTTGCAAAATTTACAACGCTAGGTGTAGGATTATGGGAATCTTTAGCTTCATCACGTTGCTGCAACCGTGTTGTTCGATGGATGTTTGAAGATCTATGACGTTATCTAGAGGTGAACAATAACCCAAACAATTATTCGGAGATTGGCGATACCTGCTCTGCTTCAGGTACTAGTAGGCTTATGGAGGTAGGTATTGGTAAGTTCGTAATATTGATTATAATGTTGGGAAAACTGCTGTTCTATCGGTGTCTCGAGCCTGGCAATACTGTTGTTCTTGGTGTACGGAGAGTGTAGACATCTTAATTCACCTAGATCTCCGTAGTACTGCTGGTTAGTATACAATGTGGAAGGGCTTTCTACCGTAGCTATAGATATGGGACTACCTGCCGTATCATTACTTGATTCTCCAGAATTCTCATGTTGTGTTGGATTCATAGACATGGCCATTTTACCATTAACGCACCTGCAACAAATTTACAATGAGCTTACAGTCAGCATAACAAGAACATATTAATTGCAGACATTTAAAATTAATTGATACAAATTAAAATACTCAGAAACCAGGACGTACGTTAAACCTTATTTCACTTGTTCAAATTTACAATTTTTGTCCAATAATAATGTATCCCCAAACTGCCGTCTGTAGCAACGCATTGTTCAATATAAAGAATTATATATTATTTAATAACGAAATATGTATGTGTGGTTAGTAATTCTGCGATATTTTCTCAAATATATCATAAAATATTGTGAAATTCAACACGTGCCTAATAGTTATATACAATTTATAGCACGTGGCAGAATAAAAACACAGCCCTTTAATGCGTACCTACTTTCTACCAAAAGCATCTTAAAAACAAGATTCACAGTTTTATTAATTCACTTATTAGATAAAAATTAGATTCACTTAATAGATAAAAAACTACTAATAAAGCATATTTATTATTAAAACTTACCTCGTTTCATTATTGTTGTTAAAATTCACACTCACTGCAACTCTATTTGGCAAAAGAACAAACGTGAATATCCAACAAGACGATGGAAATGACTAACCGATAGCCGTTGAATTATCCTATGTAAATAGAAGATAACAAAAATAATGTTGGCGCGCATTGTTATTGAAAATGCAGAACAATCCTAACTGTATTTGTATTTACTTAGGATTATTCTGCATTGATAAAATAATGATTTGCTAGTTAGGATTATGATGTTCTATATAGAATTTCTATTAGTAAATTTAAAGTTATGAACTTAAGATTGTTCTGCATGAAAATATACGATATGTATTACCTTTATAAGGAATAAACGAAAAAAAAATTTTTTTTGAGTTAGGATAGTTCTGCATTCAAGTGACGATATTAGCACCTTAAAAGAAGGTGTGGTCTAGTATGTTGTGTTGGATGTTATTAGCACAATTCTTTTTTTGTTCTTTTACTTTACACTCCATTTAACTGGAATATAATTATTATAGTGTGTTTAAAGTTATAAAGGATATAAATAAAACAACTTATAATTTTAATAACATTTTTAATTGAAACAAAAAAGAAACCATATTATAGCCAAACAATGTCAACAAATTGAATGAAATTTTGACTTTAGGAAGAGTCTTTTACTCACCATTTCTGAGTGGGTACGTTGAAGCTGCGCTTGCTCTCAAACTTTGGCATTGAAGCTCTGGATGCTACGGCAGATCTTATGAAATCATCTCATTACTTAGCACCGACGACTTTTTTAGATGCTTCAGTCACTAACTTGACGCAGCGTTCCACGGCTTGAGTATGACATGGAAATTTTCCAAAGTTCCAATCCTGGGGTGTTTTACCAGCAGTGATTTTAGCAAAAAATTCATCATCAGGAACTCTTCGTAATAGTGATGGCGGTGTAATTTCACTGGTGTTCCAATCAAATAATTCAGTAGAGTCAGTCGCATGAAAGGTGATGTTTGGAGGTCAAAAAGCCCTAATTGTTTCTGTTTCTATAGCTAACATCCTTGCTTTGATTATTCTTCGGAATCCTAATTCTCTTACGTGTTTCCTTTCACCCACTATCATCCTGAGTAGCAAATTTTCTGGGTGGGAAAAATGCATTTCTTTCGATTACAGGATCAACTACTTTAATCAAGTTCTCTGGTAGAATTCTGGTTGATTTGATAGCCCCAAAAACTTGTTCAGGTCCATCTGTTATGTATTTGCTGTACTTTATTTTGAACCATACAGGCATGTATGATTTCAAAAAGAAGGATACTAACAATTTATGTTCAACTGAAGACGTTTCCACACTTACATACAGTCTGAAAACTCTGTTAGCTGTAGTCAACCATCGAGAGTGGGAAAGTGGACCCGGTTCTCGAACAGATAAGTCCACAGGGCAGTTGCCTGACTTTATCGCACAACTTTTGTCTAGAAGATACTATTCATCTTTACTCAAAAGATTACGATTAACTAGTCCTCCTAGTGGTTAGGAACGAGATGGTTTCATAAGATCTGCCGTAGCATCCAAAGTTTCGATGCCAAAGTTTGACAGCAAGCGCAGCTTCAACGTACCCACTCAGAAATAATGAGTAATAGACTCTTCCTAAAGTCAAAATTTCATTTAATTTGTTGACATTGTTTGGCTACAATTTGGTTTCTTTTTTTTTTTTCAATTAAACATGTTCTTAAAATTAAAATTTGTTTTATTTATATCCTTTATAACTTTAAACCAACACAACATACTAGACCACACCTTCTTTTAAGGTGCTAATATGTGAATTTTAACAATTTTTTAGTATTTTGCGCTACCGCAAATTAAAAAATATTGTCTGTTTCAAATTTATTTCCTATTTTATAAACTATTAACTAAACAGTTTTCACTATAGCACGTTTAAATATTATTGGCTAAAGATTGTAAAAATAATTGAAAAATGTCTTGATTTCTGAAAAAAACTAAATTTTGAGTATGATGCGCTAGCTGGGAGTTCAATATTTAACTTTATTTTACTTTGGATTTTATATTATATACTCCAAAGGCAAGTTTTCCGCGGTATAGCGATTAAAAAATGAAACATTATTGTTTTTCGACCCACCCCTACTGTGTAGTCCTAACACAAAAAATATATTTCTTCTGAAACTAGACATAGGAAAGGTTTCGCAAAGCTTCTAGAACCTCATCTGGCTGCTGAAAAAATCCTAATGGACCATATCTTATTCCTACATGCGATGAGTGGTTGTGAAACAACCGTACAGGAAAAACTGAAATTTCTTAAAGTCCTGCAGAAGAACCTAATTTAGTGAAAGACCCTAATGCACATCAGGATGAGGTTGCCAAAACAGAAAACATGTTTTTCGTGGTTCTATCCTCCTCCTCCTCCTCTAACTTTTCTCCTTCGTAAGGATATAGTGGGGTTATGTAAGTCGTTTATCTATTTCTGTTCAATTTTCTCTTTCCTGCGCGTGTTGTTTACTTCGGACAATATAGTATATAGTATATAGTACTAAATTTGTTGTGTTAAATGGCCTTTGTAGAAATAATATATACTTATGTTCAAATTTATGTAGTGTTAGGTTGGGTTAGGCCATTTCCTAGAATTCCTAATTAATATTAAAATAAATAATAAATGTAACTGTCGAAAATTGGTCATAAAATCGGAAATAAATCAGTTAGCGATTAACTGACTGGCGCGGCGATGAATCGTTCGGCGATGAAGTGGCAGCGATGAACTGGCGGCGACGAAACTTCCTAGACCGCTAATATAATACGTTATATTTCTTGAAAATTTAAAATGGGCTGCCAACGCGATTGTGCATCCATTGCTCCCCAATTTGCACATCCCCAAGGACTGTGTCACAACTTTGAGTCCCCGGGAGATAGCTCTGATATAGACGTAGAAGAGACTGAAAAAAGAGGCAGTGCGATGTAGAATCTCACAAGATTTGTCGTAATCATTAATCTTTCCTTGATATAATAAGATCACTGGTCAACATCTCACTACCTCTTTTATTTTCCAGGAGAACGACCCCTGACGCTAACGATGGAGTAATCAGACCCTGAGCCAGGACATGATGCCATCGAAGAACCTTAGCACAATGCGGAAGGTATGTTTAATCTCACAATCTATTCCCCGGGAGATAGCTCTGATATAGACGTAGAAGAGACTGAAAAAAGAGGCAGTGCGATGTAGAATCTCACAAGATTTGTCGTAATCATTAATCTTTCCTTGATATAATAAGATCACTGGTCAACATCTCACTACCTCTTTTATTTTCCAGGAGAACGACCCCTGACGCTAACGATGGAGTAATCAGACCCTGAGCCAGGACATGATGCCATCGAAGAACCTTAGCACAATGCGGAAGGTATGTTTAATCTCACAATCTATTTTGAAATCGTCATCTCTCCTTTAGAACTGAGACTATCTCTTTTATTTTCCAGAACAAGCAGAATAGGGATCCTATATGTCGGGACCCATCGCCACCGGAGAACCACAGCTAGGACCTTCTAAAAGACAACGGCTCATATACTTTTATATTGTACAACATTTTATATTTTAATTTGTTTTGTATTTTAATTTTTAATATTAATAATCACTTACTTTTAATGGGAAATAAGCCACAATGTTACCAAAAAAAAATGATTTTATTAACGTTTCGAAGCCCAAATCGGGTTTCGTTGTCAAAATACAAAATACTACTAAAATAAACAAAAATGTTGTTGCTACGTAAGTAAAAAAAATTCTTCTAATAACTTATTTAATCTGACTCATTTATATTTTCAATTCAGACGTATATTATACATTTTAACCTTCGGATGACCAAGCGGGGGAAATTGTGACCCCAGCGTATGTTTTTCTTTAATAAATTCAAAAGTATTTTCAATTTTTAACTCATTATTTTTTTATTTGACTTTAATATCATTCTAGAGATCCTCATATTTTGAAATAAAAAAAATTCCCTATATTTTACGAATAAAAAATATATTCTCAAGTTGATGTTTAGTAAAATACAGTCTATTATGTGTAATTCCAAGTAGTTTTACGCTAATGACGTAGACTTTGCAAAGTAACAAGACAATTACTCAACATACACACTACACTTGACACTAAGACTCATGTTGTGATTGGCTGAATGACATAAAGTCCATGCCATAAAAAAAAATAATTAAAAAAATACTTCATTTTTTGTTAATTATCATTTTTGACATTTTTTACCTGGGGTCATTTTTCCCCCCTTGGTCATCCGTGTAACAAAAAAAGGTTAATCATCGGAAGGTTAAAATAGAAGACTTTAGAATGATATCGCCAATATTTATGAGTTGCGTTCCTGGGATGACTTTACTAAAAGATAGTTCATTCGATTACATGAAATCAATCCTAACTCAAGAATATCCGTCACAAAAAAATCGTAGCATGTGATCTGTCTTTAAAAAGACAACCAAATGCAACGATGACAGTGAAATTCTCGCGTTAGAGATTCCATAGTAAATCACGAGGGAAAAACGGGAAAAAACCTCCTGCTACTATCCCGACATCGTAAGTGTTTTATCTTACATTTAATTTACTTTTAAAAAACTAATACCAAATTCTGACTTTATTATGTTTAAATTAAAAATAATATTAATAATACATAGACATACAATAAATAATACTAAAATATAAAATTTGTCCTAACTCGATATCTTATTTACTTACTAATCGTGGTATTTTCTTTCTATTGACTTCCTCTTTCAGTATGGGTAACCACATCTTACTGGATTCTGCCGAGGAATTTGCCACACAATTGGTTTCATTTAGCATAATTAGAGCCGCTTCTCTGATTTTTCTCTTTTTACTATCTGATTCTTTCAAGACTATACTTGAATCTCTCCACTGAACTCTATGTTCATTACCCCATGCATGTTGACATATTTCAGATTATATTGTTATTATATTATTATATTATACATACTGGTATTAGTTTTTTTAAAGTAAATTAAATGTAAGACCAAATACTTACGATGTCGGGGTAGTATCACAATGTTTTTTCCTGGTTTTCCCTCGTGATTTACTGTGGAATCTGTAACGCGAGGATTTTACTGTCATCGTTGCATTTGGTTGTCTTTTTAAAGACATATCAAATGCTATGATTTTTTTGTGACGGATATTCTTGAGTTGGGATTGACTTGATATAATCGAATGAACTATCTTTTAGTAAAGTCGTCCCGACTGAATAAAAAAATCTTTATTATTAATCCTTTCTCCGCAACTGAGGGTATCTTATCAACTGTATTGTTTTTAAACAATAGATGATAAAATAAAAATATTGACAGTTCAAAAATGTGAACATTATTGCAATGTGTGTGGCCTAAGTTTGGGCTGAAAACTAAAATGTATTACATTTTTACAAAATTTTGGAATATGTAGACTCAGGGCTTCCCAAAATTTTTCGTACTGCGACGCCCTTGGGACTTTGCTATTTTTTTTGCGACGCCCCTCAGCCCAATCCCTAATAATACTTACACATTTTAGTACTAGGCTAGTAACAGGTTATAGTTAAGAACATATAACAAAAACACTATTTGTACATTTATTATTTTTATTAGAAATTAAGAACGAAATTAAAACATAGGCACAAAAATAATAAGGGATATTTATTTATGTAACTGGCTGGTTAATGTGAGGGATGTGCTTGCTTTTTTAAGCACAGCTTATGAAACCGGGCTTCAGTTTGGAAATTGCCACTCTCATTTCTTCTTCTACGTTTACGTTTGAGCTGTACTTGTTTTTAATTACTACTACAACGGCAGAAATCCCGTTTTGCACAGGTACGAAGTCGCAAATGATATTAAAACCTTTAATGCAGAAGTACCTACTGATGGCATGCTATTCATGAGAAACTGAGCTCCAAAAGCTTTAGGCTAGAATCACATGACAATTATGTCAGTTGTTCTTCTTCCTCTGTTGAAAGTGTCGATTGTGTGGATGACTGGAAAGGGTTTCTGACCCAGTCATATTGCTCCAGATCTTCGGGAAAATGTTTCACAAGGTGTTCTCTCAATGATGACATGTGTTGCGTAAATATATTTTTTAAAGAGGGATCGAAGATTTCTATCGATTTTTCTTATAGAATACCTTGTAAAGCAGGGAAAGAGTCAATTTCTTGATATTATAATTTTCTCTTCCATGAGAGCAACTTCTTCTAAAACCCAGTAATTTTATCTGCCAATTGCAGGATATGAGTATTGTTTCTCTGCAAAGACTTATTAAGATCATTTAATTTCTTAAACATGTCCAGAGGTATGCTAATTTTTTTATAAACTCTGAATTAATAAAGTTTTGCGCAATATTATGCGATTCTGTATGTATATACGTGTAAAATTCATTTCTTAATTCGTATACATGTGCGAGTACATGTATGCCGTTAATAAATTAAAGGCATTTCTTCACAAAGTTCTTGAAAAGTCTTGATTTCACGGATCGTGTGTAGTTCACCACTTTAATAATGCTATCCATCACAAAACTTAATTCAGGTGTAATTTTTTGCAGCTAAGGCCTCTCTATGTATGACAAATGTGTCCATTTTACACTTGGAGCCTTGGTTTTTATGAGAGCTTTTAGTCCTACATACTCCAGGCATCGCTCGGGCACCATCCGTACACACGCCTACACAGTTATCCCAGTTAATCTTATTTTCAGTCACATATCAGTTTAAAATATGGGATAAAAGTCAGCGCTGACACGCGACGCCCCTGGAACAAAGCCGCGACGCCCCAGGGCGTCGCGACGCACAGTTTGGGAAGCCCTGATGTAGACCATTTTAACAGTTATTTCCAATACAGATTTCAATCCTCTACAAATAGTTTCTAATGTCTTTTGATGTACAATAATTATTAGGGAAGCTGGAATTCAACAGTTCAGAATTTTACATTAAGTTAATGCAAAATTTTGACGCATGTCAAAATTCTCAATGTGTTTTAATTGTATTCATTTTTTTCGAATCCTGAGGAAACTAATAAATATTTTTGAAAAATTTAAACTCAGAATGAAAGACTACATTATTACCGAGGGCTGAAAGTCCCTGAAAACTTCTATAATGTTTATTTTAATAAGGGCTGAAAATAAAAGAGAAGTGTGATATTTAATTTCAAATATTTCATTCAATAGAATCTGCTTGTTTATTCTAAGGGGCTTTCCGCCCTCGGTAATAATGTAATCTTGCACCCTGCGTTTAAATTTTTCTAAAATACTTGGTTTTCTCAGGATTCGAAAAAAATCATATTACGATTCAAATGACAGTAAACTCTCGTGACGTAATCTCACCCTTAATGTTCATTGGTTAGTCGATTTAGGCAACCGTAGTAATGTCTAAGAACCGTGGGAGTAAACTTGCCTGCGGTTGGACCAATTAGAAACAAGCATTACGGCGCGGTAAATTTGAATCACTCCTCTTGGTTAAAAAACAAACAATAGAAGTAATTGACTATAAAGAAATGCCACAAGAAAATAGCTTCAGAACAACGTTAATAATCACGATAATTTAAGTTTTGTTTTCTTAGAGTCCTACCTTTTCTGATACTAAATTTGTACAATTTTGACCTTTTTTTTTTTAATTATTTGTGCTGAAAACTAGGAGAAATTTATCAAATTACAGCATTCTAATAAAAAATAAAGTTTTGAAATGTAAAAGGTGGGTTTTGCAAAGATCATTAAAAATTGGCAATTTTAAACTTACACTTTAGACCGAAATATTCGTCTGACAAAAAAACTAAATAGTGATATTTGTAGAGAATTTTGAGTAGGTACTTTAATTTCTGTTAACAGACCATACCATTTACTAGAAGTTAATAGTTTTCGAGGTTTAAGTAAAAAATCGAAAAAAAAAGCAGAATCTTTTTGCTATTTTTTCGCGATATATTCCGTCACGTTTATGTTCCGGCAAGAAACTTTGTCCGCAAACCTCATATTCGGATTCAGCAGCCCAAAATCCATATATAATGAAAGAAATCAGAACTACCCCAAAACTTTCCCACTAGGGGGCTCGTAGAGTACAAATTGACTGAATAAGTAGTCAAATACAAATGATAGGAACTGATCAGTATGACGTGTACAAACATAACTAACATTTAAGAACATCAACTGAGCGATTACAATTTGTTTCCAATGCTAACCTGACCAAAGAAAATGGAAACGTGAAACATTAGCAAGGTTCTGAAACTGTTTCCTTGTGGCACGCTTTTATTTATATCATGTCTATAGCCAGGCGCGGATACGGGGGGGGGGGGGGGGTCAGCGGGTCCATGGACCCCCTATTGTATTTAGTCTGTAAATATTTTTTTAATATTTATTATCTTTTTCTGTTAACTCTAAACTTTAAGCCATCAGTACAACACTAAATTACACGAAAACCGCTTTCAAAGAATTGAAAGAAGCCATAAAATTTAATAAAACACCCTTCTCTGAAAAATAATCTGCAGGCACATTTGTTTGGGTACCGGTGTAACCATAAACAACGGAAATATTTTTCTCAATTCAAAGAGTAACAAAAATGATATTTTAAAATGCAAATACATTACACTGGGTATCAACCTTATCTCATGAAAAGTCACATTTCAAATTTGCGATACAAAAAAGATATAAAAAATTGTATTTTACTAGATAATCCATGCATACCTACACATTGATGGGAGAAAGGTTAATCTTTATGGTAAAGAACGACCAGTGGAATGAATAGTCGGGAATTGTCTATCAATCCTTTTTAGACCAGAGCGCATCTGTAAAAATATTAGTACATTTAGACGTTGAGGGGTGACTCAAATTTTTTTAAAGAAATTGCTTGAAAATAAATTAAATAATAATATTTGATTTATCCTCCCTCTCAAAAAGGTCCGGAACATTGTTTAAATAATCAAAATGCCAAAAAATGAAGGAAAAATTCGATTTTTTTCTTCGTTTTTTGATTATAACTTTAAAAGTATTCATTTTCGAGAAAAGTTGTACTGACATAAAAGTTGCGCAATTAAATTTCCTACAATATAGAATTGGTTAAAAATTTTAAAAATAGTCACCCTTGTTGCAAAATAGCAATTATTGCGAAAAAAACATACAAAAACAAGTATTTGCATTTTAGGTTTTTCAACTATTTATGCTACACTTAAGACCTTCATATTTCAACCAGAAAAACTTTATGATACAGTAAAATAATACTGTAAATTTCATTAAGATAGGTTAAATAGATTTTGCAAAATAAACTTTGCAATCCAGCTTTCGCAAAAAAAATCATTTTTTCAAAATGTTACAGGACTGAAAATAAAGCAGACAGTTAAAATTTCTTTTTTTTTCGCATAGAAGTGTACTGTACCTTTCATTTGCAGTTTGCAAAATTTAAATCGATTAACTACCACGGCATCAGGAATTTTTGAAGTTAAACTTCTTTACTATGGAGGGTGAAATTTTATCACAGGCCAGGCGCATGCGCACACAGACAGTACCTATGTATTTCGTTGCTAATCTTTCAAGATGTATGTATCAGGGCAAATTAGTCATATTATATCATATAAAAGGATATATTAGTGTTAAGTAAATGTATTATTTATTATAATTTTTGTGACTTTGGGTTTGTCTCCCTCGGGAATAAGATATTTTATAATAATAGTAAGTATATTTACAGTATTTTTGTATACTTCACTTGGTCAGTATATGAGAAATTTTGTAACCTGTCAAAGCAGAAGGGATATAGCTCAGTGGTAGAGCTTGTGACCGGAGACCAAGAGGTCCCGGGTTCAAATCCCGGACGATTCATATTTTTTTTTATATTTTTGGTATAATATATATATATATATTATATATAATTTTTTAAAAGTGGTAGTTAAAGAAAGTTAGTTTAATATTTAAATAAAATACAAATAACCTGTTAAGTATATTAATTTCGTTGAAATCATAATAATAGAAGTATAACTTCTTACGTGCGTACAAAGTACACACATTCTTTTTTTTAAATAAACATTAATTATTTGTGCTACGCGCAGGACAGCGGATAGTTTGATCTGATTGGGCATTCCAATGACCTTTGATAATGATTGATACATTTTAATTTTTATTACATTTCGATATAAATAAATAAATTTGTTTATTGCAAAATAAAAACACATACTCTATCTTTTGAAATAACACTTTTTTTAGTAAAAACTTTCTTTGTTCATATATTTTTACTCAGACAATAAAAGTTTATTATTTTTAAACATATGCAATTGTTTAAACAATATTTCACAAACAATAATAAAATTAGTTTGATTTTTGTGGAATTAAAATATTAAAATACAACCAAATATAGAGTAAGAAAATAATATATTAGATAAAGAATGGAAGAAATTTTGGTGGAAATCAACTTGTGTGAATCGAACACCTCTGTCCTGCGCGTAGCACCAAAAATTAATGTTTATTTAAAAAATTTCCTGACGACGTGGCAATTAATCGATAGTAATTTTGCAAATTGAAAATGAAAGGTACAGTACACTTCTATGAACAAAAAAAAAATTAAACTTGCTAAATTAAAATGCAGCAACATTAAAAAAAAATAATTTTTTTTGCGAAAGCTAGATTGCAAAATTTATTTTGGAAAATCTGTTAAACCGATATTAATGAAATTTACAGTGTTGTTTTACTATATCATAAAGGTTTTTTCTGTAAAATATAAAGGTCCTAAGTGTAGAATAAATGGTTAAAAAATGTAAAATTCCAATACTTGTTTTTGTATGGTTTTTTTCGCAATTATTGCTATTTTGCAACAAGGGTGACTATGTATTAAATTTTTAACCAACTTTATATGGTAGCAAATTTAATTATACAACTTAAAAATCGATTGTCCTTCATATTTTGACATTTTGATTATTTAAACAATGTTTCGGACCATTTTAAGTGGGAGGATAACTCAAATACCCGTGTTGAGCTGGCCCCCCCCACTTGCAAAAATTAAAAAACAAGTAGCCCTGATCTATGAGCTATTTATGAGCTCTCATATTCCGCAAACTAAAAATTTTGAGCTCGTTCCACTGAGCAGGAATTTAATACCCTAGTGGGGGGGCTGAGTCAGCCCCCCCCCCCACTACTTAAAAATAGGAATATTGAATCGGTTTTTGCGGCAGAATTACGAGCTATTTATGAGCTCTTGAAATTATATAGTTTCGATTTTTGAGCTCATCCCCTTCACCCCCAAACAACCCTTTAATTGATTTAACTTAAGAGAAAGATGCTGATAAAACTTAAAATATATCGTATTGCGAATATAATTCCTATAGCTTATACACTCTAAGAATAAACTATTAAATCAAGAGCATTTCGATTATTGAGCTACAACCCCTTCGCCAGAAAACCACCCTATCTTTCCGGCTTAAGAGAAAGTTGTATTTAAAATGCGTTAAACTAATTATTTGGCGACTACATATCATTTAATAATTTATAAGCTTCCAAATTACGCGCATTTATATCAGTAAATTGCAATTTATTTTGTATAGTGCAGTCACTGAAGGTAAAAATCAACGATTACCATCAATTTCGGTGAAACTTCATCGATTTTCACGAAAATTGGTCAGTGGTTAGAGGATACGTCAAGAAACAAAGGTGACATGGTACCACCTTGAGCCTTTACCCTGAGGGTGGATACCGCCCCTTCTCGGGGGTGAAAATTATTTTATAAAAAATAAATGCACAAATCAATAAAAGAACAAATTAAAAGCAAAATTTATTATATAAAGTTAATAAAATAAGTCAATACTTTTTAAGTTATTAAAGATCAAAGATTTTAATTATTTGTGAAAAAAATGCACGTTTTGAAAAGGTTTTTTGTAAATCACTTAAAAACTTTAAGTTTTTACAAAAAAGTTAATAGTAGTTTAATTCGTATAGCTTATATTCTAAGAATAAACTCTTAAATCACGCGTCTTTCGATTATAGAGCTACAACCCCTTCGCAAGAAAACGACACCATATTCCCGGCTTAAGAGAGAGTTGTTATTAAAATAATTTAAATTAATTATTTGGCGACTACATATCGTTTAATAATTTATGAGCTTGCAAAATATACGCATCTCTATTATTGAATTGCCATTTTCTTTCTATAGTGCAGTCACTGAAGGTAAAAATCAACTAGTACCTTCGATTTCGGTAAATCTCCATTCATTTTCACGAAAATTGGTGAGCGGATTTTGATACTATCAACTTTTTCTGCATCTTATTTTTCATAGGTATTTCGAAGTACTTTGACAAGTATTTAGTACCTAAGTGTTATAAAATGCATCTCTTTCCCGTTATTTAAGCTTGAACCCTTAGATTTTAACAGTCGCGGAAAAAAATATACATTTAATTACCAATAACTTACTTTAAATTAACATTAAAGGGTTTTTCAAGTAAGCAATTTATTATATTTTTTATTAGCTTCAATTTTAGTGATGAAAACTTTTTTGTAAAAACTTACAGTTTTTGAGTCATTTATGAAAAATTCGCTCTAAAGCATGCATTTTCTTTCCAAAAATTAAAATATTTGATCTTTAATAACTCAAAAAGTATTGATTTTATTTAATCACATTATATAACAAATTTTGCTTACAATTTGTCCCTCTCTCGATTTGTGGGGTTATTTTTAATAAAGTAATTTTCACTCCCGAGAAGGGGTGACATATACCCCAGGCTAAAACCCCAAGTTGTTATTGTCAATTCGTGAAAATAAATGGAGATTTACCGAAATCGAAGGTACTAGTTGATTTTTACCTTCAGTGACTGCACTATAGAAAGAAAATGGCAATTCAATAATTGAGATGCGTATATTTTACAAGCTCATAAATTATTAAACGATATGTAGTCGCCAAATAATTAATTTAAATTATTTTAAGAACAACTCTCTCTTAAGCCGGGAATATGGGGTCGTTTTCGTGCGAAGGGGTTGTAGCTCTATAATCGAAAGACGCGTGATTTAAGAGTTTATTCTTAGAATATAAGCTATACGAATTAAAGTACTATTAACTTTTTTGTAAAAACTTAAAGTTTTTAAGTGATTTGCAAAAAACCTTTTCAAAACGTGCATTTTTTTCACAAATAATTAAAATCTTTGATCTTTAATAACTTAAAAAGTATTGACTTATTTTATTAACTTTATATAATAAATTTTGCTTTTAATTTGTTCTTTTATTGATTTGTGCATTTATTTTTTATAAAATAATTTTCACTCCCGAGAAGGGGCGGTATCCACCCTCAGGGTAAAGGCGCAAGGTGGTACCATGTCAGCTTTGTTTCTTGACGTATCCTCTAACTACTGACCAATTTTCGTGAAAATCGATGAAGGTTCACCGAAATTGAAGGTAATCGTTGATTTTTACCTTCAGTGACTGCACTATACAAAATAAATTGCAATCTACTGATCTAAATGCGCGTAATTTGGAAGCTTATAAATTATTAAATGATATGTAGTCGCCAAATAATTAGTTTAATGCATTTCAAGTACAACTTTCTCTTAAGCCGGGAAGATAGGGTGGTTTTCTTGCGAAGGGGTTGTAGCTCAATAATCGAAATGCTCTTGATTTAATAGTTTATTCTTAGCGTATATAAGCTATATGAATTATATCCGCAATACGATATATTTTAAGTTTTCTCAGCATCCTTCTCTTAAGTTAAATCAATTAAAGGGTTGTTTGGGGGTGAAGGGGATGAGCTCAAAAATCGAAACTATATAATTTCAAGAGCTCATAAATAGCTCGTAATTCTGCCGCAAAAACCGATTCAATATTCCTATTTTTTAGTAGTGGGGGGGGCTGACTCAGCCCCCCCCCACTAGGGTATTCAATTCCTGCTCAGTGGAACGAGCTCAAAATTTTTAGTTTGCGGAATATGAGAGCTCATAAATAGCTCATAAATCAGGGCTATTTGTTTTTTAATTTTTGCAAGTGGGGGGGGCCAGCTTAACACGGGTAACTCAAATATTATTATTTGAGTTATTTTCAAGCAATTTCTGCAAAAAAAATTTGAGTCATCTTTCAACGTCCATCTCAAAAGAGATGCGCCTTGGACTATTTGATACCGTAGGTATCTGGGATTATAATATAGTGTATTTTATCCGTAGAGTAAATGTGAGTCATGTGGCTAAATCTGGAAAATATAATATTTGTACTTGAGGTAAGTCTGGCCCCTCCTATTATGAATTTCTAGATCCGCGCCGGTCTATAGTGGATTGAACCACAATTATCGGTTCAATGAAAATTGCATTTTTAATTAATAAATATTTTACGTTTCGATTTACACTCCGGAAATCGTTCTCAAAAAAAGAAAAGAAATTATTCTGAAAAATTCTTTGAAGATATTTCCAGATCTCAGAAAAATCTTACTTACTTCTAATCTTGAATTTGGTGGAAATATTATTAAAAAAATATTAGCTTTTAGTGTTTTGGTTCTACCATATGTATTATACTTTTACTTCCGTTTCAGACTATACTGTTTTCTCAATTTGGAAAATTTGCAGAAATTCAGAACAGTGAAAGCAATAAATTGAAAAAAACGCAATGAAAAGATTTCAATTGCAATTTGCGTTGTATTTAAAAGTAATCGTAAACTTTTTGTGCACTTTTTTATTTAATTTACCGCAATTAATCGTAGATAATAACCTGTGGTTTTTAGTAATGTCTGAGTTCCTATTCCGGTCAGTTGACAATCACTCTTTGGGAACGCCACTTTCGCTTGCCTAAATAAGTTTTATATACTTTAATTGAGCATATCTAATTAATTAGGAAGAGAAAGATGTAAAAGTACTTTTTTACAGATATTATCCCTTGTAATTGATCAAATGATTCCGCAAGTTTTGTTTCTTTCTGAATAGTCAATTCAGAGCCGTGCGGTGCATCTTTTCAATATGATGCAAGTCTTCGAAATACCGCCCCTTAAGGAGGTAGGCGCAAAATTTCGGCTCCAATGTTTTTAAATGCATTCATCTTTTTTGAATCCTGTGAAAACTAATAAGAATTTTTGAAAAATTTAAACGCAGAATAAAAGATTACGTTATTACCGAGGGCCGGAAACTCCCTGAAAACTTCTATAATGTTTATTTTAATAAGTTACAGGGATGAAAAAAAAAAGAGAAAATTTAATGTGATTTTTAATTTCAAATATCTCATTCAAAAGAAACTTTTTGTTTGTTTTAATGACTTTCGGCCCTCGCTCGGTAATAATGTAATCTTTCATTCTACATTTCATTTTTTCAAAAATATTTATTAATTTTCTCATGATTCGAAAAAAAATGAATGCATTTAAAAGGATTTGGAGCCGAAATGTTGCGCCTGCGCTCTTAAACATTATTGAAACTTAACTTTTATTTTTACTAAATTAAACTACACAAAATGGACGAAAAATGTTATTTTAAAAACAAAACATACTTTAAATTAATTCGCAAATATTTTACCGCTATCCCTACTTTTTCTGTCTTTACACGGAAAATTACCTGTAGTAAAATTCACACTGGTATGGATATGTAAACATTACTACAATGTCATTCTACTTGAAAATGTCATCATTAACTTAAAGAGATGGCTTTTGAATGTTCTTGGATAACTGTTATTTGTTTAATTGCAAATTATTAATTCAGTTAATAAATTTGATAATTTTTTCACTGACTATATTTATATTCAGTGATTGTAATAATTTATATGTACAACAGAAACTAATACTCAATCGAGAAAAGAGGAGAAGGGTTAAAGTGATTTTTTAATAATATATTGTTACTATGGAACGCTTACAATTTTGAACATCTTTAACAACAAAATACTTGGATCACAGAATATATTATCCTGATGTATTCTCTGCTAGGATCTTCCACAAATAATACACAATAAATAACTTTTTATTAAGTTCACGTCTTAAATCAATTATTTATCAAATACACTATATATCAATATTATTTAATCAGCAACTCAAAATATTCCCGATACCATGTCAAATATTTAAAATTGTCACTGATTGTGACTGTCTGACTGACAATATGCTGACAATATTCTATTCGACTTCTCTTAAATGAAATATGTAAGATGTAAATATTAACATTAAATAACATTTACAAAAATTGCAATTTTACCCTTCTGACTTTAATTTTAGCAAACTCGTCAATCAGATGGGTGTAGTCTAAAGTAGCAGCTAGGACCCTCTTTAAATTAGTGCTATATTTTTGAAATTTGTTTGTCTTATGGAGCTTCGTAAATAGTTTTTAATAAATTTTAAAAAACTTCTTTCCCCACTAGCAACTGAGACAAAGAGTTTCAATAAAATTCTTAGAGAAACAACTACATTTAGGTTTAAAGGAATTAGGTTATTTTGTCACAAATAGTTCAGAACCTCTAAAGATTTCATGGAGTACGGTATCATTTGGGATATATCACGAAGTTTTTCTAGAAGATCATTGGCTTCTATATCTGATTCTTTTTCTTTTCTTCTCTTTTTCTATTGAAAGTAATAAATGAAGATTCATACAATACTGTTCTAATGTTTTATCATCTATTTCCCTCAATTTATTATCATATAAAAAATTTAAATTTTTAGTGTTTCTAGAAGAATCGATCAATCAAGGCCGTAATGACAATGTCTAAAATATAGATGAAATAAATGTTTTTTAAATTTATCTTCCACTGTTAAGAGCTCATCCACTGACTTTTCGTATTCAACATATCAAAATATCAACTTGACTTATATCAGGATTTTCTGCAATTTCCTTTGTCTGTAACTTTTCATTTTTTCGCTTAGGCAAGACATTGCTTTAAAATAATTAAAAATCCATAAATCGTATAAGTACCTCAATGTCGGAATAACAAAGAACTTATAGAAAAAGGTAAACGTGGTATGTGTAAAATATGTCTATACTTTCAGCTGACACTTGGTCTTGTATATATTTTTAAGTATTGAATGGTTCAATTTGTATTTTGATTTTACTGATTATGCCGCCCTTCTTGTGATGCCGCCTGATGCGACTGCCTCACTTCATAATAGCACGGCACGACCCTGAGTCAATTGATTGTTTATCTTATAGATTCGTTTGTGTTGTAAGTTACTATACAGATAGTATATAGACTAAGAGCCAGTATAGGTGAAATTTGCTTATCATTTTAGGCACGATAAGAGCCTATAACTTAAATAGTAGAACCTAAAGGAAACATATGAACACCGTGCCGTCACTTTTTAGTGGCACATGCTTCGACAGTCGCGCATCAAACTTTCTACTTATGAATGGGATAAATAAATTAAAATATACCCTCTCTCACTACAAGAATTATTTTTTTTAAATTTTAACCCACCACCCCTTTCCCTTTTCCCATTTCCATCCAATCAAAATCTTCATTTTTCGTTCTTATTTTTTTGGGAGAGATGCAATCAATTTTAAAATTTCAAAAAATTCACACGCATTGTTGCGGCTTGTACAAAACATGTCTATTTTATTGGGACCGTGCAAGTTCGGAAAAGCGACATCTGGTTTCATAGCTCAGCAACATTTTTCGCACTTTTAATTATATTGGCCAATCATATTGGTCCTGGTTACTGGACAATTTCCAAGGCCATAGCCCAAAAAAATTATAAGAAGAAAAAGTAATATTAAGGTTATGCTATTAAAAGGTAAATAATTGTATGTAGTAAATAAAATTAATTATTAAAAAGCACTGCTACAAGCAAAATACAATTAATTAAATTTACTTTTATATAATAATTGCAAATCATATCAATATTGTGGAGCAACAAATAATTTTTCTTCTTCATTGACAGTAGATATGAAATTTGACAATTTCAATTGACAATGAATTATTTAAGGAAGTTGCAAGATTTCTCCGCTATTCGCTCACGATCGTTTCTCGTATCCCCTCCAAGTACTGCACACGGCGAATAGACCCGTTTAGGTTGAGTGTACATAACCTAAATTTTTTTATTTTTTTTTGGTTCTATGTATTTGTTTTTAATCTTATGTATTTTATCAAGCACTATATTTCCAATAATTTTCAGATTTTTCCGTAAAGTTTGCCTTCGTCAAAAATCCGAAAAACTATTTTTTTAGTGTTGTTTTTGGGGATTATCCCTATTTTATATACTTTAAAATTGATCAGCCCAATGATTTTTTATATGTTATATGTAAATTAAAATAACTGAGTCATTTAGAACATTTTTTAAAAATGGGAGAAACAAGTTCAAACCTCCAAAAACCCCCTAAAAACAGTATTTTGGATTTTTTTAAGGTGGCAAACCTTACGGAAAAATCTAAAAAAAAAGAAATAAAGTATCTGACAAAACACACGAATTTAAAAAAATGAGACCTCCCCAAAAAAAGTTTTGAGGTTATGTACACTCAATCTACGGGTCCATAAAAACAGACATGTTTTGTAAAAGCCTCAACTACGCGTGTAAGTTTTTTGAAATTTTAAAATTGATTGCATATTACTTAAAAAAACGAAAAATTAAGATTTTGAGGGTGGGGGAAAGGCTGGTGAGTTACAATTACGTTGAGTCTTATTTTTTAATCACATAGAACTTAGAAAAAATTAAATAAATTGAATTCTGGTAGTGAGGGAGGGTATTTTAATTTATTAATCCCGCCCATAAGTGAAAAGTTTGATTTGCCACTGTCGACGAATGCGCCAATAAACAGTGGCGGCATGGTGTTCATACGCTTTCTTTTAGATTCTACTATTTAAATTATAGGCTTTTAAATTATCGTCCCTTAAATTATTAGCAAATTTCACCTATACGGGCTATTAATCTAATACCAATGGACTTTATTTTTTCGACTTTATAATTAGACAATAAAAATGAAAAATAATAAAGATCTTTTTCTATTGTGTTTTTGTCCATTTCCCGATTCTTCCTGGGTTCCTTCTGTCGACATATACCCTATATCAGGGATGGGCAAAGTGCGGCCCGCGGGCCGCATGCGGCCCTTCAGACATTTTTGCGGCCCGCAGAAAAAGTGAATTATTTTCATATAAAGAATGATTGTTTTTTAATTATTGCTAATAGTAATAATTAAATATAATATAAAAAGTCATTTTAGTTTTAAGCATAAAAAGTTTTATAATTACCCAAAAATTAATTAAAGCGAACAAATCATTCTCAATGGTGAATTTATTAAAGAAATTGCATTGGATGAAAGTGTTGATAGAACTGACACAGCTTAGTTATTAATATTTATTTGAGGAATTAATACCGATATGGATATTTATAAAGAACTGTTAACGGAATCCATGAAATCTCAAACAGCAGGAAACGATATTTTTGAAGTGTCAGGAATTTTCTGGAAAATTAGTGTAACAACGGACAGAGTACCAAATTTAAGATGAGCAAATATTGTCATGATGAGAAATCTTAAAGATGACGTTCATGAACAATTTCCAGAACACGATTTATTATTTTTTCACTGCATAGTTAGCTGGTATTGTGCAAAAATATTTTGCATGTCGACAATTCATTTCAATTATAAGTAATATTGTTAATTTTATTTGTTCAAGAGAATTAAATAATCATCGAGAATTCATAGCATTTTTGGAAGAGCTGGAAACAAAACACACTGATGTCTTAAGCCAGCCGCACACCAAAGAAACATGAAGCGAAAAACATGAAACATGAAACGAAAATAATGTTTCATATAACTAAAACACTGCTAAAAAAATCTCAAAGTCCGCATATCAATGAAACGAGTGTGATTCATGCTCATGACACATTTTTATTTTCGGAGAGTCTCATAAATAGCCGGTCGTATATTTGTTTAGCAGTGGTTTATTTCCATGAAACGTAATTTACGTTTCATGTTTCTTTGATGTGCGGTCGGGCTTATACCACAATCATATTCGATGGATAGGTTTAGGAAAAGTTCTTAAAATATGCTGCAAGTTAAGGAAGGAAATTGTTTTATTTTAGAAATGAAAAACTGCAACAAATTTGGTAAATTTACAATCTTTGAATGAACATGCGATTTTGCGTTTACCCTGCACTGTTTACATACTCATTTAAACATTTTAAACATAAGCCAAGCCGCACACCAAAGAAACATGAAACGAAAAACATGAAACATGAAACGAAAAACATGTTTCATGAAAAGAAAACACTGCTAAAAAATCTCAAAGTCCGCCTACTAATGAAACGAGTGTGATTCATGCTCATGACACATTTTTATTTTCGGAGAGTCTCATAAATGGCCGGATATATATTTGTTTAGCAGTGGTTTATTTCCATGAAACGTAATTTACGTTTCATGTTTCTTTGATGTGCGGCCGGGCTAACACTGCAGGGCAAAAGTTTATACACACACAAACTTGTAAAATGAAACTGAAACTATTCATTCATCATATAAAAAAGTTCGAACTCGTTCGTTTTCCATCATTAAAACAATATACCAGAAATATTTTTTTATTATTTAATTCTTTCAGAGAAACCAATACTTTTTAAATGCATTCATTTTTTTCGAATCCTGCAAAAACTATTAATTATTATTGAAAAATTTAAACGCAGAGTGAAAGATTACATTATTACCGAGGGCCGAAATTCCCTTAGAAAAAACAAAAAATGAGATATTTGAAATAAAAAATCATACTTAACTTTCTCTTTTTTTTTTCACCCCTGTAACTTATTAAAATAAACAATATAGAGGTTTTCAGGGACCTTCGGCCCTCGGTAATAATGTAATCTTACATTCTGCGTTTAAATTTTTCAAAAATATTTATTAGTTTTCTCACTATTCGGAAAAAACTAATGCAATTAAAAACATTTACCCGAAATTTTGCGCCTATGCTATTTGAATGCCTCGACAACTAAGGCCTTTGGCATGGTATAGTTGATTTTGCAATCAGATTATAGTGTAATGTGTAGCGTGTGCGTTGAGTAAATGGCTTATTACTTAGTAAAGTCGACTTCATTGTATTTACAAAGAGACGCTAATTGTATCCGAACGTCTGCAGTCCCTCAGGTGAGTGCTGATTCCACAAGAACATAAATTATTTTTAATTATTAATTTTTTATAATCTCGTTTCTGGCTGAATCACTAATGTGAATGCCAATACAAACAAAAAATATTATAAAGAAAAATTTCCTACCTTGCTAGGATTCGAACTCACAACCCAAATAACGTCATTTAATCAAAATTATGGGAAAGTTAAAAATTTTAATATGTTAACAAATGCGACCCTCGATAATAGACCAAAAACTATTTGCGGTCCTTACCAAAAAAAGTTTGCCCGCCCCTGCTCTATATTCTCTTAAGTAAGGATGTAGTGGCGTCATTTAATTTGATTCGGTCCCATTATCTCTCTCCTGTGCGTGTTTTTCTCCTCGGAGATTGAGTAACCAGTCATGTCCTTTATTTAGTCTGACCATCGTACTGGAGAACTTCCTCTGAATCTTCTGCCCGCTCTCTTGTCTTCAACTATATTCGTTCCATGTCTTCTTTTCTTCTAGTTCTATATCCAACGTATCTCAGTGTATTTTTGTTCATAGTTTTGATGAATCAAGCCTTTATGTTAAGTTCTTCTAGGATTGAATTATTTGTTCAAAGTGCGGTCCATGATATGCGTAACGCAATTCAAATGCCATTAAACGGTTCGAGTCGAATAACAAGCCTTCTGGGTTTGTTATGGAATTTACACTTAATTATCTTTAATGATCTATATCTTCGGTTTGGATTCTCTAGCTAGATATTTAATTTTTGAGAAACATTCTCTAGATTCTTGGAGGTCCGTGTAACTCAAAAAATTTAACTTAAACCCTCAAGGTCACTTGAACCACATCAACGAACTCCTGACGTGTCTTTTCTTCGCGGTTGAAGATAAACGGGCTTTACTGTATGACCCCTTGCTGTACACATATTTATTTTTAATATCCAGATTTAGCCATACGGCACACACTCCCTCTTAGGGGAAAATTGACTCATCCCAGATACCTATGGTATCAAAAGGATAGAGCTCTGGTGGGACTCTTTCCGTGTTATCGAGCCCTAGGTGACTTGGAATGCAGGTGTATCTCCCAAAAATTTTCGTACACTTCTGGCTGTCGCGAGTAGTACAGCTTTCTGCATGGTCTTATAAAAATGTTCATTCAGACCCAGTTTTTTATGCTTTCGAGGAGGGTCTTCGGAATGACTCTAGTAGTAGACATAATAATCAGTATCGTCTGGGTACTTTACATTCTCCATTGCCTTCGTATTTAAATTTCCAGATCTCTGTACTTGGCGATCTCTTCAGTAAATTTACTACGTAGATTATTGTTGTTAGGTATCGCCACATCAATTAGTGTTGTTTGTATTGTTAATTTATTAACTAGTACGAGATCTGGTCTATTATGTGCCACAGTTTGGTCTGTGAGCACAGTGCGGTCCCAGCATAGCTTGTAGTTGCCATCCTCAAGCATACTCTCAGGGACGTATTGATAATACGGGAGATGGTCCGTTTGGAGAAGTCCCAGCTTGATGGCTATCTCTTGATGAAGGATTTTTCCCACTGCGTCATGCCGTTCTTTGTATTCAGTTGCAGCAAATGCGTGGCAGCCCCCTGTAAGATGTTGGATAGTTTCTTGGGCATATCCATTGGGGATCCATATCGGCATCTGTCGTTTTGAATCTGAGGGTCTTTGACGAAATATTTCAGGTAATTTCTGGTTGGTATAACCTGATCCTGAATGGCCAGTAATGAACCCTCCGTTTCAAGGAACATCTTTCCTGATGTCAACCAATAGTTCGACGCTGCATTGTCGACATAGTCTTGGCTGACCTCATTGGGATGTCGCCCGTGTAGAGGTTTACCCATCCAGGTGCGCATTTTTTCGTCTTTAGTGAGGTGGTTTATGCGCATTTCTGGTTCCCTCAGTTTGATCGGTGTTGTGTCATCTACTGCGCAAATAGCGCGATGTAGAGTAGATGTCTCAGCTTGCATCTGAAAATAAGATCTTAAATTAACAATTTTTTTATCTAATTGCTCACCTATATCCATAAGTCCTCTTCCTCCTAGATTCCGTGGTAATGTCGTTCTTTCTACTGCACTTTTAGGATGGTGTTTTTGTGCCTTTGTGAGGTGTGTTCGTACTTTTCGCTGAAGATTTTCTATATCTGTTTTTTCCACTTAACAATACCAAATGAATAGCTAAGCGCGGAACAAGCGTAGGTATTTAGTGCCTTAAACAAATTTTTCCTGTTAAGCTGTGAACGAAGCAGCTGTTTTATCCATCGTACAAACTCAGTAGTTGTCTCAGTTTTCATTTGCTTATGGTCAATTTTCCGCGCCTGCTTTATTCCAAGATATTTGTATATATCGTTTTCACCCATGGCCTCGATGTTCTGGCCATTTTGCATATCGAATCCACCGGGCTCTATCTTTCCTCTGACTTTTTTTAATATTATTTTTGTCGTTTTATTTTGCATTGAATTTAATGTGCTGCTTTTAAGATCACTAGTACAGGAATATAAGAACAGAGACCACAACACAAGCAACAAAAGCGGCAAGATTAAGTGGTTGCCTTCGAGAAACCATATGGAGAAACAAATATCTGACCACGGAAAGCAAAATAAAAGTATACAAGACAACAGTAAGACCTGTCCAAACATATGCAGCGGAGACAAGGACCTATACAAGAAAGACGAAACAACAAATCAACAATATAGAAATAAAAGTATTAAGATCAATAGCGGGAATATCATTAAGAGACAGACATAGCAACAGAAGTATACGAGAACGATGGAAAATTCAAAATATTAACAGGTGGATAAAAACAAGAAAGAAAAACTGGAACGAATATGTAAACCGAATGCAACCAGAAAGATTAGCGAACATCTGTAAAAACAACAAGCCGTATAGCAGAAGACCCGTTGGAAGGCCACCGAAAAGGTGGAAAGACAATGTACAGTCAACAACAACTGAAACAGAATAAGAGGCAGACAAACAGGAGTAATCCTAGTCGCGCGAAGAAGAAAAAGAAGCTTTTAAGTTTTCGTCTTTCTTTTACAAGGGCTAAGAGTATCTTCAGTCATCTAATATTTTTTCTTATCTATTTGGGGTTTGTGTTATTGAAGGATTCAGCGATCTACTTCTTAGTGTATTCCCATGTTTTTTCAAGGTAATCTCCGGAGGTTACTGGTAGGTCAGCTTTTGCGAATGCTTCTCTAAACCAAAGACTATTCTCTTTCCGGTTAACGCAAAACAGATAGTCAACCTTCAGGTGGTAACATCACGACCAGTTGTGAATCCCGTTATTTTACGTAAAGCACTCAACACCACTTTTAAATAAAAACATTTTCAATACGACATATTTCCAGTTAGGAGTTTGCGCGAACATCTTAAAATTATAGGGCTAAGCTGAAAATTTGTTAATAGCTTAACGGTGTCTAGTCGGACAAACTTTGATGTACGATAACACTAGAACAGAGTAAGTTTTAATTTCAGGTTTCGAACGTCAGACTACATAAACCTCCCATGTGTTTTGTCGGACAGAACTTCCAATTAATTTGTTACCCTTTCATTAAACTCGCATGCAAAAATCAAACTGCTACTTATCACCAATATAACTCCTGTCTTTTGACATGTTCTACATTAAAATGCCCAACATATTTGTAGGACAAACATTTTTTCATATATTATATAAAGTTTGCTATTGAGTAAATTTCCTGCTAAGTAGTAATTGCACGAAAGCTCTAAAATTATCGATTTGTTTCCCGAGCGACACTTTGACAGTTTTAATTTGACACGACCCGAAGGGGCAAGAAATTATGTCAAAGTGACACGAGTTCACAAGTCGATCATAATTTTAGAGATCAAGAGAAATTAGCTGATATCATTTCATGAATAAAACTGCCTTTTTAAATAATTTTAACTAATATTTTATTTATATCTTCACCTGAATATTTGCTAAACCTGTTTCTTGGTGTTCTCTGTGACAAGTTTTAAAACATTAGTTGTCATTAATGTCACTGAATGTTCATTTTTGCATAGTAACGAAGGGCATCTTACGTAATGATTGACGACGGGATATTATCAAAAATTATCGGGTATAATATCACAAAAGAGTGACAATAAATTAAAAATAATGCGACAGTTTTTCGAATGAAGCGAAAAATTAATTAATTCATGCTTCATTTCAAAATATTTTCTTATTTATTCTTACTGTCGTGTGCTACTCGTAAGATTATTTTTTAATACGTATATTATGGATATTTTCTTAAATGTGACAGTTGTCAAAACTAGTAAACTGGTTGCCATTAAACAGAAACAATCTACTTAAAAAAATTCTATCGGCAATTTTCTACAGTAGATAATTCTCAGTATAATTTTAATCTGATTGGACAGAATTAAAAACGTGATCAAATATCTTACTATACGATTGGAAGTTAAAATCATCAAAAAATAATCGGGTATAATATCACAAGAGAGTGAGAATAAATTGACAATAATTCGACAGTCTTTCGAAAATTGGTTGTCTGGCAATAGGCTATTGCCCAATGACAACAAATTTGAGAAAAAACGATTATTTTTTAATACTTAGGTACATATAAAATTCAAGTCTTTGTATAAAAACGGTCAGTGACATTGTTCCCAATTAATGTGACACACATTTTTCAACTTGTCAAAGTGAAAAGCAATGTTTAGCAAATATTTAGATAAAGATATTAATAATATATTAGTTACTTTATTTATAAATACAGTTTTATTCATGAAATAATCGTACCGAAGTAAATCAAGCTCTTAAATGTGCCTATTTGTGATCTCCTCGTGACAATTTGACAATAGATGCAGAACTAATAGTTATTTATGAAACAGTTCGTGAAGTATGCTTTTTGCGAACGCACGCGATATTTAGAGCACGAGCGACAACGGAACGAGTGCTATACATCGCGTAAGTTCGCAAAAAGTACTTCACGCACAGTTTCATACAATATTTTATCTTCGATAAACAAATAAAAAAATTGTAACTCTTCTCCACTGGAATTCATTTATATTCTACAATTTTTAAAACTTTTACATTTAAAAATTTTAACTAGTTTCAAACCACGAAACTGTCAAAATTTTTATTGTAGATTATTTTTTAATGATTTTAACTTCCAATCGTATAGTAAGATATTTGATCACGTGTTTAATTCTGTCCAATCAGATTAAAATTATACTGAGAATTATCTACTGTAGAAATTCACCGATAGAATTATGTAGATTGTTTCTGTTTAATGGCAACCAGTTTCTTAGTTTTGACAACTGTCACATTTAAGAAAATATCCATAATATACGTATTAAAAAATAATCTTACGAATATCACACGGCAGTAAGAATAAATAAGAAAATAATGCTTCATTTTTACTCAAATTTGTTGTCATTGGGCAATAGCCACTCGAGCCCTGCGGGCTCTCGTGTCTATTGCCAGACAACAAATTTTCGAAAATCTGTCGCATTATTTTCAATTTATTCTCACTCTCTTGTGATTATTATACCCGAAAATTTTTGCTCAATTAGAAATCCAATGAAATCAATT
The DNA here is from genome assembly GCF_917563875.1 of Diabrotica virgifera virgifera. NCBI lineage: Eukaryota > Metazoa > Arthropoda > Insecta > Coleoptera > Chrysomelidae > Diabrotica > Diabrotica virgifera. The sequence goes on along the minus strand of NC_065448.1, from coordinate 160,097,074 downwards.
AATTTGTGGTCATCTGATTGAATACAACCAATAAAACCAACATTTTACTGAAAACAGATCCCATGGGCTGTTTTCACTCAATCATGTAGCTATGGATACCTATATTTCGTTTCATTTCGATTTTGACATTTCAAATATTCAATATTTCAAAATGTCACGATTTGGTTGTAATACTGATGAGAATATTAATGAAATTATCGAATCAAATATACCAAAGAATACTGTTTACAGTAAAAAATTTGTATGGAAAGCGTTTATGGACTTTTGCAATGATAGAAAATATGAATTAGATGGAAATCGGACGGTGGAAGAATTGTTAATTGCACATTTAAATAAATTGTTTCTGCTCTGTATTTTTTTTTCATAACCAGCAAAAAATTTTCTATCCGAATAACTCTCGAACATTGATAAATGCTCAAAAATTTTTTAACAACTTTCTCAAACTTGTTGCTTACAGGCAACAGACCTCCGCCTACGGCGTCGGTCTGATTCCAAGCAACAAGCTTTCGAAATCTGTTATAAAATTTTTTCGAACAATTATCAATGTCCTTGGGTTATTACTACTGATAATTTATTGCTCATATTGTCATCACCATGACAACGCGAAAGTTAAGGATATTTGATTATATGAAAGTGTGTATTTGATTATAATAATATGTAAACAGTGCAAAAAAGTAACTCCCATTTAAAATACATTGTTACTTCACGCACACTTTAAACCCTTCACGCACTGCTATCTATAATGACCGTTTTCACGAACTAAAAACTTATACATAATATGACATAGAGTCGATAAAAGTATATGCTTGATATTTTCTTAAATGTGACAGTTGTCAAAACAAGGAAACTGTTGCAATTAAACAAAAACAATCTATTAAAAAAATTCTATCGGTAATTTTCTACAGTAGATTATTCCCAGTATAATTTTAATCTGATTGGACAGAATTAAACACGTAATCAAAAAAATATTCACTTTCATTTTTATTTCTGTAGCTTTTTATTGGTCAGAATCTCCTATGAATGAAACAACCAGTACAACCTGCCATATCCGGACCTGTCATATCTGGACCTCCCCATATCCGGACGGTTCTGCGCCGTCCTGATCTACCAAAATCTACCGAGAAAGGCAATCCTGCTGTTGGACAACGCACTAAAAAAAGAACTAAAAGCTGGCGAAATAATGTATTATAGAATCTATAAAACGTATATATCGACGAAAGTTATTTTCGGCGTTGATTACTGCAATGTATGAAGGAGAAAACATTTCAGAGACTGTAAAAGAAGTAGTGGTCTTGATATCCGGATTTTTTCATATCCGGATCGGTCTGTCGCCACACTGATCCGGATATGGCAGGTTTGACTGTAATTACAATCATTAACTTGTCAGGATGACAAGTTCCACAATTAAAACTTCCCCTGTTCCTATGTTACCATACATCAAGATTTGTTCGACTAGACACTGTTAAGCTATTAATAAATTTTTAGCTTGCTATTAATAACTGTTTTGAAGATATTCTTCTTTAGACGCGATTCGATTGAGGGTAAAATTGTACATATATCTGCGCGCCTGAGCACACAGACAGTATGTAGTTCCTTGCTAATCTTTCAAGATAGGTATTTATGTATCTGTATCCGTGCAAATAAGTCATTAAAAGAATATATTAGTGTTTTTAGTAAATGTATCATTTATTATAATTCTTGTGTTTTTGGATTTGTGTTTCTCTGTAGTAAAATAATTATTTTTCCACCTACCTCTACCGAAAGTATACTTTTCCGGACCTGATTGTAGGGACCAAAGTTGTACTTTTCCTCCCTAGGGAGGAAAATATTTTTCCTCCCTAGGGAGGAAAAGTAAAAGTGACGTCATAATATTTAATTCATGAAATATAACTTATTCACGCCCTGTAAAATATCTATTTTCTATTACGTAAGTATCTATACATTTTAACGTTTATTTATAAAACACCCTTTATTTTGCAGAATGGTAAAAAACAGTAAATTGTTATTTTGATTTAACAATATTTACATTAATAAATTTGACTTATATTTGACAGTTGACAGTTATATTGTACCTACTTGGTAGTCGTAGTTCTAATAAATTTTGTTGGTTAGTTATTAAATAAATTAAGTAAAAATGAAAAAATACTTGTTATTTGAGGAAGGTGGAAAAACCATATGTATAACATGGGAGTAAAGTGCCTTTTCCTCCCTTGAATGATTATTGCCCTCCGCTACGCGTCGGGCAGTAAACTTCATTCTCGGGAGGAAAAGTAGCACTTTCCTCCCTTATTATACAAATAGGTATTACACTACATAACATTTTTACACTACTTGTCGCCGTGTTGTGTAATTATATCCGGAACTTACATGTCAATTAGAAGGACCTCGCTGGTGTAGTTGGTAGGGCGTTAGCTCCGTGATTGGAATGACGCGGGTTCAAATCCTGGGCGATTCATATTTTTTTTATTTTTGGTTGTTTTAATAAAAAATTTTTGAAAGTGGTAGATAAGAAAGTTAATTTAATTTTTAAATAAAATACAAATAACCTGTTAAGTATATTTACTTTGTTGAAATTACCTATATAATAGAAGAATATCTTCTTACGTGCGTACAAAGTACACACACATTCTATTTTGATACTCGGGATCCACGCCTATTAGCATGCAACAAAAATATTGAAAACTCTAAATTTGCATAGGTACTATTAGATCTGAATCCCGCGTATGAAAACAAAGTTGATTAATAGCTAGCTGAAAATTTGTTAATAGCTTAAGGGTGTCTAGTCGGACAAACTTTGATATATGGGAACACTGGAACAGGGGAAGCTTTAATTGTGGAACAGGTTAAAAATTTGGAACGGTCAGACCACGAAAACGGCACATGTATTTTGTCCGACAGAACAGACTTAAATTCTCCTAACAGAGATTAAACTCTCATGCAAAAATCAGACTGCTATTTATTCACACATACCTATATCAAAGTTTGTCCGACTAGACACCGTTAAGCTATTAACAAATTTTCTGCTTGCTATTAATAAACTTTTTTTTTGGTACGCGAGATTCAGGCCTACTAAATTTGCATAAAATTTATTCATCAAAACATACACGCGAACAGGTCAAATAGCTCAAAATCACTCCACTTATATAAAAAAATCTAACCCTGTAATTATTATTCGGTCAACTTGAAGAAGTAAAGGTTCGTGTTTGGTTTTCTAATTGTCTGATGCCGTCAAAAACGACCGAAAAAACCGTACTACAACAAACAAGTTTACAAGAATGGTTATGCTATCAAAAATCCTATTAAAAATTAAGTAGTTGCTTATTCAAAAAAAGTACATTGTATATTTCCATACAATTTAACCATGTTACACTATTTTTTTGATATATCGTAACAGGTGTATCAACTCTACGTACTTATCACTGTCAATAAGAGAGGTGGGAAGTATCGGTCACTTTGATGACTTAAATTCTTAGATATGTAAAGAAGTAAGTCTGATCTAGAGAAGTACTCACCGACTTTAAATTCCAATCGTAAGGTGATGCTTCATATGATCTGTAAAACAATTAAATCGTTAAAAAATACAAGATTGATAATAAATTAATGTAAACTTGTCATAAGTAAAGAATATTAATGGTATTCACTATTTATGATTTATTTTGTTATTCGAGATTTTACGCATAATCACTTTCATAAGATATCCCAGAATAAGGTTCAAGAGGTCGCTCAAAGTAAAACTGGTCCTAATTTTTTTAAATATGTATATTTTTTAACAAATTGTTTCAAATTTTTAACGAAAAAGATAAATTTAAGAGAAAAATTACAATTGACCTTTTTTGTTCAGAATGATTCATAAAATACTATTGGCAGCCGACCGTACTAGGACTTGGATTTAGATTTTTGGTGAATTCACAAATAATATTTTCAACAAAAACTTTTCGTTTATAAATTCGCAAATGTGTGTGTGTTATTGCGTTGCCGCTGTTGAAATATCTAGAGGCCACCTTGCGATGGATTCCTATGTAGTTTTGTCTTCTGAATCCAAATCTGAAAACGACATTTCGCTATCTCTAACCATCTTCGAGATATACGACCTCAAAATCGTCATTGTGACGTCACAAGCCTCCTTTAAATTGTCATTTTCTTCCGACATAAAAACGTCAACTCTACTTTGTTTTCGTTTGACGCAACTAAACGTCAACATAAAATTGAAATGTCAGATAAACAAATTTTATTTATTTATGTTAAGAGGAAACAGTAGCGATCAACAGGTAGCCAAAACGCGTTCCAAGATTGCGGCTGTAATTTTGAATATTTTTTCGAGATATTTGGCACACGTATTCGTAATAAAATAAAAAATGGCGGTACAGAGCCCAATTTAAAAAATATATTAATATGTGGAAATTACTCTGTAATTAAATACAATATTAAAAAAACGAGCCTGTACCGCCATTAAGAAGAACAAAAAAAATACACTTTCTTCAAATAAACCTTTTTATCCGATGCCTAGATTTTGTGTCATTTTGGAACTACTAAAATTTTTTATTTCATTAGTAGTTCCAAAATGACACAAAATCTAGGCATCGGATAAAAAATTTATTTGAAGAAAGTGTATTTTTTTGTTCTTCTTAATGGCGGTACAGGCTCGTTTTTTTAATATTGTATTTAATTACAGAGTAATTTCCACATATTAATATATATTTCAAATTGGGCTTTGTACCGCCATTCTTTATTATATTACGAATACGTGTGCCAAATATCTCGAAAAAATATTCAAAATTACAGCCGCAATCTTGGAACGCGTTTTGGCTACCTGTTGATCGCTACTGTATCACCTTAATGTAATGTTAAATTACAGTTCACTATTTTCAAGAAAAACTGTTTATTTTGTATTTATTAATTTTTATTAGATATCAAATATATGTTATACGAGGTATGTCAAAAAATATGAAGTTCAATCAAGATTAAAGTATCTTTATTTTTCACAATAATGAAAAGTGTTATTATAAAAAGTTGTTTGGAGTTAAAAACTATGTTCTAATATGCAATTATTACTTGTACATCCTTCTAAAGACAAAAAAAATATTTGAAAATTTTTTCTCAAATTACGGATACCAATATCATTTTCATTCATAACTCTTTTATTATTAATTTTACAAAGAAAAGTTATTCTTCATAAAAAGATCTGCATGGTCTAAAATCTAAGATGCAATCATCATATATCAAATTTTATCAATTTTATTCGAGGTATGTAAAAAAATATGAATTTCGCTCAGTAGAGTGCCTTTATAGTTCACAATCTTTAAATTAGGATATAATTGCATATTAAAACATAGCATTTAATCCTAAACAACTTTTCATAATTGAAATGTTCCATATTATGAATTTAAATACGTAAATAAACAAAGTTTTCGTTATGATAATGCTCGCATTTTCAGCTTGTTTGCTTGTGTTTTTACGAAAAACGATCAATTTTAGAGAAAAATTACAAGAATCCTTTTTTGTTCAGAATGATAAAAACAAAAATTTTGTAGGTATCTACAGGTCAGAAAAATTAAATTTTACAATTTGTTTTAAAAAAATTGTTTCAATAAGTTAGGGCCACTTTTCACATGGAAGGCCTCTTGTACCTTATTATTCTAGAGTATCTCATGGAAGTGATTATGAAAAAAAATTTCAATAAATTATTTTTTCTACGACCGTTTAATAACATGCTCATTATTCGCTATTTTTTCATAGATAATAGCACCCATTACTGTACCCGTGAGTAATAATTCATTACTCACGGGCTGAAGTTACTCACGGGTCATTACTCACGGGCTGAAGTTAGATTCAAGTGGCGCATGCCACTTTTAATATTAATCGTATAAAAACTGCAAATAAAATTACTTAAAATTGTTTATTTAATACAATAATTATTGTAATTTATACCAATAATTAACTTCGAAAAATTTTTAAATGAATTTTAACTGTAACAATGTCAGTATATTTTTTACGTTTATATCATGTTTACTAAAAATTTTGACGTTTATCATTTAATTTAGTGACAGTGACATTAGCGCATTTTGTTTATGGTAATTGGAATTTATAACCAATATTGTGTTTGTTTTTCAAGTTATATTGTGTTAAATATGTTATAACATGTTATATATAGTTATATATTATTATATTATACATATATAGTTAAATATAAATGTACATTATAACTATGTATATATATGAAATACGTCCACCGACAACAGCCATTTCCTATTTATTAAATTCACTGACAGTAAGTAGGTACAAATGTAAGCTTATAATTTTTCGGAAACGAATAGAACTTATATTGACTATTTCTAGTTGTATTTTTACAATAAATAAGAATTTAGTAATAGTAGGCAACCAATTATTCAGCCACGTACCTACTAGGGGTAATTAGGTATTTTTGTAAATTATTATAATTTAAATCTCGAGTTGTTGATAATTAAATTCTTTACTAATTAAAATAAAAAAAGGTCGTAGAAAAAGTATAGTATTCTAATCGCATGTAATGGCTATTACTCACTCTGATGAATTACGACACTCGCCTACGGCTCGTGTCGCAAACTTCATCATCGTGAGTAATAGCCATCATTACATGCTCGTTGAATAATATACTATTTTTAAGACCGACCCGCCAATATACAATTTCTGGATATATTTTTGTCCAGAAAATACCGTTTTACTGGTCAAGACCTGTAAATGAACGTTAGGGACGGGCAATAGTAATTTACGTAACAAGTTCCGAAAGTGATATTTTACGAGACAAGTAGGAAAATTCCAGGGCGATCCGTAGGCGAGTCCTGGAATCCTGCGAGTCTCGTAAAATCACTTTTGGATCGTGTTACGTACAATATTTTTTCTGTAGCCGTTTTGTATGTTAAAAAGAATATAATATGTATAAACTTTACTTATGAACTTTTATGAAACACTTTAATTATGACAAGCGTTGTCATAATAAAATACAAAGTTGATGTTATTGTCAAAGCCGTTACCTAGCTACCCAAATTCGTCCCGAAAGTAAAAAGAGCGTCCGGAAAGTGAAATAATTAGTCCCGAAAGTAATTACTTTCGGTACCAGTTGCGTAAAATGGTACTTTCGATTTAATAAAGCATACCGAAAGTTTTATTTTCGGGACCGCTGCAGAAAAAGCTTTTATCGCCAACAGTCACTAAAGTCGTTCATTATTGTACTCAATTGATGCCATTTGCGGCAGTAAAGTAACACTTTATTGTACTGAAAGAAGAATTTTATTTTACCTGCCGCGATTAATCAAAATAAACTGAGATTGAATGTAAGTGGTCGATGGCAGTAACTAATCGATAATCTATTTGAGTGAACGTAAAATTTATTTACTTTAATTATTAAAATTATTGCACAAAATTTATGTTATTATTAATTAAATTTATGTCAGAAAGTGAACTTTTTTAGTATTTTGCAATTATGTTCATAAAACATAAATCAAAACTTTACAGATTTAGTAATTAGGTACTTATTCAATAGTGATAACATCTATGCATTAAACATCGAAATCGGCCATCATGCATAAGCTTTCTGTCATCTTCATTACTGTCATACGAAATTTTTATTTCATCTAAAATAATAAAATTCTTAAATCTTTTGAGTTTTGTATTAATGCAAATACAAATTGTATATTATGAAATGGTGTTTTTGTTAATTCGATTATATGTATGTAATGTAATGATAATTTGTTAGCAAATATATTTATTTAGATTTTCTACTATTCATCAAGGGAAAAGCAACTGCGATGCGAGAGGCTACACGTCATAAACTAACGTAAGTATTAACGGTATTTTTAATTTTTGGTATTTTATTTTAAGTGTTAAAATTGGTTTCATATTTAAATAAAAGTACGATTAACTGTTTAAAATATATTTATTTCGTTTAAATCATAATAATAGAATTATAACGTCTTACGTGCGTACCAAGTATACACACTCTGTTTTCATTAGGATGTAATTAAGTAAGTGTTAATATTTTTTATGATTGGCGATAAAATTTTGTATGCACCACGTCAGTAAATACTATTTATCGAACTCGTCTGTTATTCGCCTCGCTCGCTAGGCTCGCTCGGCTCATAATATCAGACTCGTTCGATAAAAGTCACTTTACTGACTCGGTACATAAATAGCTATTTGTATAACAAGGGAGGAAAGTGCTACTTTTCCTCCCGAGAATGAAGTTTACTGCCCGACGCGTAGCGGAGGGCAGTAATCATTCAAGGGAGGAAAAGGCACTTTACTCCCATGTTATACATATGGTTTTTCCACCTTCCTCAAATTAATAACAAGTCATTTTTCATTTTTACTTAATTTATTTATGTAACTAACCAACAAAATTTATTAAAACTATAACTAACAAGTAGGTACAATATAACTGTCAACTGTCAAATATAAGTCAAATTATTAATGTAAACATTGTTAAATCAAAGTAACAATTTATTGTTTTTTACCATTTTGCAAAATACAGGGTGTTTATAAATAAACGTTAAAATGTATAGATACTTACGTAATAGAAAATAGATATTGTACAGGGCGTCAATAAGTAATATGTCATGAATGAAATACCATGACGTCACTTTTACTTTTCCTCCCTAGGGAGGAAAATTACAACTTTGCTCCCTACAATCAGGCCCGGAAAAGTATACTTTCGGTAGAGGTAGATGGAAATAACTATTTCCGGTCCCTATATTTTATTTTCCAATCGCTATTTTATAACACAGACTGACTTGATTCCGTTACTATGACAACGACGTTGCCATTTATTATGATATGAAAGTGATAAGTGCCAGTTGATTTTCAATTTGTTGGTTGTCAAACTTGTTTGGCGAGTTCGCAAATTTAGAAATATGGATTCAGATTTTGAATCCCTTCGAATTCGATTCTATAAGTCTTCCCTTCAGATATTTAACAGTCACAATTGTATATTTAACATAAAAATATTCAAAAGTAATGTACCTATTTATTCAGTTTATGCACTTATATTCAGTATGTAGTTTTAGTATGTGTTAACCATTTTATTATATTATAAAGTAAAATAAAGTAAAGAATTTTTTTCTTCAAACGTCAAATAATGATCACATTACTTATCTAACTTGATCCTGTCAAAGTTTGATGTCTCCGCCGGCAGCAGTTTTTTTTCCCATTTCTTTACGGCGGAGGGAAAAATGTTGTCATGGCAACAATATGAAACATGTCACAAAGCAACAATACAAATGTCATTAACAACAATTAAACATCATTTTTATTTATAGTAATATTAAAAGTACAATTAGTTAATGAGGCATTTTCAAAATTGAAACCGTGCAAAAATGTTCCCGACTCTTGATACGCATTGGTAATTGTTGATGATACTGATGGTCGAGCACAACTTTCAGCAATCATTCCCGATGTTGGCGAATTATGAGAGTTTAAAATTTTTTGAGCATTATCGTTCTTATTTCTTATTGAATCCTCTATATATCCTTCGGCAACCGTGCTTGATTTCCAGCCCCCATATCGTTTGAGGCATTCTAGATTTCCGCATCCATCAATTAAAAGTGTTGCTGAAGTTCGTCGTAAAGAGTGACCCGTGTATGCGCTTGCATCGTTTAAATTTAAATAACTAGCTACTTTTTGGGCTACTGCGCTGATCGAATGTATTCCCATGACGCTTCGGTAACACTTTCCATTTTGGTACTTGATAAAAAATCATTTTTCTGTGAAATTTTCAGGCCGCAGTGATGCATACTTATTATGAATTGTACTATATATGGTTGAAAATTGCTACGTTTGAAGAAAAAATAGTATACTTTTTTCGGCAAAGAAGCGACTTTTCTTGACTTGCCCTCTATTACGCGCCTCACTTCGTTCGGCGCGTAATATCGGGCGCGTCAAGAAAAGTCATGCTTCTCCGTCTCATAAAGTAATATACTATTAAATCAAAATGTTGGTTTTACAACCGGCCGAAAATAAATTAGTCATTTTCAGGTCTCCCCAATTTTAGAGGGATCTGCTTGGCACGACCTGAAAAATACCACTTTCCGGTCTTGTAACACAAATAACTATTTCCGGACGAACCTGAGCTTTTCTAGCGTTGTGTATATAAATATAAAACCTTATTTCAGACTTCATGACTTTTGTCTTTATTAATTTGTTCAGATACTTAGAATTAGCTACGCACGAGTTAATATAGCTGATTATGAAGGGTAAAATTGAAGGGAAAAGGGGTCCTGGTAGACGACAAATATCGTGGCTGAAAAACATACGCGACTGGACCAGGTAAAACACACAGACACTGTTCAGAAAGCAGAAGATAGAGACGATAACCATTTGCAATGGTTAGAACCAACTTTCATTAGTGAAGTCGGCACTATAAGAAAAAGAAGAAGATTATTTTCTGTTTTCTGTTTCCTGTCAGATACCTCTAATAATCTAAGATTATTGATCTAAGATTATGCTAGCCTTGCTTGAATTACCCTCTACATTTAGCTTTATGTTTAAAAAGCGCACATTTAAATTTAAAAGTTGACGTGTATCAACGTATTTTATAATTTTCTCATATAAGGACTCAAACAATTTTATTCCATAGGTATATGGTTTTTTACACTGTGTAATTTGAGAATTTCATGTATTTCGTGTATTATTAGTATTAGATTTTAAACCAAATAGTTCTTTGAAATCCGATTACTAAGGAGCTTTTAAAAATATAAAAATATACAGGATGTTCCATTCAAAATATGCTTATGGACTATGCTATGTTTGCGTGAATCACCGTGTACATTTAAATTTACGTTTAACCAGTGAAGATTTATACAGGGTGTAACAAAAATACAGGTCATAAATTTAACCACATATTCTGGGACCAAAAACAGTTCGATTTAACCTAACTTACCTTAGTAAAAATGTGCACATAAAAAAAGTTACAGCCCTTTGAAGTTACAAAATGAAAATCGATTTTTTCCAATATATCGAAAACTATTAGAGATTTTTTATTGAAAATGGACACGTAGAATTCTTATGGCAGTAGTATCTTAAGAAAAAATTATAGTGAAATTTGGACACTCCATAAAATTTTATGGGGGTTTTGTTCCTTTAAATCCCCCCAAACTTTTATGTACGTTCCAATTTAATAATTATTGTAGTACCATTGGTTAAACACAATGTTTTAAAAACTTTTTTACTTCTTAGTACTTTTTCGAAAAGTCAGTTTTTATCAAGATATTTTGAATATTTGTCAAATCCACCACATATTTGTATATGGTTAAGTACGGTTATGGAGACTTGGTAATAACATGAAAATTTATTTATGATTTACATTTTTAGGTATATCTTGAACCATATTAAAAAAGAAGCCACATCTCGATAAAAGGTGCCTTATCGAAACAATACAAAGAGGCAAAAAAGTTTTAAAAACACTGTGTTTAATTAATGGTACCGAAGTAATAGTTTAATTGGAACGTACACAAACATTTGGGGGGTTTATAGGTACAATACCCCCATAAAATTTTTATGTAAACATATTAAAAACGAACTCGCAACTCGATAAAAACTCCCTTATCGAAAAAATACTAAGAGGCAAAAAAGTTTTAAAAATATTGAATTTAATTAATGGTACCACAACAATAATTTAATTGGAACGTACACAAAAGTTTGGGAGGGTTTAAGGGAAGAAAACCCCCATAAAATTTTTATGGGGTGCACAAATTTGACTATAATTTTTCTTTAAGATGCTCCTTGTATAAGAATGCCACATGTCCATTTTCAATAAAAAAACTCAGTTTTCGATATATGTACTCGAAAAAATCTATTTTCATTTTGTAACTTCAAAGGGCTGTAACTTTTTTTATGTGCATATTTGTACTAAGGTAAGTTAGGTTCATTAGAACTATTTTTGGTCCCAGAATATGTGATTTAATTTATGACCTGTATTTTTGTTACATCCTGTATATAAAAATCGACGGATGTCTGTTTTTTTTTATTTTAGAAAACAAGGTCAGAAATAATTTTATGTCATAAGTGAGTTCCACCTTCTATTAGTTATTCAGTGTAGCTACGATATGCTCATGACACGGTTATATTGGCGACTTCTTTAAAAGAACTTGCACAAATTATGCAGAAGTTAGGAACGGTCAATATCTTCTTCTTCTTTTTCGTTTTCTGTGTTTATTTTATCTTCTATTTATTTTCTTTCCTTTTTTCGATATACTTTTTTTATTAGACATTCTTCCTATAAACCGTGACTTAAGAGGATCGGTACGTATTTTCGGCTGCAATGCTATTCAAATGGGGATTCATTTTTTTCGAATCCTGAGAAAACTAATAAGTATTTTTGAAAAATTTAAACGCAGAATGAAAGATCACATTATTAGCGAGGGCCGAAAGTCCCTGAGAACTTCTATAATGTTTATTTTAATAAGTTACAGGGGTGGAAATCTAAGAGAAAATTTAGTGTGATTTTTAATTTCAAATTTCTCATTCAAAATAAACTTTTGATTTATTCTAAGGGACTTTCGGCCCTCGGTAATAATTTAGTCTTTCATTCTGATTTTAAATTTTTTAAAAATATTTATTGGTTTTTTCAGGATTCGAAAAAAATGAACACAATGCCGTGGTAATATTTTCCAAATCTATCTTTGTCTTACAACGCACTCAGCCGAATATAATATTGTCAGCATATATTGTCAATCAGACACCGACAATCAGTGGCAATTTTAAATATTTGACATTGCATCGGAAAAATTTTGAGTTATTGATTAATTATTATTGATATATAGTGTATTTAACAAATAATTGATTTAAGACGTGAACTTAATAAAAAGTTATTTACTTTGTATTATTTGTGGAAGATCCAAGCAGAGAATACATCAAGATAATAATATTCTGTGATCCAAGTATTTTGTTGTTAAAGATGTTCAAAATTGTAAGCGTTCCATAACAATATATTATTAAAATATCACTTTAACTCTTTTCCTCTTTTCTCGATTGTGTATTAATTTTTGTTGTACAAATAAATTATTACAATCACTGAATACATAGTTAGTGAAAAATTATCAGTAGTAATTGCACAAGAGTTCTGAAATTATTGAATTTTTCCCGAGTGACACTTTGACAGTTTTAATTTCACGAGCCGAAGGCGAGTGAAATTATGTCAAAGTGTCACGAGAGCAAAAATTCTATATTAATTTCAGAGGTCGAGTGCAATTTGTTGCGATTATTTCATGAATAAAACTGTTCAAAACCAAAATTTTATTGTAATTTATTTATGTAAGTACCATTAAACACACAGTTTTTATAAATATTTGACGATTGAAAGTCATCACTTTTATAATTTTTAAAACATTAATTGTCATTAATGTCACTGAATGTATTTTTTCGTAGCAACGAAGGGCATCTGACGTAATATACTTAATGACGGGAGATTATTAAAAATTATCGATTTAATTCAGATTTCTGTAGCTTTCTATTGGTCAGAATCTCCTATGAATAAAATAATCAGTAGTAATTGCACAAGAGCTCTGAAATTATTGAATTTTTCCCGAGTGACACTTTGACAGTTTTAATTTCACGAGCCGAAGGTGACTGAAATTATGTCAAAGTGTCACGAGAGCAAAATTTCTATATTAATTTCAGAGGTCGAGTGCAATTTGTTGCGATTATTTCATGAATAAAACTGTTCAAAACCAAAATTTTATTGTAATTTATTTATGTAAGTACCATTAAGCACACAGTTTTTATAAATATTTGACGATTGAAAGTCATCACTTTTATAATTTTTAAAACATTAATTGTCATTAATGTCACTGAATGTATTTTTTCGTAGCAACGAAGGCCATCTGACCTATTATACTTAACGACGGGAGATTATCAAAAATTATCGATTTAATTCAGATTTCTGTAGCTTTCTATTGGTCAGAATCTCCTATGAATGAAATAATCACATTTATTAACTGAATTAATAATTTGCAATTATAAAAATAACAGTTATCCAAGAACATTCAAAAGCCATCTCTTTAAATTAATGATGACATTTTCAAGTAGAATGGCATTCTAGTACTGTTTACATATCCATACCAGTGTGAATTTTACTACACGTAATTTGTCGTGTAAAGACAGATAAAGTAGGGATACACGTAAAATATTTGCGAATTATGTACCCATAGCCTTAACCAAATAGTGATAACTTTCCATGTTTGCTTTTCTAAAACCATCTAAAATGTTGCGAGAGTGTCTTGCAGCAATGACTATATGAGTATGATGTACATGGTCAATCGTTTAAATATCAATAAATTTTCAACTTCCCATATTATCTAATGTACACACAACCAAACTTAATATACACAGGCAATCATCATGTATTTCAAAGTAATATTTATTTCTTTTGAAAAAACTTAGGGGAAGGGAGGGCAAGATGGAAGGCTTAACTTTATGATGTGTAAAAAAATAAAACAACGTAATACAAAACCTTCATTTTAATCATTCTTGAAAGGAATCTTATACAGTTACAAAAGTCAGCCATTAAATATTATTAATAATAAGTAGAATTTTTTTTATGAGTAATTAAAAAATAATGTCAAAAATTCCATCTTGCCCTTACCCTGAGGGCAGGATGGAAAGCTTGTTCGGGCAAGATGGAATGTAGAGGAAAGCTCTACATTTTACAGTTTACACACATAAAATTGCCATCTTCTGTGTCGGTACACAATTCATGTGCCCAACCATTACATACAGGACATTGTACCCAGTCCTCTGTGGGTGGTTCCACATAACGTTCACCACATACACAGAACACATTATTTTGTGAAGACTGTTCTAAATGTTGTACAATATTTATAACTTTTCTGTTTTTGTCCCTTTTCCTTTACCTTTTCTATTATTCTCGCAGGTTCCTATTTCCTTGCTGTTATTTTTGCCTAACTATTATCTTCCAACTTGCCCTAAGTTGCAATTTTCCATCTTGCCCATATGCCCCTTTCCAATAAAAATATCAATATTTTAAAAATGCTTTATTATTTCTCTTATTTAAATATCAATTCAGATAACCTGTACCTAGTAGATACTTTGTATAAATGCATAATAATAATATTATACACCTTGTTTAAATAATCGGATCACAAAAATTCAATAATTGCGTAATATTTAACTGCAAAAATAAGAAGGAAGCGTGTACACTCATTAGCTGACCTGAACTGATTGAGCCGTCGTTTGTAAATGGAAGAGGTTCGCCTGCATCTGTGTGAGTGTGGATCCGGGCGCTTTATTGCGCAGTTCGGGTTTTATAGGTAATTTCCATCTTACCCTATCCTTCCACCTTACCCTCCTTTCCCCTATTATTGTTGCGAAGAATAAAGGTTTTTATTGAAAATAAACAAATCGATAAGACAATCAGATAGTAGAGCTTGGTACGTTATACCTTATTTGCTTGAGTTGCAAATTGAACGAAAATAAATAAACTAACTTTTGCGTCCAAAAACGAAAATATGCCTCATGTGCGATTATGATTTCACAGATTTAAAAACAGTAAGCGAATACATCTACCTGGGACAGATAATGAAAGTTAACCAAGAAAATCAAACTGCCGAAATTACTAGAAAAATAAAGTTAGCGTGGGCAGGATTTGGAAAACTGAGAGTTGGATCTTGAAAAGCACTAAAATAGAACAATATTTGAGAACCAGAGTTTATTATCAGTGTATCCTCCCTATACTTACGTATGGTTCACAGATGTTGACACTCACTAAGGCCAATACGGATAAAGTAGTAAAGGCACAGAGAGCGATGGAAAGATCAATGCACGGGGTGAGGCTCATATACAAAAAAAAAAACAAATACATGGATTAGAAGCAAAACCAAAGTAAAAGACGCAGGAGAACATGCTGCCAAATTAAAATAGAGCTTCGCAGGACACAATGCCCGACTGAAGGATAAAATATGGAATCACGAAATACAACAATGGAGACCGTGGTTAGAAAAAAGAAGTAGAGGAAGGCCACAAATGAGATGGGCCGATGACATAAAGAAGTTTGGAGGACACAACTGGAAACAGGTGGCGCAAAATAGACAACACTGTTGTTTGTGCGTATCGCATATAGCGTACGATATATCTCTTATCTTTTATCGCCCGAGTATGAATGTCGCATAACGGTTATTTTAAAACAGTGGCATCTTGGCGCTGGACCTCAATATTACATCCAGTACTAATGAGGAGGTTCTCAGGAGAGTGAAGAAAAAATGAGAGGTACTGATTACCATCAAATCTCGAAAGTTGGAATACTTTGGACACATTATGCGAAATGAATATGCCCAGGCCCGGCCCTAGGGATTTTACCGCCCTGGGCAAGATCGGCGACCGCCGCCCAGTTTAAAACCCACCCCTTGGTAATCCCAAAAACTCAAAAATTTCACCATGGCTCTTAATTTGCTGAAATCTATCACTTGATGCAAAAACGGTTGTGTCTATAATTGTTAAATAGAAGTCTAAAAAGTCAACTTAATATCGTGTCTCCAGATCTAGGTCCATACTTTCATCTTCAGCCTCATGGCCAAATTGTAGAAATCACAGTGATTTCTACAAGAGCATCGTAAATTTCTTCAATTTGGTATCTGATGGTAGTAATTGCATCAATTCTACTTTTCCATCTAGTCTCGGACAAAGGTTTCAATGTAAGGCAAGAAATATGAATCTTCAGTATAGCCTAACGATAAGGAGATGCTCAGAAAAAGTTCTAAATTTTTGCCACGAAGGAAAAGAAAGGAACTGCAAACTGTGAGGCTTTAGCAGCATTGTTCACGACTAAGTTGAGTGAATGGTTAAAACATGGGACAAAAATGGGTCAAATTTTCCAAAGAGCTCAACAAGCTTTAAAAGATTACCATTGTTGTGATGAAAAAGTTTATCAGTATCGCTCCTTAATAGACGGAAGTGTTGTGCTAAAAACTATATTATTGATATAAGTCGTTCTATTACATGTTTCTAATGACGAGTTTCTGAATTTAGAACTTTTTGTGTTTCTTCACTATGGTTTTGCCTGATTCTTGTCAAATTACTAGTTCTACCCACTATCGCTGTGACTGTAGATGGGCTGGATACTTAGCGCGACTGGACAAAGCAAATTTAATTTTGACATTGGAAAATATTTTACAGAAAAACCAATACACAGGATTATTTGTCTTAGAATAAATTAACCATTTTCTCTCAACAGTTTGACCGTTGCACATTTTGTAACTGTAGTAGTTAGTTGTAAATCTAAGATCTGAATTATATTTCGGGCACAACTGAGCCTCCGCAACGAATAATTTTGGCGGAGAGGCCTCTTGTTACCAAAGTTGCTATAACAAAATCATTAATTTTATTGGGCCACTTTTCTGGATCATAATCAGTAATAACATTGTTTCCTGTGACGGTAGTAGTGGCATCAGTAGCTGACGTAGATGCTGATCATTGTCCCAGATGACTGTCAATGAACTGATAGGGGCCGGCAGTTGACATGGATGCTGATGATAGGCCTAAGTCTGGGTAAATGTTGTCAGACTCAAAGGAAGCAGTAACAGCTGTATGCTCTCTAGATTGAGCAATATTGTTAGCATCAGTGTGTAACGATTTTAAAAATTTACCTAGGGAAATTTTAAGCCTTTTTGTTTCAATCTCCTTCTCTGCTCTCTTTTTCCTATACTGACAGAACCAGAAAAACGTTTTCTATCATCTATTATTGCACTCACACAATTATTTTTAATAACACTAAACACTTTGTAGTATTCTGGCACACAACGATACGGAAATTACACTGCTCAACAATTGATCTAAACTGATTTAAAAACTAAACACAGTAAAATACCTACAAGCCTATACAATTCAACGAAATACAAAAACACAATAAAATTGTTAACAGCACATCTATGCTCCACGGAAACTTGGTAACAAGTTATACGAAAAGCGTGAGTCAACAGATATCAGTGGGTGCTACTGCACAAGAATCATAAAAACAATCCTGGGAGGGAGGTATGGTGAGGGGTAGTTCTGATTCCACTATTCTTATGCGATGAAGAAGAAGGCGGTGCTGTCGATTTCCCGTCGAATCAACCTTGCAATTGATATTGTTTCACTTATTTAATTCTCGTTTTTACAGTTGCGTTTTTGCCCATCTTGTTCATTATATTGATTTTTTATAATATTAAAAAAATAATTTATTTTTTTCTTCAATTTCAAAAATTGGTGTTCTTTAAAATTTGCCGCCCCTAAAATTGCTGCCCTGGGCAGCCGCCCAGTTCGCCCATCCCTAGGGCCGGGCCTAGATATGCCCTCCTACAAGCCATCCTGCAAGGAAAAATATTTGCCAAATGAGGTGTAGGAAGAAGTAGAACATCCTGGTTGAAGAACCTCAGAACATGATTCAACACAACAGCTATGCAACTTTTCAGCGCTGCTGCAGATAAGATGAAGATTGCCATGATGATTGCCAATATTCGTCACGGGGTACATTAAGAAGTATGCTTGTACAAAGTTCTCGTGATATTTTTTAACATCAGTGTAATTTATGACCAAACCAAACAGAGATCCTATTACAAGAAATAAATAATCTACCTCTATTTTAGAGATTCCTCGTTTCAAGATTTACAGATAAAAATTGTAGGTTAATCATTAGTGACCAGTAAAATAATTGTAATCAAACAACAAAATCTTTATATATACCATAAATTAAATTTCTAAATAATATAAAACTCCTAAAACTATTTATACAAAATTAAAATTTGAATTTATGGAATGAAACATATAGATGTGGTTTCTGTTAATTGCGCCTAATCATACAATAACCTCAAAACAATATTCCAAATTAAAATCGTTAATACACAAAAAGCCAGTAAGTGGTTATTTGTAAAGAACGTCGCCCAACTCTCATCGATAGGTACCATCATTCTTAGGCCCGCTACGGTGTCCCAGTGACCCACTTTCCTGGTCCCGATGGTCTACAGACAGCCAAAGCATGTCTTCAGTCTGCATTGGTTCTTCTTTCGTTAGGTCGTACCCGCTGTACCACTCGTACGATCGACGTTAAAGACATCGCTGAAATAAGATTAGTACCACCGCCTGAAGGAGTACTACCGGCGACGAAACGCTTTATATTTTTTTAAATACGGAAATGTGCTCGAAGCGGAGCTAATTTTTAGTGTTTGTTGCTAATAGGGATTTAGTTGTAACTTTTAAGATGAAAATTGACGTTGTAGTGAGTTTGTGTCTGTTGGGATACTTTTTTAAGGATGTAGGAAGTGCTCAGGTCAGGCAGAATAAAATAGGTATGTCGGTTTTAATATTATTGCTAATTAACACATGTAATATGTTCAGTTACCATTTGGAAATTTTTTGAATAGTTAGTTGTTAATCGTTGGACACCTGGAATAAACTGGTGCCTGATCGGCCTATGGAGGAGCGATACGGCAAGGGATAAGGGCTTGCGGCTTGGTCATACTCCTCCATAGATCCCTACCGAAGGGCTTTGATGCTTAAAACGGTGTATAATATAGTTGTTAGTCGTTAGTAAATACAAAATAGTGCGGTACCTTTTATAAACATTGAAAATATATTAATGAGGCTTATATCATGAATACTGTTTCTTCTTTGAGTACAGTCCTCCAATCGGAGGTTGGATATCATCACTACTATTTTTAATATATCTACAGCTGCTCTGACGAGTTCTATAGAACTGCATTTAAACCAGTCCCTTAAATTCTTCAACCATGACACTCATCCTCTTCCTATACCCCTTGCGCCTCATATATATTATCAGTCTTAGTATTTCATATCGCTGTCCCCTTATTATGTGTCCCAGATATTGTAACTTTCTTATTTTTATTGTGTTCATTATTTCGCATTCTTTGCCAATTTCTCGCAATACTTCCGTATTCGTTTTCTTCTGTGTCGTTGCTATTCTAAGCATCCTTCTGTAACACCACATTTTAAATTACTGTAGCTTTATGTGTTATTGCTTCAATGTCCAGCTTTGAAGTCGATATTGATATTGCAGCATCGAGAACACGTAGTATCTCAAAGCGTTTACTCTTAGTTCTTATCTAAGGTTTTTGCTATAGAGAATTGTTTTCATTTTTACAAATTCATTTCTTGATATCCTGGTCCTTATTTCTGTTGTTTGGTCATTTTTCTCTGAAATCCAGGTTCCTAGATATTTGTATTTATCAACCCTTTCTATCAGTACATTTCCCAAATGTATGTTTGTTTGTGTAGTTGTGTATTTGTTACTATCATGTATTTGGTCTTTTCAACGAAAACGTTTCGTTTATAAATTCGCAAAAGTGTGTGTGTTATTGCGTTGCCGCTCCTGCAATACACAGATCAGATTTATCGATGGATTTTTTGTAGTTTTTTATTCTAAATCCAAATCTAAAAACGGCATTTCGATATTTCGAACCGTTTTCGAGATAATCGACCTCAAAGTCTAAAATGTGACGTCACAATCGTTTTATTTTCTGCCGACACACTACACGTCCAGCTGAAATCGTTACTATGTAGGCTAGTTTTTTAATTTCGATTTGTTAAGCAAAGGATAGGTTATTTACATTTGAGTTTGACACTTCGGGAATGTCAAACTAAATTTTAAATTAAGTATTAATAAAACATCAATGGCATTTGATAGTGAATTCAATTATTATATAAAATAAATAAGGTGTTCAAAAATACAATTTGAGTATGTTTTATTTTAAAAGCAATAATTTATTAACAGCTTTAAAAAGGTACGAGTATACGGGCTCCCCTTTATGATAAATGGACTGTTCCATTTGCTATGAAATTAAAATATAGTCGGTTCGCTAAACTCGACACAAGTGGCTGGTGATTTTAGTAGGTAATTTTTTTGTTTTTTGCGAATTTTGCCAAAATTGGAAAAAATTTTAATTACTTAGTAATTATTAACTAATTAGTAATCATTTTTTGCCAAATTGGCAAAATTATTGACTAAAATCACTAGCCAGTTGTGTCTGAGTTTAGCGAACCGACAGTATATGAAATAATATTGTTTGGTGTCAAAAATTATGGTCTGATATGTGCAATAACATCCTTCTAACAGAAAAAAAATTTGAAGATTTTTCTCAAATTATGGATACCAACAACATTTTCATTTATAATTCTTTTATTTTTAATTTGACGAACAAAAGTTATTCTTCATAAAAAGCTCTTCATATTCTAACATTTATGATGCAACTATCATATATAAAATTTGATTAATTTTATACGACGTATATAATAAATAAAAATTTCGATCAAGATGAATCTACCTTTATAGTTTATAACATTTAAATTAGAATGATATAATTGCACATTAAAACATAATTTTTAATTCTAAACTACTTTTTATAATAGCAACTTTCCACATTATGAATTAAAATACGTAAATAAACAAAGTTTTCGTTATGATAATGCTCGCATTTTGAGCTTGTTTGTATTCATTTTTAGTCCATATTTTTCACAAAAACTATTTGTTTAGTAGTAACTGGTTTGTTCAGCAGATCTTGCCTTGATCACGGTGTCATCTTCATATCTTATGTTGTTAATATATATTCCATTAATTATTATTTCTTCACTTTGAGATAGTAATGCGTCTTCAAAAATGGCTTCACACATTTTCATTAATACATATACAATACATTAAGAGTACTGGACACATAATATATCCCTGCCTAACTCCTCTCCTGATTTCAATTTCTGGACTGGGTTCGTTATCTATCACAATTTGTGCTCCTTGATTCCAGTAAAGGTCTGTTATTGTCCCTTTTGTCTATGTTTTTTATCTTATCATGTCCAGTAAAGGTCTGTTATTGTCCCTTTTGTCTATGTTTTTTATCTTATCATGAGTACTATTGAGTATTTATCAGTAATAAAACCAGTCACTACATTACTTTGGGTATATTCCAAGTGTCTGTAACTCATGGTTTGATTTATAGAATAGAATAGAATAGAAATATGCTTTATTGTCATGAAAAATTTAACACTTTTATAGACAAAGCTTACAAGAATCATAAATAAAAACAATAACAAATACAATTTACTAAAATTATACAAATCGTCAATATAAATAAAACATAATAAAGTCAAATAAAAATCAGTAACAATCTATTGCAAAATTTAAAAAAAATTGCAAATTGCGTAATCTACCTTAAGAAATTTAATAAGTGATTTAATAAGTTATGCTGCTGCATATGACACTCAAATATAGATTAAGATTCTACTTATACATAAGAATACTGTAATTTCTTAGTTATTGGTTAAGAAACTCTGCTATTGAATAATATGGTCTTTCAGATAAATAGGCTTTTGTCATTTTACGGAACTTGGGGAAAGGTGTTACAGATTTAAGTTGTAGAGGGAGATGGTTGTATAGTTTTTTTGCAGAATATAATATAGATTTCTTTACTAACTCACTGGACGGGATCGGTAAATAGATGTCAAAAGTAGAATTTCTGGTGGAATAGTCATGTCTAGGTCTTTCTGGAAAGACATGTAGATGTTTACGAATTAAGCAAACAGTTTCTAAAATATATAAAGAAGGTAATGTTAGAATTCTGTGATCTTTAAAGTAGCTTCTGCAATGTGTTGTTCTTCTGAGGCCAAACAGATATCTGATTGCTCTTTTTTGCAATTTAAAAATAACATCGGATTGGGCAGCTGTACCAAAACCCCAAAAAGGCAGACCATATCGAAGATGGGACTCGAACAACGAAAAGTATGTTATTTTGGAAGAGGCTAAATCCATTTCCTTCGAGACAGATCTTATTGCAAAGCAAGCTGAGGATAGTTTCTTGCTTAACACATCGATATGAAGGGACCATTTAAGGTTGCTATCTAAAAAAATACCAAGAAACTTTACAGAATCAACGATACTGATCTGGCTGTTATGAAGAGGTAAGGGTTGAAGAGTTCCTTTATAGGGTAATGCGACTGTTTTATCTACGTTAAAAGAGAGTAAATTAGAATCTGACCAGGATTTTATTGTGAGTAGATCAGAAGTTATAGTAGCATGAAGAGTTGCGATATTTGAGTTGCTCCAAGTGATACTGGTATCGTCAGCAAAAAGAAAAACTTTTCCATCGATTTTTAAACTAGTGATGTCATTAATAAAGATAAGGAAAAGTAAAGGACCCAATACTGAACCTTGTGGTACCCCACATACAACATTTCTGAGACTAGAGTCTGTATCATTTGCTCTAACCAGTTGTTTCCTATTTTCCAAGTAAGATTGAAACCAGTTCAAAGAAATACCTCGAATTCCATAGAAATCTAGTTTTTTTATCAAAATGTCGTGATTTACACAATCAAAAGCTTTGGCATAATCACAAAAAACAGTGGAAGTGTGGAGATTATTGTTTAATGCTTGATAAACCTCATGTAGTACAGAAAACATGGCATCGGTGGTACATTTATTATTTAAAAAGCCGAACTGATTTTGTGATAAAATCTTGTTATCAACGAGAAAGGACATAAGTCGGGCTTTTATGAGTCTTTCAATAATTTTGGAGAGTACCGGTAGTAATGCAATAGGTCTATAATTGCAGGCAATAGATTTTTCACCACCCTTATAAAGAGGAATAATGATGGCCGTCTTTAGGCACTCTGGAAATTTACCTTTCTCAAAAGAATCATTTATTAGAGAGATGAGGACTCCCAACACATTGTCTGGGAGATTTGAGAAAATTTTTATGGATAGTCTATCGGTACTACAGGAAGATTTGCTTTTGATACTCTTGATTGTTTGGATCAGTTCAGATTTACCAATCGGTCTTATAAAGAATGAATTCGAAACCTTTCTTGAATTAGGGAGATAGGAAATGGGATCTTGTTGTGACACAATAGTTGATGTTATATTTTTACTCACATTAACAAAGTATTCATTTAGATTTTCTGGGTCTGGAAGGGAAAATGTTTGAGCTGTGTGAGTTTTACTTCGAAGTTTACGTAGATTTACGAAGATTTACGTATTCTTCTTAACAGTCTAGGTCTTTTATTTTACTCATCACGTGTTTTTCATATTCATTCTTGAAAATCTTCTAAACAGTTAGGTACTCTATCTTTTCTAGTAGCATGTGATCTTTTTTTAGTTGACTTGCTTAATAGATTCTCTCCAATGTAAGGATTTTCGTAATCATACCAATATCTAGTTTTATAACCTTTTTCCACTCTTTATTGAGATCATTAGAGCTAATTTTTATTGTTTGGTGGTAAATAATAGGGATTTAGTTATTGTAACTTTTAAGATGAAAAGTGACGTTGTAGTGAGTTTGTGTCTGTTGGGAAACTTTTTTAAGAATGTAGGAAGTGCTCAGGTCAGGCAGAATAAAATAGGTAGGTATGTTGTTTGTAATAGTATTTTCCTAACTAGTGCGGAAACTCATACTTTCACGCACGAGACTGCCGTTGACTCGAACGACGCCATAGCGGAGTTCGGGCAAGCAGTCGAGTGCGCGGATGACACTTTCCGCATGAGTTAGGAACAATATTTTTTCTAGGGCCGTACGTTTGGAAAAAAGCCACAAAAAATAAAGTTACATCAATTTTTATTTAGAAGTGAAAATACACAAATTAATTCTTTGACAAGGTTGTCAAAACCAAACTTTCAATATGATGGGTTACCACGACGACGATATTGGTTTCCATGACGACGATTCAAAAACCATGGTAATTGTCTACTGATCTGACTTTTAAATATTGTGTCAAAATAATTTTATTTCATCGAATTATCAGTAGTAATTACACAAGACCTCTAAAATTATCGAATTTTCCCGAGTGACACTTTGACAGTTTTAATTTCACGACCCGACGGGCAGTGAAATTATATCAAAGGGTCACGAGGGCAAAAATTCGATAATAATTTTAGAGATCGAGTGCAATTTGTTGCGATTATTTCATGAATAAAACTGTTCAAAACCAAAATTTTATTGTAATTTATTTATGTAAGTACAAATTAGTACAATTAAACACACAGTTGTTATAAATATTTGACGGTTGAAAGTCATCACTTTTATAATTTTTAAAACATTATTTGTTATTAATGTTACTGAATATATTTTTTCGTAGCAACGAAGGGCATCTGACGTAATATACTTGACGACGGGATATTATCAGTAGTAATTGCACAAGAGCTCCAAAATTATTGAATTTTTCCCAAGTGTCACTTTGACAGTTTTAATTTCACGAGCCGAAGGCGAGTGAAATTATTTTAAAGTGTCACGAGGGCAAAAATTCTATATTAATTTTAGAGATCGAGTGCAATTATTTGTTGCGATTATTTCATGAATAAAACGGTTTAAAACCAAAATTTTATTGTAATTTATTTATGTAAGTACAAGTTAGTACAATTATTAAACACATAGTTGTTATAAATATTTCACGGTGGAAAGTCATCACTTTTATAATTTTTAAAACATTAATTGTCATTAATGTCACTGAATCTATTTTTTCGTAGCAACGAAGGGCATCTGACGTAGTATACTTGACGACGGGAAATTATCAAAAATTATCGATTTAATTTAGATTTCTGTAGTTTTCTATTGGTCAGAATCTCCTATGGATGAAATAATCAGTTTAATTTTTATTTCTGTAGCTATCTGTTGGTCAGAATCTCCTATGAATGAAATAGTCTCGCTAATTTCATTAAAACATGAACACAATAAGATAAATTTGAAATAAATTAGTAAATAATATCTAAATATTAGTTTATTGCGTGTATTATAATACATTATAATGCCATATTACAAGGTATTTTACTTTCCCGCACGCCGTGCGGAAATATTTACTTTAACGCACGCCGTGCGGGAAAGTGCAACTTTCGGAAACGAAATGCGTGCGTGAAAGTGGCTCTTTTAGCACGGCCGTAGAAAAAATTATTGTTAATTAACACATATTATAAATATGTTCATATCAGTTACCATTGGAAAATTATTTAAATTTTGAGAAAATACATATTTATAGTATTTTTATTACACACATCAAAATATATTCATCAATGTTGATCCTTTTTCTTCTTCTAATGGCGCTACAACTATTTGTGAGTCTTGGCCTGCTTAAATATATTGTTTCATTCTGTCCTGTCGGATAATTTCCTTCGCCACGGCCAGATGTTCATCGTTTTATGATCTTTCTCTACGCCGTTTATCCATCTTTTACCGGGCCTTCCTCTTGTTCTAGTTCCTTGGGGCTTCCATCTTTAGATTACTTTTACAGCCCGATTATCTGGCATTCTTTCTAAGTGACCAACCAAGCTTAGTTTAATTTTTGAGACTTTACAAATCTAACAATATCTGCGCTCTGCATTAGTTCATACAGCTTGTGGTTCATTTTAATTATCCACGAACCATCGCTGCAATGTGTTGGTCCAAATATCTTCCTTATTATTTTGCGCTCAATTATTCTCAGTTGATTTTCATCAGTGGTTGAGAGGGTCCACGTTTCACATCCATATGTGACCACTGGTCTAATTACTGTTTTGTAGATTCTAAGCTTACACTCATCATTCAGTAACTTACTTTTCATTAAGTAAAAAAGCACCTACTACCGCTATGAATCCGTGTTTGAATTTCTTGACTGGTGTTGTTGTTGTCATTTATTATTGAGCCTAGGTAGGGAAAAATGGAGGCATATTCGTAGGTCTGTTTGTCTATCTTCAGATTTTCAGGTTGATTCGACTTTGTATACTCCATAATATGGAGTGGCCTATAAATATATTATATTTTGTTTTATTTTCATTTATATATAGACCAAACGTAACAGCTTCCCATTTCAACACTATAGCTTTTTCGCTTGATACCCTTTTGTTTCGTCTTATTATGGCAACATCATCCGCATATGCGCATATTTGCATAGATCTTGTATTAATACAGCCGTTCTGTCATACATAAATTTTAATTGGATTTCAAAAGTGCCATACCGTTAGAATTCCTGATTAGTCAGCAATGGATTGATCCTAGTTTCAGAATTGATCCTAGATGAGATAATCCAACATCTGCATGAACAAAAGTTAAGAGTTGCACTAATTTAATAGAAATTTAATTACAGCTTAACACCGCCTTGCCATCCTTAATTAAATTATCAATTTTGTTTTAAGTCAATAGGATCCGTTCCTGTGTAAGATTATCTTGAAGATCTTGTTTAATATGAACGTTGCGCAGATGGGGAGCAATCAGTTTCTGAAGAATCTCCCATACATGGTCGATGGGAGTAAGATCGGGCGATTAAGTTGACCACTGTATAAATGTAATATCGTCATTATTAAAAAAATATCTTATTGTTGCTGCAGTATATGACCCTGTATAATCCTGTATGTTACACAAATCATAACCTGCAGCAGTGGTAAATAGAAGTACAACAGGTTACAAGATACGAGCAATATATTGATATTGATTTAAAATATTTTCCACAAAAACAGGAACAGTTCGGTTTTGAAAAATTACTCCAGCTTACATCATAACTTGCAGACCACTATTTTAAAGAATAACCTGTACATATCTCAGTCTCTCTTGTCGACCATTTCCTCTACAAACTCTTATTCTTCTCTAATCAGGTTTCACAGAAAACCTAGCGGCATCTGTGAATCACACATAACTCAATTCTTGTAAGCCCCAATGCATCTATAGTTTTGTTCACCTTAATCTGAGTCGATTTAGATGCAACATGGGAACTCTCAATGGATTTCTGATATTCAGGTTAGCTTCACGTATCTATTCCTCCAAGAGAAGACAAGAGAAGCGTCGGTCGACCGCCTACAAAATGGACTGACGACTTAAGAAAGCTAAATAAAAACTTGATGAGAGCGGATCAAGATAGATGGGGTTGGAAACGAGGGGAGAAGGCCTATGTTCAGCAGTGGACTTTTGAGGCTGGATGAATATCTTTTTCTCGGAAGTATAGTCACATGCAGTAATGTTATAGGTATTTTTCAATGCTTTATAGAGTTCACGTACAGTACTTATATGCACATTTTGACGAGTTAATCCTACCACATACCGATCCTGTTAAGAAGTAGTTACACTTTGACAACCTCAAAGTCTTTCATTGACATTTCCAAATTGTTCATTTCGACGCCACAATCGCAAAATGACGCTTCGAGACACGTCGACATGACGTACAACACCAGGTGTTAAAACACCAGCCTCAATCATATTCACAGCACTTACCATTTGAACATGTCTTAAATGCCGATGCTCCATGACTATCTTTGCGTTTAATAATCTTGTTTTATTAAAATGTTAGAGTAAATACAGAGCATCTTTAAAATTTAAAGCACTTTTTCTTTATATTTACAATTGAAGGCAATTAATCATACGAATTTGAGACGCTGTCACTTTTGCCTTAATAAAACAGTGGTACAGACACAGTTGAACAAACAGTTGTGAGTTTCACGGCGTACCTTGATTTCTAGAGAACAAATTTTCAAATCGAATGCTACGTATTATCAAAAGAGTGTTCAAGTTTTTATTGAAAAAAGTAGAATATATAATAGCTGTATTCCTTAGATATTTTTGATATGTGTTTGATGTGTGCATTTAGTAAATTATACAAGGTGTCCCAAAAGTAGTGGAACGGTCAAATATTTCGCGAACTAAACATCGGATCGAAAAACTGAAAAATACATGTTCAATCATTTTCAAAAATCTATTCAATGACGCCAAACACCAACCCCCACTACACCACCTGGAAGTGGGGTGAGGGGTAACTTTAAAATCTCAAATAAAACCCCCAGTTTTTCTTGCAGATTTGGCTTCGTTACGTAAAAGTAAGCAACTTTTATTCATGACATTTTTTAGAACTGTGGATAGATGGCGCTATAATTGGGAACAACTATTTATCCTGATACCATAGGTAAATTATAGAAACGGTCTACTATCTCGAGAAATACACTTCCAAATAAGAAACCAAAAAACAGGTTTTTAATATTTTTCGAAAACCTATCGATAAACACCAAACATGCCTCTCCCACCCACCCCCTGGAGGTGGGGTGGGGGTAACTTTAAAATCCTAAACATCAACCCCCACGTTTTATTGCAGATTCGAGTTCGTCATGAAAAATTAAGCAAAATTTATTCGAAACATTTTTTAGAATTGTTGATATATGGCGCTTTAATTGGAAAAATACGATTTATTAGCGCCATCTATCAGCAATTTTAAAAAATGTTTCGAATAACTACTGCTTAATTTTTCATGACGAATTCGAATCTGCAATAAAAAGTGGGATTTTAAAGATATAAAAATATTTAAATCTATTTAAGGTTTTAAAGTTACCCCCACCCCATTTCCAGGGGGTTGGTTGGAGGGTCATGTTTGGTGTTTATCGACAGGTTTTCGAAAAATATTAAAAACCTGTTTTTTGGTTTCTCATTTGGAAGTGTATTTCTCGAGATATTAGACCGTTTCTATAATTTACCTATGGTATCAGGATAAATCGTTTTTCTCCATTATAGCGCCATCTATCCACAGTTCGAAAAAAGTCTTGAATAAAAGTTACTTACTTTTACGTAACAAATCCAAATATGCAATAAAAACTGGGGGTTTCCATTTGAGATTTTAAAATTACCCCCCAACCCCACCTCCAGGGGGTGTAGTGGGGGTTGGTGTTTGGTGTTATTGGATAGATTTTTGAAAATTATTGAATACGTATTTTTCAGTTTTTCCATCCGATGTTTATTTTGCGAAATATTCGACCGTTCCGCTACTTTTGGGATACCCTATATAAAAAAAATATGAGTAGTGAAAATTATTTTTTTTAAACGAGTCACTACACTTTTTTGGATATATTTAACATGTCTCTTCCTTATGGTTTGATTTAGGTTCACTTCTTAGCAATTGTTAACTATTTTCGTTTACTCATCACGTTTTTTTTTTTATATTCATTCAATATCCTGTTTTAGAAAGCTTTCAAATAATTAGGTTCTTCTATATTTTTTCTAACAGCATGTGATTTTTTTTAGTTAATTTGAAATAAAGTCTATTCAATGTTGGAATTTTCGTAATATCTATTGTTTTATATTCTTTTTCCACCGTTTTTTTAAGATCATTCGATAGTTAATTATTTGTACTACCGCTTGTACTAAGATAAACAGTCTAGTCTAGGTTGTCTCATTCTCCTTCATGTGGTGTCTCCATTTTTGGAGGTTAACGGTTATGGTAACAAACAAGTCTGTCGTATGCATAAGTTCTTCAAAGCCTATACCTGACCAGTTTCTAATATTACGCAGACAGGAAAATTTTTTGCCCATACCTTGTTTCCACTTTATTGTCCAAGGATTTTTTAAATTCTCTCGTACACCCATATTTCAAATGCCTCTAACTTATTCAGAAATTATCTTTAGAGTACACGTTTTAACTCCATAGAAAACAACAGACGAAGCAAAATGTTTTTTAGGTTTCAATCTTACTAAAATATCGATATGTGTGTCGCAGAGTAGAACACTCATCACTAGAAACTACGTATCTTTATCTTGAGCAATACCTTGCTTTAATTTCTTGATAAAAATGAGCCAAGCTTGCAGTTAATCTAGCAGTCACGGTCTTTGTAATGGTCTACTTGTTCTAATGGTTTTCCATTTATCATTATAGGTAAAGGCAAGGTTAGATTCAATTTAACTGGACGCTTAACTACCTTTCCACTGGACCGAAGAGGTATATTGTAGCTCATCCCTAGGTTAAAGTTGTCCCTTCAGCCCAGTCTTCTTAACAAAATCTGTTATGGCCTTAAGTGATACTTCTACGAAGTCGTAAGGCTCGAGTTGATGATGCTCAAGTGTATTGAGCCCTACTATAGCCAGCGCTGCGCAGTTGCACAGAACGTGTTGCGGCGTCTCATCACCAGCCTGACAGAATCTGCATGCAACTCACATTTTCTGCCAGTTCGATTTTGTTCATGTGTCCCTTGAGGCGACAGAGTCTTGTTAAGAGACCTACGATAATACGCAGATCACTTATGTGTATATTTAGTAGATCTTTGGATCTCGTCTTCAAAGATTGATGCATAAAAGTCTTGTTAAAGAAATGTTTAAGACCCATTTGAAATATTGAATCGTACCAGTGGTTACGTTTCAACCGTTTTACCCAGTACAATAGGACCTTTTGGCACATACCTTTTGCATGTGCTTCTAATTAACCAAAGGTGCTGGGGCTGTGAATATCTCTTTTGCCCCTCCCCTGGCAAGTAGATCCGCTTTTAGGTAAAGAAAAATTCTGATTCTTGGATTACCATTATTTAGTATTGTCTGCTTACTCTTTATTCCAAACTTTCGACGGGCATCATTGAATTGGTTTAAGACATTATCTACATTCGTGTCTGTATCATTGAGTACAATAGTGTTATCTGCTTATCGTATATTAGAAAGTTCTCCATTAATTGTTATGCCTGCAAAAGGTTTTCGTAAGTATGCAGTTCCGAGTAAGGGTTAAACAGCATAAAGGACAACACACAACCCTGCCTTACTTCATTACTTATAGGTACTAACATTTTTGAAAAATTCATAGTCAATCTTAACCTTGGTCTTTTTCCTCCAATATAAGTTTCTTATAAGTCTGAATATGTTTTCTACATAACTTAAGGTTTTATGTTGACTTACGTGATAGCCCTGTGTTATTTGTAGCACTTCTGCAACAGTACTTGAAGAGAAAACAAAGCCTCACTTGTAATTCCGGATCTGAATCCAAATCGGTCGTATTCAATGGTCTTCTTCACATTTTTTTATATAAATGTATATTTTTTGGATCGTAAGACTTATTAACTTGAAACTTGCACATCGTCTGGAGTTAGCTTGTTTTGGTAACGGATTAAAGATAGATTCTTCTTCTTTAAGTGCCTTGTTCTTCCAGAACATTTGCGAACATTCGCATTATCTTTATTTTGCCCACAGCTGACCTAAATAATGTCGTGGCGCTCACTTCATACCACTGGCGGAGGTTCCTGAGCCTGCTTTTCTGCGTCCGGTGCCTCGCTCTCCCTCTATTTTTCCTTGGATAATTATACGTAGCATTTCATATTTCGTATTTCTCATCACGTGGGAAAAGTACACTAGGTTTCTTCGTTTTATGATATTTAATCGGTACTTCTCTTTCTGTGTTTAGCCGCTGCATTACTGCTTGATTTTCTACTCTGTTCATCCACAATATCCTCAATACTCTGCGGTAAACCCACATTTTAAAAACCTCAATAGTTTTACACATTGTTTCCGTGAGGGTCCATGCTTACATTCCATAAATAAAATGTTGAACACGTAGTAGTGTAATAAGTGTTTTCTTAGCGTACTTTTTAGCTCTCTCTTGGTTGGTAAATTTTGAATTTTCCCAAAAAAATAGATTCCTAAAGATAGATTCGTTACCGTAATTTGAAAAAAATATATATACTAAAAATCCTATAGCCAATTTTAAACTAAAAATCTTCTATTATGTAACTAAATCTATCTATGTAACTAAATCTATTATGTAATCTTCTATCTTACGTAACTAAACTGCGGCAGTATGCGGGCGATTTGCGAAAAGGTATTTCAATATAATGTTATCATTAACACCCACATCTCGTTAATATTCATGGATTGTATTATTGGGAACTATAGTATTTCCGTAAGTCTTCCATTTTTGAGATTGGGCTTTTATTTTCTAAAAGTATTAAAATAACGACTAGAAAAATGGTGATAATAAAAGAAAAATATCGGACTGAGTGATTTCCATTTTCATTCGCTACCCACAAATCATTACGATTAACCTGAACCTTTGACCGGAAAGATTTTGTGTGGGGGACGACCTTCAACATACAGGGTATAGAGAAACTGTCCTAACAAGAAGACAGGAGGCTATTCAGATAATTTTAAGACAATTTAACCCAACTCATCGAGTCCGAAAAAGCTTCTTGAGCTAGAGCTCTTTGAAGATGGCGCCTTGTAATTAGTATTTTTGTAATATCTCCAGAACGCTTGTATTTAGAAAAACGAAAACTCGTATGTTTATTTATCCTCCAGAGATGAATCGATTCCATCGGTAAGTCAACGATTATTATAAAGCATAACTTTTTATTCTTTAACTTTTAAGCATTTGTTAAATTAGATTATGAAATTGTGAGGTATTCTAGTACTAAAAGATGCTCTTGCTTTAACTCAATAGAATACACCGGTGTCTAGAAAAATCGATTTGAAAATTTTTCGTAATGAAAGAACTAGGTTTCTCATTAGAGGCTATCAGAGGTCTCCCTCCGCTGGAATTATATATTTCGGCGGTAGCCTTTATGACCATCCTGAGGCTCAAAGCAAACAATACTGTAGGCCAAATTATGTATTGAATAGCCACACAAACATTACTGGGACTATACTTGAGGAATCCATCTTTATGATGAACTCAGATATGATGACACCAGAACTAATCTTCACTGAGAAGATTAACACAACTATACCATCTAGAGAACAAAAAGTCCCAAACATTAATGGGGACTTAATATGGTTCACTGATGGATCTAAAACTGCCCATGGTACTGGATCAGGAGTCTTTGGGCAAACATGTAACTATAATAAATCTTACAGCCTAGGTCAACATACAACGGTGTTCCAGGTTGAAGTTTTTGCTTTGGTGGCCTGCATTGATAAAATCGTTGATGAAGACCCTAAGCTAAGAGAATCAACATTTACACAGAGAGCCAATCGGCTATTCTGGCTGTAAAGGACCCTCTTACCAAATCAAAACTGGTGAGAAACTGCAAAGATCTCCTCAATAACCTGGAAAAAGACAAAAAAGTTTCTTTAATATGGGTGCCGGGTCATGAATGGGTGCATGGGAAAGAACGAGCAGATATGTTAGCGAAACAAGGCTCGAGAGAAACTTTTAAAGGCCCAGAACCTTTCTGTGGCATCACTAAAGATGCTATGAAAAACGAGGTTCAGAAATGGCTGATAAAGAATCATCAAAATAAATGGAGAACCACTTAAGGGCAAATCCAGACTAAAAAAATAATCAAGAATATTGATAAAAAACTCTCGAACAGTTTGATGAACCTCAATAAACGAGAGATCAAAACGGTCACTGAAATGGTGACTGGACATTTCCGTTTAAGAAATCACCTATACAAACTAGGTAAGGTGAATGAAACATGGTGCAGACAGTGCGAAATGGAAGAAGAAACTGCCATACACATACTATGCCATTGCAGTGTACTAGGTGATGTAAGGCAGAACTTCACTGGTCAAATGAGGTTTGAACCAGAAGAGATCCTGAAACTAGAGGAGCGACCTTGACTTTTCCTACTAGGAAGAAATTTATCCATCCCCTCAATAAAGTTTACAGTTTTGCACGCTATCGATATGAAAATCAAAGATCTCATGCGGCGCATTCCGAAATGTACTCTTCGTTGTACAATTTCAACCTCTCTGGATAACTGATTATAGAAACAGTTGATTTCAGTTGAAACATATATACGGCAGAATTCATTGGAATCGAAAATTAAAAAAAGTATTTGGAACATTAAATGAAAAATTCCCACAATCAATGTCTTTCCTACCATCTAATGCGAGAGACCAGATAACAGTAATTGCCGTTGCTACGTTATGGTAATTTGTTTTCTAGAAAGGTTTGTATTATTCATTTATGACTGCAATGAGATTCAGAATTTCCGTATTCCAATTGCAAAATAAATATAGTGTCAAAAACTTGCTTATACATTTGACGCACTGTCCGTCAACGTGTTAATTAACTCTACAGATTCAGTGCCAAAACGAGACATTTTTATAGAAAAATATTTGCAAATATATGAAATACCAAACTGACCTATTAAATAAATAATGACAGTGCAATTTTCGATTTTTTTACTATGGAATTATCGCTGTATAGACCAGGGCGGATCTGTTTTGAAGTGGATGTGAGAGGTGGCATTCCGATTTTTGCAGATAAAATTAGGTGACATCTTCAGTAATTATAATTGGCTTATGCTCCTTCTCAAATATGTCCGGAACATTAATAAAAACATTCAAATATTTAAAAATTTCGAAAAACATCGATTTTTTTCAACTTTTCATTCGTTTTTAAAACGATTCATTTTGGAACGAAGTCGTAGGGAAATAAAAAAAGATATTGAATTTTTTATGATATACGACTATAAAATACACATATAAAGATACGCCCTACCTATCTAATACACTTTACAGAACTTAAGTTGGTTTATTTAATCGGCCTAAGCAATGTTTTAAAGTTATACACAATTTTTTGGCTTATAAACAAATACAGTGAAGGCATTTGAGTTAATAAATACGAATAAATTCATTTTTCTGTTATTTATCAAATAAACATTTTTTCTGTTTTAGGACAACAGTAAAATATATCTCGAATTAACTAAATTAAATACTTTCTTCTGTTTGTCTCAATTAATTAAAAAAAATTTGGGCACCCTGTATAAATAATTATGCAATAAATAGAGAATTGAATAATCTTTTAAATAAGCTAGCACACGACCCACATTTTCATTTAAAAAAATCATCGATTACGTCATCACACCCAGATGGATGACGTTAGTAGTATGATAGATATCCCAAAAATTATAATTTATATATAAAAATCGACCTGTTTAGGGATTTATCTCCAGAGTTGCCCATTCTCGAGAAAATGAATTTATTCCAACTCAAACGTCCTCACTATATTTGTTTATAAGCAAAAAAATTGTTTATATCCTTAAAACAGTGCTGAGGCCGCTTAAATAATCCGATTTTAATTTTGTAAAGTGTATTGGATTGGTAAAGTACCTCTCAATATGTAAAAAAATTAGCAAACTTCTAACAGGTCTACTTTTTGTTCAGAAAGTTTTTAAAAAATTTGAACTTTTTCTAAAAAAATTTAGATTGCAAAATTATTATGCAAAATCTGTTATGTCGATTTTAATGAAATTTGGTGGACGGATTGAGTATGTTGTAAGAATTTTCTAAGTAAAATACGAAGGTTCTAAGTGCAACCAAAGTGGTTGAAAAACATTGAATAAAAAGAGGCGTATTTTGCCCTCTTATTTTGTATTTATTGCTATTTTGCAGAAAGGATAATAATTTAAGATATTTTATACCAGTCGTGTCGTATATCATACAAAATTCAATTATCTTTAAAAAGGGTTCAAGGCAGGTTTTGTTTATATTCGATTCAGAGTCGGACTACCATCTCCATATAGCAACTATTTCAGCATCCTTATGCATCATCAGTGAAGATTATGCAGTCACAACTCTGAAGGGAATATAAACATTCTGCCTCTTTTAAGGCAAAACATCGCGATGCAATGAACCCACCTTTTGAGACGCAAATCAGCGACATCTCTCGTATTGCGAGGAAAACAACGAAAAGCCCCAGATACAAAGTTTACTACTTTTTAAACAATTAGAATAATTGAAATAAAAATATAATAAACAATATTTTAAATCTAAGACTTTTCGTTAATAAACTGCTTTCTGGCTGCATCCCATATCTCCAGATTTTACAATATATAATCACGTAGAGACGACGAAAATAGGAGATAGATCAGTTATCTTTATTTTATTTCCCTATGACTTTGTTCCAAAATGAATCGTTTTTAAATTACAAGCAATGAAATTTGAAAAAAAAATCGATGTTTTTCGAAATTTTTAAATATTTAAATTTTTTTAATAATGTTCCAAACATATTTGAGAAGGAGCATAAGTCAATTATAATTACAGTACAACCTGCCATATCCGGACCTGTCATATCCGGACCTCCCCATATCCGGACGGTTCTGCGGTCCGGATCTACCGAGAAAACCAGTTCTGCTGTTGGACAACGCACCCTCTCATCCCGACCCAAAAGAACTAAAAGATGGCGAAATAATGTAATATACACAGAATCTATAAAACGTGTATTAATGAAAGTTATTGACGGCGTTGATTACTGGAATGTATGAAGGAGAAAACCTTTCAGAGACTATAAAAGAAGTGGTCTTGATATCCGGATTTTTTCATATCCGGATCGGCCTGTCGCCACATTGATCCGGATATGGCAGGTTTTACTGTACTGAAGTTGTCACCTAATTTTATGTGCAAAAATCGGAATGCCACCTCTCACGTCCACCTCAAAACAGATCCGCCCTGGTCTATACAGCGATAATTCCATAGTAGAAATCGAAAATTGCAATGTCATTGTTTATTTAATAGGTCAGTTTGGCATTTAATATACTTGCAAATATTTTGCAAATGTATAAGCAAGTTTTTGACACTATGTTTATTTTACAAATGAAATACGGAAATTCTGAATCTTAGTGCAGTCATAAACGAACAATACAAACCTTTCTAGAAAACAAATTACCATAACATAGCAGCGGCAATTATTGTTATCTGGTCTCTGACATTAGATGGTAAGAAAGATATTGATTGTGGGAATTTTTCATTTAATGTTCCAAATACTTTTTTCGATTCCAATGGATTCTGCCGTATGTATGTTTTAGTTAATCAGTTATCCAGAGAGGTTGAAATTGTACAACGAAGAGTGCATTTCGGAATGCGCCGCATAAGATCTTTGATTTTCATATCGATAGCGTCTGAAACTGTAAAATTTATTGAGGGGATGGATAAATTTCTTCCTAGTAGGAAAAGACAAGGTCGCTGCTCTGATTTCTGATTGAAAATGGTGTTCAAAATATCTCCAACAAATACATGTACCATTTTTCAAATCGCTACTACTCCGAGATCCATCTAAGGGGGTAAATTTCCATTCCCCATGAAGAGTGGAGAGTGGCTTGCAAGCCTGTTTTTCAGTTTCAAAATGTAATTCGTTTCATTTTTGACGAATTTACCAAATTTTACAACCGCGGTGTTACTATGTGCAAGGTTTGGCTGATTTTGTGTCCTTACTTCTAGCACTAATCCTTCTCTGTTTTAAATGTAGAAGGGTAGGGGTAGTACAAACAAAATAAGGGCGGTACAATTACAATCCAGTACTAACGCAGTACAAACGAAATAGCCTATTTTTGACATTCAGATGGCAAAGAATGCATAGTAGAGGGGTAGCATGTCACTGGCCCCCCAGGCCAATCTAGACAGGTGGGGGCGGTACAAACAAAATAAGGGCGATACAATCCGATACTAACGTAGTACAAACGAACATACCCATCCCGGACCTTCATATCGAAAAAGGGGGGGATGGCATGTCACCAGCCCCTCCAGGAAGATTTAAAAGGGTAGAGGCTGTACAAACGAATGAAGGGTGATACAATCCAGTACTAACGCAGTACAAACGAAATAGCCTATTTTCGACATTCAGAAGGCAAAAAGTGCAGAGTAGAGGGTAGCATGTCACTGGCCCCCCCAGGCCAATCTAGACGGGTGGGGGCAGTACAAACAAAATAAGGGCGATACAATCCGATACTAACGCAGTACAAACGAACATACCCATCCCGAACCCCTACATCGAAAAAGGGGGGCATGGCATGTCACCAGCCCCTCCAGGCAGATTTAAAAGAGTGGGGACAGTACAAACGAATGAAGGGTGATACAATCCAGTACTAACGCAATACAAACGAATGGGCTTTTTTTTGACCCTCAAATCGAAAAAGGGGGGGATGGTATGTCACCAGCCCCTCCAGGCAGATATAAAAGGGTGGGGGCAGTACAAACGAATGAAGGGTGATTCAATTTAGTACTAACGCAATACAAACGAATGAGCTTTTTTTTGACTCTCAAATCGAAAAAGGGGGGGCTGGTGACATGGACCTCATTTTTAAGCGTTGGAAACTCCTTTTTCTATGAGCGTGCAAAAATGTCTACTTTCGCGCACGCATTTTAGTTTAGAAAGTTTCACTTTTCCGCACGCGTGTTACTTTTCCGCACGCGGTTTTTACTTTTCCGCACGCGTGTTAATTTAGATATGTTAATATGGCCTTAAAGTAATTAGAATACATGCAATAAACTAATATTTAGATATTATTTACTAATTTATTTCAAATATATCTTATTGTGTTCCTGTTTTAATGAAATTAACGCGACTATTTCACTCATCTTAAAATTTTCACATAATCTGACCAATCACAAACCAAAGACAGCTTGTGTTATCGCGAAAACATCAACTGTCTTTCAAGTCTGATTGGTCTATCAGCTTCGTGTTTTCAACGACGTAACCATGGATACCGATCGCAAAGTTTGACGTTTGCCAAAAAAATTATTGTAGCTGTATACGTCAAAATGAGTCGTTTCGGTGGTACTTCAAACGAAGTTATAAACCAAAACATTGAAGAAAATATACCGAGTAACACAAGAAAATCTAAATCTTATATATGGAGACAATTTATGATGTTCTGTGTAGATCGCAACTACAAATTAGATGCAGAAAATAACAACGAAAGACTAGCATTCATTCTAAAAGACTGGGCCTTCAACTATTTATTGTTATAGGTAAAAAATAATTATAACAAATTATTTATCTTCTTCTGTAAGTTCCATCTTCTATCGAAGGTTGGAAATCATCATAGCAATGCGGACCCTGTTGACTGCCGCTCTAAATAGCTCTGCACTACTGCATTCGAACTATTCCCGTAAGTTTTAAAGCCAGAATGTTCTTCGTCTTCCCACATTTCGCTTTCCTCGGATTTTGCCTTGCATAACAAGTTGTAATAATGAGTATTTTTGCCCTCTCATCACATGTCCCAAGTACTCAAGTTTTCGTCTTTTGATAGTTAGTATTATTTCCGGTTGATTTCCTATCCTTCTAGTTACTTCCACGTTCGACATTCTTTGAATCCATGATATTCGTAGGATTCTTCTGTAACACCAAAATTCAAAGGCGGCCAACTTATTCAAATGGACTTGTTTCAACGTCCACGCTTCCAAGCCGTAAAGAAGAGTAGAGAACACGTAACATCGAAGCATCCTTAGACGTAGTTCTAACCTTATATCCCGACAACAAAGAAACTTTTTAAGTTTAATGAATGATGCACGTGCTATTTCAATACGTGTCTTAATTTCTTTGGTTTGGTATACATTTGATGTTATCCATGTTCCCAAATTATTTATAGTTATAATAAATATTTCATGATTATGACTAATTGTCAATTATTCAAAAAATGGGTAGATTTGGGTTACCTAGATCAAATGTATTATTATTAAATTCCTTCCTCTCATTCTACTGAATTTTGACGTATCACTTTGTTCGTGAAATAGTCTAATAAAATACCACTCGTGATTTAATTTATCTTATGTCTGTCTTTTATTTCTAAACTCAACTGAGATTCAAAGATTCAAAGATTCAAAGATTCAAAAATTTATTGACTACGTTTACAAAAAAAAATTTTGAATTGTAGCAAGTCAATTTGATATATTATAAATTATACAATGAGCACGTAAAGGTTGGAATAAATTCATTTTTTCATGATGGGCAATTTTGGAAATAAATCCCGAAGCAGGTCAATTTTTATTTTTAAATTACGACTTTTTGTCATATATATCATACTGGTGACGCCACCCGTCTGGGCGTGATGACGCCATCGATGATTTTTTTAAATGAGAATAGGGGTCGAGTGATAGCTCAATTAAAAGGTAAATCAATTATCTATCCAGTAATATAAACATTGATATAATTATTGATACAGGGCGTCCAAAAAAAATTTTTGGATTCAATTTATTGACATAAAAAGAAGAATGTGTGTAATTTGTTTAATTCAAAATATATTTTACTGCCATCAGAAAACAGGAAAAAATGTTTACTTGACAAATAAATATTGTTTTTTGCTTAAATTCAATATTAAAGCAGCCACCCACCTATCTCTTGAGAGTTTGAACATTTAATTTAAGCGAAAGGCAATGATTATTTTTCAAACAAACATTTTTTTTTGTTTTTCTGAGAGTAGCAAAATGTATTTTGAATTAAATAAATTACATACTTTCTTCTTTTTATGTCAATAAATTTAATTCAAAAAATTTTCTTTTGGACACCCTGTATGAATAATTATGTTAATATGTATATTACTGAATAGAGAATTGAATTACCTTTCAAATGAGCTACCACACGCCCCTATTCTTATTTAAAGAAATCATCGATGACGTCATCACGCCCAGATGGGTGACGTCACTAGTACGATATATATGCCAAAAACTCGTAATTTAAAAATAAAACTTGACCTGTCTCGGGATTTTTTTTCCAAAATCGTCCATTCTCGAGAAAATGAATTTATTCCAACCTTTACGTGTTCTCTGTATAAGATAATGTGTATATACAAATAACATATATAGAAATATAAATACATTCACGCACATTCACAAAATGAGACATCGGAAAACATAGTGAGTAATATTCATGTTCATGATACTGCTTTAAAATGATCAAAATATTCACTAACAGATTAAAAAGCAAATATAAGAAGATATTTTTTCAGAATGACTTTAAATTTATTGATTGTAAGGTTTTTAAAATCCGTAGGCAGGACATTATATATGTTAAAGTCAATAGAGTTTTTTGGTATTTATTCAAACGATATTTTACTGTTTTGATATTATTGGCACCTCTTGTGCTGTAATTATGCAAGTCAGACTGTTTAATTAAAGTATCTGCAGTTTTGTGTGTTTCCACGAGGACATTGTATAGCCATAGTGTTGGCAAGGGCATTATTCTATATCTAATAAATAATGGTTTGCAAGATTCCAAGTAACCAACTTATGCAATTATTCTAATTTTTTGCAATTTAAATATTGTTAGTGCATTGCAAGAATTTCCCGACAAAATAACGCCATAGGTGAAAAACGAATGGAAAAGAGAAAAGTAAATGGTTCTTAAGGTATCAACACTTGTAACAAGTTTTAGTTGTCTAAGTAAAAATAAAGTACTTGAAAGTTTACCTTTGAGATGGTCAATATGGTTATACCAAGTCAGTGTGTTGTCAATTGTCATGCCCAGCAATTTTACAGTATTTTTTCCCACACGAGCATCGAATGGATTAGATGAAATGAATAAACTTTGAGTTTTGTTGTCTTTAGTTTAAGTTTATTTGCTGCGAACCATAATTGAGCATTTGAATTTACATTCGTAGAAGTGGTTTCTAAAAGAGAACGATTTCTGTCAGAAAAAATAAAGGTAGTGTCGTCTGCAAATAATACTGTTTTACATGGAGCCATAAAATTTGGCAAGTCATTAACATATATAATAAATAATAAAGGGCCCACAACAGAACCTTGTGGAACTCCATGCTTAACATGTCTAAATTCAGAGAGGCAATTTCCGTATCTGACTGCTTGGTATCTATCACTTAGATACGATTTAACCGTCCAGCGATTTAACAAAATTAACCGCCCAGCTTGCATTTAACACGATTTAACAAAATTAACCGCCCAGCTTGCATTTCTTTCAATTTGCAGAAATTATCAACCTTGGACCACATTTTATGAAAGAAAGGGTGCAAACCACCGTTGAGGAAAACAAAACAGTAAAACTTGTGAAAAAAAGTCATTTATCAAGTGAGGCTTAGCATAAAAACATAATGTTTAAAACCCTTCGAAGAAAATTCAAACAAACATAATTTTGAAAATCACAGCCTAATTAAAACGAAAAAGAGTATTAATAGTGGTTGTTGCCGCCTATGGGCCTTAGGACTTCTTGGAGATGGTTCAGCAATCTATTCATGATATCCTGGATAACCGATTGGGGGATATTGTGCCACTCCTCTACCGCAGCCATCTTGAGCTCTCCGAAGGATATACCGGCTGGTACTCTTGCTCTGGCCCTCTTTTTGAGGTTGTCCCATATGTGTTCACTTGGGTTAAGTTCGGGACTGCGTGCCGGCCATGGTAAAACTTAAATCCCGACCTCGTTAAAGTACTCACGGGTGAATCTTGCGGTATGGCAACGGCATTGTCATGCATTAATCTTACGTTTTCACCAATGAACGGTGCGAGAGCATGACCTAGTCTTGGACAACTTTTTTCAGGTATCTTTGAGCATTTAGATTGCCTCTATCGAGCACAACAAGATGCGTACGAGCTTCATAAGAAATACATGCCAAAATCATTATTGACCCTCCTCGGTAAGCTACTGTTTCGGTTATAGTGCATGGAGGAAACCTTTCATTTTGACTCCTGTAGACAAGCTGATTGTCCATTTAGACCTCTTAGGTCTATTTTAAAAACAGTATGTTCTTTCATTCCGCCACAATCCAGTTAAAATATTCTCGCGCAAAACAAGTCTAGCACTATGGTGTTATCGGAGCAGCTACGGGGCGCGAGCTGAACGGAAAGCCCTCAAATTTCTTTCTGTCGGCTGTCAGTTTTGTTTTAATGGTACGTTCACTCACACTAACATTTCTCACATCAGAAAGATGCGTACGAGCTTCAGAAGCAGTACAAAAGCAATTTCTCAACACGTTGCTGACAATGAAGCGGTCATCTCGAATTGTAGTGAATCGATGTCTTCCTTGACCTGGTTTGCGGGTGTATGAACCTCTTTCCCGAAATCGTATAATAGCATCCCGTACCGTATTTTAGCCCCTACATCCTTCGGAGGGCCCAAGACGGCAGCGGTAGAGGAGTAGTACAATATACCCCAATCTGATATCCAGATATTATGATTTGCAATTGCAGAACCTACTCCAAGAAGTCCAAATGGCAAGAGGCGGCAACACCCATTATTAATACACATAATTTTTTTTAATTAAACTATGATTTTCAAAATTATGTTTTGAATTTTTTCGACGATTTTTAAACATTGGATTTTTGCTAATCATCCCTTGATAAATGACTTTTTTCAAAAACTTTTACTGTTTTGTTTTCCTCAAAGGTGGTTTTCACCGACTTTTTTATAAAATGTGGTCCAATATTGATAATTTTTGCAAACTGTAAGAAATACAAGTTGGGCGGTTAATTTTTCCGGTGTTTCTAAAAATATTCCAAGTATATGTATCATATAGGTACTTTGAAAACATTGCTTTTGTTTTACAAGTTTCTCTCTTCTC
The DNA here is from genome assembly GCF_917563875.1 of Diabrotica virgifera virgifera. Classification (NCBI taxonomy): domain Eukaryota; kingdom Metazoa; phylum Arthropoda; class Insecta; order Coleoptera; family Chrysomelidae; genus Diabrotica; species Diabrotica virgifera. The sequence continues at coordinate 160,053,138 of NC_065448.1, read as the reverse complement.
TATGATGAGTTAATTATATCTTTCTTCTCTATGATGAGTTAATTATATCTTGTTACATATGTTACATATATACGTAATTACCCTATAGTAGCCATTAACATTATACTACGCTTTTGAAAGGTTTCTTGTAACATCCTCGAATGTAGCTGTAACTCGATCTAAATGTAATTAACGTTATTAGCGCCACACATTGTAGTACACCATTTATGTTATAATTTGTGTGGTAAAGGAGAAGAACAAAAATGCATGCATAAGTTTACGTTAAAATTAATATAGGTACACTAAATAAAATAGCCCTTATGGTTATTATTAGGAATGAATGTAGTAAAAAATACAGGGTGTTTCAAAAAAAAAGTTAAAACCTCTTTAGGATAACTAAAAAACTGAAAAATAGAGATAGACACATAGATACAGGTCCTTGAAAAAAAAAATAACACATTTTTTACGATTTTGCCCAAACTAGTGGCAATTGTAATGACCTTTGGTGGGATTTAAAAGGTAGTTAATGTGCAGCTTTTGACATAGGTACAATAATTAATGGTCTGATTTTTTTTAAAGAAAAACACATTTTGCCACTGAGATATCTCAAATTAAAAATCATTTTGGTCACTTACAAAGAATGCATGAGGACAGAATCCCAAAACAAGTACAAAACTGGAAACTGCAAGGTAGAAGCAGAAGAGGTAGACCGAGGATAAGTTGGCAGGCAGGAATAAACAAAGCCGTGGATGAAAGAAGTCTGCAAGTAGTTCAATCTCAGACAGAGAGGAATGGCAAAATGGATATCGGAAGGCGGAGAACATTGTAAACCGATAGTGTTAATATAACATCATTTTTGAATTCCTCGTTCAATATGTGACAAACAATCTTTCCTCCCTCTTTTCGTACGACGCGCCGTTTTCATGTAAAAGATAAATACAGTAGGAAAAATGAAAGAATACCCATGAACGAACATATAAAACACGCTGTATTTTCTTGTCACCGTGTCACACAAAAAATTGGCCAGCGCAAGTACATGTAATAATTATTGTTACATGTACTTGCATTATACAATTTTCTTTGTGACACGGTGACAGGAAAATACAGCGTGTTTTATATGTTCGTTCATGGGTATTCTTTCATTTTTCCGACTGTAGTTATTTTTCTACAACCACTATTCAAAGTGCACTTTTCTGCACGGTTTTATGTTAGCAAACTTGATATTTTCTCACAGTATAAGATATTTGACATTAGTGTGCAGAAAAGTGACGTTTCTGTGCCGCAAAGTTCTTTTCTGCACAGTTGACTACCTCATTCTGAGTAACGTTATATTCTGTTTACATCCGTGGTTAAACTTTAGACAAATATACAGGGTGTAACGAAAATACAGGTCATAAATTAAATCACATATTCTGAGACCAAAAATAGTTCGAATGAACCTAATTTACCTTAGTACAAATATGCACATAAAAAAAGTTACAGCCCTTTGAAATTATAAAATGAAAATCGATTTTTTCGAATATATCGAAAACTATTAGAGATTTTTTATTGTAAATGGACATGTGGCATTCTTGTGGCAGGAAAATCTTAAAAAAGAATTATAGGGAAATTTGTGCACCCCATAAAGATTTTATGGGGGTTTTGTTCCCTTAAACCCCCCTAAACCTCTGTGAACGTTCCAATTAAATTATTATTGCGGTACCATTAGTTAAATTCAATATTTCTAAAACTTCTTTTCCTCTTAGTATTTTTTCGATAAGGCAGTTTTTATCGAGTTGCGGCTTCTTTTTTAATATGTTTACATAAAAATTTTATGGGGGTTTTGTTCCTTTAAACCCCCCAAATGTTTGTGTATGTTCCAATTAAACTGTTACTGCGGTACCATTAGTTAAACACAGTGTTTTTAAAACTTTTTTGCCTCTTTGTATTTTTTCGAGAAAGCACTTTTTATCGAGATGTGACTTCCTTTTTAATATGGTTCAAAATATACCTAAAAATGTAAATCATAAATAAATTTTCATATTATTACCAAGTCTCCATAATCGTACTTAGCCATATACAAATATGTGGTGGATTTGACAAATATTCAAAATATCTCAATAGTGTATTTAATTAATGGTACTACAATAATAATTAAATTGGAACGTACACAAAAGTTTGGGGGGGTTTAAAGGAACAAAACCCCCATAAAATTTTTATGGGGTGTCTAAATTTCACTATAACTTTTTCTTAAGATACTACTACCATAAGAATGCCACATGTCTATTTTCAATAAAAGATCTCTGATAGTTTTCGATATATTGGAAAAAATCGATTTTCATTTTGTAACTTCAAAGGGCTGTAACTTTTTTTATGTGCACATTTGTACTAAGGTAAGTTAGGTTCAATCGAACTATGTTTAATCCCAGAATATGTGATTAAATTTATGACCTGTATTTTTGTTACACCCTGTATAACCTATAAGACAATTATTATATTTAACTATAGCACAGAAACTAAATTATGGATGTTACATCTGTTTTATTTTACAATTTTATTCTTATTAAACATTTTATAATTATCAAATAACCAATAAGGATTTAGCAACCTGTGCAAGAGACGTCGAATGAAGTAGTCCTGTCGCCAGGGGGGGTACAACGGCCTCGTTAATTCAGATGGACTTACTCAAGTTTTTTTTATGTATTTTGACCCGTAGAACACGAATTTTTTGGGAACAGTTGATCCGGATGTCGATAAGATTGTTATAGACCAAGAACTTGAGGAATCAAATAACAGCGATTTTTGGCAAAACAAAACAATATTTTGTATTTTTTGGGCCATTTTAAGTAAAAAATATTTCTACAAGTTTTTTCGTAGGATGCACAGTTTTCGAGATAAACGCGGTTGAACTTTAAAAAAATCGAAAAATTGCAATTTCTGAACCCGAATAACTTTTGATTAAAAAATAAAATAGCAAGTCTGCTTACCGCATTTGAAAGTTTAAGTCAAATTATATCGGTTTTGATTATTTGCATTGGTAAAAATTTATTTTTTTATTGTTTAACAAAGCTATAAACACGTAGGGTTTCCCGTGCTTTTACATGCGTTTTACCGCATGTAACGTAGAAATAGTCTTGATTGCACTAGTACCTATTCTACCTACTCGTTCGATTTTAAATGAGAAATCATAGAAACATCACTCACGCACTAGTTGTTTGTAGCTTTGTTTAACAATAACACAATAAATTTTTAGCAATGCAAATAATCAAAACCGACATCATTTGACTTGAACTTTCAAAGGCGCTAAGCAGAATTGCTATTTTATTTTTTAATCAAAAGTTATTCGGGTTTAAAAATTGCAGTTTTTCGATTTTTTGAAAGTTCAACCGCGTTTATCTCGAAAACTGTGCATCCTACTAAAAAACTTGTAGAAATATTTTTTGCTTAAAATGACCCAAAAAATACAAAACATTGTTTTGTTTTGCCAAAAATCGCTGTTATTTGATTCCTCAAGTTCTTGGTCTATAACAATCTTATCGACATCCGGATCAACTGTTACCCAAAAATTTCGTGTTCTACGGGTCAAAATACATAAAAAAAACTTGGGTAAGTCCATCTGAATTAACGAGGCCGTTGTACCGCCCCTGGCGACAGGACTAAAGTAGGTTTTGTGTAAATCCGTGACTGCATAAATATAATGTCAATAATGTGTAATAATTGTTTAAATTTAAACACATTAAGGCAGTGCATTAGTTTTTTAACTGATTTCTGTGCAATTTATTTAGGTATAAGGAATTTAAATTGATTAGTAGGTATTAATTAAATACAGTTTAAAATTTATCACATAGGTACCTATTATAATTAATCGTCGTTTGGAAATTGTGATTTTTATTTTTAGGATAAACTGTGCTTGTAGAAAAAGTATAGTGTGAAACACGTGCAGAAAGGTAATTTCTCACTCGTTTGAATGGCGGCACTAGCTTGCGCTCGTACCGCAACTTTTCAAACTCGTGAGAAATTAGTACCTTTCTGCACTTGTTGCACAATATACTATTTCCTAATTAGTGCGGAAAGTGATACTTTCCCGCACTAGAATGTCGTTGACACAAACCACGCGATAGCGGAGTTCGGGCAAGCAGTGAAGTGCGGGGAAGACACTTTCCGTATGCGTTAGGAACAATATTTTTTCTAGGGCATACGTTTGGGAAAAAGCCACAACAAATAGAGTTATATCAATTTTTATTTAGGAGTTAAGTATTCTCTATGGGAAATAAGCCACAATTTTACTAAAAAATGAATTTATTAACGTTTCGAAGCGCAAATCGGGTTTCGTTGTCAAAATACAAAATAATATTAAAATAAACAAAAATGTTGTTGCTAAGTAAAAAAAATTCTTTTAATAATTTATTTAATCTGACTCATTTATATTGGCAATTCAGACGTATATTATACATTTTAAAGTAGAAGATTTTAAAATGATATCGCCAATATTTATGAGTTGCGTTCCTGGGACGACTTTACTAAAAGATAGTTCATTCGATTACATGAAATCAATCCCAACTCAAGAATATCCGTCGCAAAAAAATCACAGCATGTGATCTGTCTTTAAAAAGACCACCAAATGCAACGATGAAAATAAAATTCTCGCGTTAGAGATTCCATAGTAAATTACGAGGGAAAACCAGGAAAAAACCTCGTGATGCTATCCCGACATCGTAAGTATTTGGTATTACATTTAATTTACCTTAAAAAAAACTAATAAGTACCAAATTCTGACTTTAATATGTTTAAATTATAAATAATATTAATAATACATAGATATACAATAAGTAATACTAAAATATAAAATTTGTACTAACTCGATATGTTATTGACTTAGTAATCGTGGTATTTTCTTTCTATTGACTTCCTCTTTCAGTATGGGTAACCACATCCTACTGGATTCTACCGAGGAATTTGCGACACAATTGGTTTCATTTAGCATAATTAGAGCCGCTTCTTTGATTTTTCTCTTTTTACTATCTGATTCTTTCAGGACTATACTTGAATCTCTCCACTGAACTCTATGTTCATTATCCCATGCGTGTTGACATATTTGAGATCTGTCAAATTCTCTATTTTTAATATAAGACTGATGTTCACTTATTCTAACGTTTAATGGTCTTGATGTTTCACCTAAATAAAATTGTTCGCATTCACAAGGTATTTTATAAATGCAATTCTTTGTTCTTTCTTGTTCATTGTTAGGTTTAGTTTTAGATAGAATAGATCTCAATGTGTTTGTTGTTTTGAATGTTGTTGAAATGTTGAATTTATTTCCTATTGTTTTAAGTTTCTCGGATAGTCCTTTTATATATGGTATTGTTATTTTCGTCGTATTATTTCTTGTGAATGTTGTAGAATCCTGTTCTAAGTTGTTCTGTTTCAATTTCGAACAATTTTATTTAGGTGAAACATCAAGACCATTAAACGTTAGAATAAGTGAACATCAGTCTTATATTAAAAATAGAGCATTTGATAGATCTCAGATATGTCAACACGCATGGGTTAATGAACATAGAGTTCAGTGGAGAGATTCAAGTATAGTCCTGAAAGAATCAGATAGTAAAAAGAGAAAAATCAAAGAAACGGCTCTAATTATGCTAAATAAAACCAATTGTGTCGCAAATTCCTCGGTAGAATGCAGTGGGATGTGGTTACCCATACTGAAAGAGGAAGTCAATAGAAAGAAAATACCATGATTACTAAGTCAATAACATATCGAGTTAGTACAAATTTTATATTTTAGTGTTACTTATTGTATATCTATGTATTATTAATATTATTTATAATTTAAACATATCAAAGTCAGAATTTGGTATTAGTTTTTTTTTTTAAGGTAAATTAAATGTAAGACCAAATACTTACGATGTCGGGATAGTATCACGAGGTTTTTTCCTGGTTTTCCCTCGTGATTTACTATGGAATCTCTAACGCGAGAATTTTACTGTCATCGTTTCATTTGGTTGTCTTTTTAAAGACAGATCACATGCTATGATTTTTTTGCGACGGATATTCTTGAGTTGGGATTGATTTCATGTAATCGAATGAACTATCTTTTAGTAAAGTCGTCCCAGGAACGCAACTCATAAATATTGGCGATATCATTTTAAAATCTTCTACTTTAAAATGTATAATATACGTCTGAATTGCCAATATAAATGAGTCAGATTAAATAAATTACTAGAAGAATTTTTTTACTTAGCAACAACATTTTTATTTATTTTAATAGTATTTTGAATTTTGACAACGAAACCCGATTTGGGCTTCGAAACGTTATTAAATTCATTTTTTAGGAAAATTGTGGCATATTTCCCATAGAAAATACTTAATTATAAAAATGCCACAAGGAAATAGCTTCAGAACAAAATTATTTATAGTCCATGTGGTGAGACCGCTCCCGTCTGGAAAAATTTCTGATTTGGTTTCTTTGTGGATTCCTATTAAAAAATGTCCCCTTTAAACAAATCTGAAGGGTGCCGGGAGGAATTTTTGGGCAGAAATTGTTTTAATAATTTTTTTAAACAAATTCAAAAGATCACGTTTTTTGCTCCAGAACATATATTTTTGAGTTTTGTCGGTGATTCTGAACAAGAAAGGTATCTTATAAATTTTCTCAAAAATTGATAGTTTTCGAGTTATAGGCGATTTAAAATCTGAAAAATGCGAAAATACGCATTTTCGAGACTTAAAAACTCATATTCAAATTAGTATTTTTGAGGTTGCCAGATACTTAAATTGAAGACTAAATATTCAGCTTCCAGATTCTGAAGAGTGATCGCGTCTATCTTTAATTTATACCGTTGTTTTTTAATTGTTAAATATGGGTGTTTATCCGATTTTTATGCCGGTGCGGCGCGCTCCATTTCAAAAATCTCCTATTTTCCTCCGAAAAATATTTTTTCTAGATTCTTTGGGACATTGTAAATAAAATAAGTTTCTTGACACTTTTCACAAAAGTTAATAGTTTTTAAGTTATAACCGATTGAAAATCCGAAAAATGACAAAAAACGCATTTTTGGATTTTAAATCGCTTATAACTTTAAAACTATTAACTTTTGAGAAAAATGTCAAGAAACTTATTTTATTAAGAATGTCCCAAAGAATCTAGAAAAAATATTTTTCGGATGAAAATAGGAGATTTTTGAAATGGAGCGCGCCGCACCGGCAAAAAAATCGGATAAACACGCATATTTAACAATTAAAAAACAACGGTATAAATTAAAGTTAGACGCGATCACTCTTCAGAATCTTGATGCTGAATGTTTAGTCTTCAATCTAAGTATCTGGCAACCTCAAAAATACTAATTTAAATATGAGTTTCTAAGCCTCAAAAATGCGTATTTTCGCATTTTTCAGATTTTAAATCGTCTGTAACTCCAAAACTGTAAATTTTTGAGAAAAATTAAAAGATACCTTTCTTGTTTAGATTGACCCAAAAAATCTAAAAATATATGCTCCAGTGCACAAAAACATGATCTTTTGTATTTGTTTAAAAAAAAATGTTTAAACAATTTCTGCCCAAAAATTCCGCCCGGCAACCTTCAGATTTGTTTAATGGGGACATTTTTGAATAGGAACAAACAAAGAAACCGAATCAGAAATTTTTTTTAGACGGGAGCGGTCTCGCCACATGGACTATTAGGAGTGAATTACACAAATTAATTATTTGACAGGGTTGTCCAAACCAATATTTTAATAATAATTGGTTACCATGACGACGATCTTGGTTTCCATGACGACAATTCAAAACCACTGTTATTGTCTACTAATTTGACTTTCGAATATTATGTCAAAATAATTTTATTTCATCGAATTGTCGCGTTAAATTCATTAAAACATGAACACAATAAGATACATTTGAAATAAATTAGTAAATAATATCTAAATATTAGTTTATTGCATGTATTATAATTATTTTAAGGCGCGAGGGAAAGTGCAACTTTCGGAAACGAAATGAGTGCTGGAAAAGTCTTGCTCGAAAATTGCAAAAGGTAATGCTCAAGTGAGGTGTTCGACCTCACCTAGGTGCCTTTTACCCCTATTATAGTGGCTAGTTTCAACTACTTGTACACTGGACGTTTACACTGATGATGGTCAGTTTAAACGAAAACGTTTTGTACATTTTCCACTTCCATGTGGATAAATTTTAAAAATTTTAATAAATTTATATATCTATTAATATATAATTTTTATGGGAAAAATATAGAAAATTAATTTATGTCAAAGACCACGAGATCATAGATTTTCATCGCCCTGTATATGGCCAAAAATTGTAAATAGTATTAGTTAATCATAAGCAGTGTTTCATGGAAAGTGAAAATCGTTCTGCATCAATGATTCTATGAACGAACTTAGACAATTAATACGGTCTGATTAGAAAGTACATGTATTCGCTTTGAAGTGAACAATAGGACGTTTATAAATGCTTCTTAGAAGGAAAGACGGTAAACACAATTGTTGAGTTTTATAATATTGGGTTTTTATAGCATGTAGAAACACAAAAGTAATTTTGGTATCTCCTGGAATTTGACAAAACGGAAAAGTTATATACCTACAAAAATAATCTGTTCTTAAGAAATGAAAGTAGGGATGTAGTGTGTAGAGAGGATGTTTTGTGATTGGCGAGAAAAACGGATGGAGGGAGAATGGAGTGTTTGAGTCTGAGTTTGAGGAGGAAAAAAGTTTCACTGTGTAATGAAGATCTGAGGAGAGCAGTCCAGTTTTTGAAAAGTAAGAAATCTGTATAAATTGGTCAAGTTGGCGGCCGTGTAAGCAGAATCGTGTTGAAACGAAATCGTTGATCTGGTTGTGAAGTTAAATCTCCTTGTGTCCAAAGAGTGGTATCACTCTTGATTCGGTTGGTATCAATGTGCACAAGATATCGAGCAGACAGAAAACTGAGGAGAGATTTCGAGCGAGTGCTGTTGTTTGTTTGTGAAGCAGTTTGGACGAGAAGGATCATTCGCAGCATCCAAGGAGCACGTGTGGGAGAATCGAGGACTACACAATTTATGAGAAGAAGTAAAGAAGAAAAAAGAAGGTAGATCAAATTATTTGTGAAACGGAGAGAGTTTTTTTATATCACATACTATATTTGTTTATTTTTTATTGAACAGTTCTACAGCATAATTTAGTAATTTATAAATTCAAAGAAGAAATAAGTAATCTATTTAAAAGGTGAAAAGTAAATTTTTTTATATAATAGTAAGAACAGTCTAACGAATTATTTAAATGAAAATTTTGTTAAAAAAGGAGATAGCAGAATTAAAGATTAATTTATTAGATAAGAAATAGGTGCAACAAAATTTTTAATCATACATTTAAATCTTAAATTTATGGTATATTGGATAAATAAAAAATATTTATAAATTTATATGACATTGAGTATATTTATTTTCCCTGTTTTATCTTTGATGAAGTAAGCAACTAGAGATACTAGAAGCCACAAAATAAAGGTAATACATTAAAATAAATTAGCCCTGAGAATAGATTGGAGAATTTTATTGGAGAGTTTTATTTAATTTTGGTTTTGTTTCCATAAGTAGTAATGAAAATAATTAACTAATTGATCAAAATAAGAATATGCTGATCAATCTCATAACAGAGAGAAAATACAGAGCATAACACCATATAAAACAGAAGTGTTTATTTCATTCCACGTTGTTTTATCGAAGGTATACAGCTATTACAGGGTTTACACTTTTTAAAGTTTTAAAACTTTTTAAGGTAACATAATTTCAAACAATATTTTTTCAACCACAGATTACTAGGTGCCTTAAGTTCGAGGCCAAAATAAATACAATTTCTTTTTAATTTTCTGAGGACGATTTCCAGAGTGGAGATCTAAAAGTCACGCAATAGTTTCATTTAACAAAAGTGATTTTCATCACATCAACAATTATTGTGGCTCAATCCCATAAAAAAATAAATATGTACTATATTTTAATATGGCACAAGAAAACAATTTTAGCATTTTGTGTCTACTAAAAGTTGGACACATATATTATGGGAAACTTTTTTATTTTTAATTTTTCGAAAAAAAGTTAGGTCAAAAAATAAGAATCTCACTCAAGAGTAAAGTACCTACCTTTATTTTTCACAATATGGAAAATTGGTATTATGCAAAGTTGTTTGGAATTAAAAACTATGTGCTATTCTATTGTATGCAATTACTTCCTCCTAATGAAAAAAAAAATATTTGAAAATTTTTGTTAAATTACGGATACCCAACATCATTTTTATTTATAACTCTTTTATTATTAATTTTACGAAAAACAGTAATTTCTCATAAAAAGCTCTGCATGGTGTAAAATTTGAGATGCAACAATATATATATATATATATATAAAAGTGAGTTACCCACATGTCTAAAGAGAAAGGTATTCGATCAGTGCGTCCTCCCAGTCTTGACGTACGGATCAGAAACACTTACCTTAACTAAAGCCTCGGCTACCAAACTAAGAGTCACGCAGAGAAGAATGGAGCGGTCAATGTTAGGAATAACTCTGCGAGACAAAATCAGAAACGAAGAAATCAGGAGAAGAACAAAGGTGACTGACGTCATCGAGAGGATAGCCAGGTTGAAGTGGAGATGGGCAGGACACGTAGCCAGAATGACAGATGGGCGATGGACGAAGAGGTTATTGGAATGGAGGCCAAGAGAAGACAAGAGAAGCGTCGGTCGACCGCCTACAAGATGGACTGACGACTTAAGAAAGGTAAATAAAAACTGGATGAGGGCGGCGCAGGATAGATGGGGTTGGAAACGAGGGGAGGAGGCCTATGTTCAGCAGTGGACTTTTGAGGCTGGATGATATATATATATATATATATATATATATATATATATATATATATATATATATATATATATATATATATATATATATATTATATATATATCAAATTTTATCATTATCGACATTATATAATATGTTCCTTTAGAGTTCACAATATTTAAATTAGAGGAATATAATAGCACAATATAACATTATTCTTTTTCAAACATTTAATTTTTGATTATTTAATTCATAGAGATTCTGACCAATAGAGACCTACAAGAATAAAAATTACAGCAATAATTTTTGATAACTTAATATCGCCAAGTATTTTGCGGTCAGATACCCTTCATTTCTAAACAAAAATACATTCAATGACATTAATGATAATTAATGTTTTAAAGCTTGTCACAGAGAACAAAAATAAACAGGTTTAGCAAATATTGAGGTGAGGATATCAATAAAATATTAGTTAAAATTATTTAAAAAGACAATTTTAGTCATGAAATAATCTTACCAAATTACTCCCGGGCTATAATTATCGATTTTTTTTGCCCTCGTGACACTTTGACATAATTTTACTCCCATTCGGGTCGTGAAATTGAAACTGTCAAAGTGTCACTCGGAATATAAATCGATAATTTTAGAGCTCTCGTTTAATTACTACTGATAATTTCCCGGCGTCAAGTAGCGCGGCGTATGTCCTTAGTTGTTAGGTAAATTTAACATTAAGTAAACTTTCAGTGCCATTAATCACAACTAATGTTTCACAACTTGTCAAAGTAAACACCATGAGCTGGTTTAGCAAATATTCAGATGAAGATATCAATAATTTAATAATCAAAAGTTTCGTTTTGAAAAGTTTTATTCATGAAATCATCTTACAGTATTACACTCGACCTTATAAATTACCGATTTGTATTGCCCTTGTGAGAATTTGCATGTAATTTCCTTCCCGAATGACACTAAGGGCCGGTTGTTCAAACGCTAATCAAAAATGGAATCAACTGATCATTATCAAATATTTAATTACTGTCAACAATTGTCAATGTCACCTTTGTTTGGGTTACTGAAAACATAATTGATTGCAATTATGACATTTATTAATGAATTATATTAATAATTGTTATGTAAATTAATAACTATTAATTAATTAATCAATCAATTACGTTAATTATCATAATGATAATTAACATAATAGATTACAATCAACTGATTGACATACGAATGAGGGGTGTTGTTATTTGATGGTTGTTAAGGGGACTAATTTATAATCAACTTCTTGATTAGCGATCGAACAACCGGCCTTTAGTGTCATTCGGAGTATGAATCGGTAATTTTAGAGCTCTTGTGTATTTACAAGTGATAATTTACTACATCAACGCCCCGATAGAAAAAGTTTAGAATCACCATTCATCAATTAAATATGCGTATCACGTGCATACATATCTCGTTATATTATAGAAAATGACTGTAGTAATTTCTGGCAGATCATAAATTTCTGGCAGAACAAAAATATATTCTTTTATTCCAGCAAATTATGAAAGACGAGAATTCGGTTGCCAAAAATCAAATTTATGATTAATTATGAAAGTTGCGTTTCCATTGTTTCTGAAACAGACATTGCCTTCTTTGCCAAAAAGTCCATTTTTCTTTTCTTTTATAGTTATGGCAATGTGTTTCAAAAATACTGAGAAAATGGTTTCTTTTGGACCCTTCTTTTTTGAGTTTTTATTAACATGGTTGATGTGGATTAAATTATTGATTTAGTTCTTTAACATCACTTACCAATATCTTGACGAGCAAGTGATAAATATATTAAATACATTATTTACGAAAAATAAGTCTAAAAAATGAAGGAAGCGATGAGTGAAATGTAGGTTAAATTAAATCCATGAAGAAAAAGTTTTCCTGTAGTTGGCTGTATAGCATATATTACAAAAAAACGATAAAATCCTTTATAAAAGGTATATTTGTTAAAATCCCTAAAAAGAGCTACATCACAGAACAGAACTAGCTTTTGATAGGATGACCGATTATCATCAGTGTTTACGTGAATCTAACATGCTAACCACCAAAATAAAAAATATGTGGGTAAAAACTTTTTACAGTTGATCGGTCATAGGAACATAGATGAAAAATTTGAAATTAAACATGGATGTTTAAAATATCCATGTTTATCCATTCAACAACTTTTTAGTTATTGAATTGTTTTTATTTATTTATTTTTTATTTTGTGGTAGTCAGTGTTATCACCTCTAGTTCTTATGCAAGTTTCAGTTTGCGTGGGCATGATCATAATAAAATTATCAACATTTTGTTGTGGTAGGTTGATCCAACTTTTAAGAGCAGCTTGTACTAGCCGTGTGGTGTTTTGTGGATTATCCCGGTGAGCTCTAATCTTTCTTTTCAGCATATCCCACAAATACCCTATAGGATTGAGCTCGGGTGAGCAAGCAGGCCACTCCAAGCAAGGGATACCTTCTGCTTCAATGATATCTGTAGTCACTCTAATGGTATGTGGAGGTCCATTATCATGCAATAAAATTAAATTTTCTCCTGTTGCACCTCTCCAGAGCCTGACTTTAGGTTATCAACATACCTGTGAGCAGTTAAAGTTGATTGGATGAAAATTAAGGGAGTTTTTTTACGGATCATAATTCCTCTCTAGAACATTACACTTCCCCTTGTATATTTGTGAACAGATCTGAGAGTTTTCGTACTTACTTGTCTTCCTCGACCTCTAAGTACACGATTTCGTGGGTCATCTGATTTTACACAAATCCTGACTTTTTTTGAAAAGAGCACATTTTGTCAATTCCCAATGTTCCAGTTTTGGTAGTGAAGACACCAATTTAGGTGATCAATATTGCTGCCTGGATAACTCGGGAACCCATAACTGTCTCCTGCTTGTATACTTTGTACGAACTATTCTTCTTATCGTTTCAACTGAAACAGTACCACCTGTAGCTTCCAAAAGCTGCCTTTGGAGCTGCAGGTGAGAAATGGTTGGGTGTCTTCCAGCTGATTGGACAATTGTTGTTGTTTATTTGGGTTTATATGACTGCGGACACTAAACCCATTCGCCAATTTTACTATTTTTAATTGGACAATTAAACGATCGTAAAGAGCCGTTATTACTTTTGGCGACTTTTCCTTGCTTTATTTTTGAGCTTTCCTAGGTAATGTTACCTAGCTTAGGTTTTGGACAGAACGCTCTATATTACGCCTAGCTCTACAGCTATGTCACTCTGAGAACATTACTTTTTCCACAAGACCAATAATCTTTCCTCGTTGTAAGTTCTATAACCCCACATGAGGCATATTTTCGTTTTTGGACGCAAAAGTTAATTTTCGTTCAATTTGCAACTCAAGCAAGTAACCTATACCGTACCGAGCTGTACTATCCGATTGTCGTATATATTTGTTTATTTTCAATAGAATTCTTTATTCTTCGCAACAATAACAAGTTTTTTCAAAAGAAATAAATAATATTACTTTGAAATACATGGTGATTCCATATAAGTTTGGGTGTGTGTGTATATAAAATATACAGTATGGTGCAAATGAAAAGAATAAATTCGATATTTCGTAAACCGGCGACTTTAAGGGAAAACCCCGAAACTGATCGATTTAAATTATGATATTTTGGCACATATGTCATACTACTGACGTCATCCATCTGGGCGTGATGACGTAATCGATGATTTTTTAAATGAGAATAGGAGTCATGTGTTAGCTCATTTTAAAGTTTATTCAATTCTCTATTCAGTAGTATAAACATCTACATAATTATTTATACAGGGTGCCCAAAAATGTTTTTTAAAGTAAATTATTTGACAAAAAAAGAAGAAAGTATGTAATTTATTTAATTCAAAATAGATTTTACTGCTGGCAGAAATCAGACAAAAATGTATATATCACAAATAAACATTGCTTTTCGCTTAAATTAAATGTTCAATATCTTCCAAGAGGCAGTGACTGGCGGGAGCTGGCTTGAACATTGAAATTATGCGAAAAGCAATGTTTATTTCTGAATTAAACATTTTTTTCCGTTTTCGGGAAACGGTAAAATGTATTTCGAGTTAAATAAATTACACACATTCGTTTTTTTTTTTCAATTAATTTAATTAAAATATTTGTTTTGAACACCCTGTACAAATAGTTATGTACATGTTTATATGACTGAATAGAGAATTGAATGGTTCTTCAAATGAGCTAGCACACGACCCCTATTCCCATTTAAAAAAATTATCGATTACGTAATCACGCCCAGATGAAGGATGTCACTAGAATGACATGTATGAGAAAATATGACAATTTAAGAACAAAAATCGACCTGTTTCGGGATTTTTCCTTAAAGTCACCGGTTTACGAAATAACGAATTTATTCCTTCCATTTGCACCATACTGTATATTAAAAATAGTAATGAAGACATAATACATCCCTGTCTAGCACCTCTCCTGATTTAAATTTCTGGAGTGGGTTTGTTATCTATTACAGTTTGTGCTCTTTGATTCCAGTAAAGGTTTGTTATTATGCGTAAGTCCCTTTTGTCTATGTTTTTTGTCTTTAGAGAAGTTACTAGCGTCGTGTAACTACGCTTTTAAACGAAATCGACATATTAGATACATATCGTTACTACAACTACTCGTAAATGTGAAAGATACTTGAATTAGCATGATACGGAAAATAATCGATATGTTTGATGACATACTTGCTCTACTTTTAACTTTTGACCTGTCGACGATAGCAACTATTTATGTTTGCTTTCACATTCTCTACACTTTACAGGTCTTGTCTACAAGCACCTATTTGCAATTAAAACTTTAATTATTACTTAGATAACTGCAATTAGTTGGCAACGTTCTGTAGAAATAGAGCTTAATATATGCCTTTTTTCATGCTGAAATGTAATTTTATAGAATTGATATAATTTTTAAAATTGCCAGATACATATATACATACTTTTACATACATATTTTTTTGTTCTTTCTATAAAGGACCTCTCAACACTCCATATGGGAAAGTGGCCCCGGCCAAATTTAACGAAATTTCAATCAATTATTGTTCTCAGTGCGTAAATTAAAAAAGGCCATAGGACCTAGGTCTGAAAAACTATTATTCTGAAGCTACAGCCTTCTGAAGATATTGGTAGCCATTGTGTAATGTTCTAACCACGTAGGTTATACCTTTTTGAAATCCACGATTGACTTAGGATCGTGAAGAGGTGAACCTTAGCTAAAGTGTCTCCTCTTCACCACCACAAAGACAATCATGGCAGTGGCATGCTGACCATATAGACGAATCGGTGCAATCACCGAGAGGCTGCGGCCTCTTAAGGCCGGTCAAATAAGTTTTTCTCACAAAAATTTTTTAGATGAAACAAAAGATTTTTTTTAAATTTGTAATCGAATGATATTAACAAAAAATGTTAACAAGATTTCAAAAACAATTAAATCTTTTTTAATTTTAAAATACAGTTAAATACATAAATGAATGACTCTACACATATAAATGATTTACAGATAATATTTAATTTCATACATACAAGTATATTTGTGGATTTCCAATTTCCTTCAAACATCTAATATATACTCTGCAGAATATAAAAATGGAAAAACGTCTTGCACATTTTTGACCGAATTATTGGAAGTATCAAAAAACGATTTGATTATGACAGATCGTTTTATAATGATATAAACACTCTACATCCTAGAAATTATGATACAATAAAAAAATGGTATAGCTTTAATGGCATTTAAATTACATATTTACTAAGAAATTAAGAAATTTTATCCTGCCATATCTGCTACTGCAATTAAAGAAGAGCTCGTGGATTTGTCTGATAAATGTATTGCATTAAAACATAGGATTTTGCTAAATACTGAAATTATAGAAGATAGAGTTAATGATGAGTATGTTCAGTGTACAAAAAATATGAAGGATGATAATATTATTAATCTAAGTGATAAGGAACATAAAGTAACAAGTGACAATGTTGTTGATACCGTGAATCCATCCATTTGCAACCTGGCTGCTCAAGTGTCTCGAACATGGTATATTTTTGCCTTATTTCCGTGGCGTATATGGGCTTTTTGCTGCTTCATTGCCTCGCCTAGAAAATGATAAATAGATATTATTAACTTGCAAAACATTCCGTTTTTTTTTCAAAATTCAGTTCTTTTTCTTGTAGTACCTATCCGTTTCGGATGTTGGCGACCATCATGGCAATCTGTTCTTGGCACACTTCTGCTCTGAAAAGATTTGTAGTGGTTGTATTGAACCACGTACGTAGATTTTTCAGCCACGAAATCCTTCGCCTTCCTGGTCCTCGCTTTCCCTCTACTTTTCCCTATAAGACCAGTTGCAGCAGTCCATATCTTTCACTGTTCCTCATGATGTGACCGAGGTGTTCGATTTTGGCTGTTTTTATTTTGATTAACAGCTCTTTTTCTTTTTGCATTCTCAGCAAAACACCCTCATTAGTAATGTGGTCGGTATAAGATATCTTCAGGATTCGACGATAAAGCCACATCTCAAAAGCCTCAATTTTCTTGCAAGTGGCGTCTGTGAGAGTCCACAACTCAACTCCGTATAACAGTATAGGAAAGAGAAAATTCAGTTAGTAAGATGTAATTAATTTTTAACGTACACAGGCTTAACAAATAATTATTTCTTTTATGTATTACATGCTATGAGATTTTTTCTGTGTGGGATTATCTTTTAAACTTGTAAACAGTTTATTAACACGGTTTTTAGATAATACGTAAGGATATAAATAATCCCTACAAAGTTTTCTTTTAAATATTGGTCTCCTGCATTTCTACCCACCTACAATATTTTGCTTTTGATTCTTCAAGTAGCACGAAAGGAAAAAAGTGCGTGGGATGACGGTGCTGAGGATATAACATGATTACCTAGAAGAATAAAATAATATTTTTTTACTTAACCGTGTCCGATAAAAGTCTTTGCAAATAAACTATGTTTTGTAGAAGGAGAAACGAAACGGTAAGCTCGTTTTTCATTTACGTCATCGGTTTTATTTCAATGCGGATATCAAATTCTCTTTCAGCTCAGACTGAAGCTCTAATATATAATATTTTTATCCTTTAGATTTTTTTTGTATTTACAAACATGCCTAAGTGTATTTATAAACCAAAACATAGTCAATACAAAATATATAAAATACTTTTAAATGAAAGCAAATATGGCATGACTTACCTTATCGGTGTCTTTACTCAGCTAAATCTTTGTTGTACTTACGAAACAAGAGAAAGGGAAAAGACAATAATAAATAGTATGTTGCAGTAAATCAAACAATATTTATTGAAACAAAATTAATTTAAACATTTAAACAATTAAAGTTAATTAAACATTTATTTCATAAAACAAATCGGCACTACTCAAACAAAATAATTGATGAAGTCATTAGTGTTTTAGTATATTTAACGGGATCAAAAAAATATAAAAGCAACTCCGTGCTTTAACAATGATGTTAAAAACTACTAATACAAAAAAAAACTTCTAAAAATCTTCTAAATAATTCTGGATAAATTCTGATTGCACGTAGTAAAATTATACCAGTAGTGGTATGATAATATCGACACCCGCCAAACATTAGCGAAAATGCCGGAGTCCACGTTGTAAACCGCCATGTATGACGGGCTGAGCTAAGCTACAAGCATTAGCCCGCCGGTCGAAGAACTTAACTTGCAACTACATTCTAAACGAACTTCACTTGATGAGTTCAGGAATAGAACTCCTCAACTTCCCAAACTTGACTTCTTGACGGCTCAAACTAGACTGCCCTACAGCTCAAACGTGACTTCTTGACGGCTCAAACTAGACTGCTCTACAGCTCAAACGTGACTCTTTTTTCTCCTATCCCAATTCAAGACAAGATTCCTTCCCAAACACAGAAATTACCTCCCATTCTGACAATTACCAGACAGTTATCCAATTCAAAGAAACCAAATATTTCTTCTACCAATAAAATAGCCAGGATATGATACTAAGTCACAGCCCACTACACACGTAAATCTTCTTTTGACGAATCCAAATCATAGAGCCACATCAGGTAAGGCTCTCCTGATTCCCACAGAAGTGCAATCGTCGCACATCACCAGCTGCAGTAATCTGATCTTAACGAGTACCTCTTATCAATAAAAACTCAGACTCTGTTCTCGAAAAATCAATAAATATTTTTGATAATTCGCCGAAGATAAACAAATTTCTTACTTGACTGGACAAACAAAAAATATATCATATATACAGACCGTGGGATATAAAAAAAAATTCGCGGTGTTACACATGCGTTTAATTTATTCGTCACTACAGGATGGGACCTGATATATTTACACGATAAAAATATGTCCATGCAACAACTCAATACAATTTCTGAAACATATTTAGCATACAGGGTGAAACGATAGTATTAGGGATTCGAAAACGTTAGTGATTTTTGCACCCGTTACAATTCATCCAACTGCAAAAGTAGGTAGGTTTTGGGCTTTTTGCGGCTTTATTGCCTCGTCTAATATCGTTTCTTGTAAAGACTTTTATCGGATACGGTTAAATTAAAGGCCGGTTTTCACGCTACGTTCTATTGTACGTTTTGTTGGATAGGACAAATCCTATACAATAAAACGTGGCGTGTAAACAGCAAAAAGTACGTCTTATCGAATCGAAATGAAATCAGATTGAAGATATGATGATCCGTTTTCCGTAACGTTTTATCCTGATAGGATAAAACGTTACGTGAAAATACATGTTCATGTAAGTCGTCCGATATTGACTTAGTTGACGACTAGTTTAATTGCAGTTCACTTCATTTTCCCTAAAAAAGTCTAATAATCTTAGACTTGCGGTAATGCATCCACGATTTTCTCGGGGAATTCATTGAATTATGTAAAAATGTTTCGCCTTTGTGGCAAGTAAAAAAATAAAGGCTATTATAGTATCTGCAATAAAAAACGTCACGTGTGAGAAACTTACAAAAGAATACAAAGAAATAGACACAAAGCAAATAAAGAGACAGTTACAAGAAAAATAAACTCGTTGAGGTCGGTTTACAAATCAGAGTTGAAACAAGTGATGCAAATTTTTTCAAAACTTAACAAAAATTGTATTCCATCACTCCACTGATACGTTTGACACATTTGGAAAGTGTATCGAAGATCGTCTACAGCAAATTAAACCGGTCAAGTAAAATTCTTCCACAAACTTAGTAGTGACGTACTATTCGAAAGAGAAATGGAATCTCTTAATGCCAACTGCAAGTTGAAAGTTACAAGGCAGAGAGAAATAATAGCTATTTGTATAACAAGGGAGGAAAGTGCTACTTTTCCTCCCGAGAATGAAGTTTACTGCCCGACGCGTAGCGGAGGGCAGTAATCATTCAAGGGAGGAAAAGGCACTTTACTCCCATGTTATACATATGGTTTTTCCACCTTCCTCAAATAACAAGTCATTTTTTCATTTTTACTTAATTTATTTATGTAACTAACCAACAAAATTTATTAGAACTAAATCTAACAACTATGTACAATATAACTGTCAACTGTCAAATATAAGTCAAATTAAGAATGTAAACAATGTTAAATCAAATAACAATTTACTGGTTTTTACCATTCTGCAAAATACAGAGTGTTTTATAAATAAACGTTAAAATGTATAGAAACTTACGTAATAGATAATAGATATTGTACAGGGCGTCAATAAGTTACATTTCATGAATGAAATACCATGACGTCACTTTTACATTTCCTCCCTAGGGAGGAAAAATATTTTCCTCCCTAGGGAGGAAAAGTACAACTTTGCTCCCTACAATCAGGTCCGGAAAAGTATACTTTCGGTAGAGGTAGGTGGAAAAATCATTGACATCATCTCTGGGGGAAACCTACCCACCTCATTATGCACAAACAATCTGGTTTTAGTTTTTACAACCCCAACCAGAAGTTGCGTACCAACATGGCATGGAACAACTTGCACATTTACCTGGCATACAAAGCATTCCTCAGCCCTCACCAGTAATGACAGAAATAGGAAGGCCAGTTACCACTTATCATATGAGAAGAAGAATATCATGGTAAAAGAACCTGAGGAAATGGTCCCCACAACAACAACTAATATATTTAAAGCATCGGTTAATAAAATAGTTATAGGCAGAATGATGGCCAATATTAGCCAATATTCGAAGAAGTTACCACGTCTTCGTTGGCCGATTATGTCACAACTTTCTCTAATTCAAATCGCTAGTTTTTGGAATTTTTCTAAAAGGTAACATCTTTTATGTTTAAAGTAAGTAGTTTCTTATGTAAAGTTAAAAATGTGACGTTTTATTTGATTCTTTTTGGTGTTAAAATTAAAGAAACACATTAATTTTTTAAACCTCCGCCTATTTATAACGAATAAACAAATACATCTGCAAAAGTCATTTTAATAAAAATCTCCTGCCTTTCTATATTTAAGAATAATAATTCTGTACTTCTCATAGAACTCAAAACTCTGGATTTGATATTATGGATATGAGGTATAAAACGGAAAGGAAAACGTGCTGTGTATACGCTGGACAAAACGTACATTTTTTCGTACGTTTTGCATGACGCAAAATGTACAACAAAACGTAGTGTGAAAACCAGCCTTAAAGTAAAATGTTATTCTATTCTAGGTAATCGTGTATATCCACAGCACCGTCATCCTACGCATTTTTCCTTTGGAGCTATTTGCTTAGAATCAAAAGCAAAATAGGTGGGTGTATGGAATTGCGGGAGACCAACCTTTAAAAAAAAAACTTTGTACGGATTATTTATATCCTTAAGGGCACCCAAAGTCCCATTTAACGACAATGTTAACATTATGTCATATAGCTCTGTAATCAAAGCACTTAGAGACCTAATTTTTGTTTTATTTTGAAACTACATGTATTGTTTAGTCCCGCGTAGATTTTTGTAAAGTTAGAGTGAAAGAAACATTTATTTTAAATTTTTTTAAAATACTGTTACAAAAAAACCCAAAAAAGTATAGATTTTATTTTTTATTTTACTTGTTTTTGTACATTTTTCAATAAAAATTTACGCGGGACTAGATATTATCTATCTACAATTACTGTAAAAATTTAGACCTTTTATCATCTCAGGAAACAAAGATATCTGACATCAAAAGTTAAAAACCTAGTATTCGGGAAATCGCAAAAACACAAAACACTCTAAGCCCGACCGCACATCAAAGAAACATGAAACGTAAATTACGTTTCATGGAAATAAACCACTGCTAAACAAATATATATCCGGCCATTTATGAGACTCTCCGAAAATAAAAATGTGTCATGAGCATGAATCACACTCGTTTCATTAGTAGGCGGACTTTGAGATTTTTTAGCAGTGTTTTCTTTTCATGAAACATGTTTTTCGTTTCATGTTTCATGTTTTTCGTTTCATGTTTCTTTGGTGTGCGGCTTGGCTAATAGGCTATAAAGCTACCGGTACACGGTAAGTTGAGTGCAGACGTTCAGAAAACAAATAGTTTTGTAACCATGGATATTTTATACTATAATGTGTTATATATCGTTGGAAGGAGAAGATTTCAGAGAATAATTTTCAATCATAACCCAAAAATGTTAAAAAGTTAAATTTTCGGACTTTGGGTGCCCTTAGTGTTATCTGAAAACCGTTTTAATAAAATTTTAACAAGAAAGTTCAATGAGCAAAAATCTGCCTATCATGTACATATCTACCTAGTACAAAGAAAAAATAATAATTTTTAAAAGTCTGTGTATGTTATTGTTAAAGTGAACTATATAGGGTGAGGCAGATAACTGGCCTATTAGAAATATCTCGAGAACTAAAGGCAACAGAATCATAAAAATTGGACTGAAGGGGTTATGAAGGATGATCTATTAAATTAAAATATTTTCATCTCTTTGCAACTTTCGGTTATACCGGAAGTTGCTTATAACTTCGTTTTTTTAAATAAGACACCCTATATATTTTTACATTTTTGGATTCTCTCAATATCTTCTTTCTTTAAATATGAGGTTTAGTAATATTATAGAGGGAATTTTAAAAGATATTTACGTTTTTTATTAATTTCGTAGCAACATTCATACCCTGTAGAATTGTAATAGTTTGACATTAAAAACTTTGCTTACGTTCAAGTGATTTTTAATATAGTCTACTATTGTTAAGAATCATTCGTATAGCTAATTTTGAAATTTTAGTATACAGGGTTAGTCGAAACTCGAAATGAATATTTTCTGAGTTTTCTTAAATGGAACACCTTGTATTTTGGTATTGTAATGAAATAATATTTCATGGTACTTTTTTATTTTATAAGTATTCCCTATACCTAATTGCTTTAATCTGTGAGTTATTGGTGATTCAAGCTAAACATTAATTGCAACAAAAAATACGTAAAATCTGATTAGGTTGGCCGTGAAAAAATTCAATCACAAATAATTTTTCAGAAATAAATACATATTAATCCAGACTGATCCTTAAAATTACCAATAATGGTTTAGCTATCAAAATACCTACGTAGTTAAGATTGTTGGTACGATTAACAATTAAGCACAAATTAAAGCAGTTAGGTATAGGGAATGCTTCAGAAATAAAAAAGTACCATAAAATATCATTTCAATATGATACTAAAATACAGGGTGTTCCATTTAAGAAAACTCAGAAAATACTCATTCCGAGTTTCGACCAACCCTGTATACTAAAATTAAAGATTTAGCTATACTAATGATTCTTAACAATAGTAGACTATATTGAAAGTCATTTGAACTTAAGTAGAGTTTTGGATGTCAAACTACTACAATTCTACAGGGTGTGAATATTGCTACGAAATTAATAAAAAAACGTAGGTAATTATCTTTTAAAATACCCTGTATAACATTTCAAAACCTCATATTTTAAGAAAGAAGACATCGAAGAGAATCCAAAAATGTAGAAATATATAGGGTGTCCCGTTTAAAAAAACGAAGTTATAAGCAACTTCCAGTATAACCGGAAGTAGCAAATAGATGAAAATATTTTCATTAAATAGATAACTCTTCAAAACCCCTTAATTCAAATTTTCATAATTCTGTTGCCTTTAGTTTTTGAGATATTTCTAATGGGCCCTTTATTTGCCTCACCCTGTATAGTACAAGAGCTGGAAGCGGATTTTGCTCGTGATAAGTAATATGAACAAACTATACGAGGATATTTTGTAGTAAAGTTGGGACAATCTATATAGGGTGAGGCAGATAAAGGGCCTATTAGAAATATATCGAGAACTAAAGGCAACAGAATCATGAAAATTGCAATGATAAGGGGTTTTGATAAGTGATCTCTTTAATGAAAATATTTTCACATATTTGCTACTTTCGATTATAACGGAAGTTGCTAATAACTTCGTTTTTTTAATGGGACACCCTGTATATTTTTACACTTTTGGATTTTCCTCGACGTCATCTTTCCTAAAATATGAGGTTTTGTAATATTATACAGGGTAGCTTAAAAGATAATTACGTTTTTTTCTTAATTTCGTAGCAACATTCACACCCTGTAGAATTGTAGTAGTTCGACATCAAAAACTCTGTTTATGTTCAAATGATTTTAATATAGTCTACTATTGTTAATAATTGTTAGTACAGCTAATTTTTTAATTTTAGTATACAGGGTTGGTCGAAGCTCGGAATGAGTATTTTCTGAGTTTCCTTAAATGGAACACCGTGTATTTTAATATTGTAATGAAATGATATTTTATGGTACTTTTCTATTTCTTAACCATTCCCTATACCTAAATGCTTTAATTTGTGCTTAATTGTTAATCGAACCAACAATCTTAACTACGTAGGTATTTTGATAGATCAACCATTATTGCTAATTTTAAGGATCAGTTTAGATTAATATGTATCTATTTCCGAAAAATTATTTGTGACTGAATATTTTCACGGCCAACCTAATAAAATTTCACGTATTTTTTGTTGCAATTAATATTTGGTTTAAATCACCAATAACTCACAAACTAAAGCAGTTAGGTATAGGGAATGCTTAAGAAATAAAAAAGTACCCTAAAATATCATTTCCTTACAATACTAAAATACATGGTGTTCCATTTAAGAAAAGTCAGAAAAGACTCATTCCAAGTTTCGACCAACCCTGTATACTAAAATTAAAAAATTAGCTATACTAACAATTATTGACAATAGTAGACTATATTGAAAATCATTTGAAAATAAATAGAGTTTTCTATGTCAAACTAATACAATTCTACAGGGTGTGAATATTGCTATGAAATTAAGAAAAAAAAGCGTAATTATCTTTTAAATTACTGTATATAATATTACAAAACTTCATGTTTTAAGTAAGAAGACATCGGGAAGAATGCAAAAATGTAAAAATATACAGGGTATCCCATTTAAAAAACGAAGTTATAGGCAACTTCCGGTATAACCGGAAGTAACAAATTGATGAAAACATTTTCAATGAATATATCACTCTTCAAAACCCCTTTATTCCAATTTTCATGATTCTGTTGTCTTTAGTTCTCGAGATATTTCTAATAGGACTTTTATCTGCCTCACTCTGTATAAAATATGTTTTAAGTTTTAAATAACTTTATCAAAATATAATATAGGGTATTAGCCCGATAAGAAGACAGTGACATTTGACCGTGAATTAGAAACGTGATGTATTAAAATTATGTCGGGTATAAATGCAGTGTAGGTGAATTTAGTATTAGAGTTATTATTAGATACTGGAGTTAGGTAATGTGATGTTATTGTAAACAACTTATGTTTGAACCGCCGTTCATTCGATGTAAATATAATGTTAGCTGAACAACAGAGTTTTAATAAATTTGGACCCAAATGGAATTATACACACTTATTTATGACATGTTGAATTAGTCGTGTACATCACTTTCCCACACGGGCGGAAACCAGAGCGGGGGACGAGGACAGTTATAAGGTGGTTAGGTCCCCGGTCCTGATGAAATATCCATTAAACTGCTCAAATTTATGGACGATGAATCTATTAAAATAGTCTTAGATCTATTTAACACAATATATAGAACTGGAATAATACCTAAGGAATGGCTCCGTTCGACCTTTATACTACTTCCAGAAAAGGCAAATACAAAGGAATGCAACGAATATCGTACGATAGCTTTGATGTGTCATGCTCTAGAACTATTCTTAAAAATAATCCACAATAGGATCTATACGAAATTAGACGTAAATATCAGTAACACTCAGACAGGATTCAGAAAACGGGCTGGGTACAAGGGAAGCTCTGTTTGCAATGAACCTTCTCTCACAAAGATGCTTAGACATTAGCCAAGAAGTTTACACCTGTTTTATTGATTTCGAAAAGGCTTTTGACAAAACACAGCCTGAACCACTAAAGCAAGTTCTAATACACAAAAATATAAACAGCCGAGATATTCGAGCTATATTAGAATCAAACAGCAAATGTAAACAAATTCAAATCCGTCAAGAAATCCGACCGGGATGTATCTTACCGCCACTTTTATTTAATCTGTATATTGAAGCCATCTGTCAACAATCACTCGCGGAAGAAGATGTTGGTCGAATAATAAATGGTGAGACGATCAACAATATAAGGTATGCTGACGATACGGCTCTCCTATCGGGAACGCTAGTAGAACTACAACATCTCGTTCAAAGTCTTAATATATACTGTAACAGTTACGGCTTGAAAATTAATTTGAAAAAAACTAAACTTATGGTAATCGCGAAATCAAAGAACATCAGAGCTAATCTTGTAATAGACAATACAGCGATTGAGCGGGTGTCCTGTTATAAATATCTATGTGCTTGGATCACAGACGATACTGATCAAACAAAAGAGATTAAATGCAGAATAGAAATTGCTAGATCAGTCTAGTATGCGCAAACTCTTTTGCAATCGTGATATCAACATAAAGTTACAAATACCAATGCTGCGGTGTTATGTCTTTTCCACCCTGTTATACATATATCGCACGAATCTAAGTGAAAAAATACACCGTCGCTCAAAGTGCAAAAACAATAATTTTTGTATCTGTTGGAACTTTTTTTTCAATGATGTTCAATATAATATAGTAGAGTACATGAATAAAAAACTAGAATTAATGGTTTATCTTTTCAATGATCAGGAGATTGCCCCCTTAAAGACTTT
This sequence comes from Diabrotica virgifera virgifera, assembly GCF_917563875.1. Taxonomy (NCBI): domain Eukaryota; kingdom Metazoa; phylum Arthropoda; class Insecta; order Coleoptera; family Chrysomelidae; genus Diabrotica; species Diabrotica virgifera. The sequence continues at coordinate 160,026,190 of NC_065448.1, read as the reverse complement.
GATGCAATCTACTACTTTAGTAGTTTTCTATATATATATATGGCGGGGATATTAATAAGAAATCACCACACTTTTGATTTATAGAGGAATTTTTTTGCTATAGTGCTGTGCAAACGTTTTTACATTTTGTTAGATGCTATTAGGCTTGACGAGAGCAATTATAGTTATCATTATTGGTGCTACAGTTATATAGTAGAGAGAGAGAGAGAGAGAGAGAGAGAGAGAGAGAGAGAGAGAGAAAACTCTACATTGAATAGAATCTAAACACTTCAGTTTGGGAACAACTTTTCTAATAATAAATCCACACATATAAAAAGGGTACAATCCTTCAATCTAGTTCTCCCATATTCTTCCAACAAAATGTTCAACTCTTCCGGAACCAGGTGTATGTTATTTTGTATTTCATTATCTTCAAAGAATATAATTTTCCTTCTTTACCCTCCATATCTATGTTAGTTTCTATTTCATTATTTTCAAAATTATAATTTTCCTTCTTTACCCTCCAGCTTGTTAAGCCAGTAACATAGCTACTGCGCTGCAGCCACCACTTTTAGAGGGTGGTAGGATGTCAACTCAATTCATAATATTGAAGATAGTAAGCAGAGTTTAAATTAATAGGCTTTCTACCCTGGCGGGATCAAGGAGGTTAAAAAGTATCTATAAGATTACATTACATCTGATTTTCCAAATATCTTTGTGCCTAAAATCTCAAATAATTAGTAGTTGTCGGCTCACTACTGCCCTATTAAATGCCATAATTAGAATTTCTATAATTTACTTCATTTCTTCATACTTTTTAAAAACTTAATAGTGGACTATAAAATAATCTCCTTTGAATACATTCAACACCGTCCAAAATGAAAAGGGACGATACCATTCATGTTGCAAATTAGCAAAATCTACAAGAAAAAAGACCAATAAGTGGGCAAAAACAGCCATAGTTTGTTCAAAATGCCAGAAGTAAGTATGCGGTAAGCACAGCAAGAAGTCAAATATTTCGATATCCTACGATGATCCGATGATGCCAAATCCACTGAAGCCGAAGACTCCGGGTAAATTATAAATTCTTATGTTATAACTGTTCCAAACGTCTAGGAATAATATTTTTATTTGTAAAAGTGTTATTTTTAAATTAGTTTAACTAAAGAAGTAAGTTTTTGAATAATCTATCTGTGGACATTTATTGAACTTCCTTGGTCCTGTTGAATCTGTTTCTAATAAAAGGTTGGTACTGCAAGAGTTAATAGTCACCAAAATACTGTCCTGTCTTAGAATTTCTTGTAGTACAATCCAATGTACTACATAATCGAACCATTTTTTATAATTATTCAAAACCACAAACTCAAAGAACAACCAATGTATATTACAAAAACTATGTATTATCTATATGATTTAAAAATACACGTGCAGGTATAAGTTAATAGTATTTTCGGCCTGAAGATTATCTTACTGAAAACCACTCACACAAAATTCCATTTACTTATAATGGGAAACAAGTTAAATTTCAAACAATGTTTGCAATTTTTGCCCCTTTATTTGTCTCCACCTAGCGGACACAATGTGCACAAAACTTAAAAAATTCACTTATTGTCTTTTATCTATGAATTACACTCTCAAATTGGTGTTACAACCCAGCGCCAATTTGTAAGTATCTATATGTTAAATTTTTTGATAGGTAATTTTTATTTTTAAGAATTTTTTGAAAACGATTTCCTAATTGGAAACCGAAACGTCAAAACAAATATAAAAAGCGTCATTCTTTATAAACAAATCGAGGTTTAATCCCATACAAAATAATAACTAACTAACAAGTTTTGAATTTAATGTGTTAATAGCACTCGAAGTGTATCAATTGTATTTCATATTTGTTTTCAATAACAATGTGGTATAATATATGTAATTATTGAATAGAAGCTGATTAACAACAAGCAGAAATTATTATCACTCAATCCTATATTCATTAATAAGTAGGTAGAACTGTAAACGTTATACAAAGCCAACGGTATTTTATTGGCTAATTTTCTAAATCTCTGCGGAGATGATGTGATAACACATATTTGCAAACCACACTGCGTAACAAATAAAGGTATTTAAAAAACAGGTCAATAGGCAGAAAATTTTAAACAACAAACAATATTTATTTAAAATTATTGGTTTGTCTGCAACGCTGATCAGCTACTAGCACCTAGTAAAGTAAACAGCTAAACAGATAAAACTTATTGATATAATAATGAATAATGATGTAAAGACTTCTGTTGTGTGTTAGTATATCAAGTTTATTGAAAAATTTATTAGAATTATCCAAATGGATTATAGAACATCACAAAACGCTTTCGGTCATGTCTGACCATCCTCAATGTGAAACGTCCAGTGTACATGTAGTGAAAACTAGCCATATCGATAGGTGTTAACAACTTTAAGCTACATTGTTTAACCTTACTATTTAACCTTAAAAATAATACCACGTGCCGGGAATAGATAAATTACAGGCATAACTTCATTCGTATTTGAATCGTCGGTGTGTTAACACGTTTTGTTTTTGTTCTGTTTAGCGGTCGACATACACGAGTGTGTTATTGTTATTTTGTTATTGTTATTGGAGTGAACGAAACTGTAAGTTTTGCACCAGCTTTGTTTAATTTATTTTATGTTTTGTTTATCAACGACCCAGTTAAATATTGCAAATTGACCTTGACCATAACTATGGCAAACTACCAATGTGAGAATTGTTTACATGAATTCCCCGAAAATGACAAATATAATAAGCTTCGTTGTTTTGGGGAATGTCAGCGAAATTTCTGTATGCACTGTTCTGGATACAACAAGACCATCACCAAAACTCTCCTGGATCCAAAAAATTCAAATTTAAGATTTTTCTGTAAACTATGTGATTCGCCTAGCCTCAGATATTTAAATGAAAAAATAACAAATCTATCAAAAAATCAGATACCTCATGAGAACTTTAATGCCCTAATTCAACTAACTAAAAAATTGACTGATAATTTGCCCGTTTTCATAGAGACATACGATTTATTAACAAAAAAAGATGGCAATTGGATTACCTTACAAAAAAAATTGACGAGATCCATAAATTAAATAGCCTGATGAATCCTGAACATCTTTTAAAATCGGTACGGCAAATGCAACAATATATCTTCAATATATCGTCAGTTTTTTTCGGCTGTTCCGATGATACTATTAAGGTTCAAGCTGAAGACTCAAATTCATCCGAGATAAAATTGGGATTACAAAGGCTATCTGAAAACATCAGCGAAATATCTAATCAGATAAGTAATCTTTCCAGCAAACTACCTGCTATACAATCTGAAAAAGAGGTATCTAAAAAAAAGATAGTGTATGTCACTTTAAGCACCCAAACTGAAGACCCTCAACATTTCCAAACCTGTCCAGAAAGAAAGTCAAAAGTTTCAGAAGATAAGTGTCATTTTGTTGTTATCAGTAACTTAACCGCAGCATACACCCCTATACAAATAGTACACTACATTAAAGAGAGGCTAGGTATCAAGGATTATATTAGATGTTACGCTTTCCCTAAAGACGCCAACACAGCAACTGGTTCCTCATTCAAAATAGGCATAAAATTCAAACCATCTATCGACTTATTATTTAATAAGGAAATTTGGCCACCTGGTGTCAACATTAAATGGTCTATAGAATCATCACACTCTGAAACAAAGACTTCATTTGAAGAAAATATGAATCCGAAGTACATCAGAAGCCAGGTTAGCTTGGAAAACCCAATTACCACTCCAAGCAACAACAAAAATGAAGTTGAAGACACCAATATATTTACAGACAAGCAGGCCATCACAATTTGCAAATCTCAAGAGCGTTTCCGTTCCCATATCAATTTTGTTAAGAAAGATACTTTGGGACCATCCATAAATTTGGATCCTTTAACACCACCAAGAGTTAGACTAACTAATAACTCGAACAGTCGATATCTTCTTGCAAGATTAAGGGAACCGGACATCTTAAAGGCAATTAAACTACATCTTGCTTTTCTTCACGATCAGCCTGCTTCTGTATTTTACGACGGATATACCAACACCAGCGTGAAACTTTTTTGGCTTCCGAAGGACTATCTACTAAGACTGAAGAACTACGAAAAGTTCTTCTAGAATTTAACCAAGCCTATGGAATTGGTCCAGCTGAAGTGGAAGCTGATCTTGCCGCTTATAGGTCCTATCTCACTTCGGAAAGAATTATACACCTACAAAAGTCAAGGGAATGTCACCGAAGTTATTATTCCACTGGCTCTCCAAAGCGAAATTTTTAAACAACACGACGTGTTCTGAGGGACTAGAAACCTCAAATTATTTTAGTGATGACAACTTTGGCATGGTTCTGATTAATTTTCGTTCTATAAGAAATAAAACTGATGAATTATTTTTGTTTCTGGAGGAATTAGGATTTCTTCCGATAGTTGCGGTTACAGAGCACTGGCTTGAAGTCAACGAGCCTTTTTTTGTAGAAAAATATACCACAATTGCGAGGTATGATCGTCCAAGTTCGGCTCATGGAGGCACCCTGATTCTCTCTAGAAATAACGATTTTTCTCTGGTAACAAAATATGACTTTTTGTTAAGTGAATCCTTCTTTGAGTTTTCCTTAGTTTGTAATAAAAATCTTAATCTTTACATTATTTGCATTTATAGATCACCTGATTCTACCGTGGAACTATTTTTTCAGAACCTGCTAAATTTGTTAGATGACCTGCCTCATAAAAGCAGAAAAATTCTATGCGGTGATTTTAACATTAATTATGCTGCTGCTAGTGCTACCCAAGTGTCCCTGGCAAACATATTTGAATCGTATGGTCTCTCAATGCACGTTGATTCTCCTACAAGGATCACAAAAACTACATCTACCATAATCGATTATATTGTCTCAGATTTCTCACCCCTTGATGTCTGCTCTACAGTTATTAATGCGGGACTATCTGATCATGAAGCAGTGTATACGAAGTTTAACATCTTCAGCAAACCCTCCTCAAAAACCCGACGTTTAGGTAGGATTTTTTCCGCCCAGAATTTTCGTAAATTTCAAAATTTATGCTTAACTTCTGAGTGGCAATTTCCTTCTATAGACGTGGACTATAATTTCAGTGTTTTTCTAGATAATATTCTCCACATCTTCAATAAGGCATTTCCTCTAATTCCTATTAAGCCAAAACATCGGAAACCTTGGGTTACGAAAGGTATTCGCATATCAGCTAAGAATATGCGTTCACTACTATACATCAAGAAATTTACTACCAATGTTACTGTCACTGAATATATCATGAAGTACAGGACAACATATCTAAAACTTGTCAGGTCAGCTAAAAAAAGCCTATTATCAAAATCGTCTGGGAAGCTCTAAAAGTGTTGCAAAAGAAACTTGGTCTATAATAAACGATCTTCGAAATAAAACTCACACAGCTCAATCATTTTCCCTTCCAAATCCTGAAAGTCTAAACGACTACTTCGTTAATGTGAGTAAAAATATAACATCAACAATTTTGCCGCAACAAGATCCCATTTCCTATCTTCCTAATTCAAGACAGGTCTCGAATTCATTCTTTTTACGACCAGTCGATAACTCTGAACTTATCCAAACAATCAATTGTATCAAAAGCAAATCATCCTGTAGTACTGATGGACTATCTATAAAAATTTTCTCTAATCTCACAGAAAATGTGTTGGAAATCTTCCTCTCACTAATTAATGATTCCTTCGAAAAAGGTAAATTTCCAGAGTGCCTAAAGACAGCCATTATTATTCCTCTTCATAAGGGTGGCGAAAAATCTGATGCCTGCAACTATAGACCTATTGCCTTACTACCGGTACTCTCCAAAATTATTGAGAGACTCATTAAAACTCGACTTATGTCCTTTATCGTTGATAACAACATTTTATCACAAAATCAGTTCGGCTTTTTAACAAATAAATGTACCACTGATGCCATGTTTTCTGTACTACATGAGGTTTACCAAGCACTAAACAATAATCTTTATACTGCCACTGTTTTCTGCGACTATGCCAAAGCTTTTGATTGTGTAAATCACGACATATTGATTACAAAACTAAATTTCTATGGAATTCGAGGTATTTCTTTGAATTGGTTCCAATCCTACTTGAATAATCGGAAACAACTAGTTAGAGCAAATGATAATGACTGTAGTCTCAAAAACATCGTATGTGGAGTACCACAAGGTTCAGTATTGTGTCCTATACTGTTCCTTATCTTTATAAATGACATCACTAATTTAAAAATCAATGGGAAAATTTTTCTTTTTGCTGATGATACCAGTATCACTTGGAGCAACTCAACTATTGCATCTCTTCATGAAACTATAACCTCGGATCTACTGACGATGAAGACCTGGTCTGACTCTAATTTACTCTCTTTTAACGTAAATAAAACAGTAGCGTTATCCTATAAAGGAGCTCTTCAACCTTTGCCACTTCATAACAGCCAGATCAGTACCGTTGATTCTGTAAAATTTCTTGGTATTTTTTTAGACAGCAGCCTCAAATGGTCCCTTCATATCGATTCGTTAAGTAAGAAACTCGCCTCAGCTTGCTATGCAATACGATCTGTCTCAAGGGAACTCAATTTAGCATCTTCTAAAATAACATATTTTTCGTTTTTCGAGTCTCATCTTCGATATGGTCTTCCTTTTTGGGGTTCTAGTACAGCTGCTCAATTTGATGTCATTTTTAGATTGCAAAAAAGAGCAATAAGATATTTGTTTGGCCTCAGAAGATCTACACATTGCAGAAGTTACTTCAGAGGTCACGAAATTTTAACACTTCCATCTTTATATATTCTAGAAACGGTTTGTTTAATTCGTAAACACCTTCATGTCTTTCCATCAAGGCCCAATCATCTTTACTCCACCAGAAATTCAATCTTTGATATTTATTTACCGATTCCATCCACTGAGTTAGTAAAGAAATCTATATTATATTCCGCAAAGAAACTGTACAATCATCTTCCGTTACAACTTAAATCTGCAACATCTTTCCCTAAGTTCCGTAAAATGACAAAAGCCTATCTAACCAAAAGACCATATTATTCAATAGAAGAATTTCTTAATGAATAACTAAGAAAATTGGGTTCCATGCGCAGTAGCATAAACTTGTCAGTTCCTTATGTTGTACCTATTTTATTTTATTTGTTTTATGTTCAATTTGCAATTTATATATATTTTGCAATAAATTGTTTTTGTCTTGGCTTTTATATCTTATACTGTACATTATTGACGATTTATCTAATTTTAGTAAATTGTACTTGTTATTTGTTATTTATATTATGTTTTTCTTTTGACTGTATGTAAGCTTTGTCCATAAAATTGTTAAAATTTTCAGTGACAATAAAGCATATTTCTATTCTATTCTATTCTAACTACTCCTCAAGCAACAGAAAGAAAATTGACACAACTGATATACCAGCTCAACAAGAAATATGGAGAGAAGAAAAAATCCTCCAACAATGGAAGAAAAGTATAATCTGCTATATTCATATAAAGGAGACAAACAGTTATGTCAGAATTATAGAGGCATCTCATTACTTTGTGCGGGATACAAAGTACCCATAAACATTATTAATCGAATACTTCAATCTCTCACTCAAAATATGAGAATATCAAGCAGGGCTTAAGCAAAATAGATATATCATCCACCAACTATTTACAGTTAAACAAACACTAGCTGAATCATGGGAATATGACATAGACGTTTACAATGTCTTTGTAAATTTTAAGCAAGCCTATGATCCAATAGATAGAACAATACTATCTAATATATTGCAATAATTTGGCATACTATAAAAATTAACACGACTAGAGCAGATGATAATGACAGAAACAGAAGCACATTGTATGTATTTAAGGACAGATCACTGTTGCGTTTATGATAACGCAAGGACTGAAACAGGGCGACGCGCGACGGACGGACTGGCTCCAACGCTTTTTAATCGTGTTTTTGAACATACAATTAAACGGTGGACGGAGAGCGAAAATAACATACTTACAAACAAATCTACCCAATTAGCAGCATACGCAGATGACATAAACATAATGAGGAAAACAATGAATGCGGCGTAAGAAACCTACGTTAAGTGGAAACAGAGCGCAGAAGTTTTAGGGCAAGCAATAAATACAAATAAAACAAAATTACTCACACAAACCAGATCAAATAGATAGTCGCAATAAGATCACTTTATAAACGATATAGAACAAGTGAATAAATTCGTGTACTTTGGAATGGACCTCCTCGCAAACAATGAAGAAGAACCGGAAATAAATGGAAGGCTTATGCCGACAAATAAAGCCTATTTCGCGATCGACCACATATTCAAATCGCGAGACGTACACCGAAAAACCAAACTACAGGTTTATAAGAAAATAATCAGGCCCATAGTAAGTTATGTGTGTTAAATATGGTTATAACACAGAAATCTGCCAATGCATTAGACGTGTTTGAAAGTAAATATTACGTAGGATACTGGCAGTATAGTATAGTTGATCCAAAAGATGGCATAACCCAGCCATCCAAAGTGAAAGTTATCCTTTAACACCAAATTGTTCTATATGGTCCACACGATGTCCAGAAAAAAGTCACACCATTTTGAGCGTCGGGTTTGGGGGGGGGGGGGGAGAGGGGGAAAAATCGTTAAATTCGTAGTTTTTTAAGTTTTTCGCCAATATTTCTAAAACTATGCGGTTTAGCATGAACAACCCTCTATACAAAATTGTTCTACATTAAATTTGAAATAAAAAGGGCCTATGCATAATCTTTCTAAAATGAATGGTTCCAAAGTTACAGAGGTAGTATAGTATAACTGGTCCAAAAAAAGGCCTAATCCAAACATCCAAAGCAAAAGTTTTCCTCCAACACCAAAATGTTCTAGATGGTCCACATATTGTTCAGTAAAAAGTTACACCATTTTGAGCGTCCGGTTCGGGAGGGAGATGGGAGAGAAGCCGGTAAATTAGTAGTTTTTTTAAGTTTTTCCTCAATATTTCTAAAACTATGCTTTAGCGTAAAGAATGTTATATACAAGATTGTTCTACATGAAATTTAAAACAAAAAATGTTCTATACATAATTGTTATAAAATCAACGGTTCCAGAGTTACGGAGGGTGAAAAGTCGAGGTTTTCGATACTTTTTATATTTTTTGGGCAATATTTATGATATAACTATACCAAAAACTCAGACATCCAAAGTGAAAGTTATCCTCCAACACCAAATTGTTCTATATGGTCCACATAATGTTCAGAAAAAAGTCACACCATTTTGAGCGTCGGGTTTGAAGGGGAGAGGGGGGAGAAATCGGTCAATATAAAAAGTATCGAAAACCTCCACTTTTCACCCTCCGTAACTCTGGAACCGTTGATTTTATAACAATTATGTATACAACCTTTTTTGTCTTAAATTTTATGTAGAATATTTTTCTATAGAACATTCCTTACGCTAAAACGCTAAAGCATAGTTTTAGAAATATTGACGAAAAACGTAAAAAAACTACTAATTTACCGACTTCTTCCCCATCTCCGCCCCCCCCCCCAAACCGGACGCTCAAAATGGTGTAACTTTTTACTGAACAATATGTGGACCATATAGAACAATTTGGTGTTGAAGGAAAACTTTTACTTTGGATGTCTGGGTTAGGCCTTTTTTTGGACCAATTATACTATACTACCTCCGTAACTCTGGAACCGTTCATTTTAGAAGGGTTATGCATAGGGCCTTTTTTATTTCAAATTTAATGTAGAACAATTTTGTGTAGAGGGTTGTTCATGCTAAACCGCTTAGTTTTAGAAATATTGACGAAAAACCTAAAAAACTACGAATTTGCAGATTTCTCCCCCCTCTCCTCCCCCAAACTCGACGCTCAAAATGGTGTGACTTTTTTCTGAACATTATGTGGACCATATAGAACAATTTGGTGTTGGAGGATAACTTTCACTTTGGATGTCTGGGTTTGGGTCTAACTATACCATACTATGGGCCCAATATGCAAAAATAATAACGGGTGAATTAGATATAAGAAAGAAATATACGAACAATATAGCGAACCAACACTAGTACAACACACTAATAGACTGCAGAAATTACGGTGGCCAGGGCACATCGTCCGCATGCATGAGTATAGAATCCCCAGAAAATTGCTAAATGAAAGAATGCCAGGAAAAATACCTGTTAGAAGACCAAAAAAGAGATGAGAGGACGAAACAGATGAGGATTCCAAAAACCTCCTAAAAACGCGTTCATGGAAAATAACAGCAATAAAGTAAAAAAAAAAGCAATGTAGGTAGAACTGTAAACGTTATACAAAGCCAACGGTATTTTAGTAGCTAATTTTCTCTAAATATCTGCGGAGATGATGTGATAACACATATTTGCAAACCATACTGCGTAGCAAATAAAGGTATTTAAAAAACAGGTCAATAGGCAGCAAATTTTAAACAACGAACAATATTTATGTTGTTTGTCTGCAACGCTAATCAACTTAGACCTAGTAAATAAACAGATAAACAGATAAAACGTATTCTTTAATAGCGGAGAAAGACTTGTAATACATCAGAAAGATATATAACATTTTACTCAAAATAATTGTACATCATCATATTTATACAAAGAATGCGAGAGAAACATGTGCGACAATCAATTTGGATTTCGCATGGGGTTTGGCACGAGGGAGGCATTAGGGTCGATTCTCACTATACCTTCCGTTTACTTTCCATATCCGGGGCATTTCATTTCCATAAAATATTATTAAATACAAATCATATAGTATATGCCCACTTTCCGTTACGTTAACCTACCATTCCCGAAGCTTTGCGTTCAATATCGGCCACGTATTTTTCGGGGACGCGACGTCTCGAATACCCTATAGCGTAATAAAATAAAAAAAAAGTCAATATGTAAATTCGTACAGGTTAAAACAAATTTTATATCAAAGTTTAGGTGGGTACAAAAGATATTTTCAAGAAAGTATCCAAATCATACAAGGGGATCATTGTTTAAATAATTAAAAAGGGGTCATTTTTGCAAAAAAATTACTTTTTTAACTGCTGAGGTCATTCAATTACCAACGAAGGTCTATAGGATTTTTTTCTGCAAAGTTGAAGAGTAAATATTTCTCATAAGACTTACTAATTTAAATTTGACCCCCTATTTATTTAAATAATTATATATAAAAAACTTTAAAAACAAATTTTCAAAAAATTATTTTTATCGTTTTAAATAAGTACTATAAAATATCTTATTTTACAGACTAAGTTGTGCTATGTTACCAGTATCAAGCAAAAAAAAATTGGTCGAAAAATATTTAATAGTTTTTGAGATATTGAATTTGTTTATTAAATGTTACTATATTTTCAATTGCAAAAACGCGGTTGTTGCTAAAGAAATATTCACCTGCTTAAGATCTCAATATTTTTATTTTTATGTATATTTTCGATAAATGTATTGATAAATTCAAATTTCAGTTAAACTCCCCCCTAAAAGGGCATTTGAAAATTATTCAAATTTGTTTATAATTTCTTGTTTTAATAACGTCGCGGGGATTAAGTATTTTGAAATGCCGTTTTGATCATTGGGTTCCTGGGATTTTTTTACTAATTAACAAAATTTTTTTGTCGTTTTTTCTTCTTCTTTTTTTTCTTGGAGTTATATTACTACGGGCCCTCTTAGGGTTAATTTTATTAAGAATGTCGAATCTCTGAGTTGTAGATTCTAGACCTAAAAATATTAAGATTTAACTAAAATCTTTTAAATGAAATGTGGCTGATTACTGAGTTACAGGGTGTTTTATTCAAAAATTTAAAAATTATTGTTACCAAGTACTTTAAAACTATTTGACGTATCCTTATCATGCTTGGCAGAAAGTGTGGCCATTATACACCCTATTAAATTGTGATCAATAAACGTTTCTAGCTAGTGCCAGGGACGTACGACAGGGGATAGTGAATGACTGACCATTCCCAAATTCTACGCCACTGAGTGAATTACTATTGTAGCGAAATTTTTCGATTCTCCAATACTTTGTATGTAAATAACTTTATTGGTATTGATAAAGTCATCAGTTTGAGAGATATTGGAAGTTTAAAATGAATGAATGAATGAATCAAAATAACTATGCCGTTTTAATGAAACTTAACCTAAAAGGGCCCGTAGTAATACAATACCAAGAAAAAAAAAAGAAGAGGAAAGAAAGACAAAAAAAATTGTTAATTAGTCAAAAATTCCCAGGAACCCAATTATCAAAACGGAATTTTAAAATATTTAATCACCGCGACGTTATTAAAACAAGAAATTATAAACAAATTTGAATTATTTTCAAATGCAATTTTAGGGGGCAGTTTAATTGAAATTTAAATTTATCAATACATTTATCGAAAATATACATAAAAATAAAAATAATAAGATTTAATACAGGTGAATATTTCTTTGGCAACAACCGCGTTTTTGCAATTGAAAATATAGTAACATTTAATAAACAAATTCAATATCTCAAAAAATATTAAATATTTTTTGACCAATTTTTTTTTTGCTTAATACTGATAACATATCACAACTTATTCTGTAAAATAAGATATCTTATAGTGCTTATTTAAAACGCTAGAAATAATTTTTTGCAAATTAATTTTTAAAGATTTATGTATAATTATTTAAATAAATAGGGGGTCAAATTTAATTTAGTAAGACATGTGAAATATTTACCCTTCAACTTTACAGAAAACAATCCTATAGACCTTCATTAGTAATTTAATGACCTCAGCAGTTAAAAAAGTAATTTTTTTGCAAAAATGACCCCTTTTTAATTATTTAAACAATGATCCCCTTGTATGATTTGGAAACTTTCTTGAAAATATCTTTTGTACCCACCTAAACTTTGATATAAAATTTGTTTCAACCTGTACGAATTTACATTTTGATTTACATGTAGTGTAATTTTATTTTACTAGACTACTATGGATAGTGTGAATATTGCTATTACCTCGCGGTTCAGTCACGTATTTTTTTATACGACAAGGTGCGACTTGTCGGGTAGAGTATGGATTGGGGGAATACATAGCGGTTATGGATAGAGGGAATACATGTTGAGAAAAATTTGCACAATAAAAAATTTATAGAACTTGTCTGACATGACTTTTTAATTTTGAAAATAAAATATACAGTGATAATACATTTAAAGACGGCAATATTTTGGCCAGCTGTTGCCAAGGAATTAAAATATTTTCTTCATCCACTCCATCCTTTGCTTGGTCGGCCGATACTTCTATCGATTGGTGATTTGTTTCTTGCTATTTTGACCACACGTGTCTCTCTATTCTGCTATGTGGTTGTTCCATTCTTTGTTCTTCTATTTAGTGTCCATTCGCTTATACATCCTGAAATATATAGTCCTGAAAATTTCAGGGACTACTTTCTTCGCTTTCCGGTGACAGAAGTATAATAGGTCTGCTTGTTCCAACTGCGTCGCTTCACTAGAAACAAAGTTAGAGAACTATAGGTCCTTCCAAGTTGTGAGTTACCTTTTTTGCTTTCCGGTGACACAATTATAATATATCTGCTTGTTCCAACTCCGTTGCTTCACCAGAAGCGAAGTTATGTAGAAAACTATAGGCTCTTCCAAGTTGTGCGTTACCTTTTTTGCTTTCCGGTGACACAATTACAATATAAGTATCTGCTTGTTTAAACTGCGTTGCTTCACCAGAAACGAAGTTAGAAAACTATAGCTTTTTCCAAGTTGTGCGCTATCTTTTTCGCTTTCCGGTGATCCAATTATAATATATCTGCTTGTTCCAACTCCGTTGCTTCACCACAAGCGAAGTTAGAAAACTATAGGCTCCTCCAAGTTGTGCGTTACCTTTTTCGCTTTCTGGTGATCCAATTATAATATATCTGCTTGTTACAACTGCGTTTCTTCACCAGAAACGAAGGTAGAAATCTATAGGTTCTTCCAAGTTGTGCGTTACCTTTTTCGCTTTCCGGTGACACAATTATAATACCTATATTATCTGCTCGTTCCAACTGCGTTGCTTCACCAAAAACAAAGTTAAATTTGTAATTTATGAATGTTTTTTATATTGATAACGATTTCCGAAGTAAAAGTCGAAACGTCAAGTAAACTTGATTTCAAACTCGAATTGTGGCTTATGCTCAAATAAAATAGTAAATCTTATTTTGTATTTCTCACGCCGCGGCGCGCCGGTAATAAGACAAATGTGAAATAACCTTTTTTTACATTGGTCCGCATGTATATTTTACATTTCTATTATTAAATTTTTTTCAGACCACATATTTTATCAAACCGGAAAAAACACGTGTATTCGAGTCAAAAAATGAGGGTAAAATGTTACCAAACCGGTACAAAATGTGTGGAAAGCAAATTGGAAATTATATCGTAAACTGACCAGGCAAAAGCGTGTTCATTTTCAACCGTGCTAACAGTTTGTCAAAACTTAACAGATTAATATTTAAAATTTTCTATAAAATTATTTTCTTTATACTTGCTGTAAAACAGAACAAACACGAATTAATTTTGGTCTTTCAAGTTTTATTTAAAATTGAACTTTTATTCATTCTTTTATCTCAGTATTTTCTATTACACGTGATTAAAAAGGGCAAAGATACTCATCTAGCAAAAGTATATAATTTCCAAACATACAATATTAAATTAAAAAGAAGTGTCTGTGACGTGTAAAACTGATATTTTTTCCAATTACACAGGATGAAACCAGTATTGAGTTACGAAAGGCATAACTTTTTCATTTTTGACGTGAGCGTCACAACAGCGCATCAAACTGCGAGAGGAAATTGTAGCCTGACGACGCTCAGGTGTGCACGGTAACCTCTAAGCGAGAAAATCAATATCGTTCGTTGTGGAAAGCCCGAATGAAAAACTTGAAAGCGTGTGTGAAATGCTAGTTGCATACAGCTTTATGGGTCTAGTCGAAAACAATGGGTACAACAGCGAGTGAAAAACTAGTAATTTTTCTAAACGTGCATAGATAGATTCCAGTTTTTTATACTGTACTGAATTAAAATACACACCCCAAAAGCTTTTAAATGGGACGAGGAAAAACGCTTTTGTACCAAGTTTGTCAGGATAATTGGACCAAGCCAAAGGCAAGCAAAAAAATATAAAACTAAAAGTATGACCCGATACATAAGTTGATAAAGTATAAAAAGTACAGGGGTGGCTTTAATTTAATTTGATTTCTGATTTTGTTCCAAAATGTATTAGCTTTATTTTAGTGACACTAGGTACGTAGTATAGACAACATTATCATATAAAGAAGAGGGACTTACTAATTTGACAAAACTCACTAAAAAATTTACCTAAAATGAACTCCTCAATTAAACCAGATCCATTAATTGTCTCACTGGAAGGCGGTATTGCGCTGCATTTTTGGTGCTATCCTAGTCTTAACAAACAAACGGAGTCCATTCAATGGAAAGTTATTAAATACAGTAGACCTCAGAGAGCACAAAAAGATTGTATGAAAGTAGGCTGACAAGCAAATTGGAAAACATTAACATGCACAAAACTGTGAAGTAGAAGAATGCTGGAATGAAATCAAAAACTGCATCCAGCAGGCTGCGGAAGAGTCTATAGGCAAAAGAAAAACAAACACCAGCGCAATAAGAAACAACAAACCGTGGTTTTGTCAAGAAGTCAAAGAACTCGCAGAACAAAAGAAAAATGCCATCTGTGTTACAAAAGCACTGGAACGCAGGAACAACGCGCCATCTATATAGAAACAAGAAACAGAATAAATTCGCGATTAAGAGAAATAAAAAGAGAAAATTGGATCAAGTTCACAAGTGACATGGATCACGACATCTATGGCACACAGAGGAAAGTTTGGAAAATGCCAAAAAACAGAAAAAACCAGTAACTAAATTTGTACAGACAAAGGGGATACCAATTGAGACGGGAAAATATTTGAGTGAACTCTACAAAGGTGAAGACGCCAATGACGAACACGATTACAATAGAGAAGACAGGTATATCACCAAAGAAACTGAAGTAGAAGCGAGAATGAAGATCTTAAAGGATAGTCGATCGACAGGTACTGATGAAATACCGAAGGAACTGCTAAAATACGGCGATCAGAAACTCACTAATTGTCTCAAAACATTGTTTAACAAAATCTTAGACAGAGCAGAGATACCACAAGATTCTTACACCAGTATAACAATACCGATTTTAAAGAAAGGACAATGATCATGCCTGGACAACTACAGAGGAATAACTCTCTTAAATACGACAATGAAGTTATTAACAGGCATACTCAAGGATAAATTGGAATCACAGATAAAGAACAGAGAAGAACATGAAGGATTCAGAAAAGACAGGTTGACGACGGACGCAATATTTGTCATGAAACAAGATAAAGGGGAGTCGATAGAATATAACAAACCTGCATATATTTGCTTCGTAGACCTAACGAAAGCATTTGACAGAATCAGACTTAGCGATATAATAAAGAAAATTAAGCAAAAAAGGATACCGGCAAATATTGTTGAAGTCATAAAACAAATGAACAATAACAACACGACAAAAATTAAAACAAACGCCACCACTACGGCCAACATGCCATCACCAGAAGGAATCAGGCAGGGAGACAGCCTCAGTCCATTTCGATTCAATATGGTAATGGGTGAAATAATAGAAGATGTAGAATCGCACAACTAGGATACAGACTCGGCCACAGTAGAATCAGTAGAGTGTGCTATGCGTATGATGCAGCCCTGATAGCAGACGACGAGGATGACCTATAAAGACAACTTTTCCATTATATCAACATGTAGACGACTCAACATGAACATATCCACGCAGAAAACAAAATGCATTACCATTGCGAAAGACTCAATTAGATGCAAGCTTGTGCTAAAGGGGAACCCCATAGAAGAGCTAAAGCAGTTTATATATCTAGGTGTAGAGTTATCAAGTTATCATGACCCAGTCAAAGACCTAAGAGGACAAATTAACACGGCCGCTGTCTTGTCCGGATGTTTGAGATATGTGGTCTGGAATAACCCATATATGAGAATGGACAGCAAAGTTAGAATTTATAAAACTTGCATCAGACCTGTTATGACCTATGGCATTGAATCAAGAGAAGACACCAATAAAACCAAAAGCATGCTACGAACAGCCGAAATGAAAACACTAAGAGCAATAGCAGGGAAGACAAAAAGAGATATAATACGAAACAACATCATCAGGGTACAATGTGGCGTGCAAGATGTAGTCAGATGGGTCAGGCAAAGACGAAAAGAATGGTTCAGTAACGTAAAAAGAATGGACGAGCACAGACTACCAATAATTGCTCTAGAAGGAAAACCAGCAGGCAAGCGTCCACCGGGGAGACCACCAAAAAGAAGTAGAGATAGCTGGTAATCTCATCATCATCATGCAACCTCTTCTGTCCACTGCTGGACATAGGTCTTTCCCATTCTTCGCCACTCTTCACGATTCTGTGCTTCTTGTTGCCATTTCTTTGATATTCGGTTAATGTCGTCCATCCAGCGTGTTGGTGATCATTCTCTGCTGCGTTTGTCTTCTCTTGGGCGCCAGTAAATTAGTTTTCTGGTCCATCTTGAGTCTTTCAGTCGCGCTATGTGACCTGCCCAATTCCATTTCACCTTGGCTATACGTTCAACGGCATCAGTGATACCTGTTCTTTTCCTTAAGTCTTGGTTCCTTATTTTGTCTTTTTTGTCACGCCGAAAATCGATCTTTCCATGCGCCTTAGTGCCACTCGCATTTTTAGTGCTGTCTAATTCCACAGTGTCGAAGGATTTGTGAAAGTCTACGAAGATGAGTACCAGTGGTCTGTTATATTCTATCGACTTTTCTATTAAGGTTTTTACTGTTTGTAGGTGATCGTTTGTTCCGAATTTTGAGCGGAATACAGCTTGTTCTCGGGGTTGGTAGAAATCTAACTTTTTTTCTAGTCTTGTCGTAATTATTCGGGTAAACATTTTATAGATGTGATTCAATAAGCTGATTGGTCTATAGTTTTCTAGGTGCGCCTTGTCTCATTTCTTGTGTAGTAAAATTGTTACTGCATTGGTCCATGTTTCCGATATGCAACAATCTGTTAAGCAAAGGTTAAACAAAATTTTTATTTGGTTGAGAAGGGCACGTCCACCCATCTTTATAGCTTCTATTACGACTCCATCTTCTCCTGGCGCTTTGTTCTTTTTCATCTTATTCATTGCGTCCTGGATTTCGCTTAATGTGATCTCTGGCATGAGCTCTGAACTCTGGTTGATAATTTTGCGTGATAGAGCTGCTTCCAAATTTTTTGGTCTTCTCTTTGGCTTGTGCATAGTTCTTGATACAAGTCTTCAACTATGTGTAGTAGTTCTCTATTTGATGTGGGGACTCCTTCTTTGTTCTTTAGTTTATGTAGCTCGCATTTTCCATTGTTTAGCGGTCTTCTGAGGACTTTCAGACTTTTATTCTCTTCTATAGTTAGCTGGACTTTTTCATCCTTAAATTTCCTTAAATCTTTCCTTATAGCTTTTGATACTTCTTTGTTTATTTTTCGCAGTTCTTCTTCGTCAATGCTTCCGTTTCCTTTGATTTTTCTTCTAGTTTCCATTAGTTGCTTTGTTTCAATGGTTATTTTTTCGTCTTAGCATCTTTTAGGGCAGAATTTTACTTGAGCCTCTCGAATAGCTTCTACGATATTTTCGTTTAGGGCATTTACATTATTCATGCATTCATTTTGTTGTAGTATTTTATTCATATTGCCTTGGTATTCATTTAAATTCGTTGGGTCGTTTCATATTGGGTTGGCTTTCTTCCTAATCATTTTGGATCTTTCTGTTATTAAGTCTAATTTTAGTTTTGTTCTTACCATTCTATGATCGCTGCCTGTGGTAAAGCTATTAAGCACTGTGACATCGTTGAATATATATTTTTTGTCACTGATTATCTAATCTATCTCGTTTCTGGTCGTACTATCTGGGCTTTTCCACGTCCATCTTCTGTGATCTTTTTAGAGAAGAAACTATTCATCTGGTATATATTTTGTTGTAATAGAAATTCTAGTAGTGTTTGTCCACGCTCGTTTCTGCCTTTGGATCCAAATTTACGTAGTGCTGTTTCCTGTTCATCCTGCTTTAGACCGATCTTTGCGTTAAAGTCGCCACATATAATCGTGTAATGTGTTAGTGTTTCTTTCAGTGCCGTTGAGATGTCATCGTAGAAGGCTTCAATCTCCTCATTCGGATGGTCCGTTGTTGCTGCATATACCTGAATAATCTTTATTTTATACCTTTGGGTTAGCTTTACGATTAAAGAGGCCACTCTTGTGGATATACTTCTTGTAATTACTATGTCATCTGCAAGTCTTTTGTGTATAAAGAATCCGACTCCCCCGATTGATTTGGTTTCACTGATTATACTATAAAATATATGCCCTGATTTTAGTGTTGTCAGGTTTTTTCCATGTCGTCTTACTTCACTGACTCCAATTACTTTTGACTTCCATTTTACTTTTGACATCTCAATTTCCATTTCAGTGACTTTCTCTTCAGATAATACTGTTCTGGCATTGTAGGTACAAATAAAGAGTGTTAGAGGTTTTTTCGTCTTTCGCGTCGTCAGTTTTTTGTCCCCCCCCCCCAGAATCCTTGGGACAGACTGATAAATCAGTGTGAAAGTTTCGATTCTCGCTATACTCACCTGGGGTACATCCGCTTTTGTTTTAAAATCTGACATTTTGTTTTGAGGTATTTGCCTTGAAACACCACGCTGGCAAGGCGGGTTGGTGAGTTTTTAATTCAGCCGCTCATTGTGAGTACCGACGCTGTTTGAAGCCGCCCGCTCCAGGTCAGACGCTTTTAGGTTTGTGATCTTATACTACCCCTTCGCATAGATGTATAGAGCATATCTGGATTCACTTCGCATAATGTACACAAAGTATTGTAACTTTCGAGATTTGATGTGGGTCAGTACCTCTCGGTTTTTATTCATTTATCTGATGACCTTCTAATTTCTGATTCGGTTAGTCCATGCGATTATAAATATTTTCCGAGAAGTTACTACATCTGAAACGCACTCTTACTTTTATCCCAGGAGAGAGGTTGCAGCTTTTAAAGAAGTCCTTCGTCCGGTTGAAGGTGGATCTAGCTTTTCCGATGCGCTTTCTTGTCTTTTGGTTGTTGGTCCACTCTTCATTTATGATGATACCGAGGTAATTGTAATGCGTCACTTCTTCTACAGGGGTTTGGTTGACGTAGAGTTCACCTTCTGTTATATCCTCTATCAACATATCTTACATCAATAAGTTTTTCAACTGCATATTGAGGGCAAATCCTGTATTTTTCAAATAAAGTACAAAATGGATTCCTTGAAATTATTGTCAATGACATACGGCATACAATGACATATGACATATTGTCCATACAAAATAATTTGCATGGGAAAAATTTTACTTTAATATTTGACTGTACTCCGGATATCAGCGAGTACTGCACAGTGAGTATTGGCCAAGAGAATGGCTCAAGTAGTATGTTGCGTGAAAAAATATATTGAAGGTAGAGGAAAATGTTGTTGGTTCTTTCCTAGTAGTGATAAAACAAGAGAAGCTCTCAGATAGGAAATCCTAGAAAAAAGTTATACAAAGATAGAACTTGGAGAACTGTAGGGCTAATCCTACAAAACTGGGACAAATATGGTAGGGAATAATCAGTCCAGATTATTGAAGTTAAACTTCTTTAGACACGAGGGTGAATTTTTAAATTCCCTGGCGCATGCGCACACCGACAGTATGGTATTAAATGGTATTAGTCGCTCAAACGTTATACGGGATCTAATTGGGTGTTAAAATCATCTGTCAATAATTGTTTAATATGGAGATTATAGATAAACAAAAATGTTGTGTATATTAGTTTTTTTTCTTGTGATGGCAGAAAAAAAGCAAGTTTATAATTGTAGTGACTTTTAAAATAGTTTTTAAAAGCGATAGGTACGTAATAATTGTAAATGTTTCAGTATACTAATAAAAAATCACATAGGTACCAACTTATTTGGAAAATTTAAAATGAACCTACCAAAATAGTAAGTATATGTCATGCTTTGATTTTACATAATTTGATTACCATCAAAATTTCTACCACTATTCACCTTATATATTGTTATTCCACAAAATATACCTTTAATTTCACAAAAATGAAACTAATTTGATTAAATTCGTATAAGTAATAAACAACTATCAAAAAATTTTATAGTGTAAACGTTCAGTTGGTGTATATTCCTACATCACAGATACGCGAATTTGACGCAGTGGGAAAGCGCTTTGATTTTCGATCGGCGGGATCGGCGGGAAGTTGGTTCAATTCCCAATGAAAGTTACTATTTTTTAATTTTTTTTATAGATTTTATGATTGTAAGTATATTATTTTATACTTTTTTCAGAAAATACGTATTTAGTTAAAATTTTTGGCAACAATAATTATTGTTCAGAAATCATTTCTTTGTGGTATTTTTCAATGTGTTTGTTTGTGTTTTATTTTTTTAATTTTTGGTATGGATTTAATAAAAATTTTTGGAAAGAAGTAAGTATTAAAATTAGTTTAATATTTAAATTAAATATAAATAAACTGTTTAAAATATATTGATTTCGTTGAAATCATATAATAGAAGTATAACTTCTTACCAAAGGCGGATCCAGGGAGGGGGCCATGGGGCCATGGCCCCCTCCGAGAATTTAAAAAAATATAAATTTAAATATTTGCAGTTCAAATGTTTTTAATTTCAAACACATATATATGTACATAACGGGACAAATATGTTTTCTGGACTACAATTGAACAAAGGCAATAATGGAAGCTTCAAGAATGACAGGATGTTTTATAAATCAAAATGTTGATAATTTTACAAAGGGTCAATTGTTAGAACGACCTTGGCAGCCATCAAAATCGTATCAATTTCCATATTCTATACACACAAAGAATAAAAAAGAAATGAAGCATTACTTGAGTCACTAGCACTTGGAATAAGGGAGTTGGATGGTAATTTCGCACAGTGAAAAGGAATGGTTTGACAAATATTGCGTTTTTTTTCTAATGAAAAATATGGTCACAATAAAGGGATAACAGCCCAAAGCCTTGTCACTAAACCTTTAACATCTTTCGCCAAACTCATGAGCAAAGACGGAACCATACAAACCCATGAAAAAACATCATACCACAAGGAGTGCGTTCAGGTTGAGCTGGATTTTCTACAAAGTTATCGCAACTCTCAAAAATCAGTCATTTACCAGATAGACTCACATAGGTCTAAACAGATACAAAAAAATAAAGAAAGACTATGACCAAGAGTAGGGTCTATAGTGTTCCTGTTATAGGTCGACAAAATATTCCTCTAAGAGACCATCGTGATGATGGCCTTCTGCTTCTGGACGAAGATGCTGGACCTAGCAACGAGGGGAATTCTTAAGGTTTAAAATCGCATCAGGAGATAAGACTTTTAAATAACACCTATCCACAGCATCTTTCTGAGCAACATACATTAGTTGCACCAGTCAAAATCAATGAATGTTAAGGTGAAGAAATAATTGAACAAATAATGGATGAGGTTTAAAGTGCAAATTATTACTCTGTCATATTTGACGAAACGACAGACGTATCCCACGTGGAAAAGTTTTCCCTAAGTTTGATATACAACAACAGATATTTGATACAATAACAACATTCATGAAGACTTTGTCGTTCATTGACGCTTTATTATGAGAACCTAAAAATAATTACCGAAAATCAAGAAAGAGGGAAGAACAAGGTCTGACAGGAGAAGCATTGGGAAAAACGGTATTATTAAACTTGTTGAAAGAACTACACTTGGATCCGAAGAAATGTGTAGGGATCGGTACTACGGCAGGAATGGTAAATTTTAAGGCACTTTTCACACACGTAAAAGTGGTGCCTTAAAACTTACCATTGTAAACCTAATTTTTAAAAATTCCCCCCCCCCCCCCAAAGTTCATGGCCCCTCCCGAAAATTGGTCCTGTCCTGGATCCGCCCTTGCTTCTTACGTGCGTACAAAGTACACACATTCTTTTTTTTTTTTTCTAGAGAATGAGCTAGCATATTATCTTCTCATGTGCAGCTCATTTACTCCATTTAGTTGGTGTTATTGTGGCAAGTGCTAAAGCTAAAAATTTTTCGGAATTTTGAAGTGTGTATTTTTTCTTTATAGCTTTAACTTAACACTGGAAAGCTCTATGAAAATAGTTGTCATTAACATTAAAACGTGAAAACGAGACAAGATGATCTGAACGATTAGATGCGATCGAAGCTGTGTACAAACATTACGTTAACGTTGTGCAGGCCCTAGAAGATCTCAAAAACCATGATCTTTCAATACCTCAAATTATGATAAAGGCCAGATTCCTTTTGAAAAATATTAGGAAACTTGAATTCATTGTTTTGGAATGCTTTTGGCATGCTTTGTTGAAAAAGATCAGACATGTCAATGATGTTTTGCAAAGAAAAAATCTGAGAATAGATTTGGCTGCTCGCATCTTTCCAGGTCTTTTGACGTTCTTGAAGTCTAGCAGGTAGTTTGCTCCATCTGACGCCATTACTGAAGGTAAATTCTTGGCAAGCATGAATGATAGACCATTTGAGTTCTCAGAAAAAAGACAAAGAAAAAAGAAATAAATGTCTGATGAGCCGTTTGGCGATGAAGGGCTAACAAGTGCTGAGAATGGATACTAAGTAGCCATGTTAGAGGTTATTTTTCTTCTTATTGTGCCTTCGTCTATCGAAGGTTGGCTATCACTTCTTTAAACGTTAGAAGTTAAGAAAGTTGATTTCATCGCCCAAGTTAATCAGTGACAAATCTAAGGCTTTGGACAGCATAAAAAGCAAGTTTGAGCAGCGGTAACAACATTATTTATCAATTGAATAAAATTTAAAGGAAACCATATTAAGAGAAATATAAACATAGGCATTAGTCTTCTTTATCTATATACTGAATCATAAAAAAATATTTTTGAGAAGAAAATAAATCCGTAAATAATTGGGAAATAATGAAGGAAATGGAAAAAGAAGTGGAAAATATTTTTCTTTCTTAATAATTTGGGTTATTTTAAAACGAAAGTTATAAGATTTACTTTTTTAACGGTTTTCATTGTTTATTTACATTTTACGCTTAAAGTAAGCACATTTAACCTCGACACCGTAGGATATAAGAGAATGGCATAAGTAAGTAACTAAGTACTTATCACTTTGTGAAAAAATCACAAAAACAGCTTTGGTCTTAAAATATCCCAAATTACCTATTAAGATAAAAGGTAGTTCGAAACGAAAAAAATATTTTCGATAATTTGTTTCAAAATTGTTAATAGGTAAATTGTTAAATGGTAAATGGTTAATAAGCAAATAAATCGGTTGCCATTGAAAATTTTAAGTAGATTCACACATGGCACAATCTATCGATTAAAACAAGTTTTTGCTTGTGAGTATGAAATCGACCTTTTTCGACAAAAGCCACCCGCCTATTTTCAGTTGTGACTAAAATGTATTTTTTGTGTAACTAACAATTTTTTGTTTGGTCGTAAAATGTGTATTTACGATCATTAAAAGAAATAAGATGAGATAATTGAGCAAGAGGGACATACACTCACTGGCACAAAATTCCGCCACCCAAAATTTTTGATTGACAATTTCTAACTTTATTATTTGTATTCCGATTTTCAAGATTGTTGGACCAATTTGTAGGTACGTGAATTGATATCGTTTTTAATTATTCTGGTAACAAGAAAATTTTGCTTGCATGGCATTATAGAGGGGTGAATGGACATTGTTTCATAGTCCTGTCATATTATCCCGGAGGTATCACTAAAATTTTATTTTTTGAATTACCCGAATTTTCTTGTAAGAGCTGTACAATTTTTTGTAAATAAAAACACTGATTGACTTATAAAATAGAGGGCGGATTGAGAAGATTACTATGGCCCGCATGCAGCCCAGATCTCATTCCTATTGAGCATTTATGAGATGAACTAAAAAAAGCTATTCGCCGTTATCCTAGGCCTCCAGAAAATTTGGTAGTTATGACCCTGGTAGAGGGATATCGGGCTATTTCCCAGGCCAGGATAACACATCTTTATCCGATGCCAAACAGATTTTGAGCAGTCGTTGTTGCAAGAGGTTGACATACCCTCTATTTAATTGTTATGTTTTGTTGTTAATTTTGTTTTGTTTTGTTAATTTTATTGCGTTTCTTATTTTTAATTAAATAAACCTTCAAATCAGTATTTTTATTTACAGCTCGTACAAGAAAAGAGATATTCGGATAATTCAAAAAAAGAAACATTAGTGATACCTCCAGAATAATACAAAAGCAGTATGAAGCAAAATCAGCCATTCAATTTTTCCACAGAATTTTTTAAAATTAGGAGAAAATACAACGCTATCATTCACCCCCGTATAATGCCATATAAGCAAAAAATTTTTGTTACCGCAATAATACCAAAACGACACCAATACATGTACCTACAAGCTGTTGTAAGAATCTTGAAAATCGGAGTACAGGTGATAAAGTTATAGATTGTAAAACTTAAACAAAAATTTTGGTTGGCGGAATTTTGTGCCGGTGCACAGTGGTGAATTTCGCCGAAAACCTGGCCAAAATGTAAAAATTTAAGTTTAATGGTATACCCCGGGAAAGTTTATATGAACCTTGCTCTGTAGGCCTTTAAAAATCATAAACGGCCATTAAGGGTAGAACAATACAAGCAGATCATGCATGGGCGCCCATCTAAAAAATTTTTAGGGGAAGGGCCAGACGTGAATATGTGGCACATTAAATTTTGTATACTTTGGATGACAATATATTATAGTTTAAATCAACAGAAAAGCTAAGGGGCCGTGGCCGTGCCCATGGTGATAGGCGCCTATAAGATCATATATTTAAATTAGTGTAAAGTTGTGATTTAAACGACAGCGGACCAAATAAAAATTAAGTGTGTTATACAATAATATTGGGGCATCGTTTGGTTTTCCTTTAGAACTATAGGCGTGTATTATTTTGTTAGTTTATAGTGGATACTATGTCTGGAGGCAAGTGGAGTATTCTAATATACTTTTCAGACTCTTTTTTCGTAAAATAGACTTTGTTTACAACATATTGGCAAGAATTTTCAATCGTTTTAAGTTTTCAAAGTTTTAAAAAGGGAGAAGTAAAAAAGTCTACTTTGCTCAGCAAAGAAATTTTTGCTTAATAAATAGTTCAAAATGTATATAAATATTCCTCAAAAAATCATCTGCAGCCAGGTGCATCCTTAGCGGAATTTTTCATTTTTAAAAAATGTAACATGCTGGAGAATTCGTACATTAAGGCCCGGTTTTTCAGTGAGCGGTTAAAATTTTGGTTAGCTAACCTAGTTTAAATTTTAACCAATATTTTAACCCTTATATCGTTTTTCAGTGCTTTAAACCAAGATGTGCAATTCTATAGATTTTTGACAGAAAAATAAACAAAATAGAATTTCATAACCTATTTTATAAATAACAAATAACATAACATTACAAAAATGATTAATGCATTCAAGTTCCGATTCTTCATCTGATGATGAAGATATAATCAAGAATATAATAATACATAATACAATATTTCCCTCGATAACACAAAATGTCATAATTTAACTAACCTCTTCTGTCAGCAAATATAGATAAACGTCTGTCGGAAAATTCGGAGTTAAACCACCTATGATAGCGAGTATCGGTTAAAATCTTGGTCAACTTAAACGGGTTTAAGCGATAACCTAGTACTGAAAAACTGATTAACCATAAAAATTTCGGTGACCGAAAAATCTGTGTTAACCCAGCACTGAAAAACCGGCCCTAAGAGACTTTAATGTTATATGGTCAGTTAATAAAGTAAGAACAAAATATGAAGCATCTGATCCAGTAAATTTACAGTTTTTTACACAAGAGCCGCCGTTTTTTGTTATTTTTTTTGCTTTCTTCTTCTTTTTCTTAATCTTGAAGTCCTTTTACTCTTATGTATAATCCTATGTTTTTGCTTCCTTACTTTTATATTTTTTAATAATTTTGGTCGTGTGAGACACAAAGTTTAATTTTTTTAAAGTGAAATGCATAAACGTAACTCTGTGTTAAGAAGTCACACATTGGTAGGTAATAGTTATAATTAATCTGATCCTTTTACAAAACCATTAAGATGTATTAAGAGTTGACCTTCCTATTTTTGACTTCTCAATATAAAGTATTGTCTATGCATTTTATTTTAAAAAAAGGCAAAATTTTTGGACTTACATGGCCAACTTTATTAAAAAATATAAAAATAAGAAAGCAAAAAGTTAGATTTATACATAAAGGTAAAAGGATTAAAGATAAAACAAAAAGAAGAAGAAAGCAAAAAAATAACAAAAAACGGCTATTCTTGTTTAAAAAAAAACTGTAAATTTACTGGATCAGCTGCTTCACATTTTGTTCTTACTTTATTAACTAACCATAACATTCAAATTTCTTAATGTAGAAATTCTCCAGCGTGCTACAGTTTTTTAAAATTAAGAATTTCGCTAAGTTTGCAACTGGTTGCAGATGATTTCTTGAGAAATATTTATATACATATTGAGTTATTTATTAATCAAAAAATATTTGCTGGTGAAAGCTGACTTTTTTATTTTTCCAATTTTAAAACTTGGTAACAGAAAACGATTGAACATTCTTGCCATCATTTTGTAAATATGTTGTAAATAAAGTTTGTGTTAGGAAAAAGAACCTAAAAAGTATATAGAACTACTCCACTTACCTCCAGAAATAGCATCCACTATAAAATAACAAAATAATACACTTCTATAGTTTTAAACGAAAACCTAACAATGCCTCAATTGTGTAACACACTTTAATTTTGTTCGGTCCGCTTCCGTTCAATCCCAACTTTACATTAATAAAAATATGTGACATGCGTGTATTATTGTTCTACCCTCAATGGCCGTTTATGATCCTCAGAAACCTACAAAGCAAAATTCATATAAAATTTCTCGGAATATATAAACTTAAATTTTTGCATTTTGGCCAGGTTTTCGGCAAAATTCACCACTGTGCGGTGAGTTTATTATAAACTGGTATACAGGGTGATTGATTAGTGGGGTAAAGCTCAATAGCTCCGCTATAGTAATAGATAGCAATAAAAGGTAATAACAAAAATTTTAGCCACCATTGAGCTTCACATTACAAAATTAGTTAGAATGTTACAGGGTGTTCGATAACACAGAGGCAGACCAAACTTATGTTTTTTTTTAATGGAACACCCTATATCTTATTTTATATTCGAAATTCTGTTAACTTCTCCATCACAAAAATATAAAGGTTTCTAATGTTATACAGGATATTTACAAAGTTATAACCAATTTTATATGAAAATCGTAACAAGTTCAACTCCCTGTATAAATAAAAATAAGCACAACAGCAATAGTTTATTAATGCCAAATTTTTTTGTTTATTGTCAAAATTTTCAAGAATTATTGACATTGCTAATTTTCGTTATATCAAATGCAGGGTGAGTCAAAAGGCAAGTACATTATTTTTTCAGTAAAGTTAAATGGAACATCCTGTATGGTATATCATTATTGAAAAGTAACATTACCGTACTTTAATTTTAATATAACATTCCCTATGCCCAAAATTAGTTTTCGAGATATTTTCATTTTTCATAGAAAATTATTTTAGATGTTTAAAATCTAAATTTTAAGTAAGCCATGACTGAATTGACAATTGACGATTACCGATTATCAATCCGGTAATCAATGTAACACTGTAGCAAATAAAGAAATAAAAAGAATTTACCAGTAATACATTTTACAAACAAAAACACAACCACAACATGCAACATTTTTGAAACAGTTAAAGACTATCTTTTTATGTAAATGCAACAAATAATCAAAGAAAATTAGTAATAAATTTTACAAAAAAACACACAAACACAAAATACAACATTTTGTAAAGACAATTAAACACTACTTTTGTATGTAAATGTAACAATGTAACAAATAAAAACGAAACCTAATTTATCAGTAATACATTTTGCAAAAAATCATGAAAAAATTAGAAGCTACTTTTAATAAAATATTTTTAATATTTAATTACATAAGGCGTTCAAAATTATCAGTAGTAATTGCACAAAAGCTCTAAAATTCTATATTAATTTTAGTGATCGAGTGCAATTTGTTGCGATTATTTCATGAATAAAACTGTTCAAAATAAAAATTTTATTGTAATTAATTTATGTAAGTACAAATTAGTACAATTAAACAAACAGTTGTTATCAATATTAATTTGACGGTTGAAAGTCATCACTTTTATACTTTTTAAAACAGTTATTGTCATTGATGTCACTGAATGTATTTTTTCGTAGCAACGAAGGGCATCTGACGTAATATACTTGACGACGGGAAATTATCAAAAATTATCGATTTAATTTAGATTTCTGTAGCTTTTTATTGGTCAGAATCTCTTATGAATGAAATAATCTATAAAATTAACACATTTATGCACCCCTAAAAACGATCATTGAATGAGCTACTTAATCTACGAAGCATTTGTAAATTAACACATCGAAATACACTTTGTGTTCTATTTTTCATCTCATCCCTTGTTGTTGGAGGTATTTTATAAACTTCATTATTAACGTAACCCCAAAAAAATCAGTCCAGTTTATTAAATTCTTGTGATTTGGGTGGCCACGCTACTGGTCATTGAAAAATGAAAATATCTCGAAAACTAATCAATTTAGACATAGGGAATGTTATCTAAAAATTAAAGTACGGTCATGGTACTTTTCAATAGTGATACAAAATACAGGGTGTTCCATTTAAAATTACTGAGAAAATAATGTACTTGCGTTTTGACTCACCCTGTATTTGATATAAAGAAAATTAGCAATATCGACCATTCTTGAAAATTTTGATAATAGGTTGAAAAATATGGCATTAATAAACCATTGCTGTTTTGCTTATTTTTATTTACACAGGGAGTTGAACTTGTTACAACTTTCATATAAAATTGGTTATAACTTTGTAAATACCTTGTATGTATAACATAACAAAACCTTTATATTTTTGTGATGGAGAAGTTAACAGAATTTTGAATTTAAAATAAAATATAGGGTGTTTCATTTAAAAAAACATAAGTTTGGTCTGCCACTGTGTTACTGAACACCCTGTAACATTCTAACTAATTTTGTAATGTGAATCTCAAAGGTGGCTAAAATTTTTGTTATTAACTTTTATTGCTATCTATTACTGTAGCGGATCTATTAAGCTTTACCCCACTAATCAATCACCCTGTATGCTTACTCTGATAACTATACACTATTCATATTTTATTTCTTCAATAGCTTAGGCTATATTAAGGTATTATTATATCAAGGAATTTTTATTCTCAGCCGTTACACGCTATGATCAATAAACTCTTGCTATGTTTGCTTCATAATAAATAATTAGTATGCAACATTTCGTTTAAATATATGAACAAAAAAATTAAACAAGGTTCGTGTGGCTAAAAGCTGAAAGAATTGCATGGGTTGAAAATTCAATAAAATTTAAATGGCCAATTACTTCTTATCTGCTGGTTTTAAACTTAAAAAACGAGTTTTACCGTATTCAAAATAAAAAAGCGTAAGTCAAAATCAATGGCGTTTTTACATTACAAAGCGAAACTGGAAAATCCATTAGTTGAATAAAAACAGTTATTTACTTTCATCTCAGGTTTATTAAAATTCATCTGGATTAAAACGAATTTAAAATTAATATCTATTTGTCGCTCATTTTTGCGTTCCTTATTTAAATTTTTAGGTTAAAACGAGATGATGTGACTCAAATATTTAAAAGTTTTGCAAAAAAAAACAAAAAACGGTTCCACAAAAAGATGCGAATGCAAGAAAGCAATGATATTCCGCAATATTATTTTAAGTGTCACCAAAGAACTCTACGGAAAAATAAATAATAATTTTTATAATAGTTGAGGTATAATTATTATTGCTTTTCCAAAAAAAATATTATTTCTTTTAATGTTATTTTTTGCATGTTTTACCAATTGGCCATTAGTTTTAACGACGAATCATTAAATCATTATCCTTTTAATAAAAATGGTTATTTTTCCAGTTACGGAGTATTTTATTCAGTGTATCTATTTATTTTAGCGTTGTATGCTTATACTAGGCCGTACTAGTTTATTTTTCGTCCGCTATAAATTTTCCCATGCGTCACGATTCATTTTCAAACAAATTAAGTCACAACATAATGTAAAACATACGCCGATGTGTGTAGTATATGTTAAATCAGAGGATTCCAAATATTCTTCTTATACACAGTATATTTTAGCGTACAACTTTATTAGTATGAAAGATATTTATTATACATTAAATTAAACAAAGCTTAACAAAATGACAACCATTATTACATTAAAAAAATCAGTCAAGTCAGACATATTGGATCATGTGTCAAAACAGTGTTACCAAGGTGACAGAAGAAAATTAATAAATTACTAATATTGTACCGCTTGTATTTAAATGTACCAACTTTAACACCCTCACTTAATTCATTAATTTTTTAAACCCAATCCTACTGCGCATGCCCAATGTTTCTTCTTTGACAGCACTTTAGTCAAGAAATCAGCTATCATTTCTTCACCTGGTAAGTAACTAACTTCGATCTCACCCCTTTTAACTCACTCCTTTATCTGGTGATATTTAACATCTATGTGTTTACTCCTGGCATGTGACGTATGACTGTTGCAAAGTTGATTTGCACTACTATTGTCATTATAAATAGTGACAGTTCCTGTAGGTGACTTCAGTTCTTTCATCAGCTGTTTAAGAAACATGCATTCCTTTCCACATTCGCTTATTGCCACATACTCTGCAAACGTAGTACTATCTGCTATTGTTACAGATGTTTGTTTTCTAGCTTTCCAACTAATGGCTCCTCCACCTAGCATGAAAACATAACCAGTAAATGATCGCCTATCTACAACACAACTACCATAATCTGCATCGGCATAACCAACAAAATTTTTGTCTTTCTTTGAATATGTGATACCTAAACTGGCTGTACCTTTAAGGTACCTAACAACCCGTTTAGCTGCACTGAAATGCTCCTTGCTATTCGAATTGTTAAATTGGCTGAGATAACTAACAGCGAAACATATATCAGGTCTAGTCCCAACTGCCAAATACATTAATGCTCCTATGAGCTTTTGATAATCTGGGTTCATTTCATTATTTTCAGGTTTTTGAAGTTTAATACCTGATTCTAATGGAGTTGAAACTGAGTTACAATTCTCCAATCCAAATCTTTTTATTATGTCTAAAGCATAGTTCTCTTGATCCATTTTTAAAAAATTATTTTTTCTATCCCTAGTAATTTTCATTCCAAGACATTCCTTAACTGCCCCTAAATCTTTAATTTTAAAAGAGCTTGATAATTTCCCTTTTAGAATTTTAATTTCATGTTTAGATTTTGAAAAAATGTAAAAATCATCAACATGCAAACCTATAACTATGAAAATACCATTATCCTCTTTTATATATACACAAGGATCCATTTTTGATCTTACAAATCCTATTTCTAATAAAAATGTATGAATTTTGTCATTCCATGACTTAGCAGATTGCTTAAGACCATACAACGCCCTCTTCAATTTGCATACTTTTTCATTTTCCTTTATGAACCCTTCGGGTTGCTCCATGTAAATAGTTTCTGTTAATTCCCCATTCAAAAATGCAGTAGTTATATCTACATGATCTATTTCGTAATCATTTATCGCACTCAACGCAAACAACATTCTTAATGAGGACAATCTCACTACTGGTGCGAATGTTTGATCATAGTCTTTTCCAGGGATTTGTGAAAAACCTTTGGCTACAAGCCTTGCCTTATAACGTTTAGACCCATCTATTGCATTTTTCAATTTATATACCCACTTGCACTTGACAACGTTTCTATTTATTGGTCTATCGACAAGTTCCCATGTATTATTTTCACTTAAAGATTCTATTTCCTCAGCCATAGCATTTCCCATAAGGATTTATCTGACCTTTCACAGATTTCAGCATAGGTCTTTGGGTCATTAGGCCCAACAGAAAGAAATGAATACTCAAAATCTTCATCCCTTCTAGCTGTTCTAATCCTATTAGGATACCGACCACCAAATGTGGGAGCTATCTGTTCACCCTCACTGACATCATGGACTGTGACTGAATCTTCACCCTCACTGACATCATGGACTGAGATTAAATCTTCACCCTCACTAACATCACCATTCGTATAATCAGGAAATATTTCGTTTTCCTCTTTTTGACCACTTATTTCAGATAATATACAACCTTGGCCATCTGAATGGTCCAAAGTTTCAGATCGATGTGGATTATCTTTACAACTTTCATGAATATTAATATTTTTACTATCAATATTTAATAATTTTGGAGAAAAGTTACTTTTAATTTCATTTTCAAGAAATACTACATTGCGTGCAATAGTTACATGTTTTGGATTGCTTTCAGATACAAACCTATACCCTTTTGTTTCTTCACTATAGCCTACAAAAATCATTGTAGAGGATTTTTTATCAAGTTTATGTCTTTTTACATCAGGAACATGTATCTGTGCTTTGCAACCAAAAATACGTAAATGCGACAGATCTATTTTTTCTTTCCGCCATACTTCTTCAGGAATACCTCCCTGCAAAGCTGCTGTTGGTGAATGATTTTTGAGATAAATCGCTGTATTCATAGCTTCCGCCCAAAAGCGCTTATCTAAATTAGAATCAAATAATAGACAACGTGTCTTTTCAGTTATAGTTCTATTAGTCCTTTCTGCCACCCCATTTTGTTGAGGTGTATAGGATACTGTTAACTGGTGAATAATGCCATTTTCCTTAAGAAAATTTTCCATTTCCCTAGAAGTATACTCACCACCACCATCTGTCCTAAGACATTTTATAGTTTTCCCGGTTTGATTTTCCACCATACTTTTAAATAAGCGAAATGTTGAAGAAACTTCACTCTTATATTTTAGCATGTACCCAAAAACCTTCCTAGAATAATCATCAACAAATATAAGACAATATGCAGCACCTCCCCATGATAACACTTCAAAAGGTCCTTGCAGGTCACTGTGAACGATACCTAAAAGATCCTTTGCCCGTTTACCCCTTTTCGGAAAAGGTTTCACAGTTTGCTTGCCTTCAAGACAAGTAACACATACCTGGTTTGGTTCGTCAACAAAATTAATCCCACCTGCTGTATTTTTTAGCAATCTTAACCCTTTACGATTCAAGTGACCAAGTCTTTTATGCCATAATTCTTGGTCTGATAAAAATCCCTCTTTTACTACCATCATTGATTCTTGTTTCAAATTATGAATACCATACAAACCGTCTTTTTTATTACATGAAAATTCTACTTCACCCCTAACTGAAAAATCAGAACTAGCATATACTGTGCATGCATCTTTATCAAAAACAACAGCATAACCTTTTTCTGTCATTCTTCCAACAGACAACAAGTTAGCTGACAAGTTAGGTACATATAAAACATTAGTAGCGGTTTTAATTAAATTGTTACCTTGTTCAAACTGAATGACAGCCTCACCAATACCTTTTGACTTGACTTCAGAATTATCAGCAACACAAATAGAAGTAGTTGTACTGGAATTCAAATTATGGAAAACAGTCTCATCACAGGCCATATGGGAAGTAGCACCACTGTCAATTATCCAAGATGAAGGGGAAACTGATGTCATCATTGCTCTAGTTAAAAGAGTAGTATTCTTTACACTTTTGTTTGAACTGTCTTTATTTTCTTCCTTCTTCTTTTGGTAAAAATTTGAAGTAGAACCTTGACACAATTTTGGGCAATCAGATTTTTTATGATTAGGGTCACCACACTCATAACATGCAAATTTCTTGGTTACTTTATGCTTATTATATTTCTTCTTAAAAGTTTTATTTTGCAATAGAAGAGCTGTCGTTTGTGGTAATTCTTCCTTAACTCTTCGTCTCTCACTTTCACCAAGTAAAGCATTTTTCACATCTTCAGATGTTGATTTGTCACTTAATTGCTGATTTAGTGCAGCAATAAAACTTTCGAACTCCTCAGACACTCCGTTCCTCATAACAAAAGATATCCATTTATCTTCTATGGCCTCACCTATGTCTGCCAACTTTTGTACTGTTACTAAAATATTGTTTAAATATTCTTCCATTGAGGAACATGAATTTTGGCGCATATTGAAGAATTTTCGTGTGAGTTCATATTTCGTCGCCATACTATTACCTTCAAAGGCTTTTTTAAGATTATCCCATGCTTCTTTGCTACATTTAGAATTGTGAACATGAACATAACAACTTGGTTGGATGCAAAGACATATTTTTGCTAATGCTCTTTGATCTCTTGCTTTGTCAATATCTGATACAATTGGTAATGAACCATCAGCATACCCATAAATATCTTCCAAGATTAAACTCATTCTCATGGCAAATTTCCAGCTACCATAGTTTACCTGTCCTTCAAGTTTATCAATGTTTGGTACGTTTGAAGAAACTGAAGTTACCATTGTTGTGGAATTATTTGAATTACTTGGAGTTGTCATATTGATTAACAAAAACAAGTTAATAAAAAATATCTGTGTGCTTGTAGGAACTGAATGACAAAAATTAGGTTTATCACTTTACAACCTACACTCTTCTACCATGTTAAATCAGAGGATTCCAAATATTCTTCTTATACACAGTATATTTTAGCGTACAACTTTATTAGTATGAAAGATATTTATTATACATTAAATTAAACAAAGCTTAACAAAATGACAACCATTATTACATTAAAAAAATCAGTCAAGTCAGACATATTGGATCATGTGTCAAAACAGTGTTACCAAGGTGACAGAAGAAAATTAATAAATTACTAATATTGTACCGCTTGTATTTAAATGTACCAACTTTAACAGTATATAGTATACAGTATTCGATTTTGACATTTCATATATTCAATATTTCAAAATGTCACGATTTGGTTGTAATACTGATGAGAATATTAATGAAATTATCGAATCAAATGTACCAAAGAATACTGTTTACAGTAAAAAATTTGTATGGAAAGCGTTTATGGACTTTTCCAATTATAGAAAATATGAATTAGATGGAAATCGGACGGTGGAAGAATTGGAGTCGATTTTAAAGGATTGGGCTGTGAACATGAGAAGAAAAGATGGTACAGAGTTTAAAGAAGCTACTGTCAAAACCATGTGGAACCTAACAAGTAAGCTTTTACAAGAAAAGTATTATAAGGAAATGAAAGTAAAATAAATAAATTTTTCTAATTGTTCCTTTGTTAATTGCACGTTTAAATAAATTGTTTCTGCTCTGTATTTTTTTTTTCATAACCAGCAAAAAATTTTCTATCCGAATAACCCTCGAACATTGATAAATGCTCAAAAATTTTTTAACAACTTTCTCAAGCTTGTTGCTTACAGGCAACAGTTTCCAAGCAACAAGCTTTCGAAATCTGTTATAAAATTTTTTCGAACAATTATCAATGTCCTTGGGTTATTACTACTGAAAATGAATCGTGACGCATGAGAAAAGATATAGCGGACGAACAATATCCTGTATAGTAAACTTGGCCTAGTAAACTTTTAACATTTCTTTCTTATTTAGCAAAGTGTATATTTAAATGTAGAAGAAACGAAGTTAAAACGAGAAATTAAAAAAAAGACGCAAAAATCTTTAAAAGCAGAAAAATATCTTTGATTAATGTTCTAGAAGGGTAAGACTTTAATAAATGATTCATTATTGAGTACCTACCTTCGTCTGGTATATGATGGCTGCCTCATTCACAAAAATCACCTGAATTATAAAAATAAAGAAACCGAAAATGGTATGTACAAAAAAAGCTTAGTAAAATCTCACAACTAACCAGAGCCAAAACGTGTTACGAAGTGACAGCTGTCAAATTGGTGTGGTAAGATCATCTAAGGAGGGGATAGTGTTGGATGTCTTCACATATATAACTACCTGATTTCGGAACAAGAAACAGCCTCAAATGATAATTTTTGAGATTTTCGATTTGGCAAGTTTTTATGTAAAATATTATAATTCTGTGCGATAGCCTCCATTCACCATAATACTATTATCATAATAACTGACAAAATCAAAATTTTGAGATTTTTTTGCGCATCTTCAAGCATATACTAACTAGTTACTCGAATGCTCGAATTTGCAATGATAATAGATCACAAAGGTTATTAAAGTAAAAATTTAGCAGTTCAATAAAAGCTGTGTATAAGTGTTTGTAAGGATATACCTTCCGCCCGGCATTCATCAGCCCGCCAGCAGAGGACCGAACGCGCACCGATAAAAACGCAACCCCACTAAGTTCCCCACTCCGATGGACCCAAGGTGTGATGGGTCGCCGAGAGAGTATTTAAGATGAAAGGCGAGGAACCTGAAATCTGTTCCACTCAATGTACTGAATTGAGAAGGAACTCAAATGACAGTGATGCGACGAATTGAGACGGAACCTGCCGGGGCGAAGGAACTCTGTATTAAAGACATGCTTTGCTGGTAATTGTGTAACCAGAATGAGCTGTTGCTGCCATCTCCGATCCGGTGTTGTTGTGCGGGTAGCTGTGTGTACAGTGGTCGATGTTTTGATTACGAGAGTATATGTGATTATACCAGATTGACAGACTACAAGTCTGTGTGTATTTATATATTGATTCCGTACAGCGTGATTGTTTCCGGTATTGACTGATATTGTTATTACATTCTTGATAATATTAATACAATTTAGTTTTCATTTACAGACGTCCGCCAAGGGAGCATTCTTCCGGGGCGGAGCGAAGAAAGAATATTATTTTATTTTATTATTTTAATTTTACTATGTATATAAATATCCCGAAAACATGCATTGTTTCGGAAAAATTCAAACAAGCTTATATTTTTCTAAAACTTTTTTTGTTAGTTTATATACTTGTTTGTTAATTGTTAATTGTTAATTGTTAATTGTCAATTGTTTAAACAATAACAATTGTTTTGTATAAATAATTTTAAAAATATCGTTAAATTCATCATTTTACTTGGATCAAATATGTTTCTATTTTGTGTTTGATTATGCTGAATCCGAATATAGCATTGCAATTTGAAAATTCTTATACATAAGCTCTTATAGTATGCATAACTAGGAACCACATGGAAAACTATTTTATTATCAATTTTACGAAAAAAAGTTGTTCTTCATAAAATGCTCTGGATAGTCAAAAATCTAAAACTTAACCATCAGATATCAAATTTTATCAATTTTATACGAGTTATGTCAAAAATATGAATTACGTTAAAGAGTAAAGTACCTTTATATTCCAGAATTTAAAAAAAAAGGTATTATGAAAAGTTGTTTGAAATTAAAAACTGTGTTTAAATATAAAATTACATCATTCTAATTGAAAAAGAATTCAAATTTTTCTCAAATTACGGATACTCATTATCATTTTATTACAATTATGATAACTATTTTATTGTCACTTTTATGAAAAAAAGTTATTCTTCATAAAATGCTCTCTCTGGTCTAAAAAATAAGATACAACCATCAGATATCAAACTTTTTTTAATTTTATACGAGGTATGTAAAAAATATGAATTTTTCTTAAGAGTTAAGTGCCTTTATTATTCACAATATTTTAATTAGAAGGATGTAATTGAACACTAAAACAAATTTTTTAATTCCAAACAACTTTTCTTAATAACACTTTCCGATATTGTGAAATGTAAAGGTACTTTACGCTTGAGTGAAATTCATATTTTTTGACATACGTAGTATAAAATTAATTAAATTTGATATTTGATGGTTGCATCTTAGATTATATACGATGCAGAGTATTTTATATAAATAACTTTTTTTCGTAAAACTGATAATAAAAAAGTTATCAATAGGTTCGAATTTACGCAGACATACTGTATGAGCTAAAAAAAATGTTTTTGCTGAACATTTATAATTGTTGAAGTTTATTATTAAATTTTTTTTAGGCAAGTTTTACAGAAAAAAGTTTTAATCACTTTGTATAAACATTTTTTTAGCTGGTAATTTTCGGTTTTTGTATTACATTTTTGTTATCTTTCATAATTTTCTCAAAAAGAAATAGTTTATTTCATTTCTAAAGTAAAATAATTTAGTGCATTTTAAAGATTATATCCCAAGCTTTAAAAAAGAACTATTAAAACTGTAATAGATCTGTTCAAACTTGAGTAATACCGTCTTAAAGTGGTGGTAATTCTATAAAACTACGAAGATTTCAAAAATTACATTTTTTGAGACGTCATATCATTTGAATTAAATTTTTGAGATTTTTTTTTAATTAAACATCATTTAATAAGATGCTTGAAAGGTAAGTTGTGCAAAATTGAGAGTTTTATAAGAAACATTGTATTAGTTACACATTTTTAAATTATTTTTAAACAAAATTCATGTAAGGCTCACTTTCCGCCCACACCGTACTTATGACCCTACATTTAATTTCTTTCTATTATAACCATAAGATAGCTTAATTATTCTTCTTTCATGTTAAATTTGTAAAATTTCATTGGATTTATAAGTTAAAGAATTACATTAAAATAACTTAACCATGCACTTCGCCGTACGCTAGTTGGCTAGTTTACAGTGCGCCAATGTTTGTGAGAAGGATGACTTTAGCGTTATAAATAAAAAATTATAGAAGATACAGATTTAATTTTTAGAAAATTCTTTGTATTAGTTTTTTTTGTAAAATTTTCTGAATTTTTCAATGGTCAAGTCAGTTTTTTTTTTCTAAAATTTATATTTTCGGAGTTATTTAAAAAAAACATCTGATTTCGTAGTTCATTTGTTTAATAAAAAATGAAGCACCCACTTCTCGAGTAGAACTTTTTGATGTGTTGTTTATTAAACATTTCTTAATGAAATTACAAAAAGGTCTATCTTGTTTGATTTTTTCCGAAGTTAAAATCTATATGCACTCCCCTAATATATTTATTTATTTTGAACCAGTGTTTTACTGAGTCTGTTGTCCAAAAAAAGAACTACCGTCACATGTTTAAGCAATTGGGTTGTATGGTCCGGTAAATAAAATTAAATAACGCATTTCGCATTAATATAACATTTTCCGGCCAATTACGTGCAATACATTGTGTTTTAAACTACATAAAATATATCTGCATCTATCTGCATAGATATCATAAAATATATCTGCATAGATATCTGTATTTAAAACATCGACCCTGGAAGTACACTATCTTTAAATTAACTTTTTTATTCTTGTCTTTAAAAATGCATTCCGGAGTTATATAAGCACCCTCAGTATTGCAGCAGGAAATTAATTTTACTGCCTTCCCGTTTAATCTACATTACACCTTTATTATTCATTAAGCAAGCTTCGTTTACTTTAACTTGTAAATGTACAAAATAACAACTCAGTTCTGTCTGCATCATGGATCCCTCGGCAACATATTAAGAGATTCCTTCCGCTTTTATGACAAAACAAAATATCCAATCTTCTACGGCTATTTTCTTTCGTTTCATGAATTTATATTTATTTTCTAGTTTGTCCACTAAGTAAAAAGCTATTGGTGCAAAACTATCTTTATAATATAAATATTATTTCTCTATCGGTTTTTAATGAAATCTCATCTTTAATATCTTATTCACATTCAATATTGAACTATTCTTATAATATTCAATAGATACCTTAACGAAGAACTGGTACCACAAACATGTAAAGAACGATGGATAAGCTTCATATTCAAAAAGAAAAGAAAGAAGAATGTAGGAATTACAGAGGCACAATAGTAACAAGCACGATGAGTACAGGTCTGGATCCCGCGTACCAAAAATGTTTATTAATAGCAAGCTGAAAATTTGTTAATAGCTTAATGGATTAGTTGGACAAACTTTGATGTACGGGAACACTGAAACAGGGGAAGTTTTAATTGTGGAACAGGTTACAGGTTTCGAACGTCAGACTACGAAAACGTCCCATGTATTTTGTTGTACAGAACTTCCAATTGATTACTCTTTCATTAAACTCTCATACAAAAATCAGACTGCTATTTATCACCAACATTATTCCTGTATTTGACATGTTATACGTGTCGGACTTATTAAATTGCCCAAGATATTTGTTCGGACAAACATTATTTCATATATTATATTATAAAGTTTGCTACTAAATAAACTTAAAAACAACCTGCTAGTTTTCAGAATCAGAAACTTGTCAGGATGAAATGTTTTAAAATTAAAATAATAATAAAAAAAAAATGTTGGTCAGTTGGTCTGTGCCCATTGAATTGGCAAGTACCTAGCATCTTCGAGCAGGGAACCATGGCACCCTTTTAGCATGTGTTCCACTTTATCTATCAACATCGACTTGTAGTCATAACATTTTAATATATTACATTATGTAAACCATATACGATGATGTTAACACTATTTACAGTGTGCTAGTTTCAAAATACTCGGCAGGATGCACTGTAGATGTTCTGTTTAGAACGACAACGTTCTGCAATCCATGACATTTTATAGTTTTAAATAAACGATTTTATACCAGAATACATCTCGAAGTTTTTACTTCTGTATTGGTTAATTAAAATATTGTTTAACACGTTGACGGACAGTGCGTAAAATGTATAAGCAAGTGTTGTGACACTATATATTATGTATTTTGCAAAGCAGAATATGCAAATTGCTGAATTTCTTTTAACGCTTATAGTTTATGGAAACAATGAGTTTTTTAACATATTTTGTAAACATGTGGACTACGACTATGGGCATCATGTCACCTTTAATATGCATCTGTAGATGTACTGAGACATTTTTTGACACCGATTTCTTGTCACAACTCGTTATTTTAAAAATGCCGTCTATAGACGTTGTGTCACATTACATCAATGGAAATTAGACGTATATAGACGTTCTGTCCGCCAACGTGATAAAAATAATTAAAACTTCCCCAGTTCCAGTGTTCCCATACATCCAAGTTTGTCAGAATAGACACCGTTAAACTATTAACAAATTTTCAGCTTGCTATTAGTCAACCTTTTTTTTTGGTAGGCGGGATCCAGGCATAATAGATTATGTGGGAAAATTATAAAAGAGATGGTATGCGAGGAATATAATACCTTTCG
Source organism: Diabrotica virgifera virgifera (assembly GCF_917563875.1). Lineage (NCBI taxonomy): Eukaryota > Metazoa > Arthropoda > Insecta > Coleoptera > Chrysomelidae > Diabrotica > Diabrotica virgifera. Next base: position 159,983,964 of record NC_065448.1, on the reverse strand, counting down.
TATGATCCATATGAATCAGAAGAATTGAAAAAAACGGCTTTAGAGCAGATAGATCAACTATTGATAGCCCATTCGGGCTATCTCAAATAGTGTTGCCCAAACTCGGTCTTGGTCTTGGTCTTGCTCTTGCGTTTTCGTAAGACCAAGACCAAGGCCAAGACCGATTTATTTTAGCAAGACCAAGACCAAGACTGACCATGCAAGACCTGAGCAAGAACAAGACTGAGGCTAAGTCTCCACGGGCAACAAATTTACGCTAGCAGTAGCCGTAAAACAAACTTAAGGTTCCGCGGAACGGAATAGGAATAGCCGAACTGAACCGACTACAGGACTTGTGCGTAGTCGGTTCAGTTCGGCTATTCCGAACTGTGGGCAGCACTGGACGCAAATGGAACGGGGTCGCAAAAAAACCCTTATATTTTTTATATTCACCCCTACCCCCACCCCTTTGTCGGCCACGCAGCGTTGCGCCCCTAGAGATTTTACTAAGGTACGTCATGACCTACTTATTCCCAAATTTTGGTGCACTATCTCGATCATGAGCGTCATAAAAAAAATAATAAAAACCGCGACTTTGACCCCTAATAACTACCCTCGGCCCCCACTCTGGTTTCCGGCCGTTGGTGAAAGTCATGTACACAACTAATTCAAGATATCCCCGTATAGTTTTTCCATATTACTTATCACGCACAAAATCCGCTCCCAGCTCTTAGACTATGAGTACGAATTTTACAATTTCATACGCAATAACCAAAAGCGCCAGCCAAAAACTTGATTTAAAAAACGTGATTTTGCAGGTTAGCGACCCGATACGTAAGGATAACGAACCTTGGAAAATAACATTTTACTTTCTTAATTATTAGTACAAGGTATTTAAAAGGCAAACGGTGCAGATCATTTCGCTTAAATTGTATAAGTTTCTTTTTAGGGAGCTTTGAATAAATGTGTACGATTATTTTACTTATTTGTTAATTAAGTATATCTTATATCATTGGTAATACAAAGGTAATATGGTCGAACCCGCTTATTAGAATATCACTTATAAAGTATGGTGCCAATGAAGGGAATAAATTCGTTATTTCGTAAGCCGGCGACAAAAGGGAAAAACAACTAAAGCAGGTCGATTTTTATTTTTCAAGTATAATTTTTTGACATACTGGATAGAGAATTGAATTACCTTTAAAATGAACTAGTACACGACCCCTATTCTTATTTAAAAAATCATTGATTACGTAATCACGCTCAGATGGATGTTGTCACTAGTATGAGATATAGGTGTCAAAAAATAATAATTTAAAATTAAAAATTGACCTATTTCGGAATTTGAATTACTCCTCTTGGTTTAAAAACATACCATAGTATCGCAAAATTAAGAGCAAACAGTAGCGATCAACAGGTAGCAAAAATATAATAAAGAATGGCAGTACTGAGCCCAATTTGAAAAATATATTAATATTTGGAAATTACTGTGTAATTAAATACAATATTAAAAAAACGAGCCTGTACCGCCATTAAGAAGAACAAAAAAATACACTTTCTTTAAATAAACTTTTTTATCCGGTGCCTAGATTTTGTGTCATTTTGGAACTACTAATGAAATAAAAAATTTTAGTAGTTCCAAAATGACACAAAATCTAGGCATCGGACAAAAAAGTTTATTTGAAGATAGTGTATTTTTTTGTTCTTCTTAATGGCGGTAGAGGCTCGTTTTTTTAATATTGTATTTAATTAAAAAGTAATTTCCACATATTAATATATTTTTCAAATTGGGCTCTGTACCGCTATTCTTTATTATATTACGAATACGTGTGCCAGATATCTCGAAAAAATATTCAAAATTACAGCCGCAATCTTGGAACGCGTTTTTGCTACCTGTTGATCGCTACTGTTTCCATTTAAGCCGCTTGTCCATAGAAACCAATACAGTAGTGGGAGCACGCCAAATAGAATTCTATTTTAGTGACGTCACGTTGCCTAGCAACCGTCGATTCTCCCATTATGAAATTCTACTTTGTGACGTCAGCAAGATAGAATTCTATTTGGCGTGCTCTGGGCTCTGGCGTGTCTTTGATACATTATTTACTAAGAGGTTTGACGTTTACCATTTTCGGTGACAGTGACATTAGGGCATTTGTTGTTTTTTTTTTTTTGGAATTTATAACATTTATTGTGTTTATTTTATAATGATATATTGTGTTGGTATACAGAGATGAGCACGATAATAACCGGCAAAATAACGCAGAAGATGGAAAACAGGAGTTTGTGACAGGAGTATTTCATAAAATTCCCCTGTCAAAGTGACAGTTGTCGTACTCCTTCGAAAGGTCTAAACGTGGAAAATTGTAATGTAATGTTAATTTATACGTTTATATCGATAATTTCCACCTCTACTAGTTTCATCTCTTTTTACTTCACAATGTATTATGTTTTTCATCTTTTGCGTTATTTTGCCGGTTATTAGCGTGCTCATCACTGTATTATAATATAGTTAGATATAAACGTACAGTATAGCTTTATAAAAAACGTCCACCGATAATAGCCATTTCCTAATTATTATATTGACAGCACATATCAATGATATTACACATCGACGTACGTTTCAATTAATCTTATTATTTAATTTATTTGAGAATGAACCATGACGTTTGGGCAAAGATAAAACAGAACAACTATAACACATTTTCAGAAACAGAAATAGAGTTGATAGAGTTGATTTAGATTTCCTCCCGATACCTACGTATTTGCAAATGAATCGGTGTTATTTAAGTTTCTTCGCGGTAGGAAATATTAAAATTATGTTTCTTAGTTTATCAGTGTACTCATAATAATTTATATTTTTAAAATATTTATTTCAAAATTTTATGTTCTCGGTCTAAGAGAAAAATTTTATTAATATTTTATTATATTTTAAAATTAACTAATGTTTTAATATTGTTTTAGGTAAACATGGATATTGACACCAAGTTTATAAATTTTGAACTGTAACTGTGAGTATGTTCTATAATTTATTAAGTATAAGCAATCTATTTTTATATATTATACTGTTTCTTTAATATGGACATAAAGCTTATTGTATCTGGAATGTCAATATATCAAATATATCAATTCTGGAAAACATTTCTTCTTCATGTAGTAGAGACTGTTAGTGTCCAACCAGCTCTCATGGATTTTATAAAGTTATGACTGCGCCATTTAGCAAAGTTGACTATGACCATTATGTATTTTTCCCAGTGTCATTCAAATTCAAAAGGACGTTTTTAGAAATGAAAAATAACACATCCTCTGCCGATGACGGAGTAGTGGTTGAGGCAATAAAACTAGGCGGAAATATAATTATCCATGCTTTGCAAAAGCTTTTCACCGACTGCATCTACCAAGAAAAAATTCTTTCTCAATCGCACAATAATGTCATTGTTTTATTACAAAAGAAAGAAGAAATAAGAGATCTAAAAAACTACTGTCTTATCAGTTTACTATCTCACATATATAAAGTTTTCACAAAAAATATCAAAAGGCTGGAGGCTAAGTTAGACTTCTATCGGCCTACAGAACAAGCTCGATTTAGATCGGGATACAGCAATACTAACAATCACTTACTAATGATAAGGAACCTGATAGAGAAGTCTGCGGAATACATCAGACCACTGACACTTATATTTATGGACTACGAAAAAGCATTCAGTACCATAAGCCAGCAGAAAATGTTAAATACATTGACGGAATAGTAAGACGTAAGACAAACTGCAACTGCTACTAGCGTCTAGAAAAGGAAACGAAAGTCAAATATTTGGTCTGCAATTAAACATATCAAAGAAAAAGATCATAATAGTGGATAGACTACATAACAATCATCCACACATAACCACAATTGATCGGTTTGAGTTTGTGAGCTCATACTTATATCTGGGATCATTAATCACAAACACAGGGTCACTACAGGAAGAAATAAAAGTAGATGTGATCTAGCAAAAGTCGCCACAGCAAAAATGACCACAATATGGAAGGACTGTCAAATTTCAAAAGCGTTAAAGATGAGGTTGATCAACTGCTTAATATTCCCAATACTGACCTACGGATGTGAATCTTGGACCCTGAGATAATCGGAAAGAACAAAGATATACGCCACTGAAATGTTCTGTTGGATACGAATGCTACGAATTCCTTGGACCGACCATAGAACAAATAGTTCAATTTTATAAGAGATAAAAGTTAGCCAACGACTCTTCAGTAAAGTCCATCTCCAACAATTAAAATACTTTGGACATGTTATGAGAGCAAACACAGAAAACTTAGAAAGGCTCATTATACAAGGAAGATCCCCAACAAGATGATGATAATGGACGCGTACAGGTTGATGATGATAATAATATATACAATGCGGTGCAAAAAAATCGATCCACTAAAAAGTTGGTCATTTTGATGTTTCGAATTTCCTAAACCTGTTGTCCGATTTAAGCGATTTTTTACCACGTTATAGCCTTATTCATTGACAATATCGCTGTAATAATATTGTTGCTAGACAGTCAAACTGTCATTGTATACCGGGTGTACGAATCAAACTGTGCTTTTTTCTTAAAGTTCGCATCACCCTGTGGATTATTATATCATTTATAAAATACTGAAATTAAAACCCAACTATAGCCTCAGGTTTTCTTAACATTTTGTCTTTCGATTCATTCCCTTACGTTGGATAATAAAAAAGTTTGGTACTTTAACAACTGGCCATGTTCGTCATCAGTATAGGGTGTTTTCTAAATAAGTTCTACAAACTTTAAGGGGTAATTTTACACGATAAAATAATGACAGTTTGCTTTATAATCATATGTCCGCAAACGCTTCGTTTCCGAGATACGGGATGTTCATTTTTTTTTTACAAACTGACGATTTATTTATGGCTCTAAACCCAATTAAGATATGCCAATGAAATTTGGTGAGTTTTAAGACGTAGTTATTGCACATTTTTTAACATACAATTAAAAATTGTATATTCATTGGCGTGCGTACGGGTAATATTATCGGCCATAATACCCGTTTGCGCGCCAATGGTGAATAATAAATTCTTAATTGTATGCCAAAAAATGTGCAATAATTACGACTTAAAACCCACCAAATTTGATTTGCATATCCCCTGGTTTTAAAGCAATAAATTAATCGTTAGTTTGTAAAAAAAATTGAACATCCCGTATCTCGGAAACGAAGCGTTTGCGGACATATGATTATAAAGCAAATTGTCATTATTTTCTCATGTAAAATGACCCCTTAAAGTTTGTTGCACTGTACTGATGACGAACATGGCCAGTTGTTAAAGTACCTAACTTTTGTATTATGCAACATAAGCCAATGAATCGAAAGACAAAATGTTAAGAAAACCTGAGGCTATAGTTGGGTTTTAATTTCATTACTTTATAAATGCTAGAATAATCCACGGGGTGATGCGAACTTTCAGAAAAAAACACAGTTTGATTTGTACACCCGGTATACAATGACGGTTTGATTGTCTAGCAACAATATTATTACAACGATATTAGGTTTGTTCCAACACGACCGAGAACCGTCACGAAACGGTAACGCTTCTGCGCAGTAAACAAAATCCGTTCCAACAAAAATATGATCGTCATCGGATTGTCCTTCCCACTGTTCCAACAAGAATTGTGATCTTTCGGTGACGGTTTCGTGATGATCATTTCAGTAATCGGGCAAATGCATAATGTGCTGGTTGGACTGACTTGCGCACTAGGATTTAATTCTTTAAAGTTTTTGAGCCTTTTGATCGACTAAAAGCACACAAGCTGTCACCAACAAAAATGACAAATATATGATTACCGTCATGGGACGATAACTGGGCGATACAATTACGAACATGCGCACAACAAACGGTACAAGTAGTTTCGTGACGGTTTCTGGACCGTCCAAAAGTTCATGTTGGAACAAACCTATTGTCAAGGAATAAGGCTATAACGTGGTAAAAATTCACTTAAATCGGTCAACAGGTTTTGGAAATTCGAAACATCAAAAATGACCAAATTATTAGTGTATCGATTTTTTCGCACCGCAGTGTACTAATACAATTAATAGACCAGATAATTATATAAAAACTTAAAGGCCATTGGAAACAACAACTAAAGATATTTTGGAGGATAAGGCTCATAGGCAAGACGGGTCAGAGTGATGAGAATCAGTTAAAATACATCAAAACATAAGATACATCGGAGAGTAAAACGTCTCGGAAAGAGCTGAAGTGATCACGTAAGTACTAGAAGAGTAATTCCAAAAATTCCGTATATTAAAAAAAAAGTAATAAGTACTGTATACGCGATCAAAGGTACTTTCAAAATTTACAAAGAAAAAATATAGGTCTGTACTTTTTCACAAAATTTGGAACAAATTTCAAACATCCACAAAACGTCCATCGAGTTTCTTGTAGCAACTCCATATTGTTTATCTTCTAAAATATTCAATCCCGCAATAAAATTTCCCTCTATTAGCGATAATGATTTAACAGCCTTGTCTAGGTCAAACCGAAATTGTCTATTGTACGCATAAAAAACTAATGAGTATAATTTCCCAAGTATAAAAGTAAGAGTTCCCGTTACAGTTTCAAACAATACTGTTAATAAAATAATGAACTCGGAGAGTAATTTCGTGGAATTAATATGTAATTTCTCTCCATTACAGTTAATAACAGAAAAGCGTACTTTTTCAATTAACCCGGATCCGTACGAAATTTAACAAGAAGACAACATCTTATAGACAAAATTAATAGAAAGCTCAGTTGAATCAAATGGGTTAACAATGATCTTATGTATTCAAAAAACCAAATTATTACCAATGATACTTTTCTTATACCTACTTAACGATGGGAACTAGGCTATCAATGACGAGAAAAATCGTTGTTTCTTTTTTATAGGTCTACTTAATTGCGACATCGATGTAGCAGTTTGTTTAAACATTCAATGTAGCTTTAACTTGAGGTAAATAGACAGGAAGCAATTGATTTTGCCGTCTCTTTTAAGTTTTTTTACCCATTATAAACGTAATACTGAACAGAAAGTCGTAAATACTTGCAATGACTGCTGAAGACTAATAGAGGAGAGAGTTTTTTTTGGTGCATTTATATTTTATTTACATTGGTGTTTTATTAATTTTTGTTCATTTTCCACATTAACTCTTTAATGTGGTGTGTAATTATTATAAGGCATATGTGTTTTGTGTAAGAAAAAAATGTACAAAAAGCTTTGCAGACGACAACACAGTTAGCATTAAGTACTTAATAAGAAAGTTAAAATTCGCGATACAAAAAACCTCAAAGAGTAAACAAATGTAGGTTTTGTTATAAATTTTATAGAAGCCAAACCTACATTTTTTCCTTACTAAGAAGTTTGTTACAAAAAATAAAGATCGAGAGATGTTACTGAATAAATAAAATGAATATCAATATATTCCACAATATATAAGGTATCCCAAAAGTAGTGGAACGGTTGAATATTTCGCGAACTAAACATCGGATCGAGAAACTGAAAAATACGTGTTCAACCATTTTTAAAAATCTATCCAATGACACCAAACATCAACCCCCACTACACCCCCTGGGGGTGGAGTGGGGGGTAACTTTAAAATCTTAAATGGAAACCACCAGCTTCTCTTACAGATTTTAATTCGTTACGTAAAAGTAAGCAAATTTTATTCAAGACATTTTTTCGAACAGTCGATAGATGGAGCTATAATTGGGAAAAACGATTTATCCTGATACCATAGGTAAATTATAGAAACGGTCTAGTATCTCACGAAATGCACTTCCAAATGAGAAACTACAAAAGAGATTTTTAATCTTTTTCGAAAACCTTTCGAATAACACCAAACGTGACTGGAGGTGGGGTAGGGGGTAACTTTAAAATCTTAAATAGCAACCCCACATTTTATTACAGATTCAGATCCGTCATGAAAAATTAAGAAACATTTATTTGAAAAATTTTTTAGAATTGTTAATAGATGGCGCTTTAATTGGAAAAATACGATTTATTAGCGCCATCTATTAAAAATTTAAAAAATGTTTCGAATAAATCTTGCTTAATTTTTTATGACGAATCCGAATCTGCAATAAAAAGTGAGGGTTGCTATTTAAGATTTTAAAGTTACCCCCCACCCTACCTCCAGGGGAAGGGTTGGAGGGTCATGTTTGGTGTCATTCGATAGGTTTTCGAAAAAGATTAAAAATCTGTTTTTTGGTTTCTCATTTGGAAGTGTATTTTGTGAGATATTAGACCGTTTCTATAATTTACTTATGGTATCAGGATTAATCGTTTTTCCCAATTATAGCGCCATCTATCCACAGTTTGAAAAAATGTCTTGAATAAAAGTTGCCTACTTTTACGTAGCGAATCCAAATTTGCAAGAAAAACTGGGGGTTTCTATTTGAGATTTTAAAGTTACCCCCCACCCCACCTCCAGGGGGTGTAGTGGGGTTTGGTGTTTGGTGCCATTAGATAGATTTTTAAAAGTGATTGAACACGTATTTTTCAGTTTTTCGATCCGATGTTTAGTTCGCGAAATATTCTACCGTTCCGCTACTTTTGGGACACCCTATATAATTCAAAATTCAGTTAATCTCTCTATCTCATCTCAGGGATTTATTATGGGTTAGTTATCTACGAAGATTTATTTAACCTAAAATATAAAATAAAACATAAAATGGGGGAACTAAATCAAAAATATGAGAACATGTATAATGACTATTGAAACTATTAACTATAAAATAAATATCCAGTACTGTTAAGGCTCGAAAACCCTAACTTATCACATATGTATAAATACTTCAATTCTTACTAAGTATTTAATGCTAACTGTGTTGTCGTCTGCAAAGCTTTTTTGTACATTTTTGAAGTTATACTTCTTTAGGCGCGAGGGTGAAATTTTATTATTCTGGGCGCATGCGCACACAGACAGTATGTAGTTCGTTGCTAATCTTTTAAGTTATGTATTGTTGTAGAATTGTTTTTTTTTTTTTTGTAAAGAAATTCAGAAAAAATTAAATTTATATCAACGACCATAAGATGATAGTTTTTAATGACCCTGAATTTTCATCACCAAAATTGTTTAGAATTTAATTTTGCTATTAAGCAAGTGTTTCGGGTAAAAGTGAAACGAGTAATAAGTGATTCGACGAAATGCATGGGACATGAACAAACATTTCGGTGAAATACAGAAAATATAGAATGCAAATATACATGCAATATAGAAAATGGTTTCCTACTTTCTGCTTCCAATGAAAATAATATACATGAAGTAGTCACCAAGATTGGAGATATTACCGTAGTTAACATATACAAACCTCCAGCCACTACATGGAACCCAGAAGTGCTAAAGACTCATCCACATCCTACTATATACATCGGCGACTTCAACAGCCACCACGAAATGTGGAAGTACACCACGAATGATGAAAATGGGGAGGCACTAGTAGAATGGTCCGAAGAGCAAAACACATATCAAGTTTTTGATGCCAAAGACAGAGGAACATTTAAATCAGCTGCATGGAGAAAAGAATATAACCCAGACCTATGTTTTGTCTCAAAAGATACCAATTACAGACCACTAACAACTGCGAGAAGTGTCCTTGCAGACTTCCCACATACTCAACATCGTCCGGTGCTTATCACCATCGGAATATCAATTCCAATAATTAGATCATATCCTCGACCCAGGTGGAATCTTAGAAAAGCAAACTGGAAGAAGTTCTCTGAACAACTAGACCGGACCTTGAGCTGGGTCCCTCCAACCAGCAAACATTATGAGAGGTTTGTGGGCGCAGTAATAAGCACTGCCAAGAAAACCATCCCTAGGGGGTATCGCAAAGAATATGTGCCTGGATGGACTGAAACATGTGAAGACTTATACACGAAGTTTCTCGAAAGTGGTGACCGAGAAATAGCCGATGAGCTTTTACACAACATCGATACAGCTAGACGCCAAAAATGGATAAAGACTGTCGAAAACCTTGACTTCAAAAAATCAAGCCGGCAGGCATGGTCCTTGTTGCGGAAAATTGGAGGAGCTAACCAGCTGGAATCCAGAGAGTCTAAAATGTCTCCTAACAAGGTTGCCTCCCATATAGTATCTCTATCCAGAGCTCCACGAGATCGAACACATACTACCAACGTGAAAAGAAACTTAAGGGCATTAAAACAAATGAACAGAACGAACTCCGAATATTCAGCAAAAATACTTATTTCTGAAATCACACATGCGCTGAAAGAAATGAAATCAGGTAAAGCACCTGGCTTTGATGGTATTCATCCAGAGTTCTTGATACACAGTGGTGCATACACGAAACAGTGGCTTGCAATGTTCTTTAATGATATACTTCAGTCAGATAACATTCCTTTCTCACTTAAGCGAACAAAGATAATTGCAATTCCGAAACCGGGCAAATCAAACGATAAGCCAGAAAACTACCGCCCCATAGCTCTACTCAGCATGGTATATAAACTATTAGAAAAGCTTCTCCTCAACAGAATTAGTCACAGGATACTAGAAAATGTCCCCATTGAACAAGCTGGCTTCCGCCCTCATCGAAGCTGTACGGACCAAGTGCTGTCATTAACAACTTTTATAGAAGCTAGTTTTCAAAAGAAACAAAAGACAGCAACAGTATTTATAGATCTAACAGCAGCATATGATACTGTTTGGAGACAGGGATTAATATATAAACTGGCCCGCATTATCCCCTGCAGAAAGATAATTAACCTCATTGACAACATGCTGACCAACAGAGCCTTCCAGGTTATAATGGGAAAGGAGACGAGTAGACAGATGAAACTTAACAATGGTCTTCCACAGGGTTCTGTCCTTGCCCCTTTACTTTTCAGCCTCTATATTGCTGACATGCCTGAAACCGAATCTCGGAAGTTTGGATATGCTGACGACTGGACCCTTGCAACAAGCCACCAATCTTTAGAAACTACAGAAATCACTCTCACGAATGACTTATCCATCCTCAGCGAATACCTTAAGAAACGGAGACTACAGCCAAGTACTACAAAAACTGAAGTATCAGCTTTTCATCTAAACAACAAGTTGGCAAACAGAGAATTGCGAGTGTATTTTAATAACAAGCTGTTAAAACACAATAAATACCCGAAATACCTTGGGGTTACTCTAGACAGAACGCTCACATTCAGAGAACACCTGACGAAAACAGCAGCAAAATTGAAAACACGCAACAATATAATACAGAAACTCTGCGGCACTACATGGGGATCCACAGCATCAACATTAAGATCCTCTGCTCTTGGCCTGATATATCCGGTGGCAGAATACTGTGCTCCAGTGTGGCTAAATAGCAGGCATACCCACCTGGTCGACACCCAACTAAACCGTACTATGCGTATGATAACAGGCACAATTAAGCCCACCCCTACAATGTGGCTACCTACCCTTAGTAATATAGCACCACCCAACCTACGCCGCGAACATGCATTGGTTAAAGAATATAACAAAATAATGGACAGTCGCCAGCTTCTAGTCCACAACGACATCCCCGATATTCTTGGAAACCGTCTCCGATCCAGGTTACCCCCTCTACAATCTGCTCAAGCGCTGCAGCAATCCAACTTTGACTTAATTACTCGATGGAGAGAAGATTGGGAAAGTAGGACAGATCCGCATTACCATAGTCTACCGGACATCATAGGGAAACCTGGCGAATTTGAACGTCCCCGTAAGATTTGGGCAGCCCTTAATCGAATTCGAACAAACTGTGGAAGATGCGCCGACTCCCTCCACAGATGGGGTAAACTCCCCTCGCCTTCTTGTGACTGCGGTGCTGCAAGACAGACGATCAGTCACATTGTTCAGGACTGCCCACGCAGAGCATACACAGGCGACCCTATAGACTTTGTAATGGCAACCGAAGGGTCAATCGAATATATAAAAAAATTGGACATCTGTTTGTGATGCATTGTATAATGCATAAATCTAAATATATTCTGTGATATACTTAAGCCATACGCTAAATAAATAAAACATTTCGGTGATTAGAAAGTGGACATCGTTGACGAAAACAAAGACGGCTTTAAAATCCTTTCCGGGAAGGTTCTTAATGTGGTATACAATTGTGTGAAGTATTAGATGTTAAAGTAGAAAGTAGGAAATAACTAATTATGATATCTCTTGAAAAATGACAAATTGGAGAAGTTCTGTGGAAAAATATTTGTTTCAGAAGAAAGGGGTATGAATGGTTTTGAGAGAGGCGTGTTTTTGATAGAGTGGGAAAGATGAGGTAGAAGGGAGAAGAAATTAGGAGTGAGAATTTGGCGAGAGACGAGAGGTCACTGTGTAATTAACATCGGTGGAAGGCAGTCCAGTTTTTTGTTTTAAAAGTTTAGTAATCAGTGTAGAGTGTGTGTAATCGGCCTTTGCGAGCAGAATCAAGTTGAAACCAAATTGTCGACCGGTTGAAGAGTCAATTTTCCTGGTCCGAGGGAGCTTCCTTTGTTTTGTCTAGAACGAGTAGCTGATTAATATCTTTTTGCACAAAATATCTAACAAGGAAAACTGAGTAACAGAATTCGAGCAAATCCTGTATGATTTTTGGAAGCAGTCGTGACGAGAGGGACTTTTCGCAACATCCAGGGAGTACGTGTTTGGAAGAATCAAAGACGGCGCAATCCAGAGAACGAGGCAGTGAAGAAACAAAAGGGTCAGTCAAATTATTTGTCGGAATGGAGAAAATTTGTTTATATCAAACCCATATTTGTTTATTTGTTTATTGAACTTTTCTTTTACGCAGTTAGTCATTTAAAATTTAAGAAATCAAGTCAAAAGAAGAAAAGTAAATTTTATTAAATTTAGTATGAGTAAATAATAAATTAATTAAATAATTTTTTTGTCAAAACAAGGAGATATCAGCGTTAGAGTTTAATTGATTAAGTAAGAGATTGTTGAAAGTTTAAATTTAATATTTTTTGAATCACATGTACACGGCTTATTTGATAAAAACAATAGATTACATTTATATGATATTGAGTGTTTTCAATTTCCCTGTTTCCAACCTGGAAGAAGTAAGCAATCAGAAATATTAGAAGCCACAAATCACACGTATTGTATACAATACAAAATTAGCCCTGAGAATAAAATTGATTGGAAAATTTAATTTGAATTTAGTTTTTGTTTTACATAGGCAGTAAATAAAATAACTGAATAATTAACTAAAGTAAGAATTTGCTAATCAATCTAATTAAATAGATATAAAAGAGCATAACAGTATGTATTAGCGCAAATAAGTCATTATAAAATATAGGTAGGTATTAGTGTTTTTGTAAATGTATTATTTATTATAATTTTTGTGTCTTTGGATATGTCTTCCTCGGGAGTAAGATAATAAAGAACCTATTAGAACATTTTATCTTTCACTTGATCTATTTGTCACCGTGATGTGTAATTATATCCGAGACGTCACCTACACATGGCTTGACAGCTTCGTTGGTAGAGTATTGGATCAGAGATCGAAAGGTCCCCGGTTCAAATCCCGGACAATTTATATATTTTTTTATATAATTTTTGAAATTCCTTTAATAAAAAAATTTTGAAAGTGGTAGGTACGTATTAGAGTTAGTTTAATATTTAAATAAAATACAAATAAACTGTGAAGTCTATTTATTTCAAAAAGATTAAGTTTTCACTCTAATGGCATGCAAAACAACATAATGCTATTCTACATCCCACCAGAATGAAAACAATGCGAACCTTCTCTGGTTACACCTCCGAGGCCTCTACAATTTGCAAGCCATACGGATGTTAAGACTAAGGAAGATGAGGGAATTCTACAATTTGCAATTCACGTCCCATCTGCTCAGCGCGGTAAAGTTCCAACGAGAATGGTTCCCTTCGTACTCCAATCAGAGTAAATGTAAATCAAAAATGAATAACCATTTTCAATTTCGTTGCAAAACGAAAATACAGCCGAACCATATTCTAGTCCGATCAGAGAGTGCAGCAAGCACCTCTACCGGTTTCGAAACTTATTAATCTCTCATCAGGAGGCACATATGCTGCTCTCTCTGATCCAACCAAAACAAAACCCCGGCGTGCAGTCCCGAATTGCAACGAACGAAATGGCATAGATGCCCTAGCGGCAACTGCTAACAAAAAGATTAAGTTTTCACTCTAATGGCATGCAAAACAACATAATGCTATTCTACATCCCACCAGAATGAAAACAATGGGAACCTTCTCTGGTTACACCTCCGAGGCCTCTACAATTTGCAAGCCATACGGATGCTGAGACTAAGGAAGATGAGGGAATTCTACAATTTGCAATTCACGTCCCATCTGCTCAGCGCGGTAAAGTTCCAACGAGAATGGTTCCCTTCGTACTCCAATCAGAGTAAATGTAAATCAAAAATTAATAACCATTTTCAATTTCGTTGCAAAACGAAAATACAGCCTCTGATCGGACTAGAATATGGTTCGGCTGTATTTTCGTTTTGGTTATTCATTTTTTATATTTATTTCGTTGAAATTATATATAATAGAAGTAAAACTTCTTGCGTGGGTACAAAGTACACACACATTCTTTTTTTTTTCTTACACAAAACATATATGCCTTATAATAATTACACACCACATTAAAGAGTTAATGTGGAAAATGAACAAAAATTAATAAAACATAAATGTAAATAAAATATAAATGCACCAAAGAAAAAAACTCTCCTCGAGTAGTCTTCGAGTAGAAGCATTTGAAACGTAATTTTGTTCTAAGAAGGTTTGGGGCTAATCCCATTCCTAACAAGTAATTGAACTTCGTAAGTCCTGTTTTCACCCAAAGTATTCAAAAGTGAAACTGGAACTTGAATTTGAACTCTTCGTGTAACTTTGCGACGATTGATATACGATTTTACTAATTTTGAGTCATTGTTACTAAACTTTGGGTGATCATTGTTTAAACAGAAATGGCTTCAAAACCGGAACCAAAGATTCAAACTCACCTTTTCAATACGCTTCGATTGATCTGTTGCAAGTACTATTTCTGCGACTACAATGGCACTTCTGGTTACAGTTTTTTAACCGGAAATGATATAAAAACCAAAATTTTACATTTGTTCTCATCTTGCTAAGGCACGTCGAATGATATATCGCCTATACTACTTCGGTGACTTTCAAACAGTACTTACGGTTGCAACTCTAAAACCGAAAGTGCGATGTCTAATTTCTCTTTAATGACTCTCTCTTAAATTCTCTTTCATCCTTGGGTTATAAGCTTTCATTAGACACCTCATTTGTCATTCTGTCTGTATTATTAATGGAGAAGTTGTATTCGCAGACGTACAGACGGACAGAAAGTCATGAAATCGGAAGTATATATTTGTCTCGTCTTGCGAAGGCGCGTCGAATAATATATCCCTTGTACTATTCCGGTGACTTTAAAACAGTACTTCTGGTCGCATTTCTAAAACCGTAAGTCCTAGGTCAAATTTCTCACCTTAAGTACCATCCTTGGATTATAAGCTTTCATTCGACACCTCATTTGTCATTCTACCGGACGGACAGGTGGACAGACATCATAATATGTTAAATTTCTAACCTTAAGTAGTATCCTTGAATTATAAGCTTTTGACACCTCATTTGTCATTCTACCTGGTATAATGACGGAGGAGTTATATTCGCGGTCGGACGGACAGACGGACAGACAGCCTAAGACAAATGTTTCACCTTTAGTACCATCCTTGAATTATAAGCATTCATTTAACACCTCATTTGTCATTCTAGCTGGTATAATGACGGAGGAGTTATATTCGCGGTCGGACGGAGAGAGGGAGAGACAGCATAATGTCAAATTTCTCACCTTTAGTAGCGTCCTTGGATTATAAGCTTTTATTTGACACCTCATTTGTAATTCTACCTGGTATAATGACGGAGGAGTTATATTCGCGGTCGGACGGACAGACGGACAAACAGCCTAGGTCAAATGCCTCTAGTACCCTCCTTGGATTATAAGTTATCATGTGTGACACCTCATTTTTGTCATTCTACCTAGTATAATGACGAATGAGTTGTGTTCATGGACAGATAGATAGACGGACAGACAGACGGGCGTGGATAATTCAAAGTTTTTAAATTTTTTTAAAATTGGATGAAAATAATATATGAAAGTACTTAGCACAATAAAAAAATGAAATTGCTATCACGTTATGAGAAATGAGTTGAGAACTGGACTATCTTAGTGGGTTTTATAAGAAAAAGTTTACAGCAAAGAGAGCCAGGAAAATGCATGCCATGGCTTTTAAATCTAAGTGCTTAGATTGAAATCAATATTTGAAACGAATAGACATCCTGGGAATAAGAAATTTGATCAATACTCGTAATCAAATTGCTTTAAAATTGAATAGTGAAGGAAGTTCACATTCAACAAAACTCATTTTCTTTTACTGCAACACAGGTAACTTATTTTACCATCTCTTTAACAACGTCATAAAAGAACCGAGTACTATAATACAATGAAATTTGTGAACTAAGATAAAACACTCTTAACACTTTCTACAGTAGTCTCAGCTAAAAGAATAATTATTGAAAACCTACATAAATGTAAATGAAGAGTTCGTTTGCGACAAAATATTGTATTGTATCATACATACAGATTAAGTTTTATGTATGGAAACCCTCAATTATCTCGGAAACGGCTTGCATCATTTGTATAGATTGTGGTGGGTATAGGTTTTCCAATGCGGTTGATATAGTGGTAATTACATTGTTGTCAGATCTTCCATTTTTCTGGAAATCTAATAAACTTTTTTATTACAAATAGAACACCCTATATAAATATTTTGTGAGTGTTGAACTTCTTAAGAAATACTGATTATTTTTCATGTTATATTTCCTATACCTAAATGCCATAATTTCGGAGTTATTGCAACATTTATGTTAAAAAATATATTTTTAAACAAACACGTTGTCGTGTTATAAGCAATTTAAAACTGAAAAAAAAAACGAAGAATGACGATTTTCAGGGTTTAAAAACACAAATAAAAAATATTATTTTTAAAACTACTAAGTGCCTAAATTCAAGTTCGAACTTTATTTTATCAATTACCCATAAGTAATTTGGGCTTGTTTAATTTTAAAACATTGTTTTTTAGATGTTAATGCAACCCGATCGTCCGTCCTCTCATATGCGTAATTAAAAAAAAATATTTTAGAATAAAATGTGCCAATAATAATTCTTCTGAAGAATTGATAGAAGAAGGTATAAGCTTGAATTTAGGTACTTCATAATTTCCAAAATTGTATTTTTTACTTGTGTTTTCAAACCTAAAAAATCGTCATTTTTCGTTTTTTTCTTTAGTGGGTATTAAGTTA
Organism: Diabrotica virgifera virgifera; assembly: GCF_917563875.1. Lineage (NCBI taxonomy): Eukaryota > Metazoa > Arthropoda > Insecta > Coleoptera > Chrysomelidae > Diabrotica > Diabrotica virgifera. Next base: position 159,966,612 of record NC_065448.1, on the reverse strand, counting down.
TTTATAATTAGAAAACGATTATATTATTACCTTTAGAGAAAAATTACAAAAGACATGTTTTGTTCACAATAATCCAAAGAATATAAAATAATGTTTATCCGGACCGAAAAAATTGATTTTTATAATTTGTTAAAAAAAATTTTTTAATATATTTTGGAATAACTGCGATATTATGGCATTTAGGTAAAGGAAATATCACATAAAAAATAATAAATATTTCTTAAGGACTTCAAAAAGCAAAAAACATACAGAATGTTCTATTTGAGATAAGAAAGTTCATTAGGTTTTGAGAAAAACGAAAGATCTGACAACAATGTAATTACCACTATAATATCGGTCGCATCAGAAAACCGTTACCCACCAAAACCTATAAAAATCGTACAAGCCATTTCCGAGATAATACATACATATGAGGTTTTCCATACATAAAACTTACTCTGTATAATAGAAAAATAATTTGTACATAAAAAAATCTAATAGGCGAGTGGCAGCAACCTCTAAAATGACGATGTACCGAACACGAAAATCAACTTTAAGGTGATTGACCAACTTTGGTCATTCTTTATGTTTTCGAGGTCGCTGAATCCGAATATGAAGTTTATTTTTATCTAAAATTGGTGGAAGATGTTCAAAAATGAAAATGTATGCAACAATGCGAAAAATAGATTTTGATGATTTTTCAGGTTTAACTCGCTCTATCTTTGGTCGCTGTAAATATTTCCGTTTGAAAATTTTACTGTATTATTTTCAAATTATTAATATAACAATGGGATTCCTCCAAAAGGTTTAAAATAATTAAAAAAAGAGTTGTTAATTTTTAAACATTTTGTCGTCAGATTTCGTTAGTTTCATGTTTACTTAAAAAAGTTGAGTGACAAACTTTCTAGTAAGTAATTTTAACCAATACAGCATTAAAACATGACTCCTGAAGAAGTTTTCTGGAACACTCGAAGTCAAAATATGCAATAGGAAAAAGTTATGTTAAAAGGAAAAACGTTTATTTCTCGAGAGACTGACCACGGTGTGGTTAATGGCTAATTTTGGTTAATTTATGTTTTTGATGGCGCTGGAAATGAAAATGAGGTTTTTTTGAAATTCAAGGGGGGAACATTGTTAAAATCGCAATTTTACCCTAAAAATAAAAAAAATCACGTTCTCCTTAGAATTAAAAGTTGCACCAATTTTTTTTCTATAAATCATTTTGTTCTTTGTACTTTATGTTCTAACATAAACTTAATTAAAAAGCTAAATTTCAAATTTTGTCACTTAACTTTTGCGATTAAAATTTGCAATTCAGGAATCTGCGCCTTTTACTTTAAAAAATTCATAACTTTTATTATAATAAGACTAAAAGATTAAAGCAGGGCCCATTGTCTTCAGAACTATGAGGGATATGTACTATAAAAATTTCAGAAAAAAAATAATAAAACGGAACAGAGTTGTAACGAGTTAAAAGCAAAAAAAGGTGATTAATTTTTTTTTATTCTTAGGGTAAAATTGCGATTTTGGCAATGTTCCCCCACATACAATTCAAAATTTGTGTTCAGCACCATCAAAAACATAAAGTGTGACCAAATTAGCCTTTTAACGCATCGTAGTCAGTATCTCGAGAAAAATGTAGTTTTTGGGTTGTGCCGCTCGTCTAATAAACTAATAAGTCATTTAACTTTTTTCCTGTTGCATATTTTGACTTGAAATTTTTCACAAAGCTTCTTCATGACTGATGTTTTAATGCTGTGTTGGTTAAAATTATAAACTGAAATCCGACGACAAAATGTTTAAAAATCAACAGCTCCTCTTTTAATATTTTTAAGCATTTCCGAAAAATCTCGTTGTTATCTAGATACTTCAGAGATGATACATTAAAATTTTCAAAAGAAAATATTTACAGAGACCAAGGAAACAGCGAATTAAAGCTGAAAAATCATCAAAATTTATTTTTCGCATTTTTGCTTAAAATTTGATTTTTGAACATATTCAACCAATTCCAGATAAAAATAAACTTCATATTCGGTTTCAGCGACCTCGAAGCATAAAAAATTACCAACATTTGCCATTCACCTATCATGGTCGCTTTTTTGATTTCTAAGCCTCAAATTGGGGTTGTGCCGCTCGTCTATAATGTCTTTAAGCTTAAATGGGTACTAAACATGTTATTAGGGCAGTCAATGAGGGTGTGTGGCTCCGAATTCCATCCTACTAGATCGATTTACTTGATATTTTCACAGTAAGTAGGCAATAGCTCAAGACACAAAGTCTACCCTATATGCCAGGGGTCACCAATTGGCGGACTGCGGTCCGCATCCGGACCGTAGGCTAGTTTTGTGCGGACCGTAATTAAATTCAGAATATAGGGATTTGCAATTTTGAAAATGTTTGGTAAGGAAATTGTGTACTATGTTTGGATCAACTTATGTATGCGGAGCCGCTTTTTCATTGTTTTCCTTCTACAATACCTTTTACTATAGTGTTATTTCTATGTTCAAAAGGTTGAATGGATTTCAAATTAAGGGTTTTTGAAAAAAAAATAAGATCAAATTATAGAGCGCATTTTTAAATTTTCTTACAAAATTTTCCTTTTTCTCCATGTAACTTAAAAAAATGATACGAGATACGAAAAAAGGTACCTACCGTACAAAATAAAGGGTTTTTTAGAGATACAAAAAAGACACCATATAAAAATGTAAGCTTTTTTAGATAAAAATTTTGTTTTTGTTTTTCATTTCTGTATCTGTTATCATTTTCAAGTTACATGGAGAAAAAGGAAGATTTATAAGAAAATTTAAAAACGCGTTCTATAATTTGATCTTATGTTTTTCAAAAACCATTCATTTTAAACCAGTATAATTTTTGAACATATAAATAACACTATACTAAAAGGTATTGTAGAAGGAAAACGATGCATTTAAATTCTGGTGGATGAGGGGTTAAATATAGTTCTCATTTTTTCTTAAAACTCATTAGTCATCAATTTGTTTTGTAGCATATCTCGCTTACTTTGAATACAATCGACATTTAATATTGTTAATTTTAAAGGTCTTTTCAAGCACTCCAAAACGTATTGGAAGCAATATACACCTAAAATCGACCTTTTCTCTGTTATTTTAAGTTGAATACACCGATTTGAGTATGCACCAAAAAACAAACTCTTTTCACCTACCGTATTATCTCTTTTTGTATTGTAACCAGAAGATTTATGAAGGATCGAATCTCTTCATTTTTTATCAGCTACAAAAATGATTTATATAGTTTTTTTAGTTAGATGCATAGTTTTTAAGGTATTTGCAAAAAAAACTTTCGAAAAGGAAGTTTTTTTAATGAAAATGGCCAATTTTCAACCACGAATAACTCAAAAAGTATTGAGTTTTCAAAAAAAAATTGTAAAACAGTTTTTACTTAGAATCAGGGTGTCTAGCCACTTTCGTGGAGGGGTGGGAACCACCCCCAAGATTAAAGCGCACATCGACATAGAGTAGACTTTGAATTAGGAGATCAGTAGAGGCTAGTTCCAAAATTTGATTAAAATCCATGTACTAGGATAGAATTCGGAGGTAATACCCTGTTCATGCTCTCATTGACTGGCGTAGTATTTAAGGGAAACATTTTCCCATAAATTACATATTTTTGCAATTTCCAAGAAAGAAATATGTACGCTGTTTAAATAATTATTCTTACTGAATGTCACAGTGTAACGATCTTTAACTTGTACTTTCTTATTAGATACAAGAATGTCTAGAAATAATTCAAAAACTCTTAATAAGAAAAGGTATTATGTTATTATTATACGGGATATAATTTTTATAATATTTGCGATACCTAGAAAAAACTCAAACCAATGTTGATAGTGAAAAAAGGATTCTTTCAATTTTACAAACTATAAAAAACAATCTCAAATATAGCATGCATCCATTATTTATCTTCAAAGTACCCGGATTAAAAAATAAGACTCAGCACAGTAACAGCTCACCACTTCCCTCCCCCATACACTACCACCAAAGGCGTATTATTTATGTTTTTGTTGTTATATTTTTCGGTGAGTTGCAACATATTTAAAAAGCTCTGAATATTATTCTTGATCACATTGAACGTCAAAAAATACGAAAAATTAGTTCTGTAAATGTCTGTCTCACATTATATCTGTCTGTCCCACGATACCGTTGGCAAAGCTATACTATACAGTGATGAGCGAGCTAATAACCGGAAAAATAACGCAAAAGATGGAAAACATAATACTTTGTGCAAAAAAAATGAAACTTGTAGAGGTGGAAATTATCGATATAAACATATAAATTAACATTATATTAGGTACCTACATAGTTTCCCATCTTTAGACGTCTGTGACGGGAGTATCTTATAAAATTCTCCTGTCATATTGACAGTTGTCATACCCTCCGATACGTTTAAAGGTGGTAAACTACATAATACAATGTTATTGTATACGTTTATATCGATTATTTCATTCATAGGAAATTATGACCAATAGAAAGCTACAGAAATCTGAATTAAATCGATAATTTTTGATAATTGTCCGTCGTTAAGTATATTAAATCAGATGCCCTTCGTTGCTACGAAAAAATACATTCAGTGACATTAATGAAAATTAATGTTTTAAAAATTATAAAAGTGATGACTTTCAATCGCCAAATATTTATAAAAACTTTATGTTTAATTGTACTAATTTGTACTTACATAAATAAATTACAATAAAATTTTGGTTTCGAACAGTTTTATTCATGAAATAATCGCAACAAATTGCACTCGAACTCTAAAATTAATATAGAATTTTTGCCTTCGTGACACTCGCCTTTGGCTCGTGAAATTAAAACTGTCAAAGTGTCACTCGGGAAAAATTCAATAATTTTAGAGCTCTTGTGCAATTACTACTGATAATTTCAACATCTAGTAGTTTCATCTCTTTTTACTTAACAATGTATTATGTTTTTCATCTTTTACGTAATTTTGCCGGTTATTAACGCACTTATCACTGTATTATAAAATTATGTAGTGTTTATATCTAAAAAGTGAATAGAAATATATCAGGTGAGCCTTGGATTTCAGATCATAGAATAATCATATTAATATTACACTCATACACATCTGAACCACCCATCAGGAGGAACTCGAGGAAATAGACTGTTAAAAATAAAAAATTATCCTGATAGCGATAGATAATATAATTTTTGTTAGAAAGGAGATTACAGAGAAAGCATTAAAATACAATAGCCAGGAATTCCTATTTGCTTTATTGACTTTGAGAGAGTAGAACTTAAAGATGTAATACATCTCTTGTACAATAAACATATCCTGCTAGATATTATAAAAACAATTAAATACATCTTTCAAAATAACAAGACGGAAGGTCAAAGGAATAAGGAATAAAGGAATAATAATGTTACACATTATAATTATAAATGAAGTAATAAAGAGCATCAACAATAGAAGAGGATACATAACAGGGAACAATGAAATATAAATTCATTGTTACGCAGACGACGCAAAATTGGTAGCCCAAAATAAAGATATTCTAAAGATACTATCAACAAGTCGATTAATTTAGTATTGAACAAGTAATGGAAATAAAGTATAAAGGATTTACTATATCCAGCTATGGAGACATTGAAAAGGAAGTGAGCACCCAACGAAAAAGGTACGTAATATCAATAAAAATATTAATTCAGACAACAAACGCAATACTTAAAATTTCTCCAATTCTTGGTTTTATTGGAACAACAAAGCGATGTTCATCAATTCATTATTTTCGTTAGTTGAGCCAATGTATTACGTTTATTGAATGGATGAACATTCATTATGTATACCATAATATCACTTTATTGATATTACGAACTCTGTTCATTGAGTCAACGAACACTATTCATTGAAACAACAACGTCGTTAATTGACCGACGAAGACTATTCGTTGTGTCAATAACAGTGTTATTTCTCCTAACGTATTTCGTTTATTTCTACAATTATTTCCGTTTATTCTTACAATTGATTCCGTTCATTCTTACAATTGATTCCGTTCATTCACACAATAAATACAGTTATTCTTACAAGGAATTCTATTGATTCTTACAGTCAGTTTCGTCCATTCCTACTATGAACGTATTATATATTAATAATTACTGAATGCACTAGCCCAATGTATGATATTGATTAATGATAATTTTTTAAATCAACCTTTTTTGTCCTAAATCTAATGGACTATACACTGTGTGAATTCTCATAATATGAGAAACCTTATTATCATTTTACTTATACAGAGCGCTGGAATAAGTGTTACACTCCCCCCCACCCTTATTAACTTATTTATTAACATCAATCTTTCGAACTTCGATCCCTTTTCAGGTGACAGGCATAACTTTGATTTTTTTAAATGGGAAAGTACATCATGTGCAGCTCATTTAAAAGCATTTGAAATAGTGATTCCAAAAATGTATATCACTTTAATCCTTTTTGAGAGCGCAGGTGCAAAATTTCGATCAAATTCTTTTTAAACGCATTTATTTTTTTTGAATCTTGAGAAAACCAATAAGTATTTTTGAGAAATTTAAACGCAGAATAAAAGATTACATTATTACCGAGGGCTGAAAGTCGCTTAGAATAAACAAAAAGTTTCTTTTGAATGGTATATTTGAAAATAAAAAGCATACTAAATTTTCTGCTTTTCGCTCCTGTGACTTATTAAAACAATCATTATAGAAGTCCTCAGGGACTTCAGACCCTAGATAAGACTGTAATATTTTATTCTGCGTTTAAATTTTCAAAAATACTAATTAGTTTTCTCAGGATTCGAAAAAAATTTAAAAAGAATTCGACCGTAACTTCAAGATAATAGACACACGAAAACTTCCTTCAACTACGGACTACACTTGGAAACGAAATGAAATTATTATTCGGCTCTTCGGTAGAGGTAACAGCATTGTTTAACAAAGAATTCTTTTTTAAACAATGGTAACACAGAGAAGCTAGGGGTAAACGCAGTAGTAGATTGATTAATGCATTCGTTGTCACAACAATCAGTTTACATCTATACAATAATCATAAAATATATTACTCTATATTAACAACATTTATACATTATTTTAATGAAATCTGTACGTAGTCACGATAAATCAAGGTAATGGCTTGTCATCTACGAAATCAAGAAAGTGAGTTGCTGCCAGAATTAACATTATTTATTAAATATACGAAACTAAGTTATTGGCTGAATAAATTGAGTGTTATTGTAATCTAGTTATTTTCACAATTATTATTCAATCATTATGACAATAACCAAATACATTCGTCAATGTCTAAAAGTTCGTTAAAACAAAAAGTTAAATTGTTGTTACAACGAAATACTATTCAATAATCACTGTTAATCAATATTACGAACTAAATTTTTTTGAGTCGATCATACAAAGAGCAAATAGATTAGCAGGATGCCTTAGGAACTATATATTGCGTAACCGATAATGATATATTAACATTGACATGAAATCAAGAATACACCAAGACCATTATAAGACCAATAATGATGTATGCATCAGAAACATAACTCCGTATAGCCAAAATACAGAAGATGCTCCAAAGAGCTGAAATCTAAGAATTTATAAGAGATAACACACTGAGGGACCGAATAAGTAGTAAAGAAATCGGAACAAAAAGTAATGTACGGGATATAAAGAAGTGAATACTAAACATAAAAAATAATAAAACAATCACAACAGTAGAGTGACGGACACAAGAGTTGTTAAAAAAGCAATGGACAAACATAAAGTGGCACAATAACAATCTTCCGTAGAAGCAAGAATCCGAATGAACAAGCAAAATTGCTTGTATAATGAAAGAAGACATTTTATAGACAATAACTTATTTAAAATAAAGGGTAAATAGTTTTAGTTCCATTTTATACAAATTCTTTGTAGTTTCCGGATTAAACCGTTAACAAATTTAAAACATAATTATGAATTTCAGTTATTGCACTGAAAACTCTTGACGAAAGTCAGTAAAACAAAAACTAAATTTTAAACCCGGAAAGCTTTTACTTCAGTAAACAAAATGACTGTCTGAAACTGAAGTTTATAACTTTAGCTTTTGTTTATAGCTATAAAATGCATAAGCCACATACGGTGCCGCTCAGTTTTGATAATATTAATGGGAAAAGTTTGAGATTAGTGGTAGGTAACAATAAAATGTTTAGTTTTGGTTCAGAGATGTTGTGTATATACCTAGTACTGTTATAAGATCATATTAATGTGCGGATATAACAGTAGTGTAGATAATTGGAACAATATCAAAATAAAAAACTCATACAGAAGTAAAAAACTTCAACTTGTATTCTGGTATAAAATCGTTTACTTACAAACTATCTAAAAAGTCATCCAAATGGATTGCAAAACGTTTCGTTCTAATTCACAACATTTTCAGTGCATTCTGTAGATTAGTTTGAAACTAGCACACCATTTAAAGTGGTAACCCCATAATATATGGTTTAAATATGTTATTTTTACAAAACATGGTGACTACAAATCGATGTTATTAGATATAATAGATAGAATACATGCTCAAAGGTCAACATGGTTCCCTGCTTGAAAATGCTAGGTACTTGCCAGTACAATGGGCACAACAGTTGGTCTGTAATGTGACAACGAAAAACTGTCCCAGATGTTCAAAAAACGCAGCTTATCTCCCTCGGTAAGTCGGACGAGTGGAGTGAAATGTAAATCAACTCCGACAACTGATAATACAGCGGTCCTTGAATACATTTTAGCTCATGCTGAAGGCGATCAACGACCATACGTGAGGGTCTCAATTCTTGGAAAATATATACTTGGATTATTGGATAGTGGAGCATCACGAACCATTCTTGGAAAATCTGGTGGGGATGTGTTTAAAGACATTTGCGCATTAAATGTAGATGACAAGAAATCATGTATAGTTGCTTCAGGTGATTCATGTGAAAGTATAGGATCTATTACTGTACCAGTACGGTTAAGAGATCGGGTTCGTGTTTTGAATATTCTAGTTATCCCATCTCTTGTTTCTTCGCTTATTTTATGTATTGACTTTTGGTCAGCTATGAGGATAGTCCCAGACCTTTTTAAGGGAGAATGGTTTTTTAACCGTGAAGAAGAGTTAAATAGGGTATTAATTTCTGGAATTCAGGACTTTGATTCATTAAACAAAGAACAATGTGATCAATTACAAAAGATTGTAGATAAAGCGTTTTTAGGAATGCCATCTCAAGACACAGGATATATAAAGGGCGTGGAATATGTGATACATATCAATTCACCACCCATTAAACAAAGGTATTACCCATTATCACCAGCTGTACAAAAGGTAGTTAATACCGAACTTGACCAAATGTTAGAAAAAGGCATACGATGAAACTGAAATAAACCTCTATTAGTCACTGTGAAAGCAGTTAAAGGTCTAGATTCCAGAGCTACACTTATTTGCCAATATGCTGATTTGACATCCAAGGTAGTTAAATATCGTGCATCTCGAAGTTTATCTAAAATAGATAACACATAAGGAATTAGATATGCATCCGGAAAGCTTACCGCATTTAACTTTCTATAGTTAACACAAAATCTCCATTTGTCATTCTTTTGTACCATGACTATGGGCGACGACCACGGTGAAGTTGAAGGTTCGACTATGCCTTTTTCTAACATTTGGTCAAGTTCGGTATTAACTACCTTTTGTAGAGCTGGTGATAATGGGTAGTACCTTTGTTTAATGGGTGGTGAATTGATATGTATCACATGTTCCACGCCCTTTATACATCCTGTCTCTTGAGATGGCATTCCTACAAACGCTTTATCTACAATATTTTGTAATTGATCACATTGTTCTTTGTTTAATGAATCAAAGTCCTGAATTCCAGAAATTAATACGCTCTTTAACTCTTCTTCACGGTTAAAAAACCATTCTCCCTTAAAAAGGTCTGGGACTATCCCCATAGCTGACCAAAAGTCAATACCTAAAATAAGCGAAGAAATAAGAGATGGGATAACTAGAATATTCAAAACACGAACCCGATCCTCTTAACCGTACTGGTACAGTAATAGATCCTATACTTTCACATGAATCACCTGAAGCAACTATACATGATTTCTTGTCATCTTCATTTAATGGGCAAATGTCTTTAAACACATCCCAACCAGATTTTCCAAGAATTGTTCGTGATTATCCACTATCCAATAATCCAAGTATATATTTTCCAAGAATTGGGACACTCAAGTATGGTCGTTAATCACCTTCAGCATGAGCTAAAATGTATTCAAGGACCGCTGTATTATCAGTTGTCGGAGTTGATTTACATTCCACTCCACTCGTCCGACTTACCGAGGGAGAGAAGCTGCGTTTTTTGAACATCTGGGGCAGTTGTTCGTTGTCACATTGTTGCATCCACATTTATAACAGAAGAACTTCTTAGGCGCTGGTTACAATTTTTAAACTTGTGTCCCTCAGATCCACAATTAAAGCATGTACCCTTATTCAAATGTTCAGATTTATCGCTATTTACAACTTCTGTAAACACAGGTGTTGTAACCGGACTGGTAAAAATAGGAATTGTCGGCTTTCTATAAGCTAAGTCAGGTTCTACCAAAAGTCTGGTGCTTGAAGGAGGAGGGCAAAATTGTCGAATCCTTGTTTCCTTTGCTTCCATAGCATTGGCTAATGAACAGAGATGTTGCTAATTTTTGTTAAAGATAAGCCCTGCTGAATATAAGGAAGCATATTTCTCCGAATGATATTCACTCCTTCTTCTTCGTTAGGAGGGATCAATAGTTTCTTGAATAGATTTTCCATGACTGAAATATAGTGTATAACTCGTTCCTGTGAGCCCTGTGTTCTTCGTCGGATTTCCTCCCATAAGGAATTCTCATAGTCATGGGGTTGGAAAGCAGACCTAAGTTCCTGGACCAGATTATCCCACGACGTAAAATTTCCCATTCTGTACCAGAGTAAGGTGTCTTTGGTAAAAAGTTCTGGAGCCGAACAAAGTAGTCTCTCTTTAGCTACTCCTCTTGAAACTCTGAGTTCCTCCACTCTTTCCAGAAAACTAGTAACGCTCGAGATTCCATCATATTGTAATCTCCATCTACTTATATCAACGTTCTGAACATCATGCTTTAAGAAATCTAGCGAATCCATTATTCTACTGTTGAAGTTAGATGAAGGTGTTTCCAGACTTAGTGAATTAAAATGTCGAGCTAAAGTACTATCAATTTCCCTTGTAGGTACTGTTGCACTACTTCCATTATTAAAATTGTGACTTGATAATCTTGTATCAGTTTGTGGTTCCATATGCCTATTGTGATTTTCAGAAGAATTCATTTATCTATTTGAATTAAGTGGTCTATTTATAGCACTGGACATATACTCTTGATTCCCATCTGATATTCAGCTTGAAACCATCTGAGAACTAGAACGTCTTTGAGAATATACTTGTGGTTGTATCGTGCTATCATGTTGATTTTCTTCAAAAACCTGCCTTAAGAATGAAACTCTATTGCCTGCAGTTGGTGAACTATTAGTAGCTCCAAACAGTGCAGCTTAAATTGGATATTCTTCAGCTAAGGATTCTGAATTTACCAAACCACATTTATGAGACCCGGAATGAACAATTTCAGGCAATAATGGAACTGAAGTATCCAAAAGTGAGATGTGCTCTACTTGATTATCTTTCCCAAAGCTCTCATAAATCCTGTTGACTTCTAATAGTAACCGTTTGTGCCAATCTAATAGTTGATTCCTTTGAACTTCCTGTTTTTCGTTGCATTAAAGTCTGTTAAGTCTAAGTTTAACATGTGTTAGACGAGAACTAATTCTTTTAAATTCATTAGTTCTGTTCTGTTCATTAAAATGTTCTATACCTTCTTCCAGATCGCTAAGTTTCCCTGAGCACAACGAAATCTCAAAAGATGGGTCTATATTAACCACCTTAGGAGAATCTCTTTGTCCCTCTCTTTCTGCTTTAAGAGCTTCTCTCAACGTAGCCCTTTTCGTGTGTACATGTGTACATTTGCATCAATTGGTAAACTTCTTATTGATAACTCATAACTAAGTTCATCACCCAAAAGTATATTAACTTCCATGTTAAGTAAACCGAAAAACAATCAAATAAAACCCTATCTCGGTTAGCGATAAAAAAAAATAAGATAAAATAAGAGATGAAGTATAAAGTAAAGACAAAAAAATCTCAACAATATATTATAGTATCCTATTCTTAAATATTTTTGCGTGAAATAGCAACACGCAACCCTTACCCAATGTTACAAAAAAAAAACAAAAAAAAATAACTTCAACTACTACTTTAAGTTATGCAAGGTAGTAATAAATCAATACACAACTATTGGGTTAAATCCGAACACTAAGACCGATAAAATACTATGCAATATATATTTTATGATGTACAAAAATTTTGAGCCACCCTGTATTTTTGAAATATAGGAATAAAATTAACTATTTATTTGCAAGAAATCTAGAAAGTGTACACAAAACACAAAAATCAAAATATTATGCCTAATAATATTTATGTACAGCAGTGTATATCAAAATATCTGTGAAATATGTAATAATAATTAATATTATGCCACTATGCCATACCAAAAATCAAAAATTTTATGCCTAATAATAGTTATGCACAGCAGTGTATGTCAAAATATCTGTTAAATATGTAATAATACTCAATGCTTTATAAAATAAAGAAATAATAACAAAAAATTTTACGTTGGAGCGCCAAATGTTACTTTCAGCAGCCGACTGCCAGTCATCCATGGACTCTCATCAGTATAGACTTAGTTGGACCTTTACCTAGGATCACTTCAGGATTTTCGTATATTTTCACCGTGTTAGATTGCTTTTCCAAATTTATTTTAGCTTTCCCGATTAGAGCAGCGACATCAGACAACATAGTTAAGTTACTAGAAAATAAGGTGTTTCTAGTCTATGGTGTACCAGAGAGAATTTTGTTGGATAATGGAGCACAATTTCGTGGCCATACATTCCAACAACTTGTCTCAAAAAATGGTATTGAATTAAAGTTTACAGCACTATACCATCCACAAGCTAATCCCGTGGAAAGAGTTCATAGAGTAATAAAAACTATGTTTACGGCCTATGTCTCTCAAAATCAAAGACACTGGGATCTTCTTTTGCCGAAGATTACATGTTCCTTGCGATGTTCGGTTCATGAAGTCACTGGAGTGTTACCGAGCCTTATTAATTTTGGTAGGGAAATCAATGTGAATGGCAATAAAAATAGACATGAGTCTGAACAAGGTCAGTATAATATCGGAATAAGGAAGGAATCTCTGGATAAACTGTTTTCTGATGTTCGGAAGAAACTTAAGTCAGCGTATGAGAAAAGTAAAGTTCCATATAATCTGCGAAGAAGGACATAAACATATAAAGCGGGGGACATGGTTTGGAGAAGAAATTTCGTTCAGTCTGATGCTACAAGATATTTCAGCGAAAAATTGGCCCAAAAGTTTTTAGGACCATTTAGTATTAATAAAGTGGTCTCCCTATGGAGTTATGAACTTGTTGATGAAAATGGCTCTCATGCAGGAACCTGGAATGCAAAAGATTTGAAACCGGTTGCTCAAGACAGTGAGGTTAAGGACATTAAGTCTAAACCTCCTGATGTGGAGGTATAGAGTTACAATGTGTTGAAAATTTTATTGTAAAATTTTATGTTATCTTTACAAGTTTTGTTTTATTTTTTTTTTGGTTTTTTTTATTTTTGTTTTATTTTTATTTTATTTTGTACCGTTAGGACTTAAAAGTTTCTTCGAAACTTTTTGCAAGTAAGGATGGGGTTGTTACGGGTTAAAAGTCGATAAGCAACTAGAAACGATTTGTATAAATCAGTTTGTCAGAAATTTTGGTTTATTGTCACAAGTACTGGCCTAAATAATTATAACAATCAAGCTTCTATATTGTCTTGAACATTAGCTGCTATCAAGCCATTTTTAAGTCCGAAATCATATAGGAAAATCAGGCACGAAGTAGGCTTTAGGTATAAAATTGCTACCTGTCTAGTAAGTGTCATCTCTTTGTCTTTACCTGTCTAGTGTCATATCTTGTTCACTTTTGATTTACACTTCATGAGGACAAGTTAGTGTTGTCCTATGAATCTCCTTGATAATATTTAATCAGAAGTAATCCAGATAACTAATTAAGAAATATTCAATTTTATGAAGTTGAAGAATGTCTTGCTCAGCAAGGATTTAAAATATCTGGATATTTAGGTCCTCAAGACCTTTCTTTTTGGCCACACGCTATCTTTAATGTAAGCTCTTTTTTTAAACACCTGATTCGTGGTCTAAAGAGAAACCTTGAGTAATTTTAATTTATACCTTCTGCTCTTCTTGCATGCTGATTTATCTATTCATTTCAGGCCAACAATTTTTCTTTCTCTCCAATTTCATTTTGATGAGTTTTTTTGAAACACCCTTGTCCAGGGTCGATATAATAAATATATAACCTGTATAACTGTGAAGTATCCAAGTATATAAATGCCGTACGACATCGTCCACGTGTATAACATCGACAAAAGAAAACATAAGGTAGGATCAAACCAATACTTCTCTTAAAAGGACGTTGTTTTTGCCTGCCTAAGCCACCACACCATACAGCAGTCTGACAAATATCTCGGTTTTGTTTTTTTTTTTTTCTTGTAAATAGTAGCTAAATATAATATTACATATTTTTAAGAATTTTAATATGGGTGTACGCTGAAAAGAATATTTTTAGAAGCAAGCATAAACTTTATTTAAGCTTTTTACCTCTTTCTTTTGGTTTTTTTATATTTTCAATTAAGATTAATATGAATTTTATAGTTTTGGTTAGTAAGAATAAATAGTTTGGGATTCTCCGGTTTTTTTTTGATTTCTTATTGTTATTTTTTTTTTGTTTGTTAGAAAATAAAAGTAATTATTTACCTTCGCATACCTTATAGAAAAACTGGTAGCATCGGCGAAGAGTAACACTAACTTACCATAGCACAAACGTGCACACACAAAAAGTTACAACCCTTTGAAGTTAGAAAATAAAAATCAATTTTTTCCAATATCTCGGAAACTATTAGAGATTTTTTTTATTAAAAATGGATATGTGGCATTCTTATGACAAAAACATCTTAAAAAAAATATAGTGAAATTTGTGCACCCCATAAAAATTTTATCGGGGTTTTGTTTCCTTAAACCCCCCTAAACTTTTGTGTATGTTCCTATTAAATTATTATTATAGTACTATTAGTTAAACACAAAGTTTTTCAAACTTTTGCCTCTTAGTATTTTCTCGAAAAGCCAGTTTTTATTGAGATATTTTGAATATTTGTCAAATCCACCACATATTTGTATATTTATGGCAAGTATGATTATAGAGTCCTGGTAATAATATGAAAATGTATTTATAATATTCATTTTTAGGTATATTTTGAACCATATTACACAAGAAGCCACATCTCGATAAAAGGTACCTTATCAAACAAATACTAACAGGCAAAAAGTTTTGAAAATACTATGTTTAACTAATGGTACCGCAATAATAGTTTAATTAGACCACACACAAACATTTGGGGGGTTTAAAGGAACGAAACCATAAAATTCAACTATTCAAACAATTCAAACTAGGACGACGTCAGATAATATCATTAATGGGAAAAGACCAAAATTAAATCACAACTAGAGAAAACATACTGAAACGAGTAGAAGAATTTTACACGGAACGTTACAGAACACATTAACAAGACGATGAAATGAGACCAGCATGGAAATTAATTAAAAATGTTGGATCGAAAATAATGTTAAAAGTAATAACTTCAGAGTAACTACAGCATTGAAAAACATGAAGAGAAATAAAGCTGCAGTAGAAGATAGGATTACCACAGATATGATATTAGAAGGAGGTATTAAGGAACTAATTGCAATTGTAACTAAGCTTATAGACAGTTGTTGACACCATGGCAAAATCCCTAAGAGCTGGGACAACTCTAAAGTAATCTTATTGCACAAAAAAGGTGATAGTAAAAAGTTGTAAAACTACAGTCCCATTAGTCTACTGTCACACCTGTTTAAAATACTCATTAAAGCCATAACTACGCGACTAACAAGAAAATTAGATGAATAACAACCATATGAACAGGCAGGTTTTAGCAAAGGCTATTCAACTTCCGATCACTTGGTAACCACAAAAATGTTAATAGAAAAATGTAACGAATACGAGTTTCCAGTTTTTATAGCATTTGTAGACTACAAAAAAGCTTTCGACACCATAGAACACACGGCCGTAATAAACGCAATGCAAAATAATTGTAGAATAGACAGCAGATATATTAACCTTATAAAAGAAACTATGAACCAAGCTACTTACTACCTAAATGAAAATAAATACACGAACCCTGTACCATTAAACATAGGAGTAAAACAGGGAGACACTCTACCACCCAAACTGTTCACCTTAGTTTTGGCGGACGTTTTTAAAAACCTAAATTGGAAATGTAAGAGAATAAGCATCAATGGCCCCTACCTCAGTAATATACGATTTGCGGATGACATAATACTAATAGCTACTGATCTACAAGAACTGCAAACTATGCTTTTAGAACTATATACAAAATCTTCTAAAATAGGACTGAAAATGAATTTAAACAAAACAAAAATGCATTCCGAAAAAACCGTGACAATAATAAACGACAAAGTTGTAGAAAAAGTTGAAGAATCTATATACTTGAGACAAAAAATAATACTAAATAGGGAAATTCAAATGAAAGAAATAAGAAGAAGAAGAAAGTTAGCATGGGTAGCATTCGGCAAACTGAACTATATACTCATAAATCAACAAATTCAGCTACATCTTAGATCCAAAGTATTTGATGCTTGCATTATTCGGATATTAACATATGGGGCACAAACATGGAAAATCACAAAATAGAATATGAATATACTTAGAGTCACTCAACACGCGATGGAAAGAGCAATGATAGGCATGTCACTTAAGGACAGGAAAACAAACACATGGATAAGACAGAAAACCAAAGTCACCGATGTGGTACAAAAATCATTAAAATTGAAATGGGAATACGTTGGACATTTAGCTAGGAGTGATCTAAAACAATGGTACAGAACAATTCTAACCTGGAGACCATACCAACACAAAATACCCAGAGACAGACCTCCTATGAGATGGACAGATGATCTAAAACGGACTGCCGGGAAAAATTGGCTACAAGTAGCATACAATAAAAAACAATGGAAATAAAGACTTGAAGAGGCTTATGTTAAGATGTGGACGTGAATGGCTAGACGAAGAAGAAGAAGAATGTAATGAAATCAAATGCAGCATTAAAGAAGCTCACAAAACGTTTCTAAATATAAAATCATTATGTCTTTAACCATAGCTTAAATCTAAAATTACGTAAAAGAATTATCAAATTCAATACTTGGTCAGTGTTATTACTAGTACCGAGCCTGGACTATGACAGCTGATACGATCAATCGCCTAAAAGCGTTTGAGATGTGGCTACGTAGAATAATGCTCCGAATACTCTGGACAGCCATACATATCAACGAAGCTGTGTTAAGTAGAGAAAATGCCGTAAATGTGTGATTGAAAACTAGTACAATAAGAAAAATTTCATAGATAGAGCATGTTCTTAGAGGGAAGCGGTACGAAATCCTTCAGTTTATTGGCAGGAAGAAGATGTCGTGGCTCAAGAACATTTATGATTGGCCGTGAATACGCAGTGTCGAACAACTATTCCATTGAGACCGTGAAAAACTCGAACAATGTATTTGCTAACTTAGGGGGACTTAATATGGCACCGAAAGAAGAATACGGCACGATAGAATAATCTATGACACCCTCATACTGCCTAACTATAAAAATAAAATCAGTATGAAAGCAAATTTCATCTATTGTTTAAGCGATTACAACAATATTTTGCAAGTTCGACTACAAAGTAATCTTCTCAAATTGTTTAATATAGCAACATCACTGTATGTAAATCCAGCTATACATTATACTGCCACTTTCCTAATATTACCTCTAATTATCACTTTTCTTTAAATTGTATTATTTTATTACGAACATTTCTATAATTACGAACGAATAATTTATCTTCTAATTTATTCATACTACAAAGTTGCGAACTTCTCATAAGCAAAACATTTCAAATAATTTTCCCGTTTCTACGAAACCAAAATGAGATAAACTTCTACTTTCACTTACACTTACTAATTTGTTTTAGCTCAAAGCACATCAAATGCATGCAGAGGAGTATGTTTGTATAACTCCAATTGCAAACAACTACCCCGCAGTATTAAAGGATATAAAGGCAGAACAAACAAGCGATTACTTAAATGGAACAAATAGATAAAATCTCAGGAAATTCTCAAAATCATGCTAAAGTATTTATTAAAGAAATTACGTTCATTATGTTGATGCGTTGTAAAAAAGAATAATTGAAAGCCAATAAATACAAAAGATATGAATCCTATTTCTGCAAAATTAAGCCATGAAAGTTTTGACTCAAGTTACTGATATCAGTTTTCTTATTCAATGCATGTGGGTGTTGAAGTATAATAACACATTTGTAAAAATTGTCTTTTGGAATAGTTACGTTCATTGCAAAGGATCTTAACATCATCAAAGTTCACCTTATGTTTCCAATTGGTTCCATGTTGAGCTAGGAAACAAGTGTTCTTAGATTAATTAATATCACTCCGATGGGAGGTTAGTTTCCCCTTTAGTTATCGCCTAGTCTGATCTATATAGCATAAGGTACATTCAGCATAAGGTATATGATAGAACACGTTAACTTATTTCAAAGAAGACAAGGGTGTTTTAGTTCTAAAGAACAAATTTTTATCTATTTTTGCATTTTTACAGCGATTTTGACTTGAATTTTATCATTTTTGTATAGTTTAATTAGTTTTTCAGCAATATGAGGGAAATAAGGTAAAGAAGTATAGTGGGTAGTTGGATTCCCATGTGAATAGTTTGCAGAACAGTATCATCAATTGTATTATCAGAGATGGATGTTAATTGGTCACCATTAGGTAAATCACTAAAGGGAGAGCCATAACTACGAGAAAAGAGAGAGATATTTATTGGTTATGATTAGTGTGACCATCTCCAATTCAGTCGAATCCGGGACAAGGCTGAAAAAAATACCTGAAATCCGGGACTTTTCAATGAAAATCGGGCCATTCCCTTTTCAGAAGACGATAATTATAATACTTCTTCTTCTTCTCGTTGTTCTTATGCCCAATAAGAGCGTCAGACTTTGCTATCACCTATCTATCTTTTATCCATTTCTTCCACGCCTTCCGGTTTTCTGCCATTTCCTTCATCTGTTGCACTGTCTTCCCCCTCTTGGTCCCGATTTCCTGGATTTGTTCCTAGGTTCCCCTTTCTAGGTCTGCCCCTTGATATATTCCCCTGTCTTTTCGCATCTGTCACCTTCTTTACTAGTCTGTTCTCGTTCATTCTAGTTATATGTCTAAAACAATTCAGTTTTCTTTTTTTCAATTTTTTTCTCTATTGCTTCCTGTCTTAGCACGTTTTTGATGTTTTCGTTCCTTTCCCTGTCCAGCATCATCTTTCCAGCTATTTTTCTAAGTTGCTTTATTTCTGCTGCATTTATGGCACTTTAATGTCTTTTATTTGTAGGTAACTCATGTCTCGCTTGCATATTATGGAAGAGTTGGTACTGTGATTGTATAAATACATATATTTTTGTTTCCTGGCTGATTTCCCTTTTTCCCAGTATCGTATTATTAATCGCATAATATATTCTCATATCTTTCGTTGTCACATCTGCAATTTCTAAGTCTAGCTTTCCGTCGTTCGATAAAAATTAAAATTAAATTAAAATAGAGAAACGAAAAAAGTCCACCGTTATAGGTTTCGTAGAACTATAATACCACGATATAAAATGCATGCGTTTTGGATGTGGTGTTAGTATTACACTCTAGAAATTGTCGACTTTTTTCGTCCCACCAATTCAATTAGATGTGAATTATATGAAGAATAACATATTCAAAATTTCGAAATAGAATTTTACCAAAGCGTTGAAAATTCTGATGGCCCGGAAGACTTGTCCGGGACGCCGGGACACGACTTTTTATTTCGGGCCATGTCCCGGATTTTTCGGACTAGTTGGTCACACTAGTTATGATATTTATATAATTATTATAAGGGAAATAGGATATGAGTTATCGACAAGAATACTTCTAAGTACATAACAGAAAGAATTCCCTTCGATTTAGCGTATGTGTCAGCCTATGTTGCCTACAGCTTAGAGCTTGGATAAGATTTATTTTATATTTAAAATGGTGACATGAGTGGTAGTTTGGAAACCTATTAGATGCCATTGGTTTTCGGTAACAGCTTGTGGTTAAAATGTTATTAGAATTTCCAATAACACGCATGTCTACAAATGGAATACAGTCAGTGTTGGAGTCCTCAAGTTCATTGGTGAATTGTAGACCAGGATCAAATTCATTAAAAACAGACAAAGTGGACTGAGTCTTGTCTGTAGGTGAGGATAATTACAGGTCATCAACATAACGTTTAATAAAAGGGACATGGAAATCTAATAAACCAAGTTGGTCATATACCAGATCGTTCAACATAAGATTAACTAGGATGGGAGAGATTTAGAAACCCATTGGTGTGCCAAAAATTTGTAAATAATATTTATCACTAAAAACTAATAAATTAGTAAAAATATATAAACATTCTCAATTCCTTTGCAATACGAAAATGCAGCAGCTGCATTGAATAATCCTAGGGCTCAGTGGAGGCTGTTCTTCAGATAAGGGAAACACCAATAGCGATAAAAGAATTTATTTATAACACCGACACTAGGGTAATTTCCCCGGGAGAACTTTGAGTATTGACTTGTTACTTGTACACGTTAGTTGAAGAATCTAATGATACTACATGTTGAATGTAACGAATGAAGTTAAAGGGACCTCTGGCCTGGTTGAAGTGATTCTTGAGCATGATTCTAAAATGTGTATTCTTTCTCAGCGGTAGCACTTGTATTGGTGTCAAGCCACGCGCTGAGTATATTTACAAATATTGAGAACAAAGAAATATATTTGATCATCAAATTAAATAATGCAATTGCCCGAATTATTGTTTACAATTTACAATTCGTGAACTAAATTAGAAACCCGTACATGTATTATACCATAACAAATTGGCTCATGTGATATACGGGGTGATAAAATATAATGTTCAATATCGGATATGAATAATGAATGTTTGATATTGGACATGCATAATACTATGGCCAAATCGGAGAGTGCAGAAAGAGTCTATACCGGTTTAGGGGGTTGTTTCCCCCTCATCAGTAGTCCCATATCCTCCTCTCTCAGATTCTTCAACGTACCACAATTTGGGCCTTTCCGAATTGCAAAGAAAAATATGTCACAGATGAACTAGGGCCATCTACCGAAAAACAAAGTAAGTTATTCATCGAAGTAGCACAGAAAATGACAATAAATATCGACTCCATGCCACCAATTTGACAACAGATGGAATACTTGCTTTGGTTACACCTCCTGAGATTTTCAAAATTTATAAATCATACAGGATGCCGATAAAATTAAGATGAGAGGATTTTAATATAGGTATTTTCCTATAAGTGCAGAAAGTCATACTTTTATGCACGCGATTTCAGTTTGCCGAACGACGCGAAGCGGAGTTCAGCAAGCAGTCGAGTGCGGAAAAGAGACTTTCTGCAAGAGTTAGGAACAATATTTTTTCTACGAGTCTTTAAAAAATGATCAAATCTTAATCAATTAATTTAATTAATATGATTATTTCATTCATAGGAGATTTTGACCAAAGGAAAGCTACAGAAATCTGAATTAAATCGATAATTTTTGATAATCTCCCGTCGTTAAGTATATTACGTCAGATGCTCTTCGTTGCTACGAAAAAATACATTCAGTGATATTAATGACAATTAATGTTTTAAAAATTATAAAAGTGATGACTTTCAATCGTCAAATATTTATAAAAACTGTGTGTTTAATGGTACTTACATAAATAAATTACAATAAAATTTTGGTTTTGAATAGTTTTATTCGTGAAATGTACCCCAGCCCTCAAGCCCTGTTCGCTGTAAATGTACTTGTGCAAAGGTGCATGGATGTTAATCAGCCAGTATATATGTGTTTCTTGGATTACAACAAAGCCTTCGATAAGGTCAGACATAACCGCCTTATCGAATTACTTGAAAAGAAAAACTTAGATATGAGTGACATCAGGATCATTAGTGCTATCTATTATAATCAGATCGCTGTGGTAAAAGAGAACAACGCCTTTTCAAATGAAATACAGATTGAGAGGGGCGTCAGACAGGGCTGTGTCCTGTCTCCTACTTTGTTCAATTTGTATTCAGAGGAAATATTCCAGGAAGCACTAGAAGACCTAACCACGGGAATAAAAGTAAATGGCCGACCAATCAATAATATACGGTTTGCCGACGACACTATTTTATTAGCCGAATGTCTTGAAGATTTACAACAAATGGTTGACAGAGTGGTAGAAGTCAGCCAAGAAAACGGATTGTCCCTAAACACAAAAAAGACACAATTTATGGTAATCACAAAAGCTCAACAGTGCCAAGAAAGCATAACAATACATGGAGAACAAATTAAAAAGGTTGAAAAATATAAATATTTGGGTACAATAATTAATGAAACTAATGAGTACACAGAAGAGATTAAAGCAAGAATAGGACAGGCAAGAAATGCTTTCAACAAACTGAAAAAAGTACTCTGTAGCAGGGATATTACAATTTCTTTAAAGCTAAGACTTCGGAGATGCTACGTGTTCTCCGTATTATTCTATGGGTTGGAGGCTTGGACATTAAAGAAGGATGTTTCGGACAGATTAGAAGCCTTCGAGTTATGGGCCTACAGAAGAATATTAAGAATAAGTTGGGTGGATAGAGTCACGAACATCGAGGTGTTGAGAAGAATGGGAAAAGATAAAGAGGTTTTAAATACAGTTAAAGTCAGAAAACTACAACATCTGGGACATTTTATGAGGGGCGAGCGTTATAACTTGTTACAATTAATAATGCAAGGAAGAATACAGGGTAGAAGGAGTCGCGGAAGAAGACGCATCTCATGGTTAAACAATTTGAGAGCTTGGTTTAATTGCTCTTCTGCTGATCTCTTTAGAGCAGCGGTATCGAAAGTGCGAATTGCCGTGATGGTTGCCAACCTTCTTAGAGGAGATGGTACATGAAGAAAAAGAAGATTCATGAAATAATCCCAACAAATTGCACTCGACCTCTAAAATTAATATAGAATTTTTGCTCTCGTGACACTTTGACATAATTTTACTCGCCTTCGGCTCGTGAAATTAAAACTGTCAAAGTGTCACTCGGGAAAAATTCAATAATTTCAGAGCACTTGTGCAATTACTACTGAAAATACATACACAAATTAATTCTTTGACAAGGTTGTCAAAACCAAACTTTCAATATAATTAGTTAGCATGACGACAATCTTGGTTTCCAAGACGATGATTCAAAACGACTGTTATTGTCTACCGATTTGAGTTTCGAATTTTATGTCAAAATAATTTTATTTCATCGAATTGTCGCGTTAATTTCATTAAAACAGGAACACAATAAGATACATTTGAAATAAAATAGTAAATAAAATCTAAATATTAGTTTTTTGCATGTATTATAATTATTTTAAGGCCATATTAAAAATATCTAAATGCAGTGCGGAAAAGTAGTGCGCAAAAGTAAAACGCGTGCGGAAAAGTAAAACTTTCTAAACTAAAACGCGTGCGCCAACGTAGACATTTTTGCACGCTCGTAGAAAAAATAAATTTTTTAATAAATTAGTATCAAAAACTAATAATTGTAATTATTCTCAAATTGTTTAAATAACCACACCACTGTATGTAAAATCAGCTGTACAGTATACTACCACTTTAATAATTACCACTAATGACCACATTCCTTTAAACTGTATTATTTTATTACAAACATTTCTAATTTATTCATATTACAAAGCTGCAAATTTGTCACAAGCAAAACATTTCAAATATGTTTCCCGTTTGTACGAAACCAAATAAGTTACACTCCTTCTTACACTTACTAATTTGATTTATGCACAAAGCACATCAAATTCATGCAGAGGAGTATGTTTGTATAACTCCAATTGCAAACAACTACCTCGCAGTATTACATGGTACAAACGCAGAATAGTAAAGTCATTGAAAGTTTTCACCTCCGACACCATCGATTTTCATGAAAATTGGTATGTAGTTAGAGGATACCTCGATAAATAAACGTGACATGTTGCCAACTTGCGCTTTTACTCTTGAGGCTAGATGCCACTCCTTCTCGGAGGTAAAGCTTATTTTATTTAAAATAACCCCATAAATCGATAGGAGGATAAATTCTAAACAAAACATGTTGTATAAAGTTATTAAAATAAATTATTACTTTTTGAGTTATTAAAGATCAAATATTTTATTATTTCTTGAAAGAAATGCATGTTTTAAAGCCATTTTTCCTAAATAACTTAAAAACTATAAGTTTTTTCAAAAAAAATATTACCCAAATTGAAGATAATAAAAATCTAATAAATTCCTTACTTCTTGTAAGTCTTGTTTTAAAATCTTTTAATATTAATTCAAAGTAAGTTATAGGTAATTGGATTTATATTTTTTCGACGAGGAAATCCATGTATCCAAGCTTAAATAACGGGAAAACGATGCATTTAGTAAAATACCTATGTGCTTATCAAACACTTGTCTAAGTACAGTAGACCCCCGAGAAGTCGGCCCCCGATAACCCGAAAGTCCGGCTAACCCGGACCGATTTTCATCAGACAAACATTTTAACAATTAAAATGTATGTAATATAATATTTGAGAGATATTGTGTACAGATTTGTGTAATTTGAACTATACGATAGTAAAAATGACTCATGGCACACGGCGGCAGAACGACGTTCATTGGCTCGGATTATCGGAAACAACAGGCACCTGTATTCCTTTATTTATTTCAAACTGTAGCATTGTTCAAAAAAGACTAAAAGGCTATTTAATTATTTTTTAAACATTGATCTTAGTCTCCACTGTTCTTAAATAACATAACATTGTTCCGCTTTTAACCGTATTTTGTGTAGTATTACAGTCGTATTTTTTGCTTCCGTTCTGTAATCGTGCTTAAAATAGGTTTATGTTTGCGTTTTTTGTCTACGCATGAGTTTTTTACCAAGAAATGAACAATACTCTATACAAATATACGTAATTTAGATGTGTATTCTGCATATATATTTCATGTTATTTCCATTATAACGGAGTTTATCTGTAAGTATACCGTATTTTATTAATTCTTACCATATTCTCAGGCTAACCCGGATTTTCGATAACCCGGATCGGTCGCAGTCCCGATTAATCCGAGTTATCGAGCTTCCACTGTACTTATGATTTAAGGGGATGGGTACGTATTTTCGGCTACAATGCTATTCAAATGGGGATTAATTTTTTTCGAATCCTGAGAAAACTAATAAGTATCTTTGAAAAATTTAAACGCAGAATGAAAGATTGCGGTATTAGCGAGGGCCAAAAGTCCATGAGAACTTCTATAATGTTTATTTTAATAAGTTTCAGGGGTGAAAAACTAAGAGAAAATTTAGTGTGATTTTTAATTTCAAATATCTCATTCAAAATAAACTTTTTATTTATTCCAAGGGACTTCCGGCCCTCGGTAATAATTTATCTTTTATTCTGCGTTTAAATTTTTCAAAAATATTTATTGGATTTTTTCGGATTCGAAAAAAATTAACACAATGTCCGTGGTAATATTTTCCAAATCTATCTTTGTCTTACAACGCACTCAGTCGAATAGAATATTGTCAGCGTATTGTCAGTCGGACAGTGACAATCAGTGACAATTAATTTTAAATATTTGACGTGGCATCGGGAATATTTTGAGTTGTTGATTAAATAATGTTGATATATAGTGTATTTAATGAATAATTGATTTAAGACGAACACTTAATAAAAAGTTATTTATTGTGTATTATTTTTGGAAGATCCAAGCAGAGAATACATCAGGATAATATATTCTGTGATCCAAGTATTTTGTTGTTAAAGATGTTCAAAATTGTAAGCGTTCCATAGTAAAAATATATTACTAAAAAAACACTTTAACACTTTTCCTCTTTTCTCGATTGAGTATTAATTTTTGTTGTACATACTTATAAATTATTACAATCACTGAATTTTTTTAGTGAAAAAATTTTCACATTTATTAACTGAATTAATAATTTGCAATTATACAAATAGCAGTTATCCAAGAACATTCAAAAGCCATCTCTTTAAAGTTAAGGAAAAATGGCCAAGGAAAATATGGTTTTTAGATTTAAAAATACTAGTGGTTTGAAAGTAAGTACAAAAGAAAATATTTTGAAGGTTTGTTCAGAACTGGAGTCGCAAAATATGCCTCCAACGAGACAAGCAGGAATGCCAGGTCGATGTTTCCTCTGTAAAAGAATTAAGGACAGGAAATCAAAGAAAACTGTGTAAAGTAGTAAAGTACGAGCGGTTTGTTTGTGTAAATCACTCCGAAAAAAGTTTCTTGCATATCATGTAAAAGAAAAAATTAAAATTTTACTTATTTTTAGTGTATTTGGTGCAGGTTTTCTTTTTAGTCTGTTGTAATAAAAATATATACAAAATAATTTACTTCCTTTTCTTTTCACTCAACATAAAAAAAGTTTAAACCTTACAGAGAAAAACACAACAAAAGTGGGAGGTGCAAATGCACTCTGCTTGGTATCGTGCGTATGTAAAAAGCTTGGTATTACAAGGGCTTGAATACTGAGATTTGTGTACTTGTCAAAAAAATAAAGGTACATTTAATTACATATATATCTCATTTTGATTTAATACTAAAATGTTTTCCAAGCAAGAAATTTATTCGATTTTTTATTAGCTTCAATTTTAATAATAATAACTTTTTTGTGAAATTTCTGTTTTTAGAGTTTTTGAGTTATTTATGAAAAACTACTTTAAAACATGGATTTTGTTCACGAAAAATTACAATTTTTAATCTTTAATAACTCAAAAAGTATTTATTTCTTTTACTAACTTGGTCAACAAATTTTGCTTAGAATGTGTCCCTCTATAAATTTGTGGAGCTATTTTTAATAAAACTTTTAATAAAATTTTCAGCCGCGAGAAGGGGCGGCATACAGAACTAGGGTAAAAGTACAAGTTGTCACCATGTCGCTTTTGTTTCTTGAGTTCTCCTCTAACCACTCACCAATTTTCATGAAAATCGATGGAGGTTCTTTGAAATCGGAGGTAATACTGTAGAACCGCGATCACTCGGGCTACGCATTATCCGTACTATGATTTTTTATTACTCAAATTACATTTTTGAGGTGGTATCGAAATAGCGTCACCGTAAATTACTCTACGCGGAAACTATACGCCATGAGGGTATGCATAATGCAGTATCGTTAGCAATATTGCTCAGTAGTCCAGGGCGCATCTGTTTTGAGATGGACGTTGAGAGGTGACTCAAATTTTTTTGCAGAAATTGCTTGAAAATAAATCAAATAATAATATTTGAGTTATCCTCCCTCTCAAAAAGGTCCGGAACATTGTTTAAATGATCAAAATGTCAAAAATTTAAGGAAAAATTCGATTTTTTTCTTCGTTTTTTGATTATAACTTTAAAAGTATTCATTTCCAAGAAAAGTTCTACTAACATAAAAGTTGCGTAATTAAATTTCCTACAATATAGAATTGGTTAAAAATTTAAAAAATAGTCACCCTAGTTACAAAATATTTGCAAAAAAAACCATACAAAAACAAGTATTGGCATTTTACGTTTTTCAACCATTTATGCTACACTTAGGACCTTCATATTTCACCCAGAAAAACTTTATGATGCAGTAAAACAATACTGTAAATTTCTGTAAGGTCGGTTTAATAGATTTTGCAAAATAAATTTTGCAATCCAGCTTTCGCAAAAAAAATTCATTTTTTCAAGATGTTACAGGACTGAAAATAAAGCGGATAGCAAGTTGAATTTTTTTTGCTTATAGAAGTTTACTGTACCTTTCATTTGCAATTTTCAAAATTAAAATCGATTAATTATCACGGCGTCAGAAAATTTTTGAAATAAAAAATAATTTTTGGTGCTACGCGCAGGACAGCGGTGTTCGATTCACACAAGTTGATTTCCACCAAAATTTCTTCCAATCTTTATATAATATATTATTTTCTTACTCTATATTTTGTTGTATTTTAATATTTTAACTCCACAAAAATTAAACTAATTTTATTATTGTTTGTGAAATATTGTTTAAACAATTGCATATGTTTAAAAATAATATACTTTTATTATTTAAGTTAAAATATATGAACAAAGAAAGCTTTTGCTGATAAAAGTGTTATTTCAAAGGATAAAGTAGGTGTTTTTATTTTGAAATAAACAAATTTATTTATTTATAACGAAATGTAATAAAAATTAAAATGTATCAATCATTATCAAAGGTCATTGGAATGCCCAATCAGAGCAAACTATCCGCTGTCCTGCGCGTAGCACCAATAATTAATGTTTATTTAAAAAAATTCCTGACGCCGTGGTGTTAATCGATTTTAATTTTTCATTATAGGTACAGTACACTTCTATAAGCAAAAAAATTGTCAACTTGCTTTATTTTCAGTCCTGTAACATTTTGAAAAAATGAATTTTTTTTACGAAAGCCGGATTGCAAAATTTATTTTGCAAAATCTATTGAACTGATCTTAATGAAATTTACAGCATTGTTTTACTGTATCATAAAGTTTTCCAGGATGAAATATTAAGGTCCTAAGTGTAGCATAAATGGTTGAAAAACGTAAAATACGAATACTTGTTTTTGTATTTTTTTTTCACAATTATTGCTGTTTTGCAACAAGGGTGACTATTTTTTAAATTTTTAACCAAATCTACATTGTAGGAAATTTAATTACGCAACTTTTATGTTATCCTTTTTCTCATGATCATCTTTCAGTGCGTCACAGTTTTTCGATTTCTTTCTAACGCATTAAATTGTATGTGACAGAAAAAAAAGGCACGTCGGTGATTACATTTCGTCGGTGATATTTTCATAACATTTATTCTAGTTATTCTAGTTGTCGATAGATGGCGCCATAATAAAAAAATAGTTTTTTTAATTAGATAATAATATTACAAATATAATCTGTATAATTTATAAGACTATACAAATCAAAGAAAATACCATTTTATAAATGCAAGAAACACATTTGATTTGTTTTTATTCCAAATTGAAAATAAAATGTGACAACTGTCAGATTTAACTAAAATGTCATGTTAGAATAAATGTCATAAATATGTGTATTATCACGGACTTACCCTTTTTCCTATCATTTGTTACGCACTGAAAAATGATCATGAAAAGGACAATAGTACAACTTTTCTCGGAAATGAATACTTTTAAAGTTATAATCAAAAAACCAAGAAAAAATCGAATTTTTCCTTAATTTTTTGACATTTTGATTCTTTAAACAATGTTCCGGACCTTTTTGAGAAGGAGGATAACTCAAATATTATTATTTGATTTATTTTCAAGCAATTTCTGCAAAAAAATTTGAGTCACCTCTCAACGTCCAAATGTACCAATATTTTTACAGATGGACCCTGGTCTACAGGGAAATTTTTCGCTTGCGTCTTGTTGCCATTTCTTGTACATTCGTTTAATGTCGTCCATCCAGCGTGTTGGTGGTCGTCCTCTGCTGCATTTGTCTTCTATTGAGCGTCAGTCAATTAGTTTTCTGGTCCATCTTGAGTCTTTTAGTCTGGCTACGTGGCCTACTCTGGTTTATTGGTATTTGGACACACAAGTGTGTCCAAAATATCACTGGAATAATATAAAATGTAAACAAATAATTTAACGATTGAACAAAAGCTAGGCATTTGAAATACACGTTAAAAAGGTGAACGTTCCACTTCATTATCACGAATCTATGAATTGGTAAGCAAATAATAGGACATATCATTAAATAAAAAGTGTTTCTATAAAATTTTATAACTCAGTCTGAATATTTTGAAAACATGTCTGCCCTGAAATCATTGAAAAGATCGACTTTTCATTAACTCGATGAAGCATTTTCCAACCAATTTGTTTCTGAAAAAAAGATCGGAGAGCGTAACAATCTCTGTGTGTTAGCAAGCGGATTTTCATGAACACTTGAAAATCAAAGAAATTTTTAAACTGATGCATCCTAAAATGAGAGTCAAGACGAAGAAAATGATAGGACGGTATCAATAAAAACAGTGACTCTTCATGAGGATGAGGAGGCTGCCCATCGACACAGCCAAAAGTGACTAACTTTTTTTAAAGCATAGCTACCTAAAAATACTGTTTTATCTGTGATGTATCTTTTTACGGTAAGTTCATATGCATGTATGTAACTACATAATATGTATTACAAATAAGATATTATTATATATTTGGATTATCCGTGAGTTTCAATTATTATCCGTGGCACATCCGGTCCCGTGGTGCACGGATAATCGGAGTTCTACTGTAGTTGATTTTTGACTTTTATACACTGTACTAAATTGCAAACAACTACCCCGCAGTATTAAAGGGTACAAAGGCAGAACAACCAAGCGATTACTTAAATGGAACAAATGGATGAAATCTCGGGGGAATTCTCGAAATCATGCTAAAGTATTTATCAAAGAAATTACGTTCATTAAGTTGATGCGTTTCGGCTTCATTTGTTTACTGATTATATAATAAAAAAGTTTTGCCTTAATTGAAATTCCCTGAACCATAATAATAATTAATTGCCGTTCGGTTGGAGGTTTATTTTGATAATGCGACCATTGCATCGATTTGATTAGAAAATTATGGAGGGAGCTGGGAGGTTTTCTTTAAAATATACAGTGCTTCACAAAACAAGATGTAACACTTTTGGAGAGATATTAAAATAAATTTCTGACACACATTCTGTGCAAAACGCCCAGAATATAGTAATAGTAGGGGAGAAAAGTATGCTAAATTTGCAGTTATTTGAGCGTTATGGGGACTATTGGGTTGTGAAGCTTAGGTCATAAAATCAAAAAAGTTATATTAAGTTTTCCATAAAGTAGGGGACTTTCCACTTTTTAAATTAATTTTCCATTTCCAACAATGGTTTTTTCTGATTATAGCGCCATCTGTCTATAACTCGAAAAATATTTCGAATAAAAGTTATTTATTTTTACGTAAAGAATCCAAATCTGCAATAAAAATTGGGGGCTCCAATTTAAGATTTGAAAGACCCCACCCCACCTCCGTGGTGGGTCGTGTTTGGTACCATTTGATAGATTTTTCAAAACTATTTTGAATACGTGTATTTTTGTTTTTCGATCTGATGTTAATTTAGTGAAATATTCGCTTTTTTGTGAAACTTTGTGACTCGCTCATTTCCTTACGCTAAAATTACGCTCCGCTCAAATCGTCAGATTTTTGAAATGTACACTGTTTTGCCTTTACTTAACTTACCTTATCTTAATTTGACGATTTCGAGTTTGTCTAAGGATAGATTTATTTTTCGAACCCCCATAACGAACTCCTCTGTATTAGGAATATATGGTGGCGGTATATTTACAGGGTACAAGGTTTCTCCCCATGTGATAATCTGACGCGCCTATTAACTGCAAAAATCCCCGCTTGGGCTCCCCTACCATAAGTGACAAAAAAAGGGCAACCTCACACTGTACAAAAATTGGAGATTAATAACTTTGATTTGAGCCAAAAATAATATTTTCACGATAATCATACTGAAAAAAAAACAAACGTGAATTATTTCGATCTAATTCTCTTGTATATACCACATTAATACTGTGAAGGTAATAACGGCATAATCGATTTAATAAAACACGAAATGAATATGGATAAATGTATACACATTGATTCTTTCGATTTCGAGCGTGCCTTAGACAGCTTATCTCATCCTGCTTGATAAGATATTTTAGATCTAAGAACATCCTTTATAAAATAATTCCCTTTATAAAGTCACTGTACACTGAGGCGAAATGCAGCGTGACACACAATGGGATCAACAGTGACGAGTAAGATACTTACTGGAGCCAGACAGAGATGCGTGCTTTCTCCGTTTCATTTTACCATAGCTGTAGATTGTGCTATTATACAGCGCTACTACAGAGTTACGTTTCCAAGGAAGATGGGATTTTAAAATGATAGCTGATTTGAAGAAGGACACGCTTACAAAAATCCACAAAAAGAAAACTGGAAATCACGATTTTATGGAAAAAGAGAACGATTTTAGAAAAAAGCAATGATTGTCTAACGACTAGTTTTTAATGATTTTAACTTCCAATCGTATAGTAAGATGTTTGATAACGTGTTTAATTCTGTCCAATCAGATTAAAATTATACTGATTATTTCATTCATAGGAGATTCTGACCAATAGAGATCTACAGAAATCTAAATTAAACTGATTATTTTATTCATAGGAGATTCTGACCAATAGAAAGCTACAGAAATAAAAATTAAACTGATTATTTTTCAATGATTTTAACTTCCAATCGTATAGTAAGATATTTGATCACGTGTTTAATTCTGTCCAATCAGATTACAATTATACTGAGAATTATCTACTGTAGAAAATTACCGATAGAATTTTTTTAAGTAGACTGTTTCTGTTTAATGGCAACCAGTTTCCTTGTTTTGACAACTGTCACATTTAAGAAAATATCCATAATACAGGTATTAAAAAATAATCTTACGAATATCACACGACAGTAAGAATAAATAAGAAAATAATGAATGAAGTAAAAGTCAGACTTACTCTCAATCTTTATTATAACTTCCGACGACCGGTTTCGCTCTTTAAAATTTGTAGAGCATCTTCAGGTCAAAGGTAACAAGTTACAAAATGCTACAAATAAAAACCAGAATTAGGACATTGTATGGTTGTAAAAGATGCTAAAGATCCATATGATCAAGCCAATGTTGAATAACATACATAAAAGTAGCGAAATAGCATACCAATGCACATGCAAGCATTCATGGGGGTGGTGGTACAAAACTTCCCTCAAATGCAACAACATGCGCAGAAGTATGCTATATATAATCATGCAATCATAACGTGTCGTACTTACATTCGGATACAAGGTGCTATCAACTCAGTTTTCATTATCATGATGTTTCTTTTAAAGTTATGTTAACGGGATATGGTGGAATAGACGGACGATGCAGCAAAGGTAAACAAATCTATGGGACTTAGTAGTTCTTGAGGGTGATGAGATAGTTGGTGTAAGTTAACCAGCAAATCTATGTCTGTTATTATGTTTGTGTAAATCAAATTAGTGAATGACTTATTTACAATTTTAATGTGTGTTGATTTTAAAGATTTTGTTTTTATTTTATTTAATTTTATTTATATTTATATATATATTAAAGAATTCTATTTATTATTAATGTAAGATTGACAACGTATGGATCGTAAATGTATTGAGTAATTATTGTGTATGTTAGAACTTGATTGTGCAGTTGCAAACTGATTATTTAAGGTCAATACCTGATCTGTGACGTGTACTGCTCGTGTGGGACTATTGTTCTAAAAAGAGTAGGGTGATCGAAAGCTTTTTAATTGTAGTTAAAATGCCATATCGGCAGTCATATAATAAATAGCAATACTATGACAATAGCAATTATATGACTGCCGATATGGCATTTTAACTACAATTAAAAAGCTTTCGATCACCCTACTCTTTTTAGAACAATAGTCCCACACGAGCAGTACACGTCACAGATCCGGTATTGACCTTAAATAATCAGTTTGCAACTGCACAATCAAGTTCTAACATACACAATAATTACTCAATACATTTATGATCCATACGTTGTCAATCTTACATTAATAATAAATAGAATTCTTTAATATATATATATATATATATATATATATATATATATATATATATATATATATATATATATATATATATAATATAAATAAAATAAATAAAATAAAAACAAAATCTTTAAAATCAACACACATTAAAATTGTAAATAAGTCATTCACTACTTTGATTTACACAAACATAATAACAGACATAGATTTTCTGGTTAACTTACACCAACTATCTCATCACCCTCAAGAACTCCTAAGTCCCATAGATTTGTTTACCTTTGCTGCATCGTCCGTCTATTCCACCATATCCCGTTAACATAACTTTAAAAGAAACATCATGATAATGAAAACTGAGTTGATAGCACCTTGTATCCGAATGTAAGTACGACACGTTATGATTGCATGATTATATATAGCATACTTCTGCGCATGTTGTTGCATTTGAGGGAAGTTTTGTACCACCACCCCCATGAATGCTTGCATGTGCATTGGTATGCTATTTCGCTACTTTTATGTATGTTATTCAACATTGGCTTGATCATATGGATCTTTAGCATCCTTTACAACCAGACAATGTCCTAATTCTGGTTTTTATTTGTAGCATTTTGTAACTTGTTACCTTTGACCTGAAGATGCTCTACAAATTTTAAAGAGCGAAACCGGTCGTCGGAAGTTATAATAAAGATTGAGAGTAAGTCTGACTTTTACTTCATTTAAAATGAACTATCACATGCAACCCATTCAAGATAAGAAAATAATGCTTCATTTTTACTCAAATTTGTTGTCATTGGGCCAGACAACAAATTTTCGAAAAACTGTCGCATTATTTTCAATTTATTCTCACTCTCTTGTGATATTATACCCGATAATTTTTGATAATTTCCCGTCGTCAAGTATATTACGTCAGATGCCCTTCGTTGCTACGACAAAATACATTCCGTGACATTAATGACAACTAATGTTTTAAAAATTATAAAAGTGATGACTCTCAACCGTCAAATATTTATAACAACTGTGTGTTTAATTGTACTAATTTGTACTTACATAAATAAATTACAATAAATTTTTGGTTTTGAACAGTTTTATTCATGAATTTAGATCTCTAAAATTAATATAGAATTTTGCCCCCGTGACCATCCATCCATCCAATGGCACTAGAGCCCAAATCGAGCCTTGGCCTCCTTCAATAAGCTTCTCCAATCATTTCGATTTACCGCTGTTCTTTTCCATGAACGCGTTCCCAGGAAGTTCCTGGCATCCTCATCGACCTCGTCTTCCCATCTCTTTTTAGGTCTTCCAACCGGTCTTCTTCCCTGCATTCTTGCATTCAGCAATTTTCTGGGGATTCTATTGTCATGCATGCGGACCACGTGCCCTGCCCACCGTAATCTCTGCAGTTTAGTGTGTTGTGCTAGAGTTGGTTCGCTATATGGCTCGTATATTTCTCTATTATACCTAATTCGCCAGTTGTTATTTTCCCTTATTGGGCCCAGTATCCTACGTAATACTTTTCTTTCAAACACATCTAATGCATTGGCAGATTTCTGTGTCATTGCCCCCGTGACACTTTTACATAATTTCACTCGCCTTCGGCTCGTGAAATTAAAACTGTCAAAGTGTCACTTGGAAAAAATCCAATAATTTTAGAGCTCTTGTGCAATTACTACTGAAAATTATCTACTGTAGAAAATTACCGATAGAATTTTTTTAAGTAGACTTTTTCTGTTTAATGGCAACCAGTTTCCTTGTTTTGACAACTGTCACATTTAAGAAAATATCCATAATATACGTATTAAAAAATAATCTTACGAATATCACACGACAGTAAGAATAAATAAGAAAATAATGCTTCATTTTTACTCAAATTTGTTGTCATTGCCAGACAACAAATTTTCGAAAAACTGTCGCATTATTTTAAATTTATTCTCACTCTCTTGTAACATTATACCCGATAATTTTTGATAATTTCCCGTCATCAAGTATATTACGTCAGATGCCCTTCGTTGCTACGAAAAAATACATTCAGTGACATTAACGACAATTAATGTTTTAAAAATTATAAAAATGATGACTCTCAACCGTCAAATATTTATAACAACTGTGTGTTTAATTGTACTAATTTGTACTTACATAAATAAATTACAATAAAATTTTGGTTTTGAACAGTTTTATTCATGAATTTAGATCTCTAAAATTAATATAGAATTTTGCCCTCGTGACACTTTTACATAATTTCACGAGCCTTCGGCTCGTGAAATTAAAACTGTCAAAGTGTCACTCGGAAAAAATCCAATAATTTTAGAGATACTGTGCAATTACTACTGAGAATTATCTACTGTAGAAAATTACCGATAGAATTTTTTTAAGTAGATTGTTTCTGTTTAATGGCAACCAGTTTCCTAGTTTTGACAACTGTCGCATTTAAGGAAATATCCATAATATACGTATTAAAAAATAATCTTACGAATATCACACGACAGTAAGAATAAATATGAAAATAGTGCTTCATTTTTACTCAAATTTGTTGTCATTGGGCACTAGCCACTCGAGCCCTGCGGGTTTTCGTGTCTATTGCCAGACAACAAATTTTCGAAAAACTGTCGCATTATTTTCAATTTATTCTCAGTCTCTTGTGATATCATACCCGATAATTATACTGCACTGATTTTTTATGAATAAATTTTGCAGTGTAATTTTCTATTATACAAAATTAGTTTTCATTTTCTCAGTATTTCGGCAGAAAATTTCAAATACACCGTCCCTGAAAACTTAACATGCTAGAAAAAACACAGCACAGATTTTTGATCAGCACGTGATCAACTTAAAACACTTTTTCATGAAAAAAATGTGACTCACTTATAGCACACATAAGCAAACTAGAACATTGTAAATAATATTTAATTTTTTAATAATTCATGATAATAAATGAAATAATTCATTCATGATGAGAAAAAAGAAAGGAATACTAATATAATAGAAAGCAAACAAGTAATATAACATGTATCTACTTTTTAATATTTGGGAAAAATAATAAGAGATGAGGGGAAAACGAACTTGGCAATAAGTAATAAACTGAAAAAGGCAACTAATGTGTATTACTCTTTAAAAGATACAATTTTTGGAAAGTCAGAAATAAACAACAAAACTAAACTCGGAGTATATAACAGCATAGAAATCCGATAATGACATATGGGGCGGAAACATGGATTGTGCAAAAGAAACAAGAATCAATGATAAACGCGACCGACATGAAATACATGAGAAGAGTAACTAGAGTTACGAAGTTTGATAGATTTATAAATGAAGATATATAAGAAGAGAGCTGGAACAAGAACCGATAATGAGGAAGATCGAAAACAAACAATTAAGCTGGTTTGGACACATACAACGAATGGAGCAAAAGAGACTTACAAAGAAGGTACATGAAGCCAAAATGGGAAACAAAAGAAAAAAGGGAAGGCCGAGGAAGACATGGATGGACCAGATCCAGGATATAAGTGAAAGGAGACATATTAGTATGAGGGATATGAAGAACCTGGCCACCAATAGAAGCGCTTGAAAGAAATGGATAAAAGGCGGAACCCGACATTCAACGCCCTGAAGAGCACTAAGGATTATGAGAGAGAAGAAGAATAATTCATTCAAAAAATTATATTCAGTAAGTATGACCGAAAGCCAAAAATAACAAAGCACCTGGACCATGGAACATAACAATGAAACTTAGGAAATATGGAGACGCAAGGATCGCATCCTTTATACGATTGCTGTCCAATAAAATTGAAGCAGGAGCGGAGATCCCAGATGAATACATATCCTCCATTTTCAAAAAAGGTGACAAAACGTGAACAAATATCTATAAAGGGATCAGTTTAATGCCTTAAATTGCAAGAATATTTTCCACAGTTATAAAAGAAAAAATAGAACAGCCCATAGACCATTACGAAGAACAAGCTCCGAGTAAACTATTTATATCAATTGAGTGCCGAAAACCCTCGAAACTTTAGATGACGTGTCTTAGCAGTAACCCTGAGTAGTGCCGGTTTATGCACTGGGCGCTTGGGGCGGGCGCCCAGGGGCCCGAGCCCCGGAGAGGCCCCTAGGGAACCATTCCTTTTATTAATAAAAAAGTAAAGTCCGCTAAATAATGTAAATATTTTCCGAAATAGAGGAAAATACGACGAAATACCGGCGATTTCGAAATAGTCTGATTTTAATACTGATGACTTTATAATAAATGATAAATTTTAAACCAAAAAGTGATTCCTTAGAAAGTTGTAAAAAAATATATGAAGATGAAGACAAAGCTTATTATAGAAGATTAAATGAAAGCAACGTTTATAGAGGAAAACCCAATGGAGGCAAAGAAAAGAGAGATTGGCTAATATACGACGCAAGTGTTAAATCTGTCTATTGGTACCCGTGCCAATTATTTTCAATTGAAAAAATAGTTAACTGATTTTGGATGGACCCACTGGAAACATTTGAATAGTTTGCTCTACGAAGAAGTGATGAATCTCACGAAAAACGTAAATTGCATCTGAACTCTATGGTTCCACTAATAACAAGATCATCAATAATTGGAGTTATAGACGCTGGCTTGAAAGAACAAGTAGAACGCGAAGCTTACTATTGGATAAACGTCATAAGAAGAGTTGTCACTACTAGATTACTTGCTTCTCAAGGACTAGCTTTCCGTTGATCCAATGAGGATTTAAAGTGTCGTCGTTTAAGGAGATTACTTAAGTTGTCTTGTATACTAGGCTAAATTTGACAACTCCTTAGCTGAACATTTACAACGGAATGCGAATAAATGAAAAGGTTCAGTTAGCTATCTGTCTCACCAAATTTGCAATGAATTCTTGAAAGTGATGAAAACAAAATTTGTAGACACTTTTGACGCTGTAAATGCTTTACTTAAAAACTAGGGATCCATCAAACCTATTTTTCCAATTAAGCAATAATGGAGACAAAAAATCAGCAGTTAAAAATAAAGCCGAGACACTGCAGAATAAAACGGATACCTTTGAGACATCTCTATTGACATTGATTTGGACAAAATCTTTAGAACGAGTTAATGCAACCAGCAAAACGTGAAGAAACTGTGGACTTAAACGTGTCAATTGGAGTAAAATTATTGACATCTACTTTGAGATTTGCTGGAGAGGTGTAAGAAATATATTACGCGAAATTGAACTAGAACCAAAAATATTTTTTTGTGAAGACGAGGATATATCAAACATATTTTATACAACTGACCTTCAAAGAACAAAGAAGAGAAAAACTTTTTTCGATGAAGCAGGTGAAAGTGAAACAATGTTAAAGGGACGAGAAAGATTTACAATTGTAGTAGGTATTTAATGTTATATTTACGCTACAAAGAGATTTAAATGCTACAAAGATGTTACATCAGCTGTTAGATATTTTCTACGCTAGATAAAGAAGCTAGCAGTCAAGACGTCAATTAATACTTCATGCGTAAAATAGAAAAAATATGTTTCCAAATATGTGAAACCAAAGAGAAGTTGCATAATGAAATTACTCATTCTATAACATTATGCCAAAAGTTGAATAAACATTTGAAAAATTGATGGATTCGACCGTTACTTGATGGAAGTTCATTTTATCTCGCAATAAAACACTGAAAACTTTTGTTTTCTATACTTCAACAAAATTTATTATTTACAACTATGTGACTACAGCTGTTTCAGCAGAGTGCCTTTCTCAAGTTGAGAAAGGCACTCGAGAAAGGCACTCGAGAAAGGCACTTGAGAAAGGCACTCTGCCGAAACAGCTGTAGTCACATAGTTGTAAATAATAAATTTTGTGGTAGTATAGAAAACAAAAGTTTTCAGTGTTTTATTGTGAGATTTGAAAAATTATATGCCATCTATCAAGTAAAGGCAACATTTCCCAATATTTGCAACCTTTACTGCAAGTTTTGTTTGCAAATAAAAATATATTTAACGCCAAATTTGGGTCAAGAAAATCTAGACGCATATAAATATTGCAGTAATGAAGACCTGGAGCAAATGAATTTTGTTAGTATTATATGACAAGTTGCTAATGCGTAGTCAAGAAAAAGATTTATCTAATTTTTGTCTTATATATTTTTTAAAATAGGTATATTTTTTGTTTGTCATGTGTTGTTTAGTGGAACTTTCTGTTTTTTTTTATATTTTTAAATGTATTTTTTGGAATATTTTTTACGTTTACTATTCTTCTTGTTTGTTTTAAAAAAATATTGTACGTATAGCTTTTACAATAAACATTTATAGTTAATACATGTGTTTTCTTGTTAAAAAACTGACAACAAACAGCAATTAAGGGGGCTCCTAAACATCCAGTGCCCAGGGCCTGAAGTTAGGTTAAACCGGCACTTACCCTGAGCACCAGGTGCTTTGAGGGTCGGTTCTGATTACGTATTTGTGTCCAGTGGTCCCAAAAACACACTGAGTGTAATATACTCAAGCACTCTTATATTTATATACCATTTTGGCCCTTAATATACATATTTTGACATGTTTATGCACTGTTGTATGCATTTTATGCACTTTAAAGTGCAATTATCCATTTCCACCTATTCTTGTATAGTAAACTTTTTTCCTGACGTCATCCTGGGCACCATGTAAAAAGTTGTAAGTCTCTAGGTGCTCTATTTTAAAATCCATATATTTTGCATACTTTTTTTATAATCGAACGAGACAAACGTATGGGGAATATAAAAGAGTACGAAATGAATTAAACTCAATATTAAGAAGAAAGAAAACATAACATTGGGAAGCATTTTCAAAAGAGATATAGCACAAGTTTTATAGGATGCAAAAGGAAATGTGGAAAATTATAAGAGGTCAAAGAGCAGAGATGAAGGAGTTGATAGAAGTAAAACATATTGATACAAATACATGGACAACTTACCTAAAAAACCTCTATCAAACAGCTAATCACGAAGAACTGGAAACACCAGGATTATAATCGGATGAGCAAACACAAATTAAAGAGGAAGATATAAAAAACGCTTTAAAAAAGATGAAAAATTGAAAAGCTACTGGGAAATATGGAATAGCTAATGAACTTTTAAAATACGGAGGAGATAGACTTCACAAAGAACTGAATATCCTTATAACTAAAATAAAAAATACAGGAAGAATTCCAGAAGAATTGAGAACCACCCAAATGATAGCGTTATTTATGAAAGGAGACTATAGAGTGACCAAGTAACTATAGAGGGATAAATTTACTGAGCACTATACTGAAACTCACAACAACAATTCTGATGGAGAAAATAATGGCGCGCATAAATATATCGGATGAACAACAAGGATTTAGAAGTGGAAGATCATGTAACGATGCAGTTTTTGTGATAAAGAAAATAGCGGAGAAATCATTAGAATATAACAAACCAGCTTTTTTCTGTTTCATAGACCTAGACAAAGCGTTTAATAGAATCCAATTAAAAGATGTGATACACCTACTATGTGACAAAAATTTACCACTGGATATCATAAAATTGATAGAAAACATATAATATGTAAGAAATAAAATAGAAATTAAAGTCAGTGGAATAATAACAGAACCCATAGAAACAAACACTGGAATCAGGCAAGGAGATTCACTAAGCCCTCTACTGTTTAATATAATGTTGGATGCAATAATAAAACAAGTGAAGAAAAGAAGAAAATGGGCGATAGAGAGATAAAAATACTCTGTTACGCTGATGACACCGTGTTAGTAGCAGAGTGCGAAGACCCTACAAAGATTACTGCACGATTTCAACATTTCAACGCAAAAGAAATGAATATGAAAATATCAGCCCAAAAAACTAAAAGCTTAGTAATAGCCAAAGAACCAATAAGAGGCAAATTGGAGTTAGACAATCAAATTATACAACAAGTAATGACTTTCAAATACCAGGGAATTAGTCCATCAGCCGACAACAATATCGAAGAAGAGGTAAAAGACCAAATAATTAAAGCCAGTAGAACGGCCGGATGCCTTAACGACACAATTTGAAAAAAAAAAACACCTAAGATTGGAAACAAAGTTATTAGGCCAGTTATGACTTACACGGCCGAAACAAGACCAGATACAAGCAAAACACGAAGACATCTGGAGAACAACGAAATGAAGATCTTAAGAAGGATGGCTGGAAAAGGACTACAGAATAGGGTATGAAGTGAGGAAATCAGACGCATAACTATGTGGGGTAGACAATATAAATACCTGGGTAAAGAACAGAAAAGAAGAGTGGAATGAATACATAAGAAGGATGTCTGAATCAAGGATAGTAAGAATAGCCAGGGACAAGTCACCGTTAGGCAGAAGAAGTATAGGACGCCCAAGGAAAATATGGAATGACATCTTAGGGGCAGAATGATAGGCACCGTTGAAGAGAAACAGGGAATACTGCCTATATAAAAGAAGAAGGAGAAGATATATTTTGTGCTAAATGACCTGGTCTAAAAATAAACAAATTTATAGATACCCTAACAAACAAAAAAGATAGCGACTTCACAAACATTCCTAACAAGAAATATTTTCAAGTCCAATTAGCCCGATCACATAAAATTGCAATACATGCAAATCAAAATGTAATTTCGCGCGTAAATCAAAATGTTACTACAGGTTGGGATAAAGTTTTTATCAAAGTTTAGGTGATAACAAAAGATATTTTTAAGAGGTATAAAATATGATTCATTGCTATGTTATGTTCATCGTTTTATTATCATTTAAACTTTGGTACTTGTTCCAACCAGTACGGAATTACGTTTTGATTTTATTTTATTTCACTAAGCTAAAAACCAAGAAGCTACTCATTATCTAATCTTATGTACAAGTTAAAAATAATATGATTTAACACTCAAATATGTAAAAAAAATTATAATTGCATATAATTTTTCATTTGTAGGTTGTTATTATAGTTAAATCAGAATAAATAAGAGTATTGTTGAGTATTAAAAATACTACAATTGCTATAGGATTGATAAAATCCAATAAGAATACTGTATAAAATCGAATAAAGACTTACCAGGATTTGCAATCATCAATCTACAATAAACGCTACACTATTAAGTCATTGCTCACAAAAAATCAAAACCGAAAAACACTAAAGAACTTTTAAAAACAACCGATGTAACGCACTGAACGGAATGCATAAGCATTTTGTAATATCTAAAACTACTTAAGTCCAATTTAAAAGATTTACCTTATTATATTAATTTAATGTATTGATAATGCACTAATATCGTCGGATTGAGACAATGAGGCGAGTGCCAAGGAATACGAAGTGTGACTGACTGTGTATGACTGATTGGTTTTTGTTTATGACATAGGTGGTAGTTTTTTAGCGATTTACACATTAAAACTGGTTTATGCGGCTAGAAAAGGGCTGGAATATTTTACGTAAAAAGTACTAGAATAATTAAAAATTACGTTAAGTATTGTTGTTTGATCAATTACTTACGTTGTTAATTAGGTAATTAATTGATTATTTAATTATATTGTTGATTATATTATATAATATAATAATGTTATTGTTGATTAATTAATTACGTTAAGTATTGTTGTTTGTATTAGATTTGAATTCTGTTTATTATATGGATGATTGATTAGTGGGATAAAGCTCAATAGATCCGCTACAGTAATAGATATCAATAAAAGTTAATAACAAAAATTGTAGACAACTTTGAGATTCATATTACAAAATTAGTTAGAATGTTATAGGGTATTCGATAACCTAGTGGCAGAGCAAACTTATGTTTTTTTTAATGAAACACCCTGTATGAGATAAGGGGGCGATTGAGACACGGAGGCGAGTGCCAAGGAATACGAAGTGTGACTGACTGTGTATGACTGATTGGTTTTTGTTTATGACATAGGTTGTAGTTTTTTTGCGATTTGCACATTAAAACTGGTTTATGCGGCTAGAAAAGGGATGGAATATTTTACGTAAAAAGTACTTAAATAATTAAAAATTACCTTAAGTATTGTTGTATATTAGATTTGAATTCTGTTTATTATACGGGTGATTGATTAGTGGGGTAAAGCTCAATGGATCCGCTATAGTAATAGATAGCAATAAAAGTTAATAACAAAAATTGTAGACAACTTTGAGATTCATATTACAAAATTAGTTAGACTGTTACAGGGTGTTCGATAACCTAGTGGCAGACCAAACTTATGTTTTTTTTTAATGAAACACCCTGTATCTTATTTTATATATGAAATCTCCTTAACTGTCCCATCACAAAAATATAAACGTTTGTTATGTTATACAGGGTATGTATAAAGTTATACTTAACCAATTTTATATGAAAATCGTAACAAGTTCAACTCTTTGTATAAATCAAGATAAGTACAACAGCAATGGTTTATTGATGCCATATTTTTTGATTTATTGTTAAAATTTTCAAAAATTATTAATATTGCTAATTTTCTTTATATCAAATACAGGGTGAGTCAAAACGCAAGTGCATTATTTTCTCAGTAATTTTAAATGGAACACCGTATATTTTATATCACTGTTGAAAAGTACCATTAACGTAATTTAACTTTCATATAACATTCTCTATGTCTAAATTTATTAGTTTTCAAGATATTTTCATTTTTCAATGGACCAGTAGCGTCGCCACCCAGATCACCAGAATTTAATAAACTGGACTCATTTTTTTGGAGTTCCGTTAAGAATGAAGTTTATAAAATACCTTCAAAAACAAGGGATGATATGAAAAATAGATAAGTGGTCCCGATTATCGGTGACTAGTAGAAACATTTCGGGACCTCAAATTTCGATTCCTTAAACTGGGATATTCCTATAAGCGGTATTCTAATAAGCGAGTTCGACTGTATTTTGTGTTTAGGGTTTTTTATAAAATTTATTACTTATAAATTATTTCTCCTACTTTATTTGTTACATT
Source organism: Diabrotica virgifera virgifera (assembly GCF_917563875.1). NCBI lineage: Eukaryota > Metazoa > Arthropoda > Insecta > Coleoptera > Chrysomelidae > Diabrotica > Diabrotica virgifera. The sequence goes on along the minus strand of NC_065448.1, from coordinate 159,921,748 downwards.
TTTTCATTTGCATACAAAACGAGTTTTTAATTGTCTTTTTGTTTGTGTTTTTTTATTTGTAAAATTTATTACCAATAAATTATTTTTATTGCTTTATTTGTTACACTTACATAAAAAAGTGGTTTTTAATTGTTTCAAAAATGTTGCATGTTGTGGTTGTGTTTTTTTTTGTAAAATTTCTTACTAATAAATTATAATTCTTTCTTTAATTGCTACATTTTTATGTTGAGTATATTGTCAGTTTTAGACAATTCAGTCACAGCTTACTTAAAATTTGAAAAAATTCAGACACCTAATTAATAATTTGCTCTGAAAAATTAAGATATCTCGAAAACTAATAAATTTAGACACAGGGAATGTTATCTAAAAATTAAATTACGGTAATGGTACTTTTCGATAGTGATCTAAAATACAGGGTGTTCTATTAAAAATTGCTGAGAAAATAATGTAGTTGCGTTTTGACTCACCCTGTAAGGAAAATTAGCAATATCAATCATTTTTAAAAATTTTGACAATAAACAAAAAAATATGGCGTTAGTAATATATTGCTGTTGTGCTTATTTTTATTTGTACAGAAAGTTGAACTTTTGTGATGGTACAGTTAAGGAGATTTCGAATATAAAATAAAATACAAAAAACACAAGTTTGGCCTGCCACTGGGTTATCGAACAACTTGTAACATTCTAACTAATTTTGTAATATGAATCTCAAAGTTGTCTACAATTTTTGTTATTACCTTTTATTGCTATCTATGTATTACTATAACCGGTCTATTGAGCTTAACCCCACTAATCAATCACCCTGCATTAAGCTTTTAAGAATTTTCTACTTAAAATAATTATGACAAATTTATTTAAATGAAGTGCATATGAAGAAAACATACCAAACAGAACTAACATAATAGTATGGAAGAAGTCAAAATGAAATAAAATACTAACAAATGGTAATATTGACCAGAAAATCAACAATTTATCAAGACGGTCATGGCCAAATATAAACCTAAAAATATTTTCCTAAGCTCAAGGTGTTCCTTTTGAGTTTCTCTATGATCAGTATTAATTAAGGTATAATATTTATTGCTCCAAGCCCCTTATAAACAAATTGAATCGACCATTTCAAAAACAATATAAGTCCATATTTTGGGTAAAATGACTTTTCGATGCCATGATGTTTTTAAGATTTAAATTAACCATTCCGCGCAAAACCAATGCCGGTTACTGTTTATATTGTATGTTTAAGTATTGTGTCGTAGGTCGGTATGTTTTCCGCTCAGTTCGAACACATCATGTCCTTTACTTGTGTATTTTGACTGTTTCTTGCTGACAATACAGCAAGTTTTAGTACAAACATTAACAATGACGGTTCATTTCGAAAACAACATAGTCCACAAAATTAAAAACTGGATATCAGAAAAACTAAGTAACATTTAGTGTTTTCCTTGTATATACTTACATAATATATCTAAATTTCTATGTATTTTGACTGTTTCTGGCTGAAAATAAAGAAAAAATATTAAAAGTTATGGTTCATTTCGAAAACAACATAAGTCCACAAACTTAAAAGCTTAATATCAAAAAAGACGCAACATTTTAGACTTTTATTTTCTTTCACAAAAATGCATTTATAACCCATAATAAAATATAATATTACCGCAGAATATCCAACTATTAATGGAAAGATTTTTACATTTCCTGAAAAATTTACCCATTGTAACATATTGTTTTCGCAATGACCGATTCAATTAATGTACAATTTTTATAAAAAAATTTTAACATCAAACCGGTATAACTTTAATACCAAAAAATAAATATAAAGTAATCTAATCTAACAAACTTTGTTTGGAAGTCTATAAATTAAGTTTTAAAATGGGATTGATTTTGTAAAGCTCATTTGCATGCGTATAGAAGCCAAGTTACAATAGCATATTGCGAGTTAGAGCCTTAAAAATAATTTATTGTTTATAATAATTTTTTGCCCACTCGGATCAAAATTCACCCTCGAAATTAGTAATCAGCAACCAAAAATTCCGTTGATTTTGTCCATCAGAATTATTGAAATGGCCACGGTGATCCAGTTGGCGCCTAGACTATTTAATTATTTTTTAAATTTTAGTTTTTCTAGGTATTATCCAGATAAAAAATTATGTGAATTAAAAAATTTAAAATATTTCGACCTAAACAAACATATATTATTTATTTTAAAGAATTATTTGGTTAGGTTGATATTTGTTTCACTTATTTATTTATGAATCATGCATGCAGAAGTAAAAATATATGGAATAATGTGCAAATAAATCAGTAGAAATTCGCCATAACCACTGCATTAAAATGCATGAAAGCAAATCGCAAATGCATCGAAATATGTATGTCAACTTTTCCATACTGACTAAACATGGTAAAGATCGTTTTTCGGTCGAGCGGTCTAGCTTTTAACATAGACCAGTTTGTTATGAATCATGTATGAATGTTAATCTGGATAACCGTTAAAAAAGTTTCTCTCTAATGACCAAATATTGATTGTAGGTTGAGTACATAATATTGAATCTTTTCGCTTGTTGTTTTATTTATTTACGCTTTTGGTAACATATTTAAAAAAAATATAGGTATAACTAAAAATAAATTTGATTTGAAAATAGTTATTTATGAAACAGTTCGTGAAGTATGTAATGCTTTTTGGGAACTCACGCGATATTTAGAGCACGAGCGACAACGGAGCGAGTGCTACACATTGCGTAAGTTCGCAAAAAGTACTTCACGCACAGTTTCATACAATATTTTATATACTATTCGATAAACAAATAAAAAAACTGTAACTTTTCGTCACTGGAATTGATTTCTATTCTACAATTTTTAGAACTTTGACATTTAAAAAGCCTAACTACTTTCAAACCACAAAACTCTCAAAACTTTTGTTGTAAGTCATTGCTCATATTGCCATCACCATGACAACGCGAAAGTTAAGGATATTTGATTATATGAAAGTGTGCCAAAAAACCCATTGATAGTGTGCGAAAAAGTAAATCTCATTTAAAATACATTTTTACTTCACGCACACTTTAAACCCTTCGCGCACTGCTATCTATAATGACAGTTTTCACAAACTAAAAACTGATACATAATATGACATAGAGTAGATAAAATACTTTATCTACGATCTATGTCATATATAAAATACTTTACCTATGTCATGTGACTCATGTGTATAAGTTTTTAGTTTGTGAAAACTGTCATTATAGATAGCAGTGCGTGAAGGGTTTAAAGTGTGCGTGAAGTAACAATGTGTTTTAAATGGGCTTTACTTTTTCGCACTGTTTTTGACACACTTTCATATAATCAAATATCCTTAACTTTCGCGTTGTCGTGGTGATGACATAATAAGCAATAAATTACAACAAAAATATTGACAGTTTTGTGGTTTGAAAGAAATTAAAATTTTTAAATGTCAAAGTTCTAAAAACTGTAGAATAGAAATGAATTCCAGTGACGAAGAGTTACAGTTTTTTTATTTGTTTATCGCAGATAAAATATTGTATGAAACTGTGCGTGAAGTACTTTTTGTGAACTTGCGCGATGTGTAGTACTCGCTCCGTTGACACTCGTGCTCTAAACATCGCGTGCGTTCGCAAAAAGCATACTTCACGAACTGTTTCATAAATAACTATTTTCAACCAGCGTGCAAAAATGTCTACTTTTCCGCACGCGTTTTGGTTTAGAAAGTTTTACTTTTCCGCATTAATTTCCGCATTACTTTTCCGTATTACTTTTCCGCACTGAATTTAGATATTTTAATATGTTTTAATGAAATTAACGCGACAATTCGATAAAATAAAATTATTTTGACATAATATTCGAAAGTCAAATCAGGAGACAATAACAGTGGTTTTGAATCGTCTTCATGGAAACCAAGGTAGTCGTCATGCTAACCAACCATATTGGAAATTTGGTTTTGACAACCTGGTCAAAGAATTAATTTGTGTATGTACTTTCATGTTAGTTAAATTAATTGATTAAGATTTGGTCATTATTTATACGCTCGTAGAAAAATATTGTTCCTAACTCTTGCGGAAAGTCATACTTTTCCGCACTCGACTGCTTGCCGAACTCCGCTTCGCGTCGTTCGGCAAACTGCAATCGCGTACGGAAAAGTATGACTTTCCGCACTTGTTAGGAAAATAACTATTTTGGTTTTGTCAAATGATGTTGAACAATAGAACAATATAGTGAAACGAAAATAACCAAACTCAAAGAAAGAGTTTCTCTCTCTCTCTCTCTCTTTCTCTCTCTTTCTCTCTCTATCTCTCTCTCTCTGTCTCTCTTTCTCTTTATCTCTCTATCTGTATCTCTCTCTATCTATCTCTTTATTCTTTGGTGGACTCTGCTATAGAGCTGTTTGGTGACCTTTAGCTCATTTAAAATTGAATTATTTGTCCGGTGGTCAGGCCATGGAACGACATTTTTTTTGTTAGGTGCTTCTCCAACAGAATATTTTAGTGGTATCTATCTTTCTTCTTTTCGAATGTCCGTATTGGGAATATTACGCAGTTGATCAACCTCGTTTTTAGAGTTCGAGTGAAATTTGAGAATCTTTTCATATTTTGGTCATCTTTTCTACAGCGACTTTTGCTAGATCACATCTACGTTTTATTTCTTCCTTTAGTAACCCTGTGGTTGTGATAAACGATCGCAGATAGAAGTATGAACTCACAACTTTAAACCGGTCAATCGTGGTTTTGTGTAGATGATTGTTATGTAGTCTATCCACAATCATGATCTTTGATTGATTCACCATATTAGTACGTAAAAATTATATATTTTGAAGTATAGCCGACAACGTGGAGACTTAATAACAATATTATTTAAAATATCAAAATTCAATTTCGGAAATCTCGACGAAATGTTTACCATAAATCAAGATGAATGCCTCAGAAGTCATCAGTTTCAACTCAAAAAAGAGAACATTTCTACGAGACCAAGACCAATCTTCCTACCAAATAGAGTGTTCAAGATTTGGAATAACCTCAGTGATAACATTTTCTCGGTCCCCTCTACCAACACGTTTTAAAACAGACTTTTTTATAATAGCTGAACTATTGTTTTTTTTTATGTAAACCAGAATTTGATTGCTTTTTGTTCTTATATTGTATCTACTAGTAACATATATATTATATCGGGTGTTCTACAGCATTCGCCGTTTCCCGCATCCTATTCGCCATGTTTTTCGGTCACGAATATCTTCCTCGTTGAGTTGTCTACTGTTCATTGCTTTCTCTAAATCTTGTAACCATGTTCTCTTCGGTCTGCCTCTTTTTCTTCTCTCGGGTGGTGCATACTGGATCATTTTCTTGGGCCATCTTGTTGGTCCCATTCTCTGGACGTGCCCGTACCATATCAATCTTTTTTGTTCTATTCTGTCTATAATATCATTTTCTACTTCCATTCTTTCTTTTATTTCTTCGTTTGGGATATGCTGCAGTTTAGATATTCTGCAGCTTCTTCTAAGCTCGTCCATTTCTAAAGCTTGTAGTCGTTTGTTTTGTCGGTCTTTTACTTCCCACACTTCCGAGTTGTACAGGACAATTCCTTTCACGATAGTTTGGTAGATTTTTTTCTTTGTCTGATTTTGCAATCCTGTACTCCACCAAATGCCATGCAGCTGTTTTATAGCTTTTCTTCCTTGACTTATTCGATAATCTATATCTTGATCGCATGTGGAGTGTTTGTCAAAAATAGAACCTAGATATTTAAATTCATCACATCCTTTTATGTATTCCCCTTCTAAATCTAAGTCTTCAGTATCACCTTCGACTACAAGGTATTCAGTTTTCTCCATGCTCATTTCCAAGCCCTATTTTCGGTACTCCTCTTTCAATTTTCTAATCATGTAACTGGCGTTATCTTTATCAGCAGCAATCACAACTTGGTCGTCAGCAAATAGCAACGTATACAAATAAGAATCTCCTACTGCTATTCCCATTGTTTGGCATTTCCTAGTCCAATATTTTAACACATGTGTAAGGTAAATTTTAAATAAAGTGGGCGACAGACAGCATCCCTGCAAAAGACCTTTCGAAGTTTCAAAGGTATTTGAAAGTTTCGTTCCAATTTTAATTGCTGTTGTTGCATTAGCATAGAGATCTTTTATTGTTTGGATGTATTTTCTATTTAAAGTGGTTTGTTGTAATACCTCAAACATTTTTTCTCTGGGAACGGTATCGTATGCTTTTTTAAGTCTACAAATACCATGTGAGTTTCTAGATTTCTAGCAGAACGTTTTTCTAGTAATTGCCTTATGCAGAAAATGTTATCTGTGCATGATCTACCTGCCCTAAATCCACTTTGTTCTTCGGAATCTTGCCACTCCTTTTCTATCCGTTTCTTTATTATTCGTCCGTACAGTCTTCCAACTGAGCTGGTCACACTAATGCCTCTGTAATTATTACAATTTTTTCTACCACCCTTTTTGTATATAGGGGTAGTTATGGAGTTTTTCCACTCAGAGGGCACGCCTCTATTGCCTGAAAGGCATCCGTTGAATATTTCAACTAAAATTTCTTTTGCCTGTGTCGTGCTGTGCTTAATAAGTTCAATTGGAATACCTCCAGGACCAAGAGCTTTATTGTTTTTCATTTCTCTTAACGTTAGTTCTAGTTCTTGAATAGTTATATCTTCTAGTTGTTCCAGGTTGTTTGGGGCGATGATGGTTTGCCTTACATATTCCTGTCTATTCTCTTGCAATAGGTTTCTAAAGTATGTTTCTCACTCGTTTATACTTATAAGGGATATCTGGCATCTTTCTTGTACGTTTTGTCTTATATTTGATATTGTTCTCCAAGCTTCTCTGCTTTTTGTTCCTCCCATAAGAGTGTCTATTTCTTCACATTTCGTCAGCCACATATTTTCTTTGGTTTTAATCACTTCTTTTTTTGTTTCCATTCTTATTCTTGCGTAGATTTTTTGGTCTTCTGAGCAATTGGTACTGAGCCATTTTTGATATGCTTCTTTTTTTTCCCTCGTCTTTTCTTTTAAAGAATCTGTAAACCAAGGGTGATGAGTGTTATTTGAGGATTTTTCCCCTAACGCTTCGAATGCAGCTTCATGTAAGCACTTTTTTAGCCGATCATATTTTTCATCTGCTGTTCTTGTATTAAACTGTGTATTCTTTTGGCTCAGCCTTAACTTAAAAAGAAAGGAGAGTGAATTATCTTTCAGTGCATCGATGTTGTATTTGTACTGAGGCGGGTGTTCTTCTGTAATCTCTTCTTGGGTTTCTTCAATTTTGTTGTTTAAGATATATGGAAAGTATAGATCTGCTCTGAGTAAAAAGTGGTCAGTTCCACAGTCTGCACCTCTATAGACTCGTACATCTTTCGTCACAATTGATGACCTCTGCTTCATGATGACGTAGTCTATAATCGATTTCAATTGTCGGGTTGAATCTACTAGTAACATACTTATGTAATTTCTTTGTTTTTGGGCATAATAGGGACTTGTCCCTCTGTTCTTGCTTATGTATAATAATATTAACATACATACATCAAAAATAATAGTTTACAAAAGAATTAAACTAGATGCCAAGCTCTTTGATTGTATATCAGTTTATGCTCCTGAAAATAACAGATATGGAAACACAAAAGAAAGCTTCTATCAACGCCTAAAAAATACAATGAACAAGATACCAAAAATTGAACATATGATCGCTATTTGAACGCAAGTTTCTTTGATAACACTACTATAGTACCAGAAATAAGATAGACTTCAACCACAAATAAAATAGGTGTTAATATTTTTTTCTCGCAAAGATAAATAGGACTGCAGGCCTTCTTTAATGTGGCATGTGGAAAACTAATGTAGTTGAGCTCGTCTCTCAAAGTGTTACCAGTCAATTGTGGTGGCATTTGTGTGACACTGGAAATCCAGCCTAACGTTAATTAGGAAGAGAGCGCTCTACAACTGCAGCTCAAGACCGATTTTTAGTGTTAACCGCTAGAAGACAACCAACAATTACAGCACCTGAATTGGTTAGCGACTTGTAGAGTGCACACCAGATAACCATAGGCTAAGATACTGTAGGAAATCGTCTCCATGAAGCTAGTCTCCACAATTGAAGGCCATTGAGTTGTCCACTTATCTCCAGAGGCAATCGCGCTGTAAGATTAGAGTTGTGTCAAGAATATAAAAACTGGGATGCAAATGATTGGACTACGGTTTTATTCTCCGACGAATCTAGATTTGGATTTCATCCAGATTCTCGTCGAGTAAGAGTGTGGAAACGACCTGGAAATGCAGAACGCTTAAAACATGTTCAGGACGTTTACACATACAAAGGTGTGGTGCAGTAATTGCAGGGAGTGGAATAATAGTCGGTAGCACAACGGACCTCCTTTTTCCAAATCGCTTCCTTAGAGCCCAGCGGTATCTTGACACCATTTTACAACCTGCCATAAAATTTTCACCTCATGATAATGCTCGTTCACATTTCGCACGCCCAGTGACATACTGGCTTACCAACGAAGGTATCGATGTATTACCTTGGCCAGCATAATCCCCCGGCCTGAATCCCATGGAGCATGTATGGGACACGCTTCAACGAAGAATTATTCCACATGTGGGTAACCTACACACGTCTTTTTGTTTCAAAAAACGTCTGATAAAGAAATGTACAAATATACCTCAACAGGGTATTGTCAATCTCATTTTGTCTATGAACGACATACATGTAGATCCTTAATAAACCAGGGTGGACGCGATACCTTATATTCATTCTGTTTTTTTTTCTTTTGACGACCATATTTTTTGTGGTTACCTATTTTTTTAAATGATACTTCTCTATATTTTTGACTATATTATTTTCGAAAGGCATTCTCGTTCTTTTTGACATTTCAACAAATTTTGTTATATTAAATACTACAAAATACTACAATTATTATTTATTCAAAACGATTAAAGAAGAAATTACGTCTCTTTTTAAAAATACCTCTAGACTTTTCCTATGTATGTATTTCAACATTCGCTTTGTTCCAAGAGCTGCAGCAAAAATTTCCTTTGGACTAACAAGTTCCAACTTCTTACTTTGTCCCTTACTTATAAAATATACGTTTATCTACGACTGATACATAATATATGTAATATACTTGTGGTGTTTGCAATATAATGCCATATAATAATCCCTTAGGGATTAATAATGCGGGATTAATAGCTATTAATCCCTCTGGCACAACAATCACAAAATTCACCACGGAAACAAAATAATCAACCTCACAAAGTGTCACTGTCAAACGAATAGTATATTTGACAGTTTGTGTTGAGATGGACGAAAATGAAGAATCTTTTAATTGTACACCAACAGAAATTGTAGAACTAGCTACAGCACAGCATCTACCTTAATACCTGAAACATCGAAATCCATTTATAATAAAACGTACGCAACCTTCAACGAATGGCGTGTTCGAAACAACGCGAAATCATTTTCCGAAAATGTTCTGCTGGCCTATTTCGCTGAATTAAGTGCAAAATATAAACCGTCTTCATTATGGTCATTCTATTCAATGATTAAATCTATGTTGAGAATAAACCATGACGTTGATTTGGAAAAATACGGCAAACTAAGAGCGTTTCTAAAGAGAAAATCGGAAGGATTTCAAGCAAAAAAGTCTTCCACTCTAACCCCAGAGCAAATTAGGAAACTTATTGACAAAGCTCCTGATGAAATTTATCTTTTACATAAGGTAAATATACATATTAATTGTACTATTACTAATTTTAATGTTTTTAACAAATAAAGTTGTTCATTAAAAATCTTAAATTAATTAATTTGTCGTAGATAAAGTAGAGTATACTACTCGTAATGATGGCTCTCATTCCCTCGGAATGTTACTCCCTCGCCGCTAACGCGGCTCGGTTCGTAAATATTCCTCGGGAATAATAGCCATCATTATTGACTCGTGGTATAATCTACTATTACGCAAGCCAATGAGAGCAGGAACAGGATATTACCTCCGAATTATATCCAACTGCATATATTTTAATGAAATTTTGGAAATAGCCTCTACTTATCTCCTAATTCAAAATCTACCCTATGCCGATGTGAGCTTTTATCTTGGGGGTAGTTCCCACCCCTTCAAGATGGTGGGAAATTTTTTGGTCAAAATAACCACAGAAGTGGCTAGAGAACCTAATTCTAAGCAAAAACTGTTTTATAATTTTTTTTTTGAAAACTCGATACTTTCTGAGTTATTCTTGCTTGAAAATAGGCCATTTTCATTGAAAAATGACACCTTTCGGACGGTTTTTTTGCGAATACCTGAAAAACTAGGCATCTAATTAAAAAAACTGTATTAAACGTTTTTGTAGCATATAAAAAAATACAAAGAGATTCGTTTCTTCATGAATCTTCTAGATATAATACAAAAAGGGATATGGTATGTAAAAAGAGTTTGTATTCTTGGTGCATGCTCAAATCGGTGTATTCAACTTGAAATAACAGATAAATGATCGGTGTATAATGCTACCAATACCTTTTGTAGTGTTTGACAAGACCTTTAAAATGAACAATTTTAAAATGTCGATTACATTCAAACAAAGCGAGATATGCTGCAAAAAAAATGTATGGCTAATGCATCTGAAGAAAAAATGAGAAGAATATTTGAGGCACTCAGAGCAACAGTGGCCTTAGCCACAGATTGACCATTTTTAGATTAATATATCAATAAAAGCAGCAACATTAAATCTTCGGATTAACAGGGGTCTACAAGACCTACTTTTATATTTGGCAAAATGGCGCTACATAATTTGTAGCGCCGTCCCATAAACATAATGGAAATACGAATGTAAAGATTGAATTTTTCTTAAAACTTCGCTTTTGGGCTTAAGCCACTGTTGCTCTGAGTGCCTCATTTAACCCGTCAGCCACTAGAATTTAAATGCATCATTTCTCTTCTACAATACCTTTTACTATAGTGTTATTTCTATGTTCAAAAAGTTGGAAGGGTATAAAGTTATTGGTTTTTGAAAAAAAATAGGTCAAATTATAGAGCGCATTTTTAAATTTTCTTAAAAATCTTTTTTTTTCTCCATGTAACTTGAAAATGATAAGACACACAGGAATGAAAAACAAAACAAAATTTGTATCAACAAAAAACCCTACATTTTTGTACGGTATTTATTTTTCCCATCTCTTATCATTTTCGAGTTACATGGAGAAAAAGAAAATTTTTAAGAAAATTTAAAAATGTTATCTATAGTTTGATCTTATTTTTTTTTCAAAAACTATTCATTTTAAACATGTCCAACTTTTTAAACATAGAAATAACACTAGAATAAGAGGTATTTTAAAAGGAAAACGATGCGTTATATTCTGGTGGAAGAAGGGTTAAACAGTGGTGGTAAATTAGTCATCAATTTTTTTTGCAGCATGCCTCGCTTAGTTTGAATGTAATCAACATTTAACATTGCTCATTTTAAAGGTCTTTTCGAGTATACAAAAGGTATTGGTTACATTATACACCTAAAATCGACCGTTTCTCTGTTATTTCAAGTTGCTAACACCGCTTTGAGCATGCACAAAAAAAACAAACAAATTTCACCTACCATATCTCTTTTTGTATTATAACTAGAAGATTTATAAAGGAACTGATCTCTTTGTTTTTTTATAAGCTACAAAAATGTTTTATGCAGTTTTGTTAGTTAGATGCATAGTTTTTAAGGTATTCGTAAAAAACCGTCTGAAAAGGTGTAATTTTTCAATGAAAATGACCAATTTTCAACCAAGAATAACCCAAAAATTATTGAGTTTGAAAAAAATTGTAAAACGGTTTTTGCTTAGAATTACGCTCTATAGCCACGTCCGAAGTTATTTTGACCAAAAAACTTTCCACCCCCGAGAAGGGGTGAGAATCGCCACCAAAAGCGCCATAGTATACAGGGTAGACTTTGTTTCTTGAGCTATTCCCTACATACTGTGAAAATATCAAGTAAGTAAATGTAGTAGGATGGAATTCAGAGCCAAATATCCTCAATGACTACTCTAGTTACCGAATTAAAATAAACCAAAAAAGGGAAGGTAACTCATCTCTGCTGAATAGATCAATTAACTGAAAGGGACAACCTAGGTAAAAAAGAAAGACATATCCAGAATACACTATGACGCAAGACAATCATTTAAATAAAAAATTGTAAGAAACTATATGATTTACTTATTTCTATAAGTAAATAAAAAAATGTTGCGGTAAATACTTGCAAATGGGGCTGAATTATTTACAAGTCTTAACCCTTCAGCGAAGAGTTGAGACCTGCCACTCCCAAATGAAAGTATAACACAAAGCTTTGAAATTTTTATTGAGAACATTAAAACCCTACATATACCTTTCCTAATCATACAAACATCATTTCTCTGCAAATTAAAGAACAAAAGGATATACGGAACTTAAAATAGCTCGCTTATGGTCCCCAATCGAACGAATGTGAATTTTTATTTAATAACTTTATGCGACATCTGTATGTACTTATACGTTTGATAAGAAATTACCTCTGTGATTCCCCAAAACACTGTATTACTACTGTGAGAATGAAAGAAGAGTTTTTTATGACCAATTAGGAGACGTACTGAATAATATTCTAGCAGAGGAGAAAGTTATAGTAGGAGGTGATTTCAATGCATATGTGGGCCAAGCCAAGACTGGATATGAAACAATACATGGGGGATTAGGCTTTGGAACTAGAAATGAAGCTGGAGATGACATGCTTGAATTAGCAACAGCATTGGATATGGCGATTGTTAACACATTCTTTAAAAAGAGAGAAACTCCACTATTCTTTAAAAAGAGAGAAACTCAACTTATATCTACAAAAGTGGACAACATCAATCCCAAATAGACTACTTCATGATAAGGAAAGAAGACATACGTGAATGCAAGGACTGCAAGGTAATAGTTAGTGAGACAGTAAGCCAACAACATAAGCTGCTTGTTCTGGACATCGAAGTAAAAAGGCGAAACTAAACAAAAATATCGAAGAGGACCACAAAAAATCAAGTGGTGGATGCTAAAAGATGAGGAAGAAGGTCTATTCAGGGAAAGAATAGTAGAAAAAATATGTTGGAACATGAAAGGAAGCCCTAACAGCAATAGTTTTAAGTACCTAGCATCGGTATTACAGAGTAATGGAGAAATATATGAAGATGGATGAAGTGGAAAGAAGCGAGTGGTGTGTTGTGTGACAGAAAAATTCCAATGAAGCTAAAGGAAAAATTCTATAAAACAGCCATAAGACCGGCTATGATGGACGGAACTGAATGTTGGGCAGTGAAAAAGAAAGAGGAACAACGAATGCATGTGGAGGAAATGAGAATGCTTAGATGGATGAGTGGAGTGACAAAGAAGGATAAAATTAAAAATGAGTATATTAGGGAAAGTCTAGGTGTGGCACCAATTGATGCCAAAATGAGAGAGCTTAGGTTAAGATGGTTTGGTCATGTTCAACGTCGAGGCGTTAATCACCCAATACGAAGAATAGCTGAAGTGCAGATTCCTGGAAGGAGTAGGAGAGGAAGACCAAAAAAGACCTGGGGGAGACGATAAGGCAGGACATGTTGGTAAAGGGGATTAACATTGATATGACCCAAGATAGAATTGTGTGGAGAAATGCAATTAGGGAAGCCGACCCCGCATAGGGCTAAGGCAAAGAGAATGATGATGATTGTAGTATGTTTTGTTTTTAAAATAAAAGTTTTCTTTCATTTTGTGGAGTTTAATTTAGTAAAAATAAAATTTAAGTTTCAATAATATTTAAGGGACGGCATTTAGAAGACTTGCAACATATTGAAAATATATACCGCACGGCTCTGGCAGGAACTAAGAGAATAATATGAGACAGCCTCAAAGAAAAATCTAACACAAGCAAATAGCACAGAGAAAAGACGGAAAAATATTAGAATCCATTTGGAATTCGGCTAAATAGAACAGAGGGAAACAAAAAGAAGGAAAGAGTGGTCCGATGCACAATGCGAAATCAAACAGAAAATTCAAGCAAGAAATAAATGGATGTAGAAGAACATCACAGAAACAACTACAAAGAAAAAATAATGTAGCCGACCAATGTTACAAGAACAAAAAAGCTGTGGATGGTAGAGTTGATAAAAGACCTAAAAAAAGAATAGTAATGACAGCGCTAAACAATTTGGATACCAAAAAGTCAACAACGGAAATGCAGATCGGTATAGTCAAAATTGACAATAGGTCGTGGGAAACACACTTCACAGAACTATATATATATATGTAATGAAAACCCTGAAGAGGGAGAATGCGTATCGGAAGATATGAGAGATAATGTAGTAGGGATACCAACATGTATCCCTACATGTAGTAAGAGATAATGTAGTTAGTTCAGAGAAATAAGGAAAAAAAAATATCGTGTTGGTGACACAACCCTCTCCAGGCCCAAATCAAATTTTTTTGAGTAGTATGGACATCTATAATAATAACCTATATGTTTCCTGTAGCCGATTTTGATGATATACATAGTTATAAACAAATGAAGATCAAAAAACCGTAAATTTTCGGTTTTTTCGTCTATAACCAAAAAGTTAAGTATTTTAAACAAATTTGAGAATGAGAAACTTATATATCGTATAAAAAACTTCGATATGACGTTCGCTGAATAAGTCTATCCTTATTGGTTGCTTAGAAAATTGCAAAATGAATCATAAATTTTGAGTTTATATAAATATTCATAACTTATGTAAAAAAATAACTTATAACGTTCTTATTACACAAATTGCTGAGACTTGTGGTGCTTAAATTATATTTTAAATTTCAAAGCAATTGGTCAAATAGTTTAAAAGTTATTTAATTTGTTTTTCCCAAATTAATTTTTTTTGCAACGCTAAAAGTCAGAAAATGGTGAAGTTACACTAAATACTTTGGATAGTTTATGAAAGAAGAAGATTTATACTATTAATTTAATTAAAAAAATTGACAAAAAATAATTCTAAATACTGCAAAATTATTTTGAAAAAACATGTGAATTAAAAAAAGGGTGGGCTAACTTCGTCCCTAATTGTCCTAGGACAATTGTTTTTTTTTCTAACTGTGTATAAAAATTCAGTCTTTCCAAATCTTAAAAAATAATGTTCCTACGGGTAACGGTTAAAAAGTTATTCTAATTGATTTTAAGTAATCAAAAAATCGACGTATTTTTGCAAAATAATTTTACACTGTTTAAAATTACTTTTTGACATTTTTCTTAATTAAGTCAATAGTATAAATTTTCTTCTTCCATAAACTGTCAGAAGTCTTACTGTAACCTCATAATTTTCTGACTTATAGTGTTGCAAAAAAAATGAATTTGGGATAAACAAATTAAATAACTTTTAAACTATTTGACTAATTGCTTTGAAATTTAAAATATTATTTAATCCCCACAAGTCTCAGCAATTCGTGTAATAAAAAGGCTCTAAGTTAATTTTTACACATGTTATGAATCTTTATAAAAACTCAAAATTTATGATTTATTTTGCAATTTTCTAAGCAACCAATAAGGATAGACATATTCAGCGAACGCCATATTGAAATTTTTTAGACGATTTATGAGTTTGTTACTCTCAAATTTGTTTAAAATGCTTAACTTTTTGGTTATAGACGAAAAAAGTGAAAATTTTCCGTTTTTTATTTTCATTTGTTTATAACTATGTATATCATCAAAACCGGCTGCAGGAAACATAAAGTTTATTAATATAGATGTCCATACTACTCAAAAAATTTGGTTTTGGCCTGGAGGGAGATGTGTCACGAGAAAAATCTAATTTCTCTGGACTAAGTAGGGATATGGATAATGTAGGTTCTGGACAATATTGATGCCGAGCTAATTAAAACAGGCGGTCATAAACTCATAAGTAAAATCCATCAATTAATATAAAAGGCCTGGCAACAAGAAATAATGCCGAAAGAATAGTGTGGTAGTACTATCGTACCCATACACAAAAAAGGAAAAAAGGAATCATGCATGAATTACAGAGGGATCACACTAATCACCACTACGTATAAAATATTGACTTCGATATTATTAAAAAGATTAGTACCATACGCTGAAGAAATAGTTTGTGACAATCAGTGTGATTTCAGGCCTGGCAGATCGACTATTGATCAAATATTTACAATAAGACAAATGCTTGAAAAGTATTGGGAATATAATCAGGACGTTCATCAGATCTTTATAGACTTCAAACAGGCTTATGATTCAATTGATCGTGCAACATTATGGAAGGCAATGATTGAGCTCGGCGTACCCAAGAAACTAGCTGCGGTAACACAAACGTGTGTAAGTAACTCCTTTGCACAATAGAATAGGGGGAAAATATCAAACGCTTTCTGCGTAAATTCTGGACTGAGACAGGGAGATCCGTTGTCCCCATTGTTGTTTAATCTGGCCTTAGAATATGTCATGCGGAAAATATATCACAAAGTCAAACCAGATATAACTGCTCGGGGAGCAAAAATCATACTCGCCTTTGCCGATGACGTAGACGCAGTAGCACAAACAACATTAGAAATTAAGGATATTTTCTCGAGCTTTGAATAAGCTTCATTAAACATCGGTCTCAAAATAAATGAAGACAAAACAAAATATATGGTCGTCTCAAAACAAGAACGACGGCGAATAAGGCAAAACATTAATATAAACGATCACAACTTTGAAGTTGGTAAAGAATTTAAATATCTAGGAGCAACAATCACAAATAACAACAAATTAGAGCGAGAAGTTGAAACGATAATAATGGCAGGAAACAGATCTTTCTTTGCAATGCAACATCTAATGAAGTCAAAACTTCTTTCACGAAGTACAAAAATCCAGATATATAAGACCATAATACGACCAGCAGTCGCGTATGGAAGCGAAACATGGACGCTAACAAAAAGAGAAGTTAATAAATTGCTGGTGTGGGAACCTAAAATCCTTCGAATGATATATGGCGCTTGCAGAGAGAACGTGACAAACGAATGGAGGCGCAGATACGATAACGAGCTAGATTCTCTATTCGGAAAAGAAAATCTAGTCAGATATATAAAGGCCAATAGACTCAGATGGGCAGGGCATGTGATAAGCAGTAACGACAATCGCATTATAAACAATGCGTTCTGGGAAAGGCCAGATGGAAGAAGGTCTGTAGGGCAGCCTAGAAAAAGGTGGAAAGATGCACTCAAAGAAGATCTAAAGAAAATGGGAGTGCGACAATGGGAATTAGTGGCACAGGACCGACAAACATGGAAGTCAATAGTAAATGCGGCAAAGACTCACGAAGAGTTGTAGCGCCATTGATGATGATGATGATGATACCAACATGATGAATATTTAGGCATCATTCAAAAAAATGAATCAGGAAAAACACCTTTCCCAAATGAAATTCCCAACATGTTAATTAAAAACGGAAGGAATAATTTCGAAAACAAAGCAGAAGAAATGCCCGAGGATTGGAAAGAAGACAGAATTATACCAATATTTAAGAAAGGGGAATTAACAGACGGTAAGAACTAAAGAGGAATATCTCTACTGAGTACAACATATTATAAAATTCTAACAGGCCTCATCGGACAAAAACTCACTCAATTCACAGAGACAAACATTGGGGACTACCAACAAGGATTTAGAGAAGACAGGTTCACCCGAGATACGATCCACATAATTACACAATCATTCTAAAAATGACTCGAATACATCATAGAACTCCATACCCCGCACCCTATTCGTAGACTTCAGACAAACCTTTGCCTGTATTGTAAATTACTGTAACTGTAAATTATTTATTGAAATAAAAATTCAAGATATACCAGCAAAGCTGAAGTAACCAAACTAACAAAAATGACTATTCTATCTGGATCTTGAGCTAAAGTAACGACAGAGGAAAGTAGCACAAAACCAATTGCAATAGAAACAGGAGTACGACATGGCGATTCCCTGTCCACACTATTTAACATAGCAGTAGAAGGAGCAATTAAGGCCAGCGGAATTAAAGGAACTATAGCCATTGACATCATAAGAATAGACTAAATAAGGTATGGGCCCCTCTGTGCATCGAGATATAACGCGAAAATCAAGGATCTCATTGGTCAATATTCACTTTGAGTGGTCTAGCTAAAATTTTCTGTCATATGCGCGGTATCGCTTGGTAAAAAGAGATATAGATACACCACTAATCAACTGCTCGTGCGTTACACTATTTTGCTCAGTATGTCTTGTCTATTCTTATTATGTCTATGACTAGAGCCCACACCTCAACACAAACAGTTGCATATGCAGATGATATAGGTAGTTCTTATGATATATTAAATCAATAAAAGTTTCTTTAAAGAAATACGCACTTCTTATTTTTTCAATAATTTTCATTTTAAAAATCCACAAGGAAAAGAAAATTTTTTCCTGTAGTTGGCTGTACACCATCAATCACAAAAATTGAAAAAATTCTTTGTAAAAGGTATAAAATTTTATTAAAAACCCCTTTAAGGGCTACATCACAAAAAAACATTTTCGATTTTATAAAAAATCATCATCAGTGTTAGACAGATTGGATGCCAGCTGAGCCACCAAAGAAATATTAGGGTAAAAACACTTAATATTATATAGATGCATTAAAGGTGCATACTTAAATAAAATGCCTTAGGATAGATACATAGCAACAAGGATAATGTCCTTAGGTAAGGTATTGAACTTCCCAACACGTGGGATGCAAATTTAGTTTTTTGCATTACAATGACTTAATGGCAACTAAACTTTCATTTTGGTCCTCCCAGGCCTCACTCGTGTGTTGCCGTAATTTTATTTCGGCCGATCGCTGAAAGAGTAATTAAATTATAAGAAAACGAGATGTGTATGCGAATTAAGTTTTTGGTGACACGACACGAACCATTGACTGGTCTATCAGAGAGAGAAATTCAACAGAGACTGATAGTAACATAGTGAAGATCGCGAAGAAAATTTGCATGGTCTAAAACGTTGAGGCCATCCGTCGTGCTCTGAGGGTCACCTGCCGTTAAAAACTTTCCCGCTTTCATCCTAACAGATGAAGTCACGTACTAGGTCAAGGAATTGTCACGTCCGAGATTAGCCCAGCCGGAAAGGGAAGTTCGATTTCGGTACGCGACAGCGTCACCAGAGTCGAGTGCCAATGCCAAGCCGGTCTCTACCTCTGCCTCTGCTCCTGCCGGTGCCCCGCCATCGCAGCTATGCCGATGCGGTGCGGTCGCTTCTTTCCTGCAAGCGAATGCAGCAGGTCAGAGAATGCCGCGTATCGAATCGGAGATATTATAAATAGCTCGAAGCAACAACAGAAAACTCAGAATAATCAAGATTGAGAATTGGATAATTGTGTATGACGAGTTGCATGTAATTATTTAAAATTTGTAAATTTTAAATGGTTCTTTACAATGTTCGTTTACAATAAATTCTTTATACTTTAGAAATAATCTAAACAAGCAAAATCAAATCAAGTCCTCATTGGTGTCGTTTGTGTCCGGTGCCAATTGAAACCTCTATACTCTGGGTATAGAGATTTTTGAAGAAAAAGAGCTGACGAAATATGGGAAAAATAGGACAGAAGAGATTTAAGACAAAAAGAAGAGGGGCTTAGCTCAGAAGGACAAATCAAATGGGCAGAGAGACACTAAATCTCAAGTGAGTATTCGGGCAAGCTTCAATACACCGAATATTGGCTTTAGAGAATAAAAGAAAAGATTTAATAATGAAATGATAGTAACTAGGAAGAAAATGAGACCTGTTAATACAAAAACTAATACAACTAGGTAAGACCACTGGAGATAGATCGAGATAAAAGGGACGATAAAGAGAGAAGAAAATGGGCGCCAACTCGGACAACTCAACTTCTGGGGCACAGTATTTGAAAGCTCACTCTTACTTAACTGTAGGGAAAAAGAAAAAAAAACCTAAGTTTTGGTCCGAGCCTTGTGGACCGAAACTTGTGTCCGAGTCTGAGAATATAAATGTTCGCATGATATAATACATGTGCATGTATAATGTGTGTAACACGAAGAGTTTATGACAAATGTATCTTGCCTGTAACTACATATGGACTGAAGACAATGGCATTTACAAAGAAAACTTTAGAGCAGCTCGGTACATCCCAAAGAGCGATGGAGAGGGCCATGCTAGAGATTAGTTTGAGAGACAGGATTCGAAATATCGACATTCGTGAACGAACAAAGATTATTTATGTCGCAGAACGTATAGCAAGGCTCAAGTGGCAATGGACATAGAGATTAACAAACTGGAGACCAAGACAGAACAGGCGAGGAGTAGGCAGACCGCAGAAGAGGTGGACAGATGATATTAAACAAGTCGCGGGCAAGCAGTTGATGAAAATTGCCAGAGTAGAAATCAATGGAAACAAATGCAAGAGGCCTATGTCCAGCAGTGGACGAACAGAGGTTGAAGAAGAAGAAGAAGAAGAAGATATAATATATATGATTCTATTGCACTATCAAATAATGGCTAATTTGAAATGAAACCATCCTCAATAATTTTCACTTTGTCTACAATTTGCTTCCACTCTTCTACATAAAATATTTCAAAGAACTCATCCGACAATAATCGTTGAATAGAATTGAAAGTGAAATCTACAGTTTGTGTTCCATAGCATAATGTTTTAGTGCTGCCCAGACAAGCTCTATCGGATTTAAATCTGGATGATATGGTGAGAGCCTTAATACGTCATGTCCGTTATTTCTAATAATGGAATCAACAACAATATTTGGATTTATGTAATTTCATAAAGGCTTACAGATCTGGTCTGAGAATGTTTGTTAGTAGTAAAAGTAATATTTCTATATTTTAGCCAATCTATCATTTTACTCGTTGTTAATGCGGATGTTGGTGCTTTATCTTCTTGAGTATTATAATAAGGTATATTGTCCATTAAGGTGACACTATTGGGAGTTAGATTACTTAACAATTTTTCTTCTAACCACTTTTTGTAGTTGACAAAATTGATATTATCATGATTATTTCATTCATAGGAGATTCTGACCAATAGAAAGCTACATAAATAAAAATTAAACTGATAATTTTTGATAATTTCTCGTCGTCAAGTATATTACGTCGATCAAGTCAAGTCAAGTCAAGTCAAATTTATTCATCACATGCGACATTATACAAAGTTGTACATGTATGAGACAAGTCAAAGTTACAGACATATATAATGTACATATTAAAAGTATATAAATTAATAAATACGACAAAACATACTTAAAAGTCATTTGTAGAATATGGCTCTAGCTCACAAATGTATTGATGTACACACCTCCGAAAGTTTGGCTGATGTAAATTCATTCGTATATCTATTGGCAATTTGTTAAAGAAACTTATGGCTGCATAATGTGTGCTACCTTCCAACAAAACAGAACGATGCTGTGGAAGCATAAAGTGATTGTCTCTGAATCTTGTTGAATAAATATGGTTAAATTGAAATTTATTGAATTCATAAATTTTGCAATGTAAATACATTATACACGAAAATATATACAGACCAGGAATTGTAAGAATATTATTTTGTCTAAAGATACCTCTACAATAATCTCTAAATTTCATTTTATATATTATCCTAATAGCTCTTTTCTGAAGTACGAATATCTGCTCTAATTCAGAGGTATAACCCCAGACTTCAATGCCATATTTGGCTATTGAGTAAAAATGGGCAAAGTATACTGTTTTTAATATTGATGTATTAAAGAGACGTGAAAGAATTCTCAATGCATAACATGCGCTACTTAATCTGGATTTCAAATTAGAAATGTGGTAAAATCACCTGTTAATATTATAGCCTTACCTTCGGAGACCAGCACATCAAGTATTAGATCCAGTTTTGACATAAAAACATCAATAGAGCCACGTCCAGGCAGATAAATACACAACACAACACAATTAAAAAGGCAATAGTCTATTTCAACAGCACTCACTCCAAAATTATATTTCTCAGATTGAGAACATATATTAGAACGTTCCTTCCAAACCATACCCTCTTTCACATAGATTGAAGACCCTCCATGTTCCCCTTGGTCACGGCAGAAAGATGAAGCCAGAGAAAATCCATTTATATGGTGTAGTTCTAGTTGTTCTTTAGATTTCCAGTGCTCAGTTAAACAGACACATACATTATGTAGACCTTCGCACTGCAGGAAGAACTCTAGTTTTTCAATGCTTGTTGATACACATTGTATATTTTGATGAAGTAAGCCAAAACTTTTTTGATTGATAGTTGAAGCATTTTTACCAACTGTGTCAAAATTAGGAGAATTGAATACTTCTAACTTATCCAATTTAAAACCAGTCTTCTGACTAACACTTGGGATATTTAATAATGTAATATCTGGATCAAAAACTAAGCTTCTTCTGTCTGTTTCTTCTTGTGGTAAAAAAAACGGCTTACAACAGCTCCGTGAGGCCAAACTTCGGGATTCATGGCCTTGTTGAAGTTCCCTGAACATATATTTGCTTTGAACGATGAGTAAATTGTTGGATGTTTCGATTGAATCATTTCACATGTTGCTTCAGGAAAATTCACTTTAATTAACTCGGTTAGAGAGTCAGTTGTAGTTTCTTTATTAATTCTTGTAACATGTAGAGTTGAAATTTTTGGAACACCCTTAACCTCATCGCTATTTCTATTGCTACCTACTATAATTTTTCTTCGTCCGTTAAACTGATGTCGCCTACGCCTAATAGTTTTCCATTCTTGATCATTTTCTGCTTCATTTATAGGTATTTCATCGTTAGTAGGTTTTTCGTCCTCTACTAAATTAATGAACTGATCCATTTTTAATCTGCTTTGTTCAAAAAGTAGTCCTTTCGAAATATCTGTTTTTGTTATTGTTTGGGAATTCCCTTGTTTATTTACGTCAGGTTTTTTCTGAGTAATTACCAGTTCACTTTTTGCTGCTCTGCCCATAAAGTTTTGTTTGTGTTCTTCTTTCTTTTTTTCGGCAATATTTAAATTGGTCTTATAATGTGTTTTGGAGTTCGCAATAGTACTAGTAGATGGCGATATATGTATCTTTGGTGAATCTGAATTCTCTTTTAATTGTTTTAGGAGAAAAATTAGATCTTCTTGTTCTTGGCACCTTTTTTCTAGATGATATGTAAGTTTACTTACAGCGTCAAGTTCCTTTTTAATGGTAATGGTCCTGTCTGATAACGTGTCACAGTG
Source organism: Diabrotica virgifera virgifera (assembly GCF_917563875.1). Taxonomy (NCBI): domain Eukaryota; kingdom Metazoa; phylum Arthropoda; class Insecta; order Coleoptera; family Chrysomelidae; genus Diabrotica; species Diabrotica virgifera. The sequence continues at coordinate 159,898,546 of NC_065448.1, read as the reverse complement.
AGAACAGGTTATGGTATCTACCAAATCACAAGATTTATTGTCGCTCTTGCTGTTTATAAATTCACCAATTTTATTTATATAGGTAATCACTTGTGGATTTGCAACATTCACTGGTACTTTTAACGTCACAATTATGTCGATTAGTTCATTTTTCTTTAATTTATTTAACTCAGTCGTTAACGTGGTTGTATCACGCGCCGCCATCTTTTCTTCTAGGATCAGATTAGCCAAGCGGACTGAGGCGCACGATTGACAAATCTATAGTGGATATGCGGTCGAGGCGATCAAGGTTCGAGCCCCAGCCCGGTGAATAGAAAACTAAAAAGGCTGACGTCGTAGTCTAAAATTCTAAAAAGAATCTACGACTTGGTCTGGAATAAGCTGGGATAAGGGCTTGCGGCTCGGTGACACTCCTCCATAGATCCCTACCGGAAAGGCGTTGACGCCTAAAAAACGGTGTATGTATAAATATATTACGTCAGATGCCCTTCGTTGCTATGAAAAAATACATTCAGTGACATTAATGACAATTAATGTTTTAAAAATTATAAAAGTAATGACTTTCAACCGTCAACTATTTATAACAAATGTGTTTAATTGTACTAATTTGTACTTACATAAATAAATTACAATAAAATTTTGGTTTTGAACAGTTTTATTCATGAAATAATCGCAAAAAATATCACTCGATCTCTAAAATTAATATAGAATTTTTGCCCTGGTGACACTTTGACATAATTTCACTCGCCTTCGGCTCCTGAAATTAAAACTGTCAAAGTGTCACTCGGGAAAATTCAATAATGTTAGAGCTCTTGTGCAATTAATACTGATAATCACCTGATTTTGTTTGGAATTTCCATCTCCCATAAAATCCACCGATAAAACCTGCTTCGTTTAATGCACCCACAATGAACAAGCGTTAGCTCTTGGAGACAGATTTTTTAAATCCACTGTTTGATCCCTCAGTCCAACTATTAATGCGACTATGGCCTGAAAGTAAATTCGTTTCATCAGTAAACACAATAAACCTTTTTTTGTTTCTAAATTGTTTAATCTTTCCCATTCCTGGTTGCACCAACAGATATTAAGCCTAAAGCCAGCCACTCACGATACTGCGGCGTCGTTCCATTTTGTCGAATTCGACTAATTGACAAACATTTTGATCGTGTGTGACCGTGCATCCAACAAAATCGTTACAATGTTACCACAGAGAAACTGGTTTCTATAATACTACAGTACTGCAGAATTGATATCATCGATGATTTTGTCGAACGACACCGCAGTATCGTGAGTGGCCGGCTTTAGACGTACCTTAACCCGGGAGCAGTCGCGCCGTTAGAAAAAATCTAACATTTTATCCTTTTGCGTGATGACTTGATGAAAGATAACATAACTTTCGACTCGTAAGTGCCTCTAGGAAGATTGTAGTAATGAGAAGGAATTAAAAAAAAATTTTAAATTTTTTTGTGGAATTTACGGCTTTGATGCGAACCAATTAGCTTTAAAATTATTAGAAATAGATATTTTTAACATAATAAGTAAACAAAAATATTATAAAATAGAAATTTGTTTTAAATTCGTATTGTTAGATTTTTTCTCTAAGCGCGACTGCTTACGTGATAGAAGTGAGCGCGACTGCTCCCGGGTTAAGCTTAAGGCCATGGGTACATAATTCGCAAATTTTTTACGGCTATCCCTACTTTTTTTGTCTTTACACGGCAAATTACGTGTACCTACCTAGTAAAATTCACACTGGTATGGATATGTAAACATTACTAGAATGTCATTCTACTTGAAAACGTCATCATTAACTTAAAGAGATGGCTTTTGAATGTTCTTGGATAACTGTTACTTGTATAATTGCAAATTATTAATTCAGTTAATAAATGTTATAATTTTTTCACTAAGTATGTATTCAGTGATTGTAATAATTTATATGTACAACAAAAACTAATACTCAATCGAGAAAAGAGGAAAAGTGTTAAAGTGATTTTTTAATAATATATTGTTACTATGGAACGCTTACAATTTTGAACATATTTAACAACAAAATACTTGGATCACAGAATATATTATCCTGATGTATTCTCTGCTTGGATCTTCCACAAATAATACACAATATAGTTATTTTCCTAACAAGTGCAGAAAGTCATACTTTTCCGCACGCGACTGCAGTTTGCCGAACGACGCGAAGCGGGAGTTCGGCAAGAAGTCGAGTGCGGAAAAGAGACTTTCTGCAAGCGTTAGGAAAAATATTTTTTCTACGAGTCTTTAAAAAATGACCAAATTTTAATCAATTAATTTAATTAATATGAAAATACATACACAAATTAATTATTTGACAAGGTTGTCAAAACCAAACTTTCAGCATAATTGGTTAGCATGACGACGATCTTGGTTTCCATGACGAAGATTCAAAGCCACTGTTATTATCTACTGACTTGACTTTCGAATATTATGTCAAAATTATTTTATTTCATCGAATTCTCAGTAGTAATTGCACAAGAGCTCTAAAATTCTATAGTAATTTTAGAGTTCGAGTGCAATTTGTTGCGATTATTTCATGAATAAAACTGTTCAAAACCAAAATTTTATTGTAATTTATTTATGTAAGTACAAATTAGTACAATTAAACACAAAGTTTTTATAAATATTTGACGATTGAAACTCATCACTTTTATAATTTTTAAAACATTAATTGTCATTAATGTCACTGAATGTATTTTTTCGTAGCAACGAAGGGCATCTGACGTAATATACTTAACGACGGGCAATTATCAACAATTATCGATATAATTCAGATTTCTGTAGCTTTTTATTAGCCATATAGCTTATAAGGCCATATTAACATATCTAAATTAACACGCGTGCGGAAAAGTAACACGCGTGCGGAAAAGTAAAACTTTCTAAACTAAAATGCGTGCGCGAAAGTAGACATTTTTGCACGCTCGTAGAAAAAATAACTTTTTATTAAGTTCACGTCTTAAATCAATTATTTATCAAATACAATACTTTTATGTATATCAATATTATTTAATCAACAACCCAAAATATTCCCGATGCCATGTCAAATATTTAAAATTGTCACTAATTGTCACTGTCTGACTGACAATAGGCTGACAATATTCTATTCGACTGAGGGCGTTGTAAGACAAAGATAGATTTGGAAAATATTACCACGGACATTGTGTTCATTTTTTTCGAATTCTGAAAAATCCAATAAATATTTTTGAAAAAGTTAAACGCAAAATGAAAGACTAAATTATTACCTAGGACAGAAAGTCCCTTAGAATAAATAAAAAGTTTATTTTGAATGAGATATTTGAAATTAAAAAGCACACTAAATTTTCTCTTAGTTTCTCACTTCTGTAACTTATTAAAATAAACATTATAGAAGTTCTCAGGGACTCTAGGCTCTCACTAATAACGTAATCTTTCCTTCTGCGTTTAAATTTTTCAAAAATACTTATTTTTCTCAGGATTCGAAAAAAATTAATCATCATTTGAATAGCCTTGCAGCCGAAAATACGTACCCATCTTCTTAAATATAAATGTAAATATTTTTGCTGGTGCGACACTAGCGTCTAATGCCATTAATTTTCGCATTATTTGACATATTTTTAATGCAAATAATGCGATAGTTCGGTATAAGATGCTCGTGTGGCCCCAGTATTAAATTATAAACTGAGCTTAGCTAAGCTCGAGCTTTACACCGCAGGTGTTTTATATCATGTTTTTCCATCAAAATTTTTCGATTATTTTCTATTTTTTTTTTTTTCAACAAAAGCCGAGATTCCTAATTTTCAATCGCGTACTTTCATTGCCTCCTTTACCTAACAACTCATGTTGTTAATAGATCTTCCGTTAATTATTATTATTCCTTCGCTTTGAGATATTAATGCTTCTTCAAAAATGGCTTCACTATATATTACATTAAATAGTAATGGATACATAATACATCTCTGCCTAACACCTCTCCTGATTTGAATTTCTGGACTAGGTTCGATACCCAAAATTTTAACGCAGAGTATATTATTATTCATGAGCTGAGCAAGTAGTCCAAGTAATGAAGCTTAAAATAGGACAAAACCTCGCAATTTTTACAGAATGAATCGATTTGTTTGAAAATTTGAGAATAAGTAGTAGATAGTCCAAGGATCAAAATCTATATAATGCTGAAAGGCGCTTACTTGTAAAAACATTCATTCTAAGCAAAAAAAGTTCTATACATTTTTTTGATAAAATTAATAGTTTTCGATTTATTCGCTATCGAAATTGTTAGTTTTATATCGAAAAAATCAATGTTGTTAATAAGTTTTCGGCTAATAACTCCAAAAGTTTTCGTTTTATTAAAACAACTTTTCTTAACAAAAATGTACGTTTTGAAACAGTAAACAAAACTGTTTCTTTTAGTTTTTTTTAAGACCAATAGTAATCGAGCTATACATTATTAAATATTAGCTCTTCTTCTTCAAATGCTAAATACTGTAGTTTCAACGTCAAAAGACGGGAAAACTATGCATTTTTCGAGGATAACTTGTTCAAACTAATTTAAAGCATTTTAAAATATCTATCTCCAGAAATAAAAACAAAGTCATTAGCACAAAAATTAAGTGACGTATATTGAAAAGAATGTTAGTCCCTACCTTTTTCAGCGAAAAAGTGATCCGAAGCAACCTCCTAATCACCACCCTAATTAAAATTTGTCATTAGCCTTATTTGATCTTCTTTATTTTTATATTAATAATAGGTTCTAGAAGTTTGACCGTCTTAGAATGATTGATTTTTAAAAAAAAATGGAGTTAGAAAAGAATAACAAATTTTTGTAGTTTGGATAAAAATGGCCTTTTATTCAGAATAGAAAGATTAGCATCAGAGACACGAAAAAATGTTTAGATATTAAATTTTAGCTTATTTAATTCTAAAACGACTGGTTTGCAAAAATTCTTACTACTGCAAAAATTGAGTGAGCTATTGATAATTAAAACGTGTAATAACATGCAAAAACCACCTTTACCAACCCTTTCAAAGTCACCTCTTTCTGCGACTGAGGATTTTAAAAAGAATTAATATTAATATGCTTATAGACCTTATAAAAACCTATAAAATTCTGTTTTTTTCCAAACTTTCTAAGATAAAAAATAGAAAAGTTACGGTTAAAAAATCAATATATTTTTTGAAAAAAAAAGGAGAAATCCAATTGGAAGCATAATAATGTAAGTTAGCGATGGTTTTAGTCATTGGCCTTATTCATTCTTCTTTATTTATGTATTATTAATAGATTCTAGAAGTTTGACTGGCTTAGAAAGATTAGTTTTTAAAAAACTGGAGTTAAAAGCGAATAACGAATTTTTGTAGTTTGGTAAAAATGTCGATTTCTTCAGAATAGAAAGATTAGCATCAGAGATACGAAAAAATGTTTAAATATGAAATTGTAGGTTATTCAATTCCCAAGAAATTGGTTTGAAAAAATTTTTTCTACGGCAAAAATTGAGTGAATCGTAAATTAGTATATTATTGAAAAACACTTATTTTTTCGATATAAAACTAACACTTTCGATAGCGAATAAATCGAAAACTATTCATTTTATCAAAAAAATGTATAGAACATTTTTTGCTTAGAATGGATGTTTTTATCAACTTTTGCGGTCAAAATATAATAAAAAATTTCCACCCCCGGAATGGGATGGCAACCACCCCCATAGTAAATGCGCCTTTCGGGATCATATAGATTTTAATTCTTGGACTATCCACTACTTGTTTTCAAATTTTCAAGCAAATCGATCCATTCTGTAAAAATTGCGAGGTGAAAAGCTTCAGTTCCTGGACTAAAGCAAAATTTTTTGTTTTCGATTTTTGTATATTGTGTCTATTAACCTATTAATTTTTGAAGTCACATTATCAATCTAGATTTACGATAGTTTATTCATACGAATTGTCGAATGGAATGTCAATTTATCCAAATAAATTAGCGGTTGACCACCGATTTATTTTGTATTGATTTTGCTGAAATATTACAGATTTAGTCAGACAACTAATTTATGGATTATGAAAACACTCACTATTTCCGAGGTTTGTAATTGCGAAATCAAAATAATCTGTTATGCTTGCGATACATGTTAAAAATAATACTATTAAATAGTTTTATAGCCGTAAGAATTATTTATTACAGAATTCGAAAGCTGTAGATGTGTGAAAGACATCATTTGTGGTGACAATAAAAAGACAACAAAGTGAGAAATCCATAAGAGTACCTAGATAACAATACTTGACTTATTTAATAACTGTCAAACTTCCTTAATTGTGGTGCAAATCAAAAGTGATAGCCCTTCTGAAATCCAGGACAGACCCCGAACTACCGAGCAGCTATGAACGCATTATTTTTAATCGGATCCAGGAACAATTACATGTAAAACCAATTTCACCACAAGTTTGTTTCTGGCCAAGCAAATCCTGTACAAACCAAGTACTGAATCTAACGGAGCATGCAAAGGAGATATTTGAGCAGAGAGAAGAGAGAAATAGTGTGAGTAGTCTTGGTACCTCACGGCGGCATACGATATAATAAAGCATAGAACCTTGCTATTAACTATTACACTGTGCTTGCCTACGATCTAGTAGATATCATTAGGTCTTTGCTATACAGGGTGTAACAAAAATACAGGTCATAAATTAAATCACATATTCTGGGAACAAAAATAGTTCGAATGAACCTAACTTACCTTAGTACAAATATGCACATAAAAAAAGTTATAGCCCTTTGAATTTACAAAATGAAAATCGATTTTTTCGAATATATCGAAAACTATTAGAGATTTTTTATTGAAAATGGATATGTGGCATTCTTATGGCAGGAGCATCTTAAAGAAAAATTATAGTGAAATTTGTGCTGCCCATAAAAATTTTATGGGGGTTTTGTTCCTTTATACCCCCCCAAACTTTTCTGTACGTTCCAATTAAATTATTATTGTGGTACCATTAGTTAAATTTAGTATTTTTAAAACTTTTTTGGCTCTTAGTATTTTTTCGATAAGGCATTTTTTATCGAGTTGTGGCTTCTTTTTTAATATGTTTACATAAAAATTTTATGGGGGTTTTGTTCCTTTAAACCCCCCAAATGTTTGTATACGCTTCAATTAAACTATTACTGGGATACCATTAGTTAAACAAAATGTTTTTAAAACTTTTTTGCCTCTTTGTATTTTTTCGAGAAGGCAACTTTTATCGAGATATGGCTTCCTTTTTAATACGGTTCAAAATATACCTAAAAATGTAAATCATACATAAATTTTCATATTAAACCAAATCTCCATAATTATTAGTACTTAACCATATACAAATATGTGGTGGATTTGACAAATATTCAAAATATCTCGATAAAAACTGAATTTTCGAAAAAGTACTAAGAGCCAAAAAAGTTGAAAAAGTAAAAATATTGTGTTTAAGTAATGGTACTACAATAATAATTTAATTGGAACGTACACAAAAGTTTGGGGGGGTTTAAAGGAACTAAACCCCCATAAAATTTTTATGGGAAGCACAAATTTCACTATAATTTTTTGTTAAGATGCTACTGTTATAAGAATGCCATTTGTCCATTTTCAATAAAAAATCTTTAATAGTTTTCGACATATTGGAAAAAATCGATTTTCATTTTGTAACTTCAAAGGGTTGTAACTTTTTTCATATGCACCTTTGTTCAAAGGTAAGTTAGGTTCAATCAAACTATTTTTGGTCCCAAAATATGCGATTAAATTTATGACCTGTATTTTCGTTACACCCTGTATAATAGATGCTTCTACGTTATGCTAAATCGAATGAGAAGCACATGGCGAACTCTAAAAAAGGCATGTTCCAAGAAAGCGTTCTGGTCCCTTCTCTATTTAACATCTACACAAATGATAAACCGATGCACCCCCAAGCTGAGAGATTTGTTTACGCTAACGATCTTGGTATCGCTGTAAAACGAAAAACTGTCGCAAAGATAGAGTCGAAAATGTAAGAGGTTTTAAACATGATGTCAACAAATTAAATTACCTACTAAAAACGAAGTGGTATATTCCATCTCATATCAACAGATATGAGAAACAAATCTTGAGACATACCTATGGAAAAAGAGGTACATATGGACAATAGAAATTATAAATCCCTTTCAACATAAATATTCCCCTTTTTATTCAATTAAAACATATCACTCATGGCAAGTGAAAGTCATGTTCTCCGACCAGTCTTGTATCCAGGGCTGCTTTATCCATTAGGCACTTGCCTAGGGCGGCAAATTATGAGAGGGCGGCAAAAATACTGTACAAAAAATATTTGTATATAAAAATTGAAATCGAATAACATTTAAGTACATAGTACATCCATCAATGGAATATAAGTGGGCATTCATTTCTAAAAAAAAACAAATTCCATTTTCTTAACACTATGTTCATTCAAAAAGGAGAGAAGTTGTAAATTTAGGGATTATTGGGCCGTCGGCAGCACCGCAAAGGCGGCACGGCGGCGGGCGCACTGTTCTATATTTTTTTTTTAAACTCAATCCTTTTGGGTTATTCATGGTTGAAAATTTGCCATTTTCATTGAAAAATGTCGCCTTTTCGGACGGTTTTTTGCGAATACCTTAAACATTATGCATCTAACGAAAAAAACTATATAAAACATTTTTGTAGCTTATGAAAAATCAAAGAGATTCGTTCATTCATAAGTCTTCTTGTGATAACATAAAAAGAGATATGGTAGGTGAAAAGACATTTTTTTTGTGCATGCTCAAATCGGTGTGTTCAACTTAATAACAGAGAAATGGTCGATTTTAAGGGTATAATGCTATTAATCTCTTTTGTAAGTACTGCCTGAAAAGACCTTTAAAACGATCGCAATGTTAAATTTCGATTACGTTCAAACTAAGCGAGATATGGTGCAACAAAAAAGGATGACTAATTTATTTTAAGATAAAATGCGAAGTATGTATAATTTAACCCCTCATCCACCAGATTTAAATGCATCGTTTTGCTTCTACAATACCTTTACTATAGTGTATGTTCAACAAGTTGGACGGGTTTAAAATGTATGGTTTTTGAAAAAAATAAGATCAAATTATAGAGACCGCTTTTAATTTTTTTTAATCTTCCTTCTTCTCCATGTAACTCGAAAATGATAATGAGATACAGTAATGAAAGAAAAATAAAATTGTTATCTAAAAGAAAACCTACATTTTTGTAAGGTATTTTTTTACGTATCTCTTATCACTTTCGAATTACATGGAGAAAAAGAAGATTTTTAAGGAAATTTAAAAATGTGCTCTATAATTTGATCTTATTCTTTTCAAAAACCATTCATTTTAAACCCGACCAACTTTTTGAATATAGAAATAATACTATAGTAGAAGGTATTGTAGAAGGAAAACGATGCATTTAAATTATGGTGGATGAGGGGTTAAATATACCTTTTTCCATATTTATATATACTGTTTCTTATTTTATACTCATTTTTCCTTAAAATATATTAGTCATAAGTTTTTTTGCACCATATCTCGCTTATGTAGTTTGAATATAACCGACATTTAACAGTTCTCGTTTTAAATGTCTTTTCAAACGCTACAAAAAAAAGTATTCGTAGCATTATACCCCTAAAGTCGACCATTTCTTTGTTATTTTAAGTTGAATACACCGATTTGAGCATGCACCAAAAAAAATATTTTTTTCACCTTCCGTCTCTTTTTTATTAAAACTAGAAGCTTTATGAAAAATGAATCTCTCTGATTTTTCATAAACTACAAAAATGTTTTATATAGTTTTTTTCGTTAGATGCACAATTTTTATAGTATTCCCAAAAAACAGTATCCGAAAAGTGTCAATTTTCAATGAAAATGGCAAATTTTTAACCACGAATAACTCAAAAAGTATTGAGTTTTCAAAAACATTTATAAAACAGTTTTTGCTTAGAATTACGTTCTCTGGTCACTTCCGGTGTTAGTTGATAAAAGAAATTTCCACCCCCGAGAACGGGTGGGAATCAACCCTAAGTTAAAAGCGTCATATGATATACTCTTTGTTTCTTGAGCTATTCCCTACATACAGTAAAAATATCAAGTAAATTGATGCAGTAGGATGGAATTCGGAGCCAAATACCCCCACTGACTGCACTAATAGATACCTACATCATTCATACATGAATGCATTCACTTAAAGGGCCATTTGTATACCACAATAAAATCACTAATCACCAATAATTGGCATCTAAATATTTAAAGAAGAGTGGATTGAAAGATATTTTCCCTAATTTTGATATTGCTTTGAACATTTATTTGTGCCTCCCAGTTGCCAACCAACGTGTCCGCTGAAAGGTCATTTTAGAAAATGTCAAGGATTGAAAATAGTCATGAAAATAATTTCAGATCAAGTATGATGCAAGAACTTCTTAATAATTTGTCGATTTTGTCCATAGAAAGTGACGTAACAAAGGCGATAAATTATGACGACATTATAGATGATTTTTCCAAGGAAAAGTCAAGAAAGAAATCTGATGTGATCGAACTCTAATGACAATTTTTATGTATTGTTATTTAAATAAAAAAATCTGCTTGCAATTTTTTTTTCGCAAAAATGGTACAGACTTGGAGAGCGGCTACTAGAGAATTGCCTAGGGCGTCAATTGACCTAAACGCGGCCCTGCTTGTATCTAATATTTGTAGTGAATCTACGCCCTAGAAGTAACTAAAATGAGATATGTTATTAAGTATGCGGTACTATCACAGACAATGACTAATACCTCCTGATTTTTATCTAATACCACCAGACCGCACGATATCAAAATTAAGACAAAAAAAATTAATAATTTCAGTGTAAGATAATATGCTCTCAGAAACTCAGACAACATTCCAACATTCTGGCCCATAATTTGATGAGATAACCAGACCGATAATGGAGATTCCGGCAAAACACCTCAACTAACTTGCTGGCGAGAGTCTAGCTAAACCAATCCTCAAATCATCAGTGACGCTGTTGCCAGCGTTATAAACGTGTAGTGAAGTGGAATATCACTGATTTTTTTTTTCAAATACATTAATTTTTATAAATATTAACAGTTCACTACTGCGTATCGACTATGCTTACTGATTTAGGTGTTGTGTAAGGAAGTTGGTTTGAACATAAATATTGGAAATACACAATCCATGAAAAATCTAATACCAAGCCAAAATCCAAAAGTAGGCTGCAACGAAATAGCTTTACTTCGTAGATATAAATACTTAGGTCATAAAATCCAAATTGTCCGGGCCAACCAAACCGCTGAAGTACAAAGAAGAATCCCTTTAGCATGGTCAGCGTATGGAGCTCTATTGGACATCTTTAAGAGCAACATACCAAAATATTTGAAAGAGTCTACTCTTTCAAATATTATGCTCACTGAGTTAGATGACGCGTGTAAGAAATTTGGTTTAAACATAAATTTTGGAAAGACACAATACATAGCAAACCTGGTACCCGGAGAAAATCCAAAAGTCGGCATCAACCAAATAGCATTGGCCCATAAGAAGAGTACAGGGGAAGAACAAGGAATATACATGTTATACATGTTGAGATAAAAACCAATAAAAGTTTAATTCTTATGATATCTAAAAACTACTTAGGAGATTCTTAGCAGAATTCTAGCAATTCTTATTCTATAATCTTAATATAATATTAATCTATATTAACATATCAATTTAATAATGCACCAAAAACCGGGTAACATTCCTTATTTTTGTTCAGTGGCGTGCAGGCAATCTTGGTCCTTCGCCTGGATACCAATTCTTAGAAAATTTATATAGACTGATCTTTCTGGTTGTTGTTTTGAATCGATAGTCTAGTCCTAGTCGATAGTACTCAGTTATTGCTACATGGCAAGAAAAGCCAAAATTCATGAAAAAGTAACATTCCTTGTTTTTCCCCTGTACTCTTCATAATATAAATACTTACAGTATAAAATTCAAATTGCCAATGAGCATCAAACTGCCGAACTACAAAGAAGAATCACCTTAGCATGCCCGGCATATGAAGCTCTCTCATACATCTTCAAGAGCAACATGCCAAATTATCTGAAAAAGAAGACGTTCGGCCAATGAGTGCTTTGAGTCATGACTTAAGGTGCCTAAACACTTTTCTGAAGCCAGGCCAAAGCATCAAAACTCAGAGTGACCCAAAGAAGAATGGAAAGGTCGTCACTTGGACTGACTCTTAGAGACAGGGTTGGAAACCAGAAAATAAGGACTGGTGGCACAGATATCATAGCGAGCGTAGCATAACTGAAGTTACTGGTCGGTCTATGTGACCACAATGAATGACAGGTGTGGACCCAAAAAAATAACAGTGTGAAGACTATGAGCCTACCAACTATACGATAAATAGACGGCGTCGACAGAATCCATGAATGTATTAATGATTATAACTAAAGTTACAAAAAAAAATAGGTCTGGATCCCGCGTATGAAAAAAAAGTTGATTATTAGCAAGTTGAAAATTTGTTAATAGCTTAAGGGTGTCTAGTCAAACAAACTTTGATATATAGGAACACTGGAACAGGGGAAGTTTTAATTGTGGAAAAGTTTAAAAATTTGGAACGTCAGACCACGAAAACGTCCCATGTATTTTGTCGGACAGAACTTCCAATTGATTTGTTACCCTTTCATTAAACTCTCATGCAAAAATCAGACTGCTACTTGTCACCTGTCATAATTCCTGTCATTTGACATGTTCCACGTGTTCCACTCATTAAAATGCCCAGTTGGTGATAAATAGACGGCTTCGACAGAATCCATGAATGTATTAAAGATTATAACTAAAGTTACAAAAAAAATAGGCCTGGATCCCGCGTATGAAAAAAAAGTTGATTATTAGCAAGCTGAAAATTTGTTAATAGCTTAAGGGTGTCTAGTCAAACAAACTTTGATATATAGGAACACTGGAACAGGGGAAGTTTTAATTGTGGAACAGGTTAAAAATTTGGAACGTCAGACCACGAAAACGTCCCATGTATTTTGTCGGACAGAACTTCCAATTGATTTGTTACCCTTTCATTAAACTCTCATGCAAAAATCAGACTGCTACTTGTCACCTGTCATAATTCCTGTCATTTGACATGTTCCACGTGTTCCACTCATTAAAATGCCCAGTTGGTGATAAATAGACGGCGTCGACAGAATCCATGAATGTATTAAAGATTATAACTAAAGTTACAAAAAAAATAGGCCTGGATCCCGCGTATGAAAAAAAAGTTGTTTATTAGCAAGCTGAAAATTTGTTAATAGCTTAAGGGTGTCTAGTCAAACAAACTTTGATATATAGGAACACTGGAACAGGGGAAGTTTTAATTGTGGAACAGGTTAAAAATTTGGAACGTCAGACCACGAAAACGTCCCATGTATTTTGTCGGACAGAACTTCCAATTGATTTGTTACCCTTTCATTAAACTCTCATGCAAAAATCAGACTGCTACTTGTCACCTGTCATAATTCCTGTCATTTGACATGTTCCACGTGTTCCACTCATTAAAATGCCCAGTTGGTGATAAATAGACGGCGTCGACAGAATCCATGAATGTATTAAAGATTATAACTAAAGTTACAAAAAAAAATAGGTCTGGATCCCGCGTATGAAAAAAAGTTGATTATTAGCAAGCTGAAAATTTGTTAATAGCTTAAGGGTGTCTAGTCAAACAAACTTTGATATATCGGAACACTGGAACAGGGGAAGTTTTAATTGTGGACAGGTTAAAAATTTGGAACGTCAGACCACGAAAACGTCCCATGTATTTTGTCGGACAGAACTTCCAATTGACTTGTTACCCTTTCATTATACTCTCAGGCAAAAATCAGACTGCTATTTGTCACCTGTCATAATTCCTGTCATTTGACATATTCTACGTGTTCCACTCATTAAAATGCCCAGTTTAATAAAAGGGTAACAAATTAATTGCAAGTTCTGTCCGACAAAATACATTGGACGTTTTCGTAGTCTGACGTTCTAAATTTTTAATCTGTTCCACAATTAAAACTTCCCCTTGTTCCAGTGTTCCCATACATCGAAGTTTGTCTGACTAGACACCCTTAAGCTACTAAAAAATTTTTAGCTTGTTATTAATCTACTTTTTTCTACGCGGGATCCAGACCTAAAACCTTTATCGTCTTCTCGCAGATTATCTATTCTACGATCAGGCAAAAAAACATAATTTACATAAATCGACAGAAAAAACTTCCGTCGCAAAAACACTGGTTTAATTTATTATTCATTTTCACATTTACTTGAACATTAAAGAGACGAATCTAGTTGATATACTTTCTTTGGATTCATTATGTAGAGCACAACATTATTATTCATTGTTGTTTCACGTAACAGTTTCAATGAAAGTAAGACAATGTCATGACGGACACATTTCAGATTTAAATAAAGTTGTATCAACACAGTGGTTCCCAAACGTGTGGGTCGCGACCCTGTGGAGGTCACAATGAATTGTTGTGGGAAAAAATACATTTTAATAGAAAGATATAATGTGATCTAATATAAAACATTTTTTATTGTAATTAATTTGAATATATAACCAATAAAGAGCACCACGCAAGAAGTGAATAGGATATTACGATAACTTGTAAACAATAAAAAATAGCATAAATATGATAGTTAGGTATTCGATGAGTTAAAAAAATTAAAGGACTAAATAGAGTATGCATGGAGAAAAACAAAAATTTCTATTTTCTGGTTTTTATTTTATAAATTTTTATTTCCAAAATCTGTTTATTACTGTTTCCGTCAATTTCTATTTTCAGTCTGGTCGGTTCTTTGCTGATGACTATTGATTTTGTGGCTAAAATGATCATGTTTAACTTCTGTGCCATTATGTTGAATTTATGGACCAATCTTTATGAGTACTCATTTTCTGATGTTAGTATGTTAGTAGTATTTTCTCGTCTGCATAGCATAATATCGTAGTTTCATTTCTTTTTCATCTTATAGCTTTTATCTCTCTTCACAGTTTTAAATATTCCATTCATTATTAGATTAAAGAGTAGTGGTAGGGGAGCCCAAGCGGGGATTTTTGCAGTTACTCGAGCGCGTCAGATTATTACATGGGGAGAAACCTTGTACCCTGAAAATGTACCTCTACCATTTATTGGCTCTTAATGCAGAGGGGTTCGTTAAGGGGAGCCGAAAATAAAAATCTATCCTTAGAAAAACTCGAAATCGTCAGATTAAGATAAGGTAAGTTAAGTACATGCAAAACAGTGTATATTGAGCGGTGCGTAAAGAAATGGGTGAGTCCCAAAGTTTCACAAGAAAAAAGCGAATATTTCGCGAAATGAATGACAGACCGAGAGACTAAAAAATACGTACTCAATATTTTTCAAAAATCTATCGAATGATACCAAACACGACTTAATACGGAGGGGGGTGGGGGGTAAATTTAATATTTTAAATACGATTCCCGCGATATTTCGTGAAATGAATATCAGATCGAAAAACTGGAAAATACACTTATTCAATATTTTTAAAAGATCTATCGAACGACGACACCAAACACGACCCCCCACGGAGGCGTGGTGGGGAGTTACTTTAAAATATTAAATAGGAGCCCCCATTTTTATTGCAGATTTGGATTCCTTACGTAAAAATAAGTAACTTTTATTCTTGACATTTTTTTGAATTATGAATAGATGGCGCTATAATGAAAAAAACGATTGTTGGAAATGAAAAACTAAATTAAAAATGGACAAGTCCCCACTAAAATGGAAAACTTTACTTAACTTTTTTTGGCTTTAGGACCTACTCTTCACAACCAAATAGGTCCCCAAAGAGCTCGAGTGACTGCATATTTAGCATACTTTGATCCCCTACAGAGCTTAAAAAGTCTCCCTGTTTTAGACCTTTGCCTTTGTCTACTTCCACTGTTAGTTATCCGTCGATTCTGATGGGTATTTTGTTGTCCTTGCATGTATCTTCGAGTGTTTTAATGAGTATTACCCTGAGTATCTTTTAAAAGATGAAAAACGTCCTTCAGTCTTACTCTGTCAAAGTCAATCAAGCAAAGAAACGCTGGTCAATTTTATTCTAGTGCCTTTTCCGTGATTTGCCTTGCACCAAAATACTGCGTCTGTACATGACCTTACGGTGTGGAAGAAGTTGTTGATCATTCTCAAGTGATTTTCTCCCGTTAATTAATTTGGTTAAAATTGTTTTGCTTAGTTTTAGCGTAGTGTTCAACATATTGATTCCATTACAGTTTCCTGGATTTTTATTTGGGATAACCTAATCTCTCTTCAATCCTTACCCCCCGGAGGGAGTGTAGTGGTCGACGTGATGTCGTGTATTGTCCGTCTCCAAAGATCTCTGTCTCTGGTCATTTCTTTTAACTCATGCATAGGTCTTTTGTATATTCCTGTAATCTGATCGATCCATCTTGTTGGGGATCTTCCTCGTGATCTTCGGCCTTCCACCTTTCCTTGTATAATGAATCTTTCTATGTTTTCTGTATTTGCTCTCATAACATGTTCAAAGTATTTTAATTGTTGGACATGGACTTTACTCGAGAGTCGTTGACTAACTTTTAGCTCTCTTAACATTGAATTATTTGTTCTATGGTCGGTCCAAGGGATTCGTAGCATTGGTCTCCAACAGAACATTTCAGTGCGGCGTCTATCTTTCTTCTTTCCGAATTTCTCAGGGTCCAAGATTCACATCCGTATTGGGAATATTAAGCAGTTTATCAGCCTCAGTTTTATCGCTCTTGAAATTTGACGGTCCATATTGACCATATTGTGGTCATTTTTGCTGTGGCGACATTTGCTAGATCACATCTATGTTTTATTTCTTCCTGTAGTGACCCTGTGTTTGTGATTAATGATCCTAGATATAAGTATGAGCTCACAACCTCAAACCGATCAATTGTGGTTATGTGTGGATGATTGTTATGTAGTCTATCCACTATCATGATCTTTGTCTTTGATATGTTTAATTGCAGACCAAATATTTGACTTTCGTTTTCAACCAGTCGTATAAGATCAATCAGCTCTGCTTGACTATTTGCAAGAAGGGCTGTGTTATCTGCGATAATCTAATACTGAATGACGAATTAGAAAACCTGCATTTGAGGATACATGTTTTCTAAAATTAACTACTAGTTGGACACTGTATTGTCGACAAAATCTCGGAAGACTCAGCAGAGCATGAATTCTGAAGTTTCCATTTGTTTGTAGTCAATTTTTCACGGTTGATTTACTCCTAAATATTTCTTTATATAATTTTCACCTTCTTCTTCTTCACGTGCCACTCCTAGCGGAGATTGGAAATCATCATGGCCACTGTGACTTTGTTAGCAGCGCGCCTAAAATGTACAATCGAACTACCCCCGAATCATTCACGTAGATTGCGAAGCCAGGATATTTTTCTTCTTCCCACAATTCTTTTGCCCTTAATTTTGCCCTGCATGATATTTCTTAAAAGTGCGTACTTTTCACCCCTTATATTGTACCCTAAGTATTCCATCTTTCTAGTTCTTATCTAATCTATAATTTCGCATCTTTTGTCTGAAGTTTGGAGTACTTGCGTGTTAGTGACGCGGTCCATCCATGATATTTTGAGAATGCGCCTATAGCACCACATCTCGAATGCTTCGATGTATTTCACGGTCGACTGTTTTAGTGTCCAAGCCTCAACTCCATATACCAAGGTGGAAAAGACGTAACACCGCAACATTCGTATTTGTAACTTTATGTTGATATAACGATTGCAAAAGAGTTTGTGCATTATATTAAAGACTGATATATCAATTTCTATTCTGCATTTAATCTCTTTTGTTCGATCAGTATCGTCTGTGATCCAAGCACCTAGATATTTATAACAGGACACGCGCTCAATTGCTGTATTGTCTATTACAAGAGTAGCTCTGATATTCTTTGATTTCGCGGTTACCATAAATTTAGTTTTTTCAAATTCATTTTCAAGCCGTAACTGTTACAGTGTACAGGGTGTAACAAAAATACAGGTCATAAATTAAATCACATTTCTGCGACCAAAAATAGTGCGAATGAACCTAACTTACCTTAGTACAAATATGCATATAAAAAAAGTTACACGCCTTTGGAGTTACAAAATGAAAATCGATTTTTTCAAATATATCGAAAACTATTGGAGATTTTTTATTGAAGATGGACATGTGGCATTCTTATAGCAGAAACATATTAAAGAAAAATTATAGTGAAATTTGTGCGACCCATAAAAATTTTATGGGGATTTTGTTCTCTTAAACCCCCCAAACTTTTGTGTACGTCTCAATTAAATTATTATTGTGGTACCATTAGTTAAATTCAATATTACTAAAACTTTTTTGCCTCTTAGTATTTTTTCGATAAGGCAGTTTTATCTAGTTGAGGCTTATTTTCAATATGTTTACATAAACATTTTATGGGGATTTTGTTTTTTTAAACCCCCCAAATGTTTGTGTACGTCCCAATTAAAATATTACTGCGGTACCATTAGTTAAACACAGTGATTTTAAAACTTTTTTGCCTCTTTGTATTTTTTCGAAAGTGCACCTTTTATCGAGATGTGGCTTCTTTTTAATATGGTTCAAAATATCCCTAAAAATGTTGTAAATAGTTTTACCAATTCTCATAATACAAATATGTGGTGGATATGACAAATATTCGAAATATCTCGATAAAAACTGACTTTTCGAAAAAGTATCAAGAGGAAAAAAAGTCTTGAAAACATTGTATTTAACTAATGGTACTATAATAATAATTTAATTGGAACGTACACAAAAGTTTGGGGGGTATAAAGGAACAAAACCCCTATAAAATTTTTATGGGGTGTCCAAATATCACTATAATTTTTTCTTAAAATGCTACGATCATAAGAATGCCACATGTCTATTTTCAATAAAAAACCTCTAACAGTTTTCGATATATTGACAAAAATCTATTTTCATTTTGTATGTTCAAAGGGCTGTAACTTTTTTTATGTGCACATTTGTACTAAGGTAAGTTAGGTTCAATCGAATTATTTTTGGTCCCAGAATATGTGATTAAATTTATGACCCGTATTTTTGTTACACCCTGTATATTGAGACTTTGAACGAGATGTTGTAGTTCTACTAGCGTTCCCGAGAGTAGAACGGTGTCGTCAGCATACCTTATATTGTTGATCGTCTTACTATTTATTATCAGACCAACATCTTCCGCGGGTACTTGTTGACATATGGCTTTACTATACAGATTAAATAAAAGTGGCGATAAGATACATCCCTGTCGGACTCCTCGAGGATTTGAATTTCTTCTGTTAGCCTACCCTCAACTATCACATTTGCTGTTTGATTCCAATATAGGTTGCATTTAACTCGAGTATTTCGGCTGTCTATATTTTTGTTTATTAGAATTTTCCTTAGTGGTTCATGCTGTAGTTTGTCAAAGGCCTTTTCGAAATAAACAAAACAGGTGTAAATTTCTTGGTTCATGTCTAAGAATTTGTGAGAGAACTGTAGACAGAGCTTCTCTTGTACCCAGCCTTTTCTGAATCCCATCTGAGTGTTACTGATTTATACGTCTAATTTCCTATAGATCCTATTGTGGATTATTTTTAAGGATAGTTTTAGAGCATGAGTCATCAAAGATATCGTTCGATATTCGCCTTATATTAGTTAGTTGCAATATTTTCCTTTCGATATGATTTTGGTCGTGTATTTGATGATGAATTTTATTTTTCCACTTTACTAGATGTTTTATTAACTTACATCTTCTTCTTCTTCATGTACCATGTCCTTTCAGAACGTTAGTTACCATCATTGCTATCTTAATTTTATTCACTGCCACTCTAAATAGCATGCTAGTGTCCAACACAATACCAATCTCGCAAGTTCTTCAACCATGAGGTTCTTGTTCGTCCTGGACTGCGTTTGTATGCTATTTTTCCTTGCATAATATTTTGCAGCAACCTATATTTGGGACGTCTCATTACATGTCTGAAATACTCAAGCTTTCTCTGCTTCATGCTTTTTATAATCTCAGTAGTCTTGCTGAGACGTTCTAGTATTGTGGAGTTTCGAATCTTCTCCAACCAGGAAACTTTTAAAATTCTTCTATAGCACCACATTTCAAAAGCCTCCAGGCGATTTAGATCGATTTTATTCACAGTCCAGGACTCCATAAAGGACACCATAAAGTAAGAACGAGAACACGTAGGAGCGAAGTAGGCGGATCCTCAATGCCAATTTTAGGTCTCTGTTACATAACACCTTGGACATTCTTCTAAAAGCGGCTCTGGCCTGATCTAACTTACATCGGGTTTATATATTCTTAACATATTTATAAGCCATGCATGCAGCTATGAATCACAGGTTTTCTATTTAACACGTTGACGGATAGTGGATCAAATGTATTAGCAAGTGTTGTGACACCATATATTATGTATTTTGCAAAGTTGAATAGGAAAATTGCTGAATTTTTTTAGCGCTTATAGTTTATGAAAGCAATGAGTTTAAACATTTTTCTAAACATGTGGACGATGACCATGGACATCGTGTAACATTTACTATGTATCTGTAGGTGTACTGGAGGAAATTAAACGTCTGTAGACGTTCTGTCCGCCAACGTGTTAACATAGGCAGAAAAAGGGCGTCTTTTCTTGATGTGTGCCCAATAAGAGATAACTGATTTGAATATACTACTATTAAGTATACTACTGTAAGAAAAAGGGGAGCTCAATTAAACCCTTGTAGAAAGAGTGCAGAACTACAAGCCTTCGGCACCATAATCAATTAAGAATGGACGAACAAACAACAAATAGGAGCGCTCATCGGAAAATGTAGATCCACCTTGAACCGGATGGGAGCATTCTTCAAGAACCAGAACCTCTCTCTTGGTATAAAAGTAAAAACACTGCGATGCTACATATTTTCTGTCCTTTTTTATGGTGTTGAATCGTGGAACTTGAACGACGATATGTGCAGAAAATTGGAAGCATTTGAGATGTGGCTATATCGGACACTACTTAAAATGCCGTGGACTGACCCAGTGACAAATGAGGTTCTCAGAAGAATGAAGAAGAAACGAGAGGTACTGACCACCATCAAATCTCGTAAGTTACAATACTTCGGACAAATTATGCAAAAATGGATCAAAATAAATGCCCTATCATCAAAATAAATGCCCTGCTACAAGCCATCCTGCAAGGAAAAATATTTGAAAAGCGAGCTCCAGGACGAAGAAGAACATCCTGCGCTGCTGCAGACAAGATTAAGATTGCCGTGATGATCGCCAATATTCGTCATGGATAGACACATCAAGAAGAACTGCCCAAGTAACACCGAACGGGTTTATTAAGTCTTTTAAGGATGCTTTAAAACTGTAGAATAAAACTAAAATTAAAACCATTTGGTTTTTAAGTAAACCTTAAGATTGCAATAAAACCGCTTTCAGCATAAAAGGGCCCACTCTGAGAGAGGTCAATAAAACCAAAAATAAAAACCTTAAAACTTTGTTTTCTTAAGGAACTGGTTTTAAAGCTGCTGTGAAGGTGCTTTTAAAACCATGTTAAAAGACACTTTAAGTGCAGACTTAAAAAGGTTTCTTAAATGAAGACTTTTAAAGACAATTTATCATATTAAATTATTCTGTAAACCCATATATACTCCATATAGGCCAAATATATAGTGACTGTACACCCCGATATGGGGCTAAGTCGCGAAAGCTTTCTAGATACTATTTCTTAGGAGGATCAGTCCCTTTTGCTTACGTTATCTTCTTAACGACTTCTCTCCATTTTTTCCTATCTCTAGTTTTTCCCCGCCATTCTCTGACTCCTGCGTTTTTTAAGTCTTCTTGAACTTCTTGCAACCACTTTGATCTTGGTCTTCCTCTTTTCTTTCTTCCTCCTGGATTCCATTCTATCATAGCATATGTCACTGCTTCATCTCCTGTCCGCCAGATGTGACCTAACCATCTAACTCTGCATTGCTTTATTTTGGTCACGATATCTTCTTTTAGTACTTTCTTAATCTCTGCATTTGTTCGGCTTCGATATTCATTTTGCTCTGTTCTGATTGGTCCCAGTATGGTTCTCATTATCTTTCTCTCCACTATTCTTAAGTTTTCTTCATCTTTTTTAGTCGTCGTCATTGTTTCTGCTGCGTATAATAGTATTGGTCTAATTATGGTGTTATACATTCTCATCTTGGTTTTAATAGACAGTATTTTGCTTTTAAGTAGTGTTTTATTTGCAAAATAAGCTTTATTCGCTGCCAATAATTTTTCTTTTATTTCTGGTATTCTTTCACCCGTTTTGCTTATTGTCACTCCTAGGTATTTGAAATGTTCTACATCTTCAAACTCTGAATTTCCTATTTTGGTTTTTCCTTTTATTGCTGGTTTCCCTAGTCTTAATATTTTCGTCTTTTCTTCATTTAATCTGAGTCCCATTATCTCCCCTTTCTCTATTATTTCTTCTAGCATTTCTTTCATTATTTTTTGCAATAATAACAATGTCGTCTGCATATGCGATTATTTGTCCACCTCTTGTTCTTAGGTTTCCTATGTTTATATTTCGTAGTACATATTCTAAAGCTAGACTAAACATTGTCGTGGATAAGGCATCCCCTTGTTTCACTCCTTTATTTATAATGAATTCATCTGTCTCGCCTCTTTGCGTCTTTATGCTAATTTTGGTAGTTCTCATTGTCATATTTATTAATTTTCTGAGTTTATGTGGGATTTTTAATTTTTCCGGGGCAATCATTAGTTGTTTTCTCTTAATCTAATCAAATGCCTAGATAAATCGATAGGTAGATACGTATTAATAATAAAAAGTACTTGGTTATTTCGGACTGTCAAGTTTGAAAAATACTTGCGCACCCAACTTTATTGATAATGTTAACAAAAATAGGTCTAAATAACTCAGGCGCCCTAAAATTTCTGACTTTTGGCCATTAAAAAATAAAAATAATAAAAAAATTTAAATCCGAAAAATATTGAAAGAAAAATAATTTTATCTACAATTTTAATGTTTTAATGTTAAAATAAATCGAATTTATGTCTTTAAGTCGCTTATTTATAATTTTTATGTAAGGCTTATATTAATCTATCATGGCTTTCAGCATGTCTAGAAAGCAATATGGCTGAAATCCAAATAAAACTATTTGGTCTATCGACAGAGAATTCTTAAGATCAAATGGTTTTATTTTATACCTTTCCAAGAGCACATATCCTACATAAAAGCAAGGTTGCCTTGAAATTAAAACCGTTTAGTTTTAATGCTGCTGTCAATAATGCCACTCGGTTTTAATGTGAATCTAACCTAAAAGCGAGTCGTCGTTGTGCTATGTGTGTTGTATTTTTCTTTTAGAATGACCAGTTTTTTATATTTTAAGTACTTATTTTTTCCATACGAACTGTACTTCCACTTTTTACAACACACTACACCACTGTCTCGCTCTAAAACAAATGGCCAACAATTTTGGACATGAAATAAGAGGGGATGAGTTTAGTTTTATTGTTTCTAACAAGAAGCATAGTTTAGTCTTTACGATAACCAAAGTGATTCAGTTAAGAGCAATTGGTTTTATTATAGCCTACTAATTGCTTTTAAGAAAGCAACTCTAAAGACAACTAAAAAAATAGTTTTAAGGCATATGTTTTACTGACATAATAGTCTTGAGATTAAGTAGTTTTAATAATAGGTTTTTTGGTCATATTAGGAGAATCTTTAAAACTGCAATAAAACTGAAAGGTAACAAACAAGAATCTAATAAAACCAAACAGTCCGGGAGTTCTTTATAAAACTGATTAGTTTTAAAGTGAACTGAGAATAAACCAGTTTAAAACTACAATAAGGCAAATAATCTATTAAGATTAATTAGTTTTATTTGATACTCTTATTAGAAAATTTAAAACTAGTGACAAATGCATAACAGTTTTAAAGTTCTGGCTGTATATCTACAAGGTAACTTTAAAACCATTATCTTCATATTTACCACAATAAAACTTTATAAACCTTAAATAAAACTAAAATGTTTTTATTGTGCTACTTGGGTGCAAGCATAAAAATGAATAATTATATGTACGTACAAAAATTTGTCATATTATCCAAAATTAACTGTCCTACCAAAATGTTTGAGAATCACCGAAACAGAGGACATGAACATGTATCTAGAAGTAATTATACAAGTTTAACATATCAAAAGTTGTCTAATTATGTTTCTACTGGGTAAGTACCAGTAGAAAGTATGTGACATTTGCAATTTGGAGAATTTAGGTAAAATATGTAAATATATGAAAGACGTCGGACTAGAACTACTTTTTTGGTAATTTCGGACGTTTCATAACAACGATAAACGATGTCTGTATAACGTATGTACATATTGTACGAATACTGTACAAACTATGCATTATAATATGATCAGTAGTTGCTGATCAACTATAGGGACCTAACTATATGATTATAAAAAATGTTTAAATGTCAACTCCAATTGGTTGAAAACCTAGTCAAAATATCTTTAATAGATATCTCAATAATTAAGAGAGTTATCTAGATACCAAAGATCATAAAGATATCTATATATTGTTATAGGATCAAAGTCTTCTTCTTCTTCCTCAGTCTTTTCCTTTTCTAAGGTTGCTTTCCTTTTAAACTTTTACTTTAAATATCGGAGACAAATCACAGAAAAGGCCATTGAGTTCAACAAACCAGCATATCTATGTTTTATAGACAAGGTTTTCCATCGCATCCAAGTCGAAGACGTCTTACATTTACTGTACAGAAGAAACATACCAATCAGTATTATACAAATCATCGAAAACATCTACTGGCATAATAGAATATAGGCAAAGAAAAATTAAAAACTAACGCCGTTTAAAGCGGAGTCAGACAAGGTGACTCGTTAAGACCACTGCTCTTTAATATAATAATGGACGAAATAATAGAAGCAATGCGTAAAGGTCATGGTTACAGAATGGGGAACAAAGAAATCCAAATATTATGTTATGCAGACGACGCCGCATTAATCGCCGAGACAGAAGACGATCTCCAAAGATTAACACACATCTTCAATACAACAGAAAAGAAATACAATATGATAATATCAGCAGAAAAAACCAAATGTATGACAACATCTAAATACCCACTACGATGTAAAATCGGAATTGATGGGAAAATAATAAAGCAGGAAACAAGGTTTAGATAGCTGGGAATCGATATAACCCGTTACGGAGATGTTGAAGAGGAAGTACGACAACAAAGCTTAAAAGCAAGTAAAGCGGCGGGATCTCTTAATGACACAATCTGGAAGAACAAACACCTAAGACAAGACACAAAATCAAGAATCTATAAAGCAGCAATTAGACCTATATTGACATAAACGGCGGAGACAAGACCTGACACATCTAAAACGAGACGACTACTAGAAACAACAGATATGAAAATACTCCGACGAATATCAGTGAAAAGTCTGTTGGATAGAGAGAGAAGGGAAAACATAAGAATATCATTCAATTTAGAAGACATAAATGGATGGGTGACAAAACGGAAACAGGAGGGAAACAAACACATTAGTAGAATGGCAGAGGATAGGAATAGCACGAGATAAGTCATCAAATGTACGAAGATGTATTGGCAGACCAAGAAAAAGATGGTGCGATAACTTAAACAATTTAAGAGGCTAATATTAAAGAAGAAACAGGCTTTAAAGCCTACATACAAGAAGGAAGAAGAAGAAGAAGACCTTAAACCTTTCTTTTTTATTACACTACCACACACCTTACCACACATTCCTTTCATCTTATTCTCAGTTTTCCTCTAGCTTTATTTCTCTCAACTTCTTACAGCTGTATCCTTAGTTCCACAGAGTGCTTATTTTTACGTCTGATGTGTCCAATCACAATCATTTCTTTCCTTATCTTGATCCTTCTGGTCTTATCCAGTATTCACCGTTACATTTTCATTTCAGTTAACTTTATCTGCTTTTCCTGAACCCCTTTTACAGGCTACACTTCACCGTAGTAGAGCAACGCATGCTTTACCTCACTCTTTTATATTCTTTCCTTTAAGCCCTGCTCCGAATTTTAGATCACAGGGTATCCCGTTCATTCGCTTTCAAGTAAACCAACCCGCCTTCATCCTGTGGGAAATATCTCGATTTACTGTCCCATGAAGGAGCCAAGTTATTTAAATTCTTCTACTCGTCCTAGTTTTTTTTCCCAAGCAATTCGATATCCCAACCATTCCGGTTACTTCCAATCAAATATACTCCGTTTTCGACCTTCTATCCTTAAGTCCTCTATCTTTAATAGGTATTCTTCAACTCTCCAACTTCTCCTCCAAGATTCTTTCCTCTCCTCCGTAACACTATATCATCCGCAAAGCACATTGACCAGGTGCCTCCTCTCATATCTTCTCTGTCATTACATACATAGCAAGATTAAACAGGTAGAGACTCATTGAAGAACTTTGACGCATACCAACACCGAACACTCACTGGAAAACTTTCGGCCGATACAAGTTTTTACTTTCAGGTACGCTCCCTCATACATATGTAGTATATACAGTCCGTCCAATATACTTACCGTTGCACGTCATCCGCGTCATAGCCCGTGACGTCACATGATACCAACACGAAATATTTAGGCGGTAGGTGTGTTCCTTTTTAGAATAATTTAGCCGAGTACACGATACAGCCACTATACATATTTTATTATACAGGATGTTTCAATAATAATTGTCCATATAGTAACTGGAGAAACCTTAGCTCAAAATACGAAGATTTAACCTAAAACTCTTAAATCAAATGTGGTTCCTTACTGAGTTACAGGGTGTTTTATCTAAAAATTTAAAAACTATTATAGTTCGGCATTTTAAAACTTTTCGACGTATCCTTTTCATACTTGGCAGGAAGTATAAGTACTGTACAAGCTACTAAATTATGTTACAAACAAGCGTTTCTAGCTATTACCAGAGGCGTACAACGGGGAAAAGTGAATGGTTGACCCTTTCCAAATTCTACGCCACTGGCAGAATTGCTATTTTAGTTCAACTATTGGATTCTCCAATACTTTCTCTGAAAATAATATACTGTTCATTCGTAACGATAAAGTCGTTAGTTTTCGAGATCTTTGAAGTTAAAAATGAAACGACACGGTTATTTTGATTAATGTATTGTGTCGCTTCATTTTTCATTTCAAATATCTCGAAAGCTAATCATTTTATCGTTCCGAATGAAGAATATATTATTTAAATAAAAAGTACTGAAAAATCAAAAAATTACACTAAAATAGCAATTTCGTCAGTGGCGTAGAATTTGGGAAGGGTCAACCAGCCACTATCCCCTATCGTACTCCTCTGGTAGTAGCTAGAAACGTTTATAGTAGGGTGTACAGTACCTACACTATACACTATATACACGTTTATACAATTTTATACCAATATTAGAAAACATTCCAAATTATTTTAATCCAAAACAAGGTTTAGTACACTTTTTAACAGGACATGGACCGTACCCAACATATTTGGAAAGATTTAACTTAAAAAATGATGCATATTGTTAATGTGGAGAACTAGGTACACCAGAACATATAGTGTTACATTGTGAAAATACTATAGAAAATTAAGAAAATAGAGAAATGAGAAGAAGATTAGAAAGAATTGAAATAAGAGATATATTACAAAATGAAGAATATTTTGGAATATTAAACAATCTAACAGAAATAATATCTAAAACAACAAGAAATCTATAATAATAGAAGAAGACAACAAATAATCCAACCCTGATGAAGTTGAGTAAGATAAAGTTAAAATAAATAAAATAAAATATAAATTCAAAAATAGATATTTACAATTATAATAATAATAATTCAATATAAAATAAATAAATAAAAATAATAATTCAATAAATAATTCATTAAATTTAAAAAAAAAGACTACCAACTCTCTTCTGAAAATAGAATCTGTCTTTATAACTTAGAAGGGAGTTGATGGTACCAAAAATATTTTAACAAATGTATATTGTTTATTTAAATTTGTTAAATGTATTTGTTAAATGTAATTAATAGATTATGGCAAATTAGTCAATAAATTGTAAAAATAGACTTAGTAGTTTAGTAAAAAATGTAAAAATATAAAAAAATATCTGTAAT
Organism: Diabrotica virgifera virgifera; assembly: GCF_917563875.1. Taxonomy (NCBI): domain Eukaryota; kingdom Metazoa; phylum Arthropoda; class Insecta; order Coleoptera; family Chrysomelidae; genus Diabrotica; species Diabrotica virgifera. The sequence goes on along the minus strand of NC_065448.1, from coordinate 159,870,403 downwards.
CCCATCAGGAAAAAATGACTTGGATCAGTCACTAGAGGCCAGGTTATATGTATAAACAATAAATAAATAAAAAAAAATAAATAAAAGTACCTACACTTTCTGCCAAGTATGATAAGGATACGCCAAATAGTTTTAAAGTACTAGGTACAAAAATAATTTTTAAATTTTAATCATATGAATCATATCATAAATTAATCAAAATAACTGTGCCGTTTCATATTTAACTTTAAATATCTCGAAAACTAATAACTTTCACATTACCAATAAAGAGTAAATTATTTACATAGAAAGTGTTGGAGAATCGAAAAAGGGTACTAAAATAGTAATTCCTCCAGTGGCCTAAAATTTGAGAAGGGTCAACCATTCACTATCCCCTGTCGTACGCCTCTAGTAGTAGCTAGAAACGTTTTTTTATCATAATTTAGTAGGGTGTATAGTAGTCGCACTTTCTGCCAAGTGTGAAAAGGATACGTTGAATAGTTTTAAAATGCTGGGCAAAAATAATTTTTAAATTTTTAGATAAAACTAACTCAGTAAGGGACCACATTTTATTTAAGTGTTTTAGGTTAAATCTTCGTATTTTTTGCTAAGGTTTTTCCAGTTACTATATGGACAATTATTAATGAAACACACTGTATATGCGTAGAAATAATATTGGAAAATTTCTATTATAGTCGAAGCCATAAAGCATTGAACATCCGAAAAAAAAAAACGACACGACAAGACGGATCTTAATAATTTTTTTGCATTCGATTCGTGAATGCGCCAGGAAACTTTGTGACCCCGAGCCATGATATAATATTGAAAAACTGCATACAAGAAATGCATTCTTAAATTGCATCTCAAACAGATAATAAAAAAAATTCAGAACTCGTCAATTATCGGTGGAAATGAGTTCAGTTTTGTTACTCTGGGGTTTTTGGGGTCGCTGAAAACGAATATGACGTCATAAGTAATCTCCAGAATACCTGGAGCCCAGGGTACCAACTGTTTACCTCGTCATTAAAATTCATTAAAAAATTAGTCAAAAATCATTAGTCGGGGGGTTTTTAGGCTCACTAACGATGAATATGACATCAGAAGTGTTTACCTACTGTTTACCTACTGTTTACCCCGTCTTGTGGAGTTTTTTTTTTGTTTTTAGAAACTAATCTTCACAACCCAATAGGTCCCCATGACGTTTTAGTAACTTCAAATTTAGCATCCAAGATCCAAGGCTCCTCTACTATTATAAAATATGTAAAATTATCAACATAAAAAATATTGTGCACACTTACAATAATTGTAGTATTCATCTCACTTGTCGCTAAGTCATACAGTGATGAGCGCGCTAATAACCGGCAAAACAACGCAAAATATGGAAAACATATTAAGGTTGGGAGATAAAAAGAGATGAAACCTATATATACATTGACATGATATTGACTGTTTCCCACCTTTAGACGTATCGGACGAGTTTGGTACCTGTCACCGTGACAGTGACAGTTTTAGTTAACATACTCCTCTAATACTCTAAAGGTGGGAAACAGTCAATATTAATGTCAGTTTATAGGCTTGTATCGCTAAATTTCTCACCTTTACTAGTTTCATTCCTTTTATCTCACAACCTTATATGTATTACATCTATTGCGTTATATTACCGGTTATTCGCGTGTTCATCACTGTATATTGAAATTCATTGCAATTTGAAGGCAGAAAAACACAACATGTTGTTATTTCCAGAATTTTTTCATTCGCTTAATTTGACAGGGGGTTTCAAGACAACTTGTCTACTAATTCAGTACAGATATAGGGTGTATAAAAAAGGTAGGTCATGAATTAAATCACATATTCTGGGACTAAAAACAGTTCCATTGAACTCAACTTGCCTTAGTACATTAATATGCCCATAAAAAATTTACAGCTCTTTGAAGTTACAAAATGAAAATCGGTTTATTCCAATATATTGAAAACTGTTAAAGATTTTATATTGAAAATGGATATGTGGCTTTCTTATGGCAGGAACAAAAAAAATAACAATGAAATTTGTGCACCCCATAAAAATTTTTGTGGGATTTGTTCCCTTAAACCCCCGAAATGTTTGTAAACGTTCCAATAAAATTGTTATCGTGGTAACATTGGTTAAACACAATGTTTTTAAAACTTTTTTACCCCTTAGTACTTTTTCAATAAGCCCATTTTTACCGAGATATTTTGAACATTTGTAAAATTCACCATATTATACATATTTGTAAATAGTTACGTAAACGTACGGTTACAGAGACGTGGTAATAATATTATGAAAAAAATAGGTATTCTATAATCTTACAACCATTTACAAAAATATGTTGTGGATTTTGCAAATGTTCAAAATACATATAAATATATGTATCGATAAAAACTGGTTTATCGAAAAAGTACTAAGAGGCAAAAAAGTTTTAAAAATATTATGTTTAACTAATGATACCACAATAATAATTTAATTATAATGTACACAAACATTTTTGGTGTGGTTTTTAGGGAATAAAACCCCCATAACATTTTTATGGGGTGCACAAATTTCACTGTAATTTTTTTAAAAAAAGCCCTGCCAGAAGAAAGCCACATGTCAATTTTGAATATAAATTCTCCAAAAATTTTCGATATAATGGAAAAAATTGATTTTTATTTTAATTACAACTTCTAAGGGCTGTAACTTTTTTATGTGCATATTTGTACTAAGGTAGATGTAATTGAACTATTGTTGGTCCCAGAATATGTGATTGAATTTATGACCTACCTTTTTGTTACATCCTGTATATTAATAGGAGTAAATACTATTAATTGAATATTAAAAAGTGAGGAGCCAAATTTCGGGCTAATGCTTTTTAAATGCATTCATTTTTTTGAATCCTGGGAAAACTAATACATATTTTTGAAAAATTTAAACGCAGAATGAAAGACTACATTATTACCGAGGGCCGAAAGTCTCTGAAAACTTCTATAATATTTATTTTAATAAGTTCTTCTTCTTCTTCTTCTACGGCACTACAGCCCAAATTGAGCCTTGGCCTCCTTTATTTTTTGCCTCCACCCTTGCCTGTCTCTGGCTGCTCTTCTGCTATTGCAGGGCTCTCCTATTGTGGCTATTTTATAAGTTACAGGGACGAAAAAAAGTTTAAATTGAGTGTGATTTTTAATTTCAAATATCTCGTTCAAAAGAAATTTTTGTTTGTTCTAAGGGACTTTCGGCCCTCCGTAATAAGAAAAGCTTTCATTCTGCGTTTAAAATTTTCAAAAATATTTATTAGTTTTCTTAGGTTTCGAAACAAATGAATGCATTTAAAAAGCATTGGCTAAAAATTGTTCGTCTACCTACGCTCCTAAGTCACAAACGCGAACACGAATGCAACGTTGTAAATGTCTATTTCACTGACTAAATAGCATTAATTAAAACAATCACGAGCTTGTATCCAGCTTAATGCATGAACATTTTGGCTTATAATTAACTTGATTCTAGGAAATTTCGCTCTTCTGTATTTGTCAGTTATATAATATATAATATGTTTATAATGCATCATTCTCTTGTAAACAAAGCCCGTTAAAGTCATATACAGTTTGATTTAATGCGTCTTCAAACTAACGTGTTGAGATAAGTGCAGTTAATTAGATTTTAACATGTTTGCTAATAATTATCTGTCATGGAACGTACGGCTTTTGTTTCAATCTTGTACATAGATACGAGGATTTGATACATGAAAACGCGTCATTACGGTCTGTTACAAATTGACGGAATAATTGATTTAAAAATAAATTTTTTATTACATTGTATAATAAGGTAGACTGTAAATTTACAGTAGTAGAAGTCAAAAGATTAAAAAGGAAAATTGTTGAGAATGATACTACGGTATATGTTCCAACTAAAAGTATTATTGTGACTTTTAGGGCACAAAGTTTACCTAAGTATGTAGTTATTAATAAGGTATTAATTCCGGTCGAACTATTTGTACAGAAAGTAATTTTGTGTTTCAATTGCCATCGTTACGGGCACGTGGGTGGACAGTGTCGTGGTAAGTCTAGATGTTTCAAATGTCACGGTGAACATTTATCCTCCAAATGCACGGAAAACCCAAACAATAAATGTCTTCAGTGCAACGGAGATCATTTAACTACAAATTTTCAGCTGTGTCCTGAATATCTGAGGCAAAAATCTATTAAAGATATTATGTCTCAAAAAAATTTAGCATACAATGACGCAATTAAATTAATCCCCAATAGAACATATGCAAATGCAACTACTAGTGAAAATAAAACATTAAATCCTCAATTTCCCATATAATTAGCGTCTCAAAAAGCTTTTCCACTCCTTCCAAGTCAAGCTGCTCTTCCATATTCTTCAGGTTTTTCGCACTCTAGCCCCATAGATTCCCATAAATACACTATCTATAGAAATCCAACGAAAAGGGCCATGCCTCAAACACCTGATCCTTGTATTAATGAAGCAATCAAAATAACTAAACCAATTGAAATCGCTAGGTTACAAGGGGGTATTTTGAGTCAAGAATCTTACCGAGAGAATATTATTAAAACGAATGAAATGTCAGAAACAGAAACGATAACATTAGTATTTGAATTAGTTATGGATATATTAAAGTCTTTAAATAGGGATAATATTTTAAATGTTCAACAGTTTGAAGTGGTTAATATTATTAAGGACAGACTCAATAAACAGGGATTAAGCTCGCAGACATGAACAAAACCTTTTCTATTACACAATGGAACTGCCGATCGGCAGTTTGAAATAAATGTAATTTGGAGTATTTACTTCATGAATATAAAATCAATATAGGTCTTCTTTCGGAGACTTGGTTTAAACCAAATATTTATTATAACTTCGTAGGTTATAATTGTTCACGTTTAGATAGAGAAGATGGAAAAGCTGGTGTAGCAATTTTAATTAAGGATGAAATTAGTTTTTCTGAGATAGATTTACCTCAAATGGAAAAGATTATGGCTAGGTGTGTGTGTGTGTTCGGATTGGTCAATTTAAGGAAGTTTATCTTGTTTCAGTTTACATAAAACCTTTGAGTAGAGTTACACTGACACAATTTCTTAATTTTTTTAATAGCATACCAAAACCATGTATAATTGGTGGGGATTGTAATTCGCATCATTCGGCTTTTGGATCAGATCTAGAAGATTTTGAAGGAAGAAACCTGTTAGAAGCAATAAACTCATTAAATCTAGTATTTTTAAATACAGGGGAACCAACCCTTGTTACTAGACCAGGCCAAAGAAAAAGTGCTATTGATATTACTATATGCTCTCAAAATATCAGTCAATTATTCAAGTGGGAGGTACTTCAAGATCCCCATGGCTCTAACCATTTGCCAATACTCATGAAATGTCAACTTAGAGGAACGCCACCACCAACAAAAAGTCATAAAATATGAAAAATTAACAAGGCAGATTGGAGAAAATTTAGCACTTTGTTATATGAAAAATCATTGAATGTTATTGACGATAGTTATGACAAATTATTAGAAGATATGAACGAAGCAGCTACCGTAGCTATACCAAAAAAGAGTACAAATAAACGAAATACTTGGGAAAAATGCAAACCATGGTGGAATAATGACTGCCAAGATGCAGTAACGAAACGCAAGCAGTTATTTAGTAAATATAAAGAGAATCCAAATTTGGATAATCTTAATAAGTATCAAAATCAAGATGCGATCGTTAAAAGAATTACAAATGAAGCAAAAAGAGCTAGTTGGAAATCGTATTGTGAAAGTTTGAACAAAAATACTCCAATGAAAGATGTTTGGGCTAAATTAAACAGATTCAAAAACAGGAAACAAGCAAATAGACATCAAATAGAGTGGGGAGAATGGACAGAATATTTTCATAGTAAAATCTGTCCGAATTGGGTTAACGAAAAACCAAGAGAGTTCAAAAATAATTATACAAATGATCACATGCTAAATAAACCTTTCACAATGAACGAATTACAACAAGCTTGTAAGAAAAGAAATAATACGTCTCCCGGAATAGACAACATCCATTACCCAATGATTGCTGAGATTCCATTTATAACTAAGCAGCGCTTATTAGGCATTTATAACAGTATATATACAAACAAGTCGAACATACCAGACGATTGGAAAAAATATTTAATAGTACCTATTCTTAAACTTAATAAACCTAGAGATTCTGCAGACTCCTACAGACCTATTGCATTGGGGTCTTGTATAATGAAAACGTACGAACGACTTATTAAAAACAGGTTAGAACACTGGCTGGAGAAAAATCAATTATTATCAGCAATCCAATATGCATTCAGAAGAGGACGTTCAACTCAAGAAGTTACAACATCATTTGTTACTGATGTACAATTAGCATTTACTCGTAACAACTCAATATCTTGCCTATTTTTAGACATTAAGGGAGCATATGATGTAGTTAATCTAGACATATTGACAGATAAATTATACGCCATAGGAATTCCAGAAGGGGTTATTGCGAACTTAATGAAGTTATACCGTGATAGAAAAGTGTATTTAAATATAAATGGAGTGATAGGTACGCCCAAATCAACATCAATTGGATTGCCTCAAGGAAGTATTTTAAGTCCATTATTGTTTATTCTGTACACTGCTGATGTTACTAGTTCTATTACCGAAGAAACTAGAATACTTCAGTACGCAGACGACTTTTGCATTTATACGGAAAAGAAGTCGATCGAAGCTTCAATCAATGCATTAGAAAACGCCACAGAAAGAATTGCCGAATGGTCACAAAGAAATGGATTCAGCATCTCTCAAGATAAATCAGTCATGTGTTCATTTACGAGAAGACGTTATCAACCACCAAACCAAATTAATATAGGACCTTTCACATTCCCATATAAAACATCTGTTAAATACCTTGGCATAATTTTAAATCAAAAGCTCTCTTGGAAAGAACATATTCATCATTTGTCAAAAAAATGTGAAAACGCAATAAATATACTAAGAGCTTTTAGCCACACAAAGTTGGGAGCCGATCCAAATATATCACTAATCTTCTATAGAGCACTAATACGTTCAGTGATTGACTATGGTTGTATTTTATATGGAAATGCAAATTTAACTCAATTGGAGATATTGGAAAAAATAAAAAATAAGTGTTTACGACTTTGTTTTGGATGTATACAAAGCACACCAACACATATTTTAGAAATTGAAGCAGCAGAGCCTCCTTTGCATCTTAGACGACAATTTTTGTGTGATGTTTTTATGTCAAAACTCCTAGCACAGAAAAGATCTGAGAAAATACAAAACCTCAATTCAAAAATAGATAGTCCCTTCTGGCGACGTAAAATTCATCCCAAAGTAATAAGCAGTTATCAGCTATTAATCCAATTTAATATCGAGGTTTACAGAAATGACATCCTTCCCTTTTATAATTGTAATTATAACCTATTAGAACTACAAATTCCTTATTATTATCTTAATATTGAACCACATGTTAATCAATTTAACATAAATACGTTTGTTGAGAAAACAATTCTGAAAAGATGGCCGGAGTCCGATTGTATTTATACAGATGGATCCAAATTCGCTAAGTCAACTGGATGCGCCTTTTACCATTCAAATGAAAATCTATCCAAAAAATTTAAACTTTCAAATCAAATGTCTAGTTATACTGCTGAGCTCATCGCAATTCTTCAAGCTTTGAGGTATATTAATATCCATCACAAGAATAAGTTTGTTATATTAACAGATAGCAAAAGTTCGGTAGACACAATAGTACAAACTAAATTATCAAGCACTTCATCAGTAGTAATTATAAAAATTTTAGAAACAATCCAGTTACTTACGAATACAGGTAAACAAATTTCTTTGGTTTGGATTAAGGCTCATTATGGAATTAACGGAAATGAAATAGTGGATAGACTTGCCAAGGATGCTACTACAACAGGGGAAACGATAGAAGAACCATTAATGCCAGTCACTGATCTACGACAATGGTTTAAGAAAAAACAAATGGAGCAATGGCAACTGGAATAAGATATATCTCTTAAAGGTGTACGATTTCATGATATCCAACCAAAAATTTATAGAAAACCGTGGTTTAACGACATTACAAATCGGCACTTCATTAAAACCTTAAATAGAGCAAGGAACAAACATGGTTTATATCCAGTTCACAAAAATAAACTAGGGTTGGCCACTTCTCAAAACTGCACATGCGGGGAGTTGGGTACTTTAGAGCATGTGATTTTCGATTGCGCAAACTTCCAGATGCTGAATCAACAGTTATATAAGAATCTACAAACAGTAGGAGTTACTCTCCCCACCAATTTAAATTCCATTTTATGTACACGAAATATAAATTTGTATAAAATTGTTTATAACCACTTAAAAAATATGAAAATTGATATTTAAAAAAAATATATATATAAAAAAAAAATTTTAAAAAATATATAAAAAAAACAAAAAAAAAGAAAAAAAAAGTAATAAAAAAAATAAATAAATATTAAAAAACAATAAAAAAAAAACAAAAAAAACAAAAAAAAAACAAAAAAAAACAAAAAAAAACAAAAAAAAAACAAAAAAATCACAAAGAAGGCCTAAACCTCCGCGAGGATGAATCGGGTTTCGGTCTTAGCGCGAAAGAAAAAAAAAAGAAAAAAAAAATTAATATCAATTAGTGGTTTAGTATAAGTATTTAGTAATAGTGTTTTATTAGTATGTATTTTTAATGTAATGTATGTAATATATGTTTGTGATTATTAAAATATAATGTATATCAGTTAAAATTAGGAAATTGTGTCTATGAAAATAAAAAAAAAAAAAGTTTGAGCTGGCCAATTGGTTCAAACCAAGGTCATAAATCTAAACACACACACACATAATAAGGTAGAACACCAGAACACAGAACACCAGAAAACAACGCAACACGGACATAGTTGTAGATATATATCAAAGGCCAGATTTTGACTAAAATTGTAGATAAATTAGAAGATAGAATGAAGTCCGACTGAAATAGACAATCTCTACGGGCCAAAAAATACAAACGAAGAAGTAACTAGGGCCATTAGGCAGATAAAAGATGGGAAATCACCAGGATCTGATGAGGAGCATGGTGAAATTTTAAATCTGTTAGAGGCACACCAAATCATAGCTCTTACGAAGCTATTCAACAACATATGTTATGAAACTGGTTACTTACCAAAAGACTGGCTAATATCAATATTCATTCCATTTCCATCCTAAAAGCATCAGGACTCGATCTTAAGGATATAATACTGGTCTCAAACTAATATCTTCAACAAAAAGCTTCACGGTAGGAAAAGGAGTTGGACTTTATTCCTGCAATATAATCGTTTTCATCAGCTGTATAGCTGATGACATCTTAGAAAACGATTATATTGCAGGAACAAAGTCTAACTTAGTAAAGTATCTGCAAGTACAGGGGCGGATCCAGAAAATTGTGTTGGGGGGGGGGGCACAAGGTTCAAACTTAGAATAAGGAATATTATGTATTACAGTGAGATTTGTGAATTGCGATGACTAAATACCTAAACCTAATTTTTTTAATAAATTAACTTATTTATAATAAAATATGCAGTTGTATTCAAAATTATTTGTTTGCATTTTATTAGGAACTTTAGAATTATTAATATCGAATATTACCATTTTAATTCAAAAATACTGGTCAGAAGACCTCGACCTGTAAGCTGTTAGTTACCATGAATTTAAGATCTCCAAAATGTTGTTTACATGATAAAAATACACAACACATAAGTATACGTATACTGTATTTCAATATAATACAGCTAAAAACATGAATAAAATTACTTTTTCTTCGACAATCTTATAAAATCTTGAGAGACAGCTTTCGCTTGTGCTTCCTTGCGTACACGTCCAAGACTTCTTCGGTGTCCATTGCACTAGATAAGTCTTGGTGAACATGGAGTAATGCCAGTCCATTAAGCCTCTCTTCCGTCATGGTCGTTCGCAGATATGTCTTCATACGACGCAAAGCCGAAAAGGTTCGCTCCGCTGTACTCGTCGTCACAGGAAGAGTGCACAGCAGCTGCAGTAAAACTTGTACATTTGGCAGTGGTTCGGCCAACTTGTATGCCTGTGCTGGATGTTTTGGCATTTCTTTTGCAGAATTGGACCACAGGTGTTTCCAAATTTGTAGCTCACCTTTCAGAGCAGAGAAGCACGGTAAATCATATTCATATTTACGAGCTCCTTGAAGAATATCCCTTATTTGATCATCATTGAGATCTGGTGAGAGAAGATGTTGTAGCTTACCTACACATTCCATTTCATTTTTGGGAAATCTTGCCATCAGTTCATTGATAACAAAATCCAGAAATGGGATGTAAATTGTCATCCTATAATATTCTTCAACCGTTTCAGCCTGGACATTGGCTCGGTTTTTTTGAAGGGATGTTGTCCTGGGCTTCTGAATATCTGTACCCATTTCTTCCGCCAGCTTTGTTGATTGACTGAATAACTCCTTGAATGTGTCGGTGCTGTTGTTTCTTCTCTCTTGTAGGATTTTTGTAGTGGCTTCTACAAGCTCAGTTGCTTTAAGTACGTCCATGTACTCAGCTTGAAGTTTACGTGCTAGTGGTAAGGTTATTCCAAGGACCTCAGCTAACACTACCACACTGACCAAAAACTCGGATGCAAGAATAGAGTGCATGAAAGAAAATGCATTGCTTCCCTTGCCTTGAGGGGAATTGGCGATGGTTTCTAGAGCAGCAGGGAGTGTAGGAAGGTGTTCCACAAAAGTCAAAATAGCATCGTGTCTTTCAATCCACCTTGTTTCACAGAGTTTTTTCAGGCCATGAGTTCCTGGTTTCAGGTTGTGATTCTCTCTTACTTCATTTTCCAAAATTTTAAATCTTGCTGGAGAATCACGGAAGAAAACTGCTACGGAAGATATAACTCCCATGGTATTCCTTATACTAGCAATAGAGCAAGCTTTACTAATTGCCAAATTCAATCTGTGATTGGCACAGTGAGTGTACATTGCCAGAGGCTGGATCTGTGAAATTCGGGCTTGTACGCCTTTGAAAACCCCACTCATGTTGGAAGACCCGTCAAAAGCTTGACCACGGCAGTTAGCTAAATCAACATTAAGTTTTTTTAGTTCTTGAGCAATAGTGTTTGCTAGGTTCTCTCCAGTTAGATCAACAACATCAACGAACTTGATAAAGTCTTCCTCAATTTTGCATTTCTTGGTGTCGAAATATCTAATGCAGATGGTTAGCTGTTCTTTAAGCGACAAATCTGTCATTTCGGTCTGCCATAATAGTAAAAAACTTTGATTCTTTTACTTTAGATATGATCTTGTCAGTGATCACATCGCCGCAACATTCAATTATCTTATTCTGAGTTGTTTTGCTTATGTAGCTAGCATTCTTTCCACAAGATTTTAAATGAGAGCTTAGAACCTCATCCCCCGCATCCACCCTGAATTGCAATAGTGCCCGAAAATTACCTTCCCGGAAGCAGCTCTCAGTGTTTAGATCAATTATACCATCATCTCTGTGGCCACGAAGTGGTATATTTTGTACCCCACATAAAATAACTGTCTTAATAATGGGAATCAGCTTTTTGCGATTCTCTTCGATCATTTTTTTTTTCTGCTGTATTCATACAAGCTACTACATTGCTAATCTTGCCTTCATGAATCAAACAAAAGTTATGATATGCAACCACATTTCGGCTGTGGTATTCAGTACTTGCATGATTCTTCAGCAATTCAGTAGCCTTTTTATAAGAAGTCATTGGCTGAACAACCAACTTTCCCAATTTAACATCATTATTCCCACCTTCTCTACGACCAAACATAACACAGTACTTGCATAAACCACCATGTACTAGTTTACTGTAAACTAGCCATTCATGTGTTTCTAACCAGCTTTTCTGAAAAGAGCGGTTTTTCTTGCCTTCAGAGACCATTGGGAATATGAAACTTTGACATGGCACCCAAGGGTTTTTTACCCATTGAAATTTCTCTTCATCTGTTAGAAGTGATGGTGTGACATCTCCATTCTTAAGAAGACGACCAAAATCGCGAACAGATAAGTTACAAGTGCTGACTAATAATCCTGATGCAGAGCGATCTGTTCCTGATTCCTTATCTCCAAATATATTAGCCTCTTTAACAAGGATGTTACTGTTAGCTGTTGTTTGATTTTCTGGTTGGGAATCTGCATGGTCCACCTGAAAATTACGAAAATACAATAAACATTACATGAAAATTTAGCATACCCAAAATATCGCAAGATTGGTATTTCTTTAATAAAAACTTAATGTTCTCAGTTATTTGTAACCTGATCTCAATAATATTTTGTATTTGTTTAGAAAATTAAAATACTCAAATCTTTGCGTCTTGTAGGCATATTTTTTGTAAAATGTATGGTTTTTAAGCGGAATGGGACGTTTCGATGCCGCCGGTTCATCGCCAGTCCATTTCATTGCCGTCATATGTCGCATTTCCTATAATTCCTAATTAATACTAAAAATAAATAATAATTCTAACTGTCGAAAATTCGGAAATATATCAGATAGCGATTAATTGACTGGCGATGAAACGGCCTGCATCGGCATCGAAACGGAGGCGATGAAACGTCCTAGACCCGTTTTTAAGATACATATTAAGCTTCAAAAAATAAAAATGGTCGCCATTTTATAATAGTACAAATTAGAAATTTGAGTTTCCATATTAAAATAGGTCCTAATATTTATCAAAAAATTACTGAGTTTGAAGTTGATATCTTAAATGGTTCTAAAGTTATAATTAATTGTTTTAAAAACACATACAGACAAACAGACTGAAAATCGAGCTAGATAGACCATATTATATTATGTATTTAACATTTTTTGGCTGTTTTGAGTCCAGGATCACGCCCTCAAGGTTTGTGATATCCCATTGTGAACACACCTGGAATGTAGGCTACTTTCTATACTTCCTATAACTACGTGGAAAATAAATAAACTCCGTGTATACAAGTTACATTAAGGTTTCAAAAAAGTTTTCTTTGTCTATACAACTATGTACATATATACCGATACTAATTAAAATGGTTTAAGCGATTTTGACGTAGTATTAAAGAATAACCAGGTTGAGTGGGAAGATTTCCTTTTTTGGCATTTTTCGATAAATATTTGAAAACAAACAGCTTTTAGGGCAAACGACAAACTTTTAAAATAAAAAAGTTGTATATTTTACCTCGAATTAATAATTTTACCTCTCTGAACTATGTTTTATTTATCCTAATTGATAAAACCTTCAGAAATGTATATTCTGTAATTTGGTGTACATATATTTATTCAACAAACTATTAAACTTTAATAACTAGGCCTACTGCCACAGTGTCCAATATTTAGGAGAATCTAGTTATCTAGTGTGATTGTGGAAAATTGCCAGAAACTTGCTTAAAGAGAATCAGAAACATAGGTATACAGTAATATCTTTAATAAAACTAGGCTCATTAATTTCGAATAAACTTGCTATAAAAACACTTCATTGTGCTTTTTACTATGTAAATGCATTAGCAAACACTTCATTGTGCTTTTTAGTATGTAAATGCATTAGTAGTAATAAGTTCGAAATCATCAATATGATCAGTTATAAATAAAGACTGGATTATATGCAAAATGCATATGCATATATATGCTGCATATTTCTCATGTTTTTCATAAATGCATATGCCTTGCATATTTGGAGATTTAAGAGCATATAAATGCATATTTTGATGGGAATTTACTCTACCCCATTTAAAAATAAGGTATATATTAGTAACATCAACATCCATTAAAATAAAATGTGAAAGTAAATATTTTGCTGTTAAGCTCCTTTGTTGTTGTACCCATAAACATAATGGGCGTTATTTATAGCTGCAGGTATCATTATCCGGATATTTAAGATTTATAGACTTCTCAGAATTTACAAATTACCTAAGTAAATACCGATTATATTTTGAATAACATTACAAATATTACCTGTACTTTCTGCTGGTGTCGGCCAACTATGAATTATTCTGGGAAAACCAACCAAAACGAAATTTTAAGCATTTTAAGGGTAGGATAGATTATTTTATTTTATGAATGGTTAGTCTTAAATCAATCGCCGATTATTCAACTTTTGTGATTGCAAGTTATTGACTATACTGTGTAAAAAAATCATTTTATTATTATTGTGAAAATGCCTAAAGTAGCAAGGGAAAAATCAAGTCTTCTCAGAAGTTGGATTGGAAGTAACAATCATCTAAAAGTTATCGACAGTGAAAGTATGTTTTGCACCATTTGTGATAAAAAGGTAAGTTCTCCACTTCAATAGATTTTTAAACTTATCAAACTTCTTTGCACATCTATGTGTCTGTCTATTCTAAAATGACAAACCGTCCCATTTCTTCAAAAACTGTTTTTTAAAGTTCGCAACGGTTTGGCTTATACAGAGCGAGGTGTTGAGAGTGGCCCACCCTGTATACTACGGTACACTGACTGTACTTTATTGTTTGACGATTTCAATTTCACTTTGAGAAATAAAAAAAAATTGGGGGAGGTTTAAAAAGTTTGATCATTTTAATGTAGGTATCTATTTACGAAAACATCTAAAACATCATTATCATTATATTCCAGATTCCATGTCAAAAGAAATTCCAAGTAGTTCAACACATAAAAACTTCACTTCACCAAACTAAGCTATCAAAAAATGATAATAAACCTCGCCAGCAGATTCTACAGAACAGTTTGCAGATTCAGAATACGTCAGTTGGGCAAGAAACCTTTGCAAAGGATTTATGCCATTTTTTTTTGAACTGCAATATCCCTCTGCACAAGTTAGAACATAAATCGTGTCAAAACTTTTTAAAAACTTATTGCAAGATTAAAGATAAACCAGCTCAAATACCAAGTTCTTCAACTCTTCGGAAAAAATATGTCAGTGCATGTTACAAAGATGTGATGACGAGTATTAAAAATCAGTTAAAAGCCGAATATCTTTGGATTTCCGTCGACGAAACAACGGATACAAAGGGTCGACAAATTGCGAATCTAATTGTTGGAGTTCTTAACGACTCTGGCGATTTTAAAAACTCATACTTAATTAGTGTAAAATGTTTGGAAAAAACAAACTATGCTACAATAGCTAGATTTGTTAACGAATCCCTAACAAATTTTTTTTTACCTGATCAAGTACCATTTGAAAAAATATTATTAATGCTTAGTAGGGTGGAGTGAAAATAAAACAAAATTTTTTTTTTTCTCAAATTTTTTCGCCTGTATGCGGAAAAGTGGTCTCACGTGTAGTGTAAGTAGCTTGCAAAAAATGAATTTGATGGGATAATTTTTTCCGGTGCCCCAAGCCACCTAAAAATTAAGATAACGTGAAAATAAAACAAAAATTTTTTTTTCTCAAATTTTTTCGCCTGTATGTGGAAAAGTGGTCTCACGTGTAGTGTAAGTAGCTTGCAAAAAATGAATTTGATGCGATAATTTTTTCCGGTGCCCCGAGCCACCTAAAAATTAAAATAAAGTGATTTTTTTTGCAGCTCTTCGCTTGTTTTCCGTGAAAACAACCCAGAACTCACCACGAGGAGGTGGCTGCAATTCGAGTTCCACCCACCCACCCACCTTTAAAACGTTTATGATTTAATGCTTGAGATTAGCTAAAAACTCAACTTTTGTGTTAAATTTAGGTAATGCTTGTCGGGAAACTATTTGGGACCTTATGAAGCCATCTCTTGCTTCAGGCCCACATACTTTTAAGGATGCCTCTGTTACCAACTTAACGCAGCGTTCTATAGCTTGGGAGTGACAGGGAAAACGTAGTATCTCCATTTCTTCAGGAACATCTTTAATCATCTGTTTTAGATCTTCTGTTGAAATTTTTTTTGTCATTGGAGGTTCGCTTATCACTAATTGTTGCCAGTCAATCATTTCAATGTAGTCATTTGCGTTAAAGTTAATTTCTGGGACTTTAAATTTTCTTATTTCATGGGAGTTTCTGGATTTTAAGATTCGCCGCAAACCTAACTCTCTGATATGCTGCCGTTCATCACAAAGCATTGCTATCAACACATTTTCAGGATGTGCAAAATAACCATTAATTTGTATTATCCTGTCCACTATTTTTTGCAGTTCAGGTGACAAATACCTCGTCCTTTTTACTAAATTAAATAAATGTACTGGTCCATCAAAACAAAATGGTCTTGCTTTAATCTCGAACCACAGTGGGGCATATACGTTTTGTATATAGCATACCAAAGATTTTAGGTTTTCCGAAGGAGGATCTGTTGCTACGTAAAGACGAAGAATTCTGCTTGCAGTTGTTAGCCATCTAGCATGTGAAATTTTTCCCGGTTGTCTTCTTGCTAAGTCACTCGAGATTTTACCGTTAGATACTGAATTACTAATTTCAAATAAATATTTCTGATCCGTGCTAAGCTTCTCGATTTCCTTTGCATCATATTTGGGTAAAACTGATCGAATTTGCTCAAATTTAACTACAGGAAGATGCTCGCAGTTTTGTAGTCCTTTTCCAATTTGTCCTGAAAACTCACGTGGTCCGGTAGTTTCTCCATCCAAGTGCTTTATTAGATGGCGCAGAGGTAGTTCATTGGTATGTAATATGCAAATAAACCATTGCATTGATCGACCAATTGCAAGTTCTACTTTACGGATAACACCATTGTGAATACCTGTATTGACAGCAGTTCCGTCGCATCCAACAGCTACCAAATTATCAAGGTCTACATTTTTATTTAGAAAGTCCAACATTGTCTTGCTGATTTCTTCTGCACTACCCGACGATACACTAATATGTCCTATATATTTTGACTTGGGCTCAGAGACTAAGACAATATGTTCTTCAGATATGGTAGTTTTGTAGTATTTATTATCCTTCATTTCATTTTGTAGAGTTCTATCTTTTCTACCATCAAAATAGATTCCATGAAGAAATTTAAAAATTTTTGTATCATCAATTTTAATCTGGTTGCGCCTTTTTTTCTCTCCCGCCTAATTTTACTCCGATCTATGATTTTGTCATGACTTTCTACCGAGATGAAACTTAGATCTTGCAACACCGAGTTTGTTATTATGGATGCTACTCTATCAGATACTCCTGTACGATCGCATGCTTGAGCTAAGTTTGGCAAACTAATTCGCATTTGTTTTGTTTTTTTTGTATTCGGTAAATCGTCTTTTGTTCCGGTTTTTGTATTTTTCTCGTAGACACTTGTGGCACTTTCATCTGAAGACTCACTTATAATTTGTTCTACTGGAAGATGTGTTTCGGATCTTGATGAAGAAGATGTAGCTATTGGAGATTGTGTTTCCACAATTTTCCGGTAAATAGAGCGTTCTAGTTTTTTGGTAATTACTTTATCCACCGAACCAATTACCATTTTTCTATCATGCCTCTGATCTTTAATGAAGTCATGCTCTCGAGCCGGTATTTTATTTTTGCATTTGCATAATAAATAGTCAGAACATTTGCATGATGCAATATCAAACAATTTCTTTTCCAATAAATCTCTAAAATCTTTAACCTTTCTTTGCATATTGGCTGAGTTTCTACTTTTCATAGGTTT
This sequence comes from Diabrotica virgifera virgifera, assembly GCF_917563875.1. Taxonomy (NCBI): domain Eukaryota; kingdom Metazoa; phylum Arthropoda; class Insecta; order Coleoptera; family Chrysomelidae; genus Diabrotica; species Diabrotica virgifera. The sequence goes on along the minus strand of NC_065448.1, from coordinate 159,852,834 downwards.
TTTAATATTTCTGTATTTTTGATGTAATTCCTTTAATTTAGATTTAATTTGTTGATCGGATATTATCGGAATGGATGCTTTAACCCACAGCAATTTTAATTCAACAAGAAGAATTTCATTAATGTCACTAACAGTTGGTTCAGCATTATTTGCTGCAGCTTCTTTCATAAACTGGCGAATACACAAAAAGTTTCTGATAACATCAGCACAGGTCGGTAACATATTGTCTTTAAACTTCCTTGGTGCTCCAAAAACACAACAAGCGACGTCTGTTCGTGTTTTAGGCATGTTTTCTTTTTTTACGGATCTCACGGACACAGTTTAACAACACAGAATAAAACAACGGTTCACTGTATTGCATCTAAATTGATACTAATACAAGAAACGCAGTTTGCTCTCGAATCGAACTACTACCAAAATTAACCAAGTAAGTATTAACGAAGGCGGGCGCATCGGCGCATTACTTTAGTGGGAGGCCAATAGCCTCAAATTTCGAAGTAGTGGGGGCACCGCTAAACGAAGTCCGATCGATTTGAAATTTTGCAGGGTATTACAACAAATATGCAGACCACTTTTCCGCATACAGGCATTTTAAATTTTAAAAGTTGATTTTTTCGCTCCACCCTAATGCTTAGTGATGCCGCCTCATATATGATGAAAGCTGCATCCAATCTTAAAATCTTTTTCCCTAATTTAATTCACTGTACATGTTTGGCGCACGGCCTAAACAGAGTTGCAGAGAAAGTTAGAATTGAATTTCCCAATGTAAACACCTTAATAAATAATGTAAAAAAAGTATTTCTGAAAGCACCACTACGTGTACAGGTATATAGGGAGATGCTTCCCGATATTCCTTTACCACCAGAACCAGTATTAACCAGATGGGGAACTTGGCTTAAAAGTGCTATATTTTTATCTGAACACTACGACGACATCAAAAGCGTTATTTCAAGTTTTGATCCGACTTGTACCGCTATTGATAACTGTCAAAATATTTTTAAAGAAAAGTCTATTAAAAATCAATTGTTGTATATAAAATCGAATTTCGATATCATTGAAAGTTCAATTACAAAATTAGAGGCTCAAAATTTATGTCTTCACAATAGTATGTCTATTGTTGATTCGGTTAAACAGAAAATAACAAATCTGAATGGGGAAATTGGAGTAAAAATTAAAGATAAACTTGATGACGTTTTAAACAAAAATGAGGGTTTCACTTTATTGCGTTCAATAAATAATATAATCAATTTTGGAAACTTCGATGAAAATATTAATATGGATCCGTCTCTAATAGCAAAGTTTAAATATGCCCCAATTACATCTTGTGACGTTGAGAGATCTTTTTCTGCCTATAAACAAATATTAACAGATAGAAGACATAATATTAGTTTAGAAAATATGAATCAATATATGATTATTTATTGTAACAATAAAAATATGTAAATTTGTTTTATTGTACTCTTTTTATAATATTAGTTTAGAAAATATGAATCAATATTGTAACAATAAAAATATGTACATTTATTTTATTGTACTCTTATTTATCTTGTGGTCAAAATAAAATATTTTGCCGTTTTATTTGTCACAAAACCTGAAGTTAAAAAAATATATTAAGAAATAATAATACAATTTGGTTTAAATTCAAACCTATTTATTTATTTTTATTATTTTTTATTTATTTATGTATTTAACGTAAACCATAAAATTATTCATATAAAAATAAGTGCATATATAAATGCATATTTGCATGTTAATTGTGCATATTCAGCTTGTTTTAAAATGCATATTGCATGCATATTTTAGACATTTTTTAGTGCATATTTTCCAGTCTCTAGTTATAAATCCAGAAATAAAATACAAGAAATCTATTACTTATGCTCTCGCTTGAACCTATAGTAGACCTAAACATCGTAAAACAACATGATCTAGGAATTTCAGGAGTAAGTTTTAACAGTAAGCCAATGCAATGAAGACAGTGTTAACTAAATGAATATGTTTATCGAACTTACCTTAGGTTTTTTAGAAAAGAAGGAGTCAAGGCCTAGTTGTCTTTTATTCTTTCCACTAGAACTCATTTTACACAACACAACACAACACAACACTGACAAAACGAGTAGAAACGAGAAAATTTTAGTTTTTTATTGTGAGTTCTGAATTACGGCACGTTGGCATAAACACGTTTATAAGCTCTGATCACAAACTGGGAAACTGAGCTAGTAAAATGGCGGATAGCGGGTGGATACGGGCATGCGCTAGTTGTTATGCGGTTGTACTGCTCTTGGTGGAGGATTTTCAACGCAAGATTTTCAGCTCAGCGCCGACTGTCGTAGTTGTAGCCGTGCTGGTAAAGTAGAAACCGAAACTGACATGAATATCAGTTCTATGAGCAGATATAACATATTATGTTGACTGTAGAAGTGTAGAGCAGAATATATTGTATTTTATGAAATAATATAATATTGTAATATAACCAATTAATGCATTTATGTTACCGAAATAAATTATTTGAATCAGGTACAATATGTTTCATAAAAGAACTTTTGAACCCATTTTATCTAGTGTATTTTTATTTCGTCTGGGGGGGGGCACGTGCCCCCGTGCCCCCCCCTTGGATCCGCCACTGTGCAAGTATAATAATTATACTTGCAGATACTACATAATATTCTTGTAGATACCGAATGTTGTTCAGTTCGAATGACAATACCGAAGATTTCTCACGAATGTTGTTCAATTCCAAACTACTTTGTGTAACAGAAAACTACCGTCGATATCCAAATGACTTCTGTGGCTGTTATTAGAAAATCATTCCACTGATGACAGTTGTTGAAAATCAAATCCTACGGTATTACTTACTTATCAATCATTCTCTTATCACAATGGCATGATGACAATTTATAATTTCAGATGCAACTATGCCATTAGCAATATAAATGAATACCAATTTTTCAAGGACTTTATTGTCACGTTGGATACGTGAATTCCTGTAATCAACATAGTATTCTGAAGCATCCATTGAGATGTTACAGTATTCTGTTATGCCAAACATCTTATAGACCAAGAGGCAGCGCTGAAAAATCTTATTGAATTTACTAAAGCTAGATTGTTCACAGTTGATTACTGTGAGTGTGTAGAGAAACATACTGCGGTCGGTCAAGCGAAACGTAGAACAGGGGTTACTCACAGGTTATCAAAGTTGCTTTCCTACGAAGGTAATTATTTCCATTTACTTAGGCTGAAAATCAGTACACACATACATTCTTAATTAAATATAAATAAAAGTTACTATACTCGGTTAGCTGTATGATAGCACAGAGCTGGTCGGTCGGTCCCAATTATCGATTGAGGAAATGAAGCATTTTGGCTCACAATTTTTTCGTCTAGCATGGATTTACTTGAAATTTTCGCAGAAGGTAGGGAATAGTCCAAGGCTAATTTTCTATATCATGCCGCTATCATACGCTAAAATCTTGGGGGTGGTTGCCACCCCATCTCGGGGGGTGGGAATTTTTTATTACATTTTGAACCATGTAATTCGATGAAAACAGTGATTCTAAGAAAAAAATATTTTTTACATTTTCTTCGTAAAAGTAATATTTTTCGAGTTATTCGCGCTTGAAAATAACAGTTTTTCGGCGAATAAATCGACTATTTTAGAGGGTTTTTTTGAGAATACCTCGAAAAATATTCGATGTATTTTTGGCGATAAAAAGTTTCTTTAAAAATGATTTTGTAGGATTTTTAAATTTTTAGAAAGCTAGAAGACTGTGGAAATTAAATTCCGTAAAATCCCTTAGTTTTTAATTTTGGCGGGTTTAAAGGGCTTGAATAAGGGGGTGTTTGCTGGCAAATAGAGGCTTTAACCAGCTATATCTGGCTAACTGTTCACTGTAATGAAAATCTATGCCCAGTATAATTTTAGTCATTACAGAAGCTACAATTTAGTAATTTATAATTTTTTTCGTATCTTCAGTATTTTCGGAGATATTTTGAAGTAAAAGGTGAAAAATACCAAATTTCAAAAAATAAATTTTTCTTTAAACTCCAATTTTTCCAAAATTAGGCATTTTAAATAGATTAAACGCCTTGAGTGTATTTATAATATAAATATAAAAGGAACTACAGAAAGGTGAAGACCAATTTTGAATTAGGAAGGTAGTTAGGGGGTTGTTTTTACTAATTTATTCGTAGAGAAAAGCAGGTACCGATTTTTTTTTATTAAAAGTCACTTAATTTTTATGCTAGAAACTTTTTATTATATTTTTTTAAAAGGTCTACTTCAAATTATGCATTTGACGAAAAAAACTAACATTTAACATGCCGTATCTCGGTTTTTATTGGTCTTAAAGATATTATTGGAAAATAATTTGGTTTGTGTTACTAATAGATACAATTTTCATAACTACAGTTTTTTTGATTAAATGCATATATTTCGAGGTATTCTCAAAAAACCCTCTAAAAATGTCGATTTTTTCGTCGAAAAACTGTTATTTCCAAGCGCGAATAACTCGACAAATATTACATAGTTTTACGAAGAAAATATAAAAAACATTTTTTTCTTAGAATCACTTTTTCCATCGAATTACATGGTTAAAATGTAATAAAAAATCCCCACCCCCAAGATGGGGTGGTAACCATCCCCCAAGGTTTTAGCGTATGATAGCGGCATGATATAAAAAATGATCCTTGGACTATTTCCTACCTTTTGTGAAAATTTCAAGTAAATCCATGCTGGACGAAAGAATTGCGAGCCAAAATGCTTCATTTCCTCAATCGACTATTGGGGCCGACCGACCGGCTCTGTCCCGTCATACAGCTGACCGATTATAATAACTTTTTTTATATGTAATTTAGAATGTGTATACTGATTTTCAGCCTTAGTAAATGGATTTAATTACCTTCGTAGGAAAGCAACTTTGATACCCTCTCAGTAACCCCTGTTCTAAGTTTCGCTTGACCGACCGCAGTATGTGTCTCTACACACTCACAGTAATCAACTGTGAAAATCTAGCTTTAGTAAATTCAAAGATATTTTTCAGCTCTGCCTCTCCGTCTATTAGAAGCGTATCATTGCAAGAATCCATTTTCAATAATTTTTTTATAACAATTTTATCTCACATTATTTTAAATAGTAATGGGAATAAAGTTGTTAACAAATATGTCTACAAATAATGTCCCTGATGTAACTAAAGGGTTAGATAATAGTACAAGTGATGGACTTTAAATATCTAGGCATCACATTATCTACACTAGCTACAGACAGCTCGAAATAGAAGTGGAAAATCAAGTGCATATAGCAATCAGAGCTGCAGGTTGGCTCAATGACACAATTAGGAGAAATAAATATATCGGAAAAGAAATTAAAGGTAGAATTTACGAAACAATAATCAGATCAATAATGACATCTTCTTCGTGTTCTTCTTAGTCTTCCATTGTCCATGTTTGGACATAGGTCTCTCCCAACTCCTTTGATCGGTCTTTATCCTGTGCAACATTGTTACGGTTTTTTTTAAACCTCCACAATTTATTCATGTATCTTAAACTGAATGGCGTCCATAGGAGTAACCCCTGGTTACGCCTATGAATGTCACTAAAAATGGTAGGTACAGACACACTATGGAGTATAAAAAATATGGTATATATAAAAAAAGAAAGATATTTTAAGGGTACTGACTTTGTCTGTCTTTGTTTACTCTGGTACTAGATGCCAGTTACTAGGGCTGGTTACTGGTGCTGGTTACTGGTGCTGGTTACACTAAAGGTGCTACGTAGGTGGTTACTAGCTATTGGACAGCGGACAGCCACTAGTCCCCAAGGTGTGTCCTCAAGAAGTTGGCCTAACAAGGAGAGAAAATACACTGTCAGTAGGGACTATACGGGACAGTAGAAATACTAGAGGATATAAGCCTAATATAGCTTTAAAGATATTTACCTGAGGTGGTATGTGGCCACAAGAGAAGTTTGGTACGATGTCTTTCATCAAATGCAGACAATGGTGGGAAAGCGTGTCCCAAGCTGAGGTTATGTCACCAAAACTTTTCATCCGCTCACAAATATAACATCGCCTCACAAATCCGTCATTAGCACATGTCTTTCGACGATGGTTTATCGTAAAACCTTGCGATTTTATGGCGGATGAAAATGGGATATTGTAAAATTACTAACACTTACAATAGCCCAGCACTGTCAAGACAAGAACCAAAATTGACCAAGATGGAGAGACCGGATGTCATCCGTCTTACCTAAATGTCATTCGATCCCCAAACGAACATGAAGTACACCATGGTTGACTCAGTTACGCGACAAGAACCTACACAAAGACCGTGAGCCAGAAAAAGACACACACAGTTCTGTGTTCTCAGACATTCCTAAAACTCAACAGACCCATTTTGCAACCGAACCAACCATTTTATAGTAACTACCATAGGCGTAACCAGGGGGGTTTAAAGTATTTAAATATCTTTCAGTTTAACATACATAAATAAATTGTGGAGGTTTAAAAAAACCGTAACAACCTATTTCCAATTTAATCCAGTTAGTCTTTTAATATCATCAAGCCAACTCATATGTGGTCTTCCTCTTAGTCGTTTACCAAGGTAACGTCTCCAATGTTGTACTGTTGCGTTCTAAGTTGGTCTGTTGTTCTTTTGTCTAGCAGTGTGGCCTGCGAAACTCCATTTGAATTTGGCAATTTTCGTTGTTATGTCCATGACTTTTATTGATTATACTGTTATTGATCTTACCCAATCGGTCCTCTTTTTATCTGACAGTCGTATACCTAACATTACTCTTTCCATTGCTCTGTGCTCATTCCAAGTGCGGCACCGGAGCCGCATGTGTCTCTTTGGCTCCTTAGGTGCGGCTCTGTCACAAATATCCACGGAAAGCTCAATAATATTTTAATTTAAAAAAACTTGGTAGGGACAACTTTACTTGATGCTACGATAACCGAGATAAAATTTTCTCCTTTTAAAATTGGCATTAATAGCTTCGACATACAATTTCTGGATTTAAGAACAAGGAGGTATGGCGCTCTAAATTCAAAAGTCTTTTTGTTGAACAACGATATAACCAGGACGTTCCTAAGGGGGGTTAAAACTACTGGATACTGGATGGTCTCTGGGGATAGGGAATAGTAATGGTTTTAAGCGTATAGAGCTCAAAGTACATTTAAAGGGGGGGTGTTATTACCCCCAAAACCACTCCTGGTTACGGCTATGGTGTTGAATTGGAAATACTGGAGAAAAAAATGATCACAACACAAGTGGTCTGCTTTGAATGACCTGGAGAAGGAAGACATGATTATTTTCAACCCTTGGAATAGTATTCCTGATTCTTATGATCAGCTGAAAAAGCTTACGTTTGCTGTTCTTTCATCTTTTGGCTCTACATATCAACATTTAAAAAAAATGGATTTTGCGTCAAAAATTTTGTAAAAAATACAGTGTTGTAGGAAATAAAACCTTACAAAACAAAAGGAAATTTCCACGATGATTAGAAACGAAGATATCGCCAAAAAACGAAAAACCACGGTTTAATTTGGGGGGAGGGGGTTATGGTTGGGGCTAGGTGAGCATTTTTCACTCGACTAGACCCTTTAGTTTTATTTAGTGTGATAAAGTTTGCTGAACAAGCAGATTTGGCTCCCATTTTTTTAAAATTGTTGTAATGTTCATATTTGGCTCTTTGGCTAAAAATTTTGCCGACCACTGGGCTAGCTTATTCATAATTGCCTTGGTCAGAGTCCAGGTGTGAATATGGAAGGCATGCATGCTAGGCATGATAGGAAGAATGCACTGGAACACTTTGCTCCTCAAGTATTGGGATATTTATGTAATAATGACATACGCCGCAGAAACACGGCCTGACACAGAGAAGACAAAAATATTGCTCGAAACAGCGGAGATAAAACCCTTCGAAAAATCAATGGTAAGCCACTATGGGACAGAGTTAGAAGTACAGATATACGACGGAAATACAAGGTGGAGAACATTAATAACTGGGTAAGAAACCGAAGAGTAGAACGGTAGGACCACATAAGCCGAATGTCAACAAATAAAGTAGTAAGAAAGGCGAGAGACGGTTACTCAATAGCAAGATAATTAGTGGGAAGACCACTATTATAACGATGGAGCGACCACTTATTTGAGGCACATTGAAAAAACAGAGTCATGTCTATACAAAAGAAGAAGAAGTAGAAATAATGTCCTATAAAGCTTAAGCTATATTAAATTAAGCTTATACTAACCCCCTCCCCTCCCAACACATAAAAAAATAAAAATGAGGGTTCTGAAAAATGCAACACAAATTACAACTTATTAATGGACTAATTAGTTTTGTATTTTAAATTCTGCCATCACAGGGATAAAACATTGTGGTTTATATTCTTGTCTATTATTGTCCACCACAAATTATCTCTAGGTATTTATCCTAAGCTTATACAGGGTGAGTCACCACTAACGGGACGGAAGATTACAGCGAAATGGTAAAAGTTTTCAAGAAAATTTAAATTGAATAGTTTGTAAGTTAAAAACTCTAGATAAAAGCTACATTTTAAAATTATTTTGAAATATACAGGGTGTCCCAATAAATGGCGGCGTATCAAATTTATATTTTTTCTTATGGAATATCCTGTATTTTATTGCATTTTTTCATTGTCCCCAAGAAATAAGGTATAGTTTCATAAGGCTTCCCTATACCTATGTACAGAGTGTTCTGAGTTATGTTGACTTTTCTTAAAATGTAAAGTTTTAAAATAAGGCTTATTCTGAAGTTATTTCAGAAATTTAAAAATATTACTTTTACATATAAATTGTTGGATATTGGTTGAATGTAATCCATGATTAAATATTACACATTTATCTACAGGGTGTTCAAAATTTAGAGTTTCATTATTGAAGTATTTAATGTGTCATATTATGATGCTTATTTTAAATGGAACACCATGTATATTAATAAATAATTATACTTAACAAATTTAGCTCTTTCGAATGGTATATAGATGTCCTATACCTAGGTCTCATAGTTCTTGCGTAATTTACAATTATTTAAATTCTTAATCTGTAAATCGATTTTAAAACAAAAGATGAAGTAAATTAATGTCATTGTATGACATTGTCATTTTATGACAATACGGTCTGGCAATTATCTTATAATTAATGCATACCATGATTGATTATTACACATTTATTTACAGGGTGTTAAAAATTTACAGTTTCATTATTGGATTATTCAATGTAGCATAATATGATGGTTATTTTATTAGAACACCATGTATATTAATCAATGATTATATTAAACACAGGTTTCTCTTTCGAATGGTATATAGATGTTCTGATGATATATAGATGTTCTAATATGTTAATATAAGTATAATAGGTATTTATGTACCAAGTCAGTAAAGTGACTCTTTATCGAACGAGTCTGATATTACGAGCAGAGGGAGCGAAGCGAGCGAGGCTAGTAGACGAGTTTGATAAAGAGTCTATACTGATGTCGTGCACACAAAATTTTATCGTCTGTAGCAACACTATAGTGTCGATTCATAGAATGGTGTGATTTCACTCAAATAAAATGATAAAAAAAATGAGAAACACACTGGAGGAAGCTAACACATATAAATACCACGGTAGCTCTAGTCTCTAGAGATTATAGGGATGGATTCTTATGGATGTTATTAGAGATGTGATGCTGTTTATCAGATCAAATTATGAAAATCAAATAAAAAAAAAAATTTTAGTACAACGATCGGTGTCAGGTCTTATTTTCCAATCTTCAGCGGGCGCCACCATATCTTTCAGCTAACCTAGGAGAAACATGGAAACCACACAAAACAAACATGGTATACATAGTCAGATTACACAAAAAAAAATATATGAAATATTTATTAGGAGGTTAACTACCTTTACTATATCATCTAGATACACCTCATCATCTGGAATAGAATTAAGTATAAAAAAAACTAGGAATAGTGAACAACGGTAATAACGTTAGAGTATGGTATATTTATCGTTCAATTAAATAACAAAAAAAATTATAATTTTATCAAAACGAAAAAGAAGATATTATTATTATTTACTATGTAATTAACTTATTTTTGGACGCCGGAAAGCTTTCTTAGTCTTCACAAATAAGAAATAATATAATATTATGTAGCAGAGTATTCTAACAAAATTCTTTAGAAACTAAATATTCAATTTTCAAAAAAAAAAACAGGAAATAAGCTGGATTCTGTCGTCACATTCCGAATCGATGAGAAATATTAATAAAATTTATTACTTTAGTTTTCCAAATGGGTATGTAGTGGAAATTCAGCAACAGGATAAACAATTGTAAAACAATCAAAATATGGTTGACTTTATTCGTACAGGCCTCAAACTAGACGGTCTTAAATTGAATTGGTCTCAAATTAACGGCATATCAAAACGAGAGCGTCCTAACAATATACGCTACCTCGCAAAATCTGGCCAAAAAGTCAGGACTTTTTGTGACTTTTTCACATTCCAAAACCAAAATTATTGTGTGAAACCAGATTGTATGCACAAGTAAATTTTAAAATGATTTATTAGACAGTGACAGTTAGTCGGTGGATTATCAGAAAAATTACTTTCGTTATGGAATTTGTTGCGTTTGAAAATTGAATTTAAAAAGTTTTCTCGCGGTGACCACTTATTATTATGATTACGTCATGCAAGTAATCGGTGTGAATTAAAAGAGAAATAAATATTATTAAATTAAAGGTATACTTATTTCGGATCGTTACACAACCTCCTTCACGAACTAAAGCTCGCTAGCGCGATTTAGATCGGACTATGGGTGTGGAAACACACGTAACGAAACGACCAAGACAAATTCATACATCCAAAGAAAATTTAGATAAAATTTATTCAAACGACCATACTATTACACTAAAATGGAAGGAGAAATGTAGCCTTTGTGGCTTGACATATAGAGATTTTCATTATATCTCTCGACTTGAGGTATACGTATTTATCCTCACGTCTATAAGCGGACTTAATCACATATTTTCACATTTCTACGTTCACTCACAGCGTAAATGTTATATGAGTAAACTAAAAAAAAAACAAAAAGTAGGAACATGGCCATAAAAGAAACAAACCATGAAATTCAGACATAGAGGTACGTTACTAGTTTTTCGAAAACAAAAGAATTGAGTTATACTGGAGAAAGATTAGACATTAGAAATACGGGATGACATACTTGCATATGAGATAGATGGTAATAGTTATTGTTTCCTTAGGACTGGTGATAACTAACGCGTATCAAACGCCTGTAATAGGGACATTTTTGGTGAGGGTCAAATTCGGTAAGCTCAAAATCGGTGAGGGTCTAAAATCCTAGGTTACATAACTTAAAGTTAATCAGGATACTCAAAAATTATTATTGGTACGGTATATCTGAAAAACTTATTATTCCGACAAGTAGCTGGCGGAAATCTGCTAACATTTTTCCTAGCCCTTCTCCGTGCCTGGCTATCCAAGACATCCGTTGAACGCTAGTGACAAAATGAGAAATAATGAGAAAAATATTGAATGCAAGGAGTCAAAATTCCTAGTCTATAGGGTAAAGTACAACTACAATATTCGAACTAGTACTCATATGATAGAATACATATCAGAACAGTAGGTACTGTTTACTACAATTCAGGATATAAACGATTCCCATAAAAAAATAAAAAAAAATACTATATTTACTACTACTACTATATTTACTATTAACTACATTATGTACTAATACATCATTTTGTTTTTGTGACCCCATGAGTATATCAAATCTCTCTATATAGGGAAAGAGAAATCACAAAACACACATGTTGACTATTTAGATGTATTATCTAAAAAACGTTATGTCGGCCAAAAATTTACCATTTACCAATATTCATGAAATCGACACTAACATCCATCATCAACCAGAACTAAAAGGTAGTGTGTTAACAATACACACCAAGATTAAAACAAACTGCACAACAGATATATGATATATAACCTACATATCATTAACATTGTGATACACAGTAGAGGCATAAACCAAAAACGACCAGCATGCGTATAGTATACACATCTGACAGCTTTATGTATGGTTGCCGAACTCAAAGCAAAAACAACACAATTATAAAATTTTTCTCTCGCAATTACCAGATAAGACAGATCATGGATGTCTGGATTTATTTGGCAAAAGAAAAACAAAATCGTTACAAAACAAAAATGGTCACAAAGGACACACTGGCCATAAGTAATTTAAACAGGAGAAGTTTATACATACACTCGATACAGTATTAAATAAAGAAAAACTTTCTTTTATTCTGTATCTGACGAGTTCGGTTCGTCGTCTGAATCATTATCAGGATAATATGTTTTCAAATCCTTTATGTGCCATTTGCCAGCATTAGATCCATCAGGATTTTTCAAACCATATATTAGAGGAGAAAATTTCTTCACAATTGTACATAACACATATTTAGGCGCAAGTTTTGCCATATATTTTTTTGGTGCACTGGAGAGAGCCATATTCTTTCTCCATACTTTATCTCCAACACTAAATTGGACATCACGCTTGCGCAGGTTGTACGTCTTGGCATTGCGCTCATAAGCTTTGGTGATATTCTTGCGTACAAAAGAGAAAACTTCAGACAAACCTTTAACTTCAGAGGCATATGATTTACGGTCACCTGGGACAATTTCCAAATCAACAAGATCATTTGGTATTCGACCGTAATAATTTCCGGAGATAGGTACATGCCGAGCAAAATTTAAAAAAGCTGGAGTGAATTGAGTCACTTCATGCTTGGCGGTGTTTATTGCCTGACGAATCTTATGGATTTCTTTATCCCAGTCACAGTGATTTTCTACGTAACAACGAATAGCAGTTCCGATGACACGGTTGCTTCTCTCGACAAAATTAACCTGAGGGGAATAGACTGCGGAAAACCATATTTTTTGAACGTTGTAACGATCACACAGATCTTTCATGATCTTACAATTAAGATTAGGGGCATTATCACAAAGAAGATGCTGAGGAACTCCAAACATGAGAAAAACTTGATTTTCAAGAAAATTGCAAATATTCGAAGCAGTAGCTTTCCTCAAAGGATGTAATAGAGTAAATTTAGAAAACCAATCAGCTACTACAAGTAACCAGGAGTGGCCACTTTTACTACGAGTCAAAGGACCTATTAAATCTACAGCAATGATTTGCCAAGGAAAATCGGCTTGTTTTTGACGACCCATTTTTCCAATTTTAGCAGTATTAGGGGCTTTTTGAGCTCCACAAGTCTTACAAGATCTAACATACTTTACAACGTCTTGGCGCATCTTCGGCCAATAATAATGTTCTCGGATACGTGCAAGAGTTTTGTAAGCACCGAGGTGTGCACATGTTGGTGGTTCATGGCATGAATTGATGACATCACGACGTTGAGGTTTGGGCACTAATATTTTCCACTCAAACATATTCGAATTAAACGGTAAACAAGACGGTATGAATTTATAGACGAGATCGTTTTCGACTTTCCATTGGGGAAATTCATCTGGATGATTAAGGATCTTAGAACGCAGATTATCGAACCAGGGATCGATACGATCGGTATCTACCTCAAGATAGGAAATTTCAGAATGTTCATGAGTTCTGCTAAGTGCATCCGGTACATTGTGGGAAGTTCCTTTTCGATGTATAATTCTAAAACCAAACTGTTTTAAACGCATCGCCCAACGAGATAAACGTCCAGTCGGATTCTTAAGATTCGTTAGCCACAAAAGAGAGTAATGATCAGTTATGATAGTAAACTCGACTCCATCAATATAAGGACGAAATTTTTCAACCGAAAACAACACGGCTAAGCACTCTTTCTCAGTCGTGGAAAAGTTACGTTCCTGCTTAGTTAAAGAACGACTTGCATAAGCGATTACCTTTTCTCCGCCATCAATTTCTTGGGTTAAAACAGCACCAAGACCAGTATTGCTAGCATCACATTGAACAGTAAACGGACAGGAGAAATCAGGCTGTACTAAAACAGGAGAAGATATTAAAGCTTCTTTAACAGAGAGAAAGGCTTTTTCAGCTTCGGGATTCCAAGATATAAGTTCCTTTTTCTTCTTACCTTTAAGTAAGTCATTAATGGGAGAGACAAGTGTCGAAAAATCTTTGATAAAACGTCGGTACCAAGAACACAAGCCAATGAAACGTTTTATTTCCGTGGTGTTAGTCGGACGAGGATAATTGACCATAGCAGTTATCTTATCAGGATCAGATCTCAATGAATTATTGCCAACGATGTAACCTAAATATTTAAGAGATGTTTTAAAAAATTCACATTTTTCCACATTGATGGTAAGATTTGCTTCTTTGAGTTTATCTTTCACTTTTTGAAGGAGGGCTATATGCTCTTCGGCTGTAGCTGAACAAACTATTATATCGTCGATGTAAGTAAAGATATATGGTTCGAATTCGGGACCAAAAATTTGATCGACTAGTCTTTGTTGTGTCTGTGCAGAATTGCATAAGCCAAAAGGCATGACTGTAAATTGGAAAAGTCCACGACCTACTACAGCGAAAGCGGTTTTTTCACGTGAAGCATTATCAAGGGGAATTTGCCAGAAAGCTTTTTTAAGATCGATGGAACTGATATATCTAGCATTTCTTAAAAGAGACAAAATACGATCGATGTTTGGCCAAGGATAAGTGTCATGACGGGTGACCTCGTTCAAATTTCTGCCATCAAAGCAAAATCTATACTCGCCTGTCTTCTTCTTGACCAGTAACACAGGGGAACACCATGGACTATTAGAAGGTTCTATGACGTTAAGTTTTAACATTTCGTCCAATTCATCATTTAGAATTTTGGCCATATATGGGGACATTGGGAAAGGACGTTTCCGAAATGGTTTGGCATCACCAGTGTCAATAGTGAGCTTGATCTTATTAGTTAAACCTATCCCATTTTTATTGTCTACTTCTTGGAAACTTTGTATAGCTTTTTCTGCACGATTTTTCGATTCTGGATCTAACGATTCAATAGAACTCAAATAATCAAAAGACTCATTCATTTCTGATTCATCACATGATGTTAAACATACTCGATTTTTTACATTCCAAGTGTTTTGAGTAAAATTCAACGAAAGAGAGAATTTCGAAATAAAATTGCTACCAAGAATAAATGTAAGAGGTAAGGATGGAACAATAAGACAGTTTATGACGTGACATACGCCATTAGCAACTATCGGCAAATCTACAATTCCAGTTACCTTTTGACTAGAACCATCGGCAAGCGATACACTCTTATGATTGGGTATTGCAATCTGAACGTCATGTTTTAGAAGAAATTCAATTCCCTGGGATCCTACGACAGTGGTAGTACATCCTGTATCTAACAGAAGAGTAAAAGTCTGAGAAAATATTTGTACCTTTATATATGGTCGGTTGTCACACGGTTTGGAATATATAACTGGAGTTATTTGTGGTTTTGGTTGGTTTAAAAAAATTTTAACGTTATTGAGCCATTTGGACCACTCATTTGAATCGAAATTTTTGTTAGTCGAAATAGAAAGACATTTTCGTTCGGATTCTTTACTCCTACGAAAGACACACCTACCGAACACAGTAGCGTCATTCTTTAGTTTTTTGAACAATTATTGGGGCATGTTGGAATGGTGACATCTTTTTTACCACAGCGATAACAGTAACGCTGATGTTTTCGTCTACACTCACTGGAAAAGTGCCCCGGTTTTTGACAATTAAAACATATAACATTTTTGGGACTTCCACTTGAAAGGTTTTCAGAAGACTGATAAGATTCAGCATGATTTTGAGAAGATTTTTTATTCCTAAAATTAGAATGTTTAGTCTGACGGTGGTGACTAACCAAAGCAACATTAGAAGATGATTCTTTCTTAACATTTGAAATCTGAGCGTTATTTTCTAATTTTCTGATAACTATTGAAAGTTCCTCGATGGTGCTAGTATCGGTTAAAGCAATTAAGGGAATATACTCTGGAAGAATATTCTGTCTCATATATTTAACTAGAGTTTTTTCAATAGGAAGGGTAGTCAGACGTTTTGACAAGGACAGAATTTGAGCTTGATACAAAGCAAAAGATTCATTTCTCTTTTGTTTCCTAGTTTTGATCTGACTCCATAATTCCTCATCATAGTCATGCGGTAGAAATGTAGTTTTTAATAAAACAGTAAGGTCGAGCCAATTCGTGATGGTATGACGAACGCTTCTAAACCATGTAGCAGCACTGCCAGAAAATAATTCTACAGCTGAACGAAAAAGTAGTTCTTGTGAAACATTCCTAGATTCTGAGATGTCTTTAACTTTTTCAAGGAAAGAGAATACACTTTTTGGATCACCATTGAATTTGATGTTCCAATCAGCAAGATTGATCGGATGAGAAACTTGTACAACTGGAGTTGGGATAACGACATTGTTCTGATTAATCGGAGTACCTAAGGTAGTGGATGGTTGACTAGAGACAATCTTATCATCAAGTTGACCTTCATATAATAAGCAATTTGCAGTAGCTTCATTTTTGTATTCTACTTCATCAGCTGAAACACTAGGAAGACGAGCAATTCTATAAGCGAGATGGGTCAACCTAGCCTTAGCTCTACGGTAGACAGAATCATTATCATCACCTTCAAATTCATCAACAAGGTTGGTAATATCAGCTAAAGTGTTATCAATGCTTGTCTTTTCATCGTCAAAGTGAAGAACATTGATTTCAATGTCTATTGGAGAATTCTTTAACAGAAGTTTACGAAGAATAGTCTTTTTGTCACTAACACTCCTTGTAGTTTTAACTCCCCGTATAAAAAGTTCATAATCTAACTCATCAACTTTTAAATATGGTACAATAGAGGACTCCATATTATCGTTAAAAGAATTAACAAAATCTCAATAGAAAAGAAAAAAATTTTCTTAACCAAATCAATATATTTAAGTCGTCGAAAAAACGATAGTGTGCACTTCAGCAAACAAAAAAAAACTAAGTCACATTTGGGGAAATAAATTTGTAGTAACTTGACTCAAAGACACAAGATAAATATTTTCGTAATCTCCTTGGTATGTTTGAAATTTTCTTTCTAAACTGGAAATTCACACAAAAAGAACTTTCAGAACTTTCCGAAAGACAAAAGACTTGAGTCAACTACAAACACACGACGACTTCGTTATTACCTGCCAAAAACAAAATATTTGATATGCGACCAGACACGACACTGTTGTCCAGAAAAAAAAAACATACACTAAAAAGGCAAAATCACTCAATCATTAGGACACAATCCACAGTTTACCCTTGGAGGTATTCTGTTGACAGATTCAAACAAACACTAACAATCGGAAAAAACTGGAATTATTTATTCCTATCATTCAGTTTACATAAACAATGCAACCAAAATTTTTATCATTAACAAGATATCTATTTTTTCTAAATTTGAATAGATTGTTCTTTGTTGCTGTTCCTGGTACTTACTAAGGTGTTATGTTATCGAAAAAAAATAAAAGGCGAAAGAAAAAAAATTTAGTTCCTTTTTTATTTCTATGTATGCCTGTTCTTATACTTAAAAAAACACTATCACAAACCTCTACAGAATAAGTCCCACGTTCGAGCGTCAAATTATGTGTAGCAACACTATAGTGTCGATTCATAGAATGGTGAGATTTCACTCAAATAAAATGATAAAAAAAATGAGAAACACACTGGAGGAAGCTAACACATATAAATACCACGGTAGCTCTAGTCTCTAGAGATTATAGGGATGGATTCTTATGGATGTTATTAGAGATGTGATGCTGTTTATCAGATCAAATTATGAAAATCAAATAAAAAAAAAATTTTAGTACAACGATCGGTGTCAGGTCTTATTTTCCAATCTTCAGCGGGCGCCACCATATCTTTCAGCTAACCTAGGAGAAAAATGGAAACCACACAAAACAAACATGGTATACATAGTCAGATTACACAAAAAAAAATATATGAAATATTTATTAGGAGGTTAACTACCTTTACTATATCATCTAGATACACCTCATCATCTGGAATAGAATTAAGTATAAAAAAAACTAGGAATAGTGAACAACGGTAATAACGTTAGAGTATGGTATATTTATCGTTCAATTAAATAACAAAAAAAATTATAATTTTATCAAAACGAAAAAGAAGATATTATTATTATTTACTATGTAATTAACTTATTTTTGGACGCCGGAAAGCTTTCTTAGTCTTCACAAATAAGAAATAATATAATATTATGTAGCAGAGTATTCTAACAAAATTCTTTAGAAACTAAATATTCAATTTTCAAAAAAAAAAACAGGAAATAAGCTGGATTCTGTCGTCACATTCCGAATCGATGAGAAATATTAATAAAATTTATTACTTTAGTTTTCCAAATGGGTATGTAGTGGAAATTCAGCAACAGGATAAACAATTGTAAAACAATCAAAATATGGTTGACTTTATTCGTACAGGCCTCAAACTAGACGGTCTTAAATTGAATTGGTCTCAAATTAACGGCATATCAAAACGAGAGCGTCCTAACAATATACGCTACCTCGCAAAATCTGGCCAAAAAGTCAGGACTTTTTGTGACTTTTTCACATTCCAAAACCAAAATTATTGTGTGAAACCAGATTGTATGCACAAGTAAATTTTAAAATGATTTATTAGACAGTGACAGTTAGTCGGTGGATTATCAGAAAAATGACTTTCGTTATGGAATTTGTTGCGTTTGAAAATTGAATTTAAAAAGTTTTCTCGCGGTGACCACTTATTATTATGATTACGTCATGCAAGTAATCGGTGTGAATTAAAAGAGAAATAAATATTATTAAATTAAAGGTATACTTATTTCGGATCGTTACACGTCAATCATTAAAAACAGTAACACTTACTTACAATTTAAGATTTTTAATTTTAGACGAAATAAACATTTCGTATGACAGTAATGACAGGTGATTTTTGCGTTATGACGTAATCGGCGGTTTCGATGTAATCGATAGTAGTTATCAATATTGAATACCTAATTACTAAATATGTAAAGTTTTGATTTATTTTGTATGAATATTATTGCAAAATACTACAGAATTTCTCTTTTTGGCATAAATTGTATTAATAATAACACGTAAATTTTGTACAATATTTTTAATTACTAATTTAAATAAATTTTAAGTTCACTCAAATAAATAATAATCGATTACTACCATCGTCCATTTACATTCACAATCACGGTTAATTTGATTAATAATCGCGGCAGGTAAAGTAAAATTCTTCTTTCAGTACAATAAAGTATTATACACCTACAAAAGTCAAGGGAATGTCACCGAAGTTATTATTCCACTGGCTCTCCAAAGCGAAATTTTTAAACAACACGACGTGTTCTGAGGGACTAGAAACCTCAAATTATTTTAGTGATGACAACTTTGGCATGGTTCTGATTAATATTCGTTCTATAAGAAATAAAACTGATGAATTATTTTTGTTTCTGGAGGAATTAGGATTTCCTCCGATAGTTGCGGTTACAGAGCACTGGCTTGAAGTTAACGAGCCTTTTTTTTTTAGAAAAATATACCACAATTGCCAGGTATGATCGTCCAAGTTCGGCTCATGGAGGCACCCTGATTCTCTCTAGAAATAATGATTTTTTCTCTGGTAACAAAATATGACTTTTTGTTAAGTGAATCCTTCTTTGAGTTTTCCTTAGTTTATAATAAAAATCTTAATCTTTACATTATTTGCATTTATAGATCACCTGATTCTACCGTGGAACTATTTTTTCAGAACCTGCTAAATTTGTTAGATGACCTGCCTCATAAAAGCAGAAAAATTCTATGCGGTGATTTTAACATTAATTATGCTGCTGCTAGTGCTACCAAAGTGTCCCTGGCAAACATATTTGAATCGTATGGTCTCTCAATGCACGTTGATTCTCCTACAAGGATAACAAAAACTACATCTACCATAATCGATTATATTGTCTCAGATTTCTCACCCCTTGATGTCTGCTCTACAGTTATTAATGCGGGACTATCTGATCATGAAGCAGTGTATACGAAGTTTAACATCTTCAGCAAACCCTCCTCAAAAACCCGACGTTTAGGTAGGAGTTTTTCCGCCCGGAATTTTCGTAAATTCCAAAATTTATGCTTAACTTCTGAGTGGCAATTTCCTTCTATAGACGTGGACTATAATTTCAGTGTTTTTCTAGATAAGCTTCTCCACATCTTCAATAAGGCATTTCCTTTAATTCCTATTAAGCCAAAACATCGGAAACCTTGGGTTACGAAAGGTATTCGCATATCAGCTAAGAATATGCGTTCACTACTATACATCAAGAAATTTACTACCAATGTTGCTGTCACTGAATATATCATGAAGTACAGGACAACATATCTAAAACTTGTCAGGTCAGCTAAAAAAGCCTATTATCAAAATCGTCTGAGAAGCTCTAAAAGTGTTGCAAAAGAGACTTGGTCTATAATAAACGATCTTCGAAATAAAACTCACACAGCTCAATCATTTTCCCTTCCAAATCCTGAAAGTCTAAACGACTACTTCGTTAATGTGAGTAAAAATATAACATCAACAATTTTGCCGCAACAAGATCCTATTTCCTATCTTCCTAATTCAAGACAGGTCTCGAATTCATTCTTTTTACGACCAGTCGATAACTCTGAACTTATCCAAACAATCAATTGTATCAAAAGCAAATCATCCTGTAGTACTGATGGACTATCTATAAAAATTTTCTCTAATCTCACAGAAAATGTGTTGAAAATCCTCCTCTCACTAATTAATGATTCCTTCGAAAAAGGTAAATTTCCAGAGTGCCTAAAGACAGCCATTATTATTCCTCTTCATAAGGGTGGCGAAAAATCTGATGCCTGCAACTATAGACCTATTGCCTTACTACCGGTACTCTCCAAAATTATTGAGAGACTCATTAAAACTCGACTTATGTCCTTTATCGTTGATAACAACATTTTATCACAAAATCAGTTCGGCTTTTTAACAAATAAATGTACCACTGATGCCATGTTTTCTGTACTACATGAGGTTTACCAAGCACTAAACAATAATCTTTATACTGCCACTGTTTTCTGCGACTATGCCAAAGCTTTTGATTGTGTAAATCACGACATCTTGATTACAAAACTAAATTTCTATGGAATTCGAGGTATTTCTTTGAATTGGTTCCAATCCTACTTGAATAATCGGAAACAACTAGTTAGAGCAACTGATACTGACTCTAGTCTCAAAAACATCGTCTGTGGAGTACCACAAGGTTCAGTATTGGGTCCTATACTGTTCCTTATCTTTATAAATGACATTACTAATTTAAAAATCAATGGGAAAATTTTTCTTTTTGCTGATGATACCAGTATCACTTGGAGCAACTCAACTATTGAATCTCTTCATGAAACTATAACTTCGGATCTACTGACGATAAAGACCTGGTCTGACTCTAATTTACTCTCTTTTAACGTAAATAAAACAGTAGCATTATCGTATAAAGGAGCTCTTCAACCTTTGCCACTTCATAACAGCCAGATCAGTACCGTTGATTCTGTAAAATTTCTTGGTATTTTTTTAGACAGCAACCTCAAATGGTCCCTTCATATCGATTCGTTAAGTAAGAAACTCGCCTCAGCTTGCTATGCAATACGATCTGTCTCAAGGGAACTCAATTTAGCATCTTCTAAAATAACATATTTTTCGTTGTTCGAGTCTAATCTTCGATATGGTCTTCCTTTTTGGGGTTCTAGTACAGCTGCTCAATTTGATGTCATTTTTAGATTGCAAAAAAGAGCAATAAGATATTTGTTTGGCCTCAGAAGATCTACACATTGCAGAAGTTACTTCAGAGATCACGAAATTTTAACACTTCCATCTTTATATATTCTAGAAACGGTTTGTTTAATTCGTAAACACCTTCATGTCTTTCCATCTAGGCCCAATCATCTTTACTCCACCAGAAATTCAATCTTTGATATTTATTTACCGATTCCATCCACTGAGTTAGTAAAGAAATCTATATTATATTCCGCAAAGAAACTGTACAATCATCTTCCGTTACAACTTAAATCTGCAACATCTTTCCCTAAGTTCCGAAAAATGACAAAAGCCTATCTATCCAAAAGACCATATTATTCAATAGAAGAATTTCTTAATGAATAACTAAGAAAATTGGGTTCCATGCGCAGTAGCATAAACTTGTCAGTTCCTTATGTTGTACCTATTTTATTTTATTTGTTGTATGTTCAATTTGCAATTTATATATGTTTTGCAATAAATTGTTTTTGTCTTGGCTTTTATATCTTATACTGTACATTGTTGACGATTTATCTAATTTTAGTAAATTGTAGTTGTTATTTGTTATTTATATTGTTTTTCTTTTGACTGTATGTAAGCTTTGTCCATAAAATTATAAAAATTTTCAGTGGCAATAAAGCATATTTCTATTCTATTTTATTCTATACTTTACTGCCGCAAATGGCGTCAAATGAGTACAATCATGAATGACTTTAGTGACGGTTAGCGATAAAATATTATTTTATGTTACTTCGAAACTATTTATAAGCTCTTAGTTAATTTGTGAGCTATTTTAATTATAATTCGTTTAACAATACTTTGCACTTTTCAACTGGGAAGTGAAATAGAATTCTATCAAATGTTTAATTAACGTTTTCGATGCATAGAGATACATATTTACCACCGGTACAATGTTATGCTGGTTATTATTAATAACCTTATCTTACTGTGCTCATCTTTTACACATATATATTTTTGAACCAATTCACATGCTCGACTTAACAATCATATCCACACACTTTATCATAAAAATACACACATCCCGACATGAGAAAAATATACTTACCTACATCTTTCTCGCATTTTGTCATGAACTTCCGCATGGCAGATGTACCGTTGGAAATGAAATGTAGAAAAATACCATCGGAAACATACAAAACATTCTTCGGCGCGATAAAGCTTTTTCCTCGCGAATATTTTGCAAAAAGTATCGCACCGACATAGGAGATGGAATGTACTTCCGTCCGTGTTTATTGCATTTTCCAATAAGAAAATTATTAAAGAGGTTCACAGGCTAGATTAGATTTAAGCTAAATCGGATTGTTGAAGGAAATAATGTTTTCGTATAGGAAACAAGCTATAAATGGATATAAGTACCTATAAATTTGTATAAAAGACGTAATGTATTACGTTTGCAAAACTAGTGGATACTTTATATTGTATATTTAGTTTTTGGAATGCACTGCCACAAAAATCAAAAACAACAAAATTACTTTTTTCTACGAGCGTGCAAAAATGTCTACTTTCGTGCACGCATTTTAGTTTAGAAAGTTTCATTTTCCGCACGCGTGTTACTTTTCCGCACGCGTGTTACTTTTCCGCACGCGTGTTACTTTTCAGCACGCAGTTTTTACTTTTCCGCACGCGTATTAATTTAGATAATATGTTAATATGGCCATAAAGTAAATATAATACATGCAATAAAATAATATTTAGATATTCTTTACTAATTTATTTCAAATATATCTTATTGTGTTCCTGTTTTAATGAAATTAACGCGACAATTCGATAAAATAAAATTATTTTGACATAATATTTGAAACTCAAATCGGTAGACAATAACAGTCGTTTTGAATCATCGTCATGGAAACCAAGATCGTCGTCATGCTAACTAATTATATTGAAAGTTTGGTTTTGACAACCCTGTCAAAGAATTAATTTGTGTATGTATTTTCATATTAATTAAATTGATTGATTAAGATTTGGTAATTTTTTAAAGACTCTTAAAAAAAATATTGTTCCTAACTCTTACAGAAAGTCTCTTTTCCGCACTCGACTGCTTGCCGAACTCCCGCTTCGCATCGTTCGGCAAACTGCAGTCGCGTGCGGAAAAGAATGACTTTCTGCACTTGTTAAGAAAATAACTATATTTCATTTTCTTTGATTATCCGGGCTGCGGTTCAGGATCTAATTTAGTATCGGATGTGATATTTTACGGAATAACTTTTGATATTTCGATGATAGGTGTTACCAGAACAATTAAGGCACATTGCAGAGCATTTGAGGTCTGATTTTCGACAAACACACTAAACTTCCACAGTTTCCCTTGCATCGACAGATAATTAATTTCGAAACTTCGGAGTGTGCTGGAGTTTAGGAAATTTGAGTTGATATCCATATTTATTTATTCTTTTTCCTGTTTCAATCTTCAGGATCACAGTGTTTGCCGAGCAAACATGGTGATAAACTCGGAGACTTTGGAAACGCGCCTCATATTTTGTTGAAGAAAGCGATGATAAGATAAATGTCTTTTTGGTTATTATCTTGGCTAATTATTTGTATCTCATGTTGTTCAGAGAATCATTGGTATTTCAACCATATAATGAAACGAAAAAATAATTCGCCAACAATACTGAGCAAAGATGATTGACTTTCTCACTAAAAAATGATGCTCTTACGTTAGCTAACTCAAGATGTCTGTACAAAATTTTTATAAATTTAAATTTGCTGATCTAGTAAGTTGTTGTGTTGAATACTGAAAATGCATGGGAATCAGCAAATTTTTTCAATGACGTCGCACATACATAAAACTTAAAGGACAGTATAGTTGATCTAATAACTAGGGATGGGAAAAACCTACCGGTTTAAACCTAAAACCGGTTTTTTACTTTGCAATAATCGGTTTTACCGGTTGTTTTTTGTCCCGGTTATAACCGGTTTTTCCTTTTTAAAGTAAAAACCGGTTATTAGGTTTTTACGGTGATTAGGATTAGATTAGGTATTATTTTGGATCCCAATCATAACTACTATTCTCAAGTAATTATTCCAAACAAAACCATAATTCAAATTTTATTTTATTTTATAAAATACAGAAGCAAACTGAAAGTGCATCAGCCAGAAAAAATTATTAAGTTTTATTATAATATTTCTTTGAAAAGGTATTTGTAATCATAATATTTACATAAGAAGTGATCTGGTTGAATTAGACGCAAATATCATCTATTTTCACACTTAACTCTTTACATTGAAAGTGGGTGAATGACTTTTTCTGATTACCAAAAATAATGCTCTGACTATCAATATCGAATTACTGATTACGAATACGAATCTCCATACGAATGAAGCATGAAGCAACAAAAGATGATTTTACCTGCATCTGATTCAACCTGGTCTACACTAAAACTCTCTAATAGAAAGGTTTTGAGAAGGTTTATTAAGTTTGTTTTGGTCTTACCATATTTTAAGAGATTTATCTTGGGATAATGTTGGTTATAAAGGAGAACATCGACATGATATCCAAAACACAAAGAACATGGCAAGACAGATGCTGGGTATCGGTCTTGAAGACAGGAAAAGCTCATGGATCAGAAAAAAAAAACCAAAGGCGACGACCTTAAGGAAACGGTAGGATAGGACTGGATGCAGATTGGTTAGAATAGAGACCAATTGAGATTATCTGGGGAAGCTTATGCCCAGGAGTATGCATTTAAGGCTGATTAGATAGATAGAATGTTGGTACAGTGTTTTTATTATCTTTTCTCTCTCGATTGTTGCCTTTTCGTATGACGCAAGCGCGCTTCCGCATGGTAGATGTACCGGTGGAAATGAAATGTAGAAAAATACCATCGGAAACATACAAAATATTCTTCGGCGCGATAAAGCTTTTTCCTCGCGAATATTTTGCAAAAAGTATCGCACCGACATAGGAGATGGAATGTACTTCCGTCCGTGTTTATTGCATTTTCCAATAAGAAAATTATTAAAGAGGTTCGCATGCTGGATTAGATATAAGCTAAATCGGATTGTTGAAGGAAATAATGTTTTCATATAGGAAACAAGCTGTAAATGGATATAAGTATAAATCTGTATAAAAGACGTAGTATATTACGTTTGCAAAACTAGTGAATAGTTTATATTGTATATTTAGTTTTTGCAATGCACTGCCACAAAAATTAAAAACAATAAAATTACTTTATTTCATTTTCTTTGATGGTCCCGTAGACCAGTAAGGATCTGCGGAAAAACGTCTATTTTTGGATGTGAGAGGTGGCATTCGGATTTTTGCAGATAAAGTTAGTTGACACCTTCAGTAATAATAATCGACTTATGCTCCTTCTCAAATATGCCCGGAACATTAATTAAAAAATGAAAATATTTAAAAATTTCGAAAAACATCGATTTTTTTCTGTTTTCTTTGCTTATAACTTTAAAACGATTCGTTTTGGAACAAAGCCGTAGAGAAATAAAATAAAGATAATTGAATTTTGTATGATATACTACTGGTAAAAAATGCCTTAAGGTATTACCTTTTCTGCAATATACCAATAAATACAAAATAAGGGGGCAAAATAAGTCTGTTGTTATTCAATATTTTTTAAACACTTTGGTGGCACTTACAACCTTAGTAATTCGCTTAGCAAATTCTTTGTAACATACTTAAATCGTGTACCAAATTTCATTAAAATCGACCTAATAAATTTTGCATAATTTTGCAATCTAAATGTTTTTAAAAAAGTTCAAATTTTTTAAAATCTTTCTGAACAAAAAGTAGACCTTTTAGAAGTTGGCTAATTTTTTTACATGTAAAGAGGTGCTCTACGTATCTATCTAATACACTTTACAGAATTAAAATCGGATTATTTAAGGGGCCACAGCAATGTTTTAAATTTATAAACAATTTTTGGGCTTATAAACAAATAGCTTTGTTTAATAATAAAAGAATTAACTTTTAGCAATGCAAATAATTAAAACCGGTATAATTTGACTTAAGCTTTCAAATGCTGTCAGCAGAATTGCTATTTTATTTTTTAATCAAACGTTATTCGCGTTCAAAAATTGAAATTTCTCAATTTTTGGAAAGTTCCACCGCATTTATCTCGAAAACTATGTATCCTACGAAAAAACTTGTAGGAACATTTTTTGCTTAGAATTACCCAAGAAATACAAAAAAATGTTTTATTTTGCGAAAAATCGATTTTATGTAATTCCTCAAGTTCTTTGTTTATAACAATCTTATCGACATCCGGATCAACTGTTACCCAAAAAATTCGTGTTCTACGGGTCAAAATACATAAAAAAACTTGGGTAAGTTCTTCTAAATAAAGGAGCCCGTAGCACCCCCTCCTGGCCACAGTACTAATTTGTTTATAAGCCAAAAAATTGTTTATAACTTTAAAACATTGCTGAGGCTGCTTAAATAATCCGATTTCAATTCTGTAAAGTGCATTAGATAGGTGGAATAGGTTGAGTACTTCTTTATATGTAAAAAAATTGACAAGTCTTTATATGTCCTAGTTTTTGTTGTGCAAGATTTTAAAAAATTTTAATTTTTTAAAAAGAGTTTAGATTGCAAAATTATTATGCAAAATCTAGTAAGTCAATTTTAATGAAATTTGTTGTAAAGTTTTAGCACATTACAAAAATTTTCAAAGCGAATTAGGAAGGTTCCAAGTGTAACCTAAGTGATGGAAAATCATTGAATAAGGACAGGCTTGTTTTGCCCCCTTATTTTATATTTATTGCTATTTTGAAGCAAGGGTGATAAATTAAGATATTTTTACCCAATCGCATCTGATAGAAAATTTAATTATCTTTGTTTTATTCCTATAGGACTTTGTTCTAAAATGAACACATTTTAAGTTATAAGCAAAAAAAATAGAAAAAAAAACGAAATTTTTTGACATTTTTAAATATTTTATTTTTTTTTTATTAATGTTCCGGGTATATTTGAGAAGAAGCATAAATCAATTATTATTAACGAAGTTATCACCTAACTTTATCCGCAAAAATCTGAATGCCACCTCTCACATCCCCCTAAAAACAGATCCTTACTGTTCTACAGGCTGCGGTTCAGAATCTAATTCAGTATTGGGGGTGATATTTGACGGAATAAGGGATATAATTGGCGTCATCTTCGAACTCATTTTCTTCAATTTATTTCCGTTATAGGTTTTACCAGAACAATTAAGGCACATTGCAGAGCATTTGAGGTCTGATTTTCGACAAACACACAAAACTTCCACAGTTTCCCTTGCATCAACAGATAATTAATTTCGAAACTTCGGAGTGTGCTAGAGTTTAGGAAATTTGAGTTGATATCCATATTTATTTATTCTTTTTCCTGTTTCAATCTTCAGGATCACAGTGTTTGCCGAGCAAACCTGGTGATATACGCGCCTCATATTTTGTTGAAGAAAGCGATGATAAGATAAATGTCTTTTTGGTTATTATCTTGGCTAATTATTTGTATCTCGTGTTGTTCAGAGAATCATTGGTATTTCAACCATATAATGAAACGAAAAAATAATTCGCCAACAATACAGGGCAAAGATGATTGACTTTCTCACTAAAAAATGATGCTCTTACGTTAGCTAACTCAAGATATCTGTGCAAAATTTTTATAAATTTAAATTTGCTGATCTAGTAAGTTGTTGTGTTGAATACTGAAAATGCATGGGAATCAGCAAATTTTTTCAATGACGTCGCACATACATAAAACTTAAAGGAGAGTATAGTTGATCTAATAACCCCTTTTGAAAGTTAAAAAAAAATACATTGGAATGCTTCATTCATTGAATATGAAGCATGAAGCAACAAAAGATGATTTTATCTGCATCTGATTCAGCCTGGTCTACACTAAAACTCTCTAATAGAATGGTATTGAGAAGGTTTATTAAGTTTGTTTTGGTCTTACCTTATTTTATGGTAGGGGAGCAAAGTATGCTAAATGTGCAGTCACTCGAGCGCTTTGGGGACCTATTGGGTTGTGAAGAGTAGGTCCTAAAACCAAAAAAAGTTAAGTAAAGTTTTCCATTTTAGTGGGCGCTTGCCACTTTTTAATTTAATTTTCCATTTCCAACAATCGTTTTTTCCGATTATAACGCCATCTATCCATAATTTGAAAAAATGTTTCGAATAAAAGTTACTTATTTTTACGTAAGGAATCCAAATCTGCAATAAAAAATGAGGGCTCCTATTTAAGATTTTAAAGTAACCCCCCACCCCACAACCATGGGGGGTCGTGTTTGGTACCATTCGATAGATTTTTCAAAAATATTGAATAAGTGTATTTTACAGTTTTCCGATCTGATGTTCATTTCGCGAAATATCGCGGGATTCGCATTTAAAATATTAAATTTACCCCCCACCCCTCTCCGTGGGAAGTCGTGTTTGGTATCATTCGATAGATTTTTAAAAAATATTGGGCACATATTTTTTAGTTTTTCGATCTGTCATTCATTTCACGAAATATTCGCTTTTTTCTTGTGAAACTTTGGGACCCACCCATTTCCTTAGGCCCGGCTCAAATCGTCAGATTTTTGAAATATACACTCTTTTGCATGTACTTAACTTACCTTATCTTAATCTGACAATTTCGAGTTTTTTTAAAGATAGATTTTTTTTTTCGGGCCCCCCTTAACGAACTCCCCTGTGTTAAGAGCCAATATATGGTAGAGGTACATCTGCAGGGTACCAGGTTTCTCCCATATGCTAATCTGACGCGCTCGAGTAACTGCAAAAATCCCCGCTTGGGCTCCCCTACCATTAAGAGATTTATCTTGGGATAATGTTGGTTATAAAGGAGAACATCGACGTGATATCCAAAACACAAAGAACATGGCAAGGCAGATGCTGGTTATCGGTCTTGAAGACAGGTAAAGAAACTCATGGATGAGAAAAAAAAACAAAGGTGACGGCCTTAAGGGAACGGTAGGAAAGGACTGGATGCAGATTGCTCAGAATAGAGACCAATCGAGATTATCTGGGGAAGCCTATGCCAAGGAGTATGCGTTTAAGGCTGATTAGATAGATAGAATGTTGGTACAGTGTTCTTATTATCTTTTCTCTCTCGATTGGTGCCTTTTTGTATGACACAAGCGCACTTGCGCATGGTAGATGTACCTGTGGAAATGAAATGTAGAAAAATACCAGCGGAAACATACAAAACATTCTTCGGCGCGATAAAGCTTTTTCCTCGCGAATATTTTGCAAAAAGTATCGCACCGACATAAGAGTTGGAATGTACTTTCGTCCGTGTTTATTGCATTTTCCAATAAGAAAATTATTAAAGAGGTTCGCAGGCTAGATTAGATATAAGCTCAATCGTATTGTTGAAGTAAATAATGTTTTCACATAGGAAACAAGCTATAAATGGGTATAAGTACCTATAAATGTGTATAAAAGACGTAGTGTATTACGTTTACAAAACTAGTGGATAGTTTATATTGTATACAGGGTGTCCAAGACTAATTTACCCACGCTATATCTCTTAAACAAATAGAGATTTTCGAATGGGACAAAAAGTGGTTTATTCTACTTGTAATACACTTTAATATGACGCAGAAAAAAATCATCCCCTAAATATTCATCCCTTAGTTACAACCCCTAACTTTAATTATTTTAATAGCACCCTATATATTTTTTATAGTTTTGGATGTGGTCTATTATCGTCTATTCAACACATTTTTTGAAAATAAAATCGGTTCGTAAATAACCAAGAAACTATCAGTTTATTTTTGTTAATTGTGTGTCCCAGACTAATTTATCCAGGCTATATTTCTTAAACGAATAGAGATTTTCGAATGGGACAAAAACTAATATATTCCATTTGTAATACACTTTCATATGGCGTAGACAAAATTCATCCCCTATTCATCCCTAACGTACAGGGTGCTATTTAAAAAAAATAAAGTTAGGGGTTGTAACTAAGGGATGAATATTTAGGGGATAATTTTTTTTCTACGCCATATTAAAGTGTATTACAAATGTAATAGATCAGTTTTTGTCCCATTCGAAAATCTCTATTCGCTTAACAAATATAGCCTGGATAAATAATTAGTCTGGGACACATAATTAACAAAACTAAACTGATATTTTCTTGGTTATTTACGAACCGATTTTATTTTCAAAAAATGTGTTGAATAGATGATAGAAGACCACATTCAAAACTATAAAGAAATATATAGGGTGCTATTAAAAAAATTAAAGTTAGGGGTTGTAACTAAAAGATGAATATTTAGGGGATGATTTTTTTCTACGTCATATTAAAGTGTATTACAAGTAGAATAGACCACTTTTTGTCCCATTCGAAAATCTCTATTCGTTTAAGAGATATAGCGTGGGTAAATTAGTCTGGGACTAATGTTTTTGCAATGCACTGCCACAAAAATCAAAAACAACAAAATTACTTTATTTCATTTTCTTTGATGGTCCGGGCTGCGGTTGAGGATCTAATTCATTATCGGATTTTACGGAATAACTTTTGATATTTCTATGATAGGTTTTACCAGAGCAATTAAGGCATATTGCAGAGCATTTGAGGTCTGCTTTTCGACAAACACACAAAACTTCCACAGTTTCCCTTGCATCAACAGATAATTAATTTTGAAACTTCGGAGTGTGCTAGAGTTTAGGAAATTTGAATTGGTATCCATATTTTTTTATGTTCTTTCCAGTTTCAATCTTCAGGATCACAGTGTTTACCGAGCGAACCTGATGATAAACTCGGAGACTGTGAAAACGGGCCGCATCTTTTGTTGAAGGAAGCGATGATAAGATAAATGTCTTTTTGGTTATTATAGTATGGTATAACTAGACCCAAACCCAGACATCCAAAGTGAAAGTTATTCTCCAACACCAAATTTTTCTATATGGTCCACATAATGTCCAGAAAAAAGTCACACCATTCTGAGCGTCGGTTTGGGGGGAGAGGGGGAGACATCGGTAAATTCGTAGTTTTTTACGTTTTTCGTCAATATTTTTAAAACTATGCGGTTTTAAAAAGGCCCTATGCATAATTATTCTAAAATGAACGGTTCCAAAGTTACGGAGGTAGTATAGTATAATTGGTCCAAAAAAAGGCCAATGTGTTATGCTTTCCATCTTTTGCGTTATTTTGCCGGTTATTAGCTCGGTCATATTGTGTCTCCGGTAGATTTTTATTACCCCCGGAAAATGTAACTTCTGCCGTGTAGTGAAGGTCATTTATACCGTACAAAATTTCATGAAAAAAATTAGGTAGTCCACGTTTGCCTTTCTCATGATTTTTATCAGATTTTTCTCTCTTAGCCAGAGTGTTATATTAAGGTGCCAAAAGCTCGCCTTTCACTCTTTCATCTTAACTTTCCCTCCAAGTACCATGTGGAATTAGGAACCAGAATTCCTAACAAACGTAATGTTTAACGGTATCTTTCCAGTTTTATCGTGATATTCGTTTCGGCAAGATACATCTATCGAGACTATCTATCCATTTACTGCCATGTCTTACTGTCAAATTTTATTGAAGTCGATAAACAGAGTATAATCAAGATTGGGTGTTTGTTGATACTAAAATGCTTTAGATGCAAAATTGGTAGAGTATGAGTATGCCATTTTTTAATTAGTTCTAAGGATATTTTTCTATTCTCATACTATAATATATCAATTATGATGTCACTACCTGTATTATAATGAACTTCATTATGATAAAATCGCGAATAGAATCGCGATATGGCATTCGCGATAAAGGTGGTACACGCGCAGTGACCAATGGCGAGTTAAATACATACGCTTTGACAGTTCTCAATATGTAAACAAACCGTCAAACTGACAAACTACTGAATTTATTTGTGTTACAAAATTAATAAATTTGAATATATTCTTTGTTGTGAATGATCATAGAAAAAATAGTGTATACAACTTGCATTTAATTATCATTATGAAGCTCGTACTCTATACGAAACTCGCCGCATACGGCTCATTTCGTAACCCTCGTACTTAGTCCTGTCGCCAGGGGGGGTACAACGGCCTCCTTAATTCAGATGGACTTACCCAAGTTTTTTTATATATTTTGACCCGTAGAATACGAATTTTTTGGGTAACAGTTGATCCGGATGTCGATAAGATTGTTATAGACAAAGAACTTGAGGAATTACATAACAGCGATTTCTCGCAAAACAAAACATCTTTTTGTATTTTTTGGGTCATTTTAAGCAAAAAATATTCCTACAAGTTTTTTCGTAGCATGCATAGTTTTCAAGATAACCGCGGTTGAACTTTCAAAAAATCGAAAAATTGCAATTTTTGAACCCGAATAACTTTGGATTAAAAAATAAAGTAGCAATTCTGCTTACCGCATTTGAAAGTTTAAGTCAAATTATACCGGTTTTGATTATTTGCATTGCTAAAAATTATTTTTTTTATTGTTAAACTAATCTATAAACACATAGTGTTTCCCGTGCCTAATACATGCGTTTTAACGCATGCTACGTAGAAATTGCCTCGCTTGCATTGTAGCTACTCTACCTACTCGTTCGATTTTAAATGGGAGATCATTGAAAACATCACTCACATACTAGGTGTTTATAGCTTTGTTTAACAATAGAATAATAAATTTTTAGCAATGCAAATAATCAAAACCGATATAATTTGACTTAAACTTTCAAATGCGGTAAGCAGAATTGCTACTTTATTTTTTAATCAAAAGTTATTCGGGTTCAAAAATTACAATTTTTCGATTTTTTGAAAGTTCAACCGCGGTTATCTCGAAAACTTTGCATTCTACGAAAAAACTTGTAGGAATATTTTTTGCTTAAAATGACCCAAAAATTACAAAAATATGTTTTGTTTTGCGAGAAATCGCTGTTATGTAATCCCTCAAGTTCTTTGTCTATAACAACCTTATCGACATCCGGATCAACTGTTACCCAAAAAATTCGTATTCTGCGGGTCAAAATATATAAAAAAAACTTGGGTAAGTCCATCTGAATTAAGGAGGCCGTTGTACCCCCCCTGGCGACAGGACTAACTCGCTTCATAATGACCATCATTAAATGCTCGTTGCATAATATACTATTATGATTCCAGAATATTCTTCCCGTTGTATTGTTATGAGATTTTTTTCTTTTTTACGTGTAAGGTATAGTTGGCATCCATACAAATAGAATTTAATTAGAGATAAGTAGTCTATAAACTTGTTTACTATCCACCAAAGAGCTAATAATAGGCAGTCATTAATACAATGTAATATAATATTTTTTAAGTAATAAGATGTAATACACGTGTTTCTCACTTATCCATCATAATAACGAACAGAAAAAGAACCAAAAACAACAAAGTGTAAAGGTGCAGTGAACTGTATCGCCTAGACTAAATAAAACATCACGTTTATGCTGGTAATGCACCGTTTAACGAAATTACTTTCCTTTTCGATGCAGCTCTTGACAACCATCATTTACGTTGTTATACAACTAGGTATATAGTTCTTCCGCGACTTACCGTTTCTTTATGACAATGTAGAAACCTGTGTTCCAAGGGCGTACCGTACCGATCGCAATAATGACAAAACAATATACAAATCTATGAAAAAGTGGTAGGTATTTATTTATCCAATATCTGGATATAGCCCAAAAATCTGGCCCGTTGTTGACCTATGAGATTAAAACCACTTTTATATTCTCCAAGAAGCTCCTTCTAATACGCATTTAGGCGACCACATAGGATACTCGAAAATATTTTCTATGCTGTGTTAAGAAGGGTTACACCTATATAGTTTCTGCATTTCAATTGATCACCCTGTTTTGTGTAGGGGACAGACAAATACCGTACACCACTGTTCCGGGAATTGTTCCTCATTCCAAGCTCCTACTATTATTTTATGCATCTGATTAGTAATACTATCGCCCCCACATTTATTAAGTTCTGCAGGTATGCCGTCACTTCCTAGAGTTTTGTTATTCTTTAGATGTTTTATGGTATCCAGCACTTTTTAAATTGAAGAAAGTTTTAGTGGTGTATCATTTCTCGGTAGAAAATAGTTTTTTTAATGTTACACCCACCTATCTAATACACCCTCTTTTATATTGAGTATGATGTCCGTCCCTATTTTTACATATTGTCAGCTTTAGTTTAAACACTTTTCTTGCATTATTCAAAGACTTATAGAACTTTATAGTTTGGTTTTGCCGTTTGAACGTGTCAAATTGTTCAGATATTTTAATTTCAAAAGTTCCCTTTTTTCTGTGTAAATACTCTCCTCTTCTAAAATCTTTGTAATTTTGTTGCTTGTCCCTAGTTCTTTTTTGTCGCGTAAGTTAATATGCATCACTTTTTCTTCGGGTAATGTCTTCACAGTCAGCATCGAACCAGTCATTGCTTGGTGGTATTCTTTTAAGTCTTAGAATATTGTGCATGCTACGGCTGTTCATGCTGTTGAGGAAGACTGAAATGGTGGAAACAGTTGTCCAGCGATTGTGCATCCCTCTAAAACAAAAACAAGCAAAACCATCTTTTACTTTTCTATCTTTACTCAGATTTGAGTACTAGAAAGTTCCTCTTCTATCCTTTACCTAGACGAATGAAAACGGAATGTAATTGCGAGGAGTCCTTTTTGTTTTCTATATTCGTCGTCTGCGGTCTTATAAATTGTAAAAGTCGCAGATTAAGGATGTACCAGAAAGAATTTCCAACAGGAAAAGTTTCAGGTTTAAATAACTATTTACCATTTTAATTTTATTATAGTAGTGAATTCTGCATCTGAGACTTTTCAATTTCTTTATAAAAGGTATATATTTAAAATCCCTAAAAAGGGCTACATCACAATCACATAACTAGCTTTCGACTGGTTTACCAGTCATTATCAGTGCTTACGTGAAGTTTACATGCTAACTTCACGTAAGCACTGATGATGACTGACTGGTAAACCAGTCGAAAACTAATTATGTGATTGTGATGTAGCCATTTTTAGGGATTTTAAATATATACCTTATATAAAGGATTTACTGTTTTTTGTATTACATGGTATACAGCCAACTACAGGAAAACTTTTTCATTGTGGATTTTTAAATTTTCAATTTGTTTAAGAGATGTCGCTAGATCGCGTTCCAATGGGAATTTTAATGATCTTTGAAATTCCCGTTAAATAGATGGTGGAGCTGTCTTTCGATTTAGAGGTGTGCATGCTAGCGCTGTTGTGGAAGCCTGAAATGGTGGAAACATCTGTCCGGCGATTGTGCATCCCTCTGAATCAAAAAAACAAACAAAACCATCTTTTACTTTACTACTCTTTGAATATTATTTGCTGCATCTTTATTATACTATTCACTAGTTGTTCAATTCGCAATGTTTATCTTAGTTTCGATAGATTTGAATTTTTTATCAATCTGACCAAAACTTTAGAGCCTGGGTAAAAATTAATATATCTATATGTAGGTACTGGGCTATTTTGTCGCTCACGGGAAATAGTTTTAGAGTGGAGCTTTAGTCTAGGTATTATATTATGTCTTTGATTCTAACTAAACTGTTATTTGGTTATGTCTTTTTAAATTGACATACTTGGCCTCTATGTTGTAGACAACAGCATGCGTATGATTGAAAAATTTTTAAGATAATGTGTGTTTATCTTAGGAATATCAAATGTTTGGTGTGTTCTTTGTGTTATATCTTTGTGTAATCTGTATCTTAATTGTGGTTGTGTAATGTAAGTTGTGTACCTACCGCAGATTTGTGTTCGTGATCTCGTGTTGCATATGTATGGTGTAGGAGATTGTAGGTGATATTTCTCCGAGTTTCTATTACTTCGCTGTTGTTCATATATTCTTGTTATCGACTTGCTTTTTTAGTTGCTAAATTCTGCTGATCCCACTTACCGAAGTAAAATGTGTAGCAAACCCATCCGCAGAACGTAGCAGGCTTAGGGGAAACTAAAAGAAGAAGTAAATATCAAGAACATACCAACAATAGCGGAGTAATTAAAGTAACAAACATTTACTGGAATAAAAGAGCACATATTGTAATAGATAATGGACCTAGTCCAGAAATTGAAATTAGGAGTGGAGTTAGGCAGGATGTATGTTGTCTCCATTACTATTTAATGTATATAGTGAAGCCATTTTTGAAGAAGCGTTATTATCTCAAAGCGGGGGAATAATAATTTTAATGGAAGATCTTTTAACAACATAAGATAATGCAGATGACACTGTGATTATGGCAAGCTCTGCTGAACAACTCCAATTACTACTAAACAAAACAAACAGTTTGTGTGAAATTGGACTAAAAATGAATTTAAAAAGACCACATGCATGATAATAGCTAAGAAAATAAATATACAAACAAAAATACATTTGGAAAATGTACCGATAGAAAGGGTTGATAAATACAAGTACCTAGCAACCTGGATTTCAGACAATAATGATCAATCAACGGAAATAAGGGCTAGCATAGAAATAGTAAGAAAGTCGTTTGTAAAACTGAAAATAATTCTCTGCAACAAAGATCTTAGTGTAGAATTGAGAGTAAAGGCGGGTTGACACGATCCAAGCGTACTTGGTGCAAGTCTAATTGGACGCTGCGTGCGCAACACTTTGAAGCTACTTTAATCGTGTGTGAGAGGGCTGACACGTTCCAAGTGTTCCTCATCCACGTCCACCCTAGTCTATTTGGAAGCTGCGCGCGCAACGCTTGGAAGCTCCTTTGATCGTGTCACCACCCTCGTCCAAGTATACTTCAGTGTTCAGAGCTGCAGCCAACAAAGTTAAAATTGCTGTGATGGTAGCCAACCTCCGATAAGAGACGGTACTGCAAGAAGAAGATATTTACATATTTTGATTATTCCTATATCAATAACCGGTACTTTATACTCGTTATTTTTGGCACTTAAAGGGTAGAGTACCTAATCCGCTCAAAGCAAACAAATTTCTCTTTTAACTACATACAGTTTTAGTGGCTGCACATGGATTCGCTCCCGGGTTCAGGTAGGAAGACCTAACCCTTCGGTCATAACTTAACTTTCGGGTATGAGTTTCGGAGCCAACTCGTGTACAATAAAAGTGGTTTTATAGGGGTTGGGAGCGAATCCATGTGCGCCGGTTTTAGTACAGTAATAAATCCATAAATAGTGAAATATCGAAGAAACCATACCTAAACCTACACCTTTTGGCAGGCCATTTTTTCAGCTCTTCACAGACACCGACATGCCAATCCTTTGTTTGGTTCGGTGTTAGGGACATCAGGTTATTTCGCTGTATAAATGGGTTTATTGTTTTATTCAGACTTCTTTTATTCTGTACACCAAAAGTAAGGAGCATTTCTAACAACGAGGAATCGATATTTATATTTTGGGTATTGTTATGTATGTACAAATATCCGTTACTTGACGTTACATTACATTAGTTACACTACATGATAATTTAATTATTTATGCACATTTTCATACAAAAAATTTTTCTCTTATATTTGTATCAACTTTTTGAATTATTTAATGGACCATTTGCAATAGTTGTTCAAAATGGTTTTTAAATGTATCTTAATCTTTATTTCCTATACTACTTCACTTAGAAAATTAGACGAAGCTCCAAGAGCCTCACGTATCTAATAGTTGTTCAAATTGGTCGGTAGTTATTCTTAAATGGGTTTTAAATGTATCTTAATCTTTATTTACTACTTCACTGAGAAAATTAGACGAAGCTCCAAGAGCCTCACGTATCTAATTACGAGTCCAAATTTTCCTTTTTTCTTTTTTATTTTTATTCCTTTTTTCTTGATTTTAAGTTCATATTAACATATCAGCAGTCAGCAACCACTTGAATATCCTCCATAATCACTTTTGCCAACTTTGCAATGGTTATTTGATTTGACGTCCAAGTAATTTACACCATCAAAGTAGGTTACAAGTAAGCGCGCGCAGCGTCTCAGTTGACTTGGACTAAGTACACTTGGATACAACTTGGATCGTGTCAACCCGCCTTAAAAGAGCTCTGAGATGCTACGTGTTTTCTTCATCATCTTCTTCTTCTTCTTCTTCTTTTTCTTCTTTTATATAGGCAGTACTGCCTGTTTTTCTTCAACGGTGCCTTTCATTCTGCCCCTAAGTTATCATTCCATCTTTTCCTTGGGCGTCCTATACTTCTCCTGCCTAACGGTGACTTGTCCCTGGCTATTCCTAC
This sequence comes from Diabrotica virgifera virgifera, assembly GCF_917563875.1. Lineage (NCBI taxonomy): Eukaryota > Metazoa > Arthropoda > Insecta > Coleoptera > Chrysomelidae > Diabrotica > Diabrotica virgifera. The sequence goes on along the minus strand of NC_065448.1, from coordinate 159,813,872 downwards.
TATCCTTGATTAAAACATCCTGCTTATGTGCTCATTCCACTCTTCTTTTCTGTTATTTACCCAGATATTTATATTGTCTACCCCACATATGCGTCTAATTTCCTCATTTCTTACCCTATCCTGTAGTCCTTTTCCAGCAATCCTTCTTAAGATCTTCATTTCGTTGGTTTCCAGATGTCTTTGTGTTTTGCTTGTGTTTTTTGCTGCGTCTTTTCGGTACTGAAATATGAATTTGAAAGCTGAACATTAAAGCAAGAACATATAAATAAGCTACAATCATTTGAAATGTGGTGTTAAAGGAGGATCCTTAGATTAGCATGGACACAGAAGAAGACGAAAACGAAAATATTGTGAGAAATGGGCAAAGAATACGAAATAATAAACGAAATAAAAATAAGAAAAAAAATCAGTCGGAAAATCCCAGTTGGCTTTATACCATAATTAAAAAATCATACAGAAGTAAAAACTTAGTTTGTACAATGGTATAAAAAAGTTTATTAAAAACCATTAAAAGTCATCCAAAAGGATTCGCAAAACGTTTTCGATCTAGATCAGATCATCTTCAGTGCGTTCTGCTTAGTACATGAAACTAGCAACCTTATGAAATTGGTATCATCGAAAAATGGTTTACTTATATGCTATTTATAGCGACTCCAAGTCGATGTTAAAAGATTGAATGTGTTAGGAGTTATCAAAGGGCAACATGGTTCTCTGCTCGATAAGAACTTGAAGTTCTCGATGTTACCAATTTCATAAGGTTGCTAGTTTCATGTACTAAGCAGATCGCACTGAAGATGATCTGATCTAGATCGAAAACGTTTTGCGAATCCTTTTGGATGACTTTTAATGGTTTTTAATAAACTTTTTTATACCATTGTACAAACGAAGTTTTTACTTCTGTATGAAAAATACGAAACTTACAATATCGGATACGTAATGAGGAGACAGCAATATGAAATGCTAAGACTGATAATACAGGGAAAGATAAAAGGAGGAAGGAATATAGGAAGAAGGAAAGTGACATGGTTGAAGAATTTAAGGGACTGGTTTAAATGCAGTTCTATAGAACTCTTCAGAGCAGCTGTAGATAGAGATAGTGATGATGATGTCCAACCTCCGATTGGGAGACGGCATTTAAAGAAGAAGAAGCGGAGTAAGAGTAAGTCGGAGAAATATCACCAGAATACCCAAATACAAATCTACCTTACACAACTTATGTTACACAACCACAACTACGATACAGATTACACTAACATATACGTCAAAAAAATACACAAAGCAATCAGAATTTGATATTCCAAGGGGAAACACCAATCTCATGCTGTTGCTTACAAGATCAAAGCTAAGTATGCGAATTCGAAAATACATAACCTAATAACAACTTGGTTGTAATGTTTAACTTGGTTATCCATTTCGCAGAATTTTTAAAATAATCTTTTTGGGAACGATTTACGAAGTGAAAATCGAAACGTCAAACAATAGGAATAGGGCAGTCAATGAGGGTATTTGGCTCCGAATTCCATCCTACTACATCGATTTACTTGATATTTTCACAGTAAGTAGGGAATAGCTCAAGAAACAAAGTCTACCCTATGCCGATGTGTACTTTTATCTTGGGGGCGGTTCCCACCCCTTCAAGGGGGTGTAAAATTTTTTGGTCAAAATAACCACAGAAGTGGCTAGAGCACCTAATTCTAAGAAAAAACTGTTCCATAATGGTTTTTTGAGAACTCAATACTTTTTGAGTTATTCGTGGTTGAAAATTGGCCATTTCCATTGAAAAATGACACATTTTAGTACGGCTTTTTAAAAATACTTTAAAAACTGTGCATCTAACTAAAAAAATTATATAAAACATTTTTGTAGCTCATAATAAACAAAAAGATTCGTTGCTTCGTAAATCTTCTAGTTATAATACAAAAAGAGATATGGTATGTGAAACGAGTTTGTTTTTTTTTTTGGTGCATGCTGAAAGATGTGTATTCAACTTGAAATAACAGAGAAACGGTCGATTTTAGGTATATAATGCTACCAATACTTTCTGTAGTGCTTAAAAAGACCTTTAAAATAAGCAATATTAAATGTCAATTACATTCAAACTAAGTGAGATATGGTGCAAAAAAAATTGATGACTAGTGTATTTTAAGAAACAATAAGAAGTATATTTTTAACCCCTCATCCACCAGAATTTAAATGCATCGTTTTCTTTCCAAAATACCTTTCATTATAGTGTTATTTCTATGTTCAAAAAGTTAAACAAGTTTAAAATGAATGGTTTTTGAAAAAAATAAAATCAAATTATAGAGTGTATTTTTAAATTTTTTTAAAATCTTCTTTCTTCTCGATGCAACTCAAAATTACAAGAGATACGAAAAAAAGATACCATACAAAATGTAGGGTTTTTTAGATAAAATTTTTGTTTTCATTTTTATTACTGTCTCCCTTATCATTTTCTTGTTACATGGAAAAAAATGTAGATTTTTAAACAAAGTTAAAAATGCGCTCTATAATTTGATCTTATTTTTTTCCAAAAACCATTCATTTTAAACCCATCCACCGTTTTGAACAGAGAAAGAACACTATAATAAAGGGTATTATAGAAGGAAAACGATTTTAAATTCTGGTGGATGAGGGGTTAAGTATACTTCTCATTTTTTCTTAAACAATATTAGTGATCAATTTTTTTGCAGCATATCTCGCTTAGTTTGAATGTAATTGACATTTAATATTACTCATTTTAAAGGCCTTTAAAACACTACAAAAGGTAAAAATGTATACCATTTTTACCATTTACTACAAAAGGTATTGATATACACCTAAAATCGACCGTTTCTGTGTTATTTCAAATTGAATACACTTATTTAAGCATTGCCAAAAATACAAACTTTTTTCACCTACCAATCTCTTTTTGTATTATAATTAAAAGATTCGTGAAGGATTGTTTTTTGATAAGCTACAAAAATGTTTTATAGAGTTTTTTAGGTAGATGCATAGTTGTTAAAGTATTCGCAAAAAGCTGTTCGAAAAGGTGTTAAATTTCAATGAAAATAGCCAATTTTCAACCACGAATAACTCAAAAATATTGAGTTTTCAAAAAAAATTATAGAACGGTTTTTGCTTAGAATTGGGTTCTCTAGTCACTCCCGTGGTTATTTTGGCCGAAAAATTTTCCACCCCCGAGAAGGGGTGGGAAGCACCCCAAGATAAAAGCATACATCGGCATAGGGTAGACTTTGACTTAGGAGGTAAGTAGAGGCTATTCTCAAAATTTCATTAAAATCCATGCAGTAGGATAGAATTCGGAGGTAATATCCTGTTCTTGTTCTCATGGACTGGCGTATTAGTAAAAAATGAAATTTTCATTACAACCAATAACTGTGGCTGAATCCCGTACAAACTTATTATTTAAATTAGCCACAAGAAAGTAGTTGCAGAACCTTGTTATTTGGTGTTGCTAAAAACCGAATAAATAAAAAATCGGATAATTTGTATATCAATAAGATGAATTGTTTGTACTATGTAAAAGAACTTACTAAATTTAGTATGTCTACACATTCCTTCTACAGTTAATGTAGAAGATGAATTTTGATAAGAAAAAGGCTTTGTTGCACTTTAAAATAATTACGTTCAATAAAATAATTTTTTATCGATGATACATTATCATCATTAGTGATTAACACTCTTTGGTATTTATTTGAATTAGATCTTCCGCTTAACAAATAAGTGAGGATAACTGTTTCAAATTAACTTGATTGAGGTGAAAATGGCGAACACATATCCCGTTTCTTATTTTTGTACAGTGGCGTGGATACCACATTTAGTAATAAAACATAATAGACCTGGAAAATGAAGTATTTTACCGATTTTTGATAATAAGTAGGTACTAATTTTATTTTTTTTATAATACCTATCAGAAAATAAATCAAATAAACCTATGGGAAGAGCCTAGTCGAAAAAAGTTTTGAACCACTTTTCAACTTGCTCATAAAGAAATCAGGGAATATTTTTGACTTATTTGCAGATTTTGCAATTTTGACTATAAGATTATCTTTTCATGCAAAAATGTGTTGGGTCATACATACTACCATGAGAGTTAACAAGAAAAAAAACTGACTAAGTAACTAATAAAACGAACAGTTTTTTCGTATATATACAGAGAGGATCTAAATTATGGAATAAATTCATTTTCTCCAAAATGGACGACTTTGGAAAAAAATCCTGAAACAAGTCGATTTTTATTTTTAAATTACAATTGTTTGGCATATATGTATTTCATACTAGTGACGTCATCCATATGAGCGTGATGACGTAATCAATGATTTTTTTAAATGGGAATAGGGGTCGTGTGTCACCTCATTTGAAAGGATGTTCAATTCTCTATTCAGTAATATAAACGATAATATCACTATTTATACAGGGTGACCAAAAAAATTTTTTTGAAATAAATTAATTGACGCAAAAAGAAGAATTTATCTAATTTATTTAACTCAAAATACATTGTACGGCTGTCAGTAAATAGAAAAAATATTTATTTCACAAATAAGCATTCCTTTTCACTTAAATTAAATCACAAACAGCATCCCACCTACCTCTTGACAGTTTGAAAATTTAATTCAAGCGAAAGCAGTGTTTATTTGCCAAATAAACACTTTTTTTTCTATTTTCTGACGGCGATAGGATGTATTTCATTCTTCTTTTTTCGTCAATTAATTTAATTAAAAAATTATTATTTTGGCCACCCTGTATGAATAATAATATTAATGTTTATATTACTATATAGAAAATTGAACACCCTTTCAAATGAGGTGCTACACGACCCCTATTCCCATTTAAAAAAATCATTGATTACGTCACCACGCTCAGATGGATGACGTCACTAGTATGAAATATATGCCAAAAAATTGTAATTTGAAAATAAAAATCACCTATTTCTGGATTTTTCTCTAAAGTCGTCCATTTTCGAGAAAATGAATTTATTCCATAATTTAGATCCTCTCTGTATATAAGCAGTGGGGTTCCTACGGTCTCCTCCGCATCCCACATTTCGCTCGCCATCGTTTTCTATCCACCCATTCGTTTTCTTCAATTGCTCTATCTGCCATAGACTGTTCTATGCCTTTCTTCCATGTTTCTGCAGGCCTTCCTCTTCTTCTTGTATTCTTCGTTTTCTCGTATATACTTTAAATATTGTATAGAGTCCTTCTACTTCTTAATATGTCGTGCATTTCTGCGTAGGCGTTAACCGTACATTTTCTTGTAAGTTGAGAGGTTAGATAAACAGGATGAAATTATTATAATTCTAGCATCATTTCCATTAGCCAATATTGCGCAGCCATAAAATATGTATTTTTGCATTCTAGACCTCTCATATCCTCTATCTTTTCTTCTAGTACTAGTTGTTGAAAAGTATATTGTTCTCCTCGTCATACGTGCCTCGTACCCTAAATATATGCAGTCTTCTTACTTTCTACATAATCAAAAAGTTTCCCATCCTGGAGATCCGCAGTTGTTAACACTTCCTCATTTCTGTGTCCTTCTATTATTCTAGGTATGCGACGCATGCACCACATTTCAAAAACTTCAAGTTTGTTAATGGATCTAACTTTTAACGGCCTTGCTTCCATTCCGTACAAGAGAAGAGGCCAAACTTAACACTTTAGCATCTTATATATGAGATTGAAATCCAACTTGCGATCACTCAGAAATTTACGAAATTTCAAAAAGGCATTTCTGGATTGTTTTACTCTATACCATTTACTTTAGTACCTTTAATTGAGTCTGCCACTGCTTCTGTGGATGCTTTTTCTGCCTAGAAGTTGGACAACATTAGAGAAAGTTGTAGTGAATTTTCGAAAAAGTACTGTTGTAGTTTGGTTTCAATATAGAGATTGGTGATAACTCTTATATACTTGGCATCCAATCCGTCATCTTTTTTTTATTTAATAAACACCAAAGAACATTACAATCTGATCAAACAATGTCATCAATGAGCAACTTTTTCCTGGCCCAAGTTACTACTAAAAACTTGAAACTAAGGGAAAATTCGCTAGTATTCCAGAATCTGTTCATTTATTGCACAAATATTAACCTGAACCGTCACTTGCAGTATATTCCGCTTTCCACTTAACTAACTCATGTTTCTTCCTCTTGAATTTTCTAGCCAGATCCGTGTTGTGAAAGAGTTGGAGGACCTTAACATTGACATTTTAAAGAATAGGAAGTGAAGAGGTGAAGGGAGAAGGAAAAGAAGAAGACCGAGAAGAAGCTCGAGGGAGGAAATTGAAAACAAACTGGAGGAAAGAGCTCTCCAGGTCTATGGCTAAACAGAGAAAAATGGCGGTTAGGAGTCGGAAGGCGTCGGAGAACGCTGCAAACCGATAGTAGTGGTAGTGGAAGAAGTCGTTGTTCATGACTCTTGATAAATTTTTCAATGGTCTTATTAACAGTATTCATTTATCAGCCCCAATAGGGGTCACTGTTCCTCTAGCTCTTTATTCTCCATTAAGGTAATGCTCCTTAGCACTTGACTAACAATTCATCACTGGATGATGTCCAAATTATTCGTACTAACACAACCCCACAGCTGGATACAATATACCCATATATGTACGTTTTAGAATCTCTTTCTACCAAAGTATTTTGTTGTAGAATGAATAACAAGGTGGATTGTCTTCCCAACAATCAAATACACCTTTTAAAACTTTTAAACTAAGCTGTTCTCTTTTTTTGTGGGCTCCCCAGCTTATCCCAGCGTTAAAGGTACTACCCAAATATTCTACAGTATCGACATAATCCGAACTATTCCCGATAGTTTATCATTAGTTCGTGTTTTACGTTATCGAATATTTTCTGATGATCGATGAAATAGAGAAAAATATCGTTTTATGAGCTTATGGCCCGTATAGTAAATATCATTAAAAAGCATTAAAATAATGTCTAATAAATTTCTTCATTAAGTAACTTGATTGTTTCTGCATATGTCGTCTAGACCTATATTTTAATAGCTTGTACAACCTCAGCTTTCAAAATCTTCAGGTCATTCAAGTGGTCTTCCAATTGTGACTTTTGTGTTCTGTGATCGTTGAACAGAATAACTATGTTCATTCTCCAGGTATTAAGTATATATCGAGGCCCCACTATTAGTTCATTTCGATCATTATGTATACCAGTAATTTGTTTTTTGTTGAAGATTCCAGCACTATCCTTAATTTTCTTGTGGAGATTGAAGTTGTCGCCGAGTTTACGTAGATTTTCAGCTTCGGTGCAAAGTGTCATCCAGATCTCCTTCACCGCTAGAATTTATTTACGAATTCTGCTCTGTATATTTCGGTACTCTACTTGGTCCTCCTTGATTTTGGATGGCCTGCGTTGTTCCACCATATATTAGACTAGTAAGGATTTGCGAAAAAACGTCTATTTTTGGATGTGAGAGGTGGCATTCGGATTTTTGCAGATAAAGTTAGGTGACAGCTTCAGTAATAATAATAGACTTATGATCCTTCTCAAATATGCCCGGAACATTAATAAAAAAATTAAAATATTTGAAAATTTCGAAAAACATCGATTTTTTTCTAATTTCTTTACTTATAACTTTAAAACGACTCGTTTTGGAACAAAGTCGTAGAGAAATAAAATAAAAATAATTGAATGTTGTATGACATACGACTGGTAAAAAATGTCTTAAGGTATTACCTTTTCTGCAATATAGCAATAAATACAAAATAAGGCGGCAAAATAAGTCTGTTGTTATTCAATATTTTTTAACCACTTTGATGGCACTTAGAACCTTAGTAATTCGCTTAGAAAATTCTTTGTAACATACTTAAATCGTGTATGGGTGATTCCACGAACATACGCCTGTTTTTGATTACTTCGACAACGAATATTTTACTGTGCAACATAAGAAGTACGAAAGTAAATGGCGCTAATAATTATTCCAATAAACAACAATGTAATTTGCAATTTACTTTCGTTCTTCTTATTTTGCACAGTAAAATATTCGTTGTCGAAGTAATCCAAAACAGGCGTATGTTCGTGGAATAGGGTATACCAAATTTCATTAAAATCGACCTAATAAATTTTGCATAATAAATTTGCAATCTAAATGTTTTTAAAAAAGTTCAAATTTTTTAAAATATTTCTGAACAAAAAGTAGACCATTTAGACGTTGGCTAATTTTTTTACATATAAAAAAGTGCTCTACCTATCTAATACACTTTACAGAATTAAAATCGGATTATTTAAGGGGCCTCAGCAATGTTTTAAATTTATAAACAATTTTTTGGCTAATAAACAAATAGCTTTGTTTAATAATAAAAAAATTAATTTTTAGCAATGCAAATAATTACAACCGGTATAATTTGACTTAAACTTTCAAATGCTGTCAGCAGAATTGCTATTTTATTTTTTAATCAAACTTTATTCGCGTTCAAAAATTGCAATTTCTCGATTTTTTGAAAGTTTCACCGCGTTTATCTCGAAAACTATGCATCCTACGAAGAAACTTGTAGGAACATTTTTTGCTTAGAATTACCCAAGAAATACAAAAAAAATGTTTTATTTTGCGAAAAATCGATATTATGTAATTCCTCAAGTTCTTTGTTTATAACAATCTTATCGACATCCGGATCAACTGTTACCCAAAAAATTCGTGTTATACGGGTAAAAATACATAAAAAAACTTGGGTAAGTCCATCTAAATAAAGGAACCCGTAGCACCCCCTCCTGGCCACAGCACTAATTTTTTTATAAGCCAAAAAATTGTTTATAATTTTAAAACATTGCTGAGGCTGCTTAAATAATCTGATTTCAATTCTGTAAAGTGCATTAGATAGGTGTAGTGCTTCTTTATATGTAAAAAAATTTACAAAACTTTGTATATTCTAGTTTTTGTTGTGCAAGATTTTAAAAAATTTTAATTTTTTAAAAAAAGTTTAGATTGCAAAATTATTATGCAAAATCTAGTAAGTCAATTTTAATGAAATTTGGTGTACGGTTTTAGCACATTACAAAAATTTTTTGAGCGAATTAGGAAGGTTCCAAGTTTAACCTAAGTGATGGAAAATCATTGAATAATGACAGGCTTGTTTTGCACCCTTATTTTATATTTATTGCTATTTTGAAGCAAGAGTGATAAATTAAGACATTTTTAACTAACCGCATTTGATAGAAAATTTAATTGTCTTTGTTTTATTCCTATACGACTTTTTTCTAAAATGAACAGTTTTTAAGTTATAAGCAAAAATTAGAAAAAAAAAACGAAATTTTTTGAAATTTTTAGATATTTTATTTTTTTTTTTTATTAATGTTCCGGGCATATTTAAAAAGGAACATAATTCAATTATTATTAACGAAGTTATCACCTAACTTTATCCGCAAAAATCTGAATGCCACCTCTCACATCCACCTAAAAACAGATCCTTACTGTTCTATATTATAGGTCTGGATCCCGCGTATGAAAAAAAATTGATTAATAGCAAGCTGAAAATTTGTTAATAGCTTAAGGGTCTCTAGTCGGATAAACTTTAATATATGGGAACACTGGAACAGGGGCAGTTTTAATTGTGGAACAGGTTAAAAATTTGGAACGGTCAGACCACGAAAACGGCACATTTATTTTGTCCGACAGAACAGACTTAAACTCTCCGAACAGAGATTAAACTCTTATGCAAAAATCAGGCTGCTATTTATCACCTGTCATAATTCCTGTCATTTGACATATTCTACATGCTCCACTCATTAAAACGCCCATTTGGTGATAATGAGAAGTCTGATTTTTGCATGAGAGTTTAATCTATGTTCGGAGAGTTTAAGTCTGTTCTGTCGGACAAAATACATGTGCCGTTTTCGTGGTCTGACAGTTCCAAATTTTTAACCTGTTACACAATTAAAACTTCCCCTGTTCCAGTGTTCCCATATATCAAAGTTTGTCCGACTAGACACCCTTAAGCTTTTAACAAATTTTCAGCTTGCTATTAATCAACTTTTTTTCATACGCGGGATCCAGACCTATTATATTTAAAAAAAAACCATACAGAAGTAAGAATTTCCTTTATATAATGGTATAAAAAAGTTTTATTAAAAAACATTAAAAGTCCTCAAGAAGGATTTGCAAAACGTTTTCAATCTGGATCAGATCATCCTTAGTGCGTTCTGCTTCGTACAAGAAACTAGCAACTTTTTGAAAAAGGTTACATCGAGAATTAAAGTTTACATAATAATTATATCGTATTTATAGCGACTCCAAGTCGATGTTACAAGATGAAATGTGTTAGAAGTGCTCAAAGGGAAACATGGTTCCCCGCTCGATAAGGACTTGTGGTTCTTGCCAGTTCAATGGACACAGACCAACCCAGGTTTGTCTGTGTCATTCTACGGATATGTCAGGACTCAGAAATTCATCGCAAAACCCTATTTTTATTTTTTGGGAAAATATAATTTTTACAGGAAAATGTCACAGGAAATTTGTGGATATTTCCACAAATTGTAAGTACCTCGTCTACCCTTCCACTATTGCAAAAGGCAGGACTTAAAAAATCGTTTCTGAACTTCTGTATAATATCTCCCGGTCTATAATGTACAAGGATACAAGTAAGTCGGTTATATAAAAAACAGCATATATCACAATATGTATTTTTTCAGGAAACATAAAATTTTCTCCATTTATAGTTGGGTATTTTGAGGTAATACTAAACTTTATACAGTGCGTCCATAAAATAATGGATAAATTAATTATTTCGTAAACCGGCAACTTTAAGGAAAAATCCCGAAACAGGTCAATTTTTATTTTTAATTTACGATATTTTGGCATATTATATATCATACTAGTGACGTCATCCATCTGGGCTTGATGACGTAATCGATGATTTTTTTAATGAGAATAGGAGTCATGTGACAGCTCATTTGAAAGGGTATTCAATTCTTTATTCACCAATATAAACATTAACATAATTATTTATACAGAGTGTACAATTTTTTTTTAATTAAATTAATTGAGAAAAAAGAAGAATGTATGTACTTTATTTAATTCAAAATACGTTTTACTGTTGTCAGAAAATAGGAAAAAAATGTTAATTTGACTAATAAATATTGCTTTTCGATTAAATTCAATGTTAAAACTGCCACCCACCGGCCTCTTAGCAATTTGAACATTTCGTTAAAGCGAAAATCAATGTTTATTTGTCAAATAAACATTTTATTTCTGTTTTGTCACAACAGTAAAATGTATTTTGAATTAAATAAATTACATACATTCTTCTTTTTGTCTCAAATAATTTAATTAAAAAAGTTAAGTTTTTTGAACACCCTGTATAAATAATTATGTTACTGTTTATATTACTGAATATAGAATTAAATACTCTTTCAATTGAGCTATCATATGACCCCTATTCTCCTTAAAAAAATAATCGATTACGTCATCAAGCCAGATGGATGACGTCACTAGTATGGTATATAATATGCCAAAAAATCGTAAATTAAAAATAAAAATCGACCTCCTTTGGGATTTTTTTTAAGTCACCGGATTACCAAATAATGCGTTACTTTATGGACGCACTGTATAAGTATTATGGGTTATAATAAATACATGTCTCTAAAAGACAAAAAACTATTAAATGTTACTTAATTAGAAATATTATGTATTTTTGTTTCTTTAGTATTGGCTTTGGATTGCTTGGATTGCACAATAGATAATAAATTAATGTTTACTACAGTATTAAAATATAATAACATTATGTACATGTGCGCACATAATATAATACATGATAACACTTATGCACGATATTATGTATGTATTTTACATTGTTAAAAATTAAACAATATTTCATATTATGTGTTAACGCATAAACGTTGATATGGATAAGGACATACTTCTTACGTTGTTTTCGAACTGACTGAAAAATATACCGACCGATTTTAAACAACTTACGTTGTTTTCACTCGGAATGGTTGATTTCAATATTGAAATTGTCATGGCGTCGAAAAGTCATTTTCCCCCAAATATGGACTTATGTTGTTTTTGAAATGACCGATTCAAGTATTTTTTAAAAACAATAAATAACGGTGTATAATAAAGTGATTCATAATAAGCGAAAACAATTCTCTTACGTTTTCGTCTGTCTTAATATGGAAATTATTTACATTCCAGATTTCATTTTAATCGTAAATGATTCACACATTTAAATTCCGTAGTATCTTATTTTATTGGTGAAAGTTGGCATATTTGGTATGGTGACAATAACTTGCGCTTTGTTATTTAAATTCCGATACGGTATCTTATTAACAGATATTGAGAGTAACAAGTTTGCAATTATTCTTAGTCCAGGGTAATAAGGTTTTTTCCATGACACTCGAGCAGCCAGGGTACTGAAGCGTTTTTTCGACAGGTAATACCTATAAGAGCAAATTGTAACTATTTCCTGCGTAGGATCTGGCGGCCATTTTTATTTATAAACAATTAAGTGTCAAAAAATGGCATTTTTTCCTTTTTTTTTTTCAAATCAATGGAAAACAGTGAAACTTTTGGTTTTTTTAGAACAAATATCTTTGAGATTATGGAAAAAGCTTTAAAATGACGTATTACAAAGTTTGATATACTCATTTATTGTTAATATAATTGCGAAAAAAGGTCGGAATTGCAAAAAAAATTAATTTCGCAATATCTATTGTAAAAATTAGTGTACAGCTTTGAAATTTTTGTCATATAAGGGTTCTTTGGTGCTTAATATGTGATAAAAATTTCAAAGCGGTTCATTTAATTGTTTAAATTTTATTCAAATTGTTTATCCCAGAGAGCATTTTTTTACAATAACATGAGTCAGAAAAAAATGAATTTAGAACCATTCCACAGGTGTCAAATGAAAGAGCAGGAGCTATATTTTCAATTTGGTTTAAAAAAAGCGAATAAAAAATGGGTTTATTAGTAATAAATAATTATGCAAAAGTATCGTAAATCTTTCCTTATAAACTTTTTATTTTGTTATATAAGAAATTATATATATTTATTACAATTTTTTATCAATTATGATATAAATAACATTACTTGGTAGTGGTGCACTTAAAACAGGGTAAAAAAGTTAATTTTTTTGGAAAAAGTTATTCAAAAAGTTTATAAGGAGAGATTTACGATACTTTTGCACAATTATTTATTACTAATAAATGCATTTTTTATTCGCTTTTTTAAACCAAGTTGAAAACATAGTTCATGCTCTTCCATTTGACACCTGTGGAATGGTTCTAGCGTCATTTTTTTCTGACTTATGTTAGTGCAAAGAAATGCTCACTGAGATAAACAATTCGAATAAAATTTAAACAATTGAATGAATCGCTTTCAAATTTTTATCACATATTAAGCACTAAAGAACCCTCATTTGACAAAAATTTCAAACCTGTACACTAATTTTTACAGCAGTTATTTCAAAAATATTTTTTTTTGCAATTCCGACCTTTTTTCGCAATTATATTAACAATAAATGAGTATATCAAGCTTTGTAATATGTCATTTTAAAGCTTTTTCCATAATCTCAAAGATATTTGTACTAAAAAAATCATAAGTTTCACTGTTTTCCATTGATTTGAAAAAAAAGGGAAACATGCCATTTTTTGACAGTTAATTGTTTATAAATAAAAATGGCCGCCAGATCTCACGCAGGAAATAGTTATAATTTGATCCTATAGGTATTACTTGTCGAAAAAACGCTTCATTACCCTGGCTGCTCGAGTGTCACGAACAGGGTATATTTTTGTCTTATTACCCTGGTCTATCTACCACTACACAAAAAAGGTGATAAACATAAGTGTTCTAACTACAGGGGAATATCATTTTTGGTAGTTGCTAGTAAAATCTATGAAATAGTACTAAAGGAAAATCTGAGAGAAAATATCGAGGCAACACTTGATGACAGCCAATGCGGATTTAGGCCAGGGCGAAGTAGGTACAACCGATCTTATATTTACGACGAGACAGTTATCAGAAAAAGCCCTAGAGCATAACAGTAAGCTGCTTCTCTGTTTTGTGAACTTGGAAAAAGCATTTGATCGTGTCAAATCGCGCCACGTGTAACAAGATCTAGGAAATATTAAACCGTAGAAATATGAAACCGAAACTAATCCAAGTAATAAAGAGTATAATATAAATGTCTTCTCTTCTTCTTTTTATATAGACATTACTCTGTCTGTTTTTCAATGTGTCTCCAGTAAGTTGTCATTCCATCTTTTTCGTGGTCTTCCACTGATCGTCTTCCTATTGGGGAACCGTCTCTCGCCGTCCTTACTACTCTATTTGCTGTCATTCGGCTTATGTGGTCGTTCCATTCTACTCTTCTGCTTTTCACCCAGTTATTAATGTTGTCCACCTTGCATCTCCTTCATATATCTGCACTTCTAGCTCTATCCCACAGCGTCTTACCATCGATTTTTCGCAATGTTTTCATCTCTGCTGTTTCTAGCATTCTTTTTGTCCTTTCTGTATCAGGTCGTGTTTCTGCCGCGTATGTCATTATTGGTCTGATGACTGTTTTGTAAATTCTGCCGTTCACTTCTTTTCCGATGTTTTTATTTCTCCATATTGTTTCATTCAGTCAACCTGCGGCTCTGTTTGCTTTATTCACCTAATCCTCCACTTCTGTTTCGAGCTTTCCGTAGCTGCATAGTGTGCAGCTGCATAGTGTGTATGCACACTATGCAGCTACGGAATACTGCGATCTAATATAAATGTACACGTAATAATGTAAGAAACAACAACCGCTCATCTCTAGAATTCTGCTCAAGGACAGGTGTAAGACAAGGTGGTGTTCTGAGTCCTTTGTTATTCATCACTCTAATGGATGAAATTGGAAAAGAATGCAGGGGTAAGGTAAACAGTATGGTTGGGGTGTTTAAACTTCAACAAGTATACGTGTCAGAGTTGATATATGCCAATGACCTGGTAATTGTGACAAAATCAGAAAAAGACTTGCAAGTGAATGTGAATGTTTGGAATGAAGCTTTTAAGAAATTTGGGACGAAAATAAATATTGAACAAACAGAAGCTTTAGTAATATCGGAAACCCAAGAAAATATAAATCTAAATAATGAGACTATTACACAAGTAGATGACGTCAACTATCTAGGATGAACAATGAACGGGCAAGGAAATATATAACCAGAAATAAACAGCAGGGTAGTGAGTGCAACAAAATTATACTATGCACTAAATAAAAGTTATATTAGAAAGAAAGAAGTAAGCCTGAAAAAACGAAAGTATTTTAAACTGTATACGAACCGGTGCTACTCCACGTTAGTGAAACGTAGACAGTGAACGACAACATCCGTAGTGGAAGTCAAGCATGCGAAGTGCGACATTTAATCCGGGGTGGCCAGACGTGATCCTATAAGAAACGAAGAAATACGTGAAATATGCGGTATTTGAAGTACTTTAGACATACTTGAAACAAAACAGTTTTCGTGGTTCGGACATATGGCAAGAATGAGTGAAGGTAGAACTGTAAAGAGGATATGTAAAGCTGCATCCGACAACAAACGACGAAGAGGCAGGTCAGCAGGAACATGGAACGCAAATATTGGAAAGGCTTGCGCAAAAAGAAATATTGGGTGGAGAAGAGCAGAGAGACTAGCTACTGAGCGAAAGACATGGAGACGTCTAATTTCTCCACTTACCTCGACACCGTAAGGTACTAGAGGACGGCTTAAGTAAGTAAAGTCATAATATGCGAAAACAATTCTCTTACGTTTTCATCTGACTTAATGGACATTATTTACATTCCAGATTTCATTTTAATCGTAAATGATTCACACATTTAAATTCCGTAGTATCTTATTTTATTGGTGAAAGTTTGCATATTTGGTATGGTGACAAAAACTTGCGCTTTGTTATTCAAATTCCGATACGGTATCTTATTAACAGATATTGAGAGTAACAAGTTTATAGACCAGGGCGTATGTCCGTTTTGAGGTGTATGTGAGAAATTATTTTTACACAAAAAGTGTTGTGATAACTTCAATAATAATAATGAACTTTTCCTCCCTCTCAAATAGGTCAGAAATATTATTAATATATTATACAGGGTGATTAATTAAGAATGTCCAATCTCTGAGTTGTATATTTTAGACGTCAAAATATCAGGATTTAACCCAAATCACTTAGATAAAATGTGGCTCGTTACTGAGTTACAGGGTGTTTCATTTAAAAGTTTAATAACTATTTTTATCCAGTGCGTTAAAACTATTCGACCTATACTTTTCATACTGGGCAAAAATTTTAAGTACTATACACCCTATGAAATCATGTTAATTAAACGTTTCTGGCAATTACCAGAGGCGTACGACAGGGGAAAGTGAATGGATGACCCTTCCCAAATTCTACGTCACTGGCGAAATTACCATTCTAGCGATTTTTCGATTCTCCAACATTTTATACGTAAATAATATACTTTTCATTCGTAACGATAAAGTCATTAGTTTTCGAGATATTTAAAACATGTAACGGCGCAGTTATTTTGATTAATGTATTGTGCTGCTTAATTCTAAACTTCAAATATTTCGGAAACTAATGATTTTATCGTTAAGAAGGAACAGTATAATATTCATTATTAACGATAAAATCGTTAGTTTTCGATATATTTGAAGTTTAAAATTAAGCGGCGCAATACATTAATCAAATTAACTGTGCCAAGACATACATGTTTAACTTCAAATATCTCAAAATCTAATGACTTTATCGTTAGGAATGAAGAGTATATTATTTAGGTAGAAAATGTTGGAGAATCGAAAAATTGCGCTAAAATGGTAATTCCGCCTGTGGCGTAGAATTTGAAAAGGGTTAATTTTTCACTTTCCCTTGTCGTACGCCTCTGGTAATAGCCAGAAACGTTTATTTAACATAATTTCAATGAGTGTATAGTACTTACATTTTCTGCCAAGAAAAGGATACGTCGAATAATATTAACGTACTGGGTAAAAATATTTATTAAATTCTTAAATAAAACAACCTGTAACTCAGTAATGAGTCACATTTAATTTAAGTGAATTGGGTTAAATCTCAATATTTTGAGGTCTATAGTCTACAACTCAGAAAGTGGACATTCTTAATGAATCACCCTGTATAATATAATATCCTAATTTTAATATATTATTATATTATATTATTATAATATATTCTAATAAAAATATTAAAATAAATATATAAAAATTATCAAAACCATCGTATTTATTATTTTCCTTATCACTTTAATAATGAAATCAAATAGTGATAATAGGTCTGGAGCCCGTGTATGAAAAGAAGTTGATTAATAGCAAGCTGAAAATTTGTTAATAGCTTAAGGGTGTCTAGTCTGATAAACTTTGATATATGGGAACACTGGAACAGGGGCAGTTTTAATTGTGGAACAGGTTAAAAATTTGGAACGGTTAGACCACGAAAACGGCACATTTATTTTGTCCGACAGAATAAACTTAAACTCTCCGAACAGAGATTAAACTCTCATGCAAAAATCAGACTGGTATTCATCACCTGTCATAATTCCTGTCATTTGACATATTCTCCATGTTCCACTCATTAAAACGCCCATTTGGTGATAAATAGCAGTCTGATTTTTGCATGAAAGTTTAATTTCCGCTCGTAGAGTTTAAGTCTGTTCTGTCGGACAAAATACATGTGCCGTTTTCGTGGCCTGACCGTTTCAAATTATTAACCTGTTCCACAATTAAAACTTCCCCTGTCCAGTGTTCTCATATATCAAAGTTTGTCTGACTAGATACCCTTAAGCTATTAACAAATTTTAAGCTTGCTATTAATCAACTTTTTTTTTCATACGCGGGATTCAGACCTATAATTGAATTTTCTATTATAAGACACAACTGGTTAAAAATGATTAAATTTATTACCCTTGATGCACACAACTGAAAATAAAGAGGTGATGCTGGGAGCCTTTTTGGATATAGATCAGGCTTGCAACAACACTTTTATAAAATCCATAATCAACGGCCTGAGACTTAGAGGTGTTGAGGATATTTGTTTGAACTGGATAGAATATATGCCCAGGAATAGAGTTGTAAATATCACCATCCTTGGCGAGACTGATTTAGCTCGTGTTGACAGAGTATGTGCGCAGGTGAGCTCTATCTCCACCGCTGTGGAATCTGGTGGTATACAGACTAATAGGGACTTTAATACCAAATGGTCATAAAACAATTAGATATGCGGAGGATTTGGTAATATTCTTGCAAGGAAATTACAATACGGTAGTCGGAGATCGTATGAACGAGGCTCTTGAACTAGTGAGATAATGGACCTATTTGGAGGAGCTAAAGTCAGATGGAAATTTAAGGAAATTCAACTAAATCAAACTATCTCAGGGTTATACTATACTCAAAACTTAACTGGAACCAACAACGAGAAAAAATAACAAGCATCACTGAGAGCTCTTAGCTCTTATGAGGGTCAAACGCACCTATGGAAAGAAATGGTGATTTAAACCGGACATGCTGCACTTAGTGTACACCATGGTAATCAAACCCTCAATTACCTATGCAGCGACGATGTTGTGGACTCAGACAATTTCATCAGCTGAAAGAACCGAACTCAGCAGGGTACAAATACTTAAATGTATGCTATAGAGGCACTACTTGGCCTGCCTTTCTTGTATTTGAGCAAGGAGCAGCAAGATTGGGAGAATAAGAAAATGACTACAGTCAATCACTACACTACAGAATAAAACAATCACTAAAACTTTGCAATGAAGCGCCAGTGCATATAACCATTACAAGAAGTCTATTCTATACAAAAATATATGAAATAATAAGTTAGCTCCAGGACTGCAGAGGGTGTGGAGTGTGGGTGCAGAAATATACTCTAATAATCCAAGAATTAGTGAAAGCTTTAACTTGGGCCGCAACAGCACCGTTTTTCAAGGGGACATTTTTTATGTGATACGGTGCAAGCAATATTAATATCGATGCTACTATCTCGTTAAAACATTTTCTTCGTGATCTAAAAAAAATTTAACCGACCCCTTGGACTAAAAATATAAAAGGGGGGTAAACAATGCGTATTTATTTACTATTTTTGCGGTGTTAAATATATTTATTTACTTTCAAATATCGGCTAATTCTTTCTGGCATCAAGTTTAGCTCGGATGTAGCCATCTCTAGATTCTTCACTTCACACTTTTATTGACGTATCATTAATTATTTTCACACACCTCTCCACCGCTTGAGTATGGCAAGAAAAATTGTCAAACGTTGGAACTTGTTTTTCCATGTCCCACAATTCCTCGTCGGTCAAATTCTGTATTAGAGGAGGACCTGTTACAATACTATTCATCCTGTCTATGAGGTCTATGTAATCTTCTGCATCGAAATTGATTTAGGGATTTGGGATACTATGAAAACGCAATTTTTATACCAGCCTTCCTACATGTTAAAATTTTTCTTACACCAACCTCTCTAATACGTTGACGTGAATCTGTTAATATACAAATTTGAATGATTTCCGGGTGCCCAAATTAAGCATTATCTTGAATAACTTTATTGATAATTGATGAAACATTATTCAGAAAATATCTCGAAGCCTGCATTAATTTCCATAGATGCCTGGCACCATATTCCAATCTTGGCTGTGTTTTTATCTCAAACCTCATACGAGAATATACTTGTATTACAAACTGAGCTAAAATCTTTAAGCTTTCACAAGGATCAGTTGTAGCTACATGAACTCTAAGAATGCGGTTAGCTGTCGTGAACCAACGTGTTTGTGCCCCGAAGAGAAGTCCCCCGGACTTCTCTCTGCCAAACTTTGAGAACATATTCCATCTCCAATTATTGCTTTAGATGGTTTCAACAAATACTGTTGATCTGAACTTAGATCATTTTCATTTGCAAGACGCAGGATAACTTCTATGGGTTTAAATTTAATAACAGGCATTTTTTTGCAATTGGGGAGAAGGGATCCAATCGGCTCAGAATATGAATAGGGACCTTTTATGTGGTCATCTAGTTCTTGCAGAAAATATCGCAAGGGAAGTTCATTAGCGTGCAAAGGGCATACACTCTACTGTAATGATTTAGTTCTTTATTCTCCTTTCTATAATTCGAATCATTCCACCTTCTAGCCCGTATTGACATTTGTACCATCACATCCCATAACACTTAATTTGCTTAGATCTATATTATGGCTTTGTAAGTAGTCTAATATTCCTTCGACAATATCTATGAGACTGGCTAAGAACTAAGTACCCAAAATATAAACTACCGGGTCCTTCAATTAAAGCTATATGGTTTTCAGTTTTCATAATTCGTCTCGCGTTTCCGAAGACCATGGTTTAATATTTTCTTTCATCAAAGTACAGCACCTCAATTGACTCGTTTAAATTTTTATTCTCATGCTGCAGTTGCCGTATGTTTTCCTTAACTTCTCTCCAAATTTTATTTTTTGACGATGACCCTCGCTGTATTATTTTTGAAAATTTAGTTTAGATCTTCTAAGACGGCATTTACAAGCTTTAGGGCCGGTTGTTCGAACGCTAATCAAGAAGTTAATTATAATCAATCATTTATTGTAATCAATTTTCTTGATGGGAATCAAATCGCAACATGAAAAATACATGTAAAACACTTAGTCCTGTCGCCAGGGGGGGTACAACGGCCTCGTTAATTCAGATGGACTTACTCAAGTTTTTTTTATGTATTTTGACCCGTAGAACACGAATTTTTTGGGTAACAGTTGATCCGGATGTCGATAAGATTGTTATAGACCAAGAACTTGAGGAATCAAATAACAGCGATTTTTGGCAAAACAAAACAATATTTTGTATTTTTTGGGCCATTTTAAGTAAAAAATATTTCTACAAGTTTTTTCGTAGGATGCACAGTTTTCGAGATAAACGCGGTTGAACTTTAAAAAAATCGAAAAATTGCAATTTTTGAACCCGAATAACTTTTGATTAAAAAATAAAATAGCAAGTCTGCTTACCGTATTTGAAAGTTTAAGTCAAATTATATCGGTTTTGATTATTTGCATTGGTAAAAATTTATTTTTTTATTGTTTAACAAAGCTATAAACACGTAGGGTTTCCCGTGCTTTTACATTCGTTTTAACGCATGTAACGTAGAAATAGTCTTGATTGCACTAGTACCTATTCTACCTACTCGTTCGATTTTAAATGATAAATCATAGAAACATCACTCACGCACTAGTTGTTTGTAGCTTTGTTTAACAATAACACAATAAATTTTTAGCAATGCAAATAATCAAAACCGACATAATTTGACTTGAACTTTCAAAGGCGCTAAGCAGAATTGCTATTTTATTTTTTAATCAAAAGTTATTCGGGTTTAAAAATTGCAGTTTTTCGATTTTTTGAAAGTTCAACCGCGTTTATCTCGAAAACTGTGCATCCTACTAAAAAACTTGTAGAAATATTTTTTGCTTAAAATGACCCAAAAAATACAAAATATTGTTTTGTTTTGCCAAAAATCGCTGTTATTTGATTCCTCAAGTTCTTGGTCTATAACAATCTTATCGACATCCGGATCAACTGTTACCCAAAAAATTCGTGTTCTACGGGTCAAAATACATAAAAAAAAACTTGGGTAAGTCCATCTGAATTAACGAGGCCGTTGTACCCCCCCTGGCGACAGGACTAACTAATCAGTTATTGATTGTAGGTAAAACAGTAATTAAAATATAGCCGCAGCTCTTAAGTTATTAAAAATTGCTTATTATTGTTATTGATTTGTAAGTAAAAACAAGAAATTAACATCAGAAAGAGTTTAATTATGTTTTATTTTAAATTAAAACCAAAATAATAAAGTAAATCAGTCAACATAACCTCAAGACGCGACATCTGTCAGAAGTACGCTTAATCAAATATAATTGTAATTAAACATTTGATCATGATCAGTTTTGATTAGCGTTCGAACAACCGGCCCTAAGTATTTTTTCCTGTCGACTGTATTATCTTTCTTTCGCTTAACAATAGAATATGACAACAAAAGCTTTTTTAATAGCCCCAAACATTGTTTTAACAAAATAAACATTATTTAAAGGCCGGGGGGCCTGGTTAATTACTTTTTAAACCGGCCCAAATTAGGTATAGGATTATATAAATACTAGTTCCAACTTATAGCAACTAGTTTTGTACAAGAATTTAAAAAAAAAATTGACCCAAAAAGAATTTTAAGGGCCGGGGGGTTAATTATTTTTTAATCGGCCCAAATTTGGTATAGGATTATATAAATACTAGTTCCAACTTTTGGCAACTAGCCGTGTAGAAAAATTAAAAGAAAGTTTTTTTCGGCCCGGCCTACTGGGAATTGCCCAGTGAGCAACCAAGAGGAAACTCTGGTATATTTAGGGCACATCACTCGAAATACCTGTACACATTTCTACATGATACAAAATTTTGGACTGGGTGTAGAAAACAACAATGCAGGCATTTGTTCAATGGACAACAAGATTAAGGCGTTTAGTCTTAGATGCTTGGAAAAAAGCCCAAGGGGTTGCTGAATATAACCAGCAAATTAGAAGGCAGATCCAAAGAGGATTTTCCGGGAAAGCTGAATGAGAAAATGAAAGTGAGAAGGGAGATAAAACAAAATCAAAATGAAATATTCATTAAATATTAAATGCTAGTAGAACGCAAAACAACGCACTATTTGTTTGGTGTTTCAGCACTTTTCGGTGATGAAATTCATCAACAAATTTCGCGAGTCATCAATTGATCTGTTAGTATTAATCGGAAATTCTAATTTATTCAAACAGCTTTAAACGTGACAAATTTCAGTCGGATCGTATAACATTTACGGTGCTGACGGTAAATGTTAAGTAAAGGATTATTAAAAAAAACGCTGGACGGAAGGGCCGCCCGAGAACTTTATCGTACCGATCTATTTATCGTTATCGTACTAGATACTGGCATTCTATAAAAATAACAAAGTTACTCTTTATTTTAAAATTTTAGAAACACCTTGCATACTTGAAAATATTTTATGGTTCTACGCATCATCAATTCCTGCATTTGAGAAAATGTTCGATGACATGTTTCGGGGACACACTATAGATGTATAGATTATTTCATAAATCAATAGAATATTATAGTCATACTTTCATTTCAAATTAGTTCATTTTTCTGAGAAATTAATAGTTTACAATATCTGCATTTCATTCTATTTCTATTACGCCAGTCAATGCGCGAGATTAAGAACAAGATATTACATCCTAATTACTATCCGAATTCTATCCTACTGCATGGATTTTAATGAAATTTTGGGAGTAGCCCAATCTCCTAATTCAAAGTCTATCCTATATACCATAGCGCGGGGGTGGAACATGTTTATTTTAGAATTACATGGAGAAAAAGAAAGATTTTTAAGAAAATTTAACAATGCATTCTATAATTTGATCACATTTTTTACAAAAACCATTAATTTTAAACCCGTTTAACTTTTTCAAAGTAGAAATAACACTTTATTAAAAGGTATTGCAGAAGAAAAACAATGCATTTAAATTCTGGTGGATGAGGGGTTAAATGTATGTACTTCTCATTTTTCCTTAAAGTACATTAGTCATATATTTTTTTGCACCATATTTCGCTTAGTTTGAATGTAACCGACATTTAACGGTGCTCGTTTTAAAGGCATTTTCAAACACTACAAAAGGCGTTGGTAGCATTATACACCTAAAACCTACCGTTCCTGTGTTATTTCAAGTTGAATACACCAATTTGAGCATGCACCAAAAACAAACTCTTTTCACTTACCATATCTCTTTTTGTATTATAAATAGAACATTTACGAAGGAACGAATCTATTTGTTATTTATAATCTAAAAAACGTTTTATACAGTGTTTTTAGTTCGATGCATAGTTTTTAAGGTATTCACAAAAAACCGTCCGAAAAGGTGATTGGAAAATTGGCCATTTTCAATGAAAATGGCCAATTTTCAACTACGCATAACTCAAAAAGTATTGGGTTCTCAAAAAAAAGTATAGACCAGTTTTTGCCTAGAAATAGGTTCTCTAGCCACTTCCGTGCTTATTTTGACCAACAAATTTTCCACCCTCTTGAAGGGTTGTGAACCGCCCCAAGATAAAAGGCCATAGTATATAGGGTAGATTTTGTTTCTTGAGCTATTCCCTATTTACTGTGAAAATATCAAGTACATCGATGTAGTAGGATGGAATTCGGAGCCAAATACCCTCATTGACTGCCTTATAATAATGCTCTGCTATGATCGCCTGAGAGAGGACACATACAAGATTATAGCAAAATTTCTATTTACTGTAACTTTTCGAGTTTTTAAGCTACAGCAACGAGTTTTATGTCATTGGAAAAGTAATTTTGCATTCTTTCAAAATGTGTAAAAATATACAGGGCATATAAAAAAAACTTAAGATTTTTTTTCATTTCCGGTTCAACCAGAAGTCATATTTTGGGTAAAATTTTTTGTGATAATAGATAATAAAGTACCATATATGTTTGCAAAATTTAAAATTTTAGTTTCTATAACAAAGGAAGTTACGGGCACTCGAATATTTTTTTATAAAAAATTCATAACTCCCCTCCTATGGGGAGTTAAGAAATATGACTAATGTCATTCAATTTGCCGATAGGATACCAAAAACGTATCAAAAAATAAACAAATTCGTTGGAGCCATTTTTGAGAAAATCTAGTTAAAAGTTATGTCAAATTTTGACTCCTTAGATATAGGCAACCCATAACTTTTTCTGAAAAACGATAATATTGTTCCTATAGCCCCATCTTTAGGCTATATAACGACTTTTTCCAAATTAAACTTATCTTAAACAAGTTTTTAGACAGGTAGGGGTAGGGAAATGTGTCTTGTGGGCGGTCGGCCGTGTTGGCCGCCATTTTGAATTTGGAAACGTCAAATTCCGTATTTCTATTTAACTGTCGATGAGCTAACCTTGAGTTAAATTTCATTCGTTTCGGTCAAAATTTGCAAAAATGTTCCCTAAATAACCCCCCTATTTCGGCCCCGCTTTGAGAGTTTTTTCTTTAAAGCTTAGTTTCTCGACAAAATTCTCTTGAACGTACTTATACCGAATTTCATCGAAATCGGTCTGGTAGTTTTTGCTGGGCGGTGGCGACATACGTACGTACGTACATACGTACGTACATACTTCCGACATGTTTTTTTTATTTGCTTTTTAGGCTCAGGGGGACTCAAAACGTCGAAAAAAAAGTGAAATCTGAAAAAAATTTTTGCACGATCCTATAACTTTATCTATTATGGCGCGTTTACATGTATCCAGTAACTGGCGCCAGTCGCACTGGAGCGACAGTGCTGGCATGGTAGTGGCATCATGTAAACGCTTTTTTGTTCCAGTCCAGCGCTGTCTGCCAGCGCTGTCTCGAATAGAAAGGTGCTCTATTTTTCATCCCACTGGCATTAAAGTGAGACTGGTGCCAGTTACTGGATACGTGTAAACGTTACTTTATACCAGGGCTGGCCAAATTGTGGCTCGCGAGCCACATGTGGCTCTTTGAAGGATTCTTTGTGGCTCGCAATAAATGTACCTGATTTACTTTTAATTTTTTTGTTGCAAAATGTCTTAAATTACTGACAACAAATATAAAACAATAAGTGTAAGATCAAGACTTGGACAAGGAGAACCCTTATGATTGTTGCTATTCAATTTAGCCTTAGAATATGCAATAAGTAAAATATCATCTGAGCTGATAGGAGGATTTGCGAATCCAGGATAATAACAATTGTTGGCCTTTGCTGAAGATATAGGTGCAGTCGCTCATTCTACAAGAGACGTGAGAGAGGTATTTTCACAACTCGAGGAAGAAACATGTAGTCTGAGCCTTCGAATAAATGAAGAGAAGAAAGACGAAATACATGAAGAGACGAAATACATGCTAGTAACCAAAAATCCAAGACCAAGAGTTAGGCAGAACATACCTATTAATGACCACATTTTCGAAGTAGTAAAAGAGTTTAAATATCTAGGGGACATTATCATCTGTAATAACATATAAAAAAGTCTCATCAAGAATAGCTGCGTGGAATAGAGCATTACATTCCCTATCGTCATTATTAAGACCTAAGCTGTTAAAAGATAATCTAAATAACGACTGTAGAGCCAATTATTCGCCCTAGATGGACTCTACATCAGCGGGAAATAAATAAGCTGCTGGTATTTGAAAGCTAAGTTCTCAGAATGATATTTGGCCCTCGAAGAGATGAATTGACAGAAGAGTGGACGAGGCGCCGCAAAGCTGAACTGTATGACTGACTGTGTATGGTACTAAAAACATCGTCAGACATTTATAAACGCTATGATAAGATGGGCAGGTGATGTGGTAGATCAAGGGAAGACAGAGTGTGAAAGACAGTGTTTTTGAGAGACGATAGAGGATCAGTAGGCCGTCCTGGAAAAAAATGGAAGGATGATGAAGAATCGAACTATCCTTACCCTGAATTAGTAAAGGCTGCATTTAGAATTATTTGCATATTTGAAACAACGATGTGAACCATTTTATTTCACTTTAAATTTCGTGAACTCCAAACGGTAAGAGAAAAATTTAATACCTTTTTTACACTTTTAGATAATTGTTTAATTGCGGCTTGCGAAAAATTTCAAATTTTAAAAATGGCTCGCACTATCAACGAGATTGGCCACCCCTGCTTTATACTATACTACGTATGTATAGTACGATAAAGTAAAAAACAGAAAAAAAAAATAATCGGAAAGTTCAAAACAGAAGCAGAAGACATATTTAATTAATGCTTTAATTGAAAACCAACACACCGGTAAAAACAAACATCAGGAATTGAATTCATACAGAAAATTCGATAATTCCACCGGTTCCATTTATCCGCGCTAATCAGGAAAAGGGTTGAAGTCAATTACACATCAGTCCAATGATTAAAACAAAAATTCCATTAACGGAGTTCACGATGTTCGCTTTTAATACGCCCTTCTTCCTGGCGTGTTTTAAATTGTTTAAAGATTTTCTTGAACAAAAATTTTTCAGTATTTTTAATTGATTCAGTCAATTTGTACTCTACGAGCTCACTAGTGGGAAAGTTTTGGGGTAGTTCTGATTTCTTTCATTATATAAGGATTTTGCACTGCTGAATCCGAATATGGGGTTTGCGGACAAAATTTCTTGCCGGGACATTGAAAAAATCGCGAGAAAATCTAAAAATTTCAGCTTTTTTCCGCTTTTTTGCTCAAATCTCGAAAACTATTAAATTTAGTAAATGGTCTGTTAACAGAAATTAGAGTACTTAAAATTATCTACAAATATCACTAGTTACTTTTTGTTCAGACGAACTGTTCGGTCTAAAGTACAAGTTGAAAATTGCCAATTCTTAACGGTCTGGGCAAAACCCAATTTTTACATTCCAAAACTTTAGTTTTTATTAGAATGCTGTCATTTGATAAATTTCTACTAGTTTTCTGTACAAATGACAAATGTTAGTTCATAATATGAATATGGTATGTCTCTTCTCACAGCTTCCATGAATCCATTCCATCCTAAAATACCGAGAATGTCTCTACTTTTCCCTTAGAGCCACAGAAGATCAGGCACAGATGGAGTCACAGTTTCATTTGGTTTGAACATTCCCTTCGGATCTTGACTTCTAATAAACCTTGAGGTTTTGTCCTTTCAAAATGTATTAGTTGAACAGCTCTTTGACTTCGATAAACCTGAGGTGAAATCCTCCCCTCTATCACTGAAAATAAACTAAAGAAACTACCCCTATCCCTTAGAGAGCATTTTTTTACGATTTTCTCATTACCTATGCATTTTTTTAAAACAAAACTTGCACAGAATTAAAGACCACTATTTTCTCTACAAATAAGGAAATTATTTTCCAAAATAATTGGAAAATATTTTCCAACTTCATGGAAAGTAGCCAACACAGTCATGATTCCTAAACCTAGGAAACCACCTACCAGCACAGAATCCTACAGACCTATTTCTCTTCTTAACACTCTAGGTAAAGTCTACGAGAGAATCCTCAAGGAGAGACTCGTAGAATTCCTAGAGACAAACCACATTCTCCCCAGTTTTCAATTTGGATTCAGAGCTGAACATTCCACACGTAACGCATTGATTGAAGCAGCTACTTTCATTTCCCAAACCATTAATGAGCATAGAAAATATGCTATAGGCATCTTCCTAGACGTCCAAAAGGCCTTCGACCAGGTCTGGCACCCAGGCCTGATCGAAAAACTCCACCGATTTGGACTGCCTATAACATTTATTAAACTTATTCATTCCTACCTCTCAAATCGAACAATTCGCGTCAAAGTCGCTAACCAATTATCCACCCCATTTACTCCTCAAGCAGGAGTGCCACAAGGATCCATATTAGCTCCTATACTATACACAGCGTACAACAGTGACATTCCCCATCCCATTAATCGAACCGAGTCAATCCTACTTTACGCCGACGATACTGCACTGCTCACTGCAGGCACTGCGCGAAGCACGCTAGGACGGCCCTCTGCCTTCGATAGGGCCCAAACTCTATTATACAAGGTAGTGAGGTGGTGCAATAAATGGAGAGTCACCCTCAACCCAGCCAAAACACAAATGATTGCCTTCAGACACCCTCGTAGTGCTAGGTACGAAACAACCAGAATAACCTTTCAAGGAGAAACTCTTGAATATCGTCCGTCGGTGGTCTACTTGGGAGTCCACTTCAGCAGGACATTCAGTTGGAACATCGACATCCAACACACCCTAAACAGGGTAAGAAACAGAGCTAAACTCCTTGGGGCGTTATCTGGAACGTTTGGAGGCACATCTAGCAAGACTCTCCTGCACACCTATAAAACCTTCATAAGGCCCATTATCGACTACAGAGCGCTCCTTTATGCTTCACTAAATCAAGGATATACTAATAAAATCCTCGGATGCGAGCGTAGAATTCTCAGAAAGTGCCTCAGGAAACACTGGAGATATCCGTCGGTATTGGTACATCCACTCGCTAAACTACCGCCCATAAATGAGAGAATCCGTTCTCTCAGCAACAAATATGTCATACGAACGATTAATGGTAACAACCAAAGGGCTAAAAATGTCCTAATTACCCCTTGCAATCGGCGAGGGCATATACTCACCGGGACTCCCAAAAACAAAGTTCCATTCCCTCCGGCCAATCTTCTACAATTGGCCAGAAACGAACTTCCCGATGAGTACTACGAAATACTTGAACAAACTCCCTTAATGTATCGCAGATAAACAACTGCATCCCCACACGCTGATCTCTAAGAGCCGTTCCTCTAAGGTGACAGATTTGGAACCCCCTCACTGACTGGTCGCTTGCTGAGCATGGCAATTTCTATCTTTCGCTTCTACAGCTTCTGCGCTAAAACCACCTTCTTAACCCAATCCACTAGCAATTCTGCTTCTCCACATACCATCGACGCAATCTCCCACAATCCTGAAAAGGAGGATCCTTTACCCTGAAGAGGCTTAAGCCTAAACGGGGTATAAACGACGAGTTTTCAATTCAAATACAAATAAGGTCCTATGCGTTTTTTCGTATAAGCAACCGTTGCGGTACAGTGGCGCCGTAAACTTCAGAAATGCTTTGGCGGGCTCCAGTTTTTGTTTTTTTTTTGTCACCTTCTCATTTTATTGAAAACGTACCTATGGAAAATAAAGGAACACACTCTCTGCTACACATTATGACCTATGCATATTTTATTTTCTTTGCACCCTAAAGCCACAGTGATGGCCAAAATCAATTTTTGATTATTTTCTTTATTAATTCTCCTTTTTTTTGGGTAGACCTGGGGAAAATAAGGGGGTACATTATACAAATTTGTAAATAATACCAGTACATGGATAATCGCTGAAAGTTTTTTTATACTCTAGCATAGGCGGTTCAGATGGTATAAAAAGGGGTTTTTTTAAATGTAACACCCTGTAATTAAAAAATTTGCAATTGCCCTTCAATGAAGCCTGTACCAAAAAATTAGCAACTTATTTGTGATAAATTGCCGCAGGGTTTATTCTTAATTTTCATTACAGTTAGGGAAGAATAATTTTTTTAAAAACATTTTTTTTTAATTTGTCAGCTTTGGGGCGCCACCCCCGCTAAACGGTGGGTGATAGACATATGCTCTCGGCAAATAAATAGTAGTAAATATAGTCCTCTTCATTTTACTATTTAGTAAATTCTTTTCAAAACGTACAGGAAGGGCTACGTTTCGCAAAAAGTACAAATTATCCTCTTTAAAGGGATGAAAAGGGGGGTTCCGGGGTGAATTTTTTAAGAAAAATTAGTCCCATAATAAGCACCCCTTGATATACCAGAAAAAAAACCGGACTTGTGTCCATTTTGCGAGATTCAATCTCTGTTTCCTACACTATATATTTTTGTTAATATCTAGCCTGTATAAGTAATCAAGCCGAAGGTACTGGTTTTTTTTCTCTGGCCTACTCATGGACCATTATAGCGAAGTACAAGGCGGAGTCCGAAAAGCCAGATCACATTTAGATAATATTTATCATGAGACAAGTAATAGAAAAGAACAAATAGAAAATTACTGAAATACATAGTACCTTTATTGACGGAGAAATCATACGAAAATGCCCCAGGAAACAACTGTGGGAGCAATAAGGAGGATGTACGTTAGAGAGGAATGGGTGAACATAACACACACTACATTAGTTACAAAAAAAAATTGCTTCTGGATTAACTGATTTATTTTAGACAACCATCTTTCAGTTTCATTTTATCAATCTATTTGTGATGTTATGACAACTGCTAGTAACTAGCACGTCCTTTCCATCGTCTCTCCATCTATAAATACAAATATTTCGCATTCACCTGCTTCTAGAGGCTTCCAAAGGTTGATGTATTTTTTCTGTTTGACATGAATGTTTATACTACCTGTGGTAATTCTGGGTGGATCGAATAGCTCTGCGGTTACCACAGGCGGTCCGCATATTCACAGATGCTAGCGTGTGTTGGCACCAGGGTGTTGAAATCTGTGAGATTTTTGAAAAACAGTACATTTGCACATACTAACAGATTTGGACACCAGAGTGTTGAAACCAGCAAGCTTTTGTAGTGGCTATACATGCACAAATGCTAACGGCTATTGACACTGATTTCAAATAATTACTTCTGTGAAGAAATATTTAAGTTATTTAGGTATTAATAAACAATTAAACGTTGTTGGGCAATAAAAAATGTATTAAGAAAAAAGAACAACGTAAAAAAATAAAATTAGGTTAATGAGCACAGCTATGCCCTTTAGCGTTAGGTTGGTGCTGTGTGATGTTTCTCATCAGGTTTCTAGTTTTCTTTTCCTTTTGCTGCCCCGATCTATAATCTATTACGATGTTTCCTTTTGAGGACAACAGTTGGTTGAACCTTAATTTTTCTGACTTTCAATGGGGGCTGATTATTGACTAATGTGCAATAATAAAAAAAATCTAATGGATTTTCGATTTGCTTTAGCTTATTGTTTAATAGCCTTAGCATTTTCTTCATGTGACTGCCTTGATTGGAAGTCATTATGTTCCTCGTGTTTTTTATAACACCTCGAGATGTGGTGTTAGAGATGGATTTTAAGAATTCAGTGGGTAGATCGTGTCACTTATGATGAGGGCCTACGTAGAATGGCAAAGGAATGCGAGATTATTAACACCATCAAAGAGCGCAAAACTAGAGTACCTTGGCCATGTTATGAGTAACGAATAGAGATGTCGCTTGTTGAAACTCATTCTTCAGGACAAGATATTTGGAAATAGAGGACACGGGAGAATAAGAATATCTTGGCTTCAAAACCAGAGAAAGTGGTTGAATAAATCAACCAGCGGACTACTCCGAATAGCAGCATGCAAAGTTAGGATAGCTATGCTGATCGCTAACATCTACAACGGATAGGCACCGTAAGAAGAAGAAGAAGTGTTTTTATGTTTTCTCGAAATTCTCTGAAGATCTCTAATGAGAGTGAAACTAGGAAGGGAATTTATGACGCTCTCTGAACGAACTGAAATATAGGACTTCTCTTGATTTCGTTTTACAGCGAATTATTTTACAGCAATTTCTATTAATTTCATCTTTGCAACTTTCTTTTAATAATAGAAAAACTGTGTAAATAATGATAATAGTCTAAATATTTTCTCTCCCTTATTAGTATGGTATAACAAGACCCAAACCCAGACATCCAAAGTGAAAGTTATCCTCCAACACCAAATTGTTCTATATGGTCCACATAATGTTCAGAAAAAAGTCACACCATTGTGAGCGTCGGGTTTGGGGGGGGGGGAGAGGGGGGAGAAATCGGTAAAATCGTAGTTTTCTAGGTTTTTCGTCAATATTTCTAAAACTATGCGGTTTAGCATGAACAACCTTTATATAAAAATGTTCTACATTAGATTTGAAATAAAAAGGCCCTATGCATAATCCTTCTAAAATGAACGGTTCCAAAGTTACGGAGGTAGTATAGTATAATTGGTCCAAAAAAAGGCCTAACCCAGACATCCAAAGTAAAAGTTTTACTTCAACACTAAATTGTTCTCTATGGTCCACATATTGTTCAGTAAAAAGTTACACCATTTTAAGCGTCCGGTTTGGGGGGAGATGGGGGAAGTCGGTAAATTAGTAGTTTTTTTATATTTTTCGTCAATATTTTTAAAACTATACTTTAGCGTAAACAATGTTCTATACAAAAATGTTCTACATGGAATTTAATACAAAAAAGATCCTATACATAATTGTTATAAAATCAACGGTTCCAGACTAACGAAGGGTGAAAAGTGGAGTGGTTTTCGATACTTTTTATATTCTTTGGGCAATTTATAGAAATTTTCTTTAACAAGAGTGGGTTCTGTAAATAAAATTTATTATTTCAGTGGCCCATTTTATGTTAGTAATAAGCCCTTGAAGATACGTCAACCTCCCCACCCAAAATCATCATTAATGGCCCAAATAATATAAAATGTATCGAAAACCTCCACTTTCACCCTCCGTAACTCTGAAACCGTTGATTTTATAGCAATTATGTATAGGACATTTTTTGTTTTAAATTTTATGTAGAACATTTTTGTATAGAACGTTGTTTACGCTTAAGCATAGTTTTAGAAATGTTGACGAAAAACTTAAAAAAAAACTACTAATTTACCGATTTCTCCCCCATCTCCCCCCCCCCAAACTGGACGCTCAAAATAGTGTAACTTTTTACTGAACAATATGTGGACCAAATAGAACAATTTGGTGTTGGAGGAAAACTTTTACTTTGGATGTTTGGGTTAGGACTTTTTGGACCAATTATACTATACTACCTCCGTAACTTTAAAACCGTTCATTTTGTTCATTTTAGAAGGATTATGCATTATGCATACAACCTTTTTTTATTTCAAATTTAATGTAGAACATTTTTGTATAGAGAGTTGTTCATGCTAAACCGCATAGTTTTAGAAATATTTACGAAAAACCTAAAAACTACGAATTTACCGATTTCTCCCCCCTCTCCCCTCCAAACCCGATGCTCAAAATGGTATGACTTTTTTCTGAACATTATGTGGACTATACAGAACAATTTGGTGTTGGAGGATAACTTTCACTTTGGATGTCTGGGTTATGCCATTATTTGGATCAATTTTATCATACTATATTGATTAATTTTGTTTATTACCTATTTGTTACACTAATTTATGTAAACTGTGTAGAAGAATTCTGAAAATATCATAGACATAACACGTCACAAACAAAGAGGTTCTGAGAAAGATGAATAAAGAAATGGAAGTCTTAAATACAATAAAGACCAGAAAATTGGAATATCTCGGACATATTACACGTGGAGAGAGATACAACTTACTTAAACTCATTATGCAGGGAAAGATTCAAGGAAAAAGGAGCATAGGGAGACGCAGAATATCGTGGCTGTGCAACCTGAGAGAATAGTACGGATGTACATCAAATGAACTTTTGAGCAACCATCTCCAAAGTCCGAATATCTATGATGATGGCCTACCTCCGTCGAAGAGATGGCAGTTGAGGAAGGAGATGTAAACTGTATAAAATATCCTCCCAATATCTTTTGGCAAATAGCCTAAGAGCTAGTGAACCATTCGAGTAACGGTCTTCCTGTAAGGCTAGAAATTTGTATAGTGATAACTCATAGCACACCAAGACTAAAAACCATGACCTGGCAGGCATCAGCCCTGCACGTGTATCTACCAGGTGAATCGAAAAGTGCATAGTTTAGGAGTAAAAAAAGCTTTCTCCTGTAAAGTTTAAATTTAAGTATGTGTTTTAGTAAGCCATTTAGAATAAATGTGTACAATGACAGGCGATTCTGAACAGCATAAGACCTTGCCAGGCGAGGGGAAAGATTAGAGGTTTTTCCTAAAATATTTTTTTTTGCATTGAACAAAGTTTTTTTAGGGTTTTTGAATCATTTTAAACAGAAAAGGTCTTTAGTGACTTTTCTCTTAGGTTAATAATTTTTGACATATAAGTCATATAGTAAAAATTTACAAAATCGCGAAATCGGCCATTTTTAACCCTGAATCGGACATTTAACTGAAAATTTCAATGTTGCCAAGAAGGTAGATATTCTTTAAACATCGATTGATGAAATCCCGAAGAGTTTTTTGCAATACAATATCGAAAACCCCTTTGTTCTTTAATTGCTAATCAAGCGGGGTGACACTGTAGTGTAAGTGAGGACGTTTGAGTTTGCATAAATTCATTATCTCGAGAATGGGCAAATTTGAAGAGAAATTCTCAGACAGGTCGATTTTTAGTTTTAAATTAGGACTTTTTTACATATATATATAATACTATTGACGTCATCCATCTGGGCGTGATGACGTAATCGATGATTTTTTTAAAAGAGGGTAGGGGTTGTGTTATAGCTGATTTGAAAAGCTATTTAATTCTCTATTTAGTAATATAAACATTAATATAAGTATTTATACAGGGTGTACAAAACAATTTCTTCTTTTGTGTAAATTAATTTAATAAATTTTTTTTTGTACGCCCTGTATAAATAATTATGTTAATGTTTATATTACTAAATAGAGAAATAAATAGCCTTTCAAATGAGCTGTCACACAACCTCTACTTTTATTTAAAAAAAAACATCGATTACGTCATCACGCTTGTATGGATGACGTCACTAGTATTATATATATATATATATATATATATATATATATATATATATATATATATGCCAAAAGTCCTAATTTAAAAACAAAAATCGACCTGTCTGAGAATTTCTCTTCAAAGTTGCCCATTTTCGAGATAATAAATTTATGCAAATTCAAACGTCCTCACTTATACTACATACAGTGTCGCGCACGCTTGATAAGCAATTAAAAAAAAATAGGTTTTCGATATTGTATTGCAAAAAACTCTACGAGATTTCATCAATCGATGTTTAACATCTACCTACCTTGGCAACATTGAAATTTTCAGTTAAATGTCCGAATCAATGTTAAAAATATGACTTATATGTCAAAAACTATTAACCTAAGAGAAAAGTCGCTAAAGACCTTTTCTGTTTGGAATGATCCAAAAACCCTAAAAAAACTTTGTTCGATGCAAAAAAAATTATTTTAGGAAAAATCCCTAATCTTTTCCCTCGCCTGGCAAGGTATTATGCTGTTCAGAAACGCCTGTCATTGTACACATTTCTTTTAAATGAGTTACTCAAACACGTACTTAAATTTAGACTTTACAGGATAAAGTTTATTTTCCCCCTAAACTATGCACTTTTCGATTCACCTGGTAGATACACGTGCAGGGCTGATGCCTGCCAGGTAATGGTTTTTAGCCTTGGTGTGCTATGAATTATCACTATACAAATTTCTAGCCTTACAGGAAGACCGTTACTCGGAGGGTTCACTAGCTCTTAGACTAAAACAAGCACCACGACAGCAGCCGCCATTCCGGCAACATTTAAAATCAGTGTCAATATCCGTTAGCATCTGTGCACGTATAGCCACTGCAAACGCTCACTGGTTTCAACAATCTGGTGTCCAAATCTGTAAGTATTTGCAAATGTACCGTTTTTCAAACCTTCACTGATTTTAACACCCTGGTGCCAACGCACACTCCCATCTGTAAATATGCAGCCGATCCCAAGTCCAGATAAAATGTGAAGGGTGATTAACAAGGTAATCAACCTACCAATCCTAAAAATGAATACTGCTGAAAAAAACAATGTGAAGCCTTGGAACCAGATTGATAACATAAGGATGACCATGGGAAGAAATAAGAACAAGAGAAGCTAAATGACAATAAATAGAGGACGACGAGAGACGGTTCCCCAATAGAAAGACGATCAGTGGGAAGACCACGAAAATGATGGAACGACAACTTACTGGAAGCCCATTAAAAAACAGATAGAGTATTATCTATGCAAAAAAGGGAGGAAGAAGAAGATATTAATGTTTCAATACAACAATATTTCATTGTACAGTGGAACCCAGATAAGTCGGCCCCCTATAACCCGGAAGTCCGGCTAACCCGGACCGATTTTTATCAGACAAACAATTCAACAATAAAAATGTACTATCCGCTGCAAGATAATTCGGATGGAATTTCCCAGATTATTTTGTGCTTGATATCGGCCCAGTCTTTTAATCTGCGGAATTCCATCCGAATTATCTTGCAAGGGATAGTATGAAGTATAATATTTGAGAGATAATGTGTATTTGTGTAATTTGAATTATGTATACGATAGTAAAAATGACTCATGGCATGGCACACGGCGGCGGCGGCAGAGTGACGGTCATTGTCTCGGATTTATCGGAAACAACAGGCATTTGTTATTTCTTTATTTATTTCAACTGTCTTAGCAATCTTTAAAAAAGACTAAAAGACTATTTAAAAAATTTTTTTTAAACAATGGTCTTACTTTTCACTGTTCATAATATCGTTCCGATTGTGACTGTATTGTGTGCAGTACAGTCTTGTATTGTTTGCTTCCGTGTGTTTAGGTTTGTGTTTGCGTGTTTTTAATAATTTAGATGTGTAGTTCATGTTATTTCAATTATAACGGCGTTTATCTGTAAGTATACCGTATTTTATTAATTTTTACCATATTCTCCGGCTAACCCGGATTTTCGATAACCCGGATCGGCCGCGGTCCCGATTAATCCGAGTTATCGAGGTTCCACTGTATTTAGCAATAATGGAGATGGAAAGAAACGGTGGAAACATAACATTATATTCTTATGGCTTCTGTTGGTTCTATTTTTTTTTCGCTGTAGATCTTTGTATCATTCACGTTACACGTAAAGGTTACGTTCACTACGGAGACCATCGCATGGTATCCTAGCCTAGAGCATAGTAGCCTACTCTTCATATTCGTGAATTCTCGCATATAAAATAATGGATTTGTTTTACCTGGCGATCGAAACTATATTATCGATCACTATGTAAAATAAATGCATTATTTTGAATACCAGAATTCACCAATATGAAGAGTAGGATACTGTGCTCTAGACTAGGATACCATGCGATGGTCTCCGTAGTGATCGTAACCTAACACGTAGCCTATGTTAAAGCCGTGCCTGGTACATAAATGTACCCGTCCATTACAAATGTCTATTGATGTTGCTTCCTGGAATTTTACTATTCTCAGATATTTTTGGAACATTTTGTAGGTACAATACTATAGTCTTTTATTAGCTGTCTTAAATGGAAATTAACCAGAATTTCAGTCGGAAGTGGAAACCGAAACTTCACAATAAATGTATTTTAAACTTATTGTAAATAATATTAAAATTACTAAAACAAAATAGGTTTAGAACAACACTATTATTATAATAATATAATAACTATAATAGTTATTAAAGAAAAGAGATCACCAGTTTTTCGTATTACTTACTCTTCATAAATCTGTACAGTAATTTATGTAACAGGCTCATCTTCTTTGCTCTATTTGCTTGACAAAAATATTCTTGCAATTTTTCCGTTCACAGCGCGTTGCGTAATTATTGTTGTTTAGCAAGTCATTCATAACCATAATATGTGATAGAATAATAGATATGCCCATCTATCTACTAAAATGAACATATAGATTAATGGTTAACAAAAGATAAAGTGGAGTGCATAATGAAATGTCAGAAGCCATAAATAATTTGATATGAAGGCATGTTTGCTGAAAGGATTTAATCGTGTCGATAAAGGCGTTGCTGTTGTTACGATATGCAACTACAGGGTGTTCTATCTGCATATAGTTGACCAGTACGGTAAAGAATATAGAAACTGTAAATATGCTTTCCATTCTTCGGTTATTTCTTATAATATTTTCAGGACCCTTGACATACATTGTCACACATTGTCAATACATTGAAACTAAAATGGGTCAATCCAAGCCAAGTGGTCCAAAGGTGGTTGCTTGACTATTTTAATTATTTTTTATTTTTCTACCTTTTAAACTTCAGTCTATAGAAAGTACAAAATTGCATTCATTTTATTTTTAAAAAATTTAGCTTGCCGATGACGGCCATTTTTGTTAAAGCGTGTCGATCATTTTCACGGAAAACATGGCTTCGCTCTTTAGCCAATATTTTTACTGCGGTTTGTCCAAGAACAATAAATTAAAAACCACACTTTTTAGAAAAGTATGCTCTAAAAAAATTGCCTGTAGCATTATTTCCTTTCAAAGTACCCTTAGAGAGGAAAAACTATTCGGAGAATAGCTGGCCCACTAAACTTAGGTAATGATAAATTTAATAAACTGATGAACTAAGAAGTAAGAGAACTTTTGAAAGGAGAATGCATCGTCAGATTTATCAAGGCAAAAATAGAGCTGCATTCCCTGAAAATTCCCGTGACCAATTTCTCGGGAACCCTTACAGATTTCCTGGGATTTTTTAAAATATTTTATTTTAAATTATGAGTGGAGATATTACTAACTCACAATAAATAAATGATTCTGATACAACAATTATCTATGTCTGCTTAATAATCATTTAAATCATTCCACTTAAGATATTTATTTTTCAATTATATTTTAAACATTCCAATTTTGGCGTTAAATCAGAATGTATCGTATCACTCAGCATAAATATTCTTGTGTTAATTCGACGATCTGATTCATTTGGAATCATCCAGAATAATAACATAAATATTTATTTTGAATTCAAATTACGTTTATGAAAAATAAGTGCAAATCAGCTGACCGAACTTGTAAAAAAATTACCTGCACTAAAAAGCGTCAGACCTACATCAACAGAAAATGCGTTTTCAACTTCAGCAAATTTCTGTACAAAAAACCCAGCATGAAAGATGAAATACTCAAAAATTTATGTTTTTTTAAAACATATTTCAATAATAAAACAACGAAAATTCAGATTAAACACAAATTTATATGTTTTCTATTTTTAAAATTTTCTTTAAAATTTTTAATTTTCTTTTAAATTTTTGAATTTTTTAAACCTTATTAAATCGCAATCAAATTTATACGTTTTTATACTAATTGTATTGAAAAATTAAAACAAAAACAAATTTTCTTTTTATTTTTAAATTCTAAGAAAGACTACCCAAAAAAGATATTAGAATGGGTACCACCAGAGAAAAGAAAACGAGGACGACCACCAACAACATGGATCCAAGGAATCTCAAAAGCAATGTCAGCAAGAAATCTATCTGAAGAATACTGGCAGAATAGACAGGCTTGGCGAACGGGAACCCAAAGGCGTATTAATGGAGCTCTATGCACAAAGATTCAAATGGATGGGACATATAAAAAGAATAAATCCAGAAGCAGTTATCAAAAAAATCACCAAGTGGAGACCAGTA
Source organism: Diabrotica virgifera virgifera (assembly GCF_917563875.1). Classification (NCBI taxonomy): domain Eukaryota; kingdom Metazoa; phylum Arthropoda; class Insecta; order Coleoptera; family Chrysomelidae; genus Diabrotica; species Diabrotica virgifera. The sequence goes on along the minus strand of NC_065448.1, from coordinate 159,774,105 downwards.
TTAGGCCGATCACAAGGAAGACCGAAAACCAGATGGAAGAATCGGATAACTGCAGACCTTAAGATAATGGGAGTTAGAGAATAAAAAAAAACCATACACAAAATGGGAACAAATGGAGAAATATTGTAGAAGACGTCAAGTGAACAATTGGAAAACCAAAATGCACTATCATACATGCTTGTTGGTATTACACACTGTTTATTATGTAGTTATATATGTATTTCCAGTTAGTTCCTTTATTTTCTTGTTAAGAAGTGTGTCTAGTGTATTTTATGAAAATGTCCTATATCTTAATTCCTTTATACAGGGTGTAACAAAAATTCAGGCCATAAATTAAACCACATATTTTGATACCAAAAATAGATCGATTGAATCTAACTTACCATAGTACAAATGTGCACATAAAAAAAGTTACAGCCCTTTGAAGTAACGAAATGAAAATCGATTTTTATCCATATATCGAGAACTCTTCGAGATTTTTTATTCAAAATGGACGTGTGGCATTTCTATGACAGGAACATCTTAAAAAAAATAACAGTGAAATTTGTACACTCCATAAATATTTTATGGAGTTTTGTTCCCTTAAAGCACCCAAACGTTTGTATACGTTTCAATTAAATTACTATTGTGGTACCATAAGTTAAACAAAATGTTTTAAAACTTTTTTGCCTCCCAGTATTTTTTCGATAAGCCAGTTTTTATCGAGATGAGGCTTCTTTTTTAAAATGTTTACGTAAAAATTTTATGGGAATTTTGTTCTTTTCAACCGTCTAATTGTTAGTGTACGTTCCAGTTATATATTATTGCGGTACGATTAGTTAAACACAGAGAAGAGGATATATGACTTCTGATGAGGGGGAAAAGATCTCCGAAACCGGTATAGACTCTTTCTGCACTCTCCGATTTAACCAGACTATTATGCAGCTGCTGCATTTTCGTGTTGCAAAGAAATTGAAAATGTTTATACATTTTTAATTAATTTACTCTTCTGTAGGAGTATTAAGGAATCTTTCTTGTTTGAACTTTTACCATGATGAGAAGATGAGTTGTGAATTATTTAAAATTTTCTCATCTTAATTTCCTCGGCATCCTGTTTGATTTATAAATTTTGAAAATCTCAGGAGGTGTAACCAAATAAAGTATTCAACCTGTTGTCAATCTGGTAGTATGGGAACGATATTTATTTTCGTTTTCTGTGCTACTTCGATTGATAACTTACTTAAAAATTAGTTCTAAATTAGAAATTTACTATTTCAATGTAAAAGTCCACACATCAACAAATGCATGGCATAAAAATCCACATTATTTACGTATTTAGTTATGTTATTCACATAGCTATCTAGACAGCTTTTAATTATTTATGACAAAAAATTTAACGAAATCTGGCTAACGTGGCTATATTTCTTCTTCTTCTTAGCCTTCTATCGTCCACGTTTGGACATATACCTCTCCCAACTCCTTTCATCGGTCTCTATCCTGAGCAACATATTTCCAATTTGTTCCCGCTATTCTTTTAATATCATCAACCCATCTCATATAATATGTGGTCTTCCTCTTGGTCGTTTACTTTCGTAAGGTCTCCAATGTTGTATTGTTTATGTTTATCTATAGATATTAAAGAAATAGCATTATTTAAAACGTAATAAAAGTTTATGCATTAACCTCTTGATGGAAAGTATACCTAATTTCAAAATTTCACATTGTATTCTTCATAGTAAACCCTACATGATATAGTTGTTAATCAGGTTCTTAAGGAGCTTTGAAAAATATAAAAATATACAGAGTATTTTACTAAATTGCTTCAATGACTCGCAAAAAGCGCACATTTGAATTTAACATTTGGCAGTTCCCACTATCTTTCATGAATATATAAAATATGAACAAAAAAAAATTATTCCAGAAGTTGTTTCTACACTGTATATTTATGGCATGATTTTTCAATACAAAAGCTAAAATCTGAATATTAATAAAATTATATAAAAACCATAACATATACGTATTTAGCTTTAATTGAATATAATCACCTAGAAGTATTTAAAACAGAAATTATTGGATTTTTTTTTAATTTTTTCTTCCACTATCCAAATATATCATCCAAACTTTAAATAGAAGTATATTTTTATTTACACTTCGTTCTAAAATTCAACAAACATAAATAATAATTCTTGTTTCAGGTGCAAGAAAGCTGTTTGGAGGTTACCGAATCACACCTAGATATTGCAAGCCGAGCCGCCCACCTGCAGAACCTTTGGGTGGTCCAAATATATGTATGTTCAACCACGAATGTAGACAAAAGAATGGCCTAGTAGTTGGTGCGTGTATGGACGGTTTTCTCTTCGGAGCTTGCTGTCAACTTCCGCCGGGAGTTTCTGTTGGGGAATTTGTGGAAGAAGAATCTGTTTCTCCATATATAGTAGAAAATGGTATTTCAACTAGAAGACCCATTACGACCCCTTTGGATATAACTTCGCTTGGAGTTTCACAAATAGCCGAATCCTTACTCAACCCTGGAGTGCTTCCTACTGCCATGGATAATGAAGTAGTTCAAGTTAGTAGTAATCAACACTTTTCTACTGCTGGTGTGACACATCCAGAAGCACCAGACACTTTGCTAGTTAATCAACTAGAGAACGAAATCGACCCTGGCTACTTTATGCCTACTAGTCAACCTGTCGACGAAAAAAGAACAACTCTTAAAAATGACGAATATCAAAATACCCCTATCATAGCTATATCGATATCCAATGCACCTTTAGAGTACACCACGGTTTCTGGTTTCAGCAAACCAATCTTTAGACCAAAACCAATCAAGCCTAATGATAATAATTACGTTAGAATTCCTACTATCAATCATAATGCTCCAAAACCCAACAAAACACAAGAATATGATTCAATTGTAAATATATTACAGGTTATAAATGGCAATGCTACGCGAAGACCGACTCTAGCTACGCGAATACCACCAACAGAAGTTGTAATTACTTCTAGAAAACCACCTTCTACATCCTATGTTTTCAGTACTACCCTCCCACCAAGACGCACACAACCCACCAAAAAGAAATCCACTACAAAATCCACTAAGGTCCCTAACTCTTCTTTCTTTACTTCTACTAAAACAACATACGCCTATTCTCCTACTGCGTTCGTTACATCCATTAAACCTCCTTCTACATCATACGTGTATAGCTCTACTCCACCAAGACGTCCCCCAGCATCATCAACTATGACTTCACACATCGTGGGTCCAACATTTAGCGTTAGTTCAAGACCAGTCTCAAGTACATTCTCGACCCCAGCTCCTACTATAATAGTTTTAGGACCAGTAACCGATGAAATTGGCACAGAATATACAAAACCAAGTACATACCAACAGCAACAGTATCCCGTTACCTTGCAAAGACCTACTGCGTTGCCACAACGAAAACCAGCTACTGGTAAACCAGTTCACCACGTCACTATTAATCAGCATGTTACACAAAATTATTATAGTACAACGGAAAGACCTCTGCTTAACTCCTACGGTTCTAGTGAAAGACCCTCCCCAACTATTTTGATTACTCCAAAACCTAGTTCATCCTTCAGGCCGCAGGATTATTCAGACATTATTGAAGTGGGAACTATACCTTCAGCACCAGATGATGATAATATTAATTTCCCACCTGTAAGAAACCCCAACCTAAATATGTCCAACATTCACACGTTGAACGAAAATGATATCACTACACCAGTATTTATAGAGGATGAAGCATTAAATGCGAATGTAGAATCATTCGTAAATAAAATAATAGAAGGTTTACAAGAACCTTTCCACGGACTGAAAGATGTTGTTTACAACCGAAGAAATTCCACGATCTTATCAGTAGGTACCACTACAAAGAGTACCACAAAAAAACCTTTGAAACAAGGAAATGTCACTAAAAAACCAGTAATTACGACATTAAGACCAGCAGCTACTACTTTAAGGCCAGTAAACACAAGAATCACAACTACCTCGAGACCTGGAACTACTACAAGGCGACCTGGAAATAGAAAAACTACACAAATAGTTACAACTAAAAAGCCAGTCACTACTATTAAGAAGACAAAACCAACCAAGAAGCCCTTAACAACTACTCCAACGTTTATTGAACACTCTACAGACAATGTGGTCATTGATAGTGAAGATTACAGGACACGTGAGTAGTTACTTATTATTTTTTATTACATATATTTTTATGTTTCATGTATTTACGTCTTTTATCTTTGTGTTGCGTGGTTTGAGATTAAAATAATATTAAGGGAAAGACTGAGTTATATATGCCAATTTACAAACTACACTACTCAGAGGAAGAAGTTCTACAAATACAAGTTGTTGGATGCTTAATTGACTACGACATGTCATTGGTGTGTCTTCTAGGGTATCAAGTACATACTAGGGTAAGTACTTGTCCTCGGTGGTGAAACGGCGTCCTTAGAGGCTCTTTTTCTTGTATATTTGAGCAGTTCATGGTCTTCATCAAGCATCTTTTGCCGAGAACATGGATTTGGCGATGAATTGTAGTGATACTAGCTAATTAGTTAATGTATTCTGATGGATAGCCAAAACTTTTGGTCATAATGGTGTAAGTTTGTCATAAATTAAGCATTTCGTAGATGTTTGCCGAGTATTTTTGTTCGGTGGTAAGGTTTCCCCAATTTGCGTCTTAACGCTCCAAGGAGATTGGCCCATTGTCCCATTTAGGGTGTTTTTTATAGTTCCTAATTGAGAGCCTTAATAAATTTGACTCACGTATGGCGCAGATAATCTGAATTTAAGACTTTTATCCCTGTGGAGCACTTGTTGGTTATCGTCCTCATGATCGGTTGTGGATGATTTGGATACCTAAAGGAAATTACCTGTTCTAAATGTAAAAAAGTTGATTTTAGTCGTTTTTTGACAAAAGTTTTTTGAGGCGTTGTATATGGATTCCATTTGGGCAGGGGCTACTCAAGTTTCTGACGGTTTCTTCCTGTACTAGGGCGATTATCAGGTGGCAATTAATGTCTATGTAGGGGATAGAATAATAATTTATCTTTGATTGTCTGTAAGGTCTTCCTGAAGGAATAATATATTATAATAACATAAAAGTTGTTAGGGCCCGTACCGTAAAAGTTTTGAGGGCTCTATTTTATCTATGGTATTGTAAATCATTCATGTTTTTTTATTTGTTCATTTGGGATTTGATCAAGTCTGGATATTTGATAATTCTCTTCTTAGATAATCCATTTATACCAAAAATATTTTCTTCCATTTATACCACTTCCAGTTTTTCTTTTCTTTCTTCGTCATTTGCCAAGAGTCGGATCCATACGTCAAAATTGGTTCTAGGCCGACTTGTGAATTGTAATTTTTGTTCATAAACCAAAAAACTAAACTAATAAGACAACAAAGTAATGAGTTTCTTGTTTGTATCACATTTTTTCGGCTTAGTTGTATTTTCTGCTGAATTTCCCGTTTCGATGTACCTTCCTTCCCTATCACTGTCCCTAGGTACGTAAATTCTTTCCCTTTTTTTATATCTCTACTCGAGAGTGGTGGGTCTCATTATTCGTCCGTTATTCTAAGATATTCCGTTTTGTTAATGTTAATAATATAAAATATAATCACCTGATCACCTGCGAAGAAAAGATTTGTTATGTATTTATTTCCCAGTTATATTATCATTCCTGCACATTTTTTCCTCCAGTTGTTAAATGCTTCTTGAATGTAGATTTTGAATAGAGTTGGAGATAAAGACGGGAGAAGTTCAATACAATTGTTCAGAGCTCCAGCCAACAAAGTTAAAATTGCTGTGATGGTAGCCAACCTCCAATAGGAGAGGGTACTTCAAGAAGAAGAAGGATATAAAGAACATCTTTGCCTCAAACCTTTTGTGACAGGAATTGAATGGTACATTATTTACTGTTTTTGACTTGTATAAATAACATAATTTAAAATAAGCAACGCAAAAATGCTTAAGGAAGCATTCTTTGTGTAGGGGAGCGGGGGGATGGGAGCCACCTAAGGAAATATTTTTATTTAAACCATACTGGTAGTCTTTAAGCTAATTTAAAAATATGTTTATTAAGAGATTAAGAGTGCACAGTAGCGATCAACAGGTAGCAACAAACGCTGTCCAAGATTGCGAAAGTTCTGCAAACTTTCAAAAGTGAGGCAACAGTGCGTCGGTAACTCGACACTGACAGCATCTGACAGTGACGTTTATACTATCAAAAACAATAATTTTTATACACATAGACGCGAAATGTTGCCAAGCCAAGTTTATTTGAAGAAAGTGTATTTTTGTCTTTCTTAATTGCGGTACAGGCTCCTTTTTTCAATATTTTATTTAGTTATAGAGTAATTTCCACATACTAAAATATTTCTGGAATTGAGCTCTGTAGCGCCATTCTTTATTATATTACGAATATGTGTGCCAAATATCTCGACAAAATATTCAAAATTAGAGCCGCAATCTTGGAACGCGTTTGTTTCTACCTGTTGATCGCTACTGTTTGCTCTTAAGGTTTACATGCATAGTTTTGTTATATGAGACATTTTTTAAACAAAACTAATTATAATAGAATTTGTTTTAACAAATTTAAAAAAAAGGATTTGGCTCTCATTGCCCCATCATTTAGGTACTGGGAGCCACTAGTAGTTATTTTAATAGTAAAAGTAAAGATAATTTCTAACACAGGCCATAATATAATAAACTATATCTAAGGAAAATAATAAAAACAAGAACAAAAATGATAAAAAACTTTAATTCTGCATTTTGATTTTTTTAGGGGTTTTATCATTTTTTTGTTTGCTCTTTTTACTAATTGTTTGGTATTGCCGCATTGTACCACATCCTTGGTATTACACCAATTTTTTGTGTGTATTAAATATGCCGTATTTTGCACTTTACATTATGACTACCACCTTGGTAAAACCATTGTATTTACCATATTATAGCAATAGGAGGTGCATTTTTTTATTTAAAATGTTAAAAATAAAATAAAACAGCATAATTTAACAGAAAACCATGTGTGATGCAATGAAACTACATACTTTTACTAATTTATAGTGATCAACTAATTTGGGTCTAAGAACAACCAGTAATACTAACGGCATCAATAATTATCAGGTATCGCTAGAACAATATTTACACAGTTTCATTCAACTCCGGCGAACAATTTTAAAAGAACTGATTTAAATAATCGTAATACCTATGAACCATCACAACTTAAGAGATCAATCTTAGAGAGCGTTCAGAAGTTATATCAAGACATTCCAATCCCTTAAAATAAGGTGGTTCCCATTAATTACCCACTGGCTCTCAATACCCACATCTCCCCTATATTTGGTTTTAATTTTTTTTAAAAACACCCAAATGCTTTTAGTTTCGAATGAATTTATTTTAATTTCTGCGTAATATAATTTCATTTTGTCAAAATTTAAAAGATAATTTAATTTAAATTCTTAAGGCTATGGGTACATAATTCGCAAATATTTTACGTGTATCCCTACTTTTTCTGTCTTTACACGGCAAATTACGTGTAGTAAAATTCACACTGATATGGATATGTAAACATTACTTTTTTTTCTCTGATTCTGGCTTTGGTTTGGAACTAGAACCTTTAGCCACGTAATTGTATAACTTATCACTAAGTCAGGGGAGTAATGTGTAGTGTGTGTGTTGAGTAAGTGTCTTGTTACTTTGCAAAGTCGACGTCATTGTCTTTGCAAAGAGACGCTAATTGTTTCCGAACGTCTGCGGTCCCTCCGGTGAGTACCGATCCCACAAGGACAGAAACTATTTTTCATTTATTAATTTATAATAAATGAAAAATTTCTGACCCTGGTAGGATTCGAACTCCCGACCTTTGTAAACATTACTAGAATGTCATTCTACTTGAAAATGTCATCATTAATTTAAAGAGATGGGTATTGAATGTTCTTGGATAACTGTTATTTTTATAATTGCAAATTATTAATTCAGTTAATAAATGTGATAATTTTTTCACTAACTATGTATTCAGTGATTGTTATAATTTATTTGTACAACAAAGACTAATACTCAATCGAAAAAGAGAAAAAGTGTTAAAGTGATTTTTTAATAATATATTGTTATGGAACGCTTACAATTTTGAACATCTTTAACAACAAAATACTTGGATCACAGAATATATTATCCTGATGTATTCTCTGCTTGGATCTTCCACAAATAATACACAATAAATAACTTTTTATTAAGTTCACGTCTTAAATCAATTATTTATCAAATACATTATACAGAGAGCATGTAAAGGTTGGAATAAATTAATTTTCTCGAGAATGGACAATTTTGGAAAAAAATCCCGAAAGAGGTCAATTTTTATTTTTAAATTACGACTTTTTGTCATATATATCATACTAGTGACGTCACCCATCTGGGCGTGATGACGTCATCGATTATTTTTTTAAATGGTAATAGGGGTCGTGTGATAGCTCATTTGAAAAGTAATTTAATTATCTATGCAGTAATATAAACATTTACATAATTATTTATATAGGGTGTCCAAAAGAAATTGTTTTGAATTAAATTTATTGACATAAAAAGAAGGATGAATGTAATTTATTTAGTTCAAAATACATTTTACTGTTCTCAGAAAACAGAAAAAATGTTTATTTGGAAAATAATCATTCCTTTTCGCTTAAATCAAATGTTCAAACTGTTAAGAGGAAGGTGGGTAGCGGCTTTAATATTGAGTTTATGCAAAAAACAATATTTATTTGTCAAATAAACATCATTTCCTGTTTTTTCTGACAGCAGTAAAATGTATTTTAAGTTAAATATATTACACAAATTCTTCTTTTTGTCAATAAATTTAATTCAAAAAAAAATTTTTTTGGACACCCTGTATAAATAATTAGTTAATGTTTATATTACTGAATAGAGAATTGAATTACCTTGCAAATAAGCTATCACACTACCCCTATTCTCATTTAAAAAAATTATAGATGACGTCATCACGTACAGATAGGTGACGTCACTAGTATGATACATATGTCAAAAAGTCGCAATTTAAAAATAAAAATTGACCTGTTTTGGGATTTTTCACCAAAATCGTCCATTCTCGAGAAAATGAATTTATTCCAACCTTTACGTGCTCACTGTATATCAATAATATTTAATCAATAACTCAACATATTCCCGATGCAATGCCAAATATTTAAAATTGTCACTGATTGTCAGTGTCTGACTGACAATATATGCTGACAATATTATATTCGGCTGAGTGCGTTGTAAGACAAAGATAGATTTGGAAAATATTACCACGGCATTGTGTTTATTTTTTTCGAATCCTGAAAAAACCAATAAATATTTTTGAAAAATTTAAACGCAGAATGAAAGACTAAATTATTACCGAGGGCCAAAAATCCCTTAGAATAAATAAAAAGTTTATTTTGAATGATATATTTGAAATTAAAATCACACTAAATTTTCTCTTAATTTTTCACCCCTGTAACTTATTAAAATAAACATTATAGAAGTTCTCAGGGACTTTCGGCCCTCGCTAATAACGTGATCTTTCATTCTGCGTTTACATTTTTCAAAAATACTTATTAGTTTTCTCAGGATTCGAAAAAAATTAATCCCCATTTGAATAGCATTGCAGCCGAAAATACGTACCGATCCTCTTAACATAAAGAACGTTAAACATGCAAATCTAACAAAGTTTTTGAATAATAATTTGTATATGCTCGCACAACATTGTTACAGCTTGATGACACTGGCTTGACATACTTAAAATTTAATTGTTAATTTCCTTGTGAGATAATAAATTTCAAGTTGTACACGGCTGAAGACTTTGAAGAGTATGAGTGTTATGCAGATGAGAAGCGGTCTGTCTTTGGCACATACTCCCTATATACTGGATGGTAGTAAGAACTGCATATTGTTCTGCAGCAAATCAGTTCCTGTATAGTAGCAATCGCAAATGAAAAGAAAATGTTTCCATATTGGTTGATATCGAGTCAAATTGCTCTGTGCAGGAATGAAAACACCTGATGGTGAAAAATATTCAATTTGAGACTACAACTTGTACACCAACATACGAACGAGCACACTCTACATATCTAGTTCACAAGCTGGCTCTTGTGAATTAAGTCATCCTAAGACTTATAATTTTCATGAACTCCAGTAAAACCAAAACCTAGCTTTATTTGTAAGTAATAATCTCTTTCTCTCTAGGAATAATGACTTTTCTGTGGTAACAAAATATGACTTTTTGTTAAGTGAATCCTTCTTTGAGTATTCCTTAGTTTATAATAAAAATCTAAATTTTTACATTATTTGCATTTGAAGATCACCTGACTCTACCGTGGAACTATTTTTTCAGAACCTGCTAAATTTGTTAGATGACCTGCCTCATAAAAGCAGAAAAATTCTATGCGGTGATTTTAACATTAATTATGCTGCTGCTTGTGCTACCCAAGTGTCCCTGGCCAACATATTTGAATCGTATGGTCTCTCAATGCACATTAATCCTCCTACAAGGATTACAAAAACTACATCTAACATAATCGATTATATTGTCTCTGATTTCTCACCCCTTGATGTCTGCTCTACAGTTATTAATGCGGGACTATCTGAACATGAAGCAGTGTATACGAAGTTTAACATCTTCAGCAAACCCTCCTAAAAAGCCCGACGTTTAGGTAGGATTTTTTCCACCCAGAATTTTCGTAAATTCCAAAATTTATGCTTAACTTCTGAGTGGCACTTTCCTTCTATGGACGTGGACTATAATTTCAGTGTTTTTCTAGATAAGCTTCTCCGCATATTTAATAAGGCTTTTCCTTTAATCCCTATTAAGCCAAAACACCGGAAACCTTGGGTTACGAAAGGTATTCGCATATCAGCCAAAAATATGCGTTCACTACTGTACATCAAGAAATTTACTACCAATGTTTCTGTCACTGAATATATCACGAAGTACAGGACAACATATCTAAAACTTGTCAAGTCAGCTAAAGAAGCCTATTTTCAAAATCGTCTGGGAAGCTCTAAAACTGTTGCAACAGAAACTTTGTCCATAATAAACGATCTTCGAAATAAAACTCACACAGCTCAATCATTTTCCCTTCCAAATCCTGAAAGTCTAAACGACTACTTCGTTAATGTGAGTAAAAATATAACATCAACTATTTTGCCGCAACAAGATCCCATTTCCTATCTCCCTAAATGAAGAAAGGTCTCGAATTCATTCTTTTTAAGACCAGTCGATAACTCTGAACTGATCCAAACAATCAATAGTATCAAAAGCAAATCATCCTGTAGTACTGATCAGATCCGGAATTTTGTTCGAATGAAATTTGTTCAAAGAAATTTATTCGACTGAAATTTATTCGAATATATATTGTTCGAACAGAAAGTTGTTCGAAAGAAAGTAGTTCGAAAGGAAATTGGTTCGAAAATAAATTATTCGAGGAATTCGTATCTAGGGAATGGTCTACGTGATTAATACTTAATGACTTAGGTAATCTCTAATATCCCTATTGCAATTAGACAGGTAGGAATTTTATTTTATAAATAAATTATTCGAGGAATTCGTATCTAGGGAATGGTCTACGTGATTAATACTTAATGACTTAGGTAATCTCTAATATCCCTATTGCAATTAGACAGGTATGAATTTTATTTTATTAATGACATTTAAGATTAATGACATTTGTGATTTAAAATGGCTGCGAAATTTTTTAAAAGTTCGAAAGGCAAAGATATGCTTAGTTTTCACGGATATTTATACGTACAGGACAAAAGTTGTGATACCAAAGTTTACTGGAAGTGTACAAATTTTAAGAAGTTCTCTTGTAAAGGTCGAGCAATTCAAAGACGACCAGAAGAAGTGAAAGAAACTGGTGAACATAATCATGCTGGTGAAGCTGCCGTGATTACTGCGAAAGAGGCATACAGTAATATGAAGGAAGCTGCAGTTAGAACTCGAGACACACCTCACTACATTATTTCAAATTCGTCTTGTCAACTACATTTTGCAGCAAGCTCCCAGCTACCTTCAATAGAAAGCATGAAAAGGACTATTCGAAACGTTAGATTAAAGAAGAATAGCGAACCAACGCTTCCAAAGACACGCGCCGAAATACAATTTCCGGATGAGTACCGAAAAACCGACAATGGAGAAGACTTCCTCTTATTTGATAGTGGTATGATTGACTTGAGAATTTTATTGTTTACAACACGACGAAATTTACAACTCCTAGTAAATTGCGAGCATTGGTACGCTGATGGCACGTTCAAAACGGTACCATTATTATTTGAGCAATTGTATACAATTCATGGAATAAATGAATGCGTAGCAATTCCATTGGTATATGCACTGTTGCCGAATAAAACTGAAGCCGTGTATCGTGAAATTTTAAATGTAGTTAAGCGGCTAGAACCTCGAGTGAATCCAACTTCTTTTATGATTGACTTCGAACCTGCCATGATAAAAGCTATTGGAGCAGAGTTTCCACAAACCAGGTTACGTGGTTGTTTTTTCCACTTTTGTCAATGCATATATCGACGAATTCAAGAAGAGGGATTAAAACGGACATACGATAATAATATAGACTTTGCTCTAAAAATTAGGATGCTGTCGGCTTTGGCATTTGTTCCTTCAAGAGAAGTTATAAATTTTTTCGAAGCATTGATCGATAATGAAGAATTTCCCGAAGAAGCTCAGCAAGTGGTAGACTACTTCGAGGATACTTGGATAGGTCGTCCAGATCGCAGAAATCGGCGTCGCCAACCACGTTTCCCCATTTCTATGTGGAACTGCTACGATTCTGTGTTAGATGGTCTTCCAAAGACCAATAATTCCATAGAGGGATGGCACCGTGGATTTCAGGGGCAAGTAGGAGCTGAACATCCAACAATTTGGAAATTGATCGAAGCAATAAAAAGGGAACAAGCTATAAATAATGTGCGAATCGAACAAATAGTTGCTGGTCACGGCATACATCAACAAAAGAAGAAATATAAAGACAGTGCAGCACGTCTGTTAAATGTAGTAAATGGTTTTGATGTAAGAGTTGACACTATAACCTATTTACGTGGAGTTGCCCATAATATTTCGTTGTAAGTACGATTGTATATTTTAATATATGTAATAACAGGATGTAATAACATATGTAAATAATAATAATTTTGAAAATATATATTTTTGCAATTCGAGTACCCACTTTAATTATAGCTATTAAAATTTCTGCAGTTCAAGTGCGCCCAAACTTTTCAACCCTTAAAAACGGTATCCGGAATTTTATTCGAATTAAATTTGTTCGAACAAATTTATATTCTAACAAATTTCTTTTCGAACAAATAACATTCGAACAAATTTCCGTCGAATAAATTTCTTCGAACAAATTACATTCGAACAATTTTCCGAGATTCAGTACTGATAGACTATCTATAAAAATTTTCCCTAATCTCACAGAAAATGTGTTGGAAATCCTCGTCTCTCTAATTAATGATTCCTTCGAAAAAGGTAAATTTACAGGGTGCCTAAAGACAGCCATTATTATTCCTCTTCATAAGGGTGGTGAAAAATCTGATGCCTGCAACTATAGACCTATTGCCTTACTACCAGTGCTCTACAAAAATTATTGAGAGACTCATTAAAACTAGACTTATGTACTTTATCGTTGATAACAACATTTTATCACAAAATCAGTTCGGCTTTTTAACAAATAATTGTACCACTGATGCCACGTTTTCTGTACTACATGAGGTTTACCAAGCACTAAACAATAATCTTTATACTGCCACTGTTTTCTGCGACTGTGCCAAAGCTTTTGATTGTGTAAATCACGACATCTTGATTACAAAACTAAATTTCTATGGAATTCGAGGTATTTCTTTATATTGGTTCCAATCCTATTTGAATAATAGGAAACAACTAGTTAAAGCAAATGATACTGACTCTAGTCTCAAAAACATTGTATGTGGAGTACCACAAGGTTCAGTATTGGGTCCTCTTCTGTTCCTTATCTTTATAAAATACAATACTAATTTAAAAATCGATGGGAAAATTTTTCTTTTTGCTGATGATACCAGTATCACTTGGAGCAACTCAATATTGCATCTCTTCATGAAACTATAACTTCGGATTTACTGACGATAAAGACCTGGTCTGACTCTAATTTACTCTCTTTTAACGTAAATAAAACAGTAGCATTATCCTATAAAGGAGCTTTTCAACCTTTGCCTCTTAATAACAGCCAGATCAGTACCGCTGATTCTGTAAAATTTCTTGATGTTTTTTTAGACAGCAACCTCAAATGGTCCCTTCATATCGATTCGTTAAGTAAGAAACTCGCCTCAGCTTGCTATGCAATAACATCTGTCTCAAGGGAACTCAATTTAGCATCTTCTAAAATAACATATTTTTCGTTGTTCGAGTCTCATCTTCGATATGGTCTTCCTTTTTGGGGTTCTAGTAGAGCTGCTCAATTTGATGTTATTTTTAAATTGCAAAAAAGAGCAATAAGATATCTGTTTTGCCTCAGAAGATCTACACATTGCAGAAGTTACTTCAGAGATCACGGAATTTTAACACTTCCATCTTTGTATATTCTAGAAACGGTTTGTTTGATTCGTAAACACCTTTATGTGTTTCCAGCAAAACCCAATCATCTTTACTCCACCAGAAATTCAATCTTTGACATTTATTTACCGATTCCATCCACCGAGTTAGTAAAGAAATCTATATTATTTTCCGCAAAGAAACTGTATAACCATCTCCCGTTACAACTTAAATCTGCAACACCTTTCCCAAAGTTCCGTAAAATGACAAAAGCCTATCTATCTAAAAGACCATACTATTAAATAGAAGAATTTCTTAATGAATAACTAAGAAAATTGGGTTTCATACGCAGTTGCATAAACTTGTCAGTTCCTTATGTATAGTATGTTCAATTTGCAATTTATATAAATTTTGCAATAAATTGTTTTTGTCTTGGCTTTTATATCTTATATTATACTGTACATATATTGACGATTTATCTAATTTTAGTAAATTGTACTTGTTGTTATTTGTTATTGATATTATGTTTTCTTTTGACTGTATGTAAGCTTTGTCCAAAAAATTGTAAAAATTTTCAGTGGCAATAAAGTATATTTCTATTCTATTATATTCTATTCTATTCTAATAAACAACAACAACAACAAGTACTACTACTACTTGTCGGTTTATAACGTTCTCCGCCGGTTTCCGACTTCGAATCGCCACTTCGTTCGTTTGTTCCATAATAGGTCCTCTTCTATGGCCCTCTCTCTCAGCTCTTTATTTATTCCTTCGCTCCAACTTTTTCTCGGTCTACCTCGTTTTCTCTTTCCTTCTGATTGCCATTTTAGTATTTCCTGTGGTGTTGGTTGTTTATCCATTCTTTGTATATATCCGAACCAGATAAGTTGTTTTGTCGATAAGTCATCGATGATTATTCGTTTGATTCCCATTATTTCTCTAATGTGTTCATTAGTAATCCTTTCTCTTCGAGATTTTCCTGCTCTTCTCCAAAAATCAATTTCCGTTGCTCTCAGAGTTGCCAGTGTTCTTTCTTTCAGTAGCCATACCTCACAGCTGTATAAAGTGATTCTTTTCACTATAGTCTCATATATCCTCTTTTTATTTTCTTTGCTGATGGATTGGTCCCATAAAATGCTGCTTAATATTGTGATGGCTTTTCTACCTGACGTATTTCTCTCTTTTAAGGCTTTGTCTAATGTTCCATCGTGAGAAATATTGCTACCGAGGTACTTGTAGTCATAGTACTCCAGGGTAATAAGCTAGAAATAGACCATATTCGGGATGCTCAAAGATCCAGGTAGCTGACTACTTTTTTAGTTATTGTAGACCTATAGGAAGAAAACCTACCTGTTTCCTGCCTAGAGTTCGCGTCCGTTTTTTAATTATTAACAATTTAGTGCAAAAATCGCCATTTTTTCAATTTTTTTGCACCCCATTCAAAAGCTAAATAGTTAACATAAAATTACAAAAGTCAGTTTTTTTGGAACATTGAAAAACCTTCAAAATGCCGATTTTTGAAAGTTAAAAAGTTAATTTGTTGCTACGCAAACTTTGAGACCGATCCATTATATAACTACATATACTATTACTGTAATAACTAAGAGTTATTCTAATTCACAAAGAAAAAGAAATGTTTTTCCTGTAGTTGGCTGTATACCATCAATCACAAAATTGGAAAAAAATCCTTTGTAAAAGGTATAAAATTTTTTTATTAAAAATCCCTTTAAAGGGCTACATCACAACAAAACGTTTTCGATTTTTTTTTATAAAATCATCATCAGTGTTAAGATAAACTTGATGCTAGCTGAGCCACAAAAGAAAAATATTAGGGTAAACACCATTTAAATATCACATTGATGCGTTATAAGTGCATACTTTGAAAAATTGCCTTGTGATGGTTACATGGCAACTGGGATAATGCCCTATGTAAAATATTTTTTTGCCATTAAGTCGTCGGTATGTAAACAAGTAAATTTTGGATCCCACGTGTTGGGATATACATTACCTTAGGGCATTATCCCAGTTGCCATGTAACCATCACAAGGCAATTTTTCAAAGTATGCACTTATAAAGCATCAATGTGATATTTAAAGGGTGTTTACCCTAATATTTATTGTCTCTTGTGGCTCAGCTAGCATCAAGTTTATCTTAAAACTGATGATGATTTTATAAAAAAAAATCGAAAACGTTTTGTTGTGATGTAGCCCTTTAAAGGGATTTTTAATAAAAAAATTTTATACCTTTTACAAAGGATTTTTTTCCAAATTTATTCTAATTGTTTATCCCAGAGACCTTTATTTTGCAATACCATACGACAGAAAATAATGAAGATAGTGCAATTCTGCGTATGCCAAATGAAAGTGGAAAACTATCATACTATCGTTATTAATCATAGAAAAAGTTAAGGTATACTATAATAAATAAACTATCTTCAATAAATAATTACCTAATAAAAATCATTTATTTATTAAAGTGTACTTTAACTTTTTATATGATCATTAATGATACTATGATTAAAAATATAGATTTTTGTAAAAAAATATTTTTCAAGAATTGTTTTAACAAATTAGACTGTTTATTAATTAATACATTTATAAACAAATTGCATATTTGTAATGTACGTAGAAATTACATACAAATTAAAAAAAGGAAGATCAAAATCTATTGAGTTGATCCGGAGATAAAGAAAATTATATTCCTTTGAAATTGCTTTTTCGATATTTTAACTCGGTGGATTTGTAGGTTCCCCTTAGTTAACGTTTGAACTACATTTTTGAAAAATCGTAGAGGGTGCCTTGAAGGTACAATGTTTGTGCAAATTTATTAAGAAAAAATACAAAATCCCATTATTTAAAATGGCATTAATGAAATTCCTTAATTAATATAAACAAATTAGCTGTGAATTAAAAAAACATATGGCTAACTTGGTCCCAAATGAATCCGGGCTAAATTTTTTATTTGAAAATTCGTGTTAAAATACTATCTTTTCGAATATATAAAAATATTGTTTCTACGGAAAACATTTTTAAAGTTATTCTAAATGTTTATAAACTACAAAATTTCAAAAATTTGGAATTAGCATTTTTGACTATATTAATTATTATTTTTATCTTTTTTTAATACGTTTTGATACTATAGCTCTTCTACTTTCATTTGGCATACTCAGAATTGCCATATCTTCATTATTTTCTGTCTTATCTTATTGCAAAATAAAGGTCTCTGCGATAAACAAATAGAATAACACTTAAACTAATTAATGGATCGGTCTCAAATTTTGAAGGTTTGTTAAGTACGCCAATACCCAACTTTGGGTGAAAGTGAAACAATAAAGTTTTAAGGTACTATTAGTAAAACTTATTAACAAATAACGATTTTCATTTATTTTGCAGTTTGCGTAGCAACAAACTAACTTTTTAACTTTCAAAAATCGGCATTTTGAAGGTTTTTCAATGTTCTAAAAAACTAAATTTTGTAATTTTATGTCAATTATTTAGCTTTTGAATGGGGTGCAAAAAATCTAAAAAATCGCTATTTTTGCACTAAATTAGTAATAATTAATAAACGGACGCGAACCCTAGGCAGGAAACAGGTAGGTTTTCTTCCTATAGGTCTACAATAACCAAAAAAGTAGTCAGCTACCTGGATCTTTGAGTGTGCCGAGGAAATCCTTATTACTCTGGACTATAGCAGTATTTTATCGTGGTGTTGTCGTCTAATCTGAGATCTTTTTATTCCCCTCCAATGCATAAGTATTCGGTTTTCTATTTATTTACTTCTAGGCCCCATATAGCCTACTTTTCAAGTAATTTTCGTGGCGTATATTTTAAATCGTCATAATCTTGAGCCATTATTTCTTGATCCTCTGCGAAGTTAAGAGCATATTATATACCATAGTGTTGGTGAGTGGTATCCCCACTGTTCTATATTTTGTTTCCATCTTTTTAAAGCACTTTCGAGGTATATTTTAAATAAAATCCGTGCTTTTGTTTTTGTTATTTGTTGATTGTATAGCACTTTGCCGGCTTTTATTAATTATATATTAATATTCGTGCTTTCCATAGATTGCCACAGCTTCTTCAGTGAAACGCTGTCGTAGGTTTTCTGTAGGTCGACAAACAACATATATGAATTTCTTGATTCCGTGCAATATTTTTTCTATTATATGGGTTAAGAGGAAAATGTGGTCAATAGTGGATTGACCCGTACGAAATCCTACCTGTTCTTCTGCTTCATAATCTAAGCATGCTCTCTCGATTCGATTCTTCAAAGCCTTTCCATATATTCGACTCATACTGTAGCTCCGGTTACAGCTATTCCTCTGTAATTTTCACAATTTTTTTATCAATTTCCGAAGTGGAAATCGAAACGTTAAACTTTTTTTGGTAAAAATGTCATGTTCGCTTAACTGTGGCTAATACATGGTAGTTTACATTGGTTTACATATAAACACAATCTTTAATGGTAGATAACTCTTCTTCCTCTTCTTCCTTCTTTTATGTAGGCATTAAAGCCTGTTTCTTCTTCAATATTATCCTCCTAAATTGTTTAAGTTATCGCACCATCTTTTTCTTGGTCTGCCAATACTTCTTCGTCCATTTGGTGACTTGTCTCGTGCTATTCGTACTATTCTATCCTCTGTCATTCTACTAATGTGTTCGTTACACTCCTGTTTCCGTTTTGTCACCCATCCATTTATGTATTCTACATTGCATGATCTTCTTGTGTTTTCGCTTCTCTCCCTATCCAACAGACTTTTCCCTGATATTCGTCGGAGTATTTTCTTCTCTGTTGTTCCTAGTAGTCGTCTCGTTTTAGATGTGTCAGTTCTCGTCTTCGCCGTGTATATAAGTCTAATTGCTGTTTATAGATTCTTGCTTTTGTGTCTTGTCTTAGGTGTTTGTTCTTCCAGATTTTGTCATTGCGAGATCTCGCCGCTTTACTTGCTTTTAAGCTTTGTTGTCGTACTTCCTCTTCAACATCTCCGTAACTGGTTATATCTATTCCCAGATACCTAAGCCTTGCTTCCTAGCCCGATCAGGTAAAAGATCAAAATTTTACGAAAACCTCCAAAAAAATAAAGGAAGGATGAAAATTTGGGAATAGGTAGTTGAAATTGTCTATTATTATATAAGAAAAAGTTTACAATTCTATATCCCCTCCATTTTACAAAAATTGGAAAATAAAAGGTGAAACAGTTTTTCTCGGTGGTGAAAAAATATACGTTCAAAATAAGTCCGGAATTAGTTGAAATTGTCTATTATTATATAAGAAAAAGTTTACAATTCTATATCCCCTCCATTTTACAAAAATTGGAAAATAAAAGGTGAAACAGTTTTTCTCGGTGGTGAAAAAATATACGTTCAAAATAAGTCCGGAATTGGATAAAATGACTAATTCTAAGTAACTTTTGTTCTATAGAGTTTTTTTACTAAGTCAATACTTTTCGAGTTTTTTGCGAGTGAATGTGTTCATTTTTAACCAAAAAAAATGTTTTTGGACGGTTTTTCGGAGATAACTCAAAAAGTAAGTATTTTAGCGAAAAAAATATTCTTAGTAAAAATATAGCTTATAAAAAATTGAAAAAAAAAATGGTGTATTCGTGAGGTCTGCAGACCCGGTAGAAGCAGAGTTGTAGCTAATGAAATGTAGGTTCTTTTTCGTCAAATTCCAAAACGAATATTTCAATGTGAAATAACCAAAAAACGGTGCATTTTTCGGGAAAAAATAAATTACAACTTTTTTACAATGTTTAAAAAAGGTTTATTTTTGTTTTTAAAAAAAAACTTTTATCATTAAAAGTAAGTAAGTTACGCTCAAAATATTGTTGGTCCCTTTTATTTTTTGGTAAAAAATGGCGAAAATCACCCCTTAAATAGCTTCTCAAATAAAATTAATCGTTACCGCTTCACAAGTTACTTTACTTATGTATTGTATAAGTTTCATTGGTTCAAAGTGCTCAGTTTTGAAAAAAAATTGGGTTTAAAATAAAACATTTTTTTTTTATTTTTAAAGAAGTCGTAATTGTTTATGGAATTAACTTAAAAAAAAATAGGAATACCCAAAATCTCAAAGAGTAATAAAATGTACGTTTTGCTTTTCTGAATATTTTTGATTTTTTGTTTCCTTGTTAGACAAAAATTGGTTATGCTATGGCTGTTTAAAATTTGCCTAAACTCGTGATTAGTTACTCGTTCAAGCCATTCTAACTACAGCTTTTTCAAAACGAAGCACTTTGAATAGATGAAACTTACAGATCATATAAATAATACATAGACAAAGTAACTTGTGAAATGGTAATATTAAATTTATATGTGATGCTAATTAGGGGGTTATTTTCGCGATTTTTTTACCAAAAATAAAAGGGGCCGATAATATTTTGAGCGTAATTCACTTACTTTTAATATTACAAAAAACAAAAATAAACATTTTTAAAACACTTTAAAAAAGTTAAAATGAATTTTCCCCTAAAAGTGCTCCGTTTTTTGGGTTATTTCACATTGAAATATTCGATTTGGAATTTGACGAAGAAGAACCTACTTTTCATTAGCTGCAACTCTGCTTCCTCTGCTTCTACTGGATCTACAGACCTCATGTATACACCATTTTTTTCAATTTTTTATGGGCTATAATTTTGCTAAGAATATTTTTTTCGCTAACATACTTACTTTTTGAGTTATCTCCGAAAAACCATCCAAAAACATGTTTTATTTTGTTAAACATGAACATATTCACTCGCAAATAATTCAAAAAGTATTGACTTAGTGAAAAAAACTCTATAGAAGAAAAGTTGTTTAGAATTGGTCATTTCATCCAATTTCGGTCTTATTTTGAATGTATTTTTTTCATCTTCGAGAGGGGGTATTCCCCTCCATTTTTGTAAAATGGAGGGTATGTAGAATTGTAAACTTTTTCTTATATAATAATAGACAATTTCAACTACCTATTCCCAAATTTTCATCTTTCCTTTATTTTTTTTGGGTCAGATTGTTCTTTTATCGGGCTATCCTGCTTTATTATGACTGGAGTTAACTCTTCTGAACATTTTACAAATAACTTTCTTTCTTTGACCAGTGACCTTTTACCATTACCTATATTTAAGCAGCATGTATATATAACACCGGTTTATAGCGTCCTGTGCCTTTCGGTTCCTATTTTCCAATCGCGTCTATCTGTCCAATATCCTGTTCGTAGATCTCTCAGACATTACTTTCAGAATTCTACTTATCCAGGTAGTTTTCAGTCTACCCCTTTTGCTTCTCTCCGGAGGTTACCATTCCATTGCGTGAGCGGCCGTGGGTAACGGCATAAACGCTGGCCTCATACGCCAGTAGATGTGGGTTCGATCCCTGCCAAAGACAAACCATTTTCAATTCCAATAATGACACGAGCCATCTCACCGTGCCTCGGAGAGTACGTTAAGCCGTCAGTCCCCCTGGGCTAGTGTACATCGACACTAGATACTTGAAACAGGGTTAAAGATGTAATTGGCGCTGGAACTATCCGAAAGGATCTCCCCGGCAAAAATGCCATACGATATTATTATTACCATTCCATTATCAGTTTTGATAGTCGATGTTCCTCCAATTTTTGTATATGGGCGTACCAACTTGTTTTTCTTGGACTTATTTTATTATGTTTGTTTTCCTATTCATAATATCTCGTATTCGTTCAGTGGTTATGTGTGAGGAGACTCTAGAGCTGCAGGCCGATCTTCGCCAGAAATCCATTTCCAGTGCGAGCCACTTCTGTTTTGTTCAGTTATTCAGTTGCCAGGTTTCGCATCCATAGAGTACCAAGCTTTTAAAGAAGCTAAAGTAGTGAGTTCAAAGCTCCTATTACCTTCTTTCAGAAGTATTACCAGAGAACGGCAGTTCTCGTCAGTGGCGCACACACACCCCCCTACACGCGACACTATATTTTATATACACGAAATTTTCGATTTTATAAATCTGACTGAATTGAAAATTAAGCCAACTCCCATCTTAAACTTCAGGAAAAGACTCACCCATTCATATGTCAATCATCCATTTTGGTCCAAGGGTGTGGATTTTACGGCCCTTCCTATTTAGAGTCTGTTTTTCGTTCTCATCTCCAAAACTCCCAAAAACTTCAAAAATTTAAGTCCGACCTTTGCGGCTTCCAATAGTACTGATCATTGCCTTTCCAACGCATGTCTAATTTTGAAAATCGGTTATACCATTCAAAAGTTACCGAGCTCAGAAATATGACTCAATTTCTATTTAAAAAGGGAAAATGTTGGTGGATATGTATGTGTGTGGAAAAGTTAAACGGATCTAAATTTTCTTTTCTGTGTTTAAAGAGAGGGTCAAAACTGATTCAGAACCGGTGTAGTTTTTAAATTGTGACCAACCATAAGTTAGCTATAGGACTTGGTAGGTACAAAATGGCATATTTTTTGGGGGTATATATCTTCGGTTCAAGAAGAGACAGGAGAACCGCAAATACACCAAATCAATAGAGTTGAGTTATGCTTTCAAATGGTGTCTAAGCCGCCAGGATAAGATATACACACAGCTCAGTATAGCCGAAAAACTGAAAAACAAACTTTGAAAATTTTGGTTTTTCGACAATTACTCAAAATTTCAACTTACGAATTGCGCCAATAACTGAGCATTTGTAAAAGGACTCTACACGAATTTAACGGTGTATACCTCATATCCGGGAAAATTCGAATTTTTAAGTTATAGTCTTCATAAGTATGATCAAATCTATTTCGTATGGGAAAAAACGGTTTTTCAAGCTCAATAATTCCTGTAATAGCTTTAGTTATCATACTTGACCTAAGATGCATCAGATACTACTTGTCAATACGTTTCAAACTCATGTTTAGTGACCAAAATCGGTTAAGCCCTTTAGAAGTTATTAAGCTACAAAAGTATAATCCAATTAACGATTATTCCCGAAATGGTTTATGTAGTTGTAGTGGTTACGACGCTAAATTTGACGTCCACATTTAAAGTATACAGTCCAGTGTCATAAATATTAGATCATTTTTATCCTGGGAAATCACCACCCGATCATCAGCAAAATGCAGGGTGTATAGTGTTGAGTTATCGTTTAGCTGTATCCCCATGCCAGAACATGATTTCCGCCACTTATTCAGGTCCTCGTTAATTTAGATTTTAAACAGTGTTGGCGATAAGCTGCATCCCTTTCGTACTCCATTATTCACCATGAAACTATCGAATAATCTGTTGTTGATTTTTATGTTTGCTTGGATCTTGCTATACAATTTTTGCACTGCTTTTATGAAAGTTATATTAATAGAATAGGGAAGTTTTCCAGGACTTGCCATAAATTACACAGTAGTACGGTATCAAATGCAGCATGTACAGAGTTTTTTTAAATTTAGACATATTTTTACCGAAATCTCATTTTTCAGAATGTGGTATCCGTCCATTAGTACGCGCAGCCAAAATCGTTGGAGGAAAAGGAGCGCAATTCGGAGAATTTCCTTGGCAAGTGCTGGTTAGAGAATCCACCTGGTTGGGACTATTTACCAAAAACAAGTGCGGAGGCGTACTAATTAGTCACAAGTACGTCATGACTGCTGCCCATTGCCAGCCAGGATTTTTGGCATCACTCGTAGCCGTTTTTGGAGAGTTCGATATATCTGGAGATTTGGAGAAGAAGAGGCCCATTAGCAGAAATGTCAAGAGGGTGATAGTACACAGACAATATGATGCACAGACGTTTGAGAATGACTTGGCGCTGTTGGAACTCGAACAACCGGTGCAGTTTGATCAACACATACGTAAGTAAAATAATATAGGTAATAGGGTGGTTCGAAAAAACTTTGTTTTTATTTAAGATCGCTATAGTGCGCACAAGTTGCCATTGGTATAGACATGAAAAAAGCACTAATTATTTTTTTTTATTAATTTGTCTTCCGGACGCGCAATGCCATCGAAGATAGCAAAAAATTGTGAAAAACCTTAATTTTTCATATTTTTCTTAAACAAACCAGATGGTATTAATTGCGGTCCTATACCATGGACTAAAAGTATGTGAAATCAATATATATGCACTTATTATACATGTGTTTTATATCTTCCGGTCGCGCAACATAATACAAAATGAGTAAAATTAGTAGTTTCTGCAAAATTTCAAAGTTTAGCTGTTTAGAACATTTTAATTATACGACTTATAGAGATTTTAACTATTTAGAATGGGAAATAAGCCACAATATTATTAAAAAATGATTTTTATTAACGTTTCGACGCCCAAATCGGGTGCCGTTGTCAAAATACAATATACTATTAATATAAACAAAAATGTTGTTGCTTAGTAAAAAAATTCTTCTAATAATTTATTTAATTTGACTCATTTATATCGGCAATTCAGATACATATGATACATTTTAAAGTAGAAGACTTTAAAATGATATTGCCAATATTTATGAGTTGCGTTCCTGGGACGACTTTACTGAAAGATAGTTCATTCGATTACATGAAATCAACCCCAACTCAAGAATAAATGAGTCAAATTAAATAAATTATTAGAAGAATTTTTTTACTAAGCAACAACATTTTTGTTTATATTAATAGTATTTTGTATTTTGACAACGGCACCCGATTTGGGCGTCGAAACGTTAATAAAAATCATTTTTTAATAATATTGTGGCTTATTTCCCATTCTAAATAGTTAAAATTGTAAAAATGCCACAAGAAAATAGCTTCAGAACAACATTAAGACTTATAGAGATGCTATAGTTTAATTCTTTTCAAAAAATATATTTAATATCCAAGCGTATAAGATAAATTTTGATAGTTAAGTGGAATTCGGTCGCGCAGCTTCATCAAAAACAGCATACTACCGAGACGCGAGGCGAAAGTGACGAATGTCAGCGAAGTGCGCGCAGCCACAGATAGAGATACATGTAGAAAGACCTCTATAATAGATTGTTTGTCTTTTCCATTGCAACGAACTGCCATTCCGCCACATAGATGGAAATACAACAGACCCAATAGGATATCCGGACCGATTGGAAAGGCCCTGCCTGATTGTGAAAGACTACTAGTTGTTGATTTTAATCCTATTGATTGTGAGGTTCCAAAAGTTGACAAGCGTATTCTTAGGAAGGATCAGTTGTACTTGCTTGAGATATCAGAAGTCGTCAAAATAGGACATTGTTCAGAAGACTTTGTAGTACGTGATCCTGGCCCAATGTCAAAGTT
Organism: Diabrotica virgifera virgifera; assembly: GCF_917563875.1. Lineage (NCBI taxonomy): Eukaryota > Metazoa > Arthropoda > Insecta > Coleoptera > Chrysomelidae > Diabrotica > Diabrotica virgifera. Next base: position 159,748,351 of record NC_065448.1, on the reverse strand, counting down.
GGCATCGCTGTGCGGTGCAATAATGTGGTTCTAATATAGCCGTCTCTGGAACTGTGTCCACACACTTTACTTGAAGCTTCAGTTACTAGCTTAACGCATCTTTGAACTACCTGTGTATGACATGGGAAAGCACCTATACTCACAACAGGCTTCAAGAAATTGCTCACATACTGTTTTATCTCTTCATTAGTCAATGTTCTTAACAGTGGAGGAAGAGTCAGTGTAAATGTGTTCCATTTGATAATTTCATAATACTCTTTAGCTTCAAAGTTTAGGTTTGGTGGTTTAAAGATTCTTATAGAGTCATTTTCAGATATTGATTGCTTTGCCTTCGTGATACGCCTGAGCAGCTCTCGGATATGGTTTCTTTCATCAGTTACCATAACCAAAAGTAAATTTTCGGGATATTAAAGAGAATTCCGTAAGAATTCCGTTGTAAAACGGGCTCAACAACTTGAAGAAGCTCTTCTGGTTCAATGATTTTGACCTTGTAGGTTCAATGATTTTGTGAACATGTCTAGACCGATCTGTGAATTTCTGGTTTATTTTTATGGGCAACCACAGACATAGGCATATAACATTCGAGAATAAACGTGAAATCTCTCTCAGATTTTCAGAAGGGCTTGACACACTGATGTAGAAACGCAAAACTCGGTTTGCAGTAGTAAGCCATCTTGAATGTGACATTGGGAATTGGGACAGGATCACGCGCTACAAAGACTTCTGAACAATGACCTGACTTGATGATTTCTGATATCTCAAGCAAGTACAATTGGTCCTTGCTAAGGATATGCTAGTCAACTTTTGGAATCTCACAATCAATATAATTAAAATCAACAACTGGTAGTCTTTCACAATCAGGCAGGGCCTTTCCAATCGGTCCGGAACATCCTATTGGGCCAGTTGTATTTCCATCTAAGTGTTAGAAAAGGTGGGGGAATGGGACTTCGTTGTAATGGAGAAGACAAACACTCCATTGTAGAGGTCTTCCCACACGTATCTTCATTTGTGGCTACGCGCGCTTCGCTCGCATACGTCACTTTGGCCTCGCGTCTCGGTAGTCTGCTGTTTTGACGAAGAGGCGCGACCGAATTCCACTTGAATTAATATCAAAGTTTATCTTATATGCCTGGATTTTAAATATAATATTGTAATAGAATTAAACTATAGCATCCCTAAAAGGCGTATGATTAAATTGTACTAAACATTCAAACTTTGAAATTTTGCAAAAGCTACTCATTTTACTCATTTTGTATTATGTTGCGCGACCGGAAGATATGAAGCAAATGTATAATAAGTGCATGTATATTGATTATACATACTTTTAGTAGTTCATTCATGGTATAGGAACGCAATTACAACCATCTGGCCTGCTTCGATGGCATTGCGCAACCGGAAAACAAATTAATAAAAAAATAATAATTAGTGCTTTTTTCATGTCTATACCAATGGCAACTTTTGTGCACTATAGCGATCTGAAATAAAAACATTTTTTTCGAATCACCCTAATAGGTAATTATTTTTTATATTTGGCCAAGATTCTACGCTTAACATAATTAAACAAAGTTAGAAAAACTTTTAGAAAATATTATCAAGCTAACTTAAACTTCACTTTTATTCCAATTCAATTCAGAAACCTTTTTTTGCTTGAAAGTATATAACATGTTGATGGATGGATTTGGCCGTTACTTGGCCGATGAAATTAATTTTGTTTAACAATAAAACACTGAAAAATTTTTGTTTTTAATACTTCTACAGGATTTGTTTTATTTAATGTCATTACAGCAGTTTCGGCAGAGTGCCTTTCGAAAGTGATGTATTTTAATATGAATCTGCATTGTAAAGTCTTTAACTGAATAGGTTGAGGAGTGGGGAGCTGTTTGTCTTAAATTGGTCATTAAAAAAGATATATTCAGACACCTGAAGTGACAACAAACGAAGAAATAAATATTGAAGAAGCAGAGGTAACGGAAGCATTAAGGAAATTAAAAAATAGAAAATCACCAGGAGAGGACTGAATATCGAGTGAACTCCTATAGGATGGAGGACAAGACCTGACCAAACAATTATTAAAACTAATCCAAAAAATAATAGAACAAAACAGAATACCGCAAGAATGGAGATCAAGCATCCTAATACCTCTCTTCAAAAAGGGAGAAAAATCGGACCTGGAGAATTACAGAGGAATTAATTTATTAAACACAACACTAAAATTAACAACCAAAACAAACTGAATAAAATTATAACATTAGCAGAAGAACAACAAGGTTTTAGGTCGGGAAGATCATGCACCGACGCTATATTTATAATGAGGCAGATTCAAGAAAAATCGTTAGAATACAACAAACAGGCATACTTATGTTTCGTGGACCTTAAGAAGGCATTTGACAGGGTCAAATTAAAGGACGTTATCCATTTATTGTACGCAAGAGAGGTACCTCTAGGAATAATTAAAACGATCGAAAATATCTACCAGAACAACACAATAAAAGTAAAAGTAGATGAATAACTAACTGACCCAATTGAAGCTGGCAATGGGATAAGACAGGGAGATTCCCTGGGTCCTCTGTTGTTCAACCTGATCATGGACGAAATAATAAAAAATGTAACAACAAAAAAAGGATACCAAATAGGAGAAAAACAACTTAAAATAATCTGCTACGCAGACGACGCAATTCTAATCTCTCGAAGTGAAGATGATCTACAACGTATGCTGCACGAATTTAATATAACCGCTAGAAAATTTAACAAGTTAATTTCCACAAAAAAGACTAAATGCATGGCTATAACAGCAGATCCAATAAGGTGTAAATTAAAGCTGGAGGGTCAAATAATAGAGCAAGTCATGGAGTTTAAATATCTAGGCATCACACTATGCTGCTACGGAAGAGGAAGATCAGGTGAATAAAGCAAACAGAGCCGCAGGTTGCCTGAATGAAACAATATGAAGAAATAAATCATCGGAAAAGAAGTGAAAGGCAGAATTTACAAACCAGTCATCAGACCAATAATGACATACGCGGCAGAAACACTACCTGATAGAGAAAGGACAAAAAGAAGGCTAGAAACAGCAGAGATGAAAACATTGCGAAAAATCGATGGTAAGACGCTGTGGGATAGAGCTAGAAGTGTAGATATACGAAGGAGATGCAAGGTGGACAACATTAATAACTGCGTGAAAAGCAGAAGAGTAGAATGGAACGACCACATAAGCCGAATGACAACAAATAGAGTAGTAAGGACGGCGAGAGATGGTTCCCCAATAGGAAGACGATCAGTGGGAAGACCACGAAAAAAATGGAATGGCAACTTACTGGAAGCACATTGAAAAACAGACAGAGTAATGTCTATATTAAAAGAAGAAGAAGAAGAAGAAAAAGAGAAAGATATATGTGCTTTTTAAATTATCAATTTCCATAGATTCTAATGAAAATAGTTTAAAGCCTCTATTTTGAATAAGAAGAATTTGAAACTGTTCATTAAAAGAATGATTATTATCTAGATTCTTTTTTTTTTTTTATTGAAAACTTGCAAATTTACAATCTACTCTGTACAAAATAGTATTAAGTAAAACTGATAATTATGTAATGTTTTGTAGGTGTTGCCGGCCAGTGCCGGTTCACCTTATTCACCACTGTATTCACTAACACAAATGTCACTCACACAAGTCTTCTGGCCACTGTCTCTTGAGTCTCCTAACTGGTAATGGACGATTGGAAAGCGTGGAAATCAACTCGTTGTTGTGATTGATACTTCTTTTTCTATGTTTGGTCGCATGCAGTCCTATTACATCCTTTATGAATGGTATTTTTAAGTCCTCATGTAATGTTTGGTTTGAAATAGACCAGGGTGCATTTGCAATGATTCTTAAAGTTTTTGATTGGTATGTCTGCAGAATTTTGGTGTTTGATGGTTTCGTACATCCCCATAGTTCAATCCCGTAGGTCCATATAGGTTTTAGTATTATTTTGTATATTGTCAGTTTGTTTTCTATGGATAATTGTGATCTTCTACCAAGAAGCCAATTCATTTGTCTGGTTTTTATTTGGAGTTGTTGTTTTTTAGCTTTAATGTGCGCTTTCCATGTTAGTTTCTGATCAAGGTGAATACCTAAATATTTGACTTCAGCCTTCATTGGGATAACTTGGTGGTTTATTGTAACATGTGGACAATTTACATATCTGTTCGTAAATGTTATGTGAGCCGATTTTTCGTGGTTGACTTTGATTTTCCATTTTTGGAGCCAGTTTTGTAATCGATCTAAATGTGTTTGTAGCTTGTTAGAGGCCACTAGTGGATCATGGTCAAGCGCAATTATTGCTGTATCATCGGCAAACGTGGCGATAGTTGTTTCGTTGGTAGTTGGTATATCAGCGGTGTATAATAAGTACAAAAATGGTCCCAAAACACTGCCTTGGGGTACTCCTGCCCTTATGAGTTGGTAGCTTCTGTTATCTTTTTCCATTTTGACATCGAAATGTCTGTCGGAAAGGTATGATTTTAGAAGTAAGTAAATCTGACTCGGCATGTTTGTTTTTAATTTGTATAACAGCCCTTGGTGCCAAACCTTATCAAAGGCTTGCTGAATATCTAGAAATGTTGCAGTGCAAATGTTCTTGTTCTCTAAACCGTCTCTGATTAAATTTACTATCCTATGGCATTGCTGAGTTGTGGTGTGTTTTCCCTAAAGCCAAATTGATGATTTGGTATTAAATTTTTTATGGAAGTTATACTATTTATTCTACTTTGCAGTAGTCGCTCAAATATTTTAGAGAGTATAGGCAGCAGGCTTATAGGTCTGTAAGAGGCAGCTTCTGTTGGTGGCTTTCCAGGTTTGGCGATCATGATAATGTCAGCAAATTTCCATTGCGTTGGATAGTAGGAAAGATGAAGAATTCGGTTGTATAAAGTAGTGAGAAACACGATAGCTCTTCTTGGTAAATGTTTGAGAATTTCTCCCACTATTAGATCATAACCTGGAGCTTTATGGGAGTTGATTTTCTTTATCTCTTCCATAATTTCTGATGGAGTAATTGATCTAGCAGGTGGTGATAGTTGACAGGGAGCATCTAAATAGCTATATATTTCTTCATCTTCGAATAAATCTACTGGTGCAAACACTTTTTCAAGGTGTTCTACAAAAACTCTTGCTTTTTCCTCATTTGATCTAGCCCATGCATTATCGTTCTGTCTTAATGGAGAAGCTGTTACGACAGGTCTTTTTATTTTTTGGGTCGCTCTCCACAATGATTATCTAGATTCTAGAAGGGAGAATCTGTTTTTCTTTTATTGAAAACCCCTTTGTGTTGTGCTTTAAGTTTGTCAAAGATTCTGGCAGTTTGACCGATGTTAGTTTTTGAGAATTCACCACATATCATGTCAGTTTGTACACACCACTCTGTAATTTGCTTTTTTTGGCTCTTCTTTTGTCCTTAATGTATGTGCTTCAGTTTTTGTTTGTTATTTGTTGTAAATATCACCAGTTTTCAAAACAACCAACAACTTAAGCAAACCCATTAAGAATAATAATACCCAAAAAAAGTAATTACAGAGTGGTGTATACAAACAGACATGTAGTGAGTGTACAAAAACTTACATCGGTCAAACTGGCAGAAACTTTGACAAACGTAATTTAATCATTCTTTCAGTGAACAGTTTCATATTCTTCATATTCAAACTAAAGGCCTTAAGTTACATTTATTAGGAAATATAGAAATGAATAAATTAAATAATACAGATATAATTATGAATACCCAATAGGGAACTTGCACTAAAAATTTTTTTTGCATAAAATTGTTAATTTATGTTTTCAAATGTTATATTCAAAATATTACGTCTTAACAATGAATAGTGTACGTACAACATCTAATCAAAGTTCCGCGCCTAAAATTTCCGTTTTAAACAACTTCAAAAGCGAGACCTGTGGTCTGACGTCACAGGCCACTCGTATCGTTTGTCCGTTCGGGGTGGGCCATTGCATTTAATGCAGTTTGCCCATAGATAAATAATATAGTTGAAATATCTTGTTTTACTCTGTGGCAAAAATGATTTTTTCTGTGACAGGCAAAATATTAACATTTTATCTCTGTTGACATGTATCAAAAAGTTCTTTTTTATAAAATTACTTTGTTCGTTTCTTGTGTTGAAGAACAAAGAAGAAACAAGTAACTTAAAAATAAACAAAACTTTTAGTAATAAAAGTAAGAGTAACTAAAAAGTATTGGTGCTACTATAGTATGCGGTCTACAGTCGGGTTTCTACTATAGCTTGCGGTCTACCGAGGGATGCGGTGTAAGTATAAGCTGATATGATAAAGATATTAACTTGTAAAATTACAATAATGATTCTTCTTATTTATGCATATTGTTAACTTTGTAAAGAAGGATTTTGTTGCTGCTAATCACCATAATTTTTTCTCAGAAGGCTTTGAACACAATAATGAAAGGCTCCAGTAGGTACTAATAAACATTACAATAAAATATAATCACTATTATAATGCAAATTACACCGTAATCTTTTCCAGAATATACGAAATCCTTCGATTAGAGGTAGGTAGAGCAAACCCACGGGGTAAACCGTATAAGTACTATAATATAATGGTACCAAACTATTGTTATAAACGGTTTAAACATGCTTATTAATAACTCTTACTTATTTGCCTTGACACCTCGCATTTCTCCAATAGAATAGCATTTACTACTTTTTATAAAAGTTGCCACGATGAAGACATCAACGGTAGGTAAATTAGTCAGATTGACCTTTTTAAAAACCCTCGTCCGTCATATTATGCGTTTTAAACTCTTTACAAGGTAGCACTCAACTTTATCAATTTCAGTTTAAAACTAAGCAGATTGGGGAACGACTTATTACAATATATAAGATGAACATAAATAATACCTAGGAATTTTTCATTAAAGACGATTAAAATGTAATATACCCGTGATACCTACCTTAATCGCGTTGTTTCCGCCGGTTCACCGTGGCTGGTGACGTCGAACCAATAGAAGGACGTTCAAGAGCCTCCTAAGGTATTTGAATTTTATAGCATTTTCAAAACGTCGTAATTAGCGTACGGGTTAAAAATATTTGTTTTTTTCGCATGCAAGCGTTTTAAGATCATGTTACCTTATGTTTTTTAATATCATTTTAATATTTAAAAAATTTTCCAAGTTCCCTATTGAGACAACAGCTCCCCATTTCTCAACCTATTCAGTTAAAGACTTTAAAGTGCAGACATATAGTAAAATATATCACTTGAGAAAAGCGTTCTGCCGAAACAGTTGTAGTGACATATAAAAAGTTTTATCAGTTTTTTATTGTTAGATATTATTATATAACATGATTTCATCAGGGGGTGGTGGTAAGAGGGTTAAGGGAGAGAGGGCCGTTTTTGACCAAAATATAAAAACGGCATTTATAACCAATTACAAAAATATGTGATTCATAGCTCATCAATGTAAGATACAATGATAATAATATTAAATAATAATAAAGTTAGGCGCATTTAGTGTTGAGAATATGTATATCAGGTTTCGTTTGGTCACAATGAAGTTAGATATTAAAGAGAGGTAATGCAGAGAGCAGATAGACATACTTACTTACTTAAGCCGTCCTCTTGTACCTTACGGTGAAGAGGTAAGTGGAGAAATCAGACGTCTCCATGCTTTTCGGTCAGTAGCTAGTCTTTCTGCTTCTCTCCACCCAATATTTCTTTTTACGCAAGCCTTTCCAATATTTGCGTTCCACGTTCTTGCTGGCCTGCCTCTTCGTCGTTTGTTGTCAGATGCCGCTTTCCATACCCTCTTTACAGTTCTACCTTCACTCATGCTCGCCATATGTCCGAACCACGATAACTGTTTCGTTTCAAGTCTGTCTAAGGTCCTTCCAACACCGCACCATTCACGTATGTCTTCATTTCTTATACGATCACGTCTGGTCACCCCGGATACCGCACGTAAATATCGCATTTAGCATGCTTAAATTTCACTACGAATGTTGTCGTTGACTGTCCACGTTTTACCCGTAGAGTAGCACCGGCTCGTATATAGTTTGAAATAATTTCATTTTTGTTTTCAGGCTTAGTTCTTTCGTCCTAATAAAACTTTTATTTAGTGCATGGTATAATTTCGTTGCACTCAATACCCTGCTGTTTATTTCTGGTTCTATATTTCCTTACCCACTCATTATTGATCCTAGATACTTGAAGTCCTCTACTTGTGTAATGGTCTCATTATTCAGCTTTTCATTTATATTTTCTTGAGTTTTATTTTCATCCCAAATTTCTTAAAGGCTTCATTCCAAACGTTCATATTCACTTGCAAGTATTTTTCTGATTTTGTCACAATTACCAGGTCATCGGCATATATCAACTCTGACACGTAAACTTGTTGAAGTTTATACACCCCAACCCTAGTTCTTTTTACCTTACCCCTGCATTCTTTTGCAATTTCGTCCATAAGAGTGATGAATAAAAAAGGACTCAGAACACCTCCTTGTCTTACACCTGTCCTTGTGTAGAATTCTATAGATGAGCGATTGTTCGTTCTTACATTATTACGTGTACATTTATATATACTCTTTACTGCTTGGATTAACTTCGGTTTCACATTTATACGGTTTAATATTTCCCAGATCTTGTTACGTGGCGCCCGATCAAATGCTTCTTCCAAGTCCACAAAACAGAGAAACAACTTAGGTACTGTTATGTAGTAAGTGAAAGCAGATAGACATTGAAATAAAAAAAAAACATTATGTTTAGCGATTAATGTTCATTTACATTAAATAATTAACTAATGCCTGGTTTTACCAATGATACTTATAACAGGTGCCTTCTTAAGTAATTCTTATCGAAAAGAACTTCCTAAATCAATACTTAGGAACAATAGCGTTTCACAACTAAAAGAAATGCTTATCTAGGAAATTCTTTCCTAGGTATTAATTCTGGTACGTTTGAACTATTTTTGAGAAATAAAAAGAAGAATAAGATAATACAGGATTAGGAAGCGGCAAAAATTACTTCATGATCTCGTCCAAAATTTAAAAAAATAAGACCAAAGGAATAAGAAAATGAGGAAGTCACTACAGCAGATAACAACAACCTATTTTATCCCAAATATTAAGCACACTCCAAAATTTTTAACAAAAATCACAGAAAACAAAAGGATCTTGTGAATTTATGGTTAACAATTTTGCAAGAGGAGTGTCAGGTTACTAGAAATAAGGCAGAAAACTACATACTACATAGTCCGATGATGCATACAAATACGAAATAATGGCGAAGGAACAGAATGTGTTAAGTGTACATTAGGAATGGCGGTTGTTGATAAAAAAACCGGTTTTCGGTTATACTGGTTTTTCTTAATTACGGTTTAACCTAACAGTTATAACCGGTCAAAAAAAAGGGTTATTTTAAAAACCGGTTTTGGGTTTTTTGAATTAATATCCAATACCCAATAGGTTACAACGTTACATTAAATTGCATTTTAGTTTGCGATACTCCATTCAAATCGATATCAATATTATATATATATAGATATTATCGATATCGCTACTAATATAATCAATCGATATATAGGTACACAGCGTCGGCGTATATTGAGAATTGCGCAGTGGGATAGGGAAAGTGGAACTGGAGGTTCGAACTAGCCAATTGGGATCGAAAATAGAAATCAGTCATCAGAAGTTCGCAGAATATAACCTAAGGCAGAAGGATGAAAGGTGGACTAAGATGATTATACATTGGAGACCGTGGAACCACAAACGAAAAAGGGAAAGGCTACAAATGCGATGGTCAGATTTACTGAAGAAACACGGCGGGGCAAAATTGATGCAAAATGTCCAAGGTAGACAGGTTCGGAGGAAGGAAGAGGAGGCCTATATCCAAGGATGGATGTTTAGGGGTGATTAGAGAGATAGAGACTAGCTAAGGTGCTCGGTTTTGGTACTCGGATGTCAGCAGCTATTTTTAAAAGCGGCCAAATATAAGCGGAGAAATTAATTTGAAAAACAAATATTTTTGGAGGTAAAATAATATGAATATTATGGGCCAAATTAAACCAAATGATTGGAAATACAAAATGTAGTGAAGATATATAGCTATTTATGAGACTATAAAATTAATATAAAGTAAATTAGACTATAACAAAAATGCAAAATTAAAATAGTCAAACATATTAAAATACATAATTAATCATTGTAATTCTGAACTGGACGTATTCTATTAAATTTTTTTTTTCAAATTTGTTAAGTTTCTGTAAAAAAAGTTAATTCCTTTTTACACAAGATACGCAAAATTATTTTATCTTTTTTCATGGTTTTTTCAAGTAATTACACAGGAATGATTTTTTTTCTTGAATTTATAATTTGATGATAAAAAATGAGTTTATCCCCTTTTGTGTACACCACTGCATAGTGTATAGCATTATAACTAACTTGACTGCACACTGCTGACAATGCACAACTGATGATACTTTATTTTTTTTTTAATATTATTCTACAATTCAACAGACCTGCTTATTCTCAAGATTATCAAAATGGCCAATTCAGCCTATCACATTAAACACATTTCTGTGGGTGTAAGAGTCATTAACTAATATTAACATTAAAGAAATGAAGAATGTTGATGAATTTAAAACAAACAATCTTTTTTCTTCGAATTCATTATTTTTCTCAGAGGTATAATAACTTATCTGGTTTTTCACCGGTTATTACTTTAAAAAGGAAAAACCGGTTATAACCGGGACAAAAAAACAACCGGTAAAACCGGTTATCGAAAATTAAAAAACCGGTTTTAGGTTATAACCGGTAAGTTTTTTCCATCCTTAGTGGACATTACTCAAATATTCCAAGATGCCACAAACCTATTAGACATTACATTAGACTATTAGACCAACCTTTTATTAATTAATTGTGTTCTACACAATAAATGTTCTACATCCTTGTAGAACAAAAATGGCCTTGACACACCAATGAACTTCAACCTAATACGCCAGAAACGTACACCAAATACCTCAAGTCATTTATACACCATTGATAGCCGCGACTATTGATGCGAATCCGAATCGAACTTGAATTTGTCGAGTGAAAGTAGAGATAGAGATTTGAGGTCACAATTTAAAGACTATAAACTTTTGCGAATCCAGATGATTCAGCTACGATGCCGTGTGCCGTGATCGTTATTGGCTATTGAGTTCAACTTTCTATGATTATCTGTTTATCGATTATACACTTATTCGCTTGTTTATGACTAAACAAACAGGAAGTGCAGGTATTTATTTAAAGTAGTCTTGTTTCATGACATCTTAAAAGTTATTGAGTTGTTTGTCACAGCTGTTTGCAGTGCCAGCGGAGATAAATCTTTCTTTTTGAAGTATGAATATCAAATTATGTAAATAAAACAATAGAAAACACTGTTCTATATTTACACAAACTATTTACAATTAACTAATGACATATATGGGACACAGTCTCTTATGTCAAAATATTGTTAAAATTACTTCTATTAAAAACACCAAACAATATTACAATTACTACAATTACAACTAAATGAAGAAAACAAAAAGAAGAAATATCAAAATTACTGCTAAATGAAGAAAAATGTGGAGCAAATCCATCAAAAAAATGCAGCAGGCTTTGCTTGTCAATGTCAATACTTACAGAAAAAGTGAACAACAAGAACATACCAATAATAGACTTGCTTATTTGAACGAAAACAAGGTTTACAGGTATATAGCTATAATAGAGCTGATACTAAAAGTACTATTGTGAATGAAATGAATTTATTGAACTAAACAGGATAGCTACATGAAATATGAACTTATGTCTGTTGAGATAGAGATAACGTCTGTAACATAACCGAAATAAGCTCTTGTTTTATATGTTTTATAAGTATTGTTTCAACTTTGAATTTCTTGAGTGATGAGTGATGAGCAATTCTGCAGCTCTACACTATTTTTCACCAAGGAATTGAAGAGACTCTGATGTTTTGGAGTATTTTGCATATATTCCTAAAAACTATGTTTCCGCGTCATAAAAAAGTATTAAAGTTAATTAAATTAACATATATGAGGACGTGAACTTACCTTATTTGGTCTTGATTAAAATGTATTAGAATTGCGTTTTTGCTGTTCAATTTTTGGAAGATTGTCTGAGAAAATAAACATACAAGGTTGTTACATACCATTTTCATTTTTGATATCTTAGTTTCATTTTTATTTTTATCCATGGTGTTACGTTATCACCAACACGGGAGTTAAAGCCACTAATAACCAACATGTATTTATTATATAGAATATCGTTTTTTCCGCGGAAAAAAAATTCTGGCTGTATAAATTTTTTGCAATACTCATGACTACAACAATTATCTTCACTTAGCTAGCCCAATGTAGCAACAAAATGAGTTCAGACATCTTTAAGACATCCTTATTTTTAATCTCAGGCTTTTACCACCATCATTATAATCATCATCATAGCCGTTCAGTCCTAGTTGATTATGGCATTGCCGGGGCATATAGTAATCATTTTCCAGTGGATTATTCCTGTTTGGTTTATTTCTTATATCTATATAATATGTGTCTTTGCAGCGTTGGTTATATATTTTCAATTTTTCTGTTTCTGCATCAAATCTGGTCTTTCAGTCTTTTAATTTCATTATTATCATGTCTTCCTCTATCTGGTTCCACCATCTTATCATGGTTCTTCTTTTTTTTCTTAGTCTCGGGCGTGTCCAGTTCGTGATTTATTTAGCATTTCTGTGGGTGGTCTTCTCATTATGTGGCCTGCCTATTCTAGTCGTCTTGCTTTTATGAATCTTGCTATGTTCTCCCCTCCCATTTCTTGTTGAATTTCTTGATTGGTGTTCATTTTTGTTATTCCGTAGCTTGTTCTTTTTGGTCCCAATATTGATGTCAATATTTTTTTTCTACTCTTCTTAGATCTTCTTCATCTTTTTTTGTCAGCGTCGTGGTTTGCATTGCTTACGTGATAACTGGTCTGATCACTTATACATTCTGATTTATGTTTTTCTGCTGATATTTTTGGATTTGAGTAATTGTTTATTCCTTTTAAAAGTTAGATTACCCCTCTGGATTCACTCCTGTATTCTACCTTTGCTGCTTTTTCCTATTATGACTCCTAGGTATTTGAACTTAGTTACTTCTTCAAATTTATATTTTCCCGTTATAAGTCGTCTGTCAGTTTTTCTGTTCAATTTCATGTATTTGACTTTGTTTTTATTACAGTCGAATCCACCTAGTAGAATACCGTTTATAGGAATATCCCGCTTTAACGAATAGAAATTTGCGGTCCCGAAACGTTTCTACTAGCCATCAATGATCGGTTATTAGAATATTCCGGTTATAGGAATAGTGCTGCTTGGCACGAAGGCTATTCTAATAAGCGGGTTCCACTGTAATTACTAATCTCACCTTTTTCGCTTCTACATCCAGCTTGTTTAAGTTATTATTTATTAAGTCTTCTCTGCTACAACTGTTAAATCATCCGCATAAGAGATAATTTTTTGTGTTCCATTCGATATTATATCCTTTCCATTTAGTTTTGCATTTACAAGATTTTTAAAAATCTGTGTTATACAAATATCTATTATAATCAATAACTAATTTTAAAATAAAATAAATACTGTATCACCTGTAAGAAACTTCGTAGTTATCATCATTGTAGTTTCAAAAGCAAATCATCCTGTAGTACTGATGAAATATCTATAAAAATTTTCTCTAACCTCACAGAAAATGTGTTGGAAATCCTCGTCACACTAATTAATGATTCCTTCGAAAAAGGTATATTTCCAGAGTGCCTAAAGACAGCCATTATTATTCCTGTTCATAAGGGTGGTGAAAAATCTAATGCCTGCAACTATAGACCTATTGCCTTACACCGGTACTCTCCAAAATTATTGACTCATTAAAACTCTCGGCTTATATCCTTTATCGTTGATAACAACATTTTATCCCAAAATCAGTGCGGCTTTTTAACTAATAAATGTACCACTGATGCCATGTTTTCTGTACTACATGAAGTTTACCGAGCACTAAACAATAATCGTTACACTGCCACTGTTTTCTATGACTATGCCAAAGATTTTGATTGTGTAAATCATATCTTGATTAAAAAACTAAATTTCTATAGAATTCGAGGTATTTCTTTGCATCCTACTTGACTAATAGGAAAACTAGTTAGAGCAAATAATACTGACTCTAGTCTCAAAAGCATTGTATGTGGAGTACCACAAGGTTCGGTATTGGGTCCTCTTCTGTTCCTTATGTTTATAAATGACATCACTAATTTAAAAATCGATAGAAAAATTTTTCTTTTTGCTGATGATACCAGTATCACTTGGAGAAACTCAACTATTGCATCTCTTCATGAAACTATAACTTCGGATCTACTAACGATAAAGACCTGGTCTGACTCTAATTTACTCTCTTTTAACGTAGATAAAACAGTAGCATTTTTCTATAAAGGAGCTCTTCAACCTTTGCCTCTTAATAACAGTTAAATCAGTACCGTTGATTCTGAATTTCTTGGTATTTTTTATACAGCAACCTCAAATGGTCCCTTCAAATCGATTCGTTAAGTAAGAAACTCGTCTCAGCTTGCTATGCAATAAGATCTGTCTCAAGGGAACTCAATTTAGCATCTTCTAAAATAACATATTTTTCGTTGTTCAAGTCTCAGCTTCGATATGGTCTTCCTTTTTGGGATTCTGGTACATCTGCCCAATTTGATGTTATTTTTAATTTGCAAAAAAGAGCAATAAGATATCTGTTTGGCCTCAGAAGATCTACACATTGCAGAAGTTACTTCAGAGATCGCGGAATTTTAACACTTCCATCTTAGTCCTGTCGCCAGGGGGGGTACAACGGCCTCCTGTATTCAGATGGACTTACCCAAGTTTTTTTTATGTATTTTGACTTGTAGAACACGAATTTTTTGGGTAACAGTTGATCCGGATGTCGATAAGATTGTTATAAACCAAGAAGTTGAGGAATCACATAACAGCGATTTCTAGCAAAACAAAACATTTTTTTGTATATTTTGGGCCATTCTAACCAAAAAATGTTCCTACAATTTTTTTCGTAGGATGCATAGTTTTCGAGATAAACGCTGTTGAACTTTCAAAAAATCGAAAAATTGCAATTTTTGAACCCGAATAACTTTTGATTAAAAAATAAAATAGCAATTCTGCTTACCGCATTTGAAAGTTCAAGTCAAATTATATCGGTTTTAATTATTTGTATTGCTAAAAATTTATTATTTTATTGTTAAAACAAAGCTATAAACACCTAGTGCTTGAGTGATGTTTTCAATGATTTCTCATTTAAAATCAAACGAGTAGGTAGAGGAGATAAGAGTGCAAGCGGGGCTATTTCTACGTAGCATGCATTAAAACGCATGTATTAGGCACGGGAAACACTATGTGTTTATAGCTTTTTTTAACAATCAAAAAATAAATTTTTAGCAATGCAAATATTCAAAACAGATATAATTTGACTCAAACTTTTAAAGCCGGTAAGCAGAATTGCTATTTTATTTTTTATTCAAAGGTTATTCGGGTTCAAAAATTGCAATTTTTCGATTTTTTGAAAGTTCAGCCGCGTTTATCTCGAAAACTATGCATCCTACGAAAAAACTTGTAGGAACATTTTTTGGTTAGAATGACCCAAAAAATACAAAAAAATGTTTTGTTTTGCGAGAAATCGCTGTTATGTAATTCCTCAACTTCTTTGTTTATAACAATCTTATCGACATCCGGATCAACTGTTACCCAAAAAATTCGTATTCTACGGGCCAAAATACATAAAAAAAACTTGGGTAAGTCCATCTGAATTAAGAAGGCCGTTGTACCCCCGCTGGCGACAGGACTATCTTTATATATTCTAGAAACGGTTCGTTTAATTCGTAAACACCTTCATGTCTTTCCCGCAAGGTCCAATCATCTTTACTCCACCAGAAATTCAATCTTTGATATTTATTTACCGATCCCGTCCACTGAGTTAGTAAAGAAATCTATACTATATTCCGCAAAAAAAACTTTACAACCATCTCCCTTTACAACTTAAATGACTTAAAGTTCCGTAAAATGACAAAAGCCTATCTATCTAAAAGACGATAGAAAATAGAAGAATTTTCTAATGAATAACTAAGAAAATTGGATTTCATACGCAGTAGCTTAAACGTGTCAGTTCCTAATGTTGCATTTTATTTATTTATTTATTTGTTGTAAGTATGTTCAATTTGCAATTTATATAAATTTTGCAATAAATTGTTTTTGTTTTTGCTTTTATATCTTATTATACTGTACATTGACGATTTATTATCTTATTTTAGGAAATTGTAGTTGTTATTTGTTATTGATATTATTTTTCTTTTGCCTGTATGTTAGCTTTGTCCATAAAATTGTAAAAATTTTCAGCGACAATAAACATGTTTCTATTCTATTCTATTGTATCCTTTTGTAAAATCTAAAGAAATTATAACCGCCATTTAAGCTAAACCTTGGCAGCTATCCCATTTCTACCCTACGTGTTTTGAAATATGATTTGTATTAACCTCTATACAGCTCATAACGTCTGTAAAATATATTTTCCTACACCACATAGACTATAAAAAGGAAAAGGAATCTATATAATATTGCTGTTATATCGTGCTCTAAAAGCTTTCTATACAAAAACTTTTAGGTATTTGTAGGATTTGTGAACGTAAAAAATATATAGAGAATGGGGATGGGGTATTATTTTATTACAGCGATTTCAAAAGATCAAAATCTTTTATAGCCTATTTTATATAGTAACACCTGCAATATATTCACATAGGTCATATTATTTTATTAAAGACATCTATAACTAAAAATTATTTTTCGATTATACAGGGTCAGTCAGAACAATGGAATTAACCAAAGTTGTTTTTTAATACATACCTGTAAGGATGATAATTAGAACATCCTGTACATTAAAGTCATTTGAATTTTTTTATATTAAAGAGATTTTAAAATGTTTTTAGTTTTAAAATTAATATTTTTCGAAGTATTTATTTTATTGAAAATAATAATAACTTTACACACCAGCTGCTCTTAACAACAATGCTGGGTGGATAGAAGATACAACACAGAACTGCCAACATTACATTACTACTCTATGAACCCTTCACTACTGAAGAAGTCTCAAATATCATCAAAGAGATTCATAACTGGAAATTGCCTGGACCAGACGAAGTTCAAAACTTTTGGATCAAGAAGTTCTGAAGTGCTCATGATTGATTATCAACATTAATTAATCATGTTATTTCTAATCTGCAAGAAATATCATCATTCCCATCTCAGGGAACCACTTATTTCATACCGAAGGATCAAAATAACACCCAAGATCCAGCCAAATACCGCCCAATTACTTGTCTTCCCTTTTTGTATAAATTGGTCACATCATGTGTAGCCCGGCGTATCTACCAACACTGTGCTCTGAACAATATCATAGAGCCTCAACGGAAAGGATGCGCTAAGGATTCCATGGTGTGCAAAGAACAACTCATCATCGACTTAGTAATTTCCAACCAGGCATATTTAAAAAAGAGGAACCTTTTTACTGCCTTCATTGATTACAAGAAAGCCTTTGATTCAGTGCCGCATGAATGGCTTATAAATATATTGATATATATGTTTTTTTAATGCATACCTCTAAGGATGATAATAAGAACATCCTGTACATTAAAGTCATTTGAATATATTTTTTTAATATTAAAGAGATTGTAAAAGGTTTTTTAGTTTTAAAATTAATAGTTTTCGAAATATTTATTTTATTGAAAATAATAATAACTTTCCGCACAAGCTGCTCTTAACAACAATGCTGGATGGATAGAAGATACAACACAGACCTGCCAACACTACATCACTACTCTCTATGAACCCTTCACTACTGAATAAGTCTCAAATATCATCAAAGAGATTCATAACTTGAAATCGCCTGGACCATACGAAGTTTAAAACTTTTGGATCAAGAAGTTCTGGAGTGCTCATGATTGCTTATCAACATTAATTAATCATGTTATTTCTAATCTGCAGGAAATACCATCATTCCCATCTCAGGGAACCACTTATTTCATATCGAAGGATCAAAATAACACCCAAGATCCAGCCAAATACCGCCCAATTACTTGTTTCCCTTTTTGTATAAATTGGTCACATCATGTGTAGCCCGCCGTATCTACCAACACTGTGCTCTGAACAATATCAAAGAGCCTCAACAGAAAGGATGCGCTATGGGTCTCATGGGTTGCAAAGAACAACTCATTATCGACTCAGTTATTTCCAACCAGGCATATTCCAAAAAGACGAACTTTTTACTGCTTTAATTGATTACAAGAAGGCCTTTGATTCAGTGCCGCATGAATGGCTTATAGATATATTGAGAATATAATATAATGTCGATGATAATACAGTGACCTTTTTAGAGCATAATACAAATGAGTGGAAGACTAGAATTCACCTTCAAATACCTAGTGAAAATAACATGGAAACTGAAAATATCGCAATCAGCCAGGGCCTGTTTCAAGGAGGTTTGTTGAGTCTTCTGTGGTTCTGTCTAGCTATGAACCCACTCTCTCAGCCATTGAACTCCGCGAACGCAGATTTTAGCATCAAAAATAACAACAGCGTGGTGGCGAAGCTTAATCATCAGTTGTATATGGATGATTTAAAATTAATGGCTTCCACTCGAAAAAACGAGATGAGATTCTAAAAACTGTAGAATCCTTCTCTAATGATATTAGTATGCACCTCAGACTAAACAAAAGCCGTGTTTTAAATATAGTCAGAGGAAAATTACAGCCCGGAGGATTCGATATGCAAAATGGCAAGAACATTGAGGCCATGGGTGAAAAGGATATGTATAAATATCTTAGAGTAATGCAGGCTCGGAAAATTGACCATAAACAAATGAAAACAGAGATATTTACGGAGTTTATACGAAGGGTAAAACAGCAGCTTCGCTCACACCGTAACAGTAGAAATTCGTTTAAGGTACTAAACACCTACGCATGTTCCGCGCTTAGCTATTCATTTGGCATTGTTAAGTGGACCAAAACAGACATAGAGAATCTTCAGCGAAAAGTAAGAACACACCTCACAAAGGCACAAAAACACCATCCTCAAAGTGCAGTATAAAGAACAACATTACCACGGAATTTATGAGAAAGAGGACTTATGGATAAAGGTGAGCAATTAGATAAACAAATTGCTAATTTAAGAACTTATTTTCAGATGCAGGCTGAGACATCTACTCTACATCGCGCTATCTGCGCAGTAGATAACACAACACCGATCAAACTGAGGGAACCAGAAATGCGCATAAGCCACCTTATTAAGGACGAAAAAATGCGCGCCTGGATGGGTAAGCCTCTGCACGGGCGACATCCCAATGAGGTCAGCCAAGAATATGTCGACAATATATCGTCGAACTACTGGTTAGCATCAGGAAATATGTTCCCCGAAACGGAAGTTTCATTATTGGCTATTACCGTCAAAGATCTTCAGGTTCAAAACGACAGATGCCGATATGGATGTCAAGCCCAAGAAACCATCCAACATATTACCGGGGGCTGCTAGGCATTTGCTGCAACTGAATACAAGGAACGGCATAACTCAGTTGGAAAGATCCTTCATTAAGAGATAGCTATCAAACTGGGACTTCTTCAAACGGACCATCTCCCACATTATCAATACGTTCCTTAGAGTATGCTTGAGAATGACAACTATAAACTATACTGGGACCGTACTGTGCTCACAGACCAAACAGTGGCACATAAAAGACCAGATCGCGTATTAGTCAATAAATCAACGAGATTAAATACACTCATTGATGTGGAGATTCCTAACAACAATAATCTACGTAGTAAATTTACTGAAAAGATCGCCAAGTATAGAGATTTGGAAATTCAAATACAGAGACAATGGAGGATACAAAGTACCCAGACAATACCGATTATTATGTCTACTACTGGAGTCGTTCCGAAGACCCTCCTCGAAAGCATAAAAAAGCTGGGCATCAATGAATATCTTTATAAGACCATGTAGAAAGCTGTACTACTCGCGACGGCCAGAAGTGTACGAAAATTTTTGGGCGATATACCTGCATACCAAGTCACCTAGGGGTCGATAACATGGAAAGAGTCCCACCAGAGCTCAATCCTTTTGATACCGTAGGTATCTGGGATGAGTCAATTTTCCCCTTAGAGGGAGTGTCAGCCGTATGGTTAAATCCGGATTTTTAAAAGGCTGTGGATTAGATTTCCATTTTATATTTTGATAACGATTTCCTAAGTGAAAGTCGAAACGTCAAATAAGTTTAATTTCAAAATTAAATTGTGGTTTCTCTCTCCTGTCGTTTCCCCATTACTGAGGATCGTGATTTCTTCCAATATTCATAACAATGTTTCTCCATTGGTCTCTATCTTCAGCTGCTCTAAGAGCTTCGCAGAATGAGTTTCCAGCTGAATGCTTTATTTGGTCAGACCATCTAGTTGGTGATCGTCCTCTTGATCTTCTCCCCGGAACGTTTCCAGAAACAATTAATCTCTCCAAACTGTCGTCACCTCTACGAACCACGTGACCAAAGAATTACAGAATTCGTTGCAGACAAATTGTGGACAGCCTTTTTTTAATATTGAGTTGGTTTAGAATGGAAACGTTTGTCTTATGAGCTGTCCAAGGTATGCGCAGCATTCTTCTCTAGCACCACATCTCAAAGGCATCAATTTTTTGGCGCTCGCATGCGCGAAGGGTCCAAGTCTCTGCTCCGTATAGAAATATTGAGAATAAAAGGGCATTCACCAGTCTCATCTTGATATTTTGAGAGATAAATCTTTCTTTCCAAACTTTAGTTAGGCGACTCATCGCATTTTTTGCCATACCAATACGTCTCCGAACTTCTGCTTCACAGTTACCATCGTTAGTTATACTAAACCCGAGATAGACAAAGGTGTTTACTATCTGGTATTCCTGTAATATGTTAGTCAGTTGAATAGTGTCAAATCTGTCGACCACCATTATTTTTGTCTTAGCTTTATTGATTTTCAGACCAACTTTATTGCTTTCGTACTCAACTCTTCGCAGAAGATCAAACATTTCTTGCTCATTTGCTGCTATAAGTGTAGTGTCATCAGCAAATCTTAAATTGGAGGTTATCCTACCAGCTACTGTTACTCCACCAGCCCATCCTTCTAAAACCATCCTCATGACATGTTAACCATAAATGTTAAATAAGTCAGGTGACAACACGCATCCTTGTCTAACACCTCTCTCGGTCTTGAATTGGTTTGAGAACTTCTGATCTAGTCATACTGTCGCTATATTAGACTGGTACAGATTTTTAATAAGTGTCACCAGGTGCATTGGTGCGCCTATTTCTATTAAAATTGACCACAGATTTATCCAGCTTACACAATCAAATACCTTTTGGTAGTCAACGAAGCATATAATCATAGGTACTTGAAATTCTCTAGACTTTTCAATGAGTTGTCTCAGGTTCAGGCTTTGTTCCCTTGTACTTTTACCCTTTACAAACCCCGCTTGTTCCTGAGGTATTTGGTAATGTAGATAGGTTTTTAATCTGTTTTTGATGATATGCAACAAGATTTTACTAGCATGTGTTATTAGTGACAGTGTGAGGTAGTTTTCACATCTGGTAGTAGTTCCTTTTTTGTGTAGTGGGATATAAATTGAGGTACACCAATCAGATGGCCATTTTCCTGAATTCCAAACAGCTACACAGATAGAATGGATGATATGTAATCCTTTGTCACCTAGTAACTGTAGTATTTCACATGGTATTAAATCAATGCCTGGGGATTTATTTCTCTTTAGTGATTTAACTGCATCTTTGACTTCAGCGAGTAAGACAGTAGGTTCTCTAGGGTAGTCACAATGCCACTGATTTTCCGCTGATACCTCGTTATTTTTATATAGCTCGCCACAGTATTTTCGCCATGTTTCCAATATTTCATCAGTATCGGTCTTTAAATTACCTTCCTTATGTATTACAGACCACGTTTGAGGTTTAAATTCTCTGGTAAGGAGTTCGATTTTCTGGAATAAGTCCATCGGTTCATTTCGACAGCCATGTTCCTCTATCTCACTGCATATTTGAGAGATGTAATCAGCTTTATCTTTGCGGCACTGTTTTCTGATTTCTCTCGATAACGCTCTGTATTCATCGTTTCTTCCGTATCTAGTTTTATGTTCTTTTCTGCGTTGAATCACAGTCCATGTATTATCGGATATCCATGGCTTACGGCCGGTGGAAACCGCTGCCTCACAGTTTTTTGCAGCCTCGATTACCTTGTCTTTGAGATAGATCCAAGTGCTCTCAGAGTCACTATCTACTTGCTCTAAAGAAAGAGCATCTTCTAGGTTTTGTTGGAAGTCATTGATTTTTGATGGACTTAGAGACATGACTTTTTTCTGGGGTCTTCTTTTGGGGACTTTAAAACGAAGTCGAACGTTCAATACCAGGAGTTTATGATCGCTTCCACAGTCTGCGTCAGGATATGTTTTACAGTTGATGGACGACGACTTCCATCTTGATCTTATTAGTATGTAGTCTATTTGATTCCTTGTTCGTCCATCTGGGCTGCGCCATGTGTATAATCTCCGTGGCTGATGTTGATATAACGTGTTTGTAATTGTAAGATGTTGTTCTACACAGAACTCCACTAGACAGTCGCCATTCTCATTTCTCTGTCCCAGTCCATTTTTGCCCAGCACTCCTTCAATATTTTCATTAGATGACCCCACTTTGGCGTTAAAATCTCCTAAAATTATGACGAGTTCACGACTAGGAATAGCGCGAACAGTTTCTTCTAGACGACCATAGAACCTGTTGATGTCTTCTTCTTGTGCAGCTGTTGTAGGAGCGTATAACTGGACAAGGTGTGGGGTATTGGTGGATATTCTCATTTTAAGGGATATTATCCTGTCATCAATAGTATTATATCCAATTACGCAGTCGTTATGTTTAGAGGGTACAATTAGTTCGACTCCATTTGTACTTTTGTTATCTGGGCCTGAAAAATAGATGACGTTGCCAGCAGTTGTTTTAAAATACCTTTTTCCTCTCCAGTGAGTTTCTGAGAGTCCCAGTACCGAAAGATTGTGGTCTGCCATTTCTTTTTCAATAATGTGTAAATTTACAGGGTTTTCGATCAGTCCCTGGACGTTCCATGTACCAATTCGCTGACATTTTCTTAAATTAAATGAAAATTTGGATTCAGTCGCACAATTTTTGCCAAGTGCCTGGTCCCTCACACCTTGGCAGCCGGTAGCAAATTTCACACCATCCGATCCGGAACCGAGATGGCGCCGAGCGTGAGTCGGGTCGCTACACATTCCATCTTCACTTACCAAAATTGTCATCGCTATGGGAAAAAATTCTCTTGGGAAAATAGTGCAGTGCTTTCCCTTTGCCTTCTGCACCGCTGTATGTGTGCCGTTTCTGTGGCTATTATTCTCGCCGCACGGTCAGTTTTGTAACAGCCAGCTGCCACTGTCCAACCTATCACCATGTCTGGCTACCCTCACTTAGTTTAGCCTGCAGACCAATGCAGTTGCCCGGGATGTGGCACGTGGAGCCATAAGTGAGAGTTGAGTGCCTTATGAGGACCAGTTATCAAAAACGATCTCCCGTCTATGACGTTTGATGTGGTCGTTCCAATAAAAGGTGCTACCTCTATAAAACACTCGTACACCCCGACTGTATTGTGGTTTACTTCCCAAATAAAATATTAATTGGATATCATGGCAAAAGAAAAGAGTTTCAGAACAATATTAAATTTCCAAAGTAATAAAAAATGTTTCTAGCGTAAACTCATTTTTAAATAATTTAATGTATTTGTAATTGAATTTTATGTCTAAAATTCAATTTGAAACTTAACCCAGGAAAATGTCAATTTTTTAGAAGAGAAGTCACATATTTAGGAAATGATCTTTCTCCGGACGGAGTATCACCAGATAAAGCAAAATATGCAACGATTGAACAATACCCAACGCCTACGACAGCAGAAGAGACAAAAAGATTCGTAGCATTTTGTAATTACTATAGACGTTTTATTCAAAATTTTGCGGAAATATGTAGACCACTCAACAGATTATCGAGAAAAGGAGTAGAATTTTTTTGGTCAGGGGAATGTGAAGAAGCATTCAATAAGCTCTCTGATGAAACCACTAATCTTAAAATATCCAGATTTCAATAAACAATTCATCCTAACGGCAGACGCATCCAACGAGAGTTGTTCAGCAATTTTAAGTCAAGATTATAACGGAATAGACCTACCGATAACATACGCATCAAGAAGTTTTAGTAAAGGAGAATATAATAAACCTATAATAATTAAGGAATTACTAGCGATTCATTGGGGAATTAATCATTTCAAATGTTATTTATATGGAGCACCAACATTTTTAGTAAAAACGGATCATAAACCACTAACGCATTTATTTTCAATGAAAGAACCAACCTCAAAACTCACGAGGATCAGATTAGATTTAGAGGAATACGATGTCGAAATAGAGTATATAACAGGGAAAAATAACTAAGCAGACAGCCTTTTAAGAATAACATTGCATCAACTAAAGAACCTATACATAGACAACACTCATATACTAGGCTATAACACGAGCTCAAGCAAGAGAAAAGTAAAAAGAATCAAGGCAAACGAAGGAAGAAAGTAAACTCACACTACAGCCAGATGCCCCCAAGCAAACCGTAAAAAAGGTACTAAATAATTTAGAGGGGCATAGACTACAAATTTTGTCTTTTGGAGCAGAACTCACCAAGACTGAGCATTAGGGCCAAAAACAAAATAAAATGCAGCAAGAGCATAACCACAGGATTCAATCATTTCAATCTATCCCTTGCAGTATGTATTAGGTCTCCTATGTTTTTTAGTCCTGTCCATTGTTTGACATTACGGAGCCATGACATTTTCCTCCTGCCCACTCCTCTTCTTCCTTCGATCTTTCCTTCAATTAAGGTTTGCAGAAACTGATATGTTTCATTTCTAATTATGTGTCCCAGGTATGCCGGTTTTCTCTGTTTAATTGTGCACATCAGTTGTCGTTCTGTACCAATTCTTCTCAGGATTTCTTCATTTGTTATTCTTGCGGTCCAGGGAACTTTAAGGATTCGTCGATAGATCCACATCTCAAATGCCTCTAGCTTATTCATTGTGTTTATTTTTAAAGTCCATCCTTCCATGCCATATAGGAGCACCGACCATATATATATATATATATATATATATATATATATATATATATATATATATATATATATATATATATATATATATATATATATATATATACATATATATATAGCATTTTGTGAATCTTAATCTTAGGTTTAGGTCAAATTCAGAGTTCGTAAAGACGTTTCTGAATTTCATGAATGCACTTCTGGCTCTTTCTATCCGACATTTAATTTCCATATCCGACATCCAGTCTTCACATAGCCAGGTTCCCAGGTACTTAAACTTTCTTACGGCTCTACATCTTTGTTGTTATATGCTAGTCTTGCATTTTGATGTTGACATAATTGACGGCTGATTATAAGGAACTTCGTAAGTAAAGATATACGTAAACGATATTATTTTTAAATTGTGCACAATTGATGAATTTATTAAAGAAGGAAACAGAATATTGAAAAATGTAGAAATATACATATGTGAAGTACCAGAACCAATAGAAGATGACAAAGAAAAACGTAGATTAATAGAGGCATATCATAATCACCCGATGTTTGGAGGATACTTAAGGAAAAATAGACTAATAAAGAAGCTAAAAGCAAGATTCAGATGAAAAAATTTGGAAAAAGACGTAAGAAAATACGTTAAGCAATGCCATGAATGTCAAATTAACAAACCAAAAGGAACACATGTCAAAGAAGTCGTGATATCGGACACATCTTCGAAACCATGGGACATAGGGTACATAGATACGATAGGTCAAATCACTGGAAGTAATGAAATCAATGAAGAGAAAAAATAGCGTCAAGAAAAAAATAAGCCCAAAGCTACACCACAACACTTTAAAATAGGAGACCTAGTCCTGGTAAAAAGAGAAGAGAATGGTAAGTTTGATAGTCTTTATGTAGGCCCCTTCACAATAACAGAGGTAAATAACGTTAATTGTAAGATCAAAATGGAAAACAATAAAATCAAGGAAATACATAAGAATAGACTATATGCTTACAGTCCGAGGACACAGTGAGTGAAAAGTGAAACGGGAACAATGTTGATATCGAACATTTTTTTCTCTCTTTGTATTTGCTTATTAGTTATAGGAAATAAATATTTAATTTTGTATTGATTAAAACACAATAATTGGTTGGTGGCGTTGTCTAGAAAAATTTTCTTCTTTTTCGGTAGTCAAAAATTTTTTCCCGGAAGGGTAAGCATGTACAGGATTATTAGCATCCAAAATAAGAGTAAGACATATTCATTTAATTTTTAAATATCTTACAAAACAAACATCACGTTTGTTGTTAAATAATTAGGTGACACCGATTACTCAACACAGGTGCACTAGTTTTAAATAACGCTTTGTCAGCTATTCAGTATTATTCATAATTCACGGCCAGGCCGTGTCAGCATTAAAAATAATAACACTAATGTATTGGTAAGTTTATTTAGAGATACAGCCAAACATCGCGGATCATTCTTTTATCAATTATCATTCGTGATTCAGATACATTATTAGACAGTTAGACCTCAAACGCACCAACTAGTTACTGTGGTATTTAGAGTTGGTAAATAAATAAGTATTCAGCACATAGTGTCTACTTCATCAACCCCTATCATAGGGGGTAACTACCCCCACTAGCCTAGGACGTTCCTGAGGATGGAGTACCACCATACCACTCAGTACGTTTCGGTACCTGACAAATACAAATTTGAGGCATACGAATTTCAGTACTGTTTATTTTACCGCATACCGTATATACCTATTTATTTGGGGTTATTTTTTAGTTCCCATCTGTCTTCCACGAGATAACGAAGATTTCGTAGGGCGCATGGCCACAGTTACAGGATGGGGCCGCCTTAAATATGGAGGTGGAGTACCATCTGTGCTCCAAGAAGTCCAAGTTCCTATTATGGAAAATCCTGTATGTCAAGAGATGTTCAGGACAGCAGGACATTCGAAGGTTATACTAGATTCGTTCCTATGTGCAGGGTATGCAAATGGACAGAAAGATTCTTGCGAGGTTAGTAAAATATATTTATCTTTTCTTAAAAAACCTCAGGTAAGTGAAGCTGGAAATGTATTGGTAAGTTTGATTATCTACCTTTGGGTTTTCGTTTAAATCGTTTTGATTCGTTTGTTTGTGTACTTGGTACAAAAAAAGTAAATTGATTTTTCAAATTTCAAATTGAAGTAAAAAACTTGTAACAAAAAATGCGATCCAAAATATCAATTAAATATTTTATTATTCGGTAAATTTATTTTTAAAATGTCTCACTGATATAGTCAAATACGAAGATGCCCCCTGTCGTTAAAAAATTAAATCTTCTTTAGGTACGATATCGTCTTACTCGATTCAATGACCGACTAAATTTTGGGACCGAAATGTCTCATGAACCGGAACGTGATTTCGATATGTATTTTGGGTCGTAGAACATAAAAATGGTGTACTTAAGGCAATATTAGATATTCATAAAGAATTTGTTTTCTTATTATATAGACGGATTTCAATACGAAATATTGAATTTTTTTCCTTACGCCTTATGTGTAATGGAAATGTCATATGATATAAGCAAAAATAGAAGGAAATTTAGAGTTGAACCTGGCCTGATTTTCTTAAAATCGAATTTTTGTTATTTTCCCCAACTTTTCAAAGGTAAATTTTTTCCTTTTCATGATCCGTAGTATGCTTTTTTGTGTAGATTTCTTATCGTGAAAACTCACATACTTTCAAATGGTATAAAGGAGGAAATCACGGACACTGGCCAATTAATATTATATGGCTTAGGTCGTTATTAAAACACAAGGGGACCAGTAGCCCTTATACCAATGTTTTTCAAAATATAGAGAGTCAATAATTCTCTATATATTCGTAAAATAACATAAGGGAGAAAATCGTCGCAGAATATGCGATTTTCTTTACAAAATTAAATTTGCTTTAAGATTTTGCTAGTAAAACCCCACAGTTTTCGCATATTTTAATTGCCTGCTTCAATTAGGTCAGTTAGTTCACCTTCCACATTTACTTTTATTGTGTTGTTTTGGTAGATGTTTTTGATCGTTTTAATTATTTCTAGAGATACCTCTCTCGAGTATATCAAATGGATAACGTCCTTTAATCTGACCCTGTCAAGTGCTTTCTTAAGGTCCACGAAACATAAATATGCCGGTTTGTTGTATTCCAACGATTTCTTTTGAACTTGCCACACTACAAATATAGCGTCAGTGCATGACTTTCCCGACCTAAAACCTTGTTGTTGTTCTGCTAATGGTATAATTTCATTCAATTTGTTTGTTATCACTTTGAATTGGTTGTTAATTTTAATGTTGCGTTTAATAAGTTAATTCCTCTGTAATTCTCCAGGTCCGATTTGTCTCCTTTTTTGAAGAGAGGTATTAGGATGCTTGATCTCCATTCTTGTGGTGTTCTGTTTTGTTCTACTATATTTTGTATTAGTTTTAATAGTTGTTTAGTTTGATTTTGTCCTCCCTACTTTAGGAGTTCGTTTGATATTCTCTCCTCTCCTGGATATTTTCTATTTTTTAATTTTATTAATTCTTCCTTTACCTCTCCCTCCTCGATGTTTATTTCTTCGTTTGTCATAACTATAGGTGTTGGTGGTTCATTATCGTCGCCTTTAGCAAATAGAGATCGAAAGTAGTCTGCCCATGTTTCCTTCTGAATGTGGTTCGCTTTTATTAATTCGTTCATCTCCTTTTTTGCCCTCTGATCATTCTCCGTATTTCTTTTTGTATTCCGTAGAAGTCGTGTTCCATCTGTTTTGAGAAACTCTGCCAGTGCTCCCTTTTTATTTGTCTCACTAAAGTATTCGTTTCGTTTCTGACTCGTTTGTAGTGGTTGTATGCCTATTGTGTTTGTTTTGTTCTGTATTTTAAAAAGGCAAGTTCTTCACATTTTATCTTCACTTCCTCTCTAAACCTCGGGGCTTTCTTTACTTTTCTCTCTCCAAGTGATTGTGTTGCAGCGTTGATTATGTTATCTTTGAGTTTTCGCCAGCTTTTGATCGATGTTATCGTTTTCTAATATTCCATTCTCAGCAATATTCTTTCCCTGTATAAGTATTCCGTGCATTCCGTATTTAGTCCTTCGACTTTGATTTTTGTTTGTGTTGGTGCTGCCCTCTTGGGCGTGAAATATTTCATATTGATTCCTATTTTACATAATACTAAGCTATGGTCGCTACCTACATCTGCTGAGTTGAGGCATCTTACGTCGATTATTTTTTTTAACAGATAAATAGAACAAATTTGAGAGTGGTAAATATCGATGTTGAAATAGATAAAAATGGTATAAGTACTTTAGAAAGTTGCTAAATAAAGAATATCAAAAGAGGGACAGAGGATACCGAATCCCAAATGAGAATATACTTCTGGGGATAGCGAGAGATGAGGTTGTTGAAGCTTTAAGGAGGATGAAAAAATTGTACGGTATCAGGACCTGATGTCATACCTGTGGAGGTTTGGAAGGCTCTAGTATCATTGTACAAAAATAAAGGAGATATTCACGATTGAAAGAGCTACAGAAGGATAAAGTTATTAATCTCGCACACAATGACAATTTGGGAAAGAACTGTGTAGCAAACGTTAAGGAGAGAGACATCTAGAGGAGAATAACAGTTTAAGTTTATGCCAGAAAGAAGAACAACGGATAGTCCAGGGCGCATCTGTTTCGAGATGGACGTTGAGAGGTGACTTAAATTTTTTTGCAGAAATTGCTTGAAAATAACTCAAATAATAATAGTTGAGTTATCCTCCCACTCAAAATGGTCCGGAACATTGTTTAAATAATCAAAATGTCAAAATATGAAAGAAAAATTCGATTTTTTTAGTGGTTTTTTGATTATAACTTTAAAACTATTCATTAATGAGAAAAGTTGTATAAACATAAAAGTTGCATAATTAAATTTCCTACAATACAGAATTGGTTAAAGATTTAAAAAATAGTCACCCTTGTTGCAAAATACCAATAATTTCGAAAAAAAAAACATACAAAAACAAGTATTGGCCTTTTACGTTTTTTAACCATTTACGCTAAACTTAGGACCTTCATATTTTACCCAGAAAATCTTCATGATATAGTTAAACAACACTGTAAATTTCATTAGGATAGATTTAACAGATTTTGCAAAATAAATTTTGCAATCCAGCTTTCGCAAAAAAAATTCATTTTTTTTAAATGTTGCAGGACTGAAAATAAAGCAGATAGCAAGTTGATTTTTTTTTTTTGCTTATAGAAATCTACTGTAACTTTTATTTGCAATTTGCAAAATTAACATCGATTAATTACCACGGCGTCAGGAAATTTTTTAAATAAACATTAATTTTTGGTGCTACGCGCCGGACAGCGGTGTTCGATTCACACAAGTTGATTTCCACAAAAATTTCTTCCAATCTTTATCTAATATATTATTTTCTTTGTTTGTTGTTATATAAATATTGTATAAACAATTGTATATGTTTAAAAATAACAAACTTTTATTCTCTAAGTTAAAATATATGAACAAACAAAATTTTTGCTAAAAAAAGTGTTATTTCAAAAGATAGAGTATGTGTTTTTATTTTGCAATAAACAAATTTATTTATTTATATCGATATGTAATAAAAATTAAAATGTATCAATCATTATCAAAGGTCATTGGAATGCCCAATCGGAGCAAACTATCCGCTGTCCTGCGCGTAGCACCAATAGGTTATGTTTATTTAAAAAAATTCCTGACGCCGCGGTAGTTAATCGATTTTAATTTTGCAAATTGAAAATAAAAGGTACAGTAAACTTCTATATGCAAAGAAAATTTCAACTTGCTATCTGCTTTATTTTCAGTCCTGTAACATATTGAAAAAATTATTTTTTTTTTGCGAAAGCTGGATTGCAAAATTTATTTTGCACAATTTATTAAACCGATCTTAATGAAATTTACAGTACTGTTTTAATCTGTATCTTTAAGTTTTTCTGGGTGAAATATGAAGGTCCTAGTTGTAGCATAAATGGTTGAAAAACGTAAAATGCGAATACTTGTTTTTGTATGGTCTTTTCGCAATTATTGCTATTTTGCAACAAGGGTGACTATTTTTAAAATTTTTAACCAATTCTATATTGTAATAAATTTAATTACGCAACTTTTATGTCAGTACAACTTTTCTCGGAAATAAATACTTTTAAAGTTACATAGATAATCACAAAACGAAAAAAAAATCGAATTTTTCCTTCATTTTTTGACATTTTGATTATTTAAACAATGTTCCGGACCTTTTTGAGAGGGAGGATAGCTCAAATATTATTATCTGAGTTATTTTCAAGCAATTTCTGCAAAAAAATTTGAGTCACCTCTCAACGTCCAAATGTACTAATATTTTTACAGATGCCTAGGTCTAGGATGCCTTGTCTGATTTGAAACAGTTGATGGAGAAATACGCCGAGAAGAAAAAACTACTTGGTACTTAAAGATTATGAGAAGGAGGAATCTCTTAATGACACAATCTGGAAGAACAATCACCTAAAACAAGACACAAAAGCAAGAATCTATAAAGCAGCAATTAGACCTATATTGACATACACGGCAGAGACAAGACCTGACACATCTAAAACGAGACGACAACTAGAAACAACAGAGATGAAAATACTCATATCAGGGACTCAACGACAAATATCAGGGAAAAATCTGTTGGATAGGGAGAGAAACGAAAACAAAAGAAGATCATGCAATGTAGAAGACATAAATGAATGGGTGACAAAACGGAAACAGGAGTGGAACGAATACATTAGTAGAATGGCAGAGGATAGGATAGTACGAATAGCACGAGATAAGTCACCAAATGGACGAATGAGTATTGGCAAACGCAAACCAAGAAAAACGATGGTGCGATAACTTAAACAATTTAGAAGGCTAATATTGAAGAAGAAACAGGCTTCAAAGCCTACATACAAGAAGGAAGAAGAAAAGAAGAAGAGAAGGAGGAAAGAGAAATAGGTTGCTAAGTATGTAAGGCTCATGAAGGATATGTCTCAGGCACTGTATACCAAATTAAGGACATAACGGGTTGACCGAAAGTTTTCCAGGGATAGTATCTTCGATCAAGACTCTTCAATCCCTACCTTTTTGATCTTGGTATGGATGTACTGACATAGGAGGTAACGGAAGGGGTTTCTTAGTCATGTTTATGATATGTTGATAATATCGTGTTAGTAGGGAAATGCAAAGAAATGTTGCAGGTTTCGAGAAGGGCTATTGAAGAGGGAGGACTTAAGGTGAACAAGTCGAAAAGATGTATATGTGGTTGGGAGGAACATATATAGTTGGGAATATTGAATTTCATGGAGAAATATAAATAGGACTGCTAAGAGAATTTAAATATCTTGGCTCCTGCATAACGGAAAATGGGACACTAGATCGAGAAATTGTCCACAGGATATACAGGGTGATTGATTAATGTGGTAAAGCTCAATAGATCCGCTATAGTAATATATAGCAATAAAAGTTAATAACAAAACTTTTAGCCACCTTTGAACGTCACATTACAAAATTAGTTAGAATGTTACAGGATGTTCGATAACACAGTGGCAGACCAAACTTATGTTTTTTTAAATGAAACACCCTATATTTTATTTTAAATTCGAAATCCTGTTAACTTCTCCATCACAAAAATATAAAGGTTTGTTAGGTTATACAGGGTATTTACAAAGTTATAACCAATTTTATATGAAAAAGTTCAACTCCCTGTATAAATAAAAATAAGCAAAACAGCAATGGTCTATACTGCCATATTTTTTACATATTAAATTTTTAGGAATAATTGATATTGCTAATTTTCTTTATATCAACTACAGGGTGAGTCAAAACGCACGTACATTATTTTCTCAGTAATTTTAAATGGAACACTCTGTATTTTATATCACTATTGAAAACTACCATTACCGTACATTAATTTTTAGATAACATTCCCTATGTCTAAATTTATTAGTTTTCGAGATATTTTCATTTTTCAATGGACCAGTAGCGTGGCCACCCAAATCACCAGAATTATAAACTGGACTGATTTTTTTGGGGTTACGTTAATAATGAAGTTTATCAAGGTACCTCCCACAACAAGAGTTGAGACGAAAAATAGGATAGAAAGTGTAGATCGATGTGTTAATTTACAAATGCTTCGTAATGTAAGTAGCTCATTCAATGATCATTTTTAGGGGTGCATAATTGTGTTAGGAGGTAATTTAGAACACCTCATGTAATTAAATTTTAAAAATATTTTTTTAAAAGTAGCTTCTAATTTTTCCAAACATGTTTTTTTGCAAAATGTATTACTGATAAATTATGTTTCGTTCTTTATTTGTTGCATTGTTATATTTACATACAAAAGGAGTGTTTAATTGTTTTCACAAAATTTTGTATTTTGTGTTTGTGTGTTTTTTGTAAAATTTATTACTAATTTTCTTTCTTTATTTGTTACATTTACATAAAAAAGTAGTTTTTATTTGTTTCAAAAAGTTGCATGTTGTGGTTGTATTTTTTTTTTGTAAAATGTATTACTAATAAATTATTTTCATTTCTTTATTTGCTACATTGTAACAATGACTACCGGATTGATAATATCGTCAATTGTCAATTCAGTCATAGCTTACTTAAAATTTAGATAAATTTAGACACCTAAAATAATTTGCTCTCAAAAATGAAAATATCTCGAAAATTAATCAATTTGGACATAGGGAATGTTATACAAAAATTAAAGTACGGTAAGAATATTTACAGATGCTCCTATTAAATTATAAGACATCTATTAAATTTTGGTGTCTAAGTTTATATTGCAATTAATATTATTGTAAGTAGTGTATATTTATATTTCCATTTATTGCTTGAAAAACAGGAATAGAAATGTCTTTTCTTTTCTGAAAAATGCCAATTGCCAAATGCTAAGCCGAGAAACAAATAAAACAAAAATTATAAAAAAAAAAGCCATTGAATAAAAAAGAAATAATTATTTTTTATTTTTATTTATTTATAGGTACAGATATAATTACTCGTATACAGTGCGTTCATATAAATTATCGCATAAATTTATTATTAGCTAAATAAACAACATCATTAGGAATTACCGAAACAAGTCGACTTTTTATCTTAATTTATGGTATTTGGAATATACATATATCATACTAGTGACGTCATCCGTCTGGACGTGATGACGTAATCGATGATTTTGTAAAGCAGAATAGCGGTGGTGTTCTAGCTCATTTGAAAGACAATTTTCTATTTAATAATATAAACATTAACATAATTATTTACACAGGGAGTCCAAAATTTTTTATAAATTAAATTAATTGACACAAAAAGACGAATGTGCGTAATTTATTTAATTCAAAATACATTTTACTGCTGTCATAAAACAGAAATAATATTTGATGGATTCGACCGTTACTTGATGGAAGGTCATCTTATCTCACAATAAAACACTGAAAAACGTTTGTTTTCTATACTTCCACAAAATTTATTACAACTATGTTATTACTACAGCTGTTTCGGCAAAGTGCCTTTCTCAAGTGATATATTTTACAATGTGTTTGCCTTTTTAAGTCTTTAACTGAAGAGGTTGAGGAGTGGAGAGCTGTTTGTCTCGAGTTGGTCATTCAGAAATAATATTTTTATTTGGCAAATAACCATTGCTTCTCGCTTAACTTAAATGTTGAAACTGTCAAGTGACAGGTGAGTGGCAGTTTAAACATTGAATTTAAGCAAAAGTAATGTTTATATTTGAAACAAACACTTTATTTCTGTTTTCTGACAGCAGTAAAATGTATTTTGAATTACATAAACTACGCAAAGTCTTCTTTTTGTGTCAATCAATTTAATTAAAAAATTGTTTTTGTACACCCTGCATAAATAATTATGTTAATGTTTATATTACTGAATAGAGAATTGAATGGCATTTCAAATGAGCTATCACACGACCCCTATTCTTATTGAAAAATCATCGATTACGTCATCACGTGCAGACGGATGACGTCACTAGTATGATATATATGCCAAAAAATCATAAATTAAAATCAAAAATCGACCTGTTTCGGTAATTTCTAATAATGTTATTTATTTAGTTATTAATGAATTTATGCGTTACTTTATGGATGCACTGTATACGAGTAATTGCATCTGTACTTATAAATAAATAAAAATAGGTTTATTGCAGTTTCGACGTTTCTATTTGAATACAATAAATTGAAATATACAATACTTACAATAATATTAATTGCAATAAAAACTTAGGCACCATAATTTAATAGATGTCTTATAATTTAATAGGTGCCCAAATCAATGAGGGTTTGTAGCTTAATAGTGTATTTCAAAGGCTAACCGATTTCAGCACTCTGGTGCCGTAGTATAGGAGCATTTGTAAATATGCGTACTATACGGTAATAGTACTTTTCGATTGTGATATAAAATACAGGTTGTTCCATTTAAAATTACTGAGAAAATAATGTACATTTTTATTTATACAGGGATTTGAACTTACGATTTTCATACAAAATTGGTTATAACTTTTTAAATACCCTGTATAACATATCAAACCTTTATATTTTTGTAATGGAGAAGTTAACAAGATTTCGAATTTAGAATAAAATATAGGGTGTTCCATTTAAAAAAACATAAGTTTGGAATGCCACTATGTTATCGAACATCCTGTAACATTCTAACTAATTTTGTAATGTGAAGCTCAAAGTTGGCTACAATTTTTGTTATTAACTTTTATTGCTATCTATTACTATAGCGGATCTATTGAGCTTTACCCCAGTAATTAATCACCCTGTAGGCTGATTGATTTAACTGGAAGCGAATGAGAGAGGTGCTCTATTAGTCTAGTAAAATAAAATTACACTACATGTAAATCAAAATGTAAATTCGTACAGGTTGAAACAAATTTTATATCAAAGTTTAGGTGGGTAAAAAAGATATTTTCAAAAAAGTATCCAAAACATACAAGGGGATCATTGTTTAAATAATTAAAAAGGGGTCATTTTTGCAAAAAAATTACTTTTTTAACTGCTGAGGTCATTGAATTACTAATGAAGGTCTATAGGATTGTTTTCTGTAAAGTTGAAGGGTAAATCTTTCACATAAGACTTACTAAATTAAATTTGACCCCCTATTTATTTAAATAATTATACATAAAACTTTAAAAACAAATTTGCAAAAAATTATTTTTAGCTTTTTAAATAAGCACTATAAAATATCTTATTTTACAGGATACGTTGCGCTATGTTATCAGTATTATCAAAAAAAAATTGGTCCAAAAATATTTAATATTTTTTGAGATATTCAATTTGCTTATTAAATGTTACTCTATTTTCAATTGAAAAAACGCGGTTGTTATCAAAGAAATAATTACCTGTCTTAAATCTTATTATTTTTATTTTTATGTATATTTTCGACAAAGGTATTGATAAATTCAAATTTCAATTAAACTTCCCCCTAAAATGGCATTTGAAAATAATTCAAATTTGTTTATAATTTATTTTTTTAATAACGTCGCGGGGATTAAATATTTTGAAATGCCGTTTCGATAATTGGGTTTCTGGGAATTTTTCACTAATTAACAAATTTTTTTGTCTTTTTTTCCTCTTCTTTTTTTTTCTTGGCATTATATTACTACGGGCCCTTTTTGGGTTAAGTTTCATTAAGAATGTCGAATCTCTAAGTTGTAGATTCTATACCTAAAAATATTAAGATTGGTCTAAAATCACTTAAATAAAATGTGGCTACTTACTGAGTTACAGGGTGTTTTATTTACAAATTTAAAAATTATTTTTACCAAGTACTTTCAAACTATTTGACATATCCTTATCATACTTGGCAGAAAGTGTGGGTAGTATACAGTCTACTAAATTTTATTGTGATAAATAAAAGTTTCTAGCTACCACCAGAGGCGTACGACAGGGGCCAGTTAATGGTTGACCCTTCCCAAATTCTACGCCACTGAGGGAATTACTATTTCAGTGAAATTGTTCGATTCTCCAATACTTTCTATGTAAATAATATACTCTTTACTGGTAACGATTAAGTCATTAGTTTTCGAGATATTGGTCGTTAAAAATTAAACGGCATAGTTATTTTGATTCATTGATTCATTCATTTTAAATTTCCAATATCTCTCAAACTGATGACTTTATCGATACCAATAAAGTTATTTACATACAAAGTATTGGAGAATCGAAAAATTTCGCTACAATAATAATTCACTCAGTGGCGTAGAATTTGGGAAGGGTCAATCATTCTCTATCCCCTGTCGTACGCCTCTGGCACTAGCTAGAAACGTTTATTAATCACAATTTAATAGGGTGTATAATAGCCACACTTTCTGCCAAGTATGATAAGGATACGTCAAATAGTTTTAAAGTATTTGGTAACAATAATTTTTAAATTTTTAAATAAAACACCCTGTAACTCAGTAAGTAGCCACATTTTATTTAAGAGATTTTAGTTAAATCTTACTATTTTTAGGTATAGAATCTACAACTCAGAGATTCGACATTCTTAATAAACCCTAAAAGGGCCCGTAGTAATACCTATAACTCAAAGAAAAAAAAAAGAAGAAGAAAAATGACAAAAAAATTTTGTTAATTAGTAAAAAATTCCCAGGAACCCAATTATGGAAACGGCATTTCAAAATACTTAATCCCCGCGACGTTATTAAAAAAACAAATTATAAACAAATTTGAATAATTTTCAAATGCCATTTTAGTGGGGAGTTTAACTGAAATTTGAATTTATCAATACATTTATCGAAAATATACATAAAAATAAAAATAATGAGATCTTAAGCAGGTGAATATTTCTTTGGCAACAACCGCGTTTTTGCAATTGAAAATATAGTAACATTTAATAATCAAATTCAATATCTCAAAAAATATTAAATATTTTTCGACCAATTTTTTTTCCTTAATACTGGTAACATAGCGCAACTTATTCTGTAAAATAAGATATTTTATATTGC
Source organism: Diabrotica virgifera virgifera (assembly GCF_917563875.1). Classification (NCBI taxonomy): domain Eukaryota; kingdom Metazoa; phylum Arthropoda; class Insecta; order Coleoptera; family Chrysomelidae; genus Diabrotica; species Diabrotica virgifera. The sequence continues at coordinate 159,710,115 of NC_065448.1, read as the reverse complement.
TTATTTAAAACGCTAAAAATAATTTTTTGCAAATTTGTTTTTAAAGTTTTATGTATAATTATTTAAATAAATAGGGGGTCAAATTTAATTTAGTAAGTCCCTTTAGTAAGTAAAATTTACCCTTCAACTTTGCAGAAAAAAATCCTATAGACCTTCATTAGTAATTGAATGACCTCAGCAGTTAAAAAAGTAATTTTTTTTGCAAAAATGACCCCTTTTTAATTATTTAAACAATGATCCCCTTGTATGATTTGGATACTTTCTTGAAGATATCTTTTTTACCCACCTAAACTTTGATATAAAATTTGTTTTAACCTGTACGAATTTACATATTGACTTTTTTTTATTTTATTAGGCTATATGATAAAAATCAGGAAAGGTCTAAAAGAAAAGATAAACAAGAGTTTGGTGAGGACTGCGTTGGTGTACGGTGGTGAAGTGTGGCATGTAAGTAGAGTTTAGGGAAAGAAGATGGAGATAGCTGAAATGAAATTGTTACGGTGGACGTTGGGTAAACCTAGAAGGGACCAGGAACGTCTTAATCAGGAAAAACCCGTGGTGAATACAGTTTAAAAAAATATTTCGAGAACAAAGACACATCAGTGGCTTGGGCACATCAGACGTAGAAGTGAAAACTAAATACGACGAAGGATAGAACTGTTAGAAGTTGATGGAATGAGAGGTTGAGGAAACTCGACGAGAAGATGGAATGACTGTGTGATAGAGGGTATGAGAGATTTAGGTTTAGGTGAAGAAGACATGATTGTCAGAACTGAATGGCAAAGAAAAGTAAGGTAATCTTTGAATATGGAAAAGCTGAGGAAAAAGAACAAGAAGAAGAGGACCTGATACCATAGAACAAAGAAGACACACAAAAGTAAGATGTTTGGATCAACTTAGATTCAGTATTATAAATAACCAACTACAACAGTAAAATAGTTTGTCTATGATAAAAGGTTTTTGGTTGCCAACTTGTACGATTTTTTAGGTTTTTGTACACAAAGCTGTATTTCTTCTTCTTCTTTCGTCTTCTTCGTTTTGTGTAGAGATGTTGTTTCACCGTTTTCATGTGGTCTTCCCACTGATCTTCTTCTTATTAGGAAACCGTCTCTCGCTGTCCTTACTATTATGTTTGTTGTCATTCGGCTTAAGTGTTCATTCCATTCTACTCTTCTGTTTCTTGTCCAATTATTAATGTTGTCCATCTTGCATCTCCGTCATATATCTATATTTCTAACCTTGTCCCATAGTCTCTTACCATCTATTTTTTGAAGGGGTTTAATCTGTGTTGTTTCTAGCATTATTTTTGTCCTCTCTGTGTCAGGTCGTCTTGCTGTCGCATATATTATGACTGTTTTGTAAATTCTGCGTTTCATTTATTTTCCGATGTTTTTATTTCTGCATTATATTGTTTTATTCAGGCAACCTGCGGCTCTGTTTGAAGAGCTGTATATTTAGCCCACAATATTTAAGAGTATGTCCTACAATCTTGTTTCGTGATATTTTTCTTTTGTTTTATTTTAGGGTGATTCTGGTGGACCTTTAGTACTTCAACGGCCGGACGGAAGATACCAGCTAGCCGGTACAGTTTCCCACGGAATCAAATGCGCAGCACCGTACTTGCCAGGAGTATACATGAGGACACAATTCTTCAAACCTTGGATAACATCTATAACAGGTGTTACGGCGCCGTAGGTTAGAACAAAGTGATTTTAGGAAAAAAAATTTACGTCTTGTTAATGTAATGTTGATGAAACTTTTCGAGCATTGCTTTAATGATTGAAGTCCTGATTTATTTTTGTACAGAGTGTAACATATAAGACAACAGTTTTTATAATCAAAACGGTTTTATATCAAAACGATATATTATAAACCAGATTAATTTTCAAAGGATTTATATATGAGTTGTTGGCATAAGTCAGCTGGCAAATTTGCAACAAATAATTACGTTTTTACAACAAGTGTTCAAAATTTTCACCATTCACCAAATTCAGACCTTAAGTATGCCCCAGAATCCATAGGAGTAATGTCTGTCGGCCCTGGAGCTCACGGTTTCTTTCCAGGTCTACCGGTTCACCCAGGAAAATGCTGGTTTAGCATAATTTAGCTTCGTTTCCTAGGACGTCAGTTGACTTATGCCTACCGCTGTATTAGTCTAGTCCTAGTATATACGAGCAAAAACGCTACACGAGTTAAACATCTTCTTGCCAAAAACTTTATATGAAACAGAGGTAAGAACAAAATGTTCCAGGAACCAGATATAGAAATAGAGTTATAACTGGAAGAAAAATGTTTTTTCTGCAGACGTCCCGAAAATAAAACTTTCGGTATGATTTATTAAATCGAAAGTACCATTTTACACAACTCGTACCGAAAGTAGCTACTTTTGGGACTAATTTTTTCACTTTCGGGACGCTTTTTTTACTTTCGGGACGATTTTGGTTAGCTAGGTAACGGCTTTGACAATAACATCAACTTTATATTTTATTATGACAGATTCAGAGATTGAAAATGGCCGCAACCAAATTAATATCTCAAAAAATAGTAAAAGTACTGACATGTCTAACACTAATTTCAATACTGCCACTTCTGTTAATATTCCTAACAATATCAATGTAAATAATTGTTATAATTGTAAAAAAACAGATAACGGCAGTTTTGTTTTAGTTTGATTCAGAGTTGGACCACCATCTCCAGATAGCTATTTCTGCATCTCATGCATCCTCGGTGGAGCTATGCAGTCACAACTCTGAAACAAACATTAACAACCCTGCCTATTTAAGGCGAACCATCGCGATGCAATGATTCCACCTTTGAGACGCTATCTAGCGACATCTCTCGCAATAAGAGGAAAACAACGAGAAGCCCCAGATACAAAGTTTACTTCTTTTTAAACAATTAGAATAATTGAAATTAAAAATATAATAAACAATATTTTAAATCTAAGACTTTTCGCTAATAAACTTCTTTCTGGCTGCATCCTGTATCTCAGGTTTTTACAATATATAAACACAGAGACGACGAAAATAGGAGAAAGCAAATATATGACACTTTGGCCACGCATTTACCTTCCCTTCGTCAAGAAAAAGGACCGAAAGACAGTTTATAATACTCAATTCTGAGTAAAGATTAAAAAATAGATAACGGTAGTTTTGTTTTAATTTGATTCAGAGTTGGACCACCATCTCCAGATAGCTATTTCTGCATCCCATGCGTCGTCGGTGGAGCTATGCAGTCACAACTCTGAAACAAACATTAACAACTCTAAATCAAATTAAAACAAAACTGCCGTTATCTCTTTTTTCATCTTTACTCAGAATTGAGTATTATAAACTGTCTTTCGGTCCTTTTTCTTGACGAAGGAAGGTAAATGCGTGGCCAAAGTGTCCTCTATTTGCTTTCTCCTATTTTCGTCGTCTCTGTGTTTATGTATTGTAAAAACCTGAAAAACAGGATGCAGCCAGAAAGCAGTTTATTAGCAAAAAGTCTTAGATTTAAAATATTGTTTAGTATATTTTTAATTTCAATTATTCTAATTGTTTAAAAAGTAGTAAACTTTGTATCTGGGGCTTTTCGTTGTTTTCCTCGTATTGCGAGAGATGTCGCTAGATTGAGTCTCAAAGGTGGAATCATTGCATCGCGATGGTTCGCCTTAAATAGGCAGGGTTTACCAGGGCAGGGACCACCATCTCCAGATAGCTATTTCTGCATCCCATGCGTCCTCGGTGGAGCTATGCAGTCACAACTCTGAAACAAACATTAACAACTCTGAATCAAATTAAAACAAAACTGCCGTTATCTCTTTTTTCATCTTTACTCAGAATTGAGTATTATAAACTGTCTTTCCGTCCTTTTCCTTGACGAAGGGAAGGTAAATGCGTGGCCAAAGTGTCCTCTATTTGCTTTCTCCTATTTTCGTCGTCTTTGTGTTTATACATATATTGTAAAAATCTGAGATACAGAATGCAGCCAGACAGCAGTTTATTAGCGAAAAGTCTTAGATTTAAAATATTGTTTATTATATTTTTAATTTCAATTATTCTAATTGTTTAAAAAGTAGTAAACTTTGTATCTGGGGCTTTTCGTTGTTATAATTGTGTTATTAATATTCAGAAGTAGATTTTTCTAATGTTGAATTCACGAGAGTAACTTTAAAGTGTTTAATAAAAGTTCATAAGTAAAGTTTATCGATATATTCTTTTTAACATACAAAACGGATGCAGAAAATATATTGTACGTAACACGATCCAAAAGTGATTTTACGAGACTCGCATGATTCCAGGATTCGCCTACGGCTCGCCCTGGAAACTTCCTACTCCTCTTGTAAAATATCACTTTCGGAAATTGTTACGTAAATTACTAATCTCTTATTCTTATCAGTGACTAAAATTATTATTATTTTGACATAATGTTGCACTCTAACATATATTTTTGGTAGCTAGTCATACATTATTTAAAAGAATTTATAATTAGGGCTTTTGTCATTTAATTTGTCCACTATGAAGGTAAACAAGTAAACAACGTATATTAATCATTTCAGTTGCAGGCACAAAATTAGTAGCGCCCAAAACATTTTCATAATTAATGTTAATTACTGCACCCCACTAAATGAACCATAATTTTGAAGTTAATTTCCTTTTTGACAGAATTTCATTTGTTTTTTCAACTTTCGACTAACGAATTAATGTACTTACTAATGTTTTCTGAGAAATGTCAACGTTTTACTCATATACAGGGTGTAAAAATAAAGTTGTGTTTTGAAAACCCACCATTTAAAAAAAGGTAATACCTTCCTCATGAAACTTTTTTTGATTCAGTTACTCATGTCGGATCGGAAAACTTTTATATTTCGGAAAATTTTCGAGAGGAGGGTATTTCGTAAATATAGAGGTTTCCAAACTTTGATGTGTGTGTGTGTCCGAGAACTGGAATACCTTTAAAAATTTGTAGGATAATATTACCAGTAAATTATTGTAAGTATTTTTATCAAACAATTTTGCGAAAAAATATCGGTTCTTTTGATGTGTGTAAATTAAATACTTCCTAGCTGAGCGCTTTCGGCTTATAAAGCCATCTTCAGAGCTATGCTACAATAAAAAGGTCTCTAATGAATAATTGATTTTAGAATTCAAAATTTAACTTACGTCAAAAGGTTCCAAATACCACTATGAAAAGAGATGGATCCCATGTATGATATAAAAATAATTCTATTTTCTTATGCAGTTTTTTTAATTGATGGAAGAAAAATTGGAAAAAAACCTTGTGTGACTTGTGTGAATGCTCAACTTTGCTATTGTTTTGAGGTCGGAAAAGTTAAAAACATCTATTAATAGCACAAAGGACTTTCACACGAAAAATTACATTACATAAAACGAATATTTGATCATGGTAAGGTCAAGAAACCTTACCATCTGAAGTCTACGGTGTCAGAATGCAGAATGGCGGCATGTGGCATGTAGGCTTTTAATGACAGCCGACACAGACAAGGATATGCTCGTTAAGGTGCTTTCACTTTTTCCCATATCAAGTGACAGTTGACATATGACATTTTAGCATATGAATTGAACAACTTTTCAACAAAGTCAGTAGTTACATACATCTAGTTTTAAAAAATATAATGAAATACATATTGAGAAAAGACTTAAGGTCCAAGATAAATCAGTTGACAGATTATCCTTTAAAAACTGAACTCAAATCTTTTTTAAATAGTACAGGATGTAAAGAAGCTTGATGGTGAAGTTTTTCTATTATTGAGTAAGTCGCAAATTTCATTAGGTGCACTATGGGTGTCTTGAAGATGGAAAATAAATTAAGAATGAAGTGGCTGAAGATAAAATCGACAAACTAAATAAAAGTGGTATTTACAAGCTGTCTTGTGGGGATTGTAACATGACTTATGTAGGCAGAACTATGAGGACCCTTTCTCAAAGGATCAAGGAACATCTCAACAATCTAGAAAAATCCAACTTTGGTTATCACGTTAAATTTAGCAACAATTCCTATTCCTTCGCCCCTTCCAAAAACAGTACAATTTTACATAACATACCAACCAAAAACTACAGACAAATGAACCTTTTAGAAGATCTAGAGATAACTGAAGAAATGAAACTTAATCCTGATTTTTGCTTAAATACACAAATCAATCTTAATTACAACTATAAACCTTTATTCAGACTCTTGTGAGAGACTCTGGAGGAAGAAGTTTGACCTCATGCAATCAAAAACACCCTGTAACTCGGTTATAAAAATCGGTCGGGCGATAAATGTAATATATCTAGAACCGCCTTAATGACCTCTATTTATCATTCAAGCATTTCCGTTTCCCAATGAAAAACCCTGCATACAGAGTGGACCAAAATTCTGGAAACGCCTAATTAATTATCTCTTAAATGGATGGTCTGAACTATACAAAAGTAGAGATGCACCTTTCTGCAGTATGAAGATTTGAAAGGTGATATTTGTAACGTCGCCAGATTTACTACTGTTCTGATATCATTAGTTACTTTGGTTTCATAGATACAACAAAAATATGATATTTTGGGATTTCAAAATTTTGTACTAAAATTTTCTTAAATAGTATATTATATGTACACCTGAATGGAAATGAATTTTGATACAAATTTTGATTTATATAATATGACTTACCGCGAAAATATTTGCAGACCCTCATCATTTGGAACGGTTAAAACATCTTTTTTCAGTATTACCTATTCACATGTTTTAGCGCTCACTTTTGTTAAATTTCTTAAAACCTGTAAATAAAAATAATAATTTTAACAAAGCGTATCAAAATGTACAAAAAATAATTAAATATTTGAATATTTTTAGATTGTCGTAGGTCCCAGAAAAGTTTCATTAACATTACAATTGATTTCAATAACAGAAGAAATTGTTTATTGCCATCAAATTTTAAAACACCAGCGTTTCGCTTAGAAACATTTTTAGTTGACTCAATTTAAAAACTGTCTAAAAATACTTTAGACACACATTTTTTTATTGGGACACTTCATAAATAGGAAACATTTTAATGATTTCATTAAAAATCATCGATACAAATTCCTGGTTAAACACGAAATCTAAAGTTTGACAAGGCAGTATCCTGGAACCTCAGTTTCACCTATCATACAGCGTAGATTTAACTATGAGTGACGCGAATATCTAAGAAAAATTTGCAGCGAAAACTTTTCTCTTTCTATCCCAAGAGAATAAAAATCAGTTGGTTTGTATCACTCATCGGACGAACTGTCCATTTCCGAGCAGGAATATCTATGTTCCCTTAGAGTGAATCATTTAACATTGAGCTCATGTCATCTTAATTTTACAATTTAGTAATATTACTATGTACTTTAAATCAGTGTTTCTCAACCTTTTTGTGTCATGTATGTACCACAAAATTCTTTTAATTATTTTTGGTACCACCTACCTGAAATACCTATCAAGCTAGGTAATCTAATTAACAACAAAATGTTGAATTTTGGCTGTGTTTTTGTTTTGTGTACTACCGCAAATAATTATATGCTCCACCAGTAGTATTATGTACCACTGATTAAGAACTCCTGCTTTAAAGGATTTAATAACCAAAAATTTGGCTAGTTTCAACTACTTTCAGGACGTTTTACTGATGATAATGACGATCTGACTGGAGCTAAAACGTTCTGAAGATTTGTAATCCCGTTGGATGTATTTAAATTTTTTTTATAAAAAATTAACCATTATCGTATACAGCTAACTACTGGGATTTTCCCTTTTAACTTTTTTTAATAAAAATATCGCTTCAAAAATAAAATACAGCCAGTGGCGCATTAAAGCTAAATAACAAAGTCTATTCAAGTGATTCACAAAGCGAAAAGAAAATTGTCCACCCACCACAATCCTTGCATCAAAATGAAGTAAAATATCTATAAAAAATATATCTATAAATATACAGTATGGTGCAAATGAAAGGAATAAATTCGTTATTTCGTAAACCGGCGACTTTAAGGAAAAATCCCGAATCCCGAAAAAAGTCGATTTTTATTTTTAAATTACGATATTTTAACATATATATGTCATACTAGTGACGTCATCCATCTGGGCTTGGTGACGGAATCAATGATTTTATTAAATAGGAATACGGGTCGTGTGCCAGCTCATTTGAAAGATCATTCAGTTATCTATTCAGTAATATAAACATTTACATAAATATTTACACAGGGTGTCCAAAAAAAATTTTAATTAAATTATTTGAGAAAAAAAAACGAAGACTGTATGTAATTTATATAATACATTTTACTGTTACCCAAAAACAGAAAAAAATGTTTATTTCAGAAATAAACATGGCTTTTCGATTAAATTCAATGTTCAAGCCAGCTCCCGCCAGCCACCTGCGTCTTGGAAGTTTGAACATTTAATTTAAGCGAAAAGCAATGTTTATTTGTGATAAAGATATTTTTTCTAATTTCTGACAGCAGTAAAATGTATTTTAAATAAGATAAATCACATATATTCTTCTTTTTTTGTCAAATAATTTAATTTAAAAAAAATTGGACACCCTGTATAAATAATTATATAAATGTTTATATTACTGAATAGGCAATTGAGTAACCTTTCAAATGAGGTAGCACACGACCCCTATTCTTATTTAACAAAATCATCGATTACGTCATCACGCCCAAATGGATGACGTCACTAGTATGAGATATATTCCAAAATATCCTAATTTAAAAAAAATAAAAACAGACTTGTGGGATTTTTCCTTAAATTCACCGGTTTGCGAAATAACGAATTTATTCCTTTCATTTGCACCATACTGTATGTCTCACCTGAAGGAAACCTATATTTTATAAATGAACGCAGTGGACTATAAACTCGACTTTACTGGCTAATTAGGTTTAAATCTAATCAAAGCTAATAAAGTTAATACGAAGAATAAACTTTGCCTACAAAGTAATATTAACTTATGTGAGGATTCAGTCGTTCAGGGTTTGTTCCTAACTTCATCATTAACCGGTACCTCCATATAAACTCCATTAAATCAAACATAAAATAGTATTATGTAAAATACACTAAACTTTTCATAGTCGTATCAACTTGGATTCTCGTGTCACACAGTATTTGGTGATAAAAAGGACTTAAATGAAAAGTAGAGAGTTGAGGATTGTGAAATCGAGAAAAATATCTTACTTAGGGCATAGGAGGAGATATAATATACATATGTGCAATTCTCTAGTTGATTCATTAACAAAAAAATAGAAAATCGAAGAGGTGTAGGTAGAAAGGCTTCTTGCTTGAGAAATAGACAAAATTGAACAGAAATGTAAAACGCATAACGCATTCTCTTACATACAGCAGAAAATCAAGAATCCTTTGCGATAATATTCGTCAACATCTGATAATTCTGATAAAAAACACAAGTAGAAGTTGATTTTCAAGTTAATACATGAAAACTTTTCAGTCCTACTGTCGTAAAGAATAATATTTGCTAAATTTGAAGAAAAACGCGCCACAAAAGATTACCTTTGATAAAGTTTTGTATTTTGAAGCTCTTTTGTGGCGCATTTTACTTTAAATTTATAGCAAATCGTTCAAATCTAGCAAATGTGGCAAAATCATTCAAAATCAAACTACACAATAAATATGCACTAGAAATAAACAAACCAAGACACGTTGAACGTTACTAGTACTCCCAAACTTTTAGGAGCACTCCCAAACCATGGTTTACAATGTATATCGTACATTCCATGTCAAATTACTCAGGCAAAAACCTTTGGATCTCCGATTTTTCTGAAACTTGGTGTATAGCTTCTGCGGGACGTAAAAATAAGACATTTAAGGTCAAAAAGTGTTCTTCTTTTTTTTCTAAAAAAATGTTAAGTTATGCGATTTTACAGTGATTTGGTATGTATTTAAACAAATTTGCATTTTCTAACGTAAAATATCAATTTGGAAAATAACATTTTAATAGAAGTGACTCATAAATTTTATTATAAGGAAATATAATAAGTTATTTTGATTTAAAACACGTTTTTGACAAAATTTTAGTGAAGAAAACGTTAAAATAACGTTTTTAAATTTTTTCCTAAATTCCCAAAATACATCATATCCGATTTGGCTGAAAATTTGTCCACAGATACCCAAAACATAGGATTTTATGTGGTTACAAGGATTTGAATTATTTTATAATACAAAGAAAGTTACATGCAACAATATCAGACTCAAAAGTAAATGTCCAGTCGGGTTAGCATTTGACCTTGCATGCCGAGCTGCCCAAAATTTTATTTTTCTAACCTTTAGAGGTGTCAATAGTAGCCTAAATTTAAAATCTCGAATGAATTCCTCCGTTGCGTTGGCCATTATCTTGATTTTAAAGGATAACCGTTTTTGCTCAACATCTCCGCCATTTTTAACTTTTCGACAAAAATGGTAGGAACTGAAATTGTTCCAAATAAATCGTATTTACTACATATTACAATTTCTTTACAATTTTTGTCGTGAAGTCGATATTTAGGTCGAGAGGCCGAGTTAATTGTACTTACAGTAGATGCCTATATTTTTGACTATGAAATTGCATGTAACTTTTTTAGTATTGTAAAATAATTCAAATCGTTTTCACCACTTAAAGTCTTATGTTTTGGCTATCTGTGGGCAAATTTTCAACTAAATCGAAAATTATGTATTTTGGGAATGGAGGAAAATGTAAAACGTTTTAAAATTTTAACGTTTTCTACACTATAAAATTTTATCAAAAACCTTTTTTAAATCAAAATAACTTGTTATAATGCCATACCATATAATGACATTTTTGAGTCCCTTCTATTAAAATTTTATTTTTTCCATTGATACTTTACAATAGAAAATAAAAATTTGTTTAAATAAATACCAAATCACTGTAAAATCGCTTAAACATTTTTGAGAAAAACAAGAAGAAGAATAAGAACACATTTCGACATTAGATGTCTTATTTTTACATTCCGCAGATGCTATATACCAATTTTCAGACAAATCGAAGATCCAAAAGTGTTTTGATCCAAAATTGAGTGATTTGAAACAGAATAACCCATAATACATTGTAAATCCCAAATCATGATTTATAAATTGTATACATTGTAAATCATGATTCGCGAGCGCTCCTCGTAACATTCAATGTGTCTTGATCTATCCCAAATCATGATTTAAAAAGTTTATATAATGTAAACCATGATTAGCGAGCGCTCCTTGTAACATTCAACGTATCTTGTTTTGTTTATTTCTAGAGCATCTTTTTTGTGATTTTAGCATAAGATTTGATTTTTCATCAAAATGAAAATATATTTTGCGCCGCGTAATATTCATATCAGCTCTTTTGTAGCTGAAATATTGTGTGCGACTGCGCCACTTATTTTTACTGTGTTTAGCGGTTTTTTATTCTTGTAAATAGCTTGAAAGTATTGTTAATTTTTTTTATATAACTTTCACGATAATTTTCGTAAAATTATAGTCATAATATATCTGTAAAGTATTTTATTCAGGAGATAAAATTGAGTGAACTAAAACAGTTTTTCCAAATTTTTTGTTTCTATTTGTTGTTATTGTGTATGTTTGTAATTATGTATGTATGTAATATTTATTGCAAATGTTTGTAGAAATAAATTATATTTTATTGTTACATCTTTGACTTTTCCTTTCTTTATTTGGTTGATTTCTTAACACAAAACCAAAATGGATGGTATCTAACATAGACCAGGGCATTTAGCACACAATAAATCAATTTTTAAATATAGCACCTAGAGACTTGCACCTTCATGTATTGTGTTTAGGATGATGTTAGGAAAAAGTCTACTATATAAAGATGGGTGGAAATACTTATTTGCATTTTAAAGTGCATAAAAGCATCCAAAAGTTCTTAAACATAAATAAGTGTATTAAGGGCCAGATTTTGTTACTCGGTGATTTTTGCAGTCGCTGAAGATGGATACACCATCAGAACCAACCACCGGAGCACCTGGCGCCCAGGTTCACTGCTAGGCACGTCATATTAATGCAGCCTTGCTGGATGCAAGGCACGTCATCGTAAGTTTCGAGAATTTTAAGCTCCAAATTGATTCAAACAGATCACTCGGGGTGTTTTTGGGTCGCTGAATAACCACTGTACACCATCCGAACCGACCCCGGTGCACCTGGTACCAAAAACCATCCACACTCCAGAAGATAACATATCTTAGCAGTAACCTTGGGTACCAGGTAGTCCGGGGGTCGGTTATTCGTATTCAGTGACCCTAAAATATGTCTAGTAATCTATTTTCATGCATTCGAGGCCAAAAATCTTCGAAACTCCAGAATATAACGTACCTTATCAGTAACCGTGGGCACCAGGTGCTCCGGGGTGTCTGTTCTGCTAGCGTATTCGTGTTTAGTAATCTAAAAAACTCCTGACATGAAGAATGAGACTGCCAGTTAATCGCTCTCAGGTGTATGATGCAAACGTCGGCTAACCGAGGCGTCAACCGCTGGCAAACCGTCTACATGAAAACAAGCTCTAAGTTGGTTAGATTTTCGTCAGAATGGTACAGTGTGCTAAAACATCAAGACAGCGCAAGGAGTTTATTTACATATTTTATTAAGTATATTTTATACGTTTAAATATGGAGGAACAGTTAGCAGAACATGATAATCACCAAATTCGTGTCTACGTTCGTTTATTGGATGAACCCAGTACTCTCTGCATTCATATCGTAGCATAAGCAATGCCGCAGAAACAGCTACCATTTCTTCTTCTTCATCTAACCAATCCATCTCTTCTTGTAGGTGCTCCATTATATTGTAAGTACTATTTCACTAGTTTAAGAACATCAAAATGTCAGCATAACACACGTTTTGCAACACAGATATGTGTCCGACCTATCTGATATGTCGCATTTTGACGTGCCGTGTTGACACGTGTTAACACGACACGTGTTAATAATGTGTCCTGAGGTTTATTGCTATGTTTTAAGCGTTAAATAACACTAAAGCGATTATGAGACAATACTTTAAACGTTCCACACTCTGTAAATAATTAAAGCTGTAAAAAACAAATAAACTAGTTTATATAAAATATTCATACTCGTATTGCTGAAAAATACTAAACGGTAGTCCTTCATTAGCAGTAAACAAGAGGGAAATAACAAAAATCCAGGAAAATCATAAAATATTATGGACCATAAACCAAAAGATCGCCAGGAAACTGGAATATAATTTCTAGAACATGAATTGTTTAATGGTGTAGTACTGAAATTGGGATAGGCTATTAAACAAATATAAACTATTAGCTGTATTTCGCTACACCTAAAACTAAACAAGAATGACTATATACACTGCTTAACAAATAAACGGGATATTAGAAAAATATGTATGTTCCGTGTTTTAAAGTTCGAAATAAATAATAAAGTCTAATAAGTTAAAGACAAAATTATTCGTGGATTAGATTTAATAGTTAAAAGAAGTAAAACAGACTATTTGTTTATTAGACACTGCTTTCCTTCTACTATTATTTTATCTTAACCACTTACTAACGATCTCATGCTACAGAAGCCATGTAACGGTAAACGACAAATCAACTGAATGCTGAGATCAGTTCGCACATATGCATCAGATCTCCTTCAGGCTAAGGCCCCTCGAGCAAAATTTCCCTCGGGCAAACTGCCCTTCAGGCATAAAAATCGCGGAACCTGAACATTGAGGTCACGAGATACAAACGTGGGCTCGATGGCCAGTACCGTCGGGCGCTCAGATTGAGACCCACACATTTCGGATAGAGAGAACCTGAACATTAAGGTCACGAGATACAAACGTGGGCTCGATGGCCAGTACCGTCGGGCGCTCAGATTGAGACCCACACATTTCGGATAGAGAGACCTCAACTTAGGTTGGTGGCTCTATGTTTGGAACATACACTTTTTAGGGACGTAAGTCTCAAAGTCATGTAACTGAGAATTAAATAGCTCTTCCAGCTATCTCTAAAATCAGGTTGCTTGACTACGCAAAGTTAAACTGAGGATGTCCCATTGCCCAGGGTATATAAAGTAACGTTCAGAACCCTCCTCATTCGTTATGTTCTGTGATGGAGAGCGGATATCTTTGGATGAGACAGGTACCATTCTGTATGACCTGATTGATCTTCGGTCATGTGGTACTCTGTTCCACTGGAACACACACATCCCTTGGGGCTGGGTGTACACGCGCGTATTGTTTCTGGTTCTCTTGTTAAAACAAGTAAGAAAGAGCCTTCGCTACCGCTTTCTCCTGTATTTTCTTATAATAAAATATACAAAAAACTAAAACAATAATAATCAGTAAAGAACCCATCAGATGTAAATTAGAAATTGATGATATCAGTATTGAACAAGTACTGGAAATAAAATACCTTGGAATTACACTGTCCAGCTACCTGGACAAAGAAGTAAGAAATCAAGTACAAAAATCAAATAGACTGGAACATGACTTAATAACAATATATGGCGACACCAACATCTTAACACCGAGATGAACTCAGAAATTTTTAAAGCCAGTATGAGACCAATAATGATGTGTATGTATCAGAAATAAGACCCGATAGAGCCACAACACAAAGACGACTGGAAGAGGCAGAGATGAAGATACTAAGAATAATTACAGGAAATACGCCGAGAGGTCGAAAGAACAGTGAAGATTTTAGAAGAAAATTTAACGTACAGTGTATAAACCAGTGGACACTCAATTAAAATAAAAAAATATAAAAAAAATTTTAAGGAACGCTTTTCTTTAGTTACGAGTGTATAAAATTAAAAATATTATAAAAAAATCAACTAAAAACGAAAAAATAAAAAAAATTGTAAAATCTAACACATTCGTCAAAAAAAAAGCGTGGCGCGTCTTCATCGAATAAACGGTTTTCGCCCCACGCTTTTCTTTAACGAATGTGTTAGATTTTTTCAATTCAATTTTTTTTTATTTTTTGCTTTTTAGTTGATTTTTTTTTAAATATTTTTAATTTCAATCACTCGTAACTAAAGAAAAGCGTTTCTTAAAAAAATTTTTTTAATTTTTTTTTGCTTTTTAGTCTTACACTTTTCAAACATTAAAATATATCGTCATGTTTATTCAAATATGTATAAAACATATGATGTACTAACATGAAACGCAGCCGGAATCGGCAAAAATTTTTTAACTTTATTGTTTATTTATGAAGCATAACGTAAACAATTAACGTAAAAAGTGAAATTATGTATAGTTCATATCATTAGCTGCAATCCGTAAAAGTTTCAAGTTTTTACATTGTAAAAAACAAGAGAATTTAAGCATTTTCCATTAAAATTGTTTTTTTTTTATATAAACAATTATTAATAAATATAAAAAAAATTTTGTTGACTATTCGTGTATTGTTCCCGCGAATGCATATGCCTGCAAATTTTCAGTCATTTGCATTTGAAAAAAAGGCAGTCAAATTAACATCTAAAAATTTGACCCAAACGATTGAGCTAAAGAAAAGCGTTTAATTAATACGCCAAAACGAACTCTAATGTTAATTGTAGCACAGAATGTCTCTACCGGTGGTTTTTCTAAGATTACGATAAAAACACGAAATTTTTTAATTCGAGTTTTCGTTGAAGTTTTATTTCGTATCGTATTGAAATTTGACACGAATAAGCGCCGATTTTTATATAAAAAAATATATGAGCGTTCAAAATTTGAAACTTTATTGTTTATTTATGAAGCATAACGTAAATAATTAACGTAAGAAGTGAAATTATGTATAGTTCATATCATTAGCTACAATCCGTAAAAGTTTCAAGTTTTTACATTGTAAAAAACAAGAGAATTTAAGCATTTTCCATAAAAATCGTTATTTTTTATTTAAACAATTAATAAACATAAAAAAAATGTTGACTATTCGTGTATTGTTCCCGCGAATGCATATGTCTGCAAATTTTCATTTATTTGCATTGGAGAAAAGGCAGTCAAATTAATGTCTAAAGATTTGACGCAAACTATTGAACTAAATAAAAGCGTTTAAAAAAGAACGGAATAACCACATAAATAGAATGGGGAGACGCATGTGGTCAAAATAGCAACAGATAAATCACCAAAAGGTATAAGAAGTTTAGGCCGACCGCGCTAAAGATTGAAAACCGTCCATCGAGGTATCAATCTGCAAATTAACAAACAGAATTATTGCTTATAAAGAGGAAGACGGAGAAACAGTATTTTATTATAGTCTTCTATTATTTTGTTTTTACTAATATTATAAACTAAGTGATAATAATATTTTCATATATATTATTTTATATTTTATATATTATTTATTATTATTTTATTATCGGAGACAGCATTAATAAAATAATTTTATCGCCAACTGTCACTAAAGTCATTCATTATTGTACTCATTTGCCCTCATTTGCGGCAGTAAAGTAGCACTTTATTGTACTGACAGAAGAATTTTACTTTACCTGCCGCGAATAATCAAATTAACCGAGATTGAATGTAAGTGGTCGATGACAGTAATCGAATAGCGAGTATTTGAGTGGACTTAAAATTATTTACTTTAATTTTTAAAAATATTTTATGCAGTTTGCTATATTATCAGTAGTAATTGCACAAGAGCTCTAAAATTCTATATTAATTTTATAGATCGAGTGCAATTTGTTGCGATTATTTCATGAATGAAACTGTTCAAAACCAAAATTTTATTGTAATTTATTTATGTAAGTACAAATTAGTACAATTAAACACACAATTGTTATAAATATGTATTTGACGGTTGAAAGTCATCACTTTTATAGTTTTTAAAACATTTGTCATTAATGTCACTGAATGTATTTTTTCGTAGCAACGAAGGGCATCTGGCGTAATATGCTTGACGACGGGCAATTATCAAAAAAGTTATCAGTTTAATTTAGATTTCTGTAGCTTTCTATTGGTCAGAATCTCCTATGAATGAAATAATCAATTAAATTTATGTCAAAAAGTGAAATTCTGTAGTATTTTGTAATTATATTCATATAAAATAAATTAAAACTTTACCGATTTAGTAGATATAATTATTCAATATTGATAGTTATCGATTAAAAATCGAAATCGGCCATCTTGCAAGTTATCTGTCATCACTGTCATGAAATTATTTATTACGACGTCTAAAATTTGAAAAGTTCTTAAATTGTAAATTGCAAATAAGTGTTAAAATCAATATCAAATTATGTTGGCAAATATTATTTTATATCAATAAAACATATCTTAACCGATTGTCACATATACCAGCAAACGAAAAGTCAACGCAACCTTCCCAGGGACATATCTGAGCTTCTTAGAGACAATACAACTATAAACAATATCATAATACAGTTTTTAACGGAAATAGGAATAAAAGACATTTAATTGTATCACAAATTTTTCAGGTATACTTTTTGTTAGTACGTTATGTATTTACTTAATATTATAATCTCTTTTTATTTTTAATATGTATTTTTTATTGTTGTCGTTTATAACCCCAGTTGTTCGGACGACATTAAATTAGAAAAATATATATTAACGATAAAATTTTGTATGCACCACGTCAGTAAAGACTCGTTCGATAAAGAGTCACTTTACTGACTTGGTACATAAATAACTATTATTAAGTAGCTTTTTTCTTTTTTTTTGCACAAGTCAATATCCAAATGATTGATTAGCTGACTCCATAATGTGGGAATTATTAAGGTGAAAAACGAAGGAATAACATACACGTTTCATTGAACTGTACTTTGGATGTAGGTTCATAGCATTTACCTTACCGTACGCTGACCTTTTGCATCGCCATATTAAAATTTTTTTATTCAGGTATTATTTTTAGTTCACTCTATATAATTATCTTTAGAAATATTGACTAAAAGGTCTTCAACCTGTTGGGTGGCGATACAGGAGTACGCTCATGTAAGCGTATTTTCCTGATCAATCGCATTACTTTCGTCTGAATTACTTTTATTTATAAATAGCGTATTTATTATGAATAAAAAATGGTTATTGGGTAAATATTAATATGGGGAATATCTGCGTAATTGCAAGCAAAAAGGTCAACACGTTTGACCGTCGGGTTTTTATGCTTATTTTACTTTACATTGATGTCATTACAGGTAATCACTATTTTCTTAATTAATGTGGCATCGTTAACGTATTTTTGTTTACGGTTTCACATGTCGAATTGTATCAACATGTAATTGGACTTCGTAAGTCCTAGGTTTTAATCCAAACTAACCCAAAATAGAACCGGAAGTCGTTATCTCTATACATGTAAGTTCACGTCGATTGATATACGATTTCACCAATTTTATCATGTTTACTAAACTTTCGATCACAACTGTTTAAACGGAAATGGCTTCAAAACCGGAACTAAATATTCATGCTCGACTTTTCAATACGCTTGGATTGATATGTCAGAAGTACTATTTCTGCGACTATAATATGGCACTTCCGGTTAGAACTTTTTAACTGGAAATGATATGAAAACCAAAAATGTACATTTGTTCTCGTCTTGCTAAAGTAACTCCAATAATACATGCTTATACTATTTACAGTCGGAAAAATGAAAGAATACCCATGAACGAACATATAGAACACGTTGTATTTTCCTGTCACCGTGTAACAAAGAAAATTGTCCAGTGCAAGTACATGTAACAATAATTATTACATATACTTGCGCTGGCCAATTTTTTGTTTAATTCTCTCACCTTTATCATGTTTAAGCCTTTTCAATTTTAAAATATTTAACAATGTAAATTGAATTAGGTATAAATATGCCCACTGTTTGGTTCTGGGGCTGTTTACCAAGTAAAAGCGTTCACTGATGGTGGACTGATAGGTCCGAAAACGTTTTGAACACATCTATGTAATCCGTTTGGATTTTTAAGCTTTTTAAGAATGTAGAGTATTGTTAAACGTTTAAATATACGTTAAACCGCTTTGGTTTAGAAATATTGACGAAAAACGTAAAAAACTACTAATTTACCGAATTTTCCCCTCCCCTCCCCCCCCCTAAACCCGACGCTCAAAATGGTGTAATAACTTTTTAATGAACAATATTATGTGGACCATATCGAACAATTTGGTGTTGGAAGAAAACTTTAATTTGGGATGACAGGGAGGCCTTTTTTGGGCCAATTATACTATACTACCTCCGTAACTTTGCAACCGTTCGTTTTAGAAGAAATATGCGTAGAGCCTTTTTTGTTTAAAATTTAATGTAGAACATTTTTGTATTGGACATTGTTCACGATAAACCACATAGTTTTAGAAATATTGACGAAAAACCGAAAAAAAACTGCTAATTTACCAATTTATCCCCCCACATCCCCCTCAAACCCGACGCTCAAAATGGTGTAACTTTTTCCTGAAGAATATGTGGATCATATAGAACAATTTGGTGTTGAAGGATAACTTTCACTTTGGATACCTGGGTTATGCCTTTTTTGGATCAACTTTATCATACTAAAATGAGAACAATTTTTCTGTCTAAAGATTGAATTCCTAAACTAAAAAGAGATAAGTTTGCAATAGTTATAACCAATCTTCATTAGTGGAGTCGACAGAAGAAGAAGAACTTTTTTTATTATTTCATCCATGATCAAGTTGCACAATAGAGGACTCAAGGAATCCCCTTCTCTTACCCCATTGTTGTTATTGTGATATAATTTTATTCAGGTACATATTGGTTATCATTTTGTTTAATTTTAGTATTGTGTTTAATAAATTAATTCCTCTGTAGTCTGGTACGATTTGTCTCCCTGTTTAAGAAGAGGAATTAGGATGCGTGATCTCCAATATTGCGGTATTCTGTTTTCTTCTATTATTATTTGGAATAGTTTTAATACTTGGTTGGTCAAATAGTCCTCCCTACTTAGTCCGTTATTCTGTATCAAAACAATTAAAAATATTTATAAATTTTAAATACAATTTCAATATAAAGTAATATTTCATCAATAATTAAATAACTTGGTAATATAAAATCTCTTTCCGTATAGATTATAATCCCAGAAGCTGATGGAAATCGAATGAACAGTTTAGCAACAATTGAATTGTTAATTAAAAATTTAAAATTGCTATAATAACCACAATAATTATGATACATAAGAATAACTATGATTGTTGTATAAAAAGACACTGTACTACTGTACCTATCTAATGTACCTACTTTACAGAATAGAAAATGGACTAATTATTTATATGGGAAATAAGCCACAATTAAAATGAAAAAAATAATTTTATTAACGTTTCGACGCCCAAATCGGGTGCCGTTGTCAAAATACAAAATATTACTAAAATAAACTAAAGTGTTGTTGCTAAGCAAAAAAAATTCTTCTAATAATTTATTTAATCTCACTCATTTATATTGGCAATTCAGACATATATTATACATTTTAAAGTAGAAGACTTTAAAATGATATTGCCAATATTTATGAGTTGCGTTCCTGGGACGACTTACTGAAAGATAGTTCATTCGATTACATGAAATTAACCCCAACTCAAGAATATCCGTCATAAAAAATTATAGTATGTGATATGTCTTTAAAAAGACAACCAAATGCAACGACAGTAAAATTCTCGCGTTAGAGACTTCATAGTAAATCACAAGGGAAAACCAGGAAAAAACCCTGTGATACTATCCCGACATCGTAAGTATTTGGTCTTACATTAATTTACTCTCAAAAAATAATACCAAATTCTGACTTGTAACATGTTTAAATTATAAATAATATTAATAATACTAGATATATAAGTAATACTAAAATATAAAATATGTACTAGCTCGATATTATTGACTTACTAATCTTGGTATTTTCTTTCTATTGACTTCCTCTTTCAGTATGGGTAACCACATCCTACAAAGAGGAAGTCAATAGAAAGAAAATACCAAGATTAGTAAGTCAATAATATCGAGCTAGTACATATTTTATATTTTAGTATTACTTATATATCTAGTATTATTAATATTATTTATAATTTAAACATGTTACAAGTCAGAATTTGGTATTATTTTTTGAGAGTAAATTAATGTAAGACCAAATACTTACGATGTCGGGATAGTATCACAGGGTTTTTTCCTGGTTTTCCCTTGTGATTTACTATGAAGTCTCTAACGCGAGAATTTTACTGTCGTTGCATTTGGTTGTCTTTTTAAAGACATATCACATGCTATAATTTTTTATGACGGATATTCTTGAGTTGGGGTTAATTTCATGTAATCGAATGAACTATCTTTCAGTAAGTCGTCCCAGGAATGCAACTCATAAATATTGGCAATATCATTTTAAAGTCTTCTACTTTAAAATGTATAATATATGTCTGAATTGCCAATATAAATGAGTGAGATTAAATAAATTATTAGAAGAATTTTTTTTGCTTAGCAACAACACTTTAGTTTATTTTAGTAATATTTTGTATTTTGACAACGGCACCCGATTTGGGCGTCGAAACGTTAATAAAATTATTTTTTTCATTTTAATTGTGGCTTATTTCCCATATAAATAATTAATCATAAAAATGCCACAAGGAAATAGCTTCAGAACAACATTAAGAAAATGGACTATTTAAGCAACCTCAAACACAAAAAAATGAAGAAAATTGCTCTATGAGAAGCCGAGAAAATAACGAAAATAACATTTTTTAATGTATACCGATTTTGAACTTTGAGATTAAATTTTCTCCAACCTAATTTTTGATAGGAATTTTGCTATTCTTCGCAATTTTCACTCGTAATATCGATAGTTTATATTATAATAATATATGTTATGAGTATTTTAAAGATGTGAAAATTGGTGTGGAGAAAGAGGATAAAAATAAAAAGGCGATGGTTAGAAAATTGTGATCCTATTGTTTATACCTTTGCTGTAGATGCCGGTCAACTTTGACCGGCTTGTATCTAAAGAACCGCTCACCACAATTAAACGTTTTTTCTTTTAAGATAAGCGTACTGCCGCTTTTTTCCAATACCGTTTTCATGATTTAATTTAATTTAATATTTCTCGTGATATTCTATTTGTTTATAAGCCAAAGATTGTTTATAATTTTAAAATATTCCTGAGGCCGCTTAAAAAGTCCAACTTCAATTCTGTAAAGTACATTAGATAGGTACTTACAGTATATTTTATACAAAAATCATAGTTATTCTTATGTATCTTAATTATTGTGGTTATTATAGTGACTGTAAATTTTTAATTAACAATTCAATTGTTGCTAAACTGTTCATTCGATTTCCATCGGCTTCTGGAATTATAATATATACGGAAAGAGCTTTTATATTACCAATTATTTAATTATTGATAAACAATTACTTATCTAAAATTTTAGTTTAAAATTAAAGGTTTTGTTGGAAAAACCCGAATTTTCCAGGGAAAATTTTCGTCTAAGTAAATCGGGTAAAACACGAATCTATGCAGAATTTAATTACGGTGAATTTGTATTTGGGTGTTTTTGATGTAAAGTTAAAATCTTTGGAGTTATATAGCAAAAATTGAAAAAACACGATTTTCGGGCGTTATTTTGTTAATAAAAAAAGTAGCACACTATCTGCGAACTTTGCATACCTATATTATTAATATATACATTCATAAGAACGATTCCTGCCATAAAATTGCTGGTAAATAACTTTTCCTTGTATTTTGCTAATTAGCCCAGAGTAAATAGGATATCGTTCAATCTGTCCTCTCCTGGTGATTTTCTATTTGTTATTTCCCTTATAGCTTCCTTTAGCTCTCCCTCCTCAATGTTTATTTCTTCTTTTGTCGCCATTTCTGGTGTTAATTCATATCATTGTCCATATTTATCTTGGTATTCCCTAGAAGTCGTTTTCCAACTGTTAAGAAGATAAGGTACTTTAATTTAAATAAATATTTAAAATAAAAGTTAAAATTTGTATTGACATGTAATGGTACTCAACTATTTTAAATGGGAAATAAGCCACAATTTTACTAAAAAAATATTTTAATCCATAAAATAATTTTTTTAGTAAAATTGTGGCTTGTTTTTCATTTAAAATAGTTGATTACAAAAATGTCACAAGGAAATAGCTTCAGAACAACAGTAATGGTACTCGCTTTCTCATATGTCCTAAACTTCTCCAGGAATAACAAGATGGAGAATAATATACTGCGCATAAATAAAATAATTTTCAATTCATAAAACGCAATAATGGTGCTTTAAAATTACAAATAAAAGTCCACGAGGAGATAAAAGAAATATCTTCGTTGCAATATTTTTTATTAAAGCATCTAATTGTTTAGCAATGTCGCGCAGTTCCTTTGTGCTTTTCAATTATTTCCAGATAATTACGTAGACAAAAATGATGTGACTTTCCTACAAAACACGGAAGAAAAACATCTATCTCAGAAAAGTTATATAACAGACAGTGAAGGCAAAATAACAATTTTAGGTTTAATAAATACTTTTTGTCGACTGCTCGGGTAAAAATGTAATATAAGGTATCTTAATGGAGTGGATTATCCTGGTATTTAAGGGTAGCGCTCCATTGTTTCCAGTAATTATAGAAACATCATTTCTTCCCCCGATAGTTTTCAATAAATAAAATATAAACCGTGAAAGACAGTGTATGTTTCCTTTCGATTCAGAGGCGGTTTAGCACACCCAGACAACTGTTTCTCTCTCTAGACTTCTTCAGTTGGGCTACCTGAAAGAAAGCAAATTGCGAATTTAAGTAGAACTGTAGCAAGATCCCATGTAGAAAATATGAAAAGTCCAAATGCAACAATTATTAAAAATAAATAATTTTTAAATCTGAAAACTTTTTGTGGGGCTATTTTCTGGTAACATCCTTAATCTCTAACTTTTACAATTTATACGAAAAGAGACGACGAGTAAAGAAGGCGAAAAAGACTCTACAATATGCAATACAATATCCTTTTCGCCTGCTTTATTCGTCGTCTCTTATCTTATAAATTTTACAAGTCAGAGATTAAGGATGTTACCAGAAAATAGTTCCACGAAAAGTTTTCAGATTTAAATTATTATTTATTTTTAATAAATTTCCTATCTGGACTTTTTATCTTTTCTAAAACAAAAACCATATCAACATACTTCACTTCTCCCAATAATGTAATTATAAAATAGTATATTAAGTATGGAGAACGGTAAGGCTTTTATATCGATCGAAGATAATTGTTTGGAGGAGGAGCGGAGCGACGACTCCAATTATTGTCTGAGATCAGTTACCCTTAACGTTCGACATGCTTATAACGTTTTTTGCACGATTGATACCATTATAAATTATAAAATTAAACATTTTCGTCATATTGACTAGTTTCATTCATCTTATCAAGATAGATGCTTTGGTTGTTAGGTAGTAACTAGGGTGCATAACAACAATGGAGAATTGAGTTTTTATTTGGTTCTCAATAATTTTAACTACAATTTTGATTATTATAAATTAAAATATGAGCGAAAGTGAATTTGAAGAAATTGAACGGGCTTGGGAAGAAGGGTGTTCCGCAATTATTCCCGAAAAATCCAAAATCCGTTATCAAAATACCTACCAAAGTTTTAAAAAATGGTGCGAAGGCAAGAATTTAAGAATCGAAGAAAAGACTCTATTGGCATATTTCGTTCAAAGACATATGCAGTTGAAAGCTCCTTGAAGCCTCTGGGCAGAATACTCAATGATTAAATTCACCGTTTTTCTTTATGATGGCATTGATATTTCCAAGTTTTCAACTTTGATCGCGTATTTGAAGAGAAAAAATGTTGTGCAATACTAGTAATACTACTAATGTATGCGATTCTGCAGGAGTTTCTGTTAGAAGTGAAACCACAGCCCAAACAAGTGGGATTTCATTAAATAATTTAACAAATTGTACCATAAGTTTCAATATTAATAAATAATTCGTTAGTTTTCTTTATTCTTTCAAAAAATAAATTAAAATTAAGAGATTTTTTAACTCGACGGTAAGTGAATTACTTACCGTTGAGTTGGAGTACTTACCGTCGAGTTGGATTACTTACCGTCGAGTTGCTAGTAAATGTCACCTACTGACGTAAAATCTGTCACGGTAAACAGTCAAAAATGATCAATCGTGCAAAAATTAATATTTTTTTATACTGACACATCAGAATTTAAGACTAATAGTATGGTATAACTAGACCCAAACCCAGACATCCAAAGTGAAAGTTATCCTCCAACACCAAATTGTTCTATATGGTCCACATAATGTTCAGAAAAAAGTCACACCATTTTGAGCGTCGGGTTTGGGGGGGAGAGGGGGAGAAATCGGTAAATTCGTAGTTTTTTTTAAGTTTTTCGTCAATATTTCTAAAACTATGCCGTTTAGCATGAATAACCTTTTATACAAAAATGTTCTACATTAAATTTGAAATAAAAAAGGTCCTATGCATAATCCTTCTAAAATGAACGGTTCAAAAGTTACGGAGGTAGTATAGTATAATTGGTCCCAAAAAAAGGCCTAACCCAGACATCCAAAGTATAAGTTTTCCTTCAACACCAAATTGTTCTATATAGTCCACACATTGTTCAGTAAAAAGTTACACCATTTTGAGCGTCCGGTTTGGGGGGGAGATGGGGGAAAAATCGGTGAATTAGTAGTTTTTTTAAGTTTTTCGTCAATATTTCTAAAACTATGCTTTAGCAAAAACAATGTTCTATACAAAAATATTCTACGTGCAATTTAAACCAAAAAAGGTTCTATACATAATGGTTATAAAATCAACGGTTCCAGAGTTACGGAGGGTAAAAGGTGGAGGTTTTCGATACTTTTTATATTCTTTGGGCAATTTATAGAAATTTTCTTAAACAGGATTGTGTTTTGTAAATAAAATTTGCTATTTCAGTGGCCAATGATATGTTAGTGATAAGCCCTTGAAGAAACGTCAACCTCACCACCCAAAATCATCAATTGCCCAGATAATATAAAAAGTATCGAAAACCTCCACTTTTCACCTTCCCTAACTCTGGAACCGTTGATTTTATAACAAATATGTATAGGACCTTTTTTGTTTTAAATTTTATGCAGAATATTTTTGAATAGACCATGGTTTACGCTAAAGCATAGTTTTAGAAAAATTGAAGAAAAACTAAAAAAAAACACTAATTTACCGACTTCTCCCCCATCTCCCCCCCCCCCCCCAAACTGGACGCTCAAAATGGTGTATCTTTTTACTGAACAGTATGTGGACCACATAGATAGAGCAATTTGGTGTTGGAGGAAAACTTTTACTTTAGATGTCTGGGTTAGGCCTTTTTTGGACCAATTATACTATACTACCTATGTAACTTTGGAGCCGTTCATTTTATAAGGATTATGCATAGAACCTTTTTTATTGAAAATTTAGTGTAGAATATTTTTGTATAGAAGATTGTTCATGCTAAACCGCATGGTTTTAGAAATATTGGCGAAAAACCTAAAAACTACGAATTTACCGAATTCTCCTCCCTCTCCCCCCAAACCCGACGATCAAACTGGTGTGACTTTTTTCTGAACATTATGTGACCATACAGAACAATTTGGTGTTGGAGGATAACTTTCACTTTGGATGTCTGGGTTATGCCATTATTTGGATCAATTATATCATACTATAATTTCTGTTCCTGTTTCGTCAATGGAGTTCTAAAAGTTTTTCTGTCGATAGCAACGTTAAATAATTCTTTCAGATACAAGTTTGTCACTCCCTATATTTCTCAGCCGTGACTTTTTCTTTTATCTATTCCATTTTCCATCATTATGACTGTTTGTATTATGTTTTAAGCTGCTCTAAAAAACTAGCTAGACGAACAATATGAAACTTGCAATAAACTTTTAAATTCGAAAAAAATGCTATAAATCACAACAAAACATAGTTTAAAATTTAGATCAAAGAAAACAAAGTTGTGTATGTCTTTCGTTTGGCCCCTGAAGCTGGCCACTCACGATAGTGCGGTGTCGCTCGACAAGATCGTCGATATGAATTCTGCAGTACTGCAGCAGACAGGCCAGTCGCTCTGTGGTAAAATTGTACGATTTTGTTGGATTCATGGTCACACACGATCAAAATTCATGCCAATTTATTCGAATTCGAGAAATTGAACGACGCCGCAGTACTGCGAGTGGGCAGCTTAACCACGATTAAAATCAAAAGAAAATTCAAATTTTAGCAGCCAGTCCAAAACGCGCTCTCATTAGTCGTGACGTCATATCGAGAGAATTTTTAAGGCCCGCGCCATTAATTCATTACGTTTGGGATTCGTTCTGACACACAATAGTATAATACTTAAATAGCTGCTGTTTACTATATATTTCTGACTAATATTTGAGTGTTTTTGTTAAGACAATTTCTAACTAATATTTGAGTGTTTTATTAAGACAATTTTTTTAAATGAAAAAAGAGGTCCTTCCAACGGCAAGTCTAATAATTTACCCATTGTAAATATATTTATGGTGGCTACATATTCTCAAAACAGAGAAAAGTTTTGAAAAATTTGGGAATATTACAGCTGTTGTTAAAATTTACTTACAGAATAGACGCATATAAGTGAACTTCTTGAAGTTTGTTAATTTAATATGAGTAAGAACGTATGCTCAGAAGCTGCCATAAAAGCTACCACACGGTACGATAAGTTTTTGGTTTGAGTTAAAGGATGTGGCAGAATAACTGCATCAAAACTACGATGCAGGTCACTCTAAAAAAATGCGATGGGACATTTGTTTAACAAAATACTGGGGGTCTCAACATTGAAAGCAACTTCGGCCATGAGTAGGGATAAACAGTTGGAAGAAAGTAATGGTGAAATATGTGGATAAAATTTAAACCCTATTGGCTTACAGTTTAAAGTTGGATTTATATTTTGACGTAGCGTAGACGTAGACGCAACGGAGACGTAAGAAACGGACTGGAAACGTAAGAAAGTATTATGTCAATTTATAGATCGACGTAGCGGAATTTTTGTGCATGAGTAGAAAGAGTAAACAATGACAATTCTAATTCAACAACATAGCCTATAAATTATGCGAACAGTAATAAACAAACTTTGTGTTTACTACTATTATTTATTATAATATTTATCTGTTTTGTGTGTTACATGGATTAGGAAATAAACGAAGATATGCTCCTTGGTGCCGCATGCCGTGGGATTTCCAACTATTTTGTTTTATTTCCTGGTCTTTAAAATGTTTATTGGATTTACCTATCGTATAATATGTGTATATAACCCCGAATTAGGCTAATAAACAACTCATATTTATCTGAAATATTGAAATGACTCTATGATATATTTTTATTAAATGAATAACTTAACATCCATTGTATTAACAAATAATTAACAAAATTCGAATATGTTGATAAACAACTTTATCTTTACAAAATTGATGAGGGCGTGTCCACTTTGGGTGACAGAACAAAATTCTTAATTTTGATTGGCCAGACGTAAGAAACGCACTGTAAAAGATGAAAGTTGGTGAACTCTTCCGTTACGTTACGTTTCTCTTATGTTCCGTCAGGCGCTTGCGTTCATCTATAAACACGAGTACACAAAATTCGGTGTTGATCTTTTCCAGTGCGTCTCCGTTGCGTCTACGTCTATGCTACGTCAAAGTATAAATCCAACTTAACCCTAAAATCTCCAATTTTTGGCGCTTCACCTGATGCCTTATGTGAAGAATATATTGTAGCTAATTACTAAGCAACGGATAATAAACTAACTGCCAAATATTATGCACAAATATAACTCCAAATGTTTTTATTTGCTAAAAAAAGTGTTTGTTTTGTGTTGCTGATCAAGAATTTGAAAATAACTCTAATTTCAATTATACATGGGTGGACTCTGATCAAAATCATTTGGAGAGTTGGATGACAGCTGCTGAAAGTTTTTGGAAGCATAATATGTTTCCCCATTAACTAAAGTCCGTAAATAGAAAATAATATTTTTAGTTCAGTTTTCATTACAGAAAATTGCTATTTGACGTCACAGGTGTTCGCGCGCTTTGTTGATCGTTTGAAATGATTTAAATAACAGAAGGTTTAAAATTTGTTATTGTTAAGTTAGTTATTATGAGTTTTTGGGGCGTAAGAGTTTGGAAATCTTATTTTTTAACGAAACTGGCATTATTATGTAGTAAAGCAAAAATATGCCAGTTCTCTATTAAACCACTCCCTGAGAATGCTTAACCATGACATTTGTTGCCTTCCAACGCTACGCTTTGGCCAATACTAGTACTCGCCAATATAATCAGACGGAATTTCCCCCCTGGTGATAACTAGTAATCTGGCGTTGTTTAAGATAACGTTCTCGTAGCATGTCGTGCAAGCAACTGGCAGATGCTATTAAGTCGTCACAAGTTTCAGGCAAAATTGGTATTGGTACATAAAATATTCTAAACACTTGAGATAGCAAAAAAAATCGTGTTCCACTACATGTAATGTAGTTACAAATATCTTTCTGGGTAGCAGGCCTTGCAAGTCCTTAGGAATATGGCTTCATCAGAACCCTATCAAGAGCAAAAGCTTCATCACCAACTAGGGAATATGGCAAAATATCATTTGTTCCCGGTTCAGTTCCGGAAAATTGTAGAGTTGTACATTTTCTTTCCCATTTCTGACTTTTTAAATATATTACTTCCCCCTTCTCTACCTTAAGATCCAACATCAATTGCCATAAATTTGTAGTTTGAATCAGTATTATTATTATTATCTCGGTTATTTATAGCGTTTTTCGCCTTCCAGCTCCCAGTTTCTAGCTTCGTCGGTCGTTCCATTCGCCTGGGTAAAGATTCCTTTCCGACATTGCCTTCTGAATGCCGCCTAGCCAGGATTGTTTCGCTCTCCCTTTTCTTTCTTTCCCTTGGAGTCCATTTTAAAATTTGTTTTGTCAGCCTGTCGTGGTCCATTCTTTCTATAAAACCATACCAGATCAGTTGTCTTCTTTGAATTTTGTCTATGATGGTGTACTTGACTCCCATTATATTTTTGATTTGGTCAGTTTGTATTCTTTCAAGCCTGGATTTTCAGACCGAACTTCTCCAGAAGTCCATTTCCAATGCGTCGTTCCAGGGATTTAGTAAGTTGCCATGTTTCGCATCCATAGAGCACTATACTTTTAAAGATGAGTCGTTTTCTTTGATTAGATAGTTCTTTTGACCATATCTTCGAGCTTAGGCATCCAATCACCCTTTTTTCTTTCACAATCCTTTGATCTATCTCTTTTTTGGTGCGTTCACTCTTGTTGATTATTGTTACTAAATATACATATTCCTCACAGTTCTTGATTGTTTCATGTTCGTTAACTAGATCCTCTAGTTAACTAGTAGATCTTCTACTTCATTCCCGATGCATAAGTATTGCGTTTTGTTTCTACTTACAGAAAGGCCCCACTCTTCATATTATGTTTGAAATAACCGGCTCGTCATGAATTCTAAATCTTCCTTATCCGCTACTACTACGACTTGGTCATCCGCAAAATGTAGCGTATACAATGTTGTATCGTCGTTAAATTGAATTCCCTCCCTAAACAAGCACTTCTTCAATATTTTAGTGCTTCATTTAAATAGATCTTAAATAGTATTGAAGAGAGGCAGCATCCTTGTAATCCTTTTGTTAGTGGAAATTCTTCTAATAAGGTGTTGTGTAGTTTTATTTTTGATAAGTAGGTATAATATACTATTATGTATCATTTTATCAATCAAAGATAGAATAAAAATTTATTTCTTTTAATTTAACGCGGGCACATAAATTTGATACACCCTGTATATTGATTTGTAACTAGTTATTAGAAGGTAGCTTTTACGCAGTGGGTTTCTCCTTAATGAGTTTTTCCCTGAAGAATTAAAGACATTTGTAAATAAGTGAAGTGAAAGACAATTTATTTCGGATTATAATTTGAAAAAGATTGTTTGTTACGGGCAGGTAAAATCCACAGGTAATTTTAATTATTAGTTTTTAGAAAAATAAAGGTAGAGAGATTTGGAATTTTAAGTCTGTTTGTTTAAACACAAGAATTTTTGTATAATTTCCGAAAAGTGATTAGTTTGAGTAAAAGTATTGTTTGAAAGAATGCCTGGGTTTATCGAATGGAAAAGAGAAATGTTTCTGATTGGCTTGACAATTTGGAAGGGGGAAAGAGAAGTTTGAATGTTGAGACACTTTGGAAAAGAAAGAGGACATTGTGTCGCGAGAAAGACAGTCGAAAGTTTTCGCGTATAGTTCAGAAGCAAGTACTAGTGGTTGTTTGATAGTGGAGAGTAGCTGAAAAGTGGAACGAGAGACAAATCAAATTGAGAAGAAAAACCTCTTTGATTCTGTAAAGTCCAAGAGAGTAAGTTACAAGATTTATCGTTATTAAAATTATTTGTGACACCAAGTAAAAAAGATACTTGGGTCTCAGGAGATTATTATTGAGAGAAAGAGAGGAGAGAGTTTTGGAGTTTATTGAACGAGTACTGGTCAAAAGCGGCCTGGCTTGTGTTTTGGAGAAATAGTTGCTGGCATGCTGCTGGATTGATGCTGAGAACGGAGAGGGCTTTGATTGGTAGCCTAACATAATCAACAAGGAAGAGCTGTTTGGGTCAAGAGGAGACATCATTGTGTGTGAATCAAAAAGGTCAGTCAATAACTTATGTGATAGATGTTTCTTTATAATCAGAAGTTAAGATATTTGGGGAAAAGCATATGAATTAAGGTTCTAACACTTCAATAATTTAATAGGAAGTATAAGTAGTTTTGCAAATACCTAAATTTGTTTGTTTACCTTATTTTCTAAATGGTATCAGGAACAAAGAGATAAATATTTGTTTAAATTAGATTAATTATATGGTAAAAGTTTCATTTGGACAATTATGCCCACAGGATTTAATTGAGAGATTTTCAGAGCATTGCTTTTGATAATAAAAGTATTTGTATGTGCTTATTTATGATTTTTCTATTTATTTCCTTTTCCTATTTTATCCCTATAAGGATCAACTAAGAGATACTGAAGCCACGAGAAAGGATAAGTATAACCTAAGATAATTTTAGTTAATTTTTATGACAAAAAGGCACCCTGAGATTTTTTATTAATTGTTTATGTATGATTTGCGTCAATTCAATAATTAATTAAATAAATACTCAATTAAAATAAAAGTAATAGAAAGCAGATCACAACAATACATATTTTATTTTGAATCAACTAATGCTAATATGTACCACTATAAAAGTAGCGTTTATACACACTCATCGGCACAATTAACAGCCCACCTTCTATTTCTTTCAATTTGCAAAAATTATCAATCTTGTAACACATTGTATGAAAGATACTGTGAAAACTACATTTGAGGAAAAGAAAATAATAAAATTATTGAAAAAAAAACCCAAGATAAGTACAACACAGGGCCGTGCCGTGCTATGATGCGGCGAGGCAGTCGCATCAGGCGGCATTACAAGGGGGGCGGCATAATCAGTACAATCAAAAATTAAAGTGCCAGATTGTGTAAAAATGTCAGAAACTATAGAAAAACTGAAAAGTTAGAGACAATATGGCTCATGAACAAATGAAAATTTAATAAAATTGCAGAAAATCTTGATGTAATTTCCGAATTTCCAGCTGAAAAAGAAAATTCGAGTCAGGAGGAAAAGCGTTTATTTGATTACGAAAAAGCTGTGGACGAGCTCTTAACAGATGGAGCTAAATTTAAAATGAATTTGTTCATCTATATTTTAATCCGACCACTCACGGTACTGCGGTGTCGTTCGACAAAATCGTCAATTATATTAATTCTGCAGTACTGCAGCAGATAGGCTGTCTGTCTGCGGAAAAATTGTACGATTTCGTTGGATGCACGGTCACACACGATCAAAATGTTTGCCGATTAGGTTAGGTCGAATTCGACAAAATTGAATGACGCGTCAGTATCGCGAGTGGCCGGCTTTAGACATTGCCGTTAAGTGGGTGGGCGCAAAATTTGCTTGTAATGTTTTTTAAATGCATTAATTTTTTTCGAATCCTGAGAAAACTAAGTAGTATTTTTGAAAAATTTAAACGCAGAATAAAGGATTACATTACCACTGAGGGCTGAAAATCCATTAAAACCTCTATAATGTTTATTTAAACTAGTTACAGGGGTGAAAAAAAAAAGAGAAAATTGAGTCTACTTTTTAATTTCAAATGTCTTATTCAAAAGAAACCTTTGTTTATTCTAAGAGACTTTCGACCCTCGGTTTCTTTCTTTCAGTCATTCAATCAGTGTTTAAATTTTTAAAAAATATTTAATAGTTTTTTCAGGATTTGAAAAAATGATTGCATTTAAAAAGCATTGCAAGCAAATTTGCACCTATGCTCATGCTCGTAATTCTTTGATTGATCGATTTTCGCTTCTAGAAACTTATAACTTTGTAAGTGTTAAGATATTTTTTTTTTTTCATAAAACGGTGGGTATGAAAAAAAGGGAAGAAGTATTTTTGTCACAAATTAAACAAAGAATCCAAAAATTATTTTTAATTTGAAATATCTCAGTGGCGTACTATTTTTTTCTTAATTGTATGTCAAAAAAGGCACAATAACTACCTCTTATAACCCACCCAATTTAATTTGAATATCTCAACCGGTTTTAGAGCAATAAATAAATCGTCAGCTTGTAATCACAATTTCAACACCTCGTATCTCGGAAACGAAGCATTTACGTACATATTATGTTTATCGAGCAAACTGTCATTATTTTTTCAGGTAGAATTACCCATTAAAGTTTGTCATCCTTATTTAAAAACACCCTGTATAAGGGGCGGCATTTCAAAGACTTGCATCATATTGAAAATATGTACCGCACGGCTCTGGTACAACATAACACCTTGGCAAATAAAATTAACAAAGTATGCTGGCTTTGTAAGAAAATAGATATTATCCCATTTACTCCCAATATATAAAGCTCAAACACGTTTCCCTGTCCTACGCGCTTGGAAGCTCAAAGAAAAACAGATTAAGCACCCGAAGGACGCCCACACGAAATTATTATTCCAGCACGATCCTTGCCGACGTCGGCCGATCCTGGACGACGTCGTAGCATAAAACAAACGGTCGGGTTATGGATCGCAGAGCAACTGCAGCGCCGAACAAAACTGGGGTATTATCCGTCTAAGTGCAAGTGGGTTTTTGAAGAGTTTTGAGTTGATTTTGTGAATTTTTTTGTGGACTTTTTCAAAGGTCAGTATAAATAATTGTCGATAATTGAGATTTAACATCAGAATTTTTCTTTATTTAATAAAATTCGTTCAATTGGATGTCTATTTTTGGACATGTTAAAAATAGCTATGAATGGATTCGTTCATAATCTAGTTGATGGAAAACAAACTTTTTTTTAATTGGTTGGAACAACAAATAAACATCTTCTTAAATGATTATAAATGGCTACAAACAAGGGATACATTAACCATATAATTTTCTTTAATATAAATATTTATCAATCAAATTAATTTTTTGATCTCTTTTTGGTAAAGCAAGAGAAGTATTTCAAAACAATTACCAGACAAATTAATTTAGAAAAAGTAATGTTTTTTTTTCATGTCTGTTTCTTACTGATTAACTCAACTAGCGTTATGTTTAAAGATCACACAATTTTTTTTCAATCCTTAAATTTTTTCAAATTAAGGAAATTCCATAACTACTTTAGACTGTTAGTCCAGGAACCGAAGCTTTTCACAGCAATTTTTACAGAGTGGATTGATTCGCTTGAAAATTTGAGAATAAGTAATGGATAGTCCAAGGATCAAAATTTATAATGATTCCGAAAGGCGCTTTTACCATGGGGGTGGTTGCCACCCCATCTCGGGGTGGAAATTTTTTATTATATTTTGACCGGAAATATTGACAAAAACGTTCATTCTAAACAAAAAATGTTGTATACATTTTTTTTGATAAAATTAGTAGTTTTCGGTTTTATAGTTATCGAAAGTTAGTTTTATATCGAACAAATCAATGTTTTTCGATATACTCAATTACGATTCACTCAATTTTTGCCGTAAAAAAAATTTTTTTAAACCAAATTCTTGGGAATTAAATAACCTAGAATTTCACATATAAACATTTTTTGTATCTCTGATGCTAATCTTTCTATTCTGAAGAAAATTACATTTTTTACCAAACTACAAAAATTCCTATTCCTATTCGCTTTTAACTCCAGTTTTTTTAAAACTAATCATTCTAAGCCAGTTATACTTCTAGAATCTATTACTAATACATTAATAAAGAAGAATGAATAAGGCCAATGACTAAAAACACAGCAAACTTACATTAATATGCTTCTAATTGGATTTCTCCTTTTTTTCAAAAAAATATATTAATTTTTTAACTGTAACTTTTTTATTTGTTATCTTAGAAAGTTTGGTAAAAAGAAATTTTGTGGGTTTTAATAAGATCTATAAGCCTATTAATATTATTAAATATTTTACATTTTTATTAAATATTAAATAAATTAAATATATTATTAAATATTACATTCTGTAAAAATTGCGGGGTTTTGTACTATTTTAAGCTTCACTACTTGGACTATGTGGTAAACTGAATTATAATTTCTGTTTTATTATACAATATTACCAATATCTTTCAATAAAAAAATTATAAATCTCGCACATATTTGCTGACTTCTTTATATTTACACATAATGTAAACCAGGGGTTTCCAACAGGCGGCCCGCGGGCCAAACGCTGCCCGCGAGGCACATTTTTGCGGCCCGCGAGTGTACTTAAAAACTAAGAAATAGGAAGATTCAATAAAATCCTATATAAAAGGTATATATTTAAAATCCCTAAAAAGGGCGACATCGCGAAACTAGTGTTCGATTGGTTGACCAATCATCATCAGTGCTTACGTGAGGTTTACATGCTAACCACCAAGATATAGTTTTACAAAAATATATGGGTCAAAGCCGTTTTCAAGTAATCCGTTAAGGAAACATCGGTAAAAAATACTATCTTAACCATGTATGTTTAAAATATTTCATTAATAGGCCTCAGGGTACATCTGTTAACATCCTTGTAACATCTATTAATGAAATATTTTAAACATCCATGCTTAAGATAGCATTTTTAACCGATGTTTCCTTGACGGATTACTTGTAAAGGGCTTTGACCCACCTATTTTTGTAAAACTATATCTTGGTGGTTAGCATATAAACTTCACGTAAGCACTGATGATGATTGGTCAACCAATCGAAACCTAGTTCTGTGATGTAGCCCTTTTTAGGGATTTTAAATAAAGGACTTTAATTTAATTTTTATAAAACCTTTTATAAAGGGTTTTATTGTTTTTTGTATTACATGGTATACAGCCAACTACAGGAAAACTTTTTCCTTGTGGATTTGGAGAAAATAGGATACATACTATTTCGTATAATGACAACAGCGGGACTCAGGAAACTAATCTCGCTCCTCTTTACTCTCGGAATAATATATGTACATTTTTAGTTTGATTTGTTTACACAAACCTAATAACCTGTTATTAAATTGCGACCCGCACCCAGACCAAAAGTTATTAGTTTGGCCCTCAATACCTTGTAAATTGGATACCCCTGATGTAAAGGACCCGATTTAAGGTCGATCTGCACCGATCTATTTAATGGATAAAAATTATTGAATATGTAATTTAGTAAGTTAACAATGATAAAAACAAGGGGTGTCCGATTTAATTTGGTTCTGACTGTAATTAATTAATAATTCAAACATAACTTATTTTTTGTACATTAAAAAACATGTTGACACCGGCTGCTATTTTTTAATATTTATAGATCATTCTAAACAAAAAAGATTTTTTGTACTTTTTCTCTTAAGGGGCTACATCAGCAAGGCATCAATATTTCTTTTTTTCGAAAGTTCTGCGAACTTTTAACAGTGCAGCAACAGTACGTCGGCAGTACGTAACACTATACTATCAAAACCAAAGGCACAGTATTGTGATAATAATAATTAGTATGGTTCAAGTGGAAATCGGTGGAACTGCTCATTTTATCAATGAAATTCGATATGTCTCAGACACTCCAGAAGCCGCTAGCGATAAAATGTTTTAACATCGCATTAATCATTGTAAATTAGTGGACGGATATTAGTACAGTGAAAATAATAAGACAAGAACTGGACGATAATAATTATAAAGAATAAATTTTAAAGATTTTTCTACTTTAATGACAAAAAAAGCAAGCTCATTAGCAGAAACCGATTGAAAATTATTTTGCACATCATATTTGAAACATTATTTTTGGTTGAAAAATCTCATTTTTGTTGGCACAAAAATATAGTAATTTGTCTGGACTAAATTACAGTTCTGTTTATCTTAAAAGGGACATGTTACTATCAACATTCACACA
Source organism: Diabrotica virgifera virgifera (assembly GCF_917563875.1). Classification (NCBI taxonomy): domain Eukaryota; kingdom Metazoa; phylum Arthropoda; class Insecta; order Coleoptera; family Chrysomelidae; genus Diabrotica; species Diabrotica virgifera. The sequence continues at coordinate 159,672,856 of NC_065448.1, read as the reverse complement.
GTGCCAAACTTAATTTTGTTATTTTGGGTGTAAATTTTTTCCACCGATCTCCGAGGGACAATACCCTCATCGGCGAAGTAAATGTTGCCAAGTCAGTCTAGTTCGATTTCTTGTTATAGATAATCAATTTTAATAATTCCAATGTGTTACAAAAATCTAGGTATGGGAAAAAAAGTTTATTTGAAGAAAATGTAATTTTTATTCTTCCTAATGGCGGTTCAGGCTCGTTTTTTTTTAATGGTTTATTTAATTATAGAGTAATTTCCACATACATAGTAATGTATTTCTCTAATTGGGCTCTGTTCCGCCATTTTTTACTATATTATGGATATATGCGCCAAATATCTCAACAAGATATTTAGAATTGAAGTTGCAATATTGGAACGCCCTTTTCGGGCGCTGATGTTAATCGTTTGATGTTGATCGTTTTCGATATATATATACAATATAAAACTAAAAAATAATGAATGATGACGATCTTGACGACCAAAAACAGTAAAAAATATTATTCTTGTAATCATCAAGTACCTAAACTCAAGTTAAAACCTTCTTCTATCAGGTTCTGATAAGAATTTTTTCCATGTTTTATTTTAACATAATATTTATTTAGTTAAATTGTTAATCAGGAAGGTTTCTTATCGAAATACGGGCGATCGGGTTCCAATAACAACTAAAAAACAGTATTTTAAAATGAAATAATTCCAAAATTCTTATTAAAACTAATAGAATATGGTTTTAACTTGGATTTAGATACTTCGTAATTAAAAAATGATATGTTTTATTTATGCTTTTGAGACTTGAACTTCGTCATCTTTCGTTCTTTTTTCAGTTTTAAATTGCTTATAACTCAAAAACGATCAGCATAAGGGAAAAATTATATTACAAAAGACCTTTTTTTGTTTAGAATAATCCAAAACATCTAAAATAATATCTGCCCGGGCCGTTTTTTCAATTATTAAGAAAATTAGTTTTTAATTATTAATTAATTATAGTCAGAAAAAAAATTAAATCGGACACCTCTTGTTTTTTAGAATTGTTAACATACTAAATTACATATCCAATAATTTCTATCAATTAAACAGACCATTCTCGATCGACTTTATACCGTATATTTATAACTAATCGAAGCAATTTATATGTGGAAAGCTTATTCGGCTACAAATTTTGTTATTTTTGTGGAAAAGCGGATACTGTTATAATTTTGACTTTTATACTGGCAAAACAAATGCTAAAATTGATCGCAAATATTTGACCTTAGACCTTAGGATCAAGAGTCGTACCTACTTGATAAGTTAGATGGCATTTATATTTATGAACCTGCAGGCCACTGGGTATTTTTTAATAATTCATTTACCAGCAGAGATTTGTTAATTAATCTACAAAAATGTTGGATACCGAACACCAGGAACCTTGCGGAAAGTAGATTAGCGAAGTGACCTATACAAGATATAAAAACCTTGGTAAAACAGCTCGTAGATCATATGAGTTTCGAAGTGATGTAAATGAAGAAATACTTTTTGTAAAATGGAACGATAATAAGTGTGTTACTATATCTAATTTTGATAATATGTTTCTGCAACCCATCTTCAAACGAAAACCTTTATTTCTTAACCGCTTAGTATATATTATTGTAATACGTTCATAGGAGTCATGGATCAAGATTACTATTTGTTAGAAAATATAATGTTGGCCAATATTCACACGACTGATTGATATGGCATTATAGACCAGGACGGATCTGTGAAAAAACGTCTTATTTTGGATGTGCGAGGTGGCATTCGGATTTTTGCAGATAAAGTTAGGTGACAACGTCAACAATAATAATTGACTTATGCTTCATCTCAAATTTACCCGGAACATTAATAAAAAATTAGAATATTTAAAAATTTCGGAAAACATCAATTTTTTTCTACTTTCTTTGCTTATAACTTTAAAACGATTCATTTTGGAACAAAGTCGTTCGGAAATAAAATTAATATAATTGAATTTTTTTATGATAAACGATTGGTTAAGAATGTCTTAAATTATTACCCTTTCTGCAAAATAGCAATAAATACCAAATAAGGGGGCAAAATAAGCCTGTTTTTATTCCATATTTTTCAACCTCTTTGGTTGCACTTAGAACTTTCGTAATTCGCTTAGAAAATTCTAACAACATACTTAAATTGTTCACCACATTTCATTAAAGTCGACCTGATAGATTTTGCAGAATAATTTTGCAATCTAAATTTTTTTAAAAAAGTTAAAATTTTTTAAAGATTTTTTGAAGGAAAAGTAGACAATTTAGAAGTTTGCTAATTTTTTTACATATTTTTTACATATAATATCTACCTATCTCATACACTTTACACAATTAAAATCGAGTTATTTAACCGGCCTCAGTACTGTTTTAAAGTTATAAACAATTTTTGGCTTATAAACAAATACAGTGAGGACGTTTAAGTTGGCATAAATTCATTTTCTCGAGAATTGAGGTAAATCCCGAAATAGGTCGATTTTTGTTTTTAAATTCTAATTTTTTGGTAATATGTCATACTAGTGACGTCATACATCTGAGCGTAATGACGTAATCGATGATTTATTTAAACGAGAATAGGTGCCGTGTGATAGCTCAATCAAAAGTCTATTCAATTTTGTATTCACCAATATAAACGTTAACATAATTATTTATACAGGTATTGAATTAAAAGAAAATTTTGAATTAAATTAATTCCAATATTTACATTACATCAACACACCCAGATGGATGACGTCAATGGCAGGATATTTATGCCAAAAAATTATAATTTAAATATAAAAATCAATCTGTTTCGGGATTTATCTCCAGAGTCGCCCATTCTCAAAAAATGAATTTATTCCAACTCAAACGTCCTCACTGTATTTGTTTATAAGCCAAAACATTGTTTATAACTTTAAAACAGTGCTAAGACCGTTTAAATAATCCGATTTTAATTCGGTAAAGTGTATTAGATAGACAGAGAACCTCTTTATATGAAAAAAAAAATTAGCAAACTTCTAAATGGTCTACTTTTTGTTCAGAAATATTTTAAAAAATTTGAACTTTAAAAAAAAAATTAGATTGCAAAATTATTATGCAAAATCTATTAGCATGATTTTAATGAAACATGGTGGACGGTTTAAGTATCTTATAAGAATGTTCTGAGTGAATTATGAAGCTCCTATGTGCAACCAAAGTGGTTGAAAAACATTGAATAAAACAGTCTTTTTTGTCCCCTTATTTTCTATTTATTGCTATTTTGCAGAAAAGGTAATAATTTAAGACATTTTAAACTAGTCGTATATTATACAAAATTTAATTATCTTTAGTTTCTTTCCCTAGAACTTTTTTCCAAAATGAATCGTTTTAAAGTTATAAGCAATGAAAATAGAAAAAAATCGATATTTTTCAAAATTTTTAAATATATAAATTTAAAAAACAAAAAACAAAAGATGCAAATCTTTGAACACACTCAGTGATCAAAAGATCCAAAGTTGGTTTACCGATCAATCGTAACAAAATCAAACAAATGAAATAGAGAATGTGGAAAAATCCTCTTACGAATAACTCACACATCCACTATTTCGGGCTGGAAAAATTTTTTCGAATAGAATCAAAGATCCAAACACCAGTTCTTAGAAATGTGTTTCGCCCTCTTCAACCTCTCTGGGCTCATCAGTAAAGATGAGAGGTTGAATATCTTCAGACACATTCCATCAAAAAACAACATTCGAGACATAGACATAGCAGGAGCGTAAATCTACGCCTAATCTGACAATGACAGTCTCAAGTTTTAATTCCCTAATTACTTAAAGTAAAATATATGTTTAAAAAACAAAAAACAAAAGATGTAAATCTTTGAACACACTCAGTGATCAAAAGATCCAAAGTTGGTTTACCGACCAATCGTAACAAAATCAATTTAATAACTCAAAAACTAGTTTTTGAGTTATTGATGAAAAATAGGTTTAAAACATGCATTTTTTTCAAGAAAAATTAAAATTTTTGATTTTCAATAACTCAAAAAGTTTTGATTTATTTTAATAACTTTATATAACAAATTTTGCTTAGAATTTGTCCCTCTATCGAATTATGGGGTTATTTTTAATAAAATAATTTTCACCCACGAGAAGGGGTGGCATCCACCATAGGGTAAAAGCGCAAGTTGGCACCATGTCACCTTTGTTCCTTGAGATATCGTCTAATCACTCACCAATTTTCATGCAAATCGATGGAGGTTCAACGAAATCGGAGGTAATACCTCATATCCAACTTCAGTGACTCCACTAGAACTAGTTATTAATATCACATAATTTTTAATTTTGCAATTAATATTATTTAACATATTATTTAGCTAATATTTATCTCCTTTATGCTGTGGACTGTGGGCGTTTATATCAAAGACTGAGGATTATTCTGACAAATATCTGTCTATCAACCTTTGGTTTAAAATTATTTGTTCTTTCTGTTGTTAATCCATTGCGCAATATTCTTACGATACGTTATTTTTCTACGCCCTATCACATGTTTTTGATATTCTATATCGCGTCTGAACGAAGAACTCTCATTAGCATATAGAATATTATTCACGTTGACTCCATTTATTTTTTGCTTTCTTACATTTCTATCAAGGCCACCAGAAATATCTATCTCAGAAATTTTTTTATAAAAGAGAGGAAAAAGGACGGTATACCAGGTTGATAAATTATAGTGCCTAGACTATGCATAATTATGGTAATTGGTAAACCAAGCAACACAATGGGGGTTTAAGATGCTTTGAACTTTTAAAAGGGTCCCAGGACTATGCGAATTTTATATGACATATCACGTATTTAATTAGGAGTTAAGTTGGTCCTTATAACGTACAAATTTTCAACAATAGAAGATAAAAATGGAGATTATTTTTATTACTTCACCATCACTTTAAGAGGGTATTAGGCCATAATGAAGACACCATATTTGTGTACCTTATCACAGCCCTACTTATGTTGCAGCACTTTCAGAAAAGAATTTTGTATTCTTATATAAATTTTGTATATTTTTGTATATTTTCCATAATTTTCTAACATTTTTGTTTAAGCCAATATTTTAAATAAACTGCTCGTCAAAAGTTAGGGATATAGAAAATTATGCTGATTTTCATAGTTGATTTTTCGCGAACAGACGGATTCCGATATTTTTTTATATTTTAGATTTTTCTTTATAGGTCTGGATCCCGCGTATGAAAAAAATTTGATTAATAGCAAGCTGAAAATTTGTTAATAGCTTAAGGGTGTCTAGTCGGATAAACTTTGATATATGGGAACACTGTAACAGGGGCAGTTTTAATTGTGGAACAGGTTAAAAATTTGGAGCGGTCAGACCACGAAAACGGCACATTTATTTTGTCCTACAGAACAGACTTAAACTCTCCGAACAAACAGAGATTAAACTCTCATGCAAAAATCAGACTGCTATTTATCACCTGTCATAATTCCTGTCATTTGACATATTCTACATGTTCCACTCATTAAAACGCCCATTTGGTGATAAATAGCAGTCTGATTTTTGCATGAGAGTTTAATCTCTCTTCAGAGAGTTTAAGTCTGTTCTGTTTAACAAAATACATGTGCCGTTTTCGTGGTCTGACCGTTTCAAATTTTTAACCCGTTCCACAATTAAAACCCTGTTCCAGTGTTCCCATATATCAAAGTTTGTCCGACTAGACGCCCTTAAGCTATTAACAAATTTTCATCTTGCTATTAATTAAATTTTTTTTTCATACGCAGGATCCAGACCTATTAGTATTTACACAATTGTGAAAAGGTTTACTCAAACTTATTTTTTGTACTTATACCGGGTGGAAGAAAAGAAATGTTTTTCTTATGTTGAGTTTGAGAGACCCTGTAGGGAGAACGAGGTAGAAATGTGAGTATACATCAGAATCGTATCGTAGTCTTACATTTTGTGAACATGTTGTTGTTTGAATGTCCCCTATATCTTTAGAAACAAAAAAATAGACAGATTTGTAATTTAACATGTGTTTTAACCGAAACAAAATTTGAGACACCTTGTAGGGAGAAAAAGGCAAAAAGGTGAGTAGACCTAGATATTATGTTGTAGTCTCGTATTTTCTGAATATTTTTTTTTTAATTTCTCCGATATCTTCAATAACAAAGAAACTAGACTTATTAATATGTATTTCTATGTTTCACACGTGTGATGTGATGCATGTAGTCAGTTAAAACACATATTAAAGAATAATACCGTCTAGTTTCTTTGTTATTAAAGATATTAGAGAAACTAAAAAAATAAAACATTCACAAAATATCAGACTACAACATATATCGAGGTATACTCACCTTTGTGCCTTTTTCTTCCTACAAGGTGTTTCAAACTTTTGTTTCGAGTAAAACACATGTGAAAATACAAAACCGTCTATTTTTTTTGTTTTTAAAGATATCTGGGACATTCAAAAAAGAAAATGTTCACAAAACATAAGATTACAATACAATTTCGATGTATACTCACATTTGTACCTCGTCCTCCCTACAGGGCGTCTCAAACTTAACATAAGAAAAACATTTCTTTTCTTCCACCCGGTATAAGTACAAAAAAAAGTTTGAGTAAACCTTTGCATAATTGTGTAAATACTAAAGAAAAATCTAAAATAATAAAAAAAATTAGCGGAATCCGTTAATCTGTTCACGAAAAAATCTACTAAGAAAATTCAGCAAGATTTTCTATATCCCTAACTTTTGATGAGCAGTTTATTCCCATCAGAGTTATATGGGAGGATTCATATATGTTCATTAAAGGGTTGGTATTTGTATATATACTGTGGATCGAAATCCACAGTATAAATAGGTATTTTTGGTGATCCAAACATTTTTGATCTATTATTTAAAGGATCAACTTAGCTTCTGTAATCCCCTGCTGTCTCTGAATTTAGACTGTTGATATTCTGAGCCTCGTCGAACTTTTATCGATTTGATTATGTATAATTCTGAAGAGGATTTTCCAGACGTGGCTCGTAAGGCTTATTACTATGTATTCATAACACGATTTAGGATTTGTACCTTTTTGGTATTGAAATAAGAGTATATTTTAATCAGTCTAATGGAAAGAAGACTACGATGCCCGAAGGAGGCACTGAAGTACTAACGAGGCACGGCAATAATTTAATGTTTTTTATCTGTAGAGTGATTGACAGAAAAGAGAAAAAGTCTTACTCTTCTGTTAACTCTTTTATTTTAAATAAAAAAAAGAATGTGTGTGTACTTTGTACGCACGTAAGAAGATATTCTTCTATTTTATAGGTAATTTAAACGAAGTAAATATACTTAACAGGTTATTTGTATTTTATTTAAAAATTAAACTTTCTTATCTACCACTTTCAAAAAATTTTTATTAAAACAACCAAAAATAAAAAAAAATATGAATCGCCCAGGATTCTATCCTGCGTCCTTCCAATCTCGGACCTAACGCCCTACCAACTACTCCAGCGAGGTCCTTTTAATTGACATGTAAGTTTCGGATATAATTACACAACACGGCGACAGATAGTGTAAAAATATTATGCCTACATAATATTTTATTATTTTACTACAGAGAAACACAAATCCAAAAACACAAAAATTATAATAAATAATACATTTATTAAAAACACTAATATATTCTTTTGATGACTTATTTGCGCGGTTACAGATACATACATACCTATCTTGAAAGATTAGCAAGGAACTACATACTGTCTGTGTGCGCAGGTGCGCAGATTTATGTACAATTTTACCCTCAATCGAATCGCGCCTAAAGAAGAATATCTTCAAAAATTCGATCATGTCGATTTTTAATCCTAAATTTACAAGCGATATGCCATACTTACAAGCGATATGCCTGGAAGATCACACCTATTTTTAGGATAACATAATCCGCACACATGGGTATCAGATACCCAATGATTTTTTATGAAGAAATAAAAAAAAGTAAACATTTCATGATTTCCAGAGACTGTTTAATCACTATTGAATACACAAGAAGGATTAAGTCATTCATTTTATTTTCTCTCTGTTTATTGTAGTAATACAAAAGAAAAAATATATAAAAATAGTTAAAAACTATTTTCTAAAAAACCAGAAACATAGTTCAAAATATTTAACCTCAGTTTAACAATAAAATGGTCTTTCTAACCAAAAAAAACCTTTTGATTATAGAGCTCATATTCACTCTTAGCCAGGTATTTGAATTTCACTCATTTTGGTGACTACATTCATAACACAGTTTAGCTTTATGCTCCATGCAGAATGCTTTGTGGCTAGCCCAGCATACCTACATATTTTGTTTTTTTATGTCTTTCTTTGAAGATATAACACCTAGCTGCTTTACTGATCTTGTGGGATGTTGTGTTGGTAGGTCTTTAACTTGAAGGCACACTTGATCACAAACCTCACACATGGGTGCTACATACCCTAGCCTGTATTCACTAAATTTTTGTGATTGGAAATATTGCTCAAAACGAGACTACACACACGTTCTTGGTAGACTACAGACTGAATTTGTATGAAGCGGCATTACCATCGAAATGGGATTCAGCATGCTACATTCAGTTAAGTGTCTCGATGGGTATCTCACACCCAAGTATTAGCTTCCATTAAAACGTGTTTTGTAAGAGATTCTTAGAACACCATCAATCTCCACTGCGTACCTTCAAGTAGTTTGTAATTGTACCGCCTGCTCCCAACAGCTGAAGTTTTGTTTTACTATGGTTTAGTCTTTGAGGTACGTTGACGTAAAATTTTATTGCGGTGTATCACGCAGTGATTTATGTGAGTGTTTACATTTCAATGGTTAAAAGCAATCCAGACAGTATGCATTCGCTATTAGTATAGCAGCAAGGTCATCCAGTTGTTCTACTTTTAAGTTATTTTAACATTATTTTACTATTTTTGTTAACAATACTAGTTTTTTTGTAATTCAGTTTATAAAGGGTTTCTTTAAGAGCCTCCACAATTTTTTAATATTATGCATGCGTTCATAATTTTATTTAAAAAGTAAGTTTATTTTAATTGAAGCAGTATTTTATTCTACAGCAGTGCGAAGAAGCATTCGGTAGTTGATGTAAAAAAACAAATACAGTGATATAAGACAAATTCATATAGAAAACAAAGGAGATATGCGCTATTATATAGGGTGAGGCAGATAAAGGGCCTATTAGAAATATCTCAAGAACTAAAGGTAACTGAATTATGAAAATTGGAATAATGGGGTTTTGAAGACTGATCTTTTTAATGAAAATATTTTCATCTACTTGGTGCTTTCGGTTATACCGGAAGTTGCTTATAACTTCGTTTTTTTAAATGGGACACCCTGTATATTTTGACATTTTTGGATTCCCCTCAATTTCTTCTTTCTTAAAATATAATGTTTTGTAACATTATATAGGGTAGGTTAAAAGATAATTACGTTTTCTTATTAATTTCGTAGCAATATTCACACCCTGTAGGATTGTAGTAGTTTGACATAGTAAACTCTATTTATGTTCAAATGATTTTCAGTATAGTGTACTATTGTTAGCAATTATTAGCATAGCTAAATTTTTAATTTTAGTATACAGGTTGGGTCTAAACTCGGAATGAGTATTTTCTGAGTTTTCTCAAATGGAACACCCTATATTTTAGTATTGTAATGAAATGATATTTCATGGTACTTTTTTATTTCTTAAGCATTCCCTATACCTAACTGCTTTAATTTGTTGTTAATTGTTAATCGCACCAACAATCTTATCTTCGATGGTATTTTGACAGTTCAACCATTATTGGCAATTTTAAGTATCACTCTAGATTAATATGTATTTAGTTCCAAAAATTATTTGTGACTGAATATTTTCACGGCCAACCTAATACAATTTCACATATTTTGTGTTGCAATTAATGTTTTGCTTGAATCACCAATAACTCACAAATTAAAGCAGTTAGGTATAGGGAGTGCTTAAGTAATTAAAATGTACGATAAAACAACATTTCATTACAATACTAAAATACAGGGTGTTCCATTTAAGAAAACTCAGAAAATACTCATTCCGTGTTTCTACTGTACTCAACCCTGTACACTAAAACGAAAAATTTAGCTATACTAATTAATGGTAACAATAGAAGACTATATTAGAAATCATTTGAAGATAAATAGAGTTTATTATGTCAAACTACTACAAGCCTACAGGGTGTGAATATTGCTACGAAATTAATAAGAAAATGTAATTATCTTTTAACCTACCCTGTATAATATTACAAAACCTTATATTTAAAGAAAGAAGAAATCGAGGAGAATCAAAAAATGTAAAAATATACAGGGTGTCCTATTTAAAAAAACGAAGTTACAATCAACTTCCAGTATAACCGGAAGTAGCAAAAAGACCAAAATATTTTTATTAAATAGCTCACACCTCAAAACCCCTGTATAACAATTTTCATGATTTTCTTACTTTTAGTTCTCGAGATATTTCTAATAGGCCCTTTATCTGCCTCACCCTGTATACAGCATGTCAGAATCTACGTCCTGAAACATCCACGTCAGTAGTTAAGGTTTAAACTTGTTCTTAAAGTTTCGGTATTTCGACGATCCTCCATTGCGAGAGAGCTTAAATTATTTTTTTTTACAATCACTTGATAAAGAAGACTTTTTCTCTTGTCAATGGCAACGAAAAGTTGACGTTTACTGAGTACCGTCACTTTATCGCTCTAGCGCGTAAAGTTTGATTTTACGCTCGTCGTCCGTACCAGCCGTACAACCATACAATACAAACACATTGAACTCAGGGGCGTAACAGAGGCCCCCGCAGCGTGAAGTTTGCAGGGGAGCCCCGATCGACCAGGGGCCCATCTTGTCGTCTGATATTATGAAAAAATCTGTTACAGGCACATATTATATGATTTTACTTTTTCTGTTTAAATTTAAAAACGTAAATTTCTAAATAGGCGTATTCGGCAAGTGGATCATCTCATATCTAGAAACTTAATCATTTCCGGTCTCACGAACTTTTATGGTGACGACAATAAACTATAATGATTTGTACGTGACTATTGAAAGATTTAAGAATTTCAATTTGCCGAATTTTAGAACAATATTTCTAAATCTAGAAATGTGTTTTCTCTCTAATCTTTACCTACGTTTAGTATTTCGATACAATCATCCAGAGGTGTAACAGAGGCCCCCACAGCATGAAGCTTACGGGGGGCCCAATATGTCAAGGGCACCATCTTGTCGTCAAATATATGTAAAAATGAGCTGTTATATTATTTGCAGACATACGTTTTTTAATCAGTGCAGTGTTGAAAATGAAGTTGTCCATCCGAATTAATAAAATTGTAGATATATTCGATGATAGTACATAGTGCACAAAGAAAATTGTTCATCTCATAGAATAGTACATGTACTAATGTAATCATTTAGTAATTTTTGTTCTATTTTATTCTATACCAATAAAGATGAATAAACAATGCATGAATACACCAATCGCTCAGTAAATGACAGTTTTGAAGTGAAATTATTATCAGGGCCACGACGGACGTATTTGCTTGACAATTTGGATTTAGGTTCTAATTACACTCCACTTCAAAGTTGGACTTATGCCGTTGGTTGCTTTTACTTCGGGGGTGACACCCCTCGTTGGGGTGAAAAACATACATTTAATAGTCCGGAAATGCATAAATTGATTAATTATAAGCAACTTTTGTTCTATAGAGTTTCTTTATTTATGTTAATACTTTTCAAGTCATTTGCGAATGAAAATTTTTATTTTTTAACAAAAAAACAACGTTTTCAGACGAGCCTTTCGCAAATAACTCAAAAATAAGTATTTATCGAATTAAGTATTAGATATCGAAAAAATATCTGTAGCAAAAATGTAGCTTATAAGATAAGATACAAAAAAATGGTGTACTTATTCATGAAGTCTATCGACACAGTAAAAGCACAGTTGAAGCTCATAAAAAATTATTCTTATTCGTCCAATTCCAAATCGAATATTTCAACCTTGAATTACCAAAAAATGAAGCACTTTACGGGAAAACCTCATTAAAACTTTTTTTAAATACTTCAAACAGCTTTATTTTTATTTTTTATAAAAGTTTCTAGCGCTATTAAAACCATACGACTTACGCTCAAATAAAGTTGGCCCCTTTTTTTGGTGACACAATCGTGAAAATCTGCCCCTATTTCGCACCCCAAATAAAATTTATCGTTAGCGTTTTACCATTTACTTTAAATATTTATTATTTATATGATCTGTAAGTTTGACCGGTTCGAAGTTCTCATTTTTGAAAAAATTGTTTTCATAGTAAAAAAAGTTTTTTTTTAGAAAAATGCCTTTTTTCAAAAGAACTTAAAAAGTAAGTATTAGTGATAAGAAAAATCTCAAAGAGTAAAGAAATGTAGGTCTTGCTTTTATAAATATTTTGACTTTATTTTGTTTTTCTGTAAGACAAAAGTTGGTTAAGGTATGGCTGTTTAAAATTTGCATATACTCGTGATTAGTGACTCCATTTAAAACCCTTTTAAAAATAAGCACTTTGAACCAGTGAAACTTACAAGTCATATAAAAAAGTTAAATAATTTGTAAGGCTATAATGATAAGTTTCATTTGGGGTGCTAAATAGGGGGAGATTTTCACAATTTTTTTACCAAAAAATGGGATTATCTGTATTTTGAGCGTAACTCGCTTAGTTTTGATGCTAGAAACTTTTATAAAAAATAAAGCTTCTTTTAAACACTTTAAAAAAGTTCTAATGAGTTTCCCCGAAAAGTATTTCATTTTTTGGTTATTTGACGTCCGAAAAGTATTTCATTTTTTGGTTATTTGACGTTGAAATATTCGATTTGGAATTTGACGAATAAGAAAAACTTTTCATGAGCTTCAACTTTTCTTTTATTGGGTCGATAGACTTCATTTTGTTTCATTTTTTTATAAGCTAGATACATTTTTGCTAACAATATTCTGTTCGATCAAATACTTACTCTGAACTATTTGCGAAAAATCGCCTAAAAACGTGTTTTTTTTTTGTTGAACAATAAACATTTTACTCATAAATAACTCGAAAAGTCTTGAGTTTACCACTTCGGTGGTGACACTGAAAATTACACGGTATCGCCATATTTTACGTTCATTTACTGGGCTGTAACACATATAGGTATTTGTTACACATGTCGCATTTAGTAACTTTTTAAAGAGGGCCCCATTTCCAATTCTGCGGGGGGGGCGCCAACGGAGTTTGTTACGCCACTGCATTGTACATTCAAACTGAAAGGTATAAAAGTTAATGTTATGACATTATAATGACAGATATAAAATAGTAGTTACAATAAAGTTAATGATTTAAAAATACTTTCATTTTATTAAGTGATTGTAGAAAAAACATTGTATGTATTACAAGCGCAAAGTGACATTATTTCTTTCGAGTAATTACAGCTCTCCGCTACGCGTCGAGCGGTAACTTTTACTCTCAAACAATAATGCATTACTTTTCGCTCTTAATACATAAATAACTACTAATCTTCACTTAAAATTTTATAAATTTTATTTCGTATCTCTATTTGTAGCTTTAGTTTAAAAATATGTATATTAAAACGGAGTTAGAATGTCCGACCCTAAAAAATAAAACAGTATATAGTTTAACGCTATATTACATAACGCTACGTACATAAAATGTAGCTACCGCATTAAAAAAATGCAGTTGATGATTCTAAACTTTTTAATATGGATAATATAATGTATTTAAACAAAATATAATAATAAGTTAACATCCACAAATTATAACTGTGACAAAGATTTCTTAAAATACAAAGAACAAAAAGAATAAGGCAATTAATGCATTTATCACAACTAGAGAACTCTAAGGGAGATGGTAGATTCTTTAAATAATATCCCCTGGCTTTTCTGAAACACCCCACCTGACGAATCTGTAGAAACATCATTAAGAATATAATATCAATTCTAGATTCTTACCACACTGCATCTACAACTTGTGTAATGTGTAAGCTTTAAAAAAAAATTATAAGTAAATGTTTATTGCGGTGTCTGGAAGAAAATTTCCAACTAATTAATGAAAAATCTGGATTTCGTTCCTTAAAATTAGCCCTAATTTGTCCATTTGGTTTTGCGCCTCTGCTACCCAATTAGTCACAATTCTTTTTAAGATTGTCAGTCCATCGCGTTGGGGTCTTTCCCGGCTTCGCTTGTCTGCCCGTATTCTCAAGTCCAGCAATTTTTTTATCCCCCGGTCGTCTTACATTCTTGCAACATGTTTCCTTTTTTACCTTGTAATACGTGCAATACGTTCGATAATGTCTTCCACTCCAATTAGTCTACAACTAACTTCCTCGTTTCTTAGTCTCTTACTCAAAGTTATTCAGTGGCGGATCCAGAGGGTGGGTCACGGGGCCATGACCCACCCCGTTCAAACTAACATAAATATCAATTCAATAATCCTAAAAAAAGAAAAACAGAGAGCTGTCAAACAAAAAAAAATTAGGCCCATCCAAAAAATAATTGAATACCCACTTATCCTAGGAGTGGTAAGACAAAGTGACCTTTCATCAGAGATTAGTAATTAAATCACCCTCAAGATCCATGATCCCCAAAAAAATTTCTGGATCCGCCACTAAAGTTATTACAAGCATTCTCTCCATTTTACGTTGTTTCCTCAATCACTCCGCTAATGTTTTTGTGAGAGGTTTTTGCTCCGAATGTGAAGACTGATAAAACGCACGGGAATATTTGTTTTAAACACGTCTCTCCCTACCTAAACTTATGTACTCTTCTGAGAAGCTCAGATGGTTGGTTATATCGCAATAATCTTATTTTGTAACCCAGATACACATATCTTGTCATAATATATATATATATATATATATATATATATATATATATATATATATATATATATATATATATATATATATATATATATATATATATATGAATTGGATATGGGCAATTTATCGATTTCTCTTAGCTTATTGCCTAATTTCTATTAGGCTCAATAGATTGGAAGCATTTGAGATGTGGACGTATCGAAGAATGCTGAAAATCTCCTGGATAGACAGAATAACCAATGAGGAAGTACTAAGGAAAATACAGAACAGCAGGGAGATACTGGATTCCGTCAAAATAAGAAAACTTCAATAATTGGGTCATATAACACGTGGTGACAGATATGAACTCCTAGAATTAATTATGCAGGGAAAGATTCAAGGAATGTGCAGCATTGGTAGGAGAAAAAAGGCCAGGCTGAGAAATCTCAGAGAATGGTTTAGATGCAGCTCAACTGAACTCTTTCGGGCTGTAGTGTCAAAAGTAAGAATAGCAATGATGATTGTCAACCTTTGTCGCGGAGATGGCACGTAAAGAAGAATAGCTTATTTAATTGGGGACGAGATTCGTCATCATTTTTGTTTTCTTATAGTTTATCTTTAAAAATCGACTTTCTGTGTTACTTACTCTAGTTGTTGAAGTCTTACTTTTGCTTTCCTAAGTCTGTTACTAGAACAGTGTCATCGGCATTACGGAGATAATTTAATTTCTTTCCATCGATATTAATACCCTTTGAGTCCCACTCTAGTCGTTTAATGCACACACTTGAACTGTTAAGGCATGTATCCATTACGTTGGTGCTCCGTACTCTGCGTAACTGCTCCAATGGATACGGCATGCGCTCATTTACATATAAACCGCCACCGATTGGATCGCCAAGGGTGAGCGGGTGCACCACCCAGATAGCACAAGTACGTTTTATGGACATCCAATGGACGTACATTTGTGTACATTGGAATGTTCAATGGACGTCCCGCTAAGGTACAATGGACAATGGACATCCGATAGACGTCCGTCCAGACTTCACAAAATTGGACATCAATAGAACGTCCGCAACAAACTTACATTGTACGTTATTGGAGCTTTCAGTGTACGCCTTATGTATATTCAATGTACGTCTTATGGACATTTTTAGCCCACTTTTCACAAAGCAATCTAGTATCTATAATTTTGTTAATACATTGCAAAAATCCGTTATAGGAAATAGTTCCTTTAATACTAACACTTATACATTAAAATATTACACAAGAGACGTTTTTTATTTTTATTTATTATAACAACTTTATTATAATATATAGGTACTTTATTATAGGAACTTCATTAATGCACGACTGAACTTGCACGATAAACAGCAAACACAAAGGTATTTTCACAGGATGTATTATACTGTACGTAATAATTTAATAAAAACGAGTAAAATTCAGTTAGAGTTGAGATTCAGTTAATGGCGGCGTCTGCAGCATCATGCACATAGAAAAATTGTTTAGTTTAGGAGCATGAAGATGAAGTCATGAAGATGAAATACGCCGCGCCGGGCCAGTTGGTACCCAGCGTTGCCAGAGTTGGTACAATTGTACCAATTTGATACAATTAACAACCAAACTTTTAATTATTTATATGGGAAATAAGCCACAATTAAAATGAAAAAAATAATTTTATTAACGTTTCGACGCCCAAATCGGGTGCCGTTGTCAAAATACAAAATATTACTAAAATAAACAAAAGTGTTGTTGCTAAGCAAAAAAATTCTTCTAATAATTTATTTAATCTCACTCATTTATATTGGCAATTTAGACATATATTATACATTTTAAAGTAGAAGACTTTAAAATGATATTACCGATATTTATGAGTTGCGTTCCTGGGACGACTTACTGAAAGATAGTTTATTCGATTACATGAAATCAACCCCAACTCAAGAATATCCGTCATAAAAAATTGTAGCATGTGATCTGTCTTTAAAAAGACAACCAAATGCAACGACAGTAAAATTCTCGCGTTAGAGACTTAATAGTAAATCACAAGGGAAAACCAGGAAAAACCCTGTGATACTATCCCGACATCGTAAGTATTTGGTCTTACATTAATTTACTCTCAAAAAATCATAACAAATTCTGACTTGTAACATGTTAAAATTATAAATAATAATAATAATACTAGATATATAAGTAATACTAAAATATAAAATATGTACTAGCTCGATATTATTGACTTACTAATCTTGGTATTTTCTTTCTATTGACTTCCTCTTTCAGTATGGGTAACCACATCCTACTGCATTCTACCGAGGAATTTGCGACACAATTGGTTTCATTTAGCATAATTAGAGCCGCTTCTTTGATTTTTCTCTTTTTACTATCTGATTCTTTCAGGACTATACTTGAATCTCTCCACTGAACTCTATGTTCATTATCCCATGCGTGTTGACATATTTGAGATCTCTCAAATTCTCTATTTTTAATATAAGATTGATGTTCACTTATTCTAACGTCTAATGGTCTTGATGTCTCACCTAAATAAAATTGTTCGCATTCACAAGGTATTTTATAAATGCAATTCTTTGTTCTTTCTTGATCATTGTTAGGTTTAGTTTTAGATAGAATAGATCTCAATGTGTTTGTTGTTTTGAATGTTGTTGAAATGTTGAATTTATTTCCTATTGTTTTAAGTTTCTCGGATAGTCATTAATAGGTGAGACATCAAGACCATTAGACGTTAGAATAAGTGAACATCAATCTTATATTAAAAATAGAGAATTTGAGAGATCTCAAATATGTCAACACGCATGGGATAATGAACATAGAGTTCAGTGGAGAGATTCAAGTATAGTCCTGAAAGAATCAGATAGTAAAAAGAGAAAAATCAAAAAAGCGGCTCTAATTATGCTAAATGAAACCAATTGTGTCGCAAATTCCTCGGTAGAATGCAGTAGGATGTGGTTACCCATACTGAAAGAGGAAGTCAATAGAAAGAAAATACCAAGATTAGTAAGTCAATAATATCGAGCTAGTACATATTTTATATTTTAGTATTACTTACATATCTAGTATTATTATTATTATTTATAATTTAAACATGTTACAAGTCAGAATTTGTTATGATTTTTTGAGAGTAAATTAATGTAAGACCAAATACTTACGATGTCGGGATAGTATCACAGGGTTTTTCCTGGTTTTCCCTTGTGATTTACTATTAAGTCTCTAACGCGAGAATTTTACTGTCGTTGCATTTGGTTGTCTTTTTAAAGACAGATCACATGCTACAATTTTTTATGACGGATATTCTTGAGTTGGGGTTGATTTCATGTAATCGAATAAACTATCTTTCAGTAAGTCGTCCCAGGAACGCAACTCATAAATATCGGTAATATCATTTTAAAGTCTTCTACTTTAAAATGTATAATATATGTCTAAATTGCCAATATAAATGAGTGAGATTAAATAAATTATTAGAAGAATTTTTTTGCTTAGCAACAACACTTTTGTTTATTTTAGTAATATTTTGTATTTTGAGAACGGCACCCGATTTGGGCGTCGAAACGTTAATAAAATTATTTTTTTCATTTTAATTGTGGCTTATTTCCCATATAAATAATTAACCATAAAAATGCCACAAGGAAATAGCTTCAGAACAACAACCAAACTTTTGATACTAAAGTATCTTAAAGTAAAAACCTCAAATTTTGTGGTATAAGAAATTTGCTTCAAATAACATTAAACGACGTTTTTTTAAGTTATTGTACAAAATGTGTTGGTTTAGTATATTTTGTGTCACTATTTCAGTCATTCCAGTGCATTTACAAAAATTTCTCTGGCAACACTGTTGACAGAAGACATTCGATGGCGGACAAATATTGTAAGGCGGGAAATTTAACAGTTACACTGAGAGAAAAAAATTCTTGACATAAAGAAACTTTATTAATATTTAAGAAAGATCGACTTGGCATATTGCCTAAGAAATATATCTTTGTATGTAAGATATAATTTTCTAAAATATTTCAAATAAATTCTACTATAGCCAAAGAAATATATCTTAAACATGATTGAACTATCACTTTCTGGCAAACTTCAAACCCATTTATCAGAAAGAAATTACACTTGATGTTAATTAATTTTATTAGTCATAAAAATATATTTTCTACACATTAGAAAACTATTCTTTCTGAGCAATAATATTTCTTAGTAAGGAATATTATTATTTTACTATTAATAATTATTTTATTTAATGTTAAGAAATATATTTCGCAGAGATAAACGTATATTTAGAGTTAAGTTAATATTTCTTGAAAATAAAGTGATATTACATACGGCGAAATAAATCATTGTGTTAACTTAAAATCATTATTTATTAATAAAATAAGATAAAAACGTTATTATTACATACAAATATTTTCTCCGCTCTTAAACCACTGGCTTCTACACAACAATAGAAGGATGGAGAGGCAAATCCAACTTCCTCAAATTTTCCTTCTTTTGTTAATAGCACTTTGTATATCAGCAATTCACTAAAACAAAATCGATATGTAGAAAGAGTAAACTTACTTTTAAAATTTTTTTATAAAGATATAGTTATTTATTTTGACAAATTTAGGAAATACAAAAAAAAAACAAATACACGGCCCCACATAAGAACTATTAATACTAATAATAAATCAATCATATTTAGTTCAAACCTGGCATTATTTAACCTACACATTTTTGTTTATTTTTTTTATTTTTGTTAATGAAATATTAATTATTTATCTGTATAATAGTAAGTCACACAATAAACATTGTTTATAGTATAAGAGCTGTGAGACATTTTTGAGTAGGTATTTTAGGCAACCTGAAAATTTTTCAGGTGACTCTTCTATGATAGCCTAATACAAAAATGCCGGTCTGGCTGGAGGGTAGCGGTTATTTTCCCCAAAAATCCCCCCCAAATTTAAAAAAAGAGTAAAAATTTTTTTACAAAAAAATATCATTGATATGACTTGAAAGTAAATTTAAATATTCAAATATAAAGAAAATAAACAGACAAGGCGATTTGAAAGCGATTTTAACTCTGCAAGATACTTGCATGGGCGCCCCAGGATTATTTTCAGGGGGTGCATCTGAACTTCAGAAGATTTCATCTGAATCTGTACATACTATTAATGAGTATAAAATATACAATTATACATGCATACCTATGTACATTCCTTCCGGACAGGGAGGTGCAATTGTTATTTTGGCAGGGTATTTTTTAATTTTAAATATAAATATTCTAAAAAAGACACGTTTTTTTTGGTGACATTATCCAATTGCCATGTGATCAAACAAATTACGCGTGCATATAAATGAAACCACTATAGGTAAGCAGCAGTGTGAGAAAGAGCTTATACCGATAGCTGTTTGCGTCCTCTGTTGTAGCTGAGCGAGTCCGTTCGCTCGAGAAAAATCACATAACCTGGCGATATCCATGTTGTTGTTTCTCGAAACGTTAGAGTAATTATTATATATTATAGTTTTTCAAGTAACTTTTTCTTAATTAAAGAAAAATAATACGTACTATACAATAGATTTTGCAAATATGATAGAAAAAGACAAATTTATTATTATAAATATATAGGTAGAAAAGTATAAAACTATAAACTAAATTAATTCTGTGTCCGAATCTTGTACTTCTTCTTCAAATTTCTAATCGGAGCTTAAATGTTCATTCTCATCTTCTTCGTCAGACTCTCCTCGAGACTCAGATTCCTCTTCTACATGATCTGTAAATACTTGTAATATGTATTTAGAATTAATTAAAAATAATCTGTGATTAATTAATTAAGTTGCTACGTATTCTCTGTCCTTTTATACAGAGTCGAAGCCTGGACAATCACGGGCGCATCTGAAGAAAGACTTGCCATTGTTGAGATGTGGTGTTATCGAATAATGTAAAAAATATCATGCACACAACACTTAACACACAGGGAAACATTAAGAAAGATGAAAAAGGCAAAATAAGAAATACTCAACACTATGAAGGAAAGAAAAATGAGCTAAAATAAATATACATTCTCTTCTTCTTCATCAGACTCCCCTCGATACTTAGATTCTTCTACCTGATCTGTAAATAGTTGTAATATGTATTTAGAATTAATGAAAAATTAATTAGTGGTTAATTGATTGAGTTGCTACGTATTCTTACTTATATAACCAATGCTTAATACTTTTCCTTATATAACCAATCACATCACGTTTTTTATTTCTTAGTATATGACCAAAGTAGCTCATGTTTCTTTCCTTCATAGTGTTGAGTATTTCTTTTGCCTTTTTCATCTTTCTTAATGTTTCCGTGTTTGTTACGTATTCGATAACTCCACATCTCAACAACGGTAAGTCTTTCTTCAGATGAGCATGTGATTGTCCAGGCATCGACTCCGTATAAAAGGACGGAAAATACGTAGCAACTAAACTAATTAATGATACAACTATTTACAGATCATGTAGAAGAGGAATCTGAGTCTCGAGGGGAGTCTGACGAAGAGGAAGAGAATGAATATTAAGGCTCAGATGAGGAGTTTGAAGAAGAAGTACAAGACTCGGCCACAGAAATAATTTAGTTTATAGTTTTATACTTTTCTACCTATATATTTATAATAATAAATTTGTCTTTTTCTATCATATTTGAAAAGTCTATTGTAAAATACGTATTATTTTTCTTTAATTAAGAAAAAGTTACTTAAAAAACTATAATATATAATAATTACTCTAACGTTTCGAGAAACAACAACATGGATATGGCCAGGTTATGTGATTTTTCTCCTGCGAACGGACTCGCTCAGCTACAACAGAGGACGCAAACAGCTATCGGTATACGATCTTTCTCACACTGCTGCTGACCTATAGCGCTTTTCATTTATATTCACGCGTAATTTTTTTGATCACCTGACAATTGGAAAATTTCACAAAAAAAAAAACCTGTCTTTTTTAGAATATTTATTTTTATTATTAAAAAATACCCTGTCAAATAACAATTGCACCTCCCTGTCCGGAAGGAATGTACATACATAGCTATGCATGTATAGTTGTATATTATATACTTCTTAATAGTATGTACAGATTCAGATGAAATCTTCTGAAGCAGATGCATCCCCTGAAAATAATCCTGGGGCGCCCATGCAAGTATCTTGCAGAGTTAAAATCGCATGGCCTGTTTATTTTCTTTATATTTGAATATATAAATTTACTTTAAAGTCACGTCAATGATATTTTTTGTAATAACAATTTTTACCCTTTTGTTTAACTTTTGGGGGGATTTTTGGGGAAAATAACCGCTACCCTCCAGCCAGACCGGCATTTTTGTATTAGGCTATCATGGAATAGTCAGCTGAAAAATTTTCAGGTTGCCTAAAATACCTACTCAAAAATGTCTCACAGCTCTTGGACCATTAGCTAAAACAAGAGGGAAAATACAACCAATGTAAAACATTGAAGCAGACATAATAATATATAATTTTCCTAATTTTTATAATCTAAAAGAGACAGCAAACCTAATCATTAAGAAATTTTATTACGGGAAAGTATTATTAGTTTACATCTAAGTCATTTAATACATATTAACTAATTCACGGTTTTCGGCAATAACATTTCTTAACCATAAACATATATTTCTTTTAGACTAACTGATTTCTTTATCTCAAATAAATTAACAGAAAAAATCCTCAGCGTTGCACCCGCCATGTTTGATATAGCGTTGTATTGTATATTTTTATAGAAGACGATACATTCAAGAAATCTATTATAGTTGATACATAAGTATACACATTTTTAAAAAGGTACTTACATGTATGAAGTTCTACCATTTCTGGAAGGTCCCGCAGTTGGTTAATAACTTCTTTCTTAATATTGTTCTGAAGCTATATATTATATCATTCTGTCCCAGCTTTAAATTGTGGCATATTTCCCAGTTAGAATAATAAGCTCCTTTATTTCAGAGTCGTCCATCATTATACCTAAAAAGCATATAAAGAATAAAGATACTATTATGTTTCTTTTTTAACCATTCGGATACGCAACAATATTATTATTACATCTTAAATTACTCAATTTACTTTTATTTAATGCCTATATATGTACGTACCTTCAAAATATCCGTTAATTTTTAAAGTACACCAATAAATCCAACATCCATCTATATGAACATGAACATATCACGCCATCTTGACAAACACTGACGACTAAATCATAAATAGTTAATCTGCGCAATTCTTTTGTGAAAGAAAATCTCTTTACAAGTAACATTTTGGCATTAATGACAAAGTTTTTATTTTATAACCACAGTTCCTACAGAGGGTATTTCTGAAGAATTATTTCTTGTGGTTTAAAATATTTATTTGATTGCAAGAAAATTTCTTGTTCACGAATATAAATATGGATTAACTTAACATTATATTTCTTATACTGCAAAATATTTGTAGTTTTCAATTTAAGAAATAAAAACTTTAGGATAAGAAAATTAAATGTAACCATTAATGCATTTCTTAGTATTGAAGAAATTATCTGTAAGAAATTATTGAGTTGTGTTTAAAAAACTCGTTTCTTTATATGTGAACCGGTATGTTTAAGTTAATAGGATATGTTAACTTTTAAGAAATATTGCTCAAAGAAATCGGTATTTTAGGAGAAAAGAAATTGTTCTCTCGGTGTAGAAATGCACATTTAAGATTTAAATTGGTAGTGTATAATTCTTGTAAGGTCTATAATTATCGATGTAGCCTCTAGAATTTGAATACTGACAGGATTTTACGTGTAGGTTGCCGGTTCTATTCGTCTCTTGTGGAAATTAAAATATACACTACCTATCTTCTATTTACCAACTTATTAACTTAATTCTAAAAACACTTATTGCTTGGTTAAAATTACTTTGCTCTTATAAAACGGGAGAGAAAGAGAGAGAGAGAGAGAGAGAGAGAGAAAGACAGAGAGAGCTAAACCGTTTTTCGGTGGAAAAAAATGCTAAGAGCGGTGTGCTTCGTTGAACTACTTTTTTGAGACTACTTTTTTAATGAGGGGACGGAAGCGAAAGAGATTTTTAGGGACGAAGTCGTGTGATTTTTTTTTTGAGGAACCGGAAGTTGAAAACAAAAACCTTCGGTTGAAAACGAATCCTTAATCACTGTCATGCGGTATGTCATACCTTGCCGAAAATATATTTTGTTGTAAAACCTGATTTATAAATGATTTCTAGAACAACATCTCTGACCCTTCAAGTGGTGTGTTATTGTACCTGCTCCCGACTTCTGCAGTTTTAATATAGTTTAGTCATTGGAATGTTTATGTCAGTGTTTACGTTTCTATAGTTAAAATCAGTCCAGTGTATTCTTTCGCTATTAGTATGGCAGCAATTTCATCCAATTGTTCTACTTTTAACTGGAAAATATTTTACTATTTTTGAGTTGCCAATAATGTAAGATTATTTGTAGTTCAGTTTATAAAGTAGGGATGGGAAAAACCTACCGGTTATAACCTAAAACCCGTTTTTTCCTCTGCAATAATCGGGTTTTCCGGTTGTTTTTTTTTGTCCCGGTTTTAACCGGTTTTTTCTTTTTAAAGTAATAACCGGTGAAAAACCGGAAAAGTGGAAAAAAGACTAAATTCACAGAAAAATTGGAAAAATTTTTCGCCCCCACGCATAAATGAGAAACTTTAAGCTAACTGGAACCGATTTTACAACACTGATTTCTATAGTGATATGGACTGATATCGATTTGAATCTAGTATCGCAAACTAAAGTGCAATATAAATATATCCTATTGGGTATTGGCTATGGCTAGAAAACCTGACACCGGTTTTTGGAATAACCGGTTTTTTCACCAGTTATAACGGCCAGGTTAAACCGAAGATAAAAAACCGGTATAACCGAAAACCGGTGTTTTCTCAATAACCGCCATCCCTATTATAAAGCATTTTGTAAGAACCTCCACCATTTTTTTAAAATTATGCAGGCGTTCATAATTTTGTTAAAAAAACAAAGGTTGTTTAATTTGGAGCAGCATTATTTTATCCTATAGCAGTGTGAGGGATCATTTCGTAGTTGATGTAAGAAACAAATACAGTGATATAAAACAAATTCATATTGAAAACAAAGCAGAATAGGTAACGGTATGACATACCGCATGTCAGAGTCTACGTCCTAAAACATCCACATCAGTAGTTAAGGGTAAAGGTACACTATCGCACGTTTGATATTTTTAACGTTACAATTCTCTTTACGTTGCATTAATGAACATGCCACGTCACAAACTTTCCCGTCGATTTTCTACTGATATTCATAAGCCAATATTTCCCTTCTTCAACAGATATTTCGAGTGAAATAAAATCAGCATAAATATTCAAACATTTTCTTTCAATCGTGATTTTATTTTTCCCAATATTTCGTCGGCATATTAAAAACGATATTAAAAGTCTTCAGTCAAATCAAAACTTTTTTCTATTAACCTCTTAGATACATCTCAACATAAAAAAAGATTAAGCAATTCCACTTTCATAAAATATGTTTTTTGCCAGAGCAAAATAAAGTTTGTCTCGCAAATTGCTTCTCAGGATCCAGAGGCTACTAATAATTTAAATAAAACTGTGGCAAAAGAAGTCCTTAAATGGTTATTACCTCTGAGACAAAGCGAAATTCGTAAATTGTGCTTGACAAATGGCCTAAAGAAAGTAGAGACAAAAATTTACGGTCCAAAAAGACTAAAGCTTGTTTTCACGAAGGAAAACAAAAAGCGCTGGTAATATTCTTTAGAAATTTATATACCGAAACATTGTATTGCGTGTTACCATCTCATAGTAGTCCATATAAGGTATGATTTATTGCCTTAAGTGATTACTAAACTAGGAGATATCGGAGAGCAATGTTTTATTACGACAATAAGATACATTATTTTCCTAATTTTTTTGCGGCATCAGAGTTTTCCAAATATCAAAGAATTTCAATTCAATAGATCGTGAGGATATTTTGAAGTAGTTATGTTTGTGAAGTAGGTAGATAGGTATGAATCGTAATTATTTGAACTCTTTCACTGCTGCTCTAAAAAGTTGTTTACACGAGTAATTTTAAACCATTATCTGCGATTGCGCAGCATGATATTCGTCACCTTTCAATGCTACGTTTTCCATGTGATATTTTTAATTTTTTAGAATTTAGTATGTTGTTCTGTTCACCACTGAGCAAATTATTTTAGCTTTTATATCTTTATTTAATTATTCACTTCTGTTTTTTTTTGAAAATTTTCGAAAGACTTTTATTAATGACTCTGTCTACGTAATTTATCTTCAATAATTCTTCTGTAAAACCACATCTCGAAAACTTTCACTTTTCTAGTCATCGCTTTAGTCAGAGTGACTTAGAGTAGCTTAGGCTTAGAGCACGTTCACATGACAAGCACTTACGCGCGTTTTGATAACTCGCCATTATAACTACATAAATTTTATTCAGGCCTTTCACGTGCAAACGCGCGTTAGCCTGTGAACGGCTAATATATTTGAAAATATAGTGTACTAAATGAGAATGTTGATAGTTTTCGAGTTATAAGAGATTTAAAATCTGAAAAATGCGAAAATATGCATACCTACGCATTTTTGAGGCTTGAAAACTCATTTTTAAATTATTAGTGTTCAAGTTGACAGGTGCCTAAATTTAATCTTATACATTTAACCTCAAAATTCTAACGAGTAATCGGGGCTTATTTCAGTATAGACCGGCGTTTTTAATTGGTCATCGTCGCGCGTCGCACTTTATGTGTACAGGGTGAGGCAGATAAAGGGCCTATTAGAAATATCTCGAGAACTAAAGGTAATAGAATCACGAAAATTTGAATACAGGGGTTTGGAGGTATTTTGGTCTCTTTGCTACTTCTGGTTATACCGGAAGTTGACTGTAACTTCGTTTTTTTAAATGGGACACGCTGTATATCTTTACATTTTTGGATTCTGCTCGATGTCTTATTTCTTAAAATATGAGGTTTTGTAATATTATACAGGGTAGGTTAGAAGATAATTACGGTTTTTTATAAATTTTGTAGCAAACTTCACACCCTGTAGAATTGTACTGATTTAATTTCAAAGTTAAATTTATGTTCAAGTGATTTTTAATATAGTCTACTATTATTAAAAATTAATAATATAGCGAAATGTTTAATTTTAGTATACAGGGTTGGTCGAAACTCGGAATGAGTATTTCCTGAGTTTTCTTAAATAGAACACCCTGTATTTTTGTATTGTAATGAAATGATATTTTATAATACTTTTTTACTTCTTAAGCATTCCCTATACCTAACTGCTTTAATTTGTAAGTTATTCGTAGTTCTTTAAGACAAACATTAATTGCAACAAAAATTACGTGAAATTTTATTAGGCTTGCCGTGAAAATATTCAATTATAAATAATTTTCGAAATTAAACACATGTTAATCTCTACCTTAATTTATTAGTACTGGTTGATATATCAAAATACCTACGTAGTTAAGATTGTTGGTGTCTTTAATATTACTAAAAACATGTAATATTTAATATTAAATGCAATTAAATCCAATTAGATGTTAGTGTCACTGAGAATCTGCATATTAGTATGAACTTTCCCGTAATCTAAGTGTCTAGTACGTCGAAAATATTCTAGTAAACTTTGAAAAGTTTCTCTTCTTGGTTGTCGTCTATCAGGGAGTTGCAGATGATAAATTCTTATTGCTAGTAGTACATTTTTGTTATACTCTCATAGAACAAAATCTTTCCTAATCAGTTCTCCATTACAAAAATTTATATTAGTAATGATAACAAAGCACCTAAAAATATAAAGATTATATAATGTCTAATGTTTAATCAAGTTTAGTGTCAAAGCCATAGCCAACTAGGTAGGATATGGTTTATTTTTATTAATATTTTATGCACCAACAATCTTAACAACGTAGGCATTTTGGTATCTCATCCATTATGAATAAATTAAGGATCATTCTAGTTTAACATGTATTTATTTTCAAAAAATTATTTATGATTGAATATTTTCACGGCAAACCTAATAAAATTTCACGTAATTTTGTTGCAATTAATGTTTGGCTTAAAAAACTACGAATAACTTACAAATTAAAGCAGTTGGGTACAGGGAATGCTTAGGAAATAAAAAAGTACTAGAATATATCATTTCATTACAATACTAAAATACAGGGTGTTCCATTTAAGAAAACTCAGAAAATACTCAATCCGAGTTTCGACCAACCCTGTATACTAAAACTAAACATTTCACAGTATTAATAATTAAAAATCACTTAAACATAAATGGAGTTTTTGATATCACATCAGTAAAATTCTACAGGGTGTGAAGTTTGCTACAAAATTTATAATAAACCGTAATTACTTTTTAAACTACCCTGTATAATATTATAAAACCTCATATTTTAAGAAAGAAGACATCGAGCACAATTCAAAAATATAAAAATATACAGGGTGTCCCTTTAAAAAAAACGAAGTTACAATCAACTTCCGGTATAACCGGAAGTAGCAAAGGGACCAAAATATTTTCATTAAATAGTTCATTCCTCAAAACCCCAGTACTCCAGTTTTCATGATTCTCTCACCTTTAGTTCTCGAGATATTTCTAATAGGCCCTTTATCTGCCTCACCCTATATACGTGCGTCTGTGTCGCACGTGTACATATTATACGTACTTATGCGAAAATTTACTAAAAATTTATATTATTAACATAGTTTTTCTATATAACTTATTTATTCAATTAACTATTGCCAATGTGCTAATTAAATAAGCCAATCATATAGTGCGATACGCAACATATAGGGTGACGCGCCGCTGCGGCGGCTTAAGGGTCGAGTGGACGCGCGCAATTAACAATTAAAAACAACGGTCTAAATTGAAATAAGCCGTGATTACTCATCAGAATCTTGAAACTGAATGTTTAAACTTCAATTAAGGTACTTGACGACCTCAAAAATATTAATTTATACATGAGTTCTCAAGCTTCGAAAATGCTTATTTTTGCATTTTTCAGATTTTAAATTGCTCAAAACTTGATATCCATCAACTTTTGATTAAAATGACAGTTTATTTCAAAATGACAAAATGATCATTTTGTTTCTGGCTCCAAAAAGGCTAAAAACATATTTTCGGGGGCATAAAAGGTGATGTTTCGAATTTTTTTTAAAAAATGTTAAAATATTTCTGTCCAAAAATTTCGCACGGCACCCTTCTGATTTGTTTAAAGAGGATATTTTTTAACAAGAATCCGCAAAGAAACCGAATCAGAACAATCAGACACAGGTAGCATTCAATCCGGACTCCGTAAGTGTCATAGGTTTGCGAAACGGACCCTCGGGGAACATAATTGGTGACCCCTGATATACAGGGTGAGTCGTGAGGAATTGTACATACTCCTACCTCGTATAGATGCTCCTATGGGGAATAGCAAACGACCATTAAAAAGTGTCTGCTCCCCTTGTTTAATAATATACAGGGCGAGTTTCGCATTTTGACAGAAATTTATATTCGTCATAATTTTTGAACGGTCAGATCGATGTGTCTCTTATTTTGGTCAATCGTTACACTTAGAGATGCATCAAGTCAAACTAGTTTGATTTTACTCAACAAACTTGACTTGAAAATCAAACTTTTTGTATAAAAAAGTTTGACTTGATTTGATTTCGATATCTTTAGGTTTGACTTGAATTCAAACATCTTCAAACAGTTTGAATATTACGCAACGTGTTTATTTGTTCAGTGGCGGATCAACGGGGGGGTAATGGGTGGGGGAGGGGTAGGGGAAATTCCCTCTCCCAACAAGGTCCAAAAAATTTTTTTTGACAAATTTCAATAAACATAGAAATGTATTGGCTGATATGATATTTAAACCGCAGACAGACAAATAAAACCCAATAAACGCGCCAGTTAGGATAATATTAAGAAAGCTTATAGTATGATACAATTGATCCAAATAATGGCATAAACCAGACATCCAAAGTGAAAGTTATCATCCAACACCAAATTGTTCTATATGGTCCACATAATGTTCAGAAAAAAGTCACACCATTTTGAGCGTCGGGTTTGGAGGGGAGAGGGGGGAGAAATCGGTAAATTCGTAGATTTTTACGTTTTTCGTCTATAGTCTATATTTTGAAAACTATGCGGTTTAGCATGAACAACCTTTTATACAAAAATGTTCTACATTCAATTTGAAATAAAAAAGGCCCAATGCATAATCCTTCTAAAATGAACGGTTCCAAAGTTACGGAGGTAGTATAGTATAACTGGTCAAAAAAAGGCCTAACCCAAACATCCAAAGTAAGAGTCTTCCTCCAACACCAAATTGTTCTATATGGTCCACATAGTGTTCAGTAAAAAGTTACACCATTTTGAGCGTCCGGTTTTTAGGGGAGATTGGGGAGAAATCGGTAAATTAGTAGTTTTTTTACGTTTTTCGTCAATATTTCTAAAACTCTACTTTAGCGTAAACAATGTTCTATACAAAATTGTTCTACATAAAATTTAAAACAAAAAAGGTCCTATATATAATTGTTATAAAATCAACGCTTCCAGAGTTACGGAGAGTGAAAAGTGGAGGTTTTCGATATTTTTTATATTTTTTGGGCAATTGATGATGATTTTGGGTGGTGAGGTTGACGTTGCCTCAAGGGCATATCACTAACATGTCACTGAAATAGCAAATTTTATTTACAAAACACAATCCTGTTAAAGAAAATTTCTTTCATCAGTAATAATATTATAAATTGCCCAAATAATATAAAAAGTATCGAAAACTTCCACTTTTCACCCTCCGTAACTCTGGAACCGTTGATTTTATAACAAATATGTATAGGACATTTTTTGTTTTAAATTTTATGTAGAATCCTTTAGAAACCGCATAGTTTTGGAAATATTGACGAAAAACGTAAAAACCTCCGAATTTACCGATTTCTTCCCCCTCTCCCCCCCAAACCCGACGCTCAAAATGGTGTGACTTTTTTCTTAACATTATGTGGACCATATAGAACAATTTGTTGTTGGAGGATAACTTTCACTTTGGATGTCTGGGTTTGGGTTTAGTTATACCATACTATTAATGCATATTTATACATTAATTTTTTAAAAATTTAAACCCAACATTTGTAGCCTGTATCCGAAAGGAATTTAAATTGTAGATATAAAACCATATAGACCTGGATCCGGCGTACCAAAAAAAAAGTTGATTAATAGCAAGCTGAAAATTTGTTAATAGCTTAACGGTATCTAGTCAGACAAACTTTGATGTATGAGAACACTGGAACAGGAGAAATTTTAATTGTGGAACAGGTTAAAAATTTGGAACGTCAGACTACGTAAACGTTCCATGTATTTTGTCGGACAGAACTTCCAATTGATTTTTTACCATTTCATTAAACTCTCATGCAAAAATCAGACTGGTGTTTATCACCAACTGGGCATATTAATGAGTGGAACATGAAAAACATGTAAAATGACAGGTATCATGTTCGTTAGTAATAGCAGTTTGATTTTTGGATGAGAGTTTAATGAAAGGGTAACAAATCAATTGGATGTTATGTCCGACAAAAAACATGAGACGTTTTCGTAATCTGACGTTCCAAATTTTTAAACTGTTCCACAATTAAAACTTCCACCGTTCCGTGTTCCCGTATATCTAAGTTTGTCCGACTAGACACCGTTAAGCTATTAACAAATTTTCAGGTTGCTATTAATCAACTTTTTTTGGTACGCAGGATCCAGGTCTAATAACCCAATGGTTAGTTTTGAATTTTAAAGAAATACCAAGGAATATACAGCAATACTTTTGTATTATATTTTCGAGTGAACTAGATGTGTACCAGATGTTTTTTCGAACTGGCCCTAAGATAAATAAATGCCTTTTTTAATAAAAGAAAGTCATAAAAATTCCAAATCATTTTATTTTGAGCTGTCCATTGAGACACATGTTACTGTGCTTGATCTGCTAAATACAAATTTTTTAAGATTTTTTCACTTGAATACTATTTTGTCCTATTGTAACATGAGTGGAGAGTGAGGGGGCAATATAATACAATCCAGGGGTTCTTTGTAAAATATAAACGAAAGTTGAAAAGGTGGAAGATTGTGATTCGGTAGATTTTTTTTATTTAAGTTATAAAAACAATGTTACGTTATGCGCCGTTCGAACCATCCTACCCCCTCCCCGTGTAACGTCCCCAAAGTAGATTAAATTAAATTTGTATAATAAAAAAACTATCCAACGAATTCTTTGTTTTAATCTAGTATCACTCAAATATAAAAAAGTTATATGGATAAAACGAAACTTGCCAGCAAGCAGTTCTAAGCATTCAGGAATCATTTTCAAGAAATTTAAATTTACGACCCTATTTTGATTATAATCGCTTCCTGTATTAAGTTACTTTTATGTGGCACTCATTGTATTATTACTTTTCTTATCTTAGGCCCGCTTGCTCATTCGGAGTTCAACTCCAGTTCAGCGCCATTACCGCGTTCAAGGCATGAAGTGCGTACCACCGAACAATGCACTTCATGCCTTGAACTCGGTTATCGCGCTGAACTAGAGTTGAACTCCGAATGAGCAAGCGGACCTTAATTGGCAACTAACATGTCAATCTCGACAAAAAAGTATATCTACTAAATAAATTATTTTTCAAACTCTTTCAAACTAGTTTGACAAACAGTTTGAATTTTCAAACCTGTACGATTGACCAGTTTGACTTGACTTGAAATATTTGTCAGAAGGATTGACTTGAGTTTGACTTGAAATTAAGTCAAACTCAAGTCAAGTTCAAACATTCAAGTCAAACTTGTGCAACTCTAGTTACACTATTACCACCTAATCAACTGATTTATTCAAACTAGAAAAAAATGGGTCTTAGACAAAGTTTGGGTCTTAGAAAAAATTTCACCCTGTATACGCTTTTTGAAAACTCTTATATGAATTTTACAAATTAGACAAATAGGCAGTTAAAATGTCATATTAATTTTTTTCCACACATGATTACTTAATTTTTTATAAAAAAATCAAATTTGACTATGAATAATAATTAAAAGTTTGGTAAAGTGAACAATAGATTTAAAAAAAATTACTTTTATTACAAAAATTTTTTTGAACAAATATTTAATTTATGTTACCACCCAATTAACTGATTTATTCAAACTAGAAAAAAATCAGGCCCGCATTTAAAAAATTATTTCGTTTTGGTCTTAGAAAAAATTTCACCCTGTATACGCTTTTTGAAAACTCTAATATGAATTTTACAAATTACAGTGGGTGATCATATTATTAGAGCTACCTCAGAAAATTTTACTTTTGTTTAATAATGGTATGTAAGTTTTTTCTTTATACGGTCCACGTTGCCTTTGAAACTTTAGAAATGGATGCTATGTTTCTGTTGGAGTTGTTAGTATTGAATATTAAGAGGCTACAGTAGCGAGCAACAGGTAGCAGCAAACGCGTTCCAATATTGCGGCTCTAATTTTGAATATTTTGTCAAGGTATTTGGCACACATATTCGTAATATAATAAAGAATGGCGGTACAGAGCCCAATTTTAGAAATATGTTAGTACGTGGAAATTACCCTATAACTAAATAAAATATTGAAAAAAGGGGCCTGTACCGCCATTAAGAAGAAAAAAATAATAAACTTTCTTCAAATAAACTTTTTTATCGCATGCCTAGATTTTGTGTAATCTTGTAACTACTAAAATTTTTTATTTCTAACAAGAAATCAAACATATTATAACTAAATAACTAATTAGGCAACATAGAGAAATTATCAGTGTCATTTTGACAAACCTGCGTCAGATTTTCTCTAATTTGTTCTGTCATCTTTATTGATATCAGTCCAGTGCAGTAGTGTGTTAATTTAAGAATTCGTTATAGTTGTTTCATAGGAAAATAGTGTTTATTGATAGTTATTTATTATATTTTTGTTGTTGTTGTATAAGTTGTTGGCCTGTTTGAAATAATAGATTGTTGTTAATTGTGTTTTAGTTCAGTTCTATGTAGGTAGGTAAGTATATTTTACGTAAAAACATTTCGAATTCTAATGCGAGTATAAAGATTTAGAAGGATATTTTATTTTTAACATATTATCAATAGTTTAACGAAATGGGAAAAGTTAATCAAACGACAAATAAAGCGAATAATTCCAAGAAAAAGTCCATTAAAAGCCGTGCCAAAATTATGAGAACATCGAAATTGGAGCCACCACAAATTTTAACAATGTAAGTACCTATGAGAAGTAATCTACTGTTGTCATACATAAAAAAAGTGTGAAAAGTTGTTTCCCGTGAAAATGAAATTCGTAATAAATCTATGTTTAGGTAGGTACAGAAATCCTGACTACAGTACAAATGCCAATTTTTTTTAGGTAGATATTCATAGTCCTGTCGCCAAGGGGGTACAACGGGGGTACACCTCCTTTATTCAGATGGTCTTACCCAAGATTTTTTATGTATCTTGACCCGTAGAACACGAATTTGTTGGGTAACAGTTGATCCGGATGTCGATAAGATTGTTATAAACAAAGAACTTGAGGAATTACATAACAGCGATTTCTCGCAAAACAAAACATTTTTTTTTTGTATTTTTTGGGTCATTCTAAGCAAAAACTGTTCTGACAAGTTTTTTCGTAGGATGCATAGTTTTCGAGATAAACGCGGTTGAACTTAAAATCGAAAAATTGCAATTTTTGAACCCGAAAAAATTTATTTTTGCTAAAGGTGATACAGTAGCGATCAACAGGTAGCAAAAACGCGTTCCAAGATTGCGGCTGTAATTTTGAATATTTTTTCGAGATATTTGGCACACGTATTCGTAATAAAATAAAGAATGGCGGTACAGGGCCCAATTTGAAAAATATATTAATATGTGGAAATTACTCTGTAATTAAATACAATATTAAAAAAACGAGCCTGTACCGCCATTAAGAAGAACAAAAAAATACAATTTCTTCAAATAAACTTTTTTATCCGATGCCTAGATTTTGTGTAATTTTGGAACTACTAAATTTTTTTATTTCATTAGTAGTTCCAAAATGACACAAAATCTAGGCATCGGATAAAAAAATTGAAGAAAGTGTATTTTTATAAAAAGTGCAGGAGCTAACAATGCCGAGGAAGATCTATCAGGCTGCATCTTACTTCCCGCCTGTCCAGCACGGTAAAATTCCAACAAAGCTTAGTTCCGAATACTCAGATTACGAGTAGAACTAATCAAAATAATAAATAATCATTCCAAGAAGTACGACTTAACCTGGTAGATTTCCCTCAGCCTTCTTAGCTCCGGCAATTCGTTGGCTTGCAAATTTTAGAAGCCACAAGCCACGATTGGTTTAACCAGAAGACTAGTTCTAAGTTTTATTTTATTTTTGATATTGTTAATATTAGAAGTAAAACTTTCGTTCGTCTTTAGCAGATACCGCCACAGCATTCATGCCATCATTTCGTTGTGAACCGATAACGGTAGCCCGAATTTTAGTAGTTCAAAGATAATGAAATATGCACCTCTGATGGGACCCTAAGAAGGGTTAAAGGGTGTTCTAGAGTGCCTTTGGCGCTCTATGAACTAAATAAAATAAGACTGCTCTCGTTTTGCTTCACAAGGAAATTATTATTTATTATTATTTTTTCGTACAAATACCTATGTTAAC
Organism: Diabrotica virgifera virgifera; assembly: GCF_917563875.1. Classification (NCBI taxonomy): domain Eukaryota; kingdom Metazoa; phylum Arthropoda; class Insecta; order Coleoptera; family Chrysomelidae; genus Diabrotica; species Diabrotica virgifera. Next base: position 159,637,365 of record NC_065448.1, on the reverse strand, counting down.
ATAAAATTTTCACCCATTTGGGTTTATTTTTATAAATATTTATTTACTAATAACAAAATTGTTTTCGGTTACTTCCATTTAGCGCGCCTATGAGTTAAATTGTCAATAATATTAATCTTACATAATGTCAAAGATTACCAATGTTGCCAAAGTTTATGATACTATCTCCCGAAGTTATATTTTATTGCTACCTGTTGATCGCTACTGTTTACTCTTAATTATATACCCTTCCTCTAAAACATTGAATTTTACTAGGTGGCTCTAATAATATGATCACCCACTGTATACAAATGGGCAATTAAAATGGCATATTTATTTTTTTCCCACACGATTACTTAATTTTTTATTAAAAAATCGAATTTGTCAAAATCGGAATTTTAACCTAAAAATGAAAAAAAAAGATGAAATCACGGTTTAACTCGCTACAACGATCCATTTAAAAAAAAAATTTCTGAAATTTTTACAGCACATAATATCTCTTACCATTGTGAAGACTATGACAATTGTTGTAGACTTTCAGTCTTGTTCTCGTAAAAGTTATGAATTTTTAAAAATAAAAGGTGCAGCTTCCTGAATTGCAAAGTTAAATCGCAAAAATTAACTGAAAAAAATTAACATTTATATATTTGATCACGTCTATGTTAAACTATAGAGTCCAAAGAGAAGTGTTATGGGAAGTTTTAGATCTAGACGTGGTATAGAAAAAAAAAATGGTGAAACTTTTAATTTTAAGAAAAACGTTGTTTAATTTTTTTTATTTTTATGGTAAAATTGCGATTTTGACAAATTTGATTTTTTAATAAAAAATTAAGTTATCGTGTGGGGAAAAAAATAAATATTCCATTTTAATTGCCTATTTGTCTAATTTGTAAAATTCACATTTGAGTTTTCAAAAAGCGTATACCTACAGGGTGAAATTTTTTCTAAGACCGAAATGAACTAATTTTTTAACGCGAGGCCTGATTTTTTTCTAGTTTGAATAAATCAGTTGATTGGGTGGTAACATAAACCAAATATTTGTTTAAAAAAATTAATTTTTGTAATAAAAGTTAATTTTTTTTAAATCTATGGTTCACTTTACCAAATTTTTAATTCATAATCAAAGGACATCGCACATATCTTATGGAAAATATAATGTCACTCAAATTCAATAAAATTTATACGAATAGATGCGTTTTAAATTAACGGTCAAATCTTATCATTGCGCCAAGTCTATATTTTCAATAATAAGAGCAGAAATTGATATAAATAAATCTGAAATCAAATGGGTACGTACATAAGTTAGAGAGAGAAAAAATATTTTAAAATACCCAAATTGTCGGTACTCCATAAATCAGCGGATTAGTTTCACTAATCCGCTTAGACCCAGCGGGGTTTAAGCTCTTGTGAATAGCACCCAGAGCAATAGTAATTGTAACTGACACTTTTACTGACTCAAAAAATGTGATTTCGATAAATTTTAATTGCAATTTGCGCCGTAATTAATCATAATTAAGAGTTGGCGCAATGATAAGATTTGACCGTTAATTTAAAACGAATCTATTCGTATAAATTTTATTGAATTTGAGTGACATTATATTTTCCATAAGATGTGTGCGATGTCCTTTGATTTTTTTTATAAAAAATTAAGTAATCGTGTGGGGAAAAAAATAAATATGTCATTTTAATTGCATATTTGTCTAATTTGCAAAATTAATATTAGAGTTTTCAAAAAGCGTATACAGGGTGAAATTTTTTTTAAGACCCAAACGAACTAATTTTTTAAAGCCGGACCTGATTTTTTTCTAGTTTGAATAAATCAGTTGGTTAGATGGTAATAGTGTAACGATTGACCAAAATAAGAGACACATCGATCTGACCGTTCAAAAAAAGTTATTCTCCATAAAATACTCTCCGTGGTCTAAAATCTAAGATACAACCATCAGATATCAAACTTTCTTAATTTTATACGAGGTATGTAAAAAAAATGAATGTTTCTTAAGAGTAAGTGCCTTTATTATTCACAATATTTTAATTAGAAGGATGTAATTGAACACTAAAACAATTTTTTTAATTCCAAACAACTTTTCTTAATAACAATTTTCGATATTGTGAAATGTAACGGTATTTTACTCTTGAGTAAAATTTATATTTTTTGACATATCTCGTATAAAATTAATTAAATTTGATATTTGATGATTGCATCTTAGATTATATACGATGCAGAGTATTTTATAAAGAATAACTTTTTTTCGTAAAACTGATAATAGAAAAGGTATTAATAGGTTCCAAGTTACTCAGACATACTGTATAAGAGCTAAAAAAAATTTTTTTGCTGAACATTTATTATTGTTAAAGCTTATAATTAAATGTATTTTAGGTAAGTTCTACAGAAAAAAGTTTTGATCACTTTGTATAAACATTTTTTTAGCTGGTAATTTTCGGTTTTTGTATTACATTTTAGTTATCTTTCCTAATGTTCGCAAAAAGAAATAGTCTATTTCATTTCTAAAGTAAAATAATTGAGTGCATTTTAAAGATTACATCTTAAGCTTTAAAAAAGCACTTTTAAAATTGTAATAGATCTGTTCAAACTTAAGTAATACCGTCTTAAAATGGTGGTAATTCTATAAAACTACAAAGATTTAAAAAATTACATTTTTGAGACGTCATATCCTTTGAATTAAATGTTTGAGATTTTTTTGAATGTAACATCATTTAGTAAGATGTTTGAAAGGTAAGTTGTGCAAAATTGAGGGTTTTATAAGAAAAATTGTATTAGTTACACATTTTTAAATCATTTTTAAACAAAATTCATGAAACGCTCATTTTCCGCCCCCATCGTTCTTATGCCCATACATTTTATTTTTTTTTTTTATTATAACCGTAAGATAGCTTAATTATTCTTCTTTCATGTTCAATTTGTGAAATTTTATTTGATCCGTTAGTTAAAGAATTACATTAAAATAACTCAACCGTGCACTTTGCCGTACGCTAGTTTACCGTGCGCCAATGTTTGTGAGAAGAGTGACTTAAGCGTTATAAATAAAAAATTATAGAAGATACAGATTTAATTTTAGAAAATTCTTTATGTAAAGTTTTTTTTGTAGAACTTTCTGAATTTTTCAATGGTCAAGTCAGTTTTTTCTAAAATTTATATTTTCGGAGTTATTTAAAAAAGCATCTAATTTCGTAGTTCATTTGTTTAATAAAAAATGAAGCACCCACTTCTCGAGTAGAACTTTTTCATATGTTGTTTATTAAACATTTTTTAATGAAATTACAAAAAGTTTTATCTTGTTTGATTTTTTCCGAAGTGAAAATCTATATGCAATCCTCATACCAAGAAAAAATTATATTTATGCAAAACTGCTTTTATTTTAATTCCCGTCGAATAAATCAGACAGTTAAAAAAGCCAGATGTATTTTGGTTTAAATCCTGGATTTCAATGATTATTCACATCACTATGCTTTATTTAATCAAAGCTCTGAAATTAAAATCTTTCGCAAGCGTAATATAATACCACCAAAGCCCTGCAATGGTAATTAAATTTCCATTTTCATATTCTACTTCGCAGTTCTTTTTTAGCGCAATCCATTCTACCGTGCTAAAAATCGGATTGCACGAACTAACTAAATGCATATTAATAAGCTCTGGAAAACAACGGGCAATTTTATGTAAAATTACGCTAGGATTGGCTGATAAGAAAAAAATAATGTGTTAATATAAGTTTTAAAGTACACTCTTAAGAAATTTAAATTATAAGGTATATTTTTAAGCTCATTAGGGAAAAAACCGCTGGTTATATTGATAGATTTAATCGCGGGTAGCAGCTTTTCAATTATAATCGATACAGCGCAGTTTAAAATAAAAAACGATAACACTTTTTCTAATAACTCGTTATAGGTGCATATACACGTGTTAAATAACAGTTGTCAGAGAAGATTGAAGTTAGACGTAGGTTGAGACAGGGAGGCGTAATTGTCGCCAATTGGCAAGGAACCGCAAAGGGCGACGCCTGGTGGCGAATTTCAAAACGATCAACTCAAGCAAAACATTGACTTTGCCATTAATTTGTGTACATATTTGCGGTCAGTTTATATTGTAACAATGATTTCGACTTAAAAAAAACTATTGCAGTGTTCCTCAGTATTCATTCCTAATATATTCTACGTAATGACGTAAACTAACCAATGCCAAATCACACATTTTGTTAATTTAACGTTTGTATTAAACGTAGTATTTTTTATTGTTTAAGCGACTGCAAAGTTATGCAAAATATTCCGACCACCTCAAAATTTCCAAAACAAATGAATATAGAATAAATTGTAGTGTACCTATTAACTAAATATTAAAAACAAAATTATAAATTTTAAGATAGATTAATAATATTTATTAAAACGCTATTAGTACGTTCTTTAACGGTAAAATATTGCAAAACCTCTGAATTTTAAAGAACCGCTTGGATTGGCATGAAATTTGGCATACACATAGCTAATAAGTCAAACAAAAAAAAAGTGATATGGTGCCGATGTGTGTTTTTGCTCTAGGGGTGAGTTTCACCCCCTCTCGTGGGTGAAAAAATATATGTCAAAAATAATTCCGGGAATGGATAAACTGACTAAATCTAAGCAACTTTCGTTGTATAGATTTTTTTACCAAGTCAATACTTTTCGAGTTATTTGCGAGTGAACATGTTCATTTTTCAACAAACTAACCACGTTTTTAGACGGTTTTTTGAAAATAACTCAAAAAGTAAGTATTTTGTCGAAAAAAACATTCTTAACAAAAATATAGCCTGTAAAAAAGTGAAAAGATGGTGTATATATTAGGATTTTAAAAAGTTTACTTTAAAACCAATTGTTTTCAAAAATAAGCACTTAATTCATAAAATTCATAAAACTTACAGATCATATAAACACAACATAAGTAAAGGAACTTGTGAAGCAGTAACGATTAATTTCATTTAAGTTGCTAATTCAGGGGTGATCTTTACGATTTTTTTTTTGCCAAAACAAAAGGGACCATCTTTATTTTGAGCGTAACTTGCTTACATTTGATGCTACAAACTTTTTTTATAAAAAACAAAATTAAAACTTTTTTTAAACACTTTAAAAAAGTTGTCATGAGTTTTCCCCAAAAAGGGCTTCATTTTTTGTATATTTCACGTTGAAATACTCTATTTGTAATTTGGTGGATGTTAGCTATAACTCTGGTTTTGCTAGGTGTAGAGACCTCGTGCATACACCACTTTTTAATTTTTTACACTCTATAATTTTATTCAGAAAATTATTTTTGATAAAATAATTACATTTTGAATTATTTGCGAAAAACCGTCTAAAAACGTGGTTGTTTTGTTGAAAATGAACATGTTAACTCGCAAATAAGTCTAAAAGTATTGACTTTGTGAAAAAAGTTTATAGAACAAAAGTTCCTTAGAATTAGTCAGTTTATCCATTTCCGGACTTATTTTGAACATATATTTTTCCACCCCCCGAGTGAGGGTAAAACTCTCCTCCAAGGCAAAAGCACACATCGGCACAATATTACTTTCTTTCTTTGACCTGTTAGCTATGCGTTTGCCAAATTTTATGTCAAAAACCGTGAAAGAATGTACTATGTGTGATTATCGGGGAGCCAGATTTTCTTATGAAAAAAATGATAAAAACAAATCAGTAGTTAGCATCAAATTTTAATGAATGCATACATATTTTTTTTAATGTTGTAATATTTACAATCTGTCCTCAACTAAGAACAGTAGGTAAATTATTTGACAAAAATTGAAAATTTGACCTGTAGAAGGAGATCCAGTGATCACCCTCTATACATAAATTAAATTAAAACAAATTAAAATAAGTTTAGTTATCACAGATTATTCGAATCTTCTTGCTAGGTCCACTACTTTGAATCTCTTCAGTCGTCGTACATCATTGTGGTCATCAGTGAAGTTGCTGGCTAACTCGTTTGGATGAGATTCTAGTCTCTTGGAATATTTTTTGTAATATTCTGTTATTACTGTTTTTATGGATGGAACACTGAGGTCTTGCTCTATCACATAGTTTGGCACGTACCAAGGGGCATTCAGCATTGTTCTAAGGACTTTGTTCTGGAATGCATACAGATGAAACATAATTTTGAGTCGCCTTTAACCCATAAGATATCTTAGTAGTAAAACTTAGTGGTTACGTTGGCAAAAAACGCGTATAAATAATTTATATTCAACGTTTAACGGCTTAGAAATCAAATGACAAATTGATTGTTTTCCTTTAGTTTTCGTCCATCTTTGACATTTTGAATGCCCTCTCTCGGAAATGAATTGTGCGAATTCTTTTTAATACCTACTCGGAAAACATCCTGAAAGAAGAAGAAGGATAAAAAGGCTGGAGTAAAGGAAAATGGAGTTCCCATTATTAACATTAAATATGCACTGTTATCTTAGCCGAAAATATTGAAGATCTTCAGAGGTTGGTACTCAGTCCTTTGGAGGACCAGAACAGCGGATTATAGAAAAAAATATAGTTTGACAATGAACGTCAAGAAGACACAATTTATAGATATTGAAAAGTCAAAGAAATAAGGAGAATCTTCTATTAAACACAACCAATATCGAACGAGCGGATAAAAATCCATATTTTGAAACAATGATTGACTACACAAATGATTACTAACAGGAAATCATAATCATAATAGAATAGACTAGAGCAAATTTCAGCATAATGAGAAGAGTGCTCTGCAGAAGAGATTTAAAATAAATTACTTTTAATGGGAAATAAGCCACAATTTTACCAAAAAAATGATTTTATTAACGTTTCGAAGCCCAAATCGGGTTTCGATGTCAAAATTCGTATTTTGACAACGAAACCCGATTTGGGCTTCGATACGTTAATAAAATCATTTTTTTGGTAAAATTTTGGCTTATGTCCCATTAAAATTAATTTATTATAAAAATGCCACAAGAAAATAGAATCAGAACAACAAGAGATTTAAAGTTGGAGCTAAGGGTGAGTTGGCGGTGTGGTATTATAATATCACCCTGTACAAAAGATGTTTTGTTGAAAGTAAATTGTCCGCCCTTGACCAAGGCCGACGCGTGAGGTTGCAAAGTGTATTCTAATATATAAGTAAACGCCCGATGATATGATACCATTATTATTATTGTTATGATTATTGTAATAGTTAGCAGTAACCACGTTTAAGATAGGTCGTGATTATAAACAAGTTATTATGATTTAGTCATCGATATGGTAAACTAAAAATATATGTATTTGAATAGAAATAAGAGTTTTAATTAATTGGGATCAGAAGGCAGTAACAACACACTTATTTGCGACATGGCGTTCCTGTAAACTAGTTGGAGAATCTTCTGAAGATGGGAACTAAAGATTGGAAACACCGACGGCGGAAAATGGACCAGACCAGGACCCAAGAACCGAACCTAGTGGAAAAAGACACAAGTGATAAAATGTAAGTAAGAAATTTAGTCTATCTTTATTGAAAATGCTTCCCTCGGTTTTATATACATATTTTACTATTAAACATTAAATATTTATCTTTGCTGCTTTTTGAATAATTCATGAAGTATCGATTTTTTTTAAAGGATATCTATGAATTTTGAAACATGAAGTGATTTTTGAATTGAATATTTTTATCAAAGTTTATTATATATGCTATTCTTGAATTTTTATTGAATTTTGAATTGTTATTGAATTTATTTGAAAAATCTCTATTCGATTTCGATTTTTTAGTACGGTTATTTTTAAATATTTTATGGAATATCGAATTTTTTCCAAAAAATTCTATCGAATTTTGAGATTTAAACTTATTTTGAATATGTTTATCTAACTTTTGCATAATATGATATAATAAAGATTCAAAAATAGCATATTATGCTATTTTTGAATCTTTATTGAATTTTTGTCGAATATGTATACTATTATTGAATTTTTATTAGCCAGGTCTTTTTATTATTGATATTTATTGAGTAAATTTAGTACATTTGCATGGATTTTGTGTTAAATTTTTTATGATATGAACCTGAATTAATAATTTTTGTGCGATAAATGATATATAAATTATTTTTTAATTAATAATGATTAGTGATGACATACGTTGATATACGAGCTTAAGATAAACATTGCTGTATGCAAGAAATATACTTTTAACGAACCGACCTGATGAGTCGAGATAAGGAATTTGAAGAAGAACTATATAGATTAAAAGAAGAACTAACAATATTATAAGCTAAATATTATGAGGCAACTAGAGACAATAAGAAACCCACTACTCTTGTCAAATTAGGAAGGTACTAAGTGAATTATAGAAGCTCGAAAGCTTATTAGAGACCCACTCTGTGTTTTGAAGGGTACCTATTTTATTCATGATTATTCGTGAATAAACGACGGCCTCAAAGCAAGGGATTGAGGTTGTGAAATTTGTAAAAGAATTTGATCTAGTCAACGATGTTATACCCGCTTCTATCAAGGTAGATTTTAGAGGTTTCGTGGTTAGTATTAGTATTGAGTATTATGATTGAGATTATGAAATATGTAGAAGAATTGGAACTTTTCTCTCGAGTAAAGCCACTTTGATTAGTCGAACGTAGGCATTGAGGGAGAAGTGAAGGAAGTGATTATTATGATGTTATATTATGAAATGATATATTGATGATTAAATGAAAAATGATTGTTATATGAAGATGAACTATGTACACTGTAGAAGTGCTATTATATGAAGAAAAATGAAGAAATATATAGTTGTAGTACCAGACAAGAAGAAGAAGATAAAAAAAAGAGAATTTTTATTAAAATATGTGGGAAAAATGAACGAAGACACAAAAAAAATAGCAAGAAAACAAGCAAAATTAAGAAGATACTAATCAAATAAGTAGCTAATCATTGAATTATATTTAAGAATTAAGCTTGAATTGTTTTTTGAAATCTCTAAAGTAACGTAAATTATAAATGACTTAAATTTTAAATGTAGATAATGAATTCAGGTTAAATTTTCGCGGAAAATAATGGAAGTGTTTGAATTAAGGATAGACAATATCTTACAGTGTTAGTTACCTTAGTGTTAGTATTAGAAAAAAAGAACCCTAAAAGAAATTTTCTTTATACTTGATATGATGAGAGACATTTATTAATATTTATTCTAGCAGGAGACATTAATTTTTTTTATTATTAAGAAGGGACGAATAGTAATTAATCAAAAGACTGAAATAGGAATTAATAAAGTAACTTTAAATTTTTTCTAAGAAGGTTAGGTAATATTAAGTTTAGTTAAATTTGGAAATATTATTAGGTAGATTTAAAATATTATATAATTATTCACTGCTTATATGACGTAAATTAGTGTAGTACACTAAAAAGACTAAAGACTAGATTAAAAATTAGGATAAGTTTTATTCATTGTTTTACGAAAGTGAATTAGTAAACGAAAAAAAATACTAAAAGGCACGAAGGAATAGTGCGTGATTTAGTGACAATTACTTATAAACAATTATTTGTAGTTTTTATAAAATACCAGTTTAGTATAGGGACAATATGAACTTTTGTTTATAATAGGATTTTTGTTAAGTGTCTTATAGCGGCCGATATAGGACCTTAACTATTAAGTAATATAAGGTCTATCTCCTAAAAGGCGATGATGGACAATCAATCTCATTTTAAAAATATGTAATTTTAACAAAACGGGGAGGTGTGGTATTATAATATCACCCTGTACAAAAGATGTTTTATTGAAAGTAAATTGTCCGCCCTTGACAAAGGCCGACGCGTGAGGTTGCAAAGTTCATTCTAATATATAAGTAAACGCCCGATGATATGATACCATTATTATTATTGTTATGATTATTGTAATAGTTAGCAGTAACCACGTTTAAGATAGCTCGTGATTATAAACAAGTTATTATGATTTAGTCATCAATATGGTAAACTAAAAATATATGTATTTGAATAGAAATAAGAGTTTTAATTAATTGGGACCAGAAGGCAGTAACAACACACTTATTTGCGACAGCGGCATACTACTTTTTTTCGACGAAGTTTTATAGAATCGAAGCTTAGATTTTAAATGCGGCATCAATGAGAAAACTTAAAAGTTGTGGGTGCATAGAAAATAATATCGTGAACGGAACACGTCGCAATAAAAAAGCTTCCGAGAAGGATGCATAAAGGAACAATATAATAAATTTATTGAATATTATGGAGACATTATTAACTACTGTTACATTAATAGCCTAATAAAATAAAAAAAAATCAAAATGTAATTCTGTGCAGGTTGGAACAAATTTTATATCAAAGTTTAGGTGAATGCACAAGTTAATGTTAAAAATTAGAAAATGTTAAATAATTAGAAAGGGGTCATTTTTGCACAATTTTAACTTTTTTAACTGCTGAGGTAATTTACATTTTAACGAAGGTCTTTAGGATATTTTTTCTTTAAAGCTAAACGATAAATATTTTACCTAAGACTTACTAAATTAAATTTAACCCCCAATTTATTTAAATAATTATATATAAAATTTAAAAGTAAAATTTGCCAAAAAATATTATTTGCTGTTGTTCTGAAGCTATTTCCTTGTGGCATTTTTATGATTAATTATTTATATGGGAAATAAGCCACAATTAAAATGAAAAAAAAAATGTATTTTGACAACAGCACCCGATTTGGGCGTCGAAACGTTAATAAAATTATTTTTTTCATTTTAATTGTGGCTTATTTCCCATATAAATAATTAATCATAATATTATTTGCGTTTTAAATAAGCACTGTAAATTATTTTATTTAATAGGAGAAGTTGCGCTATGTTACCAGTATTAAGCAAAAAAAATTAGTAAAAAAAATTTAAGAATTTATGAGACATTTAATTTGTTTATTAAATGTTACTATATTTTCAGTTGCAAAAAGGCGGTTGTTATCAAAAGAATGTAAATCGGTGTAAAATCTCATTACTTTTATTTTATGTATGTTTTCGATGAATGTATTGATAAATCCAAATGGAAATTTAACTTCCCTCGAAAATGGCATTTAAAAATTGTTCTAATTTGTTTGTAATTTGTTTTTTCAATAACGTCGCGGGGATGAAACATTTTGAAATGTTGTTCCATAATGTGGCTCCTGGGAATTTTTCACTAATTAACAAATTTTTTGTCGTTTTTTCTTCCTCTTTTTTTTTCTTGTAGTAATAGATATAGTTTTGCTTATAGCGGCGGTTTCAATAAGAATGTCCAATCTCTAAGTTGTGGATATTTGACCTCAAAATATTAAGATTTAACCAAAATTATTTAAATAAAATATGGCTCCTTATTGAGTTACAGGGGTTTTATTTAAAAATTAAAAAAAAAAATTCTGCTTAGTATTTTAAATATGTTCGATGTATCCTATTCATACTAGGTAGAAAGTGTAAGTATTGTACACCCTATGAAATTATGTTAAATACAAGTTTCCAGCTATTGCCAGAGGCGTACTGGGACATGGGACAGTAAATGATTGACCCGTCCCAAATTCTACGTCACTGGTGAAATTGCCATTTTAGCACAATTTTTAGATTCTCCAATACTCTCTATGTAAATAACATCCTCTTCACTCGTAACGATAAAATCATTAGTTTTCGAGATATTTGAATTAAACATGGCACAATTATTTAGGTAATTTGTATTAATATATTGTGCCGCTTAATTTTTAGTTTCAAATATGTATCTCGAAAACTAATGATTTTATCGTTAGGAATGAATAATATACTCTTCAATTTTAACGATAAAATCATTAGCTTTCGAGATATTGTAAATTAAAATATAAGCGGCACAAAACATTACTCAAAATAACTGTGCCGTCACATGTTTAATTTCAAATATTTCGAAAACTAACGATTTTATCGTTACGAGTGATGAGTATGTTATTTACATAGAGAGTATTAAAGAATCTAAAAATTGCGCTAAAATGTCAATTTCGCCAGTGACGTAGAATTTGGGAAGGGTCAAACATTTGCTTTCTTCTTTCGTACGCCGTAATAGCCGTAAACCTGTATTTAACACAATTTTATAGGGTTTATAGTACCTACACTTTCTACCAAGTATGAAAAGGATACGTCAAATAGTTTTAAATTACCGAGGAAAAATAATTTCTAAATTTTTAAATAAAACACCCTGTAACTCAATAACGAGCCATATTTTATTTACGTGATTTTAATTAAATGTTAATATTTTGAGGTCTAGAATCTACAACTCAGAGATTGGGCATTTTTAGTGAAACCCCCTCTATAAGCAAAACTATATTTTTTACTATAAAGAAGAAAAGAAGAAGAAAAAACGACAAAACAAATTTATTAAATAGCGAAAAATTCCCTGGAATCCGATTATCGAAACAGCATTTCAAAAAGTTTACTCCGCGAAGTTATTAAAAAAAAAATTATACACCAATTAGAACAATTTTAAAATGCCATTTTAGAGTGGAGTTAAATTTAAATTTAAATTTATTAATATATTTATCGAAAAGATCCATAAAAATAAAAGAAATGAGATTTTACAAAGATTTATATTATTTCGGTAACAACCGCGTTTTTACAATTGAAGATATAGTAACATTTAAAAAAACAAATTAAATATCTCATAAATTATTAAATGTTTTATAACCGATATATTTTGCTTAATACCAGTAACTTCTCCTATTAAATAAAATAATTTATAGTGCCTATTTAAAACGAAAATAATATTAAAAGATGAAGTTTGATGGAGAACAAGCCTACGTTCTTTCCGATGAAGCTCCAATAAGAGCCGAAAATTGCAATTCAAGGGACTGGACTGCGCTCCGTATTCTAATTGAAAAGTAAGATTGTTTTGCCTTCGCATTGCAACTGAATTAAAAATAAAAATTTTATTTTATGAAAATAATATTGTTTGCAAACTGGATTTTTAAATTTTATGTATAATTATTTAAATAAATGGTGGGTCAAATTTAATTTAGTAAGTCTTAGGTGAAAGATTTGTCCTTCAGCTTTGTAGAAAAAAGCCCTAAAAACCTTCATTAAACTGTAAATTACCTCAACAGTTAAAAAAGTAAATATTTTGCAAAAATGACCACTTTTTAATTATTTATGATAACAATGATCCCCTTATGTGATTTGGATACTTTCTTGAAAATATCTTTTGTACTCACCTAAACTTTGATATAAAATTTGTGTCAACGTGTACGAATTTACATTTTGATATACATGTAGTGTAATCTTATTTTACTAGACTATAAGGCCTTGGAGTATTCAACAAAAGCACAATTATGTTTTTATGTTAAACTCTTGAGATTTTTTTAATAATTATTCGGACATTACATTACAAAGTTTTCCACTTTTAGTCGAGGAAATGAAGCATTTTGGCTCGCAATTTTTTCGTCCAGCATGGATTTACTTGAAATTTTCACAGAAGGTAGGAAATAGTCCAAGGATCATTTTCTATATCATGCTGCTGTACGCTAAAAAATTGGGGGTAGTTGCCACCCCATCTAGGGGGTGGGAATTTTTATTACATTTTAACCACGTAAATCGATGTAAAAGGTAATTTTAAGAAAAAAATGTTTTTTACATTTTCTTCGTAAAAATAATATTTTTCGAGTTATTCGTTGTTGAAAGTAGCAGTTTTTCGACGGAAAAATCGACTTTTTTAGAGGGTTTTTTGAGAATAATTCGAAAAATATGCATTTAATCAAAAAACCAGTAGATATCAAAATTGTATCTTTTAGTAACTCAAACGAAACTGTTTTTCTATAATATATTTACGACCAATACAAACCGAGATACGGCATGTTAAAGGTTAGCTTTTTTTGTCAAATGCATAATTTGAAATAATTAAAGCCAAATAACGGGAAAACTTTGCCCTTTTCCATGAAAACTTACATGATGTTATTTCAAGCATACAATAAGATATTTTAAAAAAAATAACAAAAAGTTTCTAGCATAAAAATTGAGCAACTTATAATAAAAAAAAGTCGGTACCTATTTTTTTCTACGAAAAAAACAGTGAAAACAACCCCCTAATTACCCTTGTAACTAAAAATTGGTCTTCGCCTTTCTGTAATTCCTTTTATATTTATATTATCAATACACCCAAAAAGTTTGACCTATTTAAAAGGCCTAATTATAGAAAAATTGGAGTTTAAAAAAATTAATTTTTTGCAATTTATACGAAAAAAATGATGGACTACTAAATTGTAGCTTTTTTAATAGTTAAAATTTCCTTATGCATAGATTTTCATTACAGTGAACAGTTAGCGAGATATAGCTATTTAAAACATCTATTTACGAGCAAACATCCCCTTATTCGAGCCCTTTAAACCCACCTCAATTAAAAATTAAGGGATCTTACGGAATTTAATTTACACAGTCTTATTACTCTTCAAAAATCCTACAAAACTATTATTGAAAAAACTTTTTAGCGCCAAAAATGAAGGAGCTATGTTTATTAAACTATTTTTTTTTTCGAAAAATTCGAATATTCCCCTTATCGAGCATTTTCAATGTACCTATATGTATAATACCACAGAGCCGGTTCGTATACTGGATGACTAAAAAACTATTTGTATGTGTATTTTTATATATTTGTAAATTCGTATTTTTTTGTAAATAAATATTTTTGTAATTCTTTAATTCTACTTTTTTTTCTGTATAGATCTATTAAATTGTCTACTTATAAAAATTGCAATGTTATTAAGGGTGGTTTTTAAGGGTTGAAATATTATATTTTATCCTAAAGCATAAAACAATCATAATTTAACCAGTCAAAACCAAATTTTACCTATATTAAAGTTAAAAATGTTTTTATATAATTTTTGACAATAAGGGTAGTTTACAGCCCTAAAAATAATCAACGCCCTTGAGCATGATATAGAATATGAAGTAGAGGGTAAGATGATCCTAACCCCAATTTTTTATGTAAATTGATGCAAGCCGAAATTATTCTTCTAGGATAAGCAAACTTTTTATATATAGCTCCAACAAGGGTGGTTTTAAGGGTTGAAATATTGTGATATTATATCTTAAAGCACAAAACAATCATTATGTAACTAATAGGAAGAAAATGTTGACAATGTTAAGTTTAAAATGTTATTTTATAATTTTTTACAATTAGGGGTGGTTTTCAACCTTAAAAAACCAAAAGCGTACAACGGCTCAATATAGAAAATGAAGTAGAGGGTGAAATGAGACTAATCCCAAATTTTTGTACAAATCGATGCTGGACGAAAAAATTGTGAGGTTTTGCCATTTTTCCAGCTTCATTTCCTCAACTATTTTAGACGTATCGGAGGAGTATGACAACTATCACTGTAACAGGGAAATTGTATAAAATTCTCCTGTTGTGGGATCGGTACTCACCCATGGAGGGACCGCAGACGTTCGTATACAATTAGCGTCTCTTTGCAAAGACAATGACGTCGACTTTGCAAAGTAACAAGACACTTACTCAATACACACACTACACATGACACTAGGTACCTAACTGCAAAAATTCACCGTACCTAGTACCTACCATACCAATGGCCATTAGTTGTCGAGGCATTAGCTAAATAAAAAAATTCTCCTCTTACAGACGTCTGAAGGTGGGAAACCATGTAATGCAATGTAAATTTACAAGTTCCTATCGATAATTTTACACCTCTACAAGTTTAAACTTTTTTTATTGTACAACGTATTATGTTTTCCATCTTTTGCATTATTTTGCTGCTTATTAAGGCGCTTATCATTGTATATGGGAATAAACGTGAGTTTACCCCCGTTATTTGGCCAACTTCCGGTATTCCAGATCACATAGCAAATTTTAAGCTAATGTAATTACTATCGTCTCTAACTCTCCCATTTTTGTCTTATGTAAGGACTACAAGATAGTAATAAATGAAGCAAATGCAAAAATATAATCCATAAAAAGAAGCTACTGAAGAAGCACATGATCTCTACTGAAAGAAGACAAGAAACGTGGAATATGTTTAGAAATTATTATTAATTCTTATTCTAGTATATAGGGTGAGGCAGATAAAGGGCCTATTAGAAATATCTCGAGAACTAAAGGTAACTGAATTGTGAAAATTTGAATAATGAGGTTTTGAAGACTGGTCTATTTAATGAAAATATTTTCATCTACTAGCTACTTCCGGTTATACCGGAAGTTGCTTATAACTTCGTTTTTTTAAATGGGACACCCTGTATATTTTGACATTTTTGGATTGTCCTCGATTTCTTCTTTCTTAAATATAATGTTTTTTAACATTATACTGGGTAGGTTAAAAGATATTTACGTTTTCTTATTAATTTCGTAGCAATATTCACACCCTGTAGGATTGTAGTAGTTTGACATAATAAACTTTATTTATATTCAAATGATTTTTAATATAGTCTACTATTGTTAGCAATTATTAGTATAGCTAAATTTTTAATATTAGTATACAGGGTGGGTCTAAACTCGGAATGAGTATTTTCTGAGTTTTCTTAAATAGAACACCCTATATTTTAGTATTGTAATTAAATGATATTTCATGGTACTTTTTTATTTCTTAAGCATTCCCTATACCTAACTGCTTTAATTTGTGCTTAATTGTTAATCGCACCAACAATCTTAACTTCAATGGTATTTTGACAGTTCAACCATTATTGGCAATTTTAAGTGTCAGTCCAGATTAATATGTATTTATTTCCAAAAAATTATTTGTGATTGAATATTTTCACGGCCAACCTAATACAATTTCACATATTTTTTGTTGCAATTAATGTTTTGCTTTAATCACCAATAACTCACAAATTAAAGCAGTTAGGTATAGGGAGTGCTTAAGTAATTAAAATGTACCATAAAACAACATTTCATTACAATACTAAAATACAGGGTGTTCCATTTAAGAAAACTCAGAAAATACTCATTCCGTGTTTCGACCAACCCTGTATACTAAAACGTTTTCGAAATAAACGCATTTTAAATCTGCGATACACCATCAGAGAGAGAGAGAGAGAGAGAGAGAGAGAGAGAGAGAGAGAGAGAGAGAGAGAGAGAGAGAGAGAGAGAGAGAGAGATACTTTATTGATACAATGTACCAAAAGGCCATCGACTATCGACCGAAGTCTTTCAGCCAGATACACTATCATTTTTAGCATAATATCATTGTAGTTACACCCGAAAAATAACTTAAAACCATAATAATTGTGCCAGTTCTCAAATTTATGTCATTGGATCTCAAATTACATTTGAAAAAATTTGCGATACATTTTTGGATAATTTTATGGTTTTAAGTTATTTTCGGGTGGAACTACATACAATGGTATTATGCTAAAAATGATGGTGTATCGCAGATTTAAAATGCGTTTATCTCGAAAACGGTTGAGTTTAGGGAGATGATAAAAGTATACCTTTTTTAAGTAGAACCCATATCAATATTTCAATCAACGGTAGAACTAATAGGAGAATATAAATTTTAAAGTCAAAATTATACAGAGTGAGGGATAAAAAAAATTGAACGCAATAAATGAGTGCTGAAAGGCGTATGTGGCGTCCTCTGGGCAATACATAATTTTTGGTAGGGAATTTAGTTTTCTCTACCCAAAAAAAACACCACATACCAAATTTCATGTCGTTATCTTTCAGTAAATATTCAATAATAAATAAAAAAAGTTTAACTTTACCACCCTCTATCTTTCTTAATATCAACATTTTATTAAAGTAAGTTGGGTTAAGTCGTAATATTTTAGAGTGTAGAATCTACTGTTTCTTTTTGTACAAATACTCATGGACCACCCTGTATATTATTTAATATTATTATTTAATATTATTTAATATTATTTTGATATCATGGTCACTGGTATCATGCTTAGTCTTTAGTAGTTTCAAAGTATTTGTGTAGTTTATTAGATATTGATTAGTCATATTTTTAATAGAAATTTGCCTGGTACCAGTTTGAGCTCTGACTTTACATTCGAAAATAAAGCTTTTACGCTTAGTATGTTTTATCTTATTATCGAAGGGTTATTTTTGTACGTTTGTGGTGGCTAACTATTAAATTCACTTGAATTCTCTTGACAGGAGATCCCAATGGTTTTTGTTGGGTTTTAAAATTAATTTAAAGAATCTATTGTAAAATGTTGATACAGAACAGGAAAGCCTGTCAAACAGTATTATTTAGTTAGTTTGTCTTTACAAGATTGAATTATTATTTAAATGGTCAAATTAGAATCTATATGTGGAATTACAAAATACATATTATTTGTTTAAGGCGTTCCTAAATATTCAGAGGTTATTTAGCCCTATGCTATAATTATAACCATCCGGTGTCAAAAATCATCTAATAGGTCTGGATCCCGCGTATGAAAAAAAAGTTGATTAATAGCAAGCTGAAAATTTGTTAATAGCTTAAGGGTGTCTAGTCGGATAAGCTTTGATACATGGGAACACTGGAACAGGGGCAGTTTTAATTGTGGAACAGGTTAAAAATTTGGAACGGTCACACCACGAAAACGGCACATTTATTTTGTCCGACAGAACAGACTTAAACTCTCCGAACAGAGATTAAACTCTCATGCAAAAATCAGAATGCTAATTATCACCTGTCATAATTTCTGTCATTTGACATATTCTACATGTTCTACTCATTAAAACGCCCATTTGGTGATAAATAGCAGTCTGGTTTTTGCATGAGAATTTAATCTCTGTTCGAAGAGTTTAAGTCTGTTCTGTCGGACAAAATACATGTGCCGTTTTCGTGGACTGACCGTTCCAAATTTTTAACCTGTTCCACAATTAAAACTTCCCCTGTTCCAGTGTTCCCATATATCAAAGTTTGTCCGACTAGACACCCTTAAGCTATTAACAATTTTTCAGCTTGCTATTAATCAACTTTTTTTTAATACGCGGGATCCAGACCTATAAGAGGTAGATTTAATTTTATAACCAACTTTTCTAAATGGTCATTAAGTCCATTTTAAAATAAGCTCATATTATAAGGGCTAAATATCCAATTTAGTAAAGCACTAACCTATTGAAAAAGCAATCACTATAGGGGATTTTATCGCGGTTGTCTACATACTAATAAGGTAAAAAGGTAAAAAGAATACTTATAACAAATTGAAAATTACCGTGTTATCTGGTAGAAAAAATGGGCAAATTTTATTATCATAGAGCAATAAACATAGTCTTTTACAGTACACATATTCATTATAATAGTACGAGATCCGAATATAGGTCGATCTCTACCCATCTGCTTGCTGGATGAAACATTTTTTAATGAAATTTCATACATAGGCAAATATTTCTAGCATGGGTTGCCTATGAAAATCGTGTATGGGCCATTCCACGAACATACGCCTGTTTTGGATTACTTCGACAACGAATATTTTACTGTGCAACATAAGAAGTACGAAAGTAAATGGCGCTAATAATTATTCCAATAAACAACAATGTAATTTGCAATTTACTTTCGTTCTTCTTATTTTGCACAGTAAAATATTCGTTGTCGAAGTAATCCAAAACAGGCGTATGTTCGTGGAATAGGGTATAATAGCTATCCTTCAGAGTGGCCGTATTTAGGCATAATAATTTTAATTCATAGATTATTCAAGAAAAAATTCAAGGAAAAATATTTAAACATAAGCCAACGGTGGCAAATTTTTAAAGACACCTCAAAAAAAAAACGATGGATTTTGCGGTGGACTCATCAGATCTCATCACTGGATCATGGTAAAAAAAAATTCAAATAGATTTTATTAGCTTATGAGTTTCTCTAGGTAATGAGGTTGAATATTTTTAGTTTTATCGAATTTTGATTTTTGATATCACTCAGAAATCCAAACAACGAACTTTTTTTGCAAACGAGGGTGAAAATCAACGTATTTATTATTATTAAACAAAAAATGAGCATAAAACATTTTGACAGCATTACCTCAAGGGACGTCTAAAGGAAAATATACAATATTCCAGGTGGGTTGGTCAAGTAGTTTTTGAGATACAATGTCTACAGCCTTTGAAAAAACAGTTTTAGGGAAAACACGTTTAAAGTATTGTCAACTTTTATTTTCAATTTCTTTTTGTCTGTCAAATCGTAAAGTGATTCACACCAGAATATGTTTTTGAATAGCGCAGTAATTTACAAAAGGGAATGAGAACAGCTGTTGACCGTTTCTCACCACGCTCAAGTGCGATGGCGCGAACTTGCTGCAAAGCGAGTCGAAGGTAGGGAGATAGTGCTGAATATCTCTACCTTCTACTCGCTTTGCAGCAGGTGCACGCCAGCACGCTTGAACGTAGTGAACAACGGTCAGCAGCTGTTCTTATTTTCTTTTGTAAATTAGTGCGCTATTCAAAAACATATTCTGGTGTGCATCACTTTACGATTTGACAGACAAAAAAGAAATTGAAAATAAAAGTTGACAATACTTTAAACCCTTTTCCTCAAATCTGCCTTTTTTAAAGACTGTAAACATTGTAACTCAAAAACTAATTGACCGACCAACCTGGAATTTTGTATGTATATTTTTTTTTGACCGACCAACCCGCAAAAACCATTTTTTTTGAGGTGTCTTTAAAAATTGGCCACCGTTGGCTTATTTTTCAATATCTTTCCTTGAATTTTCTCTTGAATAATCTATGAATTGTACTGAATACGCCTATTTAATTTAAAAATAAAATAATTCTACCATACTTTCAAAAACAATGTGACTGAAATATTGATTTCAACCCCTACGGCCCCCCTTGATAGCTATTTTGATAGGCAGCCCATGCTAGAAATATTTGTCCATGTATGAAATTTAATAAAAAAAATGTTTTATCCGGCAAGCAGATGGGTACAGATCGATCTATATTCGGATCTTAGATATGGTTCATTCCACCAACATACGCCTGTTTTGGATTATCGCGGCAACGAATATTTCAGTGTGCAACATAAGAAGTACGAAAGTAAATGGCTCTAATAATTATTCTATTAAACAGCAATGTAATTTGCAATTTATTTTCGTTCTTCATATTTTGCACAATAAAATATTCGTTGTCGAAATAATCCAACACAGGCGTATATTCGTGGAATAGGGTATATTATGTTTATTATGTAGATAATTGAAAACAAACGTATTTTAACGAAATCGTAGAATCCTATGTTTTTACTATAAGTAGCGGAGCCACTATCCTGAATAACAGAATTAGAATCAATCATGAAAATCAACACGAAATCATATTCAAAAAATAATAGTAAAAACAGTAATTAGTAATTTAACTTTTCGTTAGTATAAAACTAACAAACTTGCTAGTAATAATTTGTTTACTATTTTCTTTTTGATAAGATATTACAAAATAGGCAGTAAGTGACGACAATTCTGCTAATAACCACATTTTCATGGAACTCCTTATATGGGACTGCACTGTTACAAAAAATAAAGATCGAGAGATGTTACTGAATAAATAAAATGAATATTAATATATTATGCAAAATTCAGTTAATCTCTCTATCTCATCTCAGGGATTTATTAGTGAGTTCAGCAGAAGGTGACCTGGTTATTTCTGAGCATTAAAACAATCTAATAGCTACAAGGATTTATTTAACATAAACTATAAAATAAAACATAAGCTTATATTTATTAAGCGCAACAGGCCTTGTAGGCCTAAGGCTAAAATGTTTATATTTCTGATTACATAAATTAAAACATAAGACGGGGGAATTAAATCAAAAATAAAAGTACAGTAGAGTTTCGGTTATCCGCCATAAACGGGCCGACGGAAGGGCGGATAATCAAAAATGGCGGATAATAGGGAGCGTTAAATGAAACACCAGTTTAGGCCTTGATGATTTCCAGTCTCCGATAGGAGTGGCACAAGAAGAAGAAAATCAGTTTAATTTTGACTGACATTGGACATTGTAGATAAAATGATTTAGAATGAACGAAAAAAACTAGCGATTTTCATCTGCCTTGCCAATGTATCTCGTTTTGTTGCTGCCAATACTCGCCATCTTGTAGCATCATAATATTGACAGCTCTAGCTTCTTGTTGCTCGGCGTATTTGTTAAGTTATATAAATTTGAAAAAAAATTTTGCTTAAATGGTGCGGCGGATAAAACGGAATGGCGGATAACCGAAGGGCGGATAACCGAGACTCTACTGTACATGTATAACGACTATTGAAACTATTAACTATAAAATAAATATAAAGTGCTGTTAAGGCTTAAAAGACCCTAACTTATCACATATACAATATGTATATGTAGTTGTATACATATATATATATATATATATATATATATATATATAAATATATATATATATATATATACAGTCGAACCCGCTTATTAGAATACCGGTTATAGGAATATCCCAGTTTAAGGAATAGAAATTTGAGGTCCCGAAAGGTTTCTACCACGTAAAAATGATCGGTTATTAGAATATCCCGTCTATAGGAATACTTTTGATTGGCACGAAGGCTATTCCAATAAGCGGGTTTGACTGTATATATATATATATATATATATATATATATATATATATACAACTTAATACCTAAGTATATGGTCAATTAAATATACACTACACCCTGAATAGTAAAATGTACCTACGTTCAGCAAGACTCAAATATGTACCGTACCATACTATATTTATATTATTATACCAAAATAATGTGAATAATTTATACCATCCAGTGTCAAATACCTACTTCTGTAAGTCTACCCGTGGAATTAACTAAGTACAATTCAATATACACCCTGTAATTACTTGGTTGTAGCTATATCCAGGTGTACAATGAGGGTAGAGGGAGGACCTAGATCTGTACAAAAATGGTAGGTACAGACACACTATGGAGTATAAAAAAATATGGTATATATAAAAACAGAAAGATATTTTAAGGGTTCTGACTTTCTCTGTCCTTGCTTACTCTGGTACTAGATGCCGGTAACTAGGGCTGGTTACTGGTGCTGGTTACTGGTGCTGGTTACTAGTGCTGGTTACACTAAAGGTGTTACGTAGGTGGTTACTAGCTATTGGACAGCGGGCAGCCACTAGTCCCCCAAGTCTGTCCTCAGGAAGTTGGCCTACCAAGGAGAGAAAATACACTGTCAGTAGGGACTATACGAGCAGGGTCCCCGCTACCATATGTGCAAAGTGTGCAATGCACACGGGCGCCATCCTTTAGGGGCGCCAAAACCCGGTGTCAAAAATTACAAAAAAACAAACAAAAAATAAAAAATAAATTTTAAAATAAAAGATGAGAATAGGATTAATTATAAACACACACTAAATTTTATTAGTATATCATCCAGTTACTGCCGATTCCCACTTGCGAGAACATGTCAGAAGTCAGGCATTTTAATTTATTTTGTCATGCTTTTATTTTGTTTGTTTAATTTTAATATTTTAGTCTACAAATAATAGTCCATTTACTCACGGTTTTTGCTGTGAATTTTAAAGAACCGCCTATATTGACATGAAATTTGTCATACACATAGCTAACAAGAAAATGAGTGATATTGTGCCGATGTGTGCTTTTGTCCTGGGGGTAAAAGGGGTATCCTCAGGGGAATAGGGCCGAGAATGCCTGGGGGTATTCTCGGGGGGTGAAAAAACATACGTTCAAAGTCCGGAATTGGATAAATTAACTAATTCTAAGCAACTTTTGTTGTATAGGGATTTTCACTAAGTCAATACTTTTCGAGTTATTTGCGAGTGAATATGTTCATTTTTCGACAAAAAACCCTGCAAATAACTCAAAAATTAATTATTTTATCGAATAAATAATCTTAGCAAAAAATATAGCTTAAAAAAAAGTGAAAAAAATAATTTATATATAAAGTCTGCAAACCCAGTAGAAGCAGAGTTGTAGCTAATGAAAATTAGTTTCTTATTCGTTAAATTCCAAATTAAATATTTCAACGTGAAATAAATATTTCAAAGCTAAACTTTTATTTTGTTTATTTTTGAATATTTCCTGACAGGCATGGGACAACAACACAAAATTTGGTAAGTGATGCTGGTATGGTACAATCTACTAAATTATGTTAAACAAACGTTTCTGGCTACTACCAGAGGCGTACGACAGGGGAACGTGAATGGTTGACCTTCCCAAATTCTACGCCACTGGCAGAATTAATATTTTAGTGCAATTTTTTAATTCTCCGATACTTTATATGTAAAAAATAATACTCTTAATTTGTAAAGATAAAGCCATTAGTTTTCGAGATATTTGAAGCTAAAAACGAAGGAGCATAATACATTAACCAAAATAAGTGTGCCTTTTCATTTTTAACTTCAAATATCTCGAAAAGTCATGAGTCATGACTATATCGTTGCGAATGAAGAGTATATTATTTGCATAGAAAGTATTGGAGAATCTAAAAATTATGCTAAAATAGCAGTTTCATCAGTGGCGTAGAATTTGGGAAGGGTCAACCATTCACTTTCCTCTGTCGTACGCCTCTGGTAGTAGCCAGAAACGATTATTCAACATAATTTAGTAGGGTGTACAGTGCCTACACTTTCTACCAAGTATCACACGGATATGTCAAATTATTTTAAAGTATTCTTTTTTTTTTAATAATTTATTCTTTATTTAAAATTTTAAGAATTATGTGTGCCCGATACTATAAAACTATTGGACATTTATAATTCCTTATGGTACTTGGCAGAAAGTTCAGGTACTGTACATCCTACTAAATTCTGTTAAATAATCGTTTGTGGTTAATACCAGAGGCGTACGACAGGGGAAAGTGAATGGTTTACCCTTACCACATTCTACGCCACTGATGAAACTGCTATTTTAGCATAATTTTTAGATTCTCCAATACTTTCTATGCAAATAATATACTCTTCATTCGCAACGATATAGTCATGACTCATGACTTTTCGAGGTATTTGAAGTTAAAAATGAAAAGGCACACTTATTTTGATTAGTGTATTATGCTCCTTCGTTTTTAGCTTCAAATATCTCGAAAACTAATGGCTTTATCGTTACGAATAAAGAGTATATTTTTTACATAAAAAGTATTGGAGAATCAAAAAATTGCACTAAAACAGCAATTCCGCCAGTAGCGTAGAATTTGGGAAGGGTCAACCATTCACGTTCCCCCGTCGTACGCCTCTGGTAGTGGCCAAAAACGTTTGTTTAACATAATTTAGTAGATTGTACAAACAATACCAGCACCACTTACCAAATTTCGTGTTGTTGTCCCATGCCTGTCAGGAAATATTCAAAAATAAATAAAATAAAAGTTTAAATTTGACAACCTGTATTTAGATTACTATCAACTTCTGTACTAAGGTAAGTTAGCTTAAATCGACCTATTAGGACTGGATCCCGCGTATGAAAAAAAAACTGATTAATATCAAGCTGAAAATTTGTTAATAGCTTAAGGGTGTCTAGTCGGACAAACTTTGATATATAGGAACACTGGAACAGGGGAAGTTTTAATTGTGAAACAGGTTAAAAATTTGGAATGGTCAGACCACGAAAACGTCACATGGATTTTGTCCGACAGAACTTCCAATTGATTTGTTACCCTTTCATTAAACTCTCATGCAAAAATCAGGCTGCTATTTATCACCAAATGGGAATTATAACGAGTGGAACACGTAGAATATGTCAAATGACAGGAATTATGACAGGTGATAAATACCAGTCTGATTTTTGCATGAGAGTTTAATGAAAGGGTAACAAATCAATTGGAAGTTCTGTCGGACAAAATACATGTGACGTTTTCGTGGTCTGACCGTTTCAAATTTTTAACCTTTTCCACAATTAAAACTTCCCCTGTTCCAGTATTCCCATATATCAAAGTTTGTCCGACTAGACACCCTTAAGCTATTAACAAATTTTCAGCTTGCTATTAATCAACTTTTTTTCATACGCGGGATCCAGACCTCTATTTTAAGCTCAGGAATCTAAGGTTAAGCTATGGCCCATTCTTTAACAAACACCCATACTATGTAATGTTTATAATATGATCTGTAAGTTTCATCGGTTTAAAGTGCTCATTTTTGAAAAAAAATTGGTTTTAAAGTAAAAAATTTTTTAATCTTAAAAAAATTCCTTTTTTTTTTCTAAATAACTTACAAATTATTAGTTCTACCAAAAATCTCAAGCAATAAAAAATGTAAGTTTTGCTTTACTGAATATTTTGGATTTTTCGTTTTGTATTACCTTGACTATAAATATTACTTCTAAAAATGTTTTTTGGTTTATTTCAAGTACCTACCTACCTTCAAAAAATAAATAAAATCATGATCCAAAATTCCTTAAGGGGCGCCAAAATGCTTTTTTGCACACAGGCGCCAGTAACCCTTGCGGGTGCCCTGTATACGAGACCGTAGAAATAGTAGAGGCTGTAAGCCTAATATAGCTTTAAAGATATTTACCTGAGGTTTTTATGTGGCCAACCATGCGGTTTTATTTCTCAGAAATCTCCTCGTAAGTACTTAATACCTTATATTGATGATCTTGAAAGTTTATCAGCAAAAGTATCAATTGCTTACCAGGAGTATAGTGAATATCGTAGGAATATTTCGTAAGTCTTAGTTTTATTCTCTGTAGGCGTGGAGTAAATGTCCATGCATGAAAAATTACATCATCAAAATGGCAAATAACTCTCTTTAAGCCTTCTAGCAATTTACTAACTTATCACAGTAGCACTTTCTAATGGTTTCACGGTCAAATGCTATTGCAATTACCATTGCACGATAGCTATTGCAATTTAGATCTAGATTAATCTTCATCATCATCATTGGCTCTACAACCCATGGTGGGTCTTGTCATGTTCCAGAATCAGCTTCCATTCCTTCCTATCCTTCGCCTTGCTTTTCCAACTTTGCACTCCTAACACTCGCAAGTCGTCTTTCACCCCTCCTTAAATCGCGCTCTGGACGTGTCTCTTCTCCTCACTCCATCCGGTGTTTGGCTATAAATATGTTTCGATGGCTCCACCTCATTCATTCTCTCTAAGTGGCCTAGCCACTGCAGCCTATCTATTTTGATAGATCTACCAATACTGGCTCACTATGAAGGTGGTAAAGCTCAAAATTATAATGTTTACGCCGTAATCCGTTTTCCTGCACGCCTTTATAGATAACTAGATTGATCGTAAGGACTTTAAATGAGTTGCTTTAACGACATTTTACAAAAACAAAATCTCTGTGATTCATCTACCTACTTTTTCCTCATGTTCACGTATCTATGCATCTGGGATGGTGCTGTAAGCTTGTGTTAGTATGTGGAAGCGAATTGATTGTTTAGGCATAAGTGTAGACAACGTTCTCCTCTTGTATTTGTTCTTTTAAGTCCAATAAAGACGACATCCTCCCGTAGATAATGATCTTCTGTATGCCAAGGCAATGAAATCTCCTAGAATTATTATGATTTCTTCATTAGTACTTACTTACTTAAGCCGTCCTTTTGTACCTTACGGTTTCGAGGTAAGTGGAGAAATCAGACGTCTCCATGCCTTTCGGTCAGTAGCTAGTCTTTCTGCTTCTCTCCACCCAATATTTCCTTTTACGCAAGCCTTTCCAATATTTTCGTTCCACGATCTTGCTGGCCTGCTTCTTCGTCGTTTGTTGTCAGATGCCGCTTTCCATACCCTCTTTACAGTTCTACCTTTACTCATTCTCGCCATATGTCCTAACCACGATAACTGTTTCGTTTCAAGTCTGTATAAGGTCCTTCCAACACCGCACCTTTCACGTATGTCTTCATTTCTTATACGATCACGTCTGGTCACCCCGGATACCGCACATAAATATCGCATTTCGCATGCTTGAATTTTACTACGAATGTTGTCATTCACTGTCCACGTTTTACTACCGTAGAGTAGCACCGGCTCGTATACAGTTTGAAATACTTTGTTTGTTTTCAGGCTTACTTCTTTCTTCCTAATAAAACTTTTATTTAGTGCATAGTATAATTTTACTTGAAGGCCTCTACTTGTGTAATGGTTTCATTATTCATCTTTACATTTATATTTTCTTGAGTTTTCGATATTACTAAAGCTTCTGTTTTTTCAATATTTATTTTCATCCCAAATTTCTTAAAGGCTTTATTCCAAACATTCACATTCACTTGCAAGTATTTTTCCGGTTTTGCCACAATTACCAGGTCATCGGCATATATCTATCGGCAACTCTGACACGTAAACTTGTTGAAGTTTATACACCCCAACCCTAGTTCTTTTTACCTTACCCCGACATTATTTTGCAACTTCGTCTGTTTCGTCCATTAGGTGATGAATAACAAAGGACTCAGAACACCACCTTCTCTTACATCTGTCCTTGTGTAGAATTCTAGAGATGAGTGATTTTTCCTTCTTACATTATTACGTGTACATTTATATATACTCTTTTATTGCTTGGATTAACTTCGGTTTCACATTTCTAGGGTTAAATATTTCCCAGATCTTGTTACGTGTGTATTGGGTTACACTGCATCTCAGTAATCATCTTATTAAGACAAATTCTTTAATAATTAAATGTCTTTGGTAAAACAAATACGTTTGTTTATAATAAATACGATTGACCTATATTACCACATCAATGCATGCGGTTTGGATACAAGGTCAGTTTGAAATAATAATTAGTATACGTTATTTATAATCTAGTCGATTCAGCAGTTTTAGTATCACTCTCACTTTTTGTTTATATAAAAACAATAAACACGACAATTCACTTTTAGTTATACTTACACGGAGAAGATTGGTCAATTAGTATTTGAGATCCCAGCGGGCAACATCACATCTATTAAATATTATACCACCAGCTCCTTACCGTTATTACTCCAACGTACAAATAAATGTATTCACAGTGAGTATTGTTACTTCATCAACCCTTATGGTAGGGGGTAACCACCCCTTAATTATCTGAGGTGGCTCAGAAGCTAGGAGTCACCATATGGCGATCCTGCCAGGATAGTGGAACAACAGGAAATACAACCAGGAATATTCATAGCGAGAGCAATTATTTCAAGTAATAATCCGTACATCAAAATTTTGAACACAACCTACGAAACAGTAAAAGTAGAGACAAACGCAATCAAAACATTAGACATTAAATTATTCAACATATATAGACTAATCAACGACAGCAAGGACAGTAAAAAGGAATTACGGGAATCATTGAAGTTAGACATTCCAGAATACATACGCGATAAGTTAGTATCTTTATGCGAAGATTATTCAGATATATTCGCCCTAAGGCATGACATGCTAACATGTAACAACTTCTACGAGCAGAAACTGAGAGTTAAAGACCAAACTCCGGTATATATTAAAAACTATAGGACATCTCATGCACAAACAGAGGAATTAAACCGACAAGTACAAAAACTGAGAGACCAAGGAATAATAGAACCGTCCACATCAGAATACAACAGCCCAGTAGTGCTGGTACCGAAAAAAGCGATAGATGGAAATAAATCATGGAGATTATGCATAGATTTTAGACAACTGAACAAGAAAATAGTCACAGACAAATTTCCTTTACCAAGGATAGACTCGATATTAGATCAACTAGGAAGAGCAAAATGGTTTTCAGTTATAGACTTAATGTCAGGTTTTCACCAGATACCATTAGAAAAATCATCGAGAAAATACACATCGTTTAGCACGGAAAATGGAGCATTTCAATTTACCAGATTACCTTTTGGATTAAATGTAAGCCCAAATAGCTTTTCAAGGATGATGTCAATAGCATTTTCAGGATTAACACCGGACAAAGCATTTCTTTACATGGACGATATAGTAGTAATAGGAATATCTGAAAAACATCACCTAGACAACCTGAAAAAGACATTCGAGACATGTCGAAAATTCAATATGAAACTTAACCCAGGAAAATGTCAATTTTTTAGAAGAGAAGTAACATATTTAGGTCATGATCTTTCCCAGGAAGGAGTATCACCAGACAAAGCGAAATATGCAACGATTGAACAATACCCGACACCTAAGACAGCGAAAGAGACAAAAAGATTCGTAGCATTTTGTAACTATTATAGAAGTTTTATTCAAAATTTTGCTGAAATATGCAGACCACTCAACAGATTATCAAGAAAAGGAGTAGAATTTTTTTAGTCAGAAGAATGTGAAAAAGCATTCAATAAGCTTAAATCATCTCTAATGAAGCCACCGATCCTAAAATATCCAGATTTCAATAAACAATTCATCCTAACATACGCATCCAACGAGAGTTGTTCAGCAATTTTAAGTCAAGATTATAACGGAATAGACCTACCAATAGCATACGCATCAAGAAGTTTCAATAAAGGAGAATGTAATAAACCTATAATCGTTAAGGAATTACTAGCGATTCATTGGGGAATTAATCATTTCAAATGTTACTTATATGGAGCACCAACATTTTTAGTCAAAACGGATCATAAACCACTAACACATTTATTCGCAATGAAAGAACCAACTTCGAAACTTACAATAATCAGATTAGATTTAGAGGAATACGATTTCGAAATAGAGTATATAACAGGGAAAAATAACTATGCAGATAGTCTTTCAAGAATAACATTACATCAACTAAAGAACCTATACATAGACAATACCCATATATTAGCTATAACACGAGCTCAAGCAAGAGAAAAGAAGAAGGAAGCAAGGCAAACGAAGGCAGAAAGTGAACTCGCACTACAGCCAGAAGCCCCCAAACAGACAGTAAGAAAGGTACTAAATAATTTAGAGGCGCATAGACTACCAGTTTTGTCTTTTGGAGCAGAACTAATCTCACCAAGACTGAGCATTAGGGTCAAAAACAAAATAAAGTGCAGCAAGAGCATAGCCACAGGATTCAATTATTTTGATTTAAACCAAATGTTGGCACAGCTTGATAAGCTGGCGGTAGAGAATGTAGTACGTAAAGTAAAAATATACGTAAACGATATTATTTTTAAAGTGTGCACAATTGAGAAATTTATTAAACAAGGAAACGAAATGTTGAAGAATGTAGAAATATATATATATATATATATATATGTGAAGTACCAGAAACAATAGAAGATGACAAAGAAAAACACAGGTTAATAGAAGAATATCACAATCATCCGATGTTTGGAGGACACGTAGGAAATAACAGACTAATAAAGAAGCTAAAAGCAAGATTTAGATGGAAAAATGTGGAAAAAGACGTAAGAAAATACGTTAAACAATGTCATAAATGTCAAATTAACAAACTGAAAAGAACACATGTCTAAGAATTCGTGATATCGGACACTTCTTCCAAACCATGGGACATAGTATACATAGATACGATAGGTCCATTCACTAAAAGTAACGAAGGTAATAGATACTGTATAACAATGTTATGTGAACTTACTAAATACGCGGTCAGTATACCCGTGTGCAATAAAGAAGCAGAGACAATAGCCCGAGGAATTTTTGATCATTTTATACCAACATACGGACTCATGAAGCAAATAAAAACAGACCAAGGCACAGAATATAAAAATGAAGTAATGCAGGAACTAACAAAGCTACTAAAAATAGAGCACAACTTCTCAACGGCATACCATCCACAGTCCATTGGAAGTTGTAAAAAACTGCACAGAACATTAAACGAGTACGTAAGAGCATTCATAGACGAAGACAGAGAAAATTAGGATGTGTGTTGCAGGATGTTCACATACTGCTACAATACAACCCCTAACGCGTATCATGGTTACACACCGTTTGAACTGTTATATGGCAGGAAGGTTAACCTACCATAAGACCTTACACAGGAGATTCAACCATGTTACAATATAGATGCTTACTACAATGAGTTACGCTACAAACTACAAAGCGCACACGAGAGAGCTAGAACCTTCTTACTAAAGCACAAAAAAGAGCGACAAGAAAAGAATAAGCTCAAAGCAACACCACAACACTTTAAAATAGGAGACCTAGTCCTGGTAAAAAGGGAAGAGAATGGTAAGTTTGATAGTCTTTATGTAGGCCCCTTCACAATAACAGAGGTAAATAATGTTAATTGTAAGATCAGATTGGAAAACAATAAAATCAGAGAAATACATAAGAATAGATTATATGCTTACAATCCGAGAACACAGTGAGTGACAAGTGGAACGGGAACAATGTTGATAACGAACATTTTTATTTTTTTTGTATTTAATTATTATTTATAGGAAATAAAAAATGTAGTTTTCCGTAGTCAGAAAATTTTCGGAAGAAAAGGAAGATGTATTGGGATACACTGCATCTCAGTAATCATCTTATTAAGACAAATTCTTTAATAATTAAATGTCTTTGGTAAAACAAATACGTTTGTTTATAATAAATACGATTGACCTACATTACCACATCAATGCATGCGGTTTGGATACAAGGTCAGTTTGAAATAATAATTAGTATACGTTATTTATAATCTAGTCGATTCAGGAGTTTTAGTATCACTCTCACTTTTTGTTTATATAAAAACAATAAACACGGCAATCCACTTTTAGTTATACTTTCACGGAGAAAAGATTAGTCAATTAGTATTTGAGATCCCAGCGGGCAACATCACATCTATTAAATATTATACCACCAGCTCCTTACCGTTATTACTCCAACGTACAAATAAATGTATTCACAGTGATTATTGTTACTTCATCAACCCCTATGGTAGGAAGTAACCACCCCTTAATTATCTGAGGTGGATCAGAAGCTAGGAGTCACCATACGTGGCATCCGATCAAATGCTTTTTCCAAGTCCACAAAACAGAGAAACAACTTACTGTTATGCTCTAGGGCTTTTTCTGATAACTGTCTCACCATGAATATGATATTGGTTGTACCTCGCCCTGGCCTAAAGCCGCATTGGCTGTCATCCAGTGTGGCCTAGATATTTTCTCGCAGCTTTTTCTCTAGTATTATTTTGTAGATTTTACCAGCAACTACCAACAATGATATTCCCCTGTTGTTAGAAGACTTATGTTTATCGCCTTTTTTGTGTAATGGTAGAATAGTTGCAATAGTCCAATCTCTAGGTATGCATCCCGTACGCCAACAGGTCCTTATGATCTTCCATAGTAATTGTAATCCTTCTCTTTCCATATATTTAATTAGCTCAGCCTTAATATGATAGTGTCCTGCAGCCTTGCCATTTTTTAATTTTAAAATTGCTTCCCTGTATTCTTCGTATGTTATGTCATCATCATCTTGTTGTTCATTTAAATTGTACTCCTCCCTGTCATTCTCTATTTCATTGTTGTCTCCCATTAATAATTCCATAAAATGTTCCCGCCATCTTTCTGTAATCTCTTCATTTTTTAATAATATGTTACCATCTTTGCCCTCTATGGAACTTGAAAGTTTTTAAGCGTCTATTGCCTATTTAAGTTGTTTCAAATTGTTATTTCCTGCGCCTTTTTTCTATAGAGTGTGTTGGGTTTGGTTAGTGAACATTTTGTATCAATTATGGAGTTATATATTTCAAATTTATAATCTAACTATATTTTTTAAACCTTGTAAATTTTGTTATTGATCACAATATCACCAATTTTTTAACTATATAATTTTGGTATTGTTACGTGTAATCAATTAAGCGAGGAAAATAATACATTATTTCTCGTTATCTCATACACCATCTCTAACGTACTAAATGTAATTAAAAATATGAATGAATGATGAAAAACAAAGTTTATTGAACGGACACAACCAACAAACTCACTGTCGCGTGTTTTTCATTCCCAAACTTTAATTAACATTTCGTCTTTCATTATAATTATTTTGTAATCAGTTATTTACAGTTCGAATTAGAGGTTTCTTTGAAAATGACGAGACAAAAGAAACATTAATAAAATTAACATGAGGAGCTTTGCCCGGCACAGTCTTTCCCTTTGATTACATTATAATTGTTCAAAGCAGAACAAGATTCAGAAAGGCATGGTTGTACATTGTTAGAAAAAAAATTTAAGGCAAATACATAAAACATTATTTTGGAATGATCTCAAAGCATAATTAAAAGAATAATAAAAAACATAATAGATTTTGACTTAGATAAAGGAAATTATAAATCTAAGTTCACTGTCTAACATACATAACTAATAAAATCAAAACTTTTAAGCATCCGATTAAGTTAGATATTATCCATGAACATGTTTTCTTCTTTTACACCATCCGCTGAGGATGCTTCTATTATGTTCTGTTTGTGGTATGTCTGCTTTGAAGATCAAGAGCAAAAGCGGCTATCGATAGTTCTTTGTGAATCTAGTTGTGATCGGAAAGAGAATTTTTGTATCTCAATGAGTAGTTACTATCTGGTAAATACGATTTAAGCTTAAGCTGTAAATAATAGAACTTTTCTCTTTTCTAGCCATCTTCCTAGTTATACATCACATGTCGAAGAAAACCCTCTGGTGCTTAAAATCTCTACTTGTTTACAGTCTATAATGCTATCAAATAATATAATACATGCTACTCCCATACTGATTATAGTAGAAAGCTCATGGTTTATGTCCCAAGTTATTTACTTTTCATTTTGCATGAGGAAACCGACCCGTCTTTCATTGTATGAAATTTCGGACATCTTGCATATTAAAGCACCCTATGTAACGCACAGCTGAATGTGGCTGAATTTTTAATGTTTGTGCGTCACAGTGTTGCCATGCTGTTTTCTATATATTTCTTTCATAATTTCAATCAATGTTAAATGTACCTACAAGAATAATAGAATAAAAACGTTTACTTCTCCGTCATTATACTAGGTATAATGACAAAGGAGGTGTCAAATTAAAGCTTATAATCCAAGGATAGTACTAAAGGTGAGAAATTAGACCTAGGTTGTCTGTCCGTCTGTCTGTCTGACCGCGAATATAACTCCTCCGTCACTATAGCAGGTTGACACCGCATTTGTCATTCTACCTGGTATAATGACGGAGGAGTTGAGTTTGCAAACAGACAGACAAGACGGACGGACGGACAGACGGACGTGGACAATTCAATGTTTTCACATTTTTTCAAAATTGGTGAAAACAACAACATAATAAACTTTACTTAATTGGTGTTTCAAAACTACTTACTTTTAACACATTACACAATATTACAAGGTTTCTAGCAAGTTAAACGTCACAACGATTTAAAATAATCAATTAAAAACCTTATATACATAACATATTAGAACATACCTAAAATACACAAAAATGATACATTTCACACACAAATATAATATCACAAAAAATTCTAACGTGATGGTATGAAAAAATAGAGGATACGGCAACGGTGTTACATGTGACGGTCGGATCCAATGCCAATATCTACACAGACATATTAGTGTGCGCTAATAACCAAGATGTCCGAAATTTCTATATATCCCTTTATTATCTCATACCCCAAACTAGACAGTTAAAAAACATTCCTGACGGAGGTAAGCAGTGAGCAGCTGTACAAAGTTAAGACGCATGGAAAATGAGCCTCGGTCGGCATATCAGGAGATTATTACAAGTAGAGCCGTACATCAAACATGTTAAAAAACTGCGATGAAGACGAAAATGGGGCCCCACTGTGTTACAATGCCCCAAGAATTTTTTGCATGCTTTTTTGCACTTTTCAATTTGCAGAGTGCAATTTGCTGAGTAACCCAAATAATATTTGAGGCGCTCAGAGCAACAGTGGCCTAAGCCACAAATTGAGAATTTTTAGATTAATATATCAATAATAGCAGCAACATTAAATCTTCAGATTAAGAAGGGTCTACACAACCTACCTTTGTATTTGGCTAAATGGCGCTACATAATTTGCCATCCCATAAGCATAATTGAAATACGAATGTAAAGATTGCATTTATCTTAAAACTTCGTTTTTGGGGTTAGACCACTGTTACACACACAAGTAGGTATGTTGGTGTGAAATGGGCTACCAGCTATGGTGATGTGGCAGGTCAGCCTGCCAAGATGGCTTCAAGGTTCATACAATAATCATTCAACTGAATAATATTAATCTTCAATTTAGGTACTTCGTAACTTCAAAAATGATATTTCTTACTTATGTTTTTGATTCTTTAATAATGCCCGGTTGCACCAACAGATCTTAAGCTTAAGTCGAGAATATCATAAGAATTAATATAATATAATTATAATATATTACAATAAGAATACCATAATATAATAATAGATATAATTGATAATAAGGTAAGAATCTAAAATTATGGTGCAACGTAAGTGATACTCAAGGAGGCCCTATTTATAAGTAGATCCTAGCTAAGCTGGAGCTTAAGATCTGTTGGTGCAACCAGGCATAAAATCGTCATCTTTCGTTTTTTTTTCAGTTTTAAATTGTTTATAACTCGAAAACCATCAACTTAAGAGAAAAATTACAAAAAACCATTTGTGTTTAGAATGATCTAGAAAATCTAGAATAGTATCTGGCTGGGTCGAAATTTCTTTTTATTTATAAAAAAAGTAATTTTTTAATTATTAAATTATAGTGAGAACAAAATAAGATCGGGTACAACTTGTTTTACAGCCAGGTATAGAGATATACAACTTGTTTTTATAATTTTTATTATATGAAATTACATATCCAATAATTTTTATCCATTAAAAAGATCGGTGCAAATCGACCTTATATCGTATCTTAGACTAAACTTGCGTGCATAGATATCGGCCCACTTAAAAATTTGGTCATTTTTGATGTTTAGTTTTTCTTAAAACCGTTGTCCGATTTAAGTGATTTTTTTAATATGTTATAGTCTAATTCTGTAGCAGTAATACCGCTGTAATAATATTGTTGCTAATCAGGTAAATTTTCATTGTATATCGGGTGTACGAATCAAATTGTGTTTTTTTTCTCAAAGTTCGCATCACCCTGTGGAATATTTTGGCATTTATAAAAGACTGAAATTAAAACCCAACTGCAGCATCCTTTTTTTCAACATTCTGTTTTTCGATTCATTTGCTTATGTTGGACCATAAAAATGTTAGGTACTTTAATAACTAGTCATGTTTTTCATTAATACAGCGTGTTTTTAAATAAGTATGGCAAACTTTAAGGGGTAATTCTGCATGAAAAATACTCTGGCCAAGGTAATTTATCAAGAAAATTTAAACAAGCAAAAAATATTATGAATTCTTAAGCCTAGCATATCAGAAATTATTTATGTAAAAAATTTTCGTTCCTTTGTTATATTTAGCAATTTATTACTTTTCTCATAAAAATTATATTCTTTTATTTTTGTATAAATCGGTAAACCAAAAACACCATTGAAATGTTACATCAATTGATTTATTTCTCGCATTAACACCCAATAAAATTGGTTTTTAATTATTTTTTAATTAATTTTTATAGGTATAAAATTCATAAATTTAAATTTAACTCATTGTTGCAGAGAAAATATGAAAAGCATACTGGTATTTTCGATCCTGTGTCTCGTCGGCCAAAAAGTCAATGCATGGGGAGGACTGTTCAACAGATTTTCTCCAGAAATGTTGGCTAACATGGGATACGGAGGACATGGAGGAGGTGGGGGATTAATGGTAAGTAATAATAATTAACGAGGGTTCTTTAATAATATTTGCAATATTAAGAGAATTATGGTAAGTTTGGTAAAATATACTTCAGCAAAAATCGAAAGGAGCAGCTGTTGTTAATATTACTAAATGGAAACTATTTTAGTTGATCAAATATTTAAGTTTTATAACATTTATGATAATATATCATTCTACTTTGACTGTTCTCTGTTTATGCCTGTTTCTGTGATGATTATTAATTCGTCTTTTCATTGTACTTTGTGATCTTTGTCCCAGATATTTTTGCATATCTGGGATTTCTCAAAGTTTCTGTTCTTGAGTTAACCTAATAGTGCAGTCACTGAAGGTGGATATGAGCTATTACCTCCGCTTCCGTTCAACCTCCATCGATTTGGATGAAAATTGGTGAATGATTAGAAAATATCTCAAGGAACAAAGGTGACATGGTGCGAACTTGCGCTTTTACCCTGGGGGTGGATGCCACCCCTTCTCGGGGATGAAAATTGTTGTGGGGTGAAAATTATTGTGAAAAGTATTAAAAGTATTAAGTGCATAATTAGATAGTGGACAAACTCTAAGCAAAATTTTTTATATAAAGTTATTAAAATAAATCAAACTTCTTGACTTATTAAAAATCAAAGATTTTAATTTTTCATGAGAAAAATGCATGATTTTAATCGATTGTTTATAAATACCTTAAAAACGATAAGTTTTTATAAGAAAGTTATAATTACCAAAATTGAAGCTAATAAAAAATGAAATAAACTCCTTACTAAAAATACATTTTAATTTCAACTAAAAGTGAGTTATAGGTAATTGAATGTATATTTTTTTCGGCGAGTACCCTAATCTAAGTATTCAAGCTTAAATTACGGGAAAATTATGCATTTTATAAGATAAACTTATTAAACATTTGTGAAAGTACTAAGACATGTCTGTTAAATGAGATCCCGAACAAGATGATAGCATTAAAATTTATGATCCAAAAAATTTTCAAACATTACCTTTTAAAAAAATTTCAAAAAAATTTTATCGTTTTTTTTTAAATAACTCCATTAATTTTTAAGATATCAGGTTCAACTAAAACCGATTTGAGAGATAATTCTAAAAGCTATTGAAACATGTTGAATTTAATCTTCTAAACTCCTTAATTTTTTAAAAATCAAAGGTTAAATGGTCACGGTTAAATGGTTCTCGCAGCAAAATTTAAGATTTAAACGTTTCTATCTCGGTTTTAATTATCCTACAGAAATAGTAAAAAAAATATTTGATATAGAAAACACTAAAATTTGATTATACATCAATTTTTACGTGTATTGAGTATTTTTGGAGTTATTGTCAAAAGACAATAAAAATTACGATAATTTTAAAAATTCTGATTTTTTAAAATATAACTTTTTTTCAAAAATATGCATTCTAAACCAGTGAAAATTTTTGAAATCATTACTTATGCTAACACAAAGAAATTCTTTTAAGTATTACTATAAATTTTAATTTTTGTGGAAATGGCGTATGTTTAATTTTTCACTTTTTCATAAAAAATCGAAAGGGTTCTCTTATTTTCATCATAACTTGCTTAATTCTGATGCTATTAAGTTATTCTTGAGCTCATTTGATAGGTATTCCGAAGTATTTTGACAAGTGTTTAGCAGGTATATTTTATGAAATGCATTGTTTTCCCATTATTTAAGCTTGAATACTTAGAGTACTCGTCGAAAAAAATATACATTCAGTTACCCATAACTCACTTTGAATTAACATTAGTTTAGTTCTTGAATGGGTTGCATGTGAGAGTTCATTTTAAATGAAGTAAAAGTCAGACTTACTCTCAATCTTTATTATAACTTCCGACGACCGGTTTCGCTCTTTAAAATTTGTAGAGCATCTTCAGGTCAAAGGTAACAAGTTACAAAATGCTACAAACAAAAACCAGAGTTAGGACATTGTCTGGTTGTAAAAGATGCTAAAGATCCATAAGATCAAGCCAATGTTGAATAACATACATAAAAGTAGCGAAATAGCATACCAATGCACATGCATGCAATCATGGGGGGTGGTAAAACTTCCCCCAAGCGCACAAACATGTGCAGAAGTATGCTATATATAATCATGCAATTATAACGTGTCGTACTTACATTCGGATACAAGGTGCTACCAACTCAGTATTCATTATCATGATGTTTCTGTTGAAGTTATGTTAACGGGATATGGTGGAATAGACGGAGGATGCAGCAAAGGTAAACAAATTTGTTTTTACCCCCCGTTAACATAACTTCAACAGAAACATCATGATAATGAATACTGAGTTGTTAGCACCTTGTATCCGAATGTAAGTACGACACATTATAATTGCATGATTATATATAGCATACTTCTGCACATGTTTGTGCACTTGGGGGAAGTTTTACCACCCCCCCCCCATGATTGCATGCATGTGCATTGGTATGCTATTTCGCTACTTTTATGTATGTTATTCAACATTGGCTTGATCTTATGGATCTTGAGCATCTTTTACAACCAGACAATGTCCTAACTCTGGTTTTTGTTTGTAGCATTTTGTAACTTGTTACCTTTGACCTGAAGATGCTCTACAAATTTTAAAGAGCGAAACCGGTCGTCGGAAGTTATAATAAATATTGAGAGTAAGTCTGACTTTTACTTCATTAGTTTAGTCCTTTAAGTGAAGAGTATATTCAGATTTTTAGTCTTCAATTTTGGTAATTATACCTTTTTTGTAAAGGCTTATTGTTTTTGAGTTATACGTGAAAAACTGCTTTAAACATGCATTTTTTTACGAAAAAATAAAATTTTTGATCTTTAATAACTCAAAAATTATTGATTTATTGTAATAACTTTATAAAACAAGTTTTGCTTAGAATTTGTCCTTCTATCGATTTATGGTATTATTTTTAATAAAACAATTTTCACCCACGAAAAGGGGTGGCATCCACCCCCAGGGTAAAAGCGCAAGTTGGCATCATATCACCTTTGTTTCTTGAATTATTCTCTAACTGCTCACCAATTTTCATGAACATCGATGGAGGTTAAACGAAATCGGAGGTGAAAACGTTCAGTGACTGCACTATAATAAAATATAATAAAGATCTATAAACTGCATCTACGAAATATCCTGTGAATGCCACACTTTCTACGTGGAAGGAACGGCAAGGCCACTAAGTGTATTCTGTAACACTTCCGTTAAATTTTAGAGGCCTCTAAAATTTTAGCGCCCGCTAAAAATATTTTGGTAATCTGTAAATCATACATCCGTTAAAATCATAACCTAAACCGTTAAAACTCCCTCTAAATAAAAATATTTTAGAGGATGTCAAAACGTACCCGCTAAATTTTTAGCAGTCTGTTAAATGTGGTTTGATTATTTTTGTTGGGTTATGTTTGTATGAATAGTAGTTTGTTATTCTTGTATTATACTGGAGATCAATATTTAAAAATGGCAAATCGTTTTTTGTAATGTATTTGGTGAAGAAGTACTTAATAAATTAAAAATGTATACCATTTTTATTTAGTTGCAATGCGAAGGCAAAACAATCTTACTTTTCAATTAGAATACTGAGTGCAGTCCAGTCCCTTGAATCGCGATTTTCGGCTCTAATTGGAGCCTTCATCGGAAAGAACGTAGGCACCGTTCTCCATATTTTAACTGATTCGCATCGAGAGGTTTTCCCACCCATTGCAACTGAAGTGATGATGTAGGTGCCTAGCGCCATCTGTCATTGAAAGACGAAGTAGTTTTCAATCCTAATAGTAAATTATTAATATTGAAAATATTAAAAATATTACTAAAAGATTTTTAAATTGAAAACTTATTGGTACACTTTCCTGGTGACACCTCCAAGACTTCTATAATTTGCAAGTCAAATGGATGAGGCAGTGAAGACGAGAGGGAAGGAATTCTACACTATGCAATTCACATCCCCCGTCTGCAGCTGGTAAAGTTCCAACGGAAAAATGCACCTAGTTACTCTACGGAGTAATACGACTATAAAATAAAAATGTATACCATTTTTATTCAGTTGCAATGCGAAGGCAAAACAATCTTACTTTTCAATTAGAATACGGAGTGCAGTCCAGTCCCTTGAATCGCGATTTTCGGCTCTTATTGGAGCCTTCATCGGAAAGAACGTAGGCACCGTTCTCCATATTTTAACTGATTCGCATCGAGAGGTTTTCCCACCCATTGCAACTGAAGTGATGATAGTAGGTGGCTAGCGCCATCTGGCATTGAAAGACGAAGTAGTTTTCAATCCTAATAGTAAATTATTAATATTGAAAATATTAAAAATATTGCTAAAAGATTTTTAAATTGAAAACTTATTGGTACACTTTCCTGGTGACACCTCCAAGACTTCTACAATTTGCAAGTCAAATGGATGCTGCAGTGAAGACGAGAGGGAAGGAATTCTACACTATGCAATTCACATCCCCCGTCTGCAGCTGGTAAAGTTCCAACGGAAAATGCACCTAGTTACTCTACGGAGTAATACGACTATAAAATAAAAATGTATACATTTTTATTCAGTTGCAATGCGAAGGCAAAACAATCTTACTTTTCAATTAGAATACAGAGTGCAGTCCAGTCCCTTGAATCGCGATTTTCGGCTCTTATCATCACTTCAGTTGCAATGGGTGGGAAAACCTCTCGATGCGAATCAGTTAAAATATGGAGAACAGTGCCTACGTTCTTTCCGATGAAGGCTCCAATAAGAGCCGAAAATCGCGATTCAAGGGACTGGACTGCACTCCGTATTCTAATTGAAAAGTAAGATTGTTTTGCCTTCGCATTGCAACTGAATAAAAATGGTATACATTTTTATTTTATAGTCGTATTACTCCGTAGAGTAACTAGGTGCATTTTTCCGTTGGAACTTTACCAGCTGCAGACGGGGGATGTGAATTGCATAGTGTAGAATTCCTTCCCTCTCGTCTTCACTGTAGCATCCATTTGATTTGCAAATTGTAGAAGTCTTGGAGGTGTCACCAGGAAAGTGTACCAATAAGTTTTCAATTTAAAAATCTTTTAGTAATATTTTTAATATTTTCAATATTAATAATTTACTATTAGGATTGAAAACTACTTCGTCTTCGTACTTACTAAATATTAATGAAAGGTAAGTCTCATTTTACTTTACAATCGACACACTAAGTACCCTATAAGTAACAAAATTCACATTTTTGTTTTTTTGTAGAGCTGATTTCAGATTACAACAACAAAACCAAAAAGTAATTGACCTGAAAGTAACTACAATTACCATTTCAAAGGAAGTAGGTACCTACCTACCTAGAAATGTGATTGAAAAAGTGTTGAAGTCAAAAATGTTTGTCAAAGCAATTAAATCCTATTAATGCAGGTAAAATTATTTAAAGTTATTGTGGAACATTACAAAACGTACTAAATGTTTATAAAGGTGAAGTTTCAGAAGGTTTATAACCAGATGCAGATTAATAAGATGACCTTAATGTTATTGAAAATACATAGACCATTTGACCAAAATTAGTGTCGAAGGGGAGAAGAAATAAGATATTATGCAATTTTCCAGCAATATTTTAATGTATAACTTTATAAATAAAAATGTTTAATTGGAAAATATGAGTTGTACTAAAAAATAATCAAATACAATAAATATTATTTTCTAGGAAACTGTCAGTTTCTTCTTCTTCTTAAAGTTTTTGGCCTCTGTCAGTTTTCGGTCAATTTCTAGGTTAAAAGTAGTTCAAAAACTTCAAAAACGATCAACGTGCGACGTTGCCGTATTTGTTCCAAAACCTTTTAGAGGATTCCTCTAAAAAAATATTATTTTAGCGGTCCTCTATAATATGGGTTTACAGAATGTCAATCTAACCTAAAAGTTTTAGAGGACCGTTAAAAGTTAAATTTTAGAGGCCTCTTAAATTTAACGGAAATGTTACAGAATACACTCAGTGTCAGTATAACCGAGCAGGAAACATACAGGGTGAGTTTTTTAGTGAAGGATCGGTCGATAATTCCATTATGGTATAGAGTATCGAAAAAAGTTATTTAGAAAAAATGTAGGCAATGATATTCTCTAGGCTTGGAAAATATGTCCATTTCTATAGGGTGATCAATAACTGCGTGGTATAACAAACATATAATTTTTTAAATGGGACACCCTATATATTTTTCCATATTTATATTCCTCTGATAATTCTTGTTCGTATAATATAGGGTTTTGTATTACTATACAGAGTATTTAACAAGTTATGACCATTTTTATTTCAAAATCCCTATGAGATTAACACCATGTATATAAAAAAGTAATTAGTGAACAATAATTTGTTTTGCATAATAAGATAAACAATATACTGTAGTTTTTAAGTTAAGTTTAATTGAAATCATTGACGAATATTTGTATACAGGGTGAACTACAACACCAAATTACGATTTTCTCAATTTTTTAAATGGATCACCCTATATTTTATTTTTTCAAAATTTTGTATTTGTGATACTCTTTCATTTTTATATAGCATTCCCTATACCTAAACTCATTACTTGACGAGATATTTTAAGTTGTCTTCAAATTTCGGGATTACATTCAATTTTTCTAGTAGAAATAAGTTAGTGTTGAGTGATAATTAAACAAAATTATTTTTTATTCAATAAATAACTAACACAAAATATAAACCATAACAATATGCAGTGAATGTACCAATAAGTGTGATATTAAGAAATTATCATATATTTCCCTAATATACAAGAATCGTATAGTTCCTACAAAAAAAAATTCTTGTATATAATAATATAGCAACATCATTTTTATTCAATAAATAACTCACATAAAACATAAATCAAAACAATATATAACTGATGTAACAGTTTTTAGAATGCTATATCAACAGAATTCTAAGCCAAGAAGTTCTTAGTAAAACATTCAATGTTATAAGCACTTTTAAACTACAAATCCAAATTACGATTTTCTGATTTTTTTTAAATAGATCACCCTATATTGTATTTTTTAGGAATGTTATATTTATGATACTCTTTCATTTTTATATAGAATCTCCTATACCTAAACTTCTTAGAGATATTTTTAGTTTTCTTCATTTGCCGGAAATACATTCAGTTTTTAATAAGTAGGTATAATTTAACAAATAAGTATTGTGTAATAATATAACAAATATTTGCATTCAATGAATTTCTAACAAAATATATAAACCATAACAATATTTAATGAATGTACCAATTAATGTGATGTTAAGGATATAAGTCTAAGGTAAATGTTGAAAATGTCCACGCTCAACGTCTATGCAATTTTGTAACCGATATTCAAATGACCGAGCCACATTTCTTAACATTTTTGTAAGTTAATATTATTAAAAGCTCTTATTATTCTATTGTTCATATCATCAGGCGTTGTTGGATGCTTCTGGTATACAAGGTTTTTATATAGCCCCACAGGAAAAAAATCAATTTTAGAAGAACTGTCGTGTAAAAA
Source organism: Diabrotica virgifera virgifera (assembly GCF_917563875.1). Lineage (NCBI taxonomy): Eukaryota > Metazoa > Arthropoda > Insecta > Coleoptera > Chrysomelidae > Diabrotica > Diabrotica virgifera. The sequence goes on along the minus strand of NC_065448.1, from coordinate 159,592,492 downwards.
CCTCAACCGTCAAAAAAAATGTGGGCCAATCAAATAATCGCAAACAATAGCACCTTTAACATTTATAGATCACCTAGTTTGACTAGGAGTGTTAACAAAGTAGGATTTCTTGATGCATATTAATGAAAATTAGTATGAAAATTATAGTATTAATAATCTGCAATTAGGAATGTGTTACTAAAAACTTCTTGGCTTAAAATACTGTTGATATAACAACCTAAAAACTGTTACATCAGTAGTGGTATATTGTTTTGGTTTATGTTTTGTGTGAGTTGTTTATTAAATAAAAATAATCTTGTTATATTACTACACACACGATATATTCTTTTGTAGGAATTTTACGATCCTTGTATATTAAGAAAATATGATAATTCCTTAATATCACATTTATTGATACATTTATTGCATATTGTTTTAGTTTATATTTTGTGTTAGTTATTTATTGAATTAAAATAATTTTGTTATATTACCACTCAATACTAACTTATGTATTTTTAGTAGAAAAATTGAATGTCTTCCCGAAGTTTGAAAAAAACTAAAAATATCTCGAAAACTGACGAGTTTAGATATAGGGAATGCTATATAAAAATGAAAGAACATCATAAGTACAATATTTCTAAAAAATAAGATATAGGGTGATCCGTTTAAAAAAGTTGAGAAAATCGTAATTTGGTTTTGTAGTTCACCATGTATACAAATATTCGTCAATGATTTCAGTTAAACTTTATTTAAAAACTACAGAACATTGTTTATCTTATTATACAAAACAAATTATTGTTTATGAATTACTTCTTTATATACATGGTGTTAATCTCATAGGGATTTCGAACTAAAAATGGTCGTAACTTGTTAAATACTCTGTATAGTAATACAAAACCCTGTATTATATAAACAGGAATTATGAGAGGAATTTAAAAATTAAAAATAATTTAGGGTGTCCTATTTAAAAAATTATATGTTTGATATACCACGCAGTTATTGATCACCCTGTAGAAATGGACATATTTTCCGAGCCTAGAGAATATCATTGCCTACATTTTTTCTAAATAACTTTTTTGATATTCTACACCATAATGGAATTATTGACCGATCCCGCACTAAAAACTCACCCTGTATATCAAAAACAGACTGCAGGACCACTAAGTGTTAGAGTAAACAAGCATGAAGCATACATCAACAAAAAAATTTTAGAGATTTAGAGCCAGATATGCAAACGTGCCTGAGACCGTGAGCACAGAGTGAAATGGAAAGATGCATCATAGGGGAGTGCAATTAGAACGAGAAGATACAATGTTTCGGAAAAAATCAAACAAGGTTATATTTTTCTAAAAGTTTTTTTGTTAGTTTATAAATATGTTAAAGTAAAAAGTTCTACTCACAAATTTCGCCGCTAATTGTTTATTAATTGTTTAAACAATAACAATTGTTTTGTATGAATAATGTTAAGAATATGAGTGAATTAAACATTTTATTTTGATAAAAAATGTTTTTATTTTAGTTTTGATTATGCTGAACCCGAATCTGACATTACAATTTGCAAATTCAAAATGGCGGATTCAAAATGGCGGATTTTTTCCTAAAATTCCTTAAAAAGCAGTTGTAAAATCCGAATTTTTTTTATAAAACGTGTTTGTTTACATATATGTGGATATTTTTGAGAGGTTGCTGAACCTGAATCAAATTTTGATAATTTAAATTATAAAATGGCAGATCCAAAATGGCGGATAACTTAAAAAATAGTTGTAAAATCATAATTTCTTTACAAAATGTATTTATTTCTACATATATTTATTTTTGAGAGCTTTGATAAACCTAACTTAAATGTTAACATTATAAACTATAAAATGGCGGATCCAAAATGGGGATTTTCTAAAAAGAACAGAAAAAAGAACATTTTTCTAAAACATTTATTGTCTTTATTTTTAACAGGTTGTTGAATCTGAATTAAAGATTAAAAATTTAAATTTCAAAATGGCGGATCCAAAATGGCGGATATTTAAATGAAAAACAAGTAGAATCCAATCAAACAAATATGGAATTTCATTCTTAAAAAAAAAGATAAACAAATAATTTTCACAAAAATATTAAAAATTAAAATGTATTAGAAAGAAAAACCCATTTATTCAAAATCTATCTCTTCAATATTCAAAAAATTGTTGCAATGGAATCATAAATAAAAAGTTATTCTTAGTAAAAAGCTCTGCATATTCTAAAACTTTAAATGCAATCATAAAATATCAATTTTTATCAATTTTGTACAAGATATGTCAATAAATAAAAATTTCAGTTAGGAGTAAAATACATATATTTTTCATAATACTGAAAATTGTTATTATGGAAAGTTGTTCAGAATTAAAAACGAAGTGTCAATATGCAATTACACTTTTATGCAATTTTTTTACATAATACCTCGTATAATATTGATAAAATATAATATTTTATATTTGCATATTAAGTGTTAGACCATGCACAGCTATTTATGACGAATAACTTTCTTCATAAAATTAATAATAAATCAGTTATCATAAATAATAAGTGAAAATTTAATGATGTTTGGTCTAATTAATTTGAAACAATATTAAAAAAAACAAATTTTCGATTAGAAGGATATAATTACATATTGGAACATAGTTTTTAATTCCAAACAACTTTTCTTTATAAAAATTTTCGATATTGTGAAATATAAAGGTACTTTACTCTTGAGTGAAATTCATATTTTTTGACATAACTCGTACAAAATTAACAAAATTTGATATTTTATGGTTGCATCTTATGTTACATACGATGCAGAGTATTTTATAAAGAATAACTTTTTTTCGTAAAACTGATATTAAAAAAGTTATCAATAGGTTCCAAGTTACGCAGACATACTGTATAAGAGCTAAAAAAAATTTTTTTTTGAACATTTATTATTTTTGAAGCTTATTATTAAATTAATTTTAGGTAAGTTTTACAGAAAAAAGTTTTGATCACTCTGTATATACATTTTTTCAGCTGGTAATTTTCGGTTTTTGTATTACATTTTTGTTATCTTTCTTAGTTTTCTCAAAAAGAAATTGTTTATTTCATTTTTAATCTAAAATAATTCAGTGTTTTTTAAAGATTACATCCTAGGCTTTAAAAAAATATTAAAAAAATTGTATTAGATTTATTCAAACTTGAGTAATACCGTCTTAAAATGGTGGGAATTCTGTAGAACTACGAAGTTTTCAAAAATTACATTTTTTGAGACAGCGTATTATTTGAATTAAATTTTTGAGATTTTTTTTTAATAAAACATCGTTTAGTAAGATGATTGAGAGGTAAGTTGTGCAAATTTTAGAGCTTTGTAAGTAAAATTGTATTAGTTACACATTTTTAAATCATTTTTAAACAAAATTCATGTAAGTCTCACTTTCCGCCCACACCGTACTTATGTCCATACGTTTTATTTCTTCTTATTACAACCATAAGATAGCTTATTCTATCTTCTTTCATGTCCAATTTGTAAAATTTCTTTTGATCCATTAGTTAAAGAATTACATTAAAAAAACTCAACCGTGCACTTCTTCCAACGCTAGTTTACATTGCGCCAATGTGTGTGAGAAGGGTGACTTTAGCGTTATAAATAAAAAATTACAGAAGCTAGAGATTTAATTTTAGAAAAATCTTTATATAAGGTTTTTTTTGTAAAATTTTCTGAATTTTTCAATGGTCAAGTCAGTTTTTTACTAAAAATTATATTTTCGGAGTTATTTAAAAAGACATCTAACTTCGCTGTTCATTTGTTTAATAAAAAATGAAGCACCCACTTCTCGAGTAGAACTTTTTGATATGTTGTTTATTAAACATTTCTTAATGGAATTACAAAAAGTTTTATCTTGTTTGATTTTTTCCGAAGTGAAAATCTAAATGCACTCCCCTATCAATAAAATCATAAAAGAAACACATACCTAATATAAAAAGGGTTATTCCATTTCAAATCACTCAATTTTGGAGCAAAAAAAATTTTGGACCTCCGATTTGTCTAAAAATTGGTATATAGCTTCTGCGGGACCTAAAAATAAGATATTTAAGGTCAAAATATCTTCTTCTTCTTTTTTTTTCTCAAAATGTTATTTTATGCGATTTTACAGTGATTTGGTGTTTATTTATACAAATTTGCATTTTCTATCGTAAAGTATCAATGGAAAACATAATATTTTAATGGAAGGGACTCAAAAATGTCATTATATGGCATTATAACAAGTTACTTTGATTCAAAACAAGCTTTTGATCAAATTTTATAGTGTAGAAAACGGTAAAATACCGTTTTTTACATTTTTCTCCATTCCCAAAATACATCATAATCGATTTGGCTGAAAATTTGCCCACAGATAGACAAAACATAGAACTTTAAGTGGTGAGAAGGATTTGAATTATATTACAATACCAAAAAAGTTACATGCAATATTATAGTCAAAAATATAGGCGTCTACTGTAAGTACAATTAACTCGAAAATATCGACCTCACGACAAAAATTGTTAAAAAGAAATTGTAATAATTGTAAATACGATTTATTTGGAACAATTTCAGTTCCTACCATTTTTGTCGCAAAGTTAAAAATGGCGGAGATATTGAGCAAAACAGGTTCTCCTTTAAAATCAAGATGGCAGCTAACGTAACGGAGGAATTCATTCGTGATTTTAAATTTAGGCTACTATTGACTCCCCTAAAGATCAGAAAAATAAAATTTTGTGCAACTCGGCATTCAAGGTGAAATGCTATCCCGACTGGACTAATATATGCTTTTGAGTCTGATATTACAGCATGTAACTTTTTTGGTATTATAATATAATTCAAATCATTCTAACCACTTAAAATCCTATCTTTCGGCTATCTGTGGGCAAATTTTCAGCCAAATCGATGATGACGTATTTTGGGAATGGAGGAAAATGTAAAAAACGGTATTTTAACGTTTTTTTACACTATAAAATTTGATCAAAAACTTGTTTTGATTCAAAATAACTTGTTATAATGCCATATAATGACATTTTTGAGTCCTTTCTATTATAATATTATGTTTTTCATTGATACTTTACGACAGAAAAAGCAAATTTGTTGAAATAAACACCATATCACTGTAAAATCGCATAAAATAACTTTTTAATAAAAAAAGAAGAAGATTTTTTGACCTTAAATATCGTATTTTTACGTCCCGCAGAAGCTATATACCAATTTTCAGACAAATCGGAGATCCAAAATTTTTTGCCTGAGTGATTTGACATGGAATGTACCAAAAAGAAAAAAACCAAAGAATCCTACCTTTCTCATCCCACTTAACGAAGGAAAATATACTCAGTGATATTAGAAGTGTTACACCCAGAGGGAATGATTTCTTGAACTTAATTTTTTGGCAGCACAATGACTATATTTAAAGCATGCTATGATAACAATATCAATTATTTATCTTTTACAGTTTTTGTAAAAATTAAGTTTTACCTTTAAATTTTTTTGTGAAAAGACCAATTTATAAAGACCGGTTGATATAGAAATTTTTAGTTATTATTCCTCAGTCTAATTGTATTCATTGTAAGAATGTGCCTCGAGTTCGAAGACACCAAAATTACCACCATTTTAGCGATTTTGACAGGGGTAGAATTATTGTCTAGAGATATGAGTCTGTCGTATCGCCAAAAAGGGCCGTCGTGTTTGTACAGCAATGACAGTTATGCGAGTGTGTCGTGTGTGGACAAACGAAGGTAGAGGAACACGAAAAAGGGCAACTGGTCAACCGAAGCATACCACAAGGCGTCAAGATAGGCGCTTTACACTCCTGGCTCTGCGAGTCCGTTTTGCTACTACGCGGTTTGGAGTGGAAAGTAGACTTGTTACAATATGCACCCTATAACGTAGCATACAAACCTTTGGACTGGTTTCATTCCGCCCACGACGAGTGCTTCCTTTGACTGCCGACCACTGTCATCAACGTTTGAATTGGTGCAGAGAACGGCAGTATTGGGTGGCAGAATGGCACAATGCAGCATTCACCGATGAATCGCGATTTTGTTTAGGTATAATGATGGTCGTAAGATGATAAGACGCCGCCGTGGTGAGCGACGAGATATCGGGATTACTGTTGGGAGGCATCTACACAGGACAGTTGGAATAATGGTTTGGGGGGTTATTGCCTATGGTAGCCGATCACCACTTTTGTTTATTCGAGGCAGTATGACAGATGGGCGTTATGTTAATGAAATCTTACAAACCACTTTACTGCCTTATCTAGACGGCCATCGAAACGCCCTTTTTCAGGAAGACAACGCGCATTCCCATATTAAACATGTGTGGGATATGATGGGGAGGAGACTGTCCACTTTGCACCATCCTCCACAGACTCTGGCACAGTTAATCCATGAAATTCAAGTTGCTTGAAACGAGGTGTCACAAGCAGATATCGATCATCTCATTTTGTCAATGCCTAGATGTACAGAAGTGTATTCAGCTAGGGGGTCGCCAAACACATAATTTTTTTGATTACATGTCAATAAAAAGTCTTGCCAATGTTATCGTTCCATTCTTGATGAAAATGTACCATATTGGCAAAAAATAAAGTTCCAGAAATGATTCCTTCTGAATGTAACACTTCTAATGTCACTATATGTAGCAAACTCATCAGTAGAATGCATCATGCTTTGGTTGTACTAAAGACTTTTTGGGCATACTAATAGAAAACAGTCAACAACAAGAACATACCAACAATAGCGGAGTAAAGGAAGTCGAAATCTCATACACAATACATATCGACGGTTTATAACAATACCGACGTAACAGCAAAAAATCAATTTTTTTAGTTTTTGGTACCAAAATTTTCGTAATTTTTTGCTCTATTGTTATATGGCAACGACACTTATGTGACTTTAAAAATATACAGACGGTGGAATTTTAGTCTTATTAAATTTTGGCATGGATCGGAGCCAGGAGCCATTTTTGCAGAAGATAGTACCACGTCGTACCTTCCGTCAGTTGAACATAAAACTTGAGTGAGGAGGGTCAAATATTTTGGTGATTAAAATCACGGTAGACAGAGACCGGTATGCCTATACGCACGCTAGCTAAGGAGTGACGTCACGTGCGAAGCAAAGTTTCTATTAGAACACTAACGCTTGCCCTGTTAGTCGGTTAATATTAAATATTATAAGCATGAATATTTGGTGCTTTATTTTATATGGGTATAGGTTTATATTTTTTTGGGTATAGGTTTTCTGATTAATGAAAAATAAAACAACTATTTTCGACATTTCGCCGCTACGTAAAGTGTGTATATTCATATTAATGTAGGAATATAATAATGTTTTTTCAATTAATAAGCATGCAACTGAATTCTATTTTTTACATATTATTTCGATGGTCGGATTCATTACTGGAATATTTCGAAAATCGTGTATTTTGAACAAAGTAGGTAGAATGGTTTAATATTAAAAACACTTTACGAATTACTTAACTAACGTTTACAATAATTAGAGGTTACAAAATATCTTCAAACTTTCATTTGCATTTTCCAACATTAGCTTACTTTACAATGTTCCAATAATCAGAGGTGTAACTAGGATAATCCTAAGGGGGGTTACAACTACTTGATGGTCTCTGGGGGATATGGAATAGTATTGGTGTTAAGCGTATAGAGCTCAAAGTACATTCAAATGATTGGGGTTATAACCCCCAAATCCCCACGGTTACGCCTATGCCAATAATGAATCCGGCCGACAATTTATAATGAAGATTTATTGCACATTTATGGAATACCTATTTATATATTATTAAAATTTATTTCTAAAAGGTAACAAACTTTGATATTTTTTTGTCGAGTTTTCTTTGATAGTTACTCAAACAAATCTTTCTGTTCATTTCTCTTAATCTTATATGTATATATAGGTACTGTTCTTACGATGTCAGTTGGACCAGTATAAAAACAAAATTCGACACCGATTGTCGGCACCGTTTGTAAAACATAGACGGCGCAATAAAAATTAATGAGTAAACTTTTATTTTTAAATGATGGTTCAATATTTGTTAAACAGTAATAATGTTGTTAACTGTTCACATTTCTTTATGAAATTGACACCAAAGATAATTAAAAATATATAATACAAATGAAATTTAACGTGCTTATTAATTTGAGAACTAAAGAAATAAGACTACACTTTGAATATACACATAAAATACATGAAAACGAACAATTCCTCTTCCAGTCGAATTGTCTAATTCATGACTAATGAAGAGATCACTTTTACTACTGTATAGTATTTTTACTACAAAAGCGATATTACGTAGGTCAAAATTTTTTACGTAAGAGAACTGTCAAAACATTAGAATGTGACTCTTCATTATATCCATGTTTATAATAAACATGGCAATAATGAAAATTCACATTCTAATGTTTTGACAGTTCTCTTACGTCAAAAATTTTGACCTACGTAATATCGCTTTTGTAGTAAAAATACTATACATAGGACATATTTTTGACAAGTTGAAATATATCACTATCCGTGTGTTCAGAACTTGATTCGACACTTGTCGTGTTTATAACTACCACACCAATATTGGAAAAGAAGTGAAAGGCGCAATTTACACAACAGTTATCAGACCAATAATGACATAAATACGCGGCAGAAACACGACTTGATACAGAAAGGACAGAAAGAATGCTAGAAACATCAGAGATGAAAATACTTTGAAAAATCGATGGGATATGGGAAGAGGTAGAAGTGCAGATATACGACAGATATGCAAGGTGGACAACATCAATAACTGAGTAAAAAGCAGAAGAGTATAATGGAACAACTACATGAGCCAAATGACAAAAAACAAAGTAGTAAGGACGGCGAGAGACGGTTCCCCAATAGGAAGACGATCAGTTAGGTCTGTATCCCGCGTATGAAAAAAAAAGTTGATTAATAGTAAGCTGAAAATTTGTTAATAGCTTAAACGGTGTCTAGTCGGATAAACTGTGATATAAGAGAACACTGTAACAGGGGCAGTTTTAATTGTGGTTAAAAATTTGGAACGGTCAGACTTAGGGCCGGTTGTTCGAACGCTAATCAACAATGATCATTATCAAATATTCAATTACTGTCACCAAAACTGTCAATGTCAACTTTATTTGGGTTGCTGAAAACATAATTAATTACAATTTTGAGATTTATTATTAATTATGTTAATAATTATTGTTATATTAATTGATTATAGTCTCAGAATTGTAATTAATTATGTTTTTAAAGTTGACATTGACAGTAATTAATTATTTGATAATGATCATTGTTGATTAGCGTTCGAACAACCGGCCCTTAAACTCTCCGAACAGAGATTAAACTCTCATGCAAAAATCAGACTGCTATTTATCAGCTGTCATAATTCCTGTCATTTGACATATTCTACATGTTCCACTCATTAAAACGCCCATTTGGTAATAAATAGTAGGCTGATTTTTGCATGAGAGTTTAATCTCTGTTCGGAGAGTTTAAGTCTGTTCTGTCGGACAAAATACATGAGCCGTTTTCGTGGTCTGGCCGTTCCAAATTTTTAACCTGTTCCACAATTAAAACTTCCCCTATTCCAGTGTTCCCATATATCAAAGTTTCTCCAACTACACACCCTTAAGCTATTAAAAAATTTTCAGCTTGCTATTAATCAACTTTTTTTTCATACGCGGGATCCAAAACTAAGTGGGAAGACCACGAAAACGATGGAATGACAACTTACTGGAGCCACATTGAAAAACAGACAGTCATGTCTACACAAGAAGAAGAAGAAGGAAAAGAAGAAGAAGACATTAATATTGGTGACAAAGCAAGATAATATTTTTATTTTACTTGAACTTGAGCTACACAATTTTTCCAAATGTCACTTTTGACTTGTAAGTATATACAGGGTGGTTCATCTTACTCGCCTCGGTCTCTGTACGGAAAACCACTTGATATTTTAAAAAAATTTCTTCACAAAAATATATAGGGCCTTTAATACTACAATCTAAAAATAATGTGAATTATACAGGGTGCTCCAAAAAAGAGTGGTATATCAAAGTTATATTTTTTCTTATGGAATGCCCTATATCTGATGACATTATTGAATTGACCTTAAAAAATAAGCTGCACTTTTATAAGGGTTCCCTATACCTAAATACAGGGTGTGTTGATTTATTTCGATTTTTGTAAAAATGTAAGGGTTTAGAAAAAAATAAATATCTACGAATTTAAGAAGCAGTAACAAATTTTTTCTTGGATCTTAATAATAGACTATATAGTGTACTTAAACAGATGCTTATTGCAACAAAATTTCTTACAGGGTGGTCAAAATATGAGATTGTTCTATTAACAAACTCAAACTGTAATAACGTACTTATTTTAAATAGAACACCCTGTATTTTACTAGTCTATCGCGTAGAAAATTTTCTTATCTTTCAATTTGTATTAGGGTTTCCTACACTTATCTTTTTACAGGGTGGTCAAAATATTAGATTTTTCTATTAACAAATTCAAGCTGTAATAACTTACTTATTTTAAATGGACCACCCTGTATCTTACTAATCTATCGCGTATAAAATTTACTTGCTTTCAATTCTTATTAGGGTTTCCTATACCTATCTCCCTTCATTTTTTAAATATTTGAAGATTTCCTAATTTGTAAGCTTTAAAAATTAGAATTAAGTACCTATGTCGTGGTTATGTACAACACATCAACAACACCGGCAATATACTTAAATATCTTAGTCAAGATAGTTTCATTAATAAAATTCACATTTTTATCATTTAATCACACAGAGTGTTCTTATTTAAAATGACATACTCGATATTCTATTCTTTATAATGGAAGATATTTAAAATCTCTTCGATTCCATCTAAACATTCTCAATACACATGTTATTCTGTAAATATAAATTACCACGTTATTCTGTAAATACCCATTTTTACATATTTTTGTACAATAGGCTCGTTTTCGTCAAAGAAGCCATTGCATTTAATTGTTTGTAATTGCGATTTAAAGATTCAAACAAAAAGTGGCGTTCTTAAATTTACTTAATAACCGTTGGGTTAAGATATGGAAAATACTTATACGGAATGAAATATAATTTAAATATCTTCCAGAATACGGCATCTAATATAGGGTATGCAGTTTAAAATAAACATATTATTCAATTTCACATGGAGGCCAAAATCAACTAAAATAATACAACACTCTATGTGATTACATGATAACAATGAAAATTTTATTAATGACAGTATCTTGTCTAAGAATATATCCGGTGTTGGTGATGTGTTGTACATAACCACGACATAGGTACTTAATTCTAATTTTTAAAGCTTACAAATTAGGAAATCTTTAAATATTTAAAAAATGAAGGGAGATAGGTATAGGAAACCCTAATAAGAATTGAAAGCTAAGTAAGTTTTCTACTCGATAGACTAGTAAGATACAGGGTGTTCCATTTAAAATAAGTAAGTTATTACAGCTTGAATTTGTTAATAGAAAAATCTAATATTTTGACCACCCTGTAAAAAGATACGTATAGGAAACTCTAATATAAATTGAAAGCTAAGTAAATTTTCTACGCGATAGACGATTAAGATACAGGGTGTTCCATTTAAAATAAGTAAGTTATTACAGCTTGAATTTGTTAATAGAACAATCCCATATTTTGTCCACCCTGTACGAAATTTTGTTACAATAAGCATCTGTTTAAGTATACTAAATAGTCTATTATTAAGATCCAAGAAAGAATTTGTTACTGCTTCTTAGATTCGTAGATATTTATTTTTATCTAAAACCTTACATTTAGGGAATTAGGGAATTAGGGAATAAAGGGTACTTAGGTATAGGGAACCCTTATGAAAGTATGGCTTATTTTTTAAGGTCAATTCAATAATGTCATCAGATATAGGGTATTCCATAAGAAAAAATATAACTTTGATATACCACTCTTTTTTGGAACACTCTGTATAATTCACATTATTTTTAGGTTGTAGTATTAAAGGCCGTGTATATTTCTGTGAAGAAATTTTTTTAAAATATCAAGTGTTTTTCCGTACAGAGACCGAGGCGAATAAGATGAACCACCCTGTATATTGTATTAAAACAGAAAATAGTGAAGAATTACCAAGAATGATGGAAGCACTAGATAGTGAATCGACAAAGATGGGACTGAACATCGCTTACAGTAAAACAAAAGCCATGACCAATCAACAAGGAGAACCAATAATTACAGTGGCACAAACAAGAATAAAGCAAGTAAAAGAGATATTCTAGGACAAATCACTAAATTAAATAAAAAAAATCAGACCGAAGAAATGAAAAAAAATAATAAGATTGGCCTGGGCATCACTCGGAAAACTGTCTTTTATTCTAAAGAAAAAAAAATACCCCCAATACCTAAAATCAAGAGTCTTCAATCAATGTACACTCCCTCTCCTCATATATGGCTCTTAGACATGGACACATACAAAGGAAAATATGGAAAAAATAAAAATATGAAACATGAAAAATTCCATTAATTACATTATCCAATCAGCGGACTGAGCAAATTGACGTCATTAAATCTCGCATAATATATGGGACATCCTGTATAAACAATACAGTTTCAGTATAATACAATACAATAAAATTTAAAATTGATCATTAAAAGTATATAATACTTACAAATGCAATTTAATGTGCTTATTCATTTTTTAAGTACTAAAGAAATGAGACAAAAAATGTATTATAAAAATAAAATAATTGTAAGTTATGACGACGACACTGTTTATTTAGTGTTTATATTGCTTGCCGCCTTTGAAACATGAGAAGGTATTTTGACCAGATAACGATATGATTTGAGCCTAAGCACTTCCGAACAATTTGACCAATTACTCTTCAGTATTGCCCAATAAGATACGTTAGAAAGTAGTAAGCCACACCCGCGTCCATGTGGACTAATACAAGGAGTGATCAATTTTGAAGCAAGCAAATGTTTATATGGTTTATCTTTATTTCTATGCTCTTCGTAGAATTATTGACCGGACCCCAAAAATGCTTCTGGTCCAACTGACATCGTAAGAAGAGTACGTATCTTACTGAGGCAAAGAAGTACCTCAAATGGTATCGTGATATTCACAAGTTGAGCCAAAGTTTTCTGTGCCAGCTCTTGAAAAATTTTAGTTTTTTTTTTTGACACAGAGCTTCCATGAATTGTATAAAACAGTGATTCCATTTTTAGTGCAGCTTCCTACAATTCTTCGTTTGGGTACATAAGAGAACCTCTTGAGACTGTCTGTAGCCAATATGGTTCCATATGTGTCTCATAGGTTTTTGTAGGGTTTCCTAAACTATATATTTATGCTTAAATTTGTATGCCAAAAAACCAGCAACATACTTCAAAGAGTCCCGATGAATTTTTTCTTTCACCTCATAATTTTCTGCGACTTTCAAAATGTCATCGTCAGTTATACATATGATCCTCCTCCAAGTAGTGAGCTTCTATAAATTTATTTTGAAGTATTTTGTCCTCTTCAGACTGAGATTTTTTCGTACCTTCAGTTTTTTCTATAAAATTAGACAGCATTTTTTGTGTCAAGCAAATATCTTCTGATGTCGAAATATAGCTTGGCAATTGAGGACTTTCTATTGAGCTGTTACTTACGCAAGTTCAGTAGTTTCAATAGTATTGCGATATTCTGTAAAGATCGTCGCCGAATTTTTTCCTAAAATATACCAACTTAATCTATATTTAAAATCTATTGGTGAAAGATGACCGTTTGCACCACCCATTCCTCGAGTATAAGAAAAAAAGTTCTCCAGCACGTCCTGATTCAGCTTCGATGTAAAAATATAGTCAACGTTGTATTTTGCTTGTAGGTAAGGAAGTAACTCTTTCAGAGAACTATTAGTAAGCAATATCCCTTTTTGAAATGGAATAAGTCCTTTATGTTATCATCTTGGCACCGACTTGCAACCACCCATTGCTTTACAAACTCTTTATTTTGAGAAAATCGAAAGTATTTTACGTCTGCTGTCTGATTCTTTCGTCACCCGATTATAATTCTTACAATTAGGTACGACACAACCCGGCATGTATTTGTTAATACATAAAAACTAAACAAAACAGACTTAAAAAATAAAAAAAGATCGAAACGAGAGGCTTTGTAAAAACAGTTCATCTACCGTACGATACACAAATAGATCAACCGGGACACGGGTGGTTCCGGTTCCTATATCTGGAACCTGTATTGTTGCTTCGTAGGTGACATTATACGCGTCGGGGTACACATTTTGATTTATTAACGAGCATTGAGCATACCGGTATTAAAATGTTGTGTTGGTTGAAATGTCACCACATTTTTAAAATCCTTCTGCTGTTTAACGCTTTTAATTAAATAGAATGACTCTCATTGCAGATACGTCACTAAATCTTTAAATTACCTATATTTGTTACCGTTCTTATTAATATATAATGACACTTCTTCGGCAATGGGCAAAAGTTTTGTTACTTAAGGATACATTTTTAATGAGATAACGACGTAACTGCACATTTTTTACTGAATTTGAAGATTTTTCATAATTTTCCCCCTTCTACTGGTGGATAACAAAAAATATAATCAAATACAAAAAATTACTTCAATAATGTGTAGTGTGTGTTGAGTAAATGTCTTATTACTTTTCGACTTTTCAAAGTAACAAGACATTTACTCAACACACACACACTACACATTACTCCCCTGAGCTAATTATAAGTATACGTACAATTACGTGGCTAAAGGTTCAACAATAAGGCCAGAAAACAAACAAACAAAAAAAGATTAAAAATTGACTGCAATAGAGCATTTTTGCTAAGACAGACTTTAAGATTTTTCTTGTGGCTTCTTTACAGACATAAAATCCGTTGTCTTTTGTTTTGGTGATATTTATAGAAGTTCTGTATGGTGAGTAAGCAAGTTTTATCACGTTTTTCATTTAAATATGATAGAATATGCTACCTACTGAATTTTATTATTGCGTGCTGTGAACCGTTTTATATCTTTTACCATTGATTATAGACACGGATCTACATCTATCCGTGTCTATAATCAATGCTTTTACGTTAGAAATTACTAATTTTATTAGAAATGATGTCTGTTGGGGCAAGGCGGTCGGGGCACTTTGCCCTCTCTCCTAAATTGCCACTACTTTATAGCATTTAAACTTTGTTAGAAGAATATGACTAAAACTGAAACTAATAAAAAATATCCAAGAAAACTAAAGAAGAAAACGAGATGGACACTGACTCATCAGAAGATGATGAAGATTGTGGCTGCATCTACTAGGAGCCTAAGAGCATACAATAGCGCGTCATCAATATCTTCAGGAGATACTATCATACCTTTTTCGTAAGGTCTGCGAAACTTTGGCAACAGTGGTAATCTTTGACATTAGCTAAGATCAATATTTTGACAATTATAATCATAGGCGCGCTAAATGGAAGTAATAGAAAACATGTTGTTCTGAAGCTATTTCCTTGTGGCATTTTTATGATTAATTATTTATATGGGAAATAAGCCACAATTAAAATGAAAAAAATGAAAAAAATAATTTTATTAACGTTTCGACGCCCAAATCGGGTGCCGTTGTCAAAATACAAAATATTACTAATTAGTAATATTTTGTATTTTGACAACGGCACCCGATTTGGGCGTCGAAACGTTAATAAAATTATTTTTTTCATTTTAATTGTGGCTTATTTCCCATATAAATAATTAATAATAGAAAACAATTTTGTTATTAGTAAATAAATATTTATAAAATAAACCGAAATAAGTGCAAAATCTATTAAAAGCGTGTATTTTGTTTTTTATTTAAATTTAAAATTTTATTTTTTAATCTCTTAATGATATTTATATCTAGACTATAAAATCCTCCTAAAACTTTATCTACTTGCATTAGTCGCAGTATTTTTACGTAAAATATACTTACCTATAAGTAAAACTCACAATTAACAATAATCTATTTTTCAAATAGGCCAACAACTTAGTCCTATTACACAAAAATATAAAAAATTAACTATAAATAAACACTACTTTCCTATAAAAAAACAATAACCAATTCTTAAAATAATACACTACTGCACTGAATAGATATCGATAAAGATAACAGAACAGATAAGAGAAATTCTGACGCAGGTTTGTCAAAATGACAGTGACAATTTTTCTATGTTGCTTAATTGGTTATTAGTTATAATATGTTCGGTTTCTTGTTAGAAATAAAAATTTTTAGTAGGTCCAAAATGACACAAAATCTAGGCATGGGATAAAAAAGTTTATTTGAAGAAAGTGTACTTTTTTGTTCTTCTTAGTGGCAGTACAGGCTCGTTTTTTTAATATTGTATTTAATTACAGAGTAATTTCCACATACTAATATATTTCTCAAATTGGGCTCTGTACAGTCATTCTTTATTACATTACGAATATGTGCGCCAAATATCTCGACAAAATATTCAAAATTGCATCCGCAATCTTGGACAGCGTTTGTTACTACCTGTTGATCGCTACTGTTGCCTCTTAAATAAGGATATATACAGTCGGAAAAATGAAAGAATACCCATGAACGATCACATCAATCACTTATTTTGTATTTGCTGTCATTTTCTATAACAAATGTCTGTTATTTATAGAAAAAGACAGCAAATACAAAATAAGTGATTGATGTGATCGTTCATGGGTATTCTTTCATTTTTCCGACTGTATTTATAAGCCCGGCCGCACATCAAAGAAACATGAAACGTAAATTACGTTTCATGGAAATAAACCACTGCTAAACAAATATATATCCGGCCATTTATGAGACTCTCCGAAAATAAAAATGTGTCATGAGCATGAATCACACTCGTTTCATTAGTAGGCGGACTTTGAGATGTTTTTAGCAGTGTTTTCTTTTCATGAAACATGTTTTTCGTTTCATGTTTCATGTTTTTCGTTTCATGTTTCTTTGGTGTGCGGCTTGGCTAAGATAGGTTAAAACGTTAAAATTTCATTATGTATTAATGTGATAATAATGATGAAATTTTTTAGAATGCCTGGTACAGGCTGTAGAGTGGCCAAATGTATTACCTATTATTTAAATTCTTACAATAAATTATACAAGTGATTCTAATTCACATAATCCTAGCTGACCTCTAAGGACGGTATGTATCCAATATTTAATCCAGTGTTGATGGAACTTCAGTATAAGCGACAAATTTTCAGTGTAGAATGGAGATTGTAGTCCTAGATTTCCGTAAATCTTGCATTAATCTTTGGATAAACGTGAACAACCCGTCTTGATTAATTTCAAGTACCAAACCACCCAAATATCAACAGTTTTCCATAATTAGTTATTTTAATCCACTAAATATCTTTATTTCATAACTATCTTTACTATCTTCCATACATCAAAGACATAAAAATACCGATTAATCGTATTACGATTTAAATTACTGTACTCTCGTGACGTAATCGCGGGCTTAATGTTCATTGGTTAGTCGGAGTAGGTAACCGTTGTAAATTTAAGAACCGTGGTTAAAACCGGCAAAAACGATATAGGTCTGGATCCCGCGTATGAAAAAAAAGTTGATTAATAGCAAGCTGAAAATTTGTTAGTAGCTTAAGGGTGTCTAGTCGGATAAACTTTGATATATGGGAACACTGGAACAGGGGCAGTTTTAATTGTGGAACAGGTTAAAAATTTGGAACGGTCAGACCACGAAAACGACACATTTATTTTGTCCGACAGAACAGACTTAAACTCTCCGAACAGAGATTAAACTCTCATGCAAAAATCAGACTGCTATTTATCACCAAATGGGCGTTTTAATGAGTGGAACATGTAGAATATTTCAAATGACAGGAATTATGACAGGTGATAAATAGCAGTCTGATTTTTGCATGAGAGTTTAATCTCTGTTCGGAGAGTTTAAATCTATTCTGTCGGACAAAATAAATGTGCCGTTTTCGTGGTCTGACCGTTCCAAATTTTCAACCTGTTCCACAAATAAAACTGCCCCTGTTTCAGTGTTCCTATATATCAAAGTTTATCCGACTAGACACCCTTAACCTATTAACAAATTTTCAGCTTGCTATTATTCAACTTTTTTTTCATACGCCGGATCCAGACCTAATACTACATATGTATTTTTCAAACAAATTTTTCATACTTGTGTGTTATGCAGTAGAAATTTAATCATGTGAAAGATATTAAACTGAAAATTATTATTTTTCCTTTTTTGGACAAAATACTCGTATAACTAATTTACTGAACACCATTTCCATTTTCCTGAGGACAAAAATATATGTTTGCTAAAGTGAAATTAGTTTGCACTAGTTTTGTAGCGAGAGGATAACCGTAAAACTGGGTATTCCAGGGAAAGCACTCATAATATTATCTACTAACTTATTCACATGGAGATAATGGATCTTTCTCTCGCGCGACTGTGTTCAATTTGTATTTTTCATTTTATTTTGGTAAACATGTTTTGTTTCAAAAGAGCTTAAACTTTTACGAAAACATTATATTAATGCATATCTCTCTTGAGGAAAGCGTTATTGGAGAATTTAAATGAGACTTATACAACTTTTAGAAGTTTAGTCGTTTGGAAATACTACCTTTTAATGAAAAAATAGGTGGAGCAAGTTTAGAGAACACTTTAGAGAAATCCATCCATTACACTAGCCCAAGATAGTGAAGAGATGCGGGTTTTAGGTGCTGAGTGGCAAAATTCGAGAAAGTGGGGATAGCTTGAAGGTAACTGTTGTGCAATGTTGCAACGATTTGATATAAATATGGAAAATTTGCGAAAATGACAAGTTATAGCTTTAAAAATTATTTTTAAAAAGTACAATAAATGATGCAGAAATAGACAAGGGTGAATATATTTAAGGAACCTGTTGCTGCAGAAAAACGAATATAACCGGCCATGTAAACACCAAAACAGTACAAATTATTGCATGTCGATGTAGCTATCATTAGTAGGAATAAGCCACGACTAATGGAAGCGTTCAAAGAAATTGATTCTGGAGCACTATAAAGGAGGCTTAACACTAGAAAGTCGGAGGGTTGCAATTTGAAGTTATTGTAATTTTTTTAATTGAGGCAATAATAATTTCATATTTTACGACTTTTAATATTTTGATGTCAAGCCTTATTTACCAAAAAAAATATTAAATAGATAAAGTCATTTTATATTTAACCGGCGTTTACCTGCGTTTTACTCACGTATTGAGTACTAGGAAAGAGATTTGTTAATCTTTGCCTCGTTGAATTGATGTGTTGTGGAGTGCAACTATATAGACTCCCCATGTCTCTGCATTCATCACCCTTTATTCCTTGCAAATTTTAGAAGGATGGGTAATAGGTATAAGAGAGAATCTCTTTCCGAATTAAGAAATCAAAAGATTTTATTTTTAAATATTTATTTGTTTGAAAATGAAGTCTTTTGGGTTTCGTCGTTTCTTTAATAGAGGTTGCGAGTGCGTTTAAATGTTGATTATTTCTTTGTAATCGGCATACTTGGCAAATATGTCTAATTTAGATTCAGAGCATCATTACAAGCTCTCCTGAGGAGAACAAAAGTTTGAAATGGTCCATAGAGAGATGGTAATGATCTCTGAATCGAAATTAAATATAAAATGCCTTTATCTACCTGCGTTTTTACTCACGTATTGAGTACTAGGAAACAGATTTGTTGTTAATTGATGGATTCGACCGTTACTTGATGGAAGTTCATTTTATCTAACAATAAAACACTGAAAACGTTTGTTTTCTATACTTCCACAAAATTTATTATAACTAAGTGACTACAGCTGTTTCGGCGAAGTGCCTTTCTCAAGTGATTTAGTTTACAATGTGTTTGCCTTTTTAAGTCTTCAACTGAAGAGGTTGAGGAGTGGGGAGCTGTTTGTCTCGAGTTGGTCATTCAGAATTATATCTGTATTTTTCAGTTTATTAATTTCCATAGATTCTAAAAAAGATAGCTTAAGGCCTTTATTTTGAATATGTAGAATTTGAAGCTCTTCATTGAAAGAATGATTATGATCTAGAAGGTGAAGTGCGTATGTAGAACTGTCTGTTTTTCTATTGTTGAATGCCCTTTTGTGTTCTGCTATCCGTTTGTCAAAAGTTCTGCCAGTTTGACCGATGTACGTTTTCGGACAGTCACCACAAGTTAGTTTGTACACACCACTCTGTAGTTGCTTTCTATTTCGGCTTTTATTGTTCTTAATATATTTGCTTAAGTTGTTGTTAGTTCTGAAAGCTGGTGTTATTCCTTTCTTTTTTATGTATCTGGCTATCTTTGTTGTTATCTTGCCAGTATATGTGAGAGAGCAGAAGGTACTGAGTTCTTTCTGTGGTGGTGGATACACTAATTTCAGGGCTTTCTTATGGAGTTTTTGGTTTAAAATTTTGTTAACTGTTTGTTCGTTATAGCCGTTGTTTACTGCTATTTGTTTAATGATGTTTAGTTCTATCTCGAAGTTATTTTTTGTCATGGGAATTTCTGTCAGTCTATGTATCATGCTATGGTAGGCTGCTAATTTGTGTTGTGTAGGATGGGATGATGAATTGTGTATAGTTGTGTCAGTATGGGTAGGTTTATGATATACGGAGAACTCATGTTTGTTGTGTAGTCTGGAAATCGTTACATCTAGAAAGTTTATGGAGTTATTCTGTTCTGTTTCTGCTCTCTCACATATACTGGCAAGATAACAACAAAGATAGCCAGATACATAAAAAAGAAAGGAATAACACCAGCTTTCAGAACTAACAACAACTTAAGCAAACATATTAAGAACAATAAAAGCCGAAATAGAAAGCAACTACAGAGTGGTGTGTACAAACTAACTTGTGGTGACTGTCCGAAAACGTACATCGGTCAAACTGGCAGAATTTTTGACAAACGGATAGCAGAACACAAAAGGGCATTCAACAATAGAAAAACAGACAGTTCTACATACGCACTTCACCTTCTAGATCATAATCATTCTTTCAATGAAGAGCTTCAAATTCTACATATTCAAAATAAAGGCCTTAAGCTATCTTTTTTAGAATCTATGGAAATTAATAAACTGAAAAATACAGATATAATTCTGAATGACCAACTCGAGACAAACAGCTCCCCACTCCTCAACCTCTTCAGTTGAAGACTTAAAAAGGCAAACACATTGTAAACTATATCACTTGAGAAAGGCACTTCGCCGAAACAGCTGTAGTCACTTAGTTATAATAAATTTTGTGGAAGTATAGAAAACAAACGTTTTCAGTGTTTTATTGTTAGATTTGTTGTTCTTTGCCTCGTTGAATTGATGTGTTGTGGAGTGCAACTGTATAGACTCCCCATGTCTCTGCATTCACCACCCTTTATTCCTTGCAAATTTTAGAAGGATGGTTAATAGGTATAAGAGAGAATCTGTTTCCGAATTAAGAAATCCATTAAAAATCCAGAATATTTATTTGTTTGAAAATGAAGTCTTTTGGGTTCCGTCGTTTCTTTAATTGAGGTTGCGAGTGCGTTTAAATGTTGATTATTTCTTTGTAATCGGCATACTTGGCAAATATGTCTAATTTCGATCATCATTACAATTCCGAATTAAGAAATCCAAAGATTTTAGTTTTAAATATTTATTTATTTGAAAATGGAGTTTTTTGGTTTCGTCGTTTCACAAAATATATTGTTTACTAAATGTATTAAATGGTTTTTCTAACAAATCTACCATAGAAGTCTAAAGGGGCCAAATTGGCCCTGTGTAAGTTATTATCGTTTTCTGGGAAATTCGACGAGCCTTTTTTTCAAATTCCTGTCGGATGGATAAAATTATATTTATGTATGTTTATTGTAAATGGTTACCCTTATACTGGTATAGTCGGTTCTCTAAACTCAGACACAACTGGCTAGTGATTTTAGTAGGTAATTTTTTTGTTTTTGGCAAATTTTGCTAAAATTGGCAAAATTACTAATTATTTAGTAATTATTAACTATTAAGTAATTATTTTTTTGCCAATTTTACGAAATTGGCAAAATTACTTACTAAAATCACTAGCCAATTGTGTCTTGAGTTTAGCGAACCGACTATACTGATCATCTACGTAATAAAGATACAATTGTTGGTGAACACAAAGATACAATTGTTGGTGTAGAGGACCAAATGACGCGTCTTTATACTACAAAAGTAACTTCAAGACGATGGCCTATATACGTGTTTTAGAATACTCTTGAGTTGGAAACAATAAATGCATGGATTATTTATAAATAAATAACTGGAGGTAGTAGACTCAGTCTTCGTAAGTTTATTCTTCGGGTGTGTCAAGAATTATGGGTCCCATACCTTGCCTCCCGAAATGTGGAACTTCGCCTAGCAACATCAGGTCTACCAACAACTATCACTGTTACTCTCCAAAAACGAAAAAAATATCAGTTGAAAATATTTTGTAAAGGAAATCATACTTCCAATCATTGCCACGGCTGTAAAAAGGCAATGTGTGGCAAATATCAAAAGCTGCAAACTGTATGGTGTTCCGAATATTTTTGATAGGCAGCGAATATGTTAAACAATGAAAGTAAAAAATAAAATAAAATCAGATTCTATCGTCTAGAGTAGATTTAATTTCTTTAAACTGAGTTTTAATTGATTAAAGAACGTGGGGCCAAAATGATCCCTTCGGGCTTTCTAGGTAGGTATTATACTAAGCCAGACTTTCTAGTGTTAAGATAAACAAAGCAAAAACGAAGTACAGTAAAACCGAGTTATCTGCAACCGCCACGAGATGACACGATAGACGTTCGTTAATGCGGTGCAAGTGACCTTGAGGGTTTTTGTTAAATATGTTTAGGTATATATGACTCTCAAAAAAGACACCTGACAATGAAAATAATATCAAAATAGACAACTGTACTATTGAACGTGTGGATGCCTTCACACATATGGGCACAGAAATCAATCAGAAGAATGCCGTAAGTAGCGAAATTAATGCACGTATTTCCAGCTGAAATCGTACATACTTTTCTAATAAAGGATTGATGATATCGAAACTATTATACCAAAGAACCAAAATGACTATCTACAGAATATTGATCAGACCCGTAGTAACTTTAGACCAAGAGGCAGCGCTGAAAAATCTCTCTAAATTTACTAAAGCTAGATTTTTCACAGTGTGTAGAGAAACATACTGCTGTCGGTCAAGCGAAACGTAGAACAGGGGTTATTGAAAGGGTATCAAAGTTGCTTTCCTACGAAGGTAATTCAATTTATTTACTAAGGCTGAAAATCAGTACACACGTTCTAAATTAAATATAATAAAAGTTATTATAGTCGGTCAGCTGAATGACGGGACAGAGCCGGTCGGTCGGCCCCAATAGTCGATTAAGGAAATGAAGTATTTTGGCTCGCAATTTTTTCGTCCGGCATGGATTTACTTGAAATTTTCACAGAAGGTAGGGAATAGTCCAAGGATCATCTTCTATATCATGCCGCTATCATACGCTCAAACCTTGGGGGTGGTTGCCACCCCATCTCGGGTGTGGGAATTTTTTATTACATTTTAACCATGTAATTCGATGGAAAAAGTGATTCTAAGAAAAACATGTTTTTTTTACATTTTCTTCGTAAAACTAATAATTTTCGAGTTATTCGCGCTTGAAAATAACAGTTTTTCAATGAAAAAATCGACTTTTTTAGAGGGTTTTTTGAGAATTCCTCGAAAAATATTCTATATATTTTTGGCGATAAAAAGTTTCTTCAAAAATGATTTTGTAGGATTTTTAAAGAGCTATAAGTTTGTGTAAATTAAATTCCGTAAGACCCTTTAGTTTTTAATTGGGGCGGGTTTAAAGGGCTCGAATAAGGGTGTGTTTGCTGGTAAATAAAGGTTTTAAACAGCTATATATGTCTAGATATTCACTGTAATGAAAATCTATGTACAGGGTAATTTTAGTCATTAAAAAAAGTTTTTAAGAAACGCTTTTCTTTAGTTAGGAGTGACTAAAATTAAAAATATTATAAAAAAATCAACTTCTTTTTCTTCTTTCTCGAAACTCTCTCGAAAAAATCAAATAAAAAGCAGAAAATAAATTTTTTTTAAAAAATCTAACACATTCGTCAAAGAACAGCGTGGCGCGTCTTCATCGAATAAACGGTTTTCGCCCCATGCTTTTCTTTAACGAATGTGTTAGATTTTTTAATTTTTTTTTATTTTTTGCTTTTTATTTGATTTTTTCGAGAGAGTTTCGAGAAAGAAGAAAAAGAAGTTGATTTTTTTATAATATTTTTAATTGTAGTCACTCGTAACTAAAGAAAAGCGTTTCTTAAAAACTTTTTTTTCATATTTTTTTATTTTTTACTTTTTGGTGTTACATTTTTTAAACGTTAAAATATATCGTCATGGTTATTGAATTAGGTATAAAACATATTACGATGTACTTACATGAAAAGTAGTCGGAGTAGACCAAAAATTTGAAATTTTGTTGTTTATTTATGAAGCATAACGTAAACAATTAACGTAGAAAGTAAAATTATGTATAGTTTATTTCATTAGCTACAATCCGTAATAGACCAGGGCGCATCTGTAAAAATATTAGTACATTTGGACGTTGAGAGGTGACTCAAATTTTTTTGCAGAAATTGCTTGAAAATAACTCAAATAATAATATTTGAGTTATCCTCCCTCTCAAAAAGGTCCGGAACATTGTTTAAATAATCAAAATGTCAAAAAATGAAGGAAAAATTCGATTTTTTTCTTGGTTTTTTGATTATAACTTTAAGAGTATTCATTTCCGAGAAAAATTGTTTAGACTTAAAAGTTGTGTAATTGTTGCAAAATAGCACCCTTGTTGCAAAATAGCAATAATTGGGAAAAAACTATACAAAAACAAGTATTCGCATTTTACGTTTTTCATCCATTTATGCTAAACTTAGGACCTTCAAATTTCACCCAGAAAAACTATATGATACAGTTAAACAATACTGTAAATTTCATTAAGATCGGTTCAATAGATTTTGCAAAATAAATTTTGCAATCCAGCTTTCGCAAAAAAATTCATTTTTTCAAACTGTTACAGGACTGAAAATAAAGCAGATAGCAAGTTGAAATTTTTTTTGCTTATAGAAGTGTACTGTACCTTTCATTTGCAATTTGCAAAACTAAAATCGATTAACCACCACGGCGTCAGGCATTTTTTTAAATAAACATTAATTATTGGTGTTGCGCGCAGGACACCGGAGAGTTTGCTCTGATTGGGCATTCCAATGACCTTTGATAATTATTGATACATTTTAATTTTTATTACATTTCGATATAAATAAATAAATTTGTTTATTGCAAAATAAAAACACATACTCTATCCTTTGAAATAACACTTTTTTTAGCAAAAACTTTCTTTGTTCATATATTTTAACTTGAGAATAAAAGTTTATTATTTTTAAACATATACAATTGTTTAAACAATATTTCACAAACAATAATAAAATTAGTTTGATTTTTGTGGAATTAAAATATTAAAATACAACAAAATATAGAGTAAGAAAATAATATATTAGATGAAGATTGGAAGAAATTTTGGTGGAAATCAACTTCATGTGAATCGAACACTGCTGTCCTGCGCGTAGCACCAATAATTAATGTTTATTTAAACAAATTCCTGACGCCGTGGTAGTTAATCGATTTTAATTTTGCAAATTGCAAATGAAAGGTACAGTACACTTCTATAAGCAAAAAAATTTTCAACTTGCTATCTGCTTTATTTTCAGTCCTGTAACATTTTGAAAAAATTAATTGTTTTTGCGAAAGCTGGATTGCAAAATTTATTTTGCAAAATCTATTGAACCGATCTTAATGAAATTTACAGTACTGTTTTACTGTATCATAAAGTTTTTCTGGGTAAAATATGAAGGTCATAAGTGTAGCATAAATGGTTGAAAAACGTAAAATGCGAAAACTTGTTTTTGTATGGTTTTTTTCGCAATTATTGCTATTTTGCAACAAGGGTGACTATTTTTTGAACTTTTAATTAATTCTATATTGTAGGAAATTTAATTATGCAACTTTTATGTCAGTACATCTTTTCTGGGAAATGAATACTTTTAAAGTTATAATCAAAAAACCAAGAAAAAAATCGAATTTTTCCTTCATTTTTTGACATTTTAATTATTTAAACAATGTTCCGGACCTTTTTGAGAGGGAGGATAACTCAAATATTATTATTTGAGTTATTTTCAAGCAATTTCTGCAAAAAAATTTGAGTCACCGCTCAACGTCCATCTCAAAACAGATGGGCCCTGGACTATAAAAGTTTCAAGTTTTTACATTGTAAAAAACAAGAGAATTTAAGCATTTTCTATTAAAATCGTTTTTTTTATTAATTTAAACAATTAATAAACATAAAAAAAAATTATTGTCTATTCGTGAATTGTTCCCGCGAATGCATATGTCTGCAAATTTTCATTCATTTGCACTGGAGAAAAGGCAGTCAATTTTTTTTTGTTTATATTGGCATGGACTTTATGTCATTCGGCCAGTCACAACATGAGTATTAGTGTCATGTGTAGTGTGTATGTTGAGTAAGTATCTTGTTACTTTGCAAAGTCGACGTCATTGTCTTTGCAAAGAGACGCTAATTGTATCCGAACGTCTGCGGTCCCTCCGGTGAGTACCGATCCCACAAGGACAGAAACTATATTCATTCATTAAATTATAATAAATGAAAAATTTCTGACCCTGTTGAGATTCGAACCCACAACCTTTCGGATTTTTTCGATCCAAAGGCAGGCGCTCTTACCACTGAGCCACGGAGGGGAAGGCAGTCAAATTAACGTCTAAAGATTTGACGCAAATTATTGAACTAAATAAAAGCGTTAAAAAAAAGCTACAATTTAGTAGGTTATAATTTTTTTCGTGTCGTCAGTATTTTCAGAGATATTTTGAAGTAAAAGGGGAAAAATACCAAATTGCAAAAAATCAATTTTTTTTAAACTCCAATTTTTCTAAAATTAGGCATTTTAAATAGGTCAAACTCCTTGAATGTATTTATAATATAAATATAAAAGGAACTACAGAAAGGTGAAGACCAATTTTTAATTAGGAGGGTAGTTAGGGGGTTGTTTTCACTGATTTTTTCGTATAGAAAAGCAGGTACCGATATTTTTTTGATAATAAGTCGCTTAATTTTTATGCTAGAAACTTTGTATTATTTTTTTTTTGAAAGGTGTAATTGTATACTTGAAAAAAGATTGTTCAAATTTTCCTCGTTAAATGCAAATTTTCCCATTATTTGGCTTTGAGTATTTCAAATTACGCATTTGACGAAAAAAGCTAACCTTTAACATGCCGTATCTTTGTTTGTGTTAGTCTTAAAGATATTATTGGAAAAGAATTTGGTTTGTGTTACTAAAATATACAATTTTGATATCCACAGTTTTTTTGATTAAATGCATATTTTTCGAGGTATTCTCAAAAAACTCTCTAAAAAAAGTCGATTTTTTCGTCGAAAAACTGTTATTTTCAAGCGCGAATAACTCAAAAAATATTACTTTTACGAAGAAAATGTAAAAAATATTTTTTTCCTAGAATCACACTTTCCATCGAACTACATGGTTAAAATGTAATTAAAAATTCCCACCCCCGAGATGGGGTGGCAACCACCCCCAAGATTTTAACGTATGATAGCGGCATGATATACAGGGTGTCCCAAAAGTAGTGGAACGGTCGAATATTTCGCGAACTAAACATCGGATCTAAAAACTGAAAAATACGTGTTCAATCATTTTCAAAAATATATCCAATGACACCAAACACCATCCCCCACTACACCCCCTGGAGGTGGGGTGAGGGGTAACTTTAAAATCCCAAATGTAAACCCCCAGTTTTTCTTGCAGATTTTTATTTGTTACATAAAAGTAAGCAACTTTTGTTCAAGACATTTTTTCGAACTGTGGATAGATGGCGCTATAATTGGGAAAAACGATTTATCCTGATACCATAGGTAAATTATAGAAACGGTCTAATATCTCACGAAATACACTTCCAACTGAGAAACTAAAAAACAGATTTTTAATCTTTTTCGAAAACCTATCGAATAACACCAAACATGACCCTCCAACCCACCCCCTGAAGGTGGGGTGGGGGGTAACTTTATTATCTTAAATAGCAACCTCCACTTTTTATTACAGATTCGGATCCGTCATGAAAAATTAAGTAACATTTATTCGAAACATTTTGTAGAATTGTTAATAGATGGCGCCTTAATTGGAAAAATACGATTTATATACGATATAAATACGATTTATTAGCGCCATCTATCAGAAATTTTAAAAAATGTTTCAAATATATGTTGCCTAATTTTTGATGACGAATCCGAATCTGCAATAAAAAGTGGGGGTTGCTATTTAAGATTTTAAAGTTACCCCCACCCCACATCCAGGGGGTGGGTTGGAGGGTCATGTTTGGTGTTATTCGATAGGTTTTCAAAAAAGATTAAAAACCTGTTTCTTGGTTTCTCATGTGGAAGTGCATTTCGTGAGATATTAGACCGTTTCTATAATTTACCTATGGTATCAGGATAAACGGTTTTTCCCAATTATAGCGCCATCTATCCACAGTTCGAAAAAACGTCTTGAATAAAAGTTGCCTACTTTTACGTAACGAATCCAAATTTGCAAGAAAAACTGGGGGTTTCCATTTAAGATTTTAAAGTTACCCCCACCCCACCTCCAGGGGGTGTAGTGGAGATTGGTGTTTGGTGTCATTGGATATATTTTTGAAAATGATTGAATACGTATTTTTCAGTTTTTCGATCCGATGTTTAGTTAGCGAAATATTCGACCGTTCCACTACTTTTGGGACACTCTATATAAAATAATCCTTGGACTATTCCCTACCTCCTGAGAAAATTTCAAGTAAATCCCTGCTGGACGAAAAAATTGCGAACCAAAGTACTTCATTTCCTCAATCGACTATTGGGGCCGACCGACCGGCTCTGTCCCGTCATACAGCTGACCGACTATAATAACTTTTTTTATATTTAATTTAGAATGTGTGTACTGATTTTCAGTCTTAGTAAATGGATTTAATTACCTTCGTAGGGAAGCAACTTTGATACCCGCTTAGTAACCCCTGTTCTAAGTTTCGCTTGACCGACCGCAGTATGTTTCTCTACACATTCACAGTAATCAACTGTGAAAAATCTAGCTTTAGTAAATTCAAAGAGATTTTTCAGCGCTGCCTATCCGTCTATTATGGTTGTGAAACCTGGGTAATGACAAAAAAAGGTGAAGCCCAACTCAGGATATTCGAGAGAAAAATACTAAAAATATATGGCCCGGTGCAAGAGGAAGACGGCATATGGAGAATCAGGAGAAACGACGAGGTAAATGAATTGAATGAAGATTCCGATATTGTAAGATTTGTGAAAAGTTAAAGACTGTCATAGCTGGGACACATGCAGGACATGAGACAGGACTAAGCAAAAACAAAAAAATATTATAATTAAAGCCGAGAGGAAGGCGAAA
Source organism: Diabrotica virgifera virgifera (assembly GCF_917563875.1). Taxonomy (NCBI): domain Eukaryota; kingdom Metazoa; phylum Arthropoda; class Insecta; order Coleoptera; family Chrysomelidae; genus Diabrotica; species Diabrotica virgifera. The sequence goes on along the minus strand of NC_065448.1, from coordinate 159,563,002 downwards.
AAAAGGAGACCGAGCATGAGATCGTTGGATGACGGAGAAAATGACCTAAAAACTATGAATTTAAGACAATGGAGAAGAAGGGCATAAAGAGTTCTGATGGAAGAATATAGCCAGGCAGACAAAGACCCAACCAGGGTTATGATGCCAAAAGAAGGAAAAGAAGAAGTTGCTGCATCTGAATTTATATCATTGGTTTATCAATTAATTTTAATTAACATTGTCAAACATCAAATATCAAATATCAGTCAAAACCTTTAACACAGAACTTTAATCAAAAAATTAAAAAGAATTAACAAAATTATAGGCAACAATAATAAATAAAACCAAAGAAGATGCTGTATATGTCCCTCACCAAAATCTCTACATAACCTAACTTTTCTTGTTAAGTTGACGTACACTGACAAGTATCTGAACATAATCAAAGTTGACGTAAACTGGAAAGTATATCTGAATTAATAATAGACATACATAGTGTGACCAACTAGTCCGAAAAATCCGGGACATGGCCCGAATTACGAAGTCGTGTCCCGGCGTCTCGGACCAGGCTTCCGGGCCATCCGAATTTTCAACGTTTTGATAAAATTCTATTTTGAAATTTTGAATACGTTCTTCTTCTAAGAATTTACATTAAATTGAATTGGTGGGACGAAAAAAGTCGACTATTTCTAGAGTATACTACCAATACCACATCCAAAGCTCGTGCATTTTATATTGTGGTATACATATTATAGTTCTACGAAAACTAAAATGATTTGGTTTTTTTCGTTTCTGTATTTTAATTATCGTCTTCTAAAAAAAATGCCCTGATTTTCATTGAAAAGTCCCGGATTTCATGTATTTTTTTTATCCGTGTCCCGTATTCGACTGAATCGGAGTTGGTTACACTAGATATGCACTGTATAGCTATCTCTGTCGTTCGGAGATCCCTTTGGTGACAATAATTTTGGATCACACGTTATTAATAGGAAAAGTACATCATATATCCTGAAATATGGCAGTAATTTTTCTTAAACAATCTCATAACACATATTTAGCCTCATTTATCTAAATTTCTTAATTGCGCTACAACATAAAAATATTTTTGCATTATTTCCACTTGTAATTGTTAGTTTATTCAACAAATACTGTTAATTAAAAATTACGAGTTTCAATTAAGTTTATCGTCTTTTGAATCAAGGAAGGTTTTTTCTGAAACGCGTCTGAATGTCACCAGACATTAAGATAATTACTAAAGTGTTTAATTTTGTGGTAAATCATAAATATGCCCATTAAAATTGCCAATATTTAAAAAAGGCCATTTGTCTACTGCGACTCAATTAAGCAATAATAGTACTGAAATTAAATTGAAGATTAAAAAGGTCTCCTTTTGTGGTCAAAAGAACTTAAGGGCCTAGGCGCAATATGTCGCTTGTCAAAAGGTTCAATATGTTTTAAATGTATTCCTTTTTTCGAATCCTGAGAAAACTAATTAGTATTTTTGAAAAATTTAAACGCAAAATGATTAACAAAAAAGATTACGTTATTGCCGAGGGTAGAAAATCCTTGAGAACTTCTATAATGTTTGTTTTAATTAGTTACATGGGTAAAAAAGAAGAGAAATGTTAGTGTAATTTTTAATTTTAAATGTCTTATTCAAAAGAAACTTTTTGAACTGTGTAATAATGTAGTTTTTCATGTTGCTTTTAAATTTTTCAAAAATAGTTGTGAGTTTTCTCATATTTCGAAAAAAATTAATACTTTTAAAACACAATGAACATTTTGATAGACGACAGTTTGGGCATATGTCCTTAAAAGAAATAATCAACTTTTCAAATGCCATGCTGCCATAGGTATTTGGTAAAATTTTATTTTTCCCACATAACCTTTACAACGACTTATGATTTGTATCTAACAATATCAAATTTTAGCACAAAGTAGCAAGGGATTTTTCTGTATAATTTTTTCGGACGGGGTCGAGTTCGCTCCCAATGGTAAGAATTTTACCTGAACTAAAAAGGTAGAGTCCGAATTGGCTCCCATAGACAAAATTTATTTCACCTAAACATGTCGAAAATATCACCCAGCGTTGTCACTTCTTTCAAATTTTCTCTTTTTGTTAGAAACAGGTACCTTCCTAGAAATATCTATGGGAAAGGAGGAAGACCTAACCCTTCGGTCCTAACTTAACTTTCGGGTATTAGAGTGTAGAGCGCAAACCGGCCGATTTCAGGTAAGAGCGCAAAACGGTCGAGCGCATACCGGCCGACACCGATAATTTGTGTTAAAATTGACACATATGCCAATGTTGAACTAAAACAAACTCTAAAAGTATTTGTCTAAAAGTATAATTTTCCTATAAAAAGTCTATATCACTATGTAAATTGCCTAAGCAGTATAAATATTACACGATTTGGCAACAATGTCTAATGTTTCCGCGATTATATGAGAGCCTACCCGCATTCATGCGGGAGCCAATTCGTACCCTTCTAAAATATACCTGAACGAAGCGGAGCGAACTCGACTTCACCCATTTTTTCTACTTGAAATTTGAGAGCGATATAGATATGAATAGAAACCAATACCTGTAAAATTTCTAGAAATAGAAACATCTTTCAGAAACAAATAACCATAAGAGAATAGAAATTTAGTCATTATGTGTATTATCTTGGCCTACATCTACATAGATAGAAAAGTGCTAACGAATTATGTCTTTAATTTATTTTTTCTTTCTTTATTCTGTCTGCCGCATCAACTCTATCCAGATGATTGGGTGCTTGCACCCGTTAACATGTAACGAACAGCACATTAGAAACTTCACAAAATAACACTTAAAAAGTTTTGATCATGGTACGGTAACATGATCAAAACTTTTTAAGTGTTATTTTGTGAAGTTTCTAATGTGCTGTTCGTTACATGTTTTTTCAACAATTAGTTCAACAAGTTTTTTAACTTTTGAGGATCAATTTGTAATTTTTTAATCATTTTTTCACTAATGGAATAGTAGTGGTATTTTTAAATTTTAACCATAGTTTTAAAGCTGCTTTCTAAGCTCAAAGCGCTCAGCCATGAATTAAATGATTTAAATACTCTTTTTTCATTCACTCATTTTAAATATTTCCTCGGAGTAAATGTTAGAAGGGTAGGGATGAGGTATACGCCAGTTGACACCTCTTTTGATCTCCACACTTTCAGTTCATTGCCTATTGCTCTTGCTCTCTTTCCCCAGTATAGGTTTGCCACAATACGAATATCAATTTATCAGTTGCTCATCATTGATATTGTCAAATACTTTTCTAAAATCCACAAAGCACAAATATTATGCATCATTATTTACGTCATTAAATCGCTGTATAAGCAACTGGACAGCGAAAACTGCTTCTGTATTACAAACAAGCTGAAAATGCGAGCATTATCATATCGAAAACTTTGTTTATTTACGTATTTAAATTCATAATATGGAAAATTACTATTACGAAAAGTTGTTTAGAATTAAAAATTATGTTTCAATTTGCAATTATATCATTCTAATTTAAATGTTGTTAACTATAAAGATACTTTACTCAAAATTCATATTTTTTATATACCTCGTATAAAATTAATAAAATTTTATATGTAATGGTTGCATCATAAATCTTAGACCATGAAGAGCTTTTTATGAAGAATACCTTTTCTTCGTCAAATTAAAAATGCAAGAGTTATAAATGAAAAGGATGATTTAAAATAAACCTTATTTTCAGCACCATCAAAACCTTTGGTTAGACGAAAATTAGCCATTCACCACACCGTGGTCAGTATCTTGAGAAATAAGCGTTATTTTAAGAGTGCCACTCGTCTATAAAGTCACATAACTTTTTTCTTATTTGTGAAAATTATAAACTAAAAAGTTTGTCACTCAACTTTTTTAAGTAAACATGAAACTAACGAAATCTGACGACAAAGTGTTTAAAAATTAACAACTCCTCTTTTAGTTTGTTTAAACAGTTTGAATAAAGCACATTGTTATTTAAATACTTCAAAGATGAGACAGTAAAATTTTCAAAAGAAATATTTACAGCGACCAAAGATACAGCGAGGTTAAGTCGAAAAATCATTCAAATTGATTTTTCGGATTTTTGCATAAAATTTTATTTTTTAACATGTACCACCAAGTCTAGATAAAAATAAACTTCATATTCAGATTCAGCGGTATCGAAAATATTATAAAGAATCACCAAAATTGGTCATTCATCTTGAAGTTGATTTTCGTGGTCGGTATAACGTTATTTTAGGAGTTGCTACCACTCGCCTAAAAATGGGACAGTCTATTTATCATTAAAAGGGAGGCCGTATACTTGTACAAACCTTTGTTGTTAAAACATTATTGCTTTCAAAATATACTCAAATTGAATTTTTAAAAATCTTATTAATTTTATATACCTAATAATTAAATTCACTATAAAATGTCATTTATATTTTATGAATAGCTAATTTAAAATTTAGTTTGATATTCACGAAGTGTCAAACTTAAATGTTAATACCAAATATCCCATGCTTTGCTTAACAAATTCAAATTAAAACTAGCCTACTTACTAATAGCAACGATTTCAGATGACTTTTAGTGTGTCGGAAGAAAATAAAAGGATTTTGACGTCACATTTTAGATTTTGAGGTCGGTTATCTCGAAGATGGTTAGAGATATCGAAATGCCGTTTTCAGATTTGAATTCAGAAGACAAAACTACATAAGAATCCATCAGTAAATCGGCTCTAGGTATTACAGGAGCGGCGAAGCAATAACACACAGACTTTGTGAATTTATAAACGAAAAGTTTTCGTTGAAAAGATATATGCAAAAAAGTTGATACAAGGAAAAAAAGTACATATAATTTGGAAATTACAGCGTTACGAGAAGCTCATGTTAGAGAAAACGATGTAATAAAGGTTTAAAACTAAATCTTTTTTAAGTAGAAGTGAAAACAGAAGATATGGTGTGCGCTTTGTAGTTAAAGATAAATTATTATAACATTTGATAAAAAAGAGTTCAGGAAGGCATCTGATCCGAACATGTTATATAAAAATACAGTGTATTACACGAAGAATTAAGAAATGTATGCAAAAAAGTTGATGCTCCTGCATGAATGATGCACCTACATGCTCCTTACAGAAGAAAAAGATGTGAATTAAAAATAAATGAGCACAAGCAATTAGTAAATATATATTAGACCCAATTAGAAGCAAAAAAATCGTAGTGGCTATGGAGGACTTCAACGAGAAATGTTGAAAAAAAAAGATATACAGTGATGAGTGCGCTAATAACCGACAAAATAACGGAAATTTTTAAATAAAAGAGACAAAACTGGTAGAGGTGGGAAATTATCAATATAAACCTATAAATTGACAATTATATTGATAGTTTCCCACCTTTAGATGTATCAGGATAAAACTGTCATATAATTCTCCTGTCACAGTGGCAGTTGTCAAACTCCTCTGCTACGTCTATAGGTGGGAAACTCAAACTGTTAATATAATATAAATTTATAAGTGTCTATATCACACGAAACATCGATCCCACTTCAAAGCTCTTTCGAAACATTTAGTTATTAGTCGTACTTGAATAAACCAAACACGTTTGCTAAAATGTGAATAATTCAATCATTTTATTACAACCCTTTCACATTTATGTAAATATAGAAATTGGAACACTATGTCTATAGAATCTGTTATGCCATTTCAATGCCAAATAAAAACTTCAAACGGAAAGTTTTACTAACCAATTACATTCATCTAGAAATCTTTCACGGGGAAACAACAGCAAAGAATACGAACTTTTCTTGAATTATAAATTATAATGTAAAACGTTGAAAAATGATTTAAAATTCTCGCTGCAACTAGAAAGGTTGAGTTTATAAGGAATTCTGCATTTTGAATTTGAAAGGAAGTGAAGGGCCACCAAAGATGTTGGAAGTCTATAAGATTGAAAGGGCTTTAACGTGAAGTAAAATTTACTTTTGAATAAGTGAGACATACTTGAATGAATAGATTTTCATATTTTTAGTATGAATCCTCGATATAAATAGGTTTTAGAATTGTTAAAAAAAATTCAATGAAAGAGGCAATAATAACATTTTTAACAGATCTTATGGCTATTAAATAATATACCAAAACCAAATTCTAGGTCATGTGTTGTTTTAGTTGCCGGTTTTCTTGTACACAATATATTTCTCACATAAACTTTCCTTTTATCTAAATCGATACATCAATTGCAAAAGCAAACTTTCCGACATTTTCATGATTTAAACGTCAACATACTTGCTAACTTAGAAAACATCTCTAACAACATTTATAAAGCCCCAAAACAGATCACGTTTGCGGTGATCACAAAGATTTTCAGCAGGAAGCAACGTAAAATTTATCAAGACCAGCGATAACTTTCGAAATTTTGCCGTGCGTTGGCGCAAAGAGCACACAGAGAAAGCATTCGGGCAGAAAAAGTTGGAACACGCCGGGACTTTGCTGCATGATTTTTAAGCGTAGCTTACAGATAAAAAGTAGTTTGCAGACTTCTAATCTGTAAAAGTTCTGTTATTACAGCTCCATTCTATATTATATCTAAAAAATTATACTTCTATTATTATGATTTCAATGAAATAAATATATTTTAAACAGATTAATTGCATTTTTATTTAAATATTAAACTAACTTTAATACTTAAAATAATTCCAGAAATTAAAAATAACGTTAATAGTTACGTCATTGTTTATGAACTGTATCATTCCGCAGTTGCTTTTCCCTTGATGTATTGAATGAATTATGAATAATTATTAAATCGGTAAAGTTTTGATTTATTTTATATGAATATAATTACAAAATAATACGGAATTTCACTTTTTGACATAAATTTAATTAATAATAACGTAAATTTTGTGCAATATTTTTAACACTTAAAGTAAATAAATTTTAAGTTCACTCAAATAAATAATCGATTACTGCCATTGACCACTTACATTCAATCTCGGTTAATTCGATTAATAATCGCGGAAGGTAAAGTAAAATTCTCCTTTCAGTACAATAAAGTGTTACTTTACTGCTGCAGATGAGGGCAAATGAGTAAAATTATGAATGATTTTAGTGACGGTCGGCGATAAAACTAAAACACATTTGTTTAGCCACAGCCGCCATATTGGATCATTTTTAACGTATCATCTGAACACCCAATCAGAGCAAACGTATAACGCGTCTGCGCCCAGTACCAACATTTTTGATGAAATCGCGGACATTTACATTCACTCCCTATTGCGCCTAAAGAAGTATAACTTCAAAAAAGTTCAGATAAGACCTATTTAATGTTGCACGTAGAATCCTAATCTGTAATAAAAAATTTGGTACCTATTCTATTTAAAATTTCAATGTTGTCTCAGGCGCCACCCACAGGAGGTGTTGGCGCGAGGTCATGTTTGGGGCCACTCGATAAATTTTTGAAAAATATTCAACACGTATGTTTTGGTTTTTCATTTGGGAGTGTATTTCTCGAGATATTATTTTTTGTAAGGAATCCAAACCTGTAATAAAAAATGGTAGTTTCAATTTAAGATTTTAAAGTTGCTCTAGGAGGTGTGGCAGGGGGTCGTGTTTGGTGACATTCGAAAGATTCTTAAAAAATGTTTTTTTTTTTAAGTTTTTTGATCCGATTTTGACAAGGGTTCGGTAAGAGTACACCTGCTATGGTCAAGTCAAATCAGTTCTGCATCTTTCTGATGTTCTGAGGATATATATGTATTTATGCAGAAATGTGTTTAATTGTTAGTTTTTTCTCCATGTGTCCAGAGTAATACATAATATGTCATCTACGTACACGTACCTACGCCATAGCTTGGATTTATCCTCTGTTGTTTCAATTGCTTTTGTTTCTATATACGGCATAAAGAGGTTTGCTGGTAACCGTTGATCAAATAGGTGTTATTTAAGCAATGCCTCGTCAGGTTTAGTATTTTTGTGGTATTGAATATTTTTGCTTATAATTTCTAATGATTCTTCTCATAAAATGATCTTCCTATATATACTTTATAGAGTGTGTAAATTTGAAAAGGTATCACCCTCTATAATTTGGTCCCTATAGAAAATCTAAAAATATGCAAAAACAAGTCAAATTTATGTGTGAAGGGAACATTTTGTAGACCAGTTTTTAACTAAATTACATCAACCCTCTAGCGGGGGCAAACACAACCCCCAAAATATTTAATGGAAAAAGGGGTTGCGTGATACCTCATTTTAAAGGTTGTTTAACTACATTTTTAAAAATACCCATACGTTATATTTCTTTTGAGTACTTTTCGAAAAATCTTGGACTCAATACTCGGTATATACTCGGTATACACAAAACCAATTTTATATGGAATCATCTGATATTTCTTATTATTTCGTGCGAATTTAAAAAAAATTAACACACGAAGTCAAGCAATATTTATTTTAAAGCAATTTAATACAAAATATATAACAATTAAATAAAACAATAAAATATTTAACAAACAAATTGAAACTAATTGTTTTAAAACAAATAGCATAAAAAATTCCACTGCAAAACGAATAATGTTTAAATTGTTTTCATTTATTTTTTTGTTTTATTTTTAGTAGTCACTGTTCTCACCTCTAGTCCTTATGCAGGCGTCAGTTTGCGTGGACACGCTCCTAATCAAATTATCAACATTTTTTTGTGGTAGGTTGCTCCATCCTTCAAGAGCAGCTTGTACTAACCGTGCGGTGTTTTGTGGATTATCCCAGCAAGCTCTAATTTTCCTTTTAAGCATATCCCATAAATACTCTATAGGATTAAGCTCGGGTGAGCAAGCAGGCCACTCCACACAAGGAATACCTTCTGCTTCAATTATGTCTTTTGTCACTCTAATGGTTTTGGAGGTCTACTATCATACAAGAAAATTAAATTTTCTTCTGTTGCACCTTTCTAGAGTCTAATTGCAGGTTATCAACATACCTGTGAGCCGTTAAAGTTGATGGGATGAAAATTAAAGGAGTTTCTTTACAGATCACAATTCCTCTCCAGAACATTAAACTTTCCCTTGTATATTTGGGAACAGATCTGACAGTTTTCGTTCTTGCTTGTCTTCTTCGACCTCTAAGTACACGATTTCGTATGTCATCGATTTTACACACATCCTGACTTTTTCTTAAAATAGCACATTATTTTGTCAATTCCAAATGTTCCAGTTTTGGTCGTGAATACACCAATTTAGGCGATTAATCTTGTGCTGCCTGGATAAATCGGGAACCCATAATTGTCTCCTGCTGTATACTTCTTGGCACGAACTCTTCTTCTTACCGTTTTAACTGAAACAGTTACACCTGTAGCTTCCAAAAGCTGCCTTTGGAGCTGTAGGTTAGAAATGGTTGGGTGTTTTCCAGTTGATTGGACAATTAAACGACCGTGCGAGCCTTTATTGCCTTTTGGAGACTTTCCTTTGATTTATTTTTGAGCTTTCCTATTTAGTTCCTATTACCTAGCATAGGTTTTGGAAAGAGCCCCCTGTGTTACGCTTAGCTCAGCAGCTATATTCCTCTGAGAACATTACTTGCTCCACAAGGCCAATAATATTTCTCCGTTATAAGTTCTATAATCCCACATGGATGCATATTTTCGTTTTTGGACGCAAAAGTTAGTTTATTTATTTTGGTTCAATTTGCAACTCTAGCAAATAACCTATACCCTACCTAGCTGTACTATCTTATTGTCTTATGGACTAGTTTATTTTTAATAAAAACTTTTTTGCACGATTGATCATTTTTGACTGTTTACCGTGACAGATTTTACGTCAGTAGGTGACATTTACTAGCAACTCGACGGTAAGTAATCCAACTCGACGGTAAGTACTCCAACTCGACGGTAAGTAATTCACTTACCGTCGAGTTAAAAAATCTCTTAATTTTAATTTATTTTTTGAAAGAATAAAGAAAACTAACGAATTATTTATTAATATTGAAACTTATGGTACAATTTGTTAAATTATTTTGCAGAATTTCTAAATATGGAATTTTATCGTCTGGTTTATTAACGACTGTAAAAGTACGCTGGATGTTCGTTTTTGTATTGGGTACTTTTACAATCATTAAACCATCGGTTTGTTGGATGTCATTCCTAGTAATATTATACAGGGTGTCCCGGAAAATAGTGCGTTCCTTTAAGGTATGGATAGAATACACAATTTAGAACAAAAAAGTCCTATACCATTTTTTTTCTAAAGTTTCCAAAAAAAAGATTACATTGGTTTCCATATACCTGAATTTTAATCTTCAGAAAATTAAATAATCTGGCAACATGTTACGCACTGGTGAATAAGAACTCGTTTGTGTCTTACATTATTTAAAATAATCCAACCTAATACTTATTATTTTTGTTTACTATAATTTTTTTAAAATGTAGTTGAAATATAGCATAATTTTAAACGAATTATACTTACATATTTTAAGATGAAAACACATGTTTTAACTGAACCACCACTTTTGCGAACACATGAATTCATAGAGTAACATGCACTCATACGACGAGAAATTCCAGCAAAACATTTTGAAAGAATTTTAGTAGGTATTATGCCTCTCCATTTATTGATCTGTCATAAATAAACAACATAATATCATAATATTACTCATGAACACACGATTCAAAAACATTTTCGGCGTTGACACTAAATAGGATTCTTCCAAATTATCTGTTTACTAAACATGGGACTATTTACGTTTAGATTTTTGTACTTCACAGAGTTGCCAGATTTGAATTTGCGTTCCAAAATGTTTTATAGTTTTTTGGTCAAACGGTTGAATTTAGAAAAAATGTTATAAGAGTTTTTTGTTCTACATGGTGCCTTCTACCTATACCTTTAAGGAACGCACTATTTTCCGGGACACCCTGTATAATTCTTCTCTTCTACAGGCACCAGATATTCCCAATATCATTGCGACCTACAAATTATGAAAAAATCTTCATTGGAGTATTTCTTTTACCTAAACTAGCTTATATTACCTTGTGAACTAGAAATTCTTCATCCGGTGCTTCCATCAGAAATTTTTCAAATTGTTCCCGTGTAAACATGCTCGCTTTCTTAGGCCTATAGCCAACATTTTTTCTCTTCAAATACGCGATCAAAGTTGAAAACTTGGAAATATCAATGCCATCATAATGAAAAACGGTGGATTTAATCATTGAATATTCTGCCCATAGGCTTCCAGGAGCTTTCAACTGCATATGTCTTTGAACGAAATATGCCAATAGAGTCTTTTCTTCGATTCTTAAATTCTTGCCTTCGCACCATTTTTTAAAACTTTGGTAGGTATTTTGATAACGGATTTTGGATTTTTCGGGAATAATTGCGGAACACCCTTCTTCTCAAGCCCGTTCAATTTCTTCAAATTCACTTTCGCTCATATTTTAATTTATAATAATCAAAATTGTACTTAAAATTATTGACAACTAAATAAAAACTCAATTCTCCATTGTTGTTATGCACCCTAGTTACTACCTAACAACCAAAGTATCTATCTTGATAAAATGAATGAAACTAGTCAATAGGGAGTTTTTGTGCACACAAATACGTAAACGTAACGCATCTTTTTGACATATACGCTTGCGCATTAATGGTTGAACTCCCGTATCGCGATACGTATTACCTAAGGTTACGGGCTGGTACGTTAGGTTCATACGCATCCCTATCGAGCCGAAAGTCACCGAATGCACACGAGGATCTTGCCCGATTACCTACCAAATGAACATTTCATCAGCGTACTATCCGTTTATAAACATTTTAAGGTTATAGTTATATTGGTTATTGGTTTAGTCTATTTGAGTAAAATTATTCTGTTTGTAATTGGAAATTGGAACTTCATAATAGATTTAAAATTTTATTGTTTTTAAGTTGTCTATTAATAAAGCAAAACAAACAAATCTTGTATTAATTTAAGAAATACAGTGATCACCACAATTAATAACTAGATAAACAAATGACCTAGTTTCAGTAAAATTTTCAAATAAATATTACCACGCTATTTACATTATACCTACTGGAATTCTGATGTAGGTATACAATAATTTACAACTAAAAAGTAGATATAAACAAAAATAAAAAAATTTTAACCTAAGGAAAAATAATATTTTTATATTTAAATAGAAGCAATTAAAACCATACAATTTCATTATTCATTTATCTTTTTTTACATTTGTATATTAATTGTATATTGTGTGAACATTGTTTTATTTTTTTGAATGTCAACGGAATTTAAAAGTGACTTTACGATTTGCTTTACGTTACGTTAAGGCAGTTACAAAAACTACCTATTTTAACATTCATCCTCTACGACACGTTAGTTGCTTTACGTATACGGAGATGCGTACGTTACGTAGCAACAAAAACTCCCTAATATGACGAAAATGTTTAATTTTATAATTTATAATGGTATCAATCGTGCAAAAACCGTTATAAGCATGTCGAACGTTAAGGGTAACCGATCTCAGACAATAATTGGAGTCGTCGCTCCGCTCCTCCTCCAAACAATTGTCTTCGATCGGTATAAAACCCTTACCGTTCTCCATACTTAATATACTATTATTCTTCGCAACAAACACAATTTTTTTCAAAAGAAATAAATATTACTTTGAAATACATGGTGATTCCATATAAGTTTGGTTGTGTGTATATACTCGGTACATATTTACGGTTTTACTTGATTTTTTCAAAAGTACCGAAAAAAATATACACTCACCGGCACAAAATTCCGCCACCCAAAATTTTTGATAAAGTTTGACAATTTATAACTTTATTAATTTTGCTCCGATTTTCACGATTCTTGCACCATTTTGTAGGTACATGTATTCATATTGTTTGGTATTATTCCGGTAATCAAAAATTTTGCTTGCATGTCATTGTACAGGGGTGAAAGGAAGCGTTGTATTTTCTCCTAAATTTAAAAAATTCTGTGGAAAAATGGAATAGCTGATTTTATTTCATATTCCTGTCATATTTTCCCGGAGGCATCAACAACATTTTGTTTTTTGAATTATCCGAATATATTTTTTCTTGTAAGAGCTGTACCATGTTTTCTAAATAAAAACACTGATTGACTCATACAATTGAGGTTGGATTATTAAGATTAGAATGCCCCGCATGCAGTCCAGTTCTCAATCATATTGAGCATTTATGGGATGAATAAAAAAAGCTATTTGCCGTCATCCTAGTCCTCCAGAAAATTTGGTACAGTTATGGACCTGGTAGAGGAATCGGGCTATTTCCCAGGCAAGGAAAACACATCTTTATTAGATGCTAAACAGATTGCGAGCAGTCGTTGCTGCAAGAGGTGGATATAACCGCTATTGAATTGTTTTGTTTTGTTGTTAAATTTGTTTTGTTTTGTTAATTTTAGTGCGTTTGATATTTTTAATTAAATAAGCCTTCAAAGCAGTGTTTTTAGTTACAGCTCTTACAGGAAAAGAGATATTCAGATAATTCAAAAAACAAGACCTTAGTGATACCTCCAGGATAATACAGTAGGAGTATGAAACAAAATCAGCCCTCCAATTTTTCCACAGAATTTTTTAAAGTTAGGAGAAAAAACAACGCTTACATTCACCCCCGTATAATGCCATTAAGCAAACATTTTTTGTTACCGGAATAATAGCAATTGACGTCAACACATGTACCTACAAACTCGTGCAAAAATCTTAAAAATCGAAGTACAAATAATAAAGTTATAGATTGTCAAACTTAATCAAAAAGTTTGGGTGGCGGAATTTTGTGCCGGTGAGTGTATAATGTACCTATGTGGTATTTTTGAAAAGGTATGTGAATGACATTTTGTAAATCAGTTTTCAACTAAAGTACATCAACATTTAATAGAAAGGGGGTTTGGGTGGCACCTCATTCCGGCCTTCAACTACCTTTTCAAAAATATCACTTACATTATATTTCTTTTTAGCACTTTTGGAAAAATCAAGTATGTAAAACCGTAGATATTAAGTATCGAGTTCAGAACTCCAAAAAATTTTTTGAAGTATTGGAGTATGTCGAGTATTTTTTGGAGAATGTTTGGAAAAATCAAGTAAAATCGCAAATATATTAAGTATGAGTTCAGAACTCCAAAATGTTTTGGAGTATTGAGTCCAAGATTTTTCCAAAAGTACTAAAAAGAAATACAATGTATGTGGTATTTTTGAATAGGTAGTTAAATGACCTCAACACCCCATTCCAATAAAGATTTTGGGAGTTGTTTCGACCCTTGCTAGAGGGTTTATGTAATTAAATTAAAGACTGGTCTCTAAAATGTCCCCCTCACACATAAGTTTGAGATGTTTTGGTATATTTTTAGATTTTCTACAAGGACCAAATTATGGAGGTTGGTACCTTTTCAAATTGAGACACTGTACAGTTAATTAAACTTATCATTTTTAATTGTGTCCAATTAAACGATTTCTCTAAACATAATTTAAGCTTACCCAACCCTTACATAACGACCTTAAATGTTCGTTCTTACAAGTATCCACTGATAAAGCTTTAAATCTCTAATTCAAAAATGTTGTTCTTGAAAAACTTGAGCTGATTCTGTGAAGAAAAGTTCAATTACAAAGTTTCTTTACAGAGAAGATGAGATTTACCTTTGCTGTTGGCAAAGAAAAATAAATCCGAGGGAAGCGACTCGAATTTATGAGTTCGATAGGATTTTATTATCTCGTAGATGTGGATTTACAACTGGTTGAAAGAAGGTAACTCCAACTTAACAATGTCTCGGTGGGATAAAGTGCTATCTAAAATTGAAACACGTAATATACAAAATTTCTTTTTGAGAAAATATTAACAGGAATCTTTTTGCAAACGAAGCTTTAGTAAATAATCTCTTTGTTTTCTATTTAAACACAAAACCACATCAACCACACATAGTTATTAGTGAATATAACAATAGAAGAAATTAGATTAAATATATTATGTATAACTTTATGTTACGTCGTTTAACCTTTAACTACCCGCGCATCAAGTTATAACATAACTACACGCGTGGCGTACTTTATACGCCACATGAAAATACACTTAAAAACAGCGTATTTTTTTAAATACACTTAGTTGTTTGTTAAAAACCTTATTCGGCATCAGAGATTACTTAGAGTACCTTCTCAGTAAGCCAATTGGGATTTATAACTGAAATCTGATTCCATGAGAAATAAAATTACTAATTAAAAAATTTTTGAAACGTGATCTTTTACATGAGAAAAACTGCCATAATTACCAAAAAACAATTGAAAGATGTACTTATATTACTATAATCGTGGCGTATATTGTCCACCACCGGAAACAACAAATAATAAACTGTAAATTACGATCTTTCCAGAACGCCGATTATAACGAAACTAAAACCAATTGTAAATCACATTCCCGTGATAGGTTAGGTAGATAAACAAGATTAAAAATTAAATTTTTAAATATATTTGCAGTAGAATTCTTATATCTGGCGTACAAAATACGCCAGAGCAGTGTAGTTAAAGGTTAAATAGGTTAAGATTGTTGACATTTTGTTGATGAGAACTGTCTCGGTATCATCTGTGATTTCATGGGATCATCTTTCTTCCGGGAATTGCGGACAGTCAAGCATTATCTGTTGGTTAATATGTATGTTGGTATTTGGTTAATAACTATTTGTGTGTTAAAGTAAGGCCAAATCTTCGACGGCTAATAATAACTTGGTTTCTTCTATTTGAAGTATTATCTTCTGTTTGAATAGAGTATTTCACCGACTTCTTTAAACACCATGTGATTTCAGTAGAAAATATTGAGAAAGAAGAAAACCCGGAACCGTTAGATATTGATGTCTCCAACGTCAGCCGATTGGAAGTAATCGAGAGTATAAAACAATTCAAAAAGGGAAAGGCAGTAGGTCCAGATGATATTGTAGGTGAGCTTTTTAAGTAAACACTAAAAAATGGCACATTTACTGAATAAATTATTTGAAAATATACGGAGTCAGGGGAAAGTCCCTAAAGCATGGACAGAAAGCATTATAATCAATATCCCGAAAAAAGGCGCCAATTATGTCACATATATGGTTAGTGTCTACATATATTCCACTCCCAAAAAACTTTATACATCGTCATGTAAAGACTTTAGACTAACTAGTCACATGAAGTACTCCCTCAAGCTACTTCTTACGATAGTTCTTAATAGAATCAAGCAGAAATGTGAAGAGACAATGGAAAACCAACAATTCGGTTTCAGAGAAGGATTGGGAACCAGAGAATCTTTGTTCTCAATTTTTAAACGATCATGGAAAGTATAGAAACCAACTTATGTCTGTTTTATAGATTTTGAGAAGGCGTTTGATAGGGTTCAACATAATAGGCTGTTTGAATATCTAGAAATTATTGGAATAGATGATAAAGATCTGAGACTTTTACAACATTTATATTGTAATCAAGGAGCTTCTATTCTGGTAGATGGCAAAGATACAAAATTTACATTGAAAGAGGTGTCAGACAGGGTTGTGTGTTATCCCCAACTTTGTTTAACGTATACTCAGAAATAATTTTTAACGAAGCCTTGGAAGGGCAATGTGGAGTTCGAATCGGGGGAGAAACTATTAACAACATCAGATATGCAGACGACACCGCGATCATGGCTGAAAGTATCGAAGATCTTCAATTCCTTATAGATCGAGCCACCAGAGAATGTTCCATTAACGGATTTAGCATAAATACAACAAAGACAAAGTTACTTGTGGTTAGCAAACAAAACGCCGGCCCTATGCAACTAATTGTCAGTAATGAAGCAATAACAAAAGTTAACCATTTTAAATACCTGGATGTTGGATAAACGAGACACTAAATCCAGATGAAGGAATTGAAACTCTTATAAAAATTGCAAAAGGAGCATTTATGAAACTTCTGAGCAACTCTATTCTGAATCTATTCGAAATCTATTCTGAGCAACCCTCAGCTGAATTTACAACTAAGAATCAAGTTCCTAAAGTGTTATGTGTATCCTGTATTACTATATGGATGTGAAACCTGGATCATGAAGGTGAACATGATGAACAAATTAGAAGCCTTCGAGATGTGGTCATATCGTAGAATGCTCAAAATATCTTGGGTTCAACACATTTCAAACAGAGAAGTCTTAAACAGAGTAGGTCAAGACGAAGGTGACTTAATCAAGATGATAAAAAAGAGAAAACTTAATTACCTCGGGCATATAATGAGAGGTAGCAGATACAGGATGCTGCAGTTACTACTTAACGGAAATATTGAGGAAAAAGAGGAATTGGTAGAAAGAAATATTCATGGCTCTGAAACCTTCGTCAATGGACTGGCTTATCAGCAGATTAATTATTACATGCCGTGCAAGATCAAGGACGATATCGGAAAATTGTCATGGAAGCTACCCACGCCTTAAATTTGGGCACGGTACTTAAAGAAAAAGAAGAAAAAAGGCGACAGCTCAAAGTACGAGAACTGGAGACCTATAACCCTGTTATGGAATGGAATAGAATGAAAAATAAAATGGACCAAAAATTAAGACCAAATCAAGCTGGCTTCCTAGCAAAAAAGTCATGTATAGACCAGATCTGCACGCTCAGAATGATCATGGAGTAACCATTGAAATGATAAAGTGAACTCTATCTAAACTTCATTGACTTTATGAAGGCGTTCGATAACCTACACAGAGAAAATTTGTGGGAAATGGTAGAAAAATATGGAATACCGGACAAATTCTTAAGAATGATGAAGTTGTTTTATGAAAACACTACAGTAAAAGTAATTTTTGCGTTTTTTCATAACTTAAATCATTTATAACTCAAAAACGGCCTATCTTAAAGAAAAGTTAGTAGAAACCTTTTTTGTTCAGAATGATCCAAAACCCCCTAAAAAACTTTGTCTTGAGCGAAAAGACCGATTTTAACAATCTGTTTAAATAAATTGTTTAAACAATTTTTGATGCACTTTTGGACCTGGAAACGTGCAAATTTGTTCAAAGAGGTCGTTTTTGAGTAAGACTGTGTAAACAAGCCGAATCAGAATATTTTTCCTATCGGATGCGCAGTGGCTTCCTGGACTATCAGTCATTTTGTTTAAATATTGTGAACTCTCAGAGTGTATTTGACTTGACTTTGCTCTCTGCGTATGTATCATCTTCAATACAAAATATCATCTCGCGATTCTATTGGTTAAAAATTTGCATCATAATGCAAATCTCTATCATAATGAAGCCCACTATTATACAGGTATTAAAATTATTCTGATATTGGTGGATTAAAATATGACAGTCAGAGGCGGATTTAAAGATTTGCCGCTCCTGAGCTATCCACAACTTGCCGCCTCCCCTCCCCCCATTTTTACTTTTTTTGAAAATTTCCGCCTCCTGAATTCTGCCGCCCTGGGCTATAATAGCCCGTTCAGCCCATATGTAAATCCAGCCCTGATAAGAGTATAAAAAAATCTAAGCAATGAACCGAGTTAACCAATTTATTTTTTTTGCATTATTTGTTTTAATTTTATTTTTAGTGTGTTATGTTTTACTTTCATAAACGGGCGTATGTTATTATAAGGTAAAACATGATTATTTAATAAATATTTCTTTGTATAAATACATTTATCACATTTTCATTAAAACACGTTTTAAATTGAATTTCTTGCTATTTTAAAATTGTATTTTTAACTGTATACAGGCTGTCCCGAAACGAATGGTCATAAATTATACCACACATTCTGGGGTCAAAAATAGTTCTATTGAACCTAACTTACCTTTGTACAAATGTGCTCATAAAAAAAGTTACAGCCCTTTGAAGTTACAAAATGAAAATTGATTTTTTTCAATATATCGAAAACTATTAGAGATTTTTTGTTGAAAATGGACATGTATGATTATTATGGCAGGAACCTCTTAAAACAAAATTAAAGTGAAATTTGTCCACCCCATAAAAATTTTATGGGGGTTTTGTTCCCTTAAACCCCCCAAACTTTGGTGTACGTTCCAATTAATTTATTATTGTAGTACCATTACTTAAACACAACGTTTTTAAAACTTTTTTACCTCCTAGTATTTTGTCGACAACTAAGTTTTTATCAAGATGCGGCTTTTTTTTAATATGTTTACGTAAAAAATTTTAAGGGGGTTTTGTTCCTTTAAACCCCTCAAATGTTTGTGTACGTTCTAATTAAACTATTATTGTGGTACCATTAGTTAAACACAGTGTTTTTAAAACTTTTTTGCCTCTTAATCTTTTTTTGATAAGTCACCTTTTATCGAGATGTGGCTTCTTTTTCAAAATATACCTAAAAATGTAAATTATAAATAAATTTTCAGCTTACTAACAGGTCGCTACAATCGTACTTAACCATATACAAATATGTGGTGGATTCGACAAATATTCAAAATATCTCGATAAACACTGGCTTATCGAAAAACTACTAAGAGACAAAAAAGTTTTAAAAATATTGTGTTTAACTAATGGTGCCACAATAATTATTTAATTGGAACGTACACAAAAGTTTGGGGGGGTTTAAAGAACAAAACCCCCATAAAATTTTTATGGGGTGCACAAATTTCACTTTAATTTTTTTTTAAGATGTTGCTACCATAAGAGTGCAACATGTCGATTTTCAATAAAAAATCTCTAAGAGTTTTCGATAAATGAAAAAAAATCGATTTTCATTTTGTAACTTCAAAGGGCTGTAACTTTTTTGTGTGCACTATTGTATATAACTAAGTGAGGTTCAATCAACCTAGTTTTGACCCCAGAATCTGTGGTATAATTTATGACCAATCTTTTCGGGACACCCTGTATAATAAGCGCTTTCATTTCAACGTTATTAAATAATTTTGAGGACTGCTTTTATAAATTCGTTTCCACGCTCTCTTCGCCGCTTCATAAAAAACCGTTCAGGAAAAATCATAAATTTCAGTTTTTTTCCCTAAATATTTTATCCCGAATTTCCTTCTGTTGTATTACCTTACAGAAGGTAAAGTTTTTTCATCCAATTTATCCAAGTATGCTTTGGATGGAAAGCTCGAGGCTGTATATTAATTTCTTTCAAACTCTTGGTAAATGTGTTTCTGGCATATCGTTATTTGTCGTTTAGAAGATAAAACAGTATAATAAAATTTGTTATTCCTGTTCATATTTACATGCTGTATACATACTTATTTAAAGAAAAAGTAAATATTTTAACATTTATTTGCGATAAATCAAAGCAACAATACAATAAGATCTTGAACGATGAGCAATTCAAATTGTTATAGAAAAAGACGGCGAGTACACTTGGGAAATTATACAAAACCGAGTATTCCTTCTATGTGAAAGTAGAATGGGTAATAAGCAATTTGGATTTAGAGATGGTCTAGGAACTAGAGAAGCACTATTTTGTATGCACGTTGTTTTACAAAAAAGCTGTGAATTCCGAAAGAACGTTTATGTTCGTTACATCGACTTCGAGAAGGCAGTCGACTGAGTACAACAGAATATACTTTTCAATTGCCTACAGCCAGCAGGAGGTGACCACTACGACATTAGACTGCTTAAATATTTTTTCCACTTACCTCTACCGAAAGTAGACTTTTCCGGGCCTGATTGTAGGGAGCAAAGTTGTACTTTTCCTCCCTAGGGAGGAAAATATTTTTCCTCCCTAGGGAGGAAAAGTAAAAGTGACGTCATGGTATTTCATTCATGAAATATAACTTATTGACGCCCTGTACAATATCTATTTTCTATTACGTAAGTATCTATACATTTTAACGTTTATTTAAAAACACTGTATTTTGCAGAATGGTAAAAAACAGTAAATTGTTATTCTGATTTAACAATGTTTACATTAATAATTTGACTTATATTTGACAGTTGACAGTTATATTGTACCTACTTGTTACTTTTAGTTATAATAAATTTTGTTGGTTAGTTAGATAAATAAATTAAGTAAAAATGAAAAAATGACTTGTTATTTGAGGAAGGTGGAAAAACCATATGTATAACGTGGGAGTAAAGTGCCTTTTCCTCCCTTGAATTATTACTGCCCTCCGCTACGCGTCGGGCAGTAAACTTCATTCTCGGGAGGAAAAGTAGCACTTTCCTCCCTTGTTATACAAATAGCTATTTACAATCAAGTATCATCTATCCAAGTTAGTTATACTGAAAAACTGCCCATCAAATGTGGAGTGCGACAGAGTTGTGTTTTGTCACCCAGTCTCTTTAGGGTCGATTTCTCATACCTGCCTTAATTTATGGTTCAGTTGACCTCAGTTCACCGGTGAACTTCGGTTTTGTTTGGAATGCATTTCTCATTGCACGTTCATGTCAGTGCACGTTCTACAGCTTTCGAGAAATGCCAATAGATGGCAAAAGGTAAAAACTATCGCCATTTTGTACGACCATTTTTATGCTGTTTTTGAATAAAGTTAAATTTAAGTATTTATAGTCATAAATAGTCATTTTAATAATTATAAATAAATGTTATAAAAACAAAAATAATGTTATGGTTTATCGTTAGGCTTAATATAATAAAATAGGATATATTTATATTATGACAGCGTTTCGTGTTAATACAACGCATGCGTAATCCATGAAATCATCTCAACTGGGTTCTGAAATCTTTGAACGGCCGAATTCCAGCGTTCAAGCGTCGTTCAAGTTTAAACTGCCATCGGTTGAACGTGAATTGAGAAAGACGATTTTTTTACTTTAAACTGACGTTCACTAAAAGTTCAGGTTAAACTGGAGTTGAACTCGATATGAGAAATTGGCCCTTAATCTGTACTCTGAAGAAATCTTTAGGGAGGCATTGGGCGACAGACAAGAGGAAGTAAGACTGAGCGGAGAAGTAATCAACAATATCAGATACGCTGACGACACAGCCATTCTTGCAGAAAATTTAGAAGATCTCCAGACATTAATAAATCTAGTCAGTGAAGAAAGTTATCGTAGAGGCCTAAAAATCAATATTTCAAAGACAAAGTGGATGGCAGTTGGAAAGATAAATGTAGATCAAGGCGTGCTCTCTCTTGATGGAGAGGAGATAAAACGGGTAAACCATTTTAAATACCTCGCCAGTTGGTTAAATATAAATTGCGATTGTGATGAAGAGATAATAACCAGGATTGAAATATCACGTAAGGCTTTTATGACCTAAAAACCAGTTTTATGTAACCGAAGTGTGTCGATGAACATTCTCAAGAAGGTCCTAAAATGTTGCGTGTGGTCTATATTATTGTATAGTTGTGAGACATGGACGTTTAAAACCACAATGCTAAATGTGGTGCTATCGACGAATCCTAAAGATATCGTGGGCTTCGCACACGTCCAATGAAAATGTTCTTCAAATGATGAATTTAGAACTTCTGCTCATAAACATCATAAAGAGGAGAAAATCAGAATACTTCGGCCATATATTTAGAGGACGTAAATACCATCTACTTCGCCTTATAATACAAGGAAAAGTGAAGGGAAAGAGATGGATTGGTCGAAAGAAAATTTCCGGGTTGCGTAATATTAGACAATAGTGTGGTTCCACGGTAGAAGAATTATTTCGCGTAGCAGCCGACAGAGAGAGGATTCAGGAACTTGTAAACATGATGACGGCCTACGTCTGAATACGGACACGGCACCTGAAGAAGAAGACACTTAGGGAGTATCGACAAAAGTGAATACTTCTTATAGCGGGTTATTACTATGAAATTGTATGTCTACTTCATTATAATTAAAACTCGGGAAATATGCAAAATGCATATTAAGCGCATATTTGCATATTTTGGTTAAATTGTATAAGTGCATATATATGCATTTATTAAAAGTGCATATTTTCAGATATATCACAATATGGACAAACATCTGAGAAAAGTAATGCAATTGGTAAAGTTGGTATTAGCATAATATGACAATAGGCTCTAATGGACAGTAATGCGATAAGCCGATTGCCGGCAGCATTAATAAAATCATGATTCAATATTGTTTTTCCCGAAAGCTTAACAGATAACAAATTACCAGAATTTGTATTAGCAAAACATAAATTGCAATTGTCGTTCTGTCCTGTCCTTATTCATTTCAGTTAAGGTTTGTTTAAGTGTTTATCATAAGTGTTTGATAATGCCAAAACAAAATGCCACTAAATCAATTCTTCTGAAAAAGTGGATTAATAGTAAAACTGAGTTTAAAATCATTTATAGTTAATAGGCCTTTACCACCTGAACCTTTGATAACTAGATAGGGAATAGCTTGATGCTCGGGGCTTCGAAGTAAGTAGATAGCTCAGGTGCTATAAAAAATGTGTGGATGTTTAAAAAAAACTGTTAATAAAAAGTAATTTGATACATATCCAGACCAATTTTGTAAATATTGCTGAATCAATTACTAAATTAGAAAAGCGAAACATTTCATTAGACCAAAGTATTGAAATTATCAATTCATTAAAAACTGAAATAACACCTTGGGGAAACCAGTTTTTTATTTATATGCATTAAATGTATAAAAGCATATTTTAACTGCTTTTTGTGCATATTTGCATGCATATTTTAGGGGATTTTAAGTGCATATTTCCCGAGCTCTAATTATAATCATCACAGCCGTTCAATCCTATTGGATAACGACAATGCCGGGGCATGTATTAATCCTTTTCTCCAAGTGGATTATTTCTCTTTTGTTTATTTCTTATAAATATATTTGTGTCTTTGCAGCGTTTGTTGTGTACTTTCCATATTTTCTGTTTCTGCATCTTGTGTTCCAGTCTTTTATTTTCATTATTTTTATGTCTTCCTCTATCTGGTTCCACCATCTTATCCTGGGTCTTCCTCTTTTTCTTGGTCCCAGTGGTGTCCAGTTCATGATGGCGCATATTACGTGATTGTGCGAAACTATCGAATCATATGAATGTGTAATGCAACTAGCATATAATGATACTCGTTATGATGCGAGTACGAGGATCTTGTAAGATCAAACAGTAATAACATGAAGACTACTCATTGACGGCATATTGACGATATCTACCACGATGCTCCTTGATGGTTGTCATTAGTACTACTTTGTCCATACCCTCTGTAAATGAAATATATTTTTCTCGTAGCCAGCTCTGCATGATGGATTTTCTATTAGTCATCCATCATTGTTGGGATGCGTTCAATACGGCGGCTTTAATAAGATGCATAATCCACTACTATGACAGAGTAACCTATCTACACGCTGAAAAATGTTTTCAAATCACTTGACGAAGCATAATATGGTATTCATGTCTTTATTGATAGTGTCTGGTTTTCTTCGATATAAAAACAAGGGCACTATTTTACAGAAAACCAGTACCGCTGCTAATATGGGCGACAATAAATTAGATGTGTTGGCCCTTGCCTACGCTGCTGTTCGCAATCCTGTCGATAAACCTTCAATGAAGGCTTGCCAGGCATTTGTTTCTCTTGTATCTTGTCAAACTTTGGCGTGTATACACCCTGTATGTACCTCTTTGTAAAAAACTTAAGTAGAAATGGAAAATAAATTCAGTTCTACACTTAAGAAACAAAACAAGATTGATATCTTTGTAAAAACATACTACCGAATGATTGCTAGGAAAACAACATCAAATTTCAGACGATAAGGAAAAATAAAAATGTTATGATTGTATCCCTTTAGCAGCATGACGCAAGACGTAGAAAACAAATCATATTTTCTAAACCCATAACAAATGCGTCATAAACTCACCTACACAAAAGAAAATATTTAGAAGTTTTATACATTGCTGGGTGATTAATGAAGTTGAGAAACGATTTAACCGCATTCATTTTCTTTAATTATTAATAATATTAGATATAGCGGAAAGTTTTCCATTAATTTACAGTTTTCTAGAAGTACATATTATGAAAACAGATCAATACAGAGCACTATATTTTCCAGACATATTTTAAGATTAACGTGTGTCGTAAAAGTTTTGGCACAAATTATTTATCTGAATGTTTTTAATGAAGAAACTTATTTAGACACACTAACTAGCTATCATAAATTACAACTCAACTTTAACTAAACTATACTATCAAATTATGTGGAGTAGACCATGCTGCTCTTCTTCTTCTTCTTCAAGTGCCGTCTCCCAGTCGAAGGTTGGATATCATCATCACTATCTTTACTCTATCTACCGCTGCTCTGATAAGTTCTATAGAAATGCATTTAAACCAGTCCCTTAAATTCTTCAACGTTGACACTCTCCTTCTTCCTATAGATACTTCTAGAAGCTTCTATTAGAAGCAAATTCCTTCGAATGTCTCTCATGAGGTCCTGGACGGAATCCAGATGAAATTCTTTTAGTTTTTCCTAAATTTGCCGTCTTAACTATTGTTCTTCATCTTAGGCTTCCCAGCCTCCCCGATAAACCTTCCTATATAGTAAAGCCCAGAAATCCTCTATTGGGCGGGCCTGCAACAAGTTTGGAGGATTATCGTTTTTGGTACAAAGAGGATGTGATGTTGTCGAAGTTATTTTTGGCCAAAACACAATATCGGAATAGAATAATTATCGTGGACAAACTGAAGAAATTTGGGAAGGCAGTTATTAATATAGCTCTGACTATTCAAATCTTCACCTCTCACTCTTCCCACAAAAGTTCGGATTACACCCCTGTTAGAAATTCACACCAGACAAGGATAGTATCTGCAAATTTCACTTTATATTTTTATCTAACAATGCACGAGGTCTTCCACTTTTTGGTATATTCAGACCTGGTATTTCCTGCTTGCACTCAGCTGTTGTTCTCTGAATGTTTCTGCGTGAAATGTTTTCATTCAGGAATATTCGACAGATTGCAGCTTTGGGTACCCGCCCAACCAACTTGTAGATACTTTCTTATTTCTTATTTATTCGACATCTTCAAAATAAGCGAAAACTTCAAAATAAGTAAATCTCAGCTGACAGTAAAATAAAAAAATATGAAAAAAATATTTTTAAGAAACGCTTTTCTTTAGCTAAGAGTGACTAAAATTAAACATATAAAAAAATCAACTAAAAAGTTAAAATAAAAAAAAATTGAAAAAATCTAACACATTCGTCAAAGAAAATCGTGGCGCGTCTTCATCGAATAAACGGATTTCACACCACGCTTTTCTTTAACGAATGTGTTAGATTTTTTCAATTTTTTTTTATTTTTGCTTTTTGGTTGATTTTTTTGTAATATATTTAATTTTAGTCACTCGTATAACTAAAGAAAAGCGTTTCTTAAAAATATATTTTTTATATTTTTTTATGTTTTACTTTGTAGTCTTGCACTTTTCAAACATTAAAATATATCGTCATGTTTATTAAAATATGTATAAAACATATGATGTACAAACATGAAAAGTAGGGTAGAATCGGCAAAAAATTTGAAACTTTATTGTTTATTTATGAAGTATAACGTAAATAATTAAAGTAAAAAGTAAAATTAAGTATAGTTCATATAATTAGCTACAATCTGTAAAAGTTTCAAGTTTCTTCATTGTAAAAAACCAGAGAATTTAAGCTTTTTCCGTTAAAATCGTTTTTTTTTTATTTAAACAAATAATAAACAAAAAAATTTTTATTGACTATTCGTGTATTGTTCCCGCGAATGCATATATCTTCAAATTTTTAGTCATTTGCATTGAAGAAAAGGCAGCCAAATTAACGTCCAAAAATTTGACCCAAACGATTGAACTAATTAATAAGAAAAAACGAATTCTAATGTTAATTGTAGCACAAAACGTCTCTACCGGTGGTTTTTCTAAGACTACGATAAAAACACGATTTTTTTTAATTCGAGTTTTGGTTGAAGTTTTGTTTCGTATCGTTATGGAATTTTTACACGAGTAAACGCCGATTTATTTATAAACAAATATATGAGCGTTCAAAATTTGAAACTTTATTGTTTATTTATGAAGCATGACGTAAACAATTAACGTAAAAAGTGAAATTATGTATAGTTCATATCATTAGCTACAATCCATAAAAGTTTCAAGTTTCGACATTGTAAAAAACAAGAGAATATAAACATTTTCCATTAAAATCGTTTTTTTTTATTTAATCAATTAATGGACATAATTTTTTTTATTGACTATTCGTGTATTGTTCCCGCAAATGTATATGTCTGCAAATTTTCATTCATTTGCATTGAAGAAAAATCAGTCAAATTAACGTCTAAAGATTTGATGCAAACTATTAAAGTAAAGAAAAGCGTTTAAAAAGTAAAGATTCTTTTGTTTTCAGCCAACTTGATATTTTTTGTTTTTGTTAAAATTAAAACCCATTATGTGCCAAAACTTGTAGGACACACGGTATAATGGATTTTAAGATGTATCTTCCTCTTAGTCGTTCAGTTATTACAGATATCGGGATATGATGAATTCATGAATTGATACTTCAGATATTTCTACTATACATTTCTCCATATATTTTGTCAATCTCGCAAATTCTAAGAGCGGAACAAAAATAATTGCAATTTCCCCTGTCTCTTTTAGTTTCGACTTTTTCCTGTAATATGAGTTTCTGAAGATGTCTTTTATAAAAACGTATCCCACATTTGTTTTATTATTTGCCTAATATTTGTTCTGCCGCTTACTTTCTTAATTTGTTCCTGATCTTTAGTTGCCTTAGTAACGACCCATTTATCCTTCAGGTAATCCAAGGGATTTTAAGGGATTTTAAGCACTAGCCTTCAATGGAAAAACTTGAACGTATCTATAACAATGTTTGTTTTATTGTTAAGATCTCAGACTAAAGATAACAAGAAGTTATTTTTGTTTGGCTTCGGGAGCGGTATTTTAAAGACCGACAGCACTATCATCACAATATGATAAAATACACATTTCCACTAGCAGAGACTATAAAGAGAGCTTTATCACTATCAGTCTTGAGTGTTTGCTTGCCGTAGATAGTCGAATTTAACGACTACCTACCGATAAGCGTACACAAAAAGTCAAATTACTTTCTAAAAAGTTGATTTGTATCTAATTTGTTAATTCAAGTGTAAAATGTAACAATGTATTGTTATATTTCTATTTGATATAAAAATTAAAATTTGATAATTATAAACAAAATTCACTTTAATATAAAATATTTTCAATTTTCTCAACCACGGGCATATAAATTTAAAACAACCTGTATACAAAAAATTGTTATATGTAATTTTAAGAAGTGATTAGAATAAGCGTACGAAACTCGGAACAATGTGCTTAGATAAACAAAGTGAATGACGCGTACCATTATCGTTCTTCTCGGAAGGTCGATCATTAGCCTATGCTAAATAAAACTCAGTGAAATAGATGATAGTTCATTATCGTTTTTCGCGGAAGGTTTCGATCATTAGCCTATGCTAAATAAGACTCATTTGAAAGAGAGAATAGGTCATTAAAATTTGTAAATAGTTAGAAAGTATTTTAGAATGGGAATTAAATATTTTCTTTTGAAATCCATTAAGCATATTTAGAAAGATTAAAAATTGGTTTTGAGGAATATTACGAATATGAGTTGGTGGTGGAAAATTGATTTGTGAATCTGGAAGGGATATTTAGAAAGTAGGGGAATGGATGACAAAGTGAGAGCAGAATGTTTTGAGCTGTCGAGAAGTGAAGTCGAGTAGTAGACGGTAGTGTACGGAGAGTGAGAAAGCCGGTATAGTTCCGTGAGTGTGGAGTATTTATCGTGGAACGAGAAGTAGGCCAGGTCGAGAGTAAAAGAACCTCCTTGAGCCAAGAGTGTCCCGGTAGCTGATAGCAGTTTCGAAAAAGGTAGAACACAGCATCACGACAAAAGCAGGAACGAGAGCTATTCGAGCTAGTTTTTCAAAGGAGAACATTACTGGAAGCCAGGACGAGGTTTGATCGCAGCCAAGGATAGCAGGAAACGGGTCTTGTGTGAGGACATTTTCAGTTCACCAGGAAAAGGTCAGTCTCATTTGTTTGGACATGAATGTATGGGTTTTTCGTATTAAATTCCACATAAAAAATTGAATAACATAATCAATAATATCAGAAAAGCTTCATCAAACTTAAATAGAGTTGTTCCTAATAACTCCTAATAGTTAAATGTTAATAAAAACTTTCAATTGAAAACCAAAAGGAAATAAGATTCCCATTTGTAAATGTTATGTTTAAGAATAATAAGAAATAGCAAATATTAAGCATTGATTGCCTTTTAAATAAAATAAAAAATATTTTGATTATAATTGTAACCCATATGTGTATTTTTTTTACTCTTTTCTTTTCTACCCCGATTAGGAACCATTAAGAAATATTTGAAGCCACGAAAGTAAGTAATTAATTTATAATTCGCCCTGAGATTGAAAACATATTGATATGTGATCTGGTTAATTAATTAGATTAGTATTAATACATTGATTAAATTAAGTGACATATAAGAATATTATCTCATATCAATAATCAAGATCACATCAACTGTCGTCCAACGTGGAAAGCATTGTAAAGTATTTCTAGTGGCAAATTTGAAGGATAGAAAGAGTAAAGCCGGTATTTGAAAATTTATATGCCTGTGGTAAAAAGTGAGATACTTACATTTGATAACATAAAATTTTAGATCTCTTTAGGTACAAATTTTACATAACTGATTTAATATTTTATTTTTACGATATTACATTTGATATATTTATTGACAATTTATAATATTTGGGTGAGAAAAAGTCGTCTTGGTAACATACTAGTAAAATTTCATATTTGGCGGGGACAGTACTTCTTGAAAACAAATGTCTGTGACAAGAAGCCAAAGCAAAGACAACAAAAAACAAAAAGAACATTCAAATCAAGAGAATAATTCAGACCAAGAAGACATTTTAGACACGACAATCATGGCATCAGAACAGCAAGAATTATCAGGAATAGATAAAATATTACAAATGATGCAACTCCAGTCACAAAGAATGGAACAAAAACTGGATGAAAATCAACGTGAAACGAAACAAGCCATGGAAGAAACATCAAAGAAAATGGATAAAGTGGATCAAAAAATGGATGAAACACAACAAAAATTGGATAAAAAAATGGATGAAACACAACAAAAAATGAAACAAGCAATAGAAGAGAACAACAAGAAAATGGAGGAACGCATAGGAAAGTATGAAAAGGAAGTAAAAGGATGTTTGACAATGATCAAGAACGATATGGGACAACAAGAGACAGAGATTAAAGAAATCAAAAGCAAAATAAAGGAGATAACGAATTGCCAGAAAAAAGAAATGGAAAGTTTGGAAAACAAGTTGCAAAACGCTATTCAAGCAGACATAGAAGAAGTGGAAAGAAAGATTGCGGAAATCAATACTCAACAAAATGTCGGAGAAAGAAGAGAAATGGTTATACATAGCACAGATGACGTGAAGATAAGGTTTGGCGGGGACGTAAGAAGATTACACCCAGTGCCGTTCATAAATAGCCTGAAAAAGAAAATACAGCACATCGGAAATTTCGAAACAGCAAAAGAAACTATCAGAAACCATCTCAAATATGAAGCAAGCCTATGGTTCGATAGTAAAGAAGAAGAATTCGGCAATTGGCAACAATTTGAACAAAAATTTTTGAATTATTTCTGGGGAAAGGTCCAACAATTGGAAATTAACAAGGAATTGCAAAATGGGAAATACAATGATAGGATGGGTGTATCAGAAAGGACATATGCTTTGCAAATTTACAATAATGCAAAACATTTACAATATAATTACTCATCGGAACAATTAGTCGAACTGATTGCAAGACATTTCGAGGAAACGCTGGAAGACCATATCACATTGCAAAATTACAAAGACATAGATAGTTTATGCCAATTCCTACAAATAAGAGAATCACGTCTAAGAGAAAGAAAATCAAGAAGGTCGCGAGAAGATTACAGGCCCCGAGAAACACAAGATTACAGAGATAGAAATCAAAATAGGAGGGACTATACAAGACGAGATTTTAATCCCAGAAGGGAAAACGAAAATAGAGACAACGGAAGAGGAAATTATGAACAAAGAAATAGGCAATGGAATGAGGACAGAAATCGAGAATACCAGAATAGAAACACCACACGCTCAAATCAAGAAAACAGAAATAATGGTAGACAAAATGAACAGGGATATCGAGAAAACCGAAACAGATCCGACAGACCAAGAGAAAATAGAAGAGAAGTAAATAATACCCAGACAGATGAATATGACGGAGAGAGACATTATGACGAAAATATAAACAACGATGAGCAACCGGCGTCTTTTCACGACGGCGCTCACTAAAAACCAAAAATCAAACAGGAATCTTTTGTCACCCCAAGGAGTTTATTAAATTGGCAGGAAACAACGAAAAGAAAAATGGAGTTAATTTAAAATTTGTGGATGGATTTATCAACGAGAAACCAATTAAAATTATGATAGACACTGGATCTGAAATAACATTGGTCAACAGAAAACTAATAGAAGATGTTAACTTAACAAATTTAATTTATAAAATACCTAGGGTAAATTTAGTGGGCGCAAACAAACGGACATTGGCAACTATAAATGAAGGCATACGAGTAATGGTACGACTGGGCAAGAATATGTATGCACTACAATGTGTAATAATGCCAAACATGTCACATGACATGATAGTAGGAGTGGACGAATTGGCAGAAAAACATGTAGTGATAGATTTTAAAAATAATACGATGAAACTAACAGAAGAAAAAGAAAAAGAACAGGACAAGGAACATGAGAAACAAAATACGGACGAATCAGGTAAAGAACAAACAGTGGAAATGAATTTGGCAGCGAAGCAAGGACAAAGAAAAAAAAGGAGAAAAGGTCAGAAAAAGATAAAAGAAAATGAAACCTGTGGCTCCTCAAAAGAAGAGTTGAGCCCAGAAGAAGAAAATTTGAGAGTATCAGAAACAAAGGAAACCTGGAATTCCTCAAAAGAAGAGACGGGCTCAGGAGAAGAAGAAATAAAGCTAAAAAATGAAAGTGAAAAGAATATGATTGAAACAGTGGTATTTGAAGAGGAGGTATATGCAAACGAGGATGCAGAATGCACGGTAAACATGTGTGAAGAATCTGAGAAAAAAGACAGAAAATTGATATGTGGAGAAGGGAAAGAAAAAGAATTGCGGATGATGTTAAGAAACTACGAAAATTTGATCAATGAGGAAAACAGAGTGGCTAAAAAGTACTAACATTCATTTGAGGTGAAAAACTTGGGAAATTTTCGATCAAAGACTTACCCGATTCCATACAAGTATCGACAAGAGGTGAAAGAAGAAATAAATAAAATGTTGGAAGATCAAATCATCGAAAGATGTGATTCACCGTATGTTAACCCGATTGTGATAGTAAAGAAAAGCAGTGGAGAATTGAGATTATGTTTAGATGCCAGGAATATCAACCAGCACACTGTATCACAATATGAATCACCTCTAAACATCGAGGCCATTTTTGGAAGAATCACGGGGTCACACATATTTTCGAAAATTGACTTAAAACACAGTTTTTGGTTGATACCGTTAGCTGAAAAGTGTAGAAACTACACCGCTTTTTCTATTGATGGTATTGTCTACCGGTTTAAGGTAGTGCCGTTTGGATTGCAGAGTGCTTGTGCTGCACTCGTCCGAGCTCTACATACCATTTTGAATCGCCACGAAGATTTCATAGTTCATTATATCGATGATTTATTAATTTTTTCACAAGATACTCAGAGTCATCTGAAACACATAGAAATAATTCTGCAAGAATTGGACACAGCGGGATTGAAATTAAACATTGAAAAATGTCAATTTTTTCAAAAAGAAGTCATTTATTTGGGTTTTCAATTGGACACCAAAACAGTAAGATTATCCGAAGACAGAGTCAAGCTCATAGATGAATACCCAAGACCAACGAATTTGAAAACATTGAGAGGTTTTCTTGGCACGATTAATTATTTTAAAAAACTGATTCCCGATTTGAGCCAAAAGGAAATCCCTCTGATAAAGTTGCTTAAAAAAGGAATAAAATGGAATTGGAAAGAAGAACAGGAGGAAGCTTTCGAAACATTAAAACGAGAATTCGCAAAAGGAACGAAAATATACCACCCCATTTACAATTTACCTTTTATACTCCGAACTGATGCGTCCATACAAAAATTTGCAGGAGTTCTGTCTCAAATACAAAACGACCAAGAAGTGCCGATATGTTTTATATCGCGAGTGACTAAAACACATGAGAGAAAATATAGTGTTACAGAATTGGAGTTTGCCAGTGTACTATATTGCGTAAACAAATTGAGGTTTTACTTATTGGGAGCAAAATTCACAATCGAAACAGACCATGCAGCTTTAGTACATATCATGAAGAATAGATTAGTAAATAATAGAATACATAGAGGCATTCTATTATTACAGGAGTATGATTTTGAGTTCCGATATATAAAAGGAAAAGACAACATAATAGCCGACGCTCTAACACGGGATGAGGACACGGGAAAAAAGGAAACAATTACTCTACAGGTGGGACTAAATAGATTAATACAAGAAGAAGGGATATATTCGTTAAATGAGATGAGGACAAACCAAGAAGACCTAGAGGAAAGAGAGAAAAGAAGAGCGGAAGTAGAAAATGACATATATTTTAAGAGAATAGACGGAAAGGAACTATATTTAGTGACACAGACATTGGCCGAAAAGATAATAAAGAAATTACATGAGGACAATGGGCATATCGGTAGCAGAAAAGTTTGGCTCGTTTTTAGGGAAAATTACATCAGCCGACAGGATTACCGCATTGCAAAGGAAATTACCCAGAAGTGCGATGTATGTCAAAAATATAAGAGTCGGAATTTCAAAAACGAAAATGTTGCCAAAAATATTGAAGCCCGAAACAAACTAGACATTGTAGCAATAGATATGTTAAGCGATCTAATTATGACCACTAAAAGGAACAAACATATTCTGGTAATGGTGGATGTGTTTTCAAAATACGTAAAAGTATATAGTTGCCGCACCACAAAGGGGGAGGAAATATTAAGAAAAATCGACAATTTTATAGCCATAGTAGGAACACCAAAAAAGATCCTACTGGACAATGCAACGTATTTCCGAAATGATCGTTTCAAAGGACAACTTCGAGAACGAGGAATAGAGACAAATTTTGTCAGCATCAGGCATCCACAGAGTAATCCTTCGGAACGATTCATACAGGAAGTGACGAAATTTCTTCGCATTGCAACAGATGGTCAACATCGCCACTGGGACAGGAAAATGGCGGAAATAGAAAGGTATCTAAATACAATTCCGAGCACAGTAACAAAGGAGACCCCAGAATACATCATGAAGGGTGTAATGCCGATAAGGCCATGGGAAGACCAAGAGCCAAAAGAATATCAACAGGTGTTTGAAACCGTACAGAGAAGATTACGGCGAAGCAACGAAAAATATATCCAAAGACAGGAACAAAATAGAAAAAGAAGACCAGTGACTTTCCAAAAGGGTGAAAAAGTACTCGTGAGGGCATTACGAGTATCAAATCTTCCTGGCGGCATTTGCGCAAAGTTGATGCCTGTTTTCGAAGGCCCGTACATCGTGAATAATGAAAATGGGATAAATAGTTATGAGTTGAGGCACAGGAACTCGGAAAAGATCCGAGGAATTTATAATATTCACGATGTATACAAATATCACGAATAAAAGACAGAATTACATGAAGTAGATAGTAAGTTAGGGTATAAGACATAGATTAAAGTAAGAAAATATACAGGGAGTTGGTTTTGCCTCGAGAAAATTTATTTAAAAATGCAGATAAATTTTATCGAATACAAGGCGGGGATTTGTTATATTTCTATTTGATATAAAAATTAAAATTTGATAATTATAAACAAAATTCACTTTAATATAAAATATTTTCAATTTTCTCAACCACGGGCATATACATTTAAAACAACCTGTATACAAAAAATTGTTATATGTAATTTTAAGAAGTGATTAGAATAAGCGTACGAAACTCGGAACAATGTGCTTAGATAAACAAAGTGAATGACGCGTACCATTATCGTTCTTCTCGGAAGGTCGATCATTAGCCTATGCTAAATAAAACTCAGTGAAATAGATGATAGTTCATTATCGTTTTTCGCGGAAGGTTTCGATCATTAGCCTATGCTAAATAAGACTCATTTGAAAGAGAGAATAGGTCATTAAAATTTGTAAATAGTTAGAAAGTATTTTAGAATGGGAATTAAATATTTTCTTTTGAAATCCATTAAGCATATTTAGAAAGATTAAAAATTGGTTTTGAGAAATATTACGAATGAGAGTTGGTGGTGGAAAATTGATTTGTGAATCTGGAAGGGATATTTAGAAAGTAGGGGAATGGATGACAAAGTGAGAGCAGAATGTTTTGAGCTGTCGAGAAGTGAAGTCGAGTAGTAGACGGTAGTGTACGGAGAGTGAGAAAGCCGGTATAGTTCCGTGAGTGTGGAGTATTTATCGTGGAACGAGAAGTAGGCCAGGTCGAGAGTAAAAGAACCTCCTTGAGCCAAGAGTGTCCCGGTAGCTGATAGCAGTTTCGAAAAAGGTAGAACACAGCATCACGACAAAAGCAGGAACGAGAGCTATTCGAGCTAGTTTTTCAAAGGAGAACATTACTGGAAGCCAGGACGAGGTTTGATCGCAGCCAAGGATAGCAGGAAACGGGTCTTGTGTGAGGACATTTTCAGTTCACCAGGAAAAGGTCAGTCTCATTTGTTTGGACATGAATGTATGGGTTTTTCGTATTAAATTCCACATAAAAAATTGAATAACATAATCAATAATATCAGAAAAGCTTCATCAAACTTAAATAGAGTTGTTCCTAATAACTCCTAATAGTTAAATGTTAATAAAAACTTTCAATTGAAAACCAAAAGGAAATAAGATTCCCATTTGTAAATGTTATGTTTAAGAATAATAAGAAATAGCAAATATTAAGCATTGATTGCCTTTTAAATAAAATAAAAAATATTTTGATTATAATTGTAACCCATATGTGTATTTTTTTTACTCTTTTCTTTTCTATCCCGATTAGGAACCATTAAGAAATATTTGAAGCCACGAAAGTAAGTAATTAATTTATAATTCGCCCTGAGATTGAAAACATATTGATATGTGATCTGGTTAATTAATTAGATTAGTATTAATACATTGATTAAATTAAGTGACATATAAGAATATTATCTCATATCAATAATCAAGATCACATCAGTATATTGAAACGGGCGGCCCTGGCCCGGTGTCGCTCCAGGTAAATAATAGCTTAAGTTCTAGTAATTTTAATAAAAATTTCGTTAATTATAATACGTATAACTTTAATAATAAAAATAATATTTTTGATTTTGGTCCATATTTAGTATACTTGGAACACAAGGATAAAACTTAAGTAGATTTTTTCCTATTAGAGTGGGACATTAACTTCAAACAGGTTAATGAACTTAAAAATAGTTATTTTCCTAACAAGTGCAGAAAGTCATACTTTTCCGCACGCGACTGCAGTTTGCCAAACGACGCGAAGCGGGAGTTCGGCAAGCAGTCGAGTGCGAAAAAGAGACTTTCTGCAAGCGTTAGGAACAATATTTTTTCTATGAGTCTTTAAAAAATGACCAAATCTTAATCAATTAATTTAATTAATTTGAAAATACATACACAGATTAATTCTTTGACAAGGTTGTCAAAACCAAAGTTTCAGCATAATTGGTTAGCATGACGACGATCTTGGTTTCCATGACGACGATTCAAAACCACTGTTACTCTCTACTGATTTGACGTTCGAATATTATGTCAAAATAATTTTTTCTACGAGCGTGCAAAAATGTCTACTTTCGCGCACGCATTTTAGTTTAGAAAGTTTCACTTTTCCGCACGCGTGTTACTTTTCCTCACGCGTGTTACTTTTCCGCACGCGTGTTAATTTAGATATGTTAATATGGCCTTAAAGTAATTATGATACATGCAATAAACTAATATTTAGATGTTATTTACTAATTTATTTCAAATATATCTTATTGTGTTCCTGTTTTAATGAAATTAATGCGACAATTCGATGAAATAAAATTATTTTGACATAATATTCGAAAGTCAAATCGGTAGACAATAAGTCATTTTGAATCATCGTCATGGAAACCAAGATCGTCGTCATGCTAACTAACTATATTGAAAGTTTGGTTTTGACAACCTTGTCAAAGAATTAATTTGTGTATGTATTTTCATATGAATTAAATTAATTGATTAGGATTTGGTAATTTTTTAAAGACTGTTAGAAAAAATATTGTTCCTAACTCTTGCAGAAAGTCTCTTTTCCGCACTCGACTGCTTGCCGAACTTCCGCTTCGCGTCGTTCGGCAAACTGCAGTCGCGTGCGGAAAAGAATGACTTCCTGCACTTGTTAGGAAAATAACTATATTTCATCGAATTCTCGCGTTAATTTCAATAAAACATGAACACAATAAGATATATTTTAAATAAATTAGTAAATAGTATCTAAATATTAGTTTATTGCATGTATTATAATTATTTTAAAGCCATATTAACATATCTAAATTAACACGCGTGCGGAAAAGTAAAACTTTCTAAACTAAAATGCGTGCGCGAAAGTAGACATTTTTGCAAGCTCGTAGAAAAATATATTATTGATATTCAAATTATAGGCAAAAATAGATTCAAAGTAATTTTTAAACTATTCAGTATTGCAAACTCATTAATAAATCACGAAATTGTCCTAAAAGTAATATAATAGCGTACATATCAAAGCTTTTTAGACATAAAAAAGAAATAGTTCGTCAGGTAGATACCTTTTTTTTGAGATGATATTAGGAAACATATTAGAAAACATTAGTTTCGGTGGAGGAGGTATCTCAAGTCAGAAGAAGGAAACGTAAAAAGTTAACAGTGATGGTCATCATCATCAATCAGCCAATTGCGTTCACTGCTGGACACTGGCCTCACTCAGTTCTTTCCAGTGTTCTCTACAGTGGGCCGCTTATAGCCAGTTTCCCGCTACTCTTGTTATGTCGTCGGTCCGTCTAGTCGGTGGTCGTCCTCGTCTTCTTTTATAGTTTCTGGGCCTGCATTCCATTAGACTAAGAGCCGTATAGGAAAAATTTGCTAATCATTTTAGGCACCATAAGATTCTATAACTCAAATAGTAGAACCTAAAAGAAAACGTTTGAACACTGTGCCGTCACTTTTCAGTGGCACATGCGTCGACAGTGGCGCATCAAACTTTTCACTTTTGGACCGGATAAATAAATTATTTTTAAATTGACGGCATTAAGACGCAAGGAAGATATTAAAAATATAAGACATAAAAACTATATACCGTACAAAAATAATGGTTCTGCAACATAAAAAAAATTTTCATTTTCCGCATATTTTCATTGATAAAAAAATTATAGAAAACTCTACGGCATGCATAATATTAAGTAAATATATATATTTTAAAGTTATATTTTACTGTGCCGTACGAATCTACTGGCTCAAACAGTTTCAAGCCTTAAGTAAATTTTCTCATTTCAACCCCTATTGACAAAAATTATTTAGAAAAGTACGGCACTGATTTCAGAGTATTACTTATGCTCTAAAATGATGAAAAACCTGAGTGCCGTACAAATTATTTGGCAAAAAAATATTTATTCCATAATTTTGAGTGTTCTATACTAAACGCCATTTTTTGTAGTGAAAAATTATTATTTCCTGAACGGCATAAATTTTAGAAGCTAATTATTATACTTTATAAACTGTATGTGAAAATGCTGTACAAATTTATTGACATAAAAAAATTGATGGTGAATACAAATAATTATTTTTTTTAAATTTTACTATTTGGAAAATTCATTTCCCAGCTACTATAATAATATTTAATATCATATTTACACATAGTTTTAGAATATTCTATGACTAATAATGACAAAAATGTTCATGCCGTACATTTTTAACTACAGGGTTTCCCAAAATAAGTAGGACTTCCAAAGTAATTTTCATCACATTATGAAATCATACATTCCTGTACGGCACACACTTTATAACATTAACAACATCAAATGATGATGAAAATATATAATGCCGTTCATTTTTAATGGAACATTTATATACAGTTGGGTTCAAATTTTGAATTTTCTCGATAACCCTGTTTTGTCAAAGTTCCAGGCATTCCTATGCACACAAAAATTTGACAAACGTTTACTGTTTTTCTCAAAATATATTTAATAAATACTATAATTGATCACAGTTACTGAATATTTAAATGTGCTATTTTTACTATTAACTGAAGCAG
Organism: Diabrotica virgifera virgifera; assembly: GCF_917563875.1. Taxonomy (NCBI): domain Eukaryota; kingdom Metazoa; phylum Arthropoda; class Insecta; order Coleoptera; family Chrysomelidae; genus Diabrotica; species Diabrotica virgifera. The sequence continues at coordinate 159,523,813 of NC_065448.1, read as the reverse complement.
GTTTACCCCAATGCACAGAATTCTCAGATTCGTGGCTTGAGGTTCCCTAGAACAAAAATTATCAATCGGTACAATTTCAAATAATCCACATAAAGAAGGTATACCTAGTCCCTATTGAACACGGTAATTCAGTTTTTTTATATGTCGATTTAAGCTCTTACCTTAGTAGGAAAGTTGGTAATCACTGAAATACAGGGTGTCAAAGTTAAAGTTTTTTTATTTATTCTTGAATATTTCCTGGCAGGCATGGGACAACAACACGAAATTTCGTAAGCGGGGGTTTTTTGAAACGAGAAATCTAAATTCGCCACAAAAAATGATGTATTACCCAGAGGGCGCCACATACGTCTTTCAGCGCTCATTTAATACCTCCAATTTTTGTATCCCGCACTCTACATATTTTTGAGTAAAAACTTTTATTCTCTTAATATTTTTACTTAAAATAGATATATGAACTACATTCTTCTCGATGAACTCAACCGTTTTCGAAATAAACGAATTTTAATTCTGCGATGCTACAGTAGTTACGTATATCCGAAAAATAAACTTGAAACCATAACTGGAATTATACACATAGTTTCAAAAGTTATGCATCACGCCTCTAATTCACGATGTTTACGCTTTTATAAATCCGTATCTTTATCACATATTTAATGGGTCTTTTTTATAAAAAATATACCTTTTTTGGTTTTTTATTTTATTTGAATACCCATCTAATTTATTTAATAAAAAACGAAGGTAGGTCGTCATACAGGAAGTAATTATTATAATAATCAAAGACTCCTACGATTTCCTGTATGACTACCTCCCCTTGTTCGTAAAATGGACTGCTCCGGACTTACTTAACCTAGCCACCACCTAGCTCCAGTGCAGCTGTACCTAGATGCAGTGAATTTTAAAAATCTTCACGGAATTCCCACGCATCGTTTTCTTTTAGGTTTTACTATTTAAGTTATAGATTCCTACGGTGCCTAAATCATTAGCAAAATGGGTTTCCTCCTTGATTATTTTTTTTAATTAATAATAATATTATTATATATAATAAATATAATATATAATATTATATTTATACAATATTATTATATTAAAAAAAGAGGTACTTTGTGTATAAGAAATGTGTACGAACGTAACAAGTTGCTTTTCTCTTGATGAATAACCAATCGCGCCTAAAGAAGTATAATTTAAATAAAAATTAATATTAATTTTTTAATTTCGCGTTATTACGTATTAAACACTTTCTTGTGTTGAATTATTTTAAAAATATGCAAGGCCTTATTGAAAGTTAAAAAATAATTTTTTAAAATGAATTTTAAAATGAATTAAAAATGAAAATTTTTTTTACGCTGCAGAACCAATATTTTTGTAAGGCATATAGTTTTTATATCTTATATTTTTAATATCTTCCTAGCGTCTTAATGCCGTCAATTTATAAATAATTTATTTATCCGGTCCAAAAGTGGAAAGTTTGATGCGCCACTGTCGACGCATGTGCCACTGAAAAGTGACGGCACAGTGTTCAAACGTTTTCTTTTAGGTTCTACTATTTCAATTATAGACTCTTATGGTGCCTAAAATGATTAGCAAATTTCACCTATCCCGGCTCTTAGTCTACATATGATTCATCGTGTCCAGAGTCCATCCTGTGTTCTGGCTAAGCGTCGTAGCTCTTTCGGTAACTTCTTATACTCCTGATCTTTGCTTGATTTGTTGGTTTGTTATGTGTTCTCGAAGGCTCACGTTCAGTATTGCACGTTCCATACCTCGTTGTATAACTCTGAGTTTATTCGCGAATTTTTGCGTCAGAGATAAGTTTGTACAGGCAAAACACATTGGTTATATACCTTTCGCTTGAGACACATGAGAATTATACATTTTAGAATGTGGCTTAGTTTGCCAAATGCTGCTCATGTAAGGCCTGTTCGCCTCTGTATTTCATGTGTTTGATTGTCTGCTTATTTTGATTTCGTGTCCCAGATATTTATGTCACATAACTATTTGTCAATAGTTACATTTGCACTCATTATGAGTTTTGTTTTTTTAATCCTGCTCTTTCAGATAGTTTCAAGCGAATGTAATAGATTGTACTGTATTGTGTTGAATGTACTATTAGTAAATCTCAACCAACATTTACCACAAAAAAGAACGAAAAATTCCTTTTTCTTCCCCAGAAGCACCAACCCCCAAAAGTAATGTTCCTAAACTAATTTAAAAGTATAGTATCCCCAATCCCTATAGGGATGAATTTATGCTTTAAAAAAAAAACTATTTTTAAAATAATAGAGTTTCTTAAAACTTTTATAAATAGTCAGCAGAAAGTCAGCGAAGATCAATAGAAAAATTTGTTTCTACCCTTACAACAGACCCTAATGACAGCAATGTCAATACTAAACAGTTAGCTCAAATAGAAATTCATAATGGCGAACTGTCAGAATACTGAATTGCGCATCTTACATTGGAATGCAGGTTCCTTAAGTAATAAAAAACCAAATATTCTTCCATTTTTAAAAGTATATCTCTCAGATATTCTCATAAGAACCTAGAGAATAGAAGAGAATAGAAGACAAAAAGTAAAGATAACATCTAATGGACTTGTAAACGAATCAAAAACATTGGATATTCATTATGGTGTCCCTCAGGGTAGTGTATTGGGTCCGCTACTTTTTATAGTACATATTAATTAATGATATAGCTTTGGTAACTAATTCACTGACTGGGGTTAAGATCATCAGTTATGCGGAGTTATTCACAGTCACAGGAACATCTGATCAAAATTTGCAAAATAAAACTACACAGATACTATCCACCATTAACAGTTATTTTCTATCCAACAAACTAGATTTGAATGAAGAGAAATCAAAGTATATGATTTTCACGTCAAATAATTTATTAAAGCATCAAGCCACTATACAAGCAGTAATAGATAAAACAGACTGCACGAAGTTGCTGGGGGTCCTTTTAGACAGTAATTGTAAATGGTCAAACCACATTTCTAATTTGAAATCCAGATTAAGTAGCGCATGTTATGCTTTGAGAATTCTTTCACGTCTCCATACTTAGGCCATTTTTACTCAATAGCCAAATATGGCATTGAAGTCTGGGGTTGTACCTCTGAATTAGAGCAGATATTCGTACTTCAGAAAAGGGCTATTAGGATAATGTGTAAAACGAAATTTAGAGATTCTTGTAGAGGCATCTTTAGAGAAAACAATATTCATACAATTCCTGGTCTGTATATATTTTCGTGTATAATGTATTTACATTGCAAAATTTATGAATTTAATAAATTTCAATTTAACCCTGTTTATTCAACAAGATTCAGAGACAATCATTTTATGCTTTCACTACATCGTTCTGTTTGGTTGGAAGGTAGCACACAGTATGCAGCCATAAGTTTCTTTAACAAATTACCAATAGATATACATACGAAGAAATTTAAAGCAGCCAAACTTTCGAAGATGTGTATATCAATACATTTGTGAGCTAGAGCCATATTATAAAAATAACTTTTAAGTAAGTTTTATCGTATTTATTAATTTATATACTTTTAAGATGTATATATATAACTTTGACTTGTCTTATACATGTACTTTGTATAATGTCACATGTGATCAATAAATTTGACTTGACTTGACTTGACATAATATCAGAAAGGTAGTTGAACTCACAAATATTATTATTAAGTGATATAATATAATTACAAAATTAAACCAGATGGTTATGATGGTGTCGCTATTAAACGTGAGCCTTCCTATATAGAACAGAATATAAATACAAATTTTATTGATCGCAATAAGGAAAAAGGCCAAACTGCCGTATTCGCCGTTATGACCTGCGCATACCATTTATCTTTCCATGCTCTTTAAGCCACTGACTTACGATGTCTCGAGTACTACTGAATCCGTAGAACCAGAAGTTTTAGTCGGCGATCTTGTCGCTTGCTCTATTTGTGGCGTCCAGAATCACTCCCTTGGTTTCCTCGGCCTTCCTGTGTCCACTGAAACTACTCTGATCGATGACAAAACCCGATATATTGATACACCTCAAAGTCACTTAGCTGGTGCATCCGGCAAATTATATGAACTCTTAGAGATTCACGACTTGACTTGATTTTCAAACTACTTGACTTGACTTGACTTGAAATCAAGACAAGCTCAAGTCAAGTATTATTTTTTGAAATTCAAGTCAAGTCAAGTAGTTACACATCAATTACTTGACAAACTCAAGACGTCCATCAAGACTACTTGATTTTTCTTGAAAAAAACTGCCAAAACGCAATAACAATAAAAATATACGGATGTAACCTTTTATTTAAAAAACATCTATAAAAATTAAAAACTTAAAAAATGTAAGTTGCATAATTAAAATGATAAATAAAATAACAAAACGAAATATTCTGAATTCTGGTAATAAAACAACAAAAAATAAAATAAACAATAAAAAAATCACCAAAAATGGAGTGTAACTATCTAAAATAAATCTCTAATGTCTTCATTTGCCATCCACGATTTCAGACACATAAGGCTTCTCACGGAGTTATCGCCTAATCGGTTTCTTTGTTTGGTAAGGGTTAGGGCAGCTCTAGAAAACTGCCTTTCGACTGGAGCTGAAGACGCTTGCGTTGATAAAAAATCTTTGGCCATTGTGGCGAGGTTTGGAAAAATGGATTCATGCCTCTTCCACCATTCTAAAATATTTTCAGTACTGTCAGCTCGTGGGTAAGAAATATATTTGTCGATTTCGTAACGCCAGGCCACATCGTCGTCTGCGTCTGCATTATGGAGAGATTTTCTACTAAACAAACTTAGTAGATCGATTTCAAACTTTTCGACTAAACTAGGGTTTGAAGATGAATATGGTGCTACTGGAACAGATGGTTCAGCAGAGTGTTCAGACATTGGCAGAGAGTCAGCCTTAAAATACTGTGCTCTAAAAATATCTTCAAAATATTTAACTGCTTCTAGCTGCAACTCTTTTCCCCAATTTGTTTTGGAGAATGTTTCCACTTTATGTCGGGGGTATAAAATTAAGACAACACAGTACATCCAGTTGGTTCTCTTATAATGTTTAATGATTTTGTCCCTTGCCGCTTGAATGCTATTTATGATCTTTTCATCGGTTTTGTCTCGATCAGGTTTATTGTCAAGTTCCATAGCCCACGATTCTAGTCTATCCAACATCATATTGATGCCAATTATTACCATAGGCAGAGTAACATATGATTCACCTTCTAAAATTAAGGAAATACTTTTAAAAACATTAAGATACTGGCAAATTCGATAAATTAACGACCATTCTGTGTCGGTTGGCTTCAAAGTTTTTAGATTTTCTGCATTATCACAAAGGATATTAAGTGCTTTTCGCATATTTAGACTCCATCTCAACATGTCGAACGTGGAATTCCACCTTGTTATGACATCAAGTTTTGGCATAGTAAATTTTAGGTTTAAGGTGGTGCAAAATTTTTCAAAATCCTTACGTAAGTGTTCAGAGTTTTTTAATTTTTTGGCAAGGGAATGGATTTTTCTTACGGAGGAGGGCGAAACTTGGCTGTCAATTCTGTCATCGTCATCATCCTCTGATATATCTGTCAAAGTGTTGGCCGCCTCTTCAAGCTCAGAATCAAGGATTTTCTTAAAATCTCTGGCTCCCAAGTTTAAGATGTGTGCAAAACATACAAAGTGGATATTTTTTGTATCGATGTCATAAATAAATGTTTTTAGTTCTCTGATGAACGTGAAATTACTATTTGTATTGTCGGTAGTAATACCTTGTATGCATTTTGTAACATCGTAAAATTGTAATACTTCGAAAAATAGTTTTGCTATAGCGTTACCAGTATGTTGCCCATATGCTGGCACAAAATCTAACAGGATACAATGAAGTTTCCAATTTTTATCGATAAAGTGGGCGGTAATACCATAGTATCCTTTCATATTAAATGAAGACCATCCATCGACTGTAAACGAGATTTTTGAATTGCATGTCCTCAAAAATGTCTTAGTTGTTTGCTGCGCTGATTCAAATGTTCTTAATGTCAAAGATTTCATTTGATTACGACCAGGTAGAGTTGCCTTTGGATTTAAGTATTTGTACATTTTTTCACTTATAGCATCTTCAAAAAAGTTGAAAGGTAGATACTTATATATATCGGGTGTTCTACAGCATTCGCCGTTTCCCGCATCCTATTCGCCATGCTTTTCGGTCACGAATATCTTCCTCGTTGAGTTGTCTACTGTTCATTGCTTTCTCTACATCTTGTATCCATGTTCTCTTCGGTCTGCCTCTTTTTCTTCTCTCGGGTGGTACATACTGGATCATTTTCTTGGGCCATCTTGTTGGTCCCATTCTCTGGACATGCCCGTACCATATTAATCTTTTTTGTTCTATTCTGTCTATAATATCCTTTTCTACTTCCATTCTTTCTTTTATTTCTTCGTTTGGGATATGCTGCAGTTTAGATATTCTGCAGCTTCTTCTAAGCGCGTCCATTTCTAAAGCTTGAAGTCTTTTATTTTGTCGGTCTTTTACTTCCCACACTTCCGAGTTGTACAGGACAATTCCTTCCACGATAGTTTGGTAGATTTTTTTCTTTGTCTGATTCTGCAGTCCTGTACTCCACCAAATGCCATTTAGCTGTTTTATAGCTTTTCTTCCTTGGCTTATTCGATATTCTATATCTTGATCGCATGTGGAGTTTTTGTCAAAAATTGAACCTAGATATTTAAATTCATCACATCCTTTTATGTATTCCCCTTCTAATTCTAAGTCTTCAGTATCACCTCCGACTACAAGGTATTCAGTTTTCTCCATGCTCATTTCCAAACCCCATTTTTGGTACTCCTCTTTCAATTTTCTAATCATGTAACTGGCGTCATCTTTATCAGCAGCAATCACAACTTGGTCGTCAGCAAATAGCAACGTATACAAATAAGAATCTCCTACTGGTATCCCCATTGTTTGGCATTTCCTAGTCCAATATTTTAACACATGTGTAAGGTAAATTTTAAATAAAGTGGGCGACAGACAGCATCCCTGCAAAAGGCCTTTCGAAGTTTCAAAGGTATTTGAAAGTTTCGTTCCAATTTTAATTGCTGTTGTTGCATTAGCATAGAGATCTTTTATTGTTTGGATGTATTTTCTATTTAAAGTGGTTTGTTGTAATACCTCAAACATTTTTTCTCTGGGAACGGTATCGTATGCTTTTTTTAAGTCTACAAATACCATGTGAGTTACTAGATTTCTAGCAGAACGTTTTTCTAGTAATTGCCTTATGCAGAAAATGTTATCTGTGCATGATCTACCTGCCCTAAATCCACTTTGTTCTTCGGAATCTTGCCACTCCTTTTCTATCCGTTTCTTTATTATTCGTCCGTACAGTCTTCCAACTGAGCTGGTCACACTAATGCCTCTGTAATTATTACAATTTTTTCTACCACCCTTTTTGTATATAGGGGTAGTTATGGAGTTTTTCCACTCAGAGGGCACGCCACTATTGCCTGAAAGGCATGCGTTGAATATTTCAACTAAAATTTCTTTTGCCTGTGTCGTGCTGTGCTTAATGAGTTCAATTGGAATACCTCCGGGACCAGGAGCTTTATTGTTTTTCATTTCTCTTAACGTTTGTTCTAGTTCTCGAATAGTTATATCTTCTAGTTGTTCCAGGTTGTTTGGGGCGATGATGGTTTGCCTTACATATTCCTGTCTATTCTCTTGCAATAGGTTTCTAAAGTATGTTTCCCACTCGTTTACACTTATAAGGGATATCTGGCATCTTTCTTGTACGTTTTGTCTTGTATTTGATATTGTTCTCCAAGCTTCTCTGCTTTTTGTTCCTCCCATAAGAGTGTCTATTTCTTCACATTTCTTCAGCCACATATTTTCTTTGGTTTTAATCACTTCTTTTTTTGTTTCCATTCTTATTCTTGCGTAGGTTTTTCGGTCTTCTGAGCAATTGGTACTGAGCCATTTTTGATATGCTTCTTTTTTTTCCCTCGTCTTTTCTTTTAAAGAATCTGTAAACCAAGGGTGATTAGTGTTATTTGAGGATTTTTCCCCTAACGCTTCGAATGCAGCTTCATGTAAGCACTTTTTTAGCCGATCATATTTTTCATCTGCTGTTCTTGTATTAAACTGTGTATTGGTTATCTTTTGGCTCAGTCTTAATTTAAAAAGAAAGGAGATTGAATTATCTTTCAGTGCGTCGATGTTGTATTTGTACTGAGGCGGGTGTTCTTCTGTAATCTCTTCCTGGGTCTCTTCAATTTTGTTGTTCAAGATATATGGAAAGTATAGATCTGCTCTGAGTAAAAAGTGGTCAGTTCCACATTCTGCACCTCTATAGACTCGTACATCTTTCGTCACAATTGATGATTTCTGCTTCATGATGACGTAATCTATAATCGATTTCAATTGTCGGGTTGGCTGCGTCCATGTGTATTTATGGATGGATCTGTGTTGAAAAAATCCATTCGTTATCCGTAAGGAATACGCTTCACATAGTCCCACAAGTCTTGTTCCATTGTTGTTAACAGTTTCTTCGCCAAATCTTCCCACAATGTCGTCATTGATCTTTGACCCAGTTCTGGCATTGAAGTCGCCCATCATGATAATCTCTTTTCGGTTGCTGATTTTTGAGATGGTGTCCGCTAGGCTTTCCTCAAATTTATCTTTTACATCCTGGTTTGAATCATCGGTAGGAGCATATACAACAAATATTTCTAATTCTCTGTTATAGAGTTTTAGACCTACTCTTAAAATTCGTTCATTTACGTATTCCCAATCTTTTATACTTTTCTTATATTTCTTGCGTATTGCAAATGATACTCCTGACTTTGCTCTGTTCTCCTTCTTCACTCCGCTGTAGATATGAATGTAGTTTTCCTTTTGTTCCATTCCAGTTCCTTTCTTTTTTGTTTCTGTTAGAGCGCAGATATCTATGCGATTCATTTTTAGTTCTTCAAAAATATTATGTTTTGTAGAGATTCCTTGAATATTCCATGTTCCGAAAATCATCGTCCGTTTCCGTAGCCTGTTTCGTTTTCCGTAAGTTCCATCCTGGATCCGAGGCATAGCGCGTGGATTTGTAACAACTTTAGTATTTTACGGGAATGAGTTGTTAGCCCATCGCCCAACCCCCAACCTGGAGGGCTAGAATTTTCTGTTAGGGTTTTTTCCCTTAGCCGAGATATTCCATTTTTTCAGGCGCTGGAAATTCGCCTTTCACCCTCTTCCGTCTGCTACATAACGCACACCCATTGTACGCTATGCATTGCCCAGCAATCACGACAAGGACGTGGAAGTAGGATTTGTTGATTTTTCTCCTGATACTGTGAGCATCTCCCAAGGCTTTTTGTGTGGCCAAGGCTTCGGCAACCTTAACCACCCCCTAGGACTCCTTATCAACCCTTTGATCGAAGGTAGATACTTCTGTGCTATATACTCCACTAGTAGTTTTTGAAATTTATCTTGTTGGAAATTTTCTGATCTCCTAATGGTCTGCTAAATAAACAACACTGGAGTTAGTAAAATGCTCTAATAGTAGTAAATGTAGTAAAGTTACAATAAAGCTCACGTATAATTTGTATAATGTCTCACTTATGGAGGGTAGAGGTAAGGAGAACCATCTCTTATGGATGGGAGAAAAACTGAAAAAAATGTCCGTCAAAAAGTGGCAAATAACAGTTCAAAATGTGACCACAGTGGCGCTAGCTTAGCAATAGTTTAATGTGAACTATGAAGATGTGAACTTAGCAGTTGTAGACGTAGTGAAGTATGCAGAATAAAAATATAACCTACAGAATCATCAGAATGTCAGCGTGACAAGTTGAGTTATTTTATAAAATTTAATTGTATTCGCCTTTGCAAAAGTCAAAACGCTCTCTGGTGGCTGAATTCTGAACCTACTTAATAAGTAATCTCGTAAGTAATAAACTGATCGTACTAGTTCAAAACACTATAAATAAGGCAAAACACTTTTAAGATAACACCCAACAGTGCTTGTCGAAGCTCGCCAACAAAACAAAAAGGTGCACACACTAAATGACAGAAGTAAGCATTACTCCATCTTTGTACGTTTCGCAGCGCCCTCAACGGTCGTTGAAATCGCGAATAAAGTTTTGCAACAATTTTTGTGATGAGAAAATATAATTACACGGTCCACGTTTAACAGAATTAGAACCCAACACGGCAGATGCTCACACTCCTTACACAAATGGGGGGTAGCAACCATATCCTTTGTGATTGTGGAGAAATTCAACCAAAGTATTTTTGTTTCCCCGTTACCTACTTGAATAAAAACTGATACCATTCCTACAATGGTGCCATCTTAATTTGCCTCTATTCCACGGACACTTTTTAATACAGAGATGGTTCTCCTTACCTCAGCCCTCCATAGTGCCGCTCTTAAATGGCAAGGTAAGTTATATTTTTGAAATGCCCTGTAAACAAGTATATGGCATATGGCACATGCTACACCACAATTTTTACTAGATTGCTTAAAGCCTATAGACTTTTATAGATGTACTCAAAATTTGATAAAAAAAGTTTCAAATAAACAAAACATTAAAGAAAAAGAAGATGTGGACATTTTTGGCACACCGTGTAGATTATTTAATTGTGACACAAACGACAAACGACTACATAATTATAGTTAAAATCCTCAGAGTTAAAATCTAATTAATGTTCTACCTTCTCAAGCCAATCCGAAACTGAAAGTGTGCTAGTCGAACCTGTAGAGGTATTGGCCTCGAGATTAGTTGGGCTAGATCTACCAAAATGTTCTTTGTAGACTCTAGGGTGTCTAGCTTGCAAATGCCGCCTTAGTGAAGATGTTCCGCAGTTTTTCATTTGCAAAACTGTGTTTTTTGCCGTACATAGGGTACATTTGCCTAGTTTGTCAGTATTTTTATTACTCTTAGGATTTTGCTCGACTATGAAATAGTCCGTAATTTTTTTTGTTTTATTAGATATAGATAGACTTTTATTAACTTTAACTCGTTTCGCCTTTGATGGCGCCGACCCTGCACTTTCTACTTCTGTTTCGGTGTTATCACTGTCATCAAATTCTAACACTTTTTCATCTACGATATTTATATTCTGAGCCGCTGCTTTGAAAGGGTTCCGATTCCATAACGGACACATTACTTAAATCAGACATAACAATTATTTAACGGCCACTGTTTGTCCTTGATCACTTCTACTGTACTAACAGCACGTTGTCGTCGTCATCGAGCAATCGGGGTACCTGCTTGCTAGAACCTCGATAAATCCGAATCCCCTATTTTAACGTTTCGGTCTCCTTCGGTGTGCATGTCACGGATCGCTATCAAGTAATATCAAGTAGTTTGATTTTTACTTGATATCAAGTCAAGTAATTCAGTCCGTAAATCAAGTCAAGTCAAATGTCAAATTATCAAAAGCTTGAATTTTCAAGTCAAGTCAAGTATTTAAGAAAAAATTCAAGCTACTTGGCTTGATGAATCCCTATGAACTCTAGGCATATTGAGCACAAAAAAGGCTTCTCAATCACCTACACGAAATTTAAATTTAAGTGACACCGCAAATTCACGAAAACTGATCACCAAACCATTCACAAAACCACAACAAAAACTTAACAGATAAACCTGAAAATTCGATCACTTATTTTTTTAAGCAATATAAGTAGATATCAAGAAAATCAATGAATTGTAATATACCTACGTAGGTGTTTACCTTTTTGTCACTCAGTATATAATAGTCTAAATTAGAGTTATATTAGGCATGAAATTCCCCAGTTTGAGTAATTTTCTCATTGTTCTAATTATTATTTTAATATTTAATGAACCTGTAATATTCCCTTTTGTAACTGCTCACAATTGAATCCATTAGTGTACCTAAATTTAGACCTAGACATAATAAACATAATAAATATATCTATACTGCCTTCCTTCCCCAATATAACAGGTTCCAACTTTTATAAGCCAATTCGAACGTCGGAGTTTTTTGTAAGACTTTGACCTTCGCACAGCATTCTGTATCGAAAAATCGTTCAGTGTTATCGGAATCCCTTCAAATGTTGTAATACTTTTGTGAGCCTTCCCCAAATCGAATTCCACCAAACTACAATGGAGAATAGAGGCAGCCGCGCTAAAACATCGTTTTGTTTGGAAAGTGACGTGTTTATCCACGTTAGGATTTTATTTCCCCGGCGATAAGTACAATAAGAGGAAGAACACAATGCTGATATGCTTTTGTCGATAGCCTACACAAACATTGGTTGAGTGGTTAGTGTTACGGTAGGTGGAACTGAAATATAAAAGGGAAGAGTGGATAAGCTGTTTTTATTGCTCAGAGTCAACAGAATGAAATGTTTGATTACTACCAACACTGCTCGGATATTATATATTGACAACTGTCTTGGAAAAACGGAAAATTATGAAAATATTTTTGTTCAGGGATGTTTTCTCTGTAAATAATATTGTAGACGATGTTTTCCAGTTTTATATTGTATATATACTTGTTTAAACTACAACCTGTAAACATGTTGATGGAAATATTGTAGGTAACATTACAATAATGGACATTGACAATACCCTTTAGGTACAATTTAAATGAGATGAATTATCTCTTTAGTCTAATCCTAGTGGAAAATAAATTTAAAATCGGGAATATAAAACGAACCATACATAGAACATTAGAATGTCAAATGTTCACACATAGAACACGAAAAAACGGAGGATTGTGCTAAAAAATCTTTGGTTCATAACGGCCTGCAGCGTAAATGATGATGGGATACACGAGTTCTCTATTCTATTCCATAGTGCTTCCTGATTTTGTACTATAACATTAATATCTTCCTTCTTTCGGTGCCATATTAGGTCACCCTAAGATTGGCAATTACATTGGCAAGTTCACGGTCTTCAGCTAATTGGAACAGTTACTCGCCACTGAGTATTCCTGTCCAATCGCGAATGTTCTTGAGCCATTTTGCTTCCAAATATTAACCTCATCTCAAAAGCTTCTAGGCAATTAATCATATCAGCTTTCAGAGTCCAGATCTGGATGCCATGGAACAACAAAGACTAAATATAACATTTGATCATTCTTGACGTAATTTTAGAATTTAGGTTTTAACTAGTTTAAGTTACAGAAGAATGACTTCATTTTTAGAAATGTTGTACGAGCTTCTTCATTTCTACATTTGATTTCTTTACTTGGGCCTAGCTGGTCTGTAAGGTAGCATTCTAGGTATTTAAACTGAGTAACTCTCTCAATGTTTTATTGATCCATCTGTAGATAAGCATTGTCGTTAGGCTGGCGACTAAATATCAAAAATTTTACTTTAGAAGCATCAATGTTTAGACCCACATCTCTTTCTGTCATATTTACGTAATCAAAAATATCTCTTGAAGTCCCTGAAGACTGTCGCACAATATAACAGTGTCAGCAGCGTATCTTAAATAATTAATCAGTTTTCCATTGATTTTAATACAAGTTTCTATCTTGCCAAACTTGTTTGAATAGAATAGAATAAAATAGAAATATACTTTATTGTCACTGAAAATTATACAATTTTATGGACAAAGCTTAACAGAGTAAAAAAAATAAAAATAACAAAAATAAAATTTTCTTAAATTAGATAAATCGTCAATATAAATAAAAGAATATACAAGTTAATAAAGTGAAACAAAAAACAAAACCAATATATTACAAAATTAGTATAAATTGCAAATTGAACATACAACATGATAAAATACAAACATAGGACCTAATAAGTTTAAGCTGCTGTATGTGACACCCAAATGTAGATAAATATTCCTTAGTCACTTGTCTCTCTCTCTCTCTCTCTCTCTCTTGTCGTTTCCCATTACTGAGGATCGTGATTCCTTCCAATATTCCTAACAATGTTTCTCCATTGGTCTCTATCTTCAGCTGCTCTAAGAGCTTCGCAGAATGAGTTTCCAGGTGAATTCTTTATTTGGTCGGACCATCTAGTTGGTGATCGTCCTCTTGATCTTCTCCCCGGAACGTTTCCAGAAACAATTAATCTCTCCAAACTGTCGTCACCTCTGCAAACCACGTGACCAAAGAATTGCACTGTTCGTTGCAGACATATTGTGAACAGCATTTTTTTTAATCTTGAGTTGGTTTAGAATGGAAATGTTTGTCCTATGAGCTGTCCAAGGTATGCGCAGCATTCTTCTCCAGCACCACATCTCAAAGGCATCAATTTTTTGGCGCTCGCATGCGCAAAGAGTCCAAGTCTCTGCTCCGTATAGAAATATTGAGAATACAAGGGCATTCACCAGTCTCATCTTGATATTTTGAGAGACAGATCTGTCTTTCCAAACTTTAGTTAGGCGACTCATCGCATTTTTTGCCATACCAATACGTCTCCGAACTTCTGCTTTACCGTTACCATCTTTAGTTATACTAGACCCGAGATAGACAAAGGTGTTTACTATCTGGTATTCTTGTTGCATGTTAGTCAGTTGAATAGTGTCGAATATGTCGACCACCATTATTTTGGTCTTAGCTTTATTGATTTTTAGACCAACTTTATTGATTTCGTACTCAACTCTTTGCAGGGGATAAAACATTTCTTGCTCATTTGCTGCTATAGGTGTACTGTCATCAGCAAATCTTAAATTGGAGATTTTCCTACCAGCTACTGTTACTCCACCGGCTCATCCTTCTAAAACCATCCTCGTAACATGTTCACCATAAATGTTAAATGAGTCAGGTGATAACACGCATCCTTGTGTAACACCTCTCTCGGTCTTGAATTGGTTTGAGAACTTATGATCTAGTCGTACTGTCGCTATGTTGGACTGGTACAGATTTTTAATAAGTGTCACTTGTACATTACTGTAATTTCTTAGTTCGTCAATTGAAGTTATATCCAAGTAGATGTTAAATAATAGAGGAAATAGAACGAATCATACGACTATTTTCTGTTTCCAATACAAGTTTTATATTGTACGTAGGTCTCTATCATTAATACCTTTGATTCTTAATAGGTTCAAAAGCGTTCCATGATGTACCCTATCAAAAGCCTTTTGTAATATATGAAAGCCACACTAAGATCTTTACCTAGATCGCAAAAATTTTGGAAAAGTACATTTAAGCCAAAAAGTGCCCCATGGGTAATCAGCGCATTCCTAAATCCAAACTGTGTTTCATCTAGGTCTTTTTGGCAACGACTTTCTTATTCTTCCGTGAATACTATGAAGAAAAATGTTTAATGTGTGGGTCATTATACTAATTGATCTGTATTCGTCGCTTTTTTCTCAGGTGCTTATTTGAAATTGCTATAAAATGGACTTTCCTCAGCTTTCCTAAGGCATTCTTCAGGAATTTCACCAGTATATTAACGTCATTAAAAAATCTACCTAGAGCACTGATGAGGTCCTCTTGTATCATTGTTAAGAATTCAGCTGAGATGTTATATAGTCCAGTTGCTTTCTTGGATTTCGCTGATTTTATTGCATGAAGAACTTCAGATTTAAAGATTTCAGCTCCATCTTTATTAACATTGCTCTGTATGTTAGGCCTGTGATCTTTAAACAGTTCAGTTATAATAGTTACTCCATGATTCCAGTATTTATCTGTCATCAATAATATTGTTTCCTGCATTATCTACTAGAGCAGAGGTTCTCAATCAGTGGTACATGTACCACTGGTGGTACACCTGGTGGTACATATAATTATTTTTGGTGGTACAAAAAACACAAAAACACAGCCAAAATCCAAGATATTTGTAGTTAATTAGATTACCTAACTTGATAGGTATTTTAGTTAGGTGGTACGAAAGATAAGTAAAAGAATTTTTGGTACATGACTCAAAAAGATTGAGAACCGCTGTACTAGAGAATTACTGTTTTTCTTATTACCTAGGCCAGCCACTTAACGAATTTTTTTCGTCTTCTTCTATTTATGAACATCTATCCGCCATACAGTTTCTTTAGCCGCTCGTATTTTTAGTTTTATTTTTCTTTATTTTCTTCTGTATTAGTCTGACTTGCCTTTTCATTGTCTTCTTTGTTCCATAAGGTCTAGTATTTCTTCTTCCATTCATTGTTGTTTCTTAAATCTATTAATACACTATGTTCTTCTAGTATCTTTCATGTTCATATGTTCATGAAAGAATTTCGATGTTTTCTCAATATTTTCGGTTGTTCTTATTTCCTTCATGTTATTGTTTGCTTACATCTTTTTCCATTTTACTTTTGTTGACATCTGAAATAGTAAAATTCTTTTGCTGATGTTTTTTTCCGTTCCTCATCGACGAATAAAGGGTTGTGATCAGATTCAATATCTGCACTAGGGTATGTCGTAACTGATGGAGTTCCTAAATCTTTTGTGTATAAGAATGTAATCTATCTGATTTGTTATTATACGTGTTGGATTATCACCAGGGGGTCTCCAATTAAAGAGTTTATCCCCCTGGCAATGCTCTCTCCCAGGCTATATTCCTCTAGAAGATCTGATCTACTAACATTCATATAAAATATGTTTAGTGCCTATATTATCAAAATATTATCAACAAATCCAAATGGATTACAATATTTCATTTTTGTTTAGAAAGAGTTCTCCTCACTAAATTGGCTGGCTTCTGCAGATAAAACTCATGTGATTGCTACTTCGAGTAGGTACATACATATATATTCCTGGACAGTTAAATCTATATTTATCGAGACCATGTCGTTTAATTTAATACTTTTAAGTATGTAATTTTTAATGCAAACCCAACCACTGGTTAGTGATGAGGTTATTAGCGCAGGTTATTAGCGCAACTAAATCAAAATTCACTGCAGATGGACTGAAGTCTGAAAATGTTCGTTGAGTAGTTTTGAGTCCACTGCTGAATATAGGCCTTCCGTAGATAATTCCATTGCATCCGATCTTGAGCAATAAAGAAGAAAACCGCGTGGTTTAGAGAGCAAGTTAAGATATAATGCGAAGAAAAGAAGAAAGCCTTTTTACAATATAGAACATAACAAACACAACAGGCATACAACCACTACAAACGAATCAGAAACGAAACGAATACTTTAGTGAGGCAAATAAAAAGGGAGCACTGGCAGAGTCTCTCAAAACAGATGAAACACGACTTCTATGGAACACAAAAAGAAGTATGGAGAATGATCAGAGGACAAAGAAAGGAGATGAACGAATTAATAAAAGCGAAACACATTCAGAAGGAAACATGGGCAGACTACTTCCGATCTCTATTTGCTAAAGGCGACGATAATGACCCACCAACACCTGAAGTTACGACAAACGATAAAATAAACATCGAGGAGGGAGAGGTAAAGGAAGCATTAAGAAAATTAAAAATAGAAAATCTCCAGGAGAGGACAGAATATCGAACGAACTCCTAAAGTACGGAGGACAAGATCTAACTAAACAACTATTAAAACTAATACTAAACATAATAGAACAAAACAGAATACCACAAGAATGGAGATCAAGCATCCTAATACCTCTCTTCAAAAAAGGAGACAAATCAGACCCGGAGAATTACAGAGGGATTAACTTATTAAACACAACATTAAAATTAACAACAAAAGTGATAATAAACAAACTGAATGAAAATATAACATTAGCAGAAGAACAAGAAGGTTTTAGGTCGGGAAGGTCATGCACTGACGCTATATTTATAATGAGGCAAGTTCAAAAGAAATCGTTGGAATACAACAAATCGGCATATTTATATTTCGTGGACCTTAAGAAAGCATTTGACAGGGTCACATTAAAGGACGTTATCCACTTGTTATACTCGAGAGAGGTACCTCTGGGAATAATTAAAACGATAGAAAGCGTCTACCAAAACAACACAATAAAAGTAAAAGTGGAAGATGAACTAACTGACCCAATTGAAGCCGGCAATGGGATAAGGTAGGTGATTCCTTGAGTCCTTTATTGTTCAACGTGATCATGGACGAAATAATAAAAAAAGTAAGAACTAAAAAAGGATACCAAATGGGAGAAAAACAACTTAAAATAATCTGCAATGCGGAGGATGCAATACTAATCTCTCAAAGTGAAGATGATTTACAACGTATGCTGCACCTATTCAACATAATCGCCAGAAAATTTAACATGTTAATTTCCTCAAAAAAGACAAAATGCATGGTTATAACAGCAGATCCAATAAGATGTAAATTAGAGCTGGAAGCTCAGATAATAGAACAAGTGATGGAGTTGAAATAGCTAGGCATCACACTATCTAGCTACGGAAGGCTCGAAACAGAAGTGGAAGATTAAGTGAATAGAGCAAACAGAGCCGCAGATTGCCTGAATGACACAATATGAAGAAATATAAGGAGAAACAGCGGAGATGAAAACCCTTCGAAAAATCGATGGTAAGACTCTATGGGACAGAGCTAGAAGTACAGATATACGACGGAGATGCAAGGTGGATAACATTAATAACTGGGTAAGAAACAGAAGAATAGAATGGAATGACCACATAAGCCAAATGACAACAAATAGGGTAGTCAGGACAGCAAGAGACGGTTCCCCAATAGGAAGATGATCAGTGGGAAGATCACGAAAACGATGGAACGACAACTTACTAGAGGCACATTGAAAGAACAGACAGAGTCATGTCTATACAAAAAGAAGAAGAAAAATAAGAAGATCTTGAGCACCCAGAATCCAGTTGTGCTGGATGCGTTGGATGTCGTCCGATCACCTTGTTGGAGAACGTCCTCAATTACAATAAGCATCTTGTCTCGTGTCTAGGTCTTCATTCTAAAATTTTCTTTGTTTATCTTCCATCTTTGAATCAGGCAAGAGGTTCCGCCCAGTTTCAATTCAGCGTTATAATTCTTTTAACTAAGTCTGTAAAACAAGTTTCTCTCTTAATCATGTTATTAGAAACTCTCTGTTTTTGACAGATATATTCAACATTGGCCTCTCCATTGCTCTCTGTGCCACTTGTACTTCAGTGACTACTTTTCTGACAATGGTGAATGTATCACATTTACAATACATATTCAGGTTAAAAAACCTATTAATACACTGATTTTACCTTTGCTTATGCCTGTCACATATACACACAACCAAACTTATATGGAATCACCTTGTATTTCAAAGCAATATTTATTTCTTTTGAAAAAACTTGTTATTGTTGCGAAGAATAAAGGGTTTTATTGAAAATAAACAAATCGATAAGAGAGATAGTACAGCTCGGTACGGAATAGGTTATTTGCTTGAGTTGCAAATTGAAAGAAAATAATTAATTGTCCAATCAGCAGGAAAACACCCCACCATTTCTCACATGCAGCTCAAAAGGCAGCTTTTGGAAGCTACAGGTGTAACTTTTTCAGTTGAAACGATAAGAAGAAGAGTTCGTGCCAAGAAGTATATACAGCAGGGGACAGTTACGAGTTCCCGAGTTATCCAGGTAGCACAAGATTGGTCGCCTAAATTGGTGTCTTCACCACCAAAACTGGAACATTGGGAATTGACAAAATATGCTATTTTCAGAAGAAGTCAGAATTGGTGTAAAATCAGATGACCCACGAAATCGTGTACTTAGAGGTCGAAGAAGACAAGCAAGAACGAAAACTATCAGGTTTGCTCACAAATATACAAGGGGAAGTATAATGTTCTGGAGAGAAATTGTGATCCGTAAAAAAACTCTTTTAATTTTCGTCCAATCAACTTTAACTGCTCACAGGTATGTTGATAACCTGTAGTTTGGCTCTGGAGGATGCAACGGGAGAAAATTTAATTTTTGATGCTTGATAATAGACCTCCACATACCATTAGAGTGGCTAGAGACATCATTAAAGCAGAAGGTATCCCTTGTTTGAAGTGGACTGCTTGCTCACCCGAGCTTAACCCTATAGAGTATTTGTGGGATATGCTTTAAAAAAATTTAGAGCTCGCCGGGATAATCCACAAAACACCGCACGGCTAGTATAAGCTGCTTTTGAAGAATACAGCAACCTAAGACAACAAAATGTTGAAATTTGATTAGGAGCATGCCCAGTCAAACTGAAGCTTGCATATGAGTAGAGGTGATAACAATGACTACCAAAAAAAAAGAATGTGTGTACTTTGTACGCACGTAAGAAGTTATACTTCTATTATATTATGATTTTTTAAAAATAAATATAGTTTAAACAGTTTGTTTTAATTTTTTTAAACACCAAACTAATTTTGTGCTTACCGCTTTCAAAAAAATAAAAAAAAGTATAGGATTGATCCGGACTCGAACTCAAGACCTCTCGATCTCTGGCCGAATTATATACCAAATACACTACGAGGACTGTGTCTGTATCGGTTCGGACGTACCTAATGATAATTCACGGTAACAAACAGGCAAGTATAATAAATGTACAATAAAATGTTTTAGTAATACTCATCTTACTCCTGAGGAAGACAAATCCAAAGACACAAAAATTATAATAAATATATTTACTAAAAACACTAATATATTCTTTTCACACCTTTTCTTGCACTGATATATTTATAAATAACTTGAAAGATTCAGCAACTAAACGCCACACTGTCTGTGTGCGCCTGCGCGCAGTATTATGAAATTTTACTCTCAATCGCGCCTAAAGAAGTATAACTTCAAAAAAAAAGAATGTGTGTGTACTTTGTACGCACGTAAGAAGTTATACTTCTATTATTATGACTTCAACGAAATTAATATACTTAACAGGTTATTTGTATTTTATTTAAATATTAAACTAACTTTCTTTACTTAACACTTTTTAAAAAATTTTAATAAAACGATACCAATAATATAAAAAAAAAAGAATATGAATCGTCCGGGATTTGAACTCGGGACCTCTTGGTCTGCGGTCACACGCTCTATCACTGAGCTATATCCCTTTTGCTTTGACAGGTTACAAGATTTCTCATACATACTGACAAATTTAATAGACCAAGTGAAGTGTACAAAAATACTTTAAATATACTTACTATTATTATAAAATATCTTATTCCCGAGGAACACAAATCCAAAGACACAAAAATTATAATAAATAATACATTTATTAAGAACACTAATATATCCTTTTATATGACATAATATGACTTATTTGCTCTGACAGCGCTGATACATACATATTTTGAAAGATTAGCAACGAAATACATATTGTCTGTGTGCGCATGCGCCCGGCATTATAAAATTTCACTCTCGATAGTAAAGAAGTATAAATTCAAAAATAAAAAAATAAATAAAATTTTTTATTCTATTGACCTCAAAACAACTAGTTTTAATTTGTTTGTTAAGTAGTGTATTGTTTTATTTGTAGCTTAGTTTGGCTTCCGAACAGAGCGCACGTGTCGGTCCGAGGGTCTTGTAAAATAGTGAAATAAAAACATAAACTCTCAGTGATAAAAACATTTGGTTTTTCCTAGAAGCATATCAGCCCGCCTAAGGTCAAAACACAAACAGATGGTGTCACTGCGCTCGAAAATGTATTTACGAAATATATAAAGGGTGCCATACACGAGAATATCTGAAACCGATACAAACAAAATACTAAAAGAATTAGATATTATCAAAAAAGAATTAAAAAGCACCATAGAAGAAAGTCAGAATAAAATCTTAGAAAGCCTAAACGATAAAATTAAACGGCTGGAGAATGAAAATTTATCTCTGCGAAAAGCTCTGGAAAGTGTGCAAATAACTTGCAAGAAAAATAATCTAGTAGTATTTGGATTAGAAAAATCTGCAATTTCGGAAATCCCAAAGCTCTGTAGTGATTTAAGCAACGCGATAAAAGTAGACATTTCAGAGAAAGATATAAGTGACGTATACTGCATGGGTAGTACGGATAAATGCCCAATTAAAATTGAGTTAACTCGACATATAAAAAAAACAGAAATTCTAAAAAATGGAAAAAATTTAAAGGGCACAGGTATATTTATATCACCTGATTTAACAAAAAGTCAGCAGGAAGATCTGAAGATCTTAAAAAAACACTTAAAAATTGTAAGAGAAGAACAACCAGGAAAAAACAGCTATATACGGGGCAACAAACTGTTTATAGACCATCAAAGTTATACGCCCAAAGAACTTGAAGAAAACCCAACTTTGCCGGAGGAAGAGGATATATCTGTCGCCTCAATTGGACAGAAGACCGAAGAAAAAATAGAAAACATGATAAACCGAATAATACCCAAGGCTAATGAAAAAGAGCCAACGCCAAAAAAACATCCATCGGTGTCTACTGTTACTGGAAAATCAACCAAGCCTCAAAAGGCATCCACTACATCAAATCCTTCGTTTGAAGAAAAGAAAAAAATGAACACCAGGTCAAACGAGCACCATTAAATGTGCGGAAATAATTAGTGTGTGCTAGTTAAAAAAAGAAAAATGGATAATTATGTTAGAGACTACGAAGAAGAAAAAGTGGACACCAAATGTGTAAGTAGTGATAGTTTTAATAAGGATTACGCAGTGACGATAAAAAATGACTTAAAAATAATTCATTGTAATGTTAGCAGTATAGGTAAGAATTTTGATAATTTTTGTTTGTTTTTGTCAACTTTAAATGTTAGCTTTGATATACTAGTTCTTACGGAGACATACATTCAAGATGATATTGATAAAACCCCATTTTTGTTAAAAAATTACGATTTATTATACAATTATGGTGATTTAAACAAAAATGATGGAGTTATTATTTACATTAAATCCTCTATAAAATATGAATATTCTGTTGTACCATTGGGGAACATCAAGTTACTTGAAGTCATTTTAAATTATAATAAAACAAAAATCTGTTTGAGCGCTATCTATAAATCACCGACAGTAAACATAAATAGTTTTAATCAGGATTTGCATCAATACCTCATAAGTAAAAAACGAATGTGCTTTCATATATTAGTTGGTGATATTAATATTAATTTGTTTGAGGATCTAGATCACACTGAAGAATACCAAAATATTCTAGCTTCACAAAATTTCTTGTCTTATATAAATAAAACAACTAGACCTAGAAGTCAAACTTGTATAGACCATTTCTTTATAAAAAGACCTGCTGATTACACTAACATAACTTCATTTGTATTTGAAAATAATACCACTTCAGATCATTATCCAATCGCAGTTTCCATCCCTAGTCTAACCAAAACCAAAGAAAACAAAATAATAATAAAGAAGTACATCAACTACAAAAATCTAAAAAACAATTTGAAGCAGGAAAGGTGGTTGGATATTTACAATAAAACAAATAAAAATGAAGCGGTTAAACTTTTCATCGACAAAATTTTAAATTTAATAAACAAAAATACAATTATTTTAAAAAGAAACGATCTAAAAACCACTTTTAAAAAAGATTGGATGACAGAGGGACTTTTAAAGTCTGTACATGAAAAACATAGATTGTATGATCAGCTGATCCAAGATCCCTCAGATAACTTAAAAAAACAACGATATACAGACTACAAAAATAAATTAAGACTTTTAGTTAAAACTGCAAAAAGAAATTATACAAAACAACGAATTGAAAAAAATAAGACCTCTTCTTCATCACTTTGGAATGTAATAAATTCATTGTGCGGAAAAATAAAAGGAAATACAAAAATTGAATCGGTTAAAACCAAAACAGGAGAAATAATAACAGACAGAAAAGAAATTGCAAATGAATTTAACACACATTACAGCACATTAGGACAAAAATATGCACAAAAAATACCCGTTTGTAATGACCAGACTGAGGAGATAGATAGGATAGAAAGCAGCATGTACTTGTATCTCGTTGACCAAAAAGAAGTGGTAAATGCAATACAATCTTTAAAAAACAAAAAATCTCCTGGCTGGGATGAGATCAAGACAGAAACCATCAAACAAATTAACCCATTAACCGCCAAGCAAAGAAATACTGCAATAATATGTAATATATTTGATTAACTAGAGTAAAATAAACTTAAACATTCGTAAAAAAATTTTTTTACACTTTGATAATGGCAGGTGTCACAACAACAAAATGGTTCGTTTTCGAACCTTTGGCGGAAATGAGATATAAAAATTGAAATACACAATTTTATTTGTTGTGAAAAGTCTCAAAACATTTAGAGTGTAAATGGATCTGGAAGTTTTCATAAACAAAAATAATATGGTTAGAACATTGCCTACACCTTCTTCAGCTTCTTTGTCAAAAATGAAGTCGAACGGCCCTCTATCCTTTTTAGAAATTATTTTAGATATTTGAAGTTTACACTTTCCAATCCTGCATCTTGCACTGTGCCAGTTGCATAAATTCGACGAATCGACATATTGTCTACTGTCTACAACACTACACATCCTCCCTTATGAAGCCCCCCCCCCCTCCCACACCCTAGATTATAACAAAACTGAATACCAGAATACCCGTCTTTCTAAAGGTACGTATCCACTATGTTCGTAATATTGGACCACCGAGGCACTGCCGCACGGTCTTTGGCGCACTGTTGCACGGTCCGGGAGCGCCAACCATCCACTATGTTCACGAACCTCTTGCACTCCGCGCTCCCTGCAACTGCTCCAATCGATACGGTATGCGTTCCTCTACATATAAACCGACACCAATTGGAACGCCGAGACGGAGCGCGCACTGTTGCACGGTCCGGGAGTGCCTACCATTCACTATGTTTACAAACCTCTTGCGCTCCGCGCTCCCTGCAACTGCTCCCATCTACATGCATGCGCTCCTCTACATTTAAACCGCCACCTATTGGACCGTTGAGGCGGAGCGCACACTGTTGCATCGTCCGAGAGCGCCAACCATCCACTATGTTCACGAACTTCTTGCGCTCCGCGCTCCCTGCAACTGCTCCAATCGATACGGTATGCGCTCCCTTACGTATAAACCGCCCCAGATTGGAGCGCCGAGGCAGAGTGCGCAAAATTGCACAGCCCGGGAGCGCCAAACGTGTCCACTATGTGGAGCAGTTGCATTAGCTCGGAGTGAAAGCATAGTGGATACGTGTTTTTACACATAATAAAGAAATATCCCAACAAATTACTGCCTGTGCATCACCTTGAACTTATTCCTGATCAGACAGGATTATATGTCGACTTCCGCCAATGGTTCGTTATCGAACCATTATTTTCAAACACGAGATTTGATGACTCATAAATTATTTTTTTTGTATTTTTATAACAATTGGTGTACAAATAGGTTAAAAAAGTAATGTTTTAATTTATTTGACCACAAAAGTGTTATGCCGATAAAATTACTACAGTAAAAATAAAGTTGCGTCGAAAGATTGAAAATGTCGGACATTTAGAAAATATTTTTGTGATGAAAGCATGAGTTTGGAAATTAAACAAAATTAAATTTAGTTACACTTATATCTTCTGGTTGCTTAAAAAATACAAAGATTTAAAAAAAATTAACGAATTGCCAAAAAAAAATTCTACAAAAAAATGGTGCGTTTTCGCACCTTTGGCGCTAAATGGGTTAAGGAAGAAATTATTACTCCTTTAACTTTTCTCATTAATGCATGTTTTCAGGATGGTTGCTTTCCAGAATGTCTTAAAATAGGCACAATCAAACCTCTGTTTAAAAAAGGAAATAAAGAAGACGTGATTAACTACAGACCAGTCTCTTTGTTGTCTGTTTTTTCCAAAATATTTGAAAAAATTTTAAAAAATAGATTAGTAAGTTTTTTTGATAGGTTTAGTATAATATCGGATTGCCAATACGGTTTTAGAGAAAGAAAATCGACACAAGATGCGATTTGTAAACTAACATCACAAATATCAGAAGCTTTTGAGTCTAATAAACGTAGTTTATGCATATTCGTCGATCTCTCTAAGGCGTTTGACACGATATCTCACGAGATCTTGTTGAAAAAACTTGAGAAGTATGGTCTGAGAGGAAGGGTTTTGACATTACTAAAAAGTTACTTAACTGACAGAAAACAATTTGTAGAAATTGATGGTGTCAAAAGTGATCCTGAAGTAATTAATTATGGCGTACCGCAAGGGACCGTTTTAGGCCCTCTACTTTTTACACTATATGTTAATGACATGCTCAAACTAAAAACTGTTGGAAACATAATTAGTTTTGCTGATGACACTGCAATTTTTTATAAGGCAGATAATTGGGAAGATCTTAAAATTATAGCAGAACAAGACTTTAAAATTATAAAAACATGGTTGCAAATAAACAAACTCACATTAAACTATGAAAAAACTAAATATATACCTTTTGCAATATATAAAAATTCTCTGCCAACTTTTAATTCATTAAAAATAAATAAAAAACAACAAATATCTAAAGCAGAGCACATACAATATTTAGGAGTTTTAATTGACAGGCACCTTAAATGGGACTTACAAATAAAAAATATTATAAGAAAAATTCGAGGACTGCTACCAAAATTCCGTTATTTAAAAGAGTTTTTGGATGTTGAACAGCTTAAAATGCTTTACCTGTCTCTGGTACAATCTCATCTTGTATATGGGATTTTAGGATGGGGTGGAGTAGCTGATTGCCATCTGGTGACCCTTCAAAATACTCAGAAATGGTTTCTTAAACTAATATATGGAAAACGAAAAACATATCCCTCAGACCAACTTTTTCATGAAACTCAGGTTCTTGATGTTCGGCAATTGTACTGCTTAGAGTTACTTAAAAATATTCATAAAGATAAAATTCCTCTTAAAGTAAAAGTGTCAAATTATGAAACAAGAAGAAAATTGAATGTCGAATGTCTTCACACTTTAAAAACAATCACGCAACGGTCAATTAAATATTTTGCTCCAAGAATTTACAATCAATTGCCCATAAATTTTAAAAATATAAAAAATTTTTGTTTGTATAAAAAATTAGTTACTGCTTGGGTAAAAGAAAACAGGGAGTTGTGTAACAATTTAATAAATTTAAATTATACTAGATAAAAAAAACATAGAAATTAGATTAGAAACTGTAAAATAAAATAATGATTTGTAAAAAAAAAAACAATAAACATAAACTTGTCAATATTAGACAGATTAAGTCAACAAGCATGTTTATGCTTTTAAGACTTTTTTTTTACGTTTATTTTAGTGTAAGTAAACCGAAATTGTAAATTATTGTAATTACTATTGATTTGAATAAACGTATATTATTATTATTATTTAATTGTTGCGTATTTGTTATTAAATTGCTTTGAAATAAATTATGTTTGACTTCGTGTATTCGTTTTTTTAAATTCGCACGAAATAATAAGAAATATCAGATGATTCCATATAAGTTTGGGTGTGTGTACATATAAACTCCTAATAGTTGCGAAGTTTTAAACGACCTCATAAAAACTTTGTTATTTATTCACCTTCTCCTCACCGACTTACGCCCACGATATGGAGCAATTTCATGGAATGGTTTTTTACATTTGTTTTTATCGAATAACTTTGAGTTATGTGCTATCACTAACAAGCAAGCGAAAATTGCCATTTTGTAACTTCCAAAGGTAATAAAGAATAATGGTCCATTACGTGAGATAAAAATTGGAGCATGTGTTGGTGATGGAGTTGTGTAAATTTTTCTTCAAATAAATTTGATGTCCCATTAAGCTTGTTATTTGACAGTTTATACGTTTTTTTTTGTCTTTGTAATTTCATGAAAAAATTTTCTCCGTAATTAGCTTAGTTTTAGTTCAGCTAATAACAATATCAGTCCTGTCGCCAGGGGGGGTACAACGGCCTCCTTAATTCAGATGGACTTACCCAAGATTTTTTTATATATTTTAACCCGTAGAATACGAATTTTTTGGGTAACAGTTGATCCGGATGTCGATAAGATTGTTATAGACAAAGAACTTGAGGAATTACATAACAGCGATTTCTCGCAAAACAAAACATATTTTTGTATTTCTTGGGTCATTTTAAGCAAAAAATATTCCTACTAGTTTTGAACCCGAATAACTTTTGATTAAAAAATAAAGTAGCAATTCTGCTTACCGCATTCGAAAGTTTAAGTCAAATTATATCGGTTTTGATTATTTGCATTGCTAAAAATTTCTTTTTTTACTGCTGAACAAAGCTATAAACACATAGTGTTTCCCGTGCCTAATACATGCGTTTTAACGCATGCTACGTAGAAATTGCCTCGCTTGCACTTGTAGCTACTCTACCTACTCGTTAGATTTTAAATGAGAAATCATTGAAAACATCACTCACGCACTAGGTGTTTATAGCTTTGTTTACCAATAAAATAATAAATTTTTAGCAATGCAAATAATCAAAACCGATATAATTTGACTTAAACTTTCAAATGCGGTAAGCAGAATTGCTACTTTATTTTTTAATCAAAAGTTATTCGGGTTCAAAAATTGCAATTTTTCGATTTTTTGAAAGTTCAACCGCGGTTATCTCGAAAACTATGCATCCTACGAAAAAACTTGTCAGAGCATTTTTTGCCTACAATGACCCAAAAAATACAAAAAGATGTTTTTTTTGCGAGAAATCACTGTTATGTAATTCCTCAAGTTCTTTGTCTATAACAATCTTATCGACATCCGGATCAACTGTTACCCAAAAAATTCGTATTCTACGGGTCAAAATAAATAAAAAAAACTTGGGTAAGTCCATCTGAATTAAGGAGGCCGTTGTACCCCCCCTGGCGACAGGACTATATAGGAAATATGTAAAATAGCATAATGTTTTTAATAAAATAGACGAGGGCGGATCTGTTTTGAAGTATATGCGACAGGTGACATTCTGATTTTTGCAGAAAAAGTTGTGTAACTTCAATAATATACACTCGGGTGCAAAAAAATCGATCCACTGAAAATTTGGTCATTTTTGATGTCTCGAATTTCCTAAACCTGTTGTCCGATTTAAGTGATTTTTTTACCATGTTATAGCCTTATTCATTAACAATATCGCTGTAATAATATCGTTGCTAGACAGTTAGACTGTCATTGTATACCGGGCAGTGGCGTAGCGTGAGTGTCGACCGCCTGGGGCGGAAGACAATTTTGCCGCCCTCTTATTTAGGTCTTTTAATTTATTGTACATTACATACATTAATTATAGAGAACTTTTCGGCAAGAACAGTCATCATTATTTTGCATTATACAGGTTGGATTTTAAATAAAAAAGTTTATCTAAGCTTTACAATCACGTTTATATTTATATTGATATAACTTATGTACCGATCACTTAAGATTAGGTACACCTTGACGATCGACAAAATTAAATAAAATCAATTTTTCATTAGAACTAGAACGATACTATAATGTTATGTTTTTATTTTTATTGAAAAGTAATATATTATGAGTATTTTGTTACAATTAAAAACAAAACTTCCGTCTTCAATTAAAAATTTGTACGCCTACTTTTTTAAGAGCAAAGTCTTTTATTGCACCATCAATGTCTATCGCATCAGACACCTCTTGCTCAATAGACAAAATAGCCAAATTAGTTCGTCTTAGAGTACTCATTGTCGATCTTAAATAATTTTTAATCATTTTCAATTTTGAGAAACTCCTTTCACAGCTGGCATTGCTTATAGCAACTGTGAAAAATATTCGAAACATTATTAAAATATTGGGCAGAATATCTTCCAGCTTGGATTTAACAATAAATTTAAATAATTCAAGTGAGTCTGCATTAATCAATTTCGTTGCCTGTAGCAGCAACGAAAGTCCGCAGTCGAAGTTTTTCTAGCTTGAAACCCTGCACGTCAATTTCGTCAGATGCGTAGCCTAGATTACATTCAGTGTTGTTGCTGTTGAAAATGCTCACGAATTTCTACAATAACTCTATCTAACGAAAATGACTGCATCGAAACTAGTAAAGCACCTGCATCTGTTCTAGTGTTTAAGCTTTCATCTGCCTCTGTCAGTTTTTCCAAAGTGACGAGAATGTCTTTGTAATGATGCCATGTCACATCTACGGCATAGCCTCTTGCACTCAACCGCGTGTCTTGAATCCCTCTTTTGCCTGTAGCTGCTATCAGAACTGCCCAACGATGTGTCGATGAGAAAAAAAAAAGAATAGCAACGTTCTAAAGTGCCGAAAAAGATTTTGCTGATTGTTAGTCATAAACGGGGATTTCCCACTATTCCCACAAGTCAGTATAGACGTTGTTGCCAGTCGCAATAAATATCATTCAAAGAAAAGGAATTATTCCCCGAATTCGTCACAAAATAAGTAATGATAAATTCCGTGCTCCTTTCAATCGGTCCGAATTTGCAGTTGCGATAAAAATATAAAATGGTTCAAATATTTACAAAATATTTTTATTATTTATTGTTAAATTTTGCCGCCCCCTAAAAAATGCCGCTCGGGGCGGGCCGCCCCTACCGCCCCCACTACGCTACGCCACTGATACCGGGTGTACGAATCAAACTGTGTTATTTTCTTAAAATTCGCATCACCCTGTGGACTATTCTAACGTTTATAAAATACTGAAATTAAAAACCAACTACAGACCAGGTTTTCTTAACATTCTGTTTTTAGATTCATTCATTTATGTTGGATAATAAAAAAGTTAGGTACTTTAACAACTGGCCATGTTCGTCATCAGTACATGGTGTTTTTAAATAAGTGCGACAAACTTTAAGGGGTAATTTTACACGAGAAAATAATGACAGTTTGCTTTATAATCATAAGTCCACAAACGCTTCGTTTCCGAGATACGGGATGTTTAATTTTTTTTTTACAAACTGACGATTTATTTATTGCTTTAAAACCAGTTGAGATATGCAAATCAATTTGGTGCGTGTTAAGACGTAGTAATTGCACATGTTTTGACATACAATTAAGAATTTAATATTCACCATTGGCGCGCAAACGGGTATTATGACCGATCGTATTACCCTTAATAAATGGTGAATATAAAATTCTTAATTGTATGTCAAAAAATGTGCAATAACTAAGTCTTAAAACCACCAAAGGGCCTAGCCGGGTAAGATGGTGAAAAGTGCCCCCAACCCAATCTAAATTCCATATAGGCCACTTTTTAGCACATATAGAGGAACTCACTTTCTGAAATTTTTAGCCCCCTAGGTGGTCACGTGACCCCCTAGAGCCTAATTAGGCTTTTTATGTTTTTATTTTTTATCTCAGCCGCATTAAGAGCTAGCCAAAAACTTTATTTAAAAAAGTTTTAAATTTCAAAAAGATCTATATGAAAATTTTTTTTTTATTTTTTTGGCGGGAAATTCGAATTTTTAGAACAAATTTCATCTTTTAAATAAATCTGAAAAAAAAAACTAAGACACTCGTTTTTACGAAAATTAATTGTAATGTGTATTTTTGCACAATCTTTCACCCTGAATTTTTTCAGATTTTTAAAATAGGTGAAACGTACCTTTAAAAATAAAAAACCGCATTTTTTCGGTTTTTTTTTCGTTTTTTTGATACAATTTTATACATATTTTTCAAAAAATTTAACACCGTCACTAGCATAGGTAAAAAACTGAAAAAAAATTGGGATTTGCTTCATAAAAATTTTTTGTAACGCCATCCATTTTCAAGATACAGGGCGTTGAAGAAAACAAAATTTTACATATTTTTTACGATTTTGCCGAAACTACTGGCAACATTGTAATAAAACTTGTAATAGTACATTGCAAACTTGCAATAGTAATTGTAATAATACAACTAAGGATTTAATATTCATCATTGGCGCGCATAGGGGTAATGGTCTGAACTTTTCAAAGAAAAAAAGATAGTACGCCACTGACATATTTCAAATTAACAATCATTTTTGAATTCCTCGTTCAATTTGCAATAAAAAATCTATCTTCTGATTTTTTCATACGACGCGCTGTTTTGCTGCAAAAAATAAAATATCTTAACGCTTCCAAAGTATTCGAATTAATTTTGATAATGGATGTATGAGTTTATTATGTATGTAGATGTAGAATGTAGAAACTACTAGAAGTTCAAATACTTTGTAAGGGTTAAGATCTTTTATTTTTTGAATAAAAATGGCGCGTCGTATGAAAAAATAAAAAAAAAACATTTTTTGTCACAAATTGAACGAGAAATTAAAAAACGATTGTTAATTTGAAATATGTCAGTGGCGTACTATCTTTATTCTTTAAAAAGTTCAGACCATTACCCCTATGCGAGCCAATGACGAATATCAAATCATTAATTGTATGTCAAAATATGCACAATAACCAGCTCTTAAATCCCGCCAAGTTTTATTACAATGTTGCCAGTAGTTTCAGCAAAATCGTAAAAAATGTGTAAAATTTTGTTTTCTTCAACGCCCTGTATTTTAAAAATGGATGGCTTTACAAAAAATTTTTATTAAGCAAACCCCAATTATTTTTCATTTTACCTATTCTAGTGATAGTGTTGCCTTTTTTGAAAAATATGTATAAAATTGTTTCAAAATACGAAAAAAAAACTGAAAAAATGCAGTTTTTTATTTTTAAAGGTACGTTTCACCAATTTTAAAAATCTGAAAAAATTCAGGGTGAAAGATTGTGCAAAAATACACATTATAATTTATTTTCGTAAAAACGAGTGTCTTAGTTTTTTTTCAGAGTCATTTAAAAGTTTAAAATTGTTCTAAAAATTCGAATTTCCCGCCAAAAAATTAAAAAAAAAATTTTTCTTATCGATCGTTTTGGAACTTTCAACTTTTTATAATAAAGTTTTTGGCTAGCTCTTGATGCGCCTGAGATAAAAAATAAAAACATAAAAAGCCTAATTAGGCTCTAGGGGGTCACGTGACCACCTAGGGGGCTAGAAATTTCAGAAAGTGAGTTCCTCTATATGTGCTAAAAATTGGCCTATATGGAATTTAAATCGAGCTGGGGGCACTTTTCACCATCTTACCCGGCTAGGCCCTTTGATTTGCATATCTTAACTTGTTTTAAAGCAATAAATAAATAGTCAGTTTGTAAAAAAAATTTAACATCCTAATCTCGGAAACGAAGCGTTTGCGGACATATATGATTATAAAGTAAACTGTCATTATTTTCTCATGTAAAATTACCACTTAAAGTTTGTCTCACTTATTTAGAAAAACACTGTACTGATAACGAACATGGCCCGTTGTTAAAGTGCCTAACTGTTTTATTATTCAACATAAGCGAATGAATCTAAAAAAAAAAATTTAGGAAAACATGGGGCTATAGCTGGGTTGTAATTTCAGTATTTTATAAATGCTAGAATAGTCCACAGGGTGATGCGAACTTTGAGAAAAAACACAGTTTGATTCGTACACCCGGTATACACTGACAATTTACCTGTCTAGTAACAATATTATTACAGCCATATTGTTAATGAATAAGGCTATAACATGGTAAAAAAATCACTTAAATCGGACAACAGGTTTAGGAAATACGATATATTAAAAATGTCCAAATCTTCAGTGGATCGACTTTTTTGCACCTGAGTGTTAATTTTTCTATAGATGCTATACAATGTGCAACTTCTCACACTACTTACATACATTCAAAACGAAAAATTTATCACGCAGTGAGAAAAATCGACCATTACTGTGAGAAATATTTTTTCTCACAGGTTATCCTACGGTTTTCCATTATATGATCGCCGTTTCCATGGTAACATGCACAATATAAACACAATTAATGTTGTCAAACAAAATGTCTTAAATCAAAACATACCAGGAATTACCTTTCAAAACTTTTCAAAAATAACTGTTAATTAGAATATTAAATAAATAACGCATATAACATTTAAGAATATTAAATACCTACATGTAAGTATAATATATATAGTATGTATTTTATTTCAATTTATGCATATAATATACCTAAAGCACCTAAATTATTTAATTTTGAAGTTTGAACTCTTGACAAAACCGCTTCCATAGAAAAAGTACCGTGTACAACACATGAAAAAGGACATATTTCTCCCTCGCTTGATTTGCGGCACTCGCCTCGTGCCTCGGCTCGTATAAACAAACTGCTGCTCTCGTGAGAAATATGTCTTTTTCCCAATGTTTGTACAATATACTATTCCCTCAGTCTCAGATAGGTCAGGAATATTAATAAAAAAATCAAAATATTTAAAAATGATTAATTTTTTTTTTCTATGGATGTTATACAATGTGCAACTTCTCTCACTACTTACATATATTCAAAATGAACAATTTCTCAGGCAGTGAGAAAAGTCGGCCATTGCAGTGAGAAATATTTTTTCTCGCGGGTTCAACGCCCGTTTACATACATATGATCATCATTTCGATGGTAACATGCACAATACAAACACAATTATTTTTGTCAAACAAAATGTGTTCAAACTTGTCAAAACTTATCAAAAATTACCTTTTAAGACTGTTCAACTCTGAATTATAATTTTAAATAAATAAAGTATATAAATATTAAGAATATTAAATACCTATGTGTATATATGTATTTTATTTCAATTAAGGCATATAATATACCTAAAAGCACCTAAATTATTTAATTTTGAAGTTTGAACTCTTGACAAAAACGCATCCAGAGAAAAAGTACAGTGTACAACACGAGAGAAAATGACATATTTCTCTCTCGCTTAATTTGCGGCACTCGCCTCGTGCTCTGCGCTCGTGAGAAATATGTCTTTTTTCTCTCTTGTTGTACAATATACGATTTCTCCTTTCTTTGCTTATAGCTTTAAAACGGTTCATTTTGGAGCAAAGTTGTAATAATATAGAATAGCGTTAATTGAATTTTCTCTAAAACCGGCCACTCACAGTACTACGGTGTAGTTCGACAAAATCGTTGATGATATCAATTCTGTAGTACTGCAGCAGACAAGCCAATCTCTCTATGGTAAAATTGTAACGATTTTGTTGAATACCCGGTCACACACGATTAAAATTCATGCCAATTAGTCGAATTCGACAAAATTAAACGACGCCGCAGTATCGTGAGTGGCCGGCTTAAGATTCGAGTGGTTAAAAATGTTTTAGTTTATTACCCTTACTGTAAACTAGGAATAAATACAAGAAGAGGGGAAAACCAGCATTTTTTTATTCAATGTTTTTCAACCACTTAGATTACTCTTAGGACCTTCCTAATTCGTCTAGAAAATCGATATAGTTAAACAGTCTACCAAATTTGCAATCTAAATTAAAAAAAAACACGTTCTTTAAAATCTACGTTCTACGACAATATAAACTAAACCATAAATAGAAGTTTGTCAACATTTTTAAATATAAAATAACATTAGACCTTTCCAACACCCTTTAAAGTGAAATCAGATAATTTGAGCGGCCTTCGGAATTTTTTAAATGTGTAAACCATTTTTTGGTTAATAAACAAATATAATATCTCCGTAATAGTAGGGGAGGAAAGTATGCAAAATTTGCAGTTCTCGAGCGTTATGGGAACTTATTGGGTTGTGAAAATTAGGTCCTAAAATCAAAAAAGTTAAGTTTTCCATAAAGGGGGGGGGGGGACTTTCCATTTTTTAATTTAATTTTCTATTTCCAACTATCGTTTTTTCCGATTATAGCGCTATTTATGCATAATTCTAAGAAATGTCTCGAATAAAAGTTACTTATTTTTACGTAAGGGATCAAAATCTGCAATAAAAAAATGGGGGCTCCTATTTAAGATTTCAAAGTAACCCCCCACCCCACCATTCGATAGATTTTTCAAAATTATTGAAAATATGTGCATTTTTCAGTTTTTCGATCGAATGTTCAGTTCGCAAAATATCACGGTGTTCGTATTTAAAATTTTAAATTTACCCCACACCCCTCTCTGTGCGAAGTCGATCTGACGTTTATCTCGCGAAATATTCGCTTTCTTCTTGTGAAACTTTCATTTCTGAAAAATCGTCAGATGTTTGAAATATACACTGTTTTGCATGTAATTAACTTACAGTATCTTAATCTGACGCTTTCGAGTTTTTGTAAGAATAGATTTTTTTCGGACCCCCTTTAACGAACTCCCCTGTATTAAGAGCCAATATATGGTAGAGGTACATTTACGGGGTACAAGGTTTCTCCCATGTGATAATCTGACGCGCTCGAGTAACTGCAAAAATCCCCGCATGGGCTCCCCTACCTTAACTATTATTTTAAATTAAATTCAGAAAAATTACGTTGGAAAGGAATAGATAAGACGCGTCTTTTAAAAGAAAAATGTTCAGTTACAGGCAGCGGTTAAGGAGATACAACCTGTCATAGTTATAAATAAACAATAAGATTGTAACTTTTGAACCATTACCTTTTTTATTTCGGAGCTCTTTCTCGATAAAACTTGTCATATCTTGAAGATATTCCTAACATATATTACATATTTATAACGATCGCGATTGCGCTTGAAAAATACAACAAAAAAACAACCCGCCAGTTCTTTTGAGGCACGGCGGCGTCGCGGGCGGCCGGTGCTCCATCGGATTACATCGTTTGCTTACGAAGACACGCGAAGGTGCGGTAGCCAGCGGTAAAGGAATTACAGTCGACCAAATGAATTCATTTTAAAACATCGCAACGTTATATTGAAATTTACATTGGTTAATTTCAAATCAGAGATCTCAGTTCAGTGCAGCGTATCCAGTGGAACAAATGAATTAAATATAAAACTTCGCGACCTTGTCTTGAAATTTACAATGCTTAATTAATTAATTGCAAATCAAGAATCTAACTTATTGCATTCAAAGCCGTATGCTCCGAAAACAAATGTCCATACCTGTCTATTATTTTGTAATTTGTAATTACAGTTTATTCACATAAGCTATGCAGGAGATGTAAACATTAGTTGACAGCGATGTCGTCATCAGCAACATAGAGACGGCTATTTCCTTTAGTTTTTGAATATTTTTGAATAACAGTTACTTGTATAATCGCGTAAATTTATTATTAATTTAATTAATAGGATTATTTTTTCACTATCTATGTATTCACTGATTACAATGATTTATATACTATACAATAAAAATAATAATCGAGAAAAGAGAAAAAGTGATAAAGTGATTTTAAAAATATACTGTTACTATGGAACGAGTAGATAAGTTTTAAACAATTTAACAACCACAAACATTGTTTTAATGCACTGCATCGCTTATTAAAATTTAGTATAGTATAATATGTATTAATTTAGTATCTGTAAAATCTGTAAAACTAGCTAATAAGCTTTAAGGGTTGATGCGGCAATTTCAACAAAAAAAAAAGAAAAAAATATTCATTTATCATTTTTACCAAAAAAGTTACTAGAATTCTTAAAACGACTTCTAAATCATATTATAATATGATGAATACTCATTTAATTTTCGTAAATTGATGTCACACTTTTTGTTTCAGAGAAACGACGGGGATGAAAATGCCCTGGAGGAACCCCTAGGCGAAGGCGGCGACGATGATCCGTGTTATATGAAAGCCTGTTCAGCCAACGAATATTGTTGCCCTAATCAAATTTGTGTCGACGTTGATGGAAGTAAGTTGTTGTATTTCCTTATTTCACAGAATAATTTAATTAAACTAAATTAAACGACAAAGGTTTCAAATTGGAAGGGTTTTTTTTATTAGAAAAAAGTCGCATCCACCAAAATGTTTATTAACGATGGGGCAAAATATAAATTAATAACAAAGCTAAATAGGTCAAACCGGCAAACAGGTGTATGTTCTCAGAGAAATTGAAAGTGTGTAAAAAAAATGATTTGAATTTATCAATACATTTATCGAAAAAATACATAAAAATAAAAGTAATGAGATTTTAAACAGGTTCATATTCTTTTGGTAACAACCGCGTTTTTGAAATTGAAAATATAGTAACATTTGATAAACAAATTAAATATCTCATAAATTATTAAATATTTTTTTTGCTTATGTTAATACTGGTAACATAGCGCAATTTCTCTTATTAAATAAAATAATTTATAGTGCTTATTTAAAACGCAAAAAATATTTCTTTGCAAATTTGACTTTTAAATTTTATATATAATTATTTTAATAAATAGTGGGTCAAATTTAATTTAGTAAGTCTTAGGTGAAATCCTTCGTAAAATCCTTCGAATGATATATGGCCCTTGCAGAGATAGCGTGACAAACGAATGGAGGCGCAGATACAATAACGAGCTAGAGTCTCTATTCGGAAAAGAAAATCTAGTCAGATATAAAGGCTAATAGACTCATATGGGCAGGGCATGTGATACGCAGTAACGACAATCGCCTTATAAACAATGTGTTCTGGGAAAGGCCAGATTGAAGAAGGTCTGTAGGGCGGCCTATAAAAAGGTGGAAAGAAGCGGTCAAAGAAAATCTAGAGAAAATGGGAGTGCGACAATGGGAATTAGTGGCACAGGACCGACAAACATGGAAGGCAATAGTAAACGCGGCAAAGACTCACGAAGAGTTGTAGCTTCAATGATGAAGTCTTATGTGAAAAATTTGTCCTTCAGATTTGTATAAATAAAGACCATAAAGACCTTCATTAAAATGTAAATTACCTCAGCAGTTAAAAAAGTAAATATTGTGCAAAAATTACCCCTTTGTAATTATTTAAACAATAATCCCCTTATATGGTTTTGATACATTTTGAAAATATCTTTTGTACTCACCTAAATTTTGATATAAAATTTGGGGTGAAGTCGAGTTCGCTCCGCTTCGTTCAGGTATATTTTAGAAGGGTACGAATTGGCTCCCGCATGAATGCGGGTAGGCTCTCATATAATCGCGGAAACATTAGACATTGTTGCCAAATCGTGTAATATTTATACTGCTTAGAAAATTTACATAGTGATATAGACTTTTTATAGGAAAATTATACTTTTAGACAAATACTTTTAGAGTTTGTTTTAGTTCAACATTGGCATATGTGGCAATTTTAACACAAATTATCGGTGTCGGCCGGCATGCGCTCGACCGTTTTGCGCTCTTACCTGAAATCGGATGGTTTGCGCTCTACACTCTAATACCCGAAAGTTAAGTTAGGACCGAAGGGTTAGGTCTTCCTCCTTTCCCATAAATATTTCTAGGAAGGTACCTGTTTCTAACAAAAAGAGAAAATTTGAAAGAAGTGACAACGCTGGGTGATATTTTCGACATGTTTAGGTAAAATAAATTTTGTCTATGGGAGCCAATTCGGACTCTACCTTTTTTAGTTCAGGTAAAATTCTTACCATTGGGAGTGAACTCGACCCCGTCCACAATTTGTTCCAACCTGTACTAATTTACATTTTGATTTACATGTAGTGTAATCTTATTTTACTAGACTAATTTCAGTTGTATATGTCCGAACCAGATAAGTTGTTGTTTTGTTGATAAGTTGTCCGTGATTGTTCGTTTGATTCCCGTTATTTCTCTAATGCGTTTGTTGGTAATCGTTTCTCTTCTAGATCTTCATGCTGTTCTTCGCCAAAAATCCATTTCCGTTGCTCTCAGCACTGCCAGTTTTCTTTCTTTTAGTGAGCATACCTCACAGCTGTACAGAGTACAGAGTGATACTCATGTTATATCCTATGTTTATTTTCTGTGCTGATGGATCAGTCCCATAAAATACTGTTAAACAGTGTGATGGCTTTTCTACCACACGTATTTCTTTTTCTTATGGTTTTGTCTAATGTTTGAGATAACTGATTTTAACATTACTTGACATAATCAAAGAAAATGAGCAGAAGCTATCAATGTCCGATTGTTTTAGTAATTGTATGTTGACCAATAATGATTGTTGGTCAACATAAAACTACTAAGTATAACAATCGGACATTGTCAGCTTCTGATAATTTTCTTTGAATATGTCAAGTAGTGTTAAACTGAGTTAGGCCACTCTGGCTCTCATGGCCTCATTTATTATTTAGACGGATTAATATAAAAATTACAACTTTGAAAAGATCCTGTTAAAGCAACGCCACTTGTGGTGAATGTCGATTCATTGTCCATAATGTCGGTATCATATTTTTTCAGAAAAAGGTTAGATTTAGAAGATGTTATCTCTTGATAAGACTTTAGACTTCCGCGCCTCATAACCTTTCGATTTTTGTTTCAAATATTCTCTCAAGTTATGGTAACTTCCTATGTTAATATTTTTGTTTACCAATGCAGTCTTCTTTATCATGGAATATTATGCCATAAAGAACTGGGAGAAAAAACTTGACCAAGGTCTCCCAAGTATGCCAGTAGTACGGTCTCATTCATTGTTGAAATTTAGCGTATTCCTTGTTGTATGTTTCTTTGGATTTTTTCGGTAACAGGTTCTCAGATTTTTTGGCTTTTTAACTATGTCTTCAGAAATATCGAATTTCTCTTGCATTCTGACTTTTTTTGACAATGTCACATAGAAAACCTTTGTTTACTTTAAAGGGATGGGTACTTATTTTCGGCTGCAATGCTATTCAAATGGGGATTCATTTTTTTCGAATCCTGAGAAAACTAATAAGTATTTTTGAAAAATTTAAACGCAGAATGAAATATTACGTTCTTACTGAGGGCCGAAAGTTCCTGAAAACTTTTATAGTGTTTATTTTAATAAATTACAGGGGTGAAAAACTAAGAGAAAATGTAGTGTGATTTTTAATTTCAAATATCTCATTCAAAAGAAACTTTTTATTTATTCTAAGGGACTTTCGACCCCCGATAATAATTTAGTCTTTCATTCTACGTTTAAATTTTTTATAAATATTTATTAGTTTTTTCAGGATTCAAAAAAAATGGACACCATGTCCGTGGTGATATTTTCCAAATCGAACATTCGCTATCTTTGTCATACATCGCAGTGAGTCAAATGATGACAAGACGGTCACAGTTTTAAATATTTGACATGGCATCGGGAACATTTTAAGTTGTTGATTAAATAATATTGATAGTGTATTTGATAAATAATTGATTTGAGACGTGAACTTAATAAAAACTTATTTATTGTTTATTATTTATGGAAGATCCAAGCAGAGAATACATCAGGATATATTCTGTGATCCAAGTATTTTTTTTTTGTTAAAGATGTTCAAAATTGTAAGCGTTCCATAGTAACAATATATTATTATAAAATCACTTTAACACTTTTCCTCTTTTCTCGATTGAGTATTAGTTTTTGTTGTACATATAAATTATTATTACAATCACTGAATACATAGTGAAAAAATTATCACATTTATTAACTGAATTAATAATTTGCAATTATACAAATAACAGTTATCCAAGAACATTCAAAAGCCATTTCTTTAAAATTAATGATGACATTGTCAAGCAGAATGACATTCTAGTAATGTTTATACAGGGTGTCCCGGAAAATAGTGCGTTCCTTAAAGGTATAGGTAGAAGGCACCATGTAGAACAAAAAACTCTTATAACATTTTTTTCTAAATGCAACCTTTTGACCAAAAAATTAAAATAAATTTTGGTATGCAAATTTAAATCTGACAACTATGTGCGGTACGCAAATTTAAGCATAGACAGTCCCATGTAAATAGATAGAAGATAGATAGTAAACAGATAGTTTTAAAGAATCCTGTTTAGTGTCAATGCCGAAAATGTTTTCGAATCGTGAGTGTATTACCTATTATGTTATTACGTTGATTATTTATGGCAGATCACTAAATGGAGAGGCATACTATAATTAATTTCTTTCAAAATGTTTTGGTGTTTGTGAAATGATGTTTGTGAAAGGTTACTTGAAACATCTATTCGGTATAATAATTATTTTCAAGTAAGTACAACTTAGTTATTTCAGTTCACAAGTAAACAAATTACTGAGACATTATCTGGTGTATTTAAGTTCCACTGTAAACTATTAAAACTATGTAATTCAGTTAAAGCCCTCAGCAATACTCAGCATTCAACCCATTTAAACCTTACTAAATACATAATACTAGTTCAGTTAAAAGATGTGTTTTTATGTTAAAAGATGTGTAATTCGTTTAAAATTATGCAATAGGTATTTCAATACATTTCAAAAGAAAATAATTTTAGTAAACAAATAGTAAATACATAAGTATTACCTACTATTAGGTTGGATTATTTTAAATACTGTAAATCACAATCACAAACGAGTTCTTATTATCGGTTATTATTCCGTAGTGCGTACGATGTTGCCAGTTTATTAAAATTTCCAAACATTAAAATACAGGTATATGGAAAACAATGTTAACTTTTTTTTGGAAACGGTTAACTTTAGAAAAAAATGGTATAGGACTTTTTTGTTCCAAATTGTGTATTCTCTCCATACCTTAAAGGAACGCACTATTTTCCGGGACACCCTGTATATCCATACCAGTGTGAATTTTACTACAGGTAATTTGCCGTGTAAAGACAGAAAAAGTAGGGATATTCGTAAAATATTTGAGAATAATGTACCGATGACCTTGATAACAAATTGCTAACCAACATCACTTTCCTAGCAACGGTACTAAAAACTTGCTGCGATACAATATTACTTCTAATTAATATAAAATACAATTAAAACTTTAATTGATGCAATGAACCGGTATGACATAAAGTTTTGTATGTACCACGTGCATTATTAGATGTTTATACTCTCGGGCGACATATAAACTCTTTAGGGTGTAAACATCTATTGAATGCCCGTGATATATAAATAACTATCTTGTTAAAATAAGAGACGATTTTTGGAATAAAAATAGTTATTTATGAAACAGTTCGTGAAGTATGCTTTTTGCGAACACACGCGATTTTTAAAGCACGAGCGATAACGGAGCGAGTGCTATACATCGCGTAAGTTCGCAAAAAGTACTTCACGCACAGTTTCATACAATATTTTATCTACGATAAACAAAAACTGTAACTCTTCGTCACTGCAATTCATTTCTATTCTACAATTTTTAGAACTTTGACATTTAAAAATCCTAACTACTTTCAAACCACAAAACTGTCAAAAATTTTCTTGTAAGTCATTGCTTATATTGTCATCACTATGACAACGCGAAGTTAAAGATATTTGATTATATGAAAGTGTGCCAAAAAAACCCATTGAAGGTGTGCGAAAAAGTAAATCCCATTTAAAATACATTGTTACTTCACGCACACTTAAACCCTTCACGCACTGCTATCTATAATGACAGTTTTCACAAACTAAAAACTTATACTTTATATGACATAGTGTAGATAAAACTATTTTATTGCTTTTATTGATCTGTTATACGCCATTGTGTCACCTAACTAAGTATCTGCACATTCTCCTCCAGTATTCGTTCTTCTCAAGCCTTAGTCTGTCCTTCACTTTTTGTCTGTGGGTAACATTCTTCTCGTGTTCCTAGGGTTCTGTGGTTTAGCCATTTACGAAACGTATATTTTTTTCTTTTAATCATCTAGGTCGTCACTATATTTCTCTATATATTTTATTCTTGTGTTGTTCAATACCTAGCACATTGCCGCTTTATTTATTTTT
This sequence comes from Diabrotica virgifera virgifera, assembly GCF_917563875.1. Lineage (NCBI taxonomy): Eukaryota > Metazoa > Arthropoda > Insecta > Coleoptera > Chrysomelidae > Diabrotica > Diabrotica virgifera. Next base: position 159,480,628 of record NC_065448.1, on the reverse strand, counting down.
CGTTTGGGTGTTGATACATTTATGATGTGGTTCATTCTACATTCATTCTGCATTCTGCCTATTTTTATACCGGGTATCCACTTATATTTTCCCCCATTTTAACTGCCTATAACTTCTAAACGGCTCAAGATAGGAATATGCGGTTTTCGCTGAAATGTTTTATTTTAGTAAAAGTTTTGTCTGAATGGATTGAATTTTTTATATCGCTTTCAAATACGAAAACAGAAAATGGCGGATTTTGGAAAAAAACGTTGTTGACTTTTTTTAAATAGAACACCCAGTATATTTTTCTGTAAATTGAAAGAAAGGTCATTCACCTATCCAGCGATATAAAGTTCTTCAAAATCGGTTGTCAAATCACTGAGTAATTAATTTTTAAAGTGAGAGGTGCAACGCGGATATCACATACCTAAATAACAACTACTAAGCAAATTGGACCTCGTTATGTAATAACGGATTAACCGCCAAAAGTCCAAAATCGAGATAATAGTGCCATCTTGCAGCTAGGGTGCAAATCTATGTATAAAAATATGTTTTTTGTAAAAAAAATTTAAAAAAAGCTGTTTTTAAATGCCTGTATTAAGCGACATTTTTTATTTTATTAAAAAAAATCTCACACTAGGATTTGTAATATCGAACTAAACGCCAATAATGGTGCATAATCCATTGCCATAAACAAAAATCCGAATCTTTGTAAGTGTAATAACGAATCAAGCACCATGAATAGTCGGTTAATTCTTTATTACAAAACATAACATATCTACTAACGTTTAAGATATCGAATTTAAAGACATCCTTTGTCAGGAAACATCAGATTAAGCGCCAAATATGTCTCTTAATCCGGTATTCGGATCTTAACTCATGCGTATCTTAAAAAATCATTAACGAATTAGGCGACATTTGATCGAATAACTTTTAAAATATAAATTATTTTTAAAAAATTTTAAATACATGTAAAAGTCTATTTACATTTGCATTAATATATTAAATATGAAACATGTCAATACTATATTTTAGAAATAGTACCAAAAACAAATTTAAAATCTTTAAACCGATTTATCTCAAAACTACATTTTGGCGCTTAATCCGCTATTACATAAAGCGGTCCAATTGATATTATATTATGTGATTTCCACATTGCATCCCTCATTTTAAACATTAATTGCTCAGTCATTTGACAACCGATTTTAAAAACATTTTATATCGCTGGATATGCAAATGACCGTTTTTTCAAGTTACAAAAAAATATACTGGGTGTTTTAATAAAAAAAGTCAACAACGTTTTTGTTCAAAAATCCGCCATTTTTTATTTAATAGCTATATAAAAAAATGGTCATTTACCTAAAAACATGAAAAAACGATCATTTACATATCCAGCGATATAATTTTTGAAGTTATACTTGTTTAGGCGCGATTTCATTGAGGGTGAAATTTTATTAATCTGCGCGCATGCGCACACAGGCGGTATGGAGTTAGTTATTAAATGTTTTAATTTATGTATGTATCAGTCCAGAAAAGGTGTGGAAAGAATATATTAGTATTTTTAAATAAATTTTTCTACAAACGTGTTAAAAATGCAATTTATAGCACTCCATAGGAGCGTTAAAAATGCTACTTTAAAGCACCAGTGCTTTAAAAATTTTAAGGGACTGCAGTTAAAAGTGAATTGTCAAATTGTGAAACGTCAAAATATTTATATTTCATTTATTAACATTAATATTAATAATACAACTTGCGCAATTTGAAAAAGGTGGTTTAAAATGTTTTTTAAAATTTAATTTAAACTGTATTATTGCATTTTAAACACGTTTGTAGAAAAAAACTATTAAAATTTGTTAGAATATACAAAAATAAAAGTAGATGTTATTCTGATTTACGTATTGACAATATAGGCAGTTTTGATGTAATGTCAAGAAAAATATAAAAATGGAATGTCAGTCAAATTCAAGTAAAAGTTTTTGTAGGTATTGTCTTGTAATTGAGAATGAATAAATTATAATTGTTGATATATAAGAGGTTTGTAGAACAAATATTGTATGATATAGGTACCTACGTGTTAAAAAGTATATTTTTAAGGCACTTATGTGAATTGTAGAATGAGCGAAGCGAATCTTTCACACGAAACTTTCACATACGTGCCTTAAAATTGTACTTTTAACATTTATATCATAAATAGGTAACTATTATTATAATTTTTGTGTATTTGGACTTGTGGAATAAAATAATAAGTAATAATATTTAAAGTATTTTTTAATTCACTTCGTCTGTTTGTCATTATTTCTGAGAAATCGTGTAGCCCGGATAAACAAAAGGGTATAGCTCAGTGGTAGAGCGTTGGAGTGGAGATCAAGAGGACCCCGGTTCGAATCCTGGTGTTTTCTAATACTTTTTTAATTTTTGGTATTCTTTTAATAAAAATTTTTGGAAAGTAGTAAGTAAAAATTAATTAAATCTTTAAATAAAATACAACTAAACTGTCCGAAAGTATATTTATTTCATTGAAATCATATTTAGAAGTATAACTTCTTACGTGTTTACAAAGTACACACACATTCTTTTTTTTAATCGGTTGTCAAATGAGTGAGAAATTAATTTTTAAAATGAGAGATGCAATGTGGAAATCACATAACATAATATCAATTTGCTCAGTTATGTTATTTAGGTGTGTGATATCCACGTTGCACCTCTCATTTTAAAAATTAATTACTCAATGATTTGACAACCGATTTTGAAAAACTTTATATCGCTGGATAGGTGAATGACCTTTCATTCAATTTACAAAAATATACTGGGTGTTCCATTAAAAAAGTCAACAATGTTTTTGAAGATATTCTTCTTTAGCGGCGAATCGATTGAGGGTAAAATTTTATTGATCCCCGCGCATGCGCACACCGACAGTATGGTATTAGTGGTTATACGGGCTCTGATTGGGTGTTGAAATTTTGAAATGATCTGTCAATAATTGTTCAATATGGAGGTTATCGGTAAACAAAAATATTGTATAATATTAGTTTTTATTCATGTGTGGACAGAAATAAAATCAAATTTATAATTATAGTGACTTTTTAAATAGTTTTGAAAAGCCGGAGGTACGTAATTCTAAATGTTTCAGTTGGAAATACCTAATAGTTTCAATACCTATCTATTTGGAAAATGTAAACAAAATAATGTAGTTACCTATTAGTAGGCAATGCTTTAATTTACATAATCTGATTACGAACAAACTTTCTACAAATCTTCATCTCATATATCGTTTTCTTATTCTATATTTTGTTGTATTTTATTTCGACAAAAATCAAACTAATAATTTTATTAAATTCATATAAATTTATGGTGTAAACGTTTAGTTTGTGTATATTCCCACATGACGTACACGCGAATGTGGTGCAGTTTGAAATGCCGTCAAATTTCGTACGGCGCGGTAGAGGGGAAGTGGGTTCGAGCCTCAAGCAAGTTATTATTTTTTTATTTTTTTTTTATAGATTTTATGATTGTAAGTATATTATTATATAATTTTTGAAGATATTCTTCTTTTCTGAAAGTGGTAGATAAGAAAGTTACTTTGATTTTTAAATAAAATAAGTACAAATAACCTTTTAAGTATATTTACTTCGTTTAAATTACCTATTATATAATAGAAGAATATCTTCTTACGTGCGTACAAAGTACACACACATTCTTCTTTTTTAAAAAATCCGCCATTTTTTTTCGTATTTGAAAGCGATATAAAAAATTCAATCCATTCAGACAAAACTTTTACTAAAATAAAACATTTCAGCGAAAACCGCATATTTCTATCTTGAGCCGTTTAGAAGTTATAGGCAGTTAAAATGGGGGAAAATATATGTGGACACCCGGTATTTATAGTGTTCGAATACTAAACTGTTGCCAAAAAAAATTCTACTTCTATTTGAAATTTTTTGCATGTCCTCGTCTCCCAAGATATTGTCTTTTTATAGTCTTCCCACGTATATTAATTTCCCTAGTACCAATATGTGGTAACTTGCACATTGTGCTTGCCTGTATACTATTACATCCTCCATTATTGCTTTGCTGTCTTTTGTTACTATTATTAAATCAATAATCGATCATTGATTTCAACTATTTTCCTTCCATGTATGGTTTAATACTAAATTATATTGGTTATGGCTAAATCGTATTCACCACATATTACAATTAGCCAACTTCCATTTTAGTTTCTAATTTCGTCTTCTTCCACTCTTCTCACTATATCTGCCTTTCCTATGAGGCTGTTAAAATCTCCAGTGAGTAGAAAGTCTTTTTTTTCCTTTGCCTCGTCTAATACATATTTTAGTCAAAAATGAATAACCATTTTCAATTTCGTTGCAACACGAAACTACAGCCGCATGATTATTCCAGTTCAATCAGAGAGTGCAGCAAGCACCTCTACCGGTTTCGAAACTTATTAGTCTCTCATCAGGAGGCACATATGCTGCTCTCTCTGACCCAACTAGGGCAAACCCTGGCGTGCAGTCACGGATTGCAGCGAAGGAAATGGCAGGGATGCCCTAGCGGAAACTGCTAGCAAAAAAATCAAGTTTTCAATCTAATAGCACATAAAACAACATCCAAAAATTTTACTCTACATCCTACCAGATTGAAAATAATGGGAACCTTCTCTGGTAAGACCTCCGAGGCTTCTACAATTTGCAAGCCATAACGGATGCTGAGACTAAGGAAGATGAGGGAATTTTACAATTTATAATTCACATCCCATCTGCTCAGCGCGGTATGTTCCAACGAGAATGGTTCCCTTCGTACTCCAATCAGAGTAAACATGTAAATCAAAAATGAATAACCATTTTCAATTTCGTTGCAACACGAAACTACAGCCGCATGATTATTCTAGTTCAATCAGAGAGTGCAGCAAGCACCTCTACCGGTTTCGAAACTTATTAGTCTCTCATCAGGAGGCACAGGTATTTTAGTGTGTTGAAAAATCTTCTTCTTCCCTTATGGTCTAGTACATATTTTAGTGTGTTGAAAAAATCTTCTTTTTCCTTATTGTCGTTCATTTATTTGCTGGTAATCTTGTATGTGGTTTTTCTATTTATTGTTTATTAATATTGACACTCCTTTTACTGCTCTTTCATGTTTGAAAACCCCACTCCACATGTGTGTATATTCCCCTATAATTTCCTCTCCACCCTTTTTCTGTCAGAGGCCAGATGTGTGCAAAAGGGCTTAATTTTATTTTCATGAATCACTATATTTAAAGCAAAGTTGTGAGTGCGCGCGCGCGCGCGCCTGTGTGTGTGTGTGTGTGAGAGAGAGAGAGAGAGATCCTGGCATCGGACAAAATCTATTTGCCACAAAACATGTAAATTCTTAATTATATTAAACGTTTTCATGTTGTCTATTTCTAAACTATACCGCTATTTTTGAATTTCTGATAAAATTAACCAAATAAAATATAGGTCAAGGTAAATATGGTCATAACGGCAGCTGTAATGTTAACGACGACACTAACAAGTACGTCGTACACAATCAAATATGTGTAATTACCTGGTATAACTGCTCTTTCCCAATGGATTTCAAACGGTGTCAGAGTCAATCTGGTAGAGCTGTAAACTACCCTGGGGAGATTACTATTCCTGTATTATGCATGTAAGTTTATTGTAGCATAGTATGGCTGAAAAGACAACGTACATAAAAGTAAAAAACCTTCAAAAATAAATTAAATTCATCCAATATAGAGATTTTCCAAAGTTTTTTCCTCATTTTCATTATCGAAAATGGCATTATATTTTTCTTAGCATTAAAATGATAAGAAAGCATTTTAAATTAAAGAGAAATATAAGCAAAATTGTTAACAAAAAGGTTGTTTTAATTTAAATACAAGTTTAATAAATAAAGAGCTTATATGGTGCACCGATTTACCACCCTCCTATTTTTTATCTATCATTTAGCGCTTAGATATAAATAGAATGTCCCCTCGAATGCAAAAATTCCCAAAAACCTTCTAAAAACAGTTTTTTTAGATTTTTCAACATGGCGCACCGTACGGAAAAATCTGAAAAAAATTAGGAATATAGGTTTTGATAAAATACACAAAATACAAAAACAGAGAGCACGGCAAATATTTTAGTGACGTCACGTTGCCTAGCAACCGTCGATTCTCCCATTGTGAAATTCGATTTTGTAACGTCAGCAAAATATAATTCTATTTGGCGTGCTCTCACCCCTGCAGCCATCTCCAAAAAAAGTTTTTCGCGTTTTTAAAAAAATAAAGAAAAATGCATTGTAAGGTTATGTTCACTCAACCTACAGGTTTATAAAAAATATACATGTTTTGTAAAAGCTTCTACTATACCAGTGATTTTTTTTATTTAAAAAATATCATCCCACCTAAAAAAAATAAAAACAAAAACTTAATAGAGGGATGGAGGGTTAAAATTCAGCTGAACTTTATTTCTTAATCATATAGAACGTAAAAAATGCAAAAAATTTAACTCTGGGAATGAGGGCGTTTTTCCTACCTTAACGGGGGTACACTTTGCAACTTTGCAGTAATTTCTAGATGCTAATAAGTACTTTGATTTTTTTGCATAACGACATATAATATAACTACTCAATATAATGGTAGTTAATGGGTGATTAAAGTGTACTAAACAAACTGAGAGCAATTATTTAACCAATTGTACTTGCCCAAACCGTCACTCTAAACGTGTATTGTATATTGCAATAGATTGGTTAGGCTTAGTGTTTAAGGTGTATGTGACGATAATATAATTATATCGTCTAGAGTACGCCAATAAATTAAGTAAAACGTGTTTTTATACCGTCTCGGACGATAAAAAAGACGGAACGAAAAGCCTAGTTGGATTATTATTTTCGGAGCGTTGATCGGGGAATAATAAACAACAACGAGGTGTAATAGGTGAGTTTAAGTATATCCCGACCATTTTTCTCAACCCTACAACCCCCGTCGTCTTGGTGCGTTGAATGAATTTCGACGGTTTCATTTTACCTATCATATACGAGAGGTGATCGTAATTCATTACATGTCTTTCCCCCTGGCGAGTTGAGCGAGATAAATGTAATTTCTAATCCACGCGATCGTCGGTATTATTCATTCATGTACCAAATATCGTCACATCGACCGACCCTAACCGAAAGTTCGATGCGTAGATTATAAATATATTTTATTAACGAAATTAACGAGTAATTATGGCTAATTATCTTATCTTCTGTATGTTCTGATTCTAATTATAAATGTCTTAAAAAATGAACCCTGTCTCCGACTGTATTTTATTACCCTAGAATTTCGCATGGGACCAGATCGTTAAATGTAATAAAAAAATTTCAATGTTTTATTAAATTTGTTATTAAAAACAGTGTTAAAACGACTGAGGTTATAGCCTATAAATATTTATAATCTCTCGACATTATTTATTACACTTTAACGTCTCATAGTTGTAAGTAGGCTCAATGAAGAGCTGGTGAAAAATCACATTTTTTAGAAAAAAACAAAACTTTCTATGATTAATAATAAATAAGATAGCATTTTTTTAAATCCATTGTTTATTCATATTAAGAGCAGAAAATTGAACGGATGCTAAATGAAGATATAAATTTTATAGTCCAAGGTTTTTTGGTATATGACTTTTTAAGCATTCTTTTTTCCGTGACTGGAGTACTTAAAAAGGCATTCGTTGTATTTGGACTAAACAAGAATTTTAAAAGTATGAACAGTCTTACATTATCTAATGATTTGTACCACAGTGGTTACCAATATGGTAATAAATACTTGAATACATAAATTTGTTTTAGTTCACGGCACTTGTCTGTACTTTTTCGGTCGTCGAGTGGGAGAACTATGCAGACGGGATAATGACTGCGAATCAGGCCTGGTATGCGCGGAAGCTCAAGCTGGTGTATCCACGAGAGTGTGCAGGCCACCACTTCGACAGGACAAGCAATATTCAGAACCATGCAACATGTCGAGCGAATGTGATATTTCCAGAGGACTGTGTTGCCAGTTGCAAAGACGTCATCGGCAAGCACCGAGAAGGGTAAATATGCAAAAATTATTTTCTTCAATATGTTTTTATTATTTCCAGATTTAGCCATACGGCTCACATTCCCTTCGAGGGGAAAATTTAGTCACCCCAGATACCTAAGGTATCAAAAGGATTGAGCTCTGGTGGGATTCTTTCCGTGTAATCGAGCCCTAACTGACTTAATATGCTGGATATCTCCCCAAATTTTCTTACACATCTGGACGTGGGTATTGGTACAGCTTTCTGCATGGTCTTATAAAGATGTTCATTCAGACCCAGCATTTATATATGTTTTCTATGAGGTTCTTCGAAATGACCACAGTAGAGAGAACAATAGGTATTGTCTGGGTACTTTGCATTCTCCATTGTCTTTGTATTATAATTTCCAGATCTCCGTATTTGGCTATCTTTTCGTTATATTTAACACGCAGATTATTGTTGTTAGGTATCGCCACATCAGTTAGTATTGTTTGTCTCGTTAATTTATTGACTAATATCAGATCTAGTCTATTATGTGCCACTGTTTGGTCTTTGAACATAGCGCGGTACTAGTGTAGCTTGTAGTTTTAATTATCAAGCATATGTACTCTTAGGAACGTATTATTATATGGGAGATGGTTGGTTTGGAGAAGTCCCAGTTTTACAGCTATCTCTTGATGGGGTGAAAGCCATCTTTCCTATCGGGTCATGCTGTTTCTTACATTCAGTTGCAGCACATGCTTGGCAGCCCCCGGTAAGTTGTTGAATGATTTCTTAGGCTTGACATACATATCGGCATTTGCCTTTTTGACCTGAGGGTCTATATCGGTATATTTCAGGTAATTTTTGGTTGGTATTATCTATTTCTTAACAACTCGATTGACCTTGATAAGTTGTTTGATTTATCGCTGTGTTTAAACGACCCTTTAAGGGTCGTTTAAACACAGCGATAAATCAAACAACTTATCAAGGTCAATCGAGTTGTTGCAACTTATCACTGTGTGTAAACGGTGCATCGCACAACTTATCAAAGTTGGAGTTGGGTTGAAGGTGGTATCGCATTGAATCGCAGCGTCTAAACAGCGTTTCAACTTGTCATCACAACTAGTTGCTGTGACTTATCGTTGTGTTTAAACGACGCTTACCTTTTATTTCAGGAAACATCTTTCCTGATATGAACATATTTCTACGCTTCTTGTAACAGTCTCTGGTTGATTGCGATATTTTCCCTTTCGATATTGTTTTCATCAGGTAATTGATAGTGAATGTTTGTCTTCCAATCTGTCATTATATGCCTTAAAAAGATGTTATCGTCTTATCATCGACTTTGTATTTATTATTACTATATTTATTACTATTATTTGATTAGATTATTGTAGGTTGTTAGTTTAGATTTTCGTAACAAAGTCAAGACAATTAATAAACACAAAACATTACTTTCGACATGTTATATACTGCTTTTATAGTATACATTTTCATCTTTTGTTATAAACACGAAACAATTAAACATAATGAAACACAAATAGCAACCTCTTGTACAGCTTAAATGTTATAAATGAATACTCTCAGGGTTTTACTTGTTGACAGAAATATATTATTGCCCTTAATACAGTGCCTCTGTATCACTAAATGGCCATTATCGCTCGTTATGCTTTTTGTTCCTTAATGTATTTAAAGTCGTAGTATGACTTAAATAATTCAGTAAATGAACCTGAAATACAGCAATATCGTGTAATTTTCAGTGTCACCGCCGAATTGCATGAAAATTTGGATTTAGGTTCTACTTACCCTCCGCTTTACTTTATAGGCTATTGATTATATTCAAAATAAGATAGCTAAAACGAACTACAACGTTAACGGGGTTTTATTATTTGATATGGTCAATGGACATCTATATATGAAAAAACCGCGGAGTGCTACCATTTAAAGGGGCGCGTTTTTGAGAAATGGGTGAATTAGTCCCTGGGCACAGGTTACATTAGGGTGAGTTCTATGCACTTTTGGTACAAATACGTCTACATAAAAATTGTTCCTCGTTAAATTTCCAATCTAAATATAACTTTTTAAAGTCAAAGATACTTTTTTTTTACAAAAATATATTCAAAAGAAAAAGCACAAAGAAACCCAAAAGAAAGAAATTTTGTTTTTTTTTCCATAACTTTTGTCCACGGGGATATAGGTAAAGACATTGCTTCACAGAAAAAAAACTTACATATTTTTTCTTTAAAATTATGTTTTTTAGAGGTCATTAGGATTTACAGTTTTCAAAATATGATTTTTTAAAGTTCGCCACTCACAGCAATTTTGGGCAATTTTCCTTGTTATTTCGCAAATATTGTTCTGTAACTTTTTTCTACGTAACTTTAGGTATATGCAATGGTACACGTAATAGGAATAGAAATCAATTACCTTTAAAATGGTCTACTGTATAACGTTGTACGACTTTTTTTAAAGAGATTATGGTTTTTCAAGATTTTATTTATATTATATTATTACTTTTAACGATTTTTTTATAATATAATATAAAAATAAAATAAAATTATTATATAACATATTATATATTATAAATACCTAATATAAAAAAAATATTATTTTTTACATTGTTTTACGATTGTTTTTGAAATTTCTCATTATAATTTTTTTTGTACATGAATATACTATCTATATATTGCGCAACAAACAGGGCTTACTTTCTGTTCTTTAAAATGGTGTATCATCTATATTTAAATACATAATAGAAACCGAGTGATTCTTTGATATTTTCTTCCCTGTATTATTTAAAATTATCTCTTTTCCAAAAATTTCATAAACATTAGTTTTAAAAAACATCACTTTAGTTAAAATTATTATTACGTTGACATTTAAAAATTTTTCAAAATCAAAGTCCATCTCTTCGTTAGCATTAGCTTCAATATCTTCCTCTGACACCTCAGTTATCTTAGAGTTCCCACAATTAGTACCCATGCACATGCAACCTTTGCAGAATATTGAACAACTTATTCCTATCTTCCTACAACCGCAGTTTTTTGTACATCCTTTGGTACATTTACATGCTATTTTTTCAAGCAAAGCTTGTGGTGCAGGAGCTTTGACAGTAAATATTGGAATTAATCCATATTTTGAAGTTTGCCCTGCCGAGTCATGTGGATCCAAAGTATTACCTATAAAAAATAAGATTCAATCATAACACACAATCACATAAAAAAGTTATAATGAGGAATTTAAAAAATAATCCTAAAATCAAAAATCGTTGCAAGTACTTATTACAATTTGAAAAAGCATATCTTATTCAAAAAAACCCTAGAATTTTTTATAATACACCATTTTAAAGTAAACAGAATAAGCGTTTTTTTTATTATATAATATATACCATATAGAAAAAAAAGTTATAGTGGGAAATTTAAAAAATAATCGTAAAAAATATAAAACTCGTTAAAAGTATAAAGTCTTGAAAAAGATAACCTCTTTAAAAGAAGTCGTACAACATTATACTGTAGACCATTTTAAAGGTAATTGATTTCTATTCCTCTTACATGTACCATTGCATATACGTAAAGTTACGTAGAAAAAAGTTACAGAACAATATTTGCGAAATAACAAGGAAAATTGCCCAAAATTGCTGTGAGTGGCGAACTTTGAAAAATCATATTTTAAAAACTGTAAATCCTAATGACCTCTACCAAACATCATTTTAAAGAGAAAATATGTAAGTTTTTTTTCTGTGAAGCAATGTCTATACCTATATCCCCGTGGACAAAAGTTATGGGACAAAAACCAAAATTTCTTTCTTTTGGGTTTCTTTGTGCTTTTTCTTTTGAATATATTTTTGTAAAAAAAAGTATCTTTGATTTTAAAAAGTTATATTTAGATAGAAAATTTAACCAGGAACAATTTTTATGTAGACGTGTTTGTACCAAAAGTGCATAGAACTCACTCTTATGTAACCTGTGCCCAGGGACTAATTCACCCATTTCTCAAAAACGCACCCCTTTAAATGGTAGCACTCCGCGGTTTTTTCATATATAGATGTCCATTGACCATATGAAATAATAAAACCCCGTTAACGTTGTAGTTCCTTTCTATAGTACATAATCAATAGCCTATTAGACTTGTGCCGTTTGTTGCTTTTACTTGTGGGGTGAAAGCCATCTTTCCCGGAGAGTGAGGGAATATGCAGTCAAAATATGTCCGGAAATGGATAAAGTGACTAACTCTATGCAACTTTTGTTCTATAGAGTCTTTTTTGAATTTTTGAGTTCTTTGCGAGCGAAAATGTTTATTTTTCAAAAAAAAAACTCCAGTTCTTAGACGATTTTTCGCAAATAACTCAAAAAGTATGTTATCAAAAAATATATTCGTAGCAAAAACGTATCATACAAAAAACCCAAAAAAATGGTATTATACATGAAGTCTGTAGACGCAGTAGAAGCAGAGTTGTAGCTCAGGGAAAGTAGGTTCTTATTCGTCAAATTACAAATCGAAAACTTCAACGTGAAATAACCAAAATATCTTATCAAAACTTTTTTAAAGTGTTTAAAAAAATATTTATTTTTGTTGTCTTTAAAGTTGTTAGCATCAAAACTAACCAAGTTAAGCTCAAAATAAAGTTGGACCATTTTTTTTGGTAAAAAATCGGAAAAATCACCCCTTAATTAGCATCTCAAATAGCTACTAGCATCTCAAACAGACCCAGAAAATCTAAATAAATACTTTATTAATATGAGTAAAAATATAACATCAACTATTTTGTCACAACAAGATCCGATTTCCTATCTCCCTAATGCAAGGAAGGTCTCGAATTCATTATTTATAAGACCTTCTTCTTCTTTAAGTACCGTGCCCAAATTTTTAGGCGTGGGTAGCTTCCATAACAATTTGCCGATATCGTTCTCGATCTTGTGCGGCATGTAACAATTTATCTGCTGATAAGCCAGTCCATTGACGAAGGTTTCGGAGCCATGAATATTTCTTCCGACCAATTCCTCTTTTTCCGTCGATCTTTCCATTGAGTATTAACTGCAGCATCCTGTATCTGCTACCTCTCATTATATGTCCCAGATATTCATTTATAAGACCAGTTGATTAATTTTAACTGATCCATACAATCAATAGTATCAGAAGCAAATCTTCTTCTAGTACTGATGGACTATCCATAAAAATGTTCTCAAATCTCCCAGAAAATGTCTTGAGAGTCCTCATCTCACTAATTAATGATTCTTTTGAGAAAGGTAAATTTCCAGAGTGCCTAAAGACAGCCATCAGTATTCCTCTTCATAAGGGTAGTAAAAAATCTAATGCTTGCAATTATAGACCTATTGCATTACTACCGGTACTCTCCAAAATTATTGAGAGACTCACAAAAACCCGACTTATGTCCTTTCTCGTTGAAAACAACATTTTATCACAAAATCAGTTCGGCTTTTTAAATAATAAATGTACCACTGATGCCATGTTTTCTGTACTACATGAGGTTTATCAAGCACTAAACAGTAATCTGCTGTCACTGCTTTTGTGCCAAAGTTTTTGATTGTGTAAATTGAGATTCTAGTCTCAAAAATATTGTATATGGGGTACCACAAGGTTCAGTATTGGGTCCTCTACTTTTCCTTATTTTTATTAATGACACCACAAGTTTAAAAATCGATGGAAAAATTTTTCTTTTTGCTGATCAAACCAGTATCTCTTGGAGCAACTGAAATATCGCAACTCTTCATGCTACTATAACTTCTGATATACTTACAATAAAAACCTGGTCCGATTCTAATTTACTCTCTTTTATAGTAGATAAAACAGTAGCAATTTCCTATAAAGGAGCTCTTACTAACAGCCAGATCAGTATCTATGATTTTATAAAATTTCTTGGTATTTTTTTCGATAGCAACCTTAAATGGTCCCTTCATATCGATATGTTAAGCAAGAAATTATCCTCAGCTTACTGTGCAATAAGATGTGTTTCGAAGTGAATCAATTTAGCCTCTTCCAAAATAACATATTTTTCTTTGTTCGAGTCGCATCTTCGATATAGTCTTCCTTTTTGTGATACTGGTACAGCTGTCCAATCTGATGATATTTTCAGATTACAAAAAGGAGCAATAAGATATCTGTTTGGCCTCAGAAGAACAGCACATTGCAGAAGCTACTTCAAAGATCACAGGATTTTAACACTACTTTCTCTATATATTTTAGAAACTCTTTGCTTAATTCGTAAACATCTACATGTCTTTCCAGCAAGACCTAGACATGACTATTCCACCAGAAATTCTACCTTTGACATCTATTTACCGATCCCGTCCACTGAGTTAGTAAAGAAATCTATATTATATTCCGCAAAAAATCTATACAACCATCTACCTTTACAACTTAAATCTGCAAATCTTTCCCCAACTTCCGTAAAATGACAAAAGCAAGTTAAGTGTTTCTTAACCAATAACTAAGAAATTACAGTATTCTTAGGTATAAGTCGAATTTTAATCTATATTTGAATGTCATATGCTTTTATTAAGGTAGATTATGCAATTTTCAATCTTTTTAAATTTTGCAATAGATTGTTATTGTTTTTATTTATAAAGCAGGCTTTGTCTAAAAAGTTGTAAAAATTTTCATGACAATAAAGCATATTTCTATTCTATTCTATCTCAAATGAATTTAATCGTTACCACTTCACAAGTTGCTTTACTCGTGTATGTATTGTTTATATGATCTGTAAGTTTCATCAGTTATATAAGTCCTTATTTTTGAAAGGGCTGTAGTTGAAAGGGCTTGAACGAGTCACTAATCACGAGTGTATGCAAATTTAGAAACACTAAATCTTAACCAATTTTAGCCTTACAGAAAAACAAAAAGACATTTAAAATATTGTACGCGTACAATAAAGTTGGTCTCTCTTTTTGGTAAAAAAGGTGAAAATCACTCGCTAATTAGCATCCCAAATGAAATTAATCGTGATCTCTTTATAATTTACTTTACTTATGTATTATTTATATCGCACACCTAGTTCAATTGTGCCACAACTGCAAAAAATTCGAATTTTGGGTTAAGGCTGTAAAATATTGCCTATATCGCACTCCTAGTTCAATAGTGCCACAAGTGCAAAACACAATATTCTCGAGAAATGAGCAAAACGTTCTGTAGTAAATGCGTTATGCCCTGTAAATAATTTATTTTGAGAGTGACTGGCTTCAAAATTACAATTAAGTAGTAAATTATACACTTATTGGCTGGATCTTATTACAATTTATTAAAAATAAAACGTTATTATTGTTTTGATAGTTATGGCGATATTGCATTGTGAAGAAAGTAATTTATAAAACAATACTTAGGAGATACGGCGGCAATATAATGAAAAAATCAATTGATTTTTGCAGTTGTGGCCGTATTGAATTATACCGGTTGTATTGTGGCAGTGTATATTATCGCCACATCTCTCTTGATTTTTGCAGTTGTGGCCGTATTGAACGTATTGAATTAAATCGGTTGTATTGTGGCAGTGTATATTATCGCCACATCTCCCAGTTATGGCCGTATTGCATTTTAAAAACCTCCAAAAACCCTACAGTGAAATACCGAAGTAACTTACTTTATACTTATCCAAAACAATATTTTAGTTCAGGCTGTATTGCATTAGATGGGCCATTATATAAGCAATATTTTACAGCCTTAACCCAAAATTCGAATTTTTTGCAGTTGTGGCACAATTGAACTAGGTGTGCGATATGTTATAGAAAATCATATTGTTAGCAAATATGTAGTCTATAGAAAATCTGAACAAATGTTGTATGTATAAAGTATGCAGACCCAGTAGAAGCAGAGTTGCAGCTCATGAAAACTAGGTTCGTGATATTCATCAAATTCCAAATCGAATATTTCAGTGTGAAATGACCAAAAAATGAATCACTTTTCGGGGATAAATCATCAAAACCTTTTTAAAGTGTTTAAAAAAGATGTATTTGTTTCTTATATACAAGTTTAGTATCAAAACTAAGCAAGTTACGCCCAAAATAAAGTCGATCCATTTTTTTTGAAAAAAAAATAAAGAAAATCACTCCCTATTAATTAGCATCCCAAATGAAATTAATCGTTACTGCCTTACGATTTACTTCACTTCTGTAAAAGTGACTTTTCTTTAACAAAAACTTATAGTGTTTATATTTGAAAAAAACCGGTTTAAAGTTTTTTTTTAACTTTTAAAAAAATTAATTTTTCAAAATAATCTAATTGAAATGTATTATTAGTGTAGGAAACAAAGGTTGAACCTTGCAAAATGGACACAAGTCCGGTTTTATTTTTTTTCTGGTATATCAAGGGGTGCTTATTATAAGACTAACTTTTTCTGAAAAAATTTCGCCCCGGAACCTCCCTTTTCACCCCTTTAAAGGGGGTAATTTGTGGTTTTTGCGGAACGTAGCCCTTCCTGTAACTTTTACAAAAAATTTCTTTTATAGAAATATGAAGAGGACTATATTCTATACGATTTATTTTCAACAACATCTCTCTATCATCTACCGTTTAGCGGGGGTGGCGCCCTAAAGTTGACCAGTTTTTAAAAAAGATGTTTTTAAAAAAAATATATTTTTCCCTAACTGTAACGGAAATTAAGAAGAAATCCTACGGCAATTATTCACAAATAATTGAATGATTTTTCGGTACAGGTTTCACTTAAGGGTAATTGCCCTTTTTTTAATTACAGGGTGCTACATTTTAAAAAACCTCTTTTTATACCATCTGAACCGTTTATGCTAGAGTAAAAAGACTTTCAGTGATTACCCACGTACTGGTGCTATTTACAAATTTGTATAATGCACCCCCATTTTTTCTCCGGAACCACCCCAAAAAAAAAGAAGAATTAATAAATAAATTGATTTTCTTGGAATCCTTCACACACAATGCCCTTTATTAATATGCTTCATATATCATTTTGTGCACGTTATTATTACCCATGCATGGACACCAAAAGCAATTTCCTAGTGCAACCCCTGTAGCAAAAAAAAATAAATAAAATGGGGGGTTGAAAATTTTTTTTTGTTTTTTGCTTTTTGATCCATATGGGCATATGCTTCATCAATAGTGCTTTTCAAAACTATATATGGTTATTGCAACATCTCTGCGAAAACCACCCCTATCCTTGAAAATATACTGCAGAAACTACCCCTATCCCTTGGCGAGCATGTTTTTACGATTTTCTCATTACCTATGTATTATTTTTAAATAAAACTTATACAAGGTTAAAGACCACTATTTACTCTAAAAATTATGTCGTATTCATTTTTTCGTATAAGCAACCGTTACGGCACAGTGGCGCCGTAAACCTCATATATGCTTTGGCGGGCTCCAGTTTTTGTTTTTTTTTTCGTCATCTGTTCGTTTTATTGATAAAGTACTTATGCAAAATAAAACAACACAGTGTAACCTACAAATTATGACTTATGCACATTTTACATTCTTTGCTCCCCAAAGCCACAGTGGTGGCCCAAAATAAATTTTTGCATATTTTCGCCACCTACATGCATTTTATTGCATTAATACTACCTTAACAGCACAATATTTACCCTTAGGTGGTCGCTACGCAGTGGCGGATCCAGGGAGGGGTGATGGGGGTGATCACCTCCCCCCTCTCAAACCAAGTGATATTATATTCAAAGATTATAAAAATATTCATTTATTTTTATAGAAATTTAACCAATTGGCACCCCCCTCTTAACGATGCTGGATCCGCCACTGTCGCTAAAGCATAAAAAGTCATTCTTATAAAACTAATATTAATATAAGTATTTCTATAAAAATAAATGAATATTTTTATAATCTTCAAATATAATATCACTTGGTTTGAGAGGGGTGGGGGTGATCGCCCCCATCACCCCTCCCTGGATCCGCCACTGCTTAGCGACCACTTAGGGGTGAATATTGTGCTATTAAGGTAGCATTAACGCAATAAAATGCGTGTAGGTGGCGAAAATATGAAAAAAATTATTTTGGGCCACCACTGTAGCTTTGGGGAGCAAAGAATGTAAAATGTGCATAGGTCATGATTTGTAGGTTACACTGTGTTGTTTTATTTTACATAAGTACTTTATCAATAAAACAAACAGATGACGAAAAAATAAACAAAAACTGGAGCCCGTCAAAGCATATATGAGGTTTACGGCGCCACTGTGCCGTAACGGTTGTTTAAACGAAAAAAATGAATAGGACCTAATTTTTAGAGTAAATAGTGGTCTTTAACCTTTTATAAGTTTTGTTTAAAAAAAATGAATAGGTAATGAGAAAATCGTAAAAACATGCTGGATAAGGTATGGGGGTAGTTTCTGCAGTATATTTTCAAGGATAGGGGTGGTTTGCGCAGGGATTTTGCAATAACCATATATATTTTTGAAAAGCACTGTTGATGAAGCATATGCTGATATGGATCAAAAAGCAAAAACAAAAACAAAATTCAACCCTCCATTTTATTTATTATTTTTGGCTACAGGGGTTGCACTAGAAAATCGCTTTTAGTGTCCATGCATGGGTAATAATAACTTGCACAAAATGATATATGAAGCATATTAATGAAGGGCATTGTGTGTGAAGGATTCCAAGAAAATCACTTTATTTATTAATTCTTCTTTTTTTGGGTGGTTCCGGGGAAAAAATGGGGATGCATTATACAAATTTGTAAATAACACCAGTACATGGGTAATCGCTGAAAGTCTTTTTACTCTAGCATAAACGGTTCACATAGTATAAAAAGGGGTTTTTTAAAATGTAACACCCTGTAATTAAAAAAAGGGCAATTATCCTTAAGTGAAACCTATACCAAAAAATCAATCATCTATTTGTGAATAATTTCCGCAGCATTTCTTTTTAATTTCCGTTACAGTTAGGAAAAAATATATATTTTTTAAAAACATCTTTTTTAAAAACTTGTCAACTTTGTGGCGCCACCCTCGCTAAACGGTGGATGATAGAGAGATGCTGTCGGAAATAAATCGTAGAAAATATAGTCCACTTCATATTTCTATAAAAGAAATTTTTGGTAAAAGGTACAGAAAGGGCTACGTTCTGCAAAAACCATAAATTACCCCCTTTAAAGGGGTGAAAAGGGGGGTTCCGGGGCGAAATTTTTTCAGAAAAAGTTAGTCTTATAATAAGCACCCCTTGATATGCCAGAAAAAAAATAAAACCGGACTTGTGTCCATTTTGCAAGGTTCAACCTCTGTTTCCTACACTATATTGATACGAAAAATTTCGAAGAGTAAAGAAATGTTGATTTTGAAATTCTGTAAGATAAAAAGTGGTTAAGATATGGCTGTTCAAAGTTTGCATAGACTCGTGATTAGTGACTCGTTCAAGCCCTTTCAATTATGACTCTTTCAAAAATAAGCACTTTGAACCAGTGAAACTTACAGATCATATATAATGGCCCATCTAATTCAATACAGCCTGAACTAAAATATTGTTTTGGATAAGTATAAAGTAAGTTACTTCGGTATTTCACTGTAGGGTTTTTGGAGGTTTTGAAAATGCAATATGGCCATAACTGGGAGATGTGGCGATAATATACACTGCCACAATACAACCGATGTAATTCATTACGTTCAATACGCTAACAAATGCAAAAATCAAGAGAGATGTGGCGATAATATACACTGCCACAATACAGCCGATATAATTCAATAGGGCCACAACTGCAAAAATCAATTGATTTTTTCATTACATTGCCGCCGTATCTCCTAGGTATCGTTTTTTAAATGACTTTCTTCACAATGCAATATCGCCATAACTATCAAAATAATAATAACGTTTTATTTTTAATAAATTGTAATAAGATCCAGCCAATAAGTGTATAATTTGCTACCTAAATTGTAATTTTGAAGCCAGTCATTCTCAAAATAAATTATTTACAGCGCAAAACGCGTTTACTACAGAACGTTTTGCTCATTTCTCGAGAATATTGTGTTTTGCACTTGTGGCACTATTGAACTAGGTGTGCTGTATGTACTTACTTTTTGAGTTATTTTCGAAAAACCCTCTAAACAACGTGTTTTTTTTTTGTTAAAAAATGAACATTTAGACTGGCAAATAACTCTAAAAGTATTGACTTAGTGAAAAAACAGAACAAAAGTTGCTTAGAGGTAAGTAGTTTATCCATTTTGGGACTTATTTTGAACGTATGGTGGTTTTTCATCACCAAGAAGGTGTGGCTTTCGCCCCTCAAGTAAAAGCAACCATGGGCTTAAGGCTAAATCCAAATTTTCAAGAAAATCCGTCATGAGAAAATTTCATCCCAAAAGGTCAATTAGGTACCTACTGGCCTATAAATAGGGTAGGAAAAAACAAAATATTGAGTGTGAAGAGAATTTTATGAAATTCTGCCACGGACGGATAAAGGTAGAAATGTAATGTAAAATAGGTGTCTATTGATAATTTTATACCAATTTGAATTTATTTCAAAAAATATTATGTTTTCCATCTTTTGCGTTATTTTGCCGGTTATTAGCGCGCTCATCACTGTATAATGATTTGGCAAAACAAACAACAAATGACAGCCAATTTGCTAGATGTAGCTTCAGCAATATGGCCGGTACCAACTGTCAAATTTCTATTGGAATACAGTAGATATGACCACTTGCGAGTTAAATCCAACTTAGTCCAGAAAGCCACTGCGCATCCGCTAGGAAAAAATATTCCGATCCGGATTTTTTGCACAATCTTACTCAAAAAGGACCCCTTTTAACAAATTTGCATGTTGCCAGGACCAAAAATGGGTCAAAAATTTTTTAAACTTTTTTTTTGTTTTTTTTTCCTAAAATTATTTTTTTTGCATGAAACAAAGTTTTTTAGGTTTTTTGGATCATTCCAAACAGAAAAGGTCTTTAGTGACATTTCTCTAAAGTTGGTAGTTTTTGACATATAAGCGATTAAAAATTGAAAAATTGCGAAATTGGCTATTTTTAACCTTCAAAAACTATGTGAAAAACTGAAAATTTGAATGTTGCCAAGGTAGGTAGACATTCTTTAAACATCGATTGATAAAATCCCGAAGACTTTTTTGCAATACAATATTTAAAACTCCTTTGTTTTTTAATTGCTAAGCAAGCGTGCGCGACACTATTTTCCACCGACATGCGACAGTATGGTGCAAATGAAAGGAATAAATTCGTTATTTCTTAAACCGGAGACTTTAAGGAAAAATCCCGAAATGGGTCGATTTTTATTTTTAAGTTATGATATTGTGGCATATATGGTATACTAGTGACGTCATCCATCTGTGCGTGATGACGTAATCGATGATTTTTTTAAATGAGAATAGGGGTCGTGTGCTAGCTCATTTGAAAGTTTCTTCAATTCTCTATTCAGTAATATAAACATTTATATAATTATTTATACAGGGTGTGCTTCTACTTCTTTTTTTGTCAAATAATTTAATTTAATAAAAATTTTTTGGACACCCTGTATAAATAATTATTTAAATGTTTACATTACTGAATAGAGAATTGAAGAACCTTTCAAGTGAGCTACCACACGACACCTATTCTCGTTTAAAAAAATCATCGATTACGTCATCAAGCCCAGACGGATGACGTCACTAGTATACCATATATGCCACAATATCATAATTTAAAAATAAAAATCGACCTGTTTCGAGTTTTTTCCTTAAAATCGCCGGTTTATGAAATAACGAATTTATTCCTTTCATTTGCACCATAGTGTATACACATACAAGGGTGAAAAATAGTGTCGCGCACGCGTGATTAGAAATCGAAAAACAAAGGAGTTTTGAATACTGTATTGCAAAAAACTCTTCGGGATTTCATCAATCGATGTTTAAAGAATATCTGCCTACCTTGTCAATATTCAAATTTTCAGTTTTTCACATAGTTTTTGAAGGTAAAAAATGGCCGATTTCGCAATTTTTCAATTTTTAATCGCTTATACTCGTATGTCAAATACTATCAACTTTAGAAAAAAGTCACTTAAGACCTTTTCTGTTTGGAATGATCCAAAAAACCTAAAAAAACTTTGTTCCATGCAACAAAATAATTTTAGGAAAAAAAACAAAAAAAAAACGTTTAAAAATTTTTTGACCCACTTTTGGTCCTGGCAACATTCAAATTTGTTAATAGGGGTCCTTTTTGAGTAAGATTGTGCAAAAAATCCGAATCGGAATATTTTTCCTAGCGGATGCGCAGTGGCTTTCTGGACTAAGTTTCTATGTATCAAAAACAGCCTTTTATTAAAAAAGTGTGAAGGAAATGGTAATTTTTGTATGCGTCCATAAAGTAATGCATAAATTCATTATTTCGTAAACGGGCGACTTTGAGGAAAAATCCCGAAACAGGTCGATTTTATTTTAAAATTACGATTTTTTAGCATATATATATATATATATATATATATATATATATATATATATATATATATATATATATATATATATATTGTTATATTCCTATTTGATAGGAGAATTAAAATTTATAATTATAAGCAAAATTCAAATTAATATAAAAGATCTTCAATTTTCTCAGCCACGGGCATGTAAATTTAGAACAACCTGTATACAACAAATTATTATATTTAGTTTTTAAGAAAGTGATTCGAAGAAGTGTACGAAACTCGGTAACAATGCGCCTAAGATAAACAAGTTGAGTGACGCGGACCATTATAGTGTTTCGCGGAAGATTCGATTATTAGCCTACGCTAAATAAGACTCAGTGAAATAGATAATAGGTCATTAAGTTTTGTAAAAAGTAGAAAGTAAGTTTAAATTGGGAAATGATTATTTTTTCTTGAAATCCATTAAACATATTTAGAAAGATTAAACGTTGGTATTGAGGAATACGGCGAATTAAAATTTGTGGTGGAATGTTGATTTTTGAATCTGGAAGGGATATTTAGAAAGTAGGGAAATGAATGAGGTGGAGAGATCAGAATGTTTTGAGCTGTCGAGAGGTGAAGTCCAGTGGTAGACGGTAGTGTACGAAGAGTGAAAAAGCCGGTAGTTCCGTGAGTGTTGAGTACCCAATGGGAACGAGAGGTAGGCCGAGTCGAGAGAAAAGAATCTCCTTGAGCAAAGAGTGTCCCGGTAGCTGATTGAAGTGGTTCGAAAAAGGTAGAACACGGCATCACGAGAAAAGCATGAACGAGAGCTATACGAGGTAGTTTTCAAAGGAGAACATTACTGGAGGCCAGGACGAGTTTTTCATCGCAACCAAGGGTAGGAGGAAACGGGTTTTGTGTGAGGACATTCGCAGTTCACCAGATAAAGGTCAGTCTCATTTGTCAGGACATGAATGTATGGGTTTTGCATTAAATACCACATTAAAAATTGAAGAACATAATCGCTAATATCAGAAGATTGTCATCAAACTTAAATCAATTTGTTGCTAATAAATCCTAATAGTTCATTATTAATAAAAATTCTAAATTGGAAACCAAAAGGAAATAAGATTCCCATTTTTAAATGTTTGTATTAAATAAATATAAGATCTAACAAATATTAAGCAGTAATTACCATTTATATAAAATAAACAAAATTTTGATTTATAATTGTAATCCATATGTGTGTATTATTTTATTTTTTTCCTATCCCGATTAGGAACCACTGAGAAATACTTAGAAGTCACGAAAGTAAGTAAGTAATTTTATAATTCGCCCTGAGATTGATAACATATTGGTATGTGATCTGGTTGATTAATTAGATTATCATTAATGCATTAATTTAATTAAATTACATATAAGAATATCATCACATATAAATAAATAAGATCACAACAATATATATATATATATATATATATATATATATATATATATATATATATATATATATATATATATATATATATATATATATATATCATACTAGTGACGTTATCCATCTGGACGTGATGACATAGTCGATAATTTTTTAAAATGAGAATAGGGGTCATGCGATAACTCATTTGAAAGGGTATTCTCTATTCATTACTATAAACATTAACATCATTATTTATACAGTGTGTCCAAAAAGTTCTATTTAAGTTAAATTAATTGACACAAAAAGATGAATGTATGTAATGTATTTAATTCTAAATAGATTTCACTGCTGTCAGAAAACAGAAAAAGTTTTATTTAACAAATAAACATTGATTTTCGCTTAAACGTAATGTTCAAACTGCCAAGAGGCAGGTGGGTAGCAGCTTTACCATTGAATTTAAGCGAAAAACAATATTTATTTCTCAAATAAATATTTTTTTCCTGTTTTCTGACAACAGTAAAATGTATTTTGAATTAAAAAAATTACATACATTTTTCTTTTTGTCTAAATTTATTTGATTAAAAAATTTTTTTGTGAACACCATGTATACATAATTATGTTAATGTTTATATTATTGAATAGAGAATTGAACACCCTTTCAAATGAGCTATCACATGACCACTATTCTTATTTAAAAAAATCAACGATTATGTCATCACGCCCAGATAGATGACATCACTAGTATGATACATATGCCAAAAATCGTAATTTAAAAACAAAAATCGACTTGTTTCAGGATTTTTCCTTAAAGTCTCCGGTTTACGAAATAATGAATTTATGCGTTACTTTATGGACGCACTGTATAAACAAAAAATAAACGATTTTGTCATCGTTTGTATAAGCATTGTATTCTAAAACGAGTATAACCAGAAAATCAACGAATTAAATAATGCAAACCATCTCAGAACACTTTTACAGGCTAAAGAGAAAAGTTCTTTAGAGGGACGTGCTTATTGTGTGCCAAAGTACCCCATAAAGGGCAACATTAGCATTTGTGTACTTTATAGATCCAAGAAAAAGGCCGATAGGTAGAAAAAGGACAGCTTTTATTATTTAAAGTGTGTTTTGAGACGAGTAAAAGATCAGAAAGGACTACACTGAACAAATATTTAATTCCGAAAGTTTTTTTAGGTCCTTTGCTTCGAGAACGTATAACATAACGGAAATAAAAACGTACCTTACCAATGTAGTCAATATTTTCTGTTCAATGTTCAATAATATAACATGCCCCCATTTATTTATTATCATTCTATTTGGCTGTTCCAGTCTGTATAAATTAAAGCCCGGAAGGTAGTGCCAAATTTGACCTAAGCATTTTAGCATGGCTGTTTTTTTTTAGTTAGGTGTTCCGAAGCTTATTAACAAATGATGCGTCAGCTGGCCCAAAACCGGGGCTTTTAGGCAAGAAAAGATAAAATTATATGAAAGTAGATGGAAAAACCCTACAACTTATATGTCAAATATTTATCTCCGTGACTTACATCCATAATGGCCTAGTGGTTAGAAAACCTGGCTCCTGGCTTTCACCCATAGGCCAGGAACCGAAGCTTTTCACCTCGCAATTTTTACAGAATGGATCGATTTGCTTGAAAATTTGAGAATAAGTAGTGGACAGTCCAAGGATCAAAATCTATATGATGCCGAAAGGCGCTTTTATAATGGGGGTGGTTGCAACCCCATCTCGAGGGTGGAAATTTTTCATTATATTTTGACCGCAAAAGTTGATAAAAACATTCATTCTAAACAAAAAATGTTCTATAAATTTTTTTGATAAAATTCATAGTTTTTGATTTATTCGCTATCGAAAGTGATACTTTTGTATAAAAAAAATCAATGTTTTTCGATATACTCATTTGCGATTCACTCAATTTTTGCTGTAGAAAAAATTTTTTCAAACCAAGTTCTTGGGAATTAAATAACCTACAATTTTATATTGAAACATTTTTTCGTATCTCTGATGCTAATCTTTCTATCCTGAAGAAAATGGCATTTTTTACCAAACTACAAAAATTCGTTATTCATTCTAATGAATGACTACAAAATTCGTTATTAATTCGAAATCATTCTAAGCCAGTCAAACTTCTAGAATCTAATAATAATACATAAATAAATAAGAATTAATAAGCCCAATGACTAAAAACACCGCTAACTTAGATTATTATGCTTCCAATTGGATTTCTTCTTTTTCTTTCAAAAAAATATATTGATTTTTGAACCGTGACTTTTTTATTTTTTATCCTAGAAGATTTGGTAAAAAATAATTTTGTAGGTTTTTACAAGATCTATAAGCGTATTAATATTAAATCTTTTTTAAATTCTCAGTCGCAAAAAGAGCTGACTTTGAAAGAGTTGGTAAAGGTGGTTTTTGCATGTTATTACAAGTTTTAATTGTCAATAGCTCACTTAATTTTTGCCGTAGAAAAAATTTTTGCAAACCTGATTCTTGGGAATTAAATAAGCTACAATTTCATATTTAAATATTTTTTCGTATCTCTGATGCTAATCTTGCTATTCTGAAGAGAAAGCAATTTTTTTCCAAACTACAAAAATTCGTTATTCGCTTTTAACTCCATTTTTTTTAAAACTAATCATTCTAAGCCAGTAAAACGTTTAGAAACTATTAACAATACATAAATAAAAAAGACCAAATAAGGTCAATGACTAATTTTAATTAGGGTGGTGATTAGGGAGTTGCTTGCGATCACGTTTTCGCTGAAAAAAATATTGACTGACATTCTTTTCATTATAAGTCACTTAATTTTTAAGCTAGAGACTTTTTTTATTTCCGGAGATTGATATTTTTAAGTACTTTAAATTAGTTTGAACAAGTTGTCCTCGAAAAATGCATAGTTTTTCCGTCTTTTGACTTTGAAACTACAATATTTAGCATTTGACGAAGAAGAGCCAACATATAATAAAGTATACCTCGATTACTATTGGTCTTAAAGAAAATAAAAAAAAAACGGTTTTGTTTATTTTTTCAAAAAGTACATTTTTGTTAAGTAAAGTTCTTTTGATAAAACGAAAACTTTTGAAGTTATTAGCAGAAAACTTATTAAAAACATTGATTTTTTCGATATAAAACTATCAATTTTATGAAAAAAACGTATAGAACGTTTTTTACTTAGAATGAACGTTTTTACCAACTTTTGCTATTAAAATGTAATAAAAAATTTCCATCCCGAGATGGGGTGGCAAGCAACCCCATGGTAAAAGCGCCTTTCGGCATGATATAGATTTTGATCCTTGGACTATCCACTACTTATTCTCAAATGTTCAAGCAAATCGATCTATTCTGTAAAAATTGCGAGGTTTTGTCCTAATTTAAGCTTCATTACTTGGACTACCAGGCGAGTCGGGTTCGATTCCCGGAGTCGGAAATCTTTTTTGTTTTTAAAATTAAGAGGAAACAGTAGCGATCAACAGGTAGTGAAAACGCGTTCCAAGATTGCGGCTGTAATTTTGAACATTTTTTCGAGATATTTGGCACACGTATTCGTAATATAATAAAGAATGGCGGTACAGAGCCCAATTTGAAAAATATATTAATATGTGGAAGTTACTCTGTAATTAAATACAATATTAAAAAAACGAGCCTGTATCGCCATTAAGAAAAACAAAAAAATACACTTTCTTCAAATAAACTTTTTTATCCGATGCCTAGATTTTGTGTCATTTTGGAACTACTAAAATTTTTTATTTCATTAGTAGTTCCAAAATGACACAAAATCTAGGCATCGGATAAAAAAGTTTATTTGAAGAAAGTGTATTTTTTTGTCCTTCTTAATGGCGGTACAGGCTCGTTTTTTTAATATTGTATTTAATTACAGAGTAATTTCCACATATTAATATATTTTTCAAATTGGGCTCTGTACCGCCATTCTTTATTATATTACGAATACGTGTGCCAAATATCTCGAAAAAATATTCAAAATTATAGCCGCAATCTTGGAACGCGTTTTGGCTACCTGTTGATCGCTACTGTATCACCTTAACATTTTGATTTGAAAAATAATTATTTTTATAAATACCCGCTTTTATTATTTATACGACACAATATAAAAAAGTATTATAAAACAATTATTTTTCAAATCAAAATGTCAATTTTAAAAACAAAAAACATTTTCGACGCCAGGAATCAAACCCAACTCGCCTCTGTGAAAGCCAGGAGCCAGGTATTCTAACCACTAAGCCATTATGGATGTAAGTCACAGAGATAAATATTTGACATATAAGTTGTAGGGTTTTTCCATCTACTTTCATATTTTACCTTTTCTTGACTGAAAGCCCCGATTTTGGGCCAGCTGACACATCATTTGTTAATAAACTTTGGAACACCTAACTAAATAAAAAACAGCCATGCTAAAATGCTCCGTCAAATTTGACACTACATCCCGGGCTCAAATTATTAAATTCATACTTAATAATTAAATTTTTTTATTTTTTAGACATTACAACATAAGGAACAACATTGTTTCTTCCAGAAACAATGGTTCCTTTGAATTGCGAAAAGCAAATACTCTTGCTTGTTTCCTACTACTAGACTATAAAAACTTTTCTTAATTGTTAATGTTCTCTTCTGTTCCTCTTTAGAAAATGGAAATGTTGTCGCTAAGAGCGTTACTTTATCTTTATTTCTCTCTCTCGTCCCATCCCTCCTTGTGGAGTATTGGGCGCTTATGCGTTTCTTGGCCAAAAGTGTAAGATTGCTGTCTAGCCGGGACAGCGCATCTTCTTTTGTTTTTATTCTCTGGATAAATTGTGAACTAATTCCCTCCACTCTCTTCTATCTTTTGCTCTCTTTTTGACTTCGCCCCATCTTAGTCCAATTTTTTCGAGTTCTCTCGTTGTTGTTCTTTTCCAGCTGTTGTCTGGTCTGCCCCTCTTTCTTTTCCCCTCGTGTTGGTATTCAAGTGCTTGTCTTGCTATGCTGCTTTGATCTT
This sequence comes from Diabrotica virgifera virgifera, assembly GCF_917563875.1. Taxonomy (NCBI): domain Eukaryota; kingdom Metazoa; phylum Arthropoda; class Insecta; order Coleoptera; family Chrysomelidae; genus Diabrotica; species Diabrotica virgifera. The sequence continues at coordinate 159,451,907 of NC_065448.1, read as the reverse complement.
TCCTCAAAGTGTGGCCCATCCATTTCCATTTTTTTTCTTGACTGTAGTAGATATGTTAGTTTGCTTTGTCCTTTCCCATAGTTCTGTATTAGTTATTTTGTTTGGCCAATATATTTTCAGGATTTTTCTTAGAGATTTGTTTACAAATGTCTGTAGTTTTTTAGTTGTATTTTCGTCCTGTTTCCATGTTTCTGCTCCATAGAGCAGTATACTTTTAATGCAACTATTAAAGATTTTAATTTTTGTTGTTTCCGATATTTCGTTTGTTTGCCAAATTCTATTTAAAGCGTTGAATGCGTGTTGTGCCTTTGTTATTCTCGTCTGTATATCCTTTTTGCACCCCCCGCTCCTTTCCATGACAGATCCCAGATATGTGAACTTGTCTACCTCTTCTACTTCTTTACCGTTTATCATTATTTTATTATTTGGATAGTTATTATTTTTTAGAAATTTAGTTTTTTCTGTATTTATTCGAAGTCCGATCGTGTCGGAGTACTGTGCCAATTTGTCAATTTTTACTTGCATATAATTTCGGTGTTCAGTTATCAGGCAGATGTCATCTGCAAATTCGAGATCTTCTAACTGTTTGAAAAGGTTCCACCTGATGCCTGTTCGACCTTTCGATTACTTTTCTCATTACCCAATCTATCATAATAAGAAATAGGGTACGGGATAATACACAACCCTGTTTGACTCCACTTTCTATGGATATTTCTTCTGTTACTTCACCTGAATGTTCTAGTTTGGCTTTGTATCCTTCGTAGAAGAGTTTAATAAAGTTTATGATTTTTAGTGGTATCCCATGTAATCTAAGGATTTTCCACATCTGTGTCCTATTTACACGGTCAAAGGCCTTTTCGAAGTCGATAAAACTCACATCTATATCTTTATTCCATTCATTTGTTTGTTCCAAGATAATTCTAAGGGTGCAGATGTGATCAATAGTGGAATTATTGGAACGGAAGCCTGCTTGGTTGTTTCTCAGTTTTTTATCTAGTTCCGGCTTCAATCTTTCCAATATGATTTTGGTTAGCACTTTGGATGTGGCACTTAGTAGTGTTATTGCACGCCAATTGTTGCATTTGCTCAGGTCTCCTTTTTTGGGTATTTTTATAATCAATTCCTCTTTCCATTCCTTTGGCAATTCTTCGTCCGTCCATATTTTATTCAAAAGTATATGTAGCATCTCTACTGACTGCTCGGTGTCTGCTTTTATTATGTCAATGGGTATATTGTCGATTCCTGCTGCTTTGCCATTTTTAGTAGTTTTAGGGTATTTAAAATTTCATCCCTTGTAATTTCTCCTGTATACACTTCTAGCTCTGGTGATTCTACTTCATCTTCTATGATTTGAGTTATTTCATGCTTAGCATATATCTCTTCGAAGTATTCCTTCCATCTTTGTATTATTTCTTTCTCAGTTTTTATTCTATTTTCTTGTTTATCCTTTACTTCTCGTATATTTCGTTGTGCTTTTTCTGTTAAGTTTCGTATGATTGTATATTGTGTTCGTAAGTCGTTTTCTTTCACTGCTTCTGATATGAAAGTAGATGGAAAAACCCTACAACTTATATGTCAAATATTAATCCCCGTGACTTACATCCATAATATCCTAGTGGTTAGAAAACCTGGCTCCTGGCTTTCACCCGGAGTCGGAAATCTTTTTTGTTTTTAAAATTGATATTTTGATTTGAAAAATAATTATTTTTATAATTACCCGTTTTTATTATTTATACGACACACTATAAAAAACTATTACAAAAACATTTATTTTTCAAATCAAAATGTAAATTTTAAAAACAAAAAAAAATTTTCGACGCCTGGAATCGAACCCAACTCGCCTGTGTGAAAGCCAGGAGCCAGGTATTCTAATCACTAAGCCATTATGGATGTAAGTCACGGAGATAAATATTTGACATATAAGTTGTAGAGTTTTTCCATCTACTTTCATATTTTATCTTTTCTTGTCTAAAAGCCCCGGTTTTGGGCCAGCTGACACATCATTTATTAATAAACTTTGGAACACCTTACTAAATAAAAAAAACAGCGATGCTAAAATGCTCCGTCAAATTTGACACTACCTCCCGGGCTCAAATTACTAAGTTCATAATAATCCAATTTTTTTTTAATCTTTTAGACATTACAACATAAGCAACACCTTCTCTTTCAGAAACAATGGTTCCTTTGAAATACGAAAAGCAAATACTCTTGCTTGTTTCCTACTACTAGACTATAAAAACTTTTCTTAATTATTAATGTTCTCTTCTGTTCCTCTTTAGAAAATGGAAATGTTGTCGCTAAGAGCATTACTTTATCTTTATTTCTAATGAAAGCGAAATATTCCATAAACCCTTTCCGCTTACACAACTTCAAGTATTACACGGAGTTTTGTTCATTTCAATGAATAATTTAACTTGTTTGTGGTGTTAACTTCACAAGCTATTCCTTTTGATATCTCCATGTTTTAAAACCGCTACCAAATTGAGATTTTTTGGGAACCACAAACAAATGTATACATGGATGAGGAAACAAATGTATATATGGGATCAGGATGGGAAAATCAGTATACTGGTGTTATTTTGATATTTACTGGATTTCTCTAGAATGGGCATAATATAAATAAACTTTCGCAATAAAGAGAATCATAAGGCGGCGCGCGCTTACATTGGATTCGAGTTCGTAAGAAACTTTATTCATACGAAGTCGTACTAATTTAAGTCATAAGACAAATTGGTTACATTAGATGTGACCTCAGATAAAAAACGCAGTAGATATATCAGAGTTTTCACATTGTGTTTATGTATTTACTCATTCGTTGGTCATATTCCATAACAGTACTTATTATTATAATATATATTTCCACAAGGAAATAGCTTCAGAACAACAGTACTTATTATTAATAATAATAAAATTAAAAAATTACCTGATACATTCATCTTCGTTTTAAAGTTATAACCGATTTAAAATCCGAAGAATGACAAAAAACGCATTTTCTGATGTTTAATCGCTTATAACTTTAATGCTGTCAACTTTTGAGAAAAATGTCAGGAAGCTTATTTTATTTAGAATGTCCCAACGAATCTGAAAAAAATATTTTTGGGAGGCAAATAGGAGATTTTTGAAATAGAGCGCGCCGCACCGGGAAAATCTGATGGACATCCATATTTAACAATTAAAAAACAACGATTTAAATTAAGGTTAGACGCGATCACTCTTCAGAATCTTGAAGCTGAATGTTTAGACTTCAATCTAACTATCTGGCAATCTCAAAAATTCTAATTTAAATATGAGTTTTTAAGCCTCGAAAATAGGTATTTTCCCATTTTTCAGATTTTAAATCGTCTATAACTCGAAAACTATCAATTTTTGAGAAAATTTACAAGATACTCTTCTTGTTTAGAATCACCTACGAAACTTAAAAATATATGTTCCAGAACAAAAAAAACGTGATCATTTGCATTTGTTTAAAAAAATTGTTTAAACAATTTCTGCCCAAAAATTCCGCCCGGCACCCTTCAGATATGTTTAAAGGGGACATATTTGAATAGGAATCTAAAAAAAAAACGGTGCCGTACGTGATAGTACTCATCCGCTTCATGAGCATCATGAGCAAAAATTTTTTGGAAAATACGAAAATATACATTATTTTAAGCTATTTTAAAAAAAATTTACGGATTATCCATTCGTTTAAATAAAAAACGACTTTGAAAATTGAATTTTATACACTTTTTTTAGACCGCCATATTGATAATTACATGTGACGTTGCTGGATGTTGCCAAATCTATAAAAATGTTTAGTATTACAAGTAACGAATATAGACGCATTTTTAACATTTTAAGTGGAAAAATGGACCTAACCTAACCAAACCAGGTGCGGAACCACGCCAAATAGAATTATATTTTAGTGAAGTCACGTTGCCTAGCAACCGTCGATTCTCCCATTATGAAATTCTATTTTGTGACGTCATCAAAATAGAATTCTATTTTTGCAGTGATTAAACATATAGAATTCAAATTTAACAATACAGTTTTCTTCAAGTTTGTTGGAGTTTAATGTTGCGTTACAAATTGACAGCTGACAATGACAATTTCTTTTTTTTTTGACATTGACAGCTGACAAATGGTAATGACAAATTCTTCTTTTTTTGTTGACATTGACAACCGACAATGGCATTTTCTTCTTTTTTTGTTGACATTGACAGCTGACAATGACATTTTCTTCTTTGTTTATTGAGATTGACAGCTGACAATGACATTTTCTTTTTTTTTTTTTGTTGAGATTGAAAGCTGACAATGACATTTTTTTTTGTTGACATTGACAGCTGACAAATGGTAATGACAATTTATTTTTTTTGTTGACATTGACAGCTGACAATGACAGTTTCTTCTTTTTTGTTGACATTGACAATGACATTTTCTTCTTTTTTTGTTGAGATTAACAATTTCTTCTTCTTTTTGTTCTATCATACACGGAATAGTAAACAATTGTATGTTCTGTGCTTGTGAATTGGGTTAGGGATTTCTAGGGGAAATTGAAGCTCCCGTCTAGGGAGATCCAGAAATTTCATATGGCAACCCTGCATCGGTAGGTTATCTCACGGCTCAGTGAGGGAATCTAAGCTAACATAACGAAACCTACCTTATCCAAATCAAAACTGGGCCGTGATATAAGCTGCCTACGCCCGTACGAGCGTCTATATGCCTTACCTTATACTATACTCTTAGCGTCCATATAAGGTATAAACAGGGAACTCATTACCCCAAGTCTTCTCAAGTATTGTTTCAAGCGAATGCAACACTCTTCTACCTGATTTGTACAAACCCATGTTTGTGGATCCTTAAAATATTTAGTATGAGTAACAGTTTTGTGAATATAGCCATAATTTTTTAAATTGGAAATAACGTTTCCACTGGTATGTTCATATTTCAGTACCTTAATCACTTTTTAAAATTGTATCATAAATCCCCAAAAATAATAATAAAACGTACAATAATACAATAAAATAATTATGCCTTAGTACATGTAGAGAAACTTACAACAAAAATTGGTAACCTCGCACAGCCACTGTCATACGTCGATCTAAATTTCGTAAACAAATTACAAATATCAAATATCATAACAATATGGCCAACAGAATGCCAAAGGACAACACAAAAAATTACAATTTTGATTAATTTCAGAAATATTTTCAGTAGTAATTGCACAAGAGCTCTAAAATTATTGAATTTTTTCCCGAGTGACAGTTTGATAGTTTCAATTTCACGAGTCAAAGGCGAGTGAAATTATGTCAAAGTGTCACGAGGGCAAAAATTCGATATTAATTTTAGAGTTCGAGTGCAATTTGTTGCGATTATTTCATGAATAAAACTGTTCAAAACCAAAATTTTATTGTAATTTATTTATGTAAGTACAAATTAGTACAATTAAACACAAAGTTTTTATAAATATTTGACGATTGAAAGTCATCACTTTTATAATTTTTAAAACATTAATTGTCATTAATGTCACTGAATGTATTTTTTCGTAGCAACGAAGGGCATCTGACGTAATATACTTAACGACGGACAATTATCAAAAATTATCAATTTAATTCAGATTTCTGTAGCTTTCTATTGGTCAGAATCTCCTATGAATGAAATAATCATAATAATCCAGTATTTTAATAAAAATTATGAATTATACCGTACTAATATGATATAAATAAAAGGTTAGTACCTACAAATATATACTTCTATCTTATAAAAATGTCTCAAATTAGCAAGGTTATGTGTGGGAAAATTCAATTTTCAAAGTCATTTTTAATTTAAACAAATGGATATTCCGCAAATTTTTTTTTGGAAAATATCTTAAAATAATGTATATTTTTATATTTTCCATAAATTTTTACCCGATGCGGATGAGTACTAACCTGTACGGCACATCAGAAATTTTTCCAGACGGGAGCGGTAACTAATACTAGTAGAAACATAATATTGTTACGAAGTAACTAACATAAGTATTCCGTTGTTCCAGGTTTGCTCCTATTTCAAGGATCCACTTGTCTGCGTCGGTCCAGTAGCTGCGGATCAAGTGAAAAACACCATCGAACACACAGCTGGAGAGAAGAGGTTAACATCTCTGGGTAGCTTTAAAAGACCCATGCACTAAACTAATTTCAAATTGTTGTAAAACAAACACACTCAGTAACGTACTGTTCCAATTGAGAAACGTAGATTTTCTTCCTAACTGGAAACATGCGTTTTGTGTTTCTAGGTTGGATTGAGTTGGATTCTTTCTGAGACATACATATCCTGCTCATTGGTTACATCTTTACGATATATAACTCTCTTAAAACGTAACATGAATGCTAAACGTAGGTATAATAAAAAAAATAGACTCTGTCAATGACAGACTAAAATTTGTCATTGACAGGACTTCGTAGATAAAAAATCTATTGCGGCAGATCAGTCATTAGTTCAGGTCATCGCCTACTTATTGCAATTCTTAACCAAATGCATTCGTGATGCAATGTTTGCATTTAACAATAGAATCTTAACACCTATAAGTAAGATTTGGCTAGATATGTATGTCCCTCTCTTTCTCAATAAATGTGTACGTGTCTAATATATAACAAGTTACTTGGTACGAATTACTGATATCATTACATCTTTTCTCAATTTCCTTGGTTGAGTTTGAGCCCTCCGAAGTAATTCGTATCACGTCCACTAATTGTAAGAGAGTTGGCACAACACGAGTGCTTGGAAAAAGCTTATTAATTGCAAAAGTTAAACTTTTGAACTATTTTGATCTATCGTCAATGTTTGCAGAAAATATTTGATTAAATACAATTGAAAAAACAATGGAACATCATAGAAACTTGATGAAGACTTACAAGAACAACAAGTACTGGTCAAATAAACATTTTGGAAAGTTTACCTTTTTAAAATAGTTGGCCTTTTTTTCTGAACTCCTGCCAGGCTCTCGATAATCTTAGAATAATGGGTTGTTTTATGTATACTTGTTTATTGGCTGAGGTATTTAATATCTAGATTAAGATTCCAATCAAAGTTTTTGGCCTAGGTGAACTGTAGTTTTATAGAAAAATCTCAAACGCATTTAGTTGCGTTTATAAATGTCTACTACCTAATTGTATAGAACGCACAGGTTATATTTTACAGATTTCTCGACTTTTTGACTTCTATCTGTGATGATTTGACGTGAGAGGCGTCCAAAGTCTCTTTTGAAAATTTGTAAATGTGTTAAGGTGCTTTGAGTTCGAAAGTTAGCTGTCTTTTCGAAGCATTAATTTGTCAAAAACATAGTTATAGTATAAACCAATAAGCGCTTACCTCAGGAATATTTGTCTTGTAGAGGTAAAATGAAGAGTTATATTTTTATTGTTCGTCAGAGATAAAAGATTTTGTTTTGTGAGAATATCGCTAAATATTATATTTTTGATACATTAATAAATATACAGATTGGGCAAGCTAGTTTTTGAATAACATATTGACATTTATTTATCGGATTCACTGTGTTCAGAAGAGCCTTTGGAAATTTAGATTAGGGTGCAAGTATATTAAAGATGATAAGAGATTGATACATATCATACTATACATATCATATTAACTATATCGATGTTATTCTACATTATAAAATTAATATTTAATAAATGTCTACCAGCAATTACGAGCATTATTTTTCCTGTCAATCATTACATCATTATCAGAAGCTTATCATTAGCAGAAAAACTACAAAGTATTAGGTCAGAAAGATCATGCAACGACGCTATATTTATAATAAGGCAAGTTCAAGAGAAATCATCAGAATACAACAAATTGGCATAGTTACTCTCCGTTGACCTTAAGAAGATATTTGTCAGGGTCAAATTAAAGAACTTTATCCATTTATTGGATACCATATATATTCCATTTATTGTACGCAAGAGAGGTATTCTTCTTCTTCTTGCAGTACCGTCTTCTATCGGAGGTTGGCTACAATAACAGCAATCTTAACTTTGTTGGCTGCAGCTCTGAACAACTGTATTGAACTGCACTCATACCACTCCCTTAAATTTCGCAACCAGGAAATCCTCCTACGTCCCACATTTCTTTTTCCCGAGATTTTTCCTTGGATTATGAGTCTTAGCAGAGAGTACTTTTCTCCTCTCATTATGTGGCCTAGATATTCCAGTTATTTCGTTTGTATTGGTTTTTATGACTTCGCATTCCTTCCCCATCTTCAGCAAAATATCTTGATTTGTTACTCTTTCTGTCCATGGTATATTCCACATTTTCCTGTAGCACCACATCTCGAATGCCTCAATGTTTTTGATGTTTATCTTTTTCAGTGTCCAAGCTTCCATGCCGTACAGCAGAATGGAGAAAACACAGCACCTTAACATTCTCGTTCTTAAGTTTATATTAATGTCCCGGCTGCATAGGAACTTTTTCATTTTGACAAACGATTGTCTCGCTATCTCTATTCGCCTCTTAATTTCTCTTGTCTGGTCATTAGCACCAGTGAACCAAACATGAGGTACCTCTAGGAATAATTAAAAAGATTGAAAATATCTATCAAAACAATACTATTAAAGTAAATGTAGAGTAAGAACTAACTGATTTAATTGAAGCTGGCAGTGGGATAAGACAGGCAAATTCCCTGAGTCCTCTTTTATTCAACCTGATCATGGATGTAATTATAAAAATAGTAAGAAATAAAAAAGGATACCAAATTATACAAAAACAACTTAAAATAATCTGCTATGCAGATTCTCTCAAAATGAGGAAGATTATTTACAAATAGGCCAGAAAATGAAGCTGAAAAAATGGTAAAACCTCGCAATCTTTTGGTATAGCATCGATTTGTACAAAAGTTTGGGATTAGACTCATTTCACCCTCTAGTTAATTTTCTATATTTAGCCGTTGTACGCTATTGGTTTTTTAAGGGTGAAAACTACCCCAAATTGTAAAAAATTATAAAATAATATTTTAAATTTTAATATGGTCAATATTTGGTTTTCATTAGTTAAATAATGATTGTTTTATGCTTTAGAATATAATATCATAATATTTAAACCCTTAAAACCACCCTTGTTGGAGCTATATAAAGAATTTATTTATCCTAAAAGAATAATTTCGGCTTGCATCGATTTGCATAAAAATTTGACATTAGGATCATCTTTCTCTGTACTTCATATTATATATCGCGCTCAGGAGCGTTATTATTTTTAGGGATGCAAACTACCCCATATTGTCAAAAATTATATAAAAACATTCTAAACCTTAATATGGGTAAAATTTGGTTTTGATTGGTCAAATAATGATTGTTTTATGCTTCAGGGTATAATATAATATTTCAACGCTTAAAATCCACCCTTAATAACATTGCAATTTTTATAAGTAATTTAATAGATCTATACAGAAATAAACGTAGAATTACGTACAAAAACATTTTTTAACACAAAAATACAAATTTACAAATACAAATAGTTTTTCAGTCATCTTCATCGAAATCGATATCATCTTCGTGTTCTTTCAAAATTTTCGGGCTATTCAAATTTTTTGGAAAAAAAATTCGTTTTTTGAGCATACCAGTTCCTTCATTTTTGGTGATAAAAAGTTTTTTCAAAAATGATTTTGTAGGATCTTTTGGCGAGCTATAAATAGACCAGGGCGCATTGTAAAAATATTAGTACATTTGGACGTTGAGAGGTGACTCAAATTTTTTTGCAGAAATTGCTTCAAAATAAATCAAATAATAATATTTGAGTTATCCTCCTTCTCAAAAAGGGCCGGAACATTGTTTAAATAATCAAAATGTCAAAAAATTAAGGAAAAATTCGATTTTTTTCTTGGTTTTTTGATTATAACTTTAAAAGTATTCATTTCAGAGAAAAGTTGTACTGACATAAAAGTAGCGTAATTAAATTTCCTATAATACAGAATTGGTTAAAAATTTAAAAAATAGTCACCCTTGTTGCAAAATAGCAATAATTGTGAAAAAAACATACAAAAACAAGTATAGGCATTTTACGTTTTCAAGCATTTATGCTACACTTAGGACCTTCATATTTCACTCTGAAAAACTTTATGATACAGTAAAATAACACTGTAAATTTCATTAAGATCGGTTCAATAGATTTGGCAAAATAAATTTTGCAATCCAGCTTTCGTAAAAAAAATTTATTTTTTCAAAATGTTACAGGACTGAAAATAAAGCAGATAGCAAGTTGAAAATTTTTTTGCATATAGAACTGTACTGTACCTTTCATTTGCAATTTTGAAAAATTAAAATCGATTAACACCACGGCGTCAGGAATTCTTTTAAATAAACATTAATTATTGGTGCTACGCGCAGGACAGCGGATAGTTTGCTCTGATTGGGCATTCCAATGACCTTTGATAATGATTGATACATTTTAATTTATATCACATTTCGATATAAATAAATAAATTTGTTTATTGCAAAATAAAAACACATACTCTCTCCTTTGAAATAACACTTTTATTAGCAAAAACTTTCTGTGTTCATATATTTTAACTTAAATAATAAAAGTTTATTATTTTTAAACATATGCAATTGTTTAAACAATATTTCACAAACAATAATAAAATTAGTTTGATTTTTGTGGAATTAAAATATTAAAATACAACAAAATATAGAGTAAGAAAATAATATATTAGATAAAGATTGGAAGAAATTTTGGTGGAAATCAACTTGTGTGAATAGAACACCGCTGTCCTGCGCGCAGCACCAAAAATTATTGTTTATTTCAAAAAATTTCTGACGCCGTGGTAATTAATCGATTTTAATTTTGAAAATTGCAAATTAAAGCTACAGTACACTTATATAATCAAAAAAAAATTCAACTTGCTATCTGCTTTATTTTCAGTCCTGTAACATTTTGAAAAAATTAATTTTGTTTGCAAAAGCTGGATTGCAAAATTTATTTTGCCAAATCTATTGAACCGATCTTAATGATATTTACAGTATTATATTACTGTATTATAAAGTTTTTCTGGGTGAAATATGAAGGTCCTAAGTGTAGCATAAATGGTTGAAAAACGTAAAATGCGAATACTTGTTTTTGTATGGTTTTTTCGCAATTATTGCTATTTTGCAACTAGGGTGACTATTTTTAAAATTTTTAACCAATTCTATATTGTAGGAAATTTAATTACGCAACTTTTATGTCAGTACAACTTTTCTCGGAAATGAATACTTTTAAAGTTATAATCAAAAACGAAGAAAAAATTCGAATTTTTCCTTCAATTTTTGACATTTTGATTATTTAAACAAGGTTCCGGACCTTTTTGAGAAGGAGGATAATTAAATTATTATTATTTGATTTATTTTCAAGCAATCTCTGCAAAAAAATTTGAGTCACCTCTCAACGTCCATCTCAAAACAGATGCGCCCTGGACTAAAAATACCGTAAGAACCCTTAGTTTTTAAGTGGGGTGAGTTTAAAGGCTCGAATAAGGGGGTTTTTACTCGTAAATAAAGATTTTAAACAGCTATACCTCGCTAAATATCCACTATAGAGAAAACATATATGTACAGAGAAATTTTAGTTATTAAAAAGGCTACAATTTACTAATCTATAATTTTTTTCGTATCTACAGTATTTTCGGAGATATTTTGAAGAAAAGGGTGAAAAATATAAAATTGCAAAAAATCAATTTAATTTTAAACTCAAATTTTTCTAAAATGGGGCCTTTTACATATGTCAAAATTCTTGGATGTATTGACAATATACATATAAAAATAATTGCAAAAGGGTGATTTTTTTGTAAAAAAAATTAGGTACCGACGTTATTTTGACCATAAGTCGCTTAATATTTATGCTAGTAACTTTATTTCTTTTTTTTATACGTCTAGTTGTATACTTGAAAAAATATTGTGTAAGTTTTCCTCAAAAAATGCAAATTTTTCCCGTTATTTGGCTTTCAATATTTTAAATTATGCATTTGACAAAAAAAACTAACTTTTAACATGCCATATCTCGGTTTGTGTTAGTGGTAGAAAAATTATAAAAAAGAATTGTGTTTTTGTTTCTAAAAGATACAGTTTTGATATGTACAGTTTTTTTGATTACCTCATATTAATATTTCAATCAACGGTTTTACGTAGAGATCGTAAAGAACATTTTTTTCTTAAAATTACTTTTTCCATCGATTTTCATGGCTAAAATGTAACGAACAATTCCCACCCCCGAGATGGGATGGCAACCACCCCCAAGGTTTTAGCGTACAGAGGCATGATATAGAAAATGATCCTTGGGTTATTCCCTACCTTCTGTAGAAATTTTAAGTAAATCCATGCTGGACGAAAAAATTTCGAGCCAAAATGGCTTCATTTCTTGGCCTATCATAACATACACGCCTTGGCGTCAGACCAATAATAACATACACGAGAGAAACGACTTGACACTGAAACGACAAGAATAATCTTAAAAACGGCAGAGATGACGACCCTTCGAAAAATCTATGGTAGGGCACTATGGGTAGAGATGCATCAAGTCAAACTAGTTTGATTTTATTCAACAAACTTGACTTGACTTGAAAACCAAACTTTTTTTGTAAAAAAGTTTGACTTGACTTGATTTCGATATCTTTAGGTTTGACTTGAAATCAAACTTCTTCAAACAGTTTGAAGTTTGAATATCATAATATGGCGCAACGTGTTTATTTCCAATTCCAATTGAGAGCGTACCGACTTTTGTTTTGACTTATTTGGATAGGTCTGAATGTCTGAATCTGTACTCTGTTATTCCGCAAATTAGTTTATAGTTCATATTAAAAAGTTTATGCCTGCCTTGTTTATTACGTTCGTTTTGTAGTGTGTGCTTTGTGAAATAATATCTAAACCTGAATATTTTTTGGCTCAGAATAAGTAAGTTTTAATCTAGTAACACTCAAATAAAAATACAGGGTGTCCCGGAAAATAGTGCGTTCCTTTAAGGTATGGATAGAATACACAATTTAGAACAAAAAAGTCCTATACCATTTTTTTCTAAAGTTACCCGTTTCCAAAAAAAAGATTACATTGGTTTCCATATACCTGAATTTTAATCTTCAGAAAATGAAATAATCTGGCAACATGTTACGCACTGGTGAATAAGAACTCGTTTGTGTCTTACAGTATTTAAAATAATCTAACCTAATACTTACTACTTTTGTTTACTATAATTTTTTTTTTAAATGTAGTTGAAATATGGCATAATTTTAAACGAATTATACTTACATAATATTTTAACATGAAAACACATTTTAACTGAACCACCACTTTTGCAAACACATGAATTCATAGAGGAACATGCACTCACACTCATACGACGTGAAATTCCAGCAAAACATTTTGAAAGAATTTTAGTAGATATTATGCCTCTCCATTTATTGATCTGCCATAAATAAACAACATAACATCATAATATTACTCATGAACACACGACTCAAAAACATTTTCGGCGTTGACACTAAACAGGATTCTTCCAAATTATCTGTTTACTAAACATGGGACTATAGTCCTGTCGCCAGGGGGGGTACAACGGCCTCGTTAATTCAGATGGACTTACCCAAGTTTTTTTTTATGTATTTTGACCCGTAGAAAACGAATTTTTTGGGTAACAGTTGATCCGGATGTCGATAAGATTGTTATAGACCAAGAACTTGAGGAATCAAATAACAGCGATTTTTGGCAAAACAAAACAATATTTTGTATTTTTTGGGTCATTTTAAGCAAAAAATATTTCTACAAGTTTTTTAGTAGGATGCAGAGTTTTCGAGATAAACGCGGTTGAACTTTCAAAAAATCGAAAAACTGCAATTTTTAAACCCGAATAACTTTTGATTAAAAAATAAAATAGCAATTCTGCTAAGCGCCTTTGAAAGTTCAAGTCAAATTATGTCGGTTTTGATTATTTGCATTGCTAAAAATTTATTGTGTTATTGTTAAACAAAGCTACAAACAACTAGTGCGTGAGTGATGTTTCTATGATTTCTCATATAAAATCGAACGAGTAGGTAGAATAGGTACTAGTGCAATCAAGACTATTTCTACGTTACATGCGTTAAAACGCATGTAAAAGCACGGGAAACCCTACGTGTTTATAGCTTTGTTAAACAATAAAAAAATAAATTTTTACCAATGCAAATAATCAAAACCGATATAATTTGACTTAAACTTTCAAATGCGGTAAGCAGACTTGCTATTTTATTTTTTAATCAAAAGTTATTCGGGTTCAAAAATTGCAGTTTTTCGATTTTTTTAAAGTTCAACCGCGTTTATCTCGAAAACTGTGCATCCTACGAAAAAACTTGTAGAAATATTTTTTACTTAAAATGGCCCAAAAAATACAAAATATTGTTTTGTTTTGCCAAAAATCGCTGTTATTTGATTCCTCAAGTTCTTGGTCTATAACAATCTTATCGACATCCGGATCAACTGTTACCCAAAAAATTCGTGTTCTACGGGTCAAAATACATAAAAAAACCTTGAGTAAGTCCATCTGAATTAACGAGGCCGTTGTACCCCCCCTGGCGACAGGACTACTATTTACGTTTAGATTCTTGTACTTCACAGAGTTGCCAGATTTGAATTTGCGTTCCAAAATGTTTTATAGTTTTTTGGTCAAACGGTTGAATTTAGAAAAAAATGTTATAAGAGTTTTTTGTTCTACATGGTGCCTTCTACCTATACCTTTAAGGAACGCACTATTTTCCGGGACACCCTGTATAAATAAGTGGTAAGTATGGATAAAACGAAACTTGCTGGCAAGCAATTCTAAGCATACAGGAATCATTTTCAACAAATTTACGACCCTCTTTTGATTTAAATATCTGGTGGCTTTCTGTATCAAGTTCAGGACCGCCGCTAAAATGTTGGTCGCCCGTGTGCAACTTAATATTTGCCGCCCCCTTTCAACATTTTGATCGTTTTAACATAAGTACTAGTATTTAAAGACATGTGCAGGAGACCGTAACGCGTATATGAATAATAATTGCTCTAATCTTGACGTTACTTTTAGACCTTGATACCGCGTACCAAAAGAAAGTTATTATTATTAGTTTTAATTGTGGAACAGGTTTAAAATTTGGAACGTCAGACTACGAAAACGTTCCATGTATTTTGTCGGACATAACTTCCAATGATTTGCTACCAGTTCATTAAACTCTTATGCAAAAATCAGACTGGTGTGTATTACCAACTGGGCATTTTAATGACTGGAACACGAAGAACATGTTTAAGGACAGGAATCATGTTGGTTAGTAATAGGAGTCTGATTTTTGCATGAGAGTTTAATGAAAGGGTAACAAATAAATTTGATGTTCTGTCCGACAAAATACATGGGAAGTTTTCGTAATCTGACGTTCCAACTTTTTAAACTGTTCCACAATTAAATCTTCTCCTGATCCAGTGTTCCCATACATCAAAGTTTGCCCGACTAGACACCGTTAAACTATTAACAAATTTTCAGCTTGCTATTAATCAACTTTTTTTTTGGTACGCGGGATCCAGGCCTATTTGAAATACAGTAGTGTGCAAAAGAAACGATCACACTACTATAATTATATTACAAACAAAATCGTTTATCAAAAGCGTCTCTGAAATCAGCAAATTCTCAACTTGACTGAACTGTAACCCATCTATTACCATACATTATAAGCATAAAGGAACAATATTATAGCTCGAGCAATCAAAATGATTTTTTTAAATCATCGAGTAATAAACAAGACTATTTTATTACTCAATGAGAGCAACTTACCAAGACCAAGCACTTACCTAAATTCTCGGAAAGTATGCTATTGTCGTATCGTACTCTTAAAAATGTTCAGAATTTGAAAAAATCGCATGGCATATGGCATATGGACCAAGTATGTAGATAAAAATAAGGTCCGAAAGCCGCCAGCCCTTTGAATTAAAAAGTATTCCCGGAACTACTTTATGACTACAACTACAGCTGCAAAAGGGCAGTTCATAATAAATAACATGCTCTGGCATTTTTGTTTAGATTGTTTGGAATAGGTATTAGAGTTTATAGAAATATCATTACTATTTTTAATTTTTTGAATTTATTTTCGTTGTAAAAAAAGTATTATCATCAGTGGTACTTTTATATGGCACTCATTGTATTTAGGGGAGTGCAATTAGAACGAAAACATGCATTATTTCGGAAAAATTCAAACAAGCTTATATTTTTCTAAAACTTTTTTTGTTAGTTTATATACATGTTAAAGTAAAAAGTTCTACTCGCGGATTTGGCAGCTAATTGTTTATTAATTGTTTAAACAATATCAATTGTTTTGTATTAATAATTTCAAAAATATCGTTAAATTCATCATGTTACTTTGATCAAATATGTTTCTATTTTGTTTTTGATTACACTGAATCCGAATATGGCATTGCAATTTGAAAATTCTTATACAGAAGCTCTTATACAGTATGTCTGCGTAGTTAGGAACCACATGGAAAACTTTTTTATTATCAATTTTACGAAAAAAATTTATTCTTTATAAAAGGCTCTGGATAGTCAAAAATCTAAAACTCAACCATCAGATATCAAATTTTATCAATTTTATAGTTATGTCAAAAATATGAATTTCGTTAAAGAGTAAAGTAAAGTACCTTTACATTTCAGAATATCAAAAAATGCTATTATGAAAAGTTGTTTGAAATTAAAAACTAATTACCTACATTATTCTAATCGAAAAATTTTTTAAAATTTTTTCTCAAATTACGGATAGGTACTCATCATCATTTTATTACATTTATGATAACTATTTTATTATCACTTTTACGAAAAAAAGTTATTCTTCATAAAATGCTCTCCCTGGTCTAAAATCTAAGACACAACCATCAGATATTAAGCTTTTTTAATTTTATACGAGGTATGTAAAAAATATGAATTTTTCTTAAGAGTTAAGTGCCTTTATTATTCAAAATATTTTAATTACAAGGATGTAATTGAACACTAAAACAAATTTTTTTAATTCCAAACAACTTTTTTTAATAAAAATTTTCGATATTGTGAAATTTAACGATACTTTACTCTTGAGTGAAATTCATATTATTTGACATACCTCGTATAAAATTCAATAAATTTGATATTTGATGATGGCATCTTAGATTATATACGATGCAGAGTATTTTATAAAGAATAACTTTTTTTCGTAAAACTGATAATTGTTTGCTGAACATTTATTATTGTTGAAGTTTATTATAAAATGTATTTTAGGTAAGTTTTACAGAAAAAAGTTTTGATCACTTTATATAAACATTTTTTTAGCTGGTAATTTTCGGTTTTTGTATTACATTTTTGTTATCTTTCTTAATTTTCTCAAAAAGAAATAATCTATTTTATTTCTAAAGTAAAATAATTTCGTGCATTTTAAATATTACATCCTAAGCTGTAAAAAAGCACTTATAAAACTGTAATAGATATGTTTAAACTTGAGTAATACCGTCTTAAAGTGGTGGTAATTCTATAAAACTACGAAGATGTCAATAGTTACATTTTTTAAGACGGCATATCATTTGAATTAAATTTTTGAGATTTTTTTTAAATAAATCATCATTTAGTACAAATTCTTGAAAGGTAAGTCGTGCAAAATTGAGGGTTTGATAACAAAAATAGTATTAGTTACACATTTTTAAATCTTTTTTAAACAAATTTCATGTAAGGCTCATTTTCCGCCCACACCGTACTTATGCCCATACATTTTATTTCTTTTTATTATAACCATAAGATAGCTTCATTATTCTTCTTTTAGGTTCAATTTGTAAAATTTCATTTGATCCATTAGTTAAAGAATTACATTAAAATAACTCAACCGTGCACTTCGCCGTACGCTAGTTTACAGTGCGCCAATGTTTGTGAGAAGGGTGACTTTAGCGTTATAAATAAAAAATTATAGAAGATACAGATTTAATTTTAGAAAATTCTTTATATAAGGTTTTTTTGTAAAATTTTCTGAATTTTTCAATGGTCAGGTCAGTTTTGTTCTAAAATTTATATTTTCGGACTTATTTAAAAAAACATCAAACTTCGTAGTTCATTTGTTTAATAAAAAATGAAGCATCCACTTCTCGAGTAGAACTTTTTGATATGTTGTTTATTAAACATGTCTTAATGAAATTACAGAAAGTTCTATTTTGTTTGATTTTTTCCAAAGTGAAAATTTATATGCACTCCCCTAATTATTAATTTTCTTATCTTAATTGGCAACTAACGTCTATCTCGACAAATAAGTATATCTACTAAATAAATTATTTTTCAAACTCTTTCAAACTAGTTTGACAAACAGTTTGAATTTTCAAACCTGTACCATTGATCAGTTTGACTTGACTTGAATTATTTATCAGAAGGATTGACTTGAGTTTGACTTGAAATTAAGTCAAACTCAAGTCAAGTTCAAACATTCAAGTCAAACTTATGCAACTCTAACTATGGGACAAACCTAGAAGTACAGATATAATATAATGGAGATGCAAGGTGGAGAACATTAAAACTGGATAAAAAACATAAGAGTAGAATGGAACGACCACATAAGCCAAATGACAATAAATAGATGTAAGGACGGTGAGGGACGGTTCCCCAATAGAAATACCATCACGAAGAAGATGCAACGACAACTTACTGGAGACAAAACAGACAGAATCATATCTACACAAACAGAAGAAGATTTTTCCTTAACTACTTAACTATGAACAATCTACATGTGCGTGCTTAGAAATCAGTAATTACCATGTAAACTTTTGACTTTAATTGTATATTTATTCAGAAACTATTAATTAAAAAGAGAAATATATTATTTGAAAGGCACTTTAATATTTTTTAAATGAATTTAGAATGATCCAATGTATTTTTTCCTATTTATGAATTAGGAAACTAAGGCATCATATTTCTCAGGGATTTCTTTTTGTCATGTTTGAAGAACAAGAACTCC
The DNA here is from genome assembly GCF_917563875.1 of Diabrotica virgifera virgifera. NCBI lineage: Eukaryota > Metazoa > Arthropoda > Insecta > Coleoptera > Chrysomelidae > Diabrotica > Diabrotica virgifera. Next base: position 159,432,979 of record NC_065448.1, on the reverse strand, counting down.
GAGTTCCGGGCAGATCCTAAATAGCTAATGAGTTAGAAGAATCTCGCGGTTTCAACTTGATAAGGAATACAAAATTTCGACGTAGAATGTGAGATGCATATAACAAAAATAACGTGATGCCCAATTTTATTAAAACTCACTTTCTCCATGTTCTCACACAATACAAAAATTACCGTCTCATATACACGGACGCTTTTAAGACCATATATGGAGTAGGAGCATGCTTTTTGACATCACATGAACATTTCATATATACACACACCGGAAAAATTAGCCGAACACCTTAAAAATGGGACATGTTTGATGTCTCGAATTTCCTAAACCAGTGGTCCTATTTGAGTAATTCTTTTAGTATATTATAGCATTATTATTTAAGAATATCGTTGTGATAATATTGTTGCTATACAGGTAAATATCACTTTATACCGGGTGTACAAATCATACAGTGTTTTTTTCTTAAAGTTTGGAACACCCTGTGGAATATTCTAGCATATGTAAAATATTAAAATTAAAACTAGATTGTAGAGTTAGGTTTTCTTAACATTTTTCTTTTTAATTCGTTTAATTATGTGAGATAATAAAAAAGTTATATGCGTTAACAACTATCCATGTTTTTCATCAATAAATCCTCATAGTAGGGGAGGAAAGTATGCTAAATTTACAGTTACTCGAGCGTTATGGGGACCTATTGGATTGTGAAGAGTATGTGCTAAAACCAGAAAAAGGTTAAGTTTAGTTTTCCGTATAGTGGGGGGCTTTTCATTTTTTAGTTTAATTTTCCATTTGAAACAATCTTTTTTTCCGATTATATCGCGATCTATCCATAATTCGAAAAAATGTGTCGAATAAAAGTTGCTTATTTTTAAGTAAAGAATCCAAATCTGCAATAAAAATTGGGGGATCCTATTTAAGATTTTAAATTAAATCCCCCCCCCCCACCTCCGTGGGGGCTCTTGGTGCCATTCGATGGGAGTCGGGATTCGAGATGGGAGTCGGGATTCGAGATGGGATTCGGGAGTAGTAGTTGAGACACGATCGAAGCAACATCGAATCTCTTTAATAACCGAATCAACCGAATCAACGTATTAATATTTTATATTTGTTGTGATTTCTTTTTACTAGTCTAAAAAGTGATTTGCAATTAGTGTTTTGGAACAGGTATATTAGAATTTTTTAATGGCTTGCTAATTACAAGAATTCATAAAGTAAGGTAACACATTCCAGTCTGTTTTTTTTTTCTTGTTCTTTTTAAAGTATTTGGAGGAACATAAGCGTATCGTTAGCTGTATTTTCGGAAATATGCCGTCAAATTTAATATGTTCTTGCTGCAGCAAATCATACAAACCAAATTTAATGTTAAAATGCTCTGTGTGTACTAAAGTATTTAGACATACTTGTGTTAACATTAGTGCAAATGAGCTTGAACTGATTAATGATGAAGAGAAGGGATGTGACTGGTCTTGCATAAATTGTAGACAAATTGGTAATCAGATTAAGGACTTAAAATCATTAATTCTCTCACTTCAGGCTGAAATACAAGCCCTAAAAAATGATAACCAGATTTTGAAATCTTCTTCGAACCCACTAGAAATGGAAGAAATAATACAAGAAATCAACGAACGAAATAAAAGAAAACGAAATGTTATTTTCTTTGGTGTGCCGGAACAGGATCAACAACTATCTGAGGATCATCGTAAGAATAGCGATAAGTCTGAAGTTCAAAAAATAATCTCGAGCGTAAGTCCTAATGTGAATACTGCCAACATTAAGCTCTTCAGACTTGGGCAAGTTAACCAAGGGCGAATTCGACCAATTAAGGTCATATTAGATGATGAAAATGATGTATTTGCTTTAATACGGCAAGCTAAATTTCTAAGAAATGGGAACTACAAAAATGTGTCAATGTCATTTGATCGAACTAGAAATCAAATTAATTATTACAACAATATAAAGGTTGAACTAAACAACATGAATGCGAGTGGAAATGGATCTTTCAAAATCAAGTATATGAATGGTATACCCAAGGTAGTGCCTTTAAACCAAATAGAGCCCGACAGTGTTGTAGGATGTGAACTTATATGTTATTACCAAAATGTACGTGGTCTTAACTCTAAAGTATCAGAGTTTTATACTAGTGTAAGTGAGGGTGAATATGACATTATTGCTTTAAGTGAGACCTGGTTGAACAAGGATGTGTTCAGTCTAGAGTTGTTTCCTGATCAATACGATGTGTATAGAAAGGATCGAAAATTTGATGTTGTAGATAAAACCACTGGGGGAGGCGTCTTATTAGCGCTGAAGACGGAGATTAAATCGTCTGTTATCGATGTATCCACATACGATCTACAGTTTCCCCTAATCGATATGTTAGCTGTAAAATGTTGTGTTGGTTATAGAAAATTTTATGTTTTAGTTCTTTATATTATTGATAAGTTAAGTTCTGAAGACTTCGAATACTTTTTTGAATGTTTAGAACAACTGGATATATTTAATGAAACCATTGTTATATTAGGTGACTTCAATGTACCCAAGTTTGTAGATCAAAGCAGATTAGATATAAAAACATCAACTGTATTAGATTTTTTAAGTTTATTTAATTTAGTTCAATACAATGATGTGCCTAATAACTTAGGTCGTTTGTTGGATTTAGTAATGTCATCAGAGAAATGTGATATTATTCATGATGATTCTTCACTGGTTAAAGAAGATGCTCATCATCCTGCACTTATGATAAGGATTAATAATTTGGGAAAAAAGGAAATTAGGTTTTTACCAAATTCTAATTCGAAAATGTATAATTTTCGGAAAGCAAATTTCACTTCTCTGTATTCTGAACTATTACAAACTAATTGGGACTTTTTAGATAATTACGATGATGTAAATATAGCATTAAAGCAATTTTATAATATATTGTATACAATAGTTGATAGATATGTTCCGGTATACAAAGATTATAAACATAAGTATCCAAATTGGTATCACTCAGATATTATTAAAAATATTAAACTCAAAGCCAAAAACCGTCAAAAGTATAGAAAAACAGGAAACGAAATATATCACATAGAATTTAAAAGATTGCGCAAAGTTATTAAACAGCAAATTAAAACTGCATATAACAATTACATTGAAAACATTCAAGACAGTATTACCATTGAAACAAAATCATTTTGGTCTTATGGACATACTAAAAATAAGTCATCGCGAATTCCAGGTGAAATGTGCTATGAGGGAAATACTTTTGATAATCCCCAGGATATTGTCAACGCTTTTAAAACATTTTTTGAAAAAGTATATGTATCTACTGACAATAATGAACCAGAGGACATCAGCGTTCAGGGTTTTAATTTACCAACCATTAATTTTTTGAAATTTGAAGAAAATGAAATTCTGGAAGCTTTTAAAAGATTAAAAAATAAAATGACGACTGGTCCAGATAATATTCCAGCATTTCTAGTTAAAGATTGTACACGAATATTTGTCAAACCGCTTCAAAAACTGTTTAACTTGTCTTTGGAAACTGGAAAATATCCTGAAATATGGAAAGAGTCAAAAGTATGTCCTATATTTAAAAATGGAGTTAAATCTGATATATCTAATTACAGACCTGCCTCTCTGTTGTGTAACTTCTCAAAGATTTTCGAGATTGTTCTGTATAATCGTATATATCCGTGTGTTCGCGGCTATATTGCACCTTTTCAACACGGATTCATAGATAAACGATCTACCGTCACAAACCTGGTAGTGATGACACAATTTATTTCTGAAGTATTAGATGAACAAGGACAAATTGATGTCGTATATACAGATTTCTCGAAGGCATTTGATAAGGTGGTTCATCCGTATTTATTATCCAAGTTATCAAATTTAGGATTTTCTGTTAATTTAATTAAATTCTTTGGTAGTTATTTAATAGGAAGGAGACAGTATGTATTCTATAATGGCTTTAAGTCAGATTTAATTCTGTCTAAGTCTGGTGTTCCGCAAGGCTCCAATCTAGGACCGTTATTATTTTTACTTTATATTAATGATTTGTTTCAAGAAATTAACTGTAAAAAATTGTGTTTTGCGGACGACTTGAAAATTTTCTGTAAGATCGACACTATTGGCGATTGTTTAGAATTTCAGCGTAACTTAACTGCTATTGATACATGGTGTACTAATAACAAACTACTATTAAATTCTGCAAAATGTAAAGTAGTGAGTTTTTGCAGGAAATTGACGACAGTTAACTTTAACTATATAATTCAGAACTCTGTTTTGGAAAAATGTAATAGCCTCAAAGACTTAGGTGTCATTTTTGACTGCAAGTTAACTTTCAATTTGCATATTGAACAAAAAGTTTCTGAAGCTATGAGAATGTACGGTTTCATTATTAGGAATTGCAGAAACTTCACCAACATAACACCAATAAAATTATTATACTATTCTCTAGTACGTCCAAAATTAGAATATTGCAGTTTAGTTTGGTATCCTATATATAATTGTTATACAAAAGATATTGAAAAAGTACAGAGAAAACTTATAAAATATCTGATATTTAAAATTGATGGAATCTATCCTAACCGTGGATGTGATAATAATACATTATGTTGTAGAGTTGACATGGTTAGTTTAGAATTAAGGAGAGAAATTAGTTCATTAACATTTTTGTATAAATTATTACATAACAGTATTGACTGTAGTGATTCATTAGCACAAATTAATTTCAACGTTCCTCGAGTTAGATCTAGATCAAACGTTTTATTTAAGTGTCCAAGAGCAAGAACAAATATATTAGTTAAATCGCCTCTTTTTGTCATGTGTAAGAATTATAATAGTATTTGCAATCATTGTGATATTTTTTCGTGCTCACTTAATGATTTGTTAAAAATGGCTTCTCTTTACTTAGATTAGGTCTCTACTATTACTTTGTAGATGTTATACTAATGAATTATGTGATTTTTTTTTCTGTATTTGTCCTATAAATGGAAAACTGTTGGGCAATAAAGCTATTATTATTATTATCCAGATTTAGCCATACGGCTCACACTCCCTCTGAGGGGAAAATTGACTCATCCCAGATACCTACGGTATCAAAAGGATTGAGCTCTGGTGGGACTCTTTCCGTGTTATCGAGCCCTAGGTGACTTGGAATGTAGGTGTATCTCCCAAAAATTTTCTTACACTTCTGGCCGTCGCAAGTAGTACAGCTTTCTGCATGGTCTTATAAATATGTTCATTGAGACCCAGCTTTTTTATGCTTTCGATGAGGGTCTTCGGAATGACTCCAGTAGTAGACATAACAATAGGTATCGTCTGGGTACTTTGCATTCTCCATTGTCTCCGTATTTGAATTTCCAGATCTCTATACTTGGCGATCTTTTCAGTAAATTTACTACGTAGATTATTGTTGTTAGGTATCGCCACATCAATTAGTGTTGTTTGTCTTGTTAATTTATTAACTAGTACGAGATCTGGTCTATTATGTGCCACTGTTTGATCTGTGAGCACAGTGCGGTCCCAGTATAGCTTGTAGTTGCCATCCTCAAGCATACTCTCAGGGACGTATTGATAATACGGGAGATGCTCTGTTTGGAGAAGTCCCAGCTTGATAGCTATCTCTTGATGAAGGATTTTTCCCACTGCGTCATGCCGTTCCTTGTATTCAGTTGCAGCAAATGCCTGGCAGCCCCCTGTAAGATGTTGGATGGTTTCTTGGGCTTGACATCCATATCGGCATCTGTCGTTTTGAACCTGAGGGTCTTTGATGATATATTTCAGGTAATTTCTGGTTGGTATAACCTGATCCTGAATGGCCAGTAATGAACCCTCCGTCTCAGGGAACATCTTTCCTGATGTCAACCAGTAGTTCGACGCTATATTGTCGACATAATCTTGGCTGACTTCATTGGGATGTCGCCCGTGCAGAGGTTTACCCATCCAGGCGCGCACTTTTTCGTCCTTAGTAAGGTGGTTTATGCGCATTTCTGGTTCCCTCAGTTTGATCGGTGTTGTGTCATCTACTGCGCAGATAGCGCGATGTAGAGTAGATGTCTCAGCCTGCAACTGAAAATAAGTTCTTAAATTAGCAATTTGTTTATCTAATTGCTCACCTATATCCATAAGTCCTCTTCCTCCTAGATTCCGTGGTAATGTTGTTCTTTCTACTGCACTTTTAGGATGGTGTTTTTGTGCCTTTGTGAGGTGTGTTCGTACTTTTCGCTGAAGAGCTTCTATATCTGTTTTTGTCCACTTTACAATACCAAATGAGTAGCTAAGCGCGGAACATGCGTAGGTGTTTAGTGCCTTAAACAAATTTCTACTGTTAAGGTGTGAGCGAAGCAGCTGTTTTACCCTTCGTATAAACTCAGTAGTTATCTCTGTTTTCATTTGTTTATGGTCAATTTTCCGCGCTTGCTTTACTCCAAGATATTTATACATATCGTTTTCACCCATGGCCTCGATGTTCTGGCCATCTTGCATATCGAATCCTCCGGGCTGTACTTTTCCTCTGACTATATTTAAAATACGACACTTATCTAGTCCGAAGTGCATATTAATATCATTAGAAAAAGTTTCTACAGTTTTTAGCATCTCGTCGAGTTGGTTTCGAGTGGAAGCCATTAATTTCAAATCATCCATGTACAATAAATGATTAAGCTTCACCACCACATTGTTGTTATTTTTGATGCTAAAACCTGCATGTGAGGAGTTCAATAGCTGAGATAGTGGGTTCATAGCTAGACAGAACCACAGAGGACTCAACGAATCTCCTTGAAACAGGCCCCGGCTGATTACGATATTTTCAGTTTCGATGTTACTTTCACCAGGTATTTGAAGGTGAATTCTAGTTTTCCACTCTGTCATTATATGTTGTAAAAAGGTCACTATATTATCATCGACTTTATATATTCTCAATATATCTATAAGCCATTCATGCGGCACTGAATCAAAGGCCTTCTTGTAATCAATAAAAGCAGTAAATAGATTCCTCTTTTTGGAATATGCTTGATTAGAAATGACTGAGTCGATGATAAGTTGTTCTTTGCAACCCATGGAACCCTTAGCGCATCCTTTCTGCTGAGGCTCTATGATATTGTTCAGAGCACAGTGTTGGTATATACGCCGGGCTACACAGGATGTGACCAATTTATACAAAGTTGGAAGGCAAGTAATTGGGCGGTATTTTGCTGGATCTTGGGTGTTATTTTGATCCTTCGGTATTAAATAAGTGGTTCCCTGAGTTAGGAATGATGGTATATCCTGCGGATTAGAAATAACATGATTAATTAGTGTTGATAAGCATTCATGAGCACTCGAGAACTTCTTGAGCCAAAAGTTTTGAACTCCGTCTGGTCCAGGAGATTTCCAGTTATGAAGCTCTTTGATGATATTTGAGACTTCTTCAGTGGTGAAGGGATCGTAGAGAGTAGTAGTGTAGTGTTGGCAGTTCTGTGCCGCATCTTCTATCCATCCAGCATTGTTGTTAAGAGCAGCTGGTGTGGAAAGTTGATTTCCCCAAAACTCATGAATTTCTTCTTGGCTTGGGTAAGACTTATCGAGATTTTCTACGGTGGAATTGAGTTTCCGATAGAACGCCTTCTCAGCAGTCTCAAAAAGGGCATTGTCGGATTTTCGGTTGTTACTCACTTTGTACCTTCTTAGTCGTCCTGAATAAACTGAGAGTCTTTGTTTTAATGTATCCAGGCACTGTTGGGCTGTGTTGTTTTCTGGATCGTATCTTGAGTGTCTTGCAGTATTCCGTATTATTTCTTCAGCTCTCCTGATGACTCTTGTACTTCTTACACCTCATATATATTCTGTGACTTGACCAATATCCCTACGCAGCAATTCAATCTTTCCGAGCAGTCTTTTTTCCCAGGGCGCAATTCTGTTACCAGTCCTTCCGTTGTTAGTACCCCGTCGTGTTCTGATCTTAACGCCCATTACATTAGCAATTGCTGTTGCTGCACAGTAGATTAGCATGTGCAAATATTCTAATGTGTGGGCTTCTACGACATAATTGGGTAGGACTTCAGTGTTCACAATTTGTAACAGCGCCCCTAGTTTCTTACAAGAGTTTATTCGTGGTAGCGGTGGTCTGCTAAGTTGGTTCGTTCCATTAAACTCCTGTACAGCACGTGCCATTTCGCTTACTAGGTTATCATGTAGCTCGTTGTTTTCCTGCTCTGTATTGTCAGGTTGAGTTTCTTGTATGGCAAGCTCAGGAATCTGCTCATGAACTTCATTGGGGACTTGATCTTCAATTAAAACATCGTTATGAATCTCCCGTTCGACTTCGCTTCTGATGATATTGCGTCTAGTCTCTGGGATAAGGTTGTTTCTTATAATTACCCGGTATTGGTCTGATACTCGTTGCTCCGATACTTGAATATCTGGGTACCTCCTGCAAAATTCGGCATACAGCTGTTGTCGGTAGCCGATTGTTTCTTGGCCGAGGTTTGTCACCTTGTAGTAGAAGCGCAAAATGTTTTCATTAATGGACACAGTCCATTTCATGCGCTGCCTCGGCCGTCCCGGTTGAGTGATCGCCGGCTGATGATCCAGCGCAGCACCTTCGGCGGGTGGAGCTCTTGTTGTTGTTTGGCTCGCTTGTGGTTGTGGTTGTGGTTGGGCTGTAGCTGATTGTATGACAGGGGCCCGCCTCCTCAACACCCTGCCACCGACGTCCCGCATGCTGTCACGTCCAGCGCCGGCTCCAGAGGTGCCCTGGCGATCCCCAGGCAGCGATCCTAAACATACATTATTATTCTCCATTCTCATGGGTGTGCATTTTATACCTACTGCCAGGTGTCAGTTTTTGTTCCACGGCAAGTATCCCTGCTACTCTCTGGGTACTGGCGCTACGAATACCCAGAAAGCATCCCCCATTCGCAGGGGGCCGCGCCTGATAGAAGAACTGACAAAAACTCCCACAGGTTATTATTATTATTATTATTATTCGATAGATTTTTCAAAAATATTGAATAGGTACGTGTATTTTGCAGTTTTTCGATCTGATTTGTAAAAAAACATGCAAAAATAAATACTGAATATTACATACTTGATTCAAATGCATGTGAGCTCAGCGTTTGACATTAAAACCCCCCTCGAAGCTAGTTCAGCTGAAATCCACGGGAGGTCGTCATTGTGACATCGCCTTAGTAATTTATTTATTTAATACATCTATTGAATTACTTTATATTAGGCTTGTTTATTAAACTAAGCAGATGATGATGGTAGGGGAGCCCAAGCAGGAATTTTTGCAGTTACTCGAAAGCTTCAGATTATCACATGGGGAGAAACCTTGTACCTTGTAAATGTACCTATACCATATTGGTTCTTAACACCGGGAAATTCATTAAGGGGGACCGAAAAAAAAATCTATTCTTAGAAAAACTCGAAATCGTCATGTTAAGATAAGGTAAGTTAAGTACTTGCAAAATAGTGTATATTTAAAAAATCTGACGATTTGAGCGGGGCGTAAGAAAATGGGTGAGTCACAGTGTCACAAAAAAAAAGCAAATATTTCGCGAAATAAACGTCAGATTGAAAAACTAAAAAATACGTGTTCAATATTTTTCAAGAATCAATCGAATAATACTAAATACCCCACCCCACGGAGAGAGGGGGGTAAATTAAAAATTTTAAATACGATATTTCGCGAAATGAGCATCAGATCGTAAAACTGCAAAATACACGTATTCAATATTTTTCAAAAATCTATCGAATGGCACCAAACACGACCCCCCACAGAGGTGGGGTGGGGGGTTACTTTAAAATCTTAAGTAGGAGCCCCCAATTTTTATTGCAGATTTGGATTCTTGACGTAAAAATAAGCAACTTTTTTTCGCAACATTTTTTCCAATTATGGATAGATGGCGCTATAATCAGACAAAACGATTGGTGGAAATGGAAAATTAAATTAAAATATTGAGAGTCCCACAGTTTATGGAAAACTTAACTTAACTTTTTTTGGTTTTAGCACCCACTCTTCACAATCCAATAGGTCCCCATAACGCTCGAGTAACTACAAATTTAGCATATTTTCCTCCCCTACTATGAGGATTTATTGATGAAAAACATGGATAGATGTTAACGCATATAACTTTTTTATTATCCCACATAATTAAATAAATCAAAAAGAAAAATGTTAAGAAAGCCTAACTCTACAATCGAGTTTTCATTTTAATATTTTACATATGCTAGAATATTCCACAGGGTGTTCCAAACTTTAAGAAAAAAACACAGTAAGATTGGTACACCCGGTATAAAATGATTTTTACCTGTATAGCAACAATATTATCACAACGATATTCTTAAATATTAAGGCTATAACATACTAAAAGAATTACTCAAATCGGACTACTGGTTTAGGAAATTCGAGACATCAAACATGTTCCATTTTTAAGGTGTTCGGCTAATTTTGCCGGTGTGTGTAATAGTGGAGTCAATGAAGGTTTTCACCTCCGATTTCGTTGAACCTCCATCGATTTTCATGAAAATTGGTAAGTATGTAGAGGATATCTCAAGAATCAAAGGTGACATGGTGCCAACTTGCGCTTTTACCCTGAGGGGGATGCCACCCCTTCTCGGGGGTGGAAATTATTTTATTAAAAATAATACCACTAATCGATAGAGGGACAAATTATAAGTAAAATTTGTTATATAAAGTTATTCCAATAAATCAATAGTTTTTGAGTTATTAAAGATCAAAAGTTTTGATTTTTCCTGAAAAAAATCCATGCTTTAAAGCAGTTTTTCATAAATAACTCAAAAACCATAAGTTTCCTTAAAAAAGTTGTTATTACCAAAATCGAAGATAATATAAAAATAAATAAGCTCCTTATTCGAAAAATCCTTTATCACATATACAAAGTGAGTTATATGCAATTGAATGTATATTTTTTTTCCGCGAGTACTCAAATCTTAGTATTCAAGCTTAAATAACAGGAAAACGATGCACTTTGTTAAATATAGATACAAAACGTTTTAATAAAGTACTTAAAGGTAACTATCAAAAGCTATATAAGAAGTCGATAGCATCAAAATTAAGCAAGTTATGATGGAAATAAGAGGACCCTTTCAGAATTTTTAGGGAAGAATGAAAAATGAAACATACGTCATTTCCACAAAAATTAAAATTTATAGTAACCCATTTAAAACTTTATTTATTTTAACATGAGTAATAACTTTCGGCTAATTTTGACCGGTTTAGAATGCATATTTTTGAAAAAAAATACGATTAAAAAAAATTAGAATTTCTCAAATTTTCGTGAATTTCATTTTTTTTTTTTGATAATAACTCCAAAAATACTCGATATACTTAAAAAATGGTGGAGAACAAAATTTTAGTTTTAACTTTATTTAAGCTTTTTCTTTTTTTAATATTTTTTTACGACAAAAAATAACCGAGATAGAAACATTTAAAACCTAAATTTTACTGCGAGAACCATGTAACCGGGGCCATTTCACCTTGTATTTAAAAAAAATAAAGGATTTAGAAAATTATGTTTAATACAGTGTTATAGACCATTTACTTAGCTCTGTAATGGTTTTTAGATAGATCTCATATTTCAAAAATTAACTGAGTTATTTTAAAAAAACCAATAACATTTTCTTTGAAAAAATTTTATAGCGGAGATTTTGTATGTATACAGGTTGTGGGAAGTCTTTTTTTTTTTTTTTTTTTTTTTTTTTTTTTTTTAAAAATGGCTTTGGCAGAGCCAATTAGCCAGACTTGTTTGTGATTGATTGCAGATTCATAGTCATAAATTTCTTATGTGTGTGTTTATGTTTTATTGGCACTGGTTTAAGCAACCAACTGGCCAGTCAATGTGTTTTGAATTCTCTCTTTTACAAAATATATGCTTAGTATCTAAATTTAAAACTATTAGTACTACTGTTTTTTTTACTCTGTTTTTTTTATTTTTTTTATATTTTTTAACATTTTTTTTATTACATTTTTTATTTTTTTTTTTATTTTTTTTTCAGTTTTTTTTTTTTTGTTTTTTTTTTTTTTTTTTTTGTATATTTTTTTATCGCGCTAAGACCTAAACCCGATTCAACCTCGCGGAGGTTTAGATCTTAGTAACTTTTTATTTTATTTAATTATTTTTTTTTTTTTTATTTTTTTTTCTCAGAGCTTTAATTTTAAACAATTAACATGGTTGTACAAAATTTTATAAACATCTAGATTGTTTGATTGTAAAAGGTATATAAGATTAAAAGGAAATTGTACATTAATTTGAACTAGATTGGCAAAAAAGTTTGATATTTCAATAAAATGTAAAGGACATTCTAATAGCATATGTTGTAGATCAGCTAGCTCTCCACATAAACATTCATCATTATCTACAAGTCCTATTTCTCTTTTGTAGACTGGAGTCAGACAGTGATTACTTCTTATTCGACAAATAGTTTTGATAAAGCCTTTGTTGGAAACTTGATTAAACCATGTCTTGATGGGAAGTGTAGGCTGGATTTTTTTGTAATAATTTCCTTTGTCTGAATTATTGTATTGTTCCTGCCATTTCGTCCGTTTGATAGATCTCATAATAGAAATTATGTCTCCCATAGGAAGTTGATAAGTATGCAGAGTGGATTCCTTCGTTGTTGCTTTTTTAGCCAGATCATCTACTATTTCGTTGTTTTTTATACCAATGTGTGCTTTTATCCAACACAATATTATATTTTTGCCCGATTTCAAAGCTTCACTGTTCATTGCTATGATGTTACTGATGATATAATTTTCTGCAAAATTATGTACATTGTATTTCAATGTCTTTACAATGCTTTGGCAGTCTGTAAATATAACATAATTGAGTTCTTTTTGATTAATACATATTTTGTATGCTTCTTTGATTGCAATGAGTTCAGCTGTGAAAATTGTCATTTTATCAGGTAATCTGTTGTTTATTTTTATACTTTTTTGTGGGTAATATATAGCATATCCAACTTTTCCTTCCATTTTTGAACCATCCGTATATAATTTCTGATAACTCCCCCAGTTTTTTTGTACACACTGAAGGTGGTCTATTTTAGTAAGGAAGTCTGTCGCACGAATATTACTTAAATGACAGTTAACTGGAGATAAATAATCTTCATAATTTAGCTTTCGAGACGAGCTTTGTTCAATTTGGTGTATGTCGCCAATGGAATTAGAAACGTTGAGGAAGCTTTCCACAACTAAAAGCAGTTTCTTTTTTTCCCAGTAATAATGAGTTAGGTATGAGGTGGTTAAATGAACAATTTTATTTAATAGCAGTTTATCGTTAACCGCTGTTTTAACTATAAATTTCTCACTTAGGTATTCCCTGCGTAATGAAAGTGGAGGTTCATTAAGCTCACATTCCATGACCAATATAGGTGTGCTACGAAGATAACCAGTGCATAACCTAAGTGCCTTATTTTTGATCCTCTCGATTTTTTGGAGTACAGAGTTTGATGCTGAGCCATAAAAAATAGATCCATAGTCTAAGATTGATCTTATCAAATTTCTGTATAGTAATATTGATATGTTTGGATCAGCTCCCCAGTTACTGACACTTACAGTCTTCATGATATTCATTGCATTTTCCATTCTTCGTAATATGTAATTTGTGTGTTCTTTCCAATTTAATTTGGAGTCTAAAAATACGCCAAGAAATTTTATTGAAGTTTTATAAGGAATACTAGTATTATCAAATTGTAGATGGCTTTGAGGAACATATCGTTTTTTAGTGAAGGTAACAATGGTTGATTTACTCTCTGATATTGTTAAGTTATTATCGGTAGCCCATTTTTTTATAATATTCAATGTCGATTTAAGGTAGTTATTACATCTATCTATTGACTTATTTTCTGCATATATCGCAACATCATCAGCGTACTGTAGGATTTTTATGTGTTGAGGAAGTTTAGTTTCTAAGTCAGCAGTATACAGTATATATAATATAGGACTTAGGATGCTACCCTGAGGTAGTCCCAAAGATGTGTATCGGGAGTTAGATTGATCTCCATTTAATCTAACGTGAACTGCTCGATTAATGTATAAGTTAATGATGTTCCATGTTACTATCTCGGGTATTCCTATTTCCAACATTTTCGCGTATAGTATGTGAAGATTAACGTTGTCGTAAGCCCCTTTTATATCTAAGAACAAAGCACTAACTGCTTTCTTATAAGTAAAGGAACTATAAATGTCTATTAAAAAGTGGCAGAGGCTATCTTGTGTGGATTTACCTTTTCTAAAACCAAACTGACTTCTTGGTAATAGGTCGTTCTTTTCTAGCCAAAATTCCAGACGGTTTTTAATAAGTCTCTCATATGTTTTTAGTATACAGGAAGCCAGACCGATTGGACGGTAAGAATCCCAATTCTTTGATGATTTTCCTGGTTTTAAAACCGGGATAATAGTGTAAACGTGCCAATCGTCAGGAATCTTTATGCGGCGCATCCAAATTTCATTATATATATTTAGTAGTGCAGCCTTACCAATTCTTGAAAGATTTGATAGCATCGAGTAATGGATATTATCGGCACCTGGTGCTGAATTTGAGTTTTTCTTCAACGCAAAGTTTAGTTCAGTGGCAGAAAATGGTTTGACTAGGAAACGGATTGGTTCTGGATAGTCGTACAGAGCATTTAGTTGTAAATCAGGAATTACTAATTCTGCAGACGGCGGTGTGATATTTTGATGGAACTCTTCTATCCACGAAGCTTCCGACAGAATAACAGGGACTTTGTTCTTTGTTTTTCTATTTTTTATTCGGTTAACTTTTGACCATACATCTTTAATAGGGACTGACCTATTTAGGGATCCGACATAATCTCTCCAGCTATTTCTTTTAGTTTGTTTAGTGATCTTCTTGACATGTGCATCATCTTTTTTATACTTAAGTAGGTTTTCATGGTTTGGATTTTCTTTGAATATACAAAAACTTTCCTGTCTTCTTCTGACTGCTTCTTCACATTCTAAATCCCACCAGTATTTTCCTCTGGAAGTCGGTTTTTTTATTTTAAATTTGGGGATGCAGTAGGATGCAGTTGTATTTATATTGTGCAAAATTTGTTCATAAGAATTTATATCTTTAAATTGAGAGAATACATCTTCCGAATACTGTTCATATAATTTCCAGTCGACATTCTTTAAATTCCACTTTTGTGAATATGGATTATATGTATGAGTTGGTTGATCCTCTAACTCTACTCTTATAGGTGTATGGTCTGAACCAAATAGGTCTTGAAGTGTTTTCCAAGTGATCAGGTGGTTTAAGTCAGGAGTACAAATGGTCAGGTCTATTGCCGATTTCGAGAAGTTCCTAAAGAAAGTAGGAGAGCCATCATTTTTGAATATTAAATTATTATCGTCTATACAGTCCATCAAGATTTTACCTTTCATATCTGTTTGGTTGTCTAGGCCCCAGGCAATGTGGTGAGCATTAAGGTCACCTCCTATTATAAATGGTCTTTCTATAGATGTTATGAAATTGTTCCATTGTTGTAACAATAACTTGGTTCCTGGGGGAACATACATAGATATAAATGTGACAGTATATGACTTAAACTTTATTTTTATTGCTACTTTATTGACGTTTATTAAATCTACTTTCATGATGACTTCCTCGTAATATAGGTTTGAATTTATTAAAATTGCTGAGCCACCGCCAACAGTTACTGAAAAGCGGTCGTCTCTGACAATATTGTACCCGTGAAAGTTATAATACTTTTCTGGTTTAAATCTAGTTTCTGACAATAATGCGATATCAACTTTCTGGTCTTCTAATAGGTGGATAAGGTTTTCTCTATTAGAGTTAGCCGATCTACAATTCCATTGACAAATTACCAATCTATTCATTATTATATAAGAGAGAACTTAAAACTGATTGAATTGAATTTACTAGAACTGATTTTTCTGGAATTTCAAAATTTTTGTGATTTATATTAGAGATAATACTTGTAACTATATTTGATATTAATTCTGTTAATTCTTTTGATGGTTCATGTATTTTAGATCCTTGTTCTGGATTAAATGTAGATTGATACGAAGAAGAGGTGATAATACCACCAGGTCTGTTGGACATGGGGTTTAACTTTATTATTTTTTGATGTTCCATTGTTACTTGGTCTGGTGAGGAAGAGATAGGTCGTTTGTATTTTGGTGGTTTTATTATTGTATATCTATTTGAAACTGAAGGTAGAGCGAACTGATTGGAAGATGTTTGAGACGTGGACAATTGAGTAAAGGAATATGAAGAGGATGGTGCATTCATATTTGGAGTTTGATGAGAATTTATTGAGGAATTATTGGCTGCTATAGATGCATAAGTTATCTTAGGAAAGAGTTTAATTGTTTCCTTAAAAGATAAGCTGTTTTCAGACATATAATGTTTTATTTTCTTTTGGCGATCAAATTCTGGGCATATCTCCCATTCATTAGTGAAGTGTTCACCTTCACAGGATAGACATTTTTTGTTAAACGATGATAAAGAACAAGAATCGGAAAGGTGAGATTCATGACACTTAAAACAGCGAGGATTACTTTTACACTGCTTACTCATGTGCCCATACCTATAGCAGTGGTAACAGATAATTACCTTTTGCTGGTATTTTTCAACAGTGTGTAAGACATGATTAATTACTACATACTTTGGTATATTCTGGCATTTAAAAGACACAATAACTGATTTTGTTGGATTAAATATTACTTTGTCATCTGCTACTATTTTTCTTGTTATTCGTTTCACATACTCAACCGAGAATTTGCAATGGTGATCAAATTCCTTTATTCTATTTTTAAGATATTCTTCCGATATATCTGAATCTATATCCCTTACTACACCTAGTTTAAACAATTGAAATTTTGGAATGTATGCGGTCAGATTTTTTTGAATAAGGAATTTGGAAGTAACTAAAGCATTTGCGCTACTATAATTTTTAAATGAGACCCTAACTCGGTTGCGTCCGATTGAGTCAATTTTTTTTATATAATTGTCAATTTCTGGATGTAACGTAAATAGGATCTCGCCTATTTTAACAGCGTTTAATTTTCCTGTAAAATTTAAACTGGAGTTTTCAATGAAAATGTAAAAAGGTCCTAAATCAATTTTTTCGTATAAATAAACAGGCCTGGTTTTTTCTGGTTGATCTGAGTTTACTAAAGTATTTTGTTTTTCATTAATATTGTTAAGATTAATACTACTACTTATCTTATTTTGAGGCTGGTTGGGTAGAAATCCATTTAAATCTTGTAAATCACAGCTACTATCCATCGAATTCTCAATATCAGGCGGTTCGCCTCCACTAGATGACTCCATAGAGGAGTTTTCAAGTAACGTTTAACTTATGAACACTTTCAAAATGTAAACTAAATAAGGAAAAGTTTAACAAAACTAAACAAACTAAATTAGAACGGTATAAATCAAATAATCCGCCAAAAATTAATATTTTTCGGAGAGATTTCCAAATTTAAATTAACTTTGACCATAAATTTCTTATAAACATAAGTACATTCTACAATATTATTTTTATAGATACATTGGTACATTGTGTAGCTTTTTTATTTTGTTTTTTTTTTTTTTTTAATTATTTTACTGTTTTTTAAATATAAAATATATTTTAATTTGTGCGAAACACTTCTTTTTTTTATGTTTGTTTCTATTTTTTTTTTCTTTTTTTATTTATGTTTGTTTCTATTTTTTTTTATGTTTGTTTCTATTTTTTTTTCTTTTTTTTTTATTTATTATTTTTTTTTTATTATTTTATTATGTTTTTTTTATATATATATTTTTTTTTTAATTTTTTCAAACCACATTAACAAATTATGCCTATTATATTAAGTTTACAACTTGTATTTACATAATTTAACATATTTATAAATGAGATGAAGAATTTCCATATCATTTGTAAATATTAAAGTATTAAGGTTTATTGGGAAAAAACATTTTAAATCTTTTAATTCTTTATAAAGGTCGTTTATGTTATTTATGTTTAAATGACATTCTAATATGACATGTGTTAGATCTCCGATTTTGCCACAAGTACAATTGGGAGTATCTGACAAGCCGATTCTATGCATGTAATATGGCGTAAGAGCATGATTGGCTCTCAGCCGATTAATGGTCTTTATAAAATGTCTGTTATATTCTGTATAAAACCATCTTTTTGAGAATATCCTAGGGTTACAATGAGCAAAATTTGAGCCAGTATTACATTCTCTGTAATGCAATTGCCAATTATTTTTAAGTTTTTGTCTGCTAAAAGTATCAATATCTGAAGCTGGAATTAAATTTTTGTTTATTTTTTCTCCGATTACATAAGCTGATTTAGCAAAATTGTCAACTATTTCATTGCCTTTTATTCCCGAATGACCCTTAATCCAAGCAATTGTTACATTTACTCCTAATTGTGTAATTTCAAACAGAGTTTTAAGTATATTCAATTCAATGTGGTTTATGTGTTTGACTGTTTGAATGTTACTTAATCTGTCCACCACGCTTTTACTGTCAGTAAATATAACATAATTGCTAGTTGGATTCAGTAGTACATACTGAACAGCAAACATTACTGCTATCATTTCTGCTGTGTATATTGAGCATTCAATAGGTAGGCTATATTGATGATGGTAATTTGTATTTTCGTGGAATACTGCACAGCCCGTTCCATTTGCGTCTTTTGACCCATCGGTAAATATATACTGAAAATTTGACCATTTTTCTCTAATAAGTATATCAAACATATTTGGCGGTAAATGTGAGCTTAAATAACATGTTTTAACCTTGTTAGAAAATAATGTTTTTGTCATTGCACTGTAGTAAGGCGGAATTTGGCTTTTATAGATAACTTCACTGTACTTTACCGTACTTAGATAACTTTCTACCAAAGGTATAGATTTTTTAGTTCTCCAGTACCTATGAGTGAGGTCTAAAACTGATAGCTCATGTAGATCTTGAAGGTATTTACATTTTTTGGACAGAATTCGAGTTGTAAATTTATCACTGAGAAATTGGCGGCGTAAATGCAATGGAGGTTCCACTGCTTCATTTTCCATTATTTGGACTGGAGTGGATTTTAAATAACCTAGGCATAATCTTAAGCATTTATTTTTTTGAATTTCAAGTTTATTTAGAAGTGTATTGGTCGCTGATCCAAATAAATGACAGCTATAGTCGAGAATGGGTCTGATCATGTTACGGTAAAACATCAAAGCAATATTTGGGTCTGCTCCCCAATTTGTTTTACAGAAAGCTCTTAAAATATTTATTGAGTTTTCTGATTTTTTAACAATATGATGAATGTGATCTTTCCAAGACAATTTCCTGTCTAGATAGGTACCAAGATACTTAACACAGCTTTTAATTGGAAAATTAAATTTTCCAACGTTAAGATTGCCTTGTGGAACTCTACGCTTTTTTGTAAAGTAACACACCTCAGTTTTTGTGTCAGAAATTGATAATCCTACTTCTTCGTAGCACTGATTTACGATTTCTAATGCGACTTTTAAATTATCCTCACATCTACTTAACAATTTTCCTTCTGTATATAAAACAACATCATCAGCATATTGAAGAATTTTTGTATTGTTGGGTATACTAACTTCAAGATCTATGTTGTACAGGATGTATAAAATCGGGCTTAAAATACTCCCCTGTGGCAATCCAATATTAGTTAGTCGAGGATATGAAAATTCATCATTATTAATTTTTAAATAAGTTAATCTGTTGGAATATAAAGATTTTAAAAAGAGAGCAAATGAATTAGGGATTCCAATATACAACATTTTTTTGTAAAGAATGTCTAAATTAACATTATCAAAAGCAGCGGAAATGTCAAGGAACGCAGCTGCTGTAGACTTATTTCTTGTAAAGTTAAGTTGAATTGACGTAACTGTTGTAATTGTGGGAAGTCCAATTAGTCGTTTGTTGTAGGAGATACGAAAAAAGTTTATTTAGGTGAGATTGGGGCATAGATAATATCAGAATTTAAATACATTTCCAAATATACAGGGCCACCCATATTGACAGGGTGAAACAAAATTAGCTTTTGTTTAATGGAACACCCTGTATATTTTTACATTTTTAGATTCTCCTCTATGTTTTATTTCTTAAAATATCAGGTTTTGTGATGTTATACGAAGTAGTTTAAAAGATAATTACGTTTTTTTTTCAAATTTGATAGCAATATTCACCCCTGTATAATTGTAGTGATTTGACATAAGAAAATCAATTTATGTTCAAGTGATTTTTAATATAGTCTATTATTGTTAAAAATTATTAATCTAGCAAAACGTTTTATTTTAGCTAATACAGGGTTGGTCGAAACTGAATGAGTGTTTTCTCCAAGTTTGAGAGTATGAGTTTTCTCAAACGGAGCAGCCTGTAATGCCTGTAATGAGCATTATAATGAAATGCTATTGTATGGCACTTTATTATTTCCCACCCTGCCAGTGAGAACTGAATTTATTTTTGAAATCCCTAACTTTATGTCTTTAATTATTTTAAATATTGTAAACGATTAAACAACAATCAAATTAAATTGAAATGAATAACCAGTGTATATCTTCCACATTTACTTCATATTTAACGTAGCCTGTACCACAACATTGCACAGATTATTATCCCTGTATAGCAACGATATACCATGAATGTGAATTCATACCTGAGAAATGTCCTATATCCAGTCTCACAAAAAAAAAGGGATTCTTCAAACATAATATATATGCAGACAAAATCAGCCAAAGTGATTTGCGATATCTAATTAAAGGCCGTACCAAGTTGGTTTTGTTGAATATAGCATGAAAGCACGACGATACTTTAGTGATAAGCGTATTTTTCGTAGTAGCTATAGTATGTTGTTTTATATTATGTATTAGCTATATTAAATTAGTTTTAGTATGTTTCGTTTATCTAAAAAAAAATGTAAAACAAACAAAAATTCTGTTTTTCTTGTAGTTGTTTTTTCGTATAGATATTGTTTTATATTGTAGTAAATTGAATTTAGTTTTAGTATGTTCCGTTTGTTTGTAGAATTATATTTAATTAGATTTGCTTTAATTACTAAAATAAATAAATTTTCAATTATATTTTATGTATTTGTGGAAAAGGAAACCTAGCATTAGCGGCCACATTTCACAATGTTTTATTAAATTATGAAATAATATTTAAATAAAAAATTTATAAACTTGATAAAAGAAAGATTGCTTAGAATTTACTCCTCTATCTAATTATGGGGTTATTTTTAATAAAATAGTGTTCACCCATGAGAAGGGGTAACATCCACCCCCAGGATAAAAGCGCAAGTTGATACCACATCATTTTTGTTTCTTGAGGTATCCTCTAACTACTTACCAATTTTCATGAAAATTGATGGAGGTTCAACGAAATCTGAGGTAATAACTTATATCCACCTTCATTGACTCCACTATAAATTGTCTCCTGAAACAAGTATTGTTACAGCAGAACAATTTGCCATAATTAAGGCCCTAACCTTTATTCTAGAAAAGAAACTTCCCAAATCTCTTATAATATTTGATTCACTTTTCTCGGGTTTTCCCACTCATCCAATAGTCTAAGAGCTAGTGAACCCTCCGACTAACGGTCGTCCTGTAAGGCTAGAAATTTGTCTAGTGATAATTCATAGCACACCAAGGATAAAAACCATGACCTGGCAGGCATCAGCCGTGCACGTGTATCTACCAGGTGAATCGAAAAGTGCAAATTTAGGGGATAAAATAAACTTTCTCCTGTAAAGTTTAAATTTAAGTATGTGTTTAAGCAAGTCATTTAGAAGAAATTTGTACAATGACAGGCGATTCTGAAGAGCATAAGACCTTGCCAGACGAGGGGAAAGGTTATGGGTTTTTCCTAAAATTAATTTTTTTTGCATCGAACAAAGTTTTTTTAGGTTTTTTGAATCATTCCAAACAGAAAAGGTCTTTGGTGATTTTTCTCTTAGGTTAATAGTTTTTGTTATATAAGCGACTAAAAATTTTGAAAAATGCCAAATCGGCCATTTTTAACCCTAAATCGGACATTTAACTAAAAATTTCGATGTTGACAAGGTAGGTAGATATTCTTTAAACATTGATTGATGAAATCTCGAAGAGGTTTTTGCAATACAATATCGAAAACCCCTTTGTTTTTTAATTGCTAATCAAGCGGGCGCGACACTGTAGTATAAGTGAGGACGTTTGAGTTTGCATAAATTCATTATCTCGAGAAAGGACCAATTTAAATAGAAATTCTCAGACAGGACGATTTTTACTCTTAAATTAGGACTTTTTGGCATATATATAATACTAGTGACGTCATCCGTCTGGGCGTGATGACGTAATCGATGATTTTTTTAAATGAAAGTAGGGGTTGTGTGATAGCTCATTTGAAAGGTTATTTAATTTTCTATTCAGTAATATAAACATTAACATAATTATTCATACAGGGTGTACAAAAAAATTGTTTCTATTATATTAATTTAGACAAAAAGAAAAAAAAATTGTTTGTACACCCTGTACAAATAATTATGTTAAGGTTTATACTACTGAATAGAGAATTAAATAACCTTTTAAATGAGCAATCACACAACCCCTACTCTCATTTAAAAAAATCATCGATTACGTCATCACGCCCAGATGGAAGACGTCACTATTATTATATATACGTCAAAAAGTTCTAATTTAAAAATAAAAATCGACCTGTCTGAGTATTTCTTTTCAAATTTGCCCGTTCTCGAGATAATGAAATTTATGCAAACTCAAACGTCCTCATTTATACTACAGTGTCGCGCCCGCTTGAGTAGCAATTAAAAAACAAAGGGGTTTTCGATATTGTATTGCAAAAAACTCTTCGGTATTTCATCAATCAATGTTTAAAGAATATCTACCTACCTTGGCAACATTGAAATTTTTAGTGAAATGTCCGATTTAGGGTTAAAATGGCCGGTTTCGCAATTTTCAAAATTTTTAATCGGTTATATAACAAAAACTATTAACCTAAGAGAAAAGTCACTAAAGACCTTTTCTGTTTGGAATGATTCAAAAAACCTAAAAAAATCTTTCGATGCAAAAATCAATTTTAGGAAAAACCCCTAATCTTTCCCCTCGCCCGGCAAGGTCTTATGCTATTCAGAATCGCCTGTCATTGTACACATTTCTTCCAAATAACTTACTCAATCACATACTTAAATTTAAACTTTACAGGAGAAAGTTTATTTTACCCCCTAAATTTGCACTTTTCGATTCACCTGGTAGATACACATGCACGGCTGATGCCTGCCAGGTCATGGTTTTTAGCCTTGGTGTGCTATGAATTATCACTAGACAAATTTCTAGCCTTACAGGACGACCGTTAGTCGGAGGGTTCACTAGCACTTAGACTACAACATTACAGCAGATTAAGTTAATTGTATGCCATATATACTGCATTATTTAAACAATTAAATTGATTTATAACAAATTATATACTTGTACCGTTGTACCAGTGGACATAAAGTGAATATTCAACGCCTTCCCCTTGCTCCTAGACCAAACGTAAATCTAGAACATTAATGAAGTTGTCCTGTGAAATACGTAATAAAATTATCTGACGTTTCCCAAAGTCAAATTAAATTGACATTTTTGTTACTATTCAAGTTTGCAAAATTCTTCATTTTAAAATTACCGTATATCATTATGTCTACTCTGTTGAATCAACCTAAAGAAAATCGAAAAGTTAAAGCATGCAAAGATTTGATAGATTTTTCCAAAGTTGGAGGACTTGATCATCACTTGAAGACCCTAAGAGAACTCATTATCTTTCCCCTTTTACATGGTCATATTTTTGCTCATTTTAAAATTAAAGCACCAAGAGGAGTGCTCTTTTATGGACCACCAGGTATGTACTTGACGATTACTTATATAATTTATTAAAATATATCATCATGCTCTTTACTTCTAAAGCTATGTAGGATCATCATCATCATCATCATCACGTAGCGCTACAACCCTAGGTGGGTCCTGGCTGACTGTACAACTTTCTTCCAATTGTTCGTCTTCCATCAACCTAGTAGTCCATTAAAATGTTACATTTAGTTTGCATTTCTTAGAGGAGTCAATTTTATTTCTTTAATGTGTAGGGGGGTTCAGTAGAAGCTTAAGTTCAAGTTTTTGGGGTCGCCACCCTTGTCCCCCGGCCGCCATATTGGAAAAAGGTGTGCAAAGGGCTTTCGCGCTTTATCTTCTAAACTAGAAATCCTACAAAAAATTTGATTATATATAAAATGTAGCAAATTAAATTATCTACAATTTTATATCTATTACTTTTTATCGTCAAGTGACCAACAAAAAAGTTATACATAAAAATATGAGAAAATTTTGTAAGAAGTTTCCTTTTGGAGGTTATAACTTTTTTTCCGTTCATTTCACAATAAAATAACATCATAGCGATTTTGTAGAGGATTTTTCAATGAACAATTTTCGCTATAAAGTTGTTTAATTTTATTTATGATCTAGGTTTTACAGCGCTCCAATCTTGACCAGATTCTCGAATTCTCATAGGAATACAATAAAAAAAATACTTTTCTATCTATATATTAGTCGAGCGGCAGCAATCGTTATGCCGAACACGAAGGTCAAATTTAAGGTGAATGACCAATTTTGGTCTATTTTTATGTTTTCGAGGTCGCTGAATCCGAATATGAAGTTTATTTTTATCTAGATTTGGTGGAACATGTTCAAAAATCAAATTTTATACAAAAATGCCGAAAATCAATTTTGATGATTTTTCAAATTTACCTCGCTGTATCTTTGGTTGCTGTAAATATTTCCTTTTGAAAATTTTACTGTGTAATCTTTAAAGTATGTAGATAACAATGGAATTTATCCTAAATATTTAACCACATTAAAAAAGGAGTTGTTAGTTTTTAAACATTTTGTCATCATATTTCGTTAGTTTCATGTTTACTTAAAAAAGTTGAGTGACAAACTTTTTAGTTTATAATTTTAGCAAACACAACAATAAAATATAATTTGTGAAGAAGTTTTTTGGAAAATTTTAAGTCAAAATATACAATAGGAAAAAAGTTATATTACTTCATAAACAAGCGGCACACCCCAAAAAACGCTTATATATCTCGAGATCCTGACCACGGTGTGCTGAATGGCTAATTTTAATCATACTTTATGATTTTGATATCAAAAATTCGTTTTTTGCTCTTCTTATGAATTTTGCAATATGCGGTTGCGTCATTCTTCTTCTGAACCGGCGAATTTGTCATCAAACAACTTTTTGGGCCGTTTCTACATATGCTTAGGGTTATAAGTTTTATAGTGGGGAGAAAGGTCAAAAACAGATTAATAATAGCATAGGAATGTTAAAATCATAATAAACTGTATGAATAAAAAATATATATAGATAGAAAAGTAAGCCTAACTTTTGTTTTTATTATATCCCTATGAGCATTCGAAAATCTGGTCAAGTTTGGAGCGCTGTAAAACCTATATAAATAAATAAAATTAAACAAATTTATAATGCAAATTGTTCGCTGAAAAACCCTCTACAAAATTGCTATTATGTAATTTTACTTTAAAATGAACTGAAAAAAAGTTATAACCTCCAAAAGGAAACTTATTAAACATTTTTTACATATTTTTGTTTATATCTTTTTTGTTGATAACTTGACGATAAAAAGTAATAGAAATAAAATTGTAGAAAATTTAATTTGCTACATTTTATGTTTAACTAGATTTTCCGTAGGGTTGGTAGTTTACGAGATATAGCGCGAAACCCCTTTGCACACCATTTCCAAGATGGCGGCCGGGGGACAAGGGTGGCGACCCCAAAAATTTGAACTTAAGCTTTTACTGATCCCCCTACACATTAAAGAAATAAAATTGACTCCTCTAACGAATTCAAAGTACGGCTTAAAAAATGTAACATTTTAATGGAGTATAGGGTCAAATGTCAAATGGGATGTTTATTTTTCGGAGATATGCTTGGATGTTATCTCTCCATCGCATTCTGGGACGTCCGAATCGTCTTTTGCCTGTATAGGTCTGGATCCCGCGTATGAAAAAAAAGTTGATTAATAGCAAGCTGAAAATTTGTTAATAGCTTAAGGGTGTCTAGTAGGATAAACTTTGATATATAGTAACACTGGAACAGGGGCAGTTTTAATTGTGGAACAGGTTGAAAATTTGGAACGGTCAGACCACGAAAACGGCACATTTATTTTGTCCGACAGAATAGACTTAAACTCTCCGAACAGAGATTAAACTCTCATGCAAAAATCAGACTGCTATTTATCACCTGTCATAATTCCTGTCATATGACATATTCTACATGTTCCACTCATTAAAACGCCCATTTGGTGATAAATAGCAGTCTGATTTTTGCATGAGAGTTTAATCTCTGTTCGGAGAGTTTAAGTCTGTTCTGTCGGACAAAATACATGTGCCGTTTTCGTGGTCTGACCGTTCCAAATTTTTAACCTGTTCCACAATTAAAACTTCCCCTGTTCCAGTGTTCCCATATATCAAAGTTTGTCCGACTAGTCACCCTTAAGCTATTAACAAATTTTCAGCTTGCTATTAATCAACTTTTTTTTCATACGCGGGATCCAGACCTAGTAGGAATCTCCTCCCATACCAGTCTTACAAGTCTCTCGTTATGAAGTCTGTGCACGTGGCTTGCCCATCTTAGTCGCTGTTATTTAATTTCTTGGACAATATCGTTGTCATTGTAGAGTTCTTTTTATTCGAAGTTGGTTCTGATCCTATACTGGTTTGTGTTAATGTCGTAGTGAGGTCCGAAAATTTTTCTAAGTATTTTTCGTTCAAAACGTCTGAGCTTTTCTTCGTTTGATTTGGTCATGTTCCACGTTTCGCAACCATATGTTAGTACAGGTCTGACGATGGATTTATAGATTTTGATCTTGGAACTTCCTGTAAGATTTTTTGATTTTATAAGCTTATCCAGTGCGAATAGACAGCGATTTGCTAATTGGATTCTGTCTTTTATTTCTTCAGTAACATCGTTAGTTGTCAGCTGTGATTACGGCCCCCAGATACTTAAAACGTTGTACTCTTTCGAAATTGAAGGTGTTGACCGTCACATTTTGTCCTATCCTGTCTCTTCGTGTCGTTCTATTTATACACATATATTTCGTCTTCTCTTCATTAATCCTCAGCCCTACTTTGCTTGTTGCTCTTTCCACCTTGTTGAAAATGGGCTTTTGTAGGATCAGCTTCCCTAATTGTATTTCTCCATAAATTTCTCTTTTGCGGCAGATTGATATTAATCTTCTTTACCGATATGTCCTGCTTAAGCGTGTCCCTAGGTTTTCTTGAGTATTTCTCTCCTACCTCTCCCAGGTATTCGCATATCAAATACTCTTCATACAGAGTGATAGATTCCTCAATGTTGAACATATCCAAACAACCTTAACCTATGATCTCTCATCTATGTAATCATTCTTAATTTTTCGTTTTTTGATACTCCACTCATCCTCATCTATACAAGCATTTTTTATTTTTGTCACATTTACTCGTTATTCCTCTTTTTCAGTTTTATTGGAAGTTCTTCAGATTTACTGAAATTTTTCTTTCACACAACACACCACTCGCTTCCTTCCATTAAATCAATCAAACCCTAATTCTACTACATGCACCTACATCTATTTCCTCATTAATCTATAGATAATACCGATCCTACGTACATTTCACAATCATTTCACCATCCAAATAACTGCATATTCCAAATACTCAGTTTCTGTCCTACTACGTTTTAAATATTCTTCCTCAAGAGCTTGTCTCTACATTTCCTGTTTTTGTTCTAAATCGCTTTCACTTTTTCAACAATCAACACTAAAGAGAAAAAATAAAGACTAAGCACCGATCGTTGATGCAATCCTACTTTCACAGGAAATTTATCAGTCTCTCCCACACCTGTACTAACACTAGTTCTCCCTCGTACATGACTCACAATCCTTACGTAATCATTGGGGACTCATTTCTTATCGAGTGCCCACCAAAGAATCTTTTGAGGAACTCTATATATGCTTTCTCAAGTTCAATGAATACCATAAGAGAGTTTGTTATATTCTTGTATTTTTCCAACAACTGCTTTATAATGAAAATTGCATCTGTTTTTGATCTGCCTTGCATTGAGTCAAACATGATCTATTATTTCGGTTTCTTTCCGTATCCGTCAAACAATTACTTTCCCCGTATTTTCATTGTGTGTGACCCATATTTTCATTTGCGACCGAGTGACAAATGAGCAGGTCAAAATGAGGAAGACAAAATAAATCCAAATATGTTATACTGTAAAAAAATATTTTGAAAGCGAGGCCCAGGAAGAAGAGGAACATCCTCAACACCTGGCTCAACATAGCTGATACAGATAAGGTAAAGGTTGCCGTGATGATCGCCAACACTCGTCACGAATAGGCACATCAAGAAGAAAAAGAAGCCAATTTGTGTCCCCTAATGCTCTGCATACTTTCCAAGGAATATCATCTGGTTCAACTGCTTTATCTTTCTTTATTTTGTAAACTTCTGGAACCACTTCTTATTTTGCTATTTTAGTGTCCATTGCTGTTACGGCTAACTCAACTGGTTTTTTGTTAAATTCTTCATTTACTGCCAAAGCGCTTTTTTGATCTCTTTTTCACATCCATTTTGTGAAGTAATATTTTATTATTTTCATCTTCATCTCAGATACATCTAACCTGATTAAAATCTCTTGCTTTCTTTGCCCTGTTTAGCTATTGTATATGTTTTTCTTGAGCTATTTAGCTATTTTATATATTTTTGTTTTTAATATATTAAACCGGTTTTATAGACGGCCTTTCCGTTCCTAATCGCCACTCCTTTCTATTGTGATGCCTAATCGCCACTCTTAAATTTCTTTCCGTCATCGCTTTAGAGATGCTCTTAATCCATGTGATTGCTGGTCTTCCTCGTGTTTCTTTTTCAGTGGGGGTCCCTTCTAACACTTTTTGGGGATTCTTCTTTCCTCCATTCGTCTTTCACTCCCGTACCATTTCGATGTCATCTATAATTGGTTATTTCTATTCCCATTTGTTGTCTGACATAGTTTATGTGTTCTAGTCTAGATTTTCTGGCAGACATGCTCTAAAAATCCATCTCAGTTTCTAGAAATTTATCACTGTTACTTTTTGGTTAATTACCAGACTTTATCTCCATAGGTTAATACTGGTTTTAATATTTTGTTGTAAAGTCGTTTTTTTATTTTCTGTTCCTATATGTTTTGCCACAGTACAGAATTTAGGTTTATCTTTGTTTTTTCTTTGTACAGCTTTTGATTTGTATAAGTACGCTTTTGCCACTGCTACTTTCGTTCCCTTTTTGACAACCGTACAGTTTTTAAGATCTATATCCGACTTATTTCCTTGCCACCGTTTGTATAATTTTCCCTTCTCTTTTATTTTTTCTTGAAATTCGTTTGAACACCATTAGGTCTCTTATACTTCTTTCCTGACGTTCTTCCAAGTATTTCAATTGCAGTATATCTAATGATATTTAACCATCTTTTTCCAAATTTTATTAGGACTTTCTTTCATGTTGTCTAGCATAAGCACCTCATGTAGTTAGCTTACTATCTTAAAAAATATTATTTTGCAGTCCTTGCATTCACGTATATATTCTTTCTTGTCTTGAAATAACCTATTTTGGAGTGATTTTATTCACTTTCGCAAGTTGAGTTTCTCTCTTTTGAAAGATTGTGTTAACAATCGCAATATCTAATGCTGTTTCTAATTCATACATATCATCTCCAGCTTTATTGCTAGTTCCAAGAGAACCTCATGGTTGAAGAACTTGCGAGATTGGTATGGTGTTGATACAAGCATGCTATTTAGCGTGGCAGTGAATAAAATTAGGATAGCTATGATGGTAACCAACGTTCTGAAAGGACATGGTACATGAAGAAGAAAGCAAAGGCATACCATGTCTTCGATTGGCGCACATGTGCGTTAAAATCACCTCTTAATTGACTTTCTTTTCTGATGGAATATCACTCAGTATATCTCCTAATTGATCATAGAAAACTTTTCTTTTATTTTGACTCAGGCCTGTTTTGGAAGCATTCATATAGGTGGGATATGTATATTATAAGAATTCACTATAGAATACATTATATTTGGACAAAAAAATATTAAAGAACTAAAATAAATATTGGAATTTCAGTGTACCTACTTAAATAATATTGCAAATAAATAATAGACTGACTAGGTGTTTCTGAAGAAAAAAAATCGTTTGAAAAGGTAAATTGAAATGTTCTGAATAACATTACCGCAAAAGAGTGTGGTAGTGTTGTTATTCATACAATCCAATTAAAATTTTATACGGCATCATAAAAAATTATACACATTATATATTATCTTAACGAAAAACAGGACAATATGAGAGAAGCCTTCAAACCGACTGCTTTAGGCCTTATATTTTACATCGGTTATCTCGTTTCTAATTAGCAGAATTCAGGTCTAATTATTTATTTTGCAGGAACTGGTAAAACTCTCGTTGCTGGAGCTTTAGTGGCTGAATTGAATAAAGAGGGCATTGGAAAAGTTTCGTTTTTCCAAAGAAAAGGAGCGGACGTGCTCGACAAATGGGTTGGAGAATCGGAGAAGAATTTAAGAACTTTGTTTGAAAAGGTAGTTGTTCATTTTGGTAAATTAAATTAGCATTTTTTTATAAACCAGTGGTTCAGTGTTAAATGGCACGTAACAAACTTTTTAAGAAGCTTCGACCGGAATTTAAAACTTTTTAGATTTGAAGGATTTTAGTCCCATGTTGAGTGTTGCACTATAGTAAGATCGTAAATAGTTATTTATGAAACAGTTTGTGAAGTATGCTTTTGCGTACCAACGCGATGTATATGCACGCGATGTTTAGAGCACAAGCGGAGCGAGTGCTATTTATACATCGCGTAAGTGCGCAAAAAGTACTTCACGCACAGTTTCATACAACATTTTATCTACGATAAACAAATAAAAAAACTGCAACTCTTCGTCATTGGGATACATTTCTATTCTACAAATTTTAGAACTTTGACATATAAAAATTCAAACTTCTTTCAAATCACAAAACTGCCAAATCTTTTGTTGTAATTTATTACTCACATCTCATCACCATGACAGCGCGAAAGTTAAGGATATTTGATTATATGAAAGTGTGCCAAAAAACAGTGCGAAAAAGTAAATACCATTTGAAATACATTGTTACTTCACGCACACTTTAAACTTTAACGCTTACACGCCCAAGGGTGGATAAAAAATGTCCACCTAGTGTGTATTCCCTTATAACATATTTATTAC
This sequence comes from Diabrotica virgifera virgifera, assembly GCF_917563875.1. NCBI lineage: Eukaryota > Metazoa > Arthropoda > Insecta > Coleoptera > Chrysomelidae > Diabrotica > Diabrotica virgifera. Next base: position 159,401,710 of record NC_065448.1, on the reverse strand, counting down.
GTGTTCCAAAATTTTTCAAAAATTATTTATGGTTAAAAAGACGACCCTTTATCGAATGTTAATTTGGTTCTACCGATATTTAAAAAAAAAAGTAGTATCTTGAATTCAAAATATGGGTGGGCACAAAAAGTCCACCCTTGGGTAAAGGTTTCTATATAATTTCTCGTTGGCAGAAACATAATACACATAATAATTATCGACGTATAATTACATAATCGACATAATTATTCGCCACACTAATGAGGATGTAAAGGAGGAATGTCGAAAAAATCGACAAATCTGAATTACTTACTTTTACTGGTTTGTTAATTTTGATATACATCGTAATTTTGTTGTAAGGTTTGTACATCGTTTATATTAATATTTTAGAAGATGCTGTGTTTACTAGGGATAAGATTCTTTCCATTTCTTCTGTTTAATTCATTTTCTAACATTTGTATTAACTCTCAATAAATATATTAGCTATTTGCGAGGTGGATATTTTTTACCCACCCTTGGGCTTATATGGAACCTATAAAAGGTTAGGCGTTTAAGGGTTAAACCCTTCACGCACTGCTATCTATAGTGACGGTTTTCACAAACTAAAAACTCATACATAATATGAGATAGAGTAGATAAAATAAGTTTTTCTGGAGTTTTTAAAAATTTTAATCAGGCTGTGGAAAAATAAGCAAAATTTGTACATAGTGTTGTACATGTTAGTACTCACTTTCAGTTTTTCACATTTGTAGCCCGTTTTGAAATTTAGATGCATTTGCAAGTTTTTTTGCAACGAAAACTAAAGGAAGAAATAATAAAAATCAGATACGAGAAAGAGTTAGAGAAGAAAATGGACAAGGAAATAGAAATGGAAGAAATAGTATTAGAAGAATGAGGAAAATTTAGACTTGTGATGATTACATCAAAACAAGTATGTGGGACCACAAAAAATAAAATAGAAAAGAGCAACGGACACCATGGTATAATAAAATGCTAGAAAGAGAAAAGATGAAACTGTGGAAAGAATTTACTATTCTAATTGCGAAATGAGCCACAATTTAAGTTGAAATTTAGTTTATAAGTAGGCTTAGATGATTAAATTAATTGTTATTGTAATACCATACAAAAACAAATAGTCTGGCTATATGGCTAAGCCAAAGCCATTATAAAATTTTAAAAAAAAATGAAAAATAATTTTATTTACATTTCGACTTACTTCCATTTCGGATGTCGTTATTGAAATACAAGATATTGTGTATTTTGTATTTCGATATTTTGTATTTTAATAACGATATCCGAAGTGGAAGTCGAAACGTCAATAAAATCATTTTTCAACTTAAATTGTGGCTTATTTCCCGATTAGAATAGTAAATTGCATAAATGCAATAAATAAATAGCATCAGAACAATATGTGGAAAGAATACATACAAAATAAAGCGTAATAAAAATATGAATCAGTTAAAGAAATAGTTAAACATGAGAAAAAAACGCTGAGCTAAGTTCGGAGAAAAAATGGAAGAAGCCGGTATAAAAATTGAAAATTGATTTATAAAAAACTGAACTATCTACTACCTACACTGAAAACCCTACGAAGTAACAAAGAAAGAAAGCTAAAACATTTCGAACATGGAGGAAGCATTTCAAATTGTTAAACAGAAAGCAAGGAACGACAAAGGAAGATGAAACCATCTTAATTGGCGAATCAGAATATAACACTGAGGAAACAGAAGCTATATATAAAGTAGAACTAGAGGAAGTAATAAGTAAGATAAAGACTGGGAAAGCTCTTGGGAACTATGAAGTTAGCCCAGAAATGTTAAAATATATAGCAGAAAACGCAAAAAGCAAAAAATAAGCTGTAAACAGAGATAAAAGCAAAAAGTTAAGTGAAATAGAATTAATAATAAATAATCATTCCGTTGTGAACTGAAACAAGAGCCGTCTTATTTTAGTTAGTTCAGAGAGTGCCAAAAATACTCTAACTAGTTTCAACCCTTGTTAGGGTTTCTTCACAGAGCACATATTTGGTTCTCTCTGAACCACTAAAATTCAGGCCGCCGGCCTCGGTCCACAAACGAAAGATTTTATTATCTATTAAGGTGATACAGTAGCGATCAACAGGTAGCCAAAACGCGTTCCAAGATTGCGGCTGTAATTTTGAATATTTTTTCGAGATATTTGACACCCGTATTCGTAATATAATAAAGAATGGCGGTACAGAGCCCAATTTGAAAAATATACTAATATGTGCAAATTACTCTATAATTAAATACAATATTAAAAAAACGAGCCCGTACCGCCATTAAGAAGAACAAAAAAATACACTTTCTTCAAATAAACTTTTTTATCCGATGCCTAGATTTGTGTCATTTTGGAACTGCCAATGAAATAAAAAATTTTAGTAGTTCCAAAATGACACAAAATCTAGGCATCGGATAAAAAAGTTTATTTGAAGAAAGTGTATTTTTTTGTTCTTCTTAATGGCGGTACAGCCTCGTTTTTTTAATATTGTATTTAATTACAGAGTAATTTCCACATATTAATATATTTTTCAAATTGGGCTGTGTACCGCCATTCATTATTATATTACGAATATGTGTGCCAAATATCTCGAAAAAATATTCAAAATGACAGCCGCAATCTTGGAACGCGTTTTCGCTACCTGTTGATCGCTACTGTTTCCTCTTAAAGACGAACGTAAGTTTTACTTTTAATATTAACAATATTAAAAATAACTTTATTAAAGCTAATCTGGTTACAACATTCGTGGCTTCTAATATTTACAAACCAACGAATTGCCGGAGCCAAGAAGGCCAAGGAAGATCTATCAGGTTGCTTCTCACTACCCGCCTGTCCAGCACGGTAAAATTCCAACAAAGATTAGTTCCCAATACTCAGGATAGGAGTAGAACTAATAAAAATTATAAATAATCATTTCGTTGTGAACCGAAACCACAGCCGTCTTATTTTAGTTAGTTCAGAGAGCGCCAAAAGCACTCTAACTAGTTTCAACCCTCGTTTGAGTGTCTTCAGAGAGCACATATTTGAAATATTCAAAATATTGTCATTTGCTTCAACTATAGAAGGGTGTGAGTGAATATAGTAGTAAAGAACGAACGAAGAAATTTGCTAACAAGGAATCAAAATGTCACATTTACTGCGATTACTGCCACCAGGGCACATCAGTAGTAAATAGATAGGAACCTATAGAAAGACGTGATAGATGAAACCAAGATTTAACAACTTAACGAATCGTTGGTGGGCGTCCTAAATAAGGGAAAGAAGAGTGTCAAGAGAAGCAAAAAATGAAAAACTCAAAAGACATAATAAACCCAATGGAAGGAGAAGGAAAATAAAAGATAAGTACACAACGAACACATCAGAACTAACAGATTTAAACAAAACAATTTCAAAAGCCGTTAGGAAAACATAAATAACTTTAACACTAAAGAACCAATTAATACCTACCATAGAACAAAAAAAAGACTAATAGCCCGTTCAAATAAAATTAAAATACATGTAAATCAAAATTTTTTGTCAAAGTTTAGGTCAAAGCGAAAGATATATTCAAGAAGGTATATGATTCATATGAAATCATTGTTTAAATATGTATGAAGGTTTTTACGAATTTTTTTCTGTAAAGCTGAAGAGACAATCTTTCATATTATGTATAACACTTACTAAATTAAATTTGGCCGGTAATTTATTTAAATTTTAAATAATTGTAAATCAAGATTGAAAAACAAATTTGCGATGTGGTACCATTAAAAAGCAAAAAAAATTGATTGAAAAATATTCAGTAGTTTATGGGATAGTTAATTTGTTTATTAAATATTGCCATTTGTTCAATTGCAAAAACGCGGTTGTTACCGATATAATTCAGTGAATTTGTACTCTACCAGTTCCCTAGTGGGAAAGTTTTGGGGTAGTTCAAATTTCTTTCTTTATATATGTATTTTGGGCTGCTGAATCCGAATATGAGGTTTGCGGACAAAATTTCGTGACGGAACATTGAGAAAATGGCGAAAAAAGCCAAAAATATCTGTTTTTTTCCCGCTTTTTTGCTTAAATCTCGAAAACTATTAACTCAGAGTAAATGGTATGTTAACATAAATTAAAGTACTTAAAATTCTCTACAAATATCACTATTTATTTTTTTACTCAGACGAACTGTTTGGTCTAAAGTGCAAGTTGAAAATTGCCAATTTTTAACGGTCTCTGCAAAACCCACTTTTTACATTTCAAAACTTTATTTTTTATTAGAATGCTATCATTTGATAAATTTCTTCTAGTTTCCCGCACAAATAATTAAAAAGAAAAAAAAGGTCTAAATTTTATAAACAGCATCACTAAAGGTAGGACTCTTCTTCTTCTTTAAGTACCGTGCCCAAATTTTAGGCGTAGGTAGCTTCCATGACAATTTGCCGATATTGTTCTCGATCTTGCGCGGCATAAAATAGTCCACTTTTTCCGTCGATCTTTCCGTTGATCATTAAATGCAGCATCCTGTATCTGCTACCTCTCATTATATGCGCGAGTTATTTAAGTTTTCTATTTTTAATCATCTTGATTAAGTCACCTTCGCCTTGACCTACTCTGTTTAAGACTTCTGTGTTTGAAATGCGCTGAACGCAAGATATTCTGAGCATTCTACGGTACGACCACATCTCGAAGGCTTCTAATTTGTTTATCATGTAAACCTTTATGGTCCAGGTTTCACATCCATATAGTAGAACAGGATACACATAACATTTTAGGAACTTGATTTCTTAGTTGTAATTTCAGATGAGAGTTTCTAAGAATAGATCTAAGTTTCATAAATGCTCCTCTTGGAATTTCTATACGAGTTTTAATTTCTTCATCCGGATTTAGTGTCTCGTTTATCCAACATCCTAGGTAGTTAAAATGGTTAACTTTTGTTATCGGGACTCTAACAAAATAAAACTTAAAATATCGTGGTTATTAACATTACAAATTAAAATACAAAACAAATTAAAATACAAAATGGTGTATAATATAACATTATATGTACTCTGGGCTAATTAGCAAAATACAAGGAAAAGTTATTTACCAGCAATTTTATTGCTGAAATCGAATCTTATGATTGTATGTATTAATAATATAGGTATGCAAAGTCCGCAGATAGTGTGCTACTTTTTTTATAAACAAAATTGCGCCCGAAAATCGTGTTTTTTTCAATTTTTGCTCTATAACTCCAAAGATTTTAATTTTAAACCAAAAACACCCAAATAAAAATTCACCGCAATTAAATTCTTCATAGAGACGTGTTTTTCCCGATTCACTTCGACGAAAACTTTCCCCGGAAAAAGTGGGTTTTTCCAACAAAATCTTTAATTTTGAACTAAACTTTTAGATAGGTAGTTGTTAATCAATAATTAAATAACTTAGCAATATAAAAGCCCTTTTCGCATAGATTATAATTCCAGAAGCCGATGGAAGCTGAATGAACAGTTTAGCAATAATTGAATTGTTAATTAAAAATTTACGGTCGCTATAATATCGACAATAATTACGATGAATAAGAATAACTATAATTTTTTCATAAAAAGACACTGTAACTATCTAATGTATTTTACAGAATTGAAATTGGACTATTTAAGCGGACTCAGGAATATTTTAAAATTATTAACAATTTTTTGGCTTATAAACAAATATAATATCTCGGGAAATATTAACCTAAATTAAATTTTGAAAACGGTATTCGAAAAACAGTGGCAGGGCGCTTCTTCTAAAAGAAAAAATGTTTAATTACGACGAGTCGTTCCTGAGATACAATCGATGAAATTTGACCGGAATTTACGGCAAAGATATAAACAATAGGATCATAATTTTCAAACCATCACCTTTTTATTTTTGTCCTCTTTCTCCACACCAATTTTCATATCTTTAAAATACTCATAACTATATTATTATAATAAAAACTCTCGATAATACGTGTGAAAACTGCCAAAAATAGCAAAATTCCAATCAAAAATTAGGTTGGAGAAAATGTAACCTTCAAAGTTCAAAATCGGTATACGTTAAAAATGCATTTTCTCGGCTTCCCATGGAGCAATTTCCTTCATTCTTTTTTTGTTCCCTAATAACTCGAGTAGAGCCATCGAACTAATGAATTATTAAATGTCAAACTTGCTTTTGTTTTGTTATAATAGATTAATTTATTTATAAGGACAGTAAACTAAATATTTTTTCCAGTTGTAGGCTTTTTTTAGATAAAGTTACTGCAAGTGTACCTTTTAAAGTTAAAAACATAAATATTCTCATTTGAAAGCTGTATAATTATTTAAACAATTCTTATTTAAACACATTAAAATTTTGTGTTATAATAAATAAATTAATTTATTATAACAAAACAAAAACAAGTCTGACATTTAATAATGCGTTATTTCGATGGCTCTACTCGAGTTACTTGGGAACAAAAAAAGAATGAAGGAAATTGCTCCATGGGAAACCGAGAAAATGCATTTTTTTAACGTATACCGATTTTGAACTTTGAGGGTTACATTTTCTCCAACCTAACTTTTGATTGGAATTTTGCTATTTTTGGCAATTTTCACACGTATTATCGATAGTTTTTATTATAATAATATATGTTATGAGTACTTTAAGGACATAAAAATTGGCGTAGAGAAAGAGAACAAAAATAGAAAAGTGATGGTTTGAAAATTATGATCCTATTATTTATATCTTTGTCGTAAATTCCGGTCAACTTTGACTGGTTGTATCTCAGGAACTACTCATCATAATTAAACGTTTTTTCTTTTAGAAGAAGCGTCCTGCCGCTGTTTTTCGAATACCGTTTTTATAATTTAATTTAGTTTAATATTTCCCGAGATATTCTATTTGTTTATTGGGACCGTGCAAGTTCGGCAAAGCGACCTCTATTTCTACGCTCTGTACTTTTATTCGCACTTTTAATTATATTGGCCAATTATATTAGTCCTGGTTGCTGGATAATTGTCAAGGCCATAGTCCAAAAAAATAATAAGAAGAAAAAATAAAATGCAGGTTATGTTATGCAAACGTAAACAATTGTATGTAGTAAATAAAATTAGTTATTAAAATGCAGTACTGCAAGCAAAATACAATTAATTAAATTTACCTTTATATAATAATTGCATATCATATCAATATTGTGGAGCAATATATAATTTTTCTGCTTCAATGACAGAATGTATGAAATATACGTCAAATTGACAATTTCAATTGACAATATGAATTATTTAAGATAGTTGCAATATTTCTCCGCGACTCGCGCACGGTCGTTTCTCGTTTCCCTTTCAAGTACTTGCACACCGCGAATAAGCCAAAAAATTCTTTATAATTTTAAAATATTCCTGAGGGCGCCTAAATTGTCCAAAGTCAATTCTGTAAAGTACATTAGATAGGTATAGTACCTTTTTATAAAAAAATCATAGTTATTTTTATGCATCATAATTATTGTCGTCATTATAGTGACCGTAAATTTTTAATTAACAATTCAATTGTTGCTAAACTGTCTATTCAATTTCCATCGGCTTCTGGAATTATAATCTATGTGAAAGGGGCTTTTACATTACCAAGTTATTTAATTATTGATTAACAATTGATATCACAATATTGATATCTAACCATATATTTTTCATTAGTTATTAACTGATATTTACCAACAATGCCAGCTGTATTCCAAAACACCCTCATACATCCATCCAATTTTAAACCTTTTCAATTTAACTCAGTAACTTGTTAAAAATGTACCCTAATTCTTGGAACCCTTTTAGTCCTAGATGTTTATGTTACATAAAAGGACCTATCATTTCTACCCAAGTTACGAGTTCAATTGATACCTTGTTTTCACTTCAATTTAATACACACACCTATCTTTAGCCAACCAACCTACATAGCTTTATATCATATCAGCCTCCTCTTGTAAATTATACTACTTGTCATAATTTCAACACTACTGTGATATCAGACCTCCACACACAATAGACTACCTAATTTACTCTTACAATTAGTACATTTAAACCATTTTTCATTCATAGTAAACTCAACTTTCATCAACACAGTTGGACTCGATTCCATTTTAAATTCGAACCACAATCATCAACCTTTACACATAAATAAAACATTTTAGCAAAAAGATTTTCCCACTTAATTACTGGGTCCCAGATGTTCCTATACATAAATGGATCCATTTCCGCTAATTTATTTATTTTCATTACTATTATGTATAGTTGGTTGCATACAATCTGGCAACTGCTCCATCCACATTATAAAAATCATTTAATACAACCTACAAAATTGGGGTAAACTTTATTATAGCCACATCTTTGTTGATGTTAGTTATTACTGTTGGAAAATTTTTTTAAAAATATCATATCACAATCAGTTGGCTGAGGTAATACATGGTAACCATTATGTCACATTGTTCGGTTTGATCTTTGACACCTTTCAGAAACATCACTCAAATTTCGTTCAGTTGCCATAAAGTCATCGAAATGTAAACTCAAAATTTTTTTGCATCCCACATGTTGGGAATTTAAATACCTTATCTTAGGGCATTATTCCTGTTGCCTTTTGCCCACCACAAGGCATTTTAAGTAAATATGCATCTGTAAAGCATACATTTTATATTTGAAGGGTTATTACCCATATATTTCTTTGGTGGCTCAGCTAGCATCCAGACTGTGAGTATAACCACTTGTTTTAAACCTTAGTCAGAATTTAAATATCAATTTTACATTAATAAAATAGGTTATACTTACTTTTAGGTCTTACACTGATGCTGATTTTGTAATAAAATCGAAAACGTTTTGTTCTGATGTAGCCCTTTAGGGATTTTAATAAATTTTATACCTTTTACAAAGGATTTATTCCAATTTTTGTGATTAACAATTACTTATCTAAAAGTTTAGTTGAAAACTAAAGATTTTGTTGGAAAAACCCGCTTTTTCCGGGGAAAGTTTTCGTCGAAGTAAATTGAAAAAAACACGTCTCTATGCAGAATTTAATTGCGGTGAATTTTTATTTGAGTATTTTTGGTGTAAAGTTAAAATCTTTGGGGTTATAGAGCAAAAATTGAAAAAAAAAACGATTTTTGGGCGCCATTTTGTTTATAAAAAAAGTAGCACACTATCTGCGGACTTTGCATACCTATTCTATTAATATATACAATCATAAGATTCGATTCCAGCAATAAAATTGCTGGTAAATAACTTTTCCCAAAAATGACCTATTCTCCGATAATCAGCCCAGACTAATGAGCCGTAGTCTTTTAAAAGGTCCTTGCTGTGGTTCTCCAGTGGCGATGGGTCTGGAAAATATTCTGCTTGTTCTGGAAAATAAAAGAGATGGTGTCAGTTCTAAAGGAGAAATGATGATTGCAAAATAGATTCTGAGATTAAACATACATTCCGCATTGTGCTGAGGTTCTTCGATGGCATCATATCCTGGCTTAGAATCTGATTTCTACATCGTCAGCGCCAGGGTTCGTTCTCCTGGATAATAAAAGAGGTAGTGATACTGACTTATGATTATTATATATCCAGGAGAAATAAATGATTACGAAATAACTTGTGAGATTCTACATACCTCTGTCTCTTTCTTCAGTCTCTTCTACTTCTATATCAGAGCTATTCTTCGGGGGCTTAACGTTGTTACACAGTCCTTCGCATGATGTGAAAATTGGGCAACAATGGAGGCTCGTTTTCCTGCATCCACAATGGCGTTGGCACCCCTTTTAACATTTACAAAAAATATACCGTAGTAGTGAGTTTGGTGCAGGGTCCGAAGTGGTTGGCACTGGCACGAGACCACTAGTAGTTTTTTTCCAACCCCACTCACTTGGATCTTTTCGTTGCTCGTCAGGTGTGGCTTGATATAAAGATAACCATTGCGGCACCTAATAGTAAACTCTAAGTGAATGTTCTCGTGCAGCAGATTCGGTAGGGGGTAATGAGGCAATGTTCAGACTTGTCTCTTTGTTTCTTCCATATAGGGTCACGAGACACACGTTTCCTGCTGTGGCAAACTCATCCTAATATGCATTAGGGTCTTTAAAAGCCTCAATGGTTGGTTGTAAGTCTGTATTCTTCTGCAAGACATTAGGGAATTTCAGTTTTCCCTGATTAAACAACGCAGAAATAGTATTAAAACCACTCATCACATGTAGGAATAAGATATGGTCAATTCAAGATTCTTTCAGCAGCCAGATGAGGGTTGTGGAAGCTTTGCGAAACCTTTGCTTTTCCTGGTTTCAGAAAAAACAAATTTTTTGTGTCCAGGACTACACAGGCCAACCAAAATGACCAGAAGGTCGATATCTTCCCCCACCACTGTCACTGTTTAACAATAACATTTATAAAGATAGTGAAAATTGTAGTATATTTTGAAAAATAATGATTATTTGTAGCGAACTTAAATAAAAACTTTTTGCCTGTTTGAAATATCTCCGTTAATGGGTCAATTTTAGTGTTTTTTTTTTAATTTGGGGAAACTTATAAAAACAATATCTCTGCATGACCCTCTTTGCATTAAATTTGATAAACCAAAATCATTTATTTGATAAGCCAATTTGTATTCAAAAATCTCTTTCTCTAATATTGTGATACCATAAAAATTGTCTCAAAAGGTAACCACAAAACAGTAATAAAACAAAATTTTTATATTAAAAATTTAACAAAGTATTACTGATTTAACATTAACATTTTGTTAAAGAAACAAAAAAACTTTTTTTCTTGGTACCTACAATAATATGCAGTGATAAGTGTGCTAATATCCAGAAAAACAACGGAAAAGACGGAAAACATAATACGTTGTGAAATAAAAAGAGATGAAACTGGTAGAGGTGGGAAAATATCAATAGAAACCTATAAATTTACATTATTTTGATAGTTTCACATTTTTATGCGTATCAGAGTCAAACGGTCATCCGTTGAGAAAGAGAATTTTATAAAATTCTCTTGTCAAAGTGGCAGTTGCCAAACTGCTCCGATACGTCTAAAGGTGAGAAACTATCAAAATAATGTAGATTTATATGTTTCAATTAATAATTTCCCACCTCTACTACTTTTATCTCACATCATTATTTCACAACGTATTATGTTTTCCTTCTTTTGCGTTATTTTGCCGGTTATTAGCGCGCTCATCACTGTTTACATGCAATTTTATAAGCTTTTATAACAGGTAGGTAGATATAGTAAAAATTGTGTATGTATAAATAATTTTTATTCTTTATTATTAATTTATACGTATAAATTTTACTAAAAATTTTAATTCATTGGCATCAATATTTTCATCGGTACATAGGTACTATAAATATCATCATAATAATTGTCATTATACAGCGTGTCTACTTAAGTTGGAAACATATGGGAAACTTTTTTGTTATACATTTTACGAAAAAAAGTTATTCTTTATCAAAAGTTCTGCATGCTCTAAAACCTAAGATTCAATCATCAGATATCAAATTTTCTCAATATTATACGAGGTACGTCAAAAAATATGAACTTCTTTCAAGAGTAAAGTACCTTTATTTCTCTCAATATCGAAAATTCTTATTATGAAAAGTTGTTTGGAAATATAAACTAAGATCAAATATGCAATTACATGGTTCTAATTTGAAAAAAATATTTTCCAAATTTTTCTCAAATTTATTGATACTAACGTCGTTTTTATTTATTACACATACGATAACTCTTTTATTATTACTTTTACGAAAAAAAAGTATTCTTTATAAAAAGCTCTGTACGTCCTAAGGCCGAAGATGCAACCATCAGATATCACATTTTATTAATTTTATACGAGGTATGTCAAAAAATATGAATTTCACTCAAGAGTAAAGTACCTTTATTTTTCACAATATTGAAAACGGTTATTAAAAAGTTGTTTAGAATTAAAAATTATGTTTCGATATGCAATAACATCCTTCTAATTGAAATATTGTGAAATATAAAGGTACTATAATCTTGAGCGAATTTCATATTTTTTTACACACCTCGTATACAATTAATAAAAGTTGATATATCATGGTTGTGTCTTAGATTTTGGACCATGCAAAGCTTTTTATGAAGAATAACTTTTTTTCATAAAATGAATAATAAACGAGTTATCATATTTTTGTAATAATTAAAAACGATGTTGAGTATCCATAACTTTGAGAATTTTTTTTTCCAATTAGAAGCATGTAATTGCATATTTGATCTTAGTTTTTAATTCCAAACAACTTTTTATCATAAGAATTTTCGATATTGAGAGAAATAAAGGTACTTTATCCTTGACCGAAATTCATATTTTTTTGACATACCTCGTATAATATTGAGAAAATTTGATATCTGATGATTGAATCTTAAGTTTTGGGGCATGCAGAACTTTTTATAAAGTATAACTTTTTTTCGTAAAATTAATAATAAAAAAGTTTCCCATATGTTTCCAACTTAAGTAGACACGCTGTATATGTAATTTAAATCTTCACTTAAATCTATTTCAACTATATTATCGAAAGAAGTTTTTGTGTTTCTTTAACAAATTTTAATCCTGTTTCAGTACTATTTTGTTAATTTTTTAATATCAAAATTTGTTTTAATACTGTTTTGTGGTTATCTTTTCTGTCAAATTTGACAATATTATAGAATACCAATTTTTTGAAAAAAACATTGTTTATAACAAATTGATGAATATTTATTGCCGAAAGGTTTATGCAGATGTCATTATTTTTATATGCTACCCCGAATTAAAAAAAATGAATTTCGCTCATTATATTAACGAATTATATACAGAGATGCCCACAATCAAATATGCTGAGACGGATAACTTACTGGACACCACTATGGCCTAGGTGCAGAGGAAGACCCAGAAGAAGATGGCTGGATGATTTAGAAGAAGACATAAGAGAAATGAATGTGAAAGATTGGAAAGTTCAGTGCAAGGATAGGAAGAAATGGATCACGAGAACAGCAAAGACACACAGCAAGCTATAAAATGACAGAGGAGTAATCCACCTCATCCAAGAATAGGATTTTAAATGCCACGGCGTTTGTAATGCTTCATGAATGAATGAATGAATGAATGAATATTAACGAATACATTGCAAACGAATCCTCCACCAATTTTCAGGCAAAAATATTTTATTTAAGGTAGCTGCTTCTTCTTCTTCTTCTTCTTATAATAGGCCTCTTGGCCTGTTCCTTACCGAGTTTGAGCTTGTATTCATAGCTGTGATGTTGACTGCCAGCTATCTCGCCACCTTTTGGGCCTTCCTATTGGTCTCTTGCCTGTTGGCTTCGAATCCCTGGCTATACGGGCTATTCTCTCGCTGTCCATTCTCGTCACATGCTGATTCCACTCTCGTCGTCTCTGTCTTCCCCACCGTACTATATCTTGTATATTACAGAGATCTCTTATTCTGTCGTTCGGTATTCTGTCTCTCAGTGTTTTCCCAGTTATTGACCTCAGCGTTCTCATTTCTGATGTTCTCAGTATCCTCTTGGTTTCTGCTGTGTCACATCTTGTTTCTATCGCGTACGTCATGATCGGTCTTACACATGATTTGTATATGCGTACTTTCCCTTCCAGCCTCATATCTTTGTTTCTCCAGATGACATCCCTCAGACATCCTGATACGTAATTGGCTATATTTGCTTCCTTTCGGGCGCTCTCTTTAACATCTCCATAATTACATATTTCGATTCCCAGATATTGGAATCTCGAGACTTGTTCAATTAGTTCGTTGTTAATTACTAATTTGCATCTTATGGGTTCCCTTGACACTACCAGGGATCTACGAAGGTATCTACGAAAGTCATTATTTTTCAAAATATTCTACAATTTTTATTACATGTAGGTATAATACATATTATAGCTTTGTTGTTTCCTGACCGTGAATTTTTAAATAGAAACTTTTTAATTCCTGGGTTTTTCGGTCTTATAAATAAAACACTTTGTTATGGCTTAAAAGTTTCGGCTACATGCCATTTTCAATAAGCACTTTAATTAATAATAATAAACATTACATAAATAGAACACTAAAATTTACATTGCACTTGTTTGCTTGTCGTTTTGTTGTGGAATGCGAGCTTGGCTCTTGAAAACATATGGCAGAATTCAAATTGCCGTCCGTTAAGGACCGTATTCAAAATTTTTTTCCAAAGGTACATTTACAAAAATAAAATCAATTTATTAAATTATGAATTATTTATTAAATTATGAAAAAAACCATGCTTTTGATTTTGAAAATGTACAGATTTTAGAAAAAGAACAAAACTATAACAAAAGATGTATATTGGAGATGATCCATGTAAAGAAAGATCAACGTTGTATAAACAACAAAACTGACATCAAGGATCTCTCCAATATATATCATAATTTAATAAATTGATTTTATTTTTGTATATGTACCTTTGGCAAAAATTTTGAATACGGTCCTTAACGGACGGCAATTTGAATTCTGCCATATGTTTTCAAGAGCCAAGCTCGCATTCCAAAACAAAACGACAAGTTAACAAGTGCAATGTAAATTTTAGTGCTCTATTTATATAATGTTAATTATTATTAATTAAAGTGCTTATTGAAAATGGCATGTAGCCGAAACGTTTAAGCCATAACAAAGTGTTTTATTTATAAGACCGAAAAACCCAGGATATAAAAAGTTTCTATTTATAATACATATATGTAGTAGGCTTGATAAATGTAATCATGCACTTTTAAATGTTAATATTGATAAAGAAGCAAATTATGAATTTTTAAATGTGGAACTGCTTTCTCGGCAAAAAATTCTCCTAGAAAAACTATTTCTTTTGTAAGTGTGTGAAAAATTATAAGGAACACGAATATCGAAACATCTTTTCAAATTAAAAAAAAACAAATTTTAAACAAATTACAACATTTTTCAAACGCCATTTTGGAGGGGAGATTAATTGAAATTTTGATTTCTCAATGCATTTACGGAAAATATACATAAAAGTAAAAAAATGGGACTTTAAAAAGTTGTATGCTCTATCGGCGACAACCGCGTTTTTGCAATTGAAAATATGGTAATATTTAATAAACAAAAATAAGTATCTCACAAATTTCTGAATATTTTTTAACCAATTTTAGTTTTGATTTATAATGGTAACACAACGCAACTTTTTCTGTAAAATAAAATGTTTAATATTTGCCTATTTATAATGAAAATAATATTTTTTGGCAAATTTGTTTTTCAATCTTGACTTGCAATTATTTAAATAAATTAAGGACCAAATTTAATTTAGTAAGGCTCATATAAAAGATTGTTTCTTCAGCTTTGCAGAAAAAAATCGTGAAGTCTTTCATAAAAAGATGAATGACCGCAGCAATTAAAAAAGTAAATTTTGTGCAAAAATTACCCATTTTTAATTATATAAACAATGATCCCCTCATATGAATCATATACTTTCTTGAAAATATCTTTTGTTTTGATTTAAACTTTGATAAAAAATTTATTCCAACCCGTACGAATTGCGTTTTGATTTTATTTTCATTTACTGAGCTATAATCAAAGTTCTAAGATGAGTTAAGAGCTGAAGAGCGAAACGGGGAATATGTAGTTTAAAAGTTTAACAAGTACATGCAATATGAATACCACGAGATCCTGAAAATCATCAAAGAACACATAGGTAGAACGTTCTATAGTTACATTACAGAGGTAGAAATCTCAGTAATATAAATCAAGGATCAGATGACTTCCGGATATAATCAAAGAGGAAATTGTATCAACCTTAAAAGATATGAAGAACAGCAAAGCCCCTGGAGAAGATGGCATCGTAAGTGAAATGATAAAATTAGGAGGCGAATGCGTCATAAAAGCCTTAACAACTGTTTACAATGACTGCTTCTTTAAAGGAATTATACCAGAAAAATGGAATAGTGGCGTTAAAATATTTAACTAAAATTTTTATGAGAATAATAATTGCTACCAAAGTTGGTCCTAAGCTAGATTTTCGCCAGCCATAAAGCAAGCCAGATTTAGGAGTGGCTTTAGAACGAATGACCACATACAAGTAGTAAAGTCTTTGACAGAGAAACTTATAGAATATAATATTTGTAGATTTTGAGAAAGAATTTGACTAGATCGAGTACATAATTATTTACGGTAGGCCTATGTTCAGCAATGGAATCAAAACGGCTAATGCTAATGACGATGGTAATATAATAGTATATTATGCAACGAGCATTTAATGATGGTCATTATGAAGTGAGTATAGAGTAAGAGCTTCATAATGATAATTAAATGCACGCTATATACACGATTTTTTTTATGATCATTCACAACAAAAAATATATTCAAATTTATTAATTTTGTAACGCAAACAAATTCAGTAGTTTGTCAGTTTGTTTACATAATGAGAACTGTCAAAGCGTATGTATTTGACTCGCCCTTGGCCACTGCGCGGGTGGCACCTTCATCGCAAATGCATATCGCGATGCTGTTGGTTAAAAATCTGTATCGTAATGAAAATCTGTATCATAATGAAGTTCATTATGATACAGGTAGTGAAATCATGATTGATTTATTATAGTATGAGAATATAAAAAAAATTATAGTTAATGTAAATGTGTAGTATGATAAATGTCTCTACTTGGCATGCAGAGTAAAAATAAAAAAAAAACCTTTTAAGTTGTTGTTAATTTAATCACAATTTAATGAGTTGTTGAAATACTTTGAAAATAGGCTGTTAAAAGCAGACCATCAGTGATATTCTTCGATGAGCTGGACGGTTTAGCACCAACTAGGAATGATAAAAACGACCACATCCATTCCAGCGTGGTAGCAACCTTACTTTCTCTAATGGACGGATTAGACTCAAAGCCTGGCGTGATCGTCATAGGAGCTACCAATCGAATAGAAGCCATAGATCCGGCTCTTCGCAGAAAAGGCAGGTTTGATAAAGAATTGTACTTTCCTCTACCTGGTGTTCAAGCACGAAAGGAAATAATTCAGGCAAGTTGTATCTTTTGTATTATTACATATTTGTTTACCAAATAATATTAATGAGATCTTTAATGTCATACACGAACTCTTTGAAAAAAAATATGAGATACATAATATTTAGGGCAGTCAATGAGGGTATTTGGTTCCGCATTCCATCCTACTAAATCGATTTACTTGATATTTTCACAGTAATTAGGGAATGGCTCAAGAAACAAAGTCTACCCTATGCCGATGTGCGCTTTTATCGTGGGGGTGCTTCTCGCCCAATCTAGGGGGTGAAATTTTTTTGGATAAAACAGCAACGGAAAAGGCTAGAGAATTTAATTCTAAGCAAGAACTGTTCCATAATTATTTTTTGAAAACTCAATACTTTTTGAGTTATTCGTGGTTGAAAATTGACCATTTTCATTGAAAAATGCTACCCTATCGGACGGATTTTTGCGAATAACTTAAAAACTATGCATCTAACAAAAAAACTATTTAAAATATTTTTGTAGCTTATAAAAAAACAAAGAGATTCATTCCTTCATAAAAATCTCCTAGTTATAATAGAAAAATGGGTATGGTAGGTGAGAAGAGTTTGTTTTTTGGTGCATGCTCCAATCGGTGTATTCAACTTGAAATAACAGAGAAACAGTTTATTTTAGGTGCATATTGGTACTTATAACTTTGGTAGTGCTTGAAAAGGCCTTTAAAATGAGCAGTATTAAATGTTGATGACATGCAAACTAAGCGAGATATGCTGCAAAAAAATTGATGACTAGTGTATTTTAAGAAGAAATGAGAAGTCTATTTAACCCCTCATCCATTAGAATTTAAGTACATCGTTTTCCTTCTAAAATACTTTTTATTATAGTGTTATTTCTAAGTTCAAAAAGTTAGACAGGTTTAAAATTAAGGATTTTTGAAAAAAGTAAGATCAAATTATAGAGAGCATTTTTAAATTTCCTTAAAAATCTTCCTTTTTCTCCGTGTAACTCGAAAATGATAAGAGATACGAAAAAAAGATATGATACAAAAATATAGAGTTTTTTAGTATTAAAATTTCGTTTTTATTTTTCATTGCTGTATCTGTTATCGTTTTCAAGTTACATGGAGAAAAAGAAGATTTTTAAGAAAATCTAAAAATGATTTGATATTATTTTTTTAAACCATTTATTTTAAACTCGTCCAACTTTTTAAACATAGAAATAACACTCTTATAAAAGGTATTGTAGATGGAAAATGATGCATTTACATTTTGGTGGATGGGGGTTAAAATTACTTCTCATTTTTTTTTAATACATTAGTTATCAATTTTGTTTGCAAGATATCTCGCTTAGTTTGAATGTAATTTACGTTTAATATTGCTCATTTTAAAGGTCTTTTTAAGCACTACAAAAAGTATTAGTAGCATTATACACATAAAATCGACCGTTTCTCTGTTATTTCAAGTTGAATACACCAATTTGAGCATGTAGCAAAAAACAAACTTATTCACCTAGCATAACTCTTTTTGTATTATAACTAGAAGATTTATGAAGGCAAGTGTGTCTTTGTTTTTTATAACCTACAAAAATGTTTTATACAGTTTTTTAGTTAGATGCATATTTTTTAAGGTACTGGAAAAAAACTGTTCGAAAGGTGTTATGTTTCAATGAAAATGGCCAATTTTCAACCACGAATAACTCAAAAAGTAACGAGTTTTCAAAAAAAAATATAGAACAGTTTTTGCTTAGAATTAGGTGCTCTAGCAAATTCCGTGGTTATCTTACCAAAAATTTTTCCACCCTTGAGAAGGGGTGGGAACCACCCCCAAGATATAAGCACACATCGGCATAGGGTAGACTTTGAATTAGGAGATAAGTAGAGGCTATTCCCAAAATTTCATTAAAATCCATTCAGTAGGATAGAATTCGGAGGTAATATCCTATTCTTGCTCCCATTGACTGGCGTAATTTGAGATCTCTGCATATTTTTTAAAAGTTTTGCACCGGGATTACACTCGATTACACTAGTGAAGGGTTCTTTTGTTTGGGTTGAATAGATTCGAATCATTTCGGTCGGCTAAGGTATTATTTGCTTCTAATATACGATGGCCATTAAATTTTGGGTCAAAAAATTCAACCCATCTGTTCAAGATTGAGGCCGTACCATTTAGGATATTTCTCTCTCCATCCTTAAAGCTCTCTATTCTTGGCTTGAACTCTTTGCTCATTTTGTTTAGATTTCTGTAGAACTTTCAAGTTTCATTTGATTTCTTAGCGCCTCTATGCTTTTTATTTATTTTTCCTCAAATTGCCTTTTTCTTCTACGTTATATTTTTTCTTCCTTCTTAGAGTCCGGTATCCCTCTTTGCTCTTCTTGTTCATCCTAATTAATTTTTCTTTAGGTATTATCTATTCTTGTTATCGGTTATATCTTGGCACTACTTGTCGAACCATTCGATTTTTTTAACTAGTTTGGTTTTCCCCAATATGTCTGTCTTCTCAATTATGATGTTTTTACATTTTGTCCACAATTCCTCTTCATTTTTCCCCGCGTCCAAGCTCATCATTGGAGTATTCATGTCTCGCCTATATTACCTCACAATGATTTCAATATACAGATTGTCCATGCTCAGATATAAGTTATACATGTATGTACATTGTACAATATATTTGTTTCTAGGTACACACCAACAACTGGAAATATAAACCACCTCAAAAATTTATTGAGCAACTCGCAGATGTTACACCTGGATATTGTGGATCTGATATTCAAGCGCTTTGTTCTGAAGCCGTCATGTACTGCTTGAAGAGGACATATCCGAACATTAACTGTAAAGGGTTTAATGTTAAAATTGAAGCAGCGTCTTTAAGGGTAAACTGTGCACACATTTTTATTTATAATTTAGCAGAACTTTATTTTATCATTGAAGTCCTTCTTACTAAAAAGGCATCTACATATTATATTTCTCATTTTAATATATTTAGGTAATTTGAATATCTCAACAAGTTCAGCTCAATATAATTATTGGATCGCTTCGGAAAATTCTGAGGGCTTTAGGAAAATGCCATCTTTTGATGTTTTCCTGACAATATTTGACACAGATCAAAGTCTTTAACATCACTTACATAAATATTACCATCTACTGGATACAAAGGATGACATATCTTTCCTAAATAACATCGCCGTATCTTCTTTCTTTTTTCCTTCATCAAAACGTAAATGTTTTCCATTCAATGGTGTGCCAATAAGTGTTTGGCACTTGCATTTCC
The DNA here is from genome assembly GCF_917563875.1 of Diabrotica virgifera virgifera. NCBI lineage: Eukaryota > Metazoa > Arthropoda > Insecta > Coleoptera > Chrysomelidae > Diabrotica > Diabrotica virgifera. Next base: position 159,381,541 of record NC_065448.1, on the reverse strand, counting down.
AGACGACTGTTTGTTCAGCTCTAAGGTTACAAATGGTTATGGTCGTTCTAACTTTCAAACCAACAGCTGTAAGGTGTTCTTTTAAGAAACAACTGCACTATTCTCTTCAGGTTTTTCAACCAAGACTCGTCTCAGACTTTCTCTCCATATTTTATTTGTGTTTTCGCATATCCACTTTCTATAAATTTTTCTAGATTATCTAAATTTTCGTCTGTCATTACGGTGTTATCAGCAGACCTAATACTGTTAATGAAAAATTAATTTCATTTTTCATGGAAGCTGTCCATCCGTCGTGGAAATATAAAATCTAGTAGCGGATATTAGACTATCTAGTAGGGATGGCGACTGTTGACAAAACACCGGTTTTCGGTTATACTGGTTTGTTCACTTACGGTTTAACCTGACGGTTATAACCGGTCAAAAAACCGATTATTCCAAAAGCCAGTGTTCGGATTTTTTAATCAATAGCCAAAACCCATTAGGTTACATTTTTACATTAACATTTAAGTTTAGTTTGTGATACTCCATTCGAATCGGTGTCAGTATTATCGATATCGAATATATCGATATCAAGGTAATTAATCGATATATAAACAGATGTAGCATTTGAGATTTGATGGTGGTCTCGGTAAATCTTCATTCTTCTGGAGACCTCCTCAATTACAACTCGTCAGTTCACGAGATCTTAAGTATTTTCCAATAAAGTAATATCTCAAATGCTTCTCAAGTGCAGAAAAATTTTCTGCACGTATCTTCGTTCAAGATGCTCGATTCAACTGCCTAAAAAAGGACAGAAAAGAAATCACGTTTTGTTACTTTTATACCAAGAGCGACACTGTGGCTACTTTGAAGAAGTCTCTCATCCGGTTAAAGGTAGATCTAATTGTTCCGATGTGCGCTCTTATATCCTGGTTGTAGGTCTATTCTTCTTCGCTATGGTGCCGAGGTAGCTGTAGTTCATCACTTTTTAATTGACGTAGATTTGACCCATTGTTATCTTTTTTTGCTATCATGAGCTTTGTGCTCTATATTTACAGTAATCCACAATTTTGACACACCGATAAAAAAACAATCGATATATTAAAGCAGTACATACATGTCGATCGTCCAGCCAATACTAGGTTTAAAGAATAATACATGTACTACTATACTAGCTGTCTACCTTATAGAAGCTTTTATATCTTCTTATAGATGTTTCTCTGTAAATATATGAGAGTTGGTTCATATATTTAGACACCATAATACATATAACAAAAAGTTCCCCATTTTTCTCTGAATTCATTATTTTTTCGGATAACTTATCCAGTTTTTCACGGTTTTTATTTTAAAAAGAAAAAACCGCTTATAACCGAAACAAAAAAACAACCGGAAAAACCTATTATTATGGAGTAAAAAAACAGTTTTACGTTATAACCGGTAGGTTTTTCCCAACCCTACTGTCTGGTATGTTTTATAAACAAATAAAATAAATTTTGTTTTAACTTTTCTAGGTTGACGAATGCGATTTTCTCGAAGCAAAACTAAACTTAATTCCTTCGTCAATGAAACAAGGAATGAAAATGAGAAATTTCAGTGACGTTATAAGGCCCTTATTGATTAGGCAACATAAAAAAATTGTGAAGTATATAAATACGTTATGGCCGCATTTTCTGCAAGAGGAACATAGGTTAGTACAGTATGCCATGATATTATAAATAACAAAATAGTACATTCTGAAGTCGTGACGTAAGTGGAGACCCGCAAGTTCGTAATGGTTCGTACTCATTCGTAATGTCCGATTAGTTTGAATTGTTCGCGGTTGTAAGCTAAGGGCCGGTTGTTCGAACGCTAATCAACAATGATCATTATCAAATAATTAATTACTGTCAATGTCAACTTTAAAAACATAATTAATTACAATTCTGAGACTATAATCAATTAATATAACAATAATTATTAACATAATTAATAATAAATCTCATAATTGTAATTAATTATGTTTTCAGCAACCCAAACAAAGTTGACATTGACAGTTTTGGTGACAGTAATAGGGAACTTGCATAAATTTTTAAATTCGAAAAAAATGTTATAAATCACAACAGAACATAATTTAAAACATGTATCAAAGATAAAAAAAATTTTGTTTGTCTTTCGTTTGGCCCCTAAAGACGATTAAAAATTCAAATTAAAACAGGTGGTCCAAAACGCATAGTGACGTCATATAGTTGTGCATGTACATTTTGCACCAAAAAAGTAAACAAAATTGTATATAATTTTAAATTAGACACTATAAACGTCAGTAGAAAATACAGTTATGTAACGTCACAAGCGTTTTTTATCGTTTGAACTATTTTACATTGGCTAAGGGTTCTTCTAAACCAAGGCCAGAAAACAGAAAAAAATATATAGATTTTAAATTATCTTCTAAGTTATTATGAGGTTTTACCGCGTGAAAGTTTGGAAATATTATTTTTAAAGGAAACTGAATAATATTACGTAATAAAAAAATGTGTAAGTTCCCTCATAGGTTTGGCATTCGTTTTGACACTGACACTAAGTTTTATAAATATATTTGATAATTTCTATTTCTGATATATTTGAGTGTTTTTAAGATATATTTTTTAAAATGACCGAAGAGGGTTTTTGTAAAGGGCAGTCTGATTACTTACCTATAGTTGATATGTGTATGGTGGCTACATATTTTCAAAAGAGTGAAAATTTTTCCGTCGGAGAAGTTCGGGGAGTTAAAGCAGATAAGTAAGTACATATATTATGTATATTATACTCCCATTATACCTACTAATTTATACTGTGATTTTATTCTGATTATTATTCTCATAAGTATTTAACGATAAAACTTAGTAGGTACACACTTCCTATTAAGTATAGTGATCAAAAAATGTCATTACAATATAAATATTTTCCCATATTTCGCGACGATGCTGTGGCCAAATACCCAAGTAGGTGGAGGCCAATAAACTAAAGAAGAAGAAGAAGAATATACTTACATATAACCCTCCCACATCACTGATATAACCTATGGATATAACCATATAAAAAACTAATGTAAAACTATGTGACGTCACGGGCCGTCTGAACTACTTTAAAATAAAGAAGACTTAAAATTTGTATTTCTAAGTTATTATGAGTTTTTGAAGCGGGAAATTTTGGAAATCTCATTTTTATACAAAACTGAACATTATTATGTAATAAAAAAAAATGTGCAAGTTCCCCATTAAATGTTTGATAATGATCATTGTTGATTAGCGTTCGAACAACCGGCTTTAAGTGTATTTTATATTTTATCTTTGACAGTTATTTTGACAGGAATATCGACAAATTTTTGTTCGAATACATTGAAGTTTAATGTTGTATTGCTAATTGCATAATTTCATCACAGAATGTATACAAATCCCATTTAACTTTAACAAGAATAATTAAAATTCAACTTTCGGTCTCCAGTTACGTCATCATGCGCGAACTCGGACGTATTTGCGCTACGGGAACATACTATCTCGTTATTATAGTATCATGCAGTATGCGGCAAAATTAACAGTACTGAAATGCATATTGAAATGTTTATGATTATTTATATTACATCTAGTATACATGATATAGCCTTGCAAACATTATTCGCGACGACGCAATTTCCCGATAAAATATATGTTAAAGATGCCCTCTGGCCAGTGCCGGATTTATCGGGAGGGAAAATGGAAATGAGGAAATTCCCCCCTTTAAAGAAAAAAAATTGTTCAAACATAAAATATATTAGCTGACATGAAACCGAAACCACAGAAAGAGAAATTCAACCCAATAAACACGCTAGTTAGGAAAATGAAGGGAACTAATGCCTATAAGTTATTATTTATGTAAATAAAATAAAAATTTTATTTTTAATTCAGTTGCAATGCGAAGGCAAAACAATCTTACTTTTCAATTAGAATACGGAGCGCAGTCCAGTCCCTTGAATCGCGATTTTCGGCTCTTATTTCTAGAACAAGCCTACGTTCTTTCCGATGAGGCTCCAATAAGAGCCGAAAATCGCGTTTCAGAGGACTGGACTGCGCTCCGTATTCTAATTGAAAAGTAAGATTGTTTTGCCTTCGCATTGCAACTGAATTAAAAATAAAATTTTTATTTTATTTTTATATTGGTCTTTACTCCTTCGAGTAACTAGGTCCATTTTCTGTTGGAATTTACCAGCTGAACAGACGGGGTCGTGAATTGTAAGTTTTTTTAATTCCCTCTTGTCTTCTTCGCTTCAGCATCCATTTGGCTTGCAAATTTTAGAAGCCTTGGAGGTGTTACCAAGGAAATGGACCAATAAGTTTTCGATTTAAAAATCTTTTATAGTCTAGTAAAATAAAATTACACTACATGTAAATCAAAATGTAAATTCGTACAGGTTGAAACAAATTCTATATCAAAGTTTAGGTGGGTACAAAAGATATTTTCAAGAAAGTATCCAAATCATACAAGGGGATCATTGTTTAAATAATTAAAAAGTGGTCATTTTTGCAAAAAAAATACTTTTTTAACTGCTGAGGTCATTCAATTACCAATGAAGGTCTATGGGATTTTTTTCTGTAAAGTCGAAGGGTAAGTCTTTCACATAAGTCTTACTAAATTAAATTTGACCCCCTATTTATTTAAATAATTGTATATAAAACTTTAAAAACAAATTTGCAAAAAATTATTTTTAGCGTTTTAAATAAGCACTCTAAAATATCTTATTTTACAGACTAAGTTGCGCTATGTTATCAGTATTAAGCAAAAAAAATTGGTCCAAAAATATTTAATATTTTTTGAGATATTGAATTTGTTTATTAAATGTTACTCTATTTTCTATTGCAAAAACGCGGTTGTTGCCAAAGAAATATTTACCTGTATTAAATATTATTATTTTTATTCTTATGTATATTTTTGATAAATGTATTGATAAATTCAAATTTCAATTAAACTTCCCCCTAAAATGGCATTTGAACATTATTCAAATTTGTTTATAATTTGTTTGTTTAATAACGTCGCGGGGATTAAATATTTTGAAATGCCGTTTCGATAATTAGGTTCCTGGGAATTTTTCACTAATTAACAAATTTTTTGTCTTTTTTTCCTCTTCTTTTTTTTTCTTTGAGTTATATTATTACGGGCCCTTTTAGGGTTAAGTTTCATTAAGAATGTCGAATCTTTAAGTTGTAGATTCTAGACATAAAAATATTAAGATTGGTCTAAAATCACTTAAATAAAATGTGGCTACTTACTGAGTTACAGGGTGTTTTTTTTTTAAATTTAAAAATGATTTTTACCAATTACTTTCAAACTGTTTGACGTATCCTTATCATACTTGGCAGAAAGTGTATGTACTATACAGTCTACTAAACAGTGATAAATAAAAGTTTCTGGCTACTGCCAGAGGCGTACGACAGGGGATAGTTAATGGTTGACCCTTCCCAAATTCTACGCCACTGAGGGAATTACTATTTTAGCGAAATTTTTCGATTCTCCAATACTTTCTATGTAAATAATATACTCTTTACTGGTAACGATTAAGTCATTAGTTTTCGAGATATTGGACGTTAAAAATGAAACGGCATAGTTATTTTGATTCATTCATTCATTCATTTTAAACTTCCAATATCTCTCAATCTGATGGCTTTATCAATACCAATAAAGTTAGTTACATACAAAGTATGGGAGAATCGAAAAATTTCGCTAAAATAGTAATTCACTCAGTGGCGTAGAATTTGGGAAGTGTCAATCATTCACTATCCCCTGTCGTACGCCTCTGGCACTAGCTAGAAACGTTTATTAATCACAATTTAGTAGGGTGTATAATAGTCACACTTTCTGCCAAGTATGATAAGGATACGTCAAATAGTTTTAAAGTACTTGGTAACAATAATTTTTAAATTTCTAAATAAAACACCCTGTAACTCAGTAAGTAGCCACATTTTATTTAAGAGATTTTAGTTAAATCTTAATATTTTTAGGTCTAGAATCTACAACTCAGAGATTCGATATTCTTAATAAAATTTAACCCTAAAAGGGCCGCTTCAGTAATGTAACTCCAAGAAAAAAAAAAGAAGAAGAAAAACGACAAAAAAATGTTGTTAATTAGTAAAAAATTCCCAGCAACCCAATTATCGAAACGACATTTCAAAATACTTAATCCCCGCGATGTTATCAAAAAAAAAATTATAAACAAATCTGAATAATTTTCAAATGCCATTTTAGGGGGGAGTTTAATTGAAATTTGAAATAATCAATACATTTATCGAAAATAAACATAAAAATAAAAATAATGACATCTTAAGCAGGTGAATATTTCTTTGGCAACAACGGCGTTTTTGCAATTTAAAATATAGTAACATTTAAAAAACAAATTCAATATCTCAAAAAATGTTAAATATTTTTGGACCAATTTTTTTTGCTTAATACTGATAACATAGCGCAACTTAGTCTGTAAAATAAGATATTTTATAGTGCTTATTTAAAACGCTAAAAATAATTCTTTGCAAATTTGTTTTTAAAATTTTATATACAATTATTTAAATAAATAGGGGGTCAAATTTAATTTAGTAAGTCTTACGTGAAAGATTTACCCTTCAACTTTGCAGAAAAAAATCCCATAGATCTTCATTAATAAGTGAATTACCTCAGCAGTTAAAAAAGTATATTTTTTGCAAAAATGACCCCTTTTTAATTTTTTAAACAATGATCCCCTTGTATGATTTGGATACTTTGTTGAAAATATCTTTTGTACCCACCTAAACTTTGATATAAAATTTGTTTTAACCTGTACGAATTTACATTTTGACTTTTTTTTATTTTATTAGGCTATTAGTAATATTTTAATATTTTCTAAATATTATTAATAATGCTATTAGGATCGAAAACTTTATCTTTTTTATTATTTATGTCTTTTATGTAATCTGAGTTTATCTTTTTTATGTCTTTTGGTTGCTTTTTCATTGGAAGGTCCCCCATAAGGCAAATTTTTTCCTCCCAAGACAAATTTCTAGATCCGCCACTACCTCTGGCCCAAAAAATCTTTAATTCTAGTCAGCAATTTCGAAATGGCAGACGGTGGATCTGTCTGACTTCTTCAGCATTCCCTATATGTACGCATCTGGTGGTGTTAGTTCTGGTGAGTGGCAACTCCCAAAATGATCGCGCAGTACTCGAAGAGACTACCTGGCAGTATGTCAGGTTGTCCCGTCCTGCTGACACCATTGTTGATTTTAAGCTTGGACCGTTGTCGTGATCTTTTCCGTATGGCCGAATATAGTACTCCGCCATAACAATTTTTTTTTGCAAAACTGATAACCATTTTGAAGCACCTAACATTATCACGACATACACATACGTTATAACGACGTTCGGAAACCACTCAGTACGATACGGCGCCTGACACATACAAATTTGAGGCATACGAATTTCTTCTTCTTCTTGTAGTGCCTATCCGTTTCGGATGTTGGCGACCATCATGGCAATCTCTACTTTGCACACTGCTGCTCTGAAAAGATTTGTAGTGGTTGTGTTGAACCACGTACGTAGATTTTTCAGCCACGAAATCCTTCGCCTTCCTGGTCCTCGCTTTCCCTCTACTTTTCCCTGTAAGACCAGTTGCAGCAGTCCATATCTTTCACTGTTCCTCATGATGTGACCGAGGTATTCGATTTTGGCTGTTTTTATTCTGATTAACAGCTCTTTTTCTTTTTGCATTCTCAGCAAAACACCCTCGTTAGTAATGTAGTCGGTATAAGATATCTTCAGGATTCGACGATAAAGCCTCAATCTCAAAAGCCTCAATTTTCTTGCAGGTGGCGTCTGTGAGAGTCCACGACTCAACTCCGTACAACAGTATAGGAAAGATATAACATCGTAGTAATCTGATTTTTATGGGTATCGACAAATCATGACATTTGAACAACTTTGACATTTTTTGAAATGCAGATCTTGCTTTCTCTATCCTACATTTGATTTCTATAGAATGGTCCCAATTTTCATTGACGTTCGTACCAAGGTAGGTATATGTTTTTACTCTTTCTATTTGTTGACCATTTACACTGATTCGTCCAAATTGCTGTTTGTTCTTAGAGATAATAATATATTTTGTTTTCTTAGTGTTTAGTGATAGTCCGTATCTCTGACTGACCTCCGCGATTCTGTTCATTAACTCCTGCAGGGCTTCAGAACTGTCAGCGAATACCACAGTGTCATCTGCGTATCTTATGTTATTGATACATTCTCCGTTAATTCGAATTCCGGCCTCAACATCATCCACTGCTTCTTGAAAGATTTCCTCAAAGTAGATGTTAAACAGCAGTGGGGATTGTATACATCCCTGACGGACCCCACGTTTGATTTTGATATCGTCGGATTCTCCTGCCTCTGTCCGGATAGAGGATGTTTGATTCCAGTACAGATTGCTGATAAATCCTTAAATCACAGGTGTTAATTCCAATATTGGTTATCTCCATCAGCTTGTCGTGCTTTACTGTATCGAACGATTTATGGTAATCAATGAAACATGCATAAATATCGCAATTTACGTCTCTACATCGTTGAAATAGCACTTGTATACTAAATAGAGGCTCTCTTGTACCCACTGCATTTCGAAAACCAAACTGTGTTCGGCTGATTTTTTCTTCGCACAGTCTATATATCCTTTGATGTATAATTTTAAGAAATAGTTTTAAAATATGGCTCATTAAGCTAATGGTTCGGAAATCACTGCAGGATGCGGACTTTGTTTTCTTTGGTAAAGCAACAAACGTCGACTTCAACCATGTTTTTGGTATTACTCCGCTTAAATATATGTCGTTAAATATTTTGGTTAGGCGTTGAGTACCGTCGGTGTTAAATAGTTTTATGAGTTCAGCATATGCATTGTCAGGTCCAGGAGCTTTGCCATCTTTTAGTTGTGATATTGCTCTTTCCACTTCATCTGATGTGATTGGTAAGTGGTCATCACATATATAGGATGGAGGTTGCTCGGATCTAGTATTATCAAAGAGTTCCTGTCTACGAATTTCAGTACTGTTTATTTTGCCGCATACCGTATATAAACTTGAGTTAGTTGAATGTGACAAAACCAGAGGGTTGTACCATACCAGAGTATGGTACCATACTGGACCAGCTGGAAGAAAAAGAGGAGGATGAACCTTTCTCTCACCTAAAAATGTCACTTTCCGAGTCTTTAAAGTTAAATTGAGACATAATGATTTTTTTATACTGTAGATTTACTTGTGGAGAAAGACGATACGCTGGAAGAATGTTGTTAATTGGAAATAATTTACAAGGATTAAATACACACATGATACCCTCTCTGCTAAAAACCATGGAACATCTTCCTACTTTTGTGTACGATTCAGGAGTGTTTAATGTAAGTACCTAGTTAATACAACACTATTTATATTAAAATGATCCACCGTTATATAAATATTATTTTTCTACACTCATACATTAAGGGGATGGGTACGTAGTTTCGGATCCAATGCTGTTTAAATGCGATTCAGTTTTTTTTCGAATCCTGAGAAATCGAATAAGTATTTTTTTTAAATTTAAACGCAGAATGAAATATTACGTTCTTACCGAGAACCAAAAGTCCCTGAAAACTTCTGTAATGTTTATTTTAATAAGTTACACGGGTGAAAACCTAAGAGAAAATGTAGTGTGATTTTTAATTTCAAATATCTCATTCAAAAGACACTTTTTATTTATTCTAAGGGACTTTCGGCGCTCGATAATAATTTAGTCTTTCATTCTGCGTTTAAATTTTTTTACACTATGTATTAGTTTTTTCAGGACTCGAAAAAAATGAACACCATGTCCGTGGTGATATTTTCCAAATCTAACATTCGCTATCTTTGTCATACAACGCACCGAGTCGAATAGAATATGGTGACAAGACAGTGACAATTTTAAATATATGACATGGCATCGGGAATATTTTGAGTTTTTAATTAAATAATATTGATAGTGTATTTGATAAATAATTGATTTAAGACGTGAACTTAAGGCTATGGGTACATAATTCGCAAATATTTTACAGCTATCCCTACCTTTTCTGTCTTTACATGGCAAATTACGTGTAGTAAAATTCACACTGGTATGGATATGTACATATTACTAGAATGTCATTCTACTTGACAATGTCATAACTAGCTTAAAGAGATGGCTTTTGAATGTTCTTGGATAACTGTTATTTTTTGTATAATTGCAAATTATTAATTCAGTTAATAAATGTGATAATTTTTTCACTAGCTATGTATTCAGTGATTGTAATAATCTGTACCTACAACAAAAACTAATACTCAATCGATAAAAGAGCAAAAGTGATTTTTTAATAATATATTGAGGTCCGGTCCTGATAGCAAGCAAATCTTACAGCTTTATATCGGTCCTGACAAATTTATAAATTCAAGTAGTTAAAAGTTGAAATATAATTTAATTTTTACATTGTTTGCAAGATAAAGTTTAAATGTGACAGTGTGTTAAAAAACCAACGATTCTGTGAGTACAAAATTGCATTATTTATATCTAACCATAAAATCAGAAGTTAAAAGGCAATATTTTATCGATTTCAATCCAAATTATCGATTATCGACAACAACTTTTTGCTGATTCAAGTAATTAGGCTGCCGTCTAATTTTGTTAAGAGGCCAGGTCCGGCTTCAGATCCGCTGTTCCAATGCATGTAAATTTTCAACGGGACGATGGCTGAACCGGAATTAGCTACTACTTCACGAAATACACCGACTACGTCACATATCTCTTACTCTCATGCATTAAACAGTTTTAAACATCCTTCAAAAGACCAATGTATCATACTTTCAACCGTACAAGGAATACAAGTTTTCGAATATGTAAAAGCTGTTGGATCAATAGTACAGCCCAAAAACGTTATTTGGGCATCCAGAATCGCAAACAACCGCATCTGCATCTACCTCTCGTCTAAATATATAGTTGACCAATTTCTTAGCTCCCACAAACATGTAATTATTGACGGCAACCAAATTGAAGTAAGAAGATTAATAACTCCTGCCCAGAGATTAATCATATCAAGTGTATGTCCTACTATACCTAATAGCATAATTGAAGATTATCTAAAAACTATGGGTATAAAATCCGTCTCCAACATGACGTTTCTACGAGTAGGCATGCAAGACCCGGAATACAGCCACGTGCTTAGCTTTAGAAGGCAAATCTTCATAAGTCCTTTAGAAAATGCATCGATTCCTGACTCATTCCTAATTTCATTCGACAATACATCATATAGAATATACATTTCCATAGACGGTTTAAACTGCTCCAGATGCAAGACGGTCGGACATCAAGATTCTGACTGTCTTTCTTTATCATCATTAAGTAGTCCAATTAATCAAACGGAAACTGACCATCCAGTGAACGTACTCAACTCTGCCAATAAAGAATATAGCCAGCCAGAAGAACAACCACGGAAAGAACACGAAGAAGGTACCCAGACATTAAAGGAACCGAAACTTAACATCACAAAAAATCACGAATTAACATCAGCCACAAACGACCAAACCACTTCCTTACAAACATACAAAGAACTACAGATTTCGTCACAACCACAAATATCCCAAGATTCAGTAATTGAAAGCGATAGAAAAATCTCTGAAGCTATTCATGTTACTAAAAGACAAATTTCCACTTCTCCCGAAATCCTTGAAAATGACCTACCTCCTCCCACTACTGAAAAACAAAAAAATAAAAAGCCTAAAACTCAAGATTCTATTCCAGATATTCTCAATGAAATTAAAGAAAAAATTGAAAATAGAATCCCTTCCTTCACACTTTCTTTTCATGAAATATGTGATTTTCTGTCAAATTCCCTTCACTCAAAACATCCTGAACTTATTGCTAAAAATTATTCAAATGAAAGCGATGAAATCAAAGAAATTCTAAACTTTATATATTCTCAAACACAAAATAAAAGTTTAAAAAACAATATTACCAGATTGAAGAAGAAACTACTTCTAAGCAGTCTTTCTTCTACTGACGAAACTGACTACGAATCAAGTTCTCAAGTATATAGTTAAAATGGCCAATCATACATTCATATTACAGTGGAACCTCAATGGTTATTTTACCCATATAGAATCCATCAAGCTTCTTATAAACGATTATCTTCCTTTAGTCATATGCATAGAAGAAACCCATTTCAAACATCAAAATGTAACATTAAAAAATTATGTTCCTTTTCTAAGAAACCGAGTTACAGATCATTCAAGCGGCGGAACAGCAATTTTCGTAAGGGATGACATAGAGTCAACCGAAATACAACTGCAAACAAACCTGGAAATAGTTGCAGTGTCAGTCACCCACAAAATGAAAATTAATATTTGCAACGTATACTTACCTCATCCTACTGATTTAGATATAACTGAACTAAGAAATGTTTTAAACCAAATTCCACACCCAAAAATAATATTAGGCGATTTTAACTGTCACAACAGTACCTGGGGAAGTAACAAAACCGACAAATGTGGTAATCTCTTAAACAATCTCATCGACAATTTAAATTTAGTGTTACTGAACACTGGCAAATCTACTAGGTTAAATTCATACAATGGTACATTTTCAGCTATAGATCTCTCTTTATGCAGTCCGTCGCTAGCTACTTTATTATACTGGGACACATTGGGGTATTTATATGATAGTGATCATTTCCCTATCACAATAAACATAGATACTAATGATATATTGACTTTTCCAATTCACCAAACATGGAAAATAAAGTCAGCTGACTGGGATTTGTATCGAACACTTATAGAAGGACAAACAAACAACTTTAATTTAACCAATACCGCAAACGAAAATCTGGAACTATTTAATAATATTATTATTTCTGCAGCAACAATCGCAGTGGGAAAAACAAAATCTAGTAAAAGGCAGCCAGTTCCTTGGTGGAATAACGAAATTGCGCAAGCACTTACTTTGTCTAAACACGCTTTCAACGTTTATAAGAAACATAAAACTATCGATAACCTTATAATTTTTAAAAATCTCAGAGCAAAAAGCAGACAATTGATCAAGAAAGGAAAACGAGATAGTTGGAAAAAGTATGTGGCTTCAATAAATCCTTCCACTCCCATAGGCGACATATGGAACAAAGTACGCAGAATAAAAGGAACAAAATACTTCCGAGGCATAGATACGCTATCATACAATAACCAAATGCATTCAAATAAGGTAGCTATTCCAGAAATACTAGCAGATATATATGAACTTAATTCTAATGATTCCAACTATAGCATATCTTTTTTAGAATATAAAAATCTAATGGAATCGTCAAATATACAAATCACCGAGAGCGACAATCCAATAAACAAACCCATAAGTCTTCAAGAATTAGAATTTTGTTTAAGCGCAAAAAATTCGACGCCAGGACCTGATGATATCCACCCTCTTTTCTTACGAAATCTTCCTCTAAATGCAAAACTAATATTAGTTGATATTTTTAATAATATTTTCATTCAGCACGACTTTCCTGATCTATGGTCGCAAGCAACTATAATTCCAATCCTTAAATATAATAAACCAAAAGACGATCCAAATTCCTATCGTCCAATCTCACTTACTTGCTGTACCTGCAAACTTTTAGAAAAAATCCTTAATTATCGTCTTAAATGGTATCTCGAAAACAATAACCTAATAAGTATCAGACAAAGTGGATTTCGTACGGGTAGATCCACTACAGACAATCTAATAACCCTTGAATCAGCTGTACATGAATCTTTTCTGCACAATCAAAAACTTATTGCCGTATTTTTGACATAAGAAAAGCTTTTGACACAACATGGAGACATCTTATACTAAAAACACTTCAAGAATGGAATGTTCAAGGGCATATGTTGTCGTTTATTAAAAATTTTCTAGAAACACGAACTTTTCGAGTTAGAGCCAATGGATTCACATCTTCCAGAAGAGTACTGCAAAATGGCACTCCACAAGGATCTACTCTAAGTCCTACACTCTTTCTGATTGCAATAAATAGTATTATACATCAAATAAAGCTGCCTGTATTTACTAGCCTATATGCAGACGACTTAATCATTTATCTAAAAACAAATAATATAACTCTGGGATCACATATATTGCAAACGGCCTTACATACAATTGAAAACTGGTCGCAAAACACGGGTTTTATATTTTCTGGCGAAAAAACACGTTATTTAATTTTTAGCAAAAGGAAAGACTATCCTAATATTCAATTAACACTTAACGGAGTTATGCTGAAGCAGTCAGAAGAAATAAATTTCTTAGGACTTTCTTTTGAACGTGACTTAAAATGGAAAAACCACGTAACGAATCTGCAACGTTCTTGCCAATCCAGAATTAACCTACTAAAAATGCTGTCAAATACCTCTTGGGGGGCTGATACAACAACTTTACTTAATCTATATAGATCATTAATAAGAAGTAAATTAGACTACGGCTGTTTATGCTACGATACTGCTAACAAAACATCTTTAAAAAAACTTGACTACATTCAAAATACGTGCTTGAGATTGGTTTTAGGTGCCACAAGAACTAGTCCAGTAAGTAGTTTACAAGTTCTGGCTAATGAACTCCCTTTAAGCCAACGAAGGCAACTTCTATCACTGAATTACGTTGCCAGAATTTCAGCAAACAAAAGCAACGTAACCTACTCAACAATATTCTACAGAACAAATATATCTTCTGATCATTACGAAAACATTGCAAGAAATATGCTACCATTTCCTGAGCGAACAAAACGTATTGGTTTTAATTTAGAACAGTTCAGTCTCACTATACCCATTCATGTAAATTTTCCTCCCTGGATGATCAAACCTCCAAAAATAGATATGTCTCTAAAAGATCTCCCTAAACATTCCACACATCCTTTCCTTATCCAGCAAGCTTTTAAAAATTTAATTTCCAAATACCCAACAACTCATCGAATCTTCACTGATGCTTCCAAATGTGATGAAGGACATGCTGCAGCTTATATCTGCGGAAACATCAAGTCTACCGTACGAATCCCAACAAATTGTTGTATATATACCGGAGAACTTACAGCAATTCACCAGGCAATGAAAAAATGTGGTTCTATCCATGAAAGCAAATTTGTGATTATCACCGATTCAATGAGCGCATTACTTGGGATAAAACAGCTATATACAACTCACGCTATTCTTCTCAAAATCAAAGAAGAATTATCTTATCTACAGAATCAACAGAAAGATATTTTCTTCATCTGGGTACCTTCCCATATGGGAATAATTGGCAACGAGGAAGTGGACTCTCTAGCAAGCAATGCAACTACCGACCAAAGTATTTCTATCACAGATCAAATAGCTTGGACTGATCACAAAGTAAATATCAAAGGTCATGTCCACAGAACGTGGCAAACTACTTGGGATCAGACTAACAACAAACTAAAAGAATGCCTAAGTCAAGTAGGAACTAAACTCATGTTACCAAGTAATAGAAAAGACCAAGTCATCATCAACCGACTCCGAATAGGACATACGTTACTAACACACAAGCGTATCTTCAACAAGGAGGCCGCTCCGATGTGTACCAATTGCAACACGCAACTGACAGTGAAACATATAATTATCGAGTATCCAGTGTACCAGAAAGAAAGGATCGCGTGTGCTCTTAGTGACAATATTAAAAGTGTACTGACTTCAAACCTAAACTCCTTATTAAATTATCTCAAAATGACTAAACAATACACCAGATTGTAAAGCATTTTTATATAATAATATGTATCTTACTGTTTGTGTATGTCCCCCCGCTAATAACCCTTAGTGGTTGATGCGGGTTTATTTGTGTGTGTGTGTGTAAGGGTTTATTTGTGTAAATAAAAAAAAAATAATAATAATATTTTGTTACTAAGAAACGCTTACAATTTTGAACATCTTTAAAAACAAAATACTTGGATCACAGAATATATCTTAATGTATTATCTACATCTATCTTCCATAAACAATACACAATAAATAACTTTTTATAAAGTTTACCTCTTAAATCAATTATTTATCAAATACACTATCAATATTATTTAATCAACAACTAAAAATATTCCCGATTCATGTCAAATAATTATTTAAAATTGTCACTGATTGTCAGTGTCTGACTGACAATATTCTATTCGACTAAGTGCGTTGTATGACAAAGATAGATTTGGAAAATATTACCACGGACATTGTGTTTATTTTTTTCGAATCCTGAAAAAACCAATAAATATGTTTGGAAAATCTAAACGCAGAATGAAAGACTAAATTATTACCGAGGGCCGAAAGTCCCTTAGAATAAATAAAAAGTTTATTTTGAATGAGATATTTGAAATTAAAAATAACACTAAATCTTCTCTTAGTTTTTCACCCCTGTAACTTATTAAAACAAACACAATATAGAAGTTCTTAGGGACTTTCGGCCCTCGCTAATAACGTAATATTTCATTATGCGTTTAAATTTTTTTAAAATACTTATTAGTTTTCTCAGGATTCGAAAAAAATGAATCCCCATTTGAATAGCATTGCAGCCGAAAAAACGTACCGATCCTCTTAATAAAAAGTTATTTATTGTTTATTATTTATGGAAGATCCAAGCAGAGAATACAGCAGGATATATTCTGTGATCCAAGTATTGTAATTGTAAGCGTTCCATAGTAACAATATATAATTAAAAAATCACTTTTTCACTCTTCCTCTTTTCTCGATTGAATATTAGTTTTTGTTGCACAGTATAGAAATTATTACAACCACTGAATACGTAGTTAGTGAAAAAAATATCATATTAATTAACTGAATTAATGATGCAATTATACAAGCAACAGTTATCCAAGAACATTCAAAAGCCATCTCTTTAAAGTTAATGATGACTTTTGTCAAGTAATGTCTACATATTCATACCAGTGAGAATTTTACGTAGTTTGCCGTGTAAAGACAGAAAAAGTAGGGATAGCGGTAAAATATTTGCACCATGCCCTTAATGTATCATTTACAATTTCAATACTTATATCATAATGACCTTCATTATGTTTTTTATTCTGATACAGATAATAAAAGTAGAATCGAGAGATGGCGTTCTGTATCGAAGATATCACATTATGTGCAATGAGCAATTTCAAGTCAAATGCATACCTACTCTTTGGCAGTTCGCAATATTTAAACAAATTGACACATTTCAGTATTAAATCATCATCCAGCCTCAAAAGTCCACTGCTGAACATAGGCCTCCTCCTCTTGTCTCCAACCCCGTCTATCCTGCGCCGCTCTCATCCAGTTTTTATTTAGCCGTCGCGTCGTCAGTCCATCTTTAACGCGGCCGACCGACGCTTCTGTTGTCTTCTCTTGGTCTCCATTCCAATAAACTCTTTGTCTATCGCCTATCTGTCATTCTGGCTATGTGTCCTGCCCATCTCCACTTTATAAACCGGGAGATATTAACAGAACTTCAACCACGATTTTCTAAGTCCTGCTCTTTGCAATACTGGAAGGTTAGAAAATGTACTTACAATTTATGGAAAAATCCACGGGTTTCCTGTGACATTTTCCTGTGAAAATTAGATTTTCCATGAGGAAAAAAATGGGGAGTTGCGATGCATTTCTGAATCCTGCCATATCTATAGAATGACAGAATACTATCAATTTTATGAAGAAATTTTTTTGGGCAGGAGGGATGCAAAAGGAAGGGAGCAGAGGCGTGCGGTCCATGGAAGCGGGGGAAGCACCGCTTCCCTATACTTCGATATAAGAAAATATATTATTAATTAATATTTAATTAACAACAAATTTTCCCTAATCTAAGTAATCTATTGTGTAGGCAATAGGATCGAAAATATTAAAAATTTATCGCATAAACGAACGCAAATAATAATATACACACAATTTAACGCATCCTATATCAAGGGTCCGTGCCTGTACGGAAACTCTTTTCAAAATCAGCGCAGTCGATTCATTCAAATGTTGGCCAGGGGTAGTTAGGGTTTAATGACCGCACCCACAAAGTCATCTTGAGTTCGCGCGAATTTTCTTACCCTGGAAGCGATTCTCTGGTCGCCTTACGGCCAGCATTTACTTAACCCGGCACCTGCCACGTGGCTTTGCAAGGCGCCAACTGCCACGTGGGGTGCTCACAGCACCC
Organism: Diabrotica virgifera virgifera; assembly: GCF_917563875.1. Classification (NCBI taxonomy): domain Eukaryota; kingdom Metazoa; phylum Arthropoda; class Insecta; order Coleoptera; family Chrysomelidae; genus Diabrotica; species Diabrotica virgifera. Next base: position 159,363,409 of record NC_065448.1, on the reverse strand, counting down.
CTTAAAAATTTTTTGTGATCTACTTGTTTAAAAAACAAAATAATGTGTTGAGTAACACAAGAATATAAAAAAACATGTTTTATTGACTTATTAGCCACTAATATGTTATAAAATTTAAAAAATAAAATGAAAAAGGTGTCATAAGCAAATTAGCAAGTACCAAGTCATAATAAATGAAGTCAAGTAAAATATCTAAAAAAAATAAGATTTAGTGAGTATATAGTTTATATTAATAATTTAAATAATTTATTTCGATAAAACATGTAAATTTGACCTGTTGATCAAAAATACAAAAAAAATTTAAAACTTAAAGTGCCAGATGATGACACCCCAATTCGATTTTAGAGCTATAAGTTCACAATGACACTAAATAACCACTTCAAACACTAACACATCTATGCTATATAATATTATAGAAAGCTACTATGACGCACAGCTCCCTTACCAAACTTGAAATACCAAATATTTGATAAAAATGTGTTATGGGGTGCTGGTAGCACCCCATCTGGCAGGTGCCGGGTTAAGTCAGTCGAAATTCGTAGGGTTACGAGGTGACGTTTTTTTAGTGAGTGGACCGTCCTGTGGATTTATAAACAATATAGAAAACTGTGTTTGTATTTGTATAGTGTGTAGTTTATTAAAAAAAAGGGTTTCAAGTCGAAGTTATCAAGAGAAAGTGGACATTATTAAGTCTGGTAGGTCAAAGGAGCCCATTAATTTGGAGACAAAAGTGGAAAAATCGGCAAAGAAATTTACCAGACATTTCCATGTGGGTTTTTATGAAAAATATGAATGGTTAACTGGCTGCAAAATTGTATCAAAATTATTTTGTTGGCCCTGTATTCCTTTTAATACAAGCGAAAAAACACATTGGAACTCGGTCAGCATTACAGATTTAAATAATTTTCACAAAAGTGTAAAGCGACATGTAAATAGTAAGTGCCATTTAAGTGCTACAATTATAAAAAAAATATTCGGGGCATATCGCATTGAACATAGTTTGGACGATCATTTAAAAATAAGCCATATACTTCACAATGAAAGCGTTAAGAAAAATAGGGATGTGTTAAAACGGTTGATTGATGTAACTTGTTTCTTGGGAGAGCATGAATTAAGTTTCAGAGGTCATAATGAAATAAGTGAATCGGCCAATCGAGGAAATTATATAGACCTTGTAAATTTTTTGGCAAAATATGATGAAACCCTAAAAAATCATTTTATTAATTCCACAGTTTTCCGAGGTACAGTCAGAAAAATGAAAGAATACCCATGAACAAACATATAAAACACGCTGTATTTTCCTATCACCGCGTCACACAAAAAATTGGCTAGCGCAAGTACATGTAATAATTATTGTTACATGTACTTGCACTGGACAATTTTCTTTGTGACACGGTGACAGGAAAATACAGCGTGTTTTACATGTTCGTTCATGGGTATTCTTTCATTTTTCCGACTGTACCTCAAACAGAATCCAAAACGACTTAATTAAGTGTACTGCTGACGTTGTAATGGATCATATTAAAAATGAGATAAAAAAAGCTCCATTTGTTTCAATTGAACTTGATGAAACAACAGATGTAACCAATTTTTGTCAGTTATCCATTGTTGCGCGATATGTGGTTGATGGTATTCCTCAAGAGAGATTTTTAGAATTCGTGAACATAACTGGCGATCGGACTGCAGAGGCTATGTTTTAAATTGTGTGTGATACTATTTCTAAGCTAGAATATAATTCCAAGCTTGTCGTTCAGAGCCATGATGGTGCTGCAATAATGGCTGGTCAGTTAGCAGGTCTTCAAGGTAAAGTAAAGGAGCAGTTTAAACATGCAATTTTTGTTCACTGTTTAGCACACAGACTTAATTTGGTTTTATCTCGAGGCATGGATAATATTAAAGACGTTAAAGTTTTCTTTTCGACGCTAAGTGGCTTGGCATCCTATTTTTCAAAATCATCAAAAAGAACGCATACTTTGGATATGCACGTTAGGTTTCCAAAAGTTGCTCAGACGAGATGGAACTACAATGGACGCTTAGTGCAAACGGTGTTTCAATACCGTGATTCATTAATAGACTTTTTTCAAGACGTTTGGGATAATAAAGAAAAATGGGATGCTGAGACTGTTACTGCTGCTAAGAGGTACTTACATTGGCTTAAAGAAAATTTCGATTTCAATTTTTTGCTAAATGTTTTTGTAGAGATTTTTCCTTTTACTGATATTTTATTTGAGATTTTACAGACGAAGTCAAATGACATTGGATTTTGTATAAGACAAATAGATGAGTTTAGAAATACACTAATTAAAAAACGAGAGCAGTTCAAAAATATTTGGGAGAAAACTGTAACTATGGGGTTAGAACCTGAAAGTAAAAGAATAAAGATTGCTAATGTCGGCGATAGAGAGACCTCCTATCGACGATTATACATCGAAATTTTTGATAATATCATACAACAAATGAATTCTCGATTTCAAAATTATAACAAATTAAAATTTGTAGAATTGTGTAGTTTTAATATATCCAATTATAACTCATCAAAAATTCCCACAGAGGCATTTAATTCCCTACGATTAAATTATAGAAATTTTTTTGATGTCCCGGCTTTGAACTCTCAGTTAAGTGTCGTTTATGAAACAAGTGACATTAGTGAAAAAGAAATTCCCAGGAATTTGTTAAATTTTTTAAACACTACTGGTTTAAATAAGTCCCTGTGTGAAGTGGTCAAATTGTGTGAATTAATACTAACTATCCCAGCAACAAGTGCATCAGTTGAACGCAGTATTTCAGTGTTAAAGCTCATTAAAGTTTTACACGAAATTCAACCAGCGAAGACAGACTTTCCAAGTTAGCCCTATTATCTATTGAAAAAGAATGCATTAAACAATTGTCAGAAAATCCAAAATTTTACGACGATGTTATAGACAAATTTGCACTGGTTGATAGGAGAATAGACCTCAAATATAAATAAGTGTTAAAAGGTGCGTGTTGTGGAAATGCCTCGGAATATAATAACAACTTTAAATGGAACTCTTCTTTTTAAGTTTAAAGAAACCAAGCCCAGAGTCGAGGTCCAAGCAAGCAATACAGATCGATAAGTCACTAGAAATAGCGGGCATAGAGCGCCTCACGCTGGCCTGTATTGATCGGGGTAGGAATTCGTGTGTGAGTCCTTGTACCCAGGACTCCCACATGATAAGCACTTTGCTGATAGAGAGCCCGTATAGCGCATCAGAGTGCTATCAGGGGGGAAGTGGATAGTCTGGAGTATTGGGGCGGGGTGTAGTGACGGCCGCTTCTAGGAGTAAATCCTCCTCTCCCCAATAAATTGTATCACCCGAATGTCTTTCTCAAGGGGCGTGCAAGTCTCTCAGGCTGGGTTAAACACTATTGCTTGCTTGTTTGCTTCGTTTTACAGGTAATTTTTTATAGTTTTTGTTTTTAATCCATATAAGTTAACAAGTAGTATAATATTAGGTATATACCTACTATTTACCTATTAATTAGGTACATATTTATCACATAGTATATATTTTGATCTCGTCCCCCGTAAGAAAATAATTTTATACTCTTATTGAATCGCTTCCCCTTCCGAAAATGTCACCGCACGCCACTGTAAGGGAGTATATGGATATACGAACATGTAATGAAAATAATGAAATTTTCATAATTTTCTGAGTCCTGCCAACTTAATAAATTAAACATAATTATTTGAAAACGATCGAAAAAAATGTTGGCATGACGTCTCCTAATGTTTAACTGCACTTGTCTCTTGGCAAATTCTGTGGAAAATTTTCACCCTGGTTCCGTGATTTTCTGAGTCATAAAATAAATTTTATTTTAAAATAAATAATTTAAGTAGACTTTATTCAAAATGGCAGGATGTTTAGTTACACCTTTTTTACTAAACATAGTTAAAAAATGTGTAAGGAAATTCGTGGAAAGTTACACGATTTTGGAGTCATGCCAGATCATGAGTTACACGAGTCATGCCATTTTGGACATATCTCAAGAATGTTAATATAAAGCTATTTACAAAGAGGCAGGATGATTGTGTAGTTATTTCGTATACAAAAATAAAATTTTAAGTCAGTAAAATTATTGCAGGTTGTTATACAAACATATTCATATCACCACAATTTTCTGAGTCATGCCATGTCAGGTATGCTTAAAAAACACTAATATAAAACCATTTACAACGTGGCAGGATAACCGCAAAGATATTCAATACATCAAAATTAATTTTTATATCGTTAAAAGAATCGTACGGTATTAAATATTATTTTCCTGAGTAATGTCTCGGATTTTTATATACCTTTCAAATCTTATACCAAACTGTAACATATTTATTTTAAGCGATTAGATCATATTTGTATCTAAGTAAACGTAATAAAAGTAATAGGAAGAAAATCACTAATTTTACAATTAATTGGTCATAGTAGGGATTGTACCTATTATACAGGGTGTCCAGAAACTCTTCTAACAATCGAAGCCCGGAGATTCCTCAGATAATTTTAAGAAAATTTAACTCAATTCACCTCGTCCGAAAATGCTTCCCAAGGAAGCTAGAGCTCGTTAAAGATGGCGTATTCTAATTAGTTTTTTTAATAGCTCCAGAACACTTCTATTTAGAAAAACGAAAACTGGTACACCTATTTATCTTCCAGAGATAAATCGATTCCATCATTTGTCAATTTTTAGTACCGGTCATAGGCGTCCGTTTAGGGTAGGGAAACGGATATTTTATCCCATAACTTTTCGGTGTCTAACTTTTAAGCATTTTTGACACTGGATTATTAAACTATGGGGTATTCTTGTACTAAAAGGTACTCTTGCTTTAAGTCGGTAGGATACGCCGTGTTCTAGAAAAATTGATTTGAAAAATTTTTCGGTTTTTGAATTTGAAAAAAAAAATAAAAAAAAAACTATCTACAAAAACGAAAACTGGTACGTTTATTTCTCTCCATAGATGAATATTTTATCAATTGTAAATTTCTAGTATCGTTCATAGGTGTCCGTCTTGGGTAGATCAACGAAATGTTATAACTTGCTTTAATTTTTAAGCATTTTTGACAGTAGAGTATTAAATTATGAGGTATTCTAGTACTAAAAGTTACTCTTGCTTTTAGTCGGTAAATACACCGTTTTCTTTTTTCATTTTTTTTTCAAATTTTTCTTAAATTCAAAATACGAAAAATTCTGAAATTGATTTTTCTAGAAAACGGTGCATTCTACCGACATACAGCAAGACTACCGTTTAGTACTAGAATACCTCACAATTTAATAATAGTATGATAAGATTGATCCAAAAGATGGCATAACCCAGACATCCAAAGTGAAAGTTCTCCTTCAACACCAAATTGTTCTATATGGTCCACATAATGTTCAGAAAAAAGTCACACCATTTTGAGCGTCGGGTTTGGGGGGTGAGGGGGGGAGAAATCGGTAAATTCGTAATTTTTTGCGTTTTTCGTCAATATTTCTAAATCTATGCGGTTTAGCATGAACAACCTTCTATACAAAAATGTTCTACATTAAATTTGAAATAAAAAAGGTCCAACGCATAATCCTTCTAAAATAAACGGTTCCAAAGTTACATGTCTATTAAGCTAGAAAGACCATTTCATAAGGGAGCCATAAGACACACCCCATATTTTTTTGCTATTTTATTGCTAATTTATTACGCAAATTAAAAATTTATTGCTTCATCCCCTTCAGAGAAACAGGTGGCCATTCCAGCTTAATATTAAGCTAGAAAGGCCAACATTCATATATCCGGAACGAAAGTAGATAGAGAGTTGCTTCTGGTGGCCTATTTTATTGCTAATTAATTGCTAATTTATTACGTAAAACAAAAATTTATTGCTTCATCCCCTTCAGAGAAACAGGTGGCCATTCCAGCTTAATATTAAGCTAGAAAGGCCAACATTCATATATCCGGAACGCAAGTAGATAGAGAGTTGCTTCCGGCGGCCTATTTTATTGCTAATTAATTGCTAATTTATTACGCAAAACAAAAATTTATTGCTTCATCCCCTCCAGAGAAACAGGTGGCCATTCCAGCTTAATATTAAGCTAGAAAGGCCAACATTCATATATCCGGAACGAAAGTAGATAGAGAGTTTCTTCCGGTGGCCTATTTTATTACTAATTAATTGCTAATTTATTACGCAAAACAAAAATTTATTGTTTCAACCCCCTCAGAGAAACAGGTGGCCATTTCAGCTTAATATTAAGCTAGAATAACCAACATTCATATTTCCGGAACGAAAGTAGATATAGGTTAGCTTTCGGCGGCATATTTTATTGCTAATTAATTGCTGAAAGATTGAGTTTACAAAAATTTACAAACTCACCCCCTTCAACCCCTACCGTTATCATCATTCCCTGGAATCCACAAAAAGTGAAAATAACCAGTTTAAAGAGCTAAAACCAAGTACGTATTTTTTGCTCATTAATTACTACATGTCTAAGCCAAAAATGAATGTTTTGCTTCCTCCCCTAACGAGCCACAATGGCTACAGCGGTTTAATACTTAAGGCTGCATTACTCAACACTGCTATTTCAGGAAAGATAGCAGATAGAGGGTCGCTTCTAGCGGAATATTTAATTTTTAATTAATTGCTGAAAGATGGGTTATACCAGTATTTACAAACTCACCCCCTCCAACCCCTACCGTTATCATCGTTCCACGAATTTCACACAGCGTGAAAATAATCAGTTTAAAAACTTAAAACCAAGTAAGTATTTTTTTTCTAATTAACGGCTGCAGGTCTACGCCAAAAACTAATTTTTTGCTTCATCCCCTAACGAGAAACAATGGCTACTGCGGTTTAATTCTTAAGCTACAATACCCAACACTCCTATTTCAGGAACGAAAGCAGATAGAGGGTTGTTTCCAGCGGCATATTTTATTGCTAATTAATTTCTGAAAGATAAGGTATACAACAATTTGCAAACTCACCCCCTCCAACCCCCACCGTTGTCATCATTCCCCGGATTTCACAGAAAGTCAAAATTACTAGTTTAAAAACCTATGACCAAGTGGGTATTTTTTTCCTAAGCAACTGCTGCAGATCTACGCCAAAAACGATTGTATGGCTTCATCCCCTAACGAGCAACATTGGCTACTGCGGTTGAATACTTAAACTACAACACTCAGTTCTCCTGTTTCAGTAACGAAAGCAGATAGAGCGTCGCTTCCGGCGGCCTATTTTATTGCTAACTAATTGCTTATTTATTACGCAAATTACAAATTTATAGCTTCAACCCCTTCAGAGAAACAGGTGGCTATTCCAGCTTAATATTAAGGAACAAAAGTAGATAGAGGGAAGCGGGTATTTTTTGCTTATTAATTGCTACAGTTTTAAGCCAAAAATGAATGTTTTTCTTCATCCCCTAACGAGCCACAATGGCTACTACGGTTTAATACTTGAGGTTACAATATCCAACAGTCCTATTTCAGGAAAGAAAGCAGATAGAGGGTCGCTTCTGGCGGCACATTTTATTCTTAATTAATTTCTGAAAGGAGGAGTATACCAGAATTTGTAAACTCACCCCCTTCAACCCCTACCATTATCATCGTTTCCAGGATTTCACAAAGATTGAAAATAACCAGTTTAACGACTTAAAACCAAGTGGGTATTTTTTCTAATTAATTAACTTCTACGCAGGTCTACGCCAAAAACGAATTTTTTGCTTCATCCCCTAATGAGCAACAATAGCTACTGCGGTTTAATACTTAAGCTACAATACCCAACACTCCTATTTCAGAAACGAAAGCAGATAGAGGGTCGCTTCCAGCGGCATATTTTATTGTTAGTTAATTGCTGAAATTTGTTGTATATAACAAGTGACAAACTCACCCCCCAACCCCAATCGTTATCATTCCGCGGATTTCACAGAAAGTGAAAATTACCAGTTAAAACCCTAAGACCAAGTGGGTATTTTTTTCCTAAGTAACTGCTGCAGGTCTACCCCAAAAATGATTTTTTTGCTTCATCCCTGAAGGCCATCGCTGAAGGGCAACAATGGCTACTGCGGTTGAATACTTAAGCTACACAACCCTAGTATTTCAGGGGCGAAAGCAGATAGCTGGTCGCTTCTGGCGGCCTATTTTATTGCTATATTATGCAAAATAAAAATTTATTGAAAAAAATAAATAACCATTTTCAATTTCGAAAATGAATAACCATTTTCAATTTCGTTGCAAAACGAAAATACAGCCGAACCATATTCTAGTCCAATCAGAGAGTGCTGCAAGCACCTCTACCGGTTTCGAAACTTATTAGTCTCTCATCAAAAATTTATTGCTTCAACCCCTTCAGAGAAACAGGTGACTATTTCAGCTTAATATTATGCTAGAATAGCCAACATGCATATATCCGGAACGAAAGTAGATAGAGAGTTGCTTCCGGTGGCCTTTTTTGTTGCTAATTAATTGCTAATTTATTACGAAAAATAAAAATGTATTGCTTCAACCCCTTCAGAGAAACAGGTAGCTATTCCAGCTTAATATTAAACTAGAATAGCCAACATTCAGATTTCCGGAACAAAAGTAGATAGAGGGTAAGTATGCAACTTCCTTAAAAAAACGAATTTACTAAGAGAGTTGACCATAATTTTTGTACTTATGCGTGCTAATAATAAGCTGCGAAAGAATTTAAGCATAGGTTTCAAAAAATTAAAGCAAGTGTTGTTTATTTAATTTTAATTTATTTTATCTTTAATGTACATTAGTAATCTGGGCGCTATTTTTTTGTTTCTTTAACGAAAAATTATTTTTTTGTAAATTATCGAAGCCCATCCAAGATGTGTTTCCTCTTCGATAGGTATAGGTTATGTAGTGACTACCTCGATTTTCATTAAAATCAGACAAACTGGTTCCTCCTACACCAGTGTATCCGATAGCACCCATTAATACTAGCTGATGATCGTCGTCGTGGGGTGTTTAAATTTTTATGGAGTGTCTTTAATGGTATGGTTTTAATTTCTTCATGTTCATTATAGACTTAAAAAACCGCAACATTAAGAACTAGAATACATAAGTGGTATGTTTTCTCCATCTTCCTCTATGGGGTTGAAGCCTGGAAAATGACAGAAGTAACACAAAAAAAATCCAAGCATTCGAACTCTGGTGCTACCGTAAAATGCTCAGAATGTCCTACATGAGCCATACGACAAACGCGGAAGTCTTTCGGAGGATGAACAAGGAAACAGAGCTTATGATTATAATAAAAAAAAGGAAAATACAATGTTTTTTCATCGTAAGAAATCAAAAGTATGAACTGCTCCAACTTAACGAACATAATCTTAAGCAAAATTAATAGCAAAAGGGGACCAGGAAGAAGACGCAACTCTTGGCTTAAAAACCTACGACAATGGACGAATATGAACAGGATGGCTGCAAATAAGATAAAATGGGAAAATGTAATGGTCAAGGTCCTTAAGGATAAGGCACCTTAAGAAGAAGATAAAATATATGAGTAATTCCACATAAATTCTCTAGATTTCTGTCACCGATTGTGGATTTTTTGAAACTTAGGGGCATGCTTCTGAAACCACTTTTTGTTCGTTCTCTAGGACCTGAAAATCAAGCTTTTTTGGGAATTGAAATTGAAACTTATGTCGCAATCTGTCCGAATTATCTTTCCTATCCTTGTTTGCATTCATTAAATGCTATTTTGTAAATTGTTTGGTACAATATATCAACACTCTCGATGTAAACTTGCACGCTCAAGAAGATGGCCTTAACATAATTTGTCTAAAGTCCAAAGTAACGTTCCTATTACCTATTTTTGAAAAAGAGACAAGTGTATTTTAGCATGTTTTTAAAGCGAAGGAACATTCCTACTAGCTATTTTTGAACAAGTGTATTTTAGAATTTTTGCGTTTTTCTGTACTCCGACTATAATTTCAACACAAAAAAAGATACAAGAAATATTTCCATATGGCATAAACAGAATTTACCTAAAACCGTAAGGAACTATCCTATAAGCCATTTTTTTAATGAGAAATTAGAGTATTTTAGCATGTTTTTTTTTTCATTTTTATGCATTTATTTGTAGGTACTCTGGCCATAAATACAACGATAAAAAGTAACAGGTAGGTAATATTTTCGATGTAAAATTTTACACTGAAAACACGATACTAACAGAATTTAGCTAAAGCCTGAAGGGAGTTTCCTATAACCAATTTTGGAAGGAGAGATTAGTGGATTTTAAGATGTTTTTTAAGCTTAATTACTTTTTCTACAATCCGTTTTGATGCGCCATTTTGGTGGTGATTTAGTTTGAGATTTTTATCTGAATACAATATTAAGAACAGTAAGGGTATTCTCTTAAATTACTTTTAAGTATAAAAGTATTATTTTTAATCAATTCATCACGAGAACGGCACATGAAGATGGATTATAGAAAAAATCCACTAACATCTACTTTAAAAATAGCTTATATGAATGTTCCTACGAGCATTGTATTAATTATTCCATTAGTGTCATCTTCTTTATCCTGCAATATTAAATCCAAAATGTTACCTGATACTTTTTTTAGGGTTGATATTATGGACAGAGTGCAAATAAATACATAAAAATGAAAAATGATGCTAAACTACACTTGTCTCTAATCTATCCTTCCAAAATTGGTTATAGGAAAGGTCCTTCAGGCTTTAGCTAAATTCTGTTAGTATCACGTTTTTCAGTGTAAAATTGTACATCGAAAATGTTACCGACCTGTTACTTTTTTATCGTTGTAATTATGGTCAGATTACAAATAAATGCATAAAAATGAAAAAAAAAAACATGTTAAAATACTCTAATCTCTCATTAAAAAATAGCTTGTAGGATAGTTCCTTACGGTTTTAGGCAAATTCTGTTAATACCATATGGAAATGTTTCTTGTATCTTTTTTTGTGTTGCAATTATAGTCGGAGTACAGAAAAACGCAAAAAATTCTAAAATACGCTTGTTCAAAAATATAGCTAGTAGGAATGTTCCTTCGCTTTAAAAACATGCTAAAATACACTTGTCTCTTTTTCAAAAATAGGTAATAGGAACGTTACTTTGGACTTTAGACAAATTCTGTTAAGGCCATCTTCTTTAACGTGCAAGTTTATATCGACAGTGTTGATATATTGTACCAAACAATTTACAAAATAGCATTTAATGAATGCAAACAACGATAGGAAAGATAATTCGGACATATGACATAAGTTTCGATTTCAATTCCCAAAACAGCTTGACTTTCAGGTCCTAAAGAACGAACAAAGAGTGGTTTCAGAAGCATGCCCCTAAATTTCAAAAAATCCACAATCTGTGACAGAAATATAGAGAATTTATGTGGAATTACTCATATATTTTATCTTCTCCTTACGGTGCCTTATCCTTAAGGACGTTGACCATTACATTTTCCCATTTAATCTTATTTGCAGCCATCCTGAATAGTCCTGTGGAGGTCATATTCGTCCATTGTCGTAGGTATAAGGTATAAGCATAAGCTCTGTTTCCTTGTTCACCCTCCAAAAGACTTCTGCATTTGTCGTATGGCTCATTTAGGACATTCTGGGCATTTTACGGTAGCACCAGAGTTCGAATGCTTGGATTTTTTTTTGTGTTACTTCTGTCATTGCTCAGGCTTCAACCTCATAGAGGAAGATGTAGAAAACATAGCACATGTATTCTAGTTCTCAATGAGATATCCAGCTGGAGGTTGCATAGAACGTTTTGTATTTTGTAAAACACTGTACGTTCCTTTTCCAGATGTGTTCTTACTTCCAGTGAGTGGTACAAACTTTCATCAAGGTTGCTTTCAAGGTACGTTATTCTTGTTACTCCTCACTCCTTCCAGATCTTTGTTTTGTCACAGTGTGAAGGTCAATGTTTTGTCGACATTGACCTTCACACTTCTGTTTAGGTGCTTGCTAATGACCACCCTTTTTGTCTTTTTTTGTACTGAATTTCATTCCAAATTCTCTACAGGTATTTAATAAAAAACAAAAGTTAATTAATTTACATTCATTGCAGGGGATGTTGTGGTTTTCAAGTCTATAATGAACATGAAGAAATTAAAACCATACCCTTAAAGACACTCCATAAAAATTTAAACATACCCCGGGACGACGATCATCGGGTAGTATTAATGGGTGCTATCGGATACACTGGTGTAGGAGGAACCAGTTTGTCTGATTTTAATGAAAATCGAGGTGGTCACTATATAACCTATACCTATCGAAGAGGAAACACATCTTGGATGGGCTTCGATGATTTACTAGAAAAATCATTTTTCGTTAAAGAAAAAAAAATAGCGCTCAGATTATTAATGTACATTAAAGATAAAATAAATTAAAATTAAATAAACAACACTTGCTTTAATTTTTTGGTACCTATGCTTAAATTCTTTCGCAGCTTATTATTAGCACGCATAAATGCAAAAATTATGGTCAACTCTCTTAGTATATTCGTTTTTTAAGGACGTTGCATACTTTATTTTAAATGTACAGATTTTAGAGAATCTGCCAATATTACCATTTAGTTATTAAAAAACGATATACAAAAACTGAGCATTGGGTCACGTGCTACAGATATGTGATAATGGATATCGACAATTTAACATGGACTCTAAAGTATAAAAAACTCTACAAATCAATATTGAACTGTACAGATATTCTTAATGAGCATTTAAGAAAATTATAAATGAAATATGAGTGTTGGGTACTGTGGGTTCATTATAAAACTGCAGTAGCCATTCTTGCTCGTAAGGGGATGACGCAAAAAATTCATTTTTGGCGTGACCTGCAGCAATTAATTAGCAAAAAAATGCACACTTGATTTAAATCTCTAAACTGGGTATTTTCACATTTTGTGAAATTAAGGGGATGAAAATCACATTAGGGGTTGGAGAGTGAGTGTCTGTGAATGCTTCTATACCCCACCTTTCAGTAATTAATTGGCAATAAAATATAGCGCCGCAAGCGCTATATCTACTTTCGTTCCTGAAATATTAGTGTTGGGTATTGTAGCATAAGTATTAAACAGCAGTAGCCATTGTTGGTCGTTACGGGGATGAAGCAAACAATTCCTTTTTCGCGTAGACCTGCAGCAGTTGCTTAGGAAAAAAATACCCACTTGGTCAGAGGTTTTTAAACTAGTAATTTTGACTTTCTGTGAAATCCGGGGAATGATGATAACGGTGGGGGTTGGAGGGGGTGAGTTTTTAAATTGTTGTATACCATATCTTTCAGAAATTAATTAGCAATAAAATATGCCGCTGGAAGCCACCCTCTATCTACTTTCGTTACTGAAATAGGAGAATTGAGTGTTGTAGCTTAAGTATTCAACCGCAGTAGCCATTTTTGCTGGTTAGGGGATGAAGCGATAAAATCGATTTTGGCGTAGACCTGCAGCAGTTGCTTAGGAAAAAAATACCCACTTGGTCTTAGGTTTTTAAACTGGTAATTTTCACTTTCTGTGAAATCCGTTGAGCGATGATAATGGTAGGGGTTGGAGGGGGTGAGTTTGTAAATTCTGGTATACCCAATCTTTCAGCAATTAATTAGCAATAAAATATACCGCCGAGAGCTACTCTCTATCTACTTTCGTTCCAGAAATATGAATGTTGGCTCTTCTAGCTTAATATTAAGCTAGAATAGCCACCTGTTTCTCTGAAGGGGTTTAATTTGCGTAATAAATAAGTAATTAATTAGTAATAAAATAGGCCGCCGGAAGCGACGCTCTATCTGTTTTCGTTACTGAAACAGGAGAATTGAGTGTTGTAGTTTAAATATTTAACCGCAGTAGCCATTGTTGCTTGTTAGGGGATGAAGCAATAAAATCGTTTTTGGTGTAGACCTGCAGCAGTTGCCTAGGAAAAAAATACCCACTTGGTCATAGGTTTTTAAACTAGTAATTTTGACTTTCTGTGAAATCCGGGGAATGACAACAACGGTGGGGGTTGGAGGGGGTGTGTTTGCAAATTGTTGTATACCATATCTTTCAGAAATTAATTAGCAATAAAATATGCCGCTGGAAATGCCCCTCTATCTGTTTTCGTTCCTGAAATAGGAGTGTTTTGTATTGTAGCATAAGGATTAAACCGCAGTAGCCATTTTTTCTCGTTAGGGGATGAAGCAAAAAATTGGTTTTTGGCGTAAACCTGCAGCTATTAATTACAAAAAAATACCCACTTGGTTTTAAGTTTTTAAACTGATTATTTTCACTCTTTGTGAAATCCGTGGAACGATGATAACGGTAGGGGTTGGAGGGGGTGAGTTTGTAAATTCTGGTATACCCATCTTTTAGAAATTAATTAAAAATTAAATATTCCGCCAGAAGCGACCGTCTATCTGCTTTCTTTCCTGAAATAGGAGTGTTGAGTATTGTAGCCTTAAGTATTAAACCGCAGTAGCCATTGTGGCTCGTTAGGGGAGGAAGCAAAACATTCATTTTTGGCTTAGACCTGTAGCAATGAATAAGCAAAAAATACGTACTTGGTTTTAGCTCTTTAAACTGGTTATTTTCACGTTTTGTGGATTCCGGGGAATGATGATATCGGTAGGGGTTGAAGGGGGTGAGTTTGTAAATTCTTGTAAACTCAATCTTACAGCAATTAATTAGCAATAAAACAGGCCACCGGAAGCAATTCTCTATCTACTTTCGTTCCGGATATATGAATGTTGGCCTTTCTAGCTTAATATTAAGCTGGAATGGCCACCTGTTTCTCTGAAGGGGATGAAGCAATAAATTTTTGTTTTGCGTAAAAAATTAGCAATTAATTAGCAATAAAATAGGCCACCGGAAGCAACTCTCTATCTACTTTCGTTCCGAATATATGAATGTTGGCCTTTCTAGCTTAATATTAAGCTGGAATGGCCACCTGTTTCTCTGAAGGGGATGAAGCAATAAATTTTTGTTTTGCGTAATAAATTAGCAATTAATTAGCAATAAAATAGGCCACCGGAAGCAACTCTCTATCTACTTTCGTTCCGGATATATGAATGTTGGCCTTTCTAGCTTAATATTAAGCTGGAATGGCCACCTGTTTCTCTGAAGGGGATGAAGTAATAAATTTTTGTTTTGCGTAATAAATTAGCAATTAATTAGCAATAAAATAGGCCACCGGAAGCAACTCTCTATCTACTTTCGTTCCGGATATATGAATGTTGGCCTTTCTAGCTTAATATTAAGCTGGAATGGCCACCTGTTTCTCTGAAGGGGATGAAGCAATAAATTTTGGTTTTGCGTAATAAATTAGCAATTAATTAGCAATAAAATATGCCGCTGGAAGCCACCCTCTATCTACTTTCGTTACTGAAATAGGAGAATTGAGTGTTGTAGCTTAAGTATTCAACCGCAGTAGCCATTTTTGCTGGTTAGGGGATGAAGCGATAAAATCGATTTTGGCGTAGACCTGCAGCAGTTGCTTAGGAAAAAAATACCCACTTGGTCTTAGGTTTTTAAACTGGTAATTTTCACTTTCTGTGAAATCCGTTGAGCGATGATAATGGTAGGGGTTGGAGGGGGTGAGTTTGTAAATTCTGGTATACCCAATCTTTCAGCAATTAATTAGCAATAAAATATACCGCCGAGAGCTACTCTCTATCTACTTTCGTTCCAGAAATATGAATGTTGGCTCTTCTAGCTTAATATTAAGCTAGAATAGCCACCTGTTTCTCTGAAGGGGTTTAATTTGCGTAATAAATAAGTAATTAATTAGTAATAAAATAGGCCGCCGGAAGCGACGCTCTATCTGTTTTCGTTACTGAAACAGGAGAATTGAGTGTTGTAGTTTAAATATTTAACCGCAGTAGCCATTGTTGCTTGTTAGGGGATGAAGCAATAAAATCGTTTTTGGTGTAGACCTGCAGCAGTTGCCTAGGAAAAAAATACCCACTTGGTCATAGGTTTTTAAACTAGTAATTTTGACTTTCTGTGAAATCCGGGGAATGACAACAACGGTGGGGGTTGGAGGGGGTGTGTTTGCAAATTGTTGTATACCATATCTTTCAGAAATTAATTAGCAATAAAATATGCCGCTGGAAATGCCCCTCTATCTGTTTTCGTTCCTGAAATAGGAGTGTTTTGTATTGTAGCATAAGGATTAAACCGCAGTAGCCATTTTTTCTCGTTAGGGGATGAAGCAAAAAATTGGTTTTTGGCGTAAACCTGCAGCTATTAATTACAAAAAAATACCCACTTGGTTTTAAGTTTTTAAACTGATTATTTTCACTCTTTGTGAAATCCGTGGAACGATGATAACGGTAGGGGTTGGAGGGGGTGAGTTTGTAAATTCTGGTATACCCATCTTTTAGAAATTAATTAAAAATTAAATATTCCGCCAGAAGCGACCGTCTATCTGCTTTCTTTCCTGAAATAGGAGTGTTGAGTATTGTAGCCTTAAGTATTAAACCGCAGTAGCCATTGTGGCTCGTTAGGGGAGGAAGCAAAACATTCATTTTTGGCTTAGACCTGTAGCAATGAATAAGCAAAAAATACGTACTTGGTTTTAGCTCTTTAAACTGGTTATTTTCACGTTTTGTGGATTCCGGGGAATGATGATATCGGTAGGGGTTGAAGGGGGTGAGTTTGTAAATTCTTGTAAACTCAATCTTACAGCAATTAATTAGCAATAAAACAGGCCACCGGAAGCAATTCTCTATCTACTTTCGTTCCGGATATATGAATGTTGGCCTTTCTAGCTTAATATTAAGCTGGAATGGCCACCTGTTTCTCTGAAGGGGATGAAGCAATAAATTTTTGTTTTGCGTAAAAAATTAGCAATTAATTAGCAATAAAATAGGCCACCGGAAGCAACTCTCTATCTACTTTCGTTCCGAATATATGAATGTTGGCCTTTCTAGCTTAATATTAAGCTGGAATGGCCACCTGTTTCTCTGAAGGGGATGAAGCAATAAATTTTTGTTTTGCGTAATAAATTAGCAATTAATTAGCAATAAAATAGGCCACCGGAAGCAACTCTCTATCTACTTTCGTTCCGGATATATGAATGTTGGCCTTTCTAGCTTAATATTAAGCTGGAATGGCCACCTGTTTCTCTGAAGGGGATGAAGTAATAAATTTTTGTTTTGCGTAATAAATTAGCAATTAATTAGCAATAAAATAGGCCACCGGAAGCAACTCTCTATCTACTTTCGTTCCGGATATATGAATGTTGGCCTTTCTAGCTTAATATTAAGCTGGAATGGCCACCTGTTTCTCTGAAGGGGATGAAGCAATAAATTTTGGTTTTGCGTAATAAATTAGCAATTAATTAGCAATAAAATAGGCCACCGGAAGCAACTCTCTATCTACTTTCGTTCCGGATATATGAATGTTGGCCTTTCTAGCTTAATATTAAGCTGGAATGGCCACCTGTTTCTCTGAAGGGGATGAAGCAATAAATTTTTAATTTGCGTAATAAATTAGCAATAAAATAGCAAAAAAATATGGGGTGTGTCTCATGGCTCCCTTATGAAATGGTCTTTCTAGCTTAATAGACATCAAAGTTACAGAGATAGTATAGTATAATTGGTCCAAAAAAAGGCCTAACCCAGACATCAAAAATAAAAGTTTTCCTACAACACCAAATTGTTCTATATGGTCCATATATGGTTCAGTAAAAAGTTACACCATTTTGAGCGTCCGGTTTGGGGGGGAAATGGGGGAGAAGTCGGTAAATTAGTAGTTTTTTTTTAAGTTTTTCGTCAATATTTCTAAAACTATGCTTTAGCGTAAACAATATTCTATACAAAAATGTTCTACATGCAATTCAAAACAAAAAAGGTCCTATACATAATTGTTATAAAATCAACGGTTCCAGAGTTATGGAGGGTGAAAAGTGGAGGTTTTCGATACTTTTTATATTTTTTGGGCAATTGATGATGATTTTGGGTGGTGAGGTTGACGATTCTTTAAGGGCTTATCACTAACATACCATCGGCCACTGAGATAGCAAATTTTATTTATAAAACCCAATCCTGTTAAAGAAAATCAGTAGGAAATTGCCCAATAAATATAAAAAGTATCGAAAACCTCCACTTTTCACCCTCCGTAACTCTGGAACCGTTGATTTTATAACAATTATGTATGGAACCTTTTTTCTTTTAAATTTTAGGTAGAACATTTTTGTATGGAAAATTGTTTACGCTAAAGCATAGCTTTAGAAATATTGACGAAAAACATAAAATAATTTACCGATTTCTCCCCCATCCCCTCCCCAAACCGGACGCTCAAAATGGTGTAACTTTTTACTGAACAATATGTGGACCATATAGAACAATTTGGTGTTGGAGGAAAACTTTTACTTTGGATGTTTAGGTTAGGCCTTTTTTTGCACCAATTATACTATACTACCTCCGTAACTTTGAAACCGTTCATTTTAGAAGGATTATGCATAGGAGCTTTTTTATTTCAAATTTAATGTAGAATATTTTTGTGTAGAAGGTTGTTTATGCTAAATCGTATAATTTTAGAAATATTTACGAAAAACGTAAAAAACTGCGAATTTACCGATTTCTCCCCCCTCTCCCTCCAAACCCGACGCTCAAAATGGTATGACTTTTTTCTGAACATTATGTGGACCATATAGAACAATTTGGTGTTGGAGGATAACTTTCACTTTGGATGTCTGGGTTTGGGTCTAATTATACCATACTATAATATAATGTCAAAAATGCTTAAAAGTTAAAGACAAAAAAGTTATGCGATAAAATAACCGTTGCCCTACCCAAAACGGACTCCTATCACCGGTACTAGAGATTCGCAATTGATAGAATCGATTTATATCTGGAAGATAAAAAGACGGGCCAGTTTTTGTCTATCAAAATGGAAGCGTTCTGGAGATAAAAAAAATCTAATTACAAGGCGCCATCTTCAAAGAGCTCTAGCACCCTTAGAAAACATTTTTGGAATATGTGAATTGTGTTAAATTGTCTTAAAATTATCTTAAGAATCTTAAAATTATATACAGGGTGTTTCATTAAAAAAACATAAGTTTGTGTCACCCTGTCAATACGGGTAGCCCTGTATATTAGAAAATATTTTTAAATTATGATCCTCTCTTTGCCACACGTTTTACCTAAATAACTTTTTTTCGTATGTCTTACGACAAACAAGTAATTGGACTTTGTCACACTAATGCCCCACCCTGTTTACGAAATAACTATAAAACCATCCTGCCTCTTTGTAAATAGACTTATATTAAGATTTTTGAAACATATGCAAAATGGCATGACTCAGAACATCGTGGAATTTTTCACGAATTTTCTTACAAATCTAGAACTCCTGCCGTCTTACAAGAACCGTTTAACCTTCCTGCCGAGTACCGAAAAAGTATTGATTGTATCTGAGTATTACTTTTTAAAAGCAGGACTCAAAAATCACGGAATCAGGGTAAAAATTTTGCACATAATTTTCCAAGGGACAAGTATACTTAAACAGTAGGAGACGTCATGCCAACGTTTTTTTTATCATTTTGAAATAAATATGTTTAATTTATTTAGTTGGCAGGACCCAGAAAATCATGAAAATTTCATTATTTTCCTTACATGTTTGTATACATATATACTCCGTTAGCCCGTTTGCAACCTTCCTGCCCAAAAAATTTTCTTCATAAAATCCATAGTATCCTGTCATTCTACAAATATGGCCGGACTCAGAAATTCATCGCAAAACCCTATTTTTATTTTTTGGGAAAATCTAATTTTTACAGGAAAATGTCACAGGAAATTTGTGGATATTTCCACAAATTGTAAGTACCTCGTCTACCCTTCCACTATTGCAAAGGGCAGGACTTAGAAAATCGTGGCTGAACTCCTGTATAATATCTCCAGGTCTATTAGTTGGGCTATCCTTTCGATGACGTCAGTCAACTTTGTTCTTTTTCTGATCTCTTGGTTTTTAATTCTGTTTCGCAGAGTTATTCCTAACATGGACAGCTCCATGCTTCTCTGTGTGACTCTTAATTTAGCAGCGGAGGCTTTAGTTAAAGTAAGTGTTTCTGCTCCATATGTTGCCCATCCAAGACGGATTCTTCTCTTCAGTTCATGATTCTAGTTATCCCTGCCAATCGTAATTTCATGTCCCAGGTATTAACCAACCCCATTCAGGACTAAATATTTTTAATAAAATGTCTGAAGACGATAGGGATATTGAAAATTTAACCTTAAAATTATTCTAATAATAGGGAACTTGCATAAATTTTTAAATTCGAAAAAAATGTTATAAATCACAACAGAACATAATTTAAAACATGTATCAAAGATAAAAAAGTTTTGTTTGTTTTTCGTTTGGCCCCTAAAGACGATTAAAAATTCAAATTCAAACAGGTGGTCCAAAACGCATCGTGACGTCACTTGGTTTTACATTTACATTTTTCCAATAAAGTAAACAAAATTTTAAATTAGACGTTATAAACGTCAGTAGAAAATACATTTATGTGACGTTACAAGTGTTTTTGATCGTTTGACCTATTCATAGAAAATTTGTACTTTTACAAAATGGTTTTATTTTCAATAGTAAATCTTCGTTCCTTTCCTTCAAAAACAGTATAAAACTACAATTTTAACAAACTGGTATATATTATTACAATGACATACGATAAATGTCATTAGAATATAAATATTTTTGACTTATTCCACGACGATGAGCTTGCCAAATACCCAAGTAGGTGGAGGCCAATAAACTAAAGGATGAGAAGAAGAATATACCTAAATATAAGGTTGTGTCTAGGTATACGCTAACGTGTACGCAAATAAAAAAGTTACGAGTGTCAGTGATTTCTTATTTTTTATTTGTTTAGTGTTTGTTTTTAAATTAACTACGGAGTGCGGACAATTATTTAGTTCTTTTAATGAGTTTAAGAACATTTTAAAACAGTACGCAAAAGATAAGAGACTATAAATTAATATATATTTTTTAGTTATAAATGAAATAGTATTACCGTAAGAGATTAAAATAAAAGGAAGACCTAAAGCTTTCACAATAATAATTAACTTGTTTTAAAGCTATTATCCTTGTGGCATTTTTTAATCAACTATTCTAAATGGGAACTAAGCCACAATTTAACTAAAAAATTGATTTTATTAACGTTTCGACTTCTAAACCGGATGTCGTTGTCAAAATACAAAATATTATTAAATTAAACAAAAATGTTGTTGCTTAGTAAAAAATTTTTTCCAATAATTTATTTAATCTGACTAATTTTTGTATTTTGACAATGACATCCGATTTGGACGTCTAAACGTTAATAAAATATTTTTTTAGTTAAATTGTGGCTTATTTTGCATTTAGAATAGTTGATTATAATAATTCACTTATGTATAAAAATTATTTTAACAATATTTTGTACCTACATGTCATGTCAACTAAATACATATAATTATTTTGCTAACCTAAATATATACTTTTATATATACACATTGATTTATTACAATTAAGTTTGAAACATCTGAATAGTTCTGCTTCCCGTCCCTTAACAAATATGTTTCCATCAAACAAACACTAAACATATCAAAATAGCATGTACCAAAATATACAGGGTGTTAGTAAATAAGTATAAAAAATTTTAAGGGCTAATTCGACATGAAAAAATAATGCCGGTTTGTTCTATAAACATATGTCCGCAAATGCTTTGTTTGCGAGATACGGGGTGTTGAAATTTTTATTTCAAACTGCCAATTTATTTATTTCTCTAAGACCAGTTGAGCTCTGAAAATAAAATTTGGTCAGTTTTAGGAGGTAGTTATTGCGCATTTTTTAACATACAGTTAAGAATTTTGTATTCATCATTGGCGCGCATACGGGTAATAGTATGAATTTTTTTAAAGAAAAAAATAGTGCGCCACTGAGATATTTCAAATTAAAAATTATTTTTAAACTCCACGTTTCATTTTTGATAAAAAACCTTTCTTTCCTTTTTTTCATATGATACACCGTTTTTATGCAGAAAAATAAAACATCTTGGCGCGTATTTTTCATTTCTTAATACATCATCAAGAACTATCCAATATAATAATACTAAACTCGAACAATAACAGAAAATATTACTAATAAGATATCAACTAGGTGCAAAGCTACAAAAAATGTTTAAAATGATCTCCTTTACAGGTAACAGAAGAATTTTATATTCATCATTGGCGCGCGTACGGGTAATGGTCTAAATTTTTTTAAGAAAAAAATAGTACGCCACTGAGATATGTCAAACTGAAAATCATTTTTGAATTCCTCGTTCAATTTACGACAAAAAATCTTTCTTACCTTTTTTTCGTACGAGACGCCGTTTTTATACAAAAAAATAAAACAGCTTAATGCTTACAAAGTATTTGAGGTAGTTTCCATATGCATAGAAACTTTTCAAATACTTTGTAAACATTAAGATGATTTATTTTTTACATAAAAACGGCGCCGCATATGAAAAAAAGGCAAGAAAAATTTTTTGTCGTAAATTAAACCAGAAATTTAAAAATGATTTTTAATTTGACATATCTCAGTGGCGTACTATTTTACTCTCAATAAAATTCAGACCATTACCCGTACGCGCGCCAATGATGAATATAAAATTCTTCTATAACCTCTAAAGGAGGTCATTTTTAACATTTGTTGTAGCTCTGCACCTAGCTAAAATATTTTTAGTAATATTTTCTGTAATTGTTCCAATTTAGTATTATTATATTGGATATTTCTTGATAATGTATTAAAAAAATGAAAAATACGCGTCAAGATGTTTTATTTTTCTGCATAAAAATGGTGCACCATATGAAAAAAAGTCAAGAAAGATTTTTTATCATAAATCAGACGTGGAATTTAAAAATAATTTTTAATTCGAAATACCTCAGTGGCGTACTATTTTTTTCTTTAAAAAAATTCAGACCATTACTCGTAGGCGCGCCAATGATGAATACAAAATTCTTAATTGTATGTCAAAAAATGTGTAATAACTACCTCCTTAAACTCACCAAATTTTATTTTCATAGCTCAACTGGTCTTAGAGCAATAAATAAATAGGCAGTTTGAAATAAAAATTTTAACACCCCGTATCTCGGAAACTAAACATTTGCGGACATATATTTATGGAGCAAATCGGCATTAATTTTTCATGTGGAATTAGCCCTTAAAATTTTTCATACTTATTTGTATGAATAAGTGGTTTCGCCCCTATTCAGCAATCCCCATAATCGCGGTCCCCGATTGAGCGGTCTCAATACAGCGGTCTCAATACAGCGGTCCCCGTTTCAGCGGGTCCCCGTTTCAGCGGTACCCCGATTCAGCGGTGCCCGATTCAGCGGTCCCCATAAACGCGGTCCCAATAGAGCGGTCTCAATAAGAAAATAATAATATGACAATGATAAGTAATTAATTTTATTGTAGGATATTATTTTAACCTATTCTTGTTTGAAAATATACAGGTAATATCTAAGTATCTGGTATATACCCCAGTTAATAGGGAAAAAAATCATCGATTTCAGGTAAAAATGTTCTACAGGGTTTTCAAAGTTTTAAACGTTAGATGAGGGATAACTGATGATAATTCCGTGAAGAGGTACAGCTGTTTTTGCTTTTTTTTAAACAATTGCAAAGAATGAAAAAAGCAGTTTTTTTACTATAAAACGTTTCTTGTACATTTTAGAGAAAAATGTTTCAAATAAATGTAGATCTTAAAAAGTTCTTTAATTTGGTGGTAAGCATATTGTAATATATAAACAATTGACCGAGATAATTGCAAAAAACCCTAATTTTTGCAGTAAATTATAAATATTAATAACTTTATTTTTTGCACAATGACGTAAAATTTAATGACTTTAAATTATGTCAATTAATGAGTTATTTAAGTGTGCTAAATTTCAACCAGATCGACCAATTATTTTATAAGTTATTCAATTTGTTTATCCCAGAGAGCAATTGTTTATACAACTGTTCTTGCCCTACAGTGACTCTGTGAGATATTTAGCAGATCGCAGTCGATTATTTGAGACTTTAATTTTAAGACGTATTAAAAAATGTTTAACATTTTATTGAAATTGTTATTAAAAAAACTCTTTGAAAAAGACCTGACTTTTTAGCTTATAAACAATTAGAATAACTTAGATATTTTTTATGTTCCGTGCTTGTATGTAGGCTCAATGAAAAGCTGATGAAAAAATGCATATAAAAAAAGAAAAAATTATTTTATATGTTCATTTTTTATTGCTAAAACTACTGTCCCCAAGAGGGTCCTGTTTTTACTCATTTTCCTGAACGATGCCTCTCAAACGGCATGCTGCAGAACCAAACGCCGCTGAAACGGGTCGGTGGAATCGAGAACCGCCGAAACGGGGACTGCTGAAATGGGTACCGCTGAACCGGGGACTGCTGAAAAGGGTCGGTGGAATCGAGAACCGCTGAAACGGGGACTGTTAAAATGGGGTCTTACCGAATAAGTAACCCTGTATTGGGACCGTGCAAGTTCGGCAAAGCGACCCCTATTTCTACGCTCTATACTAAAATTCGCACTTTTAATTATATTGGCCAATTATATTAGCCCTGGTTACTGGATAATTGTCAAGGCCATAGTGCAAAAAAATAATAAGAAGAAAAAATAAGATTCAGGCTATGTTATGGAAACGTCAACAATTGTATGTAGTAAATAAAATTAGTTATTAAAATGCAGTACTGCAAGCAAAATAAAATTAATTAAATTTACCTTTATATAATAAATGTATATCATATCAATATTGTGGAGCAATATATAATTTATCTGCTTCACTGACAGAAGGTATGAAATATACGTCAATTTGACAATTTCAATTGACAATATGAATTATTTAAGATAGTTGCAATATTTCTCCGCGACTCGCGCAGGGTCGTTTCTCGTTTCCCCTTCCAAGTACTTGCACACCGCGAATAGTAACTGCGCAAGCTAAATAATGACGTCACTGGCTTGATGAAGTTTAATTCGCGTCTACCTAACTTTTTTATTTGCGTACACGTTATCGTGTACCTAGACACAGCGAAATATAACCATAATAAAAACTAAGGCAAAACTATGTGACGTCACGTGCCGTTTGAACTATTTTATACCGCTGAAGACTTTAAATATGTATTTCTAAGTTATTACGAGTTTTTGAAGCGTGAAATTTTGGAAATCTCATTTTTAAACAAAACTGAACATTATTATCTAATAAAAAAAAATGTGCAAGTTCCCTATTGTATTATTCAAAGTATAAATGAATCAACAAAATAATTTATTTATTCGTATAACAACTTCAGCATTATGATGCTCGTATTCTATACGACACTCGCCGCTACGCGCCTTATGTCGTATCCCAAACGCTCGTTGCATAATATACTATTTTAAATGACGAGTACAATGACCTACTTTCACATAAATGAAGTTCGAAATGTTTTTTTAGAAACTTAGAGGAAATGTAGTTAGTTTGCGAGTTCAATTCCCAGCTGTTATTTTGCTGTCCAGAATAGACGAATGGTGGGACGTCATTGACGAATGCAACCAACATAATGTTGCCTCTATTTTGGACGATATACATGCTGGGTTACCAGTATTAACCATAGCAACATGCCAAACGGATATACCTGCACCAGTGAGTATTAGTCCAGGGTAATAAGGTTTTTTCCATGACACTTTAACAGCCAGGGTACTGAAGCGTTTTTTCGACAGGTAATACCTATATGAAGAAATTGTAACTATTTCCTGCGTATGATGTGGCGGATATTTTTATTTATAAACAATTTAGTGTCAAAAAACGGTAATTTTTCCCTTTTTTTCAAATTAATGGAAAACAGTAAGACTTACATTTTTCGTACAAACCTCTTCAAGAGAATGAAAAAAGCTTAAAAATGGCGTATTACAAAGTTTAATAGTCCAAGTAATGAAGCTTAAAATAGGACAAAACCTCGCAATTTTTACAGAACGGATCGATTTGCTTGAAAATTTGAGAATACGTAGTGTATAGTCCAAGGATCAAAATCTATATCATGCCGAAAGGCGTTTTTGCCATGGGGGTGGTTGCCACCCCATCTCAGGGGTGGAATTTTTTTATTGTATTTTAATCACAAAGTTGGTAAAAACGTTCATTCTAAGCAAAAAACGCTCTATAAATTTTTTTGATAAAATTGATAGTTTTCGATTTATTCGCTATCGAAAATGTTAGTTTTATATCGAAAAAAATCAATGTTTTTAATAAGTTTTCTGCTAATTACTCCAAAAGTTTTCGTTTTATCAAAACAACTTTACTTAACAAAAATGTAGCTTTTGAAAAAATAAACAAAACCGTTTTTTTTTATTTTTTTTAAGACCAACAGTAATCGAGCTATATTTTATTATATGTTGGCTCCTCTTCGTCAAATGCTAAATATTGTAGTTTCAAAGTCAAAAGACGGAAAAACTATGCATTTTTCGAGGACCGATTGTTCAACCTAATTTAAAGTACTTAAAAATATCTATCTCCATAAATAAAAAAAGGCTCTAGCTCAAAAATTAAGTGACTTATAATGAAAAGAATGTCAGTCCCCATTTTTTTTTTCAGCCAAAAAGTGATCCCAAGCAACCCCCTAATCACCACCTTAATTAAAATTAGTCATTGACCTTATTTGGTCTTTTTTATTTAGGTAATATTAATCGGTTCTAGAAGTTTGACCGGCTTAGAATGATTAGTTTTAAAAAAAATGGAGTTAAAAGCGAATAACGAATTCTTGTAGTTTGGAAAAAAATGGCGTTTTCTTCAAAATAGCAAGATTAGCATCAGAGATAAAAAAAATTATTTAAATATGAAATTGTATCTTATTTAATTCCCAAGAATCTCATTTGAAAAAAATTGTTTTACGGCAAAAATTGAGTGAGCTATTGACAATTAAAACTTCTAATAACATGCAGAAACCACCTTTACCAACCCTTTCAAAGTCACCTCTTCTTGCGACAGAGGATTTTAAAAAGATTTAATATTATAGGCTTATATATCTTGTAAAAGCCTACAAAATTATTTTTTACCAGACTTTCTAAGATAAAAAATTAAAAAGTTACAATTAAAAAATCAATATATTTTTTTGAAAAAAAAAGGAGAAATCCAATTAGAAGCATAATAATGTAAGTTGGCTGTGTTTTTAGTCATTGGCTTTATTCATTTTTATTTATTTATGTATTAATAATTGATTCTAGATGTTTGACTGGCTTAGAATGATTAGTTTTTAAAAAACTGGAGTTAAAAACGAATAACGAATTTTTGTAATTTGGTAACAAATGCCATCTTCTTCAGAATAGAAAGATTAGCATCAGAGATGCGAAAAAATGTTTTAATATAAAATTGTAGGTTACCTAATTCCCAAGAACTTGGCTTGAAAAAAATTTTTCTACGACAAAAATTGAGTGAATCGTATATGAGTATATCGAGAAACATTGATTTTTTCTATACAAAACTAACACTTTCGATAGCGAATAAATCGAAAACTATTAATTTGTTTAAAAAAATGTATAGAGCATTTTTTGCTTAGAATGAATGTTTTTATCAACTTTTGCGGTCAAAATATAATAAAAAATTCCCACCCCTGAGATGGGGTGGCAACCACCCCCACGGTAAAAGCGCCTTTTAGCATTATATAGATTTTGATCCTTGGACTATCCACTACTTATTCTCAAATTTTCAAGCAAATCGATTCATTCTGTAAAAATTGCGAGGTGAAAAGCTTCGGTTCCTGGACTATAATACACTCATTTATGGTTAATATAATAGCGAAAAAAGGTCGAAATTTCAAAAAAATTAATTTGGTAATAACTGTTGTAAAAATTAGCTTTGAAATTTTTGCCAAATGAGGGTTCTTTGGTGCTTAATATGTAACAAAAATTTAAAAGCGATTCATTCAAGTATTTAAATTTTATTCAAATTGTTTATCCCAGAGAGCTTTTTTTTCAATAACATAAGTCAGACAAAAATAATGTTAGAACCATTCTTCAGGTGTCAAATGAAAGGGCATGAGCTAAACTTTCAAACTGATTTAAAAAAGTGAATAAAAATGCATTTATTAGTAATAGATGATTATGCAAAAGTATGTTAAATTTATCCTTATAAACTTTTTATTTTTTTTATAGAAATATTTATTACAATTTTTCATCAATTATCATATACATAACATTACTTGGCAGTTGTGCACCTAAAAAACGGTAAAAAATAGATTTTTTGAAAAAAGTTATTCAAAAAGTTTATAAGGAAAAATTGACGATACTTTTTATTTGTATAATTATTTTCATTTTTATAATTATTTATTACTAATACATGCATGTTTTTTATTCACTTTTTTAAACCAATTTTAAAGTTTAGTTCATGCTTTTTCATTTTACAACTGTAGAATGTTTCTAACATTATTTTTTTCTGACTTATGTTATTGCAAAAAATAGCTCTCTGGGAAAAACAATTTGAATAAAATTTAAACAATTGAATGAATTGCTTTGAAATTTTTGTCACATATTAAGCACCAAAGAACCCTCAATTGATAAAAATTTCAAAGCTGTACACTTATTTTTACAATAGTTATTGCGAAGTATTTTTTTTTAATTTCTACATTTTTCGCAATTATATTAACAATAAATGAGTGTATTAAACTATGTAATACGCCATTTTAAAGCTTTTTCCATTCTTTCGAACATGACTGTACTAGAATGTAGAATGTGGAATGTAGAAAATGGGGAGGCCAAAAGAGCCTGATACACTGCGACCTTTGCAGATCTATTGTGTTTCCCCCTTCTTTTAATCTAGCTTGGTCCTCTTAATGAGACTCAACAGCCTTGATAGTAGCCTTTTCATGTAGCCTGGTGCTTCCGGTTTTTCCTCCCCGAGACTTTCGCAATGACGCAGAACGTGTAGAGCGGTTTCCTCTTCTTCCAGACAGAACCGACAGGTGTAGTCTTCTGTCAGGCCTATGAGACTGAGTCTCCGCATAACCCAGACAGTAAAAACCCTCCCTGGACAGCGTGTTAAGTAGGTCGTCCATAAGCATAGCCCACATTAATGGGGATAGAACTCTTCCTTGTGGGCAGCCGCTTATTGTCTTCGCTTCAATGGTGGCTTCACCTAACGAGGACACCATGATCATGTTTGCTAAGGTCGCCTTTGTCCACTCGCATATGATGGCAAGAACTCCTCTCCTTTTAAGCCCTTCCGTTACAAACTCTAAGGAGACGTTATTAAACGCCCCCATTACGTCCAGAAACGTCGCCACCGCTATCTTTGTGATCTAGCGACTTTGAGAGCAGTCTGTTAAGATCATCCAGCGCCAAGTCAGTTGATTTTCCTGGCTGGTATGCATATTGACGATCGCTAAGTGGATTCTCCATCAGCACATCGTCCCTGTCTATCAATCTTTCCAGCGTTTTTGCTAGGAAAGAGGATAGACTTATTGGTCTGTATGACTTGGGGGTCTGGTCCATTACCCTACCAACCTTAGGGATATACAGTCGGAAAAATAAAATAATGCCCATGAACAATCACATCTATCACTTATTTTGTATTTGCTGTCTTTTTCTATAAATAACAAACGTTTTTCATAGAAAAGACAGCAAATTCAAAATAAGTGATTAATGTGATCGTTAATGGGTACTGTTTTATTTTCCGACTGTATGTGATTTTCACCCTTCGCCATGCAGTTTGAATATATCTCCAGTCCATGGAATATGAATATATCTTCTGTAGGAAGGCTGGATAAATCCCGTCCATTCCAGTTGATTTGTATAGCTGGAATTTATTGATCGCCCACCTGACTTTTTCCGGTCTCGTGATGTCGGTAGCTAATTTCCAGTCCGCCTTAATAGGCCTTCTGGGATAAGCTACCTCTACCGGAGGATTATTTCCAATAGATGAGCCGGGGAAATGTACATTGGTGAGCATTATTAAGCTTTCCTCCAGGGTTTCCACATACGTTTTGTCCTCTTTCTTCAAGAGGCCGACCTGATTCGCAATACCATCCTTAACTAGGACCTTGTGAATTCTGGAGCATGCAGAAGCCTATTCGACTTCCTCGCAGAACTTTCGCCACGAGTCTCTTTTGGCTTTTCGGATCTCCTTATTATATTGCGTCAGTTTTTCTCTATAAATGGCCCACTCCAATTTGGCTTTATTGAATAGCCTTCTTACATCTGCCCTAAGCTTTTGTAAGTGTTCATTCCACCAGGGTGTGTTTTTCTTTCCTTTCTTTTCTCTCTCTGGACAATTCTCCCCGCTCACCGTTTCGACTGCCAGTTCGAGATCTTCCCTATCTCTTATGGAGCCGATTCCTCCCTCAAGAGACTTCTCGAGTGAGCCTCTGTAGCCTTCCCAATCCGTCTCTCACGGGTTCCTGAATCTTGCCACTATTCGAATCAAAGTAGTTAAATCGAATCGAATGTGCCTATGGTCGGAACATGAAGGTTCCTCTGACACATGCCAATTCTTTATAGTATCGCACGTCTTTTCACTGCAAAGTGTTACATCTAAGACTTCTCTGCGCGTGGCCGTAAAGAAGGTAGGTTTATATCCTATATTGGCTATTTCTAAACCCATGCTTAATATGAACTGTAGTAAAGACTCACCTCGACTGTTGATGTTCGTACTCCCCCATGCCAGATGGTAGGCATTGGCATCACATCCCAGTATTAGATGAAGGTTCTCCCTTCGGCTGTAGGTTATAACGTCCTCTATTATGCCTGGGCGGAAGACCTTCTCCCCAGCGAAGGTTGCAGAACAGACCAACCATCTTTTACTACCTTCCTCGGTGGAAGCGGTTAGAATACCTGTAACAAAGTCTCTGCTGCAAAGATCCGGTATCAGTGTACAGTTTATTCCGTTACCATATAGAATGCATGCTCGAGGTGTCTCTCCTTTCGCATCGTATAGTAACTTACCTTGTTGCGGCTTCAAGCCTGCAACCCTCCCTCCGTGGAGCCATGGTTCCTGTAGTAGGGCCAAGTCCAGGCCTTAAATATCAAACCTTCTGCACAAAACCGCCGACGGAGATTTGGCATGATGTAGGTTGACCTGCAGGGCTTTTATTCTGCCTTCCTCTAAACTGAAGCCTAACTTTCGGGTTTTTCCGTGTCCTCGACCCCTTCCATGTGAGCGACCACCTGTCCAGTGGCTTCTAGCCTTCTGAGCGGGTCTGTAGTACTCCCCTGCAAGTCGGTACGGACTTCTTCCAGGATTATTCCTTCTTTAGCTCCTTCCCTTGACTTATCATCCTTAGGGGAAGCCTTGCTTTTGGTCGAAGTCTTAACCTTCTTTGGCGCTACTTTAGAGCTTTGCCCCTCTGAAGGTTTGGCTTCTTTTCTTTTTTGCTTAGCCTTAACTGCCGAGGTTACGGCAGTTACGCCTTGCAACCCCGATGGTCTGGCCTCTGCAACTTTCTCAATGTGCCCATCATCCTTGACACGGAATTTAATTCTTCCTATGCCAAAGTAAGGACACATTTGAAGTTTTTGAGTTCCTCAAAGGACTCTTTGTCCATTTAGAGGACTCATACCTGCCCTTTTTCTGCAGGTATTTTGCCCAAAACGGTCCATAAAGGAGTGTTGAGCTTTCGGTTGCTGGCCCTCAATCAAGTCAGTACACTTTCCGCCTCCAACATCTTTCTGTCCTCGTCTGGGATGTGAACAGTGCAAGAATACGGCCTCTCGACTTCACTCTTGTACTTAGCCTGGAGGTTTGCACCTTCCCAAGGTTTCAGAGTGGGAGTAGTGTTCCTGAGCCATTGTGCGCTTGCACTATCCGCGCACGTCATTACCAGGTAACCGGGCTTGTACGTGTTCTTTAGCAGCCTGATTTGTGGCCCTCCTTCTGGCGTTCTCTCCAGAGCCTCCAAGATGGATGTTTGCACTACCTTAAGCTTTGTGGGTTCCATCCTGACTTCGGGGAAGCCATCACATACTACTGCCACCTTTACCGAGCAAAGGGCTCGTGTGAAAGTCATTTTTAACTTTCTCGGCCGCCTCTTTTTGACTTCCACTGGCGGCGTACAGTGGTCCGACCTTTGTCGCTTCTTTGTAGGCTTTTGCGTAGCCATTTCCAGCTTTTGCTCCGCCTTTTCTTTAGAATTAGGGGGACTGTCCTCCTGTCGTCCAAGGACCTTGGTGAAATTGGCCTTGATCACCGAGCGTTTGGCTTCAATGTAATCCTGACCTTTTCCCACCAGATCCCTTACTTTCTTCTTGGAGGCCTCAGCCAACCTGGCCTGAACGACCTCCTCGTCTG
This sequence comes from Diabrotica virgifera virgifera, assembly GCF_917563875.1. Taxonomy (NCBI): domain Eukaryota; kingdom Metazoa; phylum Arthropoda; class Insecta; order Coleoptera; family Chrysomelidae; genus Diabrotica; species Diabrotica virgifera. The sequence goes on along the minus strand of NC_065448.1, from coordinate 159,331,219 downwards.
TCATCAGATCCACCTCCTCTAGGGAGGTGACTCTGACTGCCTTCCTTGTGGTCGGCTTCGCTATCTGCGTAGTAGTGCCTTCAGGGCTTTCTACTACGAGTTGTTCGGGAATATTGGTTTTCATATTGTCGTCCATATTGTTCCCACGAGCAGCTAGGGAGTTGCAGTCCACTCTAGCAGAGCCCCGCATGCCGGAGTAAGGCTAATTACTGTGAGGTGTCGCCTGGTTCCTCACACGAATCGCTCTCGACCAACTACGTATGACCATTCATCCTTCGCCGCGATGTCTTCCAGCTTAGATTGCGAATTTTTTTAAAGCTGATTTTCTCCATCTGGACTATTCTGTCTGGGTTACCATTCCATAGCCAAAAGGCCCCCGTTTTGTGGCGCCGGGAATTCGCCATTCATCCCCCCTGCGGTTAAGGACTAGTCGGTGATGGATGTTGAGATGCAGTTGGACTGGTCTTCTCTTCTACTGGTATTTATCGGTGTCACCTATTTGGCGTCAGTGACCCCACCAGTGCCCCGCCGACAATTTCCGAACTAAGAGCTTCCTGTGGAGTATGAGGGGGGGAGTTGGGTTGGGTGATGTCTGTACTAAGAAAACCATAAGTCTTACTGTTTTCCATTAATTTGAAAAAAAAGGAAAAAAGGCCGTTTTTGACACTAAATTGTTTATAATGGTAGGGGAGCCAAAGAGGGGATTTTGCAGTAACTCGAGCGCGTCAGATTATCATATGGGGAGAACCCTGTTATCCTGTAGATGTACCTCTACCATATATTGGCTCTAAACACAGGGGAGTTCGTTAAGGGGAGCCGAAAAAAAAATATATCCTTAGAAAAACTCGAAATTGTAAGATTAAGATAAGGTAAGTTAATTTAATTAACGAAACGTTAATAAAAGGTAAGTTAAGTACATACAAAAGAGTGTATATTTCAAAAATCTGACGATTTGGGCCATAAAAGGGTGAGGAAATGGGTGAGTCAAAAAATTTCACAAGAAAAAAGCGAATATTTCGCGAAATGAACGATTGATCTAAAAACTAAAAAATACGTGCTCAATATTTGTCAAAAATCTATCGAATGATACCAAACACGACTGCCCACGGAGAGGGGTGGGGGGTAAATTTAAAATTTTAAATACGAATCCCGCGATATTTCGCGAAATGAACATCAGATCGAAAAACTTAAAAATACACCTATTCAATATGTTTGAAAAATCTATCGAATGGCACCAAACACGACCCCCACGGATGTGGGGTGGGGGGTTACTTTAAAATTTTAAATATTAGCCCCCATTTTTTAATGCTGATTAGGATTCCTTGCGTAAAAATAAGTAACTTTTATTTGAAACCTTTTTTCGAATTATGGATAGATGGCGCTATATTCGGAAAAAACGATTGTTGGAAATGTAAAATTAAATTAAAAATGGAAAGTCCTCACTACAATGGAAAACTTCACTTAACTTCTTTTGGTTTTAGAACCTACTCTTTACAACCCAATAGGTCCCCAAAGCGCTCGAGTGACTGCATATTTAGCATACTTTCCTCCCCTACTATAAATAAAAATGGCCGCCAGGTCTTACGCAGGAAATAGTTACAATTTGTTCTTATAGGTATATCCTGTCGAAAAAACGCTTCAGTACCCTGACTGTTGAAGTGTCACGAACAGAGTATATTGTTGTCTTATTACCCTGACATATATTATGAATGTACAATATTTAAATAGCAGCGTAATTCTGATTTCAGCCTGCTTTTTTAGCCTTTATTATAATTATTATCTATTTTGTCTGTTCCTTCTTACAGTTCTATATATTGTGTTTATCCTTTGGATTATACTGCGGCTTCAGGTTCTTCGGTTTCAGAGATATCATCGTTTTCTTTTAATTCGTGTTATCTCTTTCTATTTTTTCACTTCTTACTTGAATCTTAAATCTTTATCCCATACTTTATCTTATTTCGGTTAGATTTCGGTTTAGCACTTCAATAAATATGTTAAGTCCATCAAAACACATTGTGAAGTATATTTGTATATTAAACGTGAAAAACTATCATGCAAAATGAAGCAGAACTTACTATTATAGATCTAAGTTGCCAAATCTTTAGAACGGTCTACCACGTTATGGTAATGGTAGATGGGGGCAGGATGCATTTACTACTCCTTCAGACATTAGACCTCCTAAGGAGGGTACATTGTATTACCCCTGTCATAGGGCTAGGCCCTTGAGGACCTAGTCTTTGGCGTCTCTGTGGCCCAGGCTGTTCCGAGCTCCTATATCTGCTAAAATTAGCAGAGACTCCAAATCTGAGCTCTTCCTGTAGTTCCGAACATCTAATCCTTTAGTACCTAACCTTGTTGCTTCACCGAAAACTTAATACTCTTTAGGTGTAACTTCATTTGGCTCGGTTACATAAATGCCGCACCGAGGATCCGCTACCTGTGAGAGGCCAGTGCCGGGAACATCCAGAATACATATGAGCAGGTTTCTTCTTCCTCATATTAGAGATTCCTTCATTCCAAGCAGATGTAGATGAATTCCAAGCAGATTTAGAATAAGAAGTTGGTTTGTAAGACTTTTGGATGGCTCCACTATCTAGAGCCTAGCATGTACCTCCACCACTGGCGCAGAAATCCTGAAATTTCCACAAAAAAAGCTCGCTGAGACTACCTCGGCTAGTATTGAAGGGCACTGAATCACAGGTTCGGGTTCCATAGACAGAGTGGATGAGCCACGTCTTGCCAGAATGTCAGACCGTTCCCTCCCTTCCACACCTGTGTGTCCCGGTACCCTTATCAAGTTGACCCTATTGGTCAGGGTTACATTAATGCCCTCTTTTACCCAAGAACCAGCTTAGAGCTGACTTTGGGTGTTCCCAAGGCCCTTAGCGCTGCTTTTGGTTGCTATAAAGGGTGTCCAGAAACTCTAACGACAAACGAAGGCAGGAGATTACTAAAATAATTTTAAGACAATATAACCCAATTCATCTAGTCTGAAAATGCTTCCTAAAGGAGCTAGAGCTATTTGAAGATGGCGGCATCTCCAGAATGCTTTAATTTAGAAAAACGAAAGATGGTACACATATTTATCTTTCAGAGATAAATCGATTCCATCTATTGCAAATTTCTAGTACCGGTCATAGGCGTCCGTTTTGGGTAGGGCAACAGTTATATTATCGCATAACTTTTTTGTTTTTTATTTTTAAGCATTTTTGATTCTGGGCAGGATACGAAGTCGATAGGATATGAGTACACCATTATCTAGAAAAATCGATTTGAAAATTTATCGTTTTTTGAATATAAAAAAAAAATAACTATTTAGAAAAACGAAAACTGTTACCTTTATTTATATTCCAAAGATCAATCGATTTCATTAATTGCGAATTTCTAGTACCGGTCAGATGCGTCCGTTTTGGGTAGGTCAAAGGTTATTTTATGGCATCAATTTTTTGTCTTTAATTTTTAAGAATTTTTCACACTACATTATTAAATTATGAGGTATTCTAATACTAAAAGTTACTCCTGCTTTAAGTTGGTAAAATACACCGTTTCATTTGAAGAAAAATTTCAATTTTTTTTTGAAATTCAGAAAACGAAAACTTTTCAAATCAATTGTTCTAGAAAACGGTGTGTCCTACCGACTTAAAGCAAGAGTATCTTTTAGTACTAGAATACCTCACAAATTAATAATCCAGTATCAGAAATGCTTAAAAATTCAAGACAAAAAAGTTATGCGATAAAATAACTGGTACTAGAAATTCACAATAGATGGAATCGATTTATCTCTGGAAGATAAACATGTGTACCAATTTTCGTTTTTCTAACTAGAAGCATTCTGGAAGTATATGAAAAACTAATTACAAGACGCCATCTTCAAAGAGCTCTAGCTCCCTTAGGAAGCATTTTCGGACTAGGTGAATTTGGTGAAATTGTCCTTAAATTATCTGAGGAATCAGGAATCTCCTGTCTTCTTTTGTCGGTAGAGTTTCTGGACACCCTGTATAACAGTTGTGACTAAATGACCAAACTTGTCATTGCCTTACTTTCATTGTATTACGTATCGGTGCATAAAATCCTAACATCTTTGGACTCTTTCATGTTCTTAGTCCTACTCTAAATACAATTTATTTTGTGTTTCTACTGACATTATCATTTTACTGGCACTTATACGAATATTATTTACTACTAACCAATATTGTCCACGTTTTAAATACGTTTTTCATTATTTCAGCTGCACAACTTCTTTTACAACAACAGTACAATTGTAGTAAAGATAGAAAATCCAAATCAACAAGAACGAGAAGACTTTTTTGCACCTCTCTTCTTCGACGGCGAAGGCTTGAGCGTTAATTCAGTTTGGAACCGTTTAAGAACACCTGAGAAACAAGTTATCAAGTGTATATTTTACTTATTAATAATAATTTAAACTACATGTTAATTATGTTACAGGTGAAGATAATCCTCCACCTACTCAAAATGCTAAGAAAAGGAAACGAAAATCTAGAATTGATCAAGAAGTTGAACGTCTAGGTAAAAAATATATTAACTACGTCGTAAAAATTGTTCATTGTCTATGATTTTTTAAAATCAAAGCAATATCAGCGGTACTTCTTCGAGGATTTGTCATCAACTATCTCTCATATGTCTTTTAGAATCTTCTAAAACCTGTATAATTATACATTTTAAAGTAGATGACTTTCATAGTTCATAGTCCAGTCAGTCCATATTTTTGAGTTCTCTTCCTGGGATGACTTTATTGAGAAATAGTTCATTCGATTATATGAAATCAACTTTAACTTAAAAAATTCCTGTCATAAAAAATATACCATGTTATTTGCGTTTAGAAAGACAACCAAATATAATAACGACAGTAAATTTTCTCCTGTTTTTTATCCCATAGTAAATCATGAAGAAAAACCAGGAGAAAACCTCATGATACTATCCCGATTTGGTCTTACATTTAGTTTAGGCACTCTGAATATTATCACCAAACTCTGAATTTCTATATACGATATTTTAGAAAGATAAATGATGTATCCTCGATATGTTATTGACTTACTAATAGTGGTATTTTCTTTCTATTAATTTTCTCTTTTATAGACCAGGGCATTTAACACAAAATAAATCGATTTTAAATACCGAGAGACTTTCAACTTTTTGCAATGTATTCAGGATGACATCAGGAAAAAAGTTTACTACACAAAAATGGGTAGAAATGCATAATTGCACTTTAAAGTGCATAAAATCCATCCAAAAGTGTACACACATGTCAAAATTAGTATATTAAGAGTCAAATTTTGTTACTCAGGGGGTTTTGAGCTCACTGAATTCGAATACGAAATCAGAACCGACCCTGAAGCACCTGGTGCTCAGGTTTACTGCTAAGGCATCATACACTCATCTGGAGCGTCAAGGGTTTTCGGCACTCCATGCTTACTCGGAAGTTCGTTGCTCGGAAGTTCCTTAATATTACTCGGAAGTTCGTTGGGATCGCTGAACACGAATACGTCATCAGAATCGGGCCATGAAGCACCTGGTGCCCAGGGTTCACTGCTGAGGCGCGTCATCTTCTGGAGTTCCTTCTCTATTGATACAAACAGATTACATGAGGGGTTTTTGGGGTTTCTGAACACGAATATGATATCATAATGGACATTCTTCACCTTATATACAGAATGACTGATATGCACGTCATATTCTGAAACTTCGAGAGTTTTCGGTACTATATTGATATAAACAGATTACTTGGGGGTTTTGGGGTTTCTGAACACGAATATGACATCATAATGGACCGAAAAGCCTCAAAATTCCAGAAGATAGCGTTCATTTCAGTCACCCTGTGCACTAGGTGCTCCGAGAGTTGGTTCTGATGTCATATTCGTGTTCAAAAACCCCCGATTAATCTGTTTTTGCGTTATATAATAGGTATGCATATACATATTATACATATTTCATAATAATATATTTCAGGACTGATAAGCAGTACCCACAGTTTGGATTTCTCGTGCAGTACCACTAAAAATAAAAAAAGAAAAAGAGATACTTCAAATCACTCCGAAAAATCTCAAGATTTGGAAACGGAAAATAAATCATCCAAATCCAGCAGTAATATCAGTCTGTATGATTTACATAAAGAGTTAAAAAGTAAGTTCTTACATAGAGATTATTACTTTCTGATTTTCATACATGATCATGAATTTCACTACACTAAAATCACAATAAAGATGCACTAAGCACTAGGAATAAACAAACCAAGACACGTTGAATGTTACAAAGAGCACTTCCGTATCATGATTAATAATGTATAAACAATGTATATCCGATAAGCATAGACATAGATAAACTGAAAGTCAAACAATTAGGAACGCACGTCATAAATTTAATGACATCATAACCCACCAATACAAACTTGACGACTAACAAATTCAACAAATTTTTCCTCATAATATATCAGTTTTTTCGCTACGGTCAAGTTTAACAGGAAAGCGCTGTTGCCAAATAAAAAACATAGATAGATATATGTTTATTTACCAAAGCAACTACCGACTACTCTGTTTCTCTTTGTATTTAAGAATGTGAAACAAAGATAACTATCTGTAATATAAGTGTCAAAGTCATCTTGTAATAAAGAAGGTTATATAAGATTTTTGTTCGTTTATTTTTTTTCTTCTTTTATGGCCTTTGAGAGCTGTGTCAATTTGCCAGCAACATTTCTTGAAATTAACGCGTAACTTAATCTAACATACAACAAACCTATTACGAACCTAGTCGACCAATAGGGATAGGGAAGGGAAAGGGTTAAAAATTAAATTGCCGTTAAAATAAACTAAATAAATAAAATATAATTTGAAAAAAAAATTAAGACACTCGGAGGAGTGCCGACAGAAGTGAAAACATCTTGCGAAGCAAGCGCCACAACGTTACTAAAAAAGTTTTCACTTCAAAAATAGTTAAAACACTAATCAGTTATAATGATTGTAATAGGAACAGTGTGGCCCTTGATGCGCTTGTTTCGCAAGCTCCTTCGGGTACACACTCTAACCCTCCTACTAGGGATGGCGGTTGTTGGCAAAACACCGGTTTTCGGTTATACCGGTTTTTTTACCTACGGTTTAACCTGGTGGTTACAACCGGTCAAAAAAACGGTTATTCCAAAAACCGGTGTTCGGTTTTTTTAGTCATAGCCAATGCCCAATAGGTTACATTTACATTGCACTTTAGTTTGAGATACTCCAGTCAAATCGATATCAGTCCATATCAATAAAGAAATCAGTCATCAGTGTTGTGAAATCGGTTTCAGTCAGCTTAAAATTTCTCATTTACGCGCGGGGGGCGAAAAATTTTCCATATGTTCTCTGAATTCAGTATTTTTTCCACTTATCCGGTTTTTCACCGGTTGTTACTTTAAAAAGAGAAAACCGGTTATAACCAAGGCAAAAAAAACAAACGGAAAACCGATTATTGCAGAAGAAAAAACCGGTTTTAAGTTATAACGTAAGTTTTTCCCATCCCTACCTCCTACAACCATTATAACTTCGGTCGGACATACACGCAATACGGAATTCAGCTTATAGTATAATATAAATTACTAATATCTCACCGTATCTATTATACCTAATGTTTTTCCCATTCAGAAAGTGCAAAACGTCGCTAAAGAAATTTTCACTTCAAACATGATTTAAACACTACTAGTCAGTTATAATGCTTGGAGTAGGGATAGTGTGGCTCCTCATGCGCTTGCGTCGCAAGCTCCTTCGGGTACGCACTCTATCCCTCCTCCAACCATTATAACTTCGGTCGAACTTATGCGCAATTCAATCTATAGTATATACATTACTAATATCTCGCCGTAGCGATGACGGTCGCAAAATCAATTCTTTTTCCCCATCCAAAAATAGGTGCTATACCTATATTATATTCGAGTTGCGTGCCTTCTATATTAGTCTAGGCGCCAGAGGGGTCACCGTATCCTTTTCAATTCTGATGGACAAACTCAACGGTTTCTTATGGATTTTTGGCTGCTGATTACAAATTTCGAGCGTGGATTTCGATCCGAGTGGTCAAAAAATTGTTATAAACAATTTAATTGTTTATAAATTGTTTATAAGGCTCTGGCTCATAAACTAAAAGAGATAATAAAAAATGATTCAAATTAAACTTGTGCAAAGGTGTCATTTTTCGATGAAAATGGCCAATTTTCAACCACGCAAACTCAAAAAGTATTGAGTTTTCGAAAAAAAATTATAGAACAGTTTTTATTTAGAATTAGGTTTTCTAGCCACTTCCATGGCTATTTTAACCAAAAAAATTTTCACCCCCGAGAAGGGGTGAAAACCACCCCCAAGAGGAAAGCTCACATCAGCATAGGGTAGACTTTGTTCCTTGAGCTATTCCCTACTTACTGTGAAAATATCAAGTAAATCTATGTAGTAGGATGGAATTCGGAGCCACATACCCTCATTGACTGCCCTATATTGGAAAAAACCGATTTTGGTTTTGTACCTTAAAAGGGCTGTAACTTTTTTATACAGTGTAAAGAGATAACATATGTTTAAAAAATAATTTTCATAGAAAGCAAATTATTAATTCCTCAGAATAGGATGTCTTGTACTTGGGGAAATTTTAATTACATGCGTATCGTAGACTGAAAACCCGACTATATTATGATTATAAATGACTAAGGGCCGGTTGTTCGAACGCTAATCAACAATGATTATTATCAAATATTTAATTACTGTTACAAACTGTGAATGTCAACTTTGTTTGGGTTGCTGAAAACATAATTGATTACAATTATGAGACTAGTTAAGCAATTAACATAACAATTATTAACATAATCGATTAATAAATCTCATAATTATTATAATTAATTATGTTTTCAGCAACCCAAACAAAGTTGACATTGACAGTTGGTGGCAGTAATTAAATATTTGATAATGATCATTGTTGATTAGTGTTCGAACAACTGGCCCTGTAAGTATTAAAAAAAATATTATAAATAATACTATTCTAAAAAATTCTGTATTATTATACAGGTTTCATTTTTATTAATTCAGTAATTTTTCTAGAGGAGATAGACGACGACGAACCCATCTATATTTCAACGTCAGAAAAATTATTTGACCCTAGACAGTGTTTTACAACAATCTTGTCAGATCTTATAAACAAAAAAGGTTTGAAATCAAGCTACAACCATGCAAATTTGGATAATAATTATTTCTTCGATATTGTAGGAAATTTCAAGGAGGCCAGCGATTGTACATCTTCCGATAAAGGCAGTACGAGTAAAGCTAATAATGGTTTGTTCAATTTTAATACCTCAGTTACTAATTTGGATTACTAATATTTCTTCTTTAAACATGGAAAGAGATAAATATTTTGTATTCGTTAGTACGACAACTTTCTCCCTTCAATTAACAAAGTTTCTTTAAAATTCTCTTTCTGTTTGCTTTTTAACTTTATCTTTCTATAGCAGTTTCGAGGTAGTTTTCTTATATTGACAAGTATTAGAAGAAGTGATACTTCCACTTCTGCACAATTTATTTTTGGTTATGGCTCTCCAGCCAATTGAGAATTGGCTACCGTCAACGTACCTTTTCAGCGTTACCTATTCAGGATCAGTCTTCCCCATATCCTTGTTCCCAGAACCTGTAAATCTGTTTTTTACACCGTCCAGAAGACGTCTTAAGAACTGCATGGGATAATAAATAATGAATTGTTGAAATATGGTGAAGCGGCAATACTGGATCAACTGACAATATTAATTAACAGGATTATAAGCGAGCTAATCTTATTACTCACAAGGGGCGATAAGAAACAACCAAAAAACTACAGTTGTATTAATTTTGCTAAATACTATACAGGACGTATATAGATGCAATATTCGTCCTAGCACAGATTACAGGATAAGTATTAGAATACAATAGACTCATAGTCCTATGTTTGATCGACTGAAGAAAGTATTTGACAGATTTAGAGATTTAAAATATAATATTTTGCATAATAAAATGATCCCGATGGATATTATAAAATCAAATTGAAAACATCTATCACAATGATAAGATGAAAGTCAGAATAGATGATAATCTACAGAACCTACAAAAAATATAGGTAATGGAATGAATAAGACATAGGGATTGAGAGGAGTCAAGGGGAGAAGCATGGATGAAGTCATAAAGAGCTGCAATAAAGGAAGGGAATAAGAATACGGGAGGACAAGATAATGGAAATTCTCTGTTAGGCACACGATGCAATATTGATATCCCAAAATGAAAATAGCCTTCAAAGAGCAGTTCACATATTATAGGAGCAAATGGATTTAACATGACGATTTTAACTCAGAAAACTACAACAGTGGTAATCAGTAAAGCACCAATAAGATGTAAACTGGTTAGACCAGGGTAATAAGCTAGAAATAGACCATGTTCGGGACACTCAAAGATCCAGGTAGCTGACTACTTTTTTAGTTATTGTATACCTATAGGATGAAAACCTACCTGTTTCCTGCCTAGAGTTCGCGTCTGTTTTTAATTATTAACAATTTACTGCAAAAATCGCGATTTTTTCGATTTTTTTCACCCCTTTCAAAAGCTAAATAGTTGACATAAAATTACAAAATTTAGTTTTTTAGAACATTAAAAAACCTTCAAAATGCCGATTTTTGAAAGTTAAAAAGTTAATTTATTGCTACGCAAACTGCAAAATAAGTGAAAATCGTTATTTGTTAATAACTTTTACTAAAACTACCTTAGAACTTAAGTGTTTCACCCAAAGTTCGGTATTGGGATACTTAACAAACCCTTAAAATTTGAGACAGATCCATTAATTAGTTTAAGAGTTATTCTAATTGTTTATCCCAGAGACCTTTATTTTGCAATAACATAAGACAGAAAATAATGAAGATATGGCAATTGTGTATGCCAAATGAAAGTAGAAAATTGATACTATTAAAATGTACTAAAAAACGATAAAAATATTATCTAATATAGTCAAAAATCCTAATGTGAAATTTTGGAGTTTAAAATTATTTAGAATAACTTTAAAAATATTGTCTGTAAAAAAAGTCATTTTACATATTACAAAAGCTGGTATTTTACACGAATTTTTAAAAGTGTAGTTTAACTGGTGACTAGTCGTGGTAAGTGAAGGGGGACAAATGCACGAGTTCAAAAACTAAAAAAAAGCAACCTAAAACTACTATCATTTTCTATATCTCGGGATCTACTGAATATATTTTGATCGTTCTTTTTTTAATTTGTATGTAATTTTTCTGTACATTACAAATATGTAATTTGTCTAGACATTTATTAATTAATAAACAGTCTAATTTGTTTAAACAATTTTTGAAAAAATAATTTTTTCCCAAAAATCCATGATTTTAATCATACTATCCCTATAAATCATAGAAAAAGTTAAGGTATTGGGACCGTGCAAGTTCGGCAAAGCGACCTCTATTTCTACGCTCTGTACTTTTATTCGCACTTTTAATTATATTGGCCAATTATATTAGTCCTGGTTGCTGGATAATTGTCAAGACCATAGTCCAAAAAAATAATAAGAAGAAAAAATAAGATGCAGGTTATGTTTAGCAAACGTAAACAATTGTATGTAGTAAATAAAATCAGTTATTAAAATGCAGTAGTGCAAGCAAAATACAATTAATTAAATTTACCTTTATATAATAATTGCATATCATATCAATATTGTGGAGCAATATATAATTTTTCTGCGTCAATGACAGAAGGTATGAAATATACGTCAATTTGACAATTTCAATTGACAATATGAATTATTTAAGATAGTTGCAATATTTCTACGCGACTCGCGCACGGTCGTTTCTCGTTTCCCTTTCCAAGTACTTGCACACCGCGAATACTTTAATAAATAAATTATCTTCAATAAATAATTATCTAATAAAAATCATTTTCCGCAAATCGCCAGGAAATTTTGACATTCCTGTCAAAATTTCTTGAAGAAAAAGTCAGGACTTCCTTACTGTAAGGAAATGTCATTTCCTTACTGTAAAGAAATGATATTTCCGTACAGTTGTTAGTGTTCTACATAAATGATAATTCAACCTCAATACGTTTCCATAGTAACCCAAGTAATTTTATTAGGAATTTCAAAGCACCATTTATTTGGGAATAAAATTATCGCGTTTTTTTTTTTAAATCAATCAATATCTGTCGAATTTTAAACGATTTGCGGAAAAATAGTATGTTTACCTCGTAGGAAAAGCCACATTCCTGGACTCTGTGTTGCTAAGTCTCGGCTTGCGCCTCGACTTAGCAATCTTCACAGTCGTCCAGGAATGTTAAGCTTTTCCTACCCGGTAAACAATGTACTATTATTTATTAATGTGTACTTTAACTTTTTCTGTGATCATTAATGATACTAAGATTTAAAAAAATAGATTTTTGTAAAAAAAATATTTTTTTAAGAATTGTTTAAACAAATTAGACTGTTTATTAATTAATAAATTTATAAACAACTTGCATATTTGTAATGTACGTAAAAATTACATATCAATTAAAAAAAAAGATCAAAATCCTTTGAGTTTATCCGGAGATACAGCAAATTATATTCGTTTGAAATTGCTTTTTCGGTATTTTAACTCGCTGGATTTGTAGGTTCCCCCTAGTAATCGTTTGCACTACATTTTTGAAAAATCGTAGAGGGTGCTGTGAGGGTATAATGTTTGTGCCAATTTTTCAAGGAAAAATACAGATCCCCTTCTTTAAAATGGCATTAATGAGATTCCTAAATTAGTATAAACAAATAAGCCGTGAATTAAAAAAAAAAATATGGCTAACTTTACTATCTTTTCTTATCTAACGTTAATACTATCTTTTCGAATATATTAAAATATTGTTTCTACGGACATGTTTAAAGTTATTCTAAATGTTTATAAACTACAAAATTTTAAAAATTTGGAATTAGGATTTTTGACTATGTTAATCATTCTTTTATCTTTTTTTAATACATTTTGATACTGTCACTCTTCTACTTTCATTTTGCATACTCAGAATTGCTCTATATTCATTATTTTCTGTCTTATCTTATTGCAAAATAAAGGTCTCTGAGAAAAACAAATACAATAACTCTTAAACTAATTAATGGATCAGTATCAAATTTTGAGGGTTTGTTAAGTACCCCAAGATCCAACTTTGGGTGAAGTTTTAAGGTAGTTTTAGTAAAAGTTATTAACAAATAACGATTTTCACTTATTTTGCAGTTTGCGTACAACAAATTAACTTTTTAACTTTCAAAAATCGGAATTTTTAAGGTTTTAGGTTTTTCAATGTTCTAAAAAACTGAATTTTGTAATTTTATGTCAACTATTTAGTTTTTGAATGGAGTGCAAAAGTCGAAAAAAAAAATCGCGATTTTTGCACTAAATTGTTAATAATTAAAAAACGGACGCGAACTCCAGGCAGGAAACAGGTAGGTTTTCTTCCTATAGGTCTACAATAACTAAAAAGTAGTCATCTACCTGGATCTTTGAGTGTCCCGAGAAAATCCTTATTACCCTAGACTAGGTAGTCGATGTAGGTATTGAACAAGTATTAAAAATAAATTACCTACGGATTACACTGTCCAGCTAAGGATATCTTGAAAAAGAAATAAGAGATCAATTACAAACAGAAAATAGTTGAACTTAATTATAATATATCGCGTTAACGACACAGTAACTGATGAAATCAAAAATCTGTAAGGCCAGTATAAAACAGGGCCGTAACTACAATTGGGACCGGGGCAGTGCCCCGGGGTCCCCGACAAAAGGGGGCCCCCGTTCGGTTGGCCGTGCATAGATTTTAACGAGGAAAAAATATGTATTTTAAAAGCCGATCCCAACGAAATATTTTCAAATGACACAATTTTAAAAAGACCTTTTAAAAAGACGGCAACAGTTTTAATTTTTCACTAAGGAAATTAGTATTTTCGACTAAAATGCAATTGGAACAGAACAGGGCCCCTGAGGCCTGAGCTAATTTGGGGCCCCCGAGACCTTAACCTAAAAATTTAAATTGTTCCTTGTAAAGGAAATTAGTTAATTCGGCGTAATAAAACCTAAATGCCATTGGAAGAGGAGGCCCGGGCTAAGCTGGGGCCCCCAAGACCTTTCATCTTCTTCTTCTTCTTCTTTTTAGATAGACATTACTCTGTCTGTTTTTCAATGTGCCTCCAGTAAGTTGTCATTCTATCTTTTTCGTGGTCTTCCCACTGATCTTCTTCCTATTGGGGAACCGTCTCTCGCCGTCCTTACGTTCTATTACGCCATCTATTTGTTGTCATTCTGCTTATGTGGTCGTTCCATTCTACTCTTCTGCTTTTCACCCAGTTATTAATGTTGTCCACCTTGCATCTCCTTCGTATATCTGCACTTCTAGCTCTATCCCACAGCGTCTTACCATCGATTTTTCGCAATGTTTTCATCTCTGCTGTTTCTAGCATTCTTTTTGTCCTTTCTGTATTAGGTCGTGTTTCTGAAAGGTATGTCATTATTGGTCTGATGACTGTTTTGTAAATTCTGCCTTTCACTTCTTTTCCAATGTTTTTATTTCTCCATATTGTTTCATTCAGGCCACCTGCGGCTCTGTTTACTTTATTCACCTGATCTTTCACTTCTGTTTCGAGCTTTCCGTAGCTGCATAGTGTGATGCCTAGATATTTAAACTCCATGACTTGTTCTAATATTTGACCCTCCAGCTCTAATTTACACCTTCTTAGATCTGCTGTTATAACCATGCATTTAGTCTTTTTGGGGAAATTAACATGTTAAATTTTCTAGCGGTTATATTAAATTCGTGCAGCATACGTTGTAAATCATCTTCGCTTTGAGAGATTAGTATTGCGTCGTCTGCATAGCAGATTATTTTAAGTTGTTTTTCTCCCGTTTGGTATCCTCTTTTGTTCTTACTTTTTTTACTATTTCGTCCATGATCAGGTTGAGCAACAGAGGACTCAGGGAATCTCACTGTCTTATCCCATTGCCAGCTTCAATTGGGTCAGTTTATTCTTCATCTACTTTTACTTTTATTGTGTTGTTCTGGTAGATATTTTTGTTTGTTGTATTCTAACGATTTTTCTTGAATCTGCCTCATTATAAATATAGCGTCGGTGCGTGATCTTCCAGACCTAAAACCTTGTTGTTCTTCTGCTAATGTTATAATTTTATTCAGTTTGTTTGTTATCACTTTGGTAGTTAACTTTAGTGTTGTGTTTAATAAATTAATTCCTCTGTAATTCTCCGGGTCCGATTTTTCTCCCTTTTTGAAGAGAGGTATTAGGATGCTTGATCTCTATTCTTGTGGTATTCTGTTTTGTTCTATTATTTTTTGGATTAGTTTTAATAATTGTTTGGTCAGGTCTTGTCCTCCATACTTTAGTAGTTCATTCGATATTCTGTCGTCTCCTGGTGATTTTCTATTTTTTAATTTCCTTAATGCTTCCGTTACCTCTGCTTCTTCAATATTTATTTCTTCGTTTGTTGTCACTTCAGGTGTTGGTGGTTCGTTATCGTTATCTTTAGCAAAGAGAGATCGAAAATAGTCTGCCCAAGTTTCCTTCTGAATGTGTTTCGTTTTTATTAGTTCGTTCATCTCTTTTTTTTTGTCCTCTGATCATTCTCCATATTTCCTTTTGTGTTCCGTAGAAGTCGTGTTCCCTTCGTAGCCATAAGACTTTTCGTAAACATTTAAATTGTGACTGACGAAATTAGTTATTTTGGCTAAATAAAAACTAAAACGCAACCGGAATAGGAGCCGCAGGTTCCAGCTACTTTCTCTTAACCAATTTACTCCAGACCACATCTTGGTACGTAAAAGGAACCGCATATTGAAAAGAAAGGTATAGATAAGATAGAATGAGCACGAGCACATTAGGATCAGTCCCTGAGACTGAGCAGCTTCACTAAGATGGTTTGGCTTACACTTCGGTAGCTTAAGACAACTTAAGGTGCATTTGAATCAAAGCGAACATGAACGAAGGAATGAATTCGTAGATGTTCGCTTGGTTATTCGTTCGGTACAAAGTAAGACCATTTACATTGTAGAGAACGAACGCATTCGTTGATAATCCGTCTGCAATGTCAGATGCAGATGAAGATGTAATTATTAGCGCAGCTAATTTTATAGTTATTGCAGAACATGCTGAAAAAAAAGAAAAAAGAGAGTGTGGCATTTACACAGGTGGAAAAGTGCGCTTTCAAGGGGTACGCGTATCAAACATTTTTCCGGACCCCCCTTCACCGTACTTACGGCCCTTAGGTCTTACTTACGACTATTACTACCTACTATTACGGCTTACGCATCAGAAACAAGACCTGACTGACAGAGAGTGTTACAGGAAACAAACTGGGAGACCGAACAGGAATGACGCAATTACAACAAAATCTAATGTATAGGATAGGAACAAGTGCATACTGAGTAGAAAAAAAAAATGGAATAATCACATCACTAGCAAGTTGGGTAACCTTGATAACACGCTCTGAGGTAATAAAAGCCATACAATCATCAAAAGATGGCAGAGCGACTGGTCCTGATGAAATTCCAACTGAAATATACAAGCTTATAAATGATATCAATATTTTAGAGGCTATAACTTCGTTTTTTAATACCATTTATACCAGCGGACAACTACCTAATGGTTAGTCTAATTTACTGTTTATAGCTCTACCTAAGAAGACGACAGCAAAAACATGTGCTGATTATAGAACCATCAGTTTGTTAAACCACTTATTGAAACATTTTTCTGAAGGTAGTAAATGGTCGTATCTACAAAAAATGCGAGGAATACCTGGATGACACACAGTTTGATATCCGTAACGGGTTTGGAATGAGAGAGGCACTGTTTGGAATGAACGTACTTGCTCAAAGATGTCAAGATATATCTGTAGACATATACTGTTGTTTTATTGACTTCCAAAAGGCATTTGATCGTGTTAATCACTCTATATTGATCGAAGCTCTAAAAGATATTGGCTTTGGCGGCAGAGATGTTCGAATAATTGCAAATTTATATTGGAATCAAACAACATCAGTTTTAGTAGATGGTTGCACAGGCTCTTAATATTAAAAGAGGAGTACGGCAGGGATGCCTCTTGTCACCCCTGCTTTTCAACGTTTACTCCGAAAGAATTTTCAGAAAGGCACTTTCTGAAAAACCAGAAGGAATACTTGTGAACGGTGAAGTCATCAATAATTTGCGATATGCGGACGATACAGTACTTCTAGCTTCTACTCAAGAAGATCTGCAAACATTACTTGCAAACCAAAATACCAAACGAAAACGGAAACCAAACGAACAAATGGAAAACCAAAATACTCGTAATAAGTAAACAACAGCATATAAAACCGTCTATATAATGTAAATAATACCAAACTTGAGCAAGTTGATAAATTCGTTTACCTTGGACAGCAATTAAATTGTAACGCATAAAGTCACGGCGAAATTAGATCTAGGATAGAGCAGGCTATAGCCGCTTTTAGAAGGATGTCCAAAGTGTTATGTAACAGAGACCTAAAATTGGTATTGAGGATCCGCCTACTTCACTGCTACGTGTTCTCGGTCTTACTTTACGGTGTCGAGTCCTGGACTGTGAATAAAATCGATCTAAATCGCCTTGAGGCTTTCGAAATGTGGTGCTATAGAAGAATTTTAAAAGTTTCCTGGGTGGAGAAGATTCAAAACTCCACAACACTAGAACGTCTCAGCAACACTACTGAGATCATAAAAAGCATCAAGCAGAGAAAGCTGGAGTATTTCGGACATGTAATGAGAGGTCCCAAATATAGGTTGCTACAAAATATCATGCAAGGAAAAATAGCAGACAAACGCAGTCCAGGACGAAGAAGAACCTCATAGTTGAAGAACTTGCGAGATTGGTATGGTGTTGATACAAGCATGCTATTTAGGATGGCAGTGAATAAAATTAGGATAGCTATGATGGTAACCAACGTTCTGAAAGGACATGGTACATGAATAAGAAGAAGCAAGTTGGGCACAAGAGTCATAAAAATAGCCAAGGGACAAATCACCAAATGGTAGAAGAAGTATCGGTCGATCGCGCAAGATATGGAGTAACAATGTTCCATCGAGGCAGCGATTAAAAAAAACGAACACTAGAGACAGCTGACTGACCTACTAGGACAAGAATGGACGGGTGATACCTACACCCATACCATGGAAAAAGTTTTTATGTGTTTGTGTAACGTGTATGTGGCCATTTTTTCTGTTTTTTACTGTTTGGTGTTGTACGGAGGACAAAGCAGTTAGCATTTACAATCAAAAATCATATTTATATTCATAAGATGCACATGATTACACCTCAATGTGGCAGTACTTATTTACTATTTGATCATTAGCTCCGATGATGACGTTTATGTCGAAAGCGCTCAGCTAAAGAAATAAATTATTTACAAACTTTGACATACTACATTTTCATTTCCTTTATTTTTACTTTGACACTACTTATAGCCATATATCAAATGCTTTCCATCTTCTGCTCATGTCTTCGTTCAAGGTCCACGATTAAACACCATAAAAATGTATAGAGAAGAATAGCTTCGCAGTAACATTCTTACTTTTACACCAAGGGAGAGGTTGGGGCTCTTGAAAAAGACCCTCATCCGGTTGAAGGTGGATCTAGATTTTCCGATGTTGCTCTTATCTCCTGGCTGTTGGTCCATTCTTCATTTATTATGGTGCCGATGTAGTTGTAGTACGTCACTCTTTCTACTGTTTGTTTGACGTAAAGTTGACCTTCTGATATCTTTTTCTGGATAGTTATTATCATGAGTTTTGTCCTCTTTACGCTTATATTGAATCCATATTGTTGACGGTAATACGTGATTCTGGTAACAAGGACTTGTAGATCTTCTAGGTTGTCTGCAAATATAAATGCCTTTTTCAGTTTCTTGCAAAACATTCCTAAATGTTACTTCTAAAATAAAAAAATTTCCTTGGTAGTCTGCACTTGTTACAGTTTGTATCATACTCATAATTTTGTAGAAATTTATGAGGAAAAAATTTATAATTTATGGAGACAAGTGTCAACGGTAACATCAAAAAATATGGCGGTGGCCCAACTGGAACTTCTCTATGATGTTATTTCGACATGTATTGGAATTTATCAAAACTCAATAGATTCTTTACTTCAGGTAAGATTTAGTTTATTATGTAAGCAAATTATTAAAATACTGTTTATGTATTTTTAGAATTTGGAAAATGTTTTGAAACAAACTGAAACGTCCTACGAAGTTCAGGTGGATTATTAGAAATCGAAGAGTTTGTGAATCGTATTGTCAAAAAACGAATTTCGTGGAATGTTTTTTTTTGTATAATTTTGGAAATTTTTTGATCGACTGATTAATAAATATTTTGCGTAAATATCTTCTATCTTTTTGCGAATGAATTTTTTATAAAAATACCTATATAAGGCCAAACGAATACTAAAAACTAGTTATGAGTAGTAGATATAGGAATCGTTTGTGATAACATAATATATTCATAACGTACTATCACTTTCACAATCAGATCTACTCCCATTATCGCTTGATTCATTAAAATAAATCCTTAAATCTTCAATAATTACATAATTAATTAAGTACGGATGGATAATCTGCAAATATAGTTTTGTATAATCTGCAATAAGACAGGCGACAGACAAGTGTATGGAATAAAAAAAGCAGCGTTGAATCGTCTAGTGCAACAAGAAAATCAATAATAAATACAAAAAGTTTGAGACTTTAGACTTTAACATCAGCTCGAATTCATAGATCTTGTCAAAATCAATATACTGATGAGAGTCCAATAGCTACCATTCCATAGCTCAAGACAGAGAAAATCAAAGGAAGGAAAATAAATAAAGACGCTCTTACATTTAATTTCCAATCTCATTGCATTCTCTTCAATCGGTTTTCCGGTAATATTTTTTAAAAGAAAAAAATTTATCTCTTCGAAATAACGGTACAAGAGAGAAAAAAGTATTAGATAAAATCAAAAATAAAACACATTAAATGATTTCGATAACAATATTTTAGCTCGCTTGAGAAATGTGCCTGAGTTAGTCTCAGTAAAAGCGTATTATCGTACTGCTTTTTATGAGGAAAGATCACTCAGTATGTGAAAACGCTAAGAATTTTATTAACTATTTTATGACTTTATATTATATTATGATATTTTCTATGACATATGTAAATGTTATTGAAATTTAATTGATTAACTTTTTTACTGAAAAAAAAATGCAGGAGTCACATTTTTTAGACAAAACCCCCTTTATCCTATCTTTACTTGATGTTGAAAAAATTAACTATTTCTCATTTTTTTGACATTGATAATTTTTTCATTTATTAATTTAACAAGAAATCTTACTTAATAAATAGCTTAAAATTTTACATAATGATCAAAAAAAATAGAATTGAGTTATTCATTTTTTTTTAAATCTCTGAGGAAATTTGTCATAAAAATGTATAATTTTTACATTTCAGAAGTAGAGATTTAAACAAACAAAAAGTAGACAACTTTTTCTAAAAAGCAGTTAAATAAAATTACAGCATAAAAATTAAGCATTTTACATAAAACAAATACAGTGTATTTGGGACATAAAAACGAAGTAAAGCGAAATGCCCGCTAGGGTCATTCGCCATTTTTACTCAAAACTAATATTTACCTAAAATTTTCTTTGGTCAGTTTTGTCTGTTGTTTTTGTATAGTTACATTCAGTTTCACTAAATAAATGTGAAAAGACGATGGAAATTATAATACTAAAAGTGTATAATAACCTATCCAAAATAACTAAAGAATGAAAGAAGAAGAGTCCCGATTAGGGATGGGAAAAACCTACCGGTTTTAACGTAAAACCGGTTTTTTTTTTACTTCGCAATAACCGGTTACATTTGTCCCAGTTATAACCGGTTTTTTCTGTTTAAAGTAAAAACCGGTTATTAGATTTTTACCATGCCGCACATCAAAGAAACATGAGACGTAAATTACGTATCATGAAAATAAAACACTGCTAAACAAATATACGTCTGGCCATTTATGAAACTCTCCGAAAATAAAAATGTGTCATGAGCATGAATCACACTCGTTTCATTGGTAGGCGGACTTTGAGATTTGTTTAGCAGTGTTTTATTTTCATGAAACATGTTTCACGTTTCATGTTTCATGTTTTTCGTTTCATGTTTCTTTGGTGTGCGGCTTGCCTTAAATAGAAAATTAGTAGCGCTCATGACCATATTAATCAAAAATATATTCGTCTACGAAATCTGTTAACAAAATTACATAATTATGTAGAGCGAGAGATCATTTTTTCAGACCACCACCATCTCTGAATCTGATGTTCTTGTTGCCGATTTCAGTTTTATTCTAGCTGTTTTAGTCATTAGTAATTAGATTGCTATTGCACTAAATTGTAAATTGTAAATGGCTGCAAATTGTTTTATTTTTGTTATATATTCTTCTTTTTACAATGGGTTCCATCCTGTAACTATTTTTTGTCTCAAAAATTTGTCTCGTTCTCGGTATATAATCAGCCCTAAACATCCACCCTTGGACATAGGCCTCCTCTTCCTTTTTCCATGCCTTTCTATCTTGGGCATTTTCTATCCATTTTGGCCCGGATTATTTCTTCAGGTCATCTGACCATCGGATTTGTGGCCTTCCCCTTTTTCGTTTATGGTTTCGCGGTTTCCAATGTATAATCATCTTAGTCCAACTTTCATCCTTCTGCCTTAGGGTATACCCGGCGGCATATTTACAGATGCTAGCGTGTGTTGACACTAGGGTGTTGAAATCAGTTAGGGTTTGGAAAAACAGTCCATTTACAAATACTAACAGATTTGGACACCAGAGTGTTGAAAGCAGCTGCTTTTTTAGTGGTTATACATGCATATGCTAACGGCTATTGACATTGATTTTATATACCTACTGCTGTGGAAAAATATTTAAGTGATTTAGGTATTAATAAATAATTAAACCTAACCTAACAATAATATATTAACACAAAAGAACAACATAAAAAATAATGTTGTTCTGAAGCTATTTCCTTGTGGCATTTTTATAATTAACTATTTAGATGGGAAATAAGCCACAATTAAATTGAAAAAATAATTTTATTAACGTTTCGACGCCCAAATCGGGTGTCGTTGTCAAAATAAGTAAAAGAAGGAGGTATGTTACAAAGCCTACCTTTTTAGATATAGGCATTTAAAGTTTTTATTCCTCTATTTTTATCATGAAAAAAATATTGTTTGTGTTATTTGGTTTTATTTATATTGCTATAAGCATTCCTTTACATATAATGTTGATAATTTGTTTTGATTTTTAGTATTTTTTCTAAAAATAAATAGAAACTGTACATACCGTCTTCTTCCATTAATTTTAGTTTGTATAACTATCCTTTATCTGAATGGATGAAGGGGGTATGTGGCATGAAATAATGCTCTATATTCAGTTTTACAGAAATTTATGTAATTGAACACAAAATAATCTTCTTCTTCTTCATGTTGCTATGTTCATGTTGGCTATCAAACTGGCTATAGTAATTTTGTTAATGGCAGCTCGGTAAAGGGCAGTAAAGGGATGCAGAGGATCTGTTAAACCATTCTTACAGGTGTCTAAGCCATGACGGTCTTCTGCGACCTGGCCTTTCTTCTTCGACCTGGCGTTTCTTCTTCCGTCTACCTTGCCTTTTTTATTAATAGCTACCCTAGCCTTAGCTACATTTATAAAAAAAAATAAACAAATTAATAAAATCAATTTTTTCAGTCTGTGTACATTATTTTAGATTTTTTTGATGATTGGAAACAAAAAAGGTCTTTTGTAATTATTCTCCAAAGTTAATAGTTTTCGAGTTATAAACAATTTAAACCTGAAAAAGACGAAAAGTGTTTCATACCTCCTTCTTCCATTCAAGAATTGTATTCTACATGTTACATACCTCCTTCATCCACTAGAATATCTCTTATTAAATTTTTAGAGGTACAGTAAAAGTGGCATAATATTATAGTTAAGTTACATAACACCTTCATTCACTAAGAAACTTAAAATTTTAGAAAATGTTGCATACCTTCTTCTTCCACTTAGGCCTTCAATTTATTTAATCTGACTCATTTATATTGGCAATTCAGACATATATTATACATTTGAAAGTATTTTTTACTACATAAGCAACAACATTTTTGTTTAATTTAGTAGTATTTTGTATTTTAACAACGACACCCGATTTGGACGTCGAAACGTTAATAAAATTATTTTTTTTAATTTAATTGTGGCTTATTTCCCATCTAAATAGTTAATTATAAAAATGCCACAAGGAAATAGCTTCAGAACAACATTATTTTTTATGTTGTTCTTTTGTGTTATTTGTAAATGTACTGTTTTTTCAGACCCTAATTAATTTCAACACCCTAGTGTGAACACACGATAGCATCTATAAACGTACTGTTTTTCCAAACCCTAACCGATTTCAACACCGTAGTGTCAACACGCGCTAGCATTTGTAAATGTACTGTTTTTCCAAACCCTAACTGATTTCAACACCGTAGTGTCAACACACGATAGCATCTGTAAACGTACTGTTTTTCCAAACCCTAACTGATTTCAACACCCTAGTGTAAACGCACGCTAGCATCTGTAAACGTACTGTTTTTCCAAACCCTTACTGATTTCAACACCGTAGTGTCAACACACGATAGCATCTGTAAACGTACTGTTTTTCCAAACCCTAACTGATTTAAACACCCTGGTGTCTACACACGCTAGCATCTGTAAATATGCTACCCGGCGAACTTCCATTTAAGCTTTGCTAATTGTTGAGATATCTCTCATTTTTGTTTTGTTACGGATCATTCTGCCTTTGCTGTTTTTTTCCATATTTTCCTTTGTAAACGTCCAGGTCTGAGAGCCATAAATGAGAACAGGGAATGTACATTGATTGAAGACTCCTGTTTTTAGGTATGGGGGGTATTTTCTGTTTTTTTTTAATACAAGCCAGTTTTCCGAATGACGCCAGGCCAACCTTATTTTTCTCTTTATTTCTTCGGTCTGATTTTCTTTATTTAATTTAGTGATTTGTCCTAGATATATATACCCTTTTACTTGATATATGCTTGTTTGTGCCACTGTATTCATCAGTACTTCTTGTTGATGGGTCATAGTTTTTGTTTTGCTGTAATTTATCTTTAGTCCTATGTTTGTCGATTCTCTATCTTTAGCTCTTTCATCATTCTTTGTAATTCTTCACTTTTTTCTGATATTAATACAATATCATCAGTATATCGTAAGTAATTCGATATTTTTCTGTATGTTAATACCCCAGTTATCCCAGTGTAGTTGGTTGAATACATATTCTGCGCTTGGTTGAATAGCTTGGGTGAAATGGTATCTCCGTGTCTTACTTCTCGGTTTATTGTAATAGTTTGTTTCATTAGTTTAATAGTTGTTGTTGCCTTGTTATATATATTTGTAGTTAACTCGGTATATCTGTAGTCTATTCTGCTGTTTTATAGGGAATTGTTTACTGCCCAATGTTCAAACATTATCAAAGGCCTTTTCCAAGTCTATAAATGCCATGTACAGCGGCATTGAACATGTATAATTTCACTTAATTAAAAAATTGATATTGTTACGTCATCAAAAAATTGATGACGTTAACCACACGCCTAAGTGATCTGGAATACGCCGACAATATCTGCCTGTTAGGACAAAGGTTCCAGGATGTGGCCGACCAATTGGAAACACTATCCACTGAGGCCAATAAAATAGGTTTAAAAATCAATATTAGTAAAACCAAGTCGATGAGAATAAATGCAAGGAACAACACGCTATTTAATATCGACAACAAGCAGATTGAAAATGTGGAGAACTTCACGTACCTTGGAAGTGTCATAACAGAAAGCGGAGGTACAGAAGACGATATTCGTATGAGGATACGAAAAGCTCAACAAGCTTTCAGCATGCTTAACCCTGTTTGGAGGTCTGGAGAATATACTACAAGGACAAAGATCCGAATATTCCAGTCAAATGTTATGTCTGTTCTACTCTATGGATGTGAAACCTGGAAAGTGACAAAATACCTTACAGACAAATTGCAGGTCTTTGTTAACAAATGTCTACGAAGAATTGTTCGTATTTTCTGGCCAAACACAATCAGAAACGAAGATCTGCTACACCTGACCCAACAAAAGAGGGTAGAAAATGAAATAAAATACAGAAAGTGGGGGTGGATAGGTCACACACTCCGAAAAGATAGTTCCAGTATTGCAAAAAATGCCCTAGAGTGGAATCCCCAAGGAAAGAGAAAAAGAGGTCGCCCAGCACAAACTTGGAGAAGATCCATCATGGACGAGATAAGAAGTCAAGGAAAGTCTTGGAATGAGGTGAAGGCCCTAGCGCAAAATAGAACCCGATGGCGCGTTTTCACTGAAGCTCTATGCTCCACTTAGGAGTTCAAGAACATTATATATATATATATATATATATATATATATATATATATATATATATATATATATATATATATATATATATATATATAATCAAATGAAATAGAGAATGTGGAGAAATCCCCTTACGAATAATTCACACATCCACCATTTTGGGTTGGGAAAATTTCTTGAATAGAATTAAAAATCCAAACACTAGTTCTTAGAAATGTGTTTCGCCCTCTTCAACCTCTCTGGGCTCATCGGTAAGGATGAGAGGTTGAATATCCTTAGACACATTCCACTCAAAAACAACATTCGAGACCAAGACATAGCAGAAGCGTAGATCTACGCCAAATCTGAAAATGACAGTCTCAAGTTTTAATTCCCTAATTACTTGAAGTAATACATATGTTTAAAACAAAAGATGAGAAGTTATTGGTTTAACGACCACTCGTACGATATCAATCAAATGAAATAGAGAATGTGGAGAAATCCCCTTACGAATAATTCACACATCCACCATTTTGGGTTGGGAAAATTTCTTGAATAGAATTAAAAATCCAAACACTAGTTCTTAGAAATGTGTTTCGCCCTCTTCAACCTCTCTGGGCTCATCGGTAAGGATGAGAGGTTGAATATCCTTAGACACATTCCACTCAAAAACAACATTCGAGACCAAGACATAGCAGAAGCGTAGATCTACGCCAAATCTGAAAATGACAGTCTCAAGTTTTATATATATATATATATATAAAATTGATAATTTTCGCTGTAGAACCAATCGGTTTACTAATATTAATTTTGTGAACCACCCTGTAAATCTAGGTACTTAAACTTTTTGATTATTGACTACGTAATAATATAACGCAGTAACCCTTAAAGAGAAAATTAGTAGCGCTCATGACCATATTAATAAAAAATATATTCGTCTACGAA
Organism: Diabrotica virgifera virgifera; assembly: GCF_917563875.1. Taxonomy (NCBI): domain Eukaryota; kingdom Metazoa; phylum Arthropoda; class Insecta; order Coleoptera; family Chrysomelidae; genus Diabrotica; species Diabrotica virgifera. Next base: position 159,304,856 of record NC_065448.1, on the reverse strand, counting down.
ATCTGTTAACAAAATTACAAAATTAGAGCACGAGATCATTTTTTCAAACCACCACCATCTCTGGATCTGATGTTCTTGTTGCCGATTTCAGTTTTATTCTAGCTGTTTTAGTCATTAGTAGTTAGATTGCTATTGCACTAGTTATTTAGTTGTCGCAATTATGAGATGTTCTACGAATCGCGTGTACATTAATTGCTAAATTTAGTTTATAGGGAGAGATTTTAAAGTATGATTTGTTGTGTGGTTTCTAAAAAATAGTTGTGGTTTAAGATGTATAGAAAATTTTTCGAGAGGTAAGTAAATAGTTGATGTTTTAACAATTTTTAAATTAACCGCTAGTAATTTACTTATTGCTGATACTTTTTAAACGACGCTTTTTAGGTTCTTGACGCTAGTCAAAATTTTTAAAAATTTTTAATCTTTTTAAAAATTTTTTATTACTAATAAAAACAATCGAACAATCAAAAATAGGAGGAACTCTCGAGGATCTATTGTATTCATTCTCGGCATGAATGAATACCATAATATGAACGTTTGTTTATTTATTTCATCAACTACCTTATAATCAAAAATTCATCTGTTTGTATAAAGCCAAAATGATTATCAAATATTTCGATTTCTTCGCGTAATATTCACTTTTTTGTGAAACTCTGTGACTCGCCCATTTCCTTACGTCCCGTTCAAATCCTCAATTTTTTAAAATATACGCTGTTCTTCATGTACTTAACTTACCGTGTCCTTAATCTGACATTTTCGAGTTTTTATAAGGATAGATTTTTTACGGACTTCCCCCAACGTACGCTCCTGTATTAAAAGTCCATATGTGGTAGGGGTACATTTACAGGGTACAAGGTTTCTCCTCTTCTAATTTTCTGCTTGTTCGAGTACCTAACGCACAAAATCCCCTCTTGGACTTCCTAGCCCAGTTAATGAACGGGAAATTCGGCGATACCGTGTAATTTTCAGGGGCAACTCCGAATTGCATGAAAATTTGGATTTAGGTTCTACTTACCCTCCACTTCAAAGTTGAAATTGTGCCGTTGGTTGCTTTTACTTGGGGGGTGACAGTCACCCCTTCTCGGGGGTGAAAAAACATACGTTCAAGATAAGACCGGAAATGGATAAATTGACTGATTTTAAGCAACTTTTGTTCTATAAAGTTTTTTACGTAAGTCAATAATTTTCGAGTTATTTGCCATTGAAAATGTTGATTTTTCGACAAAAAAACTACGTTTTCAGACGGTTTTTCGCAAATAACTCAAAAAGTAAATATTTTATCGAAAAAAATATTCTTAGTAAAAGTGTATCTTATAAAAAACCCCAAAAAATGGTGTATTAGTAAAGTCTATCAATCAAATAAATACCAAGTTGTAGCTCATGAAAAATACGTACTTATCCGTCTAATTCCAAATCGGATATTTCAAGGTGAAATCACCGAAAAATTAAGCACTTTTCGGGAAAAATCCATTTAAACTTTTTTAAAGTGTTTATAAAAAGCTTTGTTTTAATTGTTAACAAAAGTTTTAGCATTAAAAATAAGCGAGTTACGCTCAAAATAAAGTTGGCCCTCTTTTTCTTTTGTAAAAAATCATGAAAATCTCGCCGTGTTTAGCTCTCCAAATGAAATTAATCGCTACCGCTTTACAAACAATTTACTTACCTATCTATTTTTTATATGATCTGTCGGTCTCACCGGTTTAAAATGTTAATTTTTGAAAGGGTTATAATTGAGAAAGCTTGAATGGGTCAGTAATCACGCGTGTATGCAAATGTTGAACAGCCATATTATCTTAACCAATTTTTGTCTTACGGAGAAACAAAATGAAACTAGCATATTTATAATAGCAAAACCTACATTTTTTTACTCTTTAAGATTTTTCTTATCACTAATACTTTTTAAGTTATTTCAAAAAAAATGAAATTTTTCAAAGATTTTTAGAAATTTTTTTTTAATATAAAACCAAATGTTTTCAAAAATAGGCACTTCAAACCAATTAAACTTACAGATCATATAAACAATACACATACAGTTAAAATAGATGGTAAAGCCAAACGATTAATTTCATTTAGGGTGCTAAATAAAGGGAGGTTTTCACGATTTTTTTTTACCAAAAAAAGGGGCCAACTTTTTTTTCAGTGTAACTCGTTTATTTTTGATGCTGTAAACTTTTGTAAAAAACAAGTAATAAGGTTTTTTTCGATACTTTAAAAATATTAATAAGGTTTTCCCGAAAAACGCTTCTTTCTTCGGTGATTTCGCGTTGAATTATTCGATTTGGAATTAGACGAATAAGCACGTATTTTTCGTGAGCTACAACTTTGCTTCTACTCAATTTGTAGACTTTACTGGTACACCATTTTTTTCGATTTTTATAGGCTACACTTTTGCTAAAAATATTTTTTTCGATAAAATATTTACTTTTTGAATTATTTGGGAAAAACGGTCTGAAAACGTAGTTTTTTTTTGTCGAAAAATCAACAATTTAAATCGCGAATAACTCGAAAAGTATTGACTTACGTAAAAAATTTTATAGAACAAAAGGTGCTTAAAATAAGTCAATTTATCCATTTCCGGCCTTATTTTAAACACACGTTTTTCACCCCCCGAGAAGGGGTAAATGTCACCCCCCAAGTAAAAGCAACCAACGGCACAAATTCAACTTTGAAGTGGAGGGTAAGTAGAACCTAAATCCAAATTTTCATGCAATTCGGAGTTGCCCCTGGAAATTACACTCCAAAACGGTCATTTATTGGGCTATCCCTATCGTAACTCTTTATAATCCAGTACTTGCAAGGGAAAATTGAGTTTCATATTAATAAAACTAAGCCCAAATGTATGCAAAAGATTTAAAAAAAATCAACAATCAATTAACTATCGGAGATTTTAAAGAAAATTACGTCTTGCGTGGATTTCAGGACACTTAAACTAAAGATCATTCAAATAGTGACTAATTACAAATACCTGAAGGTATGATAAACGAAAAAGTGATCAAAATGTCGAGATCAAAAGTGGTATTGAAATTGCTAGATCCATTTTCATAAAAATGTAAAAAATGTTCAATAATCGTAATATCTTTTAATCGCCTTTTTTAATCGCCCAAGAGAAGACGACAAACGCAGCAGAGGACGACCACCAACATGCCGGATGGACGGCATTAAACAAATATCCAAGAAATGGCAACAAGACGCACATAACCATGGAGAGTGACGGAAAATGGAAGATACCATAAATGTGCAGCAGTGAACAGAAGAGGTTGCATGATGATGAATCGTGATATCAGTCACTCACCACTAGAGCTCGGGAAATATGCAAAATGCATATTAAGTGCATATTTGCATATTTTGGATAAATTGTATAAGTGCATATGCATTTATTAAAAGTGCATATTTTCAGATATATTACGATATCACACACATATGAGGACATAAGTAATGAAATTTAGCGAGGTAGGTAAGAATGTCCTTCGGAAATTGTCCTTATTGGTATTAAAATTGTCATAATTGCCATATTATAGCATAATAAGACAATATTCCCTAATGGACCGTAATGCGATCTTGAGTATTAGATATTTATATCTTCTCATCACATGCCCCATATATCTCTAGTTTTCTTCTCTTAATTATTGTTAGAGGTACTTCTCTTTCCTTACGCAGACGTCTCATTACCTCTACGTTGGTTATTCTATCTACCGATGAGATCTTCGGCACTCTTCGGTACATCCACATCTCGAATGACTCCACTCTCCTCATGTCAATTTTCTTCTGTATCCACGCTTCCATCCCGTAGTATAATACGGATAGCACATAACACCTCAGTCACATCTCAGTCAGCACATAATCAGCAGTCGTATTTCTTAACTTAAGGTTTAAGTCTCTACGGCAGAATTATTTTTAAGTCTCTACAGCAAATTTTGTTAAAAGCAAAATGACATATAAAAAAATAATTCAAATAAATAATATTACTCAGATGGGGAATTGTGAAGATAATTTAATTTTACAGGTAGAACCCTCAATTATACATTTTAAGGTTGGCTCCTTTAACTTCATCTGAAGAAAAACGCAGTTTTCCGCATATAAATAATTATTATCAGAAAGAAGGCACACGGCACAGTTTTTTTCTAGAAAATTTAGAAAAACATTTAGTATGTCCGTTCGCTAAACTCAGGCACGATTGGCTAGTAATTTTAGAAAATAATTCTGCCAATTTGATAAAATTGGCAAAAAAATAATTACTAAATAGTTAATAATTACTAAATAGTTAGTAATTTTGCCAATTTTGGTAAAATTGGCCAAAAACAAAAAAAATACCCACTAAAATCACTAGCCAGTTTTGTCTGAGTTTAGCGAACTGACTATATTATAGTTTTAAATGTAATAATCATAAGTATAATAAATAATGACGATGATGATGATGAATATACAGAATAAATAAATATTATCGAGGTAATATTCTTCTTCTTCATGTACCATGTCCTTTCAGAACGTTGGTTACCATCATAGCTATCTTAATTTTATTCACTGCCACCCTGAATAGCATGCTTGTATCAACACCATACCAATCTCGCAAGTTCATCAACCATGAGATTCTTCTTCGTCCTGGACTGCGTTTGCCTGCTATTTTTCCTTGCATAATATTTTGTAGTAACCTATATTTGGGACCTCTCATTACATGTCCGAAGTACTCCAGCTTTCTCTGCTTGATACTTTTTATGATCTCAGTAGTCTTGCTGAGACGTTCTACTATTGTAAAGTTTCGAATCTTCTCCACCCAGGAAACTTTTAAAAATCTTCTATAGCAGCACATTTCGAAAGCCTCAAGGCGATTTAGATCGATTTTATTCACAGTCCAGGACTCGACACCATAAAGTAAGACCGAAAACACGTAGCAGCGAAGTAGGCGGATCCTCAATGCCAATTTTAGGTCTCTGTTACATAACACCTTGGACATCCTTCTAAAAGCGGCTTTAGCCTGTTCGATCCTATGTAGATCTAATTTCGCAGTGACTTTCTGCGTTACAATTTAGTTGCTGTCCAAGGTACACGATTTTATCAACATGCTCAAGTTTGGTATTATTTACACATATAGACGGTTTTATATTTACGAGGTAATAGAAATTTCAATAAATATTTTTTGTGACTAGCACAAAATAAATTAAATACCTTCAATATAAGGATTACTGCGTTTTTTATTTATATGCATCAAATACATCAATAAAAGCATATTTTAGTGCATATTTGAACTGTTATTGGTGTATATTTGCATGCATATTTTAGGGATTTTTAAGTGCATATTTTCCGAGCTCTACTCATCACTCTCTACGAATAAGAATGTTAAGAACATAATACATTGTTGTACGGTGTGGAAGCATTACCTACTCTCAAAAACATGTAATATAAAAAGCATTGAGAGTTTCGAGATGGGGTGCTATCGACAGCGGCGACGTGAGAGTAAGAATACGTTGAGTTGGCCGAATCACAAATGAAGGAGTATTACGGCAAAAGGCCTGCAGTAATACCACGAAAAAGAAAAAATTTAAACACTTATGGCATCTAATGCGGGGAACAAAGTACACATTCCTACAAAATGGTATAAAGGAAAAGATTGAAGGACGAATACATCGGGGCCGCAGAAAAATATCCTGGATGAGAAATCTAAGGGAGGAGTTTGGTTGAACCACAAACGAACTGTAATTCGAATAGCCCTGATGATATCCAATGTCCGATCGGAAAGGAACGGAAAAAATCTGTAGAGATCTATAAAGAGAAAGAATGTGCATGCCTTTCAATATACACTCACCGGCACAAAATTCCGCCACCCAATATTTTTGATTAAGTTTGACAATCTATAACTTTATTATTTGTTCTCCCATTTTCAAGATTCTTACACCATTTTGTAGGTACATGTATTGATGTCGTTTTTTATTATCCCGGTAACAAAAAAATTTTGCTTAGATAGCATTATACGGGGGTGAATGGAAGCGTTGTATTTTCTCTTAACTTTAAAAAATTCTGAGGAAAAATTTTGAGCGCTGATTTTGTTTCATATTCCATTTGTATTATCCTGGAAGTATCACGAAGGTTTTGTTTTTTGAAATAATCCAAATATCTCTTTTCTTGTAAGAGCTGTAAATAAAAACACTGCTTTGAAGGTTTTTTTAATCAAAAAAATCAAACTCGCTAAAATTAACAAGACAAAACAAAATTAACAACAAAACCAAACAATTCAATAGCGGGTATGTTCAACTATTGCAGCAACGACTGCTCGCAATCTGTTTGGCATCGAATAAAGATGTGTTATCCTTGCCTCGGGAATAGTCCGATATTCCTCTACCAGGGCCATAACTGTACCAAATTTTCTGGAGGCCTAGGATGACAGGGAATAGCTTTTTTTAATTCATCCCATAAATACTCAATAGGATTGAGATCTGGGCTGCATGCGGGTCATTCTAATTTCATCAATCCAACCTCTATTTTATGAGTCAATCAGTGTTTTTATTTACAAAAAATGGTACAGCTCTCTTAAAAGAAAAGAGATATTCGGATAATTCAAAAAACAAAATTTTAGTGATGCCTCCGGGATAATATGACGACAGGGCTATGAAACAAAACCAGCCCTTCCATTTTTCCACAGAATTCTTTAAAGTTAGGAGAAAATACAACACTTCCATTCACCTCCGAATAATGCAATGCAAGCAAAATTTTTGTGTTACCGGAATAAAACCAAACGATATCAATATATGTACCTACAAAATGGTGCAAGAATCTTGAAAATCGGAGTACAAATAATAAAGTTATAAATTATCAAACTTAATCAAAAATTTTGGGTGGCGGAATTTTTTGCCGTGAGTGTACATATAAGGTTCATAATACACATAATAATAATTAATAACAATTAAAATAAAATTTATAACTCTCAGTATCTGAATTCTGAACAAAATTGTTTATTAACCTTTGACTTTTTCGAATATTTCGCAATTTTTAATTATTTATGAAGTGATGATTAATTTAGTTAATTTATAATTAAAACACCATTTTTAATAATGTTCTAATTATAACAGATAAGTGACACCACAAATTATTTTATATTTAACTCTATTTGGAAGTTTATTGACCCATTTTTGGCACAACAAAATATTTAATAAACACATTTATAATCAACTTTATTGGCCACTTAGCCAATAAATAATGAATAATTGAAAACATCAAGATTTTTTATACAGGGTGTCCAGAAACTCTACCGACAAACGAAGACGGGAGGTTCCTCAGATAATTTTAAGACAATCTAACCCAGTGATACTCAAATTGCGGCTCGCGGGCCGCATGCGGCCCTCTTGTGTTTTTTATGTGGCCCGACGGCTAGCTTAAGGGCTCTGTAAACGACCACATTATTTTGAACTTTAGTAAGATAGTTGGTGATGGCTTTTAGCATTTATTTGCGACATACCAGGAAAACTTGGCGAACTTAATCGTCGTTTACAAATTAAAAGGTAAACATAAAATTATCTCGCAGTTAGAGAATAAAGTATTTGCTTTCGAGGACAAGCTAAAGATGTGGGTACATCGAGGAAATTAATATAAAAAATTTGTATAACTTTTCGACATTGGTAAAAGCTCAACAAGATGGAATTGATGTATCTCCAGAAAACTTTGCTACTATTTCTAATTACTTAGTTTTCTTGAGCGATGAATTTCAGGAAAGATTTAATGATTTGCGAAAAATTAGGAAATATCTTCCATTAGTGGAAAATCCCTGGCACTTAGAAGTAGCCGCTACTACACAATTTGCGTCATTGGGATTTAAAAGCGCAAAGTTGTCAGATGAACTAATTGATTTTAAAGGTGATACAAATCTGGAGGCAATTTTTAAAGAAAAAAGAGACGCAAATCAATATTGAGAATTCTGGAAATTAACACCGAATAAATATAAAACTCAAAAGTTGCGCTTACTTGCTCTTCACGTTGTTTGCTTGATTATGCCTGTGCGAATCTTCATATGCAAAAATGAAATATGCAAAAAATGTTTAAATTATTGATTAGAGCATTGAATAACCTTTCAAATGTGCTAGCACACGAACTTTATTATTATTTAAAAAAATCATCGATTACGTCATCACACTCAGATGGATGACGTCACTAGTATAATATATAGTATGTCAAAAAAATCATAATTTAAAAATAAAAATCGACCTGTTTCAGGATTTTTCCTTATACTCGCCAATTTACGAAATAACGAATTTATTCCTTTCGTTTGTATCATACTGTATATGTATATTACTTCACCTTGATTGCGGCCCGCAAGCTGTGGCAATACCTACTATGTGGCCCAGGGAAAAAAACGTTGAGTGTCGCTGATCTAACCCAATTCACCTAGTCCGAAAATGCTTCCTAAGGCAGCTAGTGCTATTTGAAGATGGCGTCTTGTAATTAGTTTTTCTTAAATACCTCCAGAACGCTTCTATTTAGAAAAACGAATATTGATACGCGTATTTATCTTTACAGAGATAAATCGATTTCATTCATTGCGAATTTCTAGTGCCTGTCATAGGCGACCGTTTTGGGTAACGGATATTTTATCGCATAACTTTTTTGTCTTTAATTTTTAAGCATTTTTGACTCTGGATTACTAAATTGTGAAGTATACTAGTACTAAAAGGTGCTCTTACTTAAGTCGATAGAATACACCATTTTCTAGAAAAATCGACTTGAAAATTTTTCGTTTTTTGAATTTCAAAACAAAACTAATTAGGAAAACGAAAACTGGTAGGTTTATTTATATTCCAGAGATGAATAGAATTTCATTAATTGCGAATTTCTAGTACCGGTCATGTGCGTTCGTTTTCGATAGGTCAACGGCTATTTTATCGCATAACTTTTTTGTCTTTAATTTTTAAGCATTTCTTACACTTAGTGTTGCCCAAAATCAGTCTTGGTCTTGCAGTATTGGACTTGTTCTTGCGTTTTAGCAAGACCAAGACCAAGACCGCCTTATTTTAGCAAGACCAAGACCAAGACTGACTGTGCAAGACTTGAGCAAGAACAAGACCAAGCCTGCGAGACTCTTGCGTCTTGCAGTTTGAGTGTCGTTTTATGGAATAATACAGGGTGTAACAAAAATACAGGTCATAAATTTAATCACATATTTTGGGATCAAAAATAGTTCGATTGAACCTAACTTACCTTAGTACAAATGTGCACATAAAAAAAGTTACAGCCCTTTGAAGTTACAAAATGAAAATCGATTTTTCCAATATATCGAAAACTATTGGATATTTTTTATTGAAAATGAACATGTGGCATTCTTAAGGCAGTAGTATCTTAAGAAAAAATTATAGTGAAATTTAGACACCCGATAAAAATTTTATGGGGGTTTGGTTCCTTTAAACCCCCCCAAACTTTTGTGTACGTTTCAATTTGATTATAATTGTAGTACCATTAGTTAAACACAATGCTTTAAAAACTTCTTTGCCTCTTGGTACTTTTTCGAAAAGTCAGTATTTGTCGAAATATTTTGCATATTATTTGTCAAATCCACCACACATTTGTATATGGCCACATAATATACCTATGTTATGTTCATCTGTGATATGGCTAAGTACCATTATGGAGACTTGATAATAATAGGAAAATTTATTTATGATTTACATATTTAGGTATATTTTAAACCATATTAAAAAAGAAGTCACATCTCGATAAAATGTGCCTTATCGAAAAAATACACAGAAGCAAAAAAGTTTTAAAAACACTGTGTTTAACTAATGGTATCGCAGTAATAGTTTAATTGGAACGTAGACAACCATTTGGGAGGTTTAAAGGAACAAAACCCCCATAAAATCTCTACGTAAACATATTAGAAAAGAAGCCGCAACTCGATAAAAACTGGCTTGTCGAAAAAATACTAAGAACCAAAAAAGTTTTAAAAATATTGAATTTAACTAATAGTATCAACATAATAATTTAATTGGAAAGTACACAAAAGTTTGGGTGGGTTTAAGGGAATAAAACCCCCATAACATTTTTATGGGGTGCGCATGTTTAAATGCCACATGTCCATTTTCAATAAAAAATCTGTAATAGTTTTCGATATATTGGAAAAAATCGATTTTCATTTTGTAACTTCAAAGGGCTGTAACTTTTTTATATGCATATTTGTACTAAGGTAACTTAGGTTCATTAGAACTATTTTTGGTCCTAGAATAGGTGAGTTAATTTATGACCTGTATTTTTGTTACACCCTGTATATTAGGTCGGGTATATGCTTAGTTAGAGACTATGAGATACAAAAAAATATGTAACAAAAATTTGGAAAAATGGATTTATCCGCATTATGAACAATACGATGAACATAAATACCGAATTAAAAATATGAACACTTATTTATTGGATACGTACTCAGAGGTCATAATAAATTATTATACAATGTAAATGTAAAAATAAAATATTTCATTCTTTCCTAATATCAGACGACGCCTTCGCTCCGGAATTAATTACAATTGAGCAATTGTCTAGATTTTGAGAATAGCAACCTTTCATAAAATAATCTTCTTGTGTTGTGTGTATAACAATATCGCATTGAAACTTTTAAAGAAGTATATCGCCTATAAGGTGATAAAAATATAATACGAATACCATATTCACTGTTACGGACAACCACTCAATTGTTTTTCCTTATCCATATCGTAAAGACTAAACGTCCTACTTTTTGCAGGGTGTGCAATTAGATATTAGATCAATCGGCCAAACAAAATTTTTTGCTGAAAAAGCACTAGATAAGATAATGCCTGGCTACCATGTATAGCCCATTCGCGCACGGTAAAATGTTAAAAAACCTTCAAATTTAAAAAAAAAAAGAGATATTTATTATTCTAATAATAAAACACTGAAAACGTTTGTTTTCTATACTTCCACAGAATTTATTATAACTAAGTGACTACAGCTGTTTCGGTAGAGTGCCTTTCTCAAGTGATCTAGTTTACAATGTGTTTGCCTTTTAAGTCTTCAACTGAAGAGGTTGAGGAGTGGGGAGCTGTTTGTCTCGAGTTGGTCATTCAGAATTATATCTGTATTTTTCAGTTTATTAATTTCCATAGATTCTAAAAAAGATAGCTTAAGGCCTTTATTTTGAATATGCAGAATTTGGAACTCTTCATTGAAAGAATGATTATGATCTAGAAGGTGAAGTGCGTATGTAGAAGTGTCTGTTTTTCTATTGTTGAATGCCCTTTTGTGTTCTGCTATCCGTTTGTCAAAAGTTCTGCCAGTTTGACCGATGTACGTTTTCGGACAGTCACCACACGTTAGTTTGTACACACCACTCTGTAGTTGCTTTCTCTTTCGGCTTTTATTGTTCTTAATATATTTGCTTAAGTTGTTGTTAGTTCTGAAAGCTGGTGTTATTCCTTTCTTTTTTATGTATCTGGCTATTTTTGTTGTTATCTTGTCAGTATATGTGAGAGAGCAGAAGGTACTGGGTTCTTTCTGTGGTGGTAAATACATAATTTCAGGGCTTTCTTATGGAGTTTTTGGTTTAAAATTTTGTTAACTGTTTGTTCGTTATAGCCGTTGTTTACTGCTATTTGTTTAATGATGTTTAGTTCTATCTCGAAGTTATTTTTTGTCATGGGAATTTCTGTCAGTCTAGGTATCATGCTATGGTAGGCTGCTAATTTGTGTTGTGTAGGATGGGATGATGAATTGTGTATAGTTGTGTCAGTAGGGGTAGGTTTATGATATACGAAGAACTCATGTTTGTTGTGTAGTCTGGAAATCGTTACATCTAGAAAGTTTATGGAGTTATTCTGTTCTGTTTCTATTGTAAACTCAATATTATTATGAAGTGAATTAATATATGATAGAAATTGGTCAAGTTGTCTGTTAGTTCCTGTAAAGTATACTAGTATATCATCCACGTATCTCCACCAATATAAGAACTGTTTAAATACGGGATGTTTAGAAATTGTTGTTTCAAGTTGAGACACACAAGACACAACTATACACAATTCATCATCCCATCCTACACAACACAAATTAGCAGCCTACCATAGCATGATACATAGACTGACAGAAATTCCCATGACAAAAAATAACTTCGAGATAGAACTAAACATCATTAAACCAATAGCAGTAAACAACGGCTATAACGAACAAACAGTTAACAAAATTTTAAACCAAAAACTCCATAAGAAAGCCCTGAAATTAGTGTATCCACCACCACAGAAAGAACCCAGTACCTTCTGCTCTCTCACATATACTGACAAGATAACAACAAAAATAGCCAGATACATAAAAAAGAAAGGAATAACACCAGCTTTCAGAACTAACAACAACTTAAGCAAATATATTAAGAACAATAAAAGCCGAAAGAGAAAGCAACTACAAAGTGGTGTGTACAAACTAACGTGTGGTGACTGTCCGAAAACGTACATCGGTCAAACTGGCAGAACTTTTGACAAACGGATAGCAGAACACAAAAGGGCATTCAACAATAGAAAAACAGACACTTCTACATACGCACTTCACCTTCTAGATCATAATCATTCTTTCAATGAAGAGTTTCAAATTCTGCATATTCAAAATAAAGGCCTTAAGCTATCTTTTTTAGAATCTATGGAAATTAATCAATTGAAAAATACAGATATAATTCTGAATGACCAACTCGAGACAAACAGCTCCCCACTCCTCAACCTCTTCAGTTGAAGACCTAAAAAGGCAAACACATTGTAAACTATATCACTTGAGAAAGGCACTCTGCCGAAACAGCTGTAGTCAATTAGTTATAATAAATTCTGTGGAAGTATAGAAAACAAACGTTTTCAGTGTTTTATTATTAGATAAAATGAACTTCCATCAAGTAACGGTCGAATCCATCAAATATTTATTATTATTTAAAAAGAGATATTGGCCGATGTGTGATTTGGCCATTGTTTTTTTATTGTTAATGAAGAACTTATGAGAGGATGGGTGATCGGGCTGCATTAAAAACTAAAAAACAATGTTTTTTAAAATGAAATAAACAAATTACTTATCGACAACTGATAAATAAAGTTTAAACTTCAGTTTAGGCACTTCGAGATTTCGAAAATAATATTTTTTTCCACCTACCTCTACCGAAAGTATACTTTTCCGGACCTGATTGTAGGGAGCAAAGTTGTACTTTTCCTCCCTAGGGAGGAAAAGTAAAAGTAACTTCATATGTCATTCATGAAATATAACTTATTGACGCCCTGTATAATATCTATTTTCTATTACGTAAGTATCTATACATTTTAACATTTATTTATAGAACACTCTGTATTTTGCAGAATGGTAAAAAACAGTAAATTGTTATTTTGATTTAACAATGTTTACATTAATAATTTGACTTACATTTGACAGTTGGCAGTTATATTGTACCTACTTGTTCGATTTAGTTCTAATAAATTTTGTTGGTTAGTTACATAAAATAAATTAAGTAAAAATGAAAAAATGACTTGTTATTTGAGGAAGGTGGAAAAACCATATGTATAACATGGGAGTAAAGTGCCTTTTCCTCCCTTGGATGATTACTGCCCTCCGCTACGCGTCGGGCAGTAAACTTCATTCTCGGGAGGAAAAGTAGCACTTTCCTCCGTTGTTATACAAATAGCTATTACTTGTGTTTTTGAGCCTTGAACATCGTCATTTTTCGATTCTTTTCAGTTTTAAATTGTTTATAACTCGGAAACGAATAACTTTAGACAAAAACTACAAAAGACTTTTTTGTTATGATTCAAAGAACCTAAAATAAGTCTGCCAGGGCTGAAACAATTGATTTTTTTTAATTTGTTTAATTTTTTTTTTTAAATAAATATAGAAATAACTCAGAAATTACGGCATTTCGGTATAGGAAATATTACATGAGAATTAATTAGTAGTTATTATGGTTCAAAATGCAAAATATACTGGGTGTTCCATTCGAAATACTAAAGTTCATTATATTTTCAAAAAAACGCAAGATCTGGTAACAATCTGTAATTACCACTATAATATCGACCGCATTAGAAGACCTTTACTCACCAAATTCTATAAAAATCGTTCAAGTCGTTTCCGAGATATTTGAGGCGTTCCATACATAAAACTCACTCTGTATAAATGTTATATAATTAAACTGCGTGTATTACTTTGTATTAATTCTTGTTAAAAAAAAGTCAATCTTAAAATTTTCAACTAATAGCAAACAAAAATTTTCAACTAATAATAGTGTCAAAGCTATTGTGTACTGTGCTGTAATTTAATTTGTATTTTTTTTTATTTTTTATTTGAATAAATGGCAAATTGTAGAACTCTTTTATTCCATTTCATTTCATATACCTAATGTGAGAGTCCATCAATCCCTTTCTAGACAGATAATGTTCTTTAAAATACAGTCTAGATAAGTTTATGTCATTTGTTTGATTTTTTGTGTTTTTACCATGTTTTAGCACATGTCAGGTTATTAAATGCAAACGTTTATTAAGAAACAGACTGACTCCCGTGGGACATGGTAGATAGCCCAGTTAGTTAGAGTATAGGCAGGGATAGTTTAGATCGTGGGTTCAAACCCACCTAATGTGAGTTGTTTATTAATAAATAGCAATATGCTAGTGGGTAACTGCGAGACTTGCAAGACTCTTGCTGCAAGACCAAGACCAAGACCAAGACCAGGTGGACTGGTGCAAGACCAAGACCAAGACTGTCCAGGTCTCGTCTTGGTCTTGCATTTGGGCAACACTACTTACACTAGATTATTAAATTATGAGGTACCTATTCTATTACTGAAAGTTAGTCTTGCTATAAATTGGTAAAATACGCCAATTTTTTGAAGTTTTTCAAATTCAAAAAACGAAAAAGTTTCAAATCGATTTTTCTACAAAACGGTGTGTCCTACCGAGTTAAAGCAAAAAAATGCTTAAAACTTAAAGACAAAAAAGTTATGCGATAAAATACCCTTTGCCCTACCCAAAACGGACGAATATGGCCGGTACTAGACATTCGCAATTAATGGAATCGATTTACCTCTGGAAGGTAAATATGCGTACCAATTTTCGTTTTTCTAATTAGAAGCGTTCTGGAGGTATTTAAGAAAAACTAATTACAATACGCCATCTTCAAAGAGCTCTAGCTCACTTGGAAAGCATTTTCGGACTAGGTAAATTAGTCCAATCGGGTTAGACGAATAACAGGCTTAACCTTGCATTAGGAGCTGCCCCAAATTTTATTTTTCTAATCTTTAGGGGGGTCAATAGTAGTGTAAATATAAAATCTCGACTAAATTACGCCGTTGCGTTAGTCGCCATCTCGATTTTAAACGAGAACCGTTTTTACTCAATATCTCCGCCATTTTCAACTTTTCGATAAAAAGTATAACAAACAAGATTGTTGAAAATGTGATTTTCTATCATTTCTATTGCTACAATTTTTTCGTACCATCGATATTTGCCGAGTTGTGGCAGAAAATAGTGACAGTTAGAGCATAATTATTAAATTATCTGGTTTATTATTAGTTTTACGACAAAAATGTCCCTATACACAAATAGATAGAATTAAATTCTACACAATTTTAATCTGTTTCATTTTTTTGCCAAAGTTAATATTTAAGGTAGTACGTATGCGATAATGGCGCGAGCGTAAGACCTGCTTGATTTTGTAGCATTTGTTTTTGTTCAATATCTACGCCATTTTCAACTAAAATTGTTCCAAATATGATTTCCTACAATTTCTTTTTAACAATTTTTTTCATGCGGTTGATATTTTCCGAGTTAAGTGGGAAAATTGAAAAAGTGGTGGGGGAGCATAATTACTGAATTGAATCTTGTTTCCGAGCTGCCCCAAATTTTATAATTCTATCCTTTAGGGGAGATCGATAGTAGTGTAAATTTAAAATCTCGACTGAATTCCTTGGTTGCATTAGCCGCCATATTGATTTTAAAGGAGAACCGTTGTTGCTTACTATCTCCGCTATTTTCAACTTCTCGACAAAAACGGTAGGAACTAAAATTGTTGGAAACGCAATTTCCTACAATTTTTTTATGCGATCAATATTTTCCGAGTTAAAGGGGAAAATAGTGGAAGCGGGGGGAAGCATAATTATTGAATTGTCTCATTTACTATTAACTTTACGACATAATTGTGCATAAACAAAAATTAAGAGAATTTTATTATATACAATTTTTGAAACTTCCAATGAAACACCAACCAAACTAAGTAGGTTCATAAAAGACATAAATAATAACTTTATGCATTAAGTTCACTTAATTTTATTAACTTTGTCTGTCAATAATTAAGTTTCATGTTAGTTAACATATTTTAATATTTCAACATTTTTTTTAAATTTTGTACACTATTGGGGGGAATTATCCCATCGCCACCCCCCCATAGACTTGCCACTAATTCTCTCGAAAAATTGTAGTAAATCGTAATTACAACAATTTCAGTTCTTACACTTTTTGACGAAAAGTTGAAAATGGCGGAGATATTGAACAAAACCAATTGCTATAAAATCAATCAGGTCTTACGCTCGCGCCTTTACCGCATACGTACTACCTTAAACATTGATTTTATCAAAAAAAAATTAAAGAGATTAAAATTGTACAAAATTTAATTCTCTTCATTTTTGTATGGGTTCAAATCTGTTGTAAAACCAATAATAAACGAGATAATTCAATAAATCAATAATTATATGCTCTAACTGTCACTATTTTTACCCATAACTCGGAAAACATCGACCGCACGAAAAAAATTACAATAAGTATAGGAGATATTGAGTAAAGACGGTTTTCGTTTAAAATCAAGATGGCGGCTAACGCAACGGTCAAATTCAGTCGAGATTTTAAATTTATACTACTATTGACACCCCCTCTAAAGATTAGAAAAATAAAATTTGGGACAGCTCGTAATTCAAGGTCAAATGCTATCATGACTGGGCTAAATTGGGTTAAATTTTCCTAAAAGTATTTTAGGAATCTCCGGTCTTCGTTTGTCAGGACAGTTCCTGGACACCCTGTATAAACTATTTTTGAGGTCGTTAAAAAGGTGATGAAATTTTCCATATTTACATCGGTTTTTGTTTAACCGGTACAAAGGATGAATATGAACTTTGTATTTTCGCTATTCCATAAAATACCATTTTTTTAAATTTGATTCGAAAAGAATATCATCCTCATCTGACGACGATGATGAAAATTCCATACTGCCGACAAACGTACAACAAACACTGACTAAATACGAAGAGACAACAACGATACCAGGGCGAAATACCTCGTTGTGAACATGAAGAGTACGCTGCTATGCTCCAGGCGAGGATATGATGCGATGGATACGATCCTATGGTACTAGGCGAGAATACTATCCTATGGTCTCCGTTATGAACGTACCATTATGCGAAATGCAAGCATGGATGTTAAAGACAGTAAGGAAGAAGTGAAGATGCTACGATGCTAGTGTAGCAATAGCTACACTCGTAGTTTACTTTTACGTACTTTTATCAAATTCAATAGCTCTTTTACAGCGCGAAACTCCTTTGCGTCTCCGAATTCGCATCCTAAAATGCTACATAGCTAATAATAAAGTAAGGTACTTTACTATAATATAGCGAGACCTGGTTACTTGAAGTAAAATCGCTAAATCATATTGAAGTTTTCTAAATGTGGTGTCTCAGCAGGTTGCTTAAAGTTCCATGGGTCGACCATATTTCAAATTAAGAGATCTTAAGAAGAGCTAATACCCAAAAAGAGCTTCTAAACATCGTTAAACAGCGAAAGGTCTCATACAGAGGTCATATTTTAAGAGGCGACAAACATAATCCTTTAACAACCATTTTAATGGGTAAAATTGAAGTGCCGAAAGTACCAGCTTTCAAACTGCATTAATGGTTCAGAGACATCAGAAAGTTCTGCGACATATCTGAGATCAGTACAATAATAAGAAGAGTAGGAAAATGAACCTTACACCTAGTCCATGAACGCCTACACGCTGCTTAACATACGGCGCCAGATAGAGCAAGAGAAGAAAAGGTAGGCCAAACAGTGATTATTCTTTTCGCTAGGATTATGTTTTTAGCATCAGATCTGATTTGGGAGACATTTAGGATAATATGATGGAAACATTGTCATTTGCGATACATGGCGGAACCTCTGCTTTTATTGTGTCTAAGAGAATACAAAGATATTAATAGAAAAAGTCCCTCTAACTAATGAGACACAAGAGATACGATTTCTTGGAGCTCATAGCAGAAGATCAAAGATATATTGAATTTTAATGCAGAACTTGAAATCCATTATGACTTCTACAAAAGAGAAATAACACAAAAACTGGCTTGAAAAAATTAGATCGGACTTTTATAAAACGTTTCTTAAAAAGAATAGAATAGAATAGAAATATGCTTTATTGTCACTGAAATTTTTTACAATTTTATGGACAAAGCTTACATACAGTCAAAAGAAAAACATAATATAAATAACAAATAACAACTACAATTTACTAAAATTAGATAAATCGTCAATAATGTACAGTATAAGATATAAAAGCCAAGACAAAAACAATTTATTGCAAAATATATATAAATTGCAAATTGAACATACAACAAATAAAATAAAATAAGTACAACATAAGGAACTGACAAGTTTATGCTACTGC
Source organism: Diabrotica virgifera virgifera (assembly GCF_917563875.1). Lineage (NCBI taxonomy): Eukaryota > Metazoa > Arthropoda > Insecta > Coleoptera > Chrysomelidae > Diabrotica > Diabrotica virgifera. Next base: position 159,286,229 of record NC_065448.1, on the reverse strand, counting down.
GCATGGAACCCAATTTTCTTAGTTATTCATTAACAATTTCTTCTATTGAATAATATGGTCTTTTGGATAGATAGGCTTTTGTCATTTTACGGAACTTAGGGAAAGATGTTGCAGATTTAAGTTGTAACGGAAGATGATTGTACAGTTTCTTTGCGGAATATAATATACATTCCTTTACTAACTCAGTGGATGGAATCGGTAAATAAATATCAAAGATTGAATTTCTGGTGGAGTAAAGATGATTGGGCTTTGATGGAAAGACATGAAGGTGTTTACGAATTAAACAAACCGTTTCTAGAATATATAAAGATGGAAGTGTTAAAATTTCGTGATCTCTGAAGTAACTTCTGCAATGTGTAGATCTTCTGAGGCCAAACAAATATCTTGTTGCTCTTTTTTGCAATCTAAAAATGACATCAAATTGAGCAACTGTCCCCAAAAAGGAAGACCATATCGAAAACGAGACTCGAACAACGAAAAATATGTTATTTTAGAAGATGCTAAATTGAGTTCCCTTGAGACAGATCGTATTGCATAGCAAGCTGAGGCGAGTTTCTTACTTAACGAATCGATATGAAGGGACCATTTGAGGTTGCTGTCTAAAAAAATACCAAGAAATTTTACAGAATCAACGGTACTGATCTGGCTGTTATGAAGTGGCAAAGGTTGAAGAGCTCCTTTATAGGATAATGCTACTGTTTTATTTACGTTAAAAGAGAGTAAATTAGAGTCAGACCAGGTCTTTATCGTCAGTAGATCCGAAGTTATAGTTTCATGAAGAGATGCAATAGTTGAGTTGCTCCAAGTGATACTGGTATCATCAGCAAAAAGAAAAATTTTCCCATTGATTTTTAAATTAGTGATGTCATTTATAAAGATAAGGAACAGTATAGGAGCCAAAACTGAACCTTGTGGTACTCCACATACGATGTTTTTGAGACTAGAGTCAGTATTATTTGCTCTAACTAGTTGTTTCCGATTATTCAAGTAGGATTGGAACCAATTCAAAGAAATACCTCGAATTCCATAGAAATTTAGTTTTGTAATCAAGATGTCGTGATTTACACAATCAAAAGCTTTGGCATAGTCGCAGAAAACAGTGGCAGTATAAAGATTATTGTTTAGTGCTTGGTAAACCTCATGTAGTACAGAAAACATGGCATCAGTGGTACATTTATTTGTTAAAAAGCCGAACTGATTTTGTGATAAAATGTTGTTATCAACGATAAAGAACATAAGTCGAATTTTAATGAGTCTCTCAATAATTTTGGAGAGTACCGGTAGTAAGTTAATAGGTCTATAGTTGCAGGCATCAGATTTTTCGCCACCCTTATGAAGAGGAATAATAATGGCTGTCTTTAGGCACTCTGGAAATTTACCTTTTTCGAAGGAATCATTAATTAGTGAGAGGAGGATTTCCAACACATTTTCTGTGAGATTAGAGGAAATTTTTATAGATAGTCCATCAGTACTACAGGATGATTTGCTTTTGATATAATTGATTGTTTGGATAAGTTCCAGAGTTATCGACTGGTCGTAAAAAGAATGAATTCGAGACCTGTCTTGAATTAGGAAGATAGGAAATGGGATCTTGTTGCGGCAAAATTGTTGATGTCATATTTTTACTCACATTAACGAAGTAGTCGTTTAGACTTTCAGGATTTGGAAGGGAAAATGATTGAGCTGTGTGAGTTTTATTTCGAAGATCGTTTATTATTGACCAAGTTTCTTTTGCAACACTTTTAGATCTTCCCAGACGATTTTGATAATAGGCTTTTTTAGCTGACCTGACAAGTTTTAGATATGTTGTCCTGTACTTCATGATATATTCAGTGACAGCAACATTGGTAGTAAATTTCTTGATGTATAGTAGTGAACGCATATTCTTAGCTGATATGCGAATACCTTTCGTAACCCAAGGTTTCCGATGTTTTGGCTTAATAGGAATTAAAGGAAATGCCTTATTGAAGATGTGGAGAAGCTTATCTAGAAAAACACTGAAATTATAGTCCACGTCTATAGAAGGAGATTGCCACTCAAAAGTTAAGCATAAATTTTGGAATTTACGAAAATTCTGGGTGGAAAAAATCCTACCTAAACGTCGGGTTTTTGAGGAGGGTTTGCTGAAGATGTTAAACTTCGTATACACTGCTTCATGATCAGATAGTCCCGCATTAATAACTGTAGAGCAGACATCAAGGGGTGAGAAATCTGAGACAATATAATCGATTATGGTAGATGTAGTTTTTGTAATCCTTGTAGGAGAATCAGCAGCAGCATAATTAATGTTAAAATCACCGCATAGAATTTTTCTGATTTTATGAGGCCGGTCATCTAACAAATTTAGCAGGTTCTGAAAAAATAGTTCCACGGTAGAATCAGGTGATCTATAAATGCAAATAATGTAAAGATTAAGATTTTTATTATAAACTAAGGAAAACTCAAAGAAGGATTCACTTAACAAAAAGTCATATTTTGTTACCAGAGAAAAATCATTATTTCTGGAGAGAATCAGGGTGCCTCCATGAGCCGAACTTGGACGATCATACCTGGCAATTGTGGTATATTTTTCTACAAAAAAAGGCTCGTTAACTTCAAGCCAGTGCTCTGTAACCGCAACTATCGGAGGAAATCCTAATTCCTCCAGAAACAAAAATAATTCATCAGTTTTATTTCTTATAGAACGAATATTAATCAGAACCATGCCAAAGTTGTCATCACTAAAATAATTTGAGGTTTCTAGTCCCTCAGAACACGTCGTGTTGTTTAAAAATTTCGCTTTGGAGAGCCAGTGGAATAATAACTTCGGTGACATTCCCTTGACTTTTGTAGGTGTATAATTCTTTCCGAAGTGAGATAGGACCTATAAGCGGCAAGATCAGCTTCCACTTCAGCTGGACCAATTCCATAGGCATGGTTAAATTCTAGAAGAACTTTTCGTAGTTCTTCAGTCTTAGTAGGTAGTCCTTCGAAAGCCAAAAAGAGTTTCACGCTGGTGTTGGTATATCCGTCGTAAAATACAGAAGCAGGCTGATCGTGAAGAAAAGAAGAGTTGGATACAAATTACATGGTTAAAGATATGAACTTTGCATCATTTCAATAATGTCACATACAGGGTGTCCAAAAACTCTCCCGACAAACGAAGACTGGAGATTCCTCAGATAATTTTAAGACAATTTAACCCAATTCACATAGTTCGAAAATGCTTCCTAAGGGAGTTAGAGCTCTTTGAAGATGGCGCTTGCAATTAGTTTTTTTTAATATGTCCAGAACGCTTCTATTTAGAAAAAGAAAAACTGGTACGAACATTTATCTTAAAGAGAAAAATCGATGCAAATCAATTGCGAATTTATAGTACCGGTAATAGGCCTCCGCTTTGGGTGGGGCAACAGATATTTTATCACATAACGTTTTGGTCTTTAACTTTTAAGCATTTTTGACACTGGATTAGTAAATTGTGAAGTATTGTAGTATTAAAAGGTACTTTTGCTTAAAGTTGGCATGATACACCGTTTGCTAGGAAAATCAAGTTAAAAATTTTTCGTTTTTTTAATTAAAAAAAAATAAAAAACTATTTAGAAAAACGAAAACTGCTACTATTGTTTGTTTTTTAACCAAGAGGAGTGATTCAAATTTATCGCGCTGTAATGCTTATTTGTAATTGGTCCAACCTCAGGCAAGTTTACTCCACTGTTATTAAGTATTTCTTGTAAATTGTTATATGTTAAAAGAAAAAGAAAAGAAAAGAAATATAAAAAGAATAATAAAAAAAATAAAAAATAAATAAATAAAAAAACAAAAAAAAAGAAAGAAAAAATATGAAAAATATATATAAAAAAATAGAAAAAAAATATATAATAATTTAAAAAATATAAAAAAATATGTAGATGAAAATGAATGACGAACTTGGACAGTCCATAGTAAAATAGCTTTCGAAATAAGTAGAGGGCTAAAGAAGAATGTTGCAGTTTTTATTTAGAAATAACTATTAGCTATTTACAATAGAAAATTATTTAAAAAATACAAAAATAATTATTTATTAGTAGAATTGTTTATTATATTAGTATTAGTTTTAGGATAAGATACGAAAAAATGACTAATAAAATCAAAAATAGTAAAATTGGCGAATGGATTTAGTGTCAGCAGTCAAATAAACCCAAACAAACAACAACTCCACTGTTATAAAATTTTGACACTAATGGCATTTATCAAGTTTTGACAATTTTGGCATTTCATAGGTTAATTCAGTTATATCGGCGATTTTTTGTGTTTTCTGTTATTTCTTTAATTTTTAGATTTTTAGTCTGATTTGATATAAAAAGCAGTTGTTTTAGAACTCTTCAGCGACGTATTAATATAAGATAATATTTATGGATTACCGTTAAGGGCCGGCATGATCAACCAAAAAAGAAGATGTATTTGGTTATTTTTCTAGCGACTTTATTGGGCGTAAATCTGTCTTTTTAGTTTACTCCTCCTGGTTAAAAAATAAACTATAGATAAGGCGAAAACGGCGGGTTCGTTGAAAAAAATATTCCCATGAGATTTTTTTGCATAATCACATTCGTGAGACACCCCAGAATAAGGTTCAAGAAGTCGCCCACGCGAAAAGTGGTCCAATTTTTTTAACAATTTTTTTAATCAAATTGCAAAAATCAATATTTTCGGCCGGAGAAATTTTTTTTAGATTTTTCGGACCATTCCGGACAGAAAATGTTTCTTATAATTTTTCTCTAAAGTTGATCGTGTTCGAGTTATAAGCAATTTAAAATTTGAAAAACGCGAAAATGGCCATTTTTAAGACTTAATAACTCGGTTAAAAATGATTATTATGAAAGTCAGAAAGTGACTAAATCAAATTTAAAGCCCCCCCTTCATGACCATGAAGAAATTTGTGTCAATGATTTATTACTAAGCTGTTATTTTTAATTATTAATATCGTATTGACGCGGCTGTAAATGTGAGTGCGAGTGAGATGCGTCATTGGACTGCCTGAACGGCATCTCTTTCGCACTCATCATGGACGGCCGCCTAATACGTGCATGTCGCTCATTATTTTTACTTAAAAATAACAGCTTAGTAATCAAATAATGACACAAATTTCTTCAGGATCTTGTAGGGGAGCTTTAAACTTGGATTTAGTTATTTTCTGACTTTCATAGTAATAACTTTTAACCGAGTTATTAAGAGGATCGGTACGTATTTTCGGCTGCAATGCTATTCAAATGGGGATTAATTTTTTTCGAATCCTGAGAAAACTAATAAGTATTTTTGAAAAATTTAAACGCAGAATGAAAGATTACGTTATTAGCGAGGGCCGAAAGTCCCTGAGAACTTCTATAATGTTTATTTTAATAAGTTACAGGGGTGAAAAACTAAGAGAAAATTTGGTGTGATTTTTAATTTTAAATATCTCATTCAAAATATACTTTTTATTTATTCTAAGGGACTTTCGGCCCTCGGTAATAATTTAGTCTTTCATTCTGCGTTTAAATTTTTCAAAAATATTTATTGGTTTTTTCAGGATTCGAAAAAAATGAACACAATGCCGTGGTAAAATTTTCCAAATCTATCTTTGTCTTACAACGCACTCAGCCGAATATAATATTGTCAGCATATATTGTCAGTCAGACACTGACAATCAGTGACAATTTTAAATATTTGACATTGCATCGGGAATATTTTGGTTATTGATTAAACATTATTGATATATAGTGTATTTGATAAATAATTGATTTAAGACGTGAACTTAATAAAAAGTTATTTATTGTGTATTATTTGTGGAAGATCCAAGCAGAGAATACATCAGGATAATATATTCTGTGATCCAAGTATTTTGTTATTAAAGATGTTCAAAATTGTAAGCGTTCCATAACAATATATTATTAAAAAATCACTTTAACACTTTTCCTCTCTTCTCGATTGAGTATTAGTTTTTGTTGTACAATAAATTTATTACAATCACTGAATACATAGTTAGTGAAAAAATTATCGCATTTATTAACTGAATTAATAATTTGCAATTATAAAAAGTAACAGTTATCCAAGAACATTCAAAAGCCATCTCTTTAAATTAATGATGACATTTTCAAGTAGAATGACATTCTAGTAATGTTTACATATCCATACCAGTGTGAATTTTACTACACGTAATTTGCCGTGTAAAGACAGAAAAAGTAGGGATACACGTAAAATATTTGCGAATTATGTACCCATAGCCTTAAGCCTTGAATCGCTATTTTCCGTTTTTTTCAATTTCAAAATGTTCTTTCCTCGAAAACGATTAACTTTATAGGAGAGTGCAATCAGAAAGAAAACATGCATTGTTTCGGAAAAATTCAAACAAGCTTATATTTTTCTAAAACTTTTTTTGTTAGTTTATATACATGCTAAAGTAAAAAGTTCTACTCGCGGATTTGGCCGCTAATTGTTTATTAATTGATTAAACAATAACAACTGTTTTGTATTAATAATTTTAAAAATATCGTTCAATTCATTATTTTACTATCAATTTTTTATTATCAATTTTACGAAAACAAGTTATTCTTCATAAAATACTCTGGATAGTCAAAAATCTAAAACTCAACCATCAGATATCAAATGTTATCAATTTTATACGAGTTATGTCAAAAATATGAATTTCGTTAAAGACTAAAGTACTTTTATATTCCAGAATATCAAAAAATGCTATTATGAAAAGTTGTTTGAAATTAAAAGATATGTTTAAATATACAATTTTACATTATTATAATCGAAAAAATTTTTTAAATTTTTTCTCAAATTACGGATACTCATCATCATTTTATTTCAATTATGATAACTATTTTATTATCACTTTTACGAAAAAAAGTTATTCTTCATAAAATGCTCTCCCCGATCTAAAATCTAAGATACAAATATCAGATATTAAACTTTTTTAATTTTATACGAGGTATGTCAAAAATATAAATTTTTGTTAAGAGTTAAGTGCCTTTATTATTCACAATATTTTAGTTAGAAGGATGTAATTGAACACTAAAACAAATTTTTTAATTCCAAACAACTTTTCTTAACAACAATTTTCGATATTGTGAAATTTAACGATATTTTACTCTTGAGTGAAATTCATATTTTTTGACATACCTCGTATAAAATTCATTAAATTTGATATTTGATGATTGCATCTTAGATTATTTACGATGCAGAGTATTTTATAAACATTACCTTTTTTCGTAAAACTGAAAATAAAAAAGTTATCAATAGGTTCCAAGTTACGCAGACATACTGTATAAGAGCTAAAAAAAAATTTTTGCTGAACATTTATTATTGTTGAAGTTTATTATTAAATGTATTTTAGGTAAGTTTTACAGAAAAAAGAAAAAAGTTTTGATCATTTTATACAGTGCTAGTCAAAAGTCCGTACCCCCCCTCGTATCTTTGAAACGGTTACATCTATAATAGTGAAATTTGGAGGGAGGAAATAAATGGACGTAAGCTTCTTAACTGGTCATGACAGGTGACGTAATAGTGACAGATGACGTAACAGAGCCACTGTGACGGATAATTTTAAATGGGACCTTATGGCAAGTAATACCTCATTTGAAAGGTATTCAAAATACCTATTCAGTCATACTAATTTTTTTGGGTTTTAGGTGATTTTGATTTTGGTGAATAAATTAAATAAATATAATATTTTAGTTTCGCATTTAATTAATAAAAATTCAAATGTCCGCCTATGGTTTTGTTGTCAAAAAAGTTGACGTTATTTAATTCTCTAGTAGTTTTTACGTCAACATCAATCTTTTTGATAAGTAATCATATGCGGATTTTGAATTTTTATTAATTAAATGCGAAACTACAATAGCATATTTATTTCAATTATTCATCAAAATTAGCTTAAACTCAAACAAAATTAGTATGACTGAATAGGTATTGTCAATACCTTTCAAACGAGGTATCACTTGCCAAAACATCCCATTTAAAATTATCTGTCACAGTGGAGCTGTAAAGCCATCTGTCATAATTACGTCACCTCTCATGACTAGTTAAGAAGCTTAAGTCCGTTTATTTCCTCCCTCCAAATTTTATTATTATAGGTATAACCGTTCAAAAGATACGAGGGGGGGTACGGACTTTTGACTAGCACTGTATAAACATTTTTTTAGCTGGTAATTTTCGGTTTTTGTATTACATTTTTGTTATCTTTCTCAATTTTCTCAAAAAGAAATAGTCTATTTCATTTCTGAAGTAAAATAATTTAGTGCATTTTAAATATTACATCCTAAGCTTTAAAAGAGCACTTATAAAACTGTAACAGATTTGTTCAAACTTAAGTAATAACGTCTTAAAATGGTGGTAATTCTATAAAACTACGAAGATTTCAAAAATTACATTGTTTAAGACGTCATACCATTTGAATTAAATTTTTGAGATTATTTTTGAATAAAACATCATTTAGTACGATATTTGAAAGGTAAGTTGGGCAAAATTGAGGGTTTTATAAGAAAAATTGCATTAGTTACACATTTTTAAATCACACAATAAAACACTGAAAAACGTTTGTTTTCTATACTTCCACAAAATTTATTACAACTATGTTATTACTACAGCTGTTTCGGCAAAGTGCCTTTCTCAAGTAATATATTTTACAATGTGTTTGCCTTTTTAAGTCTTTAACTGAAGAGGTTGAGGAGTGGGGAGCTGTTTGTCTCGAGTTGGTCATTCAGAATTATATCTGTATTTTTCAATTTATTAATTTCCATTGATTCTAAAAGTGATAGCTTAAGGCCTTTATTTTGAATATGTAGAATTTGAAACTCTTCATTGAAAGAATAATTATGATCTAGAAGGTGAAGTGCGTATGTAGAAGTGTCTGTTTTTCTATTGTTGAAAGCCCTTTTGTGTTCTGCTATCCGTTTGTCAAAAGTTCTGCCAGTTTGACCGATGTAAGTTTTCGGACAGTCACCACAAGTTAGTTTGTACACACCACTCTGTAGTTGCTTTCTCTTTCGGCTTTTATTGTTTTTAATATATTTGCTTAAGTTGTTGTTAGTTCTGAAAGCTGGTGTTATTCCTTTCTTTTTTATGTATCTGGCTATTTTTGTTGTTATCTTGCCAGTATATGTGAGAGAGCAGAAGGTACTGGGTTCTTTCTGTGGTGGTGGATACACTAATTTCAAGACTTTCTTATGGAGTTTTTGGTTTAAAATGTTGTTAACTGTTTGTTCGTTATAGCCATTGTTTACTGCTATTTGTCTAATGATATTTAGTTCCGTCTCGAAGTTATTTTTTGTCATAGGAATTTCTGTCAGTCTATGTATCATGCTATGGTAGGCTGCTAATTTGTGTTGTGTAGGACGGGATGATGAATTGTGTATAGTTGTGTCAGTATGGGTAGGTTTATGATATACGGAGAACTCATGTTTGTTGTGTAGTCTAGTAATCGTTACATCTAGAAAGTTTATGGAATTATTCTGTTCTGTTTCTAGTGAACTCAATATTACTATGAAGTGAATTAATGTATGATAGAAATTGATCAAGTTGTCTGTTAGTTCCTGTAAAGCAGACTAGTATGTCATCCACGTATCTCCACCAATATAAGAACTGTTTAAATACGGGGTGTTTAGAAATTGTTGTTTCAAGTTTGTTCATAAATATATCTGATAGTAATGGGCTTAGAGGATTACCCATAATAAGTCCTGCACTGTTGTTTGTGTAAATTTGATTATTGAATTCAAAATAGTCTTGATTTATGCAAATTTCAAGAAGGTGTAAAATTTACTATCAGATATATTTATGAACCAACTTGAAACAACAATTTCTAAACACCCCGTATTTAAACAGTTCTTATATTGGTGGAGATACGTGGATGACATACTAGTCTGCTTTACAGGAACTAACAGACAACTTGATCAATTTCTATCATACATTAATTCACTTCATAGTAATATTGAGTTCACTAGAAACAGAACAGAATAATTTCATAAACTTTCTAGATGTAACGATTACCAGACTAGACAACAAACATGAGTTCTCCGTATATCATAAACCTACCCATACTGACACAACTATACACAATTCATCATCCCATCCTACACAACACAAATTAGCAGCCTACCATAGCATGATACATAGACTGACAGAAATTCCTATGACAAAAAATAACTTCGAGACAGAACTAAATATCATTAGACAAATAGCAGTAAACAATGGCTATAACGAACAAACAGTTAACAACATTTTAAACCAAAAACTCCATAAGAAAGCCTTGAAATTAGTGTATCCACTACCACAGAAAGAACCCAGTACCTTCTGCTCTCTCACATATACTGGCAAAATAACAACAAAAATAGCCAGATACATAAAAAATAAAGGAATAACACCAGCTTTCAGAACTAACAACAACTTAAGCAAACATATTAAAAACAATAAAAGCCGAAAGAGAAAGCAACTACAGAGTGGTGTGTACAAACTAACTTGTGGTGACTGTCCGAAAACTTACATCGGTCAAACTGGCAGAACTTTTGACAAACGGATAGCAGAACACAAAAGGGCTTTCAACAATAGAAAAACAGACACTTCTACATACGCACTTCACCTTCTAGATCATAATCATTCTTTCAATGAAGAGTTTCAAATTCTGCATATCCAAAATAAAGGCCTTAAGCTATCTGTTTTAGAATCTATGGAAATTAATAAACTGAAAAATACAGATATAATTCTGAATGACCAACTCGAGACAAACAGCTCCCCACTCCTCATCCTCTTCAGTTAAAGACTTAAAAAGGCAAACGCATTGTAAAATATATCACTTGAGAAAGGCACTTTGCCGAAACAGGTGTAGTAATAACATAGTTGTAATAAATTTTGTGGAAGTATAGAAAACAAACGTTTTTCAGTGTTTTATTGTGAGATAAAATGAACTTCCATCAAGTAACGGTCGAATCCATCAATTATTTTTAAATCATTTTTAAACAAAATTCATGTAAGGGCTCATTTTCCGTCCCCATCGTACTTATGCCCACATATGTTATTTCTTTTTATTATAACCATAAGATAGCTTAATTATTCTTCTTTTAGGTTAAATTTGTAAAATTTCATTTGATCCATTAGTTAAAGACATTAAAATAACTCAACCGTGCACTTCGCCGTACGCTAGTTTACAGTGCGCCAATGTTTGTGAGAAGGGTGACTTTATCGTTATAAATAAAAAATTATAGAAGATACAGATTTAATTCTAGAAAATTCTTTATATAGGTTTTTTTGTTATATAGGTTTGTTATATAGGTTTTTTTGGAAAATTTTCTGAATTTTTCAATGGTCAAGTCAGTTTTGTTCTAAAATTTATATTTTCGGATTTATTTAAAAAAACATCAAAGTTCGTAGTTCATTTGTTTAATAAAAAATGAAGCACCCACTTCTCGAGTAGAACTTTTTGATATGTTGTTTTTAAAACATTTCTTAATGAAATTACAAAGAGTTCTATCTTGTTTGATTTTTTCCGAAGTGAAAATCTATATGCACTCCATTAAAAATTATAAGAGACCTTTTTTATCCAGAATGGTCCAAAAAACCTAAAAAAAATTTGTTTCGGCCAAAAATATTGATTTTTACAATTTGATTAAAAAAAATTTTTAAAAAAATTTGGACCACTTTTCGCGTGGGCGACTTCTTGAATCTTTTTCTGGAATGTCTCACGAATGTGATTATGCAAAAAAATCTCATGGGAATATTTTCTCCAACGAACCCGCCGTTTTCGCCTTGTCTATACGGTTATTTATCTTCCACAGGTAAATCGATTTCCTCAATTGCGAATTTCTAGTACCAGTTGTACGCGTCCGTTTTGGGTAGGTCAACGGTTATTCTATCGCATAACTTTTTTGTCTTTAATTTTTAAGCATTTCTGACACTAGATTATTAAATTATGAGGTATTCTGGTACTAAAAGTTACTCTTGCTTTAAGTCGGTAAAATACACCATTCTTTTTCAAAAAAAATTTCAATTTTTTGGATGAAATCGATTTATCTCTGGAAGATAAATACGAGTATCAATTTTCGTTCTTCTAAATAGAAACGTTCTGGAGATGTTATAAAAACTAATTACAAAGCGCCATCTTCAAAGAGCTGTAGCTCCCTTAGGAAGCATTTTTGGACTAGGTGAATTGGGTTAAAATGTCTTAAAATTATCTAAGGAATATCCGGTCTTCGTTTGTCAGGAGAGTTCCTCGACACCCTGTATATACCATTTAAAGTGACATATTTTGCCAAAAATTCTATCAAATCAAGCACTGCCATACCATATTAAATTTGGCGTTAATTTTTCAATGTCATTATCTTTAAGTAAATTGCTTTTGTTTGAATATTGTCACTTGTTAATCATAATTGTTGACAACAGATGTGACCTTTTGTATTTTCAGTTAATTAAGGTGATGGTAGCAGCTAAATATAAAGGTCAAATGTAGTTTAAAAGGCGAGCCGCATCTGGCAGAAATAAAATAGACATAAATCGAAAATTGTACATCGTATAACATTTTTATTAAATCTTCTTATTTGGTACCGAAACAAGAAATTAATACTTCCCAAGGACATTAATATTATCTAGGTTAATGATACAAAATGTTGTTTTTTTATCAGAAAACTTTTAATAACAAAACAAAACATAAAAATGCCACAATGTTTTTTATTTTCTACCAAATATTGTCAACCTGACGTATTTCACAGTGGAATAGATTCCGCAGAAGATAAACATTAAAATGACTATTTATGTATAGGCCATTGAACATTTAGGGTTGAATTTCTTAGAGGAGTCAATTTTATTATTTTAATGTGTAGGGGGGTTCAGTAGAAGCTTACGTTCAGGTTTTTGGGGTCGCCACCCTTGTCCCCCGGCCGCCATATTGTAAAAAGGGGTGCAAAGGGCTTTCGCGCTGTATCTCCCAAACTAGCAATCCTACAGTAAATTTAATTACAAATAAAATGTAGCTAATTAAATTTTCTACAATTTTATATCTATTACTTTTTATCGTCAAGTGACGAACAAAAAAGTTATAAACAAAAATATGAGAAAATTTTGTGAGTAGTTTCCTTTTGGAGGTTATAACTTTTTCTTCGTTCATTTCACAATAAAATACCATTATAGCGATTTTGTAGAGGATTTTCCAATGAGCAATTTTCACTATAAAGTTGTTTAATTTTATTTATTATCTAGGTTTTACAGCGCTCCAATCTTGACCAGATTCTCGAATTCTCATAGCAATACATTCATGGTTGGTTACAGCAGTGTACAGCAGGTTATAGCAGTGTAGATTCATGGTTGGTTCTGAATAGTCGCTAATTGTTTGAGCTCCCGATAAATTTAAAAATAAAGTGGTAACCGCAGAAAATTAATTATTTAAAATTTGAAAGACTAAGTAACACATCGTATATTATTAGTAAGTGAAAGATTTAAACAAAAACAATGGTGATTACCAGAGAAATCCGAGAAGAAATAGAACAAGCTGTAAATTCAGCTATTAGTAAGTGTATAAAAAGCGATACTCTTATCAGTGATATTTCTAGAGGGACGCCGGTGTTCAACATTCCTCCATGGAGAGTTTGGAGTAGTTCCAATGTCTCTTTCCAGCGTTTTGCACTTGCAGTAAGTTCAATGTGTCGCTAAGCCTTCGATAGCTAAGTGGAGAACTTTTAATGAACCGTAAGATGCTGTAATTCTGGCCTGTTGAATTGTTTATGTAAATAAAACACTTTCTATTTTGCTATGACTGTAATGAAGTTGAAAAAGGGCAAGAAATAGAATTTTACATGTGAACAATTGAGTTACAACTATCCGTGAAAGACGCCACCACACATAATTTTACACTTCATGTACCGGCTTTTTGCTAATTGCCGCGTGAAGAATACTCTTCGAAAAAGCGTAATGAAAAAGTGCGTTCTTAAGAAGTGTCGATAGTTGACTGACTGTTGCACCCTTGCATCCCGTTAACAAAACTTTCCGTTGGGTGCTTTGGGTAAAAGAAGGCGGAGATTAACATTCTTGGAAGATTTCTCCAGGCACTGCGTGATGGAATTATTTATGGTTGTTACAGAGGCGGCGCGGAAATTTGTTGTTGGTGAAATAGAATTTATTTTGGGTGGAGAATACAGTTCTCCAACATTCCCCCCGGCGTTAGAGCCTTGTGGTCTAACCTACTCTTCTGCATCTTGGCTAGGGAGAACCGAAATTTTAGAGATTGCCCTTGTGAATTGACCATCGATGGTCTTCAACTTGACCACTCTGACTTTGCCATCTTGCCCGGGCATTGTATCAACTACCCGTGCTAAAGGCCATTTTAGAGGAGGTACATTATCCTCTCTCAGAAGAACTAAGTCATTGACTTTTACGTTTTCCCTTGGTCGGGACCATTTTGGAGAATTTTGTAACCGGTTCAAGTAATCAACAGACCACTTTTTCCAGAAACTTTGTTGTATTTTTGCAATTTGCTGAAACATGGATAGTTTATTTTCCGGATTTTTTTGTAAGTTTTCCTCAGGATGCGCTGACAGGCTGGAGCCAATTATAAAATGCCCAGGACTGAGAAAGGTGTAATCTGAAGGGTCGCTGGACATGGAACAGATAGGCCTTGAATTCATCACAGCTTCAATTTGAACCATGACAGTGTAAAACTGTTCGAAAGTGAAAGAAGAACAGCCTATTAGCCTACGCATATGATATTTTGCGCTTTTTACTGAAGCTTCCCAGAGCCCAGCCCAATGAGGAGATCTAGGGGGGATAAACTTCCATGAGGTTTGATTTTCAGAAAGGTATTCCATAATGGTTTGAGAATTAGACTTATTTTGAAAAAATTTGTATAAGTCATAGAGTTGGTTTCTTGCACCAGAAAAACATGTGGCATTGTCACTGTAAATGACAGTTAGGTTACCACGTCGGGAAATGAACCTCTTAAGTGTTAATAGAAAGGAAGAAGTTGTTAGATCAGAAACAACCTCAATGAGCACAGCTTTGGTCACCATGCACACGAAAATGGCTATGTATGCCTTGATTTTTGGCGCTTTTCGGAGTGAAGAAGATTTTAACAGAAAGGGTCCACCATAATCTACACCCACTTTTTGAAAGGGTCTTGTTGTAATGGACAACCTATCTTCAGGTAAATTACCCATAAGCTGTTGTGCAGGAGCACACGAAAATCGGAAACATGTGGTACAGTTGCGAATGATTCGTTTTGCTTCCTTTAGACCATTGAGAGCCCAGAATTTCAAACGAAGATTTGAGAGAACTGTTTGCGCACCAGCATGTCCCAATCTGAGATGTTCATTTTTGATGATAAGATTGACGATAGGATTATTGGATGGGAGCAGTATCGGATGTTTTTGCAAATAGTCTATGTCGGGACAGTTCGTAAGTCTGGCTCCAACTCTGAGAAAATTAGAAGAATCTAAAAATGGTTTTAGTGACATGAAGTTTTTATTCGAAATAAATTTGTTATTTTTAAGCGCCGAAATTTCTTTTGAAAATGCATCACCCTGTATTTTCTTGATGATGAAATCCATTGCATAATTTAACTCCGCAACAGAAAGAGGTTCAGAAATTTTTTGTTTTTTACAATTAGAAATAAAACGAAATACGTACGCTACTGTACGTTTTAAGCGTGAAATATTTGAGAAACGTGAGAAAAATTTTATCCAGAAATTTTCCACGTTAGAATTTACCACGAGGCTTATTTTTCTTTCCTCGGGCAGGTTTTCGAGAACTCTGTCATTTACTAGATTGGAAACATTGAAATTTTTATCTCGCAAGCATTTGGGACCTTGCCACCAGAAGTCGCTATTGAGAATTTCAGAACCAGACATTCCTCGAGAAAGAAGGTCTGCGGCATTTTGCGCAGACTTTATGTGAAGCCATGTAAAGTTTTGAGTCAACTCTTGGACAAGAGCTACCCGGTGAGCCACGAAAACCGACCACCGACTTGGATGACTTTTACACCACGACAGAGCTACTTGGGAGTCTGACCAGAGGCTGACTGAATGAAATTTTATAGGTTGATTTTCAAAGATAGAAATTATTTTTGCAACAAGTTTTGAAAGCAGAACCATTGCGCACAGCTCAAGCCTAGGAAGTGTTACCGTCTTTAACGGAGTTATCCTTGATTTGGAAAAAACTAATGCACAAGAGACGGTCTCATCTGAATAGAAAGTTCTTAGGTATACGCATGCGCCATAAGCTGCCATGCTGCTGTCTGCAAATCCATGAAGCTCAACCTTCAGAATTATTTTTTCAGAAAAATAGAACCGAGGAATTTTTAATTGTTTTAATTGTGACAAGTCCTGTAGAAAGTTGTTCCAATCGTTTAGAATAGTTTTGTCCGAAATTTCTGTGTCCCAGTGAATTTTTTGCAGATAGAGTTTCTGCATAAGCATTTTGCCTTTAACAATAAACGGATTGATGAGTCCCAGAGGGTCGAAACATTGCGCTAACGCAGATAGGATTTTTCTTTTTGTTATTGGTGGGCAGAAATTATTTTCGGGGATGGAAATTGTTATTTGGTCTTCCGCAGGGTCCCATTTTAGGCCTAGAACCTTACTGGAAGTGGAATCGAAATTTAGGTCATATTCCTGAGTAGTATTTTTTGAATGTTCTGAGTTGATTTGTTGTAGGAATATGGATGAATTTGAATGGAATTTATGTAAAGTAAACCCATGGCGGTTTAGAACAGAATTTAATTGCTGAAGTATTTCGAGCAATTCTTGAATATTATTTGACCCACATAAACCATCATCTACGTAGAATTGGTTTTCGAGAAAATGCGAGGCCAATGGGAATTCAACTTTATTTTTATTTGAAATTTCTTGCAAGACTCTCGTCGCAAGAAACGGGGCGCTATTCGTCCCGTATGTGATAGTATTTAATTGAATACATTTTATAGAATCGTGGGTATCATCCCTCCACAGAATATTTTGTAGAAAGCGTTGATCTTTGTTGATCCACGTCTGTCGAAACATTTTTTGAATGTCACAGGAAAATATGAATTTGTATTGCCTGAAACGAACCAGAATGTCGAATAAATCGGGTTGAACCTGATACCCTTTTAATGAAATGTCGTTCAGACTTTTGCCTGTAGAGCTTTTACAACTAGCGTCCATGACGACACGCAAAGTTGTACTTTTATTTTGTTCGTTGATGACACATAAATGTGGAATAAAATATTTTTTGTCCGAATTTTCATTTACGAACGAAAGAGGTACATATTCAGCATGCCCTAAAGAAATATATGTGTCAATGAAATTTTTGTACTCGAAAAATAATTTTTTATCTTTTTGGAATTTATTTTCGAGTGACAGAAAACGCCGTTTGGCTATAGAAAATGAATCACCCAGTAATTGGTGTTCTTGTGCACTTTTTAATGGAATATCTACTTAAAAGCGTCCATTTTCAAGGATCTTTGTTGTAGTTTGAAATATTTGTTCGGCCAGCTCGTCAGCTTCCGACAGAATAGGTTTTTGAGAAAGTTCTTCCATGTTCCAGAATTTCGTGAGCAGCTCGTCCGTGCTACACGTAGAAAGTAGAGCAACATCTCCAGAAGCATTGTTTGCTACTGTAGGTGCCGTCAAGTGAGGAGCAATCACGCCGGCTATTAGGTACCCCAGATGAGAAGCCTGCAAGATAGGAAGCCTAAAGCCCAGAGAAACTATGTCAGGAAGAATTAAGTCGTAGTACAAATCAGCCCCAACCAAGATGTCTACCTGACTAGGTTTGTGATAGGAATCGTCGACGAGAAAAACGTCCCTTGGAATTGGTAATTTTTTTGTAAGAATGCGGAACTGTGGAAGATTGCAAGTAATATTTTCTAAGATGGCACATGAAATTTTGAAAGACTTTTTATTATAGTTAGAATGCATTTTTATGTTGACCATCTTTTTTGAAACCGAATTACTTTGGCCTATGCTAGAAATGTTTAGAGATATGTCATATGGCTTGTAGCCCAGCCTATCAGCGAGACACTGGGTACAAAAGCTGTTTTGACTTCCCGTATCGAGTAACAATCGGGCCGTTAAAGGTTTCCCGTTTTTGTCGAAAATGGTTACTTTGGCCGTAGCTAGAAGTATGTTTAAATTTTTTACGGACAAGGCAGAAAAGAAATTTGTAAACGGTTCTTGCCCTTGAAACGAAGGACCTTGAAAGTTTGAATTTTGACGAATGTTCGCGTTCGTAATTGTTTGAATTTGTAGAAGTGGACGGACTTTCATTTTTATGGGTCGTAGAAAAAGTATTATGTTTACCCGAATTATTATTTGGTGCCAGAATGTGCAAAATTGTATTATGGCGCCTTTTACAAACGGTACATACATGTTTTGATGAACAATCTTTAGAATTATGCCTACCTAGGCAGTTTACGCAGAGAACTTTTGAATTCACGAATTTTATTTTGTCATCATGCTGAATGTTTTTGAAAAAGTGACATTTGTAAATTTTATGACCTTGCTTTTTGCAAAAAATGCAATAAAAGTCAGAAACTAAATTATTTGACGTATTATTTTTATCTGAATCCTCTAATGTGTTATTACTGGATGCATGATGTGAAACTTTTACGTTTTTGGCTTGCCTAGGATTTGTATTTTCCAGGCTTTCCAGAACAATGCACCTTTTTTCAAGAAATTTAAGAAAAACATCTAATTTTGGTACATCTGAATGATTTCGCTCAGTTTCAAAAAGTCTCCTTGTTGAAAAATCTAATTTGCTTTCTAGCAGGAAAACTAAAATTATATCAATGAGCTCTGCACTTGAAAATTGCAAATTTTTTAGCAATTGCATATTTTTTGTTACGGTAGTTAGAAAATTTCTGAGGGCTTGCGGTGAGCTGTTTCTCAGTGTAGGAATGTCTATAATCTCTGTTAAGTAAGAATTTATGATTGTGACCTTATTCTGATAGCGGTTCTTTAGAATATCTAAAGCAATCGAAAAATTTTCATTTGTGACTTTCAAAGAATCCACCAACTTAAGAGAATCACCCTGTAGGTAACTTTTCAAATAAAGAAACCTTTGGATGTCAGAAAGGGACTGATTTTGTATTATCAGTGTGTCAAAGAGCTCAAAAAAACTTTCGAAGTCCCCTATTTGCCCGGAATATTTGCATATGCTTATTTCCGGGAACTTTACGGCCACTTGCTTAGCGGCAGCGACGCTCGCTGTATTGGTAATATCCAATGCTCTAATCGAACTTTGTATTTTTGACAGAACCGCAAAATAATTTTCTTCAAATATGGCACGATCACATTTTTGAGAATCGTCCAGGAATTCAATTTCATCCTGTACGTTATTGTAATCAGAGAACAGGTCTTGTAATCGACCTTCTCTTGTTTTGAATGAGAAAACATCTTTTTCCGAGTCATGGTTTGCTTCTAGCCACGTTTGAATTCTATTACCAGAATCTAGAATTGAATGCTTTTTGTTTAATAATTTACTTAATCCTTTTTTGCTCATTGTAATAACTTAAATTTGTTTATTTTTGAATGAAATTATTATTTATTTTTGAATTTTAATAAGCATGCAATATTAAACCAAAAATGCAACCCTGAATAGTTCTTTAAATAGTGTTTAACTTTATTATTGTATCATTTCGCAAGAGATCTTTGAAAATTAAGTTTTTGAATTTACATATATAGAAAAGTTTATTTTGTGCGTCACCCCTGGGCTCTTGGTACTTGAATGTGGGCTGCTTTTCCTGGAATCAGCTAGTCCTTGAACACCACTTCTTGAAGTAAACTATTATCACTGTTTTTGTTCACAGAATGTTTATTTGTCCGTAGAATAAATAACGCAATCACTTTGTCTCTTGGAATTATTGTCTATTCGACGAGAATATCCGAAAAACGCGACACTTATAATGTCTTTTAGAAAGAGTTGGCATTAGCCAGAAATGTTTTTTAACAAATAATAGAATTAGATAGAAACTTGAATTAAGTGTTTTTAGGCCAGGAAAGTTCGGTCGATGGATCAAATGTGGCTCTAAGGGCCAAATTCAGCTCTTAGAAACAAAATCCGGCTCGAAGGACCAAAATGGAGGGACGCCGGTGTTCAACATTCCTCCATGGAGAGTTTGGAGTAGTTCCAATGTCTCTTTCCAGCGTTTTGCACTTGCAGTAAGTTCAATGTGTCGCTAAGCCTTCGATAGCTAAGTGGAGAACTTTTAATGAACCGTAAGATGCTGTAATTCTGGCCTGTTGAATTGTTTATGTAAATAAAACACTTTCTATTTTGCTATGACTGTAATGAAGTTGAAAAAGGGCAAGAAATAGAATTTTACATGTGAACAATTGAGTTACAACTATCCGTGAAAGACGCCACTACACATAATTTTACACTTCATGTACCGGCTTTTTGCTAATTGCCGCGTGAAGAATACTCTTCGAAAAAGCGTAATGAAAAAGTGCGTTCTTAAGAAGTGTCGATAGTTGACTGACTGTTGCACCCTTGCATCCCGTTAACAAAACTTTCCGTTGGGTGCTTTGGGTAAAAGAAGGCGGAGATTAACATTCTTGGAAGATTTCTCCAGGCACTGCGTGATGGAATTATTTATGGTTGTTACAGAGGCGGCGCGGAAATTTGTTGTTGGTGAAATAGAATTTATTTTGGGTGGAGAATACAGTTCTCCAACAATTTCAAAGCAAGTTTCTCAGTCAGTTATAATAGTCCAGGGCCCATCTGTTTTGAGATGGACGTTGAAAGGTGACTCAAATTTGTTTGCAGAAATTGCTTGAAAATAACTCAAATAATAATATTTGAGTTATCCTCCCTCTCAAAAAGGTCCGGAACATTGTTTAAATAATTAGGATGTCAAAAAATGAAGGAAAAATTCGATTTTTTTCTTCGTTTTTTGATTATAACTTTAAAAGTATTCATTTCCGAGAAAAGATGTACTGACATAAAAGTTGCGTAATTAAATTTGCTACAATATGGAATTAGTTAAAAATTTAGAAAATAGTCACCCCTGTTGCAAAATAGCAATAATTGCGAAAAAAACCATACAAAAACAAGTATTGGCATTTTACGTTTTTCAACCATTTATGCTACACTTAGGAAATTCATATTTCGCCCACAAAAACTTTATGATGCAGTAAAATAATACTGTAAATTTCATTAAGATTGGTTTAATAGATTTTGCAAAGTAAATTTTGCAATCCAGCTTTCGCAAAAAAAATTCATTTTTTCAAAATGTTACAGGACTGAAAATAAAGTAGATAGCAAGTTGAAATTTATTTTGCGTATATAAGTGTACTGTACCGTTCATCTGCAATTTGTAAAATTAAAATTGATTAACTACCACGGCGTCAGGAATTTTTTAAATAAACATTAATTATTGGTGCTACGCGCAGGACAGTGGAGTTTGATTCACACAAGTTGATTTCCACCAAAATTTCTTCCAATCTTTATCTAATATATTATTTTCGTACTCTATATTTTGTTATATTTTAATATTTTAATTCCACAAAAATTAAACTAATTTTATTATTGTTTGTGAAATATTGTTTAAACAGTTGCATATGTATAAAAATAATAAACTTTTATTCTCTAAGTTAAAATATATGAACAAAGAAAGTTTTTGCTAAAAAAGTGTTATTTCAAAGGATAGAGTATGTGTTTTTATTTTGCAATAAACAAATTTATTTATTTATATCGAAATGTAATAAAAATTAAAATGTATCAATAATTATCAAAGGTCATTGGAATGCCCAATCAGAGCAAACTATCCGCTGTCCTGCGCACAGCACCAATAATTAATGTTTATTTAAAAAAATCCTGACGCCGTCGTGGTTAATTGATTTTAATTTTGCAAATTGCAAATGAAAGGTACAGTACATTTCTATACAGAAACAAAATTTCAACTTGCTATCTGCTTTATTTTCAGTCCTGTAACATTTTGAAAAAATGAATTTTTTGGCGAAAGCTGGATTGCAAAATTTATTTTGCAAAATCTATTGAACCGATCTTAATGAAATTTACAGTATTGTTTAACTGTATTAAATAGTTTTTCGGGGTGAAATATGAAGGTCCTAAGTGTAGCATAAATGGTTGAAACATGTAAAATGCGAATACTTGTTTTTGTATGGTTTTTTGGCAATTATTGCTATTTTGCAACAAGGGTGACAATTTTTTAAATATTTCACCAATTCTATATTGTAGAAAATTTAATTACGCAACTTTTATGTAAACACAATTTTTCTCGGAAATGAATACTTTTAAAGTTATAATCAAAAAACGAAGAAAAAAATCGAATTTTTCCTTCATTTTTTGACATTTTGATTATTTAAACAATGTTCCGGACCTTTTTGAGAGGGAGGATAACTCAAATATTATTATTTGAATTATTTTCAAGCAATTTCTGCAAAAAAATTTGAGTCACCTCTCAACGTCCAAATGTACTAATATTTTTACAGATGCGCCCCGGTCTATAAACACAATTGAACAGAAACTAAAAACGATTGAGGAATCAGTGGCGGAGTTGAAGCGAATATATGAATTGAAAATTGAAAACTTTGAAAACAAAATGCTGAAATTGGAAGATAAATTTACCAACGCCGATTTAGTAGAAAGCAAAATGGAAATGAAAATGGACCAGATAGACCAATCCATGCGAGCAACTAGCCTGAGAATATTTGGTATGAAAGAGAAACCTCAAGAAAATACGTCCCAAGAAATTATAAATATACTCAGCAAAAAAATGTCTATTACCCTGTCAGATAACGACATTGTGTCGTGCTATAGAATTGGTAAGATGCAACAGAATAAAGTTAGAGGCATTTTCTTAAAATTAAACTATTTTACTACTAAATGGAAAAAAAGTTATTGAAAGGCACTGGTATAGTTATACGTGAAGATTTAACCCCCTTAAGAGTCAAGATGCTGAACCACGCTATAGAAAAATTTGGTTTAACAAATGTTTGGTCTGATAATGGTAAACTTCATATTACTAAGGACGGTAAAGTGATGATTGCAAGAAATAAAGACGAATTTGAAAAATTAGTTAATTAGTTATCTCTGCATATTGTTCAGGTATTTATTTTGATTCAATTAGGTTGTGGTAATTTATTGTTTTTATTTCTTTTTATATTTTTATATATATTTTTTTGTTCTTATCTACTTATTTCTACACCAGAATGAAGTGTTCTATCTGTTCAGTATTAACTGCTTTTGTGTTGATTTTATTTTATATACTTTTCTCTCACGTACTACATAAGTGCAGTAACCAGATTAGCACTTGTAAGATAATTTTTCTTTTATTCTCTTTTTGTTATTTCGGGAGTTCAGACGTAGAAATCTGAATGATGATTGATTATTTGGATAATTTAGATAATGATGAGATAAACACAATGGTGTTTAACAATTTTGAGGATAGCATGCAGAACAGGACTGACGGCGATAGATTCTCTTTGGGCATCGTTCACTTTAATATAAGAAGTATACAAAAAAATTTTCAGGAACTTCTAGTGTACATTGAAATGTCCAAAAACATGTTCGATGGTATAATTTTGTCAGAAACTAGAGAAATAACTGATCTTAGTAACTATATAATACCAGGTTTTAATATTCATTATAATGAATCATTAGCTAATAAATGTGATGGTGTTGTTGTTTATATTAGGAATAATTTAGGTGCCTCGGTAAATATATTACCCATCAATGAAAGTAAATTTTTAAGGGTTACCTTTTCTAGTAAAAAATTATCTAATACAATTTGCAAAATAGGTATAACGGCTTTTTATAGGCTTCCATCAACAGATATTAAACAATTTTTAGGGGATTTGGGTGAATATTTTGGAACAATACAAAAACAAAATATTGAAATATTTGCAGGTGATATTAATATTGACTTAAAAAAAAGAGATGAAGTTTATACAAACAGTTATTTGAATATATTAAATTCTAATGGTTTTGTTTCCTATATAAACAAGCCAACGAGAGTAACAATAAATACAAAATCAATCATTGATCATATATTTATAAAAACACAAGCTAATCTAAAACAGCAAATTAGTATTGATCCGTTTGTTTTTCACACTGACATGACTGATCACTTCACTCCAGCCGTTTTGGTAAATAATGAAACTAAAAAAAAACCTACACCTGAATCTCCAGTCATAATTAAAAACCTTAATATTGGAAAACTACAACAGCTTCTAAAAAATGAACATTGGAATGCTATTTATATAAACAAAATAGATTCTCAAGTTGCATATGATACATTTATAAATAACTTAAATAATTACATACAAACCTCTACGAAGGTAAAAAGAAGGATAAAAAAAAATATCAAAAATAAAACCCTGGATAACGGTGGGGCTGGTATCGTCAATCAAACGACGAGATTTTCTTAAAAAGAAATTATTAAAACAATTTTCACCAGCACTTAATGCTGAATATAAAAATTATAGAAACAAACTTAATAGTCTACTAAAAAAAACCAAGAATGACTTTTATCAAAATAAAATTCATGAAGCTGGTGGAAACACAAAAAAAATGTGGAATATTATAAATGATATCTCTGGTCGGAATCAAAAATCTAAAAACATTGAACACATATCCATTGTTAATGACAATATAACTGTAAGTAATAACAAAGAAAAAGCAGAGATGTTTAATAATTTCTTTTCTAATATTGGTGCTGATATGGCAAATAGAATACCGGTGACAAGTATACCTGATAATTTTATTGCTAATGATAAGGTTGAATCTAGCTTATTCTTAAAACCAGTAACTAAAAATGAAGTAACAATACTAATATCAAAGTTAAAAAATAACTGTGCTCCTGGACCAGATAAATTGTATGCTAAAACAATAAAAAATATCCATGATCTAATCTCACAGCCTTTAACTCATATTATAAATTTGTGTTTTCAAAGTGGTAAAATACCACTACAATTGAAAGAATCTACAGTCACCCCCATTTTTAAATCCGAAAATTCGAGTAAACTGAACAACTATAGGCCCATTTCTTTAATAAATAATTTTGCTAAAATATTTGAAATGGCCCTAAAAGAAAGGTTGCTTGAATTTTTTCATATAAATAAGGTTATTATTTCAGATAAGCAATTTGGTTTTGTAAAAAAAAATCAAGTACAGAAAGGGCTGTAGTTGACCTACTGGAGAAAGTGATAGGAGCTGTGGATGAATCATTGAAATGCGTAGTGGTTTTCCTTGATTTAGCTAAGGCGTTTGACACGGTCTCTCATAAAATTCTCTTAGATAAACTAAGTAATTATGGGGTTAGGGGAATTGCACTAAATCTAATAGCAGATTATTTGTCGGAAAGAGCTCAACGAGTAAAAATTGGCCCAGAATTGAGTTCTGAAACTACAATAAAATTCGGAGTACCGCAAGGAACAGTATTAGGACCACTTTTATTTAATATTTATCTGAACAATATCACAAGAATTAATAGTTTCAACGGCCACATTGTTTGTTATGCCGATGACACAGCAATATTATTTGTGGGGAAAACATGGGAGGAGGTTAAAACCATCTCTGAAATGAACCTAAAACAGCTAAACTTAGAATACTTTTCTACTAATATATTAGTCGAGCGGCAGCAATCGTTATGCCGACCACGAAAATCAAATTTAAAGTGAATGACCAATTTTGATCCATTTTTATGTTTTCGAGGTCGCTGAATCCGAATATGAAGTTTATTTTTATCTAGATTTGGTGGAACATGTTCAAAAATCAAATTTTATACAAACATGTCGAAAATCAATTTTGATGATTTTTCAAATTTACCTCGCTGTATCTTTAGTAGCTGTAAATATTTCCTTTTGAAAATTTTACTGTGTCATCTTTGAAGTATGTAAATAACAATGAAATTTGTCCAAAATATTTAAACATATTAAAAAAGGAGTTCTTAGTTTTTAAACATTTTGTCATCATATTTCGTTAGTTTCATGTTTACTTAAAAAAGTTGAGTGACAAACTTTTTAGCTTATAATTTTAACCAACACAACAATAAAACATAATTCATGAAGAAGTTTTTTGGAAAATTTTAAGTCAAAATCTACAATAGAAAAAAATAGTATATTATTCAACGAGCATGTAATGATGGCTATTACTCACGATGATGAAGTTTGCGACACGAGCCGTAGGCGAGTGTCGTAATTCATCAGAGTGAGTAATAGCCATTACATGCGAGTAGAATACTATACTTTTTCTACGATCTTTTTTTTATTTTAATTAGTAAAAAAATTTAATTATTAACTAGTCGAGATTTAAATTATAATATGTAATTTACAAAAATACCTAAATGCTATTTACCCCTAGTACGTGGCTGAATAATTGATTGCCTACTATTACGAAATTTTTATTTATTGTAAAAATACAACTAGAAATAGTCAATATAAGTTCTATTCGTTTCCGAAAAATTATAAGCTTAAATTTGTACCTACTGTCAGTGAATCTAATAAATAGGAAATTGCTGTTGTCGGTGGACGTATTTCATATATAGTTATAATGTATATTTACATTTAACTATATATTAGAATATAATAATATAACTATACATAATATGTTATAACATATTTAACACAATATACCTTGAAGAACAAACACAATATTAGTTATAAACTCCAATTAACATAAACAAAATGCGCTAATGTCACTGTCACTAAATTAAATAATAAACGTCAAAATTTTTAGTAAACAAGATATAAACGTAAAAAATATACTGACATTGCTACAGTTAAAATTCCTTGAAAAATTTTTCGGAGTTAATTATTGGTATAAATTACAATAATTATTGTATTAAATAAACAAGTTTAAGTAATTTTATTTGCAGTTTATATACGATTAATTTTAAAATGGCATGCGCCACTTGAATCTAACTTCAGCCCGTGAGTAATGACCCGTGAGTAACTTCAGCCCGTGAGTAATGATTTATTACTCACGGGTACAGTAACGGGTGCTATTATCTATGAAAAAATAGCGAATAATGAGCATGTTATTAAACGGTCGTAGAAAAATTAAATTAAATATCTTTATAGTGGAAATACTTCGCTAAAAAAACCCTCTACAGAATTGCTATAATGTTATTTTATTTTAAAATGAACTGAACATAAGTTATAACCTCCAAAAAAAAACTTGTTAAAATTTTTTTACATATTTTTGTTTATATCTTTTTTGTTGGTCACTTGACGATAAAAAGTAATAAAGACGAAATTGTATAAAATTTAATTTGCTACATTTTATGTTTAATTATTTTCCTTAAGGTTGGTAGTTTACGAGATATAGCGCGAAACCCCTTTGCACCCCATTTCCAAGATGGCGGCCGGGGGACAAGGGTGGCGACCCCAAAAACTTGAACTTAAGCTTCTACTGATCCCCCCCTACACATTAAAGAAATAGAATTGACTCCTCTAACAAATGCAAGGTATGGCTTAAAAAATGTAACATTTTAATGGACTAGTAGGTATGTGAGCAGTTTGGAATCATCCCTAAACAGAATATATTATTATATTGCTGTTTAATCGTAACATTTGTTCGTAGAGAGTTAAATAAATTTGAATTTTTAAAACCTCTTCCTACCTTACCTGTCTATTTATAATTGTTTTGTCCATGCACATATGTACATACACATACAGGTTATTCTTCTTCTTCTTCTTAAAGTGCCCTCTCCTCAATGGAGGTTGACTACTACAATTGCAAACTCTGTCTTCAGCTGTTCTTATTAGCTGTTCAAAATTTAGCCCTGTCCATTGTCGGATGTTTCTGAGCCACGATAGTCTTTTCCTTATTTGTCCTCTCTTTCCTACAGCGAATGGCACAAACTTTCAATACAGTGGCGAAGAACTACAACATGAAAATATCAGCAGCCAAGACAAAATCCCTGGTAGTGTCAAGGGAACCCATAAGATGCAAATTAGTAATTAACAACGAACTATTTGAACAAGTCTCGAGATTCCAATATCTGGGAATCGAAATATGTAGTTATGGAGATGTTAAAGAGAGCGTCCGAAAGCAAGCAAATAAAGCCAATTACGTGTCAGGATGTCTGAGGGATGTCATCGGGAGAAACAAAGATATGAGGCTGGAAGGGAAAGTACGCATATACAAATCATGTGTGAGACCAATCATGACGTACGCGATAGAAACAAGATGTGACACAGCAGAAACCAAGAGGATACTGAGAACATCAGAGGTGAGAACGCTGAGGTCAATAACTGGGAAAGCACTGAGAGACAGAATACAGAACGACAGAATAAGAGATCTCTGTAACATACAAGATATATTACGGTGGGGAAGACAGAGACGACGAGAGTGGAATCAGCATGTGACGAGAATGGACAGCGAGAGAATAGCCCGTATAGCCAGGGATTCGGAGCCAACAGACAAAAGACCAATAGGAAGGCCCTTTAAAAGGTGGCGAGATAGCTGGCAGTCAACATCACAGCTACGAATACAAGCTCAAAATCGGTAAGGAACAGGCCAAGAGGCCTATTATAAGAAGAAGAAGAAGAAGAAGAAGAAGAAGTCCTCTCCTTGACTCGATCTTTCCTTTCACTATAAATTGAGCATATTGGTACTTATTATTTCTCAGTATCTGACCTAGGTACGATATTTTTCTAACTTTCACTGTATTAAAAAGTTCTCTTTTCTTTCCTATTTTATGCAGCACTTCTTCATATTGTTCTGAAGCTATTTCTTTGTGGCATTTATGTAATTTACTTTGGGAAATAAGCCACAATTTAACTTGAAAATGATTTTATTGACGTTTCCGTGTAAGTCGAAACGTCAATAAAATCATTTTTCAAGGTAAATTGTGGCTTATTTCCCAGCACTTCTTCGTTTATGCTTATATCTAGATATGCGATGTCCATGAAATTTCGAGGATTCTCCGGTAGATCCAGATTTCAAAGGCCTCCAATTTATTTACGGTTGATGTTTTAAGGGTGTCTCAACTGCATAAAGCAGAGTCGACCAGACGTAGCATTTTGATAAACGTAGTCGAATTTCGAGTTTTATTTGAGAATGACAAAACAGTTTTTTTTTATTTTTTCGAAAGATTTTCTGGCCTGTTCTATTCTCGATCTTATTTCTATATCAGGATTTAGACTGATATCGATTCAACTTCCTACGTACTTGAACTTATTGACCTCTTCTAAAATGTGCTAGTCTATTGTTGAATAGATGATAGAGATCTGAGATTGTTACAACATCTATAGTGAAATCAAGAAGCTTCTAGGGTTGTGTGTTATGCCCAACTTTGTTTAACGTTTACTCAGAAATAATATTTAACGAAGCCTTGAAAGGACAATGTGGAGTTTGAGTCGGGAGGAGAAACTATTAACAACACCAGATATGCAGATGACACAGCGATCATGGCTGAAAGCAAAGAACATCTTCAATTCCTTATAGATCGAGTCACTAGAGAATGCTCCAATAACAAAAGATAACCATTTTAAAAACCTAGGTTGTTGGATATAGTCTAAGACAGCGATACTCAACCTTTTTTTCCCCTGGGCCACATAGTAGCTATTGCCACAACTTGGGGCCGCAATCTAGGTGAAGTAATATACAGTATGATACAAATGAAAGGAATAAATTCGTTATTTCGTAAATTGGCGACTATAAGGAAAAATCCTGAAACAGGTCGATTTTTTATTTTTAAATTATGATTTTTTGACATCTATGTTATACTAGTGACGTCATCCATCTGAGTGTGATGACGCAATCGATATTTTTTTTAAATAAAAATAAAGTTCGTGTGCTAGCTGATCTGAAAGGTTATTCAATGCTCTATTCAGCAATTTAAACATTTTTTGCATATTTCATTTTTGAATATGAAGATTCGCACAGGCATGATCAAGCAAACAACGTGAAGAGCAAATAAGCGCAACATTTGAGCTTTATAGTTTGCTATTTGGTGTTAATTTCCAGAATTCTCAATATTGATTTGCGTCTCTTTTTTCTTTAAAAATTGCCTCCAGATTTTATCATCTTTAAAATCAATTAGTTCATCTGGCAAATTTGCGCTATTAAATCCCAATGCCGCAAATTGTGTAGTAGCGGCTACTTCTAAATGCCAGGGATTTTCCACTAATAGAAGATATTTCCTAATTTTTCGCAAATCATTAAATCTTTCCTGAAATTCATCGCTCAAGAAAACTAAGTAATTAGAAATAGTAGCAAAGTTTTCTGGAGATACATCAATTCCATCTTGTTGAACTTTTACCAATGTCGAAAAGTTATACAGATTTTTTATATTAATTTCCTCGATGTACCTACATCTTTAGCTTGTTCTCGAAAGCAAATACTTTATTCTTTAACTGCGAAATAATTTTGTTTACCTTTTAATTTGTAAACGACGATTAAGTTCGCCAAGTTTTCCTGGTATGTCGCAAATAAATGCTAAAAGCCACCACCAACTATCTTACTCAAGTTCAAAATAATTTGATCGTTTACAGAGCCCTTAAGTTAGCCTTCGGGCCACATAAAAAACGCAAGAGGGCCGCATGCGGCCCGCGGGCCGCAGGTTGAGTATCACTGGTCTAAGAGCTAGAGCCGGAAAATCATCGGCATAAGTAACATGGAGTTTGGCATGTGAAATGTGTCTATTGTATATTGATAATTATGACCCCTTTCAGGCTGATACCTCAGTGGATACAGGAAGTAGCAATAAGGGAGGAAGGGGGAAGTTATTGCAGTTATTAAAGGTTTTCACCTTCTATTTTGTTAAACCTCCATCGATTTGCATGAAAATTGGTGACTAGTTAGAGCATACCTCAAGAAACAAAACTGATTTGGTGCCAACTTGCACTTTTGCCCTGGGGGAGGATACCACCCTTTCTCGGGGTGAAAACTATTTTATTAAAAATAACCCCACAAATCGATAGAGGGACAAATTTTAAGTAAAATTTGTTATATCATGTTATTAAAATAAACCAATTGTTTTTGAGTTATTAAGGATCCAAGATTTGAATTTTCCGTGAAAAAAATAGCATGAAAAGTAAAGCGGTTTTTCAAAAATAACTCAGAAACTATAATTTTTATCAAAAAAGTTATATTTATCAAAATTGAAGATAATAAAAAATAAAATAGATTTCTTATTCAAAAAACCTTTGAGAATTATTTAAAAGTGAGTTATATGTGATTGAATGTATATTTTTTTCGGCTAGTACTCAAATCTAAGTATTCAAGCTTAAATAACGGAAAAACGATATATTTTATAAAATATATTTACTAAACACTTGTCAAAGTACTCAGGAATATGTATCAAATGAGCTCCCGGAGAAGTTGATACCATTAAACATTATGATACCATTAAATATTTTTCAAATTTTAGGCTCCAAAAATTTGGAGCTTAATGACTATATTATTTATATAAGTTTTTTTAAATTGTTTTAAGACATTTATGTAAAATTTAACAAAAATGTATTTAACTCGAATATGTCAAATGTACCCATTATTGGACACCCCCAGTTTCTGGACATATTCAGTTTATATTGATAGAAAAAAAATCAATAATATTCAAAGTAGTATAAAAATAATATTTTACTAACATACAATTAATTAATATATTATTTTTATCATCCGCAATTTCACGCAGGTGCTCTTAAATAGACGCTATTGTATAGGTATGTACTTGCTACTGTCATTTCGAAGTCGGCGTTTGTATTGAATATATATTATTATATACTCCAAAAAATATAACTGTTTTCAACATGGTAACAGAATACACTTGCGTGCTTAAAATAAATTGTACAATTTGGACTTTCTAACTAGAAGAGAAGCATCGATTATTAGAAGACTCCGAATTAACCACACCAAACTTACCCATGGTTTCTTGATGTCCTCAGAAACTCGTCCAACTTGCCTCGATTGCAATGTTTTCCTGACTGTGAAACACGTCCTCACCGAATGTAACTCTTTCACCAACCTGTATACATTACTTGATATGAAACCTACTGTTAAAGAAATGCTCAACAGCCCTACAGAGATCATGAAAACTATATCGTTTTTAAAAACTACTCAGCTATACAAGAAGATTTAATACCATAGTCATTAGTTAAAGTTATATAATTATTATATGTTTCCGTTATTTAATTATGTATTTAATGTTAGTGTTCTTGTACCAATGGCCATAGTTGTCGAGGTACTTTATGTAAATAAAAAAAAAATTGTACAATTGATACAGATACTGCTGTGAAAGTAATTAGTGAAAAAACATTGAAAACTGCAAAAGAAAAATTAAATATTATCTATTAAAAATTAAAATTAAAATTTAGTTGTTAAATTATAATCCTAACTTCATTCTCGAAATTCCTTTGAAAATTATTTTGTTAACTAATTTCAAAATAAATATATTATATAAATAGCGCATATTTTAATTTTCACTTTTTCCTAAAAAATTCGAAAGGGTTCTCTTATTTTTATCACCACTTGTTTAGCTTTGATGTTATCAACTTCATCTGGAGCTCACTTGATAGGTATTCTTGAGTACTTTGACGAGTGTTTAGTAAGTATGTATATTTTAGAAAATGCATCGTTTTCCCGTTATTTAAGCTTGAATACTCGTACTTAGATTTGAGTACTAGCCGAAAAAAATATATATTCAATCAACTATAACTCACTTTTAATTAATTCTAAAAGGTCTTAACGTAAACAATCTATTCGATTTTTTATTGTCTTCAATTTTGGTAATCATAACTATTTTGTTATATTAAAACTTACAGTTTTTTAATTATTTATGAAAAACCGCTTTACACCATGCATTTGTTTCACGAAAAATTCAAATCTATCTTTAATAACTCAAAAAGTATTGATTTGTTTTAATAACTTGATATAACAAATTGTATGTCCCTCTATCGATTTGTGGGGTTATTTTTAATAAAATAGTTTTCACGCCGACAAGACGTGGTATCCACCCCCAGGATAAAAGTGCAAGTTGGCACCAAATCAGTTTTGTTTCTTGAGGTATGCTCTAAGTAGTCACCAATTTTAATACAAATCGATGGAGGTTTAACAAAATAGGAGGTGAAAACCTTTAATGACTGAACTCACTTTCCCCTTTCATCCCTTATTGCTACTTCCTGTATTCACTGACGTGTCAGCCTGAAAGGGGTCATAATTGTCAATATACAATGGACACATTTCACACGAAAAACTCCATATTATTTATGACGATGGTTTTTCGGCTCTAGCTCTTCGTCTAATAAACGAGACACTAAATCCTGATGAAGACATTAAAACTCATATAGAAATTGCAAGAGGAGAGCATTTATGAAACTTAGATCTGTACTGAGCAATTATCAGCTGAACTTGCAACTAAGAATCAAGTTCCTAAAATGTTATGTGTATGCTGTATTACTACCTATACGGATGTGGAACCTGGATCATGAAGGCTAATATGATGAACAAGTTAGAAGCCTTCGAGATGTAGCTATATCGTAGAATGCTCCGAATATCATGAGTTCAATACATTTCAAACAGAGAACTCTTAAATAGAATAGGTCAAGGCGAATGTGACTTGATGAAGACAATAAAAATGATAAAACTTGAATATCTGGGGCATATAATAAGAGGTAGCAGATACTGGATACCGAAGTTAATCTATTCAACGGAAATATCAACAGAAAAGACGAATTGGTAGGAAGAAAAATGTATGGCTTCGAAATCTTCGTTAATGACTGACTTATCAGCAGATGAATTGTTACATGCCGTGAGTTATAGTACAACGACCGCTACCATCCAGTAAATTCTACCATGTGGAGCCAACACGAGGCTACCGCTTGAACATTCTGGACTTAATTGCTCTGATAACAGAGCCCATTGGTTCTCGTAGGCCTGCTAAAAATGTTGTGAGAGCTTGTTGACGGAAAAATTCTTGTTTGCTCCTTTTAATATCGGCATTTACGGTATGTAATTCTAGGTAATAATTATTAATACAGCTGAAAAGTCCCATTATTTTTTCGTAAAAATGCATAATAGATTCATTTGCTCCTTGTCTCAAATTTACTAGATCCTTGTAAGAGAATTGTCGTCTCTCTGATCTCCGAAATTTTGAATTAAAGCATTTTTTATTTCATCCCAATTTTCGCATCCGTATACAGATATAACTTCTTTTGCTCTACCTGTTAATTTACTTATAATACCGTGAAGCAAAAATTTATTTTGGATATTAGCTGCATTATGTGTATCATAATAATCATATAGAAGTATTGTAGAAACTTTAATAAATTCATGTAATTCATTTGGATTTCCGTCGAAATTTGGAAGAATGAATAAATTTTTTACGTCAAATTGTGGAACTGTCATATTTTAAAATTTTTAAATATACATATAGTCAATAGTCAAATTAATATAGTCAATTTTCAATAGTCAATATATGAATATATCAATCTTAATCTATTTATTTTCTATCTATTAATCTCTATGTTTGTTAATATATAGTATTTAATAAGCTATTAAATTTTTTTAATAGGTAAGTTTCTAAATCTGTCTCTAAAGTCAATCTAAGGACTTAGAGAAGATATTTTTAAATTATTTCAATCTTTTTGTTAATCTATTCAAATCTTTGTTTAATTTATCTTCTAATCTAGCTCTCATTCAATCTAAGGACTCAGAGGAGTCTTTTTAATAATATCTCTTTCAAAAAATTTTTCTTCTTAATTCTAAGTAATAATAAAAATCGCTTACAGGATAAAGACGATACCGATGTGCATTCCTTTGTTCCTGAAGACTTCTAACTTCTTTTCTAACTACTAAATTCCTCGGGTGAACTCTTCAGACGGTTTCCCTGTGGCTGGTTCTTGGAACAGTGGACAAACACTTAAAAGTGACGAGGATCTATAAAGACTCTTCCACATCCTACTGACTGCGCAAATTATAAATGTTCGTGGGAAAAACACTTTTTTAAAAACTGAACTCACAATTTAAACTTTTATTTTCGACTTACAAAGATTTTAGTAACAACACAATAAATTAAACTCAGACTTTACTTTAATATTTAATCAGACTTTATTTAGAGATTTTAATCAGACTTTATTTAGAGATTTTAACCCGCGAGTAGTCGCGCGGTGAGATAGAATCTCAATTTTTATCCTTTTTCGCGATAACTTGATGAAAAATTTTGCAATTTTGAAAAAATTTCGTAAGTGCCTCGAGGAAGGATGTAGTAATGCGTAGAAATTTTTTTTTCTTCTTCTTCTTCTTTTTGTGGAATTCATGGCTTTGGGGAGAGCCAATTAGCTTTAACCCGCGAGTAGTCGCGCCGTTAGATAGAATCTCACATTTCATCCTTTTTCGTAATACAGTAAAACCTGTCAGTAACGGCCACTAAAAATGAAAGAACTATTGGCCGATATAGAAAGGTGGCCGCTATTGCCAGTTTTTGTAGTCTACATATAATTGGTTTGGGAAATTTTTAAACTGGCCGTTAGGACAGGTGGCCGATGTTGGCAGGTGGCCGTTAACACAAGTTTTACTGTACAGTAAAATTTGTCAGTAACGGCCACTAAAAATGAAAGAACTATTGGCCGATATAGAAAGGTGGACGGTATTGCCAGTTTTTGTAGTCTACATATACAGTCAAACCTGTCAATAACGGTCACTAAAAATGACATAACTATTGGCCGATATAAAAAGGTGGCCTCTAATACCAGGTTTTGTAGTCCACAAATTTTGGTTTGGGTAACTTTGAAACTGGCCGGCTATTTCAGGTGGCCGGTTTTGACAGGTGGCCGTTAACACAGGTTTTACTGTAATTGGTTTGGGAAATTTTTAAACTGGCCGTTAGGACAGGTGGCCGATGTTGGCAGGTGGCCGTTAACACAGGTTTTTTTAATAAAATTGTTAGAAATATATATTTTTAATATAAAAAGTAGATAAAAATAGTACAAAATAAAAGTTTGTTTTAAATTCGTATTTTGAGATAGAATCTCACACGCGACTATCGACGTTACAGAAGTGAGCGCGACTACTCCCGGGTTAATCAGACTGAAAAATATTGATTTTTACATGGTGTTTCATAATTTTATAATTGCTGATCTTGCTGTCCAGTACGTCGCAATTAAGTCCAGAATGTTCAAGCGGTAGCCTCGTGTTGACTCCACGTGGTAGAATTTATTGGATGGTAGCGGTCGTTGTACTATAACTCGCGCAAGATCGAGAACCAAATCTGCAAATTATCATGGAAGATACCCACGCCTAAAATGTGTGCAAGACTAAACAAGAACATTGTGCAAGATTAAGGTACATTTTGGTTTTTTCGAATTGACTCACTTTGATTTTCTTTATGCTTATTTTCATACCATATTGCTCTCAGACCGAATTGGTCCTAATCGATCTAAACTGATATAAAGAAAAAATAAAGGGATGCCTATGTCCGAAAAAGTTTATTGATAATCAGAATGATAGACGTAGAAATTTCAATCTCAGTAAGTACAGTCAATTGCACATTAATGCAAGTTGCTAATATAAAATCGAAGGCCCTGGCAATAATAATCGGAATGATATAAAAGAATGGGAAATTGGGTCAAATATTAATAAAAACGTCATAACAGAGACTGGCATATTGTCGAAGTTTAATACTGTAAACTAATTAAAGTGCTTTGATTTAGATTCCTAGTGGGCATGAGTGAGTGACACTGAGACACATCACTGCCAATTAGAAAAACGTATGATTAACTAATCGAGCGAGAATGATTTGCCAGTGACAATTAATTGCGCGTGTATAATGTAACGCATTTAAATGAGGCATATTATTAAGTAATTGTGGCAATCATTATTGATATTACATATAAACATTTTACATTAGCTTAAGTTGAAAATCGGCAGTATCGTAAATCGTATAACTGCTATGGCGCCTAATGTATTGTATATAGTATAGTTTAAAAGGGATCCTATTGTGCTATCCCGTGGGCACTTTGTTGCTAAAATGTAAAACCCATATTTTTTGGTTTCTAATATATTTGTAATGCAAAATCACTTGGTCGTCCAAAAATCGTTGCGGGAGGGGACCGGTGGGGAGCCTTACAAAAAAAAACTGCAATTTTTTTTTCGTCGTTTTTCGGATGTGCGATATCTGAAAATTCATTCCTCAAATTTTCATACCCATCCGGACATTAGAAATATTTGTTTTTAATTTATAAAAATACGTCAAACCATTGTTGTATATGGAGCGCCTTCATATAAAATCACTTGCCCTGAAAACCCATATTTTTAAAATCGTTTACATCGCTCTATCTCGAAAAATATTGGGTCTAGCAAAAAATGGCTTTCTATAAACGTTATAGACCAAACATCAGAGAACATGTGAGTGTTTTTGAAATTTTGATTGGATAATTAGTTTAAGAAAAAATTAAATAAATCTAACGGCATGTCACGACGGACAGTGGTGAACGCAGAGATGCGAGGAAGGGCGAGATTCTATGCGAGAGTCAATCCCTAATCGACTCTACTGACCGGGATGTTGTTAGGGTCGTTTTTTCATTGTGATGCCTATTTTAGGGATGATGAATACTGCTAGCCTACTAAATAGAGATTTTTTTTGGCTCGTTTTGTTGTCAGATTATTAACACTTTTGGAATATTGTACGTGTTAAGTGATAGTAGTATGTAGTTATATTATCATAATATTAATAATAGGTATTGTTGTATATATTTAAGGTACTGTTGTATACTTATTATTATTATTATGTTTATCCAGATTTAGCCATACGGCTCACACTCCCTCAAAGGGGAAAATTCACTTATCCCAGATACTTACGATATCAAAAGGATTGAGCTCTGGTGGGACTCGCTCCGTGTTATCGAGCCCTAGATGACTTAGTACGTCGAGGTATCCCCAAAAATGTTCTTACAGATTCAATTGTTTTATCATTATAAAGCTTATTAAGGACGTCGTAAAATGGTTAAAGTTCAAAAGCTTGGTATGTACATATTCTAAAATGGCATCGGTTTTCCCTGGAATTAATTTCGGAATCAAGAACAAAGGATAGTAATACAAACAATTACATCTACGTACCTATTTCTTAATTACTAGATATACAGAAGGACTAGCACAGCCTAAAAGCCACTTCTTATACAGAGTTATTAATAATCTTGACACAGCTTCGTATGTCAACTTATGGGCTCGTATAGCTTTATTGTACTTTTTACCAGATAAAATACCATCAATTGTGGACTGAGCATATAGACCACTGTCCAACCATACGTCAGCAAATCCAGAATCTGTCATAAACTGACCAATTATTTTGAGGAAGTTCATAACAATGTAGAATCCACCTAGACGAATAACTACATTCGTTGTGTCTTCTGTCTGGGACCATTGGAGCTCTTTAGCTTTATAATAGATCGCTTGGTCAAATGTCAGTACTGTGTATCTGTTATTTAGCTTCTTAGCAATTTCACTGCACTTTCTGATAACAGTCCAAAGGGTATCATATTCTGACGAGACATGGGGTAGAACAAGTAGCCATAGGTCGTTACATGTGATTTATCCTCCAAAGTCAGTTTATGAAATCCTGACCACTGTGGGATAACGGTTTCATTCCTAACAGAGTCCCTCATTCTTGAAATGCACCATGCCATGTTACGACATCGTATGTTATTATTAAGATTGTGGCTCTTTTCTATGATGCTCAGTTTATTTTCTTCTGATTGTACTTTTCTTTTTGATTTCTCAAAATAACTTTTATGAAGGGAATAAAAATCATTAGGTATTGTCAGCTTCTGATTATATGGCAAAAATTTGGTCCTCTCTGGAAGGCAGCAATTTGGGTTCCGTGAAAAGTAGGTGATTTGTCCAAGGTCTCTTCCAAAATGTCAATGTTGTCAGCGGCAAATTGGACAAATCTGTCGGGTACCAATTGTCTCGGTATGGTCACATGATCATTCTCCAAGTAAAGTTGAATTTCTTCTTGGGCGATGCTGTTACGCACTCTAAGAGTATTGATGTATGAAATTGAATGACTGCAGGCGTGCATTGCTTCAATGAGTTTTTTGATCTTGTTTCGTGATAAACTAAAAGTCCTAGCCCAATATGCTTTGGAGTTTTTATTTTTCCCTTTGAGCAGACAAAAATAATGTCTTGGCAAATGCTTAGGGTTTCAGTCTCCTTTTCATTATCGCTTTCATTTCGGACTATAAGGTTAACAAGAGAATACAAGCTTTCAGGAATAGACTTTTTGTAGTCTCTAACATTCATTTTTTTTTTTAAGTCGGGCTCAGTTGACATCTTATTTATCTCACTTCGGATAGTTTGGTAGATTTTGACTAGAACGTGTTGCTCCGATGCACCGAAACTGAAACTGAGAGTGTCAGATTCGTCGTGGTTGTGCACGATTGTCTCAAATGCCTGTTCTTTCGAGAATTTCCTTAAAAATATTGTGGGCTCGTTTTGTCTAGGAGACCTTACTGATTCAACAGCATCCCCAAAATGGTTTTTCATTTTTTTAATATTTGTTTCTCGCTCATGTCGTCAATGCCACTAATTTCACGATACCTTTTGCCAATCGATTTTGTATTGTATCTTTTACCTTTCTCAAAACCCTTTCTCCATTTCCTCCAAAAGTTTCCCAAATGCTTCATTTTCTGTTTTGTTAATATCAGTATTTCAAACAGATTTTTTATTTAGATTGTGTAATTCAGTTGAAACGCAAGCGGCATGATATTTTGTTTCCAAGGCAATTAAGTCGTCTCCAGTTCTCGCAAAGAACACAGGGTTGCTTCGTGATATAGCTCTTAATTTTTCTTGTATATTATTAGTCTTAACTTGGCATAGTTTTTGTTTCGGTGAGCGCTTCTGACAAAAGATGTACTTTTGTGAATTAAAAGGTGATCGCAAGGGCCGTTTTTGAAAAATATCTTCTCTGCGAAACGTCAGTTTAGTATTTTTTGACTTGTACGAGGCAATGTTCTTTGAGCTCATATAGGATTTGTAACAATTTTTGTGCCATTTAAAAAATCTTGATTTTGTAGATCATCAAATTTTGAGAATATATGCCGCATATATTTATCATCATGACAATTTTTCATACGTTCACTCGTGCATTGAATAAAAGTTTTTTTAGATCTTTCTTGAGAATGAACCAGCCTTCCTCGTTCCAAACAAATAAGACACACATTTTGAATAAAAACGTCTTGTCCGACATCAGATTTTCGGAAAGAAACATGCCTTAATCTGATTTTTTACTCAAGTTAGCTGTCAGAGCTGCTGTTGTTTGTTAAATCCATTTCTAGATGGATACAAAAAAAATTAGCTGTAATACTAATAAGTAGGTACAATATTGTTAACTTACCAATAGGTTTAATTAATCACTTTTAATAATATAATAATTAACACAGAAGAACTTTATTATGTCTCACTTAAAATCTCAGTGGATTTCGCGCTAAAACTAAAGCTTATAACAGTAAAGAATTTAAAGAAAGAACAGCATCTCAAGGCAAAAACGACCCTAACAACATTCCGGTCAGTAGAGTCGATTAGGTGTTGACTCCCGCATAGAATCTCGCCCTTCCTCGCATCTCTGCGTTCACCACTGTCCGTCGTGACATGCCGTTCGATTTATTTAATTTTTTCTTAAACTAATTATCCAATCAAAATTCCAAAAACACTCACATGTTCTCTGATGTTTGGTCTATAACGTTTATAGAAAGTCATTTTTTGCTAGACCCAATATTTTTCGAGATAGAGCGATGTAAACGATTTTAAAAATATGGGTTGTCAGGACA
The DNA here is from genome assembly GCF_917563875.1 of Diabrotica virgifera virgifera. NCBI lineage: Eukaryota > Metazoa > Arthropoda > Insecta > Coleoptera > Chrysomelidae > Diabrotica > Diabrotica virgifera. Next base: position 159,245,547 of record NC_065448.1, on the reverse strand, counting down.
AGTGATTTTATATGAAGGCGCTCCGTATACAACAATGGTTTGACGTATTTTTATAAATTAAAAACAAATATTTCTAATGTCCGGATGGGTATGCAACTTTGAGGAATGAATTTTCGGATATAGCACATCCGAAAAACGACGAAAAAAAAATTGCAGTTTTTTTTTGTAAGGCTCCCCACCGGTCCCCTCCCGCAACGATTTTTGGACGACCAAGTGATTTTGCATTACAAATATATTAGAAACCAAAAAATATGGGTTTTACATTTTAGCAACAAAGTGCCCACGAAAATCTTTTCTAGAAGCCTTTTGCCAGTCCATTTACTCTACTAATACAGAGTGAGTGGGGAGGAACGCGCCAAACTTTAAGACTGTACACTGTACAACATACGTAAAAATAATCAAAAATAACTCATATGTTGTTATTCGATTTTCATTTGTTTCCGAGATATGGGGTGTTAAAATTTTTCTTGCAAACTGATGATTTATTTATTGCTCTAAAACGGGTTGAGGTGTGCAAATAAAATTTGGTGGGTTTTAAGACATAGTTGTTGCGCATGTTCTGACCTACAATTAAGAATTTTATATTCACCAATGGCGCGCGTACGGGTAATAGTCTGAAATGTTTTAAGGAAAAAAAATATTTTTGAATTCCCTGTTCCATTTCTAACACACAATATATTTTCATGTTTGTTTATACGACGCTTCGTTTTCATAAAAAAAAATAAAATATCTTAACGCTTACAAAGTATTCGAAATACCCATTCATATAGAAACCAAATAGTCTACCCATTCACACAGAAACTTCGTCGAAAACTTTGTAAGCGTTAAGATGTTTTATTTTTTGCAAGAAAACCAAGCATTGCATGAAAAAAAGGGAAGATAGATTTTTTGTCACAAATTGAACGAGGAATTCAAGAAAGATTTTTAATTGGAAATATTTCAATGGCGTACCATTTTTATCTTTAAAAAATTACAGACTATTAACCGTACGCGCGCCAATGGTCAATATAAAATTCTTAATTGTGTGTCAAAACATGCGCAACAACTATTTCTTTAAACCTACCAAATGGCATTTGCACACCTCAACCGCTTTTAGAGCAATAAATAAATCGTTAGTTTGTTGGAAAAATTTTAACACCCCATATCTCGGAAACAAATGAAAATCGAATAACAACATACTTATATGAGTTATTTTTGATTATTTTTACGTATATTATACAGTACAGTCTTAAAGTTTGGCGCGCTCCTCCCCACCCATCCTGTATAAGGTGAGGCAGATAAAGGGCCAATTAGAAATATCTCGAGAACTAAAGGTAACTGAATCATGAAAATTTTAATTAAGGGGTTTTGAAGAGTGAACTGTTTAATGAAAATATTAATTTTCATCTATCTGCTACTTTCGGTTATACCGAAAGTAGCTGATAACTTCGTTTTTTAATGGGGCACCTTGTACATTTTTACATTTTTGGATTGTCGTTTATGTCGTCTTTCTTAAAATATGAGGTTTTGTAATATTATACGGGGCAGTTTAAAAGATAATTACATTTTTTTAATAAATTTCGTAACAATCTTCACACCCTGTAGAATTGTACTGATTTGACATCAAAAACTCTATTTATGTTCAAATGATTGTTAATACAGTATGTTACTGTTTAAAATTATTAATATAGCGAAATATTTAATTTTATTATATAGGGTTGGTCGAAATTCGGAATGAGTATTTTCTGAGTTTTCTTAAATAGAACACCATGTATTTTAGTATTGTATTAAAATGATATTGTATGGTTCTTTTTTATTTCTTAAGCACTCCCTATATCTAACTGCTTTAATGGTTGAGTTATTCGTGATTCTTAAACCAAACGTTCATTGCAACAAAAATTACGTGAAATTGTATTGGGTTGGCGTAGATAGGCGTCCGTTTTGGGTAGGGCAACGGATATTTTATCACAAATCTTTTTTGTCTTTAATGTTTAGAATTAACTAATTAATTAACTAATTATTGATACTAGAATACTATATACTAATTAAAATTAAATTAAATATTATGAGATATTACAGTACTAAAAGTTACTCTTGCTTTTAGCAAGTCAATACAATGCACCGTTTTTTTTCCTTTAAATTTTCTTTATAAATTTTTTCAATACAGACCAAAAGAAGACAACTAGACTTGAAATTTTGGCAAATGTATTGGCTCCTTGGACGCAGATCAAAACTCAACATCCAAAACAAAATTCTTCTGTACAAAGCAATACTCAAACCTATTTGGTACTACGGACTACACCTCTGGGGCTGTGCAAAGTCAACATCACTCAATATCATCCAAAGATTTCAGTCTAAAGTTCTAAGATCAATAGTGGATGCACCATGGTATGTAACTAATCAAACACTTCACGAAGACTTAAATATACCTTTCATCAGAGAAGAAATCCATCGAGCATCTGAATCACAAAACGAGCGTACCATTCACCATGACAATGAGTTAGTAAGGGAATTATTCCATAATGGCCCTGCCACAAGGAGACTAGATCGAACCTGGCCTCAGGACCTATTTTAAAACTTAAACATAAATAGAATAAGATGAGACATCATTGGAAGTCTCGTCTTCATTCCCAAAAACATGGAACAAATTTACTTAATACTCTTTTAATGATGCAGATTGTAAATAAACATAATTACATAAAAAAAATTTCTTTAAATACAAAAAACGATTTCCTGAAAAAAAAATTTTTAATCTATTTTTCTAGAAAACCGTGCATCCTACCGACTTGAAGCAAGAGTACCTTTTAGTACTAGAATACCTCATTATTTAATAATCGAGTATCAAAAATGCTTAAAAGTTAAAGACAAAACAGCAAAAAAACTATGCGATAAAATAACCGTTGCCCTACCCAAAACGGGCACCTATCGCTGATACTAGATCTATCGCTGATACTATCGCAAGAGTCAGGAGGTATTATGGAGGTATTTAAAAAAAAACTAATTACAAGGCGCCATCTTCAAAGAGCTCTAACCCCATTTTCGAACTAGGTGAATTAGGTTAAATTGTCTTAAAATTATCAATAGTAATTTTAAATTAAATGCTAAAATCATATTAAAAATGCTGTATCACCCACCATTCTTTCACAATTTAACATTTAAGAGCTCTAAAATTATTGAATTTTTCCCGAGTGACACTTTAACAGTTTTAATTTCAAGAGCCGAAGGTGAGTGAAATTATGTCAAAAGTGTCACGAGGGCAAAAATTATATATTAATTTTAGAGATCGAGTGCAATTTGTTGCGATTATTTCATGAATAAAACTGTTCAAGACCAAAATTTTATTGTAATTTATTTATGTAAGTACAAATTAGTACAATTATACACACAGTTGTTATAAATATTTTAAGGTTGAAAGTCATCACTTTTATCATTTTTAAAACATTAATTGTCTTAATGTCACTGAATGTATTTTTTCGTAGCAACGAAGAGCATCTGACGTAATATAATTGACGACGGGAAATTATCAAAAATTACACAGGCCAACGATGAAAAAACTTTTTTGATAAAATTACCTGTATCTTATGTATTTTAGTGTGCTAAGGATAGAGTCCGAAAATCATATTAAAAATGCTGTATCACCCACCATTCTTTCACAATTTAACATTTAAAATTGCATAATTACCTTTGAAACCAAGATTACTACTAAGAAAAAAGAAGCTTGTATTGGATCCAAACAAGTTTTAACCAAGTTTTTAGGTAATGTGAAAGACCCTAACTACGAGCTTATAGTAGCTAATGATGTCAAATGAGCCTCAAAATCAACCTTTTGCATAACCATCTTGATCATTTCCCTGAACATCTGGGTGCAGTCAGTGAAGAACAAGGCGAACGCTTCCACCAGGATATCAAGGTAATGGAGCAACCATACCAGGGATGTTGGAACACCAGCATGATGGGTGATTACTGTTGGTCACTTCATCGAGAACAACAAAGTGCCTCGCATAGGAGAAAAAGCTACTTGAGAAGTTTTACAGAAAAAAAAAGAGAAAGAAAATACAAAAGCATTGACTCCTGAAATGCTTGTACAGACCTATACTATGAGAAGATAAAAATTAGATAAAAGGTATTATTCTAATAATGTATCATTTTAATGTTTTCCGGTATTTTGTGTTTTTCAAATTATTATATTGTAGAATAAGCCAGTACCATATTGTGGGAAAACTGTGGGTGATACGTAAAATCTAATTTCAGATTCCTTTTTAGCGCCAAAAAATACATAGGATTCACATAAATTTATAAGAAAAGTTTTTTAAATCTTTTTTTCGTTGGCCTGTGTTATCAGTAGTAATTGCACAAGAGCTCTAAAATTCTATATTAATTTTAGAGATCGAATGCAATTTGTTGCGATTATTTCATGAATAAAACTGTTTAAAACCAAAATTTTATTGTAATTTATTTATGTTAGTACAAATTAGAACAATTAAACAAACAGTTAACAGTTGTTATAAATATTAATTTGACGGTTGAAAGTCATCACTTTTATAATTTTTAAAACATTAATTGTCATTAATGTCACTGAATGTATTTTTTCGTAGCAACGAAGGGCATCTGACGTAATATACTTGACGACGGGAAATTATCAAAAATTATCGATTTAATTTAGATTTCTGTAGCTTCTATTGGTCAGAATCTCCTATGAATGAAATAATCGGGTATAATATCAAAAGAGTGAGAATAAATTGAAAGTAATGCGACAGTTTTTCGAAAACTTGTTGTCTGGCAATAGACACGAGAGCCCGCAGGGCTCGAGTGGCTATTTAGACCAGGGCATTTAGCACAAAATAAATAATTTTTTAAATACAGCACCTAGAGACTTGCAGTTTTTTGCATTATGTTCAGGATGACGTCAGGAAAAAAGTCTACTATTCAAAAATGGGTGGAAATGCATAACTGCACTGTAAAGTGCATAAAATGCATCCAAAATTGCATAAATATAAAAATAAAGTCAAAATCAGTATACCAAGGAACAAAATTTATTATCTGGGGGGTTTTTGGGGTCACTGAATACGATTAAGTCATCAGAACTGACCTCTGGACCACCTGGTGCTCAAGGTCATGGCAAGAGACGTCATCCTCTGGAGTTTCGATGATTTTCGGCATTAAATCGATGCAAACGGATTACTCACGGGTTTTAGGGGTCGCTAAATACGAATATGCCATCAGAATTGACCTCCGGAGTACCTAGTGCCCAGGGTCGCTACTAAGGCACGTCATCTTCTGGAATTTCGAGGGATTTCGGCACTAAATTGATGAAATTGGACTATTCAGGGGGTTTTTGAGGTGGTTAAACACGAATATGCCATCAGAACAGACCTCTTGATCACCTGGTGCCCAAGATCACTGCAAGGGACGTCATCTTCTGGATTTTCGAGGGTTTTCGGTATCAAATTGATGCAAACGGATTACTTACGGGTTTTTGAGGTCGTTAAATACGAATATGCCATCATAACCGACTCCCTGTGCACCTGGAGCCCAAGTTTACTGCAAGGGGCGTCCTCTTCTAGAGTTTGAGAGATTTCGGCATTAAATTGATAAAAATGGATTACTCGGGGGGTTTTTGAGTCGTTAAACACGAATATGCCATCATAACAGACCACCGGATTACCTGGTGCTCAAGGTCACTGCAATGGACGTCATCTTCTGGATTTTCGAGGGTTTTCGGCTTAAAATGGATGCAAATGATTTACTCGGGGGGTTTTTGAGGTCGCCAAACACGAATATGCCATTAGAACAGACCCATGGGGCACCTGGTGACCATGGTCACTGCAAGGGACTGACTGTGTTATTTAATTTTCTTACTTATGTATATATAAAATTTATATAAACTTTATTTATATCTGACAATATTTTTTCTTTATTTATTTCCAGATCGATTTACTATATTCTATTATGACAATGTCTTTATGCGTTGGCGTTATTATTGATCATCATAATCACTAGATATTCCAGAATCTTTCATCAAGTCATACTCGTGTTCACCAACCCCAAAAACCCAAAAGTAATTTGTTTGTATGAGTTTGGTACCGAAAACTCACGCAACTTCAGAAGATAACGTGCCTTGGGCACCGGGTGCTCCAGTGTGTGTTCTAACGGCGTATTCGTATTCAGCGACCACAAAAATCCATTAGAAATCCGTTTGAATTCATTTAGTACCAAAAACTTTCGAAACTCCAGAAGATGGCGTGCCGTAGGCACCAGCTGGTCCGGTGTCTGTTCTGATGACATATTCGTATTCAGCAACCCCAAAAACCTATAAGTAATCGGTTTGCGTCAATATAGTACCGAAAAACCTCGCCCAGAGGATGACGCCCCTTGCAGTGACCGCGGGTACCAGGTGCTACGATGGTCTGTTTTGATCGCATGTTCATGTTTAACGACTTTAAAAACACCCCGAGTAATCCATTTTCATCAATTTAATGCCGAAATCCCTCAAAACCTCTGATGGCATATTCGTGTTTAGCAACCTCAAAAATCCTCCAGTAATCCATTTGCATTAATTAAATGCCGAAAATTTTCGAAACCCCAGAAGATGACGTATCTTAGTAGTGATCCTCGGCACCAGGTCTCCGGAGCTCAGTTTTGATGATATATTCGTGTTTACCGACCCCAAAAAACCAGTGAGTAATCCGTTTACATCAATTTATTGACGCAAACACTCGAAACTCCAAAAGATTACGTGCCTTAGTAGCGATCTTGGGCACCAGGTTCTCCGGAGTTCAATTCTGATCGCATATTCGTGTTTAGCGACCCCAAAAACCCGTAACTAATCAATTTGCATTAAATTAATACCGAAAGCCCTCGAAACTCCAGAAGATTATGTCCCTTGCAGTGACATTGCGCACCAGGTAATCCGGTGGTCTATTATGATGGTATATTTGTGTTTAGCGACCTCAAAAACCCCCCGAGTAATCCGTTTGTACCAATTTGATACCGAAAACCCTCGAAACCCCAGAAGATGACGTCCCTTGCCGTGACCTTAGGCACCAGGTGATCCAGTGGTCTGTTCTGATGGCAGATTCGTGTTTAGCCACCTTAATAACCCCTGAATAATCCATTTGCATCAATTTAGTGCCGAAATCCCTTGAAACTCTAGAAGATGACGTGCCTTAGTAGCGACTCTGGGCACCACGTACTCCGGAGGTCAATTCTGATGGCATATTCGTACTTAGCGACCCCTAAAACTGGCGAGTAACGCGTTTGCATCGATTTAATGCCAAAAACCATCGAAACTCCAGAAGATGACGTCTCTTACAGTGACCTTGGGCACCAGGTGATCCGGAGGTCAGTTCTGATGGCGTAATCGTATTCAGTGACCCCAAAAACTACCCAAATAATAAATTATTTCCCTTAGTATACTGATTTTGACTTTATTTTTGTATTTATGCAATTTTGGATGCATTTTATGCACTTTACAGTGCAATTATGCATTTCCACCCATTTTTGAATAGTAGACTTTTTTCCTGGCGTCATCCTGACGCAATGCAAAAAACTGCAGGTATCTGGGTGCTGTATTTAAAAAATTATTTATTCGGGTGTTTTTAGTGCTAAATGCCCTGGTCTAATTGCCCACAATGACAACAAATTTGAGTAAAAATGAAGCAATATTTTCTTATTTATTCTGACTGTCGTGTGATATTCGTAAGATTATTTTTTAATACGTATATTATGGATATTTTCTTAAATGTGACAGTTGTCAAAACTAGGAAACTGGTTGCCATTAAACAGAAACAATCTACTTAAAAAATTCTGTCGGTAATTTTCTACAGTAGATAATTATAATTCTCAGTATAATTTTAATCTGATTGGACAGAATTAAACACGTGATCAAATATCTTATTATACGATTAGAAGTTAAAATCATTAAAAAATAATCAATTTAATTTAGATTTCTGTAGCTTTCTATTGGTCAGAATCTCCTATGAATGAAATAATCAGAAAAATCTCCGGGCTTCCTTTGTCAGGAGAGTTTCTGGATACCCTGTATATGGTGCAGTGTAATTTCTTCTGCTACCCAGACAATATTTTTTTTTTGTCTATTAAAACATTAGATAATAGTTAACACAAATAGCCAACATAATATTTAGCAGTTTATATGACTTCTTTATTAGACTTAAGTGAAACGACCAATTTTATGACTTAAAGAGAAATTTGCATAAAAACTTATTGAGTTCAATTAAGAGCCTGAGAATATTTTATAATTAGTAAGTATGAAAAATATAAGTATTATAATAGTCCAAGTAATGGAGCTTAAAATAGGACAAAACCTCGCAATTTTTACAGAATGGATAGATTTGCTTGAAAAGAGAATTTGAGAATAAGTAGTGGATAGTCCAAGGATCAAAATCTATATGATGTCGAAAGTCGCTTTTACCATGGGGGTAGTTGCCACCCCATCTCGGGGGTGGAAATTTTTATTATATTTTGACCGCAAGAGTTGGTAAAAACATTCATTATAAGCAAGAACGTTCTATACATTTTTTTGATAAAATTAATAGTTTTCGATTTATTCGCTATCGAAAGTGATTTATATCGAAAAAGTCAATGTTTTTAATCAGTTTTCTGTTAATAAGTCAAAAAGTTTTCGTTTTATCAAAACTTTACTTAACAAAAATGTACCTTTTGAAAAAATAAACAAAACCGTTTTTTTTTATTTTCTTAAGGACCAATAGTAATCGAGCTAAACTTTATTATTATGTTTGGCTCTTCTTCGTCAAATGCTAAATATTGTAGTTTCAAAATCAAAGGACGGAAAACTATGCATTTTTCGAGGATAACTTGTTGAAACTAAATTAAAATATTTAAAAATATGTATCTCCAGAAATAAAAAAAATCTCTAGCTAAAAAAATTAAGTGACTTATAATGAAAAGAATGTCAGTCCCTATTTTTTCAGTAAAAACGTGATCGTAAACAACCCCCTAATCACCACTCTAATTAAAATTTGTCATTGACCTGATTTGTTTTTCTTGATTTATGTATTGTTAATAGGTTCTAGAAGTTTGATCGGCTTAGAATGATTAGTTTTTAAAAAAATGGAGCTAAAAGCGAATAACGAGTTTTTGTAGTTTGGTAAAAAATGTCCTTTCCTTCAGAATAGAAAGATTAGCTTCAGAGATACGAAAAAATATTTCAATATGAAATTGTAGCTTATTTAATTCCCAAGAAATTGGTTTGCAAAATTTTTTTACGGCAAAAATTGGGTGAGCTATTGACAATTAAAACTTGTAATATCATGCAAAAACCACCTTTACCAACCCTTTCAATGCCACCTCTTTTTGTGACTGTGGATTTTAAAAGGATTTAATATTAATATCCTTATAAATCTTGTAAAAACCTACAAAATTCTTTTTTAATGAACTTTCTCAGATAAAAAATAAAAAAGTTACGATCAATATATTTTTTTGAAAAAAAAAAGTAGAAATCCAATTGGAAGCATAATGATGTAAGTTAGCGGTGTTTTTAATCATTGGCCTTATTTATTCTTTTTGTGAGCGGCCGTGGAGTAACGGCATATTCGCTGGCCTCATACGCCAGTGCACCTGGGGTCGAGCCCTGCCAAAGACAAACCATTTTCATTTCCAATAATGACACGAGCCGTCTCACCGTGCCTCAGAGAGCACGTAAAGCCGTCGGTCCCCCTGGGCTAGTGTACATCGGCACTAGTTACTTGAAACAGGGTTAAAGATGTAAATGGCGCCGGAACTGTCCGAAAGGATCTCCCCGGCAAAAATGCCGTACGATATTATTATTATTATTTATTCTTTTTTATTTATGTATTAATAATAGATTCTAGAAGTTTGACTGGCTTAGAATGATTAATTTTTTTTTAAAACTGAAGTTTATAGCGAATAACGAATGTTTGCAATTTGGTAAAAAATGCCATTTCCTTCAGAATATAAAGATTAGCATCAGAGATACGATTATTTAATTCCCAAGAACCTGGTTTAATAAAATTTGTTCTACGGCAAAAATTAAGTGAATTGTAAATGAGTAAGTATACCATCGAAAAACATTGATTTTTTAGATATATAACTAACACTTTCGATAGCGAATAAATCAAAAACTATTAATTTTATCAAAAAAATGTATAGAACATTTTTTGCTTAGAATGAATGTTTTTATTAACTTTTGCGGTCAAAATATAATAAAAAATTTCCACCCCCGAGATGGGGTGGCAACCACCTCCATGGTAATGGTATGGTAAAAGCGCCTGTCGGCATCATATAGATTTTGATCCATGGACTATCTACTACTTATTCTCAAATTTTCAAGCAAATTGATCCATTCTGTAAAAATTGCGAGGTAAAAAGCTTTGGTTCCTGGACTATAATAGATTTCTTTTATTTCGCTTAATGCCTCGACAACTAATGGCCATTGGCATGGTACAGTGGATTTTTCCAATCAGGTACCTAGCGTAATGTGTAGTGTGTGTGTTGAGTAAATGTCTTGTTACTTAGCAAAATCAACGCCATTGTCTTTACAAAGAGATGCTAATTGGATCGGAACTTCTGCGGTTCCTCCCACAAGGATAGAAACTATTGTCATCCATTAATTTTTAACAATTGAAAATTCTCTACTCAGGTGAGATTCAAACTCACGACCTTTGGGTCCAAAGGTAGGCGCTCTTATCACTGAGCCAGAGAGGGTTAAGTATGTAGGTTTAATTCAGTAAAAAACGCAATCTTACTTTTTGATTATCTGTTCATTTTTGGTCATAACCAAACTAACACAGTAAATAAACATCACAATGACTATAATGCCTGTTCAAAAGACTGTTACATATTACAAAAATTACAAGCCTGTTAAGAGAAAATATTGCCACAAAACTGAGAAGAATATATATTTAACATGATAACAAAAGTAATACAAAATTCAGCGAATTAGATTTCACCATAAAATCAGTTTTCAATCTAATACAATACCTTAGCAACTCAAAAACTCAATAATGAAGTATTCTGACTTCTTCTGTATTCGCGATCTTCCACTTCTGTTTCGAGCTTTCCGTAACTAGATAGGGTGATGCCTAGGTATTTAAACTCCTTCATTTGTTCTATTATCTGTCCCTCTCTCTCTCTAGTTTACAACTTAGTAGATTGGCTGTTATTTCCATGCAGTTTTTTTTTGTGAAATTTTAATTTCACCATAATTATTATTTTTTATTTACAACAATCCGCTTTAACCTAATAAGGTTATTAGCGGGGTAGTTAACAGTTGGTTACACTTTGTTTAGAAGGTTACAGTCTTTTAGGTACAAAAGTAGTTTATTAGTGTTGTTATTGTCTAAAATGTCTTTAAGATTGTTTGCTAAATGGTATTTAATTCTATGTCTATTGAACTTTTCACACTTTTCCACTAGCACATGCTTCACTGTAAGGGGTTAACCGCACTCATCACCAATTGGGGATTCTTCTTTTTTCAGCAAATGTTCATGAGAAAACTGGGTATGTAAGTCGTAAACGGGAAATAATTGTTTGCTGTCGTCTGGATACCTCGTGTGGTTGCCATGGTCCAACCTTATTTTTTATCTCCTGAAGCTTTGATGGTGTGGATTTCCATTTATTGCTCCAGTTTTCGAAAAGATGTTTTATGAAGTAGCTTTTTAGATCCATACTTACAGATTGGGGTGACATGGGAATGCTGTAATTAATTATGGCTTCTTTGGCATTTTGGCCTGCTGCTTACTACCTACTACTCCAACATGTGATGGGACCCGGAGAAACTTTATACTTAAATCTTCAGTATGCCATTTATATAGTTCTTCCGTTATTAATAAAGCTATTGGATGCTGCGTGTATATTTTCCTGATAATGTGTAGTGATGACATAGAATCTATCACGATTAATATAATATTGTTCATCTTATTCGCATTTGCGTGCAGTATTGCTTGGTAGATTGCATAAAGTTCTCCAGTTAATACAGTTGCAGTATCTGGAATTTTATGTGTGAGAATCTCCGTGTTGTTAATAATTGCCACTCCGACTCCATTTTCAGTTTTAGACGCGTCTGTATAGTACACTGTGTAATCGGAATGCGAGTTAATTAGATCTCTAAAGTGTTGTATGATGAGATTAGGGTTAGTGCTATTTTTTTGGAATTGTAATAAACTGCAATTGACTGTTGGAATTTTTACAGTCCAAGGTGGAGATCAAGATATGTCTTTGTTGATGTTCTAAAGCATCCACGTCAGTAGTTAGGGGATAACATGTAAATTTAAATTAATAATATAGTCTTTATGATACAAAACAAATGATAACAAAGCTAGTACTAATGTATATAACTACTTACCAATATTTTCAAAAGAACTTGTACGACCTGAAAAACAAAAAAAGAATGTATGTATTAAAATAATCAAAACGTCAACAATGATAAATATCTTCTTCAACAAAAAAATCTGAGTTCTAATGCATAGTGAAATAAGGGCCAAGGAAACTTTATTCTTAATATCTACCTCTAAAACAAAATGGTTACTATTTTTTGCGGAAGAATATAACTTCACCAGAAATATAAATTAAAATTCACAAGGAAAAATTTCCTTCCGTATACCATTCTTCTTCTTCTTCTTCTTTATGTGCCGTCTTCTACCGAAGGTTGGCGACCATCAAACGATAGGTTTCTCTGTTTTGTACCGCATGTATTATGTTCGCAGCTTCTGGTATTTGAAAGCATTCTCTCAAGTTTCTCAGCCAGGATTTTTTCTTTCTACCCAAACCTCTTCTACCTTCAATCTTGCCTTCCACGATAAGCTGTAGCAGACTGTACTTATCATTACGGAACACATGGCCCAGGTATGACGCTTTCCTCCTTTTGACAGTTGTTAACAATTCCACCTCTTTACCCATTCGTCTCAATACCTCTGTGTTGGTCACTCTGTCTGTCCAAGGTATTCTCAGTATGCGTCGATACAGCCACATTTCTAGAGCCGCTAACTTCTTTATAGTTGCTGCTGTTAACGTCCACGTTTAATGCTTAGGTTGCGGTTGCTTAAGAGCTTTCTCATTTTTATGAATTTGGATCTTGCTATTTCAATTCGGATCCTAACCTCTACGTCTGGGTCCCACTTATCATTTACTGTATATCCCAGATATTTAAATAGGTGTACTCTTTCAATACGTTCGGCTTCAATATTCAGGTTGATATATTGAATTCTTTTTACTGATCATCATAAATTTAGTTTTCTTTCTATTGATCTTCAGTCCAAATCGGTTGCCAGTTGTATTTACTCTATTTAGCATCATCTGTAAATCTTCGATGTTATCGGCCAGTATAACAGTATCATCTGCATATCGAAAATGACTTATTGGTACGCCATTAATCTTGATGCCCTCATTGTACTCTTCCAGTGCCTCTAGAAATATCTGTTCCGTGTACAGGTTGAAAAGCAGTGGCGAAAGAATATAGCCCTGTCTAACCCCTCTAGAAATGGTTATGTTTTCACTCACCATATGTCCATTCTTTAGGATGGCAACGTGGCATTAGATAGAAAACAAAGTGTTTTAATTTTCGCCTGCATTTTACCCGATTTTCGCGTGGTGCAGCGAACATTGAATGCTGAGTGAGTGAAAAAGGTAAGGTATAAACTGTGCCCTACCTAATGCAAGAATAATATAAGTAAAAACGGTAAAAAATAGTATAAAATACTAAACGGACAAATAAAAGTGAGGTTAACAGCTAACAGATAAGCTTATAAACACTGGCGAACGCTGGTCAAATTTCAAGCGGTGTTGCCGGATTTAAAAAAAATAGAAACACCTGCCGAAAAACAAAAGCAATTTTGGTGCGTGGATAATTGGGCATACCTCCGCGTGGTTGAAACGGGTGTGCCCAGTTAACGCTACGTACAAAATGGCTGAGAACGAGTATAGTGTGGACGAAAAGACAAGAAAAAGAGGAGATGAATCGGAAGATGAGGCAGACGATAGCAGAAGTAAAAAAGTACATCGGTCGCCTGGGAATGATAGGCAACTAGAAAAAATATTGGAGAGCCTAAATATTATCACAATGGAAATAAGGGAACTAAGAGAAGAGCAAAAAGAGTACAGAGCGGAAATGAAGGAACTCAGACAAGAAAATGAAAAGCTGAAACAGGAAAACAGAGAAACCCAACAAAAAGTGGAAGAATTGGAAAATAAAATAGACAGAATGGAAAAGGACAAAAGACGAAATAATATAATACTGCAGGGAGTAGATATGGATACCTACGATCAAAACATAACAAAAGATAACGTCCAAGATTTTTTATGCAATGCACTAAAAGTTGAGACAAAAATAAAAAGCGCAAGAAAAATTGGAAGTAAATCCTGCTTGATTGAGCTCGAAAATGCAACGGACAAAGAAGAAATTATGAAAAATAAAGGCAAATTGAGAGACATAAAGGGAAAAGAAATATATATTAATGACGACATGGACAAAAATGAACGGATGATACAGGGTAAAATCAAAACGAAGGCAAAAGAGGCTAAATTGGAAGGAAAAAACGTCAAGGTAGGATTTCAAAAAATAAAAATAAATGAGGAGGTATGGACATGGAATAAACATCAGCAACAACTCTTAAAAATAGAAAACCAAAACAGAAACCAAAAAAACTAAACGACGTAAATGAAACGGTAGCAACAACGGCAATGGACAAGGAGACGATTGGGATTAAAAACAAGAAAATGAAAACTAATTTGGGAACATGGAACGTAAGAGGCACTTATGAAACGGGAAAACTTAAAGAATTAATTAGAGAAACAAAAAGATATGAAATAGATATATTAGCTTTACAAGAAACAAAACAATTAGACACAGAAATAGTAGAAATAGATGATATAGTATTTTTTAAAAGTGGGGGGAATAACAGATTGCTAGGAACAGGCTTTATCATACAGAAAAGATGGAAAACCAGAGTGATGAATTTCAAGCCGATATCAGATAGAATGTGCACAATCAGGTTAAAAGGGAATCAACGAAACATAAGCATAATAAATGTACATGCACCAATAGAAGACGCCACCGAAGAAGACAAAGATGCATACTATGAGCAACTAGAGAGAGAATATGACAGATTACCAGCATTTGATATCAAAATAGTAATGGGAGACTGCAATGCTAAAGTGGGAAAAGAGGATATATATGAAAATATAACAGGAAAATACAGTAAACACGATGTATCAAATGATAATGGTCAACGAATTATAGGTTTTACCACAGAAAGACAAATGGTAATAAAAAGCACATACCAACGCAGAAAAGATATACATAAAGGAACGTGGATTTCCCCTGACAAAAGGACAATAAATCAAATAGACCACATATTAATAGAGAAGAAGCACGCCCATAATATAATAAATATAAAAAGTATGAGGAGGAGCGGAATGTGACTCAGATCACTTTTTGGTAAGAGCAGCCTATAGAATAAATGCTAATATAAAGAAAGACAATCAAAGGGACAAAGAAATCAAAAAACAATTCAACACAGCAATACTAAAAGATAATATGACACAGAAGAAGTACGAACAACAAATAACCAGCAGACTAAACGAAGAACCAGAAACACTAGACCCGGAAGAAAAGTGGGAAAGCATAAAAGAAGCAGTTTTAAACACCAGTAAAGAAATATTAATTAAAGGTAATAGAAAACAAAAAGCAAAAGAATGGTATGATGAGGAATGTCAAAAAATAGCAGAAGAAATTAGAAAAATAAGAATAAAAAACTTAAGAAATAATAGTGACATTAGCACACAAGAATATAGAGAATTGAAGAGAATTATGAAGAGAACATGCAGAAATAAAAAAAGAAAATACAACGAAGAAAAACTCAAAGTGATAGAGGAAAAATTCCAAAAAAAGGAAATAAGATCCTTTTACCAGGAAACAAGAAAAATGAAAAGGGGATATCAGAAACATAACCCATATATGAAAAATGAGGAAGGAATATTAATAAATGAACCCGGGGAGATAATGAGAAATTGGCAAACTTATTTTACACAACTTTTAAACAAAAACGAAGAAGAAAGGGGAACAATCCAGGAAATTGAAGATGACCATATAGTAATAGAAACACCTACGAGGGAAGAAATAGAAAATGAAATAAGAGGGCTAAAAAACAATAAAAGCCCAGGAATAACGGAAATATCGGCGGAAATGATAAAGGCAGGAGGAAAAAGACTACACAAGGAGATACATAGCCTGATAAAAAGTATATGGGAAACAGAAAGAATGCCAGGAGAATGGACCAGGGCAAGGATATGCCCTATACATAAAAAAGGTGATAAAATGAGATGTGAAAATTATAGAGGTATCGCGTTGCTAGAAGTCGTGTACAAAATATTGACAAACATCTTAAGAAAAAAGCTGAATCAATACACGGAAAAGATATTGGGCGAATATCAGGCAGGATTCAGAAGTAATAGGTCGACGACAGACCAAATATTTGCGTTAAAAGAAATCCAAACTACGTGCTATGAACATAAAATAGCAGTATACGTCCTGTTCGTCGACTTTAAACAGGCCTATGATACGGTAAAGCGGCAACAGATGTACGCACTAATGAAAGAAATGGGCATACCAAGTAAAATCGTCAGGATGGTAAAGATGACTATGGATAACTCCACAAACGAAATAGCATGGAAGGGACATAAATCAAATAATTTTGAAACAAAGGAAGGATTAAGACAAGGAGACCCACTATCAACGACTCTTTTTAATGTAATACTGGAAGGAATAATCAGGAAAAGTAAAATAAGCACACAGGAAACGATTTTTAAAAATGGCCACCAATGTATTGCATTCGCAGATGATCTAACATTATTATCGACAAGTAAGAAAGAGCTAACAAAATTAATGAGCAATATAATAAAACAAGCCAAACCTTTTGGTCTTCTCATAAATAAGGAAAAGACAAAATACATGATAATGGGAGAAACAGATAAAGAAAATGAAGACAATTTCACATTGGAGATAGAAGGAGAAAATGTATGCGCATTTAAAAGAGTTTCAGAATTTACATACCTGGGTGTAAAAGTAGATGAAAAGGGACATGGGGAAGGGGAAATAAAAGCAAGAATAGCAAAAGCAAACAAAAAGTATGGAGCATTGCGTCCATTAATGAAATCCAAAGATGTGTCAAGAAAAACAAAAATAAGAATCTACAAAACAGTTATCAGACCTACAGCTACATATGCATGTGAAACATGGGTGCTTAAAAAATCAGAAATAGACCTTTTAGAAAGATGGGAGAGGAAAATACAACGAGCAATATATGGAGGCGTGAAAATAGACGGTCAATGGAGAAGAAGAAATAATAAGGAACTTGAAGAACTATATAATGAACCAAAAATAACGACGGCAATCAAAGCACAGAGAATCCGATACTTAGGACACATAGAAAGAATGGGAAAGGCGAGAATGCCAAAAATGGTTCTATTACGTAAGCCAATACAAAAAAGAAGAATAGGAAGACCAAGAAGGAGATGGAAGGACAGCGTATATGAAGACTTAAAACAAAGTAATATTGTAAACTGGAAAGAAAAAGCTTTGGACAGAAAACAATGGAAGGAAGTGGTGAAGAAATGTATGGAAAGACTATAATGTTAAGTGTAGTATTAAGTGTTTTATACAAACAAATGTAATATTGTATATATTATAGTAGTATAGGATATAGCATTATATATAAATATGTAATAGTAATTGTAAGGAAAAATTAAATCTTTCAGCCCTAGGCCTTCACGGCCTGTTGAGCTTAATAAATATGTCCATTCTTTATGTGGGCTGTTTGATTCCAATATAGATTTTTATAATCTGGATGTCCTTAGTGTCAAGTCCTGAAAGATGTAATAGTTCTATGAGTTTGTCATGTTTGATAGTATCTTTATGTTGATCCAGGCATTCTTGAATCAAGACTTGTATTGCAAATAGGGGCTCTCGAGTTCCAAAACCGCATCTAAAACCGAACTGTATACCATTAATCACAAAAAAAAAGGTAATGAAAAAATCCTTTATAAAAGGTATAGTGATTTTAAAAACCCTCAAAGGGCCAAATCTATCACAGAACGTTTTCGATTTAAGTAGATCATCATCAGTGCTGTTGTACTCACCGTCCTTAATGTGAAGACATATTGTCAATTAAGCAACCTACGTGCCTTGTGGGGAGTCATAGGATGTCAAAGGCCATATCCTTACGGATGGATTTTTGAATAATAATATCATTATAACACATTCTGTTAACATTTAAAGGGTTTTTATCCATGTATTTTTGGTGGCTTAGCATGTGATTTTTATGTAAGAACACTGATGATGATCTACTTAGATCGAAAACCTTCTGTGATAGATGTGGCCTTTAAGGGTCTTTTAATAGATATACCTTTTATAAAGCATTGTTTCATTAATATTTTTTAGAAATATAAATGTTTGGAAAATCTTTACAATTCATTGATTCTGTTTTCTGGGAATTGCATTTGATTAGAAACTAAAAATGGAATAAACGCATAGGAAATTTTGTTCCCTCATATCCAATTTCTTAAAAATTCATTCAAACGGGAAATTGGGCAATACATTACTTACAATTTATAAACACTAAACACTTATTTACAAGCACAGGAGAAAGATAATTAAACATAAATAGTCATAAAAATTACATTATGCCACTATATCCTCACGAAGAAGAAAAGATAACGAAGGAGGAATATTTAACGATGTGTCTAGGTATACGCTAACTTGTACGCAAATAAAAAAGTTAGGTACACGAGCTAAACGTCATCAAGTCATTACGTCACTTGTCAAAAAGGGGTCCTGGTAGACGACAAATATCCTGGCTGAAAAACATTCGCGACTGGACCGGGTTAAACATACACACGCTTTACAGAAAAGCAGAAAATAGGGGCGAATTTGCAATGGTTATAGCCCACGGTTATATTAGACTTTATTACGGTTGCCTTGACCGACGGTGGTGGGGAGACTTATATTTTTAACTTTACGTCACAAGAGTACACATTCCCATATTTTTAAATGATTTTCGATCATTGAATGTGTGTTATTGTGTATATATGTGTATTATTTGTGTTATTATGAAATATTAAGACAAATAGTACACATTTTATCTTATACCGGGTGGTGAATCGTAAAAAGGGCCATAGGAAACTCAATGTAAAATTCTAAATTGTTGAATTCCTTCTTCCCTAATTTTTTTACATCAAAAGTCATGAGAGAATACTTGTAGAGAATTAAAATCTGTATTAAAATCAAAAGTTAAAATTGTTATACGATTTAAATGCATTCCAAAATTTTGAAAAATATGATACATTTGCCACATTAGGTATGCGTGTAAACGTTAGGCCACACGTTACTATTTAACTGACAATGCTCACACCATTGACTGAATAAAAAATCTTTATTATTAATACTTTCTCCGCAACTCAGGGTATCTTATCAACTGTATTGTTTTTAAACAATAGATGATAAAATAAAAATATTGACAGTTCAAAAATGTGAACATTATTGCATTGTTCGTGGCCTAAGTTTGGGCTGAAAACTAAAATGTATTACATTTTTACAAAATTTTGGAATATGTTTAATTACGTATACTCCATCTAATTTACTTACCGTTGCACGTCATCCGCGTCATAGCCCGTGACGTCACATGATTCCAACACGAAATATTTAGGCGATAGGTGTGTTCTTTTTTAGAATCACTTTGCCGAGTACACTGGCATTACAGCCACTAGACATATTTTATTATATACGCGTAGAAATAATATTTGAAGATTTCTATTAATGTTAACCTAAAGAAATACACAATAATATGTTTAATTTAATTTGTTTAAATGGATTATAAAGCGTTTTTATGAAGCACATTTGTTCGGAATACACTGTAACTATAATCGAACGCAGGTGATATTTTGGCATAAATTGGTAACATTTATTTGACAGTTGCGGCGATGACACTTCATATTTGTTTATATTTTTTACTACAAGTATTTGTTTCATTATATTTACTGTTTTTGTTATATACTTTAACGTAAGATTATAACTTAATTCTTGTTTTCTATTTCTAAAGTTTTTATTTATTTACATTGAATATTAATTTGTTTTGCTGTATAATCCACTTCCGCAAAAATTGTGTGATGTATTTGATTTATAATGAATTCAAGAATTTTTTGTAATTGGGCAACAATGTCAACTTAGATCTCTAACGTAGATAATGACGTGCAACGGTAAGTAAATTAGATGGACTGTAGACCAATTTTAACAGTTGTTTTCAATACAGATTTCAATCCTCTACAAATAGTTTCTAATTTCTTTTGATGTAAAATAATTAGGGAAGCTGTAATTCAACAGTTTAGAATTTTACATTGAGTTAATGCAAAATTTTGACGCATGTCAAAATTCTCAATGTGTTTTAATTGTATTCATTTTTTTCTAACCCTGAGAAAACTAATAAATATTTTTAAAAAATTTAAACTCAGAATGAAATACTACATTATTACCGAGGGCCGAAAGTCCCTGAAAACTTCTATAATGTTTATTTTAATAAGTTACAGGGCTGAAAATAAAAGAGAAGTGTGATATTTAATTTCAAATATTTCATTCAATAGAAACTGCTTGTTTATTTTAAGGGGTTTTCCGCCCTCGGTAATAATGTAATATTTCATCCTGCGTTTAAATTTTTCTAAAATACTTGGTTTTCTCAGGATTCGAAAAAAATCATATTATGATTCAAATGACAGTACACTCTCGTGACGTAATCGCACCCTTAATGTTCATTGGTTAGTCGATCTAGGCAACCGTAGTAATGTCTAAGAACAGTGGTTATAGCTATAGCCAACCTTCATTACTGGAGTCGGCACTAGAAGAAGAAGTCACTATTTAAATAGATTTTAAAAATTTTACATCCATCTCTTGACACACAATACGTAAACAACTGATAAGTGGTATTTTTACATCATAATAATACGTTAACAAAAAACTGAACTGCCAACTAGTCTACTAAAATGTAAATATTATTTTTCTCATGAACATCTTTCGGTGCGTCACAGTTTTTCGATTTCTTTCTAACGCATTAAATTGTATGTGACAGAAAAGAGGCACGTCGGTGATTACAGACATTTATAACATTTATTCTAGTTGTCGATAGATGGCGCTATAATCAAAAAAAAATTAAATTATTTACGAATTATATAATTTATCTACGAATATAATCTGTACGAGAAATCTGTAAAAGATCACTATAGGTAGAAGAAGAATTTCCTGGCTGAGAAACTTACGGAGAGTGGTATAGTTGCAGCTCAGCAGATCTTTTCAGAGCAGCCGCCAATAAGGTAAGGATAGCTGTGATGATAGCCAACCTACGATAGGAGAAGGAACTACAAGAAGAAGAATAATCTGTACAATTTATAAGACTATTCAATTCAAAGAAAATATCATTTTATAAATGCAATAAACATTGTTTATGTTGATTTGTTTTTATTCCAAATTGCAAATAAAATGTGACTGTCAGATTAACTAAAATGTCATGTTAGAATAAATGTTATAAATGTGTATTATCACGGACTTACCTTTTTTTCTATCATTTGTGACGCACTGAAAAATGCTCATGAAAAGGACATTACTACAAAATTCTCTAATTACGTTTTTTTGTCGAGAGCTCAGTAAAATAATAGCTTAGTAAAATAATATCAAAAATTAAACAAAACAAAAAAATGATGGCAACAACATGCGGTGTTCCCAAGCGGTCACCCATCCAAGTACTAACCGCACCCGACACTGCTTGACTTCGGTGATCGGACGAGAACCGGTATATTCAGTGTGGTATGGCCGTTGCCGATTATAAATGAAACAAAATTGAAAAATAAAAATGTAGGTATACCATTTTTATTCAGTTGCAATGCGAAGGCAGAAGTATCTTATTTTTCACTTAGGGATCATCCATAAACTACGTCGTTGAAAAGGGGGAGGGGGACTTTGCTTATTACAACGGGATACGACAGGGGGGAGGGGGCCAAGAGTGCACATCCGACGTCGTTTGAAGTTCACGAATATAAAAAATATACCCTATTTTAGACATAGGCGTAACGGGTTTTGGGGGTTGTAACCCCCCCATTGGGATGTACTTTGAGCTCTATACGCTTAACACCATAGCCCTCAGAGACCATCCAGTAGTTGTAACCCCCCCCTTTCAGGTAGTTGTAACCCCCCCCCCCCTTAGGATCATCCTGGTTACGCCTATGATTTTAGAATTAAAAAAAATTAGTATATTATTTTCATCGCATACTTTTCATTTTGTTTTTATCACTCACAGCCTTAATAATATTGCTAGCAGTTTTATACAGACTAACAAACAATAAAACATTGTTCTATGTCTTTAAACAAACGCTTTTTTCAGAACAACGGTTGGAAGTAATAAATATTAAACTGTTCACTTATTTACTGAATACTCTGTGTGAAACAATTCTACAAGAATGAATAGAAATAAAATATTCTATTCTATTTAGTTAGTACATTTATACTTAATAAAAGAAATGGCATTGGAATCAAAACAAAATAAATATTAAGATTTATATGATGCAGTTAAGAAAGCATAGGAACTCCGATAAACGTGTTGTCTTTTGTCCCAATAAAGCTAATTATTAGTTGTACAGTGAATTGAGAGAAAAAAGTAAGCGGATATTAATGAGCTACATACTAATACTGATTTGGATACATTCGTAAATAAACTTGGAGAGCTAACTTTAAAAATCCAGAAATAACATTGAATTTTAGAAAAATCTCTAAAATGGGGGTCATGAGTTGCCATTGCCACGTCGGTATGAGGGGGGGGGTCAACTGTAAACGACGCTTTACTACGAAAGGGGGGAGGGTAGTAAAAACTCCAAAAATTTTACGACGTAGTTTATGGATGTTCCCTTAGTACAGAGAGCGCAAACTAGCACTCTAAATCGACGAGTTTCGCCTCTTGTTGGAGGCATCATCAGAGAGGCGTAGGTTCGCTGTTCTCTGCAGCGACATCTGCTAAATGAAAATCAAAAGTTTTTCAACCTAATAAAAATATTTATAAATATTTTTAAAATATGTATATTTAATTGAAAAACTTATTGAACCACTTTCCTGGTGACACGTCCATGGCTTCTAAAAATTTCAAGCCAGATGGATGCTGCAGTGAAGACAAGAGGGATTCTAAAAATTGCAATTTACAACCCCGTCTACAGCTTGGTAAATTCCAACGGAAAATGGACCTAGTTACAAGGGCGCCCATATAAAAATTTTTAGGGGGGGGGGCAAACATGAAGATGTTGCACATTACATTTTGTATATTTCGGATGACAATATATACAGTAGACCAGTGGCGGCCGGTCAGGGTCGGCAGGGTCGGCAGTGCCGACCCACACATTTATAGATATATTTTTTTTTAATATTTGTATCTGTGAAGTAAACAAAATCTGTCAGATAATACAGACTAAATTTTATTCATGGGTTTTAAAAGAATTTGATCAATCCGAACGTTAAAAGTGATCCCTGCGCATAACACGACTTCTCAAAAAATGAATGATCCGAGCCATTCATCCGACTTTTCGGCTAGCCGTACCCAACGCTTGACGACACGTAAAACTCAACGACATAACAAGTCGATGAGCAAGCGAAAGCGAACATACATACATTCTCTCCGTGGGCATTGGACTGAGGACGACTGGGGCTTAAGCGGCCAAGTACGGCACATTTAAATCTGCCGGTCGGTGTTTCATTTGGAGCATCGCATCGCATCGGCAGAAATTGTCAAAAATAATCACGCGGTTTTACGTCGTTTGATATTGTAATTTTTTTAAGTTGTCAGGAATTATCATTTAATGGACATGATGGATCGAAGCATTTGTTAAAATCAAAGTAATTATAGAGAATTAATAAAATTGTTTTAGAAATATTTACTTTCTGATTCGAAGTGTATTCGTAATACAGAATGAATTAATACATAATATAATCAAATAGTTACATTTTGAATAACGTTATTGAATCTGAGATTTAGAAAACCATTTGCTTTTCGCTGGAAGTAGATGAAACTTCTGATTATCATGTCATTCACAATTAACAATTATATTGTTGTTCGATACGCGTTACGTGGTAATATTTATGAGAGGTTTTTAGGGTTTAGAGACGTGAGTAAAAGCAATAAGGCAGAATATATTTTTGGTGTTTTAAAGAACAGATTCAAATTTTTTGATATCAAAAATAAATTGGTAGGGCAAACTGGGGCAATCTTATGACGGCGTTGCTGTGATGTGTGGTGAATTGAATGGTCTCCAGGTAAAAGTTAAAACTATTGCATCACAAGCTTTATTTACTCACTATGAACTATGATGCGCATATAATGAATTTATTTTTGCATGATACGTGTAAAAAAATAAAGAATATCGTCTTTTCTTGCCAGTTTAGCTCACCTAAACGGGTTACTGCTTTAGAACAAAATTGTTTCGAAAAAACAGCGAACAGTTTGTCAGAAGCGATGAAATTTTAAATATCTGTTAGTTTTATCTAAGCAGATTATCTCTAGTAGTTTTAGTATCTGTAGCAGATTTTCGTAACAGCTTTTGAAAGTTTTTGATTTTATTATCGAAGGCGACGATTTTGAAAGCGGCGATACCTCGATCCGTGAAGCAATCGGTTTGAGAACTTTATTAAATGATTACTCTTTTAATATTCTTTTAAATATTTTTAAGACAGAGTTGGCCCAAGATATTCATTGTTGTTCAAAATCAGTCAACTGACATTATTAATTCCAAAAATAGAATACGAAAGCTGGTGCAAAATCTCAGATATTTCCGTAATGATAGTAGTTTCCAATATATACGCAGTGACGTTTTGGATTCGCTTGATATTTCCGAACCGTCCCAAAAAAGACACTGACATGATACATATCTCGAAAAACGAGTAGGTATATCTTGAAATTTTCGATATCTACTATTATATGCAAATAGATAGTCGTTTTTCGAATTTTGAAGATTTGCAAATTTTTGACCTCTTTTACGATTCAAAATTTAAAAGTACCCTTTGCCAAAGAATTTCCAAGATATTTATTATTACAAGTTAGGTACTTAAAAATTATGCCGATCCAAATATTTTCAGAAAGTGAGATAAGTTACAAAATATGTATGTATAATTCTATGTAGTAAGTACTGCAATTCATTACAACAAACTGTTCATCAATTTTCTTATTACGACCAATTTCTGCCTCAAATAAACGGGATTTATCTTGTCTCAAAAGAATCAACACGTATTGTCGAAACACCATGAAACAAGAGAGAATGTCAAGTACATCAAATAAAAAAAAAACAAAAAACAACAAAATCTCCTATGATGATTTAAGCCTTTTAGTTTGATGGTATACCTATAAGAGAAGACAAAAAAAACCTTGCCGACCCTGTCTCCAAGACCACGAGCCGCCACTGCAGTAGACTCTCTCTATAACGAACACGGATATAACGAGGTTTCGCTTATAGCGAGGTACATTAGGTGTCCCATGCAATTCCTATTGAACTATAACCTATAACGCTCTATAACGAGGCATATTTGGTTACAACAAGGAAAATTGAAATCGAAGAATACGTGTCTTTACCTGTTTTTAGCGTTGTAATGCTCATAAATAAATAAATGCCCCAACTGTAATAAATTCTTATGAAAAATAAGTCACATATATTCCAAACATTTTTAGAATCGTTGATAGATGGCGCAAATAAATCGCATTTTCCGATTATAGCGCCATCCGTCAACAATTCTAAAAAAAGTTTCGAATAAATGTTACTTAAAAAATGAATAACCATTTTCAATTTCGTTGCAAAACGAAAATACAGCCGAACCATATTCCAGTCCAATCAGAGAGTGCTGCAAGCACCTCTACCGGTTTCGAAACTTATTAGTCTCTCATCAGGAGGCACATATGCTGCTCTCCCTGAGCCAACCAAAACAAACCCCAGCGTGCAGTCCCGAATTGCAACGAACGAAATGGCATAGATGCCCTAGCGGCAAATATGCAAAATGGTTCGGCTGTATTTTCGTTTTGCAACGAAATTGAAAACGGTTATTCATTTTTGATTTACATTTACTCTGTGTGGAGTATGAAGGGAACCATTCTCGTTGGAACTTTACCGCGCTGAGCAGATGGGACGTGAATTGTAAATTGTAGAATTCCCTCATCTTCCTTAGTCTCAGCATCCGTATGGCTTGCAAATTGTAGAAGCCTCGGAGGTGTAACCAGAGAAGGTTCCCATTGTTTTCATTCTGGTGGGATGTTCTATATGCCATTAGAGTGAAAACTTAGTCTTTTTGCTAGCAGTTGCCGCTAGGGCATCTATGCCATTTCGTTCATTGCAATTCAGGACTGCACGCTGGGGTTTGTTTTTGTTGGATCAGGTAGAGCAGCATATGTGCCTCCTGATGAGAGACTAATAAGTTTCGAAACCGGTAGAGGTGCTTGCAGCACTCTCTGATTGGACTGGAATATGGTTCGGCTGTATTTTCGTTTTGCAACGAAATTGAAAATGGTTATTCATTTTTGATTTACATTTACTCTGTGTGGAGTATGAAGGGAACCATTCTCGTCGGAACTTTACCGCGCTGTGCAGATGGGACGTGAATTGTAAATTGTAGAATTCCCTTATCTTCCTTAGTCTCAGCATTAAAATATGGCTTGCAAATTGTAGAAGCCTCGGAGGTGTAACCAGAGAAGGTTCCCATTATTTTCATTCTGGTGGGATGTTCTATATGCCATTAGAGTGAAAACTTAGTCTAAATGTTACTTATTTCTTGAGAAGGAAACTCAATCTGCAATAAAAAACGGGGGTTCCTATTTAAGATTTTAAAGTTAACTCTCACCCCCACCTCCAGAGTGTGCAATGAAAAATCCTGTTTGGTGTCATACTATAGATTTTTGAAAAATATTAAACACGTGTTTTTTATTTTTTCATTTGGAAGTATATTTCTCGAGATATTAGACCGTTTCTATAATTTTGCTATGGTATCACGATATATCGTTTTTTCCGATTATAGCGCTCTCTATCCACAATTCGCAAAATGGCTCGAATAAAATTTGCTTATTTTTACAAGGAAAACCCAAATCTGCAACAAAAATTAGGGGTCACCCCCCCTCCACACCCAGGGGTTGAAGTGGTGGACTTGTTTAGTGTCATCGCATAGATTTTTGAGAAATATTTAACACATATTTTCAGTTTTTCGATCCCGATGTTCATTTCTCGAATTATTCGACCTTTCCGCTACTTTTGGGACACCCTGTATATAACATTCATCCGTCATGAAAGATCACCTGTTTTTCATTTAAATAAAATTGTGCTGTTCACCATAATGTACACTTTAAAATAATCTAATTACTAAAAAAATACTTTTGCAAACTAAAATTTGACTATGTTCAATCAATTTTAAAAATTATTTTTCAATCTGAATTTATTTCTGCTTATGAAGATGGTTCTATTCGGTATACACAAAACTTAATATAGAAAACAAATATAATCACTTCACAGATTTTACACTTTATCTTTATAGTGCCAGTTCTTAAAGACAAATGGCTCATTAGTGATTATCGGTCAGAGATCGGATTTCTTGCTGATATGATTTTCTTTGCAGTATTATAAATGATTCATTTAATTTGTAATTTTGGGTGTCGATTACAGTATATATTATGTTCCCACGTTTCTAATCTCTTTCAATGTTTTCGTTAATAGCATACCCTGACTGTGCGAAATGTGTATTATGCACATTCCATATAGACCGCTGTCGCAGACACACAGATTTTCTGTTAAGGTATTAATTACCCAATATGTGAATTTTTTTTATTAATAAATATGTTGTTTCCAATTTATCTCTAAAAATTATCCAATAATTTTTTGACAAAAATACGTTTATGTAATATAAATTTAATTTTTGTTCTTTCCCGAAAAGCTAGGGGGGCCACGGCCCCCCCTGCCCGTGTGTATGGGCGCCTATGCCTAGTTACTCTATAGGAGTAATACTAATAGACAAATAAAAATGTATAGGCACCATTTTTATTCAGTTGCAATGCGAAGGCAAAACTGTCTTATTTTTCAAACGGTTCAAACGAAACAAAATTGGTTTGTAAGTCTTTTTTACCGTTTTCTTTGCGAAAGAATATACCTAATTCCAAAAATCTTTGCATTTACTTGATTCATATAAATACCTTTCTCGGAATTCATTTGATTAGAAACAAAATGGAATCAACACAGAAAATCTTGGTCTCTCATGTAAAAGCGGTTTGAATTTATTAAAAGTTCTTTCAAACAGGAAATTGGGCAATACAATTGATTAATAACTACATAGTGGAATATTTATAATCAATGGCAATACGTTACTTACAATTTATAAACACCTGGTAAGATCTGAAAGTCCATTACGATGGTTGGACCAAACTAAAGGACATGACTGGTTACGCATTCTCCAAACCAAAACAACGCTCACAGGAAAGAGATAATTGGACATAAATATAAATAGTCAAAACAATTACATGATGCCACTATACCCTTGCGAAGGAGAAAAGATGAAGATGGAGAAGGAGGAAGATCTCAATTGGACTATGGAGCTATTGCGTATGAGTCTGCCACATCAGCTATGTTATAAAATTATTGACACTTTTCATAATAAGGCACTAAGAATTATAACAGAAACATGCCGAACAAGCTTTTAAGTTAAAAAAAAATAGTGTGTCGTGAGTGTGTGAACTTTGTACGCGCGAAAAAAGTTATACGACTTTGTCACTACTTAAATAGATTTTAAAAATTTTACCTCCATCTCTTAATAGATACATAATACGCTACTGATAAGTGATAATTTTAGGTCATTAAATATAATACGTTAACAAAAAACTGAACTACCAACTAGTTTACTGAAATGTAAATACCTCAAAGTTCTCTAATTACGCTTTTTGTCGATAGCTCAGTATTAACCTTATTAAAATAATATCAAAAATTAAACAAAAAAATGATGGCAACAACATGCGGTGTTCCCAAGCGGTCACCCATCCAAGTACTAACCGCACCCGACACTGCTTGACTTCGGTGATCGGACGAGAACCGGTATATTCAGTGTGGTATGGCCGTTGCCGATTATAAATGTAACAAAATTGAACTTTATCTTTTTTTAGCATTTTCGCACGTGAAATAAAACTTAGTAATTACTAATAAATTATCAGTAAATATTATAACATGGGAGGTTGAATACACCTCTTTAATCTGTGATTAAAGATCCATATATTAATTTGATAAAGAGCAAAATTGGACAGTTCCTAGTAGTAATTCAGTGTGAAAGAATTGGTTGAGATGCAAAAGTGGACCTTTCCTCCAATTTGAGATAGGGAACGGTAAAGTTGTAAATTGTTTTTTTTTTCAGTTTACTCGGAATGACAAAGTGGAAATGTCCGGTTTTGAATTCAGACCCCTCATATATCACCGTCGAATGGCGTCGAATTTAATAACTGAAACAATAAGAAAAACAGAAAAACACCAATATTTTTTTCATTTTTCACACTGTTTATTTGCACTTGCACTGATGCTGATACATAACTTGAAAGGGCTCGCTGCAACTCATCAACCACTCTACCTATCGGCTTATCGGTAGAGTCTACAGTCTACGAGAAGTGCACGGCAAATTGAAGGTGTAATGCAAGGGTGGCCAACCAGCGGCCCAGTCAAGTCAGCTTGTGGCCCGCGAAGCTAAGTCAATTTTAAGACTAAGTCAATTTAAGCTAAGATTAAAAAAATAATTACGATACTGAGATCACAATATTTACCAAAAATATTTTTAATTTTCTCTCTTATGTTTAATCTCAACAAATACCAAACATACATAAAGAGTTATGCAGTAGCTGCAATCCTAGAAAAAAAATCAAAGCCTTTTTCAGACGGTGAAATTGTTAAGGAGTGTTTGCACAGTGTCGCTGAAATATGTCCAGAACAGAAAATGGAATTCTCAAAAATAATTCTATCTCGTCAAACTGTTACAAGGCGTGTAGATGATATTGGAAAACATGTCGAAAGTTAAAAAATCGGGCATCTGAGTTCATATATTATTCTCTTCTCTGGCATTGGATGAAAACACCGATATGACGTATACTGCACAAGTGGTGATCTTTATCCGAGGTGTTGATGCCTATTTTAATAAAACTGAAGAACTAGCAGCATTAGTTCCACTTAAAGATACCACTAAGTCACGAGATTTATTAGAGGCCGGTCAAACAACACTCAATCGCTTTTCATTACAACTAAACAACAACTGGTTGGGCTTAACAACTGATGGTGCTCCAGCAATGGTTGGGACATACGTAGGTTTGGTAAAACTGATTGAAAACGAGGCCTATAGAGTAGGCAATACGTCGATGCTTTCATTGCATTATTCATCAAGAGAATTTGTGTGCCAAATCTCTCGAAATGGACCATGTTATGAAGGTAACTATCAAAATAGTGAACTTTATTAAGTCACAAGGTTTGAATCACCGTCAATTTCAAGAATTTCTCAAGTCCTTCGAATCAGAATATGATGATGTTATATTTTATGCAGAAGTAAGATGGCTGACCCGTGCACAAATGTTGAAGAGTTTTTGATTTGAGGCAAGAAATACAATCATTTTTTGAAAGCAAATCAAAGAGCATTTCAGACTTTCAAGACGACGAGTGGGTTTCCGATTTTGATGTACCTACAGCTGAAAGAAAAATTTAGTCAGGTTGGCGTGGAAGAATTCTATAAAAACTATTTTGACAAGGAGAAATATATCCTACATTTTACAAACATGCTCTGTTCATGATTTCATTATTTGGAAACACTTACACGTGTGAACAACTTTTTAGTAGGATAAAGCATATTAAATCCCATATCAGAACACGGATTACCGATGTTCATCTAGAAAACTGTCTGCGTGTAGTAACGACTGCAGTCGAGCGAGATTAATGAGCTTATGTAGTTCTGCTAAACAAAGTCAGATATCTCATTAATTTACAAATTTGTTCAGTTAGCAGAATGATACATAAAACAAAAAATTAGTGCCTTTATTTTTTCATTAAATTGTCTTACCAAGAAGTTTGTTTTATTTTTTAAAATATCTTCAAAAATTATGTTTTTTTTTTGTTCGTTAGTTAGCTACATAGATTATTTAGTAGTGCGGCCCGGTGCGAAATTGTGTTTCCGAATTTTGGCCCGGCTGCCGAAAAGGTTGGCCACCCCTGGTGTAATGTGTAATTACACATAAAATTACGCGATCTGCACTCTGCAGTGGCGTAGCTAGCCCCACTGGGGCCCCATATCAAGGTTTGACGGGGGGCCCTTTGCTACCACTGATATGGCATAGTCAGGGCCGCATTTAAGGGGGCAGGCTGGGCAGCTGCCCGATGCCTCCACAAAGCCCCAAATTTAAAAAAATCAGCACATTATTCACATAGAATAATTTTTGTCAATCATTTCACTGTGATATTTCGTTACATGGAAGGTTTCACTTCTGTTGAAAGGTTTTTCATATTGTTGCCAAATCACGGTCAAAAAACAGAAGATATATTTAATTCTCTAATGACATTCTTGCAAGAAGATGCTATCGATTTGAAAAACTGCAGGGGACAGTCCTACGACAACGCATCAGTTATGAGTGGAAAATACAATGGTGTTCAGGCTTGGGGTTGTCCTGAGTGCTGCAGATGAGTGTTTTGCTGCTGCCATAGCATTCTTTGATTTCTCGGAAGTACATATTATACAGGGTGATTGATTAGTAGGGTGAACCTCAATAGCTCCGCTATATTAATAGATAGCAATAAAAAGTAATAACAAATATTTTAGCCACCTTTGAGCTTCACATTAGAAAATTAGTTAGAATGTTACAGGGTTTTCGATAACACAGTGGCAGACCAAACTTTTGTTTTTTTTTTAAATGGAACACCCTATATTTTTTAAGTACATTATTTTCTCAGTAATTTTAAATGGAACACCGTATATTTTATATCACTATTGAAAAGTACCATTACCGTACTTTAATTTTTAGATAACATTCCCTATGTCTAAATTTATTAGTTTTCGAGATATTTTCATTTTTCAATGGACCAGTAGCGTGGCCACCCAAATCACCAGAATTTAATAAAATCGACTGATTTTTTTGGGGTTACGTTAATAATGAAGTTTATAAAATACCTCCAACAACAAGGGATGAGATGAAAAATAGAATACAAAGTGTATTTCTAGTATTAGTGTGTCTTCCGAACAGTAAGGTTGGTTTTGTTACACGCGCTTAATTACTTTTTGCTCGAATTTAGGCAGGTAGATATTTTATTTTGGTTTGTTATTTCATAAACCCATAGTTAAGGTAAGTACAAGTTTATTAATATTATAATGAGTAACTCTTTAAACTCTTTAACCCCGTCTGGAAAAGACCCACCAGATGAGAAAGATATACAAGGCGAAATGGAAATTGATAATAAAATATATATATTTCGACAGACATCGGACCGTACTATGTTATCGTTGAACCGGTTGATCAAAAAAGTCATTTATCGGCTGTTAAAGTTGGGCACTATTTATTTAAAAATACTACTTTTAACACACATGTTATTGACATAAAATTAGTCGGGAGAAATAAAGTAAAAATTATTTTTAAATCTTATAATATTGCTAATGCCATTATAGGACATAAATTAATAAAAGATAACAATTTGATCGCGTATATACCTATTTTTTTCAACCATAAAAAGGCAATTATCAGACAAATTGACACATTTTTGTCCGAAAAGTATATAATGGAGAATATCGAAAGTCAACATAAAGTTGTAGATGTAAAAAGAATGAAACGTAGGATAGTTGATTCTGATCATGAGACACAGTTTGTCCCTAGACAAATGATCGTCTTGACGTTTTTAGGAAATAGTTTGCCAACATTTGTTAAAATTGATTTGGTGAGATTTGCTGTAGAGCCCTACATATATCCTGTAGTTCAGTGTTTCAGGTGCATTCGATATGGCCACACAGCCAAATACTGTAAAAGCACTACAACTAAATGTAAAAAATGTGGTCAAACCCACGATGAAAATGATGATACCGATTGCACTTCTGACACTTACTGCATATACTGTGAAAAGCATGACCATCAGTCCGTATCAAAAATTTGCCCGAAATACCAGGAACAATTAAAAATTAAAAAGATCATGTCTGAAAAAAATGTATCATTTAAAGAAGCTGAAGTTATTGTAAGAAATCCGTCTTACGCTAAAATAGTAACACATAATAATTTCGATATTCTAAATAATTTAAACAATTTCCCTGAGCTAAATGGTAATATTGACACGAACAATTCCCCCTCCACGAGTAATAAAAATTGGGTACCACGTCCACATTACCAACAGCCGAAAAAGCGCAAAGTAAGTTCGCCCCTTTCAGTTAATAAACCCCCTTCATTTAAACTTAAAAATACCGCTTCAAATCCTATCATTCCTAATCCACATAGAGAAGCTTTCCATTCATACAAAGAAAAATTAGAATCACAGATACTGCAGAAACTTCCTATTTTTGAAAATATGCTTAAAAAATTTAATTTGGTAAACCCAGATCCACTAGTTATCCAGGAAACACAAACAGAACTCAGAACAATCTTAGATACGATACAATACAATGATAGTGATAGTGACGAAAATTATTATTAAGTAGATGATAAATATATTGCAATGGAACTGTAACTCCATTACTAAAAACAAAGCTAATCTTATTAATTTTCTAAACGATCACGCTGTTAAATTTGATTTAATTATGCTTAACGAAACTTGGTTATCTAAAGAGAAAATATTTCATTTACCAACTTACAATATATTACATATAGATCGAACTGATGGATTCGGAGGCACTGCCATACTTATTAAAGATTCCCTATGCTATCATGAAATTTCAATTCGTAAAAAACTTTAATTCCAAAATAGAAGTATGTGCAGCATATATCGATGACCTTAAGATATCCTTAGCCTCCATTTATAAAGCTCCCAACATAAAAGCAACTAAGACTGACTGGAATAATCTTTTTTCACAACTACAGGGTGATGTCGTTATATGCGGTGATTTTAACTGTCATCACAGTCTTTGGGGCTCTACAATAGATAACTCACAAGGAAATCGACTTGTAGAAGCTATAGAAGAAACTAACCTAATTATTTTAAACGACGGACGACCTACTAAGATAGTCAGACCTAACGAAAGACCTTCTGCCATAGATCTTACCTTTGTCTCACCTAGCCTTTTAAGTTTATCTGAATGGAATCCTCTGAATGATGCACTTGGCTCAGATCATCTCCCTATCCATATTACTATATCTCGGGAATATATCCCCACTAACAAAACACCTTCTAGAAAATGGATTGAGTCTTCAGCTGACTGGACGCTTTTTCAAAACCTAATCGAAACACAAATCTATAACAATAACAATAATAATAACTCCTTTGATTTTTTTATGAAAGTAATAAATGATGCAACTTCTAAGTCAATGAAATCTCGTTCAGGTAACAGTAAAAAACCTCCAAATCTTATTTGGTGGGATAATGAATGCACTTTAATTGTTAATGATAGAAAAGACGCATACCATGAATATAAAATGACCACGAATTATGAAAATTACCTCAAGTTTAAGCATATTCAGGCCAAAGCTAAATTACTTTTTAAACAAAAGCAACAACTATGCTGGAAAAATTTTATTAACAAATTATATAAAAATACCCCAATATCAAAAATTTGGAGTTTTATAAAAAAAATATCGAACAAAAACCCAACTTTTAAAAAACATCCTCTATCTGAAGAACTAATAAACCAAATTTTTGATATTGTAGCACCTAGTTTTGTGCCAAATATGCTTGAAGGTCCGAACGAGAAAATTGGCAGCCACTACATGGATGCACCTTTTGATATAACAGAACTTGAAGCTTCAATTAAGACCTCTAGATGTACTGCTCCGGGTAATGATTATGTTACATATGACATTATTAAAAATCTTCCCCAAGTTGCTAAAAATTTTATACTAAATATATACAATGATTGGTGGGTGAATTCAAACTATGTTGAGCATCTCAAACAAATTACCATTTGTTTAATTTTAAAACCTACTAAAGATAGAAATATGCCTTCCTCTTATCGCCCTATATCTTTAATGTCATGTATAACTAAAACGTTCGAAAGAATGATAAAAACAAGACTGGAGTGGTACATCGAGTATAACAATATCTTACCTAATACTCAATACGGTTTTAGAAGGGGATATGGTACTTTGGATGCAGTAACTCATTTAGTAAATGACATCCAGATTGCCTTTTCTGGCAACAAGTATCTAGCTTGTTTATTCCTAGATATAAAAGGGGCTTACGACTCTGTAAATATAAATATACTTAAACAGAAAATGGTTAAGATTGGTCTTAGCGAAACGACTGCTCTAAATATATTGCAACTATATTTTTCTAGACATGTCTATATTAGAGACCATAGAAATGTGTTACATGGTCCAAGGGTTGTTTATCATGGGTTACCACAGGGATGCGTACTTAGTCCTATACTCTTTAATATATATTCTGCCAATATTCATTCACTATTTCATAATTCCGTAAATTGCATACAATATGCAGATATCTGTATATACACCATCCAAAATAGCTATGAAGCATGCACTGAGGCTCTTGATAATATTATGCATAAGGTAAGTACATGGACAGAAGGAACCGGTATGACCCTTTCAACAGAAAAATGCTCTATTATGTTTTTTAGCAGGCATAGACCACGTGCACCAGAGAGATTAACTCTGTGTGGGCGTACCTTGTCGGTAGTTAAAGAGTTTAAGTACATATTTAGGTATCATTGTTGACACCAAGTTACTATGGTCGAGTCACATACGTCACTTAATAAACAAATGTGAGAAAGGCTATAATTTGCTTAGGTGTGTAACAAATCGAAGTTGGGGCGCAGCTACTGGTATAGCTTTATTGTTTTATAGAGCCTATGTGCGGTCTATCATTGACTATGGATGTTGTTTATACGGATCTGCTTGTAACACCAATCTAAACAAAATAAACAGAGTTCAATATAAATGTCTTAGAACTTGCATAGGTGGAATGATATCATCACCGGTGAAAGCAATACTGGCAGAATGTAATGAATTGCCTTTGGATTTGCGTCGGCAGCTATTATCACAAAAATATCTTTTAAAACTAAAATCCTTAGAGTCAAACATGATCAACAAATTAAGTGATATTGCAAAAGAAGATTTAACAAACCGCTTTTGGAAAATAAAGAATTCTCCTCCACTGGCAGAAGCTTTCGTTGAGACCAATGCTGATCACATTTCTTTTGGTAAAAATAAAACATTGTTTATGTATACCATACCCTATAGATCACTAATAAAACCACACAGAGTCATAATACCCAATTATACAGAATACCATCATATAAATCACACCCTTCTAAAATCCATATTAGGTGGATTAGTCAATAAGCCATTTATATATACAGATGGATCAAAAACAAAACACGGAGTTGGTTGTGGAGTTTTTATCCAAAATACAAAACAATCATTTATGTTTAAATTACCATCAATATGTAGCATAGATATATACTGCTGAACTTATAGCAATTTGGAAGGGCATTACTTGGTTAACATCAAATAATTTACGAGATGGAGTAATACTAACTGATTCTAAGTCTGCATTGGAGTCAATAAAAAGCATAAAATTTGATAGAATGAAATGTCCTATATTATGCAATTTAAAAGATTTGATAGCAGATTTAAATATAACATTTGTATGGGTCAAAGGTCATACAGGTATACTAGGTAATGAAAAAGCTGATAGTTTGGCTAAGGAAGCAGTACTTAACGGAGTTCTTTGTAATATTTATACATTACCAGACGTCTTTCATTTGATAAAAAATAAAATAAGATTAAAATGGGAACGACAGTGGGAAAATACTGTAGAAAACTCACAAAATACCTACTTTAAAATACATCCTACCCTACCATCCCCACCTCTATATATTTTCAACTACCCTACTTCAAAATTCTTTTCGGCAAGTGTTTTTCGACTTAAAACAAATCATGGGCGATTTCCATCGCACCTTGCTAAGCTGGGCATTATACAGTCCTCGGCCTGTAGTTGTGATCAGAACTCTTAAGGAGATCTAAATCATATATTTTTCGGTTGCAAAAAACATTTAAAAAAATCCAATGATTTAATTCGTACACTTATTGAAATGAAATATTTTCTTCCATTAAATCTCACACACATTTTGTTAGCTGCCAATAAAAACACCTTAGAACTTTTAGTAAATTTTATTAAAGGAAATAAAATACAAATTTAAAACGGCATAACCCACATCTCTGTAGTTATACTATAAGAAAATTCATTTTACAACCTTCTGTGGCAAATGGACTTGATTCCATGCCATTATCTTTCCACACACACACACAAAGTGTATTTCGATGTGTTAATTTACAAATGCTCCGTAGAGTAAGTAGCTCATTCAATGATCGTTTTTAGGCATACATAAATGTGTTAGGAGATAATTTTGAACACCTTATGTAATTAA
Source organism: Diabrotica virgifera virgifera (assembly GCF_917563875.1). Classification (NCBI taxonomy): domain Eukaryota; kingdom Metazoa; phylum Arthropoda; class Insecta; order Coleoptera; family Chrysomelidae; genus Diabrotica; species Diabrotica virgifera. The sequence continues at coordinate 159,207,950 of NC_065448.1, read as the reverse complement.
ATATTAAAAATATTTTATTAAAAGTAGCTTCTAATTTTTTCAAACATGTTTTTTTGCAAAATGTATTACTGATAAATTATGTTTCGTTCTTTATTTGTTACATTGTTACATTTACATAAAAAAGTAGTGTTTAATTGTCTTCACAAAATATTGTATTTTTTGTTTGTGTGTTTTTTTGTAAAATTTATTACTAATTTTCTTTGTTTATTTGTTGCATTTACATAAAAAGATAGTTTTTATTTGTTTCAAAAATGTAGCATGTAGTTGTTGTGTTTTGTTTGTAAAATGTATTACTAATAAATTATTTTTATTTCTTTATTTGCTACAGTGTTACATTGATTACCGGATTGATAATCGGTAATCTTCAATTATCAATTCAGTCATGGCTTACTTAAAATTTAGATAAATTGAAACACCTAAAATAATTTGCTCTGAAAAATGAAAATATCTCGAAAACTAATAAATTTGGGTATAGGGAATGTTATATAAAAATTAAAGTACGTTAACGTTACTTTTCAATATTGATATAAAATACAGGATGTTTCATTTAACATTACTAAGAAAATAATGTACTTGCGTTTTGACTCACCCTGTATTTGATATAAAGAAAATTAGCAATAGGGCATTAATAAACCATTGCTGTTGTGCTTATTTTTATTTATACAGGGAGTTGAACTTGTTACGATTTTCATACAAAATTGGTTATAACTTTGTAAATACCCTGTATAAACCTTTATATATACTTTTATATATAAAGGTAACAAACCTTTATATTTTTGTGATGGAGAAGTTAACAGGATTTCAAATTTAAAATAAAATATAGGGTGTTCCATTTAAAAAAAAAACAAAAATGTGGACTGCCACTGTGTTATCGAACACCCTGTAACATTCTAACTGATTTTGTAAAGGTGGCTAAAATTTTTGTTATTAACTTTTATTGCTATCTATTACTATAGCGGAGCTATTGAGCTTTACCCTACTAATCAATCACCCTGTAGATACAACTTGTTAATCGAATGTGTAAAAGCTGCGTCTTTAAGCGAGAGCAACGTCGACCGTGGCAGAAACATTATTGTTCCTAAAAGAGTAAATACTACTAGACGGTCATCTAGAAGTGACGCCGCAAAAGCAATAGTTAAAGGTTGTAATCAGATTAAAGGAGCATTATCCAAAATGTCAGAAGACGATAAGCAATAATTTGAAAGTAGTAGCGATGCAAAGGGTTTGTATAATCGAAGATTTTACTGAAAACAGGAATAAATATTTGCAATATTTTGGAATGAAATCTTAGAGAGGACAAACAGCACAAGTCGTATTCTTCAAGATCCAAATATTGACCTTAATTCAGTCAGAAGAATTTATATTCTTTTAAGGAATATTTCAGAGACTGAAATGACAACATCAGAGAAATTTAGGACTCAAACATTTTATCGCTATTATAGATCAGTTCATTTCCTCTTTAAATCAGATTTACATTATTTGGAAAATTTAACTCTCAATGAAATTGAAGCTCACTCACTGAAGCTTACCAAAATTTATAGTAATGATTTAATGAAAACCTAAGTGTCGAACTGGTACAATCTGTAGACTTTTTCAATTCATTTAAAGAGGAAATCGGCATATCAAATAACTATAAATAAAGAATTTCAAATGTACCGACTGTTAAAAGAAAAAAATTTGAATGATGCGTTTCCAAACGTTTTGGTGACACTTCATTTATATTTAGTTCTGATGCTAATTAACTGCAGTGGAGAGAGATCATCCTCAAAATGTAAGTTAATTAAAAATCGACTTCGGTCTCTCTCTCTCTCTTTAATCCTGACCCCCCGGAGGGAGTGTAGTGGTCGACGTGATGTCGTGTATTGTCCGTCTCCAAAGATCTCTGTCTCTGGTCATTTCTTTTAACTCATGCATAGGTCTTTTGCATATTCCTGTAATCTGATCGATCCATCTTGTTGGGGATCTTCCTCGTGATCTTCGGCCTTCCACCTTTCCTTGTATAATGAGTCTTTCCATGTTTTCTGTGTTGGCTCTCATAACATGTCCAAAGTATTTTAATTGTTGGAGAACTTCGGTCTATGATGGGCCAAAATCGTTTGAATTATCTCTCTATAATGATATAACTTTGTAAATAGGTACCCTGTATAACATACTAAACCTTTATATTTTTGTAATGGAAAAGTTAAGAAGATTTTGAATATAAAATAAAATATAGGGTGTTCCGTTTACAAAAACATAACTTTGATCTGTCACTATGTTATCAAACACCCTGTAACATTCTAACTAATTTTGTAATGTGAAGTTCAAAGTTGGCTACAATTTTTGTTATTAACTTTTATCGCTATCCATTTTACTATAATGGATCTACGAAGCTTTACCCCACTAATCAATCACCCTGTATAATAGCAATTAAATATTGCATTGTTAGCTAATTCTAAGCTATTACGAAAATTTCAGGTACCTAGGTAGCCTAGAACTATTTTTAAAATGGATTACAAAATTTGCGGAGACCGTGACAGTGACAACAACCAAGCCAAGTATATAAAAAACGTTTTAAAAAATATTAAAAATAGTCAAGCAACCACCTTTGGACCACGAATTGACCCTAAAACTGAGAACAATAAGTTTAATTTGATTAAAAAACTAGTTTCTTATCGCATTTTTTATGGTATTTACTACTTTGTTACGTATGTATTTTCAACTAAAATGTGGTTAATTCCAACTTAAAATAGTAAATGTTTTAAGAGTCTTTATTTGTTTTGCAGATGGCGGCACTTATTATACTTATTAGTACCTCTTTTATTGGATCTCAAGTACATAGGAGCACGTAAGTACATACATATTATGTATATTGTCATATTGAAAAGATATTTAGTACAAAATTGCTTTCGAGGGTTGTATAACAGGTTCTTGATCTAATACATAGTCAAAACGACAATTCATATTTTCAAGAAAGTTTTATTGTTCTACTGTAAATCCATTTCGTTCAGTACACAGCCACTATACTGTCTCACGAGAGGATATAGAATACTCCAGAGGTATATAATATAATATAGGTACAGTTAATCAGTACGTCCCTTAATATACTATAATCCTCCTCTATGTTTTCTCCTTCGTACGAATATATTGGGCACATGTAATTCGTTTGACTATTTCTGTCCAATTATCTCTCTTCTTTATGTGTTGTTTTGTTTCGGTGAATGAGTAACCACTCATGTCCTTTATTTGATCCAACCATCCATTGTGGCGCGTCGATGGATCTCATCTTGGCACCCTCCACTGTTAGCGATGATGGAACCTAAGTAATCAAATTGTCTGACAACTTCATATCCTGGTCATGTTTTTTATCTCTGTTCTGTTGTTTTTCTTTTATCGATGACTATTATTTTGGTTTTTTGTATATTTATTTTAAAACCATATTTTGTACTCACCGTGTCCAACTTATTCATAATTCACTCCAATTCTTCTGCAAAAGACTCCAATATAACCGTGTCATAAGTATATCGTAGGTTTTTGATTTTTTTTCCTACTATTGTTACTCCACTTTGCCATTTCACAAAAACTTGACGCATAGTGTGTTTCACTCTATATATTGAATAGAATGGGGGATATTATACATCCCTACCAAACTCCAGATTTCATTAGCGATATTATTTACATACAGTTCTTGTAATAAATAAATTAGGTGGCGTACCCAACCCCCTAAGTATACATACACACACCCAAACTTATATGGAATCACCATGTATTTCAAAGCAATATTTATTTCTTTTGAAAAAACTTGTTATTGTTGCGAAGATTAAAGGTTTTTATTGAAAATAAATAAATCAATAAGACAATCAGATAGTACAGCTCGGTACGGTATACAGGGTGAGTCATGGGGAACTGTACATACTCCTACCTCGTATAGAGGCTCCTATGGGGAATAACAAATGACCATTAAAAAGTGTCTGCTCCCATTGTTTAATAATATACAGGGTGAGTTTCGCATTTTGACTTAAATTTGTATTCGTCATAATTTTTGAACGGTCAGATCGATGTGTCTCTTATTTTGGCCAATCGTTACACTATTACCACCTAATCAACTGATTAATTCAAACTAGAAAAAAATCAGGTCTGGCTTTAAAAAATTAGTTCGTTTGGGTCTTAGAAAAAAATTCATCCTGTATAAGCTTTTTGAAAACTCTAATATGAATTTTACAAATTAGACAAATAGGCAATTAAAATGGCATATTTATTTTTTTCCGCACACGATTACTTAATTTTTTATAAAAAAATCAAATTTGACAATCAGTTAAAAGTTTGGTAAAGTGAACCATAGATTTAAAAAAATTAACTTTTATTACAAAAATTAATTTTTTTTTGAACAAATGTTTAATTTATGTTACCATCCAATCAACTGATTTATTCAAACTAGAAAAAAATCAGACCCGGATTTAAAAAATTAGTTCGTTTTGGTCTTATAAAAAATTTCACCTTGTATACGCTTTTTGAAAACTTTAATATGAATTTTACAAATTAGGCAAATAGGCAATTAAAATGGCGTATTTATTTTTTTCCCCACACGATTACTTAATTTTTTATTAAAAAATGAAATTTGTCAAAATCGGAATTTTAACCTAAAAATGAAAAAAAAAATGAAATCACGGTTTAACTCGCTACAACTCTGTTCCATTTTAATATTTTTTTTTCTGAAATTTTTACAGCACATATCTCTTACATTGTGAAGACTATGAAAATTGTTGTAGACTTTCAGTCTTCTTCTCGTAAAAGTTATGAATTTTTAAAAATAAAAGGTGCAGATTCGTGAATTGCAAAGTTAAATCGCAAAAATTAAGTGAAAAAATTTAAAATTTATCTATTTGATCACGTCTTCGTTAAACTATAGAGTCCAAAAGAAGTGTTATGGGGAGATTTAGATCTAGACGTGTTATAGAAAAAAAAATAGTAAAACTTTTAATTTTAAGAAAAACGTGGTTTTTGTAAATTAATTTTTGTAAAAAAAGTTCATTTTTTTAAATCTATGCAAAAACTTTGCCAAACTTTTTATGCATAGTCAAATTTGATTTTTTAATAAAAAATTAGGTAATCGTGTGGGGAAAAAATAAATATGCCATTTTAATTGCCTATTTGTCTTATTTGTAAAATTCATATTAGAGTTTTCAAAAAACGTATACAGGGTGAAATTTTTTCTAAGACCCAAACGAACTATTTTTTTAAATTCGGGCCTGATTTTTTTCTAGTCTGAATAAATCAGTTGATTGGGTGGTAACATGAATTAAATATTTGTTCAAAAAAATTTATTTTTGTAATAAAAGTTAATTTTTTTATATCTATGGTTCACTTTACCAAACTTTTAATTATTCATAGTCAAATTTGATTTTTTTTATAAAAAATTAAGTAATCGTGTGGGGAAAAAAATAAATATGCAATTTTAGTTGCCTATTTGCCTAATTTGTAAAATTCATATTAGAGTTTTCAAAAAGCGTATACAGGTTGAAATTTTTTCTAAGACCAAAACGAACTTATTTTTTAAATCCGGGCCTGATTTTTTTCTAGTTTGAATAAATAAGTTGATAGGGTGGTAACATAAATTAAATATTTGTCGAAAAAAAATTAATTTTGGTAATAAAAGTTAATTTTGTTAAATCTATGGTTCACTTTACCAAACTTTTAATTCATAGTCAAATTTGATTTTTTTATAAAAAATTAAGCAATCGTGTGCGGAAAAAAATAAATATGCCATTTTAATTGCCTAATTGTCTAATTTGTAAAATTCATATTGGAGCTTTCAAAAAGCGTATACAGGGTGAAATCTTTTCTAAGACCCAAACGAACTGATTTTTTTAAAGCCGGACCTGATTTTTTTCTAGTTTGAATAAATCAGTTGATTAGGTGGTAATAGTGTAACGATTGACCAAAATAAGAGACACATCGATCCGACCGTTCAAAAATTATGACGAATACAAATTTCTGTCAAAATGCGAAACTCGCCCTGTATATTATTAAACAATGGGAGCAGACACTTTTTAATGGTTATTTGTTATTCCCCATAGGGGCCTCTATACGAGGTAGGAGTATGTACAGTTCCTCATGACTCACCCTGTATATGTAGTCCAGGGTAATAAGGTTTTTTCCATGGCACTTGAACAGCCAGGGTACTGAAGCGTTTTTTCGACAGGTAATTCCTATAAGAGCAAATTATAACTATTTCCTGCGTAGGATCTGGCGGCCATTTTTATTTATCAACAATTAAGTGTCAAAAGATGGCATTTTTCACTTTTTTTTCAAATCAATGGAAAATAGGGAAGCTTATGGTTTTTTTAGTACAAATATCTTCAAAATTATGGAAAAAGCTTTAAAATGACGTGTTACAAAGGTTGATATACTCATTTATTATTAATATAATTGCGAAAAAAGGGAGGAATTGCAAAAAAAATTATTTTCGCAATAACTGTTGTAAAAATCAGTGTATAGCTTTGAAATTTTTGTCAAATAAGGGTTCTTTGGTGCTTAATATGTGATAAAAGTTTCAAAGCGATTTTTTAATTTTTTAAATTTTATTCAAATTGTTTATCCCAGAGAGCATTTTTTTGCAATAACATAAGTCAGAAGAAAATGACGTTAGAACCATTCCACAAGTGTCAAATGAAAGAGCATGGGCTATATTTTCAACTTTGTTTAAAAAAGTGAATAAAAAATGCACTTGTTAGTAATAAATAATTATGCAAAAGTATCGTAAATCTTTCCTTATAAACTTTTTATTTTGTTATATTATATAAGAGATTATACATACTTATTACAATTTTTTATAAATTATGATATAGATAATATTACTTGGTAGTTGTGCACTTAAAACAGGGTAAAAAAGTTAATTTTTTTGGAAAAAGTTATTCAAAAAGTTTATAAAGAAAAATTGTCGATACTTTTGCATAATTATTAATTATTAATAAATGCATTTTTTATTCACTTTTTTAAACCATGTTCAAAATGTAGCTCATGGTCTTTCATTTGACACCTGTGGAATGGTTCTAAATTCATTTTTTTCTGACATGTAGTTGCAAAAAAATGCTCTCTGAGATAAACAATTTGAATAAAATTTAAACAATTGAATAAATCGCTTTGAAATTTTTGTCACATATTAAGCACTAAAGAACCCTCATTTGACGAAAATTTCAAAGCTGTACACCTATTTTTACAACAGTTATTGAGCAAATATTTTTTCCACCTACCTCTACCGAAAGTATACTTTTCCGGACCTGATTGTAGGGAGCTAAGTTGTACTTTTCCTCCCTAGGGAGGAAAATATTTTTCCTCCCTAGGGAGGAAAAGTAAAAGTGACGTCATGGTATTTCATTCATCAAATGTAACTTATTGACCCCCTGTACAATAGCTATTTTCTATTACGTAAGTTTCTATACATTTTAACGTTTATTTATAAAACACTCTGTATTTTGCAGAATGGTAAAAAACAGTAAATTGTTATTTTGATTTAACAATGTTTACATAATTAATTTGACTTATATTTGACAGTTGACAGTTATACTGTACGTACTTGTTACGTTTTAGTTCTAACAAATTTTGTTGGTTAGTTACATAAATATATTAAGTAAAAATTAAAATGACTTAAAACTTTGTAATATGTCATTTTAAAGTTTTTTCCATAATCTCAAAGATATTTGTACTAAAAAAATCATTAGTTTCACTGTTTTCCGTTGATTTGAAAAAAAGGGGAAAATGCCATTTTTTGACAGTTAATTGTTTATAAATAAAAATGGCCGCCAGATCCCACGCAGGAAATAGTTATAATTTGTTCCTATAGGTATTACCTGTCGAAAAAATGCTTCAGTACCCTGGCTGCTGAAGTGTCACGAACAGGGTATATTTTTGTCTTATTACCCTGGCCTAATAGGTTATTTGCTTGAGTTGCAAATTGAACGAAAATAAATAAACTAACTTTTGCGTTCAAAAACGAAAATATGCCTCATGTGGGGTTGTAGAACTTACAACGAGGAAAGATATTGGTCTTGTGAAGAAAATAATGTTCTCAGAGGGGCATAACTGTAGAGCTATGCGTAACACAGGGCGTTCTGTCCAAAACCTATGCTAGGTAACAGGAACTAGGAAAGCTTAAAAATAAAGCAAGGGAAAGTCGCCAAAAGTAATAACGGCTCGCCACGATCGTTTAATTATCCAATCAGCTGGAAATCACCCAACCATCTCTCACCTGCAGCTCAAAAGGCAGTTTTTGGAAGCTACAGGTGTAACTTTTTCAGTTGAAACGATAAGAAGAAGAGTTCGTACCAAGAAGTATACAACAGGTGACAGTTACGAGTTCCCGAGTTATCCAGGCAGCACAAGATTGTTCGCCTAAATTGGTGTCTTCACCACCAAAACTGGAACATTGAGAATTGTCAAAATGTGGTATTTTCAGAAAAAGTCAGAGTCAGTTTTAGATTTTCAGAGGTCGAAGAAGACAAACAAGAACGAAAACTGTCAGATCTGTTCACAAATATACAAGGGAAAGTATAATGTTCTGGAAAGGAATTGCGATTCGTAAAAAAAACTCTTTTAATTTTCATCCAATCAACTTTAACTGCTCACAGGTATGTTGATAACCTGTAGTTAGGCTCTGGAGAGATGCAACAGGAGAAAATTTAATTTTCATGCATGATAATGGACTTCCACATACCATTAGAGTGACTAGAGACATCATTGAAGCAGAAGGCATCCCTTGTTTGGAGTGGACTGCTTGCTCACCCGAGCTTAACCCTATAGAGTATTTGGGGGATATGCTTTAAAGAAAAATTAGAGCTTGCCGGGATAATCCACAAAACACCGCACAGCTAGTATAAGCTGCTTTTGAAGAATGGAGCAACCTACCATAACAAAATGTTGAAATTTGATTAGGAGCGTGCGCACGCAAACTGAAGCTTGCATAGGACTAGAGGTGATAACACTGACTACCAAAAAAAAATTAAAAAATAATACATAAAAACAATTTAAACATTATTAGTTTTACATTGAAATATTTTATTCTAGCGACTTTATAACAACCAGTTTTAATTTGTTTGTTAAATACTTTATTGTTTAATTCAATTGTTACGTATTTGTTATTAAATTGCTTTAAAATAAATTATGTTAGACTTCGTGTGTTCTTTTTTTAAATCCGCACGAAATAATAAGAAATATCAGATGATTCCATATAAGTTTGGGTGTGTGTGTGTATACATACCACATTTTTTATCCAATTTTACGATTTCAAAGGTCTTGGAATAAATCACAAATATGTATCTAACTCTCGAGATTTTTTTGCAATTTTACGAATATTAAGAATGTGTTGATTCCCTACCTGGGACTAATCCACATTGTTCATGGAAAATCTGAGGTAAGAAAATTGATTTTAGTCTTTCATGGATGATGGTGAACAATACTTTGCTCTCATGGGATAATAATGCTACTGCACGGTAATTGTTGCAATAATTGGTCGATGAATATGTGGGAGTAAAATTGAACTTACCCCAGTCATTACTTTCATTGCAGCTTCTAGGCATTACTTTAATCCCTATTTGTTTCCACTACTTTATCCTTTTTAACTATTTTCACTTCTTCGTGTAGTTCTTGTATTTCTTCATCAGTGTGCACTGACCTTATTTTATATCTTCATGCCGATACTTTGGTTTATTTTGGAACTTTTTAGAAGCATATCTGTATTGATTTATTTGTTGTCAATATCTTAACTTTTTATACAGAGTTAGATGAAGATGAAGATATTAGGCGGCCATGTGCAGATTTTAAAATAGGAGACGATGACTTGGAGGCATATGATTTCATCCGACGATTTCGTCTTGATCTTCTGAACACACCATATCCTGGTGTATCTAGAGTTAGAGGAACCAATCGTATGCAAACAGCGTACAGACTTGATAAAGAAGCAGACCTAACGGTACCAACAAGGTAAGAATTGGTTTATTTAAAATATAACGGTACCTACTAGAACATATTTTTGGATTCAGGTATTTTTCTGTGGCATTAAATCTGCTTTTAGTATTAATAACCAACTAGTTTTGAAGGTAGCCTTTTTGAGGATGAGGTAATTTCTGAGTAACTCAGGACTCAATCTGTAAATCCGATATCGAATGGTAAAATGTTATATCCACTCTATTCTTCTTTATTGTGCCAAAGTTTGCACTCTTAATGTGGACCTAATGAGAAAGCTAGAAGCTTTTGAGATTTGGCATTTTAGGAGAATTTTGAAAATACCATCGATAGTCCAGGGCGCATCTGTTTTGAGATGGACGTTGAGAGGTGACTCAAATTTTTTTGCAGAAATTGCTTAAAAATAAATCAAATAATAATATTTGAGTTATCCTCCCTCTCAAAAAGGTCCGGAACATTGTTTAAATAATCAAAATGGCAAAAAATGAAGGAAAAATTCGATTTTATTCTTGGTTTTTTGATTATAACTTTAAAAGTATTCATTTCCAAGAAAAGTTGTACTAACATAAAAGTTGCGTAATTAAATTTCCTACAATATAAAATTGGTTAAAAATTTTAAAAATTGTCACCCTAGCTGCAAAATAGCAATAATTGCGAAAAAAACATGCAAAATCAAGTATTGACATTTTACGTTTTTCAACCATTTATGCCACACTTAGGACCTTCATATTTCACCAAGAAAAACTTTATGATATAGTAAAACAATACTGTAAATTTCATTAAGATCGGTTCAATAGATTTTGCAAAATAAATTTCGCAATCCAGCTTTCGCAAAAAAAATTCATTTTTTCAAAATGTTACAGGACCAAAAATAAAGCAGATAGCAAGTTGAAATTTTTTTGCTTATAAAAGTGTACTGTACCTTTCATTTGCAATTTGCAAAATTAAAATCGATTAATTACCACGGCGTCAGGAAATTTTTTAAATAAACATTAATTTTTGGTGCTACGCGCAGGACAGCGGTGTTCGATTCACACAAGTTGATTTCCACCAAAATTTCTTCCAATCTTTATCTAATATATTATTTTCTTACTCTATATTTTGTTGTATTTTAATATTTTAATTCCACAAAATCAAACTAATTTTATTATTGTTTGTGAAATATTGTTTAAACAATTGCATATATTTAAAAATAATAAACTTTTATTCTCTAAGTTAAAATATATGAACAAAGAAAGTTTTTGCTAATAAAAGTGTTATTTCAAAGGATAGAGTATGTGTTTTTATTTTGCAATAAACAAATTTATTTATTTACATCGAAATGTAATAAAAATTAAAATGTATCAATCATTATCAAAGGTCATTGGAATGACCAATCAGAGCAAACTATCCGATGTCCTGCGCGTAGCACCAATAATTAATGTTTATTTAAAAAAATTCCTCACGCCGAGGTGTTAATCGATTTTAATTCTGCAAAATTGAAAATGAAAGGAACAGTACATTTCTATAAGCCAAAAAAAATTCAACTTGCTATCTGCTTTATTTTCAGTCCTGTAACATTTTGAAAAAATGAATTTTTTTTTGCGAAAGCTGGATTGCAAAATTTATTTTGCAAAATCTGTTGAACCGATCTTAATGAAACTTACCGTATTATTTTGCTGTATCATATAGTTTTTCTGGGTGAAATATGAAGGTCCTAGGTGTAGCATAAATGGTTTAAAAACGTAAAGTGCGAATACTTGTTTTTGTATGGTTTTTTCGCAATCATTGCTATTTTGTAACAAGGGTGACTATTTTTTAAATTTTTAACTAATTCCATATTGTAGGAAATTTATATACGCAGCTTTTATGTTAGTACAACTTTTCTCGGAAATGAATACTTTTAAAGTTATAATCAAAAAACGAAGAAAAAAATCGAATTTTTCCTTAATTTTTTGACATTTTGATTATTTAAACAATGTTTCGGACCTTTTTGAGAGGAAGGATAACTCAAATATTATTATTTGATTTATTTTCAAGCAATTTCTGCAAAAAAATTTGAGTCACCTCTCAACGTCCAAATGTACTAATATTTTTACAGATGCGCCCTGGTCTACGATCATATTACGAACAAAATAATGTTGCACAGAATGGGAAGAGATAGAGAACTTTTGACTACAATTATTAAAAGGAGAAAGTACGAGTTGTTGCAGCTGATTATGAAGAGAAAAATAAAAGAAAATTGGGTCCTGGTCACTCCTGGTAGACGACAAAAATATCCTGGATGAAAAACGTTAGCGATTGCACCGGATTAAATACATAGACTATTTTAAGAAACGCAGAATGTAGAGATGAATTTGCAACGATTATAGCCAATCTTCAATAGTAGAGTCAGCACGGCACTAGAAGAAAAAGAACCAAATCTTGCTCCATTCTAATGATGTATTTGCTGTACAATTTACTCCATTTGTGATTATAAGTGGCGACTCTTTGATTTTGCTCTTTTAAATATCTGTTTTCCTATTAAGTATGCAGTCCCGGCGCTAGGGTACAAGGTGTCTGCCTGCAAAACTAGCATTGGCGCCTTTCAGTTTTTTTAAATTAGTATTTTGTATAAAACCAACAGAAACAAAGCTCCTTTTAGCGCCCCCCAAACAGGGGCGCACGCCTGCAGTGAATCCTTTGCAGGGGCGTTATCGCCGGACCTAAGTATTAGAATGCATAATGGTAGGGGAGCCCAAGCGGGGATTTTTGCAGTTACTCAAGTGCGTCAGATTATCACTTGTGGAGAAACCTTGTACCCTGTAAATGTACCTCTACCATATATTGGCTCTTAATACAGGTGAGTTCGTTAAGGGGGGTCCGAATAAAATATATCCTTAGAAAAACTCGAAATCGTCAGATTAAGATAAGTACATGCAAAACAGTGTATATTTAAAAAATCTGACGATTAGAGCGGGGCGTAAGGAAATAAGCGAGTCACAAAAAAAGCGAATATTTCGCGAAATGAATGTCCGATTGATAAACTAAAAAATACGTGTTCAATATTTTTCAAAAATCTATAGAATGCTACCAAACACGACTCCCCACGGAGAGGGGTGTGCAATGAATTAAAAATTTTAAATACGAACCCCGCGATATTTCGCGAAATGAACATCAGATCGAAAAAGTGAAAAATGTACGTATTTAATATTTTTGAAAAATCTATCGAATGACACCAAAAACGACCCCCCACGAAGGTGGAGTGAGGGGTTACTTTAACATATTAAATAGGAGCCCCCATTTTTTATTGCAGATTTGGATTCCTTACAGAAAAATAAGTAACTTTTATTCAGAGATATTTTTTCGAATTATGGATAGATGGCGCTATAATCGGAAAAAATTATTGTTGGAAATGGAAAATTAAATTAAAAAATGGAAAGTCCCCGACTTTATGAAAAACTTAACTTATCTTTTTTGGTTTTAGGACCTACTCTTCACAACCCAATAGGTCCCAATAACGCTCGAGTAACTGCAAATTTAGCATACTTTTCTCCCCTACTATAATGCATCTTTCCATTAGACTATGTGTTGATTGTCCCAGACATGTTTATACAGGGTGTCCCGAAAAGATTGGTCATAAATTATAACACAGATTCTGGGGTCAAAAATAGGTTGATTGACCCTAACTTAACCGGTACAAATATGCACATAAAAAAGTTACAGCCCTTTTTAAGTTACAAAATGAAAATCTTTCAATATTTCGAAAACTATTAGAGATTTTTTATTGAAAATAGACATGTGGCATTCTTATGGCAGGAACCCCCCTAAACTTTTGTGTATGTTCGCATTATTATTGTAGCACTATTAGTTAAACACAGTGTTTTTAAAACTTTTTTGCCTCTTAGTACTTTCTTGAAAAGCCAGTTTTATCGAGATATTTTGAATATTTGTCAAATCCACCACATATTTGTATATGGTTAAGTGTGATTGTTGAGACCTTGGTAATAACATGAAAATTTATTTATAATTTACATTTTTGGGCATATTTTGAACCATATTAAAGAAGAAGCCACATATCGATAAAAGGTGCCTTATCGAAAAAATACTAAGAGGCAAAAAGTTTTAAAAATACTGTGTCCAATGGTACCGCAATAATAGTTTAATTGGTACGTATACAAACATTTGTGGGGTTTAAAAGAACGAAACCCCCATAAATTTTTATGGGGTGTACAAATTTCACTGTTGTTTTTTTTTAAGATGTTCCTGCCATTTCCAAGAATACCACATTTCCAATTTCAATAAAAAATCTCTTTTTTATTCGATAGTTCTCTCGAAGAGTTATTGATATATGGAAAAAAAACGATTTTCATTTTGTAACTTCAAAGCGCTGTGCACTATTGTATATAGGTAAGTGAGGTTTTGACCCCAGAATATGTGGTTTAATTTATGACCAATCTTTTCGGGACACCCTGTATAACTGAGATCTTTCAAAGTTTCTGTCTTTAATGTAAAATTGATGCTTATTTATCATAACACTTAATAGTAGTGAATATCTCCCAGATAAAAGTTTTGGAAGCTATTTTCTTGAGGAATTTAAATTTTATGTATTATTTTTAATAGGAATTAACCACAATTTCAATAGAAAATACATTTTGATATTTTGATTTCCACTTTAGAAAACGATCTAAAAATACAAATTCCTCGCCAAACTATATAGGGTCTGGTTACCAAAATTATTTTGCAAAATAAATTGGTTTCTTAGTTTTTAAACCATTGTCTGGAATATGGTGATTTAATTTATAATTATTAAATGTGAAATTTTGAGAGTTCCTTTTACTATTTTTTTGGGCGAGTCAATGGAGTTTTTGCTTATGGAAGAAATAAAACCAGGCAGGATTTTTTGTAATTTCATTAAGAAATGTTCAATAAACAAAATATCAAAAAAGTTCTACTCCAAAAGTGGGTGCTTCACTTTTTTTAAACAAATGAACTGCGAAATTAGTTATTTTTTAAATATCTACGAAAATATAAATCCTAGAAAAAAACTGACTTGACCATTGGAAAATTCAGAAAATTTTACACAAAAAACTGTATATAAAGATTTTTCTAAAATTTAATCTACAGTATAACAGCGTTCGACGCAGAGCGCGTCTGAGTTAATTTATTAGGTATATTTTAACTAATTGATCTAATTCAATATTACACATTGAAATGAAAAAAGAATATAAAAGCTATCTTCTAGTTGTGATTAAAAGAAAAAAATATGGGCATAAATACGGAAAATGAGACTTACATGATTTTTTGTTTAAAAATGTAACTAATACAATTTTACCTATAAAACTCTAAAATTTGCACAACTTACTTTTCAAACATCTTATTAAACGATGCTTTATTAAAAACAAGCTGAAAATGCGAGCATTATCATAACGAAAACTTTGTTTATATACGTATTTAAATTCATAATATAGAAAATTGCTATTACGAAAAGCTGTTTAGAATTAAAAATTATGTTTTAATGTGCAAGTATATCATTCTAATTTAAATAATGTGAACTATAAAGATACTTTACTCGAAATTCATATTTTTTTACATACCTCGTATAAAATTAATAAAATTTGATTCATCATAAATCTTAGACCAAGAAGAGATTTTTATGAAGAATAACTTTTCTTCGTCAAATTAAAAATACAAGAGTTATAAATGAAAATGATGTTGGTATCCATAATTTGAGAAAATTCGTCAAATATTTTTTTCCACTAGGAGGATGTAATTTCATATATCAGAACATACTTTTTTATTCCAAACCACATTTTAAATAACAATTTTTCCACCTTCCTCTACCGAAAGTATACTTTTCCGGACCTGATTGTAGGGAGCAAAGTTGTACTTTCCCTCCCTAGGGAGGAAAATATTTTTCCTCCCTAGGGAGGAAAAGTAAAAGTGGCATCATGGTATTTCATTCATGAAATATAACTTATTGACGCCCTGTACAATATCTATTTTCTATTACGTAAGTATCTATACATTTTAACGTTTATTTAAAACACTCTGTATTTTACAGAATGGTAAAAAACAGTAAATTGTTATTCTGATTTAACAATGTTTACATTAATAATTTGACTTATATTTGACAGTTGACAGTTATATTGTTCTACTTGTTAGTTTTAGTTCTAATAAATTTTGTTGGTTAATTACATAAATAAATTAAGTAAAAATGAAAAAATTACTTGTTATTTGAGGAAGGTGGAAAAACCATATGTATAACATGGGAGTAAAGTGCCTTTTCCTCCCTTGAATGATTACTGCCCTCCGCCACGCGTCGGGCAGTAAACTTCATTCTCGGGAGGAAAAGTAGCACTTTCCTCCCTTGTTATACAAATAGCTATTCCAATATTGTAAAATAAATAATACATACATGATAAAGATACTTTTTACTGATGAACTTACTTGGATTTACAGACCGAGCGAGTCTCGTAAATTCCACGGCTTTGCGCCACGCTGCACGCAACCGTATTTGCGTACTTGTGTTTTGAGTTATGTGGTCGTGCGCTGGTCGAGTGGAGTTTTTACCAAATTTAAATATAATCGTTTCTACTGATTCATTATTAATATAGTTATAATATGTATTATTGCTTCCAAAATTTACTCAAATTATATTTTTATACATTTATTACACATATTATTTTATATAATAATTAAATTCACTATAAAATGTCATTTATATTTTATTAATAGCTAAATAATTTAAAATTTAATTTGACATTCACGAAGTGTCAAACTCAAATGTAAATAATAACATTTGCTTTGCTTAACAAATTCCATTAGTAAAATTAATAAAGTAACCCATTTTTAATCAGATTAAAAAAGTAACCTACTTCCTAATCAAAGATTTCAGCTGACGTTTAGTGCCTGGTAGGAAATAACCGGATTGTGACGTCACATTTTAGATTTTGAGGTCGATTATCTCGAAGACGGTTAGAGATATCGAAATGCCGTTTTCAGATTTGGATTCAGAAGACAAAACTACATAGGAATCCATCGATACATCTGCTCTAAGTAATGCAGGAGCGGCAACGCAATAACACACAGACTTTTGCAAATTTATAAACGAAAAGTTTACGTTGAAAATCAAAAATGTGATTGAAATGATACAACGAACGTCTCAAAAAATGTAATTTTTGAAAACTTCGTAGTTTTACAGAATTACTACCAATTTAAGAGGATACTAAATACTCAAGTTTAAACGCAAAAATTACAATTTTATAGATTTTTTTTTAAGATTAAGATGTATTCTTTAAAATGCACTAAATTATTTTACTTTTAAAATTAAATAAACAACTTCCTTTTGAAAAAATTAATAAAGATAAAAAATGTAATACAAAAACCGAAAATTATAAGTTTAAAATTTTTTTATACAAAGTCATCAAATCTTTTTTCTGTACAACTTACCTAAAATACTTTAATAACAAGCTTAAATAATAATAAATGTACACAAATTTTTTTGAGCTCTTATACAGTATATCTACGTAACTTGGAACCTATTAAAAACTTTTTTATTACCAATTTAACGAAAAAAGTTATTCTTCGTAAAATGCTCTGCATCGTATAGAATCTAAGATGCAACCATGAGATATCAAATGGTACAGTCGAACCCGCTTATTAGAATACCTGTTATAGGAATATCCCGGTTTAAGGAATAGAAATTTAAGGTCCCGAAACGTTTCTACCAGCAACCAATGATCTGTTATTAGAATAACCCGGTTATACGAATACTTTTGCTTAGCACCAAGGCTATTCCAATAAGCAGGTTATCTTTAAGCAATATCTTTATATCAATAGGCAATTTCTTTACACGAGGTATGTCAAAAAATATGAATTTCGCTCAATTGTGAAAGTATCTTTATGTTTCACAACACTGAAAATTGTTATTAAGAAAAGTTGTTTTGAATTAAAAACTATGTTTCAATATTCAATTACATCCTTCTAATTGAAATATGTATTGTGAACTATAAAGTTACTTAACTCAAGCGAAATTCATATTTTTTGACATACCTTATATAAAATTGAAAAAAAATTATATCTGATGATTTAATCTTAGATTTTAGACCAGGTGGAGCATTTTATGAAGAATAAGTTTCTTTAGTAAAATTGATAATAAAATAGTTATCATAATTGTAACAAAATGATGTTATGTATCCGTAATTTGAGAAAAATTTGGAATTTTTTTAATGTAATTGCATATTAAAACATAGTTTTTAATTCCAAACAACTTTTCATAATAACTCATTTTTGATATAGGTACTGAAATATAAAGGTACTTTACTCTTGAACGAAATTAATACTTTTGACATACCTCGTATAAAATTGATAAAATTTGATATCTGATGGTTGAGTTTTACTTGTTCTAGACCAATTCTTTCTAAATTCTTTCTAAATTCATATTATTTGACACACCTCGTACAAAATTAACAAACTTGGATAACTGATGGCTGCATCTTGAGGTTTAGACCATGCACAGATTTTTATGAAGAATAACTTTTTTTCCTAAAATTATTAATAAAAGAGATATTACATGTCTAATAAACAAGAATAAAAAACCGCTAAACGCCGTAAAAATGAGTGGCGCATAAAATATTCCAGCTACAAAATATCTGATATGAATGTTACGTGGCGCGAAAATGGATTTTCATTTGATGCAAAACAAAATTTTAGTTTTATTTTAAAATATTTTTCCATAATATTTGCTAAATTTGAAGTAAACGCGCCACAAAAGAGTAACTTTGATACAGTTTGAATTTTGAAACTCTTTTGTGGCGCGTTTACTTCAAATTTAGCAAATATTATGGAAAAATATTTTAAACTAAAACTAAAATTTTGTTTTGCATCAAATGAAAATCCATTTTCGCGCCACGTAACATTCATATCAGATATTTTGTAGCTGGAATATTTTATGCGCCACTCATTTTTACGGCGTTTAGCGGTTTTTTATTCTTGTATCATGAGTTTTTCAAAGGTATTTACAAATTAAATGTATGAAGTTGAATGCAATGTTCCTCTATTACACGTCAAGCTTTATAAATTGTCACCTTTGTTGCATTATCTGCCAAATGATCTAGTGTCCATCGAATGTATACTAGATTTTTTTCTATTCGAAATAGATTGAAAAAAAAATATATTGAGATGGCCGGTAAATGAAGTCGGATTGCCCGTTGCCAGATCAAATTTAGCGTCGTAACCACTACAACTACATAAACCATTTGGGGAATAATCGTTAATTGGATTATACTTTTGTATCTTAATAACTTCTAAACGGCTTAACCGATTTTGATCAGTAAACATGAGTTTGAAACGTATTAACCAGTAGTATCTGATGGATCTAAGGTCAAGTATGATAACTGAAGCTGTTACAGGAATTATTGAGCTTTCAAAACCGTTGTTCCCACAGGAAATAGATTTTATCATATTTATGAAGCCTATAACCTAAAAATTCGAATTTTCCCGGATATGAGGTATACATCGTTAGATTCGTCTTGAGTCCTTCTACAAACGCTAAGTTATTGGAGCAATTCGTACGTTGAAATGTTAAGTAATTGTCGAAAAACCAAAATTTTCAAAGTTTAGTTTTTCAGTTTTTCGGCTATACTGAGCCGTGTATATGTCTGATCCTGACGGCTTAGACACCATTTGAAAGCTTAAGTCAACACTATTGATCTGATGTATTTGCAGTTCTCCTGCCTCTTCGTGATCCGAATATATATACCCCCAAAAATATGCCGTTTTGTAATTACCAAGTCCTATAGCTGGCTTATGGGTC
Source organism: Diabrotica virgifera virgifera (assembly GCF_917563875.1). NCBI lineage: Eukaryota > Metazoa > Arthropoda > Insecta > Coleoptera > Chrysomelidae > Diabrotica > Diabrotica virgifera. The sequence goes on along the minus strand of NC_065448.1, from coordinate 159,188,236 downwards.
GTCAAAAGTAACAAACTACACCGGTTCTAAATCGGCCCTGACCCCTCTTTAAACACAGAGAAAAATATCAAATCGGTTTAACTTTCAAACACACATACATACATATCCACAAACATTTTCCCTTTTTTAAATAAAAATTGAGTCACATTTCTAAGCTCTATAACTTTTGAATGGTATAACCGATTTTCAAAATTAGACATGCGTTGGAAAGGCAATGATCAGTTCTATTAGAAGCCGCAAAGGTTGGACAAATTTTTAAACTTTTTGGGAGTTTTGGTGACGAGAACGAAAAAGAGTCCCTAAATAGGAAGGGCTGTAAAATCTACACCCTTGGACCAAAATCGATGGTTGACATATAAATGGGTGAGTCTTTTCTGAACTTTAAGATGGGAGTTGGCCTAATTTTCAATTCAGTCAGATTTAGAAAATCGAAAATTTTGTGTATATATATAGTGTCACGTGTAGGGTGGTGTGGGTGTGCGCCACTGGCGAGAACTGCCGATCTCTGGTAATGTTCAAAATTAGACATGCGTTGGAAAGGTAATGATCAGTACTGTTAGAAGCCGCAAAAGTCGGACTTAAATTTTCGAAGTTTTTGGGAGTTTTGGGGACCAGAACGAAAAACAGACCCTAAATAGGAAGGGCCGTAAAATCGACACCCTTGGACCAAAATGGATGGTTGACATATGAATGGGTGAGTCTTTTTTTAAACTTGAAGATGGGAGTTGGCAAAATTTTCAATTCAGTCAGATTTAGAAAATTGAAAATTTCGTATATATAAGTGTCGCGTGTAGGGGGATGTATTTCTGCGCCACTGGCGAGAACTACCGTTACCTGGTAATCTTTCCGATATAAAACTAACAGCTTCGATAACTAATAAATCGAAAACTATTAATTTTATCAAAAAAATGTATAATGAACATTTTTTGCTTATAATTAATATTTTTACCAGCATTTGTGGTCAAAATATAAAAAAAAAATTCCACCCTCGAGATGAGATGGCAACCACCCCATGGTAAAAGCGTCTTTCGGCATCATATAGATTTTGATCCTTGGACTATCCACTACTTATTGTCAAATTTTTAAGCAAATCGATCCATTCTGTAAAAATTGCGAAGTGAAAAATTTCAGTTCCTGGACTAATTCTACATTTGGAGCTCTATAACTTCTGAACGGCTTATCTGATGTTGATCACTAAACATGAATTTGAAACGTATTGACAAGTAGTATCTGATGCATCCAAGATCGAGTATGATAACTGAACGTATTACAGGAATTATTGAGCTTGAAAAACCGTTTTTTCCCATAAGAAATAGATTTGATCATACTTATGAAGCCTATAACTTAAAAATTCGAATTTTCCCAGATATAAGGTATACACTGTTAGACGCGTCCTGAGTCCTTCTACAAGCGCTCAGTTATTGGCGAAATTCGTAGGTTGAAATTTTGAGTAATTGTCGAAAAACCAAAATTTTCAAAGTTTAATTTTTCAGTTTTTTGGCTATGGTGAGCACTGCGTATGTCTCAGCTTGATCGCTTAAACGCCATTTCAAAGCTTAGCTCAACCCTATTAATTTGGTGTATTTGCAGTTTTCCTGTCTTTCCTTAAACCTAAGATATATACGCCCAAAAAATATGCTATTTTGTATTTACCTAGTCCTCTAGCTAACTTACGGGTAGCCAGAAGTCAAAAATTGGACCGGTTCTGAATCGGCCCTCACACCCTCTTGAAACACAGAAAAAAAAAATTCAGATCTGTTTAACTTTTCCACACACATACATACATACATACATACATATCCACAAACATTTTCCATTTTTTAAATAAAAATTGAGTCATATGTCTGAGCTCGATAACTTTTGAATGGTATAACCGATTTTCAAAATTAAACATGCGTTGGAAAGGTAATGATCTATGCTATCAGAAGCCGCAAAGGTCGGGCTTAAATTTTTGAAATTTTTGGGAGTTTTGGGGACGAGAACGAAAAACAGGCTTTAAATGGGAAGGGCCGTAAAATCCACACCCTTGGACCAAAATGGAGAAGTAACATATGGATGGACGAGTCTTTTCCTAAACTTTAATATGGGATTTGGCCCAATTTTAAATTCAGTCAGGTTTAGAAAATCGAAAATTTCGTGTATATATAGTGTCGCTTGTAGGGGTGTTGTGCGCCACTGGTGAGAACTGCCGTTCTCTGTGGATAAAAATGATGTTCGGAATCGGTAATTTAGGAAAATTTCAGAAATTTTTTTTTCAAGTAGAAGGCTGTTATTGCATATTTGAAAATGATTTTTAATTACAAATAACTTTTCATAATAAAATTTTTTGATATTTTGAAATATAAACGTAGTTTGCTCTTGAGCGAAATTCATATTTTTTGACATACCTCGTATACTGTTGACAAAATTTGATATCTGATGATTGCATCCTAGGTTTTAGACTATGCAGAGCACTTTATAAAGAATGACTTTTTTCGTAAAATTGATATTAAAACAGTTTCCCATATGGTTCCAAGTTACGCAGACACCCTGTATATATTTCATGTTATTTCAATTATAACGGAGTTTATCTGTAAGTATAACGTATTTTATTAATTTTTACCATATTCTCCGGCTAACCCAGATTTTCGATAACCCGTATCTGCCGTCTGCCGCGGTCCCAACTAATCCGAGTTATCGAGTTTCCACTGTATATAAAATAACAAAAAAAGCATGTTTGAATTTTTCCGAAACAATGCAAGTTTTCGTTCTATATTGTACAACAAAAACATTATCTTACTTTGTCATATTATATTTTATACCCTAGCCCTACTGTATATAAAAAAATTTTATAATGTATTATTTTTTGTTTTATGAAATAAAAAAACAAAAACGTTCGCCCAACGTGGGGCTCGAACCCACGACCCTGAGATTAAGAGTCTCATGCTCTACCGACTGAGCTAGCCGGGCTTATACACCTTTAAGTATTTGGTGGTAAACTAAACTCTCAACGAGGATAGTGTTTATTGATTATTATAAATTAATAATATGTATTATAATATTATTATTATTTTCATTTACTAATTTTAGTGGCTAATTTTAAACATTTTCCACATGATGTAACATTAATTATTATTAATATTTTTTAGGAGAATATTTCCATTGGGACTACCGGATCAGTTTTCATTTATTTCGACATTTAGGACTAAAAAACCACCAAGAGGAGTCTGGCACATTATTAGAATCACAGATGTGGAATTCAGACCACAATTTTTAATAACTCTAAATCCAATTAACCAAACAATTGAATTTTCAATTACAAATTATGAAGGAAGATTACAGACTATCCAGTTTGATAATGCAACTGTAAGTTATTGATCTACTATACGATTTTAAAAATACTATAAACAAGAACAAATAATATAGACGCATGTGTCATGTGCGTCTATATTCCTAGCTATAAATATAACAATCTAAATCTAAATTAACATTTTCAAAGAAAATATTCTTGAGCCCGCTGTTATTTCATCTCTAAATATGTATTACACAAGGTCCTGTGGCGCAACGGATAACGCGTCTGACTACGGATCAGAAGATTCCAGGTTCGAATCCTGGCAGGATCGAGAATTTTTGTTTTTATTTATATACCATTCTTTTATAAAAATAATTGTAATTCTAGCAATAAAACATTGAAAACTTTTGTTTTCAATACTTCCACAAACAACATTTATTATAACTAAGTATGTTTTAAAAATTAAAATTTTAAACCAAAAACCCCATAAAGCCCTGAAATTAGTCTACAGGGTGATTGATTAGTAAAAGCTCAATTGATTGATTAGGTAAAGCTCAATAGATCCGCTATAGAAATAGATAGCAATAAAAGTCAATAACAAAAATTGTAGCCAACTTTGAGCTTCACATTTCAAAATTAGTTAGAATGTTACAGGGTGTTCGATAACACAGTGGCAGACCAAACTTATGTTTTTGAAGTTATACTTCTTTACGCGCGATATGAGGGTGAATTTTTATATGTTAAAACCTACGATCCCGGCGCATGCGCATTTTAACTTTGTTCTGATTGGATGTTCAAATGACATGTCAAAAATTATCCAATATGGCAGCTGTAGCGCAGCTGTGGTTTGGACGGTTGACGGTTTGGTTATGTATGGTTGTTGCGTTTAAAAATTTGTGGGAAGAGAAACAACAAAGGTTAGTTAATAGTTATACTGCCTTTTTAAATAGTTTTCATATTATATTTTTGAAGTTATACTTCAAAATGTTTTAATTTATATATGTATCAGTCCAGAAAAGGTGTGGAAAGAATATATTAGTGTTTTTAAATATATTTTTCTACAAACGTGTTAAAAATGCAATTTTTAGGACTCCATAGGGGCGTTAAAAATGCTACTTTAAGGCACTAGTGCTTTAAAAATTTTAAGCCACTGCAGTTAAAAGTGAATTGTCTAATTGTGAAACGTCAAAATATTTATATTTCATTTATTAACATTAATATTAATAATACAACTTGCGCAATTTGAAAAAGGTGGTTTAAAAGGTTTTTTATTATAATATTGTGTCTTTGGATTTGTCTTCCTTGGGCGTAAAATAATAAAACATCTATTTTTATATTTCACTTGTCACCGTGATATATAATTATGTATATCTGAAAGGTAAGTACTATGCGGCTTGATGGCCTTGTTGGTAGGGCATTGGACCAGAGATAAAAAAATCGCGAGATTGCGAGTTCAAATCCCGGACGATTCATATTTTTTTATATTTATTTCGTCCTACCTATCTAAAGTAGGTATATTTATTTCGTTGAAATTATATTATAATAGAAGTGTATAACTTCTCACGTGCGTGCAAAGTACACACACATTCTTTTTTTTTTTTTTTTAATGGAACACCCTATATTTTATTTTATATTCGAAATCCTGTTAACTTCTCCATCACAAAAAAATTAAAGGTTTGTTATGTTTTACAGGGTATTTACCAAGTTATAACCAATTTTATATGAAAACCGTAACAAGTAACTCCCTGTATAAATAAAAATAAGCACAACAGCAACGGTTTATTAATGCCATTTTTTTATATTTATTGTCAAAATTTTCAAAAATTATTGACATTGCTAATTTTCTTTATATCAAATACAGGATGAGTCAAAACGCAAGTACCTACATTATTTTCTCAGTAATTTTAAAAGGAACACCCTGTATTTTATATCACTATTGAAAAGTACCATTACCGTACTTTAATTTTTATATAGCATTCCCTATGTCCAAATTTATTAGTTTTCGAGATATCTTCATTTTTCAGAGGAAATGTAGGTGTCTAAATTTTTCCAAATTTTAAGTAAGCCATGACTGAATTGAAAATAGGGCTTTTCATCGATTGTCATTTGTTTCGAGCTTCTGTCATATTATGTATAATCTGTGTATATTAATATTATACGCAGATTATACAACATATGACAGAAGCTCGAAACAAATGACTGTGAATGAAAAGCCCTATTGACGATTACTGATTATCTATCCGGTAATCAATGTAACAATGTAGCAAATAAAGAAAGAGAAATATTTTTTAGTAATACATTTTTAAAACAATTAAAAACTAGTTTTGTATGTAAATGTAACAAATAAAGAAAGAAAAATAATTTATTAGTAATAAATTTTACAAAAAACACACAAACGCAAAATGCAACATTTTGTGAAGACAATTAAACAATACTTTTGTATGTAAATGTAACAATGTAACAAATAAAGAACGAAAAATAATTTATCAAAAATACATTTTGCAAAAAAACATGTTTGAAAAAATTAAAAGCTACTTTTAATAAAATATTTTTAATATTTAATTACATAAGGTGTTCAAAATTACCTCCTAACACATTTATGCACGCCTAAAAACGATCATTAAATGAGCTACTTACACTACGAAGCATTTGTAAATTAACACATCGAAATACACTTTGTATTCTATTTTTCATCTCATCCCTTGTTGTTGGAGGTATTTTATATACTTCATTATTAACGTAACCCCAGTTACAGTTAGTAAAAATCAGTCCAGTTTATTAAATTCTGGTGATCTGGGTTGCCACGCTATTGGTCCATTGAAAAATGAACGTATCTCGAAAACTAATAAATTTTGACATAAGGAATGTTATATAAAAATTAAAGTACGGTAATGGTACTTTTCAATAGTGATATAAAATACAGGGTGTTCCATTTAAAATTACTGAGAAAATAATGTACTTGCGTTTTGACTCACCCTGCATTTGATATGAAGAAAATTAGCAATGTCAGTAATTTTTGAAAATTTTGATAATAAATAAAAAAATATGGCATTAATAAACCATTGCTGTTGTGCTAAACATAGGAGACCTAATACATACTGCAAGGGATAGAGAAAAATGGTCAAACGTGATCGCGAACATCCATTAGTGGATTGCATAAGAAGAAGAAGAAGTTGTGCTTATTTTTATTTATACAGGGAGTTGAACTTGTGACGATTTTCATATAAAATTGGTTATAACTTTGTAAATACCCTGTATAACATAACAAACCTTTATATTTTTTGTGATGGAGAAGTTAACAGGATTTCGAATATAAAATAAAATATAGGGTGTTCCATTTGAAAAAAAAACATAAGTTTGGTCTGCCACTGTGTTATCGAACACCCTGTAACATTCTAACTAATTTTGCAATGTGAAGCTCAAAGTTGGCTGCAATTTTTGTTATTGACTTTTATATTGATATCTATTACTATATCGGATCTATTGAGCTTTACCCCACTAATCAATCACCCTGTATCCACCACCACAGAAAAAAACCCAGTACCTTCTGCTCTATCACATAAACAGGCAAGATGTCAAAAAAAAATAGCCAAATACATAAAAAAAGAAAGGAATAAAGGAATAACATCAGCTTTCAGAACTAGCAACAACTTAAGCAAATACATTAAGAACAATAAGAGCCGAATGAGAATGCAATGACAGAGTGGTGTTTACAAATTGACATGTGGTGACTGTCCTAAAACTTACATCGGTCAAACTGGCAGATATTTTTATAAACGGATAGAAGAACACAAAGTGGCTTTCAACAATAGAAAAACAGATTTTACATACGCACTTCACCTTCTAAAACATAATAATTCTTTTAATGAACAGTTTCAGATTCTTCATATGACCAACAGCTCCCCACTTCTCAACCTATTCAGTTACAAACTTTAAAATGCGGACACATAGTAAAATAAATCACTTGAGAAAGGCACTCTGCCGAAACAGCTGTAGTGATATTAATTTGTAATAAATTTTGTGGAATTATTGAAAACAAAATCCACAAGGAAAAGAAAGAATTTTTCCTGTAGCTGGCTGTACACCACAGTGGCGGCTCGTGGCCTTGGAGACAGGGTCGGCAGGGTTTTTTTTGTCTCCTCTATAGGTATACCATCAAACTAAAAGGCTTAAATCATCATAGGAGATTTTGTTGTTTTTTTTTTTATTTGATGTACTTGACATTCTCTCTTGTTTCATGGTGTTTTGACGATACGTATCGATTCTTTTGAGACAAGATAAATCCCGTTTATTTGAGGCAGAAATTGGTGGTAATAAGAAAATTGATGAACAGTTTGTTGTAATGAATTGCAGTACTTACTACATAGAATTATACTACATATTTTGTAACTTATCCCACTTTCTGAAAATATTTGGATCGGCATAATTTTTAAGTAACTCACTTGTAATAATAAATATCTTGGAAATTCTTTGGCGGAGGTGACTTTTAAGTTTTGAATCGTAAAAGAGGTCAAAAATTTGCAAATCTTCAAAATTCGAAAAACGAGTATCTACATATTTGCATAATAGTAGGTATCCAAAATTTCAAGATATACCTACTCGTTTTTCGAGATATGTATCATGTCGGTGTCTTTTTTGGGATGGGTCGGAAATATCAAGCGAATCCAAAACGTCACTGCGTATATATTGGAAACTACTATCATTACGAAAATCTCTGAGATTTTGCACCAGCTTTCGTATTCTATTTTCGGAATTAATAATGTCAGTTGACTGATTTTGAACAACAATGAATATCTTGGGCCAACTCTGTCTTAAAAATATTTAAAAGAGTATTAAAAGAGTAATTATTTAATAAAGTTCTCAAACCGATTGCTACACGGATCGAGGTATCGTTACTTTCAAAATCGTCGCCTTCGATAATAAAATCAAAAACTTCCAAAAGCTGTTCACGAAAAGCTGCTACAGATACTAAAACTACCAGAGATAATCTGCTTAGATAAAACTAACCGAGATTTAAAATTTCATCGCGTCTGACAAACTGTTCGCTTTTTTTCGAAACAAATTTGTTCTAAAGAGCAGTAATCCGTTTAGGTGAGCTAAACTGGCAAGAAAACACGATATTCTTTATTTTTTTACACGTATCATGCAGAACTAAATTCATTATATGAGCATCATGTATGCGCATAATAGTGAGTAAATAAAGCTTGTGAAATAGTTTTAACTTTTGCCGGGAGACCATTCAATTCACCACACATCACAGCAACGCCATCATAAGATTGCCCCCGTTTGCCCTACCAATTTATTTTTGATATCAAAAAATTTTAATCTGTTCTTTAAAACACCAAAAATATTGTGCCTTATTGCTTTTACTCACGTCTCTAAAACCTAAAAACCTCTCATAAATAATGCCACGTAACGCGTATCGAACAACAATAATTGATAATTGTGAATGACATGATAATCAGAAGTTTCATCTACTTCCAGCGAAAAGCAAATGGTTTTCTAAATCTCAGATTCAATGACGTTATTCAAAATGTAACTATTTGATTATATATTAGTTCATTCTGTATTACGAATACACTCCGAATCAGAAAGTAAATATTTCTAAAACAATTTTATTAATTCTCTATAATTACTTTGATTTTTATCAAATGCTTCGATCCATCATGTTCACTAAATGATAATTCCTGACAACTTGAAAAAATTACAATATCAATTAAACGACGTAAAACGGCGTGATTATTTTTGACAATTTCTGCCGATGCATGCTTCCAAATGAAACACCGACCGGCAGATTTAAATATGCCGTACCTGGCCGCTTAATGCCTACGGAGAGAATGTATGTTCTCTTGCTCATCGACTTGATATTTCGTTGAGTTTTACGTGCAAATCGTTAAGCTACGGATTAGTTGGGTACGGCTAGCCGAAAAGTCAGATGAATAGCTCGGATCATTCATTTTTAAGAAGTCTGTTATGCGCAGGGATCACTTAACGCTCGGATTGATCAAATTCTGAAAAATCCTTTGTAAAAGATATAAAATTTACTAAAATCCCTTTAAGTACAGAACGTTTTCGATATTTAAAAATATCATCATCAGTGTTTAGAACTGGTTGATCACAAGCTGAGCCACCAAAGAAATACTAGGGTATAACCCTTTAAATGGTATAAAAATTTGTCATATTAGCATATTTGCTTAAAATTCCATAGGATGGATAACATTTATAAAAAATTAGGCCGTTGGGCACAGCATGACTTCCCCTTCACGTGGGTTGCTAAACAGGTAGATATGGGTCTACATGCAGGCATGGCAACGTAGTTGCCATCTATCAGTCTTCAAGTAGCAATGATCGAGTCGATCAATGGGTGGGAAAGGTTATAACCACTGTATTTTGGGATTGCAAAGGCATAATTTTAATTGACTATTTTATAGTTTAATTGACTTTCTTATAGTCTTACTGAAAAAGGTAAAACTCTCAATAGCCAATATTGTTTTCAGTTATTGGCAAACTGAAGCAGGAACTAGGTTAGAAACGGCCTCACGTGCAGAAGAAAAAAGTGTTGTTTCTACAAGACAATGCACCCACTCACAAGAGCGTTATAACAATGGGAAAAATTCATGAGTTTGGCTTCGAATTGCTTTCTTATGCGGCTTATTTTTCTGATTTGGCCCCCTCCGATATTATATGTTCCCAAATCTGAAGAGATGGCTCATAAAGAAAAGTTCGAGTTTAAAGGAGACTATAGCGAATAAAATAAAAGAATTAAAATTAGAACTAGAATTAGAATTAGAATTAAAATAAAATAAAAGAATGGAGGAAAAGAATGAATCAAAGAAAAAAAACATGTCTTTTATTTTACAGGTTACACCATTCGCTGCCGATCACGCGCCACCGTATGATGTGGTTACTTCAGTCAGGTGCCGTTCACGCGCCAGCGAGTGATACGTATATTCAGTTAAGTGCCGTTCAACAAGATGGCTCGTAGCCGAGTTCTAGCCTCTTTATCCTCTTCGATCAGCAGCGAATGGGTTACTTAGTTATTCCGTTGATTGAAATATTAACCCCTGTTGAGCTGCCCCCCCCCCACTTGTAAAAATTTAAAAGCAAATAGCACTGATTTATGAGCTTTCATATTCCGCAAATTAAAAATTTTGAGCTCGTTACACTGAGCAGGAATTAAATATTTTAGTGGGAGGGGGGCTGAGGCCTCCGAGTATAATAATAAAATAATTTTCACCCCCGAGAAGAGGTGGTATCCACACTCAGGGTAAAAGCGCAAGGTGGCACCATATCACTTTTGTTTCTTCAGGTATCCTCTAACCACTCACCAATTTTCGTGAAAATCGAAGGAGATTCGCCGAAATCGAAGGTAATAAGTGATTTTTACCTTCAGTGACTGCACTATACAAAAGAAATAGCAAAGCTCATAAATTATTAAACAATATGCAGTCGCCAAATAAGTAATTTAATTCATGTTAAATAGAATTCTCTCTTAAGCCGGAAAGATGGGGTGGTTTTCATGCGAAGGGGTTGTAGCTCAATAATCGAAATGCGCGTGATTTAAGAGTTTCTTAGCATTTTTCTCTTAAGTTCAATCAATTAAAGAGTTGTTTGGTGGTGAAGGGGATCAGCTCAAAAATCGAAACTATATCACTTCGAAAGCTCATAAATAGCTCGTAATTCTGCCGCAAAGATCGATTCAATATCCCTATTTTTAAGTAGGGGGTGGTTGACTCAGACCCCCCCCCCCCCACTAAAATATTGAATTCCTGCCCAGTGTAACGAGCTCAAAATTTTTAATATTTGCGAAATATGAAAGTTCATAAATCAGCGCTATTTGTTTTTTAATTTTTGCAAGTGGGTGGGGGGGCAGCTCAACACGGGTAAAATATTAACGGGTTATAACCAATATATCAATCAACGGTTATTCTTACTAGGAAGTTGAAAATTAAGGGCTAAAGATTTTGGCTGTTTTTCGGGGAGTTTTTGGGGGTTTGAACGTATTTCTTCCATTTTTTAACTGTTCTAAAGAACTCACTTACTTTAATGTACATATTATAACCTATAAAAAAACATTGATTTGATATATTTTGAAGTTTATAAAATAGGGAAAATGCCCAAAACTTCCTAAAAACAGTTTTTCGGATTTTTGAAGGTGACGAGCCCTACGAAAAAATCTAAAAAAAGATTAGAAATATAGTATTTGATAAAATACACAATATTAAAAAAATTAGACCTGCAGCGATCCCCAAAAAAAAGTTATACGCTTTTTTCCAAAATAAAACTAAAATTTTTTCTTTGAGGTTATATGTACAATTAACCTAGTGGTCTTAAAAGAATAGACATGTTTTGTAAAAGTCTCAACTATGCATATGTTATTTTTGAAATTTTAAAATTGATTGCATCCCACCTAAAAAAAAAATAAAAACAAAAAATGAAGTTTTTGATGGTGGGGGAAGGGGGAATGGGATGGTGGGTTAAAATTACGCACCTGAAAAAAATTTAATTCTGAGAGTGAGGAAGGGTACCTTTTAATTTATTTATCCCGTCCATAAGTGAAAAGTTTGATGCGCCACTGTCGACGCATGTGCCACTAAAAAGTGACGGCACAGTGTTCAAACGTTTTCTTTTAGATTCTACTATTTAAGTTACAGGATCTTATCGTGACTAAAATAATTAGCAAATTTCATCTATAGCGGCTCTTAGTCTATGTATGTTCTTGCTGTTCATTTTTTTAAGTATTGGCAACCAAACTGCTTGTAGCCAAATTGTCTACATTCTGCTGATGGATTTGCTACACATTTTTCTTGATTTACTAGGATGAGGGCTGCTTTTTTCATATTTTTCTTTTTCGTGTCTGTTTCCTTCATTATTATTGATACAGATAATATTATTGATTGGTACGGAGATTATGATGTAGAGATTATTGATACTGATATATTCTTATTATATTTTTTTTTTTAGGTTTTTGACAGAAACTGGCACAAAATTCATTTTGGGGTCTCAAGAGATTCTGTTATGCTTTATGTGGACTGTCGTAAAATATCACAAGAAGCTTTGGAGCCACGAGGTGCTATCGATATAAACGGGAAGGTATCTCTATCAAAGTATGAAAATAGTACAGAAACAGTTCCAGTAAGTATTAACTTGTAAATAGTTAAATGAGTATGCAGTGAGGAAGTTTGAATTGGAATAAATTCATTTTCTCGAGAATAGGCCACTCTGGAGATAAATCCCAAAACAGGTCGATTTTTATTTTTAAATTATACTTTTTTCGCTTACATATCATACTAGTAACGTCATCCATCTGGGCGTGATGACGTAATCTATGATTGTTTTAAATGAGAAAGGGGTCGTGTGATAGCTCATTCGAAAGGTTATTCAATTATCTATTTACTAATATAAACATTAATATAATTATTTGTATAGGGTGTCCAAAAAAATTTTTGAATTAAATTAATTGAGACAAAAAGAAGATTGTATGTAAATTGATTTACTGCAAACTACATTTGATTGCTGTCAGAAAACAGAAAAAAATGTTAATTTGAAAAATAAACATTGCTTTTCGCTTAAATTAAATGTTTAAACTGCTAAGAGGCAGGTGGGTGGCAGCTTTAATATTGTATTTAAGCGAAAAACAATATTTATTAATCAAATAAACATTTTTTCGTGTTTTCGGACAACAGTAAAATGTATTTCGCATTAAACAAATTATATACATTCTTCTTTTTGTCTCAATTAATTTAATTCGAAAACATTTTTTGGGCGCCCTGTATAAGTAATTATATTAATGTGTATATTATTGAATTGAGCATTCCATAACCTTTCGAATGAGCCATCACACGACTCCTATTCTCATTTAAAAAAAATCATCGATTGCGTCATCATGCCCAAATTGATGACGTTACTAGTATGATATACAATGCACACATCAAAATAATCTAGGGGACAAAAACAAAATGCGAAATTATAAAAGTATTTTAAAAAATTTATTTCAAATATTTAAAAAAATAAGTTATAAACAAGTGTCCCGAATATAAAATAAACATTTTTCCTTAGAATTATCGCATTATTAAGACAAAACTCCATAAGTCAAAAAATGCTAACATAAAAAAATAAAAAAAGTAATTTGTTGTCCCTCAACTCCTAACAAAGTAGTCTGTAGGTTAAGTTAATACAGTATATGACCTCCACGGTTGTTGATTACTGCCCTACATCTGTTAGGCTAACTCATGATCAGATGGTCAGTATCTTTCTGCGGTATTCTGCTCCACTCCACGGAAAGGCCCTCAAACTTCAAACAGTTGCTGTTTTGTTTTGAACGCAATATTTTGTTGTAAAATTCATCTGCCCAATATGTCCCATACATGCTCAATTAAGTGTAAATCTGGCGATTGTACAAGCCATGATAAAACCTCAATTTCGTTATCTTCGAGGAATGTTTGCAAGACCCTGGCAGTATGTGGACGCGCATTGTCATGCAATAATTGAAATTGGGAACCAGCTTCTTATGCAAAGGATATAACAATAGGTTCGAGAACAATATCGCGGTAGTCTCTTCCACTTAGAAACCGTTCCAGATAAATGAGACTGCTTCTTCCACCAAGAGAGATGCCACCCCGTATCATATTGCTGCTTTGCCAATACTGCTGCTTTGCTGTCTATGAACCTCCTGCACGGTGACCAATCGTTCAGCATTGCCAGATCGTCTCCAAATTCTTGTCCGTCTCGTATCTGGTGTAAATCCAAATCGAGACTCATCTGTGAACAAAGTAGAGGATCACTTGCGTCTAACCCAATTTACGCTTTCTTGTGCCCACTGAAGTCGATGAGCGCGATTTCCTGTGGATAACACACGCACTCTCACAGGTCTACGTGCATCTAAACCTACTTCATGCAGTTTATTTCTAATAGTTTGGCAACTTAAAAACAGCTGATGGGTCTCTTGCAGCCTCATTTGTAATTGTGATGCAGTTATAGTGATATCTTCCAAATCCTGCAACCTAAGAAAACTGTCTTAAATATGATTGGTTATCCTTGTATGGCCTGTATGACGTTCAGCAACGTCACCAGTTTCATGAAACCTTAACCACAAACAATTAATGACGTTACTGTTCTTGTAGAGAGCCTCAACAACGTCTCTTTGACTTCTGCCAGGTCTAAGCATACCGATAATACGCCACTGGATTTCGATATTTAAATTATGTCTCTCTATTATTGGCAATATGAATAGCTTTTTCTATAAGAAACCACATAGAAGATGGACCTGGGCAAGCCCAGATAATAAAACAAAAAACGAAATTGACTTCATAATTACAAACAAAAAAGAAATCATCCAAGACGTAACGGTCCTAAATGCATTCAACACTGGTAGTGACCATAGAATGGTAAGAGCAGCAGTTAAAATAAGCACAAAACAAGAGAGACGCAAATTAGTAAATACGAAACCAATACCAATCAGCGGCGGCTCGTGGGTCAATCTTCAGGGGGGTCATTTTGGTTTGAAAACTTCAAACTGTTGATTTTTTAAAGTATTTAAAAGATCTTTTAGCATTTATATTTTAGATAAAAAATACAGACTTAGATAAAACTCAATACTATTTACCCTAGTTTTCCGAAAATTAAATTTGTCTTTTTTTAGAGTAAATCTTTTAAAAAATATAGGAAAAATGGTATGAACAGGTTATTGACTGATATATAGATAGGAATATTTATAGTATAATAAATTGTAAATTTATTAAAACGAAACTTACTTTAAATATTTTTATATTTTAAGTCAATTCTTCTATCCTTTAGTTCTGCAAAATAGTCTATGACCTTCTCATTGAAATTTGGAATGCTCTTGACAAGCGTTTTCTCGATGCTCAGCATAGACAAGGCACTAAGTCTAGGTTGTCCCATCGTATTACGCAGGAATGTTTTTACTCTTTTTAAAGTAGAAAAACATCTCTCACTTTCCACGGTTGTCATAGGGAGTGTGCACAAAATATTTAATAACTTCACTGCTTCAGAAAATGTTTCAGACAAATTCATGTTAATAAAAAGCTGAAGTATGGCTACTGCACCAGCACTATTGCGAAAATCCTCACGACAATATAAGACTTCAAGTTCCGATTTTAGTTTGGAAATATTCACTGTGGGATAATTAGCCGTCACCATTTTTAAAATATTTTGCGGAAAGTTGGTAGTGTATGCTTCAAATTTCTCTATGTAGAATAACTGTGAAATCATGAGATGATCATTGAAACTAAACCTGTGATTTATTTCAGATATAATAATATCACAAATTTCAAGTGCAGTTCGTCGCTTTGGATCCTCTGCAGTAGTTTTTCTTTTTTTTGCTGTTGATGTGCTTGGTACTTCTGATTCCAAAATAGTATTTCTAATTATTTGGATATTGTTGTTAAAAGACAGGATACAATTTTTGACAGATATAACATCAATGTCTCGCATTTGCAATTGTTTAAACAATATATCAACATGGGGCATTATTTTATGGAAAAAATTTAACCAAAATAAAAAATGCTCATCTTCCAAATGTCTTTTTAAACCAGTTGCTTGATTTATATTGTTACCATCTTGCTCCTCATCAATAATTTCCTCTAAGCAAGATTTTAAATCATCTTTATAAGTGTATACAATTTCAACACATTTTGTATTGAAAGCCCATCGAGTAGGCGCAGCTTTAGGTAGCCTTACTTTAACCACTCTATCCAGAACCATCGTACGTTTTGGAGATCGGCCGAAAAAGGACGAAAATCCGTGTAAATTTGCAAAAAATATTTTTATCGGTTTGTGTTGACTCGCCGCTTTTTGGAGGATAAGATTAAATTGATGGGCATAGCAGTGAATGAAGTGTGCATTTGGGTATATTTCTTTAATTTTTGTTTGTACTCCTCCCAGTTTACCGCTCATGACTGATGCACCATCGTAACTTTGGGCAATCAATTTTTCAGGTGCTTCATTAATTTTTAATAATTGAAGTTCTTCCAATATTACATTAGTTAAATGTTGTGCTGTAGTACCTAGGGGGTTAACAAATTTCCAAAATCTTTCATGTACAATACCAGTTAATACATATCGCAATATGATAATCATCTGCGTTTTATTGGAGCTGTCTGTGGTCTCATCTACTTGAATGGCCACAAAATTTGTCTGGCCAATCTCCTTCATGATATGAGTATGCACAATGGCTAACATTGATTCTAAAATATCGTTCTGAATTGTTTTCGATGTTCCTTTAAATACTGTACTTTTTTCAATGTGTTCTTTAAACATTAAATCCAGTTCAGAAACAAAATCGATAAGGCCCAGAAAAATTCCACGATTATTGGAGCTGTCACTTTCGTCATGACCGCGCAATGCAATTTCGAAAACTCCACAAAATTTTACACAGTCGATTAGTTTGTTTAAAATATACCTATTTTTAGATACCAATTCATTAAAGTCATGCACAGATTTACGATATACACTATCAAGTTGCTGTCTTATGTTAACACGTCCTAAACTTGCGTAACTCATTGATGAATTTATATGAGTAGTTGAAGAGGCATGTTTTGTAATTTTCACTTTTAAATGCTTAATGTCAGTTACTCCATTTTTCGCCCATACAGCGTCATTCGAAAACAGTAAACACGGATAGCAAAAAAATGCATTTCTCACACTGCAGCCACAAATCCAATCAGCAGACGGTAACTAACTAAACGTGAGGCCGTCGACTCTACTAGAGGTATACGACGGAAAGGTCACTCCCACTCTCGCCCACGAAATTGCTATCTGCCGTCTCTTTTCTATTTTACATGCATTTGTCCATAAGCCATAAGAACTGTATATAGACAATTTAAAATACGGCCCAGCCACGGGCTTGTGTATAGCGCGAGGCGCGACGTTATTATATCTATTATATTTGTTTTGCCAATGCAGATTGCTGAGAGAGAATTTTATATTTCAGAGTGAAGTTTTAGATAAAAGATATTTTTAATAAAATTGGTATTTTTATGAGATTATTTTAGGGGGGTCATTGACCAATTGACCCTAAGGAGGAGCCGCGCTTGATACCAATATGGACTCAACCTAGAAACATTAAAGAATATCAAAACGACATTGAAACCAAACTGAGAAACAACACAGACATAACTCTCAACGAAAACATAGATGCACTAAACCAACATATTACGCAAGCCATTGGAGAAAGCATGAGAAAACACTGTCCAAGAAGTAAGAACGAAGAAAAACTTAGTACTGACACCAGGAATTTAATGAAACAAAGAAATCTTATTACAGAAAGAAATGATCCAAATGGAGAGCAAAAGAGAGAGATAAACAGAGAAGTCAAGAAAGCAATAAGAAAAGACTTAAGAAAGTATAATACACTTAAAATCGAACAAGCCATAGAAAATAATAAAGGCCTAAAAAGTCTGCGAAGAAAACTAAATAATGGAAAAAGTCAGATCATTAAATTAAAAAACAAAAAGGGCGAAATAACAACAAATAGAGAGGAGCTTTTAACAATAGTAGAAGACTTCTATGGAGAACTTTATAAAAGCAGACGGATGAACCAAACACAGCTAAAAGATGCAATAAACAAAACAATATTAAATCAAGGCTCTGAACTCATGCCAGAAATAACCCTCAGTGAAATTAGACAAGCGATGAATAAAATGAAATCCAATAAATCACCAGGAGACGATGGACTAGTGATCGAGGCTGTTAAGAATGGCGGTGAACCTCTAATGAGAAAAATAAAAGATCTCTTTAATCTATGTTTGACAAAGAAATCCATACCATCTGAATGGAATAGAGCCAAAACAATTCTTCTGCACAAAAAAGGAGAAAAAACTGATCTGGAAAATTACCGACCAATCAGTCTGTTAAACCATCTTTATAAACTTTTCACGAGAGTAACCACCACAAGATTAGACAAGAAATTAGACCTGTATCAAAGTAGAGAACAAGCTGGATTCAGAGCAAACTTTGGAACCAACGATCACCTCCAAACAATAAAACAACTCATCGAAAAATCCATAGAATATAACAAGCCCTTAGTTTTAGCATTCGTAGATTTCCACAAAGCATTCGACTCAGTAGAACTCGACAGTGTTATAGAAGCACTAAACGACAGCCGCATTGATAGCCGATATTCGAGGCTAATATGTAATATATATATATATATATATATATATATATATATATATATATATATATATATATATATAAATGCGACAAGCCCGATACAACTACACGCTAACAGCAAACAAATAAAAATCCAAAGAGGTATCCGTCAAGGGGATACGTTGTCACCTAAACTTTTCATATCGGCTCTAGAAAAAGCGATCAAAACCCTCGAATGGGGTGATAAAGGAATAAATGTGGACGGAGAGATGCTACACCACCTAAGCTACGCAGACGATATAGTCCTGATTACAGACGATTTGGGACAAATAAAGAAAATGTTGGAAGAACTTGGTACGTCATGTCATAAAATAGGCTTAAAAATGAATATAACAAAAACAAAATATATGACGACCTTAGTACCAAGTAAACACCTTGAAATACAGAATGAACAAATAGAACTGGTAGACAAATATATATATCTGGTTCACGAAATTAAGATAGGTAAGGACAATCAAACAACAGAAGTATCCAGAAGAATAATACAAGGATGGGCAGCATACGGAGCTCTTAGGGACATTTTTAAGAGTGACATTCCAACTAACATGAAGAAAAAAGTTTTCGACCAATGCGTGCTACCGGTGATGACCTATGGTGCAGAAACATTATCGCTCACAAAGAAAAACGCACAAAAACTAAGAGTAGCGCAGAGAAGAATGGAGCGATCAATGATAGGGGCCACTCTGCGAGACAGGATTAGAAACGAAGATCTACGAGCTAAGACCAAAGTCATAGACGTCATTGAAAGAAGCTGTAACTTAAAATGGAAATGGGCTGGACACGTTGCCAGAATGAAGGACGGAAGATGGACTCGCAAACTAGTTGAATGGAGACCAAGAGCCGATAAACGTAGCAGAGGAAGACCACCAATACGATGGCAAGACGACTTACGAAAGACAACAAAAAACTGGATACAAAAAGCACAAGATAGAACACTTTGGAGACAAACAGGGGAGGCCTATGTCCAGCAGTGGATTGAGAGAGGCTGCTGATGATGATGATGATGATGATGATGATTATTGGCAATTGCAAAACTAAATAAAAATCCAAATAGACATCGAAAATCAAGTACCAATAAAGAAATATTAGTTCTTATCTTATAGGCAAAAACGCATTCTGAAGTTTTGTTTTATTTTTTATAGCCATTCTTGTCAGCATTACCATCCAAGTTGGTACAATAATCGAAAAAAACAACAAAAAACATTGATTTAAAATCTGTTAATATGGGTGTCCCTTAGATTATTTTGATATGTGTATATGCCAAAAAATTATAATTTAAAAGTAAAAATCGACCTGTTTCGGGACTTATCTCCAGAGTGGCCCATTCTCGAGGAAATGAATTTATTCCAACTCAAACGTCCTCACTGTACCTATAGTAGAACTACTATAGGTACTTATAGGTTATACTACTATAGATTAATTGTACAGCTTAATATTTTTTCATTGTACAGAATAATAGAAAACCGATAACAAAAAAAATTGTTAAATAAGATGTACTTAAACACTAACTAGAGAAAAACTTGGATAAAAGGGACCTCAGAATTATTTTCAATATTTACTATAACCAGAAGGCGAATATTAGAGTAGAACGGGAAACAACCGAGGAACTCGAGATCAAAAAAGGCGTAAGGCAGGGATGCATACTTTCACCAACCTTGTTTAACTTATATTCAGAAGATATTATAAACAGAGCCCTTGCTGACCAAGATATAGGAGTTAAAATAAATGGCACTTTAATAAACAATTTGAGATACGCTGATGACACAGTAATAATAGCAGAAACCCCGGAAGATCTCCAAACACTGATAAACAGAATAGTAGAGTGCAGCGAAAAGTTCGGTTTATCACTTAACATCAAAAAAACAAAAATAATGATGGTGTCGAAATCTCCACAAAATTTTTCTGACATAACCGTACATGATCAAAGAATTGAGCGTGTTAGAAAATATAATTACCTGGGAACTGTGATTAATGAAAACAACGACAACTCTGAAGAAATCAAGATCAGAATAGAAAAAGCTAGAGCTACTTTTACCAAAATGAAAACAGTTTTATGCGGAAGAGAGCTAAGTTTAAATCTTAAAATTCGCCTGATGAGATGTTACGTGATGTCAGTTCTTTTCTATGGAATGGAAGCTTGGACACTGAAAAAGATCGATACAAGGAAAATAGAAGCATTCGAGATGTGGATGTATCGCAGGATACTGAGAATATCGTGGACAGAGAGAGTGACAAACATGGAAGTGTTGCGAAGGATGCAGAAAGAAAAAGAACTTGCGCTTACTATTAAAAAGCGCAAACTGCAATACTTGGGACATATAATGAGGGGACAAAAGTACCAGCTACTACAATTAATTATTCAGGGAAAAATAATAGGTAAAAGATCCATTGGCAGAAGAAAACATTCATGGTTGAAGAATTTAAGAGATTGGTACAAGTGCAGCAGCTGCCAATTATTTAGATCTACGGTATCAAAAATACGCATAGCCTTGATGATAGCCAAACTTCGGAACGAGGACGGCACCTGAAGAAGAAGAAGAAACACTAACAATACCGAGACATTTTTTGTTATGTTAAAATTGCTTTATATATAAAAAATTGAACAGACTGTATGACTTGAACACACTTGTAAAATATTGGCCAAACTGACAACAGGTATACTTTCTCAATAAACTGATAGGGTGTAAAATTATTTATTAAAATGAGCTAAATACTTTCGGCATGGCACATGCCATCTTCAGAAGTTTTCCTTTAGTGTATAGATACAACATATTAAAAAATTATTAGGTACAGGGCCAAGCCTCTGATCTCAGGGTATAAACCCTTTCAAATATTAAAAATTGACATTTGATGTGATTACAAATTAAATGGCTACCACATGGTACCAGGAACAGCTGTTACAATATTGTAACAGCTGGAAGAGATAAGCTTTGGAACAGGAAGTTATAGAAAGATCACCTTCCTCGTGTAACTAAAGTTGTCTGAAAGGAAACAGCGTTTAACCAAACCATCCATAAGATCAACTATGCGATGTTAGGCATTTAAAAAGAAAGAGGAACAACGAATGTATATAGCGGAAATTAGAAGCTTTAGATGGATGAGTGGAGTGACAAAAAATGATAAAATTAGAACGAGTATATTAGGGGAAGTCTAGAGGTGGCTAATTGATGGAAAAATGTGAGATTATAGGTTAAGATAGTTTGGTCATGTTCAACGTTGAGAAGTTAATTCCCCAATAAATAGAATTGCTGATCTGCGGGTTCCTGGTAGGAGTAGGAGAGGAAGGTCAACAAAGACCTGGGGAGACGCTTAAGCAGGACATGCCGGTAAAGGGGGTTTATATTGAAGGGTCCAAGATAGAAACTTATGGAGAAATTCAATTAAATATGTCGACCCCGCATAGGCAAAGAGAATGATGCTGATTGACGAAGAACATATTTGCAGATATTTGAATATATGCAGCCTTCGTAGATTTTGTTCATGAAAAGGCATGATTCGTTTTAATAAAAAATAAATGTAAATTATCTGTTTATATTGTATATGCTGTAAGTTCTTATTTTAACATTTTTCTAACATATTTTAACACCATATTTTGTTTTATTCTAACAGATTACTATTCCGGTAAGTATTTGATATTTATTATTTGTTTTTAAATAATAATATACCTGTCATCATTTCCCTTTGAGCTTAAATAGATTATATGAGCATAATATACATAATTCTATTAAAATTAACAACTCCATTTTCAAATAATGATTAATGATAAATCATATTATATCATCCTCCTTGGCTCTATAAACGTTTGTAGAGATTGTTCCAAGTAAGTAGCATGCTTAGTGTTGAGAAAAATTAGAGCAACTACACGTTTTGTTTTTTATATCTTTGCATCCTTCTTCTTCTTATTTTTGTTTAGACGTGATTCTGTCTGTTTTTTTTTAATGTGCCTCCAAAAGACGTCGTCGTTCCATAGTTTTCGTGGTCTTCCCACTGATCGTCTTCCCATAGGGGAACCGTCTCTCACCGTTTTTACTCCTCTATTTGATGTTATTCGGTTTATGTGGTCCTTCCTTTCTAGTCTTCTGTTTCTTACCCAGTTATTAATGCTCTTCAGCTTGCATCTCAGTGGTATATATGTATTTCTAGCTCTGCCTCATTATTGATCTAATGACTGTCCCTTTATTCCTTTTCCGATATCTTTGTAAAGATATCTACTTTATAAAGGTTCTGAAACTATTTTGTTGTGGCATCTCTAAGGTAAATATTAGAGGCTTTAAGTCACAATGAATTGTAAGGAAAATTACAGTTTTAACCAAGGTTTGACGTTTCAATTTCCACTCAAGTTGTTAGTAGGTTATGTTCATCAAAATTTATGGTTGACTTACTTGGCCTCAATCTTGTAGGGAATAACCTGGTTTTGGGTGAAAAAATCTAAGTGTGACGTTTCTACCCTCAGAATATCAAATTCGAGAATCTGGGTATCTGAGAATTGTCGAAGTCTCTGTTCTTGATGTTTGTTTCATGCTAGTTTATTCTGACACTTAGTATTCTTGAGGTTTCTCCCACATAAATGTTGTTGCATTCAAAGGGTATTTTATAGATACAGTTTTTCATCTTTCTTGTGTGTAATTGGGTTTGGTTTTGGATAGGATAGATGTCAGTGTGTTGGTTGTTTTGAATATTGTTATGTTTTCCTTTTTCCTATCCGTTTCATTTTTTGGGCTTATCAGGCAATCAAAGTTTTTAAGGGTTTTTTATGTTAAAATTACCAACTGAACATTGTATACATGTAAATAATTCATTTTTATACTTTTTGCACCATTTGCAAAATTTAGCACGTATCATTTTTTGTAGCATCTATTTTTTTCTAATAATTCATTCGAACCTACAAATTTACTTTTATTTATTGTATGTAGAGCTTGTACAACTGAATGTTTGTCTATATCGATAGAATTGTTAAATGTACATATATATTTATTTTACTGCTGAATTTTTAAACATCACTTTTCATCTTCTTCCAGCCCTGCATGAATTATGATGAATCTTTCCAATGAGTTCGTATTTTAATATTCACGTTTACTTAAAACTTTATCTATTTAAAATATTTTTCTTTTATTATCCATATTTTAAAATGTAATAGTTTTAATTTTTAAGATTTTCTTAAAATTTAAATTGTCTTTTGCTTAATTTATTTCTATTAATTCACAAAAGTGTTACAATTATTGTTTCTTATGTCTATTTGTATTTTAATCCGGTTGAATTTCAACCTATCTTCTGCTTTTTTGTGTTGTTATTTAGATCTTAAATACCATACTTTATATTTACATTTTTTCTAAATATTTTTGGCATATCTTTTTAGTGATTCCAGCACATTAAAATCTAGTCTTTAATTTATTGTTTAATCTAGTCTTACTAGTCTTTATAGTTCTTAAAAATGAGCAGAGATCTACGAAAGTGTAAATAAAAAGAGGAAAATCATTAAACATAAAACATTATATGCCATTATCATATCTGAATTGACAACTAATTAATTTTATTTTTTAGATTGATCTTCAATGGATGGTAATGAGTTGTGATCCCACCAGACCTGTCAGAGAACATTGTACGGAACTCCCTGTAAGTACCACATATTATCAATTTATTAGTATTTTATAGGCACATAACGAGAATGCTGCAATCGCTTCAACAAAGACTATAAAAATGTTTTCTAGCTTGATAGCATAGCACTAAAGTTTATTCGCATAAGCTATGCACTAGATGTAAACATTAGTTGACAGCGATGTCGTCGTCAGCAACGAACGAGATGGCTATTTGGTTCAGGTTTTGAATATTTTTGGATAACAGTTACTTGTATAATCGCGTAAATTATTCATTAATTTAATTAATAGGATTATTTTTTTACTATCTATGTATTCAGTGATTACAATAATTTATATTCTATACAATGAAAACCAATAATCGAGAACAGAGAAAAAGTGATACGAGTCATGTTAATGATATACTCTTACTATGGAACGATTAGACAAATTTTGAACACCTTTAACAACTAAAATCGTTGTTTACAAGCACTGCATGTCTTATTAAAATTTAGTTTATACTTTACCTAAGTGTTGTATCTTCTGTCAAATTATAAATTTGTAATATGTAAATAAATCAAAAAAACGGAGAATTGGAGCGGGTAGACGACGAATCTTGTGACTGAAAAATCTGAGACAGTGAATTGGTAAAACATCATTAAGACTATTTAGCGAAGCTGTAACAAACTTACGCTGTAAACCAGAATGATCACTACCGTCCACTGACAAAATAGAACAGAAAAAGAAAGAAATTATTCGAACTACAGTATGCCCCAAAATAAAGTATACCGAAAATGAAATATATATAATCAGTGGCGTGCGGTCCATGGAAGCGGGGGAAGCGCCGCTTTATTTGTCGATATAGGAAAATATATTATTAATTAATATTTAATAATAAATTTTTTTCCCTAATCCAAATAATCTACATAATTATTACCTAGCCAATAGGCATTGAAAAATATTAAAAATTAATCGCGTACGAACGAACTCAATATGCACACAATTCAACTATTAAATAGTCCACCAAATTTTGGTCCACTCCTGGCAGAAGCGCATCTCAAAATCGCCGCTTGCCAAGGCCGCGTCCCACCATCAAATAATTTGATCAAACTGGTTTGAGCAAACTGAAAGTGACAGTTAGTGACGTCACATCCTGAGTGTTCATTGTGGATAATAATGAAAAATTTTATTTTTAAATAAAGTACAAACAAGTTAGACAACTTAATACAAAAAATTTGATCAAACTAGACTGATAGTGAGAGCACAGATTTTTAGAATTTCAAAAAAACTGCAATTGTGACGTCACTTTGACGTACTTCCGGAGTTTGCTCAAACTGTTTGATCAAATTATTTGATGGTGAGACGCGGCCTTCATGCAGTTGTCCCTTTTAAAATTGGTCAGGGTTCAATGACCGCACCCACTAGTCGCGCGAATTTTGGTATGCCATGGAAGCGCTCGTTATATCGCCTTCCCGAAAGTGAGATGCTCCGACTGTTACTGCTGCTAAGGGGTGCTTAGGTATTACATACATTCGCTTAAAGAATATTTCGATTTAAATTTTTTGCAGAGATATTTCCTTTTACTGATCTTTTATTTGACATTTTACAGAAATCAAATGGTATTGCATTTTGTATAAAACAAATTGATGACTTTATTAATACGATAATTAAAAAAACGAGAGCAGTTTAAAAATATTTGGGATAAAACTAAACATATGGGGTTTGAACATGAAAGAAAAATAATAAAGATTGATAATTTCGGGGACAGAGAGACAGAGAAAACAGAGGAAACAAAGAGACCTTTTGATAATATTCTACAACAAATGAATTATAGCTTTCAAAATTTTAACGATTTAAAATTTGTAGAATTATATAATATAATCTTAATATTTCTAATTATAATTCATCAAAATTTCCCACAGAGGAATTTATGTCATTACAATTAAATAATGAAAATTTTTTGATATCCCAGCTTTGCATTCTCAGTTATGAAACAACTGACATGAATGATAAAGAAATACCCAGAAATCTGGGATTTCTTTATAACTACTGGTTTAAACAAGTCGCTGCGTGAAGTGGTCAAGTTGTGTGAATTAGTACTACTAACTATTTCAGCCACAAGTGCATCAGTTGAACGAAGTTTTGCAGTATTAAGATGCATTAAAAGTTTCAAATTAAGAGTTTAAAAGAAATTCAACAAGCGAAGACAGACTTTGAAAGTTAGCACTATTATCCATTGAAAAAGATTGCATTCAACAATTATCAGAAGTTGATAGGAGAATAGACCGCGAGTATAAATAAGTGTCATTTTAGTGAAAGTTGTGTGTTATGGAAAATGTATCGGAGTATATTTTTTTTTTAATAGGATTCTTCTTTAGAAAACCAAGCCCAGCGCGAGGACTCAAGGCCCGAGCTAGCAATACAGATCAATGATAGGTCACTAGTCACTAGAAATAGCGGGAATAGAGTGCCTCACGTATTCACGCGTCACGGATTTAGTGTGTGAGTCCTTGTACGCAGGACGTCTCACATAATTAAGTACTTTGCTGATAGAGAGCCCCTGCGCATCAGAGTGTTATCAGGTGGAAAGTTGCTCGACCCTCGACCCTTAAGAAAATATTTTTATATCCTTATTGAATCGCTTCCCCTTTCGAAAAAGTCACCGCACGCCACTGTATATAATTGAACAATTAAATAATTTATAATTTATGTCTCTAGAGTGCTAACATTACTTATATTATAAGTAGAGATTATGTGTTAAGTATGTCCTCCTTGGATTACAATACATTCTTCATATCGCTCTTGAAGATTGTTAATCATTGCCTTACAAACATCACTTGAAATTTCATTTATAACTCGACGAATGTTATCTTTCAATGTGTTAAAATCATGCGGAATTGGATCCCTGTAAATATTTTCTTTAAGAATCCCCCACAAATACGCATCAGGTGGTGTAAGATCGGGTGAATTAGATGGATAGGGGTAATCACTTCCTCTTGATATAAGACGCCCTGGGAAGTAGCGTCGCAGCAAAGCTAAAGCTTCTATCGCAGTATGCGCTGTGGCCCCGTCTTGTTGAAACCACTGTGAGCGGAATGGTAAATTTCTAGCACGGCAAAACCGGCGAAGTTCTTGGTAAAAAGGTGTTACAATGAGTTCTCTGTATCGCTGCTGATTAACAGTTACACGTCTGCCGTTTTCATCTAAAAAGTATGGACCAATTATCCCATGACTTGATATGGCGCACCACACTGTCACCTTTTCACTATAATGAGGTCTCTCAATAAACTCTTGTGGCTTTTCAAATTCCAAAAATCGTGTTGTTTGTTTATTAATGTATCCACTCAATGTTATGTGGCTTTCATCTGAGAACCAAATATTCATGAGAAAGCTTTCGTTATCGTAAACCATACTCAATGTTCTCCCGCAGTATTCAACTCTTTCGCGTGTATCAGCCACCCTTACTTTATTAACCACTTGAATACGATAAGAAAAAGCTCCCAACTCCTTTGCAGCTCGGTGGACAGTAGACTTACTTAAAGCAAGCTCTTTTGAAATTCGCCGTTGACTTTTCTCAGGAGAAGCCAAGATTTTATCAAGAATCCTTCCCATAGTGTTGTTGTCCCTAGAGGTTCTCCTCCTTCCAGATCTTCCTTTTCATTGGGTAAGTATGGAACCAGTACGTCTAAATTTCATCACAAGCAACAATATGCTGCGCTTTGTAGGAGACCGTTTGTTGAAACGTTCTTCAAACCTCGTGGAAACAAATTTTAAACTAGGCCCATCATTTCGCCCTACTCCGTATGAGCGAAAATAGGTCTCAACAATAAATGATTTTTCTTGAGCACTTAAAATCATCATCAATAGGTTTGTTCTAGCATCAGTTTCAAGCGAATGACCAGCGCGAGTAGAGGGGATAGCACTGGTGACTGTATTATGTTCTCTCACTGACCAACTGTTTGCTGACGGTTTCTGACTAGTTTGACTGTTTGCTAGAACAAACCTAATATAATTGTTACACCACTTTTGTGAGCAAACGTCAAATATTGTTTTGACTTATACAAAATACTTCAATCTCTCCATGACGTCTGTGATCGATAGCTTTCAGTTCGGTATACTTTATTTTGGGGCATATTGTATTATCGAATAACTTAATTTCTGTTGCTTTCTTTTTTTAAACTATTTTAAATCTGTATGAACTTTATATAAAAAACGTTCATATACTTAGTAACATATTATATTTATTTCAGAAGCCTTCAGTTATTCCAATACCAACGCCACCAAAACCATATCCAAAGTGTAACGTGGTTTGTCCAAGAGGACCACCAGGGTATAATGGAACGGACGTAAGATAAAATTACCATTTTTAAATAAATATTTTTATTTCATATTATATAGAAGTAGTACATACAACTGTCATAATAATTAAATGGATTATTGTTTATTCTATTTTGTAGTTGTGAAACTAGTTACAGTGTTACAGTATTAAACTGATTAAAAAATGTAGCTGGATCGGTATTTTCTAAAATAAAACCAGAAGTAAAACATATTAAATAAAGAATTAAAAACTAAAAATCTTCGAAAGGATGATGCTAAGAAGAGTAATGGGCGCAATCTGTGAAAGTGGTATTTGTAGAAGTCGAGATAATTTCGAGCTGTACCAGAAGTATAAAGAAATAATAAATTGTAGGGATATAATGAGTTTTATAAAAATATATAAGCGTAGATGGTCTGGACATATGTCAAGACAGATAGTAGAAAGGCGTGGATAAAGACGTGAAGAAGATCGGTGTAGCAAACTGGCAATGGATGGCGATGGCGACACTGGGGAAGATCGAGGATCTACTAGTCTATAGTACTACTGAGGCTGATGGTATACTGAAACAATTGTGAAATTAGTTATAGTATTTTACTGGTACAAGAATTTTATTGAATCGGTATTTTCTAAAATAAAACCAAAAATAAAACATATTAAGGAAAGAAATTGACTGAAAAACAAACAATCCCATATACAGGTACAGTTGAAAATAAACAACCAACTTATAGACACCCACGTTGGGCGCCATTTATGTGTAGTACCTATACTAATGTTTAACATGAAATGAACGAAGCCGCGTTGCTCAAAATTGGAAGAAATATGAGTTTGGTTTTTTGGATCATTTTTACTAGCACATAAACAAAAATAAAATTAGAGCAAATGAAAAAAATATAGAATGATACCACAAATAAATCAGAAATACTAAATAAATAAAATGAAGAAAAGAAATTAAAAACAATTTCACAATTTTTCTTCGGGAGACAAACAAAACTCTTAAAACCAAAATAAATATCTAGCCAAATAACAAGCTACAATGAAACAAAAAATAGGTTAAGTACTTTCTCAAAGTGTTAAAAAAAGGAACAATCACACTTTCCTTATTTCGTCTTAATCAAAATTTATTAGAATTGTGTTTTTGTCGTCTAAGAGAAAAGAAGATTATCAGAGACAGTAAGCAATACAAAACTGTGATTATTATTAGCCAAAATAGGACATATTAATTTTACATCTTATAAGCCTAAATGTCCAACTTATAGACACCCATGTTGGGCGCCATTTATGTGTAGTACCTACACTAATGTTTAACACAAAATGAACGAAGCCGCGTTGCTCAGAATCGGAAGAGATATGAGGGTGGCTTTTCGGATCATTTTTACTAGCATATAAACAAAAATAAAATTAGAGAAAAAGAAAAAATATAGAATGATATCTACCAGAACTAAATCAGAAATACTAAATAAATAAAATGAAGAAAACAAGTTAAAAACAATTTGCCAAAATGGGCGCCATTTTGATTTTTCTTCGGGAGATACAGGAAACTCTTAAAATCAAAATGCATATCTAGCCAAATAACAAGCTACAATGGAACAAATAGGTTAAGTACTTTCCCAAAATGTTAAAAAACAGGAACAATCACACTTACCTTATTTCGTCTTAATCAAAATTTGTTAGAATTATGTTTTTGTCGTCCAAGAGAAAAGAAGATTATCAGAGACAGTAAGCAATACAAAACTGTGATTATTATTAGCCAAAATAGTACATATTAATTTTACATCTTATAAACCTAAATGTCCATTACAATTTAATACGTTTTCTTTTTAATTTTCATTTGTTGCATAATATCAATATCATATTAGTTTATAGTTTTTATTAATTTCATTTCTTTTTACCATGAACATGCATAGGGCCTACCAGGTCGAGAAGGCCCCATAGGAGAACCAGGATTAGCAGGACGAAGAGGTCTACCAGGTCCTAGAGGTGTAGGTGGCCTACCGGGCAGGCCAGGTTACCCAGTACGTCTAAACAACTGCAGTTGCTTTTAATAACAGTTAACTTTTTTAAACTAAGTAATGAACCACTGGTGGAGATGATGGATTTGGTGCACTTTATTAATATTTGCGTCTAATAATACTGTTTAATACTAATAAGTACTAATTTACTAACTGTTATTAGGGATTACCTGGACCTAGGGGTCCTATAGGTCCAGTTGGTGAACCAGGATCACCGGGACGTCAAGGATTCCCGGGTATAAATGGAACTAACGGTAACCCAGTACGTTTGATATTTATTTAATTATTAATATTAATGGAGATTATCAAGAAAGATTAAACAAAAAAATCATTATTGACTTACATTAGTCTATGTTTCAATCAAATTTTCACTTGTCTACTGCTCCCTCATACTTTTCGATACTGTGCTTCGATCTTATGTCTCTTTCATCCAATTCCTATGGCAACGTTTCAGAGCATCACTCCAACGTGTTGGTGGACGTAAACGACCTCTGCTTCGGTAGGCATCATCCCTTGGTCTCAATTCTAGCATCCACTATTACTCTGGGCTAATTAGCAAAATATAAGGAAAAGTTATTTACCAGCAATTTGATTGCTGAAATCGAATTTTATGATTGTATATCTTAATAATATAGGTATGCAAAATCCGCAGATAGTGTGCTACTTTTTTATAAACAAAATGGCGCCCGAAAATCGTGTTTTTTTTTCAATTTTTGCCCTATAACCCCAAAGATTTTAACTGTACACCAAAAATACAAAAATAAAAATTCACCGTAATTAAATTCTGCATAGAGACGTGTTTTTCCCGATTTACTTCGACATAAATTTTTCCCGGAAAATGCGGGTTTTTCCAACAAAATCTTTAATTTTCAACTAAAATTTTAGATAACTCATTGTTTATCAATAATTAAATAACTTGGTAATATAAAATCTCTCTTTGTATAGATTATAATTCCAGAAGCCGACGAAAATTTAATGAACAGTTTAGCAACAATTAACTTGTTAATTAAAAATTTACGGTCGCTATGATAACCACAATAATTATGGCACAGAAGAATAACTATGATTTTTGTATAAAAAGACACTGTACCTATCTAATGTACTTTACAGAATTAAAATTGTACTATTTAAGCGGCATCAGGAATATTTTAAAATTAAAAAAAAAATTTGGCTTATAAACAAATTGAATATCTCGGGAAATATTAAATTAAACTAAATCTTGAATATGTTATTAAAAAAAAGTGGCAGGACGCTTCTTCGAAAAGAAAAAAAGTTTAAATGTGGTAAGTGGTTCTTGAGATACAGCCGATCAAAGTTTACCGGCATTTACGGCAAAGATATAAACAATATGATCATAATTTTCGAACCATCACCTTTTTGTTTCGGTCCTCTTTTTTCTCACCAATTTTCATATCTTTAAAGTACTCATAACATATATTATTATATTAAAAACTATCGATATTACGAGTGAAAATGGCCAAAAATAGCAAAATTCCAATCAAAAATTAGGTTGGAGGAAATGTAATCTCAAAGTTCAAAATCGGTATACGTTAAAAAAATGCATATTCTCTGCTTCCCATGGAGCAATTTTCTTCATTCTTTTTTTGTTCCGAAGTTACTGGAGTAGAGCCATCTAACTAAAGCATTATTAAATGTCAAACCCGCCCTTGTTTTGTTATAATATATTAATTTATTTATAAGAAAAGAAAACTACATACTGTTGTAGTAAAGAAAAGAGAGACGTTCTCACAAACAATTTATTTTACAACTGACGACCGGTTTCGCTATCTACAATATTCACAGCATCTTCAGGTCACGGTAAAAGTAAAATTAAATGCTACAAATAACAAAAAACCAGAGTTAGTTAAGTGGTCTGGTTGAAATCAAAAGGGTAATGATCAAGCCAATATTAAAGTATATATATTTATGCATACATATAAATACTAAAATGTACGTAAATATGGTTTAACAGCCCTCACACTCACATACATGCAAGCATTCAAATGTAGTGGCAACTAAAGTATGTCAAGTATAAGTATAAAATGTACACTTACTTTCCGGTATAAGGGAAGAATATAGTAGTATTCAATATCATACTTTTTCTCTAAATTATGCTAAAGGGAGAGATGGTAGAGGGACAGATTTGATTGTAATGCACAAACAAAACGAAATAATTGGCAGGATCTTGAGGGGGTTAGTAAGGGAACACGACATTAAACCGTGACACCAAAAAATTGTTAGTTATATATAAAGTGATGTTATTTTTAAATTTTTTAATTAATAGTGTATATTTTTAATTTTATTGGGATTATTAGATGTTGTTCTGGATGTTCAAGAACTGATAGATGTAAGATTGGTTGTGCAATTTTCTTAAACCAGAATTGGTCAGTTGTGTATTAGTTGTGGTGCGATTGTGAAAAGTGTTTTAATTTTGATTTGTTAGAGACATTAAAATTAAACTGAACAATAGTAAATAGGTAAATTTTCTAAAATTTAAAAGTGTCAAACAATAAAATCATTAATAAATAATTCAGAATTAAATTCAAATGTGAAGGTAACTAACTGTACATGAAATTAAATTTATAGTAATATAAAGTTATGATGATTTGTGCAGCAATGAATGAGATTTTATGAGATATTACTAAAAAGTTAGAAAAAAGGCAAATATGAAAAAATAGATGAAAAAATGATTCATTTATGTTAATATCTGTTGAATGTAATAAATAGTTGAGTAGATTGAAAATTAATCTCAAAAAATCTTTGAAAAAGTTACCTGGTTGAGCTGAATTATATGGTTTCTTTGTAAAGTTAAAAAAGGTTTTGAAATATTTTTTGTTTTAAAGTCGATAAAAATAACACATAACAGATTCTCGAACGCACACAAAGGACGTGGACACAACGGGAATTTCATTATTTAAAACTACATACGTTTGTAGACTTTTTTAGATAAACTTACTACAAGTGTACCTTTTAACGTTAAAAAGACAAAAATATTCTCATTTGAAAGCTGTATAATTATTTAAACAATCTTTATTTAAACAAATTAAAAATGTTTGTTATAATAAATAAATTTATTTATTATAACAAAACAAAAGCAACTTTGGCAGTTAATAATGAGTTAGTTAGATGGCCCTACTCGAGTTACTTGGGAACAAAAAAAGAATGAAGTATGTATACCGATGTATACCGATTTTGAACTATCAGATTACATTTGAAGACAACAGGGAAAGAACTTGGTAAGTCCAATTTTTGACATTTGTCGTTTTTAATACCAATTTGTAGCTTTAATTGCATAGTTTCTAAGAGTAACACAATACAGAGTATTGTATACTTGATAAGTCAAAAAATATAAGTGTTTAAAAAAAAACCTGTACAGGAAAAGAACTTGACATGTCCATTCCAAACAGGGGAAAACGTTGATAAGTTCATGTAATTAATATGCAATATATATTAAAAAAAAACTAAAATGTAAAGCAACCACCAATAT
The DNA here is from genome assembly GCF_917563875.1 of Diabrotica virgifera virgifera. Taxonomy (NCBI): domain Eukaryota; kingdom Metazoa; phylum Arthropoda; class Insecta; order Coleoptera; family Chrysomelidae; genus Diabrotica; species Diabrotica virgifera. The sequence continues at coordinate 159,154,407 of NC_065448.1, read as the reverse complement.
ATCTATTTTTTTTTCTTTTTATTAGTAATTAATAATTGTAAGATGTATTTTAATGTTTTTAAATCATAATCACATTTTCAATGTTTTAAACTTTAAAATGTTCTCCTGAACAAAACCAAGAATGTGACTTATCAAGTTATTTTCCTGTGGTCTTCATTTTCTCCAACCAGTGGCGGCTGGTTAGAGGAGGCAAGGGAGGCGTAGACTCCCCATAAATTTTTTACACACGCTACACTGTTTTGTTTACTTTGTTATTTTGTTCGCGTTAGAGATATCGCAAAAAGTTATTTGAACAAGTGGTTCCAAATAATATTCTAACCCCGCATACCAAATTTCAGCACAAAATTCGCACTTTTAGTTTTTTTATTATTTGTAGTCGGGATCCTAAAATCGCAGAGGAGGCTGCTGGCCGGAAAATCTCACTTGCTAATGCTCCGCGTAGCCCAGCAGCGTTTAGGATGGTTTGAGACTCGGTCTCCTTAGAGCTGCACATCGCTTAACGCACACGCTGCCCGGAGATCGGGCAAGTGAGATTTTTCGGCCAGCAGCCTCCTCTGCGGATTTTAGGATCCTGACTACAAATAATGAAAAAACTAAAAGTGCGAATTTTGTGATTAAATTTGGTATGTGGGATTAGAATAATATTTGGAACAACTTGTTTAAATAACTTTTTCCAATATCTGTAATGCAAAACAAAATATCGGTAATTTACCGTGTTTTTGCATTCGCAGAGTAAGCCACTTTTAGAATTAAAAAAATTCAGTTGAGTATCTTAAACAATGTAAACCTTCAATCTGTATTTATTTTGATATGCATATCTACTTACATAGATAGAATTGTTAACAAATAAACGACACAATTTTTGGTAATACACTTTTACAATTATACTAACTATTTTTAAAATGATATGATATTATGAAATAATTATGAATTATGATGATATTATAAAATATAAATAAAAAGTGGTCAAAAAAATGGGGCCTTAAATTAGATTTTTTTGGCGGATTTTTTTTTTGCTATTGGAAATTTGTCTAGATAATTTACAGTTAGGCATAGCCTCCCCTATTGAAAAAATCACGAGCCGCCACTGTCTCCAACCTAATTTTTGATTGGAATTTTGCTATTTTTGGCAATTTTCACTCGTAATATCGATAGTTTTTATTATAATAATATAGTAATGAGTATTTTATAGATATGAAAATTGGTGTGAAGGAAGAGGACCGAAATAAAAAGGTGATGGTTCAAAAATTATGATCCTATTGTTTATATCTTTGCCGTAAATGCCGGTTAACTTTGACCGTTTGTATATCAGGAACCACTCATCACAATTACACGTTTTTTCTTTTTAGCCCAATCAGGGAACGCAAGATTTTAAGAAAACCTTCAAAAAAATAAAGGAAGGATGAAAATTGAAAATTTGGCAATAGGTAGTTGAAATTGTCTATTATTATATAAGAAAAAGTTTACAATTCTACATCCCCCCATTTTACAAAAATTGGAAAATACGGGGCGAAAAATTTTTTCTCGGGGGTGAAAAAATATACGTTCAAAATAAGTCCGGAATTGGATAAAATGACTAATTCTAAGTAACTTTTGTTCTATAGAGTTTTTTTTACTAAGTCAATACTTTTCTAGTTACATATTTGCGAGTGAATGTGTTCATTTTTAACCAAGAAAAAAAGTTTGGACGGTTTTTCGGAGATAACTCAAAAAGTAAGTATTTTAGCGAAAAAAATATTCCTAGTAAAAAAATAGCTTATAAAAAATGGTGTATGCGTGAGGTCTGCAGACCCAGTAGAAGCAGAGTTGCAGCTAATGAAATGTAGGTTCTTCTTCGTCAAATTCTAAATCGAATATTTCAATGTGAAAAAATAACCAAAAAACGGAGCACTTTTCAGGGAAAATTCATTACAATTTTTTTAAAGTGTTTAAAAAAAGGTTTATTTTTGTTTTTTACAAAAACTTCTAGCATTAAAAGTAAGTGAGTTACGCTCAATATATTGTTGGTCCCTTTTAATTTTTGGTAAAAAATGGCGAAAATCACCCCTTAATTAGCTTCTCAAATAAAATTAATCGTTACCGCCTTACAAGTTACTTTTCTTATGTATTGTTTATATTATCTATAAGTTTCATTTGTTCAAAGTGCTCAGTTTTGAAAAAAATTAGGTTTAAAATAATAAGTTTTTTTTTAATTTTGAAAAAAATCGTAATTGTTTATGGAATTAACAATTAGGAATACCAAAAATCTCAAAGAGCAATAAAATGTACGTTTTGCTTTTCTGAATATTTTTGATTGTTTGTTTTCCTGTTAGACAAAAATTGGTTATGCTATGACTGTTCAAAATTTGCCTAAACTCGTGATTAGTTACTCGTTCAAGCCATTTTAACTACAGCTTTTTCAAAACGAAGCACTTTGAACCGATGAAACTTACAGATCATATAAATAATACATAGATAAAATAAGTTGTGAAGTGGTAATGTTAAAACGTATATGTGATGCTAATTAGTGGGTGATTTTCGCGATTTTTTTACCGAAAAATAAAAGGGACCAACAATAATTGGTGCGTAATTCACTTACATTTAATATTACAAGTTTTTTTAAAACAAAATAAACACTTTAAAAAAGTTAAAATGAATTTTCTTCTAAAAGTGCATTATTTTAGGGTTATTTCACATTGAAATATTCGATTTGGAATTTGACGAAGAAGAACCTACTTTTTATTAGCTGCAACTCTGCTTCTACTGGGTCTACAGACCTCATGTATACACCATTTTTTTCAATTTTTGATGGGCTATATTTTTGCTAAGAATATTTTTTTCGCTAAAATACTTACTTTTTGAGTTATCTCCAAAAATCCGTCCAATAACATGTGTTTTATTTTGTTAAACATGAACATATTCACTCGCAAATAACTCGAAAAGTACTGACTCAGTGAAAAACTCTATAGAGTAAAAGTTGTTTAGAATTAGTCATTTTATCCAATTCCGGTATTATTTTGAATGTATTTTTTTCATTTTCATAATTTTTGTAAAATGGAGGGGATGTAGAATTGTAAACTTTTTCTTATATAATAATAGACAATTTCAACTACCTATTCCCAAATTTTTATCCTTCCTTTATTTTTTTTGGGGTCAGATTGTTCTTTGATCGAGCTATTTAAAAGAAGTGTCCTGCCGCTTTTTTTTTCAATACCGTTTTCATGATTTAATTTAATGTAATATTTCCAGAGATATTCTATTTGTTTATAAGTCAAAAAATTGTTTATAATTTTAAAATATTCCTGAGGCCGCTTTAATAGTCCAATTTCAATTCTGTAAAGTACATTAGATAGGTACAGTGTCTTTTTATACAAAAATCATAGTTATTCTTATATATCATAATTATTGTGATTATTATAGCGACCGTAAATTTTTAATTGACAATTCAATCGTTGCTAAACTGTTTATTCAATTTCCATCGGCTTCTGGAATTATAATCTATACGAAAAGAGCTTTTATATTACCAAGTCATTTAATTATTGGTAAACAATTACTTTTCTAAAATTTTAGTCGAAAATTAAAGATATTGTTGGAAAACCCGCATTTTCCGGGGAATTATTATTAAAGATATTTTAGTCGAAGTAAATCGGGAAAAACACGTCTCTATACAGAATTTAATTACGGTGAATTTTTATTTGGGTGATTTTGGTGTAAAGTTAAAATCTTTGGAGTTATAGAGCAAAAATTTAAAAAAGAACACGATTTTCTAGCGCCATTTTGTTTATAAAAGAAAGTAGCACATTATCTGCGGACTTTGCACACCTATATTATTAATATATACAATCATAAGATTCGATTTCAGCAATAAAATTGCTGGTAAATAACTTTTCCCAAAAATGGCCTATTTTCCGATAATTTGCCCAGACTATTTGTCCATCTGTTATCTGCCATTCGAGCCACGTAACTTGCCCAGTTCTACTTCAGTGGTGCTATTATCTCTACAGCATCGATAGCATGCTCCATCGCTAGAGCTTCACGATTGTCGATAAAAATATCGATATTGTATTGATATCGATATCGAATCGAAAACCAATACTATACCGATACAATACATACCTGAGCAATATTAATGTCGGTACGATACTCATTATCTGAAATCAATACAATACTCTTGTATTGTCGATACGCTTGCCTCGATATTATTGAAAATATCGATATCGAGAAAAATAAATAAAACGCTACAGTTGTTTGATTATATTTTGTGTAATGGGTATTTAGATCATAATTATTTACATATTAAACGTATAAGTGATCTGCAACCCAAGCACCAGCTGTTAATATTTTACACTTGAGTGCCTGAACTTGAAACTATTGAGAGTGAGTAAATGACTGTTATTATTACACTGTTTATCATGTGGTATTTGTGGCAATATTATGGAAGTGAGTGATGATGACGCAAAAATAATTTTCAACAAATACTGAATTGCGATTTATTCCGAGTCTCCGGGGACTTCCCTATTTTTTCAAAAGTAGTTTTTAAACAATACAGAATTACTTAGTAAGTATTAGTCGACTTTCAAAGAAGCATTCAGCCATATTCAATTTTTATAAGAATCTATAAGTTATAAGAAATCTATTTATGTTCAAATTATTTTTAATATAGTCTATTGTTAAAAGTTATTAATATAGCTAAATGTTTAATTTTAGTATACAGGATTGGTCAAAAAAACTGAATGAGTATTTATTGAGTTTTCTCAAATGGAGCACCTTGTATTTTCGCATTGTAATGAAATGCTATTTTAGGGTACTTTATTATTTCCTAACATATATATTTCACATAACTAACTGTTTTTATTTGTGAGTTATTCTTGCCCAACATCAATTGCAACAACAATTACGTGAAATTTTATTTGAGCGAAGGTTGCTAAAAGGGTTGAAAAATCAATTAAAATCTTAAATAGTGCATAGAACTGTTAAAAAAAATATTTATTTTATTTGATTAAAGTAGATTACTTACCCCAGAATGCTTAAATCTGCATTTTTTCCATTTAAAAAGGGTGGATTTCACCCCTAAAATGCAAGTAGTGCAAGTTGACACCATATCATTTTTCTTTCCTGAGGTATCCTCTAACTACTCACCAATTTTTTTTATTAAAAGTATTAAGAATAGTTTTTTTTTATTAATTTAATATCCTTCTAATTATGTCAAGGATTATTATATTTAATAACCCTTTTTACGATATTATATCGAGTATTGTATCGATATCGTATCGAAATCAATATCAATACGATATTTTTATAAGAAAGTATTGCCGATATCGATAATCGATACGATACTTCATTGGCATAACCAATACAATACTCAATACTTAAAAAGTATTGATATTGTATCGTATCGTGAAGCTCTATCCATCGCCCTTTGAGCCACTCGTACCTTTTGCACTATTCTCCTTGTCATTGTCAATGTTTCCGTTTCGTAAGTCAACACTGTCAACTGATTAAAAGGTTTTTAAATCCACGAGGAAAAATTTCCTGTAGTTGGCTGTATACCATTACAAAAACATAAAATCCTTTATAAAAGGTATATTTGTTAAAATCCCTATACAGGGCTACATCAAAGACAGAACTAGTTTTCGATCGGTTGACCGATCATCATCAGTGCAATCCTAAAATGTGTACAACCAGATAAAATGATGCAAAGTATTTAAAATGTTGACTAAGGTTATAAAAAGTTATAGGTTATACTCACTTAGAATTTACATGCAAGCCACCAAAGTAAAAATAACAGGGTAAAAACCCTTTACAATTGATCCGTCATCGGAACATATGACAAAGATGTGAATTATAACATGGATGATTAAGATATCCAATGTTTTTCCCCCGAGGTACCAATGAGCTCTATCTGACAAGTTCACATCATGACTGTATGGAAGCAAGTGATTTTGATAACGGAAATTCTGAATGGTGACATGACAATAATGACAGTTCCACAGGAAGTTATAATTTCCCTGTTGTTTTGTGGTATTTATTGTAAAATATGTTAAATTAATAACAATAAAAACAGTCGTTCCCACTGTGGTAGATAGTCTGTAAAAATGGAAATAGACTTGATTGAATAGACAATTATATTGATAACTATAATATATATAATTGATAACTTTTAAATAAACACACAACTGCTTTTCTAAGCCCTAGATATCACATATAAAGGGTTTGATAACGTTTATTAAGTTTTCTGTATTATGTGTAATGTGGTTTGCCTACTTCCTCCATTACAATATTTTAACATTTACATCAAGTCTATTTCCATTTTTACAGACTATCTACCACAGTGGGAACGACTGTTTTTATTGTTATTAATTTAACAAATTTTACAATAAATACCACAAAACAACAGGGAAATTATAACTTCCTGTGGAACTGTCATTCTTGTCATGTCACCATTCAGAATTTCCGTTATCAAAATCACTTGCTTCCATACAGTCATGATGTGAACTTGTCAGATAGAGCTCATTGGTACCTCGGGCGAAAAACATTGGATATCTTAATCATCCATGTTATAATTCACATCTTTGTCATATGTTCCGATGACGGATCAATTGTAAAGGGTTTTTACCCTGTTATTTTTACTTTGGTGGCTTGCATGTAGATTCTAAGTGAGTATAACCTATAACTTTTTATAACCTTAGTCAACATTTTAAATACTTTGCATCATTTTATCTGGTTGTACACATTTTAGGATTGCACTGATGATGATCGGTCAACCGATCGAAAACTAGTTCTGTCTTTGATGTAGCCCTGTATAGGGATTTTAACAAATATACCTTTTATAAAGGATTTTATGTAAAAGGTTTTTCTTTTAAGAGGTTTTGGTACGTCGGACGATTTAAAAATGTGGTTCAGCTTACTGAAAGCTACCCCAAGTCAATCTTATACGGACGGAGAAGTTCAACGGGTTGGTTATCTTTTCTTATGCAAATCTCGTGACCTAGGTATTTATAGGCCATTACCTGGTCTATGGATCTTGTTCCTACGCATATTCGCTAATATACAGAGTGTCCCAAAAGTAGTGGAACGGTCGAATATTTCGCGAACTAAACATCGGATCGAAAAACTGAAAAATACGTGTTCAATCATTTTCAAAAATCTATCCAATGACACCAAACACCAACCCCCACTACACCCCCTGGAGGTGGGGTGGAGGGTAACTTTAAAATCTTAAATGGAAACCCCTAGTTTTTCTTGCAGATTTGGATTCGTTACGTAAAAGTAAGCAACTTTTATTCAAGACATTTTTTCTAACTGTGGATAGATGGCGCTATAATTGAGAAAAACGATTTATCCTGATACCATAGGTAAATAATAGAAACGGTCTAATATCTCGAGAAATACACTTCCAAATGAGAAACCAAAAGAAAGATTTCTAATACTTTTTGAAAACCTATCGAATAACACTAAACATGACCCTTCAACCCACCCCCTGGAGGTGGGGTGGGGGGTAACTTTAAAATCTTAAATAGCAACCCCCACTTTTTATTACAGATTCGGATTTTCCATGAAAAATTAAGCAACATTTATTCGAAACATTTTTTAGAATTGTTGATAGATGGCGCTTTAATTGGAAAAATACGATTTATTAGCGCCACCTATCAGCAATTTTTAAAAATGTTTCGAATAAATGTCGCTTAATTTTTCATGACGAATTCGAATCTACAATAAAAAGTAGGGGTTGCTATTTAAGATTTTAAATTTACCCCCCACCCCGTCACCACGGGGTGGGTTGGAGGGTCATTTTTGGTGTTTATCGATAGGTTTTCGAAAATATTAAAAATGTGTTTTTTTGGTTTCTCATTTGAAAGTGTATTTCTCGAGATATTAGACCGTTTCTATAATTTACCTATGGTATCAGGATAAATGGTTTTTTCCAATTATAGCGCCATCTATCCACAGTTCGAAAAAATGTCTTGAATAAAAGTTGCTTACTTTTACGTAGCGAATCCAAATCTGCAAGAAAAACTAGGGGTTTCCATTTGAGATTTTAAAGTTACCCCCCACCCCACCTCCAGGGGGTGTAGTGGGGGTTGGTGTTTAGTGTCATTGGATAGATTTTTGAAAATGATTGAAAACGTATTTTTCAGTTTTTCGATCCGATGTTTAGTTCGCGAAATATTCGACCGTTCCACTACTTTTGGGACACCCTATATATTTTTTCTTAGTCAACTGTTTCCAAATATTTTAATTGTTAAGTGATTTCGTATTTTGTACCTTCTTTGACTTAAAGTTAAATATGAAATTATCTTCCTCGGTAATCTCCACCACCTAATGGGAAAAAGTTATTCAGATAGCTCAAAGAAATGCCTGGTAAACCATTACCTACTGATATTTTGTTGTATAGACGAATTAACATTTTTATTGCCAACATTGTAAAAGTTAAGTTTCCGTATAGTATGATACAATTGATCCAAATAATGGCATAACCCAGACATCCAAAGTGAATGTCTTCCTTCAACACCAAATTGTTCTATATGGTCCACATAATTTTCAGAAAAAAGTAACACCATTTGAGCGTCGGGTTTGGGGGGAGAGGGGGAGAAATCGGTAAATTCGTAGTTTTTTTTCGTTTTTCGTCAATATTTCTAAAACTATGCGGTTCATCATGAACAATCTTCTATACAAAAATGTTCTACATTAAATTTGAAATAAAAAAGGCCCTATGCATAATCCTTCTTAAATGAACGGTTCTAAAGTTACGGAGGTAGTATAGTATAATTGGTCTAAAAAAAGGTCTAACCCAAACATCCAAAGTAAAAGTTTTCCTCCAACAGCAAATTGTTCTATATGGTCCACGTATTGTTCAGTAAAAAGTTACACCATTTTGAACGTCCGGTTTGGGGGGGAGATGGGAGAGAAGTCGGTAAATTAGTAGTTTTTTTACATTTCTCGTCAATATTTCTAGAACTATACATTAGCGTAAACAATGTTCTATATAAAAATGTTCAACATAAAATTTAAAACAAAAAAGGTCATATACATAATTGTTATAAAATCAACGGTTCCAGAGTTACGGAGGGTGAAAAGTGGAGGTTTTCGATACTTTTTATATTATTTGGGTAATTGATGATGAGTTTGGGTGGTGAGGTTGACGTTTCTTCAAGGGCTTATCACTAACATACCATCGGCAACTGAAATAACAAATTTTATTTACAAAGCACAATCAGGTTAAAGAAAATTTTTTTCATCAGTAATAATATTATAAATATAAAAAGTATCGGAAACCTCCACTTTTCACCCTCCGTAACTCTGGTACCGTTGATTTTATAACAATTATTATGTATAGGACCTTTTTTGTTTTAAATTTTATGTAGAACATTTTTGTATAGAACATTGTTTGCGCTAAAGCATAGTTTTAGAAATATTGACGATAAACGTAAAAAAACTACTAACTTACCGACTTCCCCCCCCCCCCATCTTCCCCCCGAACCGGACGCTCAAAATAATGTAACTTTTTACTGAACAATATGTGGACCATATAGAACAATTTGCTGTTGCAGCAAAACTTTTACTTTGTAAGTTTGGGTTAGGCCTTTTTTTGGACCAATTATACTATGTATACTACCTCCGTAACTTTAGAACCGTTCATTTAAGAAGGATTATGCATAGGGTCTTTTTTATTTCAAATTTAATGTAGAACATTTTTGTATAGCAGGTTGTTCATGATGAAGCGCATAGTTTTAGAAATATTGACGAAAAACGAAAAAAACTACGAATTTACCGATTTCTCCCCCCTCTCCCCCCAAACACGATGCTCAAAATGATGTGAATTTTTTCTGAACATTATGTGAACCATATAGAACAATTTGGTGTTGGAGGATAACTTTCACTTTGGATGTCTGGGTTTAGGTCTAGTTATACCATACTAGTATTATTCTTTGAGCTCTCTGGTGACCCATACAGAGTATCTCAAAATTGACGTCCTTTTGGAGCCGACCTTAAGGTCGGTACACACATGCGAGCCGAACTATTCGCGAACTGCTCGCGTAAAGTTTGTTTAAAATATATTTGCTGCGAACTCATCGCGATCCATGGAAAGCGACTAACCAACACTTGTGCGAAGTTTATGTAAATGATTCATTTAATTTGTAATTTGGGTATTGATAACATTGTGTTTCTCGCGTTTCTTATCTCTAGGAATATGGAATACACGTCATTCACACAATCTCGATGCGACGACACGAACAGACAATATCGCTGCACACGCCGTCCAAATTAAACTGCGAATATCCTTTATGTTCGTCCCAAAAACCGACAGGTCATGGTTCGTGACGAGCGATGAACGAACAGCTCGCAAGCGGTTCGTCTTCCGTAAAAATTATACGAATATAGCATTCACAAACGGTTCGCAAACAGTTCGACTCGTATATGTGTACCAACCTTTAAAATAATGAGTTCGTACACGTCCTCCTAATGGATGACACCCTCTATTACTTTTAGATATTTTACTTTTATTACTTACGTATGCAAAATTTTGTTTAATCTCTTTAAATATTTTTGTTTTACTAATTTATGTGGTTAATGTGTTTACTAAGTTAACAACAACTAATATTTAAACAATATAGTGTAGGAAACAGAGGTTGAACCTTGCAAAATGGACACAAGTCCGGTTTTTTTTTGTATATAAAGGGGTGCTTATTATGAAATTAACATTTTCTTAAAAAATTTCGCCCCGGAACCCCCCTTTTCATTCCATTAAAGGGGGTAATTTGTGGTTTTTGCGAAACGTAGCCCTTCCTGTACGTTTTACAAAAGATTTACTTGATAGTAAAATGAAGAGGACTATATTTCCTACTATTTATTTCCCGACAGAATATGTCTATCACAGACAGTTTAGCAGGGGTGCCGCCCCAAAATTGACAAATTTAAAAAAAAAGATGTTAGATGAAAAAAGATGAAAAAAAAATTATTTTTTCCTAACTGTACTGAAAATTAAGAATAAACCCTGCGGCAATTAATCACAATTGCAAATATTTTAATTACAGGGTGTTACATTTTAAAAACCCCTTTTTATACCATCTGAACCGCCTATGCTAGAGTAAAAAAACTTTCAGCGATTATCCATGTACTGGTGTTATTTACAAATTTCTATAATGCACCCCCATTTTTTTTTCCGGGACCACCCCAAAAAAAAGGAGAATTAATAAAGAAAGTGATTATCTTAGAATCCTTCACACAGCCTGCCCTTTATTAAAGTGCTTCATATATTATTTTGTGCACGTTCTTATTACCCATGCATAAATACCAAAAGCGATATCTTGATGCATCCCCTGTAGCAAAAAAAAAAATTTTTTTTTGCTTTTTGGCCCATATGGACATTTGCTCCATCAATAGATTTTTTCATAAATATATATGATTATTGTAACATCCCTGCGGAAAGTACCCCTATCCTTGAAAATAAACTGCAGGAACTACCCTTGGAGAGCATGTTTTTACGATTTTCTCATTACCTATGCATTTTTTTAAAACAAAACTTATACAGACTTTTTACAGAAGGCCACTATTTTCTCTACAAATAACGTCCTATGCATTTTTTTCGTATAAGCAACCGTTACGGCACAGTGGCGCCGTAAACCTCAGAAATGCTTTAGCGGGCTCCAGTTTCTGTTTTTATTTTCGTCACCTATTCATTTTATTGATAACGTACTTATGGAAAATAAAAAACACACTGTCTGCTACACATTATGACCTGTGAATAAATTATTTTCTTTGCACCCTAAAGCCACAGTGGTGGCCCAACGTCAATTTTTTATTATTTTCTTTATTAATTCTCCTTTTTTTTGGGTGGTTCCGGGGAAAATATGGGGGTGTATTATACAAATTTGTAAATAACACCAGTACATGGATAATCGCTGAAAGTTTTTTTACTCTAGCATAGGCGGTTCAGATTGTATAAAAAGGGGTTTTTTTTAAATTTATTACCCTGTAATTAAAAAATTTGCAATTGCCCTTAAATGAAACCTATACCAAAAAATTAGCCACTTATTTGTGAATAATTGCCGCATGGTGTCTTCTTAATTTGCATTACAGTTAGGGAAAAATATTTTTTTAAAACATCTTTTTTTAAAATTTGTCAAATTTAGGGCGTCACCCCCGCTAAACTGTCGGTGATAGGCATATGCTGTCGCAAATTTTTTGCAAATTTTTTGTAAAACGTACAGGAAGGGCTACGTTTTGCAAAAACCACAAATTACCCCCTTTAAAGGGATGAAAAGTGGGGTTCCGGGGCGAAATTTTTTAAGAAAATGTTAATCTCATAATAAGCACCCCTTGATATACTAGAAAAAAAGAACCGGACTTGTGTCCATTTTGCAAGGTTCAGCCTCTGTTTAATAATTTAAATGAAATAAAATTAATAATTTTTATGTAATTATAACTTTACGTATTTTGTAGTGGAGTATAACTTCGCTAGTCACGAAATTTATAAGAAAATATTTATGAATACAATGTTGCATCAAAATTGTATACAGGGCGAGTTTTATATATGGAACATCTCAATTATCTCGGAAACTGCTTATACGAATTTTATAGGTTTTAGTGAGTAACAGCCCGTTCACACTTGTCCTGTGTTGTATCCATATTTTAATCGGAGGTTCCAGTGGCAATGTATTTTATATGGAGCTATTCAAATGTATTTAGTAAGAATAGTTCCATATAAAATATATTGCCACTGAAACCTCCGATTAAAATACGGATCCGACACACGACAAGTGGGAACGGGCTTTAAGGGTCTTGTGATGCGGCCGATATTATGGTGATATTTGTATTGTTTTCATATCTTCCGTTTTTCCGGTAATCTAATGATGTTTCTTATTTCAAATGGAACACACTGTATATTTTTTGAGTTTTGAAGTGTTTAAGGAATACTAATTATTTTTCATGTAATGTTCCCTATGCCTTAATGCCATAATTTCAGAGGTATTGCTACATTTATTTAAAAAAAAATTTAATTAATTAAAAAAATCAATTTTCGGTCCAGGAAGAAATTATTTTAGGAATTCTTTGGATCATTCCGAACAAAAATTATATAGTCTTATGTAATTTTTCTTCAAAGTTGATAGTTTTCAAGTTGTAAACAATTTAAAACTTAAAAAAACGAAAAATAACGATTTTCAAGATTCAAAAACACAAGTGAAAAATATTATTTTTGAAATTACGTGACTAAATTCAAGTTCAAACCTTATTCTTGTTCCATATATAAAACTCACTCTGTATATACATTTACTTTTTCGGAGTGGTCCTCTATTTCGATAATACTAAAAGAACTATAATCAACAAAAATCAAAATGCAAACTACCACTCCTTCATTAAAAATTCCTGAGAAGTCACTAATTGTTAAAGCTAGTCCACACCAATAGAAACACTGCACGATTTTGTCCTCAGAGACGTATCTAAATCCTATTACTACTTACTCACTTGTAGGCCATGTTGTGCGGTTCCTTTTAGGCGGTCTACAGACGGCCTTAACTGGACGTCTAGATTTGGTCTAGAGCAGAGGTTCTCAATCTGTGGTACATGTACCACTGGTGGTACATATCATTATTGGCGGTGGTACACAAAACACAGAAAAAATTAAAATAGTAGTACTTAGTAAGTATTGATAATACAATTTAAAAATATAGGTGGTACCAAAAATAATAAAAATAACTGTAGGTGGTACATCACTCAAAAAGGTTCACTCAAAGGGAGAACCGCTGGTCTAGAGACACCGATCTTTGTCTCGTCTAGTGTCCATACTGTGATGTTAATTTCTATCTCATCTTCGCCAACAAGTATAGTTGTAGCTGCCCTTCGACTCAGTCGCTAGTGTAGGAATAATAAATACTCGTACGCAAACCATGAGGACCTTATAAGAGAGGACCCATTCTTCAGATTAATTTTTTTTCGCTCCCGATTGAACAATGTTTTTAAATGATGTATTCTTTCTATTTCCTCCACTGAAACAATGTGCTTTGAAGCAAGTGAATTCAGGGCCGCTCGTCTTTTCACACTGTTTTAGTAATCGGGACTCGTTACATCCCACAAACAAAAATAGACATAATAGTCTTCAAACAATTAAATATTTGTCGTTTCTTCAAGCACATAGTAAACCATATCAGTAAAGAGACTGCGTGCACTTTGTCTGGAAGCAAGAGACAGAGTGGGGCATGTCTCGTAGTCTCGTCTATAATACGCGTGAGGTACTCACTATCAATTTGCGCAACGTGTCTCAATGTTATCAAGTATCTCATTTCAACCATTAAGTGTACCGGGTGTCCAAATAAAGTGGATGATCGACCTGCGAGCCACAATACCGCGGTTTTAAAGAACGACGGTTTTACTCGCGGCTCGTTGGTGCTGATCGACTAGCGAGCAAAACAGTCGTGTTAACCGTTCACAGCCAACATGTCGTAACCTTGTTACTTTCTTTGGAGCTTGTAAACGGTAAAAATACATATTTCTTTAATTTAGGGTAACAAAACAAAATATCCAAAAATTGACTTAGGAGGTTGAGAACTTTCACCATCTACATGCGGTAAGTAGAATTGCTTTGTTTTTGTACTCTGGCGATTTACATTTCCATAAACAAGAACAGTCTCGTAAACAATCTATAAATTCCAATAAAAGGTCGTGGCTGAGAGTTCGCATATCCATGATTAAACTGGTCTTTTCACTTCAACTGTCGCTAAAAACTGCCCGTTTGGCTCGCCAGCCGTGATACACGTGCGGTTTTGAACGACGAGCCGAGTAAAAAATAAAACAAACTGACGAGCCACAAGCCAGGCTCATCGGTATATACAACCGCGGTATTGCAATGATACACTGGCGAGCTTTACCGACGAGCCACAAAACTGCGGTTTTACTCGCCTGTTGATCAGGGCTTTAAGAATGGCTCTCTGCCATATCTCAGGAACCGTTTATAGTACAACTTTAAGAAAAAAAATATTTTTAACCAAAGTTGCCTCGGGAAAAGCTTGGAAAAATTATTTTCATAATTGTAGGTCCACCGCTAGAGGGCGTAATTAAATATCAAATATTTAAAAATCAAAATTTTACAAAATTTACCTAATGAAAAGGCACTGGAAATCCAATCATCGTATTCTTTATAAAATTCTGCGCTTATTTGATTTCACAACTTTACGTCTGCCTTTGCAAATAAGAGGTGGGGGTGAGTGGGAACTTTCCTATGAAAAAATGGCTGTAAGTCCGGTTCTGCTAAATCGAATTTTTCATACTTGGTCTTGTTGAAAACAGCTCTTTTTCGTCAATGTAAGAGTCTTATTTTGAAGTAGCCTAATAAGTCATATGCCAGCTGCTAGTAGGCGTTATTTAATTATCTTCGGAAATCTAGTTTGTTTTAGAGAATATTAAATACAAGTATGCATTTTTAATCATGCGATACAAAATTAGACCAAATTAGCAACATAATACCGAAAACCGCATGTCGATACCTTTTTTCTATCTCGAGATATCTTAAGAAACGTGTAAATTTTAAACAACTGTTAATGTCACCGGTAAACGAAGTTAAGGAAAAGTAGTGTGCTATGGAAAAAATAAAAAACATTTTCCAGACATAGACGTATATAATAATTAATAGGGCTTTTCATTCACAGTCATTTGTTTCGAGCTTCTGTCATGTGTCACATAATATTAATATATCTACGACATACGTTATTCGTATATACAATAATACAAACCAAAGACGTATGACGTAGATATATTAATATTATGTGACACATGACAGAAGCTCGAAACAAATGACAATTGATGAAAAGCCCTATTAAAACAACACTAGAAAATATAAAAAAGAAATAGAAGCAACTACTTACTTAGTGACGACCTAAATGTTCAAATTGTTGCCCATCATTTTCGATGCAAGCATTTTTACTCTTTCAATAGTAGATTGAACAGCAGTCTCAATTTCTGCTTTCGCAATGCTTTGAATGACGTTTCGTATTCTCTAGATTCTAGATCATGTTTTCTCGATCATGTCGTGAGCCTAGCGGCAAAAACAAGGTCTTTAATCCGTCTCCATAAATAAAAGTCTAAAGCAGTTAAATCTGTTGCTATTCAATCTACTCTTGAAAGAGTAAATGCTTGCATCGAAAATCATGGCAACAATTTGAACATTTAGGCAGTCACTAAGACTAAGTAGTTTCTTTTATTTCTTTGTTATACTTTATAGTGGTGTTTGTCTTATTGTTGTTTTAATTAATTATATACGTTTACATCTGGAAAATGTTTATTTGATTTTTTCATAGCACACTACTTTTCTTTAATCTCGTTTATCGGTGACAGTAATAGTTATGTTTAAAATTTACACATTTCTTAAGATATCTCGAGATAGAAAAAAGATATCGACATGCGGTTTTCGGTATTATGTTGCTAATTTGATCTAATTTTGTAATACAAGATTAGAAATGCATACTTGTATTTAATATTTTCCAAGGAAAACCAGATTTCTGAAAATAATTAAATAACGCCTCCTAGCTCGCATATTACTTATTAGGTTATTTTGAAAACAAGACATTTAAATTACCGAAAAAGAGCTGTTTTCAACAAGACCGAGTATGCAAAATTCGATTTAGCAGAACCGGACTTACAGCCATTTTTTCATAAGAAGGTTCCCACACATCCCCACCTCTTATTTGCAAAGGTAGACTTAAACTTGTGAAATCAAATATGCACAGAATTTAATGAAGAATACGATGATTGGATTTCCAGTGCCCTTTCATTAGGTAAATTTTGTAAAATTTTGATTTTTTAATTTTTGATATTCAATTTCGCCCTCTAGCGGTGGACTTACAATTATGAAAATAATTTCCAGGCTTTTCTCGAGGCAACTTTTGTTACAAATATTTTTCTCTTAAAGCTGTACTATAAACGGTTCCTGAGATATGGCCGAGAGTCATTCTTATTGGGACACCCGGTACATCAAGTATCAAGTCTCTCATTTCAATCGAGAGACTTTAGTGCTTGTACATAATATGAGGGCGGTTTGTCAACGGTGAACGCCGCAGTTAGCCGACGTTTGTATCGTACAGATGACAGCATTTGACTGGCGGTCCTATTACTCCTGTAACAACTTACAACCGCAGCGGTTTGACGACGTTGAGCGGTTCATGTGTACGATACGTTGCAGTTGCATTTGTTCCTTGGTAACTTGAACCGCGGCGTTTGGGTTTTTCAGGTAAACCGCTCTCATGTGTACAAGCTGAAGACCTACGATTTTTGATCTCGCAACGGCCCCTAGTCCGGATTTGGTGTCTAGACAATTAGACATGTCTACTGCGACATCCTAAGACACGTCTCCCAGGGGATCAAAATCGAGCAAAGTGTCTATTGGTGTGGGTTCGTCTTTAGTATACCAATTCACGAAGAAGATTTTGCCTATTAACACAGATTTTGCCGAAGTAATCGTAAATATTCAATAATTGAATAGAGCACCACAAGAAGAAGTGTGAATTAATAACTACTTAAAAAACTTTAAAATTGTTTTGAATCCTATTCTTTATTACACTACAAAGTATGTACTCGTATTGAGCTTGTGTTGAAAATCTCCTTAAATTTTTCCCAGGGATCTCCTGGTTTACAAGGTATGCCTGGTATAAGAGGACCTCAAGGAAACACTGGCAGTCCTGGAAAACCAGGAAAAGATGGAACATCTGGAGTCAAAGGAGACAAAGTAAGTATTGGCACTAATAAGTTTTGAGGCATTAATTATGTAAGAATATATTTTATAACACTAACAAACTCAGAACGTTAGTAAAGTCGAACTACAAAATTGTTCTTTTGTTTTCATTCCATGTGTACATTCCACACATGAGACAAACGATGTAAGCAATTTGAATAATTTGTATTAGTCCAGTCATTTGGTAATAAAGGGGGTTACCTGGAAAGTTTTCCGGGAGTGTTGAAAATTGGTTAATTTATGGATTTCGATATGCCCTTTTCGAATATCAACTTTACCACCTCGTATCTCCGTCGCTCGCGCCACCATATTGAAATAATGGCGCCTAATGCAAGTTTTTTGGGAATATCTTTATTTTGATGCATTTTCAAAAAAAAAATGTTTACCTATGTAGAAAATTAACCTAGAAAAAAATTCCTACAATTTATGTTTTTATAATTTTTTCTGAAAAATCAATAGTATTCGCGTACCAGTCGGTGTTAAAGAAGCAGGTATAAGGTTAATGTGTCGCGTTTGTGCCGGATCTGAAGACAAATTTTGGCGATACGAGGTATGTCATCGACGAAGGGCACTTAATATAGTCCATATGGTGAGACCGCTCCCATCTGAAAAACATTTCTAATTCGGTTTCTCTGCGGATTCATATTGAAAAGTGTCCCCTTTAAACAAATCTGAAGGATGCCGGACGGAATTTTTGGGCAGACATTGTTTAAACAATTTTTTTAAACAAATACATAAAAATCACCTTTTATTGCTCCAAAAAATATTTTTTAGGTTATCTGGGTCATTCTAAACAAGAAAGGCATCTTGTGAATTTTCTCAAAAATTGACAGTTATCGAGTTATAGACGATTTAAAATCTAAAAAATGCGAAAATACGCATTTTCGATGCTTAAAAACTCATATTTAAATTAGTATTTTTAAGGGTACCAATAACTTAGATTAAAGTTTAAACATTCCTTTTCAAGTTTCCGAAGAGTGATCGGGTCTAACTTCAATTTAGACCGTAGTTTTTTAATTGTTAATGATGCGTGTCCATCCGGTTTCTTGCCGGTGCGGCGCGCACTATTTTCAAAAATCTGCTATTTTTCTCCGAAAAATAGTTTTTCTATATTCTTTGGTACATTCTAAATAAAATAAGTTTCTTGACATTTTTCTCAAAAGTTAATAGTTTTAAAGTTATAAGCGATTTAAAATCCGAAAAATGACAAAAAAACACATTTTCGTATTTTTAATCGCTTATAACTTTAAAACTAGTAACTTTTGAGGAAATTGTCAATAAACTTATTTTAATTAGAATGTCCCAAAGAATCTAGAAAAAATATTTTGCAGAGGAAAATAGGAGAGTTTTGAAAATAGTGCGCTCCGCACCGGCAAAAAAACCGGATGGACACGCATAATTAACAATTAAAAAACTACGGTCTCAATTGAAGTTAGACCCGATCACTCTTCGGAATCTTGAAAAGGAATGTTTATATTTTAATCCAAGTTATTAGCACCCTTAAAAATACTAATTTAAATATGAGTTTTTAAGCCTCGAAAATGCGTATTTTCGCATTCTTTAGATTTTAAATCGCCTATAACTCGAAAACTGTCAATTGTTGAGAAAAATCACAAAATACCTTTCTTGTTTAGAATGACCCAAGAAACCTAAAAATATATTTTTTAGAGCAATAAAATGTGATCTTATGTATTTGTTTAAAAAAATTGTTTAAACAATTTCTGCCCAAAAATTCCGTCTGGCACCCTTCAGATTTGTTTAAAGGGGAGATTTTTGAATATGAATCCGCAGATAAACCGAATTAGAAATGTTTTTCAGACGGGAATGGTCTCACCACATGGACTGATAGGTACACCGAGTCATTTGGCATCGCGGTGAACCATTTTTATCCATTTGTAGTAACTACATCACGTATTCATAATCGTACATAATCGTATTCGACGTATATCCTGAAGATGCAACAAACCGTAGTACCAAATACACGGAGCGATCCCGACGATCACGAATAACTACTTCAGTAGATATACTTTTTGACGAGACAATGATTCCATATTACAACTGTATCACAAGATAAATTCCTGGGGAATGATGCAAACAAGTATCGCGTCATTAGAATATTGAAGACAAAATTTGAAGCGAAAAATTGCATGGTCTCACAAGCCACGGAAGATGCGGATACGCTAATCATCAATACCGCAATAAATTTTTTGGAGCAATAAAATGTGATCTTATGTATTCGTTTAAAAAAATTGTTTAAACAATTTCTGCCCAAAAATTCCGTCCGACACCCTTCAGATTTGTTTAAAGGGGACATTTTTTAATATGAATCCGCAGAGAAACCGAATTAGAAATGTTTTTCAGACGGGAGCGGTCTCACTACATGGACTAATAGGTACACCGAGTCATTTGGCATCGCGGTGAACCATTTTCATCCATTTGCAGTAACTACATCACGTATTCATAATCGTACATAATCGTATTCGACGTATATCCTGAAGATGTAGCAAACCGTAGTACCAAATACACGGAGCGATCCCGACGATCACGAATAGCTGCTTCAGTAGACATACTTTTTGACGAGACAATGATTGTATCACAAAATAAATTCCTGGGGAATGATGCGAACAAGTATCGCGTCATTAGAATATTGAAGACAAAATCTGAAGCGAAAAAATTCATGGTCTCACAAGCCACGGAAGATGCGGATACGCTAATCATCAATACCGCAATAAATGTTTCACCAGCTTATTCTGATTCTGTTCACAGTTCTATGTACGCAGTCAAACGTGTAGTTTCTTAAACCAGGAAAAGGAAATATTTCCCAACAAATATATGTAGGTATTCCACTGAAATTACCATAGATAAAACGGCTGCAGATCATATTTAATTTTTGCATGCCTTCAGTGGCTGTGATACATGTGCACTCTTTAACCAAGGAAAAATGAAAATCATTAATGTAGTATTTTAAATATTGTATCTTAGATTTTAAGTTCTATTGTATCTTAGAATTAATATTAAAAGAGCATGCATGTAAGATTGGAATTAGAACATGCTTAATAGAACTAGGAAACGAAGAAGAAAAAACAGCCATTCTACGAAATAGGAACAAACTAAAAAATGTTGAAACCAAGAAAATATGGATAACAGAGGACCTTACAAAAAAAAAGAGAGAAAAATGAAATCTCTAAGAGACAAAGCAAGGGAGATAAGAGATAAAGGAAAAACAGTGAAAATGGGGTACAACAAAATTACAGTGGATGGTAAGGAATGGAGATGGAACTACAATGAGGAAACAGTAGTGGAGGTAACGAGTCCAAAATACTAGCAGAGCGACAGAGAAGAGACGAAGTAGAGGGCAGACAAGGATCAGAAAACAAGCAAATTACGAATATACTGGACAAATAAAAATATACGTATAGACTTGATTAGGTTTGGGAATTCAAATGTTAAACATAATAATAGAAATAGGATGGGTGGTGGAAATATTGGTAGTATAGGTAGTATAAATAGTAGTAGTAGGTAGTAGTAGTAGGTAGTAGTAGTAGGTAGTAGTAGTAACAATAATGAAAAATCAAATACTAATTTTGTAAATGACGAATCAGAACAAATAGGAATAGCAACATGGAACGTGACCTCTCTAAATAGAAAGGAAATAGAAATAACTGAAGAAATGGAAAAAATGAGTATCCAAATAATGGGAATAAGCGAAACAAAAAAGGTAGGAGGTGGGCACATAAATCTAAATGAGGAATTTAGTCTTTATTATTTAGGAGTATACCGCAGGGACGAAGAGCAAAGGAAGGAGTTGGTATAATAGTAAATAACAGACTAGAACCAAGAATAACATACTATAAAACATCATCATCTAGAATTATAACAATCCAAATTGACCTAAAAGACAAAATAGGATTCATACAATTATATGGACCAACTGAAGGCAGAGATGAAGAAACGATGACAGAATTCTACAATGAACTACAAAGAGCACTAGACAAATTGAGAGAATCGAGAGAGAAAATCATAATTTTAGGAGATTGGAATTTAAGAGTGGGCAAGGATGTCAACAAAGGATTAGGGTGCAGTGGAAAATACGGAGAGGAATGTTTGAACAGGAATGGTGTCAAAATGCTAGACTTCTGTCACGCAAATGACCTACTAATAGGAAACACATTTACAAACCAAAACATGGAAGACAAATATACGTTCGTGGCGGAAGAGAGAAGAGCGAAAAGTTTGATAGATTACATAGTTTATAGGAGAAACCTAGAAGATAAAATACATAACGTCTTAACTGAAAAGGAACCGGAACTAGCTACAGAGAACAGGATGGTTACTGCAAAACTCGAGGATGAAAAAATAAAGAAGGTGAAAAGAAAAGATTACCAAAGAGTAAAAGTAAATAAGCTCAAATTAGAAAAGGTGCGAGAATATTACAAAGAAAAAACAAATAGAAGATTAAGACGACTAGAAAACCAAAAAGAGGCATGGACACTGGAGGAAAGATGGAATGCCTTCAAAGTAGTCATAAAGTCTACAGCAACAGAAATATGTGGAATCAGAAAACATAACAAACACCATAAAAGAACGAGGTGGTGGAACAATGAAGTTAAAACAGCAAAGAAGAAAAAGAAAATAGCATGGAAAAAATAAATTGAAACCGAGCTGGAAGAAGATAAAGAAGAATACAAAAGGCTGAGACGATTAGCGAAAAACACCATAAGACAAGCAAAAAAAGACGTGGGAAGAGTTTAGAGAAGAATTACAGGAAAACTATGTAACAAACAATAGAAGCTTCTGGACAACAATCAGACATGAAAAAAGGAAAACATACAGAAATAACAGCCGTAAGGGATACAACAAACCAAATCCAAACAAATCCAGAACAGATAGCTAAAGTATGGAAAGAATACTATGAAAACAAATTTAGAAATGAAACAATAGATGATCGAAATGAAACATATCAAGATAACGAGAACAAAGAATTAGAGCAAATAAGTAGAGAAGAAGTAATACAGGAATTATCAAACGTAAAAATAGGTAAAGCTGTAGGGGATGATGACATAGACCCGGAAATGGTCAAGTACATGGGAGAAGAAGGGATAAACTGGTTGTTGAAAATGACTGGCAAAGTAACCTTATAGTGCCAATATACAAAAAGGGAGAACACGTCAACTGCTAAAATTATAGAGCAATATGTTTATCATCGGTGTGTTTTAAAATATACACGAAAATAGTAGAGAAGACGCTAAGACAAGAGGTAGAAAAAGAACTGGAAGAATAACAAGCAGCGTTTAGACCAGATAGACAGACAAACGATAACATTTACATCATTAGAAATATAATAGAAAGAAGTATTGACTCGGGGGAAAAGCTCATTCTAGCATTCATAGATCTAAGTGCAGCATTCGACTCTATAGAAAGTATAAATTATATGGAAATGCTTGCAGAACATGAAAGTACCAATTACACTGATAAAAATAATTGAAAGTATATATATATATATATATATATATATATATATATATATATATATATATATATTGATGAGATCTTGATTATTGATATGAGATAATATTCTTATATGTCATTTAATTTAATCAATGCATTAATCATAATCTAATTAATTTACCAGATCACATATCAATATGTTTTCAATCTCAGGGCGAATTATAAAATTAATTACTTACTCTCGTGGCTTCTAAGTATTTCTCAATGGTTCCTAATCGGGATAGGAAAGAAAAGAGTAAAATAATACACACATATGGGTTACAATTATAATCAAAATATTGTTTATTTTATTTAAATGGCAATCACTGCTTAATATTTGCTAGATCTTATTTTTCTTAAACATAACATTTACAAATGGGAATCTTATTTCCTTTTGGTTTCCAATTGAAAGTTTTTTATTAACATTTAACTATTATGATTTATTAGCAACAATTCTATTTAAGTTTGATGAAGCTTTTCTGATATTATTTATTATGTTCTTCAATTTATAATGTGGTATTTAATACGAAAAACCCATACATTCATGTCCAAACAAATGAGACTGACCTTTTTCTGGTGAACTGAGAATGTCTTCACACAAGACCCGTTTCCTGCTATCCTTGGCTGCGATCAAAACCTCGTCCTGGCTTTCAGTAATGTTCTCCTTTGAAAACTAGCTCGTATAGCTCTCGTTCCTGCTTCTGTCGTGATGCTGTATTCTACCTTTTTCGAAACTGCAGTCAGCTACCGGGACACTCTTGGCTCAAGGAGGTTCTTTTACTCTCAACCTGGCCTACCTCTCGTTCCACGATAGATACTCCACACTCACGGAACTACACCGGCTTTCTCACTCTCCGTACACTACCGTCTACTACTGGACTTCTCTTCTCGACAGCTCAAAACATTCTGATCTCTATTTGTCATTCATTCCCCTACTTTCTAAATATCCCTTCCAGATTCACAAATCAACCTTCCACCACCAACTCTCATTCGCAGTATTCCTCAAAACCAATTTTTAATCTTTCTAAATATGCTTAATGGATTTCAAAAAAAAAAAATAGTAAATTCCCATTCTAAAATTACTTTCTACTATTTACAAAATTTAATGACCTATTATCTACTTCAACTGAGTCTTATTTAGCATAGGCTAATGATCGAACCTTCCGCGAACAACGATAATGACCTATTATCGATTTCACTTGAGTTTTATTTAGCATAGGCTAATGATCGAACCTTCCGCGAACAACGATAATGGTACGCGCCATTCACTTTGTTTATTCTAAGCGCATTGTCCCGAGTTTCGTTTAATCACTTCTTAAAATTAAATATAACAATTTGTTGTATACAGGTTGTTCTAAATTTATATGCCCGTGGTTGAGAAAATTGAAAATATTTTATATTAAATTGAATTCTGTTTATAATTATCAAAATTTAATTTTCATATCAAATAGAAATATAACAATATATATATATATATATATATATATATATATATATATATATATATATATATATATATATATATATATATATATATATAGTAGTAAAAGGACGTGTACAGATAGCAGGAGAAAGATCTGAAGAATTAAATTGGGAAAGAGGTATCAAACAAGGAGACAGTCTTAGTCCGCTACTATTCATAATAGTCATGAAACAATTGACTAGAAATACTGGAGAAAGAATGAACCAAATACAGACAACAATAGGATACCAAAGATTGCAGCCAATAAAAATAGAAGCCTTATTGTATGCGGATGACATAATCCTTATAGCAGATTCCGTGACAAAAATGCAAAAACTTATAAACATATGGACAGAAGAAATAGAGAAATTAAAAATGGAAATAAACATCGAGAAAAGTAAAATAATGGTCATCGGTGAAAAGGAAGAAAATGAAGTAAATATAAAATGAAAATATACTCACCTGGAAATAGTTACCGCATATGATTATCTTGGAAGTATAATTACCAATGATGGGAAAATAGACCTCGAAATAACTACCACAGCTATTTCTCAGTCGGAATTATTATTTTTAATTAGTTGGTTTGATTTAGATGAGCATGAGACATGACAGTTCAAATAAAACACTAGATAACTATAGAGAATATAATGTCAACAAAATTTTAAGTCCCTTTTTACATACAAATATTAATTTTGATTTCAATAGTTTATAAGAACAAAAGTAAGTAATTAATTAAAAAAAATAAACCAGAACCAGCTGTTTCCTTCACATAAATATAAAAATCATTGTATTTTAGTCCCCTTTTTAGACCCCTTAACCCAATCTAAATTGTACCTTGTTCTTTCTTGTTTTCTCCCATAAAATAAAATAAAATCTATTACCGTCCTTATTTCCTTAAATAAAAAAAATCATTTGCCTGGATAAACACACTGCAATCTTCCTTAAATTTTGTCAAAATGTCACGTCAAATATCGAACTTCTAAATAAATCTGCCAAATTTATTATTTCCAATATACTGAATAAATGTAAATCTGGTAAATAAATGTACTTCTATTACTTCTTTAAACAGGATCGATAAATACATACAATTTTGTACTACCGGAACACCCTTTAACATACAAAAGGGTCTATTACACGACTCTCAGCCTGGCCATCAATAAACATCGAATTAATCTCTAGAGGATTTTCCAAGACAAATCTTTACGTGCCCCAAATTTCCAGCACACCAACGGATACCTCAATAAGAGAATTCCCAGTACATCCCACCAAAGGATTGAAAAAGTACCATTTCAATTAAAAAAACTGGGAATCCAAATCGCCGACCAGGCTTCAAGTGCTTTCTCAAAAATGTTTATTGAAAAAAAAAAGAATGAACGTTGTTGATTTTCTAACAAGGCGTTCAAAACAAAAAAAAAACTCTACAACAAAAATCTTCTCTCACTGACTCACACAAAAAGCATATACATCCAAACATACAAATTATACATCCTCCAAGGACAAAATAATCGGTTATAAACAACCAAAACTCAACAAACGTTACTACTAAATTTTCAACCGTAATAACTCCACCTTTCCTTCCGGAAAGAAAATTAAGTTTCTTTGAATTGAATCCCAAAGAAACTTGTTAAAAATACATACTATGTTACACTATCTACATCAGAATCCGATTCAACGTGGCTATCAGAGTTCTGTGGGTGAGGTTTCAAGTCTTTCACATGCCAGTGACCAATAGACTTACCATTATCATTTATTAATTCATATGTACAATAACCAACCTTACGCTTTACTCTAAAAGGTCCAACAAATCTATCAGCAAACTTAGATGTAAAATAATTAGCTTTATCAGAAAGAACATAGTTCTTTTTCCAAACTAAATCATTTTCCTTAAAATGAACATCCCTTCTTCTTAAATTATATCTTTCTCTGGTGTTATCTGAAGCTTTATCAATCCGCTTCTTAACCCAGTCTCTCAACCTATTCATATTTTTAGAACGATCATACACACGTTGTTTATTTTCTTCATTCCCTATTTTTAGATGATATTCACTTCCATGAGTCATCATCTCACAACCAAAATTAATGAAGTATGGTGTTTGACCTGTCACCTCATGTTTTTCAGTTCTAATAGCACAACCTAGTTCAGGTAAATTAACATCCCACAACCTATGATTATCTTTAACATAAGCCATCAACATGGTTTTCATGATACGATTAATTCGTTCAGTAGGGTTTGGATGAGGGGTAAAATTTGGAGTAAAAAGAAATCTGATTCCAAACTCTTGACAAAAAGATCTTAAAATATTACCTTTGAACTGACTTCCATTATCACATTTTAAGACTCTGGGAACACCAAACAAAAGAAATACATTTTCTTTTAAAATTTTACTTATAGAAGTGGCAGTTGCCTTTCTCAGAGGGAATAAAAGAGGAAATTTACTGAACTTATCAGTAACTACCAAAATCCAAGTATTACCAGCTGAACTTCTGGGCAATGGTCCAAATAAGTCCATACTGATGATCTCCCAAGGTTTTGTGGGTTCGACAGCCTGTCCCATATGTCCTGCAGGACTTTTCTGTTCAGGCTTCGTCCTTAAACAAACCTCACATTTCCTTATATATTTCGTAATGTCCATTTTCATAAAAGGCCAATAGAAAAGGCGAGATACACGATGAAATGTTTTGTAGATACCTAAATGACCTGAAACACAAGAATCATGACACCTCTGAAGTATCTTATCTCGAAAATCTTTTGGAACTACAAGTTTCCAATATTCACAATCATCTCTTAAACTCGGAAAATCTTGATCAATATATTTATACAACTTATTATTTGCTAGTCTCCATCTGACAAATTTTAAAGGATTTTTATTTACATTATTACACATTTTCTTATACCATTTATCACTGGTAGAAGAAAAATCATATTCGTCACATTCGGGGTTTATTGCTTGAACATTACTTATTTCTACAGAATTTATCATATGTACACTATCAACAGGTAGTTCTAAAGCTCGCGAAAGGGTGTCAGGAACTATGTGATCCTTACCTTTGCGATGCAGTACTTCATAGTCAAACTGTTGCAGACGTAAGGCCCATCTACCAAGTCGTCCTTGAGGGTCCTTCAAATTGTCCAACCATAACAACGAGTAGCAATCAGTGATTACGTAGAACTTATAACCATCTAGATAAGCTCGTAAAGTTTCACACGCCCACAAAACACAGAGGCATTCACGCTCAACACTGCTATAGTTTCTCTCGGCTCTATTTAGAGTTCTAGACAAATAACAAATTACATGTTCAGTTTCATCATACTTTTGAGTAAGGACAGCTCCAAGACCATACGCTGACGCATCAGTTTGTACGTAAAAAGGTTTGTCAAAATTAGGACTAGACAAAATAGGTGCTGAGACAAGAGCGTCTTTAATACTCTGAAAAGCTTCCTCACAAGCTTTGTCCCAAACGAACTTCTTGTTCTTTTTTCTACATGGCCTCTACTTTTGCCGGATCTACAGACAGACCACTAGAGTTAACAACATAACCCAAGTATTTAAGTTCTGACACACAGAAAGAACATTTTTCTTTATTAAGGGTCAAATTGGCTTTTTTCAATCTGGCAAAGATTTCTGTCAAGACTTCGACATGTTTATCGTAAGTTGACGTAGCCAGACATATATCATCTAAGTACACAAAAACATACTCAGAGAGTTCAGGACCTAATAGATTATCTACTAATCTTTGAAACGTAGCTGGAGCGTTGTGCAATCCGAAAGGCATACGACAATACTGGAAAAGTCCACGCCCTGGCACAGTAAACGCCGTGTACTGCTTGCTCTCTTCAGTAAGACCCACCTGCCAATAGGCACTCTTAATGTCCATTGTTGACAAATATCTAGCTCCACCTAACTTACTTAAAATGCTATTTATATAGGGTAAAGGATAAGCATCACGCTCAGTAACACGATTTACTTTCCTAAAATCAACGCAAAAACGCCATTCCCCATTCTTTTTAGGTACCAGCAACACTGGTGAAGACCATCCGCTGTGTGACTGTTCGACAACACCAAGCTTCAGCATTTTCTCCAGCTCCTTGTTGATCATACCCTGCTTAATTGGTGATACCGGATAAAACCTCTGCTTGATTGGTTCTTGTTGACTAACTACAATTTTGTGTTGAACTACATTAGTACAAGTTAATTTGTCTGGGTCGATACTAGAAAAATAAGAATCAACGAGTTCGTTAAGCTGTTTACGTTGCTCTGGTAGAAGTTCAGATTCCGATTGTATCGAATTAACCACTGGAACACTCATAACTTCCGAAGAGAAAAACCACTCTCCTTTTCGTAAATCTGGTACAATACCCATTCGCACCCAGAAATCTACACCTAGTACTAAAGAGTGTCTACACTGTGGCCAAACGAAAACATCAATTACCTTAACAACATCACGAAGTTTTATAGGCACCGAAGCTACACCTAATAAAGGACTCTGACTACCATCCGCAACTCTGCAAGACCCATCTGGAACAGTTTTTAAATGTACACCTAAACTACGTAAAATCTCCCATGTAGGCATATTTACAAAAACTTTATTGGCTCCACAATCCAATAAACCGAATACTGTCTTACCTAAGATATCAACTTCTACATAAGGACATTCACTGTCATTACTCTGTGCTAAAATATAATCTAAAACTAACTTAAATGAATAAAAATTATCACTACCTTCTTCCTTATCGACCGTTAACTGTCCGTTCCGATTCGAGATAGCCCGGTCGTCCACTATCTCCGGTTGCCGTTTCCCGAATTATTTCCAGAATTGTTTCCAGTTCTAGAATTATTATTGTTACGATTCTGTGAATTACATTGAGGACAAGTATTTTTAGTAAAACCTTCCTTGTTACAACCAAAGCATCTAAACACACGTTTTGGCCTCTTACAGTCCTTAACCACGTGACCATACTCATTACAGCGCCAGCATTTAGGTACAAACGCCTCTACTTCTTGTACAACGTGATGACGAGAAGAATTAGCTCTACTACTAGAAGAAGGCTTAAACGACTCAATATTAATTCGAGTTTGCTCAATTTTTCGACACAAGTCAATTAAATCAAAAGGACTCTTTACTTCGACTAAAGTTAATCTTTCCTGATAAAAAGGTAAAATGTTTTTAAGTAACACCTGCATTTTTAAACTGTCCGGAACTGGTGTTGGCATTTGTTCGAACTTACTGGTCATCTTGGCAACAAACATACCAATAGATTCGTTAGATTCCTGAGTAGTATGAAGAATATCCTGCCAGATCTCATCTGCAGAAAGGGTAAATTCTTCCTTCATTAGGCTAACTAAACTATCCCAGTTGCTAGCATAGTTCCTATACAATTTATAAAAACCTAAAGCGTTACCAGTAAATAAATCTCTAGCACAAGAAAATAACTGAACTTTATTTACATTACGTGACCTACAATACTCCTCAACTTCTTCAAGAAATACAGAAAAATTTTGCGGTTTACCAGAATACTTAATTCCCCACTTATATACAGGTTCTGAAGGAAAATTATTAGATGACAAGGAAACAATGGGATTAACTGTTGAATTCGAAGTTTAATTTGTTTGGTTACTCACATTCGGTGCAGAAATATTTCTAGTAGGGGTAGAATTACCATTAGGATCATTTAAATTAAGACCTGATAAATCAATATGATGATAAAAATTAGGATCAGTAGGCATCTCTACAGAAACAACATTACTAGTTTTCAAAACATTAGACTTAGTAGTATATTCACCTATCAAATCCATCAATTTCTTTAACAATGCAGAACGCTTTGACATTTCATCAGTGTCTGTACTGTGAATACGGTTCAATCTACCTGAAAGATGTGCAAACTTAGTCTCAATCCTTCTTATTTGGTTTGCAGTACCTGTAAAAGCATTAATAATATTCAGAATCTCTTTTAATTTATTTTCACAACTTGTCAACTCAGCAGGAATATCAGGAGGTAAATCAAAGTTAGGGATTTTGCCAAATTTTTCTAAAACAAGGCAACTACGCAAAGTACTCTTTAACTCTTCTACCTTACAATTAGTCAAAATAATACCTCTCATTTGCAACTCAACTTCAAGTTCGTCTTTGACCAAACGGTCAACATCAAGTTTAAACGACATTTTCTTTTAGAGAAATTAAAATACACAAAAAAAATAAGACAAGAAAACCTCTACCTCACTTTAAATAAAAGTACATTTAACTTTTGATTATTAATTTTCAACTTCTGTAACTCTACGTAACCTATGTCTTACTTGAACTATCTAAAAAAAAATAAAAATCTCGGGTGGTTGAAAAGCCCCTTAAGTTGGCCGCCAAAAATGTACCACAGCTATTTCTCAGTCGGAATTATTATTTTTAATTAGTTGGTTTGATTTAGATGAGCATGAGACATGACAGTTCAAATAAAACACTAGATAACTATAGAGAATATAATGTCAACAAAATTTTAAGTCCCTTTTTACATACAAATATTAATTTTGATTTCAATAGTTTATAAGAACAAAAGTAAGTAATTAATTAAAAAAAATAAACCAGAACCAGCTGTTTCCTTCACATAAATATAAAAATCATTGTATTTTAGTCCCCTTTTTAGACCCCTTAACCCAATCTAAATTGTACCTTGTTCTTTCTTGTTTTCTCCCATAAAATAAAATAAAATCTATTACCGTCCTTATTTCCTTAAATAAAAAAAATCATTTGCCTGGATAAACACACTGCAATCTTCCTTAAATTTTGTCAAAATGTCACGTCAAATATCGAACTTCTAAATAAATCTGCCAAATTTATTATTTCCAATATACTGAATAAATGTAAATCTGGTAAATAAATGTACTTCTACTACTTCTTTAAACAGGATCGATAAATACATACAATTTTGTACTACCGGAACACCCTTTAACATACAAAAGGGTCTATTACACGACTCTCAGCCTGGCCATCAATAAACATCGAATTAATCTCTAGAGGATTTTCCAAGACAAATCTTTACGTGCCCCAAATTTCCAGCACACCAACGGATACCTCAATAAGAGAATTCCCAGTACATCCCACCAAAGGATTGAAAAAGTACCATTTCAATTAAAAAAACTGGGAATCCAAATCGCCGACCAGGCTTCAAGTGCTTTCTCAAAAATGTTTATTGAAAAAAAAAAGAATGAACGTTGTTGATTTTCTAACAAGGCGTTCAAAACAAAAAAAAAAACTCTACAACAAAAATCTTCTCTCACTGACTCACACAAAAAGCATATACATCCAAACATACAAATTATACATCCTCCAAGGACAAAATAATCGGTTATAAACAACCAAAACTCAACAAACGTTACTACTAAATTTTCAACCGTAATATAACAAATAGAACTAAAAAATCAAACAAACTGTGCTACGCACTAGCGCCAGTTCTAAGGAAAAAAGAATTGCCCCACGAAACAAAAATTAAAATATATAATACGATTGTGATACCGACGATACCGTATACGAGCGAAAATTGGACTTTACAGAAAAAACATAATAGTAGGATAAATGCAATTGAGATGAGACACAAAAATGGATACAGCAAATAGTAGAAGCAGGAAAAATTAAACAGAAAACGCTAGAAGAAATGAAACTAATAGCACAAGACAGAAAAGAATGGAAGAGATGGGTGAATATGTAAACCAAACCCAAATCCGACACCTGAAAGGGTATAAGGAAGGGGAGAAAGAAAGAAAGATTTTAAGTTTCTTGTATAGATTTTTTAATTATTATTACGAGCACGAAATAAGGGTCCCACGCATACGAAAATATGTAGGTATATAGGCACAGATGTGTGTGTAGCTAATTGGGGATTATTATAGTGGGGTAAATTATTTATATGGGAAATAAGCCACAATTAAAATGAAAAAAATAAATATTGGCAATATCATTTTAAAGTCTTCTACTTTAAAATGTATAATATATGTCTGAATTGCCAATATAAATGAGTGAGATTAAATAAATTATTAGAAGAATTTTTTTGCTTAGCAACAACACTTTTGTTTATTTTAGTAATATTTTGTATTTTGACAACGGCACCCGATTTGGGCGTCGAAACGTTAATAAAATTATTTTTTTCATTTTAATTGTGGCTTATTTCCCATATAAATAATTAATCATAAAAATGCCACAAGGAAATAGCTTCAGAACAACATTATAGTGGGGCTAGAAAACTACAGTGGATAATGACTCGTAGGTAAGACATAAGAAAAACAGTCGCCGCCATGACCAATTTTTATTACTAATAGGAAACGAACTTAATGCAGTTAGGGTTTTAATAGTTTAGTTATCAGGGGAAACTAATTTAAGCGTGAAGAATAGGCGGATTAGAAGTAACAGTTTTTAGTTGGTGTGTTTCAATATTTTCAGTCGGTTTTACCATCAGAACCTCGACGGACGTGTTATTTGGAATAATTGAAAAAGACGCAACTTAAAGAGATGCTTTAAGACGGGTATTTTGACAAGCCGATTTTAATATCGATAGTAATTAGACGCGATTATTTCCAAATACATTTTCTTTTGTTAGAACGAGGAAATTGTGGCCGCTTTAATTTCACATGATCACTTTTACATTTCGTCAACTTATCAGTACCTAAGATTAAGATCAGAATAGCCGTGATGATTGCCAACCTCCGTAGCGGTGATGGCACGTAAAGAAGATCAGTACCTATAATTTAGTTGTCTATTTTATTAATTAAAACTGTTAAGCATCATACGGACTTTTATTACGAGTGTCTTTAACGAATCCTACATTAATGTAGTCAGAAAAAATCCTTTGAACGAGGTTATTGAGGTATTCAAAAATCCATTAATCATTTATCCCAAATTGATCCAGATATCATAGCTAAAACGTTTCCTCCTTCTCAGCCTCGCGAAATGGATAGGCGGCTTAAGAATGTGTGGAGAAACCAATCACAGATCAGATGATCAAGAATCCTCGAAACCAACAAAAACTGACTTATACCTACTCTTACTACTACCTACCTATAAAAAAATGATATGAAAATTATATCTAATATACAGGGTGTAACGAAAATACAGGTAATAAATTTAATCACATAGTCTGGGACCAAAAATAGTTCGATTGAACCTAACTTACCTTAGTACAAATGCGCACAAAAAAAGTTACAGCCCTTTGAAGTTACAAAATGAAAATCGATTTTTTCCAATATCGAAAACTATTAGAGATTTTTTATGGAAAATAGACATGTGGCACTATTATGGCAGCATCTTAAGAAAAAATTATAGTGAAATTTACACACCCCATAAAAAATGTATGGGGGTTTTGTTCCTTTAAACCCCCCTAAACTTTTGTCTACGTTCCAATTTAATTTTTATTGTCGTACCATTAGTTAAACACAATGTTTTTAAAACTTTTTTGCCTCTTAGTACTTTTTCGAAAAGTCAGTTTTTATCAAGATATTTTGAATATTTTTCAAATGCACCACATATTTGTATATGGTTAAGTACGATTATGGAGACTTGGTAATGGTAGGGGAGCCCAAGCGGGGATTTTTGCTGTTACTCGAGCGCGTCATATTATCATATGGGGAGAAATCTGGTACCCTGCAGATATACTTCTACCATATATTGGCTCTTAACACAGGGGAGTTCGTTAAGGGGGCTCGAAAAAAAAAATCTATCCTTAAAAAAACTCGAAATTGTCAGATTAAGATAAGGTAAGTTAAGCACATGCAAAAGAGTGTATATTTAAAAAATCTGACGATTTGAGCCGGGCATAAGGAAATGGGTGGGTCCCAAAGTTTCACAAGAAAAAAGCGAATATTTCGCGAAATGAATGACAGATCGAAAAACTAAAAAATATGTGCTTAATATTTTTTAAAAATCTATCGAATGATACCAAACACGACTTCCCACGGAGAGGGGTGGGGGTAAATTTAATATTTTAAATACGAATCCCGCGATATTTCGCGAAATGAAGATCAAATCGAAAAACTGTAAAATACACTTATTCAATATTTTTGAAAAATCTATCGAATGGTATCAAACACGACCCCCTACGGAGGTGGGGTGGGGGCTACTTTAAAATCTTAAATAGGAACCCTCATTTTTTATTGCAGATTTGGATTTCTTACGTAAAAATAAGTAACTTTTATTCGAAACATTTTTTTGAATTATGGATAGATGGCGTTATAATCGGAAAAAACGATTGTTGGAAATGGAAAATTAAATTAAAAAATGGCGAGCGCCCGCTAAAATGGAAAACTTTACTTAACTTTTTTTAATTTTAATACCTACTCTTCACATCCCAATAGGTCCCCAAAGCGCTCGAGTGACTGCACATTTAGCATACTTTGCTCCCCTACCATAATAATATGAAAATTTATTTATGATTTACATTTTTAGGTATATTTTGAACCGTATTAAAAAAGAAGCCACACCTCGATAAAAGGTGCCTTCTCGAAAAAATACAAAGAAACAAAAAAGTTTTAAAAACACCGTGTTTAACTAATGGTATCGCAGTAATAGTTTAATTGGAACGTACACAACCATTTGGGGGGTTTAAAGGAACAAAACCCCCATAAAATCTAAACATATTAAAAAGGAAGCCGCAACTCGATAAAAACTGCCTTATTGAAAAAATACTAAGAGCCAAAAAAGTTTTAAAAATATTGGATTTAACTAATGGTACTACAAAAATAATTTAATTGAAATGTACACAAAAGTTAGGGGGGTTTAAGGAAACAAAACCCCCATAAAATTTTTATGGGGTGCACAAATTTGACTATAATTTTTCTTTAAGATATTCCTGCTATAAGAATGCCACATGTCCATTTTCAATAAAAAATCTCCAATAGTTTTCGATATACTCGAAAAAATCGATTTTCATTTTGTAACTTCAAAGGGCTGTAACTTTTTTTATGAGCATATTTGTACTAAGGTAAGTTAATCGAACTATTTTTGGTCCCAGAATATGTGATTTCATTTATGACCTGTATTTTTGTTACACCCTGTATATTGGAATCAAACTGCCAAGGTAAGAGTTGACAACCAGGATACCCAAGATATCAAAATACAGAGAGGAGCCCGTCAAGGTTGTGTGCTGTCCCCACTACTCTTCAATGTCTACAGTGAAACGGTATTTCAAGAAGCGCTCTCAGATTCAATAGAAGGTATATCTATCAATAGAGAAGTTTTGAACAGCTTATGTTTTGCAACCGATACAGTAATAATAACAGATAACAACAATGATTTACAGAACGTAATGCAATAATAATGCGCCTTAATGAACGCTGTCACCAGGGCCGCCGCTACCATGTGTACGAAGTGTGCATCGCACACGGGCGGCCGATTATAGGGGCGGCCAAAAGCAGGCCACTGATGATAATACTTTTTTAAACCGAAAATAAATTCAAAAAATTAAATAATAGTAATGATTCAGATATTTCTAGGAACTCTAATATTCCAAACAATCTAAACAAAAATGCCAGAAAATGTTATTTATTATATGAACTGGCCTTTTGCAGCTTTAGTCATAAAGTAGTTCCGGCAATCAGGGATGTAGTGGAGCCGGAACGTACCGGAACAGTACTGGTTTTTTGGGTTCCTCAAGGAAAATTGACCACTGTAATGACAAGTAATATCACAAAGTCATAGCGTTCCGGTACTGCTTAATTTGCGACTACAACCCTGCCCTGCCGGGAATGTTTTTTAATTCAAAGTGGCTGGCGGATTTCAAATGATTGTTAAGTTGCTCTCATTGAGTAATAAAAAAGTAGTTTTTATTACTCGATGGTTTAAAAAAGTCATTTTTATTACTCGATGGTTGCTCTGTTATAATATTGTTCGTTTATGCTTATGTATGGTTATAGATGGGTTATAGTTCAGTCTAAGTTGAGAAATTGATGATTTTAGACACACTTTTGATAAACGATTTTGTTTGTAATATAAATATTATAGTTGTGTGTCCGTTTCTTTTGCACACTACTGTATTTCAAATAGGCCTGGATCCCGCGTACGAAAAAAAGTTGATTAATAGCAAACTGAAAATTTGTTAATAGCTTAACGGTGTCTAGTCGGGCAAACTTTGATGTACGGGAATACTGAAACAGGGGAAGTTTTAATTGTGGAACAGTTTAAAAATTTAGAACGTCAGATTACGAAAACGTCCCATGTATTTTGTCGGACAGAACATCCAATTGATTTGTTACCCTTTCATTAAACTTTCATGCGAAAATCAGACTGCTATTACTAACCAACATGATTCCTGTCATTTGACATGTTCTTCGTGTTCCACTCATTAAAATGCCCAGTTGGGGATAAACACCAGTCTGATTTTTGCATGAGAGTTTAATGAAATGGTAACAAATCAATTGGAAGTTATATCATATTGGAACGTTTTCGTTGTCTGACGTTCCAAATTTTTAACCTGTTCCACAAGTAAAACTTCCCCTGTTCCAGTGTCCCCATACATCAAAGTTTGTCCGACTAGATACCGTTAAGCTATGGACAAATTTTCAGCTATTAATCAACTTTTTTTGGTACGCGGGATCCAGGCCTATATATTTAAATATAGTAGTAAATAATTAAGCATGCCGAATGTAAGTAGTCTTGTAAAGAAAACATACACATGTAGGTATTAGTGCAAGATTGCATTTCTGTATATTATTATTGACATAATAATAACTTTTTTTTGTACGCGGGATCCAGGTCTAAAAGTAACGTCGAGATCAGAGCAATTATTATTCATAGACGCGTTACGGTCTCCTGCACATTTCTTTAAATACTACTAAAATACCTATGTTGAAAGGTCTAAAGTGTTGGAAGGGGGGCGGCAAATATTAAGTTGCACACGGGCGGCCAACACTTTAGCGGCGGCCCTGGCTGTCATGAGTACGGACTGAAGATGAATTTAAAGAAAACTAAATGCATGATCATGACTAAATCAGCACACGCAAACATCCAATTGACTATTGAAGTTACTGTAATTGAGAGTACTTATGGATAACTACAAATACTTAGGAACATGGATAACATCAAATGTGGACCAAACCAAAGAAATTAAGACACGTATCTACTGAAATAGCACGTGCATCATTCATCAAACTTAATAGTTTCTTTATTGTCGGGATATAAGATTAGAACTACGTCTAAGGATGCTTCGGTGTTACGTGTTCTCTACACTTCTTTATGGCTTGGAAGCGTGGACATTAAAACAAGTTCATTTGAATGTTAAATTTTGGTGTTACAGAAGAATCCTACGAATATCATGGATTCAAAGAATGTCAAACGTGGAAGTAACTAGAAGGATAGGAAATAAACCGGAAATAATATTAACTATTATTAAAAGACAAAAACTTGAGTTCTTGGGACTTGTGATGAGAGGGCAAAAATACTCATTATTACAACTTACTATGCAAGGCAAAATCCGAGGAAAGCTAAATGTGGGAAGACGAAGAACATCCTAGCTTAAGAACTTAAGGAAATGGTTCGAATGCAGTAGTGCAGAGCTATTTAGAGCGGCAGTCAACAGGGTCCACATGGCCATCATGATTTCCAATATTCGATAGAAGATGGAACTTAAAAAGAAGAAGACTACTACCTACCTCTCACCTTAGATATACTAAACTTATTAGCAAACGCATAAATAGAGGAAAGGCACCAAATTTGAGACACTTTTTTTGAAAAACAAATATAAAACAGAATATTTAAAAGTTTTTAAAACATTTATTTCGAAAACTTAAATTTAATGTTTCTACAACACAACAAAAAATAAATAAAGCGAATAAGACATATATTTTTGCAAAAAAATACATTTAATTTTTTTGCGACATTTAATATTAAAAATAAAAGGTCGCCTATTTTGAGATAGCCAGGTATCCAAATTTGAGACAGGTACCCCAATTGGAGATACTATTCAAAAAAGCCCTTTCCTTCGCAGAAAAGGCAAATAAATGTGCTGGACTTTATTTCTCCACAGTCTTCATGTGCTCACCTGCCACATTGGTAACACTTTGCCCATCGTTCTCCATATTTATCGTCGGAAAATTTTCCGGTGCAAAATAGACATTCCGCGTCGTTTTCTTCACTTTCGTCGGACGATGAATCAGCTAATGGAAAGTCTTCGCTGCTATCTGAACTTGAACTCGAAGAAACTTTCCGTTTCCTTCTTAATGTTTTGCCTTTTGATGTAGAAGGTTGACCTACGTCTTCGTGTACTGCTATTTCTTCTTCGGACGTTGCTGTTTTTTCTGATCTAACACTTTTTGTTGAAGTGTTTTTTTCTGGAGCTAATACACAATCCAAGTTTAGCTAGGGTACTAGTTTTTTTGTTTTTTTCTTCTGCAAACTTTGCTCTAATTCTTCTTTGTAGGGTGTTAGAGTAATTACTGAATCCTTTCCTGATCTGGCTTGTGGCTTTTTAGTGGTGTCTCTCTTGTATGCAGGGATCGGACAGATATCTTTCGAAAACACAAGTTGTTGATGAGGTAGTGGTGGACTAGGAGTTCTATGTTCTCGCATTGGATGATTTGGTTGTTCATGGTTTGGTTCTATTATTTGTTCGTCCCTTTCGTTTTGTGTTTCCAAGTGCTCTTGAATTCCAAATTCAAAGTCCCTAAAAATATGGCGACAAATAGGGACCAGTCCCGTTTTTCGGAAACCATTGCAAGATATTTCCATCGTCGCCGCTTTGTTATACGCTTTACAAAATATACTGGCAATGGCATAAGGCGGCACAACACTTAACTGATTTTCTCAAAGCCAGTTTTCTATTTCTTGTGCGTATTAAGTTTTCAGCGGTGCCATAAAAGCAACATCCAACGGTGCATTTTATGTGTAGAATGTGGTGGGAGGCAAATAATCGTCACATGATTCTGTTTGGCCAAATCTATTAGAGCAACGTTTCTCGTATGAGAATAGTGGCCACCAAGGACGAGAAGAACAGGGTTTGCAGCTGAAGGTTTAGTGAATTTTATGAAGTGCTGTAGCCATCTAGTCAAAATATCGGCCTGTACCCAACCTGACACATGGCATTCTGCGACTGCTCCAGCGGGAGCTCCTAGCATCAACTCTATTTTCATATTTTTTCTAGGGAAGATTAAAAATGGTTGTACGAAAACTCCTGCAGCATTCATACATGTAATAACAGTAATCAGCTTGCTCTTTCTGCTGAAGTAAGTGACGAAACCTGCTTCTTCCCTCTCATAGAAATGACTTTGCTATGTTTGTGCTGAACAATTGTAATACCTGTTTCGTCTACATTGAATATACGTTGTGCAGGGTTAGTAAGCATAAGATATTCTGGTTTATACAGGTCAAAGAACTTGGATACATTTTCATGAGTAAACGATTTTACTCGAGCAGATGACATTCCCTGAGGAGTACGCATTGAAAGCGTCGGATGCCTTTTCAGAAAGAGTGTCAACCATTTCTTTCCGGCTGATTTTTTGACTAC
Source organism: Diabrotica virgifera virgifera (assembly GCF_917563875.1). NCBI lineage: Eukaryota > Metazoa > Arthropoda > Insecta > Coleoptera > Chrysomelidae > Diabrotica > Diabrotica virgifera. The sequence continues at coordinate 159,114,285 of NC_065448.1, read as the reverse complement.
GCTAAATGGATGTGGTATTAGTTTCGTATTGCAAGTTGAAATGCCAGTCGTTTTATATCACGCGCTGACGCGCTCTTAGCCCGAAATAACGTTGCTTCGTAGTTAGGGCATACTCAACCAACTCATTTTCTAATTCCAAAGGAAGAATAGGTCGGCGGCCAATTGATATCCCGACGAGTTCTTCTGGAATCTTGTCTGATTTCACATATCGTTCTAAGGTACCTTTTGGTACTCCAAAAACTTTTGAGGCCTTCAAATAGCCCATCTCTCTATTTCTTACTGTATTTACAGCCCGTATCATATCATTTGCATTCCATTTTTTATTTTTTTGCGGCATCTACAAACAAAAAAATACATAAAACTAAAAATTTCACACGGGGTCCTAATTTGAGACACTCTCAAATTTGGAACTTACAGGTGTCTCAAATTAGGATTTTTCCGTCAAAAAATAAAACGGATTTTTGTTGGTTATGTATGCCACACAATTACCGTTTAATTTGCATAAAATGTATTAACTAATATTAAACTACCAAAAAAAAAATTACTGGAGTAAATGTAATCATCTTACCTTGATGTATTGTAAGTTTTTATAAATTCTGAAAAACTTTGTGTATGGTGTAAATCAAATTAACGTCGACAAAACAACAACGGTCACTTCTAAGCGCCAACTAAAAGCAGATCTACTACTAACTTCACAGAATGATCAGTTTTCAATATTTTCACTAGATGTCAACCCATCGTACACAAATATACGACGGTGTCTCAAATTAAGCGCCTGTCTCAAATTTGGTGCCTTTCCTCTACGTATAAACAAAAACACAATTGTACAAAATACGTAGTCTACGTTTATCAACGTATTTGTCACCGGTCTAATAGACGGTCAGGTTGGCCGAGCGGTCTAAGGCGCCAGATTTAAGCTCTGGTTCCCGAGAGGGAGCGTGGGTTCGAACCCCACACCTGACAAATAATCTTTTGTTTTTATATTCGTTTATAATTAAATTAAAAATATGAGGCTTTTTATGGCATGTTTTTTACTGAATATTTTATACATCGATATAAAACCACAATGATCTGCAATAAGAAACAATTTACCCTTCTGGCAGTAAAAAATCTTGATTGAATTACTTATATTTTATGGCGTAAAAAATACATAGTTTCCTTGTCAACGTTTTTCAATGAAACACACAATAAAAAGATAAATCCACACTACATAAAAGACATAAAATAATAACTTACATGCATTATATAAGTTCCTAAATACCCGGTTTATTGGGTCGAATTTGTCTGTTTTATGGTTTAAGTTTCATATCAGTTAATAAATTTTTATTTTTTAACAATTTTTTCTATAATTTTGGACCTTTTTGGAAAGGAAACTTCTTGTATTCCCCCTGTAGATCCGCCACTGATTTGTCGCCGGTTCGACAGACGGTCAGGTTGGCCGAGCGGTCTAAGGCGCCAGATTTAAGCTCTGGTTCCCGAGAGGGAGCGTGGGTTCGAACCCCACACCTGACAAATAAATATTTTGTTTTCAGTTTCGTTTAATTCAATTAAAAATGAGAAATATTCATGTTTTTTACTGAATATTTTATACATTGATGTAAAACCACAATAATTAACTACAATCACAACCCTACTGGCAGTTACCCTACTGGCGGTAAAAAATCTTGGTAGACATCTCGGTTTTGGGACATCAATGATATTTTATATTTAGAGCTGAAAGTCTTGAAAGGTGTTATACCCTCAACATGCATACACACATACACATAAGTATTCAGTGACAAACATGCCACAACAAAGAAGACGTAGAACTATGAACTATGGTACTATTGTGTATACATACATACGTATAAAAATACAACATAGTTTCCTATGTCAGCTAATATATTTTTACGTTTTAACAATTTTTTTCTTTAATTTTGAACCTTGTTGGGGAGGAAATTTCCCCTATTCCCCCTCCCCTTAGATCCGCCACTGCTTTGTCAGCAGTCCAACAGACTGTCAGGTTGGCCGAGCGGTCTAAGGCGCCAGATTTAAGCTCTGGTTCCCGAGAGGGAGCGTGGGTTCGAACCCCACACCTGACAAATATATTTTATTTTTATTTTTGTTTAATTCAATTAAAAATGTAGTTTTAAAACTTGTGGCATATTTTTTTATTGAGTACTTTATAAACGAAAACAAGCAAATACAAGAAGAATCAAGTTTTTAGCCCTGTTGTGACAGCTATGAGTCCATAGATAGGCTAAACATTTGTTGTAAAAACATCATGTAGGCTTAAAATCATGCTATAAGCATGAAGTTTGTGGAAGAATTGGCACAAATAATGTGTACAAACAGAATATACAATACATAGCTACATAATGAATAAGATGGACTTTGACAAATTCAGATCATTGACAATTTTCTTCTTTAATTTTGGACCTTGTTGGAAGGGTGGGGGAATTTCTCCTATTTTACCTCGCCGTAGATCTGCCACTGGTTTGTCACCGGTCCAATAGACGGTCAGGTTGGCCGAGCGGTCTAAGGCGCCAGATTTAAGCTCTGGTTCCCGAGAGGGAGCGTGGGTTCGAACCCCACACCTGACAAATAAATATTTTGTTTTTATATGTGAGGCTTTTTGTGGCATGGTTTTTACTGAATATTTTATAAATAATCATATCATATAGGTATACTAGGGTGTATATTTTATGGTGTATAAGAATACAACATATTTTCCTTATCATTCGTCACACAGATGTATCTACAACATTTGCTTGGGGGGAGAGGGGCGAACTTCCAGCATAGGCGTAACCAGGGGTGGTTTTGGGGGTTATAACCCCCCCTTTTGTACGTACTTTGAGCCTGTATGCTTAACACCATTATTATTCCATACCCCCCAGAGACCTTCAAGTAGACGTAACCCCCCCCCCTTAGGATCATCCTGGTTACACCTCCGACATCCAGTGAAATATCAACCAAAAGACATAAAAAGATGTAAACCCAAACTACATAAAAGACGTAAATAATAACTTACATATTATGTTTGTCTGTCTATGGCAGTGTTTCCCAAAGTGTGGGTCGCGACCCCCTGGGGGGTCGCAATGAGGTACTAGGGGGGTCGCCGAAAAATTCCAAAATAAGACAAAAACACTACTTTGTTAAATCATGTATTTTTATTTTAATAAAGCCGTAAATGAAAATTAACAATTAATTATCAAACGAAACATAAAACTAAATATTAAAAGTCCTTAAAAGTAAAAGAAAAAAATAAAGTCAAATATTACAATGTTAATGAGACCCATGCGCCTGTTTTTTTGAAACTAGTCTTTCAAATCTAGGCTGTGTATTTGAGACACACACAATTATATCGTTTTCAAGTACGAGACGATTTCTCACTTTTGTTTTAATGGCAGTCATAGATGAGAAACTTAACTCACATAAATATGATGTTACAAATGGAACCAAACATTTTACAGCTTCATTCGCCAACTGAGGGTATTCCTGCATCTTTTTGGTCCAAAATTCGTCCGGGTTCTGGGAAAAAAATTGGAGCTTCAACATTCCATCACTTGATATTTCAATAAGTTGTTCTTTCATGTTTATTGGTATTTCAGCATGTTGAAAGGAATCGGCTAAAAACGGATTCAGTATCCATCTGCAACTGTCGTAACTGTTTTGAATTTCTTCGGGGAAATAATCACAGAGCTGTTGTTTTAAATTAAGCAAAGTAACTTGCATGCCTGCATAAACTTGTTCAAAATTTGTAGCACTGTAACAGTCATTTTCTATAATTTCCTGAACGCACTGGAATGAATCGAGCTGCTTTTTGCCAAGTGAAGTTGACCATAAATCGATTTTTCTTATAAACCCCTTAATTTTATCTGTGGCTGTAATTATATTAATGTCGCGACCTTGCAAATTACTGTTCAAAATATTTAATTGTTCGAATATATCAGCAAGGAAACCTAGTTTCAAAAGCCAATTAGGATCGGAAAATTGATTTTCATATGGGGACTTCTCATCTTTCAAATACATTAAAATCTCTGCTCTTAAGTCAAATACTCTTTTTAAGACGTTGCCCCTTGAAAGCCACCTTACTTCGGTGTGATAAAGAAGATTTTGAAATATAGCACCCATGTCTTCTCAGATTTTTCGAAAAATACGGGTCTGTAAAGCTTTTCCTTTAATGGAATTTACAACTTTAATGATGGATTTCATAACACAGTCCATTTCAGGAGGTAAAGCTTTTGACGCCAGAGCTTCTCGATGTAAAAAACAATGTCTCCATGTGGCATTAGGCATTATTTCTTGTAATCTGACGACAAGACCAGATTGATGTCCTGTCATAGCTTTAGCGCCATCTGTGCATATAGCAATACATTTTCCCCAGTCAATAACATATTTACTTGTGCGTTTCACAAAACTGTCGAATAAACATTTTCCAGTGGTATTGGTCTCCAATGGGGAACAAAATAAAATATCTTCTTGAATGCCATTATTTTTATCATATCTTACAAACGTAATAAATTGGGCACAGTTAGATATATCCGTGGATTCGTCCATTTGAAGAGAGAAGTACGTGCATTTATTAAGATTTTCCACAACTTGCGCTTGAATATCTTCTGCCATATCATTAATTCTTCTTTGGATAGTATTATTTGACAGAGGTATTGTTTTTAACTTTGCAGACTCTTTTTCACCAATCATTATATGTACCATTTCAACAGCTGCTGGCAAAATCAGATTTTCAGCAATTGTGTGTGGATTACTAGTTTTGGAAACGCGATAAGCAACTTTATAACTTGCTAATTATGCTTTTTCGTTAGTAGTGGTTGCCAATTGAAAAGTATCTTGCTGTTTGTGAAGGACGTTCAGCTTTCTTTCAAAGAATTCTACGGGTTTGTCTTTTTTATCTGGATGTTTGCTATTTAAATGTCGAAGTAACTTTGATGGCTTCATGCTTTCGTTTGACAATACTTCTCCACAAATAACACATTGTGGTTTATTGGAAATAATGGTAAAACCATATCGATGGCTTAACTTGCAAATCGGCTAACTCCATTTTATCGGTAAGTAGTTTTAATGAAATAATATAACTTTTTGTGAGAAATATCATAGTTATAACATAATATGTTGAGGATGGAGTTGTCCATTATTAACGTAACTATTTACTATGTGAATTGAGGAGTTACCCAATATACCAATTCTGTGATTTTAAGAAGTTTTTTTGTGTTCCTGTAAAATTTTAAAAAACGGAGTTAGCCGCTGTGCAAGTTAAGCCATCGATATTTAAGATATTCATCACTGTAAAGTCTGTTTTTCTTTTTATTACTGCCACTTTCAGACGTAGATGGTTCTGCACTTCTTTTTAAAAACTTATCCATAATTTGTAATTTATCGTAGACGTAAATACGTAAACGGGAATACGTAAGTCGCAAAATATTTACTCATTACTTAATACCGCTGCATTCGCCACAACGTGCTGTTTCGAACTGAGGTCTCATTGCACATCGCCGCTTATATAAAGCCAAAACGAGGCTACGAGAACGTTCCAGAGTGCCATCTAGTAGCGAAGTAAGGAGTAGAGCCTTCGCGAATATCATGGAAGAGTATTGCGATGTAGACACAAAGATGTCGCGGTGTACAATGTGCAGTCGACTTTTTATTATTTATTTTTATTGTAAATGCTAGTCTGGCAGAAGTACTACTAGTGTACTAGTGGGACAGATCGCAATTATTAAAATAATTGTTGAATTTTTTAAATGTATTTAGTTTGAATTTAAACAGTAAAGTAAAATAAAATTTGAGAAACCATCAGTTGTAAATTAGGCACGCTATTTTTGTCGCTATTTTGGTTTGGGTGATGAGTAGGGGGTCGTGAACAATTTTTTTAACAAAAAGGGGTCGCGCTTTAGATAAATTTGGGAAACACTGGTCTATGGTTTAAGTTTCATGTCGGCATACTTACATTTTTATTTTTTTTAAATTTTCTTCTTGATGGGGGGAATTTCCCCTATTTTCCTCCCCGTTGAATCGCCACTGATTTGTCACCGGTCCAACATACAGTCAGGTAGACCGAGCGGTATATAAGTTATAAGGCGCCAGATTTAAGCTCTGGTTCCTGAGAGGGAGCGTGGGTTCGAAACCCACATCTGACAAATAATAGCTATTTGTATAACAAAGGAGGAAAGTGCTACTTTTCCTCCCGAGAATGAAGTTTACTGCCCGACGCGTAGCGGAGGGCAGTAATCATTCAAGGGAGGAAAAGGCACTTTACTCCCATGTTATACATATGGTTTTTCCACCTTCCTCAAGTAACAAGTCATTTTTTCATTTTTACTTAATTTATTTATGTAACTAACTAACAAAATTTATTAGAACTAAAACTAACAAGTAGGTACAATATAACTGTCAACTGTCAAATATAAGTCAAATTATTAATGTTAACATTGTTAAATTAAAATAACAATTTACTGTTTTTTACCATTCTGCAAAATACAGGGTGTTTTATAAATAAACGTTAAAATGTATAGATACTTACGTAATAGAAATTAGATATTGTACATGGCGTTAATAAGTTATATTTCATAAATGAAATACCATGACATCACTTTTACTTTTCCTCCCTAGGGAGGAAAAGTACAACTTTGCTCCCTACAACCAGGTCCGGAAAAGTATACTTTCGGTAGAGGTAGGTGGAAAAAATATTTTGTTTTTATTTTCGTGTAATTCAATTAAAAATGTGAGATTTTCTTAAGGCATGTTGTTGACTGAATATTTTATAAATCATATAGGTATACTATGGTATATGGTATATATTTTATGATGTATGTATAAAAATACAACATAGTTTAATTATCATCGTTTTTCACATTTTTATTAATGTATTTATCACACAGATGGATCTACAACATTTGTTTGGGGAAAGGGGAGAACTCCCAATGAAATATCAACGAAAAGACATAAAAAGATGTAAATACAAACTACATAAACAATAGCTTACTATATTTGTCTGTCTATGGTTATGGTTTAAGTTTCATGTCGGCACATATTTTTATTTTTTAACAATTTTCTTCTTTGATTTTGGACCTTCTTGGGGGAAATTTTACCTATTCGGTCTATTCCCTTTCTCTGCAGATCCGCCACTGCTTTTTCACCAGTCCAACAGACGGTCAGGTTGGCCGAGCGGTCTAAGGCGCCAGATTTAAGCTCTGGTTCCCGAGAGGGAGCGTGGGTTCGAACCCCACACCCGACAGATACGTATTTTGTTTTTATTTTTGTTTAATTCAATTAAAAATGTAGTTTTATAACCATTTACTTACAACTGTCAAAGTTGATGTTGATATTTTGATCTGCTCCTGTAAAAGATAAAAGTTTTGGTGTTTTTTGGAAGATAAAGTAGTGGTTAATAATTAATTTAGTGTTTATAAACAAAAACATTTCAGTATATAGTGGTTTAAAACTTATTTCCCCCTAAATGGGGGATAAAAGTGAGTCAGGGACGTCTCTTGTGACGCGAGTGACTGCGGATAATGGTGATATTATTAGTAAAATGGAAATGAATATGCAAGATGATGGACAAAATGCGAGACCGAAGATTAAACAATTCAATTTGCTTTCAGATAAGTATAATCTTGATAATATTTGGGTTTACATTGAAAGGATTGGTGATGATCTTAATTTGGGAAAATTACATGCAATGACGATTGGGCATCTTGTTTTTAAAAAATTAAAGTTAACGAATGTTCGAGAAATTAAAAGTATAGGTAGGAACCGTGTAAAAGTTTTGCTTACTTCTCGGTTAGAGGCAAATAACCTCGTCAATAACAGCTCACTTAAAGAACAAAATTTGAAAGCATATATTCCTAGTCATTTACTAGAAATAAAAGGTGTGGTGAAAGACGTTGACACTAGATATGATGTGAAATATCTCATGGATAACATCGAAACTCCTTCTAATGTTTTGAGTATATATAGGACTAAGCATAGGGTACAAAAAGAAGATAAAATTGAATATGTGGACAAAAAAACTATAATTATAACTTTTGAAGGCAATATTTTACCGAATTATGTTGCCTTTAATAGAGTATATTTTTCTGTTGAACAGTTTTTTGGCCGAGTTGTTCAATGTTATAAGTGTTTAAAATTTGGGCATGTTTCAGGGCAATGCCGAAGTACACAGGAACTATGTATACAGTGCGGTGAAATTAAAAATAAAGACCATCATTGCGAAAAAAGTATGTTTTGTATACATTGCAAAAATAACGAACATGTGACAATATCAAAAAAATGTCCATTTTATGAAAAACAAAAGAAAATTAAGAATATTATGATAGAACAAAAAACTACTTTTGTGGAAGCTAGATTAATATGTGAAAACTCCTTTTCGGCACTCATCAGTCCCAACTCTTTCTCTTGTTTAAATAATAATGAAAAAGAATTTCCATCCCTACCAATTAATAATAATGATAAAAATCTTGGTCCGACTCGGCCAACTGTAGAAATTAATAGATCTCAATTTTTGACTCAATCAAACTCTAATATAAATAATTCAAATGAACACTCAGGAAAGAAAAGAAAAGCAAATTCACCTATTTTAGAATCAACATCTCATAAACCGATGTTCCCCTTCACTTTTGGACCGTCTCAACCTTTGCCAACTAATTCTTATACACCGAATAATAATATCGAAAATAAAACTGAACTAGCTAAATCTGTAGCAACATTTATAATAAACTTTTTAAAAAATATTCATACAGTAGAAGACATAAAAACCTTAGACAACAAAATAATTATTAAAGAAGTAGAACAGTTCATAATTAATTCATAATGTCAATACAACATAATTTAAAAATAAGTCAGTGAAATTCCAGATCTGCTATATCAAACAAAGGTAGTTTAATGCATTATTTAAATAATAAAAGTATAGACATCCTCCTAATTAGTGAAACATGGTTCAAAAAAGATATTACTTATCATTTTAAAAATTATAATTTGGTTAGAAAAGACAGAAATGATGGCTTCGGTGGTGTAGCTATTCTCATCCACAATTCAATTACTTTTAGTGAATTAAATTTAAACTCTAATTTTAACACGGAAATAGAAGTTTGTGGTGTAACAATTAAATATAAAACAAAGGATCTGAATATTTTATCTATATATAGACCACCTAAAAGTAAAAGTTCAATAAATGATTGGACAAACATCTTCTCGCAAGTTAATAATTCAGCAATTATAGGAGGAGATTTTAATGCTCACCATACTATTTGGGGATCTAGTTACAATGACACAGTTGGAACACAGCTTATTAATACTGCAGATGATCTCAACCTTATCGTAATAAATAATGGCGAGCCTACTGTTCTTACTCGACCAGATCAAAATAGTTCAGCAATTGATGTAACTTTTGTTACTCCTGACATAGCTAATAAAATCCACTGGTACATACATTCTGACACACTAGGCTCTAATCATTTTATTATCAATATGGAAATATTAGATAGTACTACAACTGAAGAGTTTATACCCAGAAGTAAGTGGAACATTAGAAAAGCCAATTGGACTCTATACACAACCTCAGTTGAAAATTTTTTTAATAGTGTTTACGAAATGGACAGTACATCTGATAAATATTGCTTTCTAATAGATAGTATGAATCATGCTGCGCACATTTCAATCCCGCAATATAAAACTTTTAAAAATAAAATTCGTTGTTCCCCACCTTGGTGGAATACAGAATGTGACACAATTATTAAAGAAAGGCAAGAAGCACTGACAGAATATAAAAAAATGCTAATTTTAATAATTATATAAAGTGTCAAGCTAGCATGGCTAAAACTAAGAAGAATCTAAAATTGATAGCTAAAAAGAGTTGGAAAGATTTTGTGTCTTCTCTAAACAAAAATACTCCAACTACAACGTTGTGGAAGCAAGCCAGAAAACTAAATAGAAAATCAATTCCAAATGCATACAATTTGGATAACACCTTAGAGGATGAAATCTTTGATAAAATTGCTCCGCCATCTGTTAAACCACCTAATACTCATAATTATATTCCAGATAAGCAAAGCCATTTTTTACTAGAACCTTTTAATATTACAGAACTAGAATATGTTCTAAAAAATCGAAATAACACGAGTCCAGGATTTGATAATATTAAATATCCAATGATTCAACATCTCCCTAAAATTGCCAAACTTCTAATGTTAGATATTTTTAATTGTGTAATCAGCAATAAATCAGTTATTGATCAATTTCACGATGTAATTGTTTTACCAATATTAAAACCAGGTAAAAACTCAAATTTGGCTCAGTCATATAGACCGATTTCTCTTATGTCGTGTATGTTGAAAACTCTAGAACGAATGATAAAACACAGGTTGGAATGGTGGGTAGAAAAAAATAAACTTCTTCCAGATTTTCAGTTTGGTTATAAAAAAGGATATGGTACTTTAGACGCACTTTCTACACTAGTAACAGATATTCAAAACACATTTTCCAACAACACCTATTTACCTACTATATGCTTAGACATTGAAAGTGCATATGACAATGTCAGTCTTGACATTTTAAGGGAAAAATTGATAAAACATTTTCATATACCGCCTCAGTTGGCTGAAGCTCTTTATAATTTTTATTCCTGCAGAAAGATATATCTAAGAACTAATTATAATAAACTGATAGGCCCTAGATATAATAATTTAGGACTACCACAGGGATCAGTATTGAGTCCCCTTTTGTTTAATATGTATACTGCGGATTTGCATAAAGTCCCTACTGACATTTTTAAATTTCAAATAATACAATATGCTGATGATTTTCTCCTGTATTCACAGGCCAAAACTTATGATAACTCGGTTGAAACCTTAGGACGAATTCAATGTTGTGTTAATTTATGGTTCAATCAAAATGGATTCGAAATAGCTGAAAATAAATCTACTGTCTGTATTTTCACTCGACATAATATCCCAAAAATAGAGAATTTAAAACTTAATGGCTACGACTATGCATTTGCTTCTTCCATTAAGTATTTGGGAATGATTTTGGATCGTAAATTGACTTGGAAATTACTATGATAAATCGATGTAAGAAGGGTCTAAATTTTCTTAAATCAGTTTCAAGGATCTGGTGGGGAGCTGATGTTGAAACTTCCTTGCTTTTCTATCGATCATATATTAGATCTATAATTGATTATGGTAGTATTCTATATGGCTCAGCTTCTAAACATATTTTAAACAAAGTAGACGTTGTACAAAACTTAGGACTCCGTATCTGTTTGGGAGCTATGAAATCAACCCCAAATAAAGCTTTACATGTAGAAGCTTTAGAAATTCCACTCAATTATAGAAGGAAACAACTCAGCCAGAAATTTTTAATGAAAATTCGTTACCTAAATATCGGTCTTTACCAAAATATTAACAAGCTGAATGTAGCGGATTTAACTAATAAATACTGGAAGCTAAAGAACTCTCCTCCCCTTTGCGAGGCTTTTCGAGATCTGTTAAATTTTGACTGTGATTATAACATGATTGATAGTTTTGGACTCGAAGATTTTCATTCTTTTTTACATACAGTTAAATTAGTAAAACCAAGTTACCATGAAAACAGTAATATTAGCTCTAACATCTTAAGAACATTCTTAGATAATTGGCCAGATTCTATAAATATATATACAGATGCATCTAAGACGTTAGTTGGCACTGGATGTGCCTTTTTCATACCTGCTACTAAAACAGAAAAAATATTTAAGTTAGGCCATGATTTTTCTATCTTCAGTGCTGAAGCCATAGCAATTTATGAGGCCCTGCAATATTTTAAAGAATCAGAAGATATATCTGCAACAATTATTTCCGATTCACTCTCTGTTCTTCTTGCTATTCAAACTATAGATTTTCCCAATAACAATTCAAATATTTATATCCTACTAATTAAGAAAATCCTTTTTGAAATTCATAAAAATAAAAGAAGAGTGAACTTTTTATGGGTTAAGGCTCATATAGGACTAACGCATAATGAATATGTTGATAGGTTGGCTAAAAAAGCCATTGAATATGGTACTTCACATAATCGTAAGTTTTGCATATCTGACTTAGTTAACACTATTAAGCATCGAGTTAAAAATCAGTGGAGTCAATCATGGCGAGATCTTTGTAAACAATCCAAATCTCAGTATTCACTGATTCAACCTTCTGTTCCAAATATATATTGGTTTAAAAATTACGTAGTACCTCGAAGATATATAACAACATTAATTAGAATGAAGTTTGGACATGCATGTTTCCCTCTACATCTAGCAAGAATTAAAGTTTTTGATTCAAATCTTTGTACAGAATGTCAGAAGGTTGGTGACTTAAATCATACTTTCTTTGAGTGCGCAAAATATATTCCATGCACATATAATTTAATCCAAGATTTAATAAAATGTAATGTTTTTCCACCTTTAAATGTATCCTATCTATTGTCTCTGAACAGCAAGAATATATATGATTGTTTAATGAAATTTATCTGTGAAACTAAAATTAATCTCTAAACTTGTTAATCCTGATAATTTGGTATATTATGTACATATGAAAGAAGAAGAAGAAGAAGAAGAAGATACATAATGGAAAATGTGGTGAGCAACTTGGACAGTCCATAGCGGCCAGCTTTTGAACTGAGTAGAGAGCTGTAGAAGAGTTTGCTATGGAACTCTAAGGACCTCATTGCCTTCCTTATGTATGAACAGAAAACAAAAAAAAAAGTTGTGACTGGCTAAATGACACCCAAGTCAATGCCATAAAAAAACAAAAAAAAAAAAAAACCATTTACTTAAGTGTGGCATATTTTTTACTGAATATTTTATCCATAGAAACAAGCAACTACACGAAGAATCAAATTTTTAGCCCTGTCTTAACGTAGAAGTCCATAGCTTTGCTAAAGTTTTGTTTGTAGAATCATAATGTAGGCTTTAAAAAGTTATACCTAATATAGGCTTCTCCTACTTACCTGCCTTATCGGCAGACATGTTCATAGAAGAATTTGGCACAAATAAAGTGTACAAACAAGGAAACAAGATCTAAAATATTATAATAGATGATGGAGTTCGACTATTTTATAGAAAGTTTGATAATTTCTTGATGAACATCAACTGTACATAAGAATGGATTAAGTTCACTATGGAACAAGAAAACAATAAATTATTACTATTTTCGAATGTGCTAAATACAAAGGAGGATACTGATTATAACTAAAATATAATGAAAAGCAAAAGCAATATATTATTATAATATACAGTATACAGTAGGGACCAAACAGTATAATATAAGTGTATATACCAACATCATCATTCTCTTTGCCTTATCCCTATGCGGGGTCGGCTTCCCTAATTGCATTTCTCCACACAATTCTGTCTTGGGTCATATCAATGTTAATCCCCTTTACCAACATGTCCTGCCTTATCGCCTCCCCCCAGGTCTTCTTTGGTCTTCCTCTCCTACTCCTTCCAGGAATCTGCACTTCAGCTATTCTTCGTATTGGGTGATTAACGTCTCGACGTTGAACATGACCGAACCATCTTAACCTATGCTCTCTCATTTTGGCATCAATTGGTGCCACACCTAGACTTCCCCTAATATACTCATTTCTAATTTTATCCTTCTTTGTCACTCCACTCATCCATCTAAGCATTCTCATTTCCGCCACATGCATTCGTTGTTCCTCTTTCTTTTTCACTGCCCAACATTCAGTTCCGTACATCATAGCCGGTCTTATGGCTGTTTTATAGAATTTTCCCTTCAGCTTCATTGGAATTTTTCTGTCACACAACACACCACTCGCTTCTTTCCACTTCATCCATCCAGCCCTAATTCTACTGCATGCATCTCCATCTATTTCTCCATTACTCTGTAATACCGATCCTAGGTACTTAAAACTATTGCTTTTCACAATCATTTCACCATCCAAAGATACCATTTTATTTGTACTAGCTCCATCTTTAAATGAACATTCCAAATACTCTGTTTTTGTCCTACTAAGTTTTAAACCTTTTTCCTCCAGAGCTTGTCTCCACTGTTCCAATTTTTGTTCTAAGTCTCTTTCACTATTTCCTACTAACACGACATCATCAGCATACATTAAGCACCATGGAATGTTACCCTGTAGTTTCGCTGTTATCTGGTCCAAAACTAATGAGAATAAATACGGACTAAGCACAGAGCCTTGGTGCAATCCTACTTTCACATGAAATTTATCAGTCTCTCCCACACCTGTCCTAACACTAGTCGTTACTCCCTCATACATATCCCTCACAATCTTTACATATTCACCAGGGACTCCTTTCTTATTGAGTGCCCACCACAGAATTTCTCGAGGAACTCTATCATATGCTTTCTCAAGATCAATGAATACCATATGAGCGTTTGTTTCTTTACTCCTGTATTTTTCCATCAACTGCCTTATAATGAAAATTGCATCTGTTGTTGATCTACCCTGCATAAAGCCAAATTGATTCTCGGATATTTCGGTCTCTTCACGTATCCGTCTGTCAATTACTCTTTCCCATATTTTCATGGTGTGGCTAAGCAGTTTTATAGCCCTGTAGTTTGTACATTGTTGTATATCTCCCTTGTTTTTGTAAACAGGTACCAGTATACTGCTTCTCCATTCGTCTGGCATTTGTCCGACTTCCATAATTCTATTAAATAGACCTGCTAGCCACCTTGTTCCTGTCTCTCCCAATGCTCTCCATACTTCCCCAGGAATATCATCTGGTCCTACCGCTCTTCCTTTCTTTATTTTTTGAAGCGCTTGAGCCACTTCCTCGTTGGTTATTTTGGTGACCATTGCTGCTACTGTCTCCGTTGACTCTACAGGCTGTCTGTCAAATTCTTCATTTAATAAGCTGTCAAAGTACTTTCTCCATCTCTTTTTGACTTCCCTTTCGTGAACTAGTATTTTATTATTTTCATCACGGATACATCTAATCTGATTAAAATCTTTTGCTTTCCTTGCTCTCTGTTTGGCTATTTTATATATCTTCGTTTCGCCTTCCCTGGTATCAAGTTGATCATATAGGTTTGAATACGCTTCTGCTTTGGCTTTTGCTACTGCTACTTTCGCTTCCTTTTTCGCCACCATATAGTTTTGAAGATCTGTGTCGGATCTGGTTTCTTGCCACTTTTTATATAATTTTCTCTTCTCTTTTATTTTTCCTTGTACTTCGTTTGACCACCACCAAGTCTCTTTATCCTCAAACTTTTTTCCTGACGTTTTCCCAAGTATTTCAATAGCAGTCTCTCTAATACTACTGGCCATTTTTCTCCAAATTGTATTAGGGCTTCCTTTCATGTTCCAACATATTTTTTCTACTATTCTTCTCCTGAATAGACCTTCTTTCTCATCTTTCAGCAGCCACCATTTGATTTTTTGTGGTCCTCTCCGATATTTTTGTTTAGTTTCGCTTTTTACTTCGATGTCCAGAACAAGCAGCTTATGTTGTTGGCTTACTGTCTCACTCACTATTACCTTGCAGTCCTTGCATTCACGTATGTCTTCTTTCCGTATCATGAAGTAGTCTATTTGGGATTGATGTTGTCCACTTTTGTAGGTAATAAGTTGAGTTTCTCTCTTTTTAAAGAATGTGTTAACAATCGCCATATCCAATGCTGTTGCTAATTCAAGCATGTCATCTCCAGCTTCATTTCTAGTTCCAAAGCCTAATCCCCCATGTATTGTTTCATATCCTGTCTTGGTTTGGCCCACATGTGCATTGAAATCACCTCCTATTATAACTTTCTCCTCTGCTGGAATATAAGTGTATATACCAACAGAATGTGTAAAATATTAATCAAAACACCTCTTGAGAAAATAGTCTCAGAACCACATTTTTCATTGAATTTTCATCAACTTTTTCATTGAATTAAGGGAAAATAAAAACAAAATGTGCATTTTTCCATTTAGTTAAGAAAACAAAAAACAAAAAATGTCTGTCAGGTGTGGGGTTCGAACCCACGCTCCCTCTCGGGAACCAGAGCTTAAATCTGGCGCCTTAGACCGCTCGGCCAACCTGACCTTGTATAGAAGTTGTGACAATTAGGTTAATTAATAGAAACTACGTATTATTAGGGAGAGAATTATTCTTGATAATTAGATATTTTAGATAAGATAATTATTATTATTATTATAAATTACATAAATATTTATAAACCTCTTTTGTTGTAATATGTTTTTTACATGGAATTTCACAATAAATTAATAAAAATTAAATTTATTGTTTGTATTCATGTATCAAAAATATCAATAGAAGAAATCAGGGCCGGTCCTAGTGTATTGAGCGAATCCGGCAAAATAAAATTTGGCGCCCTTACATACAAAGGCTATAGCGGGATAAGATGGCAAAATCTGCACTCGGCTGGATTCTTACTTGGTATTGGGCAATCGAAAGTACATATTTAAAAACGCCCCTATCCAAATTTTTAGCTCCCTATGTAGACCCAGCTGTCCCCTATCGTAAAAAAGGTGTTTTTTTTTAATTTTTGAGCGATCTGTTGCTTTAAAAATTTTGAAAAAATTTGTGCGTATATATTGTGATGCCCTAAAACACACTGATTTTTTTCAGATTTTTTTGATCAAAATTCAACTTGAAAAATTTTTTGAATTTTTCAGAAATTTTTTAGGTTATGTAGCTAATTTTTGGCTAGCTGAGAAATAATTATGTTAAGTGTATTTTTTTTCATTCTTTTGAATGGCGAAGGTAGATTTGCCAATTTCTGGCCGGAAATTCCTCAAAATTCGAAAAAACCCATTTTTTGGTGTTCTCCCTCATATTTTTAGCGTTTACTGAGCGATCCCTTGCTTTAAAAAATCTGAAAAAATTATTAACATACAATGTTATGTCAAAAACATACTGATTTTTTCAGATTTTTTAGATTAAAATTAAGGCCAGGAACATTTTTGAATTTTTCAAAAAAAATTGTGTTAGTTATGTAAGTCATTAACCAGTTTTGATGGAAAATAAGCCACAATTTTACTAAAAAAAATGATTTTATTAACGTTTCGACGCCCAAATCGGGTGTCATTGTCAAAATACAAAAAATATTAATATTTTTAATATTTGTGTATAACTTAATTTTCTATTGACAAATTACCAAACATTTTAATCTTTCATTCGCCATCGTTGATCTTAATATATTTTAAAAGAGTTTACTGAATCCGTGAAACTATGTTCGCAAACAGCAACGGTTACAGCAATATCCTTAAAGTTGTCCACAGATTTGGCAAAATTCGGCCTATATACATAGGTTTAGTTCAATTTTTATAAAATGAAAGGGAACCAAAGTATGCTAAATGTGCAGTCACTCGAGCGCTTTGGGGACCTATTGGGTTGTGAAGAGTAGGTCCTACAGCCAAAAACATTTAAGTAGTTTTCCATTTTAGTGGAAGCTTTCCATTTTTGATTTAATTTTACATTTCCAACAATCGTTTTTTAGATTATCATAATTCGAATTCGAAACATTTTTCGAAAAAATGTCTCGAATAAAAGTTATTTATTTTTACGTAAGGAATTTAAATCTGCAATAAAAAATGGGGGCTCCTATTTAAGATTTTAAAGTAACCCCCACCCCACCTTCGTGGGGGTCGTGTTTAGTGCCATTCGATAGATTTTTCAAAAATATTGAATAAGTGTATTTTTCAGTTTTTCGATCTGATGTTCATTTTGCGAAATATCGCGGGACTCGTATTTAAAATATTAATTTAACCCCCCCCCTCTCCGTGTGAAGTCGTGTTTGGTATCATTCGATAGATTTTTGAAAAATATTGGGTACGTATTTTTTAGTTTTTCGATCTGTTATTCATTTCGCGAAATATTCGCTTTCTTCTTGTGAAACTTTGGGACTCACTCATTTCCTTACGCCCTTCTCAAATCGTCAGTACTTACCTTATCTTAATCTGATGATTTCGAGTTTTTCTAAGGCTAGATTTTTTTCGCCCCCCCCCCCCCTTAACGAACTCCCTGCATTGAGAGCCAATATATGGTAGAGGTACATTTTCAGGGTACAAGGTTTCTCCCCATGTAATAATCTGACATATCTACCATAAAGAACTCTTTAACATTTTCAGGAAATAGGTTATTTAAAGATATAATTCATTCTTTAACTCAGTATCATCAATATCATATTTGTATTGGTCTTTTAAAAGAAACATAAAATTTTATAACCTTTGCTAAATTCATTGTTACGAAAATATAACGCAACGGAAAGATCACAATCTAAACAACAGCCAAAAATAATAGAGACAGTTTTCTGTAGCTCAGTACATATTTAATTTAACTCATTATAAAGAATTTCAACCAGGAATATTAAGTCACTAATAGTTTTTTTAAATAGGGGGATCAAGGTTTTCCTGGACCGAAAGGTGATCGTGGTGTAGACGGTAGTCCAGGTGCTCCAGGAATAGAAGGTCCTCGAGGACTTAGGGGTCCTCCCGGGGAAACAGTTACAAACAATGGCAAGGTTATTGAAGGACCACAGGGACCTATTGGACCTAGAGGACCTCAGGTAACACTAAAGTTTTTTTTATCAATAATAACTAAATTAATATGTATTTTATATCTTTCTATAACATTAATAGATAACGTTGATACATAATAAAGATGAAAATAAAGATCAAAAAGTGTATAATTTAATTACTACCTCAAACTTTTTTAGGGTGTACCAGGACTTGAAGGACCAGTCGGTCCAAGAGGTCCTCCTGGAGAAAGGGGATTTACAGGACGTAATGGAACAGATGGACGACCTGGACTGAGGGGTTATAAAGGAGAAAGAGGAGAGCATGGGATACAAGGGGTACAAGGATTTCCAGGACCTCCGGTAATACATTTATAATGCAAAAATTTAAATTAAATTAACTTGATGTAAAAAAAATGTTTAAAGTTTAATAATCTTTACGTATTCATTAAACATGAACATTTAAGGATAACAATCATCGCTTGTAGCGTCGTTCTTAATTAATACACATTTCGTTTAATAATCGTAATAATCGTTTCAAAAGTAATGCATCACCTAAAATTATGTTCATTTTCATAGTTGATTTTTTCGTGAACAGATTAACGGATTCTGCAAATTTTTATTATTATTTTAGATTTTACTTTGATATTTACACACTTGGTCAAACTTCTTTTTTGAATGTATACCAGGTGGAAGAAAAGAAATGTTATTCTTATGTTAAGTTTGAGACACCCTGTAGGGAAGACAAGGTACTCGTATAACTGTGGGTATACATCGAAATCGTATTGTAGTCTTATGTTTTGTGAACATTTTTTTTAATATCCCTGATATCTTTAGAAACAAAGAAAATAGACAGTTTTATTCTTTACCATGACGTGATTTAACTGAACAATACTTAATTAACAATAAAAAATAACAGTTAAAAAAACGTTAAAAACAGAAAGGGACATACCGTTAACAATTCTGGTCGACACCATAAAAGTTATTTGTCGACCAAGTGAGCAGTATGCACAGAGCAACATAAGAGAAACGAGATCGTTTAATGGAGGCTCTATGCTGTTTTGGGGGGGAATCTCCATGAGAGTAAGTACGGATTTGGTGTCTATGTAAAGGCTCTTTAAATAGCCAGAGATACATGACACAGATTCTCTTTCTTTAAACACTTTGTTCCTTTCGCACTATCTATAGGAAATAATTTTGTCTTAGTGTATGATAAGACATGGCTATTTCGCGCGTATGGCGTCAGTTACAACACATATTAAAGAGTAAAACCGCCTAGTTCCTTTGTTATTATTATTAAAGATATCAGGGAAACTTGTAACGTTGTCGCTGTATTCGATGCTCCAGGTATTTTTTAACAAAATTCAGCCGAAGACAAAGGTTCGCTTTTTAAGACATTTTTATTTAGAATCAAATGATACAAAGGATAAGATAATTAGCCTTAATTACTCGTTAATAAAATATATTTATAATCTACGCATCGATCTTTCGGTTCGGGTCGATGTGACGATATTTTGTATATGAATGAATAATATCGACGATTGCGTGGATTAGGAATTACTTTTATTAATATGAAATGGACGTATAAGGAGAGGAAATCTCGCTCAGCTCGCCAGAGTAAAAGACATGCAGGGAAATACGATCACCGCTCGTATAAGGATAGGTAAAAGGAAAAACCGTCGGATTCGTTCAGCGCACCAAAACGACTGCGGAAAATGGTCGGGATAACTCACCTCTTATACCCCCTTGTTGTTTTATTATTTTTCGATCAACGCTCCAAGAATAAGAATCAACTAGGCTTTTCGTTCCGACTTTTATATCGTCCGATATGGGATAAAAACACGTTTTACTTAATTCATTTTCGTACTCTAGACCAGCGTTTTCCAACCGATGGGTCGCGGGCAGATTTCAGGTGGGTCGCGGCGTGGCTCTTACAGTGTCTGAATAACGTACATATGCGTATTATTATGGGTGTTGGATGGGTCGCGAATATGAAAAAACATCAGAAGGTGGGTCGCCAGACATAAAAGATTGGGAACCACTGCTCTAGACGATAAAATTATATTATCGTCACAAACTAAAAAAATAAAATGTTCACAGCAGATGTGACTACACACAATTTTGATGTATACTCACTTTTGTACCTTTCCCTCCCTACAGCGTGTCTCAAACTTTTGTTTCAGTTAAAACACATGTTAAAGGATAAAACCGCCTATTTTCTTTGTTTGTAAAGATATAAGGGACACTCAAAAAACAAAATGTTCACTCAGCATAAGAATATAATATGATTTCGATGTACACCCATACCACAGTATAAAGAGGGTCTTTAAAACCACTTCTCTGTCGGCACTTTGATCTCAAGAAGTAATACCGGCAGTACGCAATTGATAATTCACCAGTGGTGGATGCGGGTTTTTTCTATTAAAATCCGTACGTTTCTATGCGACTAGCAATGCGAGAGTGGGGCAAAAGCGACTAAGAACATTGCGCGGTCGCCATGCGCGACTACAGATTTTACTTCCAATTTTTCGGAGAGTGGTTCTACTGTCCCTCTTTATACTGTGTCCATACTTACACCTTGTCACCTTACCTTCCCTACTTAATGTCTCAACCTGTGTCTTAATCTTAACGTAAGAAAAACATTTCATCCACCCGATATAAATTCAAAAAAGAAGTTTGAGTAAACCTTTGCCCAACTGTGTGAATACCAAAGAAAAAATCAACTATGAAAATGAGCATAATTTTAGATCTAACTGTTGAAACTATATTTAGTTTTGAAGTCTTTTTCAGCATATTTTAACGAATAATGAAGAATAAGCATTCTTCAAATAATCATAGCTAAGAAGATATTTATTACTTATTAATATGTTCATTTCAGGGACCTCCAGGACAACCTGGCAGCCATTCTCAGACAAAAAATAATGAACCTACTATTATTCAAGGACCTCAAGGCCCTATAGGACCGCCTGGATATCCTGGAGTTCCAGGATCTGTAGGGCGTAAAGGAGAACAAGGAGAAAGGGGCGAACCCGGACTTAAAGGTACCAAAGGTAAGTAAAATAATAACTAAATCTTAAATTGCTCAAAGTACTATTCTTTGCCTTTATGAGTAAGTAAGTAAATAACTAAATTAAACAAGGGTGTCCAGAAATTTTCCAATTCGCCTAGTCCGAAAATGTTTCCTAGGAGAGCTAGAGCTCTTTGAAGACGGTGTCTTCTAATTAGTTTTTTTAAGTACCCCAAGAGCGCTTTTATTTAGAAAAACAAAAATTAGTACGCTTATTTATCTTACAGAGTTCAATTGGTTCCATCAAATTCGAATTTCTAGTACCGGTCATATGCGTCCGTTTTGGGTAGGGTAACGGTTATTTTATTACATAACTTTCTTATTTTTAACTTTTAAGCATTTTTGACATTGGATTATTAAATTGTGAGGTATTCTAGTACTCTTGCTTTAAGTCAGTAGGATACACCGTTTTCTAGAAAAATCGATTTGAAAATTTTTCGTTTTTTGAGTTTGAAAACAAATTGAAAAAAATTTTCAAGACTGTGAAACGAATACTGTCAGTGAAAATGTAAATTGCTGACCTTTTCAGTCTACACTTTCACTGTTCATTTATCATCCGCAGTGTACATATAAAGTCTAAATTCGCCTTAAAAGTCAATGGTGCAACGCGTATGTTTAGTAAGCGGACCTTAAGGCTCGTCTTAAGTTTAAGATATGTTGGTGCAACCAGGCATAACTCATGCGATAAAATGACGGTTGACCTACCTAAAACGGACGCATATGACCGGTACTAGAAATTCGCAATTATTGATGACATCGATTCACTTTTATAAAGATCATTTTTATAAGATAAATAAACGTATCAGTTTTCGATTTTCTAAATCGTTTTTATTTTACAAAGTTTCTTCAAATTCAAAGAACGAAAAATTTTCAAATTGATTATTCTAGAAAACGGTACATCCTACTGACTTAAATAAAGAGAACCTTTTAGTACTACAATACCTCACAATTTAATACTCCAGTATCAAAAATGTTTAAAGTTAAAGATAAAACAGTTATGTAATAAAATAACCGTTACCCTACCCAAAACGGACGCATATGACCGGTACTAGAAATTCGCAATTGATGAAATCGATTTATATGTGGAAGATAAATACGCGTACCAATTTTCGTTTTTCTAAATAGAAGCATGCTGGAGGTATTTAAAAAAAACTTATTAAAGACGCTATCTTTAAAGAGCTCTAGATCCTTTAGGAAGCATTTTCGGACTAGGTGAATTGGGTTAAATTGTCTTAAAATTATCTGAGTAATCTCCGATCTTCGTTTGTCAGGAGAGTTTCTTGACCCCCTGTATAAAATATAGGTATAACTATATAAAATTGGAAGAACATAAAGCGTTTCTGTAAATATGTATACTAAATTTACATTCAAGATGCAGTAGAAATAAACAAACCAAGACACGTTAAATGATACTAGGAGCATTCCCGAATCATAATTTACAATGTATAAACTTTGGAAATCATGATTTGGGATTTACAATGTATACAGGGTGTTTCATTAATAATTGTCCATATAGTAACTGGAGAAACCTTAGCAGAAAATACGAAGATTTAACCTAAAACACTTAAATAAAATGTGGTTCCTTACCGAGTTACAGGGTGTTTTATCTAAAAATTTAAAAATTATTTTTGCTCCGCATTTTAAAACTATTCGACGTATCCTTTTCATACTTGGCAGAAAGTGCGAATACTAGACACTCTACTAAATTATGATAAATAAACGTTTCTAGCTACTACCAGAGGCGTACTACAGGGGATGGTGAATGGTTGACCCTTCTCAAATTCTACACCACTGGAGTTATTACTATTTTAGTGCCATTTTTAGATTTTCCACTACTTTCTACGTAAATAATATACTCTTCATTGATAACAATAAAGTCATTAGTTTTCGAGATATTTGAAGTTAAATATGAAACGGCACAGTTATTTTGATTAATTTATATGACTCATATGATTGAAATTTAAAAATTATTTGTACCCAGTACTTTAAAACTATTTGGTGTATCCTTATCATACTTGGCAGAAAGTGTAGGTATTGTACACCCTACTAAATTAAGATAAATAAACGTTTCTAGCTACTACCAGAGGCGTACGACAGGGGATAGTGGCTGGTTGACCCTTCCCAAATTCTACGCCACTGACGAAATTGCTATTTTAGTGTAATTTTTGATTTTGCAATACTTTTTATGTAAAAAATATACTCGTCATTCGTAACGATAAAATGATTAGTTTTCGAGATATTTGAAATTAAAAATAAAGCGACACAATACATTAATCAAAATAACCGTGTCGTTTCATTTTTAACTTCAAAGATCTCGGAAACTAATGACTTTATCATTACGAATGAAGAGTATATTATTTTCATAGAAAGTATTGGAGAATTCAAAAATTGAACTAAAATAGCAATTTCGCCAGTGGCGTAGAATTTGGAAAGGGTCAACAATTCACTTTCCCCCGTCGTACGCCTCTGGTAATAGCCAGAAACGTTTGTTTAACATAATTTAGTAGTTTGTACAGTACCTATACCTCTGGCCACGTATGAAAAAGATACGTCGAATAGTTTTAAAATGCTGAGCAAAAATATTTTTTAAATTTTTAGATAAAACACCCTGTAACTCAGTAAGGAACCACATTTTATTTAAGTGTTTTAGGTTAAATCTTCGTAATTTGTCCTAAGGTTTCTCCAGTTACTATATGGACAATTATTAATGAAACACCCTGTATACATTGTGAATTATGATTGGGTAATGCTCCTAGTAGCTTTTAACGTGTCT
The DNA here is from genome assembly GCF_917563875.1 of Diabrotica virgifera virgifera. Lineage (NCBI taxonomy): Eukaryota > Metazoa > Arthropoda > Insecta > Coleoptera > Chrysomelidae > Diabrotica > Diabrotica virgifera. The sequence continues at coordinate 159,089,987 of NC_065448.1, read as the reverse complement.
TAGTTTGTTTATTTCTACTGCATCTTAATTGTAAATTTAGTATAGTATATCCTTTATTTTGATGGATTTTTAAGTTAAATTTTTATTCCAAGGTGATACTGGATTACCTGGGGCTCATGGGTTAGATGGTGCACGAGGTCCAGAAGGAAAACATGGACTACAAGGGCCTGAAGGTCTTAGAGGAGAACGGGGTTTCATAGGACCTCAAGGATTACCAGGACCACCAGGCCTTATAGGTGTGCCGGTAAGTTATTAAAAACGCGAGAAAATTTTAAATTTATATAAAAGGTTATTCACCCTTTGTCTGTCGAGGAAAGACTGTTAAGGTAAAACCATGATCTATTTTAAAGTTTGACTGATTTTAAAACTGTGATCGAAAAATCGATTACTGGCTGAAAGGAAAATATACAATAGGTCTTCAGGTCTATACAGAGGGTCTTCAATATATGTGAAAGAGGGTGTGGTTTGGAAGGAACGTTCTAATATATGTTCTCAATCTGAGAAATATAATTTTGAAGTGAGTGCTGTTGAAATAGACTATTGCCTTTTTAATTGTGTTGTGTTGTGTATTTATCTGCCTGGACGTGGCTCTATTGATGTTTTTATGTCAAAACTGGATCTAATACTTGATGTGCTGGTCTCCGAAGGTAAGGCTATAATATTAACAGGTGATTTTAATATAGATTTCAAATCAAATTCACTAAGTAAGCAGAACTTGGTAAATGTTTTAGATTCTTATGGCTTAACCGTAACTGTAAATGATTATACAAGAGTAACTGCAACTAGTAAAACTCAAATTGATTATATTGCTACAAACATAAATCACCAACAAAAAACAATGGTTGTGGAAGGTTTTATCTCTGATCATCGTGCGCAATTGTTCCAATGTAGCATTAACACAGACAATGATGCCTCTATATATTCATCCGTTCATAATATAGTAAAAGGAACATAAATCGTTTTGTTCAAACCCTTGAGTCAACAAATTGGTCAGAGGTATTTAATACAATTTCTGCTGAGGATAAATCATTAGCTTTTTTAAACACTATCCAAAATTACTTTCGGTCCCATTTTCCACTACTTAAATGTAAACCTAAAAAATGTACACGTTCGAATTGGTTTACGCAGGAACTGTACAATTTAAGGGATCAGCTAAAACTTTTAGAAACGATCTGTCAGCAAAATAGTAATCTTAGGCCAGTCCTTCATTTGGCAAAGACAGAATATTCGATTAAATTAAAAGCAGCTAAAAGTAGTCACTTCATGAGACAGTTAAACGAATCATCAAATAAAATAAAATGTATTTGGCATTTAGTAAACTTAACAGTCGGGAAACAAAACAACTCAAAAGTACCTAGTGATAATAATAATAATTTAGCAGACAAATTTAACCACCATTTTGTTGAAATGGCTCCAAAGTTACTTGCTGCTTTGGATCCTATTAAAATAGGTGGGTTTAGATCAGCATCAAAAAACCGTAATAGTTGTTCTATGTTTTTATATCCAACTAACCCACAGGAAATAACTAGTGTAGTCGGAAGTTTTAAATCCAAACACAGTTGTGGTTTTGATCAGATTTCCCCTAAGTTATTAAAACAATGCATTCACGCTTTCGCAGATCCACTGACGGATATTTGTAATGCCTCTTTTCAACAAGGAATATTTCCTAGTATGTTTAAACTATCTATTGTAATCCCTTTATTCAAAAGTGGTGATAAAGATGACCTTAACAACTACCGTCCCATAAGTCTCTTATCTGTGTTTTCAAAGATAATTGAAACTCTGGTTTATACTAGAATAAACGCATTCCTAAAAAAGCATAGTGTCTTGCATAATTTTCAACATGGTTTTACATCTTCTAAGTCTACAACTACAGCTCTTGCAAATTTCGTCAGCTTAGTGTTGGATGCTTTGGACAGACGAGAGAAGGCATGTGGTTTATTTCTCGATTTGTCCAAGGCTTTTGATACTTTGGATCATAATTTGTTGCTAATAAAACTTGAGGGGATTCGTATTCGTGGTGTAGTTCTAAAATGGTTTACTTCCTACCTAGAAAATAGAAGACAAAAAGTAAAGATAACATCTAATGGACTTAAATACGAATCAAACACGTTGGATATCCATTATGGTGTCCCTCAGGGTAGTGTATTGGGTCCTCTACTTTTTATAGTATATATTAATGATATAGCTTTGATAACTAATTCACTGAGTGGAGTTAACATCATCAGTTATGCGGATGATACCAACATTCTAGTCACAGCAACATCCAATCAAAATTTTCAAAATAAAACTACACAGCATCAACAGTTATTTTTTATCCAACAAACTAGTTTTAAATGAAGAGAAATCAAAGTATATGATTTTCACGTCAAATAATTTATTAAACCATCAAGCCACTATACAAGCAGCAATAGATAAAACAGACTGCACGAAGTTGCTGGGGGTCCTGTTAGACAGTAATTTTAAATGGTCAAACCACATTTCTAATTTGAAATCCAGATTAAGTAGCGCATGTTATGCATTGAGAATTCTTTCACGTCTCTTTAATACATCAATATTAAAAACAGTATACTTTGCCCATTTTTACTCAATAGCCAAATATGGCATTGAAGTCTGGGGTTGTACCTCTGAATTAGAGCAGATATTCGTACTTCAGAAAAGAGCTATTAGGATAATATATAAAATGAAATTTAGAGATTCTTGTAGAGGTATCTTTAGACAAAATAATATTCTTACAATTCCTGGTCTGTATATATTTTCGTGTATAATGTATTTACATTGCAAAATTTATGAATTCAATAAATTTCAATTTAACCATATTTATTCAACAAGATTCAGAGACAATCACTTTATGCTTCCACAGCATCGTTCTGTTTTGTTGGAAGGTAGCACACATTATGCAGCCATAAGTTTCTTTAACAAATTGCCAATAGATATACGAATGAATTTACATCAGCCAAACTTTCGGAGGTGTGTACATCAATACATTTGTGAGCTAGAGCCATATTCTACAAATAACTTTTAAGTATGTTTTGTCGTATTTATTAATTTATATACTTTTAATATGTACATTATATGTCTGTAACTTTGACTTGTCTCATACATGTACAACTTTGTATAATGTCGCATGTGATGAATAAATTTGACTTGACTTGACTTGACTTGACTTGAATAGTGCGATAAGGCCTGCGTTGGTGTACAGTGGTAAAGTGTGGCCTGTAAATATGGTTCAGGAAAAAAAGATAGGGGTAACTGAAATAAAAGTGTTACAGTGGTTAGGGTGAGACTATAAGGAATAAGATCAGGAACGACGTAATTAAATTTATTTGGTCTATGAGGTCTAGGACTACAATCTGAAAAAAAGTTCAAAAACAAAAACTGAAATGATTAATCACATCAGGCGTACAAATGCGAACTTTGTGTGACGAATGATAGAGCTGTTGAAAGTTGATGAAAGGAGAGTGTTGCGATTGCAACTTGTAGAAAATTATGGTGCAACTGACGCTCGCCTTTTCTTTCCGACCAGCAGAATAATTTGGCTAGGTGTAACCCAGGTTTTTTCTACATGCTCGTAAGTGCGTTGGGTTCTCTGTGAGATAAACAAACAAAAGGATGCTACAAATAGGAAAGGAAGTGGACACAGAAAAACAAAGTATTAAACATAGAAAACAAATATATAGAGATCACACAGAAAGTGTGAACCTCTGGACATGAAAGTATTGAAAATAGAAAATTTCAGAGAAAAGGACACTAAAAATTTCTTTCACGAAATACGAGGTACCTAACATCAAAGAAACGCCGAATAAAATACATTTAAACTAAAACGGGAAAGTTCCCGGTACATGGCTGTGTACCATGTAGAAAAGACTCTAACGTCGAAGTAAAAAACTCCTTAGTTGTAGGTATAATTTAATTAAAAATCTTAAAAATCCAGATGGATTACACCCTTTCAAATGAGCTACCACACGATCCCTATTCCCATTTAAAAAAATCATCGATTACGTCGTCACGCCCAGATGGATGACGTCACTAGTAAGAAATATATATCAAAAAATTGTAATTTAAAAATAAAAAGCGACCTGTCTCGGCATTTCCTTAAAATCTATACTTTTACAGTGAAGATGCAGTAGAAATAAACAAACCAAGTTACGTTAAATGCTACTAGGAGCACTCCCGAATTATAATTTACAATGTACAGGGTTATTCACTATATTTTGACCCCCCTGTAAACTGCTTCATTTACAGAATTAGAAAAAAATGTTAAATACAAACTTATTCGATTTTTAAATTATGATTTTTTACATATATATCATACTAGTGACGTCATCCATCTGAGCGTGATGACGTAATCGACTATTTTTTTAAATGATAATAGGGGTCGTGTGCTAGCTCATTTGAAAGGTTATTCAATTCTCTATTCAGTAATATAAACATTAAAATAATTATTTATACAGTGTCCAAAAAAATTTTTTTAATTAAATTAATTAACACAAAAAGAAGAGTGTATGTAATTTATTTAATTCAAAATACATTCTACTACTGTCAGAAAACAGAAATAAATGTTAATTGAACAAATCAACATTACTTTTCACTTAAATTCAATGTTCAAGCTGCCACCCATCTGCCTCTTGGCAGTTTAAACATTGAATTTAAGCAAAAAGCAATGTTTATTTGTGCAATAAACTTTTATTTCTGTTTTCTAACAGCAGTAGAAGATATTTTGAAATAAATAAATTACATACATTCTTCTTTTTGTGTCAATTAATTTAATTAAAAAAAAATTTTTTGACACCCTGTATAAATAATTATCTTCAAGTTTATATTACTGAATAGAGAATTGAATACCCTTTCAAATGAGCTATCACACGACCCCTATTCTCATTTAAAAAAATAGTCGATTCATCCATCACGCCTAGATGGATGACGTCACTAGTATGATATACAGGGTGAGTCAGGGACGGAAGATTACAGCTAAACGGTAAAAGATTTAAAAAAAATTTAAATTGAGTAGTTTGTAAGTTGATAAAAGCTACATTTTAAAATTATTTTGAAATATACAGGGTGTCCCAATAAATGACGGCGTATCAAAGTTATATTTTTTCTTATGGAACACCCTGTATTTTATTGCATTTTTTAATTTTCCGCAAAAAATAAGGTATAGTTTCATAAGGCTTCCCTATACCTATGTACAGAGTGTTCTGAGTTATGTTGACTTTTCTTAAAATGTAAAGTTTTAAAAGAAGGCTTATTCTCAAGTTATTTAAGAAATTATAAAAACATTAGTTTTACATCTAAATAGTTGGATATTGGTTGACTGTATTCCATGATTAATTATTACACATTTGTCTACAGGGTGTTCAAAATTTATAGTTTCATTAGTGGGGTATTCATTGTGTCATATGATGCGTATTTTAAATGGAACACCATGTATATTAATAAATAATTATACTTAACAAATTTACCTCTTTCGAATGGTATATGGATGTCCTATAACTAGGTCTCATAGTTTTTGCGTAATTTACAATTATTTAAATTCTCACTCTGTAAATCGATTTTAAAACAAAAGATGAAGTTAATTAATGTCATTGTATGACATTGTCATTTTATGACAATACGGTCTGGTAATTATCTTATAATTAATGCATTCCATGGTTGATTATTACACATTTATTTACAGGGTGTTCAAAATTTACAGTTTCATTATTAGATTATTCAATGTAGCATAACCCACATAACAATTTCATGTTCTTAGTAGATTCATAGAACATACTTTTCAGAAAAAGTATATACTAAGAATATGCGTAATTACCATTGCGAATGTGCAGAGCACATACTGAGTATATACTACATTACAGTACTTAAACGTTCTATGTATATACTTAGAATGTACTACCGCACTTCTTCTCAGTATATACCAAGAATATACTTTTTAGGATATTCTAAGAAGGTGCTATAAACCTTCTATTTATATACTTAGAATGTACTACCTCACATCTTTTAGTATATAGGAAGAATGTACTTTTTAGTATATGGGAAGAATATTACAAGGAAGTGCTATATTGCTCAGAAGCATGTTTTCAGCATCACCGAATCTCATCCTAGGTTCTACTTTCTACTAAATTTACATATTACATATGAGAATGTAGTTAGTACATTCTACAATATTACTTAAAAAGTAAATATAAAATATTATATAAATTTTAGTTAGTTATATCAATATTATATAGGTAAGTAGGTATATATATTTAGTTATTATGTGCATATAAAAATAAAAATGCTGAATATATAAATTTATATATTCATATTCATATACCTATCGTACCCAAATAAATATTATGTAACATATGTATGTAAATAACTAAAATTTATATGTTGCTTATATGTACCTATATACATACTTACTATTTAAGTAATATTGAAGTACCAAAATGAATTTTTTATTTGTAAGTTGACAGCAAACAAAATAAAACGTTTAATTATGCATGTTCCTATTCCTGGTTGAAATACTTGGTCTTCCTCACAACACAGCATAGACATTGTTAGTGTTAAGTGTAGACACAAATGCCAAATGCCTATTCAGTAACTATTTTCATATTTTGTATTTTTCCTTTGTTTCCAACCCCCTACCCGCTAACCCCTATGCAGGTATGCAGCGGTCGTTTCCGCTTTGTTTGTGCCGGTTGTGGGTTTTGGCTCAGCCACACAGCTTACCTGAATGTCAATTCCATGTAAAAATAAAATTCTTCATAAGAATACTCAATAAACTTAATCAAAATAGTAAATGCATTTCAGTTATGAAAGCGAAACGACAATTTCTCCTTTTTCGTTAATACAATTAATTCTTAAACATTTTTACCATACAATTAAAACAATTTTAAATAATGAATTCGGTAGTTTAATTAATAGTACCTACATACATAAATTTTTAAATTTCATTAATTATTCTTAACGAAGTTGATAATCTATAGGCTAACATTATTCTTCCTATACATACATATATATTATTTTTAAGATATTTTAAAAGTATCTACTTATAAGTATGTGTTAAGTATGTACTTATAAGTATGTGCTAAGAATATTCGGTAAAAGTATATTCTGAGAATAGTATCTACTTATAAGTATGTGTTAAGAATGTACTTATAAGTATGTGCTAAGAATATTCGGTAAAGGTACATTCTAAGAATAAACTTTTACGAATATTCCGAGTTACTACGTACACGAATGTACTCAGTATATTCGGTACGAGAATATACTTTAAAGTATGTGCAAAGAACATGAAATTTAGAATGTTTTTTAAGGTACATGCTATGCTTGTACTACGCATATACTAAAAAGAATATACTCTGACGAATGTTGGTAGTATATGCTTAGAACATGATACGAACATCATTGTTATGTGGGAATATGATGGGTATTTTATTAGAACACCATGTATATTAATCCAAGATTGTACTAAACACAGGTTCCTGGGTTAGGAAGTGCAGCATTTACAATATTTTTAATATAACCTTATTTAAAAAAATTCATCTTGATCAATTCAGGTGGCCAAATATATGGACCTAATCTATCTATCCATTTATTTCTAAATTTTATATTGAGGTTGTTCTTAACATCACGTCAAAAATAAGCAGGAGCTCCGTCCAATTGGAGCCACATGTTTGTTCGCAAGCTAAGTGGAAGGTTTTAAGGATCAAAAAACTTGTTTTGAGAAATTTAAAAAAGTTGCTCCATTCAGATTTTCTTCAAAAAATATGGGTCGATAACGTACTGGCTCAGAATACTGCCTCAAACATTAACCCTTCATCGGTGTTGGCGATCAACAGTAAAATGTTTGTTTACTGTATCATAATAAAATGAAAGCTATGTCTATTAACTAGACGATTATTATTAAAAGTAGGTAGATTCGTCTGTACACAATACATTCTTAAAAAAAAATCAGGAACTTCTCCAAATTCTAAAGTCTATAAACGAAAAGTTAAACGTTCCTGTTCTGTCTAATGCTGGTGTAGTTGAGTTTTACACGGATGATAGTGGTTTTTCTTATGTTTTCTACATACACTTGTTAGACTGATCTCCAATTGACTTGACATTTTTCACGTAGGTACTAGTATTTGGGTTTTCCGTAACAGAAAGCAGGACATCAAGTTCGTTGGCGTCATCAAAAATAAATGGTTTATTTTTATTTAACTTTTCCTACCTATGCAACATTACCAGCAGCACGGAATCAATCGAGAAATTTCTTACAAACGTCCTTTTTTGGGTGTCCTCTATCAGGATACTTTTAAGCGTAAACTTTAGAAGCTAAGAGAAAATTTTAAAAATATTCCCCAATGCATGTCTACTCTTTCATAGATAGTGTGATTATTCATTTTTAGGAACAATTAAATTTGAATGTAATTGGCTCTTCCAAAGCCATTTTTAAGTAAAAAAAATTGAATATCATACACGGATGTTTATAGTTTTGATAATTACCAGACCGTACTGTCATAAACTGACAATGTCATACAATGACATTAATCTTTTGTTTTAAAATCGATTTACAGATTAAGAATTTAAATAATTGTAAATTACGCAAAAACTATGACACCTAGGTATAGGACATTCATATACCATTCGAAAGAGGTAAATTTGGTTAGTAAAATTATTTATTAATATACAGTCGAACCCGCTTATAAGAATACCGGTTACAGGAATATCCCGGTTTAAGTAATAGAAATTTGAGGTCCCGAAACATTTCTACTAGCCATCAATGATCGGTTATTAGAATATCCCGGTTATAGGAATACTTTTCGTTGGCACGAAGGCTATTCCAATAAGCGGGTTCGACTGTACATGGTGTTCCATTTAAAATAAGCATCATATGACACATTGAATACTCCAATAATAAAACTGTAAATTTTGAACACCCTGTAGACAAATGTATAATAATTAACCATGGAATACATTCAACCAATATCCAACTATTTAGGTGTAAAACTAATGTTTTTATAATTTCTTAAATAACTTGAGAATAAGCCTTATTTTAAAACTTTACATTTTAAGAAAAGTCAACATAACTCAGAACACTCTGTACATAGGTATAGGGAAGCCTTATGAAACTATACCTTATTTTTTGCGGACAATTAAAAAATGCAATAAAATACAGGGTATTCCATAAGAAAAAATATAACTTTGATACGCCGCCATTTATTGGGACACCCTGTATATTTCAAAATAATTTTATAATGTAGCTTTTATCAACTTACAAACTAATCAATTTAAATTTTTTTCAAACCTTTTACCGTTTAGCTGTAATCTTCCGTCCCGTTAGCGGTGACTCACCCTGTATATGTCAAAAAATCATAATTTAAAAATCGAATAACTTTTGCATTTAATATTTTTTTCTAATTCTGTAAATAAAGCAGTTTACAGGGGGTCAAAATATAGTGAATAACCCTGTACATATATACACTGCGGTGCAAAAAAATCGATCCACTAAAAATTTTATCATTTTTGATGTTTCGAATTTCTTAAACCTGTTGTCCGATTTAAGCAATTTTTTACCACATTATAGCCTTATTCATTGACAATATCGCTGTAATAATATTATTACTAGAGAGTCAAACTGTCATTGTATACCGGGTGTACGAATCAAACTGTGCTCTTTTCTCAAAGTACGTATCACCCTGTGGATTATTCTATCATTTATAAAATACTGAAATTAAAACCCAACTATAACCTCAGGTTTTCTTAACATTTTGTCTTTGATTCATTCGCTTATGTTGGATAATAAAAAAGTTAGGTACTTTAACAACTGGCCATGTTCGTCATCTATACAGGGTGTTTTCTAAATGAGTGCGACAAACTTTAAGTTGTAATTTTGCATGAGAAAATAATGACAATTTGCTTTATAATCATATGTCCGCAAACGCTTCGTTTCTGAGATACCGGATGTTCAATTTTCTTTACAAACTGACGATTTATTTATTGCTTTAAAACCAGTGAAGATATGCAAATGAAATTTGGTGGGTTTTAAGACGTAGTTATTGCACATTTTTTAACATACAATTAAAAATTGTATATTCACCATTGGCGTGCGTACGGGTAATATTATCTGTCATAATACCCGTTTGTGCGCCAATGGTAAATATTAAATTCTTAATTGTATGTCAAAAAATGTGCAATAACTACATCTTAAAACCCACCAAATTTGATTTGCATATCTCAACTGGTTTTAAAGCAATAAATAAATCGTCAGTTTTATTTTCTCATTATTATTAAAGTCATAGTCATTATTTTCTCATGTAAAATTACCCCTTAAAGTTTGTCTCACTTATTTAGAAACACCCAGTACTGATGACGAACATGGCCAGTTGTTAAAGTACCTAACTATTTATTATCCAACATAAGCGAATGAATCGAAAGACAAAATGTTAAGAAAACCTGAAGCTATAATTAGGATTTAATTTCAGTATTTTAAAAATGCTAGAATAATCCACAGGGTGATGCGAACTTTGAGAAAAAAACACAGTTTGATTCGTACACCCGGTATACAATGACAGTTTGACTGTCTAGCAACAATATTATTACAGCGATATTGTCAATGAATAAGGCTATAACGTGGTAAAAAATCACTTAAATCGGACAACAGGTTTAGGAAATTCGAAACATCAAAAATTGCCAAATTTTTAGTGGATCGATTTTTTGCACCGCAGTGTACATTGTAAAGCCCAAATCATGATTTTCAAAGTTATACATTGAAAATTATATTATGATTCGGGAGTGCTCCTAGTAGCATTTAACGTGTCTTGGTTTGTTTATTTCTACTGCTAGTGGAGTCACTGAAGGTGGATATGAGCTATTACCTCCGATTTCGTTGAACCTCCATCGATTTGGATGAAAATTGGCGAGTGGTTAAAGAATATCTCAAGGAACAAAGGTGACATGGTGCCAACTTGCGCTTTTACCCTGGGGGTGAATGCCACCCCTTCTCGTGGGTGAAAATTATTTTATTAAAAATAACCCCATAATTCGATAGAGGGACTAACTCTAAGCCAAATTTGTTATATAAAATTATTGAAATTAATCATAACTTTTTGAATTATTAAAGATTAGAAATTTTAATTTTTCCTGAGAAAAATGCACGTTTTTAACCGATTTTTTATAAATAATTCAAAACCTATAAGTTTTTACAAAAAAGTTATTATTACCAAAATTAAAGATAATAAAAAATGAAATAAATTCCTCACTAGAAAAACCTTTTAGTGTTAACTAAAAGTAAGTTATAGGTAATTAAACGTATATTTCTTTCGGCGACTACCCAAATCTAAGTATTAAAGCTTAAATAACGTGAAAATTATGCATTGTATAACACAAACTTATTAAACATTTGTGAAAGTATTTAAAAATATCTATCAGATGAGCCCACGAGCAAGTTGATAGCATTAAAATTTATGCTCCAAAAATTTTTCAAAATTTATCTTTTAAAAGTTTTTCCAAAAAATGTTATTGTTTTTTTTTAATAACTCTGTTAATTTTGAGACATAAGATTAGCCTAAAAAGCATTTGAAATTTGAAAGCTTAAACTAAGGGCTTTTAAACCGCGTTAAATTTAATTTTCTAAACCCCTTACTTTTTTAAAAATAAAAGGTTAAATTGCCCGGTTACATGGTTCTCGCAGGCAAAATTTAAGCTTAAAACGTTTCTATCTCGATTATTTTGTACCCTACAGAAATAGTAAGACAGATAAAATATTTGATACAGAAAAAACTAAAATTTAATTATGTATCATTTTTTTCGTATATTGAGTATTTTTGGAGTTATTATTAAAAGAAAATGAAAATTACGATAATCTGAAAAATTCTGATTTTTTTAAATTACATTTTTTTTCAAAAATATGCATTCTAAACCGGTCAAAATTGTTGAAATCCTTTCTTATGCTATTATAAAGAAACTCTTGTAAGGATTTCTATAAATTTTAATTTTTGTGGAAATGACGATGTTTTATTTTTTAACTTTTTCCAAAAAAAATCCAAAGGGTTCTCTTATTTTCATCATAACTTGCTTAATATTGATGCTATTAACGTCTTATGGAGCTCATTTGATAGGTATTTCAAAGTACTTTGACAAGTGTTTAGTAGGTATATTTTATAAAATGCATCGTTTTTCCGTTATTTAAGGTTGAATACTTAGATTTGCGTACTCGTCGAAAAAAATATATCTTCAATTACCCATAACTTACTTTGAATTAAAATTAATGTACTTCTTTAAATAAGAAGTGTATTCAACTTTTTATTATCTTTAATTTTGGTGATAATAACTTTTTTGTACAAGCTTATAGTTTGTGAGTTACACGTGAAAAACAGCTTTAAAACATGCATTTTTTTACGAAAAAATAAAATCTTTGATCTTTAATAACTCAAAAAGTATTGATTTATATTAATAACTTTATATAACAAATTTTGCCTAGAATTTGCCCATTTATCGATTTCTGGTATTATTTTTAATGAAATAATTTTCACCCCCGAGAAGGGGTGGCATCCACCCCCAGGGTAAAAGCGCAAGTTGGGATCATGTCACCTTTGTTCCTTGAGGTATCCTCTAACTACTCACCAATTTTCATAAAATTCGATGAAGGTTCAACGAAATCGGAGGTGAAAACCTTCATTGACTCCACTATGCATCTTGATTGTAAATTTATTATAATAACTACTGCCAAATATCTAGGTGGACTGTTTTCATACACATGGGCAGGGGGGCCGTGCCCACCCCCCTAGCTTTTCGGGTGCTTTAGACTATATATTGTTATCCATAGTGTACAAAACGTAATGTGCAAAATCTTCACGTCTGCCCCCTCTGAAAATTTTTATATGGCGCCCATGACTGTTTTATTTGGCCCACCCTGTATACTTACTCGTACACAGCATAATAAACCAACTTTTGGTTTGTAGGACTTGGAGGTTTGGTTGCTGGTTTGGCATTTGGTTTTCTTATGCTGTGTACTTATATCTATAAAGTTATGACAACAGCTAAAACAATTAAAAAAGTACTAAATAATACTACTTAAGTACTAAATAAAGAATAATAAGCAGTCTCTATGTCAGCACTTGCTCTAACTAACTCTTCCTTATCAATAGTTTAAAAATATTATGCAACATAGGTATAATTTCGATAGAGATATAGAAAAAACGTTAGGTAGGTACTTACCGATCAAATATGGGTATTATTCATTTATATAACCCACAAACAATAAAACGATCACTAATAACGTTAAATTTGAATTATAGGTATCAAATGTTTCTAAAAAAGAATGTGTGTGTACTTTGTACGCACGTAAGAAGTTATACTTCTATTATATGATTTAAACGAAATTAATATACTTTTTATTTATATTTTGTTTAAATATTAAACTAATTTATACTTACTACTTCTCAAACATTTTTATTAGAACAGTGCCAAAAATTAAAATAATAAAAGAATAAAACACACACAAACACATTAAACAAGCCACAAATGATGTCTGAACATTAATTGTCGAAATTTTTTTTTTTAACTAAATACGTATTTTCTGAAAATACAATTATATAATAAATATACTTACAATCATAAAATGTATTAAAAAAACAAAAAAAGAAAGTTTCTATTGGGACTCGAACCATCGCTGATAAGAGCGGTTGGTATTGGAATTCATTCGCCTTCTCCGCTTAGCCACCGACACTATGTGTCATTATTTACGAAGATCGACTAACTAAACGGATTAAACTTGTGATATTTTGATATTTTGAAAATTGATCAAATTATTTTAATTTTGAAATGAAATGATTTAGAATTAAAAAAATACAACAAAACATAGAGTAAAAAAACAATATATTAGGTGAATATTGATAGAAATTTTGATGGTAATCAAATTATATAAATAAAAGTAATACATACTATGTATTTTGGCAGATCAAATAGGTAGGTTTATACCCATGATACATTAACAATTATTACGTACCTGTTGCTTTTTAAAACTATTTAAAAGTCACCACAATATTATAAACTTTTTTGTTTCTGTCCTTACAACAATAAAACTAATATATTATACATTTGTTTACCTTTACCTTTACCTCCAAACCACAGCTGCCATATCGGATAATTTTTGACATGTCATTTGAACATCCAATCAGAACAAAGTTATAATGCGCATGCGCCGGGATGATAGGTTTTAACATATAAAAAAATCACCCTCTATCGCCGGTAAAGAAGTATAACTTCAAAAATCATGCACTAAACGACAATAAAACGAGGGGTATAGAATACACGACACGAACAAAAAGAAAGCCTAAACAGATAATAAATTGTCAATCAGTCACAAACTACATCGATCATAGATAAATCATAGCAGTCGATGCATGCGAAAATTATCGACATGCGCCGAAATATGCTGCCGTTTTTACTTAGGCTGGAAATTTATTTTGAAAGGAACGGATTTTCTTTAGAATAATAATTATTTGTCTACAAAACTTTATATGGTAATAATTATGTAAATAATAGTTTTTAATAGTAGGTACTATTTACTTACATTCATAAATAAATAAACAACAAAGAGAATATCTAGGAAACTATCAGGTATTTTAAAGATTCTATATTTTTTACTATTCTCTGGTAGAGTAGATGCTTCTATGATATCTAAAGGCTTTAAAAAATCTTTTGGTGACATTTAGTAAGATAAGATTTCCTGAAAGTATGTGAGAATGTATGATGTATTATGTATGATGGAACATATGAATATAAAAAGACCAAATACATGATAATAACAAAGAAAACAAATATATAGACAAACATACATTTGGGAAATATACCAATTGAAAGGGTTGATAAATACAAATAGGTACCTAGGAACCTGGATTTCAGACAAAAATGATCAATCGACAGAAATAATAGTCGGAGAGATAGAAGCGGATTTTGTGTGTGATAAGTACTATGGAAAAACTATACGGGGATATGTTGAATTAGTTGTGTACATGACTTTCCCCAACGACCGGAAACCAGATTGGGGGATGAGGGTAGTTATAAGGGGGTCAAAGTCGCGGTTTTAATAATTTTTTTTGTGACGCTCATGATCGAGATAGTGCACCAAAATTTGGGAATAAGTAGGTTATGACGTAACTAAGTAAAATCTCTAGGGGCGAAACGCTGCGTGGCCGACAAAGGGGTGGGGGCAGGGGTGAATATAAAAAATACAAGGGGTTTTTTGCGACGTTCGTAATTGAGAAAGTGCACTAAAATTTGGGAATAAGTAGACCATGACGTAACTATGTAAAATCCCCAGAGGCGGAAACCAGAGTGGGGGACGAGGGTAGTTCTAAGGGGTAAAATTCGCGGTTTTAATTATTTTTTTTATGACGCTCATGATCGAGATAGTGCACCAAAATTTGGGAATAAGTAGGTCATGACGTAACTAAGTAAAATCTGCAGGGGTGGAATGCTGCGTGGCCGCCAAATTGGTGGGGGTAGGGGTGAATAGAAAAAATATAAGGAGTTTTTTGCGCCGTTCGTGATCGAAATAGTGAACCAAAATTTTTGAGTAAGTAGATCATGACGTAACTAAGCAAAATCTCCAGGGGCGGAAACCAGAGTGGGGGACGAGGGTAGTTATAAGGGGTAAAAGTCGCGGTTTTTATTATTTTTTTTTGTGACTCAAAACAACATTTGTCCCCCACGCAGCGTTCCGCCCCTGGAGATTTTACTTAGTAATGTCATGATCTACTTATTCCCAAATTTTGGTGCACTATCTCAATCACGAACGGCAAAAAAAACCCTTATATTTTTATACTCACCCCTGCCTACCACCCCTTTATTAGTGATGTTGAAAAAGTAACTATTCGTTACAAAGTACTCGTTACTTACGAATACCAAAAGTAACGATTACTATACACAGAGGCAAATCGTTACTTTGATTACTCTGATTACTGCGTTACTTCGTACCAATCGTATTAGAGCGAGTAACGACTATTGTATTTATCTACTTTGATTACTCTGATTACTTCGTACCAATCGTATTAGAGCGACTAACGATTACTGTATCTACAACCAGTGCACTTGATTACTTTCTAGTTTCTAGACTGACCGGAAAAATGTGGAAATGATAATGTTTCTACAGTTGTTATATCTGTGATAATGTTATATCGCAATACCTATACAAAATACCTATGTCCGTCCCACCTTGACTTTACAGTACAGGGAACATAGGCAATGCCACTTATGAGAGTTTTTAGCCCCGTGATGCTGATTTTATAAAATTAGAGAGATTAAATTAAAACTGTTTTAGAAAGGCAATCTATAATTTTATGATTCATATGCATAATAACTATAGTATATCAAATAAACTTAAATTCATACGAATCCTAAAATTATTGTAGATTTTCTTTCTAAAAGAATCTTAATTTAATCTCTTTAATGTTCAATTACAAAATCTTTTTGATAAAATCAGCATCAACGCGCTAAAAACTCTTATAAGGGCTCATAAGGGCTCATAAGAGCATTGCCTATATTTCCTATACTGTAAAGTCAAGGTGGGACGGACTATAACTATAGTAGGTAGGTACCACTGATAAATACGATTTTCGATTTGATTACCGGTACACAAATACAAAAGTAATCATAGTAATCAAAGTAACGAATACTGTAAATGATTACTTGTTATATCAGAATACCTATACAAAATACCTACAGTAGGAAAAATGAAAGAATACCCATGAACGAACATATAAAACATGCTGTATTTTCCTGTCACACAAAAAATTGACCAGCGCAAGTACATGTAATAATTATTGTTACATGTACTTGCACTGGACAATTTTTTGTGTGACACGGTGACAGGAAAATACAGCGTGTTTTATATGTTCGTTTATGGGTATTCTTTCATTTTTCCGACTGTACCTACTGAGAAATACGATTTTCGATATTATTACCGGTACTCAAATACAAAAGTAATCAAAGTAACGAATACTGTAAATGATTACTTTATACAAAAGTAACGATTTGCAACGAATACTCGAAAGTAACTGTAATCAACATCACTACCCTTTATACCCCAAGCAGCGTTCCGCCCCTGGATATTTTACTTACGTCATGGCCTACTTACCCCAAAATTTTGGTGCACTATCTCCATCATGAGCGTCACAAAAAAATAATAAAAACCGCGACTTTTACCTATTATAACTACCCTCGTCCCCCACTCTGGTTTCCGCCTCTGGGATTTTACTTAGATATGTCATGGTCTACTTATTCCCAAATTTTGGTGCACTATCTCCATCACGAACGTCGCAAAAAAACCCTGATATTTTTTATATTCACCCCTACCCCCACCCCTTTGTCGGCCACGCAGCGTTCCGCCCCTAGAGATTTTACTTAGCTACGTCATGACCTACTTAATTCTCAAATTTTAGTGCACTATCTCGATCATGAGCGTCACAAAAAAAATAATAAAAACCGCGACTTTGACCCCTTATAACTACCCTCGCCCCCCACTCTGGTTTCCGGCCGTTGGGGATAGTCATGTACACGCACAAAATCCGCTCCCAGCTCTTAAACTATAAGGGCCAGGATAGAAATAGCAACAAATAAGTTTGTAAAAATGAAAACAATTCTCCGCAAGAAAGAACTTTGATTAGAACTGAGAGTAAGACTCTTTGAGATACTACGTGTTTTCGATACTGCGCGATATGGATTTGAAAGCTGGAGATTAAAGCAAGAACACTTAAATAAGCTACAAACAGTCCTATGAAATGTGGTGTTACGGGAGGATGCTTAGAATAGCTTGGACACAGGAGAAAACTAACACGGAAGTATTGTCAGAAATGGACAAAGAATACGACATAATAAAAATAAAAATAAGAGAGTTACAATATCTGGGACACGTAATGAGGGAACAGCGGTAGATGTGATCTGCTAAGCTAAGACTGATAATACAGAGAGAGATAAGAGGCGGAAGGAGTACAGGAAGAAGGAAAGTGCCATGGTTGAAGAATTTAAGGGATTGGTTTAATATGCAGTTCCATAGAACTCTTCAGAGCAGGCAGCGGTAGATAGAGTAAAAAATGATAGTGAAGATAATATCCAACTTTCGACTGGGAGACGGCACTTAAAGAAGAGGATGATGGAGCAACAACTTATATTAGGACACATATTGTGAGTTTCTTAATGTTGTTCTGAAGCTATTTTCTTGTGGCAGTTTTGTAATTAACTAGTTTTGATGGGAAATAAGCCACAATTTTACTAAAAAATGATTTTATTAACGTTTCGACGCCCAAATCGGGTGTTGTTGTCAAAATACACAAAAAATATTAATGAATTAAACAAAAATGTTGTTGCTTAGTAAAAAAATTCTTCTAATAGTTTATAATCTGACTCATTTATATCGGCAATTCAGACATATATTATACATTTTTAAGTAGAAGACTTTAAAATGATATTGCCAATATTTATGAGTTGCGTTCCTGGGACGACTTTATTGAAATATAGTTCATTCGATTACATGAAATCAACCCTAACTCAAGAATATCCGTCATAAAAAATCATAACATGTGATCTGTCTTTAAACAGACAACAACATGCAATGGTGACAGTAAAATTCACGCTCTAGAGATTCCATAGTAAATCACGAGGGAAAATCAGGAAAAACGTCGTGATATTATCCCGACATCGTAAGTATTAGGTCTTACTTTAGTTTACTTTCAAAACTAATACCAAATTCGGACCTTAATATGTACATATGTTATTTTAAATTATAAATAATATTAATAATACATAATAACATATGTACATATGTTATTTTAAATTATAAATAATATTAATAATACATAGATATATAAACAATACTTAAATATAAAATATAATATTAAATATACTATCTTTCAATAAAGTCGTCCCAGGAACGCAACTCATAAATATTGGCAATATCATTTTAAAGTCTTGTTTAAAAATTTTTCTTAATAAATTTTTAACTAAGCAACAACATTTTTGTTTAATTCATTAATATTTTTTATATTTTGACAACGACACCCGATTTGGGGGGTCGAAACGTTAATAAAATCATTTTTTAGTAAAATTGTGGCTTACTTCCCATCAAAACTAATTAATTACATATTGTGAGAGACTGATTAGTTTGAAAGTAGGTTTTATCAGGACTCAGTGGCCTTATGGAAGGGGTTGATGGTTTGTGTCAAATGATGAGTAGCATATTATGAAGAAAATAGCAAGACGGTATCACTGTATAAAGATAAAGGGGACATTTAGGTCTGTAAGAACGAGGGATGAAGTTAATGTCGTAGACAATGAAAATTTGGGAGGGAATAGTAGAGCTAAGGTTCAGAAGAGAGACATAAATAGGAGAACTGTTTGGATTTATTAAAGGAATGAGGACAAATGGGGCCTTGTTTGGTTTGAGACAGTTTATACAGAAATACGGTGAGAAGAAAGAGTTACATTTCACTTACGGCCCACTTAAACATTTGGTCATTTTTGATGTCTCATATTTCCTAAACCTGTTGGCCGATTTAAGTGATTTTTTGAACATGTTATAGCCTGATTCTTTAGCAATACCACAGTAATAATATTGTTGCTAAACAGGTAAATTTTATTGTATACCGGGTGTACCAATCAAACTGTGTTTTTTTTCTCAAAGTTCGCATCACCCTGTGGAATATTCTAGCATTTATAAAATACTGAAATTAAAACCCAACTATAGCCTCAGGTTTTCTTAACATTCTGTTTTTTGATTCACTCGTTTATGTTGGATAATAAAAAAGTTAGGTACTTTAACAACTAGACATGTTCTTCATCAATACACGGTGTTCCTAAATAAATGCGACAAACTTTAAGGGGTAATTCTGCATGAAAAAATAATGAAAGTTGGCTTTATAAACGTATGTCCGCAAATGTTTTGTCTCCGAGATACGGAATGTTGAATTTTTTCTTACAAACTGACGATTTATTTATTGCTTTAAAACCGGTTGAGATATGCCAATGAAATTTGGTGGGCTTTAAGACGTAGTTATTGCACATTTTTTGACATGCAACTAAGAATTTAATATTCACCATTAGCGCGAATACGTGTAACATGACCGATCATAATACCCGTATGCACGCTAATGGTGAATATAAAATTCTTAATTTTATGTCAAAAAATCCGCAATAACTGCCTCTTAAAACCTACCATATTTCATTTGCATATCTCAACTGGTTTTAAAGCAATAAATAAATCGTCAGTTTGTAAGAAAAAATTCAACATTCCGTATCTCGGAGACAAAACATTTGCGGACATACGTTTATCAAGCCAACTTTCATTATTTTTTCATGCAGAATTACCCCTTAAAGTTTGTCGCACTTATTTAAAAACACCGTGTATGTACAGTGGAACCTCGATAACTCGGATTAATCGGGACCGCGGCCGATTCGGGTTATCGAAAATCCGGGTTAGCCGGAGAGCATGGTAAAAATTAATAAAATACGGTATACTTATAGATAAAGTCCGTTATAATTAAAGTAACATGAAATATATATATATACAGTACATACAGTATATACAGTACACATCTAACTTACCTATAGTTGTATAGAGTATAGTATAGACAGTATAGCTAGAGTATTGTTCATTTCTAGGTAAAAAAAACTCAGTCAGTTTCGGTTGTGTCAATTTCGTCTGCCATCGGAACAATGTTATGTTATTTAAGAACAGTGGCTCTTTCATTGTTTAAAAGACCATTGTTTAAAAAGTAATTTTTTAAAAGACAGTTGGAAATAAATAAAGGAATAACAGGTGCCTATTGTTTGCGATAGCCCCAGATAATTAACATCGCTCTGCCGCCGCCGGCGTGTGCCATGAGTCATTTTTACTATCGTATAGTTCAAATTACACAAATACCCATTATCTCTCAAATATTATATTATGGTCGAAGCCGTTTTATCAATGAAACTCGATATTTTTAAGACATTCCAGAAGAGGCTACAGATAAAATGCTTTAACATAATACCTACATTTTTATTGTTGAAATGTTTGTCTGATGAAAATCGGTTCGGGTTAGCCGGACTTCCGGGTTATCGGGGGCCGACTTATCGAGGTTCCACTGTATTGAGAAAGAACGTGTCTAGTGTCTAGTTGTTAAAGTACCTAACTTTTTTATTATCCAACATAAATGAATTAATCAAAAAACAGAATGTTAAGAAACCCTGAGGCTATAGTTGTGTTTTCAGTATTTTATAAATGCTAGAATATTCTACAGGGTGATGCGAACTTTGAGAAAAAAACACAGTTTGATTGGTACACCCGGTATACAATGAAAATTTACCTGTTTAGCAACAATATTATTACAGTGGTATTGCTAAAGAATCAGGCTATAACATGTTCAAAGAATCACCTAAATCGGCAAACAGGTTTAGGAAATATAAGCCATCAAAAATTACCAAATTTTTAAGTGGGCCGATTTCTATGCACGTAAGTTTATTATATAGATATTCAGAAGGCCTACGACACAGCTCCTAGATAGGAGCTATAAAGATGTATGAGAGAGAAATGGGTTCCTGAGAAGTACTTAAGGATATGTATGAGGATGCTTACACGAAAATAAGGACTTGTACATTGTACAGGATTGACCGAAAGTTTTCCACTGACGCAACGGTTGGTTGGCACAAGGCTCTTAACTGAGTCACCAGCTTTTAAATCTTGTTATGGATATACTGGCAGAGAAAGTAATGGAGAGGCTCCTTGGTCAATGATTTTTGCTGATATCGTGTTAGTGGAAGAGAGTAAAGAAATGTTAAAGGAGTTGTGGGTTGGAGAAGGGCTATGAGGGAGGAAGAGGAAATGAACTTAACCCGCCATTACACGCGCTATGAGGGAATCCCTCACCATATTTGTTTATAAGCAATGAAATTGTGTAAACTAATACGATAACCTTAAGCACCCAGGAATGCCTTTAGCATGGTTCATGAGAGGTTATGAAAAAGTTATAGAATATTTCAGGCGGTCAGTGTGCTGTGTGATAGTTGAAAGAAGAGACATCCCTCTTCAAGTGAGGGAATTCCTCACTGCGCGTGCAATCACGGTGAAATCACGTTTCTGTTATCTCAAAGAAACTTATAGGTTTTTATTTAATGTTTAGGTAGGTTTAATTAAAATATTATTGTTTGGATTAGGTTAGAAACAGTGGCACACCAAGGGGGGGTTTGGGGGTTAAAATCCCACCCAGAACATATAGAAATATATATAAAAGAAGGTAGGAAAATGTAACTTGTCTTTCACAAATAATACAAAAAACTTTCGGTGCCCAAGCAAACCCCCCTCCCCCCCAGAGGAAAATTCTAGGTGCGCCACTGGTTAAGAACCCATTTTTAAATTTACCTATTCTAATTGGGAAATAAGCCACACTTTAACTTGAAAAATTGATTTTATTGACGTTTCGAAATCCACGTCGTTATCAAAATACAAAATATTAACAGTTAATTACATAAACGCCACAAAGAAATAGCTTCAGAACAGTTGCTAATTTTAATTTGTATTTTTAGTAAAATGAATTCGCGTAAAGAACGTTAATTTCTTCAGTGGCTTGCTGAAATTGAAAATTAAGAAAACTTGCGTTTGATCTATATTATTTTTACTTTTGTTTTATTAAATTAATAAAAAAAATTGGTTTACGAAACTTTCTATAATATGTGAGTACAACACATTTTATATTTATACATGTTGACATTCATTCTTTCTCAAAATAAGTCGAATTTATGTAGGTGAGGGCGACGCTCATACGCGTGCAACCACGTCACAAATGAAGATGCGTGTAACGGCGGGTTAAGGGAACTTAAAGTTAGCCTGTCGTACACAGAGTATAATATGTGGTTGGGAGGAACAGGAATAGTTGGGGACATCGAATTCCTTGGAGAAAAACTATGATGAGTAGGAGAATTTAAATACCTTGGCTCCTACATAACGGAAATATGAAACTAGATCGAGAAATTGTCCACATGATATAGGCTCTGGTTGATGTAACTGGAAGCGAATGGTACTCTGGGATCGAAAATGTGGTTGTTGGGTAAGACTAAAAGGGACAGGTTCGTGAACGGCGTGATCAGGAAAAGTGCCGCAGTGACTACAGTCTCAAAAAATGTTAATACTGTAATGGCTGTCCGACATAGAAATGAAAATTATGTGGCACGAAGCATAAAGCTGTTAGAATCAGTGAAAGAGAGTGTATAAATATCTTGGGTGGACTGTATTATTTTTGTGGTTCTAATAAAAGGAATTTATCTTCAATTTATTAAATTTATTCTTCGTCTAAAATACATTCGTTGGTGTACGTAATGAAATTGAATTATTGGATCTTGTCATTCTGACAATCGGCAACTTACTAAATATCAGCAAATATGTCATTGCCACCTTATTTAGGATTAAACAAATTATGTATTAAGTTTTAACATAGCCCCCACCTTGAAGGGAACCTTCAAATAATAATAATATTAATGTAATATAAAACACAACAAAATTAACTACATTACACATGTGAGTCCTGTAATGGTAGTAAAGAGAGGTCTCTAATAGATCGTTTTAAAACACCATTGGACGTCCGAACTTCCGCTACCCTAGAGATATTGTCTTTACCAAAAAAAAAAAAAAATTTTAACACTCGTCCAATGTTCCATCGGAAAGACGGTAACTGGCTATTCTTGATGAGGACAAAACTGTCCACTATTATTGGAGATGCAGGTTCGTTCCATTTATACTGCTTGTGTAGTTGAGTGACATAGTCTTTTGAAAACCGATTACAGATTGTTGCTTCAGTTGTTGCACAAATTGAAGTCTAGATAGTCGGTTAGATGAAACTTCTTGAAAATCAGCATCAGGAGGGTCTGTGATGATCCGTCCAATAAGAAAATGTGAAGGAGTTAGAGGATTTAGGTCAGGAGGATCATTGGATAATGCAAATAACGGCCTGCAATTTAATATTCCTTCAATTTGAATTAATAGTGTATTAAACCTTCCCAGCCTCCCATAGGCCACCAAAATTGGGAGAGTATGGAGGTATAAAATGCCAGATGAAACCCTGATTTGCTGCAAAATCTAAAACAACACCTTGATGCTGTTGTAAAAATTGACCCAACTCCTTAAGTTCATTGTAGGCACCTATAAAAGTAGTACCATTATCTGAGTATATATTTGAAGGCATACCTCGTCTTGAAATAAATCTACGTACATGTCACAAAATTTTCACTCGTTAAATTTGAAACTAATTCAAGATGTATTGACTTGGTTGAAAAACATACAAAAACACATATATAGCATTTGGTAATTAGTTTACCTCTTCCCTTTCTATCTGCAATTGAAAATGGACCAGCATAATCTATACCACTATGCTGAAAGGGAAATGATTGCAAAACACGTTTGTCAGGTAAGTTAGACATGAGTGCTGTACAGAGAGTAGGCTTTTCCTTAAAGCATATCATATAGTCTTTTATAAACCTTTTAGCTAGTAGATTTTTTGCTCCTCTTATCCAATATTTTTGTCTAATAGAAGACAAAAGTGATTGAGTTCCTGCATGTAAGAGTGTATTTTGTTTGTGTTTAATTATGAGGTGTGATAATGGATGCTTTGAACATAATAATTTTGGATGTTTTATGTCAAAGTTAAGCAAAGTAAAACGTAACCTGCCTCCTACACGCAAGACACCAACCTCATCAATAAAAAGTTGCAATGAACGTATTTTATAATGCTTTGGTAATTGTTAATTGGTATTTAGAATGTGAATAATATCATAAAATGACTCAATTTGGGCTGATTTATTAAGTTTCATTGTAACACTATTGAGTTTACTTGCATTAAGAGTTCCTTTATTTATAGAAATCTTTTGTAGTTTGTTAAGGTTTTTTAATTGAACATAAAATTCATGCCAAGTTTTCCACAAGTTTTTAGGAATATGTTCATCCCATAGTAATTCTTTAGACCATAACTCTTGAATAATAATTCTTGCTATTATAATACATGAGCTAAGCAATCCTAATCGATCATAAATTTTGGAAATATAAGATAGAATAATTGTTCTTTTTGTAACATGGTCTGAAGGTGTAATAAACAAATCTGGTTGACTAAGCCACTGAATGCCTAAAGTTTTAGATGATTCATTTTCTCCTAACATGAGAATTGAGTTGAAAACATTGTTGTCTGCAAGTTCATTTAACAAAGACTGTGAATTAGAAATCCACTTTCGAAGTTGAAAATGGCCCGAATTTAAAATAGAACAAATTTGTTGACACAGAAGTTTAAGTGTTTCAAGCTCCTTGGCACCAGTTAATAGATCGTTTACATAGAAGTCCTTTAAAACAGTTTTGGAAGAAAGTGGGTATTTATTTGAATGATCAATACCTAACTGATTTAAACATCGTATGTCTAGATATGGAGCAGCTGAAGTGCCATATGTGACTGTACTTAACTGCAAAACCTGAAGTTCTCTCTCTGGATCATCTCTCCAGATAATTCTTTGTAGTGATTCATGTTCAGGGATCATTTGAATTTGTCCATATATTTTGCTGACATCTGCTGAAACTGCGTAAATGTATTGTTTGAATTTGATTAAAATAGGAAATATATTACTTTGGATCTTAGGACCCACATATTGTATATCCTTAAGAGACAAACCACTAGTAGTTTTACAGCTTCCATCGAAAACTACTTTTAGTTTAGTAGTGAGACTTGATTCTTTGTATACACTATGATGAAGAAAGTAATAGGTTTGAAATTGTGTATCAATAGTCCTTGTAACATTGAATAATTGACCAAATTCTTGATATCCATCAATAAATTGCTTGTATAAGTATTTTAACTTTGGATTGGTTGTGAGTATTTTTTCGAGAAAATAGAAGCGTTTTACCGCAGTATCAAAGAAATTGCCTAATATTTCTGGAGGATATTTAAATGGCAATTTAACAATGAATTGTCCATTGGGAGCTTTAGATGTAGTATTTAAGAATAATTGTTTACTTTCAATATAATCTTGTGATAAAAAGTTACTTTCAGGAATTTTTTCTAATTCCCAAAACCTTTTTAATTGCTCATCTAAACTTTCAATAACAGAAAAATTGAAAATGTGTTGACTTGAAATGGGTTTTGATATTGGTGCTAAGCCTGCTACTGTCCAACATAGCATTGTATTTTGTAAAATTGGTAAGTTTTTCCCTAATTTTATTTGGCCTTTTGATAGCAAAAACCAAAATTCACTAGCTCCAATTAGTATGTCTATGCATACTGGCTCATAATGAGACGGATCTGACAATTTAATATTTTCAGGAATGCGCCACAGAGAATTGTTTAAGACATATGATGGAGTAGCAGTGCTAATACTTGGTACTACTGGACAGTTCAAAATTGTAGAAAACTGTTTATTGCTTGAAATTATATTGATGCTGCTTTTTTTATGAGTAATGCTTTCAGATTGGTTAATACCGATAATTGGAATATGTCTATTGATCAATGGAATATTAATTTTTTGACAAAAAGGCTCAGTGAATAAATTTGATTGTGCACCACTGTCTAAAATTGCTCTAGCTTTATGAAAATTGTTGTATTTATCCTTACCTTGAAATGTTACAGTAGGCAGCAAAACTTGTGTAACTGGAATCTTATTTTCAACTAATAAATTTGTTTGACTAGTAGATGGCTCTAAAATTATTGTTGATTTAATTTGAGAATCAATGTGCAGCAATGTACTATGCTTTTTTGAACATTTTTTACAATTATCTAGTCTACACTGATCTTTGGTATGGCTTATATTTGATTTTATTTTTGGTAAAAAGTTATTTTTTATATAGTCAAAAGATTGATTTGAATTGGGGAAAGTTGTACCATTAGTAACATTAATTGCATTTTTATTCACATAGTTCATTAATATTGCCATAGCATCAAAAAATGATGTTTTAAATTGCTTTCGTGTTTCATAATGAGTCTCTAGATCTGTTTCATCACATTTCTCCTCTATAATTCTCTGGAGTTGATTAAATTCTTGTAATAAATCATTGTAACCAGTTAACCTGTATTCTACATCTGAAATAGTAGGCAAATTGGTATCTATACTTGTAGCAAATTCATTTAACATTGCTAGTTCTTGAGTCAATGAATTTCTGTTTCTTATTAATTGTTTAATAGACATATTAATAATCAAAATGGAAATATAGGCTAAATAGAAATTGTAATCTAGCAATGGTTTGACAAAGGTATAAATAGACCTTTGACAATAATTGTATTTGTATTGTAACAGAGGTAATATCGTATCTACCTCGTAATCCTCGTATAATCGTACCTCGTAATATAGAAATGGTAAATTGGCAATTGATTGAAAACAGGTATAAATAGACCTGTTAAAATTGTAATCTAGCAATGGTTTGACAAAGGTATAAATAGACCTATGACAATAATTGTATTTTTCGTATTTGTATTTGTATTATTTGTATTCGTATTTTTATTCGTATTTGTATTCGTATAGAAGTAAAATCGTAATACCTCGTAATCCTCGTACCTCGACCTCGTTATATAGAAATGGTAAATTGGCAATTGATCGAAAACAGGTATAAATAGACCTGTTAAAATTGTAATCTAGCAATGGTTTGACAAAGGTATAAATAGACCTTTGACAATAATTGTATTTGTATTGTTATAGAGGTAATATCGTATCTACCTCGTAATCCTCGTATAATCGTACCTCGTAATATAGAAATGGTAAATTGGCAATTGATTGAAAACAGGTATAAATAGACCTGTTAAAATTGAACTTATATTGAACTTATATTGAACTTGAAACTTGAACTTGAACTTATGGAAATAGTATCCCAAGTGTAATTATTGTGCAATGGTAAATGGACAAATTATTTCATCAAAAATAATTGTATTTTACTTGAAAATTGTATCAATTTTGAAATAATAGAAAAAATGCAATCTTGACCTATAGTCCTGTCGCCAGGGGGGTACAACGGCCTCGTTAATTCAGATGGACTTACCCAAATTTTTTTTATGTATTTTGACCCGTAGAACACGAATTTTTTGGGTAACAGTTGATCCGGATGTCGATAAGATTGTTATAGACCAAGAACTTGAGGAATCAAATAACAGCGATTTTTGGCAAAACAAAACAATATTTTGTATTTTTTGGGTCATTTTAAGCAAAAAATATTTCTACAAGTTTTTTAGTAGGATGCACAGTTTTCGAGATAAACGCGGTTGAACTTTCAAAAAATCGAAAAACTGCAATTTTTAAACCCGAATAACTTTTGATTAAAAAATAAAATACCAATTCTGCTTAGCGCCTTTGAAAGTTCAAGTCAAATTATGTCGGTTTTGATTATTTGCATTGCTAAAAATTTATTGTGTTATTGCTAAACAAAGCTACAAACAACTAGTGCGTGAGTGATGTTTCTATGATTTCTCATTTAAAATCGAACGAGTAGGTAGAATAGGTACTAGTGCAATCAAGACTATTTCTACGTTACATGCGTTAAAACGCATGTAAAAGCACGGGAAACCCTACGTGTTTATAGCTTTGTTAAACAATAAAAAAATAAATTTTTACCAATGCAAATAATCAAAACCGATATAATTTGACTTAAACTTTCAAATGCGGTAAGCAGACTTGCTATTTTATTTTTTAATCAAAAGTTATTCGGGTTCAAAAATTGCAATTTTTCGATTTTTTTAAAGTTCAACCGCGTTTATCTCGAAAACTGTGCATCCTACGAAAAAACTTGTAGAAATATTTTTTACTTAAAATGGCCCAAAAAATACAAAATATTGTTTTGTTTTGTCAAAAATCGCTGTTATTTGATTCCTCAAGTTCTTGGTCTATAACAATCTTATCGACATCCGGATCAACTGTTACCCAAAAAATTCGTGTTCTACGGGTCAAAATACATAAAAAAAACTTGAGTAAGTCCATCTGAATTAACGAGGCCGTTGTACCCCCCCTGGCGACAGGACTACTAGAAATGTACACCAACGTTAAATGAAATCAGTTCCAAGTTCTAAGTAACTGGAACTGTTATCGAAATGTCAATTTGACAAATATTCAAAAATAGATATTCTAAATGACTTCAAAATAATCGTTTTAAAGTTGAAAAAAGGGGGTAATCAAAATAATGTAAAACTGCAAACCCTTAATTACAGTAATATGATCAGAAAATAGTTTAAAAGGATATCTTCGTGTTATAATTTTAATAGCGTTCTTGAACTGTAATTTATAGTTGACCAATTCGTTTGTAGACTGAATGTCACCTCTTTGTGTAATAATTTCTCTAAATAGTTCACTACTTGACTGGGCCACTGACTGCTACTATAGACTTCGCTTGTGGCTTCTTCTTCAATAGATTGTTGCAATTGATTTTATTGAATATCACCTCTTTGTGTAATAATTTCTTTAAAATTGTTCACTACTTGACTGGGCCACTGACTGCTACTATAGACTTCGCTTGTGGCTTCTTCTTCAATAGATCGTTGCAATTGACTTTCAAAATATGGGGCTCGAATTGGACCAAAAAATATGTATAAATATCTTGGGTGGACTGTATTATTTTTGTGGTTCTAATAAAAGGAATTTATCTTCAATTTATTAAATTTATTCTTCGTCTAAAATACATTCGTTGGTGTACGTAATGAAATTGAATTATTGGATCTTGTCATTCTGACAATCGGCAACTTACTAAATATCAGCAAATATGTCATTGCCACCTTATTTAGGATTAAACAAATTATGTATTAAGTTTTAACAGAGACGTTGCGGAAATCTGACAAGGAGACAGAAGGACTGTGTGGCATGGTACTTAAGAGAGAGAGAGAGAGAGAGAGAGAGAGAGAGAGAGAAAGGTTTAATTGAAGAAGACACGTTGTTCAGAAATGAGTGCCGATGAAAAGTAAAGAACAGCGATGCCCAAAAAGGGAAAAACTGGGTAAAAAGAAGAAGTGTCCGTCCGTATTTATTTTTGTTAGCGTCATCTCAGATAATAGAAAAAATTAATATACAGTGAGAATTTTAATAACATTTCTTGGTGCTTAGGTATAATGTATGCTTAGGTATAATGTGGTGTTGGTAAAAACACTGAAATTGATTAGAAGATAAAAAGAAGATACCTATAGCAGTAATGACGACATCAAGGCGTAAAAATCTTATTGCTCGATTAACAGCATTATTAACGATAACTTCTATTATGCAATATCTATTACAAAATATTTATTATTATATTTTTACATTTCAGGGTCCTTCAGGCGTGCCTGGTCTAGCAGGTACACCAGGAGAAAAAGGTAACCAAGGAGAACCAGGTCCTCCTGGAACTGGAGGATCGGCTGCCGGTGTTGGTGAGAAGGGAGCACCAGGACCGCCTGGTGAACCCGGGATCAATGGAGAAGATGGAGAAAAGGGAGAAAGAGGTTTTCCAGGACTTCCTGGTCCACCAGGTCTAATGGGACCTCCAGGCGTACAAGGATCAGAAGGTTTACCAGGAAAACATGGAGAGCAGGTACGGTGAATGAATTTATAGTTTTCCTAGAAAGTTATTATTTTCTTTGGTAGTTTTCCTATTATTTTTAAATATTTTACCAACTTCTTGTTTTAATATATAATATTGACAGGAAAATATGATAGGAATAAATACTAATAATACTAGAAAAACGTGAAAATATAGTAGTATCATATTCTATCAAGCATCACACAGACAAATCTGTCTACTGTCGGACATAGGCGTCCTCTAAATATCTACACTTCCTTCTTCCTTGCGCAGTATTAATCTACCCTCAATTTATAGACATTTCTTAAATTAGTTGTGGTTCTATACTTCTGCTTTATTTTGTTATTTTATTTGTTGCAACTTCTCAATACTCTTCCCAATATCTTAAAACTCGTGTTTGGTTCAATGGTGTGTAAAATCTTTTTACTTATATCACAGAATAACTAACCATACAGAAGCGAAACTCAGGCCGAAAACGGTAACATAAATTTCATGCTCATGCGTCACGTAACTGGTGCAACCTCACTTTTGCGACTGACAGTTACAGTTGTTAATAGTTAAATTTTATATTTATATATGTTTTATTTTATAGTTTATTTATATTTTATAGTTAAATTTTATATTTTATATTTAATTAATAACTATTTGTCAAAAATATCACATCATTTCGAATGTTCTATTCCTTGGAACATCAAGTTCTATTCTGTAACTGGTGCACAAGGTCAAATATTTCGGTCTCCACAAAATCAATGGAAACGACAGTAAGATTCGCTTCTGCTGTGCTTATATATTATATTGACCATTGAACCAAACAAGAGTTAGAGTTTGGGAAGAGCACTGAGAAGTTGCAATAAATAAAATAAGAAAATAAAACAGAAGAATAGAACCACAACTAATTGATGCCATGAGAGCCAGAGTGACCTAACTGATTTTAACATTACTTTACATAATCAAAGAAAATGATCAGAAACTATTAATTACCGATTGTTTTAGTAATTGTATGTTGACCAATAATGATTTTTAGTCACCATAAAACTACTAAAACAATCTGACATTGTTTACTCCATTAAAATCTTACATTTTTTAAGCCATACCTTGCATTTGTTAGAGGAGTCAATTTTATTTCTTTAATGTGTAGGGGGATCAGTAGAAGCTTAAGTTCAAGTTTTTGGGGTCGCCACCTTTGTCCCCCGGCCGTCATCTTGGAAATGAGGTGCAAAGGGGTTTGGCGCTATATCTCGTAAACTACCAACCCTACGGAAAATCTAATTAAACATAAAATGTAGCAAATTAAATTTTCTGCAATTTTGTTTCTATTACTTTTTATCGTCAAGTGACCAACAAAAAATATATAAACAAAAATATGTAAAAAGTTTTTAACAAGTTTCCTTTTGGAGGTTATAACTTTTTTTCAGTTCATTTTAAAATAAAATAAAATTATAACATTTTTGTAGAGGGTTTTTCAGCGAACAATTTCCACTATAAAGTTATTAAATCATCTTGGAGGAGATTACTAACTCAGTGAGCTTTATTAGTGGACTGTTTAGCATAGGGTGAATTTAAAATAGAATAAAAAAAATAACAGTAAAAAAACCAGACCTTAAAGTAAATTGTAATAAAAATATTTCCTACCTTGTCATTTCTCGTTGCACAAGCTGGAGCAGGCCTGCTATTTTTCGTACTGCTATTGCTGAGTAGTATAAAGTATAAATCACTCGCGAGGACTATATTGAGTTTCTATACACTTTTCGGAATGATTGTAAGTGACTGTTAACCAAGAGAGTTGGTTGGCGAATTGTCTTTTTAAAATGAGGCGAGTAGGCAGGTAATTACATACAAAAAACTTTAAGGTTTTTACTTGAAAATAATGATAAAAATTAATACATACTCACTGAATTAGGTATTGGCCTACTCGTATATACGGGGTGTCCCATAATATTGAAAAGAAAATGAATTAAAATATTCTTTACAAAAACAAGAAAATTAAAAATTGTTATTCCTACTTATGTGGACGAACCACAACCGCCCACCACAATACGCAGTATTGTTACGGCTCAAAAGGCAAAGGACATAATTTTACTATAGAGCGTTTATATATACCACTATTAGTTTTCACTGTGGCCACTCTAACTATACCATCAGATCCAGGATGAACCTCAATTATACGGCCCAAAGGCCATTGTAGCGGGGGAATATTATTTTGGCGGATTACCACTAAGGTACCTAGTTGGACGTTTGGAGACGGAGAATTCCATTTAGCCCTTTGATGAAGAGTTTGGAGGTACTCCTTAGACCACCGTTCCCAAATCTGTTGGTGCAACTTATTTAATAATTGCCAACGATTCAACCGATTGTGCGGAACATCGAGCAACGTTTCTTCGGGCGGAGCACTCAAAGGCTCCATGGTCAAAAAATGTCCTGGAGTTAACGCACTAAGATCGTTTGGGTCTGAACTTAACGGGCATATTGGCCTCGAATTCATGATGGCCTCAATTTGAGAAAAAATAGTATATAACTCTTCAAAAGTTAGTACTTGTTCTCCAATTGTGCGAATTAAATGACCCTTTACCGTCTTAATATTAGATTCCCATAAACCTCCAAAGTGTGGAGAAGAAGGGGGAATGAGATGCCATTGAATAGATTCATGAGAAGCAGCTTGTGATGCCAATCTGTTAAGTTCTGCTCTGGCTCCAACAAAGTTAGTGCCATTGTCACTATAAACATGTTGACATCGGCCTCTACGACTGACAAATCGCTTAAACGCAGCTAAAAACGCGTCAGTGGATAAATCAGATACGAGCTCTAAATGAAGAGCTTTTGTTGAGAAACAAATAAAAAGCGACAAATACGCTTTAAGAGTTTGAGACTTTCGAAGTTTGGAAGCTCTTATAGGAAAAGGGCCCGCAAAATCAACTCCAACATTACTGAAAGGTTTTAGTTGAGATATTCGAGCTAGCGGTAGATTTCCCATTAACGGAACTGGGGACAAAGGATTCACCTTAAAACATTTAACACATTTAGACAGTACTCTACGAATGGCTCGTTTGGAAGATATAATCCAAAAACGCTGAGAAATTAGGTATTGAACAGTTTGAAGCCCGGCGTGTAGATATTGCAGATGAGTAGATTCAATAATCATATCAGTTAATTTACAACTGTTAGGAAGTAATGCCGGAAATTTGCGATCATACGAAATGGGCGCATTAGCTAGGCGACTACCTACACGTAGAATTCCCTTTGCATCGATAAAAGGTGAAAGCTTTCTTAAATTTTTTGGAAGCAGCTGTTTATCTTGGATAAAATTTATTAAAGTATTAAAAAAGATCTGCTGTGTTCGTTTAACAAAAACCAGTAAGGAGTTATGTTGCTCCAATAAACTTAAACAACCTATTTCCAGATTACCATATCGGTTTTTGGTTACATAATGGAAAAAACGAATAATGTAACACAAACATCGAACACACCTATTTAAAGACGAATGACGATCCAATAAAATATCTAAAAAATTATTGGGAATTTCAGCAATCAATGCGACAGTCCGCACTTCCAAATTTACATTAGTAGACTCCTTTGAATTAAGTTCAAAGAACGTTAGCGGATCAGATTGTAAGAAGGTTGGCCCCGCCCACCATTTGGAACAGTTAATTAACTCAGAGGGTAAGCAACCCCTTGAACCAATGTCAGCAGGATTTTCTTCAGAAGGAACATAGTGCCAACATGAAGAAGTTACTCGTTCCTGCACATAAGCTACTCTATTGCTCACAAAAGTTTTCCACTGATGAGGGGAAGATTGTAACCAACGTAATGTAACAGCAGAATCAGAATAACAGTATATTTCCTTGATTTCTACTTTATCTTTAATAACAGAAGAAACAAAGGAGACTAGTCGAGCCACTAAAACCGCAGCAGACAATTCTAATCTGGGAATAGTAAGTCCCTTATTAATGGGTGCGACCTTAGATTTAGCTATAACAAAAGAAACAAAAGGTTGGCCTGAAGGTGATAAGCATCGAAAGTACAAGACAGCGCAGTAACCTTTCTCGCTAGCGTCACCAAAACAGTGAACTTCTAAGCGTAAAATATCGTCAATTAATAAACGACGAGGTAAATTTAATTTACTCAAATATGCTACATCATCAATGTATTTTTTCCACAAACGGATAATTTCTTTTGATGGAGCATCATCCCAACCAATCTTTTGAGTCCATATTCTTTGAATAAGGTGTTTAATTAGAAATGTTATTGGAGATAAAAATCCAAGAGGATCAAATATTTTTGCTAAATTGGACAAAAGATGACGTTTTGTACAAGAAGAGTCTAAAACTTGAACTTTAAAAGCAAATGTATCCGAAGAAGCGTCCCATTCCAACCCTAATACTTTAAGTGTTTTGGACGAAATATCATCATTAAATGTAAGAGGTTTTATTGCTAAATCTGATACAGCTAATCCTTTCAATAAATCGGGTACATTACTGGACCATTTGTTCAACTCAAAACCTCCTTTGGCAAGTAAGGCAATAAGTTCGTCTCTTAGTGCTAAGGCATTTTCGAAACTAGGACAGGAAGAAATGATATCATCAACGTAGGTTCCAGTTTTAAGTGCCTCGGCTGCTAGAGGAAACGAATCCCCGTCATCATTAGCCAACTGATGTAGACATCTAATAGCAAGATAAGGAGAACAAGAGAGACCATAAACAACTCTGTTGATACGAAGATCTCGAACAGGTTCAGAATTATTAGAACGCCAAAGTACTCTTTGATAATCTGTTTGAGTAGGATTAATTAAAATTTGCCTATACATTTTAGAAATATCGGCCGTAATTACATAACCATGCAATCGAAAATTAATCAAAATTGTACAGATGTCAGTCTGAAGCTTAGGACCAGTGAATAATTTGTCATTGAGTGAGGGTTGATTTGGAAGATGCCCGGAACCATTAAAAACGACCCTTAATTTACTTGTTAGACTTTCAGGTCTTAAAACACAATGATGCGATAAATAGTAAACATAAGGTGAATCGAAGTTATTCAATGGGACAGGTTCCATGTGACCGAGCTCAACAAATTCCTTCATAAAGGTGCAATATTGGTCATAAAGTTCAGGAGATTTTTGAAGCCTTCTTTCTAATGAATAAAACCTACTAAGAGCAAGTGATCTAATATTAGGAAATACAGGATTTTCTTCCTTAAAAGGTAGATCTACTACAAAGCGTCCTGATTGTTCACGCGTATAAGTATTCATAAACATATTTTCCACTTTAGCGTCATCAGGAGCTAAGCAAAAAACTTCAGGGACTGCTTCTAATTCCCAGAATTTCTTTATTTGCTGATCCAAAGAAACCGTATCTTCAACTTGGCAAAATAAAGAAGTAAGAGTAGGTGCCTTTGAAATATTTACTTTTCCCATAAGCACATAGCCAAATATAGTATTAATTGCATCAGGTTCATCTTGATTGCCGTAAATACGTCCATCCAAAAGAATTGTAGAGAATACATCAGCTCCTAAAAGAATGTCTATGGATCCTCTACGAAAGAAGTTATCATCTGCTAACTTTAAATTAGCAATATGGGGCCAAGTATTAACTTCTAAATTACATAAAGGCTGATCCTCACATATTTTTGTCAAGACTAACGCATCGGTTGTCAAAATAGGAGAAGATTTACGTACTGGTTTAAAAGAAATGGTAACCCCACCTAAATTATTGTTCGACTGCATAGAACCTAATCCTTGGATGTTAGCTGAAGTTTTCATGGGACGTAAACCTAAACGCCTAAGGGTCTTTTGACAGATGAAGGACGTCATGCTTCCCGAATCTAACAGACACCTAACAGGTTGGTAGTTACCGTGACAATCAAGCACCTCAATACATGCAGTGGAAAGCAAAGTACTTTTATCAGCGGAAGAAAAACACACAGAAACGGATGATCCAGTCGTTGAATTTAAAGTGGATGCCGCCGAATCTTGAACATTCTCTTCTTTCTTAGAAGAGGAGAAGCAAAGGAGTGTATGATGTTTTTTATGGCACGAGTGACAAGTCCATGTAGATTTGCATAGGCTAGAACGATGTGATCCAAGACAGTTAATACACATCTTGTTCTTTTTTATTAATTGAAATCGATCTACAGGAGATTTTGCCAAAAAAACGGAGCATTTATAAATGGCATGGGTATCATTAGTTTTACAGATAGAACATTTTGGTTCAGGTTCTGTTTGAGCAAGCAATGATGTAGATTTGGAAGAATTAGGTTTTTTAGAAAAGTTAGATTTTGGTTTAGTGTGAAAATCAATATTATCTAAAGCGAGACAACTTTGATTTAAAAAATCAATCAGTTTTTTATAGCTTGGGATGGTTGAATTATTATGAAAAAGCTCAAAACGTGTTACTAAAGAAACAGTTAATCGTTTTAAAATCATTTGAACAAGTATAAAATCCCAATGTACTGTGGGTAGTCCTAGCTTATTTAGAGATGCCACATTTTTCGAAAATGTATCTAACAACTTGCGTAGTTCTTTTGGATCTTCTGAAGTCAGTTGTGGTGAACTTTCAAGGTTATTCCATAAATTGGCAGCGATTACCCTAACATTATTAAACCTTTCACAAAGCAGATCATAGGCAATTGGATAATTGTTTGCTGTGATGTCAATATGATCCACAGCATCGCGCGCTGCACCCTTTAAACACGATAGTAACAAATTAAATTTGTCAATTGGTTGTAAGTAAGTAAGAGTATGAACGCGAGCATCAAACTGATCTATAAAACTTCTAAATTCAGTTATTTTTCCACTGAAAGATGGCAATTCCGGTTTCGGTAAATTAAAATAATTTATAGGTAAAGGATTTTGAGACTGTGAAGTTGATGTAGTTTGCTGACTTGATGTTGAAGATTTTCTAAAGGCTTGCACGTATGTTAATTTAATTTTATAATATAATTTGTCAAAATTACTACGGCAATCATCTTCGACTTTAAATAGCGCGTCCTCATTATCTTGCTCAGAAACTAACATAATTATTTTATTATGAAGATCATAAAAATTGTCACGAATTTTTTCCAATCCTTCATACATAACTTCCAAAACCGGGTAAAAATTCTTATCGTCAGCAGCTACCTTTAAAGCAACAGCATGAATTTCAGTCATTTGTTGCACTTCAACTTGTCTTAAAGATTGATATTTTTTAATTTTATCTGCCATTTTGTAAATTTAAATGTAGAATTAATAAATTTAGAAAAATATGAAATTAGCGTTAGGAAATAAAATAGGTTCACCACACGAAAATTAATAAAATACAACCGAACTTTGTGCTAATAAAATAGAAAACTATGTCCTCTGCTATTTGAATATTTATAGACAAAAAATAATTATAAAACATAAACCCTTTAAATAAAAATTACTGTGTAAAATAAACACACAGTTTCATCTATAATAGAGTCAACCTGTATAATAATTATTATAACAAAATTTGTCTATTGGCCGACGTTGACAATTTAATAATAATTACTTTTACATTAATGTGTTCCTTTTTTACTTAAAAAACAACATTAACTGAGGTATAGGTACCACTAACGATCGGCACAAACAAAAAACCAATGTACTAATTGATACGTGATTTTAATTTTGTAAAGAATATTTTATCGCCTTATGTTAAAGAATAACAAAAAATAAAGTCAAAGGAAATGCGGTTAAATAACCTGAATTTGATTCTGATCTTTGTAAATTAGCAAAGTATGACAATAAAAGCAAACAATTCAGGTTTAAAAGAAACTTTCCCCGACTATATTACCCTCTTAGAAAAATGAAAAATGCAAGAAAAAAATATAGAAAATGGATCTATCCGGCTCGAAGGACCAATAAATCATCTTGGAGGAGATTACTAACTCAGTGAGCTTTATTAGTGGACTGTTTAGCATAGGGTGAATTTAAAATAGAATAAAAAAAATAACAGTAAAAAAACCAGACCTTAAAGTAAATTGTAATAAAAATATTTCCTACCTTGTCATTTCTCGTTGCACAAGCTGGAGCAGGCCTGCTATTTTTCGTACTGCTATTGCTGAGTAGTATAAAGTATAAATCACTCGCGAGGACTATATTGAGTTTCTATACACTTTTCGGAATGATTGTAAGTGACTGTTAACCAAGAGAGTTGGTTGGCGAATTGTCTTTTTAAAATGAGGCGAGTAGGCAGGTAATTACATACAAAAAACTTTAAGGTTTTTACTTGAAAATAATGATAAAAATTAATACATACTCACTGAATTAGGTATTGGCCTACTCGTATATACGGGGTGTCCCATAATATTGAAAAGAAAATGAATTAAAATATTCTTTACAAAAACAAGAAAATTAAAAATTGTTATTCCTACTTATGTGGACGAACCAGTTATTTAATTCTATTTATTTATATAGGTTTCACAGCGCTCCAAACTTGACCAGATTCTCGAATGCTCCTAGGGATACAATAAAAAAAAGTTAGGCTTACTTTTCTATCTATACATATTTTTTATTCATACAATTTATTATGATTTTAACATTTCTATGCTATTATTAATCTGTTTTTGACCTTTCTTCCCACTATAAAACTTATAACCCTAAGCATATATAGAAAAGGCCCAAGAAGTTGTTTGCCGGTTCAGAAGAAGAATGACGCAACCGCAAAATGCAAAATTCTTAAGAAGAGCAAAAAACGAATTTTTGATATCAAAATCATAAAGTATGACCAAAATTAGCCATTCACCACACCGTGGTCGAGATACAAGCGTTTTTTGGGGTGTGCCGCTTGTCTATGAAGTAACATAACTTTTTTCCTATTGTATATTTTGACTTAAAATTTTCCCAAAAACTTCTTCATGAATTATATTTTATTGTTGTGTTGGTTAAAATTATAAACTAAAAAATTTGTCACTCAACTTTTTTAAGTAAACATGAAACTAACGAAATATGATGACAAAATGTTTAAAAACTAACAACTCCTTTTTTTAATGTGTTTAAACATTTTGGACAAATTCCATTGTTATTTACATACTTCAAAGATGACACAGTAAAATTTTCAAAAGGAAATATTTACAGCGACCAAGGATACAGCGAGGTAAATTTGAAAAATCATCAAAACTGATTTTCGTATAAAATTTGATTTTTGAACATGTTCCACCAAATCTAGATAAAAATAAACTTCATATTCGGATTCATCGACCTCGAAAACATAAAAATAGACCAAAATTGGTCATTCACCTTAAATTTGATTTTCGCGGTCGGCATAACGATTGCTGCCGCTCGACTAATATATAGATAGAAAAGTATTTTTTTTATTGTATTCCTATGAGAATTCGAGAATTTGGTCAAGATTGGAGCGCTGTAAAACCTAGATAATAAATAATATTAAACAACTTTATAGTGAAAATTATTCATTGAAAAATCCTTTACAAAATCGCTATGATGTTATTTTATTGTGAAATGAAGGGAAAAAAAGTTATACCCTCCAAAAGGAAACTTCTTACAAAATTTTCTCATATTTTTGTGTATAACTTTTTTGTTGGTCACTTGACGACAAAAAGTAATAGATATAAAATTGTAGGAAATTTAATTTTCTACATTTTATGTATAACGAAATTTTCTGTAGGATTGCTAGTTTAGGAGATACAGCGCGAAAGCCCTTTGCACCCCTTTTTCCAATATGGCGGCCGGGGGACAAGGGTGGCGACCCCAAAAACTTGAACTTAGACTTCTACTGAACCCCCCTACACATTAAAAAAATAAAATTGACTCCTCTAAGAAATGCAACCTAAATGTAACATTTTAATGGACTAGTTAGCTTCTGATCATTTTCTTTGATTATATTAAGTGATGTTAAAATCAGTTAGGCCACTCTGGCTCTCATGGCCTCAATTATGGTAATATAATAATATATTATATTCATATCCTTTTGATTTTTTTTTAGATTTCCTTTTAATTTTATTTGTTTTCATGTTACGTACTAGGTATGTACTTTCTCTTAGCGTCTGCCTCTTTGCACTTTCAAAGTTTTCTTTGTTTGTTATAGAAGGAATCTTCTTTTCATTTTTTGGTTGGGACCAAGACTTATGTTGTTGATTTCTTCTTAATTTATAGATTATATTGTCAAACATTACTTAATAAATATACAACACGTCAAAATTATAGCAAAGTGTAAATTAAAAAATTATATTTTAGGGGCCACCAGGTCAAAGAGGTGAACAAGGTCCTACAGGAACAACAGGACCTGCTGGTTCTCCAGGTAAAGACGGCGTTAACGGATTACCAGGGTTAATAGGAGACAAAGGGGACAAAGGAGAAATTGGAACACAAGGACCCATTGGTCCAAGAGGATATCCAGGCAATCCTGTGAGTATTTGTAACATACATTTATCGATTCTATTAACTTTCCTTAAAAACAGTCTTTCTTTTGCTAATAATGATAAAAAAATGTTTACTTGATACAGTAATCCTTGGTCAAATACCTGACTGATATCTACAACAACTTAAAAGTGAGAAAAAACCTTTACAAAAATTTATTTTTAATGAAAAATTCTTTGTAAAAGGTATAAAAGTTTTTTAATTAAAATCCCTTTAAGGGCTACGTTACAGAACGTCTTCGATTTTTAACAAAATCATCATTAGTGTTAAGAACCTAAAATTAAGTATAACCGTGTTAATGAATGCAAAGTTAATGTTTGAAATTTTGACTAAGGTTAAGGCAAGTTGGTTATACTTACAGGTTAATTGCAAGCTGAGCCATCAAAGAAATACCAGGGTGAGAACCCTTTAAACACTGGCGAAGCGTCCATGTAACCACTGTTACCATTGGTAACAGTTATAAATCTTGCAAATAAATATTTTATGACGATGAATAATTCTATTTACCAATATTTTTACCAATAGAAATATATTATTATATTATGTGGTAATAGTACCTAACTCAGTAAATAGCCAACTACTCGTAGACACGAAAATATTGGCGAGTTTATGTGATTCAGTTGCACTTTATTATACTCTGTTACCAGACTCATTTCTGGTTACAATGGTTATATACCCACGCTGGCGCTCGGAACCGGCTAGTGACTGAAAATTTTGAAGAAGCAACGGCATAAGCGCGCTGTGTATCAATAGCGCTGTTACCAGATTTAAAATTGGTGACAGTACCTATAAAAAGTGTGCGTGCAGTTAACCATGGATGAGTGTCGCTTTTTAATCGATCAACTACTTGAAAAGTAATTCTCCTTGTATATTTTGAAGAAAAAAATGAGATTAAAAATGAAAGACCTATTTTAAACAATTTAAAAAAGGAATCAACAAAAGTAGTTCGATATTTTAAATTTAGTTGGTACAGTGAAAATCCTTGGTTACATTATGGTTGCAAGAAAAATATACTGTATTGTTGGCCATGTCTTCTGGTTTCTACAGAAAAATGGGTGGACCAGGTTCACGATTTAAATAGTGTTAGATTTTTAAAAAGGAGACAAAATTTCTCCGTTACCTACATGTAAGATGTATACCCAATTTGATTCAGTTTGGCAAAACAAAAATCAAAAGTTCTCTTAACCAAGCTTTAAAAGCAAATACTGCTAAACATAATGAGTTTGTTAAAAAAATAGATAGGTATATCCTTAGCACAGTTATAATAGATACTATATGTTTTTGGGCCAAACAAGAACTAGCGTTTCGTGGTCATTTTGAGTGCGACGACTCTGACAATCCAGGCAATTACAGGGAATTGTTAACATTAACTGCCAAAAAAGATCAAAAACTTTGTCAACACCTAGAAACATCTGTTTTTTCGAGAGTTTCAAGTGATATACAAAATGATATTATTGAAGCTACACTCACCGCCACAAAATTCCGCCACCCAAAATGTTTGATTAAGTTTGACAATTTATAACTTTATTATTTGTGCTCCGATTTTCAAAGATTCTTACACCAGTTTGTAGGTACATGTATTCATATTGTTTGGTATTATTCCGGTAACAAAAAATTTTGCTTGCATGTCATTGTACAGGGGTGAAAGGACGCGTTGTATTTTCTCCTAATTTTAAAAAATTCTGTGGAAAAATGGAATAGCTGATTTTGTTTCATAGTCCTGTCATATTTTCCCGGAGGCATCACCAACCTTTTGTTTTTTGAATTATCCGAATATCTTTTTTCTTGTAAGAGATCATTTTTTGTAAATAAAAACACTGATTGTCTCATACAATTGAGGTTGGATTGATAAGATGGATTGATAAGATTAGAATGGCCCGCATGCAGCCCAGATCTCAATCATATTGAGCATTTATGGGATGAATAAAAAAAGCTATTTGCCGTGATCCTAGGCCTCCAGAAAATTTGGTACAGTTATGGCTCTGGTAGAGGAATATCACATCTTTATTAGATGCTAAACAGATTGCGAGCAGTCGTTGCTGCAAGAGGTGGACATAACCGCTATTGAATTGTTTTGTTGTTAAATTTGTTTTGTTTAGTTAATTTTAGTGCGTTTGATATTTTTAATTAAATAAACCTTCAAAGCAGTGTTTTTAATTACAGCTCTTACAAGAAAAGAGATATTCAGATAATTCAAAAAACAAGACCTTAGTGATACCTCCAGGATAATACAAAGGGAGTATGAAACAAAATCAGCCCTCCAATTTTTCCACAGAATTTTTTAAAATTAGGAGAAAAAACAACGCTTACATTCACCCCCGTACAATGCTATCTAAGCAAACATTTTTTGTTACCGGAATAATATCAATTGACATCAATACATGTACCTACAAACTCGTGCAAGAATCTTTAAAATTAATCGAAGTACAAATAATAAAGTTATAGATTGTCAAACTTAATCAAAAATTTTGGGTGGAGGAATTTTGTGCCGGTGAGTGTATATATACATTTAGCCATATCTTCATTTTTTTAAATAAGATTTTTTGCACCTGGTTTTGGTAACACTTCAGAAAAAGTCACGAGTCGCCACTGCCTTTAAATGGTATATAATTGTACCAGGGGTTCTCACCCTGGTATTTCTTTGGTGGCT
Organism: Diabrotica virgifera virgifera; assembly: GCF_917563875.1. Classification (NCBI taxonomy): domain Eukaryota; kingdom Metazoa; phylum Arthropoda; class Insecta; order Coleoptera; family Chrysomelidae; genus Diabrotica; species Diabrotica virgifera. The sequence continues at coordinate 159,046,481 of NC_065448.1, read as the reverse complement.
CAGCTTGTAATTAACCTGTAAGTATAACCAACTTGCCTTAATCTTAGTCAATATTTTAAATATTAACTTTGCATTCATTAACACGGTTATACCTACTAACTTTTAGGTTCTTAACACTGATGATGATTTTGTTAAAAATCAAAAACGTTCTGTAATGTACGAGCCCCTTCCCATATCAGTTGGCCCAGTGCAGATTAAAAAGAAAATCCAATTTTATACAGGGTGATTGATTAGTAGGGTAAAGCTCAATAGCTCCGCTATAGTAATAGATAGCAATAAAAGTTAATAACAAAAATTTTAGCCACCTTTGAGCTTCACATTACAAAATTAGTTAGAATTTTACAGGGTGTTCGAAACACAGTGGCAGACCAAACTTATGTTTTTTTAAATGGAACACCCTATATTTTATTTTAAATTCGAAATCCTGTTAACTTCTCCATCACAAAAATATAAAGGTTTGTTATGTTATACAGGGTATTTACAAAGTTATAACCAATTTTATATGAAAATCGTAACAAGTTCAACTCCCTGTATAAATAAGAATAAGCAAAACAACAATGGTTTGTTAATGCCATATTTTTTAACGTATTGTCAAAATTTTTAAGAATGGTCGATATTGCTAATTTTCTTTATATCAAATACAGAGTGAGTCAAAACGCAAGTACATTATTTTCTCAGTAATTTTAAATGGAACACCCTGTATTTTATATCACTATTGAAAAGTACCATTACCGTACTTTAATTTTTAGATAACATTCCCTATGTCTAAATTTATTAGTTTTCGAGATATTTTCATTTTGCAATGGACCAGTAGCGTGGCCACCCAAATCACCAGAATTTAATAAACTGAACTGATTTTTTTTGGGGTTACGTTAATAATGAAGTTTATAAAATACCTCTAACAACAAGGGATGAGATGAAAAATAGAATACAAAGTGTATTTCGATGTGTTAATTTACAAATGCTCCGTAGAGTAAGTAGCTCATTCAATGATCGTTTTTAGGCGTACATAAATGTGATATAGTCGGTTCGCTAAACTCAGACGCAACTGGCTAGATATTTTAGTCGATAATTTTTTTTTGCCAATTTTGCAAAAATTTGCAAAATTACTAACTATTTAGTGATTATTAACTATTTAGTAATTATTTTTTGCCAATTTTACTAAAATTGGCAAAATTACCGACTAAAACATCTAGAAAGTTGCGTCTGAGTTTAGCGAACAGACTATAGGAGATAAATTTGAACACCTGATGTAATTAAATATTAAAAATATTTTATTAAAAGTAGCTTCTAATTTTTTCAAACATGTTTTTTTGCAAAATGTATTACTGATAAATTATGTTTCGTTCTTTATTTGTTACATTGTTACATTTACATACAAAAGTAGTGTTTAATTGTCTTCACAAAATATTGTATTTTGTGTTTGTGTGTTTTTTTGTAAAATTTATTACTAATTGTCTTTGTTTATTTGTTGCATTTACATAAAAAGATAGTTTTTAATTGTTTCAAAAATGTTGCATGTAGTGGTTGTGTTTTTGTTTGTAAAATGTATTACTAATAAATTATTTTTATTTCTTTATTTGCTACAGTGTTACATTGATTACCGGAATGATAATCGGTAATCTTCAATTGTCAATTCAGTCATGGCTTACTTAAAATTTAGATAAATTTAAACACCTAAAATAATTTGCTCTGAAAAATGAAAATATCTCGAAAACTAATAAATTTGGGCATAGGGAATGTTATATAAAAATTAAAGTACGTTAATGTTACTTTTCAATAATGATATAAAATACAGGGTGTTCCATTTAATATTACTGAGAAAATAATGTACTTGCGTTTTGACTCACTTTGTATTTGATATAAAGAAAATTAGCAATATTAATAATTCTTAAAAAATTTGACAATAAATAAAAAATATGGCATTAATAAACCATTGCTGTTGTGCTTATTTTTATTTATACAGGGAGTTGAACTTATAGTGGCTCCTAGCTTCTTAGCCACCTCAGATAAGTAAGGGGTGGTTACCCCCTACCATAAGGGTTGATGAAATAACTCGTATTACCGTAGATGCATTTATTTCGTAAGTTAGAGTACTAACGGTAAAGAGCTGGTGGTACGTTATTTCTCAGTAGCTGTGATGTTTGCCCTTTGGGATCTCAAATATTATGACTTACTGTTCGCAATGGAATTAGAACTAATAATCGGTATTCTCCTGTTTATTGTTTTGGTATATAATGAAAGTAAGATTGTTTTGGTTAAAAGCGCTGAGTCGACTAGGTTATAAATAATGAATACTATTTGTTATTTCAAACCGACCTTGGTCAAACCGAAAACTGGTACACCGATGTGCTAATGTAGGTCGATCGTATTTACTATAAACAAACGTAGTTGTTTTGCCAAAGACATTTTTAATTATTAAAAGGATTTGTTTTAATAAGAAGATTACTAAGAGATGCCTTGTATCCTAACACATCTTCCTTTCCTTCCGAAAATTTTCTGACTACGGAAAAGGAAGAAAATTTTTCTAATAGTACCACCAACTGCTTACTGCGTTTTAATAAATACAATATATACATTTTTTATTTCCTATAAATAATAATTAAATACAAAAAAAAATAAAAATTTTCGTTATCAACATTGTTCCCGTTTCACTTGTCACTCACTGTGTTCTCGGATTGTAGGCATATAATCTATTCTTATGTATTTCCCTGATTTTATTGTTTTCCAATCTGATCTTACAATTAACATTATTTACCTCTGTTATTGTGAAGGGGCCTACATAAAGACTATCAAACTTACCATTCTCTTCCCTTTTTACCAGGACTAGGTCTCCTATTTTAAAGTGTTGTGATGTTGCTTTGCGCTTGTTATTTTCTTGTCGCTCTTTTTTGTATTTTAGTAAGAAGGTTCTAGCTCTCTCGTGTGCGCTTTGTAGTTTGTAGCATAATTCATTGTAGTAAGCATCTATATTGCAACATGGTTGAATCTCCTGTGTAAGGTCTTCTGGTAGGTTAACCTTCCTGCCATATAACAGTTCAAACGGTGTGTACCCATGATACGCGTTAGGGGTTGTATTGTAGCAGTATGTGAACATCCTGCAACACACATCCCAATTTTCTGTCTTCGTCTATGAATGCTCTTACGTACTCGTTTAATGTTCTGTGCAGTTTTTCGCAACTTCCAATGGACTGTGGATGGTATGCCGTTGAGAAGTTGGGCTCTATTTTTAGTAGCTTTGTTAGTTCCCGCATTACTTCATTTTTATATTCTGTGCCTTGATCTGTTCTTATTTGCTTCTTGAGTCCGTATGTTGGTATGAAATGATCAAAAATTCCTAGGGCTTGTGATGTTGGGGGTTGCTGGAGGAAGACACTATCCCGAACAAACAAACTTAAACTTTTTACATAACTTTATTCTTTCAAGGTTAAAGGTACAATTACAACTACGTCGACCGACATTATCGTTAGGATAGGTCAAGGTGACCCATATCTCGGTAACTATATCCCCTGACTACGCGCCAGCAGAGTTCAGCGAACACACTGATCCAACAACGATGTCTCAGGTACTCGACCTTCCCACTTATATCTATTATATTAAAAACAATGCCCATATGTATTACCATATATGGTTATGCTATACGTATTTCAATAATGACGTGTGCTTTGTTTGCAGTCTTGCGAATGAGTTGAATACTTTGAACTTTGCTACTGTCGTAATAAATTATACAAATTGCAACTATAATATTGACCTTATTCTTATAACAAATAAAGTAGGAAAATTCCGTGAGGGTTGTCGTGTACCATCACATCTCTCTGGGCGGGGAAAAGATGAAAGGGAATTTCAGTAACAATTTCCTTTCATCTCTATTTTATATTATTTATGCTGACTGACGTCTCTCCTTTATAAGAAAATTAAACAAAGATATTAAAAGAAAATGAGAAAAGAAAAAAAATGAGATATATAAGTATGTACACTGAACCTTAAGTACTAGTAAAAGCCTTATGGTGGACTATTATTACACTTTTACACTATAACACTTTTCAGTACTTATTCTTTTTATATATTATACAGCTTAACGTTATTCTTATGTATGACTACTTGTTTACCATTTTTCTCAATAATTACGTTAGGCGTTTCATCTTTAATTACGGTATATGGACCCGAAAACAAAGAGTTAAGTTTTGTGTTTGGCTCATTTTTTATTAATACCTTATCTCCTGGTTTATAAGTTATTTTACTCGTTTTGGCATCATATATTTTTTTTCTGCTGTGTTTTGTATGTGTTAGTGTTTCTCTGGCCTCCTTTGCGGCTACTTGTAGTCTGTATTTCAGTTCCATGGGATAGTCGTCAAAATTATACAGGGGTTCTATTTCGTTTTGAACATTTGTCGGCAGTCTACATATTATTCCGAACACTAATTCGAACGGTGTATAACCCGTTGCTGAGTGTACTGAAATGTTATACGAAAAACAGAAATATTGCACCCATGTACTCCAATTTGTAGGGAATTTTGATAGTTGTATCCTAAGGTACGCATTTAAATGTTTGTGAGTGTTTTCTAAAGCTCCTATTGTTTCGTGGTGATATGCTGTTGAGTTTAGTTTCTCTATTTGCAATAATGAGCATGTTTCCTTAAATGTTCTTGCCATAAACTCTGAGCCTTGGTCTGTGACTATTTTTCTGGGTACTCCATACTTCAGAATAAAATTTTCTACCAATGCCTTGGCTACTGTTTCGGCTTCTTTGTTCTTTATTACATATCCTTCTATGTATTTACTTAGCTCACATTGCAGTGTCAATATATATCTATTCCCACTGTCATCCATCTCAAATGGTCCTACTAGATCTATAAATATTGTGTCGAATGCGCAGGTGGCAGTCGATGTGATAGTTAGAGGTTGTTTGGTTATGATAGAATGCTTATGTCTTTGACAATCGTCGCATCTCTTCACAAATTCCTCGATATCTTTTCGTAAACTATTCCAAAAATAATATTTCCTTATATTTTTGTACATTCTATTTATTCCGGCATGCCCTCCTGTTGGTAACATGTGAAAATCATTAATTATAATTCTTCTTAATTTTTCATCTGCTATGTTCTGTTTGTCTTGTACTATACATATTTTGATATCTCTTTCTTTAAATATTTTAGGATCCTTTCTTATCTCTTCAATAATTGGCTTATTCTTATTATTCTTTACTATTACTAGTTCCTTTATATTCTTTTGTGCGCACATTTGAATCAAGGCTCTCAACGATGCTCGTAGCGCAGACGTTGATCGAGGTTCTTGATATGTCGAGTTTCTCAACGACGCTCGTAGTGCAGACGTTGATCGAAAATCTCGAATCAGATAAATAATATCGTCTTCTTCGTTGTACAATATACTACTATTTGTATTTTCTTCAGCCGAATCTAGCTTCATTGTCTTGCAATCGTCCTTGTCTATCAGTTTTACCTCTACCGCACTTTTCGGGAATTTCAACAATTCGACTACGTCTGGTTGATCAGTCCATTCGTTCTTCGAATCGGCGATTTCCTCCTGCTTTTTCGTTTGTGCTCTCGTCATCACTAATATACTTTTCTCTGAGTTCTTATTTAGTTGCTTTAGTTCTTCTGATGTAACTTCTATTCGTGATAAGGCGTCAGCTGTTACATTTTCAGCTCCTTTCACATATTTAATTGTAAAGTCGTATTCTTCTAACTTCAATCTAAATTTGGTTAATCTGCTGGAAGGGTTTGTCATACCAAATAGGTACACCAATGGTCGGTGGTCTGTCAAAATAATAAATTCTTTCTGTAGAAGGTAATGTCTCCATTTAGCAATGCTCCATACTATTGCCAGTAATTCTTTTTCTATCGTAGGATAATTCATTTCCGCTTTATTAAGTGTTCTACTGGCATATGCTACCGGTTTGTCATTCCCGTTTGACAAAGTTGCTCCTAGTGCGATGCCAGATGCATCTGTCCGTAGAATAAACGTGTTCTCCTCCGATAAATCTGGGAATTCCATTACGGGGGGGTTTGATAATGACGCCTTGAGGCTTTCAAAAGCTTTTTGGCATTCTGTTGTCCACTCAAATTTTACATTTTTCCTTGATAGTCTATTTAGAGGTGCGGCTATTTCTGCAAAATGATTGATATGTTTTCTGTAATAATTTGCAAAGGCTACGAATCTTTTTGCTTCTTTTGCATTTTGTGGTATTGGATATTGTTCCAATGCGGTGATCTTTTCCGGATCTGGTGCTATACCTTTATTCGAAATCTTGTGTCCTAAATATAATAGTTCTTTTTTCATAAACTCGCATTTAATTGGATTTAATTTCAGATTTACTTTCCTTAGTCTCTCTAATACCTTCACTAAGTTCTGATTATGCTGTTGTACACTGTTGCCAAAGACTATCAAATCATCAAGATATATAAACATGTTTTCATAATTTAAACCTGACATTGCCATAGTCATGGCTCGTGAGAAACATCCTGGGCTTGTCTTTAACCCCATCGGAAGTCGTGTCATTTGATATTGACCTCTATCGGTTGCGAATGCTGTGTACGGTCTGGACTTAGAATCGAGTTCTATTTGGTAATATCCTTGGTATAAATCTAAATGTGAAAAATATGTTGCTCCTGATAAAGCGTCTAGGATTTCTTCTATGCATGGTAATGGAAATCTGTCATTCTCAATTTTGTTGTTTAGTTGTCTGTAATCTATCACAACTCTCCATTTCTTGTTTCCATTTTCATCGTTTTTCTTTGGCACTATAAGTAGTGGAGATGAGAATTCTGATATTGCATTTTCAATAATCCCGTCTTTTAACATTTTGTCTACTTGTCTATTTATTTCCGTTTTTTGTCCATGTGGTAATCTATACGGTTTTGTATAAGCAGGTGATACTCCTTTTTGCAATTTTATTTTTGCTTTGTATACGTCCGTCGTTGTGCATGGATCGTTTTCTAAGAAAAACACATCGGAATATTTTACACATATTTTTTCTATTGCTCTTTTTTCCTCTAGCGATAAATTTGTTGTGTTTATTATATTCAAAAGTCTTTCGGCACGACTCACCGATTGTTTTGATTCTCCCATGTGGAAAACGTCGAACTTGTCTAATCTTTCGACCTTCGGTCTAAAATTCTTAACAATTATTTCTCTATCATTGATATTTAATATCCTTATTGGTATTTTTCCGTCGACTGGTTTTGAGACTGTTCCTGCCGAGAAAATTCCTTCCGCTATCTCCTGTGGTATAGTTACAAAATCTCCGTAGTGTGTCCCGATCTCGAAAAAAAATAATTTTTCACATCTCCTAGGTATTATTATCGTATAAATTTCTCCCATAGATAGCATTTCCAAATCTCTTCTCATTCCTTCTACATGTAACGATAATTTTAAGGATTCGTAATTTATTGTAGCAAAATATTGGTATAAAAAATCGCTACCAATAACTCCATCGACTTTATTTGTGAAACTCTTCATAACTGCAAATTCCTGTGTCAACGTTATCTTCTCTGAGTTATCTAATATTTCAAGGTCACACAATAAGGTTCCCCTTGTATATACAGTTTTTCCGGTAACGCCTCGCAAGCTAATACGTCGGGTTTTGTTTATGTCGGTGTATTTTTTATCTAAACATTCTTCAAATAAAACGCTGACTGTTGCGCCAGTGTCAATTAATAGTTTTTTGCGTTTTCCTCTGTAATAAACATTAATATAATTTAATCCACTTGCTGTGAAATTATCTGCCTCCATTCGATGGGCCACGAAAAAAATCTACTTCTTGTATTGTGCTTGTGTGTGGCTGCTCTTGGCGGGGCTGCTCCTCTGTTGCGAAATATGCTCCTGGTGAATTTCTGTTCGAATTTCTCTCCCATCTTGTCGTTGTTATGTTCAACTTGTCTTTTCCGTAGTTCTGTTTGGACTTTTTCGATTTTTTCTCCAATTTTTGCAATAATATCTGCAATGAATTTGTCTTCTGCTGCCTTACAGCTGTCACCTTTGTATATTTTATGCACCGTCCTAAACTGTTCCGTGATAGTCCTGAGTTTTTCCACCCATTTATCTGTGATTAGCTTATTTTTCCTTCGTTCTATAGTGTCTTTTGTGAGATTCCTATTTAATATAGTTATATCTTCCAGAATACGTTGAAATCTTTCCTCGAACATAAATTCGGCTTGGCCTGACTACGTTACTCAATAGTATATGGCCTAGTGTCTCGAAGTCTCAATTACTTCGTAAAGCTTATCATTGCCGTTAAGTTTATCAAATATAACAAAATATAACATATAAAATATTATAATAAAACATAAATGTAAGTAAAATAAAAGGATCAATAATATTGGATAACCGTCAATATTTAAAGTGTCAGTAAATAAGTAAGTGAGTAATTATATAATAAAAAAAATAAAAATGTCAATATGAAAATTTAAAAAAATAGTCATCAAACTTACTTCATAAGCAGTTAAACTGTATTGTATTAAGAAGAAAAATTACTCACGAATATGGGTTCATGTGTCTATGCATTTGGTCCTGGATTCTGGGCGTCTAACCTCAGCATCTCCATTGATTTAGATACTTCCTGTCGGATGTGGCGTCGAAGCTGCTTCTTCCATCGTCGATACAGTAGCCATCCGACGATGATTATGGCCAGGCTGAACGATACAATTCCCAAAACTCCAGGGATTGATAGCTTCTCGTTTTCGCCGGTTTCAGCTGTCACACTTCCGCTGTTGCCTGCTTGGTTTATGAAGATCTGTTCCTCTTTTTCTTTATTCTGGTTGTTTCCCATCTTACGTGTAGAGCTGCATACCTCAATCTATACACCGAGAGAAAAAAATTCTTGACATAAAGAAACTTTATTAATATTTAAGAAAGATCGACTTGGCATATTGCCTAAGAAATATATCTTTGTATGTAAGATATAATTTTCTAAAATATTTCAAATAAATTCTACTATAGCCAAAGAAATATATCTTAAACATGATTGAACTATCACTTTCTGGCAAACTTCAAACCCATTTATCAGAAAGAAATTACACTTGATGTTAATTAATTTTATTAGTCATAAAAATATATTTTCTACACATTAGAAAACTATTCTTTCTGAGCAATAATATTTCTTAGTAAGGAATATTATTATTTTAATATTAATAATTAATTTATTTAATGTTAAGAAATATATTTCGCAGATATAAACGTATATTTAGAGTTAAGTTAATATTTCTTTAAAATAAAGTGATATTACATACCGCGAAATAAATCATTGTGTTAAGGTAAAATCATTATTTATTAATAAAACAAGATATAAAACGTTATTATTACATACAAATATTTTCTCCACTCTTAAACCACTGGCTTCTACACAACAATAAAATGATGGAGAGGCAAATCCAACTTCCTCAAATTTTCCTTCTTTTGTTAATAGCACTTTGTATATCAGCAATTCACTAAAACAAAATCGTTATGTAGAAAGAGTAAACTTACTTTAATAAAATTTTTTTTTATAAAGATATAGATATTTATTTTGACAAATTTAGGAAATACAAAAAAAAACAAATACACGGCCCCACGTAAGAACTATTAATACTAATAATAATCAATCATATTTAGTTCAAACATGGCATTATTTAACCTATACATCGTTTATTTTTTTCTTTTTGTTAATGAAATATTAATTATTTATCTGTATAATATTAAGTCACAAAATAAATATTGTTTAGCTAAAACAAGAGGGAAAATACAACCAATGTAAAACATTGAAGCAGACAATAATATGTAATTTTTTAAATTTTTATAATCTAAAAGAGACAGCATACCTAATCATTAAGAAATTTTATTACGGGAAAGTATTATTAGTTTACATCTAAGTCATTTAATACATATTAACTAATTCACGGTTTTCGGCAATAACATTTCTTAACCATAAACATATATTTCTTTTAGACTAACTGATTTCTTTATCTCAAATAAATTAACAGAAAAAATCCTCAGCGTTGCACCCGCCATGTTTGATATAGCGTTATATTGTAAATTTTTATAGAAGACGATACATTCAAGAAACCTATTATAGTTGATACATAAGTATACACATTTTTAAAAAGGTACTTACATGTATGAAGTTCTGAAAGGTCCCGCAGTTGGTTAATAACTCCTTTCTTAATATTGTTCTGAAGCTATATATTATATCATTCTGTCCCAGCTTTAAATTGTGGCATATTTCCCAGCTCCTTTATTTCAGAGTCGTCCATCATTATACCTAAAAAGCATATAAAGATACTATTATATTTCTTTTTTAACCATTCGGCTACGCAACAATATTGTTATTACATCTTAAATTACTCAATTTACTTTTATTTAATACCTATATATGTACGTGCCTTCAAAATATCCGTTAATTTTTAAAGTACACCAATAAATCCAACATCCATCTATATGAAGATGAACATATCACGCCATCTTGACAAACACTGACGACTAAATCATAAATAGTTAATCTGCGCAATTCTTTTGTGGAAGAAAATTTCTTTGCAAGTAACATTTCGGCATTAATGACAAAGTTTTTATTTTATAACCACAGTTACTACAGAGGGTATTTCTGAAGAATTATTTCTTGTTGTTTAAAATATTTATTTAATTACAAGAAAATTTCTTGTTCACAAATATAAATATGCATTAACTTAACATTATATTTCTTATACTGCAAAATATTTGTAGTTTTCAATTTAAGAAATAAAAACTTTAGGATAAGAAAATTAAATGTAACCATTAATGCATTTCTTAGTATTGAAGAAATTATCTGTAAGAAATTATTGAGTTGTGTTTAAAAAACTCGTTTCTTTATATGTGAACCGGTATGTTTAAGTTAATAGGATATGTTAACTTTTAAGAAATATTGCTCAAAGAAATCGGTGTTTTAGGAGAAAAGAAATTGTTCTCTCGGTGTATGCGAACCAGAAAACTCCATTCTTTAACTTAAGGCACGGGTCGCCATGTGATGTTGGGGGTTGCTGGACGAAGACACTATCCCGAACAAACAAACTTAAACTTTTTACATAACTTTATTCTTTCAAGGTTAAAGGTACAATTACAACTACGTCGACCGACATTATCGTTAGGATAGGTCAAGGTGACCCATATCTCGGTAACTATATCCCCTGACTACGCGCCAGCAGAGTTCAGCGAACACACTGATCCAACAACGATGTCTCAGGTACTCGACCTTCCCACTTATATCTATTATATTAAAAACAATGCCCATATGTATTACCATATATGGTTATGCTATACGTATTTCAATAATGACGTGTGCTTTGTTTGCAGTCTTGCGAATGAGTTGAATACTTTGAACTTTGCTACTGTCGTAATAAATTATACAAATTGCAACTATAATATTGACCTTATTCTTATAACAAATAAATTAGGAAAATTCCGTGAGGGTTGTCGTGTACCATCACATCTCTCTGGGCGGGGAAAAGATGAAAGGGAATTTCAGTAACAATTTCCTTTCATCTCTATTTTATATTATTTATGCTGACTGACGTCTCTCCTTTATAAGAAAATTAAACAAAGATATTAAAAGAAAATGAGAAAAGAAAAAAAATGAGATATATAAGTATGTACACTGAACCTTAAGTACTAGTAAAAGCCTTATGGTGGACTATTATTACACTTTTACACTATAACACTTTTCAGTACTTATTCTTTTTATATATTATACAGCTTAACGTTATTCTTATGTATGACTACTTGTTTACCATTTTTCTCAATAATTACGTTAGGCGTTTCATCTTTAATTACGGTATATGGACCCGAAAACAAAGAGTTAAGTTTTGTGTTTGGCTCATTTTTTATTAATACCTTATCTCCTGGTTTATAAGTTATTTTACTCGTTTTGGCATCATATATTTTTTTTCTGCTGTGTTTTGTATGTGTTAGTGTTTCTCTGGCCTCCTTTGCGGCTACTTGTAGTCTGTATTTCAGTTCCATGGGATAGTCGTCAAAATTATACAGGGGTTCTATTTCGTTTTGAACATTTGTCGGCAGTCTACATATTATTCCGAACACTAATTCGAACGGTGTATAACCCGTTGCTGAGTGTACTGAAATGTTATACGAAAAACAGAAATATTGCACCCATGTACTCCAATTTGTAGGGAATTTTGATAGTTGTATCCTAAGGTACGCATTTAAATGTTTGTGAGTGTTTTCTAAAGCTCCTATTGTTTCGTGGTGATATGCTGTTGAGTTTAGTTTCTCTATTTGCAATAATGAGCATTTTTTTTTTTTATTATTAACTCCATTGAGTACAACAATCTGCCCATTGGGCATTAAGCATTTGTTATGGTAAAAAATATAGACATGTAGAGAGTTACTCCAGTGAGTAACCTCTTTACAATTCTAAAACTAAAATTTTATCAGTCTGAATACACTTTTGATTACGTTCAGTTGGTTAAGTCGGACGGCAGTTGCCGTTTTAGTCTACGCACTTCAAAGACGTCCCGCACATTTAATTGTCTGGCAAACGCATTAGGATGCACTAACACTCGTTCAAAGTATTTAACACTAAAACGTTGTATGGCTTCTTTCACGGATTCTAGGGGGATGTCGTGTTGAATCACCTCGTTGGATACATAGTATGGCGCATTGACTATGGAACGCAGCACCTTGTTTTGAAATCTCTGTAAGATGTTTGTATTGGAGACGCTAGCAGTGCCCCATAGCTGAATCCCATAAGTCCATATGGGCTTGAGGATGGACTTGTAGAGTAAAATTTTGTTATCCAGAGATAGTTTGGAATTGCGTCCAATGAGCCAATACATATTTCTCAATTTAAGTCCAAGCTGTTTTCGTTTTGTAAAAATATGTTTTTTCCAAGTAAGGCGGCGGTCCAAGTGCATGCCAAGATATTTGGCGTCCTCGGATTGAGGAATTAGACAATTATCAATATATACAGGGGGGCATGTTTCTCTGCGTAGCGTGAATGTTACATGTAATGATTTAGTTCCATTAGATTTGATGCGCCATACTTTCATCCATTGCTGAATTCTATTTAGGTTTGATTGAAGATTCCTTGATGCTGTTGTTGGATCTGTGTGGGATGCCAGGATAGCAGTGTCGTCTGCATACGTTGCAACTGTAGTTGTACTAGATGTTGGAATGTCCGCTGTGTATAAAAGATACAGAATTGGGCCGAGAACGCTGCCTTGTGGGATGCCTGAGTGAATGGGATATATCTTGGTGTGCTCGGTACCGTGCTTCACAAGGAAGTGTCTATTTTCTATGTAGGATTTTAAGAGCTGGAAGTGAGGATAGGGTAGGAGCTTCTTTAATTTTATTTGTAGCCCTATGTGCCATACCTTGTCAAAAGCCTGAGATATGTCAAGGAAAGCAGCAGAACAGTATCTTTTGGAGTTAAAATCCTCGTTTATTTGGTTGACTAGCCTATGCACTTGTTCTATGGTTCCGTGTTTGTCTCGGAAACCGAATTGGTGTTCTGGAATTATTTTATTTTCGTCTATTATCGTTTTCAACCTTTTTACGTACATTTTTTCAAAGACTTTGCTAATCATAGGCAAAAGGCTTATAGGCCGGTATGAAGATGCATTTTCCGGTCTTTTTCCTGGTTTAAGGATCATTAGGATTTGTGCCACTTTCCATGAACTAGGGAAGTACTTTAGACGCAGAATTGCATTAAATATAAAGGTGATTAGTTTTATGCACTTATCCGAGACTTCTTTTAGAATCTTGCCAGAGATTAGGTCAAATCCAGGGGCTTTTTTGATGTTGATTTCATCTATTATTGTTTGTTTTACTTGGTTGACTGTAAATTTCGTGTGGGGCAGATCCATTTGAAACGGTGCTGTTAGGAATCTGGTTAGTTCTGTTTCTTCCTCTGTAGATACTGTAGAAGGGTATGGCGTAAATACTTTTTGAAGGTGCTTGCCAAAAAGATCAGCTTTTTCTTTGTCGTTCCTAGCCCAGGTGTTTGCCTCATCTTTGATTGGTGGGTTATGCTGTTGGGGCCGTTTGAGCTTTTTCGTGGCTTTCCAGAGTGAATAATATGTAGCTTCAGTTGGTGTTAAATTTTCTAAATATTCTTGTATTCCATGGTTTTCTTCTTCATGGATTAATTCCTTTAATTCCTTTGTTGCTTTGTTAAGTTTTTTCTTATTTTCTGCCGTTCTTGACTGTTGCCAATTTTTACGCAATTGTCGTTTTTCTAAAATTTTTTGTTTAATTGTGGGAGACACATTATTTCTGTTTTGAGATGGTTCGTAGCTGGGAGTCGAGTACCATGCAGCAATTTGTATGCTTTCTGTTAGTTTATCTACAGCTGATTCAAGTTCGAGTTCATTTTTCAAGGACAGATTTAGTGAGATCAGGCTGTCTAGTTTTTCTCTAAATTGGGACCAGTTAGTCTTGGTGTTATGCAAAGTTGGTTGATGTTCTTTGTTTAAGATTTTTTCGGAGATTGTTATTATAAAGGGTGAGTGGTCTGATGATAAATCAAAGCATGATTCAGCTTTACATTTTTTGGTATCGATGCCTTTTGTGATGCAGAAGTCAACGACATCAGGTATTTTGTTTAAATCAGACGGCCAATAAGTTGGTTCGCCAGTAGAAATTTGTTGCAGGTTATTTTCTACCATTGCTTTAGCTAATTCTCTGCCTCTTGGAGTTGTTAGTCTAGAACCCCACATCGGATGTTTTGAATTATAATCTCCACCTGCAATGAATTTGTTCCCTAGAGTGTTAAAATATTTTAGGAAATGTTCTTTTTTAACGACATGTTTAGGTGGGCAGTATAAGGCAGATATTGTTATTGGGCCGTGTGCTTCCTCAATTGTTAAGCTGGTTGCTTGCAGGTAGTCTTTGTTATATTTTTCCATTTCGGAGTGTTTAATAGAATCACGTATAATTATGGCGCTTCCACCGTGAGCTCTACCGTCTGGGTGATTTGTATAATACAACTTGTAGTTGGGAATCCGCATGTAGTGTTTTTCTGTAAAGTGTGTCTCAGAAATTAATAATATATCAATATTTTGATTAAGTATGAATGTTTTGAGTTCTTTAGCCCGTTGATAAAGGCCATTTGCGTTCCAGACTACTATTTTATATTTAAGTTGTGAAGCCATTAAGCAATCTTATTGATGACAGTAGTAAGTAAATTGAGCATTGTGCCCATTTGCTCCATGAGTTTTTGCATCATTTCTTCCAGCTTGGCTAAGTTGTTATTAGGTTGGTTAGGTCCTGGTATTGTTTGGTTGTTATAGCTACACTGTGGTTGATTTTTGTTGACTATTTGAGCATAGGTTAAATCAGGTTGTATTTGTTGAGTATTATTTGTTTGGATATGCGGTTGCATGATTCTTTTCTCTCTTAGTGTAGGATATAGCTTCTGCTGTAGTTGAATGTGAACTTGGCATCCTCTATAGTTAGCCGGGTGGTCACCGTTACAATTGACACATTTTACTTTGTCATCACGTGATTTCCGAGGACAATCTTTTGTTTCGTGATTGCCTGTACATTTTACGCATCTGTGTACTTTGCGGCAGTATGTTTTGGTGTGTCCGTAGTCTTGGCATCTTGTACACTGGGGGATTGTTCTTTTCGTACGAGGAGGTTCGCATTTGATGATATTGTTTCCTAATTTTTCTATTTTATAAACCTCTTTGTTGTTTTCCTTCGATACGATATCAATGAAAAACATTGGCAAGGGGGTTTTTGATACATAATGTTTTATATTGTGAATGTTCACTGCTTCGTGGCCTTGTGCTGCTAGATTTGTCTTTATGTCATTAGTATCTGTACCATGATGCAGTCCTTTTATGACAAACCTGAATGTTTTCTCGCTTTTTGGCCTAAAAGTATGGTATTGAGTATTCCTTTTATCAAGTTCAGTGATCAATTTTTTAAAATGTTCGGCCTCAACGACTTGAACTTTTACTGTTTCATAACTAATGGTTTTAATAGTGTATTTATCTCCTGTGGTTTGTTTCAGTAGATCATGAATGTGTTGGACAACACCTACATTATATATGGTTATCGGTGGGGGCTTGGGTACATGTTTTGTATTGTTTTCTTGATCTTTTGCTTCGTCTTGGCTTTCTTCGTTTTCTTCTGTAAGCATACTATACGAGTTTTTTGTTTCTAGTGGCTTTTGCAGCCAATAATCACTTAATTTTGTTTGTTTCCTGGATATTTCCACTTCGGGACTTCTTATTCTTTTTTTATTTGTTACTTTCTCCCATTTATCTTCAGATTCAGAGTTAGGAGCTGCTTGTTCATTCATGTGTTGGACTACCTGTGGATTTTGTGGATTTTGATATACTAAGTGTTGGGGGAGAGGTAAAGGATTTGGTTGTGAAAGATATTGTGGGAAAATTGGTTGCATTTGAGTAGATGAGCCTGGCATTTGCTGATATATGGCCTGTTGATTTTGATCATGGTAACCCGTTTGGGGCTGTGACATTGACGTAGGAAAAAAATATTGTTGATAAGACATATTATTGTTATTCACCTGATATCCGGATTGATGAGTTGGCACACCATTTCATTTGATATCCCTTTTTAACTCCACTCCACTGGTATGAAATTGTTGGATATTTTCTTCAGTTATTATCACTAATTGCCTTATGATAACTAGCTCGATTCCAAAACACTTATTTACTTTTAAAATGTAAAAATGTAATTAAAAATAAAAACTGAATTTATTTATTTAAACAAGTTTACGGAGACGTTCAAATTACTGATATTAAAACATGTAGGTAATTAAAATCACATTTAAATAATCACATTTTGTACACAAATCGAAATTAACGTTTACAATATAAAATGTTTTAAAATATTCTGGACTGAATGCGACCGCCTTACTCGGAGGTTTGTGGTCGACTATCAATAATGAGCATGTTTCCTTAAATGTTCTTGCCATAAACTCTGAGCCTTGGTCTGTGACTATTTTTCTGGGTACTCCATACTTCAGAATAAAATTTTCTACCAATGCCTTGGCTACTGTTTCGGCTTCTTTGTTCTTTATTACATATCCTTCTATGTATTTACTTAGCTCACATTGCAGTGTCAATATATATCTATTCCCACTGTCATCCATCTCAAATGGTCCTACTAGATCTATAAATATTGTGTCGAATGCGCAGGTGGCAGTCGATGTGATAGTTAGAGGTTGTTTGGTTATGATAGAATGCTTATGTCTTTGACAATCGTCGCATCTCTTCACAAATTCCTCGATATCTTTTCGTAAACTATTCCAAAAATAATATTTCCTTATATTTTTGTACATTCTATTTATTCCGGCATGCCCTCCTGTTGGTAACATGTGAAAATCATTAATTATAATTCTTCTTAATTTTTCATCTGCTATATTCTGTTTGTCTTGTACTATACATATTTTGATATCTCTTTCTTTAAATATTTTAGGATCCTTTCTTATCTCTTCACTAATTGGCTTACTCTTATTATTCTTTACTATTACTAGTTCCTTTATATTCTTTTGTGCGCACATTTGAATCAAGGCTCTCAACGATGCTCGTAGCGCAGACGTTGATCGAGGTTCTTGATATGTCGAGTTTCTCAACGACGCTCGTAGTGCAGACGTTGATCGAAAATCTCGAATCAGATAAATAATATCGTCTTCTTCGTTGTACAATATACTACTATTTGTATTTTCTTCAGCCGAATCTAGCTTCATTGTCTTGCAATCGTCCTTGTCTATCAGTTTTACCTCTACCGCACTTTTCGGGAATTTCAACAATTCGACTACGTCTGGTTGATCAGTCCATTCGTTCTTCGAATCGGCGATTTCCTCCTGCTTTTTCGTTTGTGCTCTCGTCATCACTAATATACTTTTCTCTGAGTCCTTATTTAGTTGCTTTAGTTCTTCTGATGTAACTTCTATTCGTGATAAGGCGTCAGCTGTTACATTTTCAGCTACTTTCAAATATTTAATTGTAAAGTCGTATTCTTCTAACTTCAATCTAAATTTGGTTAATCTGCTGGAAGGGTTTGTCATACCAAATAGGTACACCAATGGTCGGTGGTCTGTCAAAATAATAAATTCTTTCTGTAGAAGGTAATGTCTCCATTTAGCAATGCTCCATACTATTGCCAGTAATTCTTTTTCTATCGTAGGATAATTCATTTCCGCTTTATTAAGTGTTCTACTGGCATATGCTACCGGTTTGTCATTCCCGTTTGACAAAGTTGCTCCTAGTGCGATGCCAGATGCATCTGTCCGTAGAATAAACGTGTTCTCCTCCGATAAATCTGGGAATTCCATTACGGGGGGGTTTGATATTGACGCCTTGAGGCTTTCAAAAGCTTTTTGGCATTCTGTTGTCCACTCAAATTTTACATTTTTCCTTGATAGTCTATTTAGAGATACGGCTATTTCTGCAAAATGATTGATATGTTTTCTGTAATAATTTGCAAAGGCTACGAATCTTTTTGCTTCTTTTGCATTTTGTGGTATTGGATATTGTTCCAATGCGGTGATCTTTTCCGGATCTGGTGCTATACCTTTATTCGAAATCTTGTGTCCTAAATATAATAGTTCTTTTTTCATAAACTCGCATTTAATTGGATTTAATTTCAGATTTACTTTCCTTAGTCTCTCTAATACCTTCACTAAGTTCTGATTATGCTGTTGTACACTGTTGCCAAAGACTATCAAATCATCAAGATATATAAACATGTTTTCATAATTTAAACCTGACATTGCCATAGTCATGGCTCGTGAGAAACATCCTGGGCTTGTCTTTAACCCCATCGGAAGTCGTGTCATTTGATATTGACCTCTATCGGTTGCGAATGCTGTGTACGGTCTGGACTTAGAATCGAGTTATATTTGGTAATATCCTTGGTATAAATCTAAATGTGAAAAATATGTTGCTCCTGATAAAGCGTCTAGGATTTCTTCTATGCATGGTAATGGAAATCTGTCATTCTCAATTTTGTTGTTTAGTTGTCTGTAATCTATCACAACTCTCCATTTCTTGTTTCCATTTTCATCGTTTTTCTTTGGCACTATAAGTAGTGGAGATGAGAATTCTGATATTGCATTTTCAATAATCCCGTCTTTTAACATTTTGTCTACTTGTCTATTTATTTCCGTTTTTTGTCCATGTGGTAATCTATACGGTTTTGTATAAGCAGGTGATACTCCTTTTTGCAATTTTATTTTTGCTTTGTATACGTCCGTCGTTGTGCATGGATCGTTTTCTAAGAAAAACACATCGGAATATTTTACACATATTTTTTCTATTGCTCTTTTTTCCTCTAGCGATAAATTTGTTGTGTTTATTATATTCAAAAGTCTTTCGGCACGACTCACCGATTGTTTTGATTCTCTTATGTGGAAAACGTCGAACTTGTCTAATCTTTCGACCTTCGGTCTAAAATTCTTAACAATTATTTCTCTATCATTGATATTTAATATCCTTATTGGTATTTTTCCGTCGACTGGTTTTGAGACTGTTCCTGCCGAGAAAATTCCTTCCGCTATCTCCTGTGGTATAGTTACAAAATCTCCGTAGTGTGTCCCGATCTCGAAAAAAAATAATTTTTCACATCTCCTAGGTATTATTATCGTATAAATTTCTTCCATAGATAGCATTTCCAAATCTCTTCTCATTCCTTCTACATGTAACGATAATTTTAAGGATTCGTAATTTATTGTAGCAAAATATTGGTATAAAAAATCGCTACCAATAACTCCATCGACTTTATTTGTGAAACTCTTCATAACTGCAAATTCCTGTGTCAACGTTATCTTCTCTGAGTTATCTAATATTTCAAGGTCACACAATAAGGTTCCCCTTGTATATACAGTTTTTCCGGTAACGCCTCGCAAGCTAATACGTCGGGTTTTGTTTATGTCGGTGTATTTTTTATCTAAACATTCTTCAAATAAAACGCTGACTGTTGCGCCAGTGTCAATTAATAGTTTTTTGCGTTTTCCTCTGTAATAAACATTAATATAATTTAATCCACTTGCTGTGAAATTATCTGCCTCCATTCGATGGGCCACGAAAAAAATCTACTTCTTGTATTGTGCTTGTGTGTGGCTGCTCTTGGCGGGGCTGCTCCTCTGTTGCGAAATATGCTCCTGGTGAATTTCTGTTCGAATTTCTCTCCCATCTTGTCGTTGTTATGTTCAACTTGTCTTTTCCGTAGTTCTGTTTGGACTTTTTCGATTTTTTCTCCAATTTTTGCAATAATATCTGCAATGAATTTGTCTTCTGCTGCCTTACAGCTGTCACCTTTGTATATTTTATGCACCGTCCTAAACTGTTCCGTGATAGTCCTGAGTTTTTCCACCCATTTATCTGTGATTAGCTTATTTTTCCTTCGTTCTATAGTGTCTTTTGTGAGATTCCTATTTAATATAGTTATATCTTCCAGAATACGTTGAAATCTTTCCTCGAACATAAATTCGGCTTGGCCTGACTACGTTACTCAATAGTATATGGCCTAGTGTCTCGAAGTCTCAATTACTTCGTAAAGCTTATCATTGCCGTTAAGTTTATCAAATATAACAAAATATAACATATAAAATATTATAATAAAACATAAATGTAAGTAAAATAAAAGAATCAATAATATTGGATAACCGTCAATATTTAAAGTGTCAGTAAATAAGTAAGTGAGTAATTATATAATAAAAAAAATAAAAATGTCAATATGAAAATTTAAAAAAATAGTCATCAAACTTACTTCATAAGCAGTTAAACTGTATTGTATTAAAAAGAAAAATTACTCACGAATATGGGTTCATGTGTCTATGCATTTGGTCCTGGATTCTAGGCGTCTAACCTCAGCATCTCCATTGATTTAGATACTTCCTGTCGGATGTGGCGTCGAAGCTGCTTCTTCCATCGTCGATACAGTAGCCATCCGACGATGATTATGGCCAGGCTGAACGATACAATTCCCAAAACTCCAGGGATTGATAGCTTCTCGTTTTCGCCGGTTTCAGCTGTCACACTTCCGCTGTTGCCTGCTTGGTTTATGAAGATCTGTTCCTCTTTTTCTTTATTCTGGTTGTTTCCCATCTTACGTGTAGAGCTGCATACCTCAATCTATACACCGAGAGAAAAAAATTCTTGACATAAAGAAACTTTATTAATATTTAAGAAAGATCGACTTGGCATATTGCCTAAGAAATATATCTTTGTATGTAAGATATAATTTTCTAAAATATTTCAAATAAATTCTACTATAGCCAAAGAAATATATCTTAAACATGATTGAACTATCACTTTCTGGCAAACTTCAAACCCATTTATCAGAAAGAAATTACACTTGATGTTAATTAATTTTATTAGTCATAAAAATATATTTTCTACACATTAGAAAACTATTCTTTCTGAGCAATAATATTTCTTAGTAAGGAATATTATTATTTTACTATTAATAATTAATTTATTTAATGTTAAGAAATATATTTCGCAGATATAAACGTATATTTAGAGTTAAGTTAATATTTCTTTAAAATAAAGTGATATTACATACCGCGAAATAAATCATTGTGTTAAGGTAAAATCATTATTTATTAATAAAACAAGATATAAAACGTTATTATTACATACAAATATTTTCTCCACTCTTAAACCACTGGCTTCTACACAACAATAAAATGATGGAGAGGCAAATCCAACTTCCTCAAATTTTCCTTCTTTTGTTAATAGCACTTTGTATATCAGCAATTCACTAAAACAAAATCGTTATGTAGAAAGAGTAAACTTACTTTAATAAAAAATTTTTTTATAAAGATATAGATATTTATTTTGACAAATTTAGGAAATACAAAAAAAACAAATACACGGCCCCACGTAAGAACTATTAATACTAATAATAATCAATCATATTTAGTTCAAACATGGCATTATTTAACCTATACATCGTTTATTTTTTTCTTTTTGTTAATGAAATATTAATTATTTATCTGTATAATATTAAGTCACAAAATAAATATTGTTTAGCTAAAACAAGAGGGAAAATACAACCAATGTAAAACATTGAAGCAGACAATAATATGTAATTTTTTAAATTTTTATAATCTAAAAGAGACAGCATACCTAATCATTAAGAAATTTTATTACGGGAAAGTATTATTAGTTTACATCTAAGTCATTTAATACATATTAACTAATTCACGGTTTTCGGCAATAACATTTCTTAACCATAAACATATATTTCTTTTAGACTAACTGACTTCTTTATCTCAAATAAATTAACAGAAAAAATCCTCAGCGTTGCACCCGCCATGTTTGATATAGCGTTATATTGTAAATTTTTATAGAAGACGATACATTCAAGAAACCTATTATAGTTGATACATAAGTATACACATTTTTAAAAAGGTACTTACATGTATGAAGTTCTGAAAGGTCCCGCAGTTGGTTAATAACTCCTTTCTTAATATTGTTCTGAAGCTATATATTATATCATTCTGTCCCAGCTTTAAATTGTGGCATATTTCCCAGCTCCTTTATTTCAGAGTCGTCCATCATTATACCTAAAAAGCATATAAAGATACTATTATATTTCTTTTTTAACCATTCGGATACGCAACAATATTGTTATTACATCTTAAATTACTCAATTTACTTTTATTTAATACCTATATATGTACGTACCTTCAAAATATCCGTTAATTTTTAAAGTACATCAATAAATCCAACATCCATCTATATGAACATGAACATATCACGCCATCTTGACAAACACTGACGACTAAATCATAAATAGTTAATCTGCGCAATTCTTTTGTGGAAGAAAATTTCTTTGCAAGTAACATTTCGGCATTAATGACAAAGTTTTTATTTTATAACCACAGTTACTACAGAGGGCATTTCTGAAGAATTATTTCTTGTTGTTTAAAATATTTATTTAATTACAAGAAAATTTCTTGTTCACAAATATAAATATGCATTAACTTAACATTATATTTCTTATACTGCAAAATATTTGTAGTTTTCAATTTAAGAAATAAAAACTTTAGGATAAGAAAATTAAATGTAACCATTAATGCATTTCTTAGTATTGAAGAAATTATCTGTAAGAAATTATTGAGTTGTGTTTAAAAAACTCGTTTCTTTATATGTGAACCGGTATGTTTAAGTTAATAGGATATGTTAACTTTTAAGAAATATTGCTCAAAGAAATCGGTGTTTTAGGAGAAAATAAATTGTTCTCTCGGTGTATGCGAACCAGAAAACTCCATTCTTTAACTTAAGGCACGGGTCGCCATGTGATGTTGGGGGTTGCTGGACGAAGACACTATCCCGAACAAACAAACTTAAACTTTTTACATAACTTTATTCTTTCAAGGTTAAAGGTACAATTACAACTACGTCGACCGACATTATCGTTAGGATAGGTCAAGGTGACCCATATCTCGGTAACTATATCCCCTGACTACGCGCCAGCAGAGTTCAGCGAACACACTGATCCAACAACGATGTCTCAGGTACTCGACCTTCCCACTTATATCTATTATATTAAAAACAATGCCCATATGTATTACCATATATGGTTATGCTATACGTATTTCAATAATGACGTGTGCTTTGTTTGCAGTCTTGCGAATGGGTTGAATACTTTGAACTTTGCTACTGTCGTAATAAATTATACAAATTGCAACTATAATATTGACCTTATTCTTATAACAAATAAATTAGGAAAATTCCGTGAGGGTTGTCGTGTACCATCACAGGCTATTGTCTCTGCTTCTTTATTGCACACGGGTATACTGACCGCGTATTTCGTAAGCTCACATAACATTGTTATACAGTATCTATTACCTTCGTTACTTTTAGTAAATGTACCTATCGTATCTATGTATACTATGTCCCATGGTTTGGAAGAAGTGTCCGATATCACGAATTCTTCGACATGTGTTCTTTTCGGTTTGTTAATTTGACATTTATGACATTGTTTAACGTATTTTCTTACGTCTTTTTCCAAATTTTTCCATCTAAATCTTGCTTTTAGCTTCTTTATGAGTCTGTTATTTCCTACGTGTCCTCCAAACATCGGATGATTATGATATTCTTCTATTAACCTGTGTTTTTCTTTGTCATCTTCTATTGTTTTTGGTACTTCACATAGGTATGTTTTGTATATACATATCTATATTTCTACATTCTTCAATATTTTGTTTCCTTGTTTAATAAATTCCTCAATTGTGCACACTTTAAAAATAATATCGTTTACGTATATTTTTACTCTACCGCCAGCTTATCAAGCTGTGCCAACATTTGGTTTAAATCAAAATGATTGAATCCTGTGGCTATGCTCTTGCTGCACTTTATTTTGTTTTTGACCCTAATGCTCAGTCTTGGTGAGATTAGTTCTGCTCCAAAAGACAAAATTGGTAGTCTATGCGCCTCTAAATTATTTAGTACCTTTCTTACTGTCTGTTTGGGAGCTTCTGGCTGTAGTGCGAGTTCACTTTCTGCCTTCGTTTGCCTTGCTTCCTTCTTCTTTTCTCTTGCTTGAGCTCGTGTTATAGCTAATATATGGGTATTGTCTATGTATAGGTTCTTTAGTTGATGTAATGTTATTCTTGAAAGGCTGTCTGCGTAGTTATTTTTCCCTGTTATATACTCTATTTCGAAATCGTATTCCTCTAAATCTAATCTGATTCTTGTAAGTTTCGAAGTTGGTTCTTTCATTGCAAATAAATGTGTTAGTGGTTTATGTTCCGTTTTTACTAAAAATGTTGGTGCTCCATATAAATAACATTTGAAATGATTAACTCCCCAATGAATCGCTAGTAATTCCTTAACGATTATAGGTTTATTACATTCTCCTTTATTGAAACTTCTTGATGCGTATGCTATTGGTAGGTCTATTCCGTTATAATCTTGACTTAAAATTGCTGAACAACTCTCGTTGGATGCGTCTGTTGTTAGGATGAATTGTTTATTGAAATCTGGATATTTTAGGATCGGTGGCTTCATCAGAGATGATTTAAGCTTATTGAATGCTTTGTCACATTCTTCTGACCACAAAAATTCTACTCCTTTTCTTGATAATCTGTTGAGTGGTCTGCATATTTCAGCAAAATTTTGAATAAAACGTCTATAATAGTTACAAAATGCTACGAATCTTTTTGTTTCTTCCGCTGTCTTAGGTGTCGGGTATTGTTCAATCGTTGCATATTTCGCTTTGTCTGGTGATACTCCTTCCTGGGAAAGATCATGTCCTAAATATGTTACTTCTCTTCTAAAAAATTGACATTTTCCTGGGTTAAGTTTCAAATTGAATTTTCGACATGTCTCGAATGTCTTTTTCAGGTTGTCTAGGTGGTGTTTTTCGGATATTCCTATTACTACTATATCGTCCATGTAAAGAAATGCTTTGTCTGGTGTTAATCCCGAAAATGCTATTGACATCATCCTTGAAAAGCTATTTGGGATTACATTTAATCCAAAAGGTAATCTGGTAAATTGAAATGCTCCATTTTCTGTGCTAAACGATGTGTATTTTCTCGATGATTTTTCTAATGGTATCTGGTGAAAACCTGACATTAAGTCTATAACTGAAAACCATTTTGCTCTTCCTAGTTGATCTAGTATCGAGTCTATCCTTGGTAAAGGAAATTTGTCTGTGACTATTTTCTTGTTCAGTTGTCTAAAATCTATGCATAATCTCCATGCTTTATTTCCATCTAACGCCTTTTTCGGTACCAGCACTACTGGGCTGTTGTATTCTGATGTGGACGGTTCTATTATTCCTTGGTCTCTCAGTTTTTGTACTTGCCGGTTTAACTCCTCTGTTTGTGCATGAGGTGTCCTATAGTTTTTAATATATACCGGAGTTTGGTCTTTAACTCTCAGTTTCTGCTCGTAGAAGTTGTTACATGTTAGCATGTCATGCCTTAGGGCGAAGATATCTGAATAATCTTCACATAACGATACTAACTTATCGCGTATGTATTCTGGAATGTCTAACTTCAATGATTCCCGTAATTCCTTTTTCCTATCCTTGCTGTCGTTGATCAGTCTATATATGTTGAATAATTTAATGTCTAATGTTTTGATTGCGTTTGTCTCTACTTTTACTGTTTCGTAGGTTGTGTTCAAAATTTTGATGTACGGATTATTACTTGAAGTAATTGCTCTCGCTATGAATATTCCTGGTTGTATTTCCTGTTGTTCCACTATCCTGTCATTCTTCAGCGTTTGAAAAATTTTTACGACTCTGTAAATTTCACATCTAGGCGGTATTACTATCGTGTCATTATCTATATTATCCAAAATGTTTGTACTAATGTAACAATCGTTATCCTCTTTAATGTGCATTTTAAGGTTAGCGTAGTCTAGTATGCATTGAAAGTTTGAAATAAAGTCTCTCCCAATGATTCCGTCGGTTGGAATAGGAAAGCTAGGTTCCACTAATTGAAAGATATGTTCAAATCGAGATCCTTTTACTTCTAGTGTTGTTTCAACTTCTCCCATTGTTTGTAATTCTTCTTTAGTTACTCCTTTTATTTTCGCCTTTGTGTTCGGTTTCACATGTTCCTTCATAAAATCTTGTGAACATTTCAGTATTGAAATATCAGCTCCTGTGTCTATGATAAAGGTATTTGTGTTTTCTAGGATTCCTGTTTTCATTCGTACAAAATTCGTTAGGTTTAAGTCGAAGTTGTAAATATTATATTGCACTTCTGACTGTGTACTTTGCTTGTTTCGTTCATTCAAAACCCCAACTGCTGGTTTTCTGATTCCTCTTGGCTGTCCTCTAACTCAAGTAGCCTTACGTTTCTGTTACGTCCTCCTCTCTGGTTCCCTCTGTATGTTTGGTTGTTAAATTGTCTATATCCTCTGTTCGGATAATTCCGTTGGTTTTCTGTTGCTTCTCCTTCGTTCCGTTGTCCGAAGTTATTTCTTCTTCCTCTATCGTATCTCTTATGGTATCCTCTTCGGTATTGCTGTTGTCCTCTCCTATTTTCATAATTCGTCCTATAATTGAACACTCTTCCCTGTGTGTTCTCCTCTGTCGTATCAATCGATAGAAATTTGGATACTACTTCCTGCGGTGTTGTGAAATTACCTGCCTCCAGTACTAACTTAGCTCTATCCGTATTAACGTTTCGTTTCATTGTTGCTACGACTGTTTCCGTTGTGTATTTTTTCGCTAGCTCCAATGGCATTCCTTCCGCTATGTATGCTACCTTCAACTGTTCCGCTAATTCCTCTACTTCGGATGCGTACACTGCTGCATCTTTGTTTCCTTGCCTTTTCTTTGCTAACTTGTCTATTATCGTTTTCGGATTGTCGCCTATTAATTCTTTCTTCAGTGCCGCTGCTATAAGTGGGATCGTATCCTCTGTGGTTATCAGGTTTCTAGCCTTATTAGTCAATCTTGTTTTTATTAATGTTATCGCTGTTTCTTCATGTCCTTCTGCTATTTTTCCAAGTAACTCTAATGCGTCTAAAAATGGTTGTAGTGTCCCTGCGCTTCCATCAAACTCGTTGGGCAATACCTTGCTTGCAATATTCAAAAATTAGTTGATTGTCAGAGCCATGTTTAATATTTTTATATCTTGTTTTATGTCGCTTTTTCCCTCTTTTATTTCCTCGTCAATTTTTTCCTCTATCTCCTCGTCACTTTTTTCCTCTTCTACTTCTTCGTCGCTTTGTTCTTCCTCTATTTCCTTGTCGATTGGTTGGTGTATTGAACTTGGAACTACTGTTCTTAAGTTTACAGCTTGAAATGAGCGTATAACCTTGTCTCTGATTCTTCCAAAATATTTGTTTCACGCTTCTCTTTGTTTCTCCGATAGCGCTTCCCAATTTGTCTTCGTTAAGTGTGTGAATTTGTTATACAATTTAATTAACTGTGTCGTTACTTCTTCTTGTATATCCTTAGATTTAGGTACTTTCTTCTTCAAGACCCTTCTACTTTGTCTTACTACTTCTTGCGTAATCTCCTCAACTATTTTGACGAAGTCTTCCCAAGTAACTTTGTTGCTACTCATTTATTCATAATTTTCCTTATTCCTGTACCCGTAACGAACGCATAAATTTGACAGTCTTACGAGGTATAGTAAATATATATATGTATGTAAAATATTATGTCAAAAATAGTAAAAATATAGTAAATTGCAATAAAAAAATCATTATATCAATCAATATAAATCACCATAAAAATCAGTAGATAAATCAAATTAATGGATAAAAAGTCGGTACGATAAAAATATATGCTAGTAAATATATAAAAATCATATAAAATGTATCATTACGTTCTATAAATAACCATAGTATTTGTAAAAAAAAATTCCTTATAATACCAATAAGGTAATTAAAATAAAATAGGTAGATAAAAATAGGTAAAACTTAGATTATGTGTATCTTAAATTACGATTATATTACTTTATTATATGGTTATACGAATCAGGAGTAATATCGTGGAAATACCATAAGAATAGCTAATATGGACTTACCACTTTTACACGTCTTTGTTCGTATCACCCAAAAGTCCTCGCTGCACGTTCCATAGCATTGTCCGTTGTCCCACGATGTTCCATCTCCATACCAAGTTCCATTTTCCATACCATTGTCCATTTAGCTCCATGTCAGGCCTGATGTCTCCCTTCTTTCCATATAGATACCACACTGTTATCTAGGGTGGTCGAGGTGCCAGAATATTGACGTTTTTCTCCATACTCGTCCCGTTTACCAGTCCTGTGTTCTTCCCTGGTCTAGATCGCCATATGGTGGCTCCTAGCTTCTGAGCCACCTCAGATAAGTAAGGGGTGGTTACCCCCTACCATAAGGGTTGATGAAATAACTCGTATTACCGTAGATGCATTTATTTCGTAAGTTAGAGTACTAACGGTAAAGAGCTGGTGGTACGTTATTTCTCAGTAGCTGTGATGTTTGCCCTTTGGGATCTCAAATATTAATGACTTACTGTTCGCAATGGAATTAGAACTAATAATCGGTATTCTCCTGTTTATTGTTTTGGTATATAATGAAAGTAAGATTGTTTTGGTTAAAAGCGCTGAGTCGACTAGGTTATAAATAATGAATACTATTTGTTATTTCAAACCGACCTTGGTCAAACCGAAAACTGGTACACCGATGTGCTAATGTAGGTCGATCGTATTTACTATAAACAAACGTAGTTGTTTTGCCAAAGACATTTTTAATTATTAAAAGGATTTGTTTTAATAAGAAGATTACTAAGAGATGCCGTGTATCCTAACACAAACTTGTTACGATTTTCATACAAAATTGGTTATAACTTTGTAAATACCCTGTATAACATTACAAACCTTTATATTTTTGTGATGGAGAAGTTAACAGGATTTCGAATATAAAATAAAATATAGGGTGTTCCATTTAAAAAAACATAAGTTAGGTCTGCCACTGTGTTATCGAACACCCTGTAACATTCTAACTAATTTTGTAATGTGAAGCTCAAAAGTAACTAAAATTTTTGTTGTTAACTTTTATTGCTATCTATTACTATAGCGGGGCTATTGAGCTTTACCCTACTAATCAATCACCCTGTAGAACAAAAACAATAGTCAAGCATACCTAAACTTTGAAAGTTTTAATTCACCGATAATTTGTGGATTTCCAGAAGTATACAAAATATGTTTTAAATTAATAAAAACGATTAATTGAACAGAATAACGACGAATTAAAAAAAACGTAAACCATATCTAATTTTAACAAAACAAAAATGTGAAAGTTTACATCTAAGTGACATCCCTTTTATTTTTAATTAGATTCAAAATTCTTCGAAGCATAGTTTTTCAATGTTCTGGCAACATTCTGGTGTAAATGAATCCCATATTTTTTGCAAGTTTTGCTTCAATAGCAGGATGTTTCCCCAATGTTTTTTGAAGATATTCTTCTTTAGGCGCGATTCGATTGAGGGTAAAATTGTACATAAATCTGCGCGCCTGCGCACACAGACAGTATGTAGTTCCTTGCTAATCTTTCAAAGATAGGTGTTTATGTATCTGTATCCGTGCAAATAAGTCATTAAAAGAATATATTAGTGTTTTTAGTAAATGTATTATTTATTATAATTCTTGTGTTTTTGGATTTGTGTTTCTCTGTAGTAAAATAATAAAATATTTACACTATTTGTCGCCGTATTGTGTAATTATATCCGAAACTTACATGTCAATTAGAAGGACCTCGCTGGTGCAGTTGCTAGGGCGTTAGCTCCGAGATTGGAATGACGCGGGTTCGAATCCTAGGCGATTCATATTTTTTTTTATTTTTGGTTGTTTTAATAAAAAAATTTTGAAATTGGTAGATATGAAAGTTAGTTTAATTTTTAAATAAAATACAAATAACCTGTTAAGTATATTTACTTCGTTGAAATTACCTATATAATAGAAGAATATCTTCTTACGTGCGTACAAAGTACACACACATTCTTTTTTTTTTATTTCGCGTCACAAAGAGGCTTGAAAGTTTCTCTCAGGGACAAGTCGGGACTCTTAGACACGTATTCCAGAAGAAGAATATCATGGTCTCCAATCCAGTTTAAACTCTTTTGGCTTATGGCAAGCTACGCCATCCCATTGGAAGACAAAATGTTTCGCTGATTTTAACTTGTTTAAATGACTTTGTTCCAAAATTGGTAAGAGATTATTTAAAACCTTCAAATATTATTTGCCCGTATTTAAAATTCTATCGATAAAATGCAACTTTCCCACAGCTTTCGCCGACATGCTGCCTCAGACCACGATAAACGTAGGAAATTTGACTTTTCTGTTAAGACAGTAAGGCTGAAAATCTTTATTTTTCAGCACTTTATCTCCACCCATTCCCATTGATAATTTTATCTCGACAAACGGTAGTAGGCTTTATAATATTACAAAATCTATTTGACATTAATTGACAATTTTTTTGATATAATTTTCCACAGCTAGCTCTGATTTTAAGATAATTATGAAAAAAATCAATGTATGTTGATGTAAGTGATGCAAAGGCCACGATTTAGCGATTTTTTATTATTATTGTTTGAATATATAAATAATTGAATAAATAAAAAGATCACAAGGGTAATGTTTTCAATAAATATTAATAAAAAAGGCAATAATAATTAATATGGGAACCTATAAAAATATGTAGATTGTAATTGCCATACACTGCAAATTCCAAAGGTGGGCCAACTGAAATTGGAAGGGGCTCGTAGCCCTTAAAGGGATTTTAATGAAAAAATTGTATACCATTTACAAAGAATTTTTCATTAAAAGTATTTTTGTGATTGATGGTATACAGCCAGCTACAGGAAAAATTCTTTCTTTTTCTTATGGATTTATTTTAAAAAACATTTACACATCCAAGATTTGATTTTCTGTCATTAACTTACGAAAATTGTATTTTAGGGAGCAGCAGGATTTCCAGGAGTATCTGGACCTATAGGCGCACCAGGTTTAGTTGGACAGACAGGTCCGCCAGGATTACCAGGACCGCCAGGGCGACCAGGAGAGGCACTAGTTGGAAATATTATTGACACTGGTAAATCACCAGGAATTCACGGTCCTAGAGGTTTTCCTGGACCTCCAGGAATTGTAAGTAGTACAGAATATTCACCTACTTATTTTCTTATGCGTTTTTCAATGTCTTTTCTTCTATAACATATAAAAGGGTACTCCACATACAATTTTACTATACAGTACATATCTGCCTGTGAGTTTAAGATCATTTACAATAAAGAATGGTAGGTACCATTCTTTCGAATAAACCTGTATTATTGTATGGAAGCCGGAGGTCATCGCTTTTATCATTTTTGATTAATTAAAAAATAAGTGACTAGCTAAAAATATTAATTTCGAAATGCATTTTTGGCTTAATCTTCTTCTTCTTCAGCCTGTGTTCGTCCACTGCTGGACTTAGGCCTCTTCCATTTGCTTCCATCGATTTCTACTCCTGGCAATTCTCATGCACTGCTTGTCCGCGACTTGTCTGATATCATCTGCCCACCTCTTCTGCGATCTGCCTACTCCTCGCCTGTTCTCTCTTGGTCTCCAGTTTGTTAGCCTCTGTGTCCATTTTTCGGGAATATCTCGGGCAACATGTACGACCCATTGCCACTTGAGCCTTGCTATACGTTCTGCGACATCAGTAATCTTTGTTCTTTCACGAATGTCGATATTTCGAATTCTGTCTCTCAAACTAATCCCTAGCATGGCCTTCTCCATCGCTCTTTGGGTTGTACCGAGCTGCTCTAAGGTTTTCTTTGTAAAGGCCATGGTCTCTAGTCCATATGTAGTTACAGGCAAGATACATTTGTCATAAACTCTACGTTTTAGACACATTGGTATATCTTTATTCTTCAAGATAAAGCTTAACTTGCCGAAAGCTACCCAAGACAATTGTATGCGTCTTTTTATTTCGGCTATTTGGTTTTCTTTGCCGATTTTAATGGTATGTCCAAGATATAGTGGTCTACATTTTCAAGACTGACGTTGTCAATAACAAGATTAGTTTCCACATTACTCATTATTTTTTTGTGAAGATTCATTTTGAGACCTATTTTATGTGACTGCTGGTTTAATTCCTTCATCATTTGCTCCAGTTCCTTGATGTCTGTACTAAATAATAATATGTCGTCCGCAAACCTCAAATGGCTCAAACATACACCATCAATGTTTAGACCTTTTTCGTCCCAGTCGAGCTGTTTGAATACATTTTCCAATGCTAAGGTAAAAAGTTTTGGTGAAATTGTCTAATACCTTTTCCAAGGCGTATTTTTTGTTTTTTTTTCGTCTTCATTGATTTTGATGTGGAATATGGCCTGTTCATAAATGTTTTTAACGAGTGTAGTGTACCGTGAGTCTATTCGAACATCCCTTAGGGCTGACCAAAAGGACCAGGTTTCAATACTATCGAAAGCCTTGTGAAAGTCAATAAATGCCATATGTAAAGGTACAATATATTCTGTGGTTTTTTCTACCAGTGTTCTAATGGTTTGTAAGTGATCGTTAGTATCAAACCCTTTTCGAAATCCCGCCTGTTCAACCGGTTGATATAAATCAAGTTTTTGTGTTATGCGGTTGTGTTGTCTTAATAAATCAAATAAAATATTAACAGTGCCATTAAAAATGTTGGCGTGATTCTTACCTTGGCTTAGGAGTAAGTAAAATAATCGAAAATACCGGAAAATACCGGTTTCTGATAATCCCTTTGGTTCCTCCAGCTACAGTATATATATTCCTTTTTAAACTTCTATACTCATAATCCCTTTATTATTTTTACATAAAAATATTTATTCTACAGCCTGGCGAAAGAGGTGCAGCTGGGGAAAGAGGACCAGCAGGTCCGTCGGGCGTTCCTGGACTGACGGGGAAAGAAGGTCCCACTGGTTTGCCAGGACCTCCCGGCCAAAGCGGTCAGCCAGGTTTGCCAGGAATTCAGGGACAACCGGTAAGTAATGTAAAACAAAATATTGTTTCTTTTTAATGAATCCTAGTTCTTCCGTAAATAAAACAATATCTCTACAAATATTATCTTTTTTTATTTTACGTGCAATAGTGTTACAGTGGAAACATTTCTAAACAGTTAAAATATACAATAATTCTATTAATTGTGGTTATTGTTAGGTTTGTAAAACTACCTCAGAAAAAAAAACAGTTTTAAAAGAATAGAAAACAAATATTTCTTGCTCTGTTATTATATTATAAAAGTTATTCAAAATAAAATAAGATGAACTAGAAGACACGAAGATAAACAAGAACTAGAAGCAGCGTTTAGACCAGGAAGACTAAATGGCAAAATTTTTGTAGTGAGAACAGGAAGATACACACAAACTCTTCTCAGCTTTGTAGATCTAAGAGCAGCTTTTGACACTAAGAATAGGGAGGAAATGTGTAGTTATAAGTACCAGGCAAACTAATAGCAGCAATAATTAAATCAACCTATAAGACGGTAAAAACTGAAGGAAAGGGAGAACTACAGATACCAGCAAGGATCAGAGGAATATGAGATAAGGAAAGGGATAACAGAGATAGCCCGAGTCTGCTCTTATTCATAATTATAATGAACAAAATAGTAAAGATAATACGAGGAAAAGAAGTCAATTTTAACACAAATATATGGTATAGGAACCTAAATCCAGCAAAACGTGGAATCTTCTCTATGCAGCGACGTAGTTCTTATAACGGATTCAAAAATTGATTAACATATGGACGGAGCAAACAGAAAAGGTAAAAAATTGAAATAAATAATATAGAAAAGGCAAAAGTAGGTAATGATGTTAACGAGAAACAAATAAGTGACCAAGACATAAATAAAAATAAATAAGAGCAAGAGACGGACATTTGGCCACGTTCAAATACTTAGGTACACTGTTAACAAATGATGGAAAAATGGATGCCAAAATTTCAAACAGTGGGATTAAATCGACTAAAATATATTATCCACTAAACAACAAAATACTAGAACATAAAATTGAAGTAGGATTAAAAAAGAAAATTCAGGATACTATAACAATACCAATAATAACGCAGGCTACTGAAAACTAGATACAACAAGAAACACGATAGATAAATACAATAAAAATTAAGAATATTATAAAACTAAGTGGAACAGAATGAGAAGTGAATATAGAAGAGAATAATGGAAATGGGGAACTCAAGCAAAACAAGAAAGATACCGCTGAACCAAAAAAGAATAGAGAAGGGGATAAGAAAGAACCGTAGAGATAAAGAAATTGAAAAGAATAGAAGAGAGTGGAAAAATTGGATAAATGATAAACCGAAATCATACTCAAGACACATGAAAGGGTATGGAGAGCAGAAGATTTGAATGTAAACTCAAATATCTACAGATTTTCCGTATACTCTGTCCATCAATACTTCGTCCAATGATACTATATTATAAATCTTTTACAGTTGCATCCTTCTATATTTTATGCGTATCCTGAATATATCGATAGTTTATTTGAAAGATGCAAGTCCAAGAGAAATCGTTAGAATACAACAAAACGGCATATTTATGTTTCGTGGACCTTAAGACAGCATTTGACAGGGTCAAATTAAAGGACGTTATCCATTTGTTATACTCAAGAGAGGTGCCTCTAGGGATAATTAAAACGATCGAAAATATCTACAAGAACAACACAATAAAAGTAAAAGTAGATGAAGACGTAACTGACCCAATTGAAGCTGGAAATGGGATAAGACAGGGAGATTCCTTGAGTCCTTTATTGTTCAATCAGATCATGGATAAAATAATAAAAAAAGTAAGAACTAAAAAAAGATACTAAATGGGAGAAAAACAACTTAAAACAATCTGCTATGCAGACGATGCAATACTAATCTCTCAAAGTGAAGATGATTTACAACGTATGCTGTACCAATTTAAGATAATCGCCACAAAATATAACATGTTAGTTTCCCCAAAAAAGATAAAATGCATGGTTATAACAGTAAATCCAATAAGATGTAAATTATCCAATAAGATCAATAAGATGTAAAAGGAGCTGGAGGGTCAGATAATAGAAGTGATGGAGTTTAAATATCTACGCGTCACACTATCTAGCTACGGGAGGCTCGAAACAGAAGAGGAAGATCAAGTGAATAGAGCAAACAGAGCCACAGGTTGCCTGAATGACACAATATGGAGAAATAAAAATCTCGATAAATAAATGAAAGGCAGAATTTACATCATCAGACCAATAATGACATACGCGGCAGAAAAACGACCCGATTCAGAGAGGACAAAAATATTGCTCGAAACAGCCGAGATAAAAACCCTTCGAAAAATCGATGGTAAAACTATGATGTCTATGGGGCAGAGCTAGAAGTACAGATATACGACGGAGATGTAAGGTGGACAACATTAATAGAAGTAAGAAGTAAGAATTAATAGTAAGACACAGAAGAATAGAATGGACTGACCATATAAGCCGAATGACAACAAAAAGAGTAGTAAGGACAGCGAGAGACGGTTCCCCAATAGGAAGAATTCCCCAAAAACAGACAGAGTCATATATATACAAAAAGAAGAAGTTTATTTGGTTTCTAGCTGTCATTATTTGTATTTTTATAATTATGTGGTTTACCGTATCATATAGTACAATAACACCACTATTAGTGTTTTTTATTCACACAATGTCTTTTTCTAAAATATTCCACAAGGAGTCGCTGAGTAAAACACAGTAAAATCATTTTTTTTATAATTTATTGATTTAATATTTTATTTCAGTAAAATCCATAAAATGGAGATTTAATATACCACAGCAGTACGTATTTTATTGAGGACTCAACTCTACACAAATAATAATAGGTTTGTTCTAGCATCTGTTTCAAACGGTTTGAAACCATCAGCGAATAGTCGACCAGCGCGACTAGAGGGGATAGTACTGCTGACTGTATTATGTTCTCTCACTGACCAACTATTTGCTGACGGTTTCTGACTAGTTTGACTGTTTGCTAGAACATAATAATTTGCTATGTTAATTCCAAATTTCGATTTAAAACGCTACAGCTGATAAATTTTGCCACAGATTTTTGTTTTTAATTTCGAAAATTGTTTCATTGCGTATCCTAAACTTGGTCTCTCACTAGAATGATGTTTCAAAAAATAAATAATTTATACAGAATATTTCATTGTAATAATCAATACGCAAAAAAATTCAATCGAAAACTATGTCGCAAGAAAATAAGTTTTTAATATTACAGATTAACACATCTTCCAAGTACTCAGCCCAGACGGGCGGAGTACTATGAAGATGTATTAAATACATACCAACAAGCATTCCTGAAGGAAATTGACAATTGGCAAAAATATGATGTGGGGACTTGCGGGAAATCAACTCTGAATGAAGTTATAACGAAGTAATAAGACACCTAAAAAATAACAAGAGCGAAGGAGAATGTTGTATTCCAACTGAGGTTTTTAAAGAAGGCGGCGAAAGAGCAGGAATGGATACAAAAAAACAACGAACAGAAATTAATGGACATACCAAAGGGAGACTTACATTCGATGATGGATGTAATAGCTGTATGATGATGATAATAAAGACGCCAAACTAAGGTATATAAGTAGGTATTATTCTCGAACCACATGTCAAATACGTTAATTCTTGTATTTTGGACGTACAAGATAAGGATTTTGGTAGGGAAACTAAATTTCTAGCTTGGTCGGCTGTCTTCTTGGTAGCAGAGTATTCAGATCTATGTCAAAGTTTATTTAGTAACGAAGTAATGCGATCAGCATTACTCTTAGCTCATGCCATTGCTGTATCAGTTCAGTTTAAATTGTCTCGTAAATGTATATGGGATATTTTATTACAATCAATTGGGGCATCCTTATCTTATTTTTTTCATTTCTTCCTCCTACGGTATTAAGGGGAACGGAGCAAAATGCAAAATTTTGACGCATGTCAAAATTTTCAATGTGTTTTAAATGTATTAAATTTTTTCGAATCCTGAGAAGACTAATAAATATTTTTGAAAAATTTAAACGCAGAATGAAATATTACATTATTACCGAGGGCGGAAAGTCCCTGAAAACTTTTATAATGTTTATTTTAATAAGTTAGAGGGGTCAGAATAAAAGAGAAAATTTAGTGTGATTCTTAATTGCAGATATTTCATTATTTTTATTTATTCCAAGGGACTTTCGGCCCTCGATAATAAAGTAGTCTTTCATTCTGCGTTTAAATTTTTCAAAAATACTTATTAGTTTTCTCAGGATTCGAAAAAAATGAATACATTTAAAACATATTGAAGATTTAGACATGCGTCAAAATTTTTGTATTTTGCTCCGATCCCCTTAATTTACAATTTCGGTTCTCGCCTCCTCATTATTTCGTCATTTGTTCGTCTTTTCCAAATATTCTCTACTGTCTGCATTGCTCCGAAATTTTTTTTGAACAGCGTTCTTTCCCAGATCTTTACTTTCTTTTTTTCCTGTTGGTTCATGTTCATAATCCACGTTTTGATGGCATAAATGAACAAAGATGAACGCATCAAATTTTGGAAGTCCTAAAGTCTCACATTTAAAACAATATTAAATTTTTTTGGTCATACCAGCCATGCCAATAGTGCAAATGCTAAAATGTTTTAAGTAAAACAGGAGCAAGAAGGACAAAAATGATAAACATCAAAAGAGGGGACTAACCACTAGCAAAAACTTAGCGAGCGCGGTACGGACTACCTAGAAGAGGAAATGAAGCGCCGTTTAAAAAAATTAACAGGAACCCTGGAAAACTCCACTGGGGTGCAAAATTAACCGGACACCTTAAAAATGGGTCATTTTTTATGTCTCAAATTTCTTGAACCTGCTGTCCGATTTAAGTGATTTTTTTAATATATTATAGCCTTATTCTTTAACAATATCGCTATAATAGTATTGTTCCTAAACAGTTAAATTTTTATTGTATACCGGGTGTATCAATCAAACTGTGTTTTTTTTCTCAAAGTTCGCATCATCCTCTGGAATATTCTAGCATTTATAAAATACTAAAATTAAAATCCAACTATAGCCTCATGTTTTCTTAACATTTTGTTTTTTGATTCATTCGCTTATGTTGGATAATAAAAAAGAATGTGTGTGTACTTTGTACGCACGTAAGAAGTTATACTTCTATTATATGATTTAAACGAAATTAATATACTTTTTATTTATATGTATTTTATTTAAATATTAAACTATTTTAACTATTTATGGGAAATAAGCCACAATATTATTAAAAAATGATTTTTATTAACGTTTCGACGCCCAAATCGGGTGCCGTTGTCAAAATACAAAATACGATTAACATCAACAAAAATGTTGTTGCTTAGTAAAAAAATTCTTCTAATAATTTATTTAATTTGACTCATTTATATCGGCAATTCAGATACATATGATACATTTTAAAGTAGAAGACTTTAAAATGATATTGCCAATATTTATGAGTTGCGTTCCTGGGACGACTTTACTGAAAGATAGTTCATTCGATTACATGAAATCAACCCCAACTCAAGAATATCCGTCACAAAAAAATCATAGCATGTGATCTGTCTTTAAAAAGACAACCACATGCAACCGTGACATTAAAATTCTCGCGTTAGAGATCTCATAGTAAATCACGAGGGAAAACCAGGAAAAACCTCGTGATACTATCCCGACATCGTAAGTATTTGGTCTTACATTTAATTTACTCTCAAAATTAATACCAAATTCTAACTTTACTATAATTTTGTTTATAATTTAAACAAAATTATAGTAAAGTCAGAATTTGGTATTAATTTTGAACTCTCAAAAAACTCTTTTTAAAGACAGATCACATGCTATGATTTTTTTTATGACGGATATTCTTGAGTTGGGGTTGATTTCATGTAATCGAATGAACTATCTTTCAGTAAAGTCGTCCCAGGAACGCAACTCATAAATATTGGCAATATCATTTTAAAGTCTTCTACTTTAAAATGTATCATATGTATCTGAATTGCCGATATAAATGAGTCAAATTAAATAAATTATTAGAAGAATTTTTTTACTAAGCAACAACATTTTTGTTGATGTTAATAGTATTTTGTATTTTGACAACGGCACCCGATTTAGGCGTCGAAACGTTAATAAAAATCATTTTTAAATAATATTGTGGCTTATTTCCCATAAATAGTTAAAATTGTAAAAATGCCACAAGAAAATAGCTTCAGAACAACAATATTAAACTAATTTATACTTACTACTTCTCAAACATTTTTATTAAAACAGTGCCAAAAATTTAGATAATAAAAGAATAAAACACACACAAACACATTAAAAATGCCACAAATGATTTCTGAACATTAATTGTCGGACATTTTTTTAACTTTTTAATACGTATTTTCTGAAAATAAAATTATATAATAAATATACTTACAATCATAAAATGTATAAAAATAAAAAAATAAAAGGATTTTTTTTTTATTGGGATTCGAACCAGCTATCGGCGCGGTTGGTATATTGGGGTTCATTCGCCTTAAACGCTTCGCCACGGAGGCAATGTGTCATTATGTGCGAAGATCGACTAACCAAACGGATTAAGCTTTTGACATTTTTGAATTAAATTAACTCATTTTGATTTTGAATTGAAATGATTTAGAATTGAAAAAATACAACAAAACATAGAGTAAGAAAACAATATATTAGGTGAACATTGATAGAAATTTTGATGGTAACCAAATTATGTAAATAAAAGTATTACATACTATGTATTTTGGTAGGTTCAAATAGGTAGGTACCTATGATACATTTACAATTATTACGTACCTGTTGCTTTTAAAAACTATTTAAATGTCACTACAATTATAAACTTTTTTGTTTCTGTCCTCACAACAATAAAACTAATATTTATACATTTGTTTACCTTCATATTGAACAATTATTTATTATTGACAGATCATTTCAACACCCAATCAGAGCCCGTATAACGACTAATACCATACTGTCGGTGTGCGCATGCGCGCAGATTAATATAAATTCACCCTCAATCTCAATCGCGCCGAAAGAAGTATAACTTCAAAAAGTTAGGTACTTTAACAACTAGCCATGTTTTTCATCAATACAGAGTGTTTTTAAATAAGTATGGCAAACTTTAAGGCTATCGGTACATAATTCGCAAATATTTTACGGCTATCCCTACCTTTTCTGTCTTTCCACGGCAAATTACGTGTAGTAAAATTCACACTGGTATGGATATGTAAAATTACTAGAATGTCATTCTACTTGAAAATGTCATCATTAACTTAAAGAGATGGCTTTTGAATGTTCTTGGATAACTGTTATATTTGTATAATTGCAAATTATTAATTCAGTTAATAAATGTGATACTTTTTTCACTAACTATGTATTCAGTGATTGTTATAATTTATATGTACAAAAAAAACTAATACTCAATAGAGAAAAGTAGAGGAAAAGTGTTAAAGTGATTTTTGAAGTTATACTTCTTTAGGCGCGATTTAGATTGAGGGCGAATTTATATTAATCTGCGCGCATGCGCACACCGACAGTATGGTATTAGTCGTTATACGGGCTCTGATTGGGTGTTATAATGATCTGTCAATAATAAATAATTGTTCAATATGAAGGTAAACAAATGTTGTATAATATATTAGTTTTATTGTTGTGAGGACAGAAACAAAAAAGTTTATAATTGTAGTGACTTTTAAATAGTTTTTAAAAGCAACAGGTACGTAATAATTGTAAATGTATCATAGATACCTACCTATTTGAACCTACCAAAATACATAGTATGTAATACTTTTATTTACATAATTTGATTACCATCAAAATTTCTATCAATATTCACCTAATTGTTTTCCTACTCTGTGTTTTGTTGTATTTTTTCAATTCTAAATAATTTTAATTCAAAATCAAAATAATTTGATTTAATTCAAAAATGTCAAAAGTTTAATCCGTTTAGTTAGTCGATCTTCGCACATGACACATTGTCTCTGTGGCGAAGCGTTTAAGGCGAATGAACCCCAATACCAACCGCGCTGATAAGCTGGTTCGAACCCCAATAGAAACATTTACCCCAAATATATTTATTATATAATTTTATTTTCAGAAAATACGTATATATTTAGTTAAAAAATGTTCCGACAATTAATGTTCAGAAATCATTTGTGGCATTTTTAATGTGTTTGTGTGTGTTTTATTCTTTTATTATTTTAATTTTTGGCACTGTTTTAATAAAAATGTTTGAGAAGTGGTAAGTATAAATCAGTTTAATATTTAAATAAAATATAAATAAAAAGTATATTAATTTCGTTTAAATCATATAATAGAAGTATAACTTCTTACGTGCGTACAAAGTACACACACATTCATTTTTTTTAATAATATATTGTTACTATGAAACACTTACAATTTTGAACATCTTTAACAACAAAATACTTGGATTTGGATCACAGAATATATTATTCTGATATATTCTCTGCTTGGATCTTCCACAAATAATACACAAATAAATAACTTTTTATTAAGTTCACGTCTTAAATAAATTATCTATCAAATACACTATATATTAATATTATTTAATCAATAACTCAAAATATTCCCGATGCCATGTCAAATATTTAAAATTGTCACTGCATGATTGTCACTGTCTGACTGGCATTATATTCGACTGAGTGCGTTGTAAGACAAAGATATATTTGGAAAATATGACCACGGACATTGTATTCATTTTTTTCGAATCCTGAAAAAACCAATAAATATTTTTGAAAAATTTAAACGCAGAATGAAAGACTAAATTATTACCGAGGGCCGAAAGTCCCTTAGAATAAATAAAAAGTTTATTTTGAATGAGATATTTAAAATTAAAAATCACACTAAATTTTCTCGTAGTTTTTCACCCCTGTAACTTATTAAAATAAACATTATAGAAGTTCTCAGGGACTTTCGGCCCTCGCTAATAACGTAATCTTTCATTCTGCGTTTAAATTTTTCAAAAATACTTATTAGTTTTCTCAGGATTCGAAAAAAATGAATCCCCATTTGAATAGCATTGCAGCCGAAAATAGGTACCCATCCTCTTAAGGGGTAATTCTGCATGAAAAAATAATGACAGTTTGCTTTATAAACGTTATGCCCGCAAATGCTTCGTTTCCGAGATAGGGGGTGTTGAAATTTTTCTTACAAACTGACGATTTATTTATTGCTTTAAAACCGGTTGAGATATGCAAATGCAATTTGCTGGGTTTTAAGACGTAGTTATTGTACATTTTGTCACGTAAAAGTATGAATTTAATATTCACCATTGGCGCGCATACGGGTAATATGACGGGTCATATTACCGGTATGCGCGCCAATGGTGAATTCTTACTTGTAATTACGTATTTTTTATGGGAAATAAGCCACAATTTTACTAAAAAATGAATTTATTAACGTTTCGAAGCCCAAATCGGGTTTCGTTGTCAAAATACAAAATATGGCTTATTTCCCATAAAAAATACGTAATTATAAAAATGCCACAAGGAAATAGCTTCAGAACAACATTCTTACTTGTATGTGAAAAAATGTACAACTACGTCTTAAAACCCACAAAATTTCATTAGCATATCTCAACCGGTTTTAAAGCAATAAATAAATCGTCAGTTTGTAAGAAAAATTTTAACACCCTCTATCTCAGAAACGAAGCATTTGCGGACATAGGTTTATAAATCAACCTGTCATTATTTTTTCATGTAGGATTCGTCAGTTTGTAAGAAAAATTTTAACACCCTCTATCTCAGAAACGAAGCATTTGCGGACATAGGTTTATAAAGCAAACTGTCATTATTTTTTCATGTAGGATTACCTTGAAACTTGAAGTTTGCCATACTTATTTAAAAACACCCTGTATTGATGCAAAACATGGCTAATTGTTAAAGTACCTAACTTTTTTTATTATCCAATATAAGCGAATGAATCAAAAACAAAATGTTGAGAAAACATGAGGCTATAGTTGGGTTTTAATTTGAGTATTTTATAGATGCTAGAATATTCCACAGAGTGATGCGAAGTTTGAGAAAAAAACACAGTTTTATTGGTACACCCGGTATACAATGAAAATTTACCTGTTTAGCAATAATATTATTACAAAGATATTGTTAAAGAATGAGGTTTAAAATGCATATTAAAAATGTTAGGTTAAACATATTAAAAAATCATTTTTAAAAAATCAATTTATTAAATATAATAAAAAAGGGTATACATTAAAAAATCACTTAAATCGGACAACAGAAAATTCGAGACATCAAAATAACCCATTTTTAAGGTGTCCGGTTAATTTTGCACTCCAGTGTATATTATTCATGATGACATGACGAGAAAAGTGTTTAGAATCACTACTCTAACTACTCGCTCCAGTTGGTAAATTATTCCGATTTGTTTTTTTGCATAAACTTACTCAAAAAGAGGTCCTTCTAACAAATCCACATGGTGCCAGGCGGTACAGGGGTCGTAAAATTGTTTAAACAATTTTTCTTGACCAAATTCAAAAAATCAATTTTTTCGCTTCGGACAATTTTTTTTTAGATTATTTGGCTTATTCTGAACAAAAAATGTCTCTAAAATATGTGATTTTTCTCTAAAATAGCCATTTTAAAGGCTTAATAACTCAGTTAAAATTATAATGAAAGTTAGAGAGAGACCAAATCAAAGTTTAAAGCTCCCTACAAGATCCTGAAGAAATGTTTGTCATTATTTTATTACAAAGCTGTTATTTTTAATTATTAACAATGAGCGCTAAGCGCGTATTGAGGCGGCAGCGGCAGTCCAATGGTGCATTACGCTCAAACTTATGATTGGAAGAATGCTATATATTTACGTTATTAGTTTTTAGATGTAACACAGTATGGTTATTATCAAACTGAAAATAGTGAGCTATTATCAAGGTTAACAACGAAACCACCTCTCCCAGAAAACTTTGTAAAAGCATGTACTTGTCTAAAAACAT
Source organism: Diabrotica virgifera virgifera (assembly GCF_917563875.1). Taxonomy (NCBI): domain Eukaryota; kingdom Metazoa; phylum Arthropoda; class Insecta; order Coleoptera; family Chrysomelidae; genus Diabrotica; species Diabrotica virgifera. Next base: position 159,002,063 of record NC_065448.1, on the reverse strand, counting down.
GTAAGACAAAAGCTTGCAATTGTAAAAAAAATAATATTAATTGTGTAGGTTGTGAAACCGAATGAATTAGAATAATTCGGCTGTCTCAAGTAGAAACACTGTAAGCGCCAATTCGAAAAATTTTCACCAGAGTAGAAAACGTAAAGGACTCAACTTTTCAAATTTCTATTTTGTTTGAAATAAAAGTAAACACACATTAATTTACTAAAAAATACTCCTGTTTTTCAGTAAATATTTTTATGTCTGAATTTTATTTCCTGACTAGGTTTTGAACACATACAGTGTTTTTATTTGGGAAACCTGAAAATATAGTATAAAATTTCCCACTTTTTAAAGACATTAACACGTTGACGGACAATGCGTCAAATGTTTAAGCAAGTGTTGTGACACTATATGTATTTTGCAAAGTAGAATAGGGAAAAATGCAACGTCTATAGACGTTATGTCACATTTCATCAATGGAAATTAGACGTCTATAGACGTTCTGTCCGTCAACGTGTTAAGTACCACAAATGATACTTTATTCAAGTTCCTTTAACAAATATATAACAAATTGCAACAATTTAATGGTCAGTGTCTGGGTCATGTAATTGCCATCCAGATGGAAAAGCTTGTCCACTAGTGTCTCTGAGACTGACCAATTACGCCAAAACGATCATCCGTTTTTAGGCATCAAAGAAATAAGTTTCTCTATTATTTCTGTATAGGTACATATTTATACAAATTATATTAAATTCTCTATATAAACAAATTATATTATGCAGTTTTTAATAAAAAATTTTCGTTTATTGTTATAACTTTGTGTATATAATATTTATATTAAGGTTTAGTTTTACAGCTTGTAGTTTTTTTATTAATTTGGGCTATTATAAAGTTATCTTACTCAAAATTCATCCGACTTACAAGTGAAAAATCGACTAAATTCTGTAATTTTGCAATGTTTTTGCAGCATCTGTGTTTCTAATTATTGGTCAAGGTTTACCAAACATTATTTTGTAGATTTTTTTAAGAACGAAATTCATTTTGTAAAGACTATTTATATTTGTTAGTTTACGAATTATAATAACTTAAATAATTAAATTGTTTATAATAAATTCTCCTCACTTCCGGCGCAAAAGAAAGTTATAAATTCGAATTCAGCAGGTCAAAATATTATTTGATTTTTATTCATATTTGATAATTAATAGGTAACACCCAGTTTAATTTTAAAAATATATTTTAAATAATTAATACAATAAACTTAAATATTTTATACACGACAAATTTCTACTGCACTTATCACAATAACCATCAATAACTAACAAACAACTAAAAATTGCCTTGGAAATATCAATGGTCTTGGCGAATGTAAAATGTAAATGATGCGATTCCCACGGTAAATCACTGTAAATCCCAAAAACCAAATAAAAACACTGTATATCCCGTATTTACAGTGTTTATTCTTGAGGACATGGATATAGTGTGTTTTAAATTGGTGAAGTGAAGATGGAATGTGATATAATGCGTTTCATAGCAATGTTAAATTGTGGTTCTACTAATTTTTTATCTTTTTCTTTCTTGGTAATTGGTAGATAACTACACCCTAAATCAAAAAATGCAATAAAAGTGATTTTGAAAAAATGGATTTACAGTGTTTCTACTTGGGGCAGCCGAATTATCGTGGTTGATTCTATATTAGGCTTTTAACTTGACGATATTTGATGAAAAAATGAATAACAAGAAAAAAATAAACAATGCACTTGCACACACATACACACACGCGTGAGTGCGAGAGAGATGGACCATTGGACGGTCGCCTTAACATGCGCTTAGCGCTCATGGTTAATACTTAAAAATAACAGCTTTGTAATAAAATAATGACAAAAATTTCTTCAGGATCTTATAGGGCGGTCCTTAAACTTTAATTTGGTCACTTTCTGACTTTCGTAATAATAATTTACCGAGTTTTTTTTTTTTTTTTTTTATTAATGGCTTTGACGGAGCCAATTAGCCAGACTATTTGTGTTTTTTTGTATGGTATTACAATAACAATTTTAAGTTAATATCTAAGCCTACTTATTATCTAAATTTACAGAGTGTTATACTATATTAATGGATACATTTTTCAATTTTGTGTGATATTTTTACAATTTTATAATTTTATTATCTAAGCCTATTTAAAATTTAAATTTACAGGACGTTACATATTCGTAAAGACATTGTAACGTCTGCTTATTTTTTGGAAAAAGAATTTCGTTTAAATTGACAGGTAAAGGACAATTTAGATCAATTAACTTTTCATACATTACTTTAATATTTTGTCTGTACAGTCCACACTCCAATATGAGGTGCTGTAGATCTCCCATTCCACCACAGGCGCAATATGGGTTATCACTGATACCTATGCTGTGTTTGTATGCTGGGGTTAGTGCGTGATTTGACCTCATTCTGTTTATTGTTTTTATAAATAGCCTATTTGATTCTTGTTTAAACCATCTCTCATTGGGAATTAGTGGCTGGCAATTTCTAAAATTTATTCCCGTTGTACTTTGGTTATATACACGTTGCCAATTTTGTTTGCAATGGTTTTTACTGATATTATCTATATCGGTTACTGGTAGAAGTATGTTGCTTATGTTTTGTTTGGTTAAAGCTGCAGATTTAGCTAATTTGTCGACTTCTTCATTTCCTAATATTCCAGAATGTCCTTTCACCCAACAAATAATAATTGAACTGCCCGAGGAAGTAAAATCATAATATAGACTCTTAATTTCTATCTCAATGTGGTTTAGATTTTTTGTCGATTGGATAGAAGTGAGTTTGTCCACAATACTTCTACAATCGGTGAAAATGATATAATTGTCCATACCAACAGAGGCTATATATTTTAACGCAAGTAATAAAGCTGATAATTCGGCAGTATATATTGAAACTTCATTAGGCAATCGGCATGATTCTTTGTATTCAGAATTCCAGTGATATATTGCACATCCGGTTTTATTTTGAATTTTGGAGCCGTCAGTAAAAATATATTGAAACATAGGCCACCTGTCTTTAATTATTTTGTTGATAATATTACCTGGAAGGTTTGAATCCATGTAGTTTGTTTGTATTACCTTGGAAAAGAGAGTTTCAGGAGGTTTACCGAGTTATTAAGCCTTGAAAATGGCCATTTTCGCGTATTTCAAATTTTAAATCGCGTATAACTCGACAACAGTAAATTTAACAGAAAAATCACAAGCGACCTTTTTTGCTCAGAATGACCCAAAGAATCTAAAACATTGATTGTACGAAGTGAAAAAATTGATTTTTTGAATTTGTTTAAAAAAATGTTTAAACAATTTTACGACCGCGGGACCGCCTTGAACCCTGTGGTTTTGTTATAAGGACTTCTTTTTTAGTAAGTTTGTGCAAAAAAACGAATCGAAATAATTTACCTGACGGGGGCGAGCAAACAGCCTGGACTACTTAACTTTATTGCTCCATTGTTGCTTCACATTCCGTCAAATAAAAACTGACTAACAAAAATTGATATTGAAGGCTTTTAATAGTCTTTAGCTTGAATCTAGTTTATTAAAATGTACTAAAACGTAAATAAAAATGACACTAAATATAAAACTGATATAAAATATAAAAATTCGGTTAAAAGATAAAATGGAAATATCACTTTTTCCCCGCTGTCAACTTTCTCACAAGAGGACCATTTAATTTAACATTAAGACTAATTTTGCCGAATTTTGCTAGGGCGTATTTTCTTCTTATTGCTTGGAATTTCGACTGTTCGCTTTTGACTAAGAGATAAGCGAGTTCCGTTATTATCGATTTGAAGTCGTTGTAATTGTAGGACGTGTACTGTACACAGGTGGGGTTCCACAGTTTCGGCAAATCCATAGTTTCGTTCAATATTCCTATTGACAAGCAACAAGCTGCGGCTGCCAGTAGGGAAGGTCTTACGTGCACTAGATCGCTTTCGAGTAATACCAATTCCAACATATATTTACCTAAAACATACAAAGATTAATAATTAATAATTCTAAATCTATTCAAGAAGGGAGAATTATAAGAAATCAAATTACGGGTCGCGGACGTTTCCCCAACTGTCATCAATACGACTAACTTCACGCGTAACTTTGATACGAGAATTATAAAAAAAATATGCATTGAAATCTAGATCCCGTAATTCGTTAAGCGTGATAAAGTGAGTACAAAGACATACATATTTGTTTCTTTGTAATTACAACTTCAATTTACCGTACACTTCTCGTAGACTCTGCCGATAAGGTAGAGTATTTCCGCCCGATGGCGCCACTATCGCAAGAGAAGTCTACCATCGTGTAATACATTCTTGTAGATGGCCTATTTCAAAACATCAGCCAAATCGGACTCGTAGTTTTGTTTTGACCGCGTGTGTAAGCGGGCGTGTTTGGGGATTTTAGAAAAATGAAAAAAGAGCAATATCAGTCGGTGATACGACTCTGGTTTTCAGAAGGGTAATTCTGCTGCGAAATCAAAAAGCGCTTGAATGCTATAAACGGTGGCTCTTCTCCTTCGATGGAAGCTGTCAAAGTTGGTTTAACGAGTTTCAAAGTGGTGGCAAGTTGGTTTTTGATAAGTCACTCCCAGGTGCCCCAAAAATGGCTACCACTGAGGATAACGTGAAAGAAATCCACGATCTCGTATTGGCAGACCGCCGACTGAAGGTGTGTGGGATAGCTGAGACATTAGGCATCTCAAAAGATCTCGTTTGGTATATCATTAATGAAATTTTGAACCTAAAAAAGCTGTCGGCGCGATGGCTGCCGCATTTTTTAACTCCGAACAATAAACGCAATCATGAGATCACTTGACAGCAGTGTCCGATGCTGTTCAAACTTAATCCGAATGAGTTTCTACGTTCTTTCATAACCGTCGACGAAACATGGTTCTACTGGTACACACCAGAGACCAAAACACAGTCGATACAGTGGACATCACCCTGCAAACGTGCCCCCCGAGGAGGGCGAAAACTGTCCAATCGGCCGGAAAGGTGATGGCCACCATTTTGTGGGATTCACAAGGTGTGATGTATATCCACTTTATGGAAAAGGGCAAAACGATCACGGAGCTTAACTATGCCGCATTATTGGCCCGATTTGACTCCAAATTCCAGGAAAACAGCCCCAAATGGGGAAAAAGCAATATTTTTCCACCATGACAACCCTTCGACTCACTCCTCACCATCGCCATAGCCAAATTGGTCGAATTGGGCTACAAACTGATGTTCCATCCAACGTATTCTCCAGATTTGGTCCTGTACGACTTCTCTTTGTTTTCAAACTTGAAAAAGTCACTCGCCGAGCAGAAATTTTAAGTCGAATAAGGAGTTCATCACCGCCGCGGAGGCCTACTTTGCAGACCTCGAGAAAAGGTATTTTTCAGACGGGTTAAAGAAGGTGGAGCATTACTGGGTAAAGTGTATCGAGCTAGAAGGAGACGATGTTCAGAAATAAATCACCACTTTTCCAAAATTTTCGTTTTTCTTTTGAAGGCTAAGTACTTATCGGACCGCCCTAGTAATTAGACAAAGATACAGGAACGTAATTATATGTATCTGCAAAAACATATCCAAGTGACAACATAGGATCATATCACAATCGAAGACATAAGTGGATAAAGGTCATATGTCACATTTTTTGAGAAAATTGTTTTATTAGGTTTTTGTTTTTCTAATATGTTGTTTTACCTTTTAAAGTTTTAAAATAAACTATTTTTAGCTAAATAAAAATAACAGGAAGGTATTAAAGTAATATGTCCCACTAGATTTTAGAATTCTAGTGGATAAAGGTATTATGTCCAACATCGCATTTGGACATAATACCTTTATCCATGTGCAATGTGTAAATATGGAGAATTTTTTCTACTACTTTGAAGATCTACTGACAAACCTCTATTTATGTCAAAAGCAAACAAACACTTCAAATCAAAAGGTTAATTTTCGTGTTACGTAAAATGGATAAGAGTGGACGATTTTTGCTTCTATCTCTGTAATGTAAGACATAGATACCTTAATGACTACATGCCATTTCATCAAGTAGATTTAAGAAAAAAGGACAGCACATCTGACCACAGCTGAATATAGACCAAGAAGACTGGAAAATAAAACTGGTAGTTTGAGTTTGGAAAAACTGGGAAATTTAAGAGACCGAATACAATTTGTTCCCGAAGAGTATAGATGGTTTTATAAAAACGCGATAGAGAAAAATAAAGAAAATTTCAAAAGAAAAGAAGAACCTACTAAAAAATATGTTTTTATTAATTTTGCAGTTTGTATTGCAATTTTTTTTTGACAATAAATGCCCATTTTTGATACTTAACTCTTTTATCCACTTAACCCTAACATTATTTAATTATCTTTACTATGTGGATAAAGGTAATATGTCCACAAAATTAAAATTATTTGGCTTAAAGTAACTTTTTTAAATTCAATTTCAAGTGTGAAAAAGTACCTTCAAATACCTGTTTAAAAAAGTGTAGCAATTCAAATTTATAAAATAAATAACTAACTACGAACAAAAGACACTAAAATGCTTATTACTCAAAAACATTATTTTGTGACATAAGACCTTTATCCAGTCTTCATTGTCTTCAATCCAGTAGTGACAAAAATTAGGCTCAAAATGAAAATAATAAAACGAAGAACAACAGATGTCAAAGTCGATACAAGTAAACTAGGGAACACACTCATAAAATAACGCCTGACAGATGAAATCAATAACCGATTAATGAATGTTAAAAAATAAATTCTGCAAAATACTCAAACAGAAACAAAGTGGTAATTAATAGAGACAGAAATAGATAAAAGTCAAAAAGAAATTCTGACACCAACCAGATACAAAAAGAAACAATGGATGACGGAGGAAACAAATAAAATCCAAAATTAACAGGCAAAAGAACAATAGTTAAAAAAACAATCCGTAGAAATAGAAGAATACCAGTAGAGACACGATAGTTTTAAAACACATAAAAAAATTAAATAATTAACTCAGAACAACAGAAAAAGGAAACCGCGAATACTAAAAGATACAAATGGGAAATTTTGTTGAATACTAACGAAAAATTAAAGAGATGGACAGAATACATAAATTAATTATTCAAAGACAATAGAAAAGAGCAGATGGAAGTAGAAGTAGAAGATGATATATGGTTTTAAAGACATTAACAGAGGAAATTAAATCGGCATTAAAAGACAGCAAAAATGGTAAAGCAGTATGTCCAGACCAAATCCCAGTAGAAAGCTTAAAAGCTTAAAATGTATAAATGACCTTATCGTAGACTAAACCTTAGACATTATCGTAGACTTGTTTAACACAGTGTACAAAACAGGAAACATACCAAACAACGGCTTTTGTGCTATCCCTAAAAATACAAATGCTAAAGATTGCAGAGAATACAGAACAATATCATTAATAAGTCACATTCTCAAGTTGTTCTTGAAAATAATACATGCTCGTATAAATAAAAAACTGGAAGAAGGAATAGATGATAGTCAATTTGGATTCAGAAACGGACTAGGAACCAGAGAGGCGTTATTTGCTTTTAATATGTGAGCTCAAAGATGCATGGATGTGGATGTGGATATTGATTACGTTGATTTTGAAAAAGCATTTGACAAAGTAAGACATGGAAAATTGGTCCAAATTCTAAAGACAAAAAAAACGGCAGAAGGGACTTACATAATAACAAACCTTTACTAGAAACAAAGAACACAAATTGTAATAGATAACGAACCCAGTCCAGAAATTGAAATCAGTAGAGGAGTTAGTCTGGGATGTATTATGTCTCCATTACTCTTTAATGTATATAGTGAAGTCATTTTTGAAAAATCATTACTATCTTAAAGTGAAGGAATAATAATTAACGGAAGATCTATTAACAACATATTATGCAGATGACACTGTGATTATGGCAAGCCCTGCAGAACAACTCCAATTACTACTAATAGTCCAGAAAGCCACTGCGCATCCGCTAGGAAAAATATTCTGATTCGGATTTTTTGCACAATCTTACTCAAAAAGGACTCCTTTTAACAAATTTGCATGTTGCCAGGACCAAAAGGTGATCAAAAATTTTTTAAACGTTTTTTTTTTGTTTTTTTCCTAAAATTATTTTTTTGCATAGAAAATTTTTTTTTTAGGTTTTTGGATCATTCCAAACAGAAAAGGTCTTTAGTGACTTTTCTCTAAAAATGACAGTTTTTGACATATAAGCGATTCAAAATTGAAAAATTGCGAAATCGGCCATTTTTAACCCTCAAAAACCATGTGAAAAACTGAAAATTTGAATGTTGCCAAGGTAGGTAGATATTCTTTAAACATCGATTGATGAAATCCCGAAGAGTTTTTTGCAATACAATATTCAAAACTCCTTTGTCTTTTAATTGTTTAAACGCTTTTATTTAGTTCAATCGTATGCGTCAAATCTTTAGACGTTAATTTGACTACCTTTTCTTCAATGGAAATGAATGAAATTTTGCAGACATATGGATTCGCGGGAACAATACACGAATAGTCGATCAAATTTTTTTTATGTTTATGAATTGTTTAAATGAAAAAAAAAACGATTTTAATGGAAAATGCTTAAATTCTCTTGTTTTTTACAATATAGAAACTTGAAACTACTTACACATTGTAGCTAATTATATGAACTATACATAATTTCACTTTTTACGTTATTTGTTTACGTTATGCTTCATATATAAACAATAAAGTTTCAAATTTATCCAGTTTCTGTCCGATTTCTATCCAGTTTTCGGCGAAAAAAAGTTATGACACCGCAGAGGGACGAATGCTGCCCTTAGTATTGTCGTGGGCTTCGACTGTCCATAAAACGCAAGGTTCGACTGTTGACTACGCTCCGCTATCGTGAACTTGGGCCCGAAAGTGTTTGCGTAAGGACAGACTTAAAAGCCTGCATTGAACCTGCTTACGTTTCATTGAGCCGAGTGCGATCATTAAGGTACGTATCCATACAAGGGTAAACCCCGCTCGGTGTAGCTGCTGAAATGGATACAGCATGCGCTCCCTTACATATAAACCGCAAATCGGTTGAAACGAAGAGTGTACGCGCCAAGCGGCGATCACCAACGTATCCACTAAGAGGAGCTACTACACCGAGCGAGGTTTACCCTTGTATGGATACGTACCTTTAGACGGCTTGCGCATCGAAGAACTGCACTGCGAGAAATTAACAGCGTCTACACCGTGCAATAGTAAACTATTACAAGAGATGGAAATACTGCGTAAACTGTAATAGTCGTAAATAATGATTTTGATTTAAGAAATGTATGAAGAAATTACAGAAAATGTACAATGTATGTATCAAAAGTTAAAATAAATGCAAAAAAAGGTATCTGTCATACATCTACGTCCTTTTTTTTAAACATGCCGATATACTTTAATGTTTGAAAAGTGTCTAAAAAGTAAAAAATAAAACAATATGAACAAAATTTTTTTAAGAAACGCTTTTATTTAGTTATGAGTGACTAAAAGTTAAAATATAAAAAAATCAACTAAAAAGCAAAAAATAAAAAAAATCAAACTCGACGGTTATTCAAAATAACGTTCGTTAAAAAAATGAAAAAAATCTAACACATTCGTTAAAGAAAAGCGTGGGGCGCGTCTTCATCGAATAAACAGTTTTCGCCCTACGCTTTTCTTTAACGAATGTGTTAGATTTTTTCATTTTTTTAACGAACGTTTTTTTCGAATAATCCGTCGAGTTTGATTTTTTTATTTTTTGCTTTTTAGTTGATTTTTTTATATTTTAACTTTTAGTCACTCACAACTAAATAAAAGCGTTTCTTAAAAAAATCTTTTCATATTATTTTATTGCTAATCAAGCGTGCGCGACACTATTTTCCACCGACAGTATGGTGCAAATGAAAGGAATAAATTCGTTATTTCGTAAACCGGCGACTTTAAGGAAAAATCCCGAAACAGGTCGATTTTCATTTTTGTTATGATATTGTGGCATATATGGTATACTAGTGACGTCATCCATCTGGACGTGATGACGTAATTGATGATTTTTTTAAATGAGAATAGGGGTGGTGTGCTAGCTCATTTGAAAGGTTCTTCAATTCTCTATTCAGTAATATAAACATTTACATAATTATTTATACGGGGTGTCCAAAAAATTTTTATTAAATTAAAATATATGACAAAAAAAGAAGTAGAAGGACACCCTGTATAAATAATTATGTAAATGTTTACATTACTGAATAGAGAATTGAAGAACCTTTCAAATGAGCTACCTCACGACCCCTATTCTCATTTAAAAAAATCATCGATTAAGTCATCACGCCCAGACGGATGACGTCACTAGTATACCATATATGCCACAATATCATAACTTAAAAATAAAAATCGACCTGTTTCGGGATTTTTCCTTGAAGTCGCCGGTTTACGAAATAACGAATTTATTCCTTTCATTTGCACCATACTGTCGGTGGAAAATAGTGTCGCGCACGCTTGATTAGCAATTAAAAAACAAAGGAGTTTTGAATATTGTATTGCAAAAATCTCTTCGGGATTTCATCAATCGATGCTTAAAGAATATCTACCTACCTTGGCAACATTCAAATTTTCAGTTTTTTACATAGTTTTTGAGGGTTAAAAATGGCCGTTCGCAATTTTTCAATTTTTAATCGCTTATATGTCAAAAACTTTAGAGAAAAGTCACTAAAGACCTTTTCTGTTTGGAATGATCCAAAAAACCTAAAAAAACTTTTTTCCATGCCAAAAAAAAATTATTTTAGGAAAAAAACAAAAAAAACATGCAAATTTGTTAAAAGGAGTCCTTTTTGAGTAAGATTGTGCAAAAAATCTGAATCAGAATATTTTTCCTAGCAGATGCGCAGTGGCTTTCTGGACTATAAACAAAACAGTTTGTGTGAAGAATATGGACTAAAAATGAATATCAAAAGGACCAAATACATGATAAAACATAAGAAAACAAACATGCTAACAATCATACATTTGGGAAAAGTATCAATAGAAAGGATTGATAAATACAAATACCTAGGAACCTGGATTTCAGAGAAAAATGATCAAACAACAGAAATAAGGACCGGGATAGAAATAGCAAGAAATGCGTTTGTAAAAATGAAAACAATTATCTGCAACAAAGTCCTTAGATTTGAACTGAGAGTAAGAGTTTTGAGATGCTACATGTTTTTGATACTGCAATATGGAGTTGAAAGCTGGCCATTGAAGCAAGAACACAAAAAGAAGCTATAGTCATTTGAAATGGGGTGTTATAGTCCAGGAGCCAAGGTTTTCACCTCGCAATTTTTACAGAATGGATCGATTTTCTTGATAATTTGAGATTAAATAGTGGATAGTCCAAGGATCAAAATCTATATCATGCTGAAAGGCGTATTTACCATGAGGGTGGTTGACATCCCATCTCGGGGGCGGACATTTTTTATTATATTTTGACCGCAAAAATTTTTAAAGAGATTAATTTTAAGCAAAAAATGTTCTATACATTTTTTTGATAAATTAAATAGATTTCGATTTATTTGATATCGAAATTGTTAGTTTTATATCGAAAAAATCAATGTTTTTAATCAGTTTTCTGCTAATAACTCAAAAATTATTCGTTTTATCAAAATAACTGTAATTAGTAAAAATACACATTTTGAAAAAATAAACCAAACGGTTTAATTTAATTTTCTTTAAGACTAATATTAACCGAGCTATACTTTATTATAGGTTAGCTGTTCTTCGTCAAATGCCAAATTTTGTAGTTTCAAAGTTAAAAGACGGCAAAACTATGCATTTTTCGAGGATAACTGATTAAAACTAATTTAAAGTAGAATAGAAATATGCTTTATTGTCATGAAAAATTTAACAATTTTATAGACAAAGCTTACAAGAATTATAAATAAGAACAATAACAAATAACAAATACAATTTACTAAAATGATATAAATCGTCAATATAAATAAAATATAATGAAGTGAAACAAAAAACAGTAAGAATCTATTGCAAAATTGAAAAAAAGTATTTAAAAAGGTCTATATTAAACAATAAAAAGAAAGTATTTAACTCAAAAATTTAGTGACTTATGATGAAAAGAAAGTCAGTCCCTATTTTTTTTAGCGAGAAAGTGAGCGGAAAAAATCGCCTAATTACCATCCTAATTAAAATTGGTAATTGGCCTTGTTCAGTCTTCTTTAATTATGTATTGTTCATCGATTGTAGAGTATTGTTAATAGCTTTATAGATTTTGTAAAAATCTACGAAATGCTTTTTTACCACACTTTCTAAATTAAAAAATGAGAAAGTTATGGGTAAAAAACCAATATATTTTTTTGGAAAAAATGGAGAAATCCAATTAGAAGAATAATAGTGTAAGTTAGCGGTTTTTTCTTTGTAAAAAAACGTTAGAAACTTATATACATGCATACATTGATTTATACTCGACTCATGGAACTATATAAAACATTACATGCTTGTGTATGCGTGTATCCGTAAATTTTCGGCGGAATGAATCTACGCCCGCAGCGCCAGTTGAAAGTACAGTAGAACCCCGCAAATCTGAACCCCGCTAATCCGAACGTTCGGATAATCCGAACCAATGGAACATGAAAAAAATTTAAAAATACAAGACAAAACATAGAAACATGTGTATTATACAGAGTAAAGCCACAAAATTGAACAATGTAGGATTAATATAACTTTTAAAAAAAATAACATTTAAAATTTCTTAAAAACAGATACGTACTTTAATATAATATAGTGCTTATAAAAAGGTTAAACATAAACTTAATTCGGTTTTCTAGTAGTCAACTTTACTCCAAAAATATTGACCACATCCTTGCGAGAACGTTTTGCGACTCAAAATCAACGACTCGAATTACTAATTAGGCTAACTTTCGGATAATCCGAACTTTTCGGAATCCGAACAGGCTGTCCCCCCAATTATTTCGGATTTTCGGGGTTCTACTGTAGAAACATTTTCTGGAAGTGTTTATTTGTTTAAGTAACTGTCTTTTTCATTTTGGAGGTGCTCGCCAGTATTTTTCAAATATATTTGTATGTATTTTTTAACAAATCATTAAATATAAGTATGTATGTACGGTTTCACCCCTATTCAGCGGTCCCCATAAGCGCGGTCCCCGATTGAGCGGTCTCAATACAGCGGTCCCCGTTTCAGCGGTACCCCGATTCAGCGGTCCCCATAAACGCGGTCCCCAATAGAGCGGTCTCAATAAGAAAATAATATGACAATGATAAGTAATTAGTTTTATTGTAGGATATTATTTTAACCTATTCTTGTTTGAAAATATACAGGTAATATCTAAGTATCTGGTATATACCCCAGTTAATAGGGAAAAAATCATCGATTTCACGTAAAAATGTTCTACAGGGTTTTCAAAGTTTTAAGCGGTAGATGAGGGATAACTGATGATAATTCCGTGAAGACGTACAGCTGATTTTGCTTTTTTTTTAACAGTTGTAAAGAATGAAAAAAACTGTTTTTTGACAATAAAACGTTTCTTGTACATTTTAGGGAAAAATGTTTCAAATAAATGTAGATCTTAAAAAGTTCTTTAATTTGGTGGTAAGCATATTGTAATATATAAACAATTGACCGAGATAATTGCAAAAAACCCTCATTTTTGCAGTAAATTATAAGTATTAATAACTTTATTTTTTGCACAATGACGTAAAATTTAATGACTTTAAATTATGTCAATTAATGAGTTATTTAAGTGTGCTAAATGTCAACCAGATCGACCAAATAGTTTATAAGTTATTCAATTTGTTTATCCCAGAGAGCAACTGTTTATACAACTGTTCTTGCCCTACAGTGACTCTGTGAGATATTTAGCAGATTGCAGTCGATTATTTGAGGCTTTCATTTTAAGACGTATTAAAAAAATTTCAACATTTTATTGAAATTGTTATTAAAAAAACTGTTTGGAAAAGACCTGACTTTTTAGCTTATAAACAATTAGAATAACTTAGATATTTTTTATGTTCCGTGCTTGCATGTAGGCTCAATGAAAAGCTGATGAAAAAATGCATATAAAAAAAAATAATTTTATATGTTTATTTTTTATTGTTAAAACTACTGTCCCCAAGAGGGTCCTGTTTTTACTCATTTTCCTGAACGATGCCTCTCAAACGGCATGCTGCAGAACCAAACGCCGGCGCCGCTGAAACGGGTCGGTGGAATCGAGAACCGCCGAAACGGGGACTGCTGAAATGGGTACCGCTGAACCGGGGACTGCTGAAAAGGGTCGGTGGAATCGAGAACCGCTGAAACGGGGACTGTTAAAATGGGATCATACCGTATGTACTTATATAATGTATTTAAGATATTTAGGGTATAAAATGTTTGAAAGATTTTTGTAGATTGGACATGTCTACTTGTTGAAGGACTTTGAACTAAAACAAAAAATTACTATAAGAATTTATACCATACCCGTCAATTACTGACAATAAATAGGTATACACTAAACAGAATGCAAGGTTCTGAAACTGTTTTCTTGTGGCATATTTAAATTTAATATGTCTACATGGGATTAAGCCATAATTGTTGGTGTAATGAAAATTACATTTCACGGCTAACTATTTATGAATTTTCAAAGGGTTTAATAAATATTTAAAAATTATCCTTAGAGCACCAAAAAATCATTACTTAGTTCATTTTAACTAAATATCACCGTTTAAGTATTAACTTTTTTGTAGAGTTCGGAATAAGGGGTAGTTTTCACCCTTAAAAAAATATTTTTTAAGGGTTGAAATACTCAGAAATTATATTAAGAATTATACTATTATTACCTAAATCATTCGATCCAAATTTTATCCTCCTTAGGCTTTTTTGGGCAAATTTTAAGAAATTACGGGTAGTTTTCACCCTTAAAAATAAACTTTTAAAGGGTTGAAATAGTTAATAATTAAGAGATGAAGTAGTTTTCAATCCTAATAGCAATATTAATAATATTAATAATATTTATATATTAATATTTAAAAATATTAAATTAAAGAGTATTACTAAAAGATTTTTAAATTGAAAACTTATTGGTCCATTTTCTTGGTAACACCTCCAAGGTTTCTAAAATTTGCAAGCCAGATGGATGCTGAAGCGAAGAAGACAAGAGGGAATTCAAAAAACTTACAATTCACGACCCCGTCTGTTCAGCTGGTAAATTCCAACAGAAAATTGACCTAGTTACTCAAAGAAGTAACGACCAATATAAAAATAAAATAAAAATTCCATTTTTATTCAGTTGCAATGCGAAGGCAAAACAATCTTATTTTTCACTTAGAATACGGAGCGCAATTCAGCACTCTGAATCGACGATTTTCGACTCTTGTTGGAGTCTCATCGGAGAGAACGTAGGCCTGCTACTCCATACCCTAAGTGACCAACACCGAGAGTTTATCCCCCACACCGCAACTGACGTGAATGTACTAGGTGACTAGCGTCATCTGGCAATTGAAAGATGAAGTAGTTTTCAATCCTAATATTGTCCTTTTCATGATCATTTTTCATTGCGTAACAAATGATAGGAAAAAGGGTAAGTCCGTGATAATCCACATTTATGACATTTATTCTAACATGACATTTTAGTTAAATCTGACAGTTGTCACATTTTATTTTCAATTTGGAATAAAAACAAATCAAATGTGTTTCTTGCATTTATAAAATGGTAGTTTCTTTTATTTGTATAGTCTTATAAATTATACAGATTATATTTGTAATATTATTATCTAATTAAAAAAAATTATTTTTTTATTATGGCGCCATCTATCGACAACTAGAATAATCACCGAACTAGAAATAATTACCAAAGTAATCACCGACGTGCTTTTTTTTCTGTCATATACAATTTAATACGTTAGAAAGAAATCTAAAAACTGTGACGCACTGAAAGATGATCATGAGAAAAAGAATAGCAATATTAATAATATTTAAAAATATTAAAATATTAATGTTGTTCTGAAGCTATTTCCTTGTGGCATTTTTATAATTACGTATTTTTTATGGGAAATAAGCCACAATTTTACTAAAAAATGTATTTATTAACGTTTCGAAGCCCAAATCGGGTTTCGTTGTCAAAATACAAAATACTATTAAAATAAAACAAACATGTTGTTGCTAAGTAAAAAAATTCTTCTAATAATTTATTTAATCTGACTCATTTATATTGGCAATTCAGACGTATATTATACATTTTAAAGTAGAAGACTTTAAAATGATATCGCCAATATTTATGAGTTTTAAATATTAAATACATTTTTTAGTAAAATTGTGGCTTATTTCCCATAAAAAATACGTAATTAAAATATTACTAAAAAATTTTTAAATTGAAGCATCAGCATCCATCTGGCTCGCAAATTTTAGAAGCCTTGGAGGTGTTACCAAGAAAATGGACCAATAAGTTTTCAATTTAAAAATCTTTTAGTAATATTTTATTATTTTTAAATATTATTAATATTGCTATTAGGATTGAAAACTACTTCATCTTTCAATTGCCAGATGATGCTAGTCACCTAGTCCATTCACGTCAGTTGCGGTGTGGGGGATAAACTCTCGGTGTTGGTCACTTGGAGTATGGAGCAGCAGGCCTACGTTCTCTCCGATGAGACTCCAACAAAAGTCGACAATCGTCGATTCGGAGTGCTGGATTGCGCTCCGTATTCTAAGTGAAAAAATAAGATTGTTTTGCCTTCGCATTGCAACTGAATAAAAATGGAATTTTTATTTTATTTTTAGTTAATAATTAAAGTTAGAGTATTATACAGGGTGTCCAAAAACTCTACCAACAAACGAAGACAGAAGATTCTTCAGATAATTCTAAGACAATTTAACCCTATTCACTTAGTTCGAAAATGCTTCCTAAAGGAGCTAGAGCTCTTTGAAGATGGCGTCTTGTAATGAGTTTTTCTTAAATACCTCCAGAACGCTTCTATTTAGAAAAACAAAAATTGGTACGCGTATTTATCTTCCAGAGATAAATCTATTCCATCCATTGCGAATTTTTAGTACCGATCATAGGCGTCCGTTTTGGGTAGGGCAACGGTTAATTTATCGCATAACTTTTTTGTCTTTAATTTTTAAGCATTTTTGACACTGCATTATTAAATTGTGAGGTATTCTAGTGCTAAAATGTACTCTTGTTTTAAGCCGGTAGGACACACCGTTTTCTAGAAAAATCGATTTGAAAATTTTTCGTTCTTTAAATTTCAAAAAAAAATTTCAAAAAAAACCTATTTAGAAAGACGAAAACTGGTACATTTATTTATATTCCAGAGATAAATCGATTTCATTAATTGCGAATTTCTAGTATCGGTCATAGGCGTCCGTTTTGGGTAGGTCAACAGTTATTTTATAGCGTAACTTTTTTGTCCTTAATTTTAAAGCATTTTTGACACTAGATTATTAAATTATGAGGTATTCGAGTACTAAAAGTTACTCTTGCTTTAAGTTAGTAAAATACATAGTTTTTTTTTGAAAATTTTTTTAATTTTTTTCAAATTCCCAAAAGGAAAAGCTTTCAAATCGATTTTTCTAGAAAACGGTGTATCCTACCGACTTAAAGCAAGAGTACCTTTTAGTACTAGAATACCTCTCAATTTAATAATCCAGTGTCAAAAAAGCTTAAAGGTTAAAGACAAAAAAGTTATGCGATAAAATAACCGTTGCCCTACCCAAGACGGACGCCTATGACCGGTACTAGAAATTCACAATAGATGGAATCGATTCATTTCTGGAAAGTAAATATGCGTACCAATTTTCGTTTTTCTAAATAGAAGCGTTCTGGAGTTATTTAAGAAAAACTAATTACATGACGCCATCTTCAAAGAGCTCTAGCTCCCTTAGGAAGCATTTTCGGACTAGGTGAATTGGGTTAAATTATCTTAAAATTATCTAAAAAATCTCCTGTCTTCGTTTGTCGGTAGAGTTTCTGGACACCCTGTATAATATTATTTAATGCATCTGAACAAATTTTACTCCTTTTAAACTTTTTTATAGATTTTGGCAATAAGGGGTAGATTTCACCCTTCGGCACAATATAGATTTTGAAGTAGGGGGTAAGCTGAACTCAATTCCAAATTTTCATACAAATCGGTCCATTCTGTAAAAATTGCGAGGTTTTGTCCTGTTTTAAGCTTCATTTCTTGAACTATTACAGAAGGATGCTTAAAATAGCATGGGCACAGAAGAAAACGAACATGGAAGTATTGCGAGAAATGGGCGAAGAATACGAAATAATAAACACGATAAAAATAAGAAAGTTACAATATCTGGGGCACGTAATGAGGGGACAGCGTTATGAAATGCTAAGCCTGATAACACTAGTTTACAAAAAATTTGCGACTCGAATGCAAAATGCTGTTTTTTTGTTAATTTTGGCTCTCTGAATATGATTATGATGTTAAATGTTCCTAACACGTAAGATTTTTGAGTTATTTTTTCAAAAAAAAATGAGTTATGATTTTTAAGTAATGAACATTTTACTAAAATTTTTTAAAACAGTCATTTATAACATATCGGGTCGTCATCTTATCAAATTTACATTTTTCCTAAAAATTGTGCATAACACTGGTATATCTAATGTCTACGAATAACACATTAACATTTAAATAAAGAATAAACCAAAGGTAGTCCTTAATCAGTAAACCTAACCATTTAAACTGATACAGTTCTACACCATTTTAACGACTGTTACTCCTGAATGACAAAAGTGTCTGGGTTTTCAAGGAAGAGCAAGCATAAAATTGAATATCCAGATATTATCCCGATTTTTCATGGAGAAGATTTACCAGTTCCAGGACCTCGGCAAATTGGGAGAAAGGTTTAAAATGTATGGTGATAAAAGTGAACCTAGTATCAGAAAAAATGATTCTTATTTTCCCGAAAGCGACGAAAAAGCACCTTATTGCATCCAACAAGCCGAATTACATGATTTAGTTCGAGACCTTCACTTGTGTAAAGGATATGCTTACCCTTAGGTTCTAGATTAAAATATTGGATTTTTTTAATGGAATTTACTAGCCAGGACCACTTATAATATTTAGGAACCGTAACCAGGAGCTATCCTCGTTTTCTACTATGCAGGATAAAATGTGTGTTTGTGTTAATCCAAATAGTGTTATAGGAAAATTGGGATATGCACAAAATTGTGTACAAAAGACTTAATACAGTTTTTGTTTCTAGTTCTGAACTTATGTGTATATAGTATATAAAAATTTTTATAATAAACAGCCATATTTGATGCATTCTATAACTCCAAATCTAACCTTTCACCTGACCAGACAATGTACGGTGGACGCCTACGCAGAAATGCGCAGCACTTTAAAAAGAAGATAACTCAAAATATATACGTGGGGGAACATTTTGGTGTTTGAATTCGCATTCAGTACGCTTTGAACTCCCCGGTACAGCCATTTTAACATCAGTCGCAACTTTTTTTTGTTTATTTGTTGACTAGTGTAATTAGTGAAAGACAAGAGGCGGAAGGAGCATAGGAAGAAGAAGAGTGTCATGGTTGAAGAATTTAAGGGACTGGTTTAAATGCAGCTCTATCCAGAACATCCCACTCCCTGTAAATATTCTCTTTATTCTGTCACTGAATAAAAAGAAAATTTTTGACTGTTTGGTATCTTTCTTGTCGGATAGTAAAATATTATTGTAATTAGTTCTATGTGTGTGTGTGAGTGTGTGAAAAAATGGCTTGGATGCGAGTCCGTTAGCCACAGATCTAATTAGTTCTAGGTATTTGTAAAATATGTTTAAAAAAATATTTAAAAAAAATAAATAAAAAAAATAAAAAAAATGAAACAAAAAAAAATAAAAAAAATTTAAAGAAAAAAAATCACTAAGAGGATTTAAACCTCCGAGGGGTTGAACCGGGTTGAAATCTTATCGTAGTGACAAAAGAAAAAAAAACAAAGAAAATTTAAAAAAATACAAAAAAGAATGCATTTATTTTAATATTAACATTAATATTTTTATTTGTAAAATGTATACACTATGTGTTCTCGATAAACATTAAGTAGTATAATATATTTATAATATTTATTAACATAGTATGTACCGGGTGTCCCAATAAGAATGGCTCTCGGCCATATCTCAGGAACCGTTTATATTACAGCTTTGGGGAAAAAAATAACAAAATTTGCCCCGAGAAAAGCCTGGAAATTATTTTCATAATTGTAAGTCCACCGCTAGAGGGCGTAATTGAATATCAAAAATTAAAAAATCGAAATTTTACAAAATTTGCCTAATGAAATTGCACTGGAAATCCAATCATCGTATTCTTCATACAAATTCTGTGCATATTTTATTTCACAAGTTTAAGTTTACCTGTGCACATAAGAGGTGGGGGTGAGTGGGAACCTTGATATGAAAAAATCGCTGTAAGTCCGGTTCTGCTTAATCGATTTTTACAAACTTGGTCTTGTTGAAAACAGCTCTTTGTCGTCAATGTAATAGTTATAATTTGGAAACAGCCTATTACGTAATATGCCGGCTAGAAGGCGCTATTTATTCTTTTATAGAAATCTAGTTTTCTTTGGAAAATATTAAATACAAGTATGTATTTTTTTTCCTGTATTACAAAATTAGACCAAATTAGCAACAGAATACCGAAAACCGCATGTCGATACCTTTTTTCTATCTCGAGATATCTTAAGAAACGTGTAAATTTTAAACATAACTGTTGCTGTCATATAAGTGGAAAAATATAGAAGCACGTAGTGTGCTATGGAAAAAACAAAGGAACATTGTCCAGATGTCACCGTATATAATAGGTCTGGATCCCGCGTATGAAAAAAAAGTTGATTAATAGCAAGCTGAAAATTTGTTAATAGTTTAAGGGTGTCTAGTCGGATAAACTTCGATATATGGGAACACTGGAACAGGGGTAGTTTTAATTGTGGAACAGATTAAAAATTTGGAACGGTCAGACCACGAAAACGGCACATTTATTTTGTCCGACAGAATAGACTTAAACTCTCCGAACAGAGATTAACCTCTCATGCAAAAATCAGACTGCTATTTATCACCTGTCATAATCCCTGTCATTTGACATATTTTACATGTTCCACTCATTAAAACGCCCATTTGGTGATAAATAGCAGTCTGATTTTTGCATGAGAGTTTAATCTCTGTTCGGAGAGTTTAAGTCTATTCTGTCGGACAAAATAAATGTGCCGTTTTCGTGGTCTGACCGTTCCAAATTTTTAACCTGTTCCACAATTAAAACTACCCCTGTTCCAGTGTTCCCATATATCAAAGTTTGTCCGACTAGACACCCTTAAGCTATTAACAAATTTTCAGCTTGCTATTAATCAACTTTTTTTTCATACGCGGGATCCAGACCTATAATGAATCAAAACAACAATAAGACAAATAACACTATAAAATATAACAAAAAAAGAGTGTGTGTACTTTGTACGCGAGTAAGAAGTTATACTTCTATTATTATGATTTTAACGAAATAAATATATTTTAAACAATTTAATTTTATTTTTATTTAAATATTACACTAATTTTAATACTTAAAATAATACCAAAAAAATAGCGTTAATATGTAAATTTTTATGAATTGTTGCCTCCGCGCATTTGCTTTTCTGTCGATGAATCGTAGAAAATGTAAAAACGTCAGAATTTCTACACAAATTTTTAATTTTTATTTCATTATATTTTAATATCAATTATCCTATTCCCAACTAAAATAAATACATATACTACATTCGCTCTCGCGAGATTTTTTTTGACACATTCGGAATAGGAAACATACAACACAAAAATTCCTACCTCACACTATTAACTGCTAAAATCAACTCAAATCAACTTAATATTTCATTAAAAAAAGAAGAATTATTAGAAATAGTGGGAGTGTCTACTAATCTCATACAATTTTGTGAAGTTTATTTCTACAAAGTATTTTTATTTTGTACAATAAATAATTTTGTCATTTGTTATCAATACATTATAATGGTGTAAATAAATAATTATTGATTGGCGTAAGGTTGATGTTATTTTTATGTCTGTTTACTATTAATAATATTGGCTATGAGCAGGTGCGTTGGTTTTGTAGTAATTTCCAGTCACTTCTGACAACTGAACTTTTCAAAAAAGAAATTACTAACGTCAGTGTCAAAGTGAATCTTGATAGAGCGAATTCAGTATAACCAAAGAATACTCCATCCAACAAGAAGCGAAAGCACCTGTCGGCTCCTTTGATGTTCAGGGGACAGAAATATCGGTCGGAGAATGGTAGGGGTAATACTTCACACTACACTAAGAAAAGTAATGAGGAATTCGTTCAAAACTGTAGGAAATTTGAGTTACACTGAGAAACAAAGTAATAATTAAAACTATAGTGTTTTTAAGTTGATCTATTAATATGAATTGTATTTTTTTCGGTAAAATTTAATATAACCCATATATAAATTTTGCACTGATAAGTAAAAAGGTTTTAAGTTAAAAATATCGATTTTGACTAAGTTTTGTAAACTTATGTAAACGTGATGGATTTCTGATGCTTAGTTTAATTTAATAGTTAATTTCAAAATAGAGATTAAAATTTCTATCGATTTCTATTACTTTTTTTCGTACTAAAAACTTGAAAAATAGATATTTTTGACCCAAGACCTTTTTACTTAGGACAGAATTATACTTTCAAATTTTCTATTAACTTTGTCTTAGATTGATCATTTTTTTTTGTTTCCTTTTGAGAAATTTCTTTGAATGTCTATTGACCTCCAACACCACCATATTCTCGCTGCACGAGGAAACTCTGCGGCGTAGGCTAGAATGACTTTATTCACCTTCGATTTCTTTCTGTACATCTGAGGTTTCTGGAAACTCTGGTTGTACGGTACCAAATTCAACTCGCCTGGATATATCTCATCACATCTAGCATCTAATACTTGGGAATTAATCTATCAGCTGAAAACAATATCGAAGAAGAGGTAAAAGAACAAATAATTAAAGCCAGTAGAACGGCCGATGCCTAAACGGCACAATTTGGAAAAACAAACACGTAAGAGTGCAAAACAAAGGCCCAAATATATGTCAGTTATTAGGCCAGTTATGACTTATAAGGCTGAAACAAGACCAGATACAAGCAAAACACAAAAACATCTGGAGACCAACCAAATGAAGATCTTAAGAAGGATTGCTGGAAAAGTACTACAGGACAGGGTAAAAAGTGAGGAAATCAGCCGCATATGTGAGGTGGACAATATAAATACCTGGGTAAAGAAGAGTGGATTAAACATATAAGCAGGATGTTTGAATCAAGGATAGTAAGGGACAAGTCACCGTTAGGCAGAAGAAGTATAGGACGCCCAAGGAAAAGCTGTAATGACAATTTAGGGACAGAATGAAATGCACCGTTGAAGAAAAACAGGCAGAACTGCCTATATAAAAGGAAGAAGACATCAGATCTAGCATCTAGCCACCTTAACCTGTTTCTTATTTTGTTTCCAATAGGATCCACACCCAATTTTTTCGTATATACTGATTCCTAACATTATCTTTTCTAGTTATTCGCTAGTCCTAGTTATTAATAACTGCGGATTCAATACGGAACTTAACCTAACCCTAATGAAGCTCTGCTTTCACACAAAATTTTCCAGTTTCAGCTGCATTTGCTCTCTCTAATTGTTACCTTCTGATACATTTTTTATACCACTCTCACATATTCAGCCGGCACTCCTTTCCTACTTAGTACCATTAGGTTTCTGGTAACTTTGCTATATGCCTTCCCAACATTAATAAACACTATGTGCAAGTCTTTCTCTTCCACTCATAAGTTTTTCCCTCGGCTGTCATAAAATAAAAATTGATGTTGTGGACCTGCCTTGCATAAATTCAAAATGACCTTTATTTCTAGAACCGTACACTAAATTTATACTGTTGCAAATTAAATTAAACACTAAATAGCTATGTTTAAATTGTTTTTTTTTTAAAAGCTTATAGTCCTGTCGCCAGGGGGGGTACAACGGCCTCGTTTTTTTTATGTATTTTGACCCGTAGAACACGAATTTTTTGGGTAACAGTTGATCCGGATGTCGATAAGATTGTTATAGACCAAGAACTTGAGGAATCAAATAACAGCGATTTTTGGCAAAACAAAACAATATTTTGTATTTTTTGGGCCATTTTAAGTAAAAAATATTTCTACAAGTTTTTTCGTAGGATGCACAGTTTTTGAGATAAACGCGGTTGAACTTTAAAAAAATCGAAAAATTGCAATTTTTGAACCCGAATAACTTTTGATTAAAAAATAAAATAGCAAGTCTGCTTACCGCATTTGAAAGTTTAAGTCAAATTATATCGGTTTTGATTATTTGCATTGGTAAAAATTTGTTTTTTTATTGTTTAACAAAGCTATAAACACGTAGGGTTTCCCGTGCTTTTACATGCGTTTTAACGCATGTAACGTAGAAATAGACTTGATTGCACTAGTACCTATTCTACCTACTCGTTCGATTTTAAATGAGAAATCATAGAAACATCACTCACGCACTAGTTGTTTGTAGCTTTGTTTAACAATAACACAATAAATTTTTAGCAATGCAAATAATCAAAACCGACATAATTTGACTTGAACTTTCAAAGGCGCTAAGCAGAATTGCTATTTTATTTTTTAATCAAAAGTTATTCGGGTTTAAAAATTGCAGTTTTTCGATTTTTTGAAAGTTCAACCGCGTTTATCTCGAAAACTGTGCATCCTACTAAAAAACTTGTAGAAATATTTTTTGCTTAAAATGACCCAAAAAATACAAAATATTGTTTTGTTTTGCCAAAAATCGCTGTTATTTGATTCCTCAAGTTCTTGGTCTATAACAATCTTATCGACATCCGGATCAACTGTTACCCAAAAAATTCGTGTTCTACGGGTCAAAATACATAAAAAAAAACTTGGGTAAGTCCATCTGAATTAACGAGGCCGTTGTACCCCCCCCTGGCGACAGGACTATTAATTAAAAATCTGGGAATAAATAATTTTAATAGATAGGTACGTATATGGAATCACATAAATGTTTAAAAAGAACTTTCTCTCATTGCCCTACCCCTACGATCGTTTACCTGCTACGATTTCTCGGTACTGAAAAGAGAATTATTTGTTCACGATCTAGTGGGGCGTCCCAGTACGAACCACACAAGAAAATCCACCTTTGCGTGGAGCCATCACAATGAGAGTTTATTTTAACAATAGATATGTTTAATAGTATTATCCTTTTTTCTACAATTAGAAAAGATTAAACAACACAATAATTTTACAACAAACAGCTGTAGGGGTTAGGTTGAGATATAAGAAATAATACATGAAACATGGCGGATCGTACATGCGCAAAGAAATTTGGATCGTGAAATAGTCGATGCTTTCGCTTCTTGTTGGATGGAGTATTCTTTGGTATAACTGTTATTGTCACCGGTAAACTAAGTTAAGGAAGTAAAAGTGGAAACAAGTAGTGTGCTATGGAAAAAATAGAACTATTAGAAGTATTAACTTCAAGAAGTCATCATGTGTCAAATTATGTGTCAAATCAGTAAAACATAAAAAATTGTTCATTGATGGTTTGTTGCGGTTTGTTTCTATTTTTTATATAAAATTTATAGAGTGAAATTCAAGATGATTCTTACAAACTAAGAAGGATTTGACATGATAGCCACATTCTTTGAATGCATAAGAAATGCAACTGTTGCGGCTAGAATATATGCAATGAAATATCCCCAAAGACGTCACCCCAGTAGTAGAGTTTTTCATATTTTGTTTTGATTTATTATATACGGTGACATCTGGAAAATGTTTCTTTGTTTTTTTCCATAGCACACTACTTGCTTCTATATAGTTCCACTTATATGACAGCAACAGTTATGTTTAAAATTTACACGTTTCTAAGATATCTCGAGAAAGAAAAAAGGTATAGACATGCGGTTTTCGGTATTCTGTTGCTAATTTGGTCTAATTTTGTAATACAGGAAAAAAATACATACTTGTATTTAATATTTTCCAAAGAAAACTAGATTTCTAAAAAGAAAATAAATAGCGCCTCCTAGCCGGCATATTACGTAATAGGCCGTTTCCAAATTATAACTATTACATTGACGAAAAAGAGCTGTTTTCAACAAGACCAAGTTTGCAAAAATCGATTAAGCAGAACCGGACTTACAGCGATTTTTTCATAACAAGGTTCCCACTCACCCCCACCTCTTATTTGCACAGGTAGACTTAAACTTGTGAAATAAAATATGTGCAGAAAGAGAATTGTATGAAGAATACGATAATCGGATTTCCAGTGCCCTTTCATTAGGCAAATTTTGTAAAATTTTGATTTTTTAATTTTTGATATTCAATTACGCCCTCTAGCGGTGGACTTATAATTATGAAAATAATTTCCAGACTTTTCTCGAGGCAACTTTTCTTATAAATTTTTTTTTCCCAAAGCTGTACTATAAACGTTTCCTGAGATATGGCCGAGCGCCATTGTTATTGTGACACCCGGTACATTAGCTGTAATAAGTAAGTAAATAAGAAATAAAAAAATTGTAATATTATTATAATAACCATGTTTCACTAATTGGCAATATCTTTAACACATTTACTTTTGGTTGAGACTGGCTGAATGACTAAAGTCCAAGCCAAAAAAAATGCAGTTCTATTGAACTCTTCAGAGCAGCGGTAGATACAGTTGAGTTCGCGAGTCTTTACCCGTGCGTCATTAATACCTGGCGAGATAAAACACCTACTTTTTATTTAGCATCATTCACTTCCACGCATGAAACTATAGACAAACCAGCTAACGCCTGTTACTAAGTAAAGACACATGTTATTTTTATGATCGATTTAGACTCAGTGCATTGAAAAGAGATAGGTACAAAGAAAGACGGTTAGGGATGTCTTCACATATTTTAAGTACAATTTCTGACGTTTTGCGTCAGTTTACTTTTGCGGCTGTCAGTTTGTTGAATTTTTTGCTGTTATTTTGTCGAATTTTTGCATTTTGAAGTTTTTTGTAGTATACAAACATTTGTTTTCACAACTAATTTTATATTGGAGTTAGAAATTTTGTGATAAGTCTATGTTATTTTACGATAAATTTTGACAACGTACAAAGCTAACCTCATTGTTGACACAGTTGAATGCTTGTGTTTAAGGTTCCGCCAAAGTGAATAAAATAAAAAGAAAATAAGTTATTGAATTTTTTTATAAATTGTTTATTTATTTATTAAT
This sequence comes from Diabrotica virgifera virgifera, assembly GCF_917563875.1. Classification (NCBI taxonomy): domain Eukaryota; kingdom Metazoa; phylum Arthropoda; class Insecta; order Coleoptera; family Chrysomelidae; genus Diabrotica; species Diabrotica virgifera. Next base: position 158,974,828 of record NC_065448.1, on the reverse strand, counting down.
CAATGCTAATAAAATAATTTATTAAGCTACTTCAAATGTAGCTGCAATTATGCACCAAAATTTTAAAGCAAAACTTAAATTTGACATTCTATTTATTTGATAACGTCATATTTTATACTATAACCCGTGATCGGAATAATATCTACTTGCCGTTGCGTTTAGTAAATTTCCGACTTATTTCGTATGCTTTAAATGATGACGCACGGGTAAAGACTCGCGGACTCAACTGTATAAAAGGGTAATGTAAATATTCCACAATGCCATCGAAACTTTTTGTCGGAAACAATTTCTGATCGGACGAAAATTCGAAAACATACTAGCAAAATGATAATTTATCGAGTTTAAATGTTACTTACCTAAGTTATGGTGCTCCACGCGAGATTGAGTCACTTTTGTATATCTACGGAGAAACTGCACCGAAATCGGTCGACCTAAACTAAAATCTAACCCCTTCAGTATTTCCCTTTCCATTTGAAGAATTTGTCGTTTTGTAAATGTGTGATCACATACATATTCAAAGTCGTCTAATTCTGGAACATATATTTCTTCATACTTACATGCTATCAACATTGCTGAGGCCCCTAAAAAACCAATTAGCATTACTGTAATTAGCATTACTGTAATTAGCATTACTGTAATTAACTAAGTACTGCACAGTGAGATCATCAAAAAATTTAATATTACAAAAGATTATTAATGTTACTATTCACTTTTCACTTAATATTCGCTATGATTACAAATTTTTCCTTCGATACACATAAGTATATTTTTTTTTAGTTCCTTTATAAAAAAGGAGCAACATCTGCTGGTGTATTATGAGAGATCAATAAACGATGACAAAGAAGAGAATAATTACACTTTTATAAAAAAAGAACTTTTTATAATACCACGTTTTTATTATTTATAGGAGAGAGTATAAAATAATTTGACTATACAGGGTGAGGCAAATAAAGGGCCTATTAGAAATATCTCGAGAACTAAAGGCAACAGAATCATGAAAATTGGAATAAAGGGGTTTTGAAGGATGATCTATTAAATGAAAATATTTTCATCTCTGGTATAACCGGAAGTTGCTTATAACTTCGTTTTTTAAATGAGACACCCTGTATATTTTTACATTTTTGGATTCTCTTTGATGTCTTCTTAAAATATCAGGTTTTGTAATATTATACAGAGTATTTTAAAAGATAATTACGTTTTTTTATTAATTTCGTAGCCAAATTAACACCCTGTAGAATTGTAGTAGTTTGACATCTAAAACTCTACTTATGTTCAAATGATTTTTAATATACTCTACTATTGTTAAGAATCATTAGTATAGCTAAATTTTTAATTTTAGTATACAGGGTTGGTCGAAACTCGGAATGAGTATTTTCTGAGTTTTCTTAAATAGAACACCCTGTATTTTAGTATTGTAATGAAATGATATTTTATGGTACTTTTTTATTTCTTAAGCATTCCCTATACCTAACTGCTTTAATTTGTGCTTAATTGTTAATCTTAACTACGTAGGTATTTTGATAGCTAAACCATTATTGGTAATTTTAAGGACGTCTGGATTAATATGTATTTATTTCTGAAAAATTATTTGGGATTGAGTATTTTCATGGCCAACCTAATAAAATTTTACGTATTTTTTGTTGCAATTAATGTTTAGCTTGAATCACCAATAACTCACAAATTAAAGCAGTTAGGTATAGGGAACGCTTAAGAAATAAAAAAAAAGTACTAGTACTAAAAAAAATAAAAAAAAATATCATTTCACTACAATAAAAAAAATACAGGGTGTTCTATTTAAGAAAACTCAGATAATACTCATTCCGAGTTTCGACCAACCCTGTATACTAAAATTAAAAATTTAGCTATACTAATGATTCTTAACAATAGTAGAGTATATTAAAAATCATTTGAACGTAAGTAGAGTTTTAGATGTCAAACTACTACAATTCTACAGGGTGTGAATATTGCAACGAAATTAATAAAAAAACGTAATTATCTTTTAAAATACCCTGTATAATATTACAAAACCTCATATTTTAAGAAAGAAGACATCGAAGAGAATCCAAAAATGTAAAAATATACAGGGTGTCCCATTTAAAAAAACGAAGTTATAAGCGACTTCCGGTATAACCGGAAGTTACAAAGAGATGAAAATATTTTCATTTAATAGATCATCCTTCAAAACCCCTTTATTCCAATTTTCATGATTCTGTTGCCTTTAGTTCTCGAGATATTTCTAATAGGCCAGTTATCTGCCTCACCCTATATAAAATGCTTAAAATTACAAAACTTACACTAGTACAAAAAAGTTTTTTTATAATACCACGGTTGTGATACAGTGATGAGCACGCTAATAACCGGCAAAATAGCTTAAAAGATGGAAAACATAATACATTGCGAAACAAAAAGAGATGAAACTAGTGGAGGTGAAAAGTATCGCTATAAACGTATTAATTAAAATTACATTACATAGTTTCCCACCTTTAGACGACTGTGACAGGAGTATTTTATAAAATTCTACTGTCACAGTGACAGTTGTCATACTCCTCTGATACGTCTAAAGGTGGAAAACTATGTACTGTAATGTTATTTTAGGCGTTTATAACGATAATTTCCACCTCCACTAGTTTCATCTCTTTTTGTTTCGCAATGTATTATGTTTTTCATCTTTTGAGCTATTTTGCCGGTTATTAGCGCGCTCATCAATGTACAGGACACAATATAAAATTATTAAATATAAAAATATTGTTGTTCCAATCCCTTCGAACTCAGGACCTCTCGATCTGCAGTCTAATGCTCTACCACTGAGCCACCATCAATTTGTAGATATCGATTTGTTGACATACTTTAAAACGGAATCTAAATGTCATTGCGTTAGTCACATTTTTAAAATAGCTTGAAATTCAAAAATCGATGTATCCATATAATAGCAGTTAAATATTACATTGTTAGCTAATTCTGAGCTATTCTGAAAATTTCAGGTGTCTAGGTAGCCTAGAATTATATTTAAAATGGATTATAAAATTTGCGGACATAGTGACAAAGGCCAAGCCAAGTACATGTAAAAACGATTTAACACGTTGACGGACAGAACGTCTATAGACGTCTAATTTCGATTGATGTAATGTGACACAATGTCTATAGACGTTGCATTTTCCCTATTCTACTTTTCAAAATACACATAGTATCACAACACTTGCATATACATTTGACGCACTGTCCGTCAATTACATGTTACGCACTGTACGTGTTAAAAAAAGGGATACATTTGGTATTTATCGATCTTAAGAAGATGTACACAGTTCGTACACAACGGTTTCTATGATACCAATAATGATCCCGATGTTCTGATGTTCTTTCTAACCGAAACTCATAACAACTTAAGCCTTAAGCATTTTCCAATAAAAAAAAGTACGACAAACTGCTAAAATAACACCCGTGCAATGGTTTAATAACGAATTAAGGTCTTACAGATCTAATCTTTCTCTTATTAAACACATTGCAGATACCTATAAAGGTACGATTCCGACATCGACGGCAGGCGGCAACTGCAGGCAGCAATTAGAGTTGTCGGCATGATGACGTCATTACTTTGAACTATTAATTTGTGTATTTCTTAGCAACTAACGTTCTGCCGAACAGCAGTTACTGATAAATATACAAATTAATAGTGCAACGTAATGACGTCGTCATGCCGACAACTCTAACTGCCGCCTGCAGTTGCCGTCTGCCGCCTGCCGTCGATGTCGGAATCGTACCTTAAAAGGATCCCGATATGTTTAAAGTATACAGGGTATCCCATAATTAATTGGACATGAGCTAATGGATGATAGAAGACATCAAAATATTAAGATTTAACCAAAATCGCTTAAATAAAATATGGCATCTTACTAAGTTGCAGGGTGTTTTATTTAAAAATTTAAAAACTATTTTTGCTCAGTATTTTAAAACTATTTGACGTATCCTTTTCATACTTGGCAGAAAGTGTAGGTATTATACACTATATGAAATTATGATAAATAAACGTTTCTGGCTACTACCAGTGGCGTACGACAGGGGACAGCGAATGGTTGACCCTTCCCAAATTCTGAGCCACTGGCGGAATTGCCATTTTAGCTCAATATTTCAATTCTCCAATACTTTCTATGTAAATAACGTACTCTTCACTCGTAACGATAAAGTCATTAGTGTTCGAGATATTTGAAGTTTTCAAATTTACAAACGAAAACTTAATTCTGACGAAACGCAGGACTTGGTTATATCTGCAAGTGGTTTGCATGGTGATACAGATGACAAAGAGACGGCTAAACTATTAGGAATAACCATAGACAATCAATTGAACTGGTCGCCTCATATCTCACAAGTAAAGAAGAACCTGTCAAGTTCATTGTTTCCTTAATTAACTATTTTTAATGGGAAATAAGCCACCATTTTACTAAAATAATGATTTTATTAATAGACCAGGGCGCATCTGTAAAAATTATAGTATTCTTTTCGTCAAGATATAAGAAATTTGACCTGACGCTGATGGGATGTCCCTACCGATTTAGTATCATAATAAATAGTTGACGTTACTAATCCCTCAATTGTCTTTGCGACGGGTGGCAATAGTTTTGGAACAGCTACTAGGGCCGTACTTTATATTATTTACAGAACTGACTCGTTACCTATCAATGCAAATAAATTATTAAAATTAAAATTTCTAGACAATGTATTAAAAATTTTGTTTACTGTAGACGAATTCGTTTAGTCATCTGAAATTAACTTGCTTGGAATCAATTACAAACGACCACAAACAATTTTTATGTCCAATGCGCTCATTACGTGAATTTTATGGAGTTAGATTATAATGTGTTTTATATCGTTTTCACTTTAAACAAAATGGACTTCCGATAATGCAGCTTTCTGTCTTTAAATAAAAAAATTAAAGAATCATTAGAAAGAGCATTAGTTAAAGATAAGGTATACCTCTAATTATTATTCTATAGCTTTACACATAATTCTCGTGCTTATAGGTATTTAGGTAAAATTAAGTATCATTTATTTATCCAGAAAACATACATTATGGAACATTATGAAAGGGGGGGCAAACATATTTAAGTTTGACATTTGCACATTCAGGCATTTATTTTCTTGCATTTAGGTAGAAGGTTAGATCGCGAGTATTCAAGTAAAATGTCTGAAGTCGGTGAAGCTAGTGCTAAGTGTAAAACACGTGTACATTTATCTGATGATGCCAAAGAAATTATTAGGAATGTTTATCAAACTGTGAAAGGAGATAATCCAAATCCAGAAGACGGTAAATTCCTCATCAAGACAACATCTCGACTGACAAGGATGCCATATACAACAGTGTGGAAAATTGTTACGAATAGAATTCAACCTCGTAAAAAGCGGAGTGACTTTTCTACACATAAAGCAGTAAATGAAAAAGATGCTGAGGTAATTAGAAGAGCAATTTACAATATCTATTCAAAGAACCTAGTTCCAACGCTTAGTATGATCTACGATCGACTTGTTAAAGACTATTCCATTACGTATTCGCCTTCAACTTTATCAAGATTTTTGAATCACATTGGTTTTCGATACAAGAAAATTAATAAGCGATCATCAATAATGGATTCTCCTCGTCTAATTAAATGGAGAAATGAATACTTGGATGCCATATCTAAATTTAGAGATGAAGGAAGACCGATATTTTATCTAGATGAAACATGGTTCGATACCCACGATACTGCTCAAAAAGGTTGGACAGACGATTCTATTAAATGTGCACCCAATTATTCAATTAATAGAGGTCAGCGAATAATTATTCTGAACATTGGATCCAAAAATGGCTGGCTTGGAGGAAAAAGTTTTTTACTATCGGCAAAAAACATTAAAGATTCAAAGCTGGACTACCATGAAAATATGACGAGTAGCTTGTTTAAGGAATGGTTTGAAAAGAAGGTGTTGCCAAATTTGCCTCCAAAAAGTGTAATTGTAATGGATAACGCAACGTATCACAGCGAACAAATTAGAAAATCCCCGGTGTAGGTTCGACAAAAAAACAGATATCTGATTTTTTGTATGACAATGATTTTTACTTTGAAGAAACATATACAAAAAAAGAAATGTTGGAAGTTCTTCACACAAAAGTGTTTGAGAAACAATTTGAGCCAAACGTGATGGTCATAATGTATTGCGATTACCTCCTTACTACTGTGTCTTCAACCCCATTGAATTAATCTGGAGCCAACTTAAGGAAAGTTTACGGCGAAACAACTGCTGTCCCAAATTTAGTAGCGAATCGGTGTCACATGTTGTAGAAGAAATAAAAAAGATTTCCCCAACACTGTGGCAAAATTGTGTTTCACATATTATAGAAACGGAAGATCATTACAGAACATTAACCTCACATATTAAACCAATAATTATAACATTAGATAACGATTCTAGTGAAGATGACAGCGATAGTGACATAGAGTTGCAATTTGTATTTATTTTTTTCCGTCTAAACTTCAAATTTTATTTTTCTATGTTATTTTTTATTATGTTATCTTTTTAATTCTGATTTTTGCTACCACTCTTTTAATCTTTTATTGTTATTATCATAATTTATTTAATTTCTTTAATTTGTTCATTTCTCTTATTTCATTGTACATAATAATATACCTATAACTACATAGATATAAATACGTAATAAATATAATGATATGATATTTAAATTTATATTTATTATTCCAACCCCATTAAAATATTATATCTACTTGAAGACTTGAATTTTTTTTTGTTAAGGGGATGGGTACGAACTTTCGGCTTTAAGCCGTTACGTTATTACCGAGGGCCGAAAGTCCCTGAGAACTTCTATAATGTTTATTTTAATTAGTTACAGGGGTGAAAAACTAAGAGAAAATTTAGTGTGATTTTTAATTTCAAATATCTCATTCAAAAGAAACTTTTAATTCATTCCAAGGGACTTTCGGCCCTCGGTAATAAAGTAATTTTTCATTCTGCGTTTAAATTTTTCAAAAATACATACATATTAGTTTTCTCAGGATTCGAAAAAAATGATTACATTTAAAACACATTGAAAATTTTGACAGGCGTCAAAATTTTGCATTTGTTCCTTTCCCTTAGTTTTAGCGAATCCGCTCCTGGAGGGTTTGTTGTTTGTTATTATGATACTAAATCGGTAGGGACATCCCACCAGCGCCAGGCCAAATTTCTTATATCTTGACGCGAAGAATACATTTGGACGTTGAGAGGTGACTCAAATTGTTTTGCAGAAATTGCTTGAAAATACCTCAAATAATAATATTTGAGTTATCCTCCCTCTCAAAAAGGTCCGGAACATTGTTTAAATAATCAAAATGTCAAAAAATGAAGGAAAAATTCGATTTTTTTCTTCGTTTTTTGATTATAACTTTAAAAGTATTAATTTCCGAGAAAAGTTGTTCTGACATAAAAGTTGCGTAATTAGATTTCCCATAATATAAAATTAGTTAATAATTTAAAAAATAGTCACCCTTGTTTCAAAATAGTAATAATTTCGAAAAAAAAACCATACAAAAACAAGTATTCGCATTTTACGTTTTTCAACCATTTATGCTAGACTTGGGAGCTTTATATTTCACCCGAAAAAACTTTATGATACATTAAAACAATACTGTAAATTTCTTTAAGATCGGTTTAATAGATTTTGCGAAATAAATTTTGCAATCCAGCTTTCGCAAAAAAAATTCATTTTTTCAAAATGATACAGGTCTGAAAATAAAGCAGATAACAAGTTAAATTTTTTTTACTTATAGAAGGGTACTGTACCTTTTATTTGCAATTTGCATAATTAAAATCGATTAACTACCACGGCGTCAGAAATTTTTTTAAGTAAACATTAATTATCGGTGCTACGCGCAGGACAGCGGATAGTTTGCTCTGATTGGGCATTCCAATGACCTTTGATAATGATTGATACATTTTAATTTTTATTAAATTTCGATATAAATAAATAAATTTGTTTATTGCAAACTAAAAACACGTACTCTATCCTTTGAAATAACACTTTTATTAGCAAAAATTTTCTTTGTTCATATATTTTAACTTAGAGAATAACAGTTTATTATTTTTAAACAATGCAATTGTTTAAACAATATTTCACAAACAATAATAAAATTAGTTTGATTTTTGTGGAATTAAAATATTAAAATAGAACAAAATATAGAGTAAGAAAATAATATATTAGATAAAGATTGGAAGAAATTTTGGTGGAAATCAACTTGTGTGAATCGAACACCGCTGTCCTGCGCGTAGCACTAAAAATTATTGTTTATTTAAAAATTTCCTAACGCCGTGGTAATTAATCGATTTTAATTTTGTAAATTGCAAATGAAAGGTACAGTACACTTCTATAAGCAAAAAAAAATCAACTTGCTATCTGCTTTATTTTCAGTCCTGCAACATTTACAAAAAATTAATTTTTTTTGCGAAAGCTGGATTGCAAAATTTATTTTGTAAAATCTGTTAAACCGATCTTAATGAAATTTACAGTATTGTTTTACTATATCATAAAGTTTTTCTGGGTAAAACATAAAGGTAATAAGTGTAGCAAAAATCGTTGAAAAACGTAAAATGCGAATACTTGTTTTGTTATAGTTTTTTTGCAATTATTGCTACTTTGCAACAAGGGTGACGATTTTTTAAATTTTTAACTAATTCTATATTGTAGTAAATTTAATTACTCAACTTTCATGTCAGTACAACTTTTCTCAGAAATGAACAGTTTTAAGGTTATAATCAAAAAACCAATACAAAAATCGAATTTTTTCTTCATATTTTGACATTTTGATTATTTAAACAATGTTCCGGGCCATTTTGAGTGGGAGGATAACTCAAATATTATTATTTGAGTTATTTTCAAGAAATTTCTGTGAAAAAATTTGAGTCACCTCTTAACGTCCATCTCAAAACAGATGCGCCCTGGACTATAACGTTTCGACGTCCAAATCGGATGCCGTTGTCGAAATACAAAAAATATTAATGAATTAAACAAAAATGCTGTTGCTTAGTAAAAAATTCTTCTAAAATTTATTTACTCTGACTCATTTATATCGGCAATTCAGACATATATTATACATTTTAAAATAGAAGACTTTAAAACGATATTTAACTTTACTGAAAGATAGTTCATTCGATTACATGAAATCAACCCCAACTCAGAATATCCGTCACAAAAAAATCATAGCATGTGATCTGTCTTTAAAAAGACAACCACATGCAACGTTGTATGTGGTTGTCTTTTTAAAGACAGATCACATGCTATGATTTTTTGCGGCAATATCCGTCACAACAAAAAAAATATGATCTATCTTTAAAAAGACAACCACATGCAACGTTGTATGTGGTTGTCTTTTTAACGACAGATGACATGCTATGATTTTTTTGTGACGGATATTCTTGAGTTGGGGTTGATTTCATGTAATCGAATGAACTATCTTTCAGTAAGGTCGTCCCAGGAACGCAACTCATAAATATTGGTATAATATATGTCTGAATTGCCGATATAAATGAGTCAGATTAAATAAATTATTAGAAGAATTTTTTACTAAACAACATTTTTGTTTAATTCATTAATATTTTTTGTATTTTGACATTCGAACATTTTGACATTTGACATTTTGACATTCAACGTCCGATTTGGACGTCGAAACGTTAATAAAACCATTTTTTAGTAAAATTATGGCTTATTTCCCGTTAAAAATAGTTAATTGCAAAAATGCCACAAGAAAATAGCTTCAGACCTTCATTGTTTCTTATTCGTCAATTAGCAAGGGTTGTCAACTTTGAAACATTGAAAGTGACATATTTTTCTTTATTTCACTCACACCTAAGCTATTGATTAATCCTACGGGACAATTTAACAAATGCTCTTTAAATTTTTGAATGCAAAAGAAAGCTATCAGGACTTTAGCTGGGGTTAGTTATCTGGACCATTGCCGACCTTTCTTCACCAAATTAAAAATTATGCCTTTACCTACTCTGTTGATATACCAAGTCATAACTGAAATTCACAGAAAATGCGCGCATTTAATACAGCAGTTTGATATTGACGTGCACAATAAGCGAAACTCTCATTACTTACGAACAAATCGCTGTAGATTGCGTCTTTCAGATAAAAATTGTCGTAACTATAACTATTACAATAGTTTACCAACAAATATTAAACAACTAAGCTGTATGTAACAGTTTTAAAAAAGTTGTAAAAAAATATCTGCTAAAACATTGATTTTACTGCTCTGAAGAATATATGACTCATTGCAGAACATCCACTGAACTGCTTACCATGACTCTGACACAAAATATTTTCTGTTAAACTACGTTCTTGTTTGTGATATTTAAAGTTATGCTTATATCACTATTTTATATACAGTCGGAAAAATGAAAGAATACCCATGAGCGCTGTATTTTCCTGTCACCGTGTCACAAAGAAAATTGCCCAGCGCAAGTACATGTAATAATAATTATTACATATACTTGCGCTGGCTAATTTTTTGTATGACACGGTGACAGGAAAATACAGCGTGTTTTATATGTTCGTTCATGGGTATTCTTTCATTTTTCCTACTGTATTTTGTATTTTTGACTTGTTACAAACAATATTTTTTTGAAAAGTAGTTAAATAAATATATCTATCTATCGATCTATCTATCACCAGAACTATGGAGATGAATGAGAGAGAAATGGGTTCCTTAGAATTGCGTAAGTCTCATGCAGTATATGTAAGAGGAAAGGTACACCAAAGTGAGGACTTGTGTCGAGTTGATCGAAAGTTTTCCAATGACGGTTGGTTTGCATCAAGACTCTTCACCGAGTCCATACCTGTTAACAGGAATGGTTGGGGACATCAAATTGTTTGAGGAAAAACTAGAACGAGTAGGAGAATATACCTTGGCTCCTATATAACGGAAAATGGGACACTAGATCGAGAAATTACCCACAAGATACAGGCTGGTGTAGAATGGCAATATTTCAATAGATTACGAGGTAATGTTAAAGAAAAATGGAAGAAGAATAATAAGGAAATTTAAAGATTACAGGTGTATATAATATAAGAAAGAGGATGAACGCACGGTACCACGTTGTATAATATTTGAAAGAACGAGACAAAAGATGATAACAGAATATGAATGACGGGATATTTCAGATCACACAATTTTCAAATATGTATAGGTACTCAACACACCCCGTATTAGCAGATTACTTAGATAAGACAATTCTCGGTGTATGTGGTAAGAAAAAGGGCTGATTTTAGTCCACATTGTTTTAGTCACTGGAGTTTAAAAGTTCAGAGTATCAATTATAGCTAAGGAAAATGATAATAGTCCAGGCTGTATCGTCGCCCATTTTAGGTAAATTATTCCGATTCGATGTTTTTGCACAAACTTACTCAAAAAGAGGTCCTTATAAAAAATCCACAGGGTGGCAGGCGGTACCGTGGTCGAAAAATTATTTAAACAATTTTTTTAAAAGAACTTCACAAAAATAATTTTTTCACTTCAAACAATTTTTTTTAGATCATTTAGGTCATTCTGAGCAAAAAAGGTATCTTGTGATCTTTCTCTAAAATTGATTTTTGTCGAGTTATACGCGATTTAAAATTAGAAAAATGTGAAAATGGCTATTTTTAAGGCTTAATAACTCAGTTAAAAATAATTATTATGAAAGTCAGAAAGTGACCAACTCTGTAAAGCGCCCTGTACAAGATCCTGAAGAAATTGTTGTCATTATTTTATTACTACGCTGTTATTTTTAATTATTAACAATTAGTGCTAAGTGCGTCTTAGGCGGCCGTCAATGGTGAGTGCGAAAGAGATGCACCATTCCGGCCCGTCCAATGGTGCATCTCACTCGCACTCACATTGACGGCCGCCTCAATACACGCTTAGCGCTCATTGTTGGTAATTAAAAATAACATCTTAGTCCTAGAATGACATAGTCATCCTAGAATGACAAAAATTTCTTCAGGATCTTATAGAGGGAGCTTTAATATTTGATGTGGTCATTTTCTAACTTTCGTAATAATTATTTTTAACTGAGTTATTAAGCCTTGAAAAAGATTATTTTCGCTTTTTTTAAATATTAAATCGCATATAACTCGACAACAATCAATTTTAGAGAAAAATCACAAGAGACCTACCTACCAGAATGACCCAAAGAATCTAAAAAAAGTGTTCGAAGTGAAAAAATTATTTTTGTGAATTTGTTTAAAAAAATTGTTTAAACAATTTTTCGACCACGGTACCGCCTGGCACCTCTTTTTGAGTAAGTTTGTGCAAAATATCGAATCGGAATAATTTACCTTACGGGGGCGGCGATACAGCCTGGACTAAGAGACGTTGGTATGCTACTCAGCTACTCTGAATCCGACCATGACTAGGCTAGGGTGACCAAACGTCCCGTAAAAACGGGATTATCCCGGATTAACAATTTGTCCCGGAGTTCCGAAAAAGTCTCTCGGAACGCCTAAATGTCCCGTATTTGCGTTGGGTCGATTTTAGGTATCTGACTTTATTTTCTCTCTTTGATTTTTCTTCAATTTAGGCATTTGTTTTCATTATTTCTCCCTCTCTTGTTACATTGTGGTTCAGTATTGTTCTCATTATTTCCCTTTCAAATTTCAAAAGTCTATCTCCCTCTTTCTTGTTAATCGTCGTTTTTTTCTATCCCATATGTAACAACAGGTCTTATTATAAAAATCCACAAGGAAGAACTTCCTGTAGTTGGCTGTATACCATTAATTACAAGTGAAATTTAATAAAAAAATTTCCTATTGGTAAAAGGTATAATAGTTTAAAAAGCCCTAAAGGGCTACAAACATATACAAAACGTTTTCGCTCTGTAACAAGAGCATCATCAGTGTTACAAGAACATGGTGAGCCAACCAAAAAATACAAGGTCAAAGCCTTTCAAAAACAGATAAAAGTCTTATATCAATAAATACATCGAAAAATCCAAAGGATGGATAAAATTCCTAAGGATACGGCCCTAGGGCAACATATGACTCCCACACGTGGTAAGTGGGTCAAAAGGTAACTAGGTCATTATGTTATAAGAGGTGTTATGTGGCAGGCAACTCTGTTGTAACATAACACCTCTTATAACATAATGACCTAGTTACCTTTTGACCCACTTACCACGTGTGGGAGTCATATGTTGCCCTAGGGCCGTATCCTTAGGAATTTTATCCATCCTTTGGATTTTTCGATGTATTTATTGATATTAGACTTTTGTCTGTGTTTTGAAAGGCTTTGACCTTGTATTTTTTGGTTGGCTCACTATGTTCTTTTAACACTGATGATGCTCTTGTTACAGAGCGAAAACGTTATGTATATGTTTGTAGCCCTTTAGGGCTTTTTAAACTAATATACCTTTTACCAAGAGGAAAATTTTTTATTAAATTTCACTTGGGTCTTATTATGGTTTTATATAGGTTTATGTTAAAGTCTTGCTTTTCAGCAGATTTATATTCATTCCCCATGTTTTTCCGCCTTTCAGAATTCTTTCCTCTGTGTTCTCTATTCCGGTTTTCTCTACTGTTACCCCAAATAGCTAAAGGTGGATACCATTTCAAATTTATAGTTCTGTGTTATTAGATATTTCTGAGTTAATGTGTCATCCTTTCCTGTCGTCATGTATTTTGTTTTGTGCTGATTTATCACTAGTCCTATTCTCTTCACTTATCTAGTTTTCCAACTGATTTTATAAGCGTCATCTTCGTATTCGCTATGATGACTACTAGTATACTACTAGATAGGTACTAGTAGATATATGTAGTAGTATGCATATGCTACTATTTGAAGTTGATCTGTAATAATGTTTTTGTTTGCAAAGCTTGTCCTCCTTAGGATTACTTCCAATATCAGATTAAATAGTGTCACGGAGATAGTCACCTTATTTCACGCTTTTGTTTACATTGATCTCCTTAGAAGTTGTTCCGTTGAAACTGATCCTAGCTCTGGTGTTCTTTAGGCTCACTGTTAGCATTATGTCTTAATTTGTTGGGATTCCAACATTCTCTAGCTCCTCCATCATTTTCGTCTGATTGATTGTATCAAAAGCGCTTTTGAAATCCATGAATATTTGGTGAATTTCTCTGTTGCATACTCTAGATTTTTGAATTGTTTGCTCCACTGTATGTATGGAATTAATCGTCGACCTCCCCAGTCTGAACCCATTCTGGTATTCTCCTAATATTCATTCAGCGCGTGATGTAAGTCTCATGTTTAATATGTTTGCTAGAATGTTATGTGTGGTGTTTAATAAAGTTATTACTCTGTAATTCTCGCACTCCTCCCTCGCACTTCTTTTTTATATATAGGTACTACAATACCTGTGTTCCAATCGTCTGGTAGTCTGTTTTGTCAATATTTGTTGTATTAGCTGGTTTATTTCTTTATGCAATTCTCTTCATCCCTATTTTACTAATTACATTTCATCTTTTCCTGCTGCTTTTTCGTTTCCTAGGTTTCTAATATTTTTTTTGTACTTATTCTTCTGTGAAAATTTCTACATTGTTGTTATCTTGTACGGCCTTACTTCTTCATCGCAGTGTGTTTCCTTCATAGTGAATAGCATTTTTTCGTAATATTCTTCCCATATTCTGCTGCTCTTCAGATACGGTTTCTCCTTTTTGGTTTTTTAGTCCTCTTGTTTTAATGCTGGGCGTATTTTTTGTTGCTCTGACTTTTTTGTAAAATTGTTTTAGTTTATAGTTTTCTCTGTCTTTTTCAATATCCTCCAGCGAAACCAGTCATTTTTCTTCTTTTTATTTGTTGAGATGGCTTTGTTTCTCGCTATTTTGTATTCTTCGTAAATTACATATTCAAAGGTAAATTGAAAAGGATTTATAGGTTCCAAATTAGCTAAAAGACCATGTTTCAATCTCCCCTAGCTGTTTGGGTATCGCCCCAATTCCTCCTCCGTGCGAGTGACGCACTCAGAGGGGAGATTTGGGCTTAAACCCTTTTTACTAGGGCATATGAAAAATATATAAATATGTAGTAGCAAAAGGTAAGCCAACCCCCCATAGAAAAATTCTAGGTGCGCTACTGCTCTTTGGATGTGTCCCGTTTTTTCAAGTTTATGATTTGGTCACCCTAGACTAGGTTCTCCTCCAAGGACGTCCAAGGTGGATGTAAAACCTTTCGATCTCAGTAAAAAGAAATAATAATCAAGGTATAGAATGCATTATTTTTGTTTTGTGGTAGTAAAAAATGTAAACTCACTAAAAAAGTATTACTCACCTACTAACTGAAGCGTATTTCTTCCTACTTTTTTGTTCGCCTGTAAATATCTATCCACGATTCCAATGCATATATGCAAAGTATCAAGCGTGGCTTTAAAGTTTGCGTGTACGTCGACTAACCAATTAACGAGTATTGCACGCATCCTGGAAGTAGTTTCGTGGTCTTTGAGGAAGTTATCTTTGATAGCTAATTTCAATTCCATGTCTCTAAGATATTTGAAGATATCCATTACATACTCGGTTACCATCTGAGGATCATTTTTGCTACTTTCGTCTGGGTCAACGATAGACAGTTTTTTGTTTACTAGTGTCGATGTGCGTGGTACTTCTTTAGGCTGTGTACATTTTCCTTGTAACGGTTTTACTAAACTTTCCTGTCTTTTTAGGATAGTTCTAGGTTTTATCGGAATTGCCTTTTCCTTGTTAGTCAAAGTTTTGATTGTCTCTTTTTTGGGTTGCAAAGTACCTTCAGGTTTTTTAAAACCATCTTTTGTTGGAGCAAGACCGTTTTGTGCTTTTTGGGTGTCTTGTAGTGTATTGCCGAGTTCGCCAAGTGCTGGTCTTTTTAGCGGTTCTAATGGCGCAGTTACGTTTGATTTCACAGCAAGACGGGAATTTACGTTTTCTTGATTTACGGTCTGTGCGGCTCTCCTTGGCGCGGCCATGATTAAAACTGCAACAATTAGTAAGTTTGAAGACACTATATTACAATGTGGTAAGATAAAAATAAATAGGTAAACACTGACAAAACATATTTAAACTAATATCAGGTGATTATTTCCTGTGGTAATCAAAGATAGCTCTTGTTAGACAGCTAGTTCAACAAAATAAGTTTTTCTCAAGATTGGAAGTTATCAAGATGGAAGTTATGTCATAGTCCAGTCGGGTAAAGCTACCATATATGGTATCCAGGTAACCATAAAGGAAAGCTACAGAGAAATCACTAAGTGTGTACATTGAATCAACACTGAAAAAACAGGCAGCATTTAGGCCAGATAGGCAGACAAATGACAACATAATATATAAATATATTAAAAAATACAATCACCGGCACAAAATTCCGCAACCCAAAATGTTTGATTAAGTTTGACAACTTATAACTTTATTATTTATACTCCGATTTTCAAGATTCTTGCATAGTTTGTAGGTACAGCTGGTTCCTAAAAAAACTGATACGACTCTTAGTAAGATTTGATCATTTTGAGCATTGTATGATTGGTGTGACATTATATTATATTTATTATGACAGACAAATAATAAAATAAACAAACAAACAGCCATTTTTTGAGGTTGAAGTTATCTGACAAATTTTAAGATTTGGCAGTGACAGTGACAGTATGTAAATAATAAGTATTTATCCTTCAAAATATAATAAATTAAATATAATTAAACTCATATTCATTATATGACACCTCATCAAAAGCTTTTTACAAGAACATAGTCAGCGATTTTGATATGGCTTAGAGCCAGACTACATCAAGATCGCCTATAAATCGTGCTGGTGTAATTGCCTTGCAGCGAGACCAAAAACAAAAAGAAGAAGAAGAAAGTACACTGCTCAATTTTCTACAAAATACGCTTTAAAAGTCATCAGTTTTTTTTGGAACCAGCTGTACATGTATTGTTGTCGTTTGTTATTATTCCGGCAACAAAAATTTTTTGCTTAGATGGCATTATACGGGGGGTGAATGGAAGCGTTGTATTTTCTAACTTTAAAAAATTTTGTGGAAAAGTTGGAGGGCTGATTTTCTTTCATACTCCTTTGGTATTATCCTGAAGGTGTCCCTAAGATTTTGTTTTTTGAATTATCCGAATATCTCTTTTTCTTGTAAGAGCTGTACAATTTTTTTAAATAAAAACACTGATTGACTCATAGAGATAAATATCTTAAATATAGGTTGGATTGATAAGATTAGAATGACCCGCATGCAGCCCAGATCTCAATTCTATGGATTATTCATGGGATGAATTAAATATAGCTATTTGCCGTCATCCTAGACCTCCAGAAAATTTGGTACAGTTATGGCCCTGGTAGAGGAATATCGGGCTATTCCCCAGACAAGGATAACACATCTTTATTCGATGCCAAACAGATTGCGAGCAGTCGTTGCTGCGAGAGGTGAACATACCCGCTATTGAATTGTTTTGTTTTGTTGTTAATTTTGTTTTGTGTTGTTAATTTTAGTGTGTTTGATATTTTTAATTAAATAAACCTTCAAAGCAGTGTTTTTATTTACAGCTTTTACAAGAAAAGAGATATTCGGATAATTCAAAAAACAAAATCTTAGGAATAGCTCCAGGATAATACAAAAGGAGTATCTAACAAAATGAGCCCTATAATTTTTCCACAGAATTTTTTAAAGTTAGGACAAAATACAACGCTTCCATTCACCCTATATAATGCCAGCTAAGAAAAAAAATTTTATTGCCGGTATAATAACAAACGACATCAATACATGTATGCTTTTTCTCATGAGGATCTTTCAGTACGTCACAGTTTTTCGATTTCTTTCTAACGCGTTAAATTGCATGTGACAGAAAAAAACGGACGTCGGTGATTACATTTCGTCGGTGACATTTATAACATTTATTCTAGTTGTCAATAGATGGCGCTATAATTGAAATAAAAATTATTTTCGAATTATATAATATATCTACAAATATAATCTGTACAATTTATAAGACTATACAAATCAAAGAAAATACCATTTTATAAATGCAATAAACAGAATTGATTTGTTTTTATGCCAAATTGCAAATAAAATTTGACAACTGTCAGACTTAACTAAAATGTCATGTCGCTAAAATGTATATTATCACGGACTTACCTTTTTTTTCTATCATTTGTGACGTACTGAAAAATGCTCATGAAAAGAAGTATACCTACAAATTGATGCAAGAATCTTGAAAATCGGAGTACAAATAATAAAGTTGTAAATTTTCAAACTTAATCAAAAATTTTGGGTGGCAGAAGTGTGCGAGTGTATAATAGAAAGAAAAATAGAAGAAGGTACCCATGGTGGAGTATGGTTCTACAATTTTCTGTAATTCTAAAGGTCCTGCCAAAAATATTATAAAAGTGAATATAAATAAAATAAAAACCATGATTTTAATTAAAAGAAAGATTGAAACAATAAGGAGATAATACGAAGGTACGAATATCTGGGGAGCATTGTGAAAATCTTCACAACTATACCTACTACACAATTAAATAACAATAATTTAAGAGGCTACAGTAGCGATCAACAGGTAGCAACAAACGCGTTTCAAGATTGCGGCTCTAATTTTGAATATTTTGTCGAGATATTTGGCACACATATTCGTAATATAATAAGAATGGCGGTACAGAGCCCAATTTCAGAAATATGTTAGTACGTGGAAATTACTCTACAACTAAATAAAATATTGAAAATAGG
Organism: Diabrotica virgifera virgifera; assembly: GCF_917563875.1. Classification (NCBI taxonomy): domain Eukaryota; kingdom Metazoa; phylum Arthropoda; class Insecta; order Coleoptera; family Chrysomelidae; genus Diabrotica; species Diabrotica virgifera. The sequence continues at coordinate 158,956,132 of NC_065448.1, read as the reverse complement.
AGCCTGTACCGCCATTAAGAAGAAAAAAAATAAACTTTCAAATAAACTTTTTTATCCCATGCCTATATTTTGTGTAATCTTGGAACTACTAAAATTTTTTATTTCTAACAAGAAATCGGAGTCGTCTATCAAGTCTCTTAGTGATTAGACGTGTTTGATTTAAAAGTCGATTCACTAATTGCCGCAAAAAATACACAGTTTGTTTACCTTTTACTCATTTATTTGGTTAAGTTTTTTGGATTTCTACAAGTAAGTCGATTCATTACTTAATTTGTCCTGGGAAATTATACTTAAAAATCCGACTTCTGTCTGGGATAGATGTCGGGAACTTCACCTGGCGGCGGGAAGCCGCCGCGATCTTCAAATATAAAGGCGGAAATACATATCCGCGCCGCGAACTCCGCGCCGTGTGTGCGCCGCGCGTTCGTGGCGCGGTTATTGTTCGTTAAAATTTTTCATTTTGACGATCCAGAGGAAACTTACGAACGTTTAGTAATTGTAGATAATCATGTCTCTGTCCTGTACTTCTACTACATCTTATTTTGGTATTGTTCTGAAACTATTTTCTTGTGTCATCTTATGCAATTTACTACTTTATGTGGAATAAGCCACAGTTTGGGAACATTTCGGGAACTACCTTTTTCGCTTCCTGGCAACACAAATATAATGGTAGGGGAGCCCAAGCGGGGATTTTTGCAGTTACTCGAGCGCTTCAGATTATCATATGGGGAGAAACGTGGTACCCTGCAGATGTACCTCCACCATATATTGGCTCTTAACACACGGGAGTTCGTTCAGGGGGGCCCGAAAAAAAATCTATCCTTAAAATATTCGAAATTGTCAGATTAAGATAAGGTAAGTTAAGTACATGCAAAAGAGTCTATATTTCAAAAATATGACGATTTGAGCGGGGCGTACGGAAATGGGTGAGTCAAAAAGTTTCACAAAAAAAAGCGAATATTTCGCGAAATGAACGTCAGATTGAAAAACTAAAAACTACGTGTTCAATATTTTTCAAAAATCTATCGAAAAATACCAAACTTGACCCCCCACGGAGAGGGGTGGGGGGTAAATTTAAAATTTTAAATACAAATCCCACGATCTTTCGCAAAATAAACATCATATCGAAAAACTGCAAAATACACTTTATCAATGTTTTTGAAAAATCTATCGAATGGTTCCAAGCACGACCCCCCACGGAGGTGAGGTGGGGGGTTACTTTAAAATCTTAAATGGTAGACCCCGTTTCTTATTGCAGATTTGGATTGTTTGTATAAAAATAAACGACTTTTATTCGAAACATTTTTTTGAATTATGGATAGATGGCGCTATAATCGGAAAAAAGATTGTTGGAAATGGAAAATTAAATTAAAAAATGGGAAGTCCCCACTAAAATGGAAAATTTTACTTAACTTTTTTGGTTTTAGGACCTAATAATCACAACCCAATAGGTCCCCAAAGCGCTCGAGTTACTGCACATTTAGCATACTTTGCTCCCCTACCATAATATATCTGCTTGTTCCTACAACCAGAAACAAAATTAGAGAACTATAGGTACTTCCAAGTCATGCGATACCTTTTTCGTTTTCCGCTGACACAATTGTAATGTATCTGCTTGTTTCAACTGCGTAGCTTCACTAGAAACGAAATTAGAGAACTATAGGTTCTTCCAAGCCCTGTGTTAACTTTTTCGCTTTCCGGTGACCCAATTATAATATATCTGCTTGTTCCAACTCAGTTGCTTCACCAGAAGCGAAGTTAGTAAACTATAGGCTCTTCCAAGATGTGCGTTACCTTTTTCGTTTTCCGGTGACCCAATTAAAATATATATGCTTGTTCCAACTACGTTGCTTCACCAGAAGCGAAGTTAGAAAACTATTGGGTCTTCCAAGTTGTGCGTTACCTTTTTGGCTTTCAGGTGACCCAATTATAATATATCTGCTTTTTCCAACTCCGTTGCTTCACCAGAAGCGAAGTTAGAAAACTATTGGGTCTTCCAAGTTGTGCGTTACCTTTTTGGCTTTCCGGTGACCCAATTATAATATATCTGCTTGTTCCAACTCAGTTGCTTCACCAGAAGCGAAGTTAGGAAACTATAGGCTCTTCCAAGATGTGCGTTACCTTTTTCGCTTTCCGACGACACAATTATAACATATCTACTGGTTCCAACTCCGTTGCTTCACCAGAAGCGAAGTTAGGAAACTATAGGCTCTTCCAAGTTGTGCGTTACCTTTTTCGCTTTCCGACGACACAATTATAACATATCTACTTGTTCCAACTCCGTTGCTTCACCAGAAGCGAAGTTAGAAAACTATAGGCTCTTCCAAGTTGTGCGTTACCTTTTTCGTTTTCCGGTGACATAATTATAATATATCTGCTTGTTCCAACTCCGTTGCTTCACCAGAAGCGAAGTTAGAAAACTATTGGGTCTTCCAAGTTGTGCGTTATCTTTTTGGCTTTCCGGTGACCCAATTATAATATATTTGCTTGTTCCAACTCCGTTGCTTCACCAGAAGCGAAGTTAGAAAACTATTGGGTCTTCCAAGTTGTGCGTTACCTTTTTGGCTTTCCGGTGACCCAATTATAATATATCTGCTTGTTCCAACTCTGTTGCTTCACCAGAAGCGAAGTTAGAAAACTATTGGGTCTTCCAAGTTGTGCCTTACCTTTTTCGCTTTCCGGTGACACAATTATAATATATCCGCTTGTTTCAACTGCGTTGCTTCACCAGACACGAAGTTAGCGTGCGTTACCTATTTCGCTTTCCGGTGACACATAATATATATCTGCTTATGAATGAAAGTCGAAGGGTCAAGTAAACTTGATTTCAAACTCGAATTGTGGCTTATGCCCAAATAAAATAGTAAATCTTATTTTTAATACATGTTATTTTTAGTACAACAATGAACTAACATTTTTTAAAAAGGTCCGCATGTACATTTTTTTATTTCAGCTTCTATTTCCCTTCAGATCGAATTTAAGTTGTTTCTTTAAATTAAATGGTTCTTTATTGAGGATCTCACAAGAATGATTTTCCACGGTAAACATCAATTTCCTTCCGACAGTTCCGACCATTCCATTACTAACAAATATTCAACTCATGCGCGCCAAAACCAACAAACCACTCGCAAACCCGTCCAAATACGTATTGCGAACCATCAAAGCGTTTGTTGAAAAACCGACAGAATTTAGATCGTGGTGCGCCGTGTGCGTGCCGTTTGTGCGTCACTTGAAAACACGTACTAATCTGACGAATACGCTGCGCGCGAGCGGCTCGCACACCGAGCAGAGCGCATATGTATCTCCGCCTTAAGAATCGAGGATATCAGGGTTCTGGATGGCATGGAACTCGACGATTCAAATGTAAATATTAATCAAGATGGTTTTCGCGGATTTACAGAAGCCGATAAGAATAATATTGCTACAGGGGACAAAAATCAAGTTTTTCCAGCAGATAATGATAACAATAAAAGCTCATTAACAACAACAGCAAGTAATTTAGACCAGCCAAACCAGTCTTTCAAACGCGATATTTCCATTAATAATCGATTTACGTCAAGAGATACAGGTCCGTACTTAATTTTTGTGGAACACGAAGTTTTGAATGTGGGAAGATTGCATCCAATGAGACTTGGTGAAAAACTGTTAGCACTTTCGGAATACGAAAAATCGATCTTAGAAATTAGTAGCGTGGGTCGTAACAGACTTAAAATTGAAGTTAATTCAGGGTTAGTTGCGAACAAATTAGTGGAAAATTCGGTATTCAAAGACAATAAACTGATAGCTTATATCCCCTCACATTTAACTGAAAAAAAGGTATTGTGAGATCGGTCGATACATATCTGACTGAAAATGATCTTGTTAAAGTTATAAAATCAGAGTGTTCTGTTCGTAAAGTTCAAAGAATGTTTCGAAAAGTAATAAAAGACGGAGTGATTGAAAAAATCCCCCGTCAAATGATAATTGTCACATTTGCAGGGAACAAAATTCCCCAATTTATTTATATAAATAAAGTGAGATGTCCTGCAGACACGTACGTTCATCCTGTTATGCAGTGTTACAATTGTCTTCGTTACGGTCACTCTGCATCTCAATGTAAAGGAAAAAAGAAATGCCGAAACTGCGGCAAAGAAAATGATAACGAATGCAGTCAATGTGATAACTTCTGCATTTTTTGTAACTCTAATTCACACAACTCGACAAATCGAGATTGTTCAGAGTATAAAAAACAAAAACGAACTAAGGAAGCAATGGCACACCTTAATATTTCTTTCAAAGAGGCCGAAAAAGTTATTGACAATCCTGCCTACACTAGTATTGTTCAAAAAAACAGATTTGCTCCGTTACTGTCATCCACTACTGAATTCCCTTCATTAGTTTCCAGGTCAAATACCTATTCCAATATTGCTCAAAGCTCATCAAAACATTTGCCTTCCATTGCAAATATTTCAAATACTGCAGCTTCTACTAGAAAAAACGAAAAATACACCCATCGTCTCCTACGCTTATTACCGTTCCAAGCGAATTTAGCTTTTGTGCTAGCCCCGTATTCCAGTTCGGAAACTATAATAAAAATGTATCTAAAAATAACGATGAACATCTTAAAAATGAATTCGCTGCTACTTTGAAGGATTCAATCAATAATTTCTTTTCAGACATTCCTGCTCGAAACCCTGCGATTAATAGTTCAGTTCCCTCTATACAAGATGTAGAAAATATAATTAACAGCGTGATTAAACATTTCTTTACCTGATATGGCCGGTTTAAAAATTGTCCAGTGGAACGCTAGATCAGCGTGCTCTAATAAAAACTATTACGCAACTTTTTACAGAAGAACACTTTGATATAGCTCTTATTTCGGAAACTTGGTACAAACCTAAGTATGAAATGTCCTTACAGGGATTTAATATTATTAGAAAAGATAGACGTAATAAACGAGGTGGAGGTGTTAGCATAATTATCTCTAATAATATTAAATACAATAATATAGTATTCAACCAAACATTTAATAAAAATATTGAACTTTGTGGCATTGATATTGATGTCAATGGCACCAAAATATCTGTGGTTAGTATTTATCGTCCAGGTAGCATTGCAGTCACAGTGAACGACTATGTTTCTCTTTTTCAACAAATTCCGCATAATTTTATTATTGGTGGCGACTTTAACGCCCATCATGGAGCCTGGAGCTCTATAAACAATGATCATAGCTTTAACATACTCATGGAAGCTTTAGAATACTTCGACAACTTTATCATTGCAAATGACGGATCTCCTACCAGAGTCTCTGCCCCTGGCTCTCCTCCATCATGTGTTGATCTTACCCTCATTTCGTCCAACTTTAGCTCACAATTCTCTTGGTCTGTTAAAGCAGATACGTATGGCTCTGACCATTATGCTATCACATTTGTGTTACAACAACTCAGAATTGATAATATTAATATTACCCCCATTCATAAATGGTCTATGCGAGAAGCTGATTGGGCATTGTTTCAAACAAAAATTGATAAAGATTTCTCCGAGATTCCGCTTTTCAACAATACTAACGAAATGATTAACTTTATCACCAATTCAATGACATCCTCGGCGGATTCAGCTCTTAAAAAAACTTACCCCTTCTCTCCTAAAAAGGCTCCTCATCCCCCTTGGTGGGATGAGGAATGTCAACAGTTAGTTACCCAAAGGAAGGAAGCTTACAAAACGTACAAGCGCAATATGATAACTTCAAATTATATCAATGTAAAAAAATAGATGCGCTCTGCAAAAGAACCTTCAAATTGAAAGCCAAACAGGCTTGGGCAGACTATTGTACTCAACTCAATAGGAATTCAAATCCCTCGGAAATTTGGCGCCGGATTAATAGATTTCAAAAGAAGAAAAATGATATCCAACCATGTGAAGAAGATGAGGCGGAAATACTTTTTCATAAATTAGCTCCAAGTTTTGTTAGTCCTTACATTCACTACACACCCACCAGTAATCATGATCATTCTCTTCTAGCCCCAGTTACACTAAGAGAACTTAATATCAAATCGTCAAAACTTACTGCTCCAGGCTTAGATGGCATCAATTATATGATGATTAAAAAGCTCCCTGACTCGGCGAAACACTTTCTTTGCAAAATATATAACAATATACTTTCAGGAGATACGGATTACCCCTCACTTAAACAGTGTCTAATTATCCCTATTCCTAAGGTCAGTGACAACAAAGCTCTGCGACCCATTTCTCTAATGTCTTGTGTATTAAAAACTTTGGAAAGAATTATCAAACTCAGATTAGAATGGTGGTTAGAAAATAATAACATCCTCCCCCAATCCCAGTTTGGTTTTCGGCGAGGTAAAGGTACTCTCGACTGTGCAGCCAATCTTGCAACGGAAATTCAGTTGGCTTTTTCAGAAAACCATTATTCAGCTGCCTTATTTTTAGATATCTCCAGTGCTTATGAAAGCGTGCTGTTGGATTGTTTATATGAAAAGTTAACATACATCCATATACCACCACAATTTGCATTTGTTCTTATTAATATGTTCCTCAGACGACAGATCTTTATAAAATGCAATACAAATACTCTAGGTCCTAGAGAGGTTAACTCTGGTCTGCCACAGGGGTCGGTGTTGAGCCCGCTTCTATTTAATATCTATAAATATCTATACCCTCGATGTTCACAACCTTGGTATGAACGCAAGAATTTTACAATATGCTGACGATTTTTCTATATACACTACTCATAAAAACTACTCTCAATGTGTTAGTAATCTTAAGTATATAGTGCATTGCTGCTTTAAATATTTTCCTGAACAGGGATTTGAAATATCACATAAATCTGCTATTGTATTTTTTACCAGACACCAATTGCCAGAACTTAATAGCCTAACAATTCAAAATCACACTATACCTCTTTTCAAAACATACACATATTTGGGTATCACATTTGATTGCAAACTGACCTGGTCTGATCACATATCAAGATGCATTAAGAAAAGTGAAAAAAGTCTTAATATCCTAAGAGCAATTAACAGATATCATTGGGGCGCTGACCCTAACATTAACTTGATTTTCTACCGAGCGTACACTCGATCTATCCTAGATTATGGTTGTTTCTTGTATGGATCAGCCACTAATTCCAGACTTTCACAAATAGATAGGGTACAGTTCAAGGCTCTACGCATTGTTCTTGGTGCATTTAAATCCACTCCCACAGCTGCTCTCCTTGCAGAGTGTGGCGAACCCCCCATGCAACTTCGACGACAGTTACTAGCTGAAAAATTCGTCGTTAAACAAAAACGATTTACACACAACGACCTTATTAAAAATTTAGGCATCTTAACTGCATATAGCTACACTAATAAATACTGGCACAACAGAAACTGTCCCCCTCTAGCTGATGCATTTGCAACAGTCTCAAACATCGAACTACGTGATGATTCTGGTTTGCCGTTCTTCACGGCTAAATTCGATAAATGTCTTACACAACCAAATATTATTTTTCCAGAATATAATGATAACTGATAACCCAGCAATTAATAACATATCTATGCAAATAGAATTAGAGAAATTAGGTAATGTACATAAATTTTTTACAGACGGATCCAAATCCCCTACTGGAACAGGATGTGCAGTGTACAGGGAAAACACAAACGAAAGTTTGTTGTTTAAACTAAACAAAAACTCTACAATCTTTACAGCAGAGGCACTTGCTATATTTAAGGCTTTGGATTGGGCAAACAATTCACTGCTACCCTTGTCAAACTTGGCTATAATATCGGATTCGAAATCTGTTTTATCAGCTCTGGTGTACCCGGTTACCTCCATATACAATAACTCAATAATCGTGGAAATTTTGACAACCTTAAGAGCCTTAGATTATAAACAGATAAATACATTCTTCATATGGGCCAAAGGGCATTCCTCCATAACGGGAAACGAAACAGCTGACAAACTGGCAAAAAGAGCTATCACTGATGGCAAACAAGCCCCCGAATTAACGCTACAAGACGCATTATCTATATGTAAGCAAAACTTAAGAACTAAATGGGCAGACAAATGGACAACAATTAGATCTAACAATGCATTTCAGTACTGCACGCTTTTTCCAATACTTCCTTCTACAAAGCTTGCTAAAAGAAGCCATCCTAATAGAAAAATTAACACCAAATACATTAGGTGCCTCTTTGGACACGGAGCAGTCAACTCCAAGCTTTATAAGATGAAATTGGCCACATCCCCCCTCTGTGACTGCAGTGACAGTTTTGACGACTTTAATCACTGGATATTTCAATGCAGTCATAATTCTAATGCCACCTCTTACCTTATTACGGAACTAACTAAACTAAAAATCCCGTTTCCTCAAAATTACCTTTCTATTATGCTGGAGTGCATCCATAATCCCGAAGTAAGAGCTATTTTTTGTAATTTTTTGGGTCGTACGAGGAGACGCTTATAATTTCCTCAACTTTTAGGTCTGTATCAACCAATCCAAATTGTATTCAGTTAGGTATTAAATATATATGCATAGATTTGTAAAAACTGTATTTGTACCAAATAATTGTATTCAGTTATTGTATTTATATGTACAGATTTGTAAAAATTGTATTTGTACCAAATTGTGTTCAGTTATATGTATAGACTTTTAAATGTTATAAATCTTCGTGACAAAACGGGTTCTTCCCAATGCCAATAAACCAAAAAAAACAAGAAATCGAACATATTATAACTAAATAACTAATTAGGCAACATAGAGAAATTATCACTGTCATTTTGACAAACCTACGTCAGATTTTCTCTAATCTGTTCTGTCATCTTTATCGATATCTGTTCAGTGCAGTAGTTTGTTAATTTAAGAATTCGTTATTGTTGTTTCATAGGAAAGTACTGTTTATTGATAGTTAATTTATTATATATTTGTTGTTGTATAAGTTATTGGCCTCTTTGAAAGAATAGATTGTTGTTAATTGTGAGTTTTAGTTATATGTAGGTAGGTAAGTATATTTTACAAATATTACGAATTCTAATGCGAGTATATAAAGTTTTAGGAGGATTTTTTATTCTAAAAATATTATCAATAGTTTAACAAAATAGAAAAAGTAAATCAAACGAAAAATAAAGTGAAACCTTTCAAGAAAAAGTCCATTAAAAACCATGCCAAAATTATGCGACAATCGAAATTGTTTCGCTTCACAACAAAAAATGATTATTTATTATTGTTTTATTATTAGATATTTCATGCAAATACCTTTCTAAATACCTATCTTAACATAAAATTTTCACTTATTTTGGTTTATTTTTATTAATATCTATTTATTAATAATAAAATCGTTTTCTATTACTTCCATTTAGCGCGACTATGATATTGTCAAAATATTAATCTTAGATAATGTCAAAGATTACCACTGTTGCCACAAGTTTATGATACTATCTCCCGAAGTTATATTTTGTTGCTACCTGTTGATCGCTACTATTTACTCTTAAAGGAAAAATTCACAATACGATAACAGTGCCAACAATAAAATATATGCAAATGAAAACTGGACAATTCATAAACAACATGAATAAAGAATCAATGCAATTGAAATGAAACATTTGAGAAAAATGTGAGGGAAAACAAAATGGAAGAGGATAAGAAATTATGATATCAGACAAATGACAAAGCAGAAACCTATTACGAGTACATTAAGCAGAAGCAAATTGTGGTAATAATAATAAAGATGGTTATAATGTGGTAATAACCGCCTTGCCAAGTTAATCTGGGAGAAGACCCCCACAGGCAGAACGCCCTTAGGATGCCCACAAATGTGATGGGAAAGATAATACAGTGGAACCTGCTTAATTCGAACTTCCATAATTCGAAATCTTCTTTAATTCGAATTTTTATTCTGGTCCCTAGCATTTCCTATATACAGTGCTAGTCAAAAGTCCGTACCCCCCCCCTCGTATCTTTTGAACGGTTATACCTATAATAGTGAAATTTGGAGGGAGGAAATAAACGGACGTATGCTTCTTAACTAGTCACGACAGGTGACGTAATAGTGACAGAAACGTTACAGAGTCACTGTGACCGATAATTTTAAATAGGACCTTATGGCACCGAACAACCCGAAGGCACAGTCGACTCGGCGGGAAGAGTTCGCGCATCTGGTTTGCGCACGGCTGGCGGCCATTTTTTCGGTCCACAGGTCCGCTGCTGACACGATCAATTCGTGATTGTTGTTGTCAGATCACGCTTGTTTCGGGGTTACTTTGATTTTGTGTTGTTCTGTTCGGTGATTTTGTTTTTATGCATTGTGCAATAACAATTATGGATATGGACAGAAAGAAAGGCAGTTCGAATTTAATCTGTGCAGCGATCAACTGTAAAAACACGGTATCAAATTTCAGCTATAGTTTTTTCCGTTTTCCAAAAGACGAATCAAGGTAAGCATTTTTAAATTCACAATGTTTTTATAAATGTTTATGTACTTAAATGGGTAGGTACTTGAAAATTTGGTATTAACTATGAAACTTTACCTAATCAATTATTTTCAATGGGAAATAAGCCACAATTTTACCAAAAAAATGATTTTATTAACGTTTCGACGCCCAAGTCAGGTGTTGTTGTCAAAATACAAAATAATTCTTGTATTCAATCATTGAAAATATTTGATTATAAAAATGCCACAAGGAAATAGCTTCAGAACAAAACTTTACCTATATTATGTATACAGGGTGTCCAGAAACTCTACCGACAAACGAAGACAGGAGACTCCTCATATAATTTTAAGACATTTAAACCCAATTCATCTAGTCCTAAAATGCTTCCTAAGGGAGCTAGAGCTCTTTGAAGATGGCGTCTTGTAATTAGTTTTTCTTAGATACCTCCAGAACCCTTGTATTTAGAAAAACAAAAATTGGTACACACATTTATCTTCCAAAGATGCATCGATTTCATTAATCGTGAATTTCTAGTACCGGTCATAGGCGTCCGTTATGGGTAGGGCAACGGTTATTTTATCGCATAACTTTTTTACTTTAACTTTTAAGCATTTTTGATATTGGATTATTATACTGTGTGATATTCTAGTACTAAAAGGTGCTCTTGATTTAAGTCCGTAGGACACGCCGTTTTCTAGAAAAATCGATTTGAAAATTTTTCGTCTTTTATATTTGAAAAAAAAACTGCAAAAAAGTTTTAAAAAAAACAGTGTATTTTACTAACTTATACCAAGAGTAACTTTTAGTACTAGAATAGCTCATAATTTAATAATCTAAAGTCACAAATTCTTAAAAATTAAAGGCAAAAAAGTTATGCGATAAAATAACTCTTGACCTACCCAAAACGGACGCATATGACTGGTACTACAAATTCGCAATTAATGAAATCGATTCATCTCTGGAATATAAATAAACGTACCAATTTTCGTTTTTCTAACTGTTTTTTTTTTAATTTTTTTTGGAAATTCAAGAAACGAAAAATTTTGAAATCGATTTTTTTAGAAAACCGTGTATTCTACCGACTTAAAGGAAGAGTACCTTTTAGTACTAGGATACCTCATAATTTAATAATCCAGTGTCAAAAATGCTTCAAAGTTAAAGACATAAAAGTTATCCGATAAAATAACCGTTGCCCTACCCAAAACGGACGCCGATGACCGGTACTAAAAGTTCACAATAAATGTAATCGATTTATCTCTGAAAGATAAATATGCGTACCAATTCTCATGATTCTAAATGAGAGCGTTCTGGAGTTATTTAAGAAAAAGTAATTACAAGACGCCATATTTAAAGAGCTCTAGCCCTCTTAGGAAGCATTTTCGGACTAGAAGAATTAGGTTAAAATGTCTTAAATTTATCTGAGGAATCTCCTGTCTTCGTTTGTCGGTAGAGTTTTTGGACACCCTGTATATAAAATATTGTTGAAAACGTACTTATACATACAATACTTTTGTTATTGTAGAGCCTGGAACTCCTATTTTTTGTACAAAAAAATTACAGAAATAGAGATAAAATACATAGAATACAGAGAAGCTCTTATTAGATCGCTATTAGGTCTCGATATATTTTTTAATTAAAATTATATGTTAAATAAATTTAAAGTAAATAAATTTTAAAAAAGATCAAGGCACGTTTGGTTTATATTTGATTCAGAGTTGGACCACCATCTCCATATAGCTATTTCAGCATCCTTATGCCTCATCGGTGAAGCTCAGAAAAGCTCAATAAATTTTATTTGATACACTTATTTGAAAAATCAACACCGGTGCTGCAACATCTATTTAAGCAAAGCCGGATCTGACCACTTGGACCGATAAAATGGCGCAAGGTCACAGAATCTGTCTGACAGCTAAACAATGAAATTTATTGAAGTGCACCTTCCCGTTGTTGGGTGCTTATGGCAAGTGATACCTCGTTTGAAGGGTATTCAAAATACCTATTCAGTCATACTATTTTTTTTTTGGGTTTTAGTTCATTTTGATTTTGGGTGAATAAATTAAATAAATATAATATTGTAGTTTCGAATTTAATTAATAAAAATTCAAATGTCCGCCTATGGTTTTTTCGTCAAAAAAGTTGACGTTTTTTAATTCTCTGGAAGTTTTTACGTCAACGTCAACCTTCTTGACAAGTAATCATATGCGGAATTTTGAATTTTTATTAAATAAATGCAAAACTACAATTTTATATTTATTTCATTTATTCATCCAAATTAGATTAAAATAAAAAAAATTAGTATGACTGAATAGGTATTTTCAATACCTTTCAAACGAGGTATGATATCACCTTCCATAAGGTCCCATTTAAAATTATCTGTCACAGTGGCGCTGTAAAAGGGGCCGTTCAAGTATTACGTAACGCAAGTTGGGGGGGGGGGTCAAAAATCTTCAAAAATTGCGTTACGCAATAGTTAAACGCCCATTAGACTGCGTTACGTAGGGGGGAGAGGGGGTCAAAAATCTTCAAAAATCGCGTTATGTAATACTTGAACGCTCCCTAATCTGTCATAATTACGTCACCTGTCATGACTAGCTAAGAAGCTTACGTCCGTTTATTTCCTCCCTCCAAATTTCACTATCATAGGAATAACTGTTCAAAAGATACGAGGGGGGTACAGACTTTTGACTAGTACTGTATATATAAGTAATGGTAAAAAGTCGTGAATAATTCGAATTATATTTTGGATAATTCAAACTTTTCTACTATCTTTTCTGAATATTTTAGAATCTTTTGTCATTACTGAGAAGCTAAATTCTAAAAAGCAGCTAAAAATTTCGGATCTCTTTGGAAAAAAATAAAGTCAGTCTTTTTGATAGCTTGCAAATGTTTTAATTGGTTTTTTTGGCCGAATTTTGCGGGCTAATTTTTTTAGGTTGACACAACTTGGGCAAGAATAGGAACAAAAACATCTCCAAGCGATAAAAATGATCAACTACTGTTTTTTGCTGATCAACTACTGTTTTTTGCTGATCAACTACTGATATTTTATCATTTGCAGATGTTTTTGTAGGTAATCCTTCTTTTTGTAGATTTTTTTTTAATTCGAATTTTGGATAATTCGAATTTTTTAACGGTCCCCTGAGATTCGAATTATCTAAGTTTCACTGTATCTGGTCAGATTTAAGAACAATGGCGGCACCCACTAACCCAATTATCAAGCGAGTTGTGCTGTCAGCCAAAACTGGTTTGTGCTACGAGAAGAGGAAGGAAAATATTAACCAAATATATATATATATAAGATTTTACAACTCGTTATATTAAATTTTTCACATTTGTTTGGGTATGAGGGCAAGAGAGTGAAAAACTTCGCTGCTTAGTATGTTTCTCCTTTCTCAGTATTTATTTAATTATTACATTGAAAAAAAAAAACATGCCAAAACATACTTTTCAACAGAATAGAAAGAAGACAAAGGAAAAACATGTACTCAGCAGCGAAGTTTTTCGCTCCCCTGAAAAGTTTCAGGTATTTAACTATTTAACAGTTGATATGTTGTCTTTTTTGTAAAAAAAGTTTGTTTTGGTTAAAACTTTTTTAAAAATTCTATGAATAGAAGAAATATCTTTCTTAATACAGTCGAACCCGCTTATTGGAATAACCTTCGTGCCAAGCAAAAGTATTCCTATAACAGGGATATACCATCATATGTGCCTAGTAAAAACTTTGTGGGACCTCAAATTTCTATATTCCTTAAACCGGGATATGCCTTTAACAGGTATTCTAAGAAGCGGGTTCGACTGTAGTACAATAATTGATATTATTTTTAATACACAAGTATTTGGCATTTCAGGATTTGATTAAAATCTTTAAAACTGATTTTCTCAAAAACTTTTATATTGTATGTTTTATTGTATATATCATTCATGCTTTATAGTTTTCAATTAACAAAGATATGGAGGAAATGAAGGCAGAAGAACAAGCAAGGATTTAGAGCCGGAAGATCTACAATTGATCATTCTATTTGCAGTCACACAGGTCATGGAAAAGAAAACAGTGGTCAACCAAGAGATTAATTTTGTATATGATGATCTAAAAATGGCATACGATACTGTGCCTTTGGTAAAGTTATGGGAGCCAATGGAGAATACAAATTTAAACACGGAAATCATAAAAATAATAATTAAAAATTTTTATAACAACACAACCACGAAAATTAAAAAAGGAAACAAACTGACTGAAGGGTTATTGACAAATAAATGGCTCAAACAATGATGCTGCCTCTCTTCGGCACTTTTTAAAATATATTTGGCATAAGCTCTGAAAAATTGGAAACGGAAATGCAAGAACATGGGGCTCCCATTGAACGACCATACACTATATAATCTTTTGTTTTGCAGACGACCAAATACCAATAGCACAAGACTACGATGATATAATATGTTACATGATAAGAAAGCTAATAGGAATATAGAAAATGAGAACTAGAAATCAACATTGACTTGATTCTAGACGGAGGAGAAACAATCAGTAAATGTAACGAATATAAATATCTGAGTATGAAAATCACGAATGACTGAACACTGGACAGAGCCATTAAAGAACGAAATATTCAGGGCAGGAAAGCAATTACGCTTCTTAACTCAGTACTCTGGGACAAGCAGATAAACAATCAAAACAAGAACAAGAAAACGATGTATAACACTGCAGTGAAAAGCATTATAACACATACTGCAGCGAAGTATGGCCTATGAAGTAAAAATCGGAACAAATGTTAGAGGTCACTGAAATGGATTTTTGGAGAAGAGCTGTAGGAAGATCAAGAAGAGGACATGTCTCCAATGAACAGATACGAGAAATAATGAACATAACACATACAATAAATGATGAACTCATCAAATTGCAACTAAGAACATGACGATGTTGTGCTAAGAATGTGAGGATGAGCATATCACATACAAAGAGTGCATGAGGACAGAATACCAGAAAACAGTAAGGTAGAAGAAGAGGTAGACAGAGGAAAAGTTGCAGACAGGAATAAACAAAGCCATGGATGAAAAAGGTCTGCAAGTAGATCAATGTACGTATAGATAGGAGTGGCCAATAGGTATCGAAAGATAGAGAACATTGTAAACTGATAGTATTATATGAACATAAAAGTGAACATATTATAAATGTGTGTAATCAAAGATTAGTAGTATTCCTTATTAATACTAATCTACTAGGTACTGGGCAAAATTGTTTACAATTCATTTCCTATAAAGTGTAAGCAAAGGAGGGTGAAATTTAGTAAACAAATTATCACAATAATAAGCATAGAGATGAGATAAGATACAGTAAGATCTAAAAGCGGCTGATATTGTGGACAAGCAACTAAAATTATGTTACAACATAAACTATATTTGCAGACTTACCAAATAAAGTGGTAAATACTCTCGAACAAAGTAAATATCCTAAAAAATTAATCAGACTGGATCAAATGTTCCAGGTGGGACTATAAAGAAGTCTTCGTCAATATTAAAACTAAAAACTGTAGTACTCACATTTATTTCTATATGAAACTTATAATTAAAAATTATGTAGAAGGCACACCAAACAAACTTATTTTTTGTTCAAAAATCATTAATTTATTGTAGTAATAACATCATTTCGGTAAAATAGTACGTCTTTTAGCGTTAATAAACACAGAACTACTGCTAAAAATCCAATTAATTTCAAATATACCTTTTAAAAAACTAATGCAAAAAGTGGTGTGTTATCTTGGTGTGGGAGGTAGAAAAACTAATTATTTGATAAAAATATTAACCAACAGTAAATTTGAACTCACCTCAGTCTTATAAATGGGTCCTCAATAAAATGAAATTGTCAGTTTTTGTAATAAATAAAATCAAAACAAGACACTATCACAATCTTTCAATATTTTCAACCGCCTTTAAATGACAGCTCGAAACTTAAAACGCAACGGTTTATCGACGTTGCCGGGACAGTGTTGCCGGATTAACTAACGGTAAACAGTGGTTTGTTGCAAAATTGGTTGCATATTTAACCAATAAATTTCAAACAATAATATCCGGTTATATAATTATAGAAACAAACAAAATATATCAATAAACTTCGCGCTGTTAAAAGTTGTTTAACAATTTCGACTAATAAACTTTTCACTACCCAATTCAATGTTAACAAATTCGACCTAATAAAAACTAATGAATTGATATGGGAGCGTTTAAGTATTACGTAACGCAGCTTGGGGGGAGGGGGGTCTTGTAAAACGTTACGGTGCGTTACATGGGGGGAGGAGGGTTCGAACAGCGCGTTTCGTAACATTGTTTTTTAACTTATGTAAATAAAAAAGACTATGGAATCAAAATCTCCCAACTTGGCAACTTTCGTTTATATTTTACGGAGAACCCCTAAATTGTATTACATTGTCCCTTATGATCCGCTCATGTTCCGGCCCTTCTATTACAACTACAATAGGACAATATAGTATCTATTCAAGTGAAAAATCTTCAAATTTGTCACCAAAAGGTCGCGTCATATTATAATGCACGTCGCGTTTTCGGCACGTAGCGTTTGCAGACCGGCAATCGGACTGCCCATTCACATTATCATACATAGAACGTTTACGTTGGTTTCAGTTTGGTGCGGTGCAGATGTGTTTATTGTCACAACACATGTTTACATGACAAATTGCCTCGAAAACTACTTTTTAAATTAGACCGTGCAGTATCGTCGCCCCGGCTAGCGAAATTATTCCGATTCGATATTTTTAAACAAACTTACTCAAAAAGAAGTCCTGATAACATATCCACAGGGTGCCGGGCTGTACCGTGGTCGAAACATTGTTTAAACATTTTTTTAAACAAATTCACAAAATTTTTTTTTTCATTTCGAGCAATATTTTTTTAGATAAACTGCGTCATTCTGGGCAAAAAAGGTCTCTTGTCATTTTTCTCTAAAATTGATTGTTGTCGAGTTACATGCGATTAAAAATTTGAAAAATGCGAAAAGGCCATTTTCAAGGCTTAATAACTCGGTTAAAAGTATTATTATGAATTTCAATAAGTGACCAAATCAAGTTTCAAACCCCTTCTTCAAGGTCCCAAAGAGATTTTTGTCATTATTTTACTACAAAGCTGTTATTTTTAGTTATTAACAATTAGCGCTATAGTCCAACTGTATCGTCGCCCCCGTTAGCGAAACTATTTCGATTAGATTTTTTTGCACAAACTTACTCAAAAAGAGTCCTTATAACAAACACATCCACAGGGTGCCGGGCGGTGCCCTTGTCAAAAAATTGTTTTAACAATTCTTATTAAACAAATTCACAAAAATAATTTTTGAAGTTATACTTCTTTACCGGCGATAGAGGGTGATTTTTTTATATGTTAAAACCTATCAGCCCGGCGCATGCGCATTATAACTTTGTTCTGATTGGATGTTCAAATGACATGTCAAAAATTATCCGATATGGCAGCTGTGGTTTGGAGGTAAAGGTAGACAAATGTATAATATATTAGTTTTATTGTTGTGAGGACAGAAACAAAAAAGTTTATAATATTGTAGTGACTTTTAAATAGTTTTTAAAAGCAACAGGTACGTAATAATTGTTAATGTATCATGGATATAAACCTTCTTATTTGATCTGCCAAAATACATAGTATGTAATACTTTTATTTATATAATTTGATTACCATCAAAATTTCTATCAATATTCACCTAATATATTGTTTTTTTTACTCTATGTTTTGTTGTATTTTTTCAATTCTAAATCATTTCAATTCAAAATTAAAATAATTTGATCAATTTTCAAAATATCAAAATATCACAAGTTTAATCCGTTTAGTTAGTCGATCTTCGTAAATAATGACACATAGTGTCCGTGGCTAAGCGGAGAAGGCGAATGAATTCCAATACCAACCGCTCTTATCAGCGCTGGTTCGAGTCCCAATAGAAACTTTATTTTTTGTTTTTTTTAATACATTTTATGATTGTAAGTATATTTATTATATAATTGTATTTTCAGAAAATACGTATTTAGTTAAAAAAAATTTTCGACAATTAATGTTCAGACATCATTTGTGGCTTGTTTAATGTGTTTGTGTGTGTTTTATTCTTTTATTATTTTAATTTTTGGCACTGTTCTAATAAAAATGTTTGAGAAGTAGTAAGTATAAATTAGTTTAATATTTAAACAAAATATAAATAAAAAGTATATTAATTTCGTTTAAATCATATAATAGAAGTATAACTTCTTACGTGCGTACAAAGTACACACACATTCTTTTTTTTTTTTTTTTTTTCATTACGAACGATTTTTTTTTAGATATTTTGGGTTATTCTTAGCAAAAAACGTATCTTGCAAAAATGCGGAAATGGCCATATAACTCGACAACAATCAATTTTAGAGAAAAATCACAAGAGACCTTTTTTGCCCAGAATAACTCAAATTATTATTAATTTGGGTTTAATTAAATTATTAATAAAAAATTATTTTTGTGAATTTGTTTAACAAAAATTGTTTAAACCATTTTTAGACCACGGCACCGCCCGGAACCCTGTTGATGTGTTATAGGGACCTCTTTTTGAGTAAGTTTGTGCAAAAAAATCTAATTTCGCTAACGAGGGCGACGATACAGTTGGACTATAGCGGTAATTGTTAATAGTTAAAAATAACAGCTTTGTAATAAAATAATGACAAAAATCTCTTCAGGACCTTGAAGAAGTTGTTTGAAACTTGATTTGGTCACTTATTGAAATTCATAATAATAATTTTTAATCGAGTTATTAAGCCTTGAAAATAGCCATTTTCGCAATTTTAGAGAAAAATGACAAGAAACCTTTTTTGCTCAGAATTACCCAAATTATCTAAAAAAATATTGCTCGAATGAAAAAATATTTTTGTGAATTTGTTTAAAAAAGATTGTTTAAACAATTTTTCGACCACGGCACCGTCTGGCACCCTGTGGATATGTTATAAGAACCTCTCTTTGAGTAAATTTGTGCAAAAAATCGAATAGGAATAATTTCGCTAGCGAGGGCGACCATACTGACCGGTCTAAATACTCTGTATCAAATTCAAAGAAATACCTAAATAAACAACGAGGGGAAAACGACCCGTAGCTGTCAACATCCGAAAAATATTGTTTTCGAATGAACCGAACGCAGACGTAACGTGTCTTATACGCTACGTTACGTGTCTTATACGCACAATATGAATGGTTCAATTTAAAAACCATTAAATGATATTTTTCGCAAACGAAACGCTACGTGCCGAAAACGCGATGTGCATTATAATATGAGGCGACCTTAATGTTGTACACATGTTTATTCGACCTTTTTGGAGAACAAAAGCTGGAAAGATACAGATGGGATTCAGACCAAAGATATTTTAAGATAGAATCATAAATCGTTTGTCTATTACTCGTTTTTTGAAGTCCATATGCAGTCTAGTTTTCTCAGTTTTCTGCAGTATTCATTCGTGTTTATACAGGGTGTCCCGAAAAGATTGGTCATAAATGGTCATAGATTGATCATATACCACAGATTCTGGGGTCAAAAATAGGGTGATTGAACCTTACTTACCTATATGCAATAGTGCACACAAAAAAAGTTACAACCCTTTGAAGTTACAAAATGAAAATCGATTTTTTTTCATATATCGAAAACTCTTAAAGATTTTTTATTGACAATGGACATGTGGCACTTTTATGGCAGCAACATCTTAAAAAAAATTAAAGTGAAATTTGTGCACGCCATAAAAATTTTATGGGGGTTTTGTTCCCTTAAACCCGCCCAAACTTTTGTGTACGTTCGAATTAAATTAATATTGTATTACCGTATTGCGTATATATTATATAATAATATTAGTTAAAAACAGTGTTTTTAAAACTTCTTTGCCTCTTAGTACTTTTTCGATAAGCTAGTGTTTCTACACATTTTGTATATGGTTAGGTACGATTATATGTAGAGACCTGTTAATAATCTGAAAATTTATTTATAATTTACATTTTTATGTATATTTTGAAAAAGAAGCCACATCTCGATAAAAGGTGACTTATCAAAAAAAGACTACGAGACAAAAAAGTTTTAAAATCACTGTGTTTAACTAATGGTACCACAATAATAGTTTAATTGGAACGTACACAAACATTTGGGGGGTTTAGGAGCAAAACCCACAGAAAATTTTTATGCAAATATATTAAAAAAGAAGCCGCATCTCGATAAAAACTTACTTATCGAAAAAATACTAAAAGACAAAAAAAGTTTTAAAAACGTTGTGTTTAACTAATGGTACCACAATAATGAATTAATTCTGACGTACACAAAAGTTTGGGGGGGGGGGTTAAGGGAACAAAACCCCTATAAAATTTTTATGGGGTGGACAAATTTCACTATAATTTTGTTTTAAGATATTTCTGACATAAGAATCATACATGTCCGTTTTCAATAAAAAATCTCTAGTAGTTTTCGATATATTGAAAAAAATCGATTTTCATTTTGTTCCTAAGTTAGGTTTAATCGAACTATTTTTGACCCCAGAATGTGCGGTATAATAATTGATGACCAATCTTTTCGGGACACCCTGTATAGTATAATTATAATTTTTTTTTACATAGGTACCTACCTCTGATTTCAATTTTTGTTTTTGTTGAGAATACGATTTTATTTTAAATAAATTGTCATATAAATAAATTTGTTAAATTTTCATTTCTAATTTTATTGCTAAATGTTATTTTATTTTAAGATTTTATTATAGTCCGGCCGATATGTGATACAATTGCACATTTATTGATACAAGCATATAATTTGGACCACATATACTACACATATAAAGGTTCAAATTTAGATATGAGGCCATCTCAGATTTTACCTTTTACAAAAATGGCGGGGATTCAAAGTGGCGACTATAAATATGTGACTAATAGCACGATAACTTTTGAACGAGACTTCAGATTTCAACCAAATTTGGTATATAGGTTCTTTTTTTGATTTACAAGGTGGATGTGGTGAACCAGAAGAATCGATTAACCAGAAGTTGTGTTTTTACTGGTTGTTTATGTAAAAAATATGTTTTTTTTTTCAATTTTTTCCCTCTGTATATATTAATTTTTCAAAAAGGTAATACCGCAATTGAATAGAGCAACGGTTCGCAATCTGTGGTACATGTACCACTGGTGGTACATATCATCATTTGCGGTGGTACACAAAACACGAAAAAAAATTAAAATAGTAGTACTTAGTAAGTCTAGATAATACAATCTAAAAATACAGGTGGTACCAAAAATAATATAAACTGTAGGTGGTACATTACTCAAAATCAGTGGCGGTCTCAGAGTCAGATTTTGGGAGGGGCGATGGTCTGTTGCAGGGAGGTCTGGGGGGTGCAGCCCCCCAGCCGGAAAGGGGGTCCGGAAAATTTTTAAAAATATGGCAAGATTTTGAGAGTTTTAAAAGCATTTTATTCATTTGAACAGTTGATGGACCGAATATGGACTGACTGTCACTTAGTGGTTGTGACGAACGGAGAAAAAGGAAAATCACTTATTATTATTACAATTAGTATGAGTGGAAACAGTTTTACACTATAATAAAAAATAAAAAAGCTAGCCTCTAAAGCTTGTTGTAAATATTGTTCGGCTAACTTACAAATAAAATATTCAAAATATATTTTGTATTCTTGTGATTGTATCAAAAACCAATTTAGAACTATTGAAAACAACTCAAAGTCTAATAGAAAAGGTTTGTGGGTGATAGTATTTTTCAATGGCAAGCCTCTGAAGCAAGTCTCATCTTTCTAAACCTTTGACGATTTAGGTGGTTTTACTTTATCACGAACAAACGTCAAACTTCAGAGGTTTGGTCTGACAATGTTAGTTTTACGCTTGAATTGAAAGAGCTCAAAACACATTTTACCTTTTAAAACGTTAAAATTTACAATAAATATACAATACAAATTAGTCTATTAGAATGGAAAAAAGGAGGTTCACATTATACATTGTAATAGTTTTATTAGGTTATAAGTAATAAAATAACAAGTTATAAGGTTTTAAAAAGAATGTAATTACAAATCAAATTCAAGTCTTCGATGGCCACTTTTGGCGAATCGTTCTAAAACTTTCGTTGGGTCTACATTGATGTCTCGATGGGCATGGAGTAGAGCAAGTCCAGTCAACTTGTCTTGACGCATCCGTGTTCTTAGCCACGACTTTATTCTCTTTAGAGATTGAAAGCTACGCTCTGCAGAAGCATTGCTGATGGGAAGTGTAGCTAAGACTAGAAGTAGCTTGCTGACTGTAGGGAACAAATCTCTGTTACAACTGTCTAACGCGTCCAGCGCTGTTTTTGGAAATTCGTTCGTGTCTTTCCATTGCATTTCCCAAAGCTGTAGTTCACCTTTCAATAAGCATTTCATTTCAGCTTGAGACATATCAAAAAGTTCACTGTACCTCCTTATTAAACACTCAATTTTTTCAGACATGTCCTGAACAGAGTTGGTTATCAGGTATTCAGGCATGCATACGTGAAGATTGTACAACTCCAATGTTTCTTCAGGAAAACGAGACTTTGTGTCTTCTATTACAGAGTCTAGAATGGGAAGGAACACTAATACTCTAAAGTATGTCTCTGGGTCTTTAGTTGCGTGGTTGGCTCGATTCTTCTGCACTTGTGATATTCTTGGAATACTAATATCAAAATTTGTCTTCTCGGCGATGTCCTTTGCTTCTTGGAACAAATCTTTAAAGCAAACAATCGCTGTGTTCCGTTGATTGGCAAGTGCTTTGGTCATGTCCGTAAAATGTTTCAATGCACATTTCAAGACAATATCAGGTTTTTGAAGTAGCTTGCTAAAAGGCAGTGTAAGTGAAAATATGTTGCACATACACACTACAGTGATAATGAAAGTACTGTTCAGTAAGGCACAAATCAAGGTTCTCGCCTTGGATGCAGCTTTTAAGTCTTGCCATGAAGCTACGGATTCCAGGGCTTGAATGATTTCAGGGAACTTAAGTCTGAATTGCAAAAACGATGTTTGCCTTTCCACCCAACGTGTTTCACACAATCCAGGTAGCTGGCCACCTACACAGTGTTTCAAAACTTGATTTCTCTTTGAGGAAGACGTGAAGAACGAAACTGTTTGTTGTATGGTACCCGTTGCATTTCTAACAGCCTGAATTTAAGATGATTTGGACAGTGATAGATTTAAACTGTGATTGAAACAAGTTACAAGATAACACTGTTAGATTATTTTGTCCAATAATAGCAATGCATTAGTTCGATCTCACACTTCGGATTAATATGTATATTAACTTCTAAATTTTTCAGAAAACTAAGGTTTCTGGGGGGGGCGATCGCCCCCGTCGCCCCCCCCTTGAGACCGCCACTGCTCAAAATAATATAAACTGTAGGTGGTACATTACTCAAAAAGTTTGAGAACCGCTGGAATAGAGCATAAAATTATTTTGTAGAAAATATTTTGAAAATTTTAGTTATGTTAATTACCATTTAATAAATGCATAATGTATCTTCACATGTACCTATGTGTGACAGATTCGTACAAATATTATAAGAATTATTGTGAATTTAATCGTAGAAGCATATAATTTGGACCACATATACTACACACATCAAGGTTCAAATTTAGATAAAAGGCCATCTCAGATTTTACTTTTTACAAAAATGGCGGGCATTCAAAATGGCGACTATACATATGTGACTAGCACGATAACTTTTGAGCGAAAAGTCCGATTTCAACCAAATTTGGTATATAGGTTCTTCTTTTGATGTGCAAGACCAAAGTCTTGAACCGGAAGAATCGATTTCCCAGAAGTTGTGTTTTTCCTGATTTTTATGTAAAAACATGTTGTTTTTCTAATAATTCTTTCACCCTGTATATATTAATTTTTCAAAAAGTTAATACCGGCGTTGAAAAGAGCGTAAAAATATTTTTAGGCAATATTTTGAACTCTTTAGTTACGTTAATTACCAATTAATAAATGCATAATGTATCTTCACATGTACCTATAAACCTATGTGCGGCAGATTCGTGCAAATAATATGAGAATTATTGTGCATTTAATGGTTATACGAGTATCATATAATTTGGACCACACACACTACACATACAAAGATTCAAATTTAGATATGAGGCCATCTCAGATTTTATCTTTTACAAAAATGGCGGGCATTCAAAATGAATCTGACGCACACAGGTACATCTGAAGATACGTTATGCATTTATTAAATTGTAATTAACATAACTAAAAAGTTCAAAATCTCTCGTAAAAATTATGTTTACACTCTTTTCAATGGCGGTATTAACTTTTTGAAAAATTAATATATACAGGGTGAAAGAATTGAAAAAAACAACAGATTTTTACATAAAAAAAAAACAGTAAAAACACAACTTCTGGTGAACCGATTCTTCCGGTTCAAAACCTCGATCTTATTCATCCAAAAAACAACCTTGATGACAAATTTGGCTGAAATCGGACTTTTCGTTCAAAAGCTATCGTGCTATTACTCACATATGTATAGCCGCCATTTTGAATACTCGCCATTTTTGTAAGAGGCAAAATCTGAGATGGCCTCATATCTGAATTTGAACTTTTGTATGTGTAGTATATGTGGTCCAAATTATATGCTTCTACCGTTAAATTCACAATAATTCTTATAATATTTGCACGAATCTGCCACACAAAGGTACATGTGAAGATACGTTATGCATTTATTAAATGGTAATTAACATAACTAAAAAGTTCAAAATATTTTCTAAAACATATTCTTACGCTCTTTTCAATGGTGGTATTACCATTATGAAAAATTAATATATACAGGGTAAAAAAATTGAAAATAAATTATTTACATAATATAAAATAGTTTTACATGAAAAACCAGGAAAAACACAACTTCTGGTAAACCGATTCTTCCAGTTCACGACATAGACCTTGTAAATCACAAAAAGAACCTATGTACCAAATTTGGTTGACATCGGACTTTTCATTCAAAAGATATCGTGCTATTAGTCACATATGTATAGTCGCCCATTTTGAATGTCCGCCATTTTTGTAAAAGGCAAAATCTGAGATGGCCTCATATCTAAATTTGAACCTTTTTATGTGCAGTATATGTGGCCCAATTTATATGCTTCTATCATTCAATGTGCAATTCTTATAAATATTTGCACGAATCTGCCGCACTATTAAAAAAAAGTTAAAAGAGAAGAATACATGAGAAAAACAATAAAGGATGAAGCCAAAAAGTATGTAGGGATGGGGCCAACTATGGAAAATGCAAGAAATTGGTAGTAAAAGATTATTAAGTTTTTATTATTACCGCAAATGCGGTTAAATCAATTTTTTACCGACTCTCCGGCTCCGGTACTTTTCGCAACATAATTGTTCCATTTAGGTTAAAATGGTCATTTGGGTGTTACGTAACGTTTTGGTAGGGGGAGGGGGTAGAGAAGAACGTTACGCTGCGTTACATGGGGGAGGGGGGTCAAGATTTTTCAAAAATTGGGTTACGTAATACTTGAACGCTCCCTATGGTCTAGATAAAATCTTATTTTTATATGTTATAAAAAGTATTTTTTGGAATAAATTGTTTGTTATTTTTATTATTTATAGTCCCTATTTATTTTGTTAGTTATAAATAACATGAATATTGTTTTGTAGGGAAGAAGTTTTACGGAAGCTGAAGTAAGAGATATATGTGCAGCGGTTTTAAGAGGTAAATATTGCTAATTACCAACTTATTAAAAAGATATAAAATATATTGAACACTTATTGAGTATTTTTTGTGAAAGTAAGAAGGGATTATAGACCAGGGCATTTAGAACAAAAAACGCCGGAATAAATCGATTTTTAAATACAATATCTATACTAATCTATAGACTTGCAATTTTTGCATTGTGTTCGGGATGACGATGACGCCAGGAAAGAAGTCAACAATAAAAAAATGGATGGAAATGCATAATTGCATTTAGAGTGCATCAAATGCGTCAAAAAGTGCATAAACATCTAAAGTTCACCTCAAACAGATTTTTGGGGTCGCAGAACATAAATACGCTATCAGAATCGACTCCAGGAGCACTTGGTGCCCAGGGTCACTGCTGAGGCATACCATCTTCTGGAGTTTTCGGCACTAAATTTATGCACACAGATTACTTGCGGATTTGGGGGTTGCTGAACAAGAATATGATATCAGAAACGACCCTTGGAGCACCTAGTGTCCAAGGTGACTGCTATGCACGTCCAGGACTTCAGGTGCTTCCGGTGACTGTTCTTATAGTGTTTTTATTAATTCTTTCATTCACCACCAACGATAATGTCCTGAGGAGAATGGGTAACCTAGGGAACTGTTATAGACCATCAAAGTTAGAAAAGTTAGCTACCTAGGACACATCACAATGAGAAACGAAAAGTACCGCTTCGCGCAACTGATCATCCACGGGAAGATTGAAGAAAAACGAGGTCCCAGTAAGCGCCAGATTTCATTACTAAAAAATATCAGAAACTGGATCGTCCTTGGTTATACACAGAGCATCATTGAAACCCAACAGTGTTCATTCACCACAGTTTCTTACCAAATAAAGGTAATCACTGATTAGTTAGAATTGACGATTTGCCAAGACAAGGACGGAGAACTACTAACAGAGTACTAAGAGAAGCATAGAAGCAAAAAGTAATGAGATGGAAAGAATACTTCGAAAAAAACCTAAATGCAGACAAT
This sequence comes from Diabrotica virgifera virgifera, assembly GCF_917563875.1. Classification (NCBI taxonomy): domain Eukaryota; kingdom Metazoa; phylum Arthropoda; class Insecta; order Coleoptera; family Chrysomelidae; genus Diabrotica; species Diabrotica virgifera. Next base: position 158,928,993 of record NC_065448.1, on the reverse strand, counting down.
GAAAGTAATCAAAACGAGACAATATATTATACGGTGGAGCAGCACATTGAAGATCCGAGTTATGAAGAAGTAGTTCAAAAAATAAAGAAACTAAAAAATAATAAAACGCCAGGAATGGACGGAATTTCAGCAGAATTATTAAAGGATCGGAGAACCGAACTCTTTTAAATAATTCATTACCTAATAACATTAATATGGACTAAGGAGTAAATTCCGGAGGAATAGATAGTTTATATATTGGCTGTATAATCATATACAGCCAATATATAAAAAAGGAAATAAAAAGGAATGCCATTGCTAAATGTAAGTAATATACAAAATTCTTTCTGGTATAACCTACAACACATTATTAGAATACTCCGAAAATATAATTTGTGATTATAAAAACGGATTCAGACAAAATAGAGCCACTACAGATAATACATCTATACTATAAGAACGATACAAAGACGAAGTAAAGGAGGATGCCAAAAACCTCCTGGAAAAGAATAGGAGTAAATCGAAATGATTGGAGAAGCTTGCTGAAGTAGGCCAAGTCCCGTTTTTTGCTGTAGTACCATTGTTTATTTACACATTGTTTATTTATACATTGTTTATTTATACCATTGTTTATTTATACATTGTTTATTTATTGGTCTAGTTATACAATGGTAGTACCATTGGATAGATGGAAGAACGATACAAGGAAAAGCTTATGAATACGACATACAACTATATAATATGCATGTAGACTTTAAACAAGCTTTTGATAGTGTGAAAAGAGACAAAATGCTAGAACACCTTCGTAATCTAGGTATTCCTAAGAAATATATCAGCCTCATAAAAATGACGTTGCAAGGTTCAAAAGCTGCAATCAGAGTAGATGGAGAACTGACTCCCCTGTTTGACATCAACATAGGAGTGCGATAGGGTGACGCTCTATCAACCATGCTATTTAACCTGGTTCTTGAGGCAGTTATCAGAAAAACCAATGTAACCGGCCATTTAAACACCAAAACAGTACAAATTACTGCATATGCAGACGATGACGATATCATTAGTAGAAACAAGCCACGACTAATGAAAGCGTTCAAAGAAATTGAACCTGGAGCACGAAAAATGGTACTTAAAATAAACGAAGCAAGTAGGTACCTACATAACGGCAAAAGAACAGCTGAGAATGAAAATAAATAAATAAAATCACAATACACAACTATACTGTTGAACGTGTGGATGCCTTCACATATCTGGGAACGGAAATCAAACAGAAGAATTCCGTAAGTAGCGAAATTAATGCACGTATTTCCAGCGGAAATCGTAGATATGTACTATGTATATGCTAGTAAAAGATTGATGACATCGAAATTATTAACGAAGCACTAAAAAGCCCAAAACCTAGGAATTTCGTGCAATAAGATGAATCGTCATGAAACTTTTTGCATTAATTCATTTGCAAAATTCAATTTTGTGAACTAAATTGATTTCCGGCAAAAAATTTTGTACATGAGAAAATGCATTTTCAAAGTGCATCTCGAAGAGATGGAAAATGAAAAATTTAGAACTAGAAAAAAAGAAGAAAAATGAGTTCAATTTTTATATTTGGAGGTTTTGGAGGTCAGTGAAAACAAATTTCATGACGACGATGGTTTCCGAGGTACCTGGTGCCCAGCGTGGAGCTCGTCGCCTGGGACGATCGAATAATTCGCGGGACGATCGAATAATTCGCAAAATGAAGATTGGATCGAAAGACTGAAAAATAAGCGTTTAATATTTTTCAAAAATCTATCGAATGACACTAAGACAACCCCCACTCCATCCCCTGGAGGTGGGGTGGGGGTAACTTAAAATTTTAAACGAAAACGCCCATTTGTTATTACAGATTTAGATTGCTTACGTAAAAATAAGCAACTTACATTCGAGAATTTTTTTCGAATTGTGGATAGATGGCGCTGTAATCGAAAAAAACGATTTATCGTGATACCATAGGTAAATTATAGAAACGGTTTAATATCTCGAGAAATACACTTCCAAATAAAAGACCAAAAAATACGTATTTAATATTTTTCAAGAACCTATCGAATAACATCAAACACGACTCTCCACTCTACCCCTTGGAGGTGGGGTGGGGGTTAACTTTAAAATCTTAAATGAGAATCCCCATGTTTAATTGCAGATTTGGATTCCTCATAAAAAAATAAGTAAAATTTATTCGAAACATTTTTTAGAATTGTTAATAGATGGCGCTAATAAATAGTGTTTTTCCGATTATAGCGTCATCTATCCATAATTCGAAAAAATGTCTCGAATAAAAGTTACTTATTTTTATGTAAGGAATCCAAATGTGCAATAAAAAATGGGGGCTCCTATTTAAGATTTTAAAGGTACACCCCACCCCACCTCCAGGGGGTGGAGTGGAGGGTCGTGTTTTATGCTATTCGATAGTTTCTTAAAAATATAAAAGACGTATTTTTTGGTTTTATATTTGGAAATGTATTTCTCGAAATATTAGACCGTTTGTATAAGATTTCCGATTATAGCGCCATCTATCCACAATTCTCAAAAATGTCTCGAATAATAGTTGCTTACTTTTACGTAAGCAATCCAAATCTGCAATAACAAACGGGGTTTCTATTTAAGATTTTAAAGTTACCCCCACCCCACCTCCAGGGGGTGGAGTGGGGTGGTCGTGTTTAGTGTGATTCCATAGATTTTTGAAAAATATTAAACGCGTATTTTTCAATTTTTCGATCCAATCTTCATTTCGCGAATTATTCGGTCGTCCCAGGGCACGAGTTCCACCCTGGGCACCAGGTACCTCGGAGACCATCGCCGTCATGAAATTCGTGTTCAGTGACCTCCAAAACCCCCAAGTATAAAAATTGAACTGATTTCCGTCAATATTTCCTGAGTCCTAAATTTTTTATTTTCCATCTCTTCGAGATATACAAAAATTTTTTCCGGAGATCAATTTAGTTCACAAAACTGCCTGACACCCTCACGAATCGAATGCAAAAATTTGCATGACGATTCATCTTACTGCACAAAATTCCTAGGTTTAATGCTTCCTTGCCTCGTCTATAGACAAAAGAACTTAAATCACTATCTACAAAACATTGATTAGACCTGTAGTAGACCTATGGTTGTTAAACCTAGGTAATGACGAAAAAATATGAAGCCCAACTCAAGACTTTCGAGAGAGAAATACTAAGAAAAGCATATGGCCCGGTGCAAGATGGAGAATTAGGAGAAACGACGAGGTTAATGAAGTGAATGAAGGTTATGATATTGTAAGATTTGGGAAAAGTCAAAAACTGTCATGGCTGGGACATGTCCCAACAAATGGGGTTGCTATTTAAGATTCTAAAGTTACCCCCACCCCACCTCCAGGGGTGGAGTGGGGTGGTCGTGTTTAGTGTGATTCCATAGATTTTTGAAAAATATTAAACGCGTATTTTTCAATTTTTCGATCCAATTTTCATTTCGCGAATTATTCGATCGTCCCAGGCGACGAACTCCTCCTTGGGGACCAGGTACCTCGGAGACCATCGCCGTCATGAAATTCGTGTTTAGTGACCTCCAAAACCCCCCAAGTATAAAAATTGAACTCATTTCCGTCAATATTTCCTGAGTTCTAAATTTTTCATTTTCCATCTCTTCGAGATGCACTTTAAAGATGCTTTTTCTCATGCACAAAAATTTTTGCTGGAGATCAATTTAGTTCACAAAACTGCCTGACACTCTCACGAATCGAATGCAAAAGTTGCATGACGATTCATCTTACTGCATAAAATTCCTAGGTTTAATGCTTCCTTGCCTCGTCTGTAGACAAAAGAACTTAAATCACTATTAGCCCAATAAAATAAAATAAAATCAAAATGTAATTCCGTACAGGTTGGAATAATTTTTTTATTAAAGTTTAGGTCAAAACAAAAGATATTTTTAAGAAAGTATATGATTCATATGAGGGGATCATTGTTTAAATAATTAAAAATTGGTAATTTTTGCAAAAAATTTACTTTTTTAACTGCTGCGGCAATTGTTATTTTTATTAAGGATTTTAAAATTTTTTTCTGCAAAGATGAAGAAACTGTTTTTTATATGAGCCTTACTAAATAAAATTTGACCCTTAATTTATTTAAATAATTGTAAATCAAAATTGAAAAACAAATTTCCAGAAAAATATTATTTGCAATATAAATAAGCACTATAAAATATTTTGTTTTGCAGAAAAAGTTGCGTTATGATATCACTATAAATTAACAAAAAAATTGGTTGATAAATATTGAGTAGTTTAGGAGATATTTAATTTGTTTATAAAAAATTACCATTTTTTCAATTGCAAAAACGCGGTTGTTGCCGATAGAATATACAAGTTTTTAAGGTCTCATTTGTTTTTCTTTTATTTATATTTTCGATAAATGTTTTGACAAATTAAAATATTAATTAAACACACCTTCAAATTGGCGTTTGAAAATTGGTGTAATTTGTTAAAAACTTGTTTTTTTTTAATAACATCACCGGGATTAAAAATTTTTAAATTATTTTTCGATATTCGTGTTCCTGGTAGTTTTTGACTCACAAAAGAAAAAAAATTCCAGATCCATTATTTGCCGAGATAGCTTTTCCAAGTTTAAAAATTCATAATTTGTTTATTTACCAATATTAACATTTTAAAGTACGTGAGTACATCTATCAACCCTACTACTTAACACTGTCATTTATACATAGAGTTTAAATTTTAGAATCTTTTAAAAAATAATGATTTTTGTAGCGACCTTAACTGAAAACTTTTTGCATGAAGAGTGGTGCAGTAGTACTTTGCAATATCTTTGTTAATAATGGACCAATTTCAATGTTTTTTTTAGTTTATGGTAGCATATAAAAATAGTAACATCTAAATGAGACTTTTAACAATAAATATTCGTCAATTTGTTATAAACATTTTTTTTTTCAATTTTGTCTCTCTAGATGATAGGTATAAATAAAAGTTGACACAAAAGATTTAAAAAAAAAATAATACTGAATTAGCATTAAAAATTTGTTAATGACTTTTTTCTTTGTACAATATTAAAATATATATGTATTTTACATTTAATTTTATAATCTTTTTAACAGGTAATACATACACTAAAAATTCTGTATATATTTGTTAATTTACATTCACTTAAATACATTTATTTGTATAGAGGTTGTTCTCCATTTTTTTAATTTACATTTTGTATTCACATTATCTTTTGATAGATTTTGAGATTTTGCCAATGATTTGTACAAAGAAAAAAGTTTTTGTGGTTATCTTTGGCCAACTTTTATTTATCACAATAGTAGAGAAAAAAATTGTTTATAACTAGTTAATGATTATTTATGGCAAAAAGGGTCATGCAGATGCTATTATTTTTATATGCTACCCAAATTAAAAGAAAGCATTGAAACTGGCACATTATTAACGGAGATACATATTAGAAACTACTCCTCCGCCAATTTTCAGACAAAAAGTTTTCATTTATTTAAGGTGCTACGAATATCATCATTTTTCAAAATATTCTACAATTTTTATTATGTGTATAAATGACATTGTTAAGTATTAAGGTTAATAGATGTAGTCACGTACTTTTAAATGTCAATATTGATAAATAAACATATTATGAGTTTTTAAACTGGGGAAAGCTATCTCGGCCAAAAATACTTCTAGAAAATTTTTATTCTTTTGTGGATATGTCAAAAATTACCAAGAATACGAATATCGAAAAATATTTTCAAAATTTTTAATTCTGGCGATGCTATTAAAAAAATAAATTTTAAACAAATTACACCAATTTTCAAACGCCATTTTGGAGGGGTGTTTAATTGAAATTTTGATTTGTCAATACATTTATGTATTGACCCTATGAGATCTTAAAAACTTGTATATTCTATCGGCAACAACCGCGTTCTTGCAATTGAAAAAATTGTAATTTTTTAAAACAAATTAAATATATCATAAACTACTCAGTATTTATCAACCAATTTTTTTGTCAATCTATAGTGATATCACAGCGCAAGTTTTTCTGCAAAAAAAAATATTTTATAGTGTTTATTTATATTGCAAATAATATTTTTTTGGAAATTTGTTTTTCAGTTTTGATTTACAATTATTTAAATAAATTAAGGGTCAAGTTTAATTTAGTAAGTCCCATATAACGTAAAAGCACCGTATACCGTCCGGTCTCCCAATTCCGTCCGACAAAGAAATTGCGCTCTATACCTCAGAGTTTCGTCGCAATCAGACGGCCGAGTAGAATTTTTGATAGGTTATATCCCCACTCATTCTACTTTTAGCACGCAGACATTTTACGTTTACTGTTGTCAGTGCGATTCAGTTCATTGCAAGTGCATGTCTTGTTTTAAGCTATACTGATTCCAAAAAAACATAAAGGTAAGGAATACTTATTTTCCATATTTTATAGATACTACGTTTAACAGTTATGTTTTTACTTATTTATTAGAATCTTTCATATTTATTTATTGTAAATATACATATATTTTTGTAATTTTTTTCGAACAATAGATTTTATTACCGAAATTAAAGTGGACGGAATAGGGTAATGCAGAATATCAAGGGGTTCTTGATACCGTCCTAGCGGACGGTATTAGGGATTAACTCCTTCAGTTTCAAACGCTTTGTAAATATAAGTCTTAGTTAAATAATATAATCCGACATATTTTAACCATAATATATATTTTGCTCCGTTTAAAAACCTAAATACGACCTATTATAGGTACAACTCATTTTAAGAAAATTAGTGTCAACTATTAAGTGAATTCGAAAATTCAATTTAAAATTTAACCCAAGAATGATGCATTTATTACCTATTCTAGATTTAATGTGTAAGTTTGGTTTAGTTTTTATTTGTAAAAAATGTTTATGGTAGTTCTTCCTCTCAGTTTGTATTATCAAGTATGATAAAAATGACTATCTAATTAGTAAAACTCATTTAAAGGAATTGGACGGACACAGGAACCTTCTGTCCTATATCCGTCCATGGTGGACGGACAGAGCTACCTCAAACTCCTGTTACCGACCCCATAAAATAAAAACTAATAAAATATTTTTTTTTCAGTTTTTTATTATCTGCAACTATGGTATACAAAAAGCGGATGAAGTATCCCCGAGAGAATATCCAAAAAGCTATAGAAGATATTAATTTGAAACGTTTAAGTATTCGACAAGCCTCCAAAATATACAATGTGCCTAAAAGTACTTTGTTAGATACTATGAAAGAAAAGTACAAAACTCCGGGCAATATTGGAGGGCCAACAGTTTTGTCCAGTTCCGAAGAAGACTTGATTATAAAATGGATAATCGAAATGGGTAACGTGGGATTCCCGGTAACAAGATCTCAACTTGTTGATTCTGTTTCAAAACTAATTCAAAATTTGAAACGAAAAACCCCATTTAAAAATTACATACCTGGTAAAAAATGGTACAATGGTTTTCTCGCTCGTCATCCAGAAATTTCAAAACGTGTTCCACAATCACTATCTTCTTGTAGAGCCGCAGTTACGGAACAAAATATAAGAAATTGGTTTACCCAAGTTCGGGATTATATGACAAAAATGAATTTTTTACACATTCTTGAAAACCCCAAGAGAATATTCAATTGTGATGAAAGTGGTTTCTATTTATCCCCTCAAGAAAAACAAGTGTTGGTTAGAAAAGGTGCAAAAAAGGTATACAGTCGCATAGCTAATGACGAAAAAGAATGTCTTACAGTTTTGCTAACTGTTGGAGCTGATGGTTCTGTACCTCCGCCATTAGTTTTGTATCCCTACAAACGGTATGTGTCAGCTGCAATAATAACGAACATGCCAAACCAGTGGGGAGTTGGGCACTCTGAATCTGGTTGGATGACAAGTGAGACATTTTATGAATACGTTACAAATGTATTTTTTCCCTGGTTGGAAAAGAACAGTGTTCCACTCCCAGTGATATTGTTTCTGGATGGACACTCTTCCCACATCAATCTGCCTATTACTGAATTCTGCAAAGAAAAAGGTATTATTTTAACAGCATTTTACCCCAACGCAACTCACCGATTACAGCCGTTAGATGTTGGTGTTTTTTATCCCATTAAAAATAACTGGCGAAAAGATGTTCGATCTTGGCGTATGGAGAATAACGGAAGAAAACTTCAACGGGCTGAGTTTGCAAAACTCTTAGACAAAACTTTGAAGGCTACAGTCTGTACATCGATAATAAAAAGTGCATTTGAATCATGTGGACTCTTTCCGTTTAACGAAAATCGCATTGATTATTCAAAATTAATAAAACCAATAGAACAAAAAGATTCTGATGATAAAATAACTGAATCAACATCCACTACAACTGTTAATGTTTATGATTCTAAACTACTTCGAGAGGTAGAGATACGTTTAAAGCCAGAGGTTGTTAACCGTTTTAGGATTGCTGAATCAGCGGCCCAACTAGAAGAAAAATATGTAGCATTGTATGATTTCTGGAAGAGTCTTCATCCACAAAATGTCGATCATGATAAAACTTTGGAAAACAATTTGCCAATTAATGCTGCTAACGAGACCATTGTTGACATACACTTCGATGAAAACTTTTGGTTTTGCAATAATGATACAATTGAAGCTACAGTCAAAGCAGATGGAGCATTGGTCTTAATTCCTTCACAGAATAGCAATTCTAGTTCGCCAAAACCTGGTCCATCAGCATCCAAGAACAATGATTGTGAGAATATAGACTATTATTTAGCAGTAAGTTCACCCCAAGAAAAAACACCACCTAAGAACAAAATAGTAAACACAACTCCTTGTAATAGCCCATTAAAAGATGATTCAATAGGTATAGTTTATTCTGATCAAAAAAGACAAGTACAAAATCAAGAAAAAACCCCACTTAAGCAAATTACAACAACATCAGAGAATAATAGTAAATATCCAACACCTTTCAAAAAAGCACTATTTTGGCCGGAAAGTTCTGCAAAGAAAAAAAATAATAGCACAGAAGACACCAAGGAAAGGAAAAAACCAAAGATTTATCCTACAGTAGCTATAAGTGATGAATTTATGGAACATCAACGAAGACTCAAAAAAGAAAAAGAGGAAAAAGAAAATGAGAAATGTGAACGAATCCGAAAGAGGAAAGCAAAAACAGAGATTCAACAAGCAAAAAAGAAAAAGTGTCCTCCAAAACACACACCAGGCATAGATACTGGTAATAATAATACGGAAAACATAAATAAAAAGAATATAGAAATATATTCAAAGGACGATTTTGTGTTGGTTCAGTACGACAGTGAATATTTCCCTGGTGTAGTTCTGGAACGAAGCAATGATACTTTGAGAGTTAAAAGTATGACTATGAATGGAAAGTACTGGAAATGGCCAGATAGAGATGACATTTTAAATTATGACTTTGATGATGTAGTTTGTAAGATTGCGAGACCTTCACTCATAAATAAACGCGGCGCCTATGAAGTTCCAGAAATTGAAAACCTAAAAAAATGAAGTCTTTTTTTTTATTATTTAATTCATTTGCAGTCATTAAGTTCGTTTCAAAACTTTGTACTTAAATAAAACTTATTTTTAAATTATTTGTTTTGTTTTTTGGCCATTTTTTTGCAAATTTATTTAAAAATTATTCATAATGGGTTTTTTTTGTCATAACTAAATAAATAGGACGGATAACGGTACTCTTGTGGACGGAATTGGGAAAAAATCATTAATGTGGACGGAAAACGGCTATTTGCGAAATTTTTGCATTTGGTTTCTTAAATAAGCAATTTTGTTGAAATGACTACTGTTATTATTATAAATTTGGCTCTAGTAAGAATTAATAATGCATAATAGCTTATAGACAGAATTACTTTAAATTTCAATGATTCGGAATTGATCTTTCAAACAATTTTATATATACCACTTATAACCGGTCGGAATTCGGTGCTCTTACGTTAAAAGACTGTTTCCTTATCTTTGCAGAAAAAAATATAAAACCCTTAATAAAAACAAGAATTACCGCAGCAGTTAAAAAAAGTAAATTTTGTGCAAAAATTACCAATTTTCAATTATTTAAACAATGATCCCCTCATATGAATCATATACTTTCTTGAAAATATCTTTTGTTTGGACCAAAACTTTTATAAAAAATGTATTCCAACCTGTACGGAATTACATTTTGATTTACATGTATTGTAATTTTATTTGATCGGTCTATATCTACAGAACATTGATTAGACCTGTAGTAGACCTATGGTTGTTAAACCTGGGTAATGACGAAAAAATATGAAGCCCAACTCAAGACTTTCGAGAGAGAAATACTAAGAAAAGCATATGGCCCGGTGCAAGAGGAAAACGGCAGGTGGAGAATTAGGAGAAACGACGAGGTTAATGAATTGAATGAAGGTTATGATATTGTAAGATTTGGGAAAAGTCAAAAACTGTCATGGCTGGGATATGTCCAGAGACAAGACGATGCAAAAACAACAAACACAATATTACAATGGAAGCCGATAGGAAGGCGAAAAAAAAGAAGTCACAGAATGAGATGTTTGGATGACGTGGAAGACGACCTGAAAACCATGAACAATATACATGGTTCAAACCATGAACATAAGACAATGGAGAAGAAAGGTACAAGAGAGATATGAATGCAACGACATAGCCAGGCAGGCAAAGACCCGTCCAGGTTTATGATGCCAAAAAGAGAAGAAGAAGAAGACTGGTTAGTTGGTCCATTAGTGAATCATTTAAGAAAAAACCTCAGACTTTATCACTTGTCAATAGACAAACTGCACACAACTTTTGCAGTTTATTAACTTATTATTATTTTTTATTATTAAATCTTCAAATTTTGTAACCAATTTGTGTGTTTAGAGTTTTAATTGAATTTTATATCTAATATCAGATCAACTTGCCGAGTTGACCGCTACATTAGTAGGTCCTCCGGGTCCACCAGGTGAATCCAGACCCGGTAGACCAGGCCCACCAGGTGTTCAAGGGCCACCAGGTATCTTACAAAGAAAAACAATTTATACCCAACAAAATATCAGCAATTCAAAGATAGATTATCGATTCTATTATTACACATTATTATTGTTTTTATCATTTTCTGTAGCAACTGTTTTTCTTTATATCTAGAGCTCGATTATTCTATAAACAGCAGGTAAATGTAAATGAAAACATGAAAACTTAAGACAAGAAACAAACATATAAAAGACGTTGATGTGATTACGTGAAGACGTATAAGATTGGCATGGAAGGCATTTGGCAAATTGAAGTACATCCTGAAGAATAAGAGATTTGAGCAACATCTTAAGTCTAAAGTCTTCAACCAGTTTGTGTTACCAGTAATCACGTACGGAGCGCAAACTTGAACACTAACCAAAAATAATATGGATAAACTTATAAAAACACACAGAGCAATGGAAAGACAGATGTTGCAAATACCCTTGAAGGACAAAAGGCCAAACGATTGCACAACATCAGACACAGAGACGATAGGTAGAGCAAGGAAATATACTACACTGGAGACCATACGAATGAAAAAGAAGTAGAGGATGATCACAGATGAGATGGGTTGATGTCTTTAGAGGCAAGCCGGTGCAAGATGAATGAACTTAGCTCAGGACAGCCACAAATGGAAACAAGAAGAGAAGGCAGAGGCCTACGTCCCAAAATGGATAACATGGGCTACATAGATAGGTAGATGTGATTAGGTACCTACATAATATGATGCTGAAATTTCTGTAACTCAGAAATTAAACATACGGTATATTGACACGGTGCTAATCGCAAGCAGCCTGGAATAATTGCGAGATGTGTCATATAAAAAGAGAAGAGAGATATGTTCTACTTCAGGAGGCCATGCGGCAGTGCCGGATTTATATTGTTTACGAGTGTAGGCCACTTTATTTGCGCCGCCCCATGTACCTTACTAAAATAATAATTTTCCATATGTAGTAAGAAACGAACTAAGGTTGATCAAAATATTATTATGTAGATAAAAACGGTAAAAATACCTAGGATTGATAATTTTCGATATGTGAGTTTCTATGAGAATTTAACGTATTAGTATAAAAAACCATGAGACAACCTGTGAACTTGTTTGACCTTTATTCTCTATAATTAAGTGAGCTTCCTGTAAAATCTGCCGCCCCTAAGACGCTGCCGCCCATAGGCCGCGGCCTATATGGCCTATTGACAAATCCAGGACTGCCATGCGGGGTAAAAGAGGGAGAAAGATACCGAAAGGAAGACGAAGAATCTTATGGTTAAGAAACTTTCATGAATGGTTTAGCTGCACTCTCTTTAGCTGTTCAGGGCTAATCAAAGATAAAAAATAGTTTTAATAATTGCTAATATCTGACAGGCAATGGTATTATAAGACGAATGTATTCTTTGGATACTATTGCAGAGAGCACTCTCCAGAATTGTCGGGAGAGCATTTGGATTGCTCTTTCCCATTTCCACCATTCAGAGCAATATAGAAATATGGGGCACATGAAAAGAATTGCCGAAAATAGGAGGATATTTATGCCTGAATGAAACAATATGGAGAAATAAATAAAAATATCGGGAAAGGAATGAAAGAAAGTGTTTCTGCCATGTATGTCATTATTGGTCTGATTTTGATGATTGTTTTGTAAATTCTGCCTTTCATTCCTGTCACGATATTTTTATTACAACAAAAATAATGCTACAAACCACAGCTATGAAAATCCCTAGAAAAATGGACGTTAGGACACTATGAGACAGCTAGAAGTACAGAAGATACAAAGTGGAGAACCTAAAGGACTGGGTAAGAAAGAGAATAGTAGAATAGAACGATCATATAAGTAAAATGATAACAGATAGAGTAGTAAAGACAGAGAGACGGTTGCCAATAGGCAGAAGATCAAAAGAATAAGAAAACAGGTGAGTGATTTCAAAAGATACCTATATCAAAAGAAGAACGGGAAGATATTCTTCTTCTTCTTGTAGTGCCTATCCGTTTCGGATGTTGGCGACCATCATGGCAATCTGCACTTTGCACACTGCTGCTCTGAAAAGATTTGTAGTGGTTGTGTTGAACCACGTTCGTAGATTTTTCAGCCAGGAAATCCTTCGCCTTCCTGGTCCTCGCTTTCCCTCTACTTTTCCCTGCAAGACCAGTTGCAGCAGTCCATATCTATCACTGTTCCTCATGATGTGACCGAGGTATTCGATTTTGGCTGTTTTTATTTTGATTAACAGCTCTTTTTCGTTTTTCATTCTCAGAAAAACACCCTCATTAGTAATGTGGTCGGGAAGATATTGGAAATCATAATTAGACCACATTAGAGATACAGCAGGAGAAAAACGAAAATGTAAACAAATCGAAGAACTGTTGAAAGAGCTGAAGAATTATTGTAGGAGATAAATAGAAGAGTAGAAGTCGTGTTGGGTTTGAGTTCCGGAATAAATAAGAATAAAATTAGCAATTTTATTAAATATAATAATTAGGTAATTTGACTAAAGTAATCTAAGTAAAATTGTTGATGTTTTGTGGGTAATTTTTATCATGCACTAACAATTTCATCGGCGATATAATTACATAATTCACTAATTTTTTCCGCATGTAGAGAGATACAAAGAACTAATTTTGGGATTAAGGGGAGCACCTGGCCCGAGAGGTATTTTGAAACGTGGATTTGTAGGAAAACCAGGAGCCCCTGGAATCCCAGGTTAGAATTTTCATTCATTTTATAACAAACTCTTTATGCATGTTTTTTTTTACAAATATTTTCTTTTTCACTGAAATGATCCAAGAAGGTTATTTTATTGAACTAACATTGGATTTACAGATAATGAACGACTTAGGCATTGTGAATTCGAATTCACAATGTCTAAGATTTTCTGTCCCTGACTTTAAATGAACGGAGTGAAGTAACGAATTTTCGAGATTTATAGTAATAGGGGAGTGCATATTGATTTTCACTTAGGAAAAAATCAAACAAGATAGAACTTTTTGTAATTAATTTCATTAAGAAACATATTATAATAAACAACAGATCAACAAGTTCTACTCGAGAAGTGGGTGCTTTATTTTTTATTAAACAAATGAACTGCAAAATTAGATGTTTTTTAAATAAACCCGAAAATATAAATTTTAGAAGAAAACTGACTTGACCATTGAAACGTTCAGGAAATTTTACAAATTGGAAGGTGAGACTTACAAAAATTTTGTTTAAAAATGATTTAAAAATGTGTAACTAATACAATTTTACTTATAAAACTCTCAAATTTGCACAACTTACCTTTCAAACATTCAATCAAATTTCAAACAAACAAATTTCAAACATCAAACGAGGCTTCATTAAAAAAAAACTCCAAAATTTAATTCAAATGTTACGGCGCGGCGCGGAGTCTCAAAAAATGTAACTTTTGAAAACTTCGTAGTTTTACAGAATTACTATCAGTTTAAGACGATATTACTCAAGTTTAAACAGATTTATTACAATTTTATAGGTATTTTTTAAAAGCTTAGAATGTATCTTTAAAATGCACTAAACTTGTTTACTTTAGAAATTAGAAACTAAATTAGAAACTTTCTTTTTGAGAAAATTACGAAAGATAAAAAAATGTAATACAAAAACCGAAAATTACCTGCTAAAAAAATGTTTTTACAAAGTGATCAAAACTTTTTTCTGTAAAACTTACCTAAGATACATTTAATAATAAGCTTCAACAATAATTAATGTTGAACAAACAAAAATTTTTTGTGCTCTTATACAGTATGTCGGCGTAAATTGAAACCCATTGATAACTGTTGTTCTGAAGCTATTTTCGTGTGGCATTTTTATAATTAACTGTTTTTAATTGGAAATAAGCCACAATTTTACTAAAAAAATGATTTTATTAACGTTTCTACGACCAAATCCGATACCATTGTCAAAATACGATATTTTGACAACGGCATCCGATTTGGACGTCGAAACGTTAATAAAATCATTTTTTTGTAAAATTGTGGCTTATTTATCCCATTAAAAACATTGATAACTTTTTGTTATCAGTTTTCTTTATAAAATACTCTGCATCGTATAGAATCTAAGATGCAAATACGAGATATCAAATTTTATTAATTTTATACGAGGTATGTCAAAAAATATGAATTTCATTCAAGAGTAAATAAAGTAGGTACCTTTAAATTTCACAATATCGAAAAGTGTTATTAAGAAGAGTTGTTTGGAATTAAAAACTAAGTTTCAATAGTCAATTACATCCTTTGTTTTTCTTCTTTTATGGCCTTTGGGAACTGCGCCCATCTAGCCAGCAACACTTCTTAAAATCAACGCCTAACCAAACCTACCATACACCAAGACCATTACGAATCCAATCGATGCTAATTATATCATTCTAATTGAAATATTGTGCACTATAAGGGCACTTAACTGTTAAGCGAAATTCATATTTTTTACATACCTCGCATAAAATTGAAAAATTTTGATATCTGATGGTTGTATCTTAGATTTTAGAACAGGAAGAGCAATTTATGAAGAATAACATTTTTTCGTAAAATTGATAATAAAATAGTTATCATAATTGTAATAATATGATGATGGGTATCGTGTAATTTGAGAAAAACTGAAATTTTTTTCTCAAATTAGAAGGATGTAATTATATTAGGGCAGTCAATGAGGGTATGTGGCTCCGAATTCTATCCTACTATATCGATTTACGTGATATTTTCACAGTAAGTAGGAAATAGCCCAAGAAACAAAGTCTACCCTATGCCGATGTGTGCTTTTGTCTTGGGGGCGGTTCCCACCCCCTCTTGGGGGTGGAAAATTGTTTGCTTAAATACATACGGAAGTTGCTAGAGAACCTAATACTAAGCAAAAACTGTTCTATAATTTTTTTTTCGAAAACTCAATACTTTTTGAGTTATTCCTGGTTGAAAATTGGCCATTTTCATTGAAACATAACACCTTTTCAAACGGTTTTTTGCGAATACCTTAAAAACTATGCATCTAACTAAAAAACTATATAAAACATTTTTTTAGCTTATAAAATAACAAAGAGATTCTTTCCTAGTTATAACACAAAAAGAGATATGGTAAGTGAAAAAAAAACTTGTTTTCTAGGTGCATGCTCAAATCAGTGTATTTAACTTGAAATAACAGAGAAACGGTCGATTTTAGGTGTATAATGCTACCAATAACTTTTATTGTGCTTGAAAAGACCTTTAAAATAAGCAATATTAAATGTCGATTACATTCAAAATATGCGAGATAAACTGTAAAAAATTTGATGACTAACGTATTTTAAGAAAAAAAAATGAGAAGTAGATTTAACCTCTCATCCACAAGAATTTAAATGCATCGTTTTTCTTTTACAATACATTTCACTATAGTGTTCTTTTTATGTTCAAAAAGTTGGGTGGGTTTAAAATGAATGGTTTTTGAAGAAAATAAGATCAAATTATTGAGCGCATTTTTAAATTTTCTTAAAAATCTTCCTTTTTCTCCATGTAACTCGAAAATGATAAGAGATGCCAAAAAAAAGATGCCATACAAAAATTAAGGTTTCTTCTAGATAAACATTTTGATTTTATTTTTTATAACAGTATTTCTTATCATTTTCAAGTTACATGGAGAAAAAGGAGATTTTTAAGAAAATTTAAATATGCGCTCTATAATTTGATCTCATTTTTTTCAAAAACCATTCATTTTAAACCCGCTCAACTTTTTGAACATAAAAATAACACTGTAGTAAAATGTATTGTAGAAGGAAGACGATTCATTTAAATTCTTGTGGGTAGGGGGTTAAATATACTTCTCAATTTTTTTCTTAAAATTCGTTAGTCAACAATTTTTTACAGCATATCTCGCTTAGTTTGAATGTAATCGACATTTAATATTTCTTATTTGAAAGGACTTTCTAAGCACAATAAAAGGTATTGGTAACATTATATACATAAAATCGACCGTTTCTCTGTTATTTCAAGTTGAATACACTGCTTTGAGCATGCACCAAAAAACAAACTCTTTTTACCTACCATATCTCTTTTTGTGTTATAACTAGAAGATTGAAGAAGGAACGAATCTCTTTGTTTGTTTATGAGCTACAAAAATGTTTTTTATAATTTTTTTAGTTAGATGCATTGTTTTAAGGTATTCGCAAAAAAACCGTTTGAAAAGGTGTTATATTTCAATGAAAATGGCCAATTTTCAACCACGAATAACTCAGAAAGTATTGAGTTTTCGAAAAAAAATTATAGAACAGTTTTTGCTTAGAATTGGGTTCTCTAGCAACTTCCGTAGTTGTTTAACCAAAAAATTTTTTGCCCCTGAGAAGGGGTGGGAACCGCCCACAAGACAAAAGCACACATCGGCTTAGGGTAGACTTTGAATAAGGAGATATTTTCAGGCTATTAATAAAATTTCATTTAACTTCATGCAGTAGGATAGAATTCGGAGGTACTAACCTGTTCTTGCTCTCATTGACTGCCCTATATATTATTAAAACATAGTTTTTAATTCCAAATAACTTTTCATAATAAGAATATTTAATATTCTGGAATATAAAGGAAATTCATATTTCTGACATATCTCGTATAAAATTGATAAAATTTGATATCTGATGGTTAAGTTTTAGATTTTAGACTATGCAGAGCATTTTATGGAGAATAACTTTTTTTCGTAAAATTGATAGGTAATAAAAAAGTTTTCCACAATATGCTACCTAGCTACGCAGACATATTGTATAAGAGCTTCTGTATAAGAATTTTCTAATTGTAATGTTATATTCGGATTCGGCATAGTCAAAATCAAATAATTATGTAGAAACATATTTGATCAAAGTAAAATGATGAATTCAACGATATTTTTAAAATTATTAATACAAAACAACTGTTATTGTTTAAACAATTAGCGGCAAAATTTGTGAGTAGAACTTTTTACTTTAACATATAAAATAGTCCTGTCGCCAGGGGGGGTACAACGGCCTCCTTTATTCAGATGGACTTACCCAAGTTTTTTTCATGTATTTTGACCCGTAGAATACGAATTTCTTGGGTAACAGTTGATCCGGATGTCGATAAGATTGTTATTGACCAAGAACTTGAGGAATTACATAACCGCGATCTCTCGCAAAACAAAACATTTTTTGGTATTTTTTGGGTCATTCTAAGCAAAACATGTTTCTACAATTTTTTTCGTAGGATGGCTAGTTTTCGAGATAACCGCGGTTGAACTTTCAAAAAATCGAAAAATTGCAATTTTTGAACCCGAATAACTTTTGATTAAAAAATAAAATAGCCAGTCTGCTTACCGCATTTGAAAGTTTAAGTCAAATTATATCGGTTTTAATTATTTGCATTGCTAAAAATTTATTTTTTTATTGTTTAACAAAGCTATAAACACATAGTGTTTCCCGTGCCTTTACATGCATTTTAACGCATGCTACGTAGAAATAGCCTCGATTGCACTAGTACCTATTCTACCTACTCGTTAGATTTTAAATGAGAAATCATAGAAAACATCACTCACGCACTAGGTGTTTGTAGCTTTGTTTAACAATAACACAATAAATTTTTAGCAATGCAAATAATCAAAACCGATATAATTTGACTTGAACTTTCAAAGGCGCTAAGCAGAATTGCTATTTTATTTTTTAATCAAAAGTTATTCGGGTTTAAAAATTGCAGTTTTTCGATTTTTTGAAAGTTCAACCGCGTTTATCTCGAAAACTGAGCATCCTACGGGAAAACTTGTTAGAACATTTATTACTTAGAATGACCCAAAAAATACAAAAAATGTTTTGTTTTGTGAGAAACCTCTGTTATGTAATTCCTCAAGTTCTTGGTCAATAACAATCTTATCGACATCCGGATCAACTGTTACCCAAAAAATTCGTATTCTACGGGTCAAAATACATGAAAAAAACTTGGGTAAGTCCATCTGAATAAAGGAGGCCGTTGTACCCCCCTGGCGACAGGACTAATATATTAAACTAACAAAAAAAAAATTAGAAAAATATAAGCTTGTTTGAATTATTCCGAAACAATGCATGTTTTCGTTATACTCCCTTATAAATGTCCTTTCTGAACTTTAAGTCCTTTTGGAAGCCACTATTTGTTAGGCAGCAGAGCTAATTAACCACGCTTCTCAGCATTTTTTCTCTCTTCCAAACTCTTAGTAGCTGTGCATTCATAATTGGAAATAGACCTCAACCATGACTCTCTGCTATTCTTTATTCTGTGTTTTTTGTGTCCAAATTAGTCGCGTAGGCTTTTTTAGGCAAATTTCTTCTATATTTAGTCTTCCTTTAATGATTCTTTTACTCCATCGGTTATTCCCTGATATAGTAGTTCCATTTTATCTTTGCCCATGTGGCACGATTCATTTTCAAACAAATTAAATCAAAACATAAAGTGAAACGTACGCCGATGTGTGTAGTATATAGTATACAATATACAAAATTTATACAGTGATGAGCACGCTAATAACCGGCAAAATAGCTCAAAAGATAGAAAATATAATACATTGCGAAACAAAAAGAGATGAAACTAGTGGAGGTGGAATCTATCGTTATAAACGTATTAATTAACATTACATTACAGAGTTTCCCTTTAGACGTCTGTGACAGAAGTATTTTATAAAATTCTACTGCCACAGTGACACTTGTCATACTCCTCTGATACGTCTAAAGGTGGGAAACTATGTAATGTAATGTTATTTTAGACGTTTATAACGATAATTTCCACCTCCACTAGTTTCATCTCTTTTTGTTTCGCAATGTATTATGTTCTCCATATTTTGAGCTATTTTGCCGGTTATTAGCGCGCTCATCACTGTATACACATCGACGCTCGTTTCACTTTATGTTTTGACTTAATTTGTTTGAAAATGAATCGTGACGCATGGGAAAAGTTAGAGTGGACGGACAATATTGAAA
Organism: Diabrotica virgifera virgifera; assembly: GCF_917563875.1. Classification (NCBI taxonomy): domain Eukaryota; kingdom Metazoa; phylum Arthropoda; class Insecta; order Coleoptera; family Chrysomelidae; genus Diabrotica; species Diabrotica virgifera. The sequence goes on along the minus strand of NC_065448.1, from coordinate 158,909,097 downwards.
TATATCCCGCAAATCACATTGTAGTTTGATAACTATGTTGCGTGTCTTTCTTTTGTTTTATTTTCTACCTAAGTCTTGATATTATGTATTTCCTTAAAAGTATCACTACTAACTATATTTAGAAGGTTATGCACATTATGCAGTCATGAAAGGATCTGATTAGCTTCCATTTTGTAGGCTTCATCTTCATCGAACTTTTAACATACATAGATATACAGGAGATTCACCACTAACGGGACGGAAGATTTCAGCGAAATGGTAAAATATTTGTAAAAAAATTTAAATTATTAGGATGTAAATTGATAAAAGCTACATTTTAAAATTATTTTGAAATATACAGGGTGTCCCAATAAATGGCGACGTATCAAAGTTATATTTTTTCTTATGGAACACCCTATATTTTAGTGCATTTTTTAATTGTCCGTAAAAAATAAGGTATAGTTTTATAAGGCTTCCCTATACCTATGTACAGAGTGTTCTGAGTTATGTTGACTTTTCTTAAAATTTAAAGTTATTATTCTTATTCTCTTATTTTCAAGTTATTTAAGAAATTATAAAAAAATTACTTTTACATTTAAATAGTTGGATACTGATTGGATGTATTGCATTATTGATTATTACGCATTTATTTACAGAGTGTTCAAAATTTACAGTTTCATTATTGGATTATTCAATATGTCATATTATGCTTATTTTAAATGGAACACCATGTATATTAATAAATAATTATACTAAACAGATTTACCTCTTTCGATGGGTGTAGGGATGTCCTATACCTAGGTCTCATAGTTTTTGCGTAATTTGCAATTATTTAAATTCTTAATCTGTAAATCGATTTTAAAACAAAAGATGTAGGTAGTTAATTAATGTCATTGTATGACATTGTCATTTTATGACAGTACGGTCTGGTAATTATCAAAAATATAAACATCCGTGTATAATATTCAAATTTAATTGTTACTAAAAATGAACAATCACGCTATCTACGAAAGCCACCCAGGTCACCAGGATTGACAAAGATGGATTTTTTAAATGGGGTTATACTAAAAATATTGTATATGCTACACTTGCTACTACTCCAGATGATATGAAATTAAGAATTTCGAACGATTTTGCTTCTATAACACCACCTATGTTAAATAATGTAAGCAAATCATTTGAAGATAAAATCACTTGTATTGCACAAGAAAGCAAACATTTTGAATATCTATTACATAACTGATAATTTTTTACTTATAGTAAGTTGTGGTTCATTTTGTATTATTTATGTACATTTGTTTTAATAAAACTCTCTGTTTCGTTATGTATTCAATTATTTTCAACAGCGAAAAAATTTATTTTACAAATCAGCAACTAAAAGTATACATTTTTATTTACAACTACACTCGTTTATGCTAACTATGCCAAGATGATGGGTTTAAAAATCGAGAGTGGCTCTAAAATAAATAAAATATTTTTACAATCGATTTACCGTTTAAAAAAATTGTAAATTACGCAAAGACTATGACTCCTAGTTATAGAACATCCATATACCATTCGAAAGAGGAACCTGTGTTTAGTATAATAATTTATTAATATACATGCGGTGTTCTATTTAAAATAAGCATCATATAACACATTGAATAATCCAATAATGAAACTGTAAATTTTGAACACCCTGTAAATAAATGGATAATAATCAATCATGGAATACATTAATTATAAGATAATTACCAGACCGTACTGTCATAAAATGACAATGCGATACAATGACATTAATTAACTACACCTTTTGTTGTAAATTACGCAAAAACTATGAGACCTAGGTATAGGACATCCATATACCATTCGAAAGAGGTAAATTTGTTTAGTATAATTATTTACTAATATAGATGGTTTTTCATTTAAAATAAGCATCATATGACATATTGAATAATCCAATAATGGAACTGTAAATTTTGAACACTCTGTCCTGTAAATAAATGTTTAATAATCAATCATGGAATACATTCAACCAGTATCCAATTATTTAGACGTAAAAGTAATTTTTTTATAATTTCTTAAATAACTTATTGAGAATAAGCCTTTTTTTAAAACTCTACATTTTAAGAAATGTCAACATAACTCATAACACTCTGTACATTTGTATACGGAAGTCTTATGAAACTATACCTTTTTCTTGCGGACAATTAAAAAATATAATAGAATATAGGGTATTCCATAAGAATAAATATAACTTTGATACGCCGCCATTTATTGGGACACCCTGTATATTTCAAAATAATTTTAAAATGTAGCTTTTATCAACTTACACATTATTAATTTGAATTTTTTTTTGAAATCTTTTACCATTTCGCTGTAATCTTCCGTCCCGTTAGTGGTGACTCACCCTGTACACATACATTAATCATTGCAAACTACATGACTTCTTTGTCCATTATTTCGTTGGATCTGTATTCATGTTTCTTAATATTAACCAAATATCAGAACATAATCCTCATTTAACTACAAGAAATATTTAACTCTGCAAAAGCAACAATTAATATTAATTTACATAAATAGGTGATTCTGGTCCTCCTGGACTACAAGGGGAGATGGGTTTCATGGGACTTCCAGGTCCTTCAGGACCGCCTGGTTCAATTGGTCTCACAGGAGAACGAGGCGAGAAGGGAGATAAAGGATCTGAAGGAGTGGGAGTAGAAGGACCGATTGGACCAAGGGGTGTGCAAGGTAATAAAGTTCACATTTATGTGTATTGCTATAATTACAAGTTGTAATTGTAGGTCCAATGGGAGTTCCTGGAGTTGGGGTTCCAGGACCAATGGGAGAGAGAGGAGAACCTGGAAGACAAGGTAGGTGCACTACATAATACATTCGACACTGTCTACAGTATAAAACTACACTCGCCGGTACAAAATTCCGCCACTAAATATTTTTGATTAAGTTTAAGAATTTATCACTTTTTTGGTTTTATTCCAGTTTTCATGGTTCTTGGATCAGTTTATAGGTACCCAGTGGCGGATCCAGCATCGTCAAGAGGGGGGCCGATTGGCACAATTTGTATGAAAAATAAATGAATAAATGAATGTTTTTATATTCTCTATATATAACTTGTTTTGAGAGGGGGGCGATTGCCCCCATCGCCCTCTCTTGGATCCGAAACTGTAGGTACCTACCTACATGTTTTCAGATCGCTTTATTATTCTGTAAATAAACAATTTTTGCTTAGATGGCTTTATAGGAGGGTGAATAGAAACGTTGTATTTTCTCCTAACTTTTACAAATTCTGTGGAAAAATTGAGGAGCTTATTTTTTTTTCATAGCCCTTTCGTATTATCCCGGAGGCATCTCTAAGATTTTGTTTTTTGAATTACCCGAATTTACCTATTCTTGTAAGAGCTGCACAATTTTATGTAAATAAAAACACTGACTATTTCATAAAGATGAATATCTTAAATAGAGGTTGGATTGATAAGATTGGAATAGCCCGCATGCAGCACAGATCTCAATTATATCGAGAATCTATGGGATGGATTGAAAATAGCTATTCGCCGTCATCATAGACCTCCAGAAAATTTGGTACAGTTAAAGTTGGCGCTGGTAGAGGAATATCGGGTTATTCCCCAGGCAAGGGTACCACATCTTATTCTTCTTCTTCTTTACGTGCCATCTCCGCGACGAAGGTTGGCAATCATCATTGATATTCTCACCTTTGACACTACAGCCCGAAAGAGTTCAGTTAGGCTGAGGTCTCTACTATTCTTTTTCTCATGATCATCTTTCAGTGCGTCACAGTTTTTCGATTTCTTTCTAACGCATTAAATTGTATGTGACAGAAAAAAGGCACGTCCGTGATTACAGACATTTACAACATTTATTCTAGTTATTCTAGTTGTCGATAGATGGCGCCATAATAAAAAAATCATTTTTTTTAATTAGATAATACTATTACAAATATAATCTGTATAATTTATAAGACTATACAAATCAAAGAAAATACCATTTTATAAATGCAAGAAACACATTCGATTTGTTTTTATTCCAAATTGAAAATAAAATGTGACAACTGTCAGATTTAACTAAAATGTCATGTTAGAATAAATGTCATAAATGTGTATTATCACGGACTTACCCTTTTTCCTATCATTTGTTACGTACTGAAAAATGCTCATGAAAAGGACAATACATAATATTTGTTTCATATTAGTAAATGCACTTCTAGCCTTTTCTATTATAATTCGTTTTTCTTTGGTATAATCGTTTGTTTCACTAATGTTTGTCCCTAAATAGTTATAATTCTGAACTCGTTCTATCGTTTTATTATTTACGTGTAGATTGATGTTTCTAATATTTTTCTTTGATATAACCATGAATTTCGTTTTCTTTATGTTTAGTGATAGTCCAGGGCGGATCTGTTTTGAGATGGACGTTGAGAGGTGACTCTAATTTTTTTGCAGAAATTGCTTGGAGTTAACCCATATAATAATAATTGAGTTATCTTCCCACTCAAAAAGGTCCGGAACATTGTTTAAATAATCAAAATGTCAAAACATGGAGGAAAAATTCTATTTTTGAAGTTATACTTCTTTACGCGCATATGAGGGTGAATTTTAATAGGATTAAAACCTTTGATCCCGGCGCAGTCGCATTACAACTTTGTTCTGATTTTATGTTCAAATGACATGACAAAAATTATCCAATATGGCAGCTGTATCACAGCTGTGGGACTGTGGTTTGGTTATGTATGGTGTATGGTTGTTGCGTTTTAAAATTTGTAGGAAGAGTAACAACAAACGAAAAGTTAGTTAATGGTTATACTGCCTTTTTAAATAGTTTTCATATTATAAAAAACCAATACAGAAGTAAAAACTTCGAGATGTATTCTGGTATAAAATCGTTTATTTAAAACTATAAAATGTCATCGATTGCAGAACGTTTTCGTTCTAAACAGAACATCTTCAGTGCATCCTGCCGAGTATTTTGAAACTAGCACACTGTAAATAGTGTTAACATCATCATATATGGTTTACATAATGTAATATGTTAAAATGTTATGACTACAAGTCGATGTTAATGGTGGATAAAGTGGAACACATGCTAAAAGGGTGCCATGGTTCCCTGCTCGAAGATGCTAGGTACTTGCCAATTCAATGGGCACAGACCAACAAAAAAAAAAAAAAAGGATGCACTGAAGATGTTCTGTTTAGAACGAAAACGTTCTGCAATCGATGACATTTTATAGTTTTAAATAAACGATTTTATACCAGAATACATCTCGAAGTTTTTACTTCTGTATTGGTTTTTTAAACTATTGTATACAGCCAACTATTGGGATTTTCCCATTGATTTTTTTTTTCATATTATATTTTTGGACTTATTAACATAGAAGAGATGATTGTTGCATGTCAATGTGAAAGCCCATCAAACTGTGACTAGTATGAGTGCCGCAAAATTACTGATAAAAAACCTATTAGCTCGAAGGCGTAGAAAACTGTGGATAACAACAATCAACCGGGACGATCTATGATCTCGCTTATTCAAAGCTAAAGAATCTTACACTGGTGTTTTAAAAATAGTAGATCTTTTGTTATGATATTGTCAAATTGTGAAACGTAAAAATATTTATATTTCATTTATTAACATTAATATTAATTTGAAAAATGTGGTTTAAAAGGTTTTTTTTTATAATTTTGTGTCTTTGGATTTGTCTTCCTTGGGCGTAAAATAATAAAACATCTATTTTTATATTTCACTTGTCACCGTGATGTGTAAATATGTATATCTGACACGTTAATAGTATGTGCCTTGATGGTCTTGTTGGTAGAGCATTGGACAAGAGATTGAGAATTCGCGAGGTTGCGGGTTCAATTCCCGGACGATTCATACTTTTTTCGTTTTTTTTTTAATATTTGGCATTGTTAAGTTTTGGTTAAATTTTGGTAATTATTGTTAATTTTTGTATTGTAACTGTTAAGTAGGTATATTTATTTCGTTGAAATTATATTATAATAGAAGTATAACTTCTTACATGCGTACAAAGTACACACACATTCTTTTTTTCTTCGTTTTTTGATTATAACTTTAAAAGTATTCACTTCCAAAAAAAGTTGCACTAAAATAAAAGTTGCGTAATTAAATTTCCTATAATGTAAGATTAGTTAAATTTTTTTTAAATTGTTACCCTTGTTTCAAAATAGCAATAATTGCGAAAAAAACATAAAAAACAAGTATTCGCATTTTACGTTTTTCATCCATTTCTGCTACAATTAGGACCTTCATATTTCACCCAGAAAAACTTCATGGTATGATAAAACAATACTGTAAATTTAGTTAAGATCGGTTTAATACATTTTGCAAAATAAATTTTGCAATCCAGCTTTCGCAAAAAAAATTCATTTTTTCAAAATGTTGCAGGATTGAAAATAAAGCAGATAGCAAGTTAATTTTTTTACAAATAGAAGAATACTGTACCTTTCATTTGCAATTTGCAAAATTAAAATCGGTTAACTACCACGGCGTCAGGAATTTTTTAAAGAAAAAGCTGGATTGCAAAATTTATTTTGCAAAATCTATTAAACCTATCTTAATGAAATTTACAGTATTGTTTTATCATATCATAACATTTTTCTGGATGAAATATGAAGATCCTAAGTGTAGCATAAATGGTTGAAAAACGTAAGATGCGAATACTTGTTTTGTATGGTTTTTTTTGCAATTATTGCTATTTTGCAACAAGGGTGACAACTTTTCAAAATTTTAACTAATCCTATATTGTAGGAAATTTAATTACGCAACTTTTATGTCAGTGCAATTTGTCTTGGAATGGAATACGTATAAAATTTTAATCAAAAAACAAAGAAAAAAATCGAATTTTTCCTTCATTTTTTGACATTTTGATTATTTAAACAATGTTCCGGACCTTTTTGAGTGGGAGGATAACTTAAATATTATTATATGAGTTATTTTCAAGCAATTTCTGCAAAAAAATATGAGTCACCTCTCAACATCCAAATGTACTAATATTTTTACAGATGCGCCCTGGTCTATTACAGACCAAATTCTTCACTCGTTCCAACAACCTTATCTAAAATTCTTTGTAGATCTGTAATAGTTTCTGCTATTAGTATTCTGTCATCGGCGTATCTAATTTCACATATGGGTAGGCCATTTATTTTTATGCCTGCTACTTCATCTTCTAATGCCTTTTTGAATATTTCTTCTGGGTAAGCATTAAACAGTGAGGGCGACAAGACACAGCCTTGTCAAACGCCTCTTTTGATTTTTGTTTTATTGGTGTTTAAATTATTTATTCTTATGACAGCTTCTTGTTCATAATACCATTTTTTATTCTTATATCCCGTGTATCGATGTTCTTTGTTCTTAGTAGTTTTATTAACAGATTATGTTTCACCGTATCGAATGCCGCATCTAGGAAGCAGACATAGATGTCCTGGTTTACATCTAAACATCTCTGTATTAGCACAATTACTGCAAATAATGCTTCTCTGGTTCCTTGAGCATTTCTAAATCCGAACTGAGTTTGTCCAATGGCTTGTTCTAGCTTTTTGTATATTCTACGATGAATAATCTTTAGAAATATCATCTTATCTTTATCATCTTTTCTTTAGAAATCACATCTTATTCATTCGATGCCAAACAGATTGCGAGCAATTACTGCTGCGAGAGGTGGACATATCTGCTATTGAATTGTTTTGTTGTTAATTTTGTTTTGTTTTGTGTTGTTAACCTTTCAGTGCTAACGTGAAGTATTTTGACATAAGTGCTAACGTCCGTCTCTGGGACCGTATGTTTGTACATGCCCTAGTACTGTAAATTTTACAAATTTTTAAAATTTAATTACTTCAAGGGTCTTATTAAATACTTTTTTATTTAAAATAAATGCAGTTTTATTTAAAAATTATATTTATAAACATTTATTTTGATAAAAATAATTCCTTAACAAAAACAAGCAACTATTCTAAAAAGTGAGAAAAAAACCCTAAAATCCAGGGCCCCCGCTACCATATGTGCAAAGTGTGCAATGCACACGGGCGCCATCCTTTAGGGGCGCCAAAACCCACGGTACAAAATTGCAAAAAATTTAAAAAAAAAAACAAAAATTAATTTTAAAATAAAAGTTGAGAAATTAAATAGTATTACGTATAAATAAAAGAAAAACATGAGAAAAACAATACTTCGGCCATATAATAATTAGATGACCTAAATTCCATCTACTTCGCCTTATAATACAAGAAAAAATGAAGGGAAAGAGATGGATTGGTCGAAATTAACTTTCATGGTTGTGAAATATTAGATAAAGGAGACGAAGGTATAATGAATACACACAAAATTTTATTAGTAGGTATATCATCCAGTTACTGCCGATTCCTATATGCAAGACCATGTCGGAAGTTAGGCAATTTAATTTATTTTGTTATGATTTTATTATGTTTGTTTCATTTTGATATTTTAGTGTACAAATAATAGTCCATTTACTCACGGTTTTTGCTGTGAATTTTAAAGAACCGCTTGCATTGACATGAAATACACATTGGCATACATTTAATACACATAGCTAACAAGTCAAAGAAAAAAAGTGATATTGTGCGGATGTGTGCTTTTGCACTGGGGGTGGGTTCCACCTCTTCTCGGGGGTGAAAAACATACGTTAAGCCTGAAATTGGATAAACTGAGTAATTCTAAGGAACTTTGTTTCTATATAATTTTTTCACTAAGTTAATACTTTTCGAGTTATTTGCGAATGAATATGTTCATTTTTTAACAAAAACCCTGTTGCACGGTTTTTCCAAAATAACTCAAAAAGTAAGTATTTTATCGAAAAAAATGCTCTTATCAAAAAAATAGCTTACAAAAAGTTTAAAAAATGGCTGGCATATGAAGTCGGTAAACCCAGTAGAAGCACAGTAGTTGTAGCTAATGAAAAGTAGGTTCTTATTCTTCAAATTCCAAATCGAATATTTCAACGTGAAATAACCAAAAAATGAAGCACTCTTCGGGGAAAACTCATTAAAACTTCTTTATAGCGTTTAAAACAAGCTTCATTTGTTCTTTAAAAAAGTTTCTAGCATCAAAAGTAAGTAAGTTATGCTCAAAATAAAGTTGGTCCCTTTTTTGGCAAAAAGATGTTTTGGACAAAATTTTTTTATCTTGCAATAAATTGCTTTTTTTAAAATAGCTAAAAAATGATTGGTGATTCCACAAATCTCACGAAGTAAAAAATGTAGGTTTTTCTATTCTGAATATTTTGGATTTTTTGTTTTCCTGTAAAACAAAAATTTGTTAAGATATGGCTGTTCAAAATTTGCATACACCCGTGATTAACGACTCGTTCAAGCCCTTTTGACTAGAACAGCCTTTTCTAAAAAAGCACTTTTAACCGATGAAACTTCAGATCATATAAATAATACATAAGTAACTTGTAGTGAAGCGGTAACGATTAATTTCATTTGGGACGCTAATTAGGGGGTGATTTTCACGATTTTTTTTTTATCAAAAAAGGGACCATCATTATTTTTAGCGTAACTTACTTACTTTTGAAGTTATAAACGTAAAAAACCAAAAAAAGAATGTTTCACTTTCACTTTTTATAAGCTTTATTTTTGGTAAGAACATTTTGTTCGATAAAATACTTACTGAACTTACTGAAAAACCTTTATAGAACAAAAGTTGCTTAAATTAGTCATTTTATCGAATTCCTTTTTTGAACATTTCCATATTTTTTACCCCCGAGAAGGGGTGAAACTCACATCCAGGGCAAAAGCACACATCCGCACAATACAGTAGACTCGCGATTATCCGAGTCTCGGTCATCCGAGCCCCTCGGTTAACCGAGGCGAAAGTCAGAACAGGTGAGTTACAATTTTCAACCATGCCGCAACATCGCCGCCTCAAAATCAAAAAGAGGAGCAAAGCTTATGCAAAATCAAATACTTTTTTAAACAGTAACATTATTAAGGTAAATGTTTTTATCTTTTATAGACAGTACTGTATTAATTTTATCATTAAAATATCCACAGTTATGATTATTCACGTGCTTTTCTATCAATATAACCAATGTCAGTGTTAACCGAGTTTTTCCGTATCCGAGGTAGTCACGGTCCCAGTTACCTCGGATAATCACGAGTCTACTGTATCAATTTTTTTAACATGTTAGGTATGTGTATGCCAAATTCCATGTCAATGCAAGCAATTCTTTAAAATTTGGAGGTTTTGCAATATTTTACCGTGAGTGACTGGACTATAAATAGGACTTCTACGGTTCAGTTTTTTGCTTTATTTTAAGCACCTACCTACCTAGTACCTACCTACCTACCTACCTACCTACCTACCTTCAAAAAATAAATAGAAAAACATGATCCAAAATGCCTTAAGGGGCGCCAAAATCCTTTTTTGCACACAGGCGTCAGTTACCCTTACGGGGGCCCTGCTAAAATCTTAATATAAACAAAAAATTTGCTGAGTTATTTGAAATTATCAATTATCCACTTATAATAACCACACTTAAGCAATTCTAATAATACGAAGTAACTTTAAACTTAAAAAAAGTCAATATTTTTCTGAACATTCCACAGATATACCCTTTATGGGTTCTAAGCACATAAATTTATTCCACGAGTAACAACTGTACTTTTTTTTCGACTATTCGTAGTTCATTTCTATTTCTAAAAAGTAAAAAAATAATATTTTATTCACTAAAAATACAACGCTAAAAGTTACAATCCTTACCTTTAGTACAGCCGCAAAAGCTAACATCCGTCTCTGAGACCGAAATCTTGTGTAACGAACGAACTATAGTACGTTCAACAATATTTTATTACTAACAACGGTTAGGTAAAATATGAAGCTATTGAATGACCTAGCCCGAATATCGGAATAGATCGTTAATTATCGGTATGAATAGGTTAGCTCCGTCTATGAGACCATGCGTTAGCACTGAAAGGTTAATATTAGCGCGTTTAATAATTTTAATTAAATAAACCTTCAAAGCAGTGTTTTTATTAACAGCTCTTACAAGAAAAGAGATATTCGGATAATTCAAAAAACAAAATCTTAGGGATGCCTCCGAGATTAAGGCCACAGAATTTTTTAAAGTTAGGAGAAGATACAACGCTTCCATTCACCCACGTATAATGTCATCTCTTAAAAAAAATTGTTACCGGAATAATAACAAACGATGTCAATACATATACAGTAGAACGTCGATAATCCGGACGTCAACAATCCGGACCGTCAATAATCCGGATTTGTATCTAGCAAAAATATCTGATTCTTTTAAAATAAATTAAGAACTTCGTTGCGAAAAACGAACCTCTACCGCAGTTCAAAAATATTTTACACATTTTTTTAAAAGCCCAAATAGTGTCTGATGTTTTTACTGTACACAGGGTGCTATTATAAATTAATTACAATACAGTGTTTAAACATAAAAAAATTGTTTTGATTAATTTCACCTCTAGACACTTTACTGTACAAGAGAAAATATAAAATTTTAAAACGTTTGTTGTACTTTAATGTGGATACTTTTTTTTGAGGTAATTTCGTCAATCCGGAAAATTTGATAATCCGGATGGGGTCCGGTCCCAATTATTCCGGATTATTGACGTTCTACTGTACCTACAAACTGATGCAACAATCTTGAAAATCTGAGTACAAAAAATAATAAAGTTATAAATTGTCAAACTTATCAAAAAATTTTAGTGGCGGAATTTTGTGCAGGGTAGTGTATATACAGTGCGTCCATAAAGTAAGGCATAAATTCATTATTTCGTAAACCGGCGACTTTAAGGAAAAATCCCGAAACAGGTCGATTTTTATTTTTAAATTACAATTTTTTGGCATATAATATATCATACTAGTGACGTCATCCATCTGGGCTTGATAACGTAATCGATTATTTTTTTAAATGAGAATAGGGGTCATGTAATAGCTCATTTGAAAGGGTATTCAATTCTCTATTCACTAATATAAACATTAACATAATTATTTATACAGGGTGTTCAAAAACCATTTTTTAAATTAAATATTAACTGAGAAAAAAGAAGAATGCATGTAATTTATTTAATTCAAAATACGTTTTACTGTTGTCAAAAAACAGGAAAAACATGTTAATTTGACAAATAAATATTGCTTTTCACTTAAATTCAATGTTAAAGCTGCCACCCACCACCCACCTGCCTCTTGGCAATTTGAACATTTTGTTTAAGCGAAAATCAATGTTTACTTTTTAAATAAAACATTTTTATGTTTTCTGATATCAGTAAAATTTATTTAGAATTAAACAAATTACATACATTTATCTTTTTGAGTCAATTACTTAATATAATTTAAAAAAAATTGGACACCTGGTATAAATAATTATATTAATGTCTATATTGGTGAATAGAGAATTAAATACCCTTTCAAATGAGCTCACATGACCCCTATTCTCATTAAAAAAAATCATCGATTACGTCATCAAGCCCAGATGGATGACGTCACTAGTATGATATATAGGATACGTAAATCTGTAAAATAGTTATACTCTATTCTATACGATGGAAATTTTCTTTTACATTTCTTTTGGCGATGTTTATATCTTCTTCTGATGTGACTTATTTTTTTATTAATATAACTAATATATTAATTTGATACTTAGGTACTCCAGGACTAAGAGGAGCTCCTGGCGCACAAGGTCCTCCAGGCTATTGCGAGTTCTGCAATAACTATAACGCTGCTGCTCAAAACTATCAAGCCTATATGGCTAGTAGGGGCAACAACAAAGGCCCGTAAATCACCTGTTTGTGTTCAACAAAAAGTAGTAATTTTAAAGTAGTAATATTAAATAAGATTTAAGTTTAAGTACATATGTATATGAATTATATCTTGTAATATATTTTTTTGTAGATATATATTTTTATTTATACAAAGAAAGACAATTTAAACAAATGGTACTTGAACTTAAAAAATATAATTTTCAGATCGTAGCCTTACAAGAAACCAAGCAACTAGGGCAATATAATCAGGAAATAGAAGATTACTTATTCTTTAATAGCCGAAGAAATAATATAAATTCTAGGTACAGGCTTTTTAATGCATAAGAAATTTAGAGTGTTTATTAAATTCAGATCGATATCATATAGACTTGGTGTTCTTAGAGTAGAAAAGGAATAATTCCAAAAAATTTCATTTGTAAATATAGACGCGCCTTCGTAAGAAAAAGAAATAGAGGTAAAGGAAGAGTTTTATAACGTACTGGACCAAGTAGGTATATGAAAGCATCCCCACGTGTGATCTCAAAATAGTGTAGCGGTTATTTACTGTGTAATTACTTCTAATTACAATAAAACCAGCGGTTCGTAATTTATATACGACTTTATTTTTATTTATACAAGTTTACTTTACAAACTTTAGCTTAAGACTAACTCTATTTACAAATATGTCCTATTTATATATGCGATACAGATATTCCAGAAATATCTATATATCTCCAGCTATGTCCATGTGACCGCTTGCACGTCATCGGCGCTGCATCGGCGTATCTCGAAACATCGATAGTGTTCTGTCTGTGCTAAGACGGGAGCTGGTATACGAGGGTAGGTCAATAATTATTTTGTTACACTGCTCCCCTCTTAAGATCTGAGCGTCCCGATCAGCAACTCTAGATGGCCCAGGATGGCGGAATCTACAGGATTCTCCAGCTCTGCATACACCCCTAGAAAAGAAGTAACAGTCTACTGTCTTTGAAGGGTATGACATCTTCGGGTTCATGCAACACACAGTAATCCGTACGCCAGTTTCTCTGAAGATCACTTCCAGCATGCTTCTCACAATCTTCCAATCCAGATTTTCTACTGCATGGCCAATTTTTGGTAAAGCCAAATCTTTGATGTCATAATTACAGACCATTTTCTTCAAATTAGTTAGAGCACGCCATATGTTCTCGTAGCTTGGCGTGTCCGTATAAGACTTCCTGGTCACTATATACAGCAAAGATCGAGGACCATCTTCCAATCGCAATACTCTTCCAATTTTAGGTTGTTGATTCCTTAACTCGTCCAGGCGGCCGAACTTTCTATTGAATACGGACGAGATTCCTTTAGTCATCTCGAGGTCTTGTGCAACACAGTGGGCTAGAGAGACGTTTTCTGGAACACCAAACAGATCTTGCTGAACTTCTGTGGTCACGCCGAATCTAGCACTCTTTCTTTCTGCGTAATTTGACATAAATTCCTTCAAACTTGGCTGTGGTGCATCTTTCATCTCCTGTTGGAGGACTCGGGCTTCCTCTGTTTCATTTGAGCCAGCATATGGTGCAAGACGATTTATGTGAATAACTTTTGGTTTACCGTTTGGTAACTTCTTAATTCTGTATATTACGTCATTTATTTTCTTCTTAACTTCATACGGACCTTCCCATTGTCTTTTCAGTTTAGGACACAGGCCTCGACGACGTTGTGGATTATAAAGCCAGACAAGATCACCTACTTCGAAGCTTTCATTCTTGCAGCGAGAATCATATTGATCTTTCATTCTGTCACTGGCTATCTGGATGTGTTGTCGGGCAAGTTCATGAATGTTGTTCATTCGTAACTTCAGGCGGTCTACGTATTCTTCGCCTGCAACATATTCCTCGGAAGGTCTGCAGCCAAACTCTAGGTCGCAGGGCAAACGAACTTCACGACCCAACATCAGGCAGGTTGGTGTTTGACCTGTAGTTTCATTCACGGCCGAGCGGTAGGCCATCAGGAATAAATGAATGTGTTGGTCCCAATCTCGCTGATGTTCAGATACAACTTTAGACAAGTGTTTACCCATCGTTCGGTTCATCCTCTCGACCATTCCATCTGATTGAGGATGCAGGGGTGTTGTTCTGGTCTTATTGGCACCAATCAATTTACAAACGTTTTGGAAAAGAGCTGACTCAAAGTTTCGCCCTTGGTCGGAGTGGATCTCCAAGGGAACACCAAATCGGCTGAAGAATTCTTTAACAAGTACCTCTGCAACGGTAGCAGCTTCTTGATTTGGTAATGCATAGGCCTCTGTCCATTTCGTAAAATAATCCATGGCTACCAGGATGTATTTATTTCCAGCATCAGTTTCTGGAAATGGACCTGCAATGTCGATTGCTACTCTTTCCATAGGACTGCCAACATTGTACTGTCTCATGGGTGCTCTCTTTTTACCAACTGGACCATTACCGGATGCACACAGTTCACATTTCTGGCACCATCTTCTTACATCATCTTTACAGTTCACCCAATAGAACCGTTCTCGAACCTTTTGCAGAGTCTTCGTAATACCAAAGTGTCCACCTGATGTACCGTCATGCAACTGACGCAATACTTCTGACACTTTACTTTTAGGTACAATCAACTGAAGCTTAGATTCTGTACCATCATCGTTCTCAAAGGTTCTGTACAGAAGATCATCTTTTAGTATCAGGCAATTCCATTGGCTCCAGTAGGCCTTGACTTCCGGACTACATGCACTAATGTTTTGCCAACTAGGTCTCTCACCTCGACGCATCCAATCCAATACTCTTTTTATACATGGATCGTCTTCTTGGGCTTCTTGTAACTGTTGTGGCTGCCATTGCTCATTAACGACGGTAGTTCGTCTCACAGGGCAAAGCTGTTCATCTACTTTAAGCCGGTGATTACAACTTTCACTGCATGGCCGTATCGAGGAAGCATCTGTATTTGAACCAACTCTTCCAGCCCTCTTCATGCGTCTCTTCGGCATCGTGTCACGAATCACCCTCCGTACCATTTCCACCAAACGTTCATCTTTTCTCTTATCGCCTTTTTCCACGGTTATTACTCGATTGTTTCGTGAAGCTTGGCTAGCTGCTTCGTGTTCCAAGGCAATAGCAAGTGCTTCATCTAAAACTTTCGGCCTTGCTAGTCGTAAAGCTTTCTGTAGTTCATTATCTTTCAGCCCATTGACGAAGGTATCTACTGCAATTTCTTCTAAAACGCTGTCTGGCACCTCTGGATAAGCCAACCGCACCACACGAGCCACATCTGCTTCAAATTCTTGCAGATTCTCACTTGCTCGTTGACTTCTACTTCGCAGTTGTGCTTTGTATACTTGTTGTAGATGGGCATCTCCATAGCGTTTTTCTAGACGAGTGAACAAGGTCTGGTAACAATTTTCTTGACCCTTAGGAATTGATCTTAATATATCTGCAGCATCACCTCGCAAAGCAGCAGTCAAGGAAACAGCCTTTTCCTGTTCGGTCCAATGATTGGCGGTCGCAATAGCTTCAAATTGTCTAAGATATATGGACCAAGAGGACTTTCCATCAAATGGTGGTAATTTGAATCTCATATTATGCGACGTTTCGTCTCTCGGTAGTTCATCTTTCACTAAAGGATCTAACGTTGCTGCATTAACTGATGGTTGTACTTTTGTATCGGTTATCCTGCTCTCTAGCTGTTTGATCTTTTCTTCTAACATTTCTTTACTGTCGTCTACGCTTTTCTGTATCTTATCGAATGTTCTAGAAACCTCTTCAAATTTCTCGTCGTTCTGTCTACAAACGTCTTTAATTACTTGAGAAACACTTTCAAATTTCTCGTTGCTCTGTCTACAAACTTCTTTAATTACTTGAGAAGTCTCGTCAAATTTTTTAGCAACGTTCTCGAATTTCTCGTCGCTTTTTCTACTAACTTCTTCAAGTTTCTCGTTGTTCTTTATAGAAGTTTCATCGATCTTTTGAGAAATGGTTTCGAATTTCTCATTGTTTTGACTACATACGTCTTTAATTATTTGAGAAGTCTCATCGAATCTTTTAGCAACATTTTCGAATTTATCGTCGCTTTTTCTACAAGTTTCATTGATCGTTTCAGAAACAGTTTTTAATTTCGATAAGATTACTTGTTCTGCTGACTGGAAGTGGAACGTCTCTGGGTCATCTCCGTTCTTCGTGAGGACATCCTTGAGTCGTGCTTGTAGGACTATCTTGCACCCACTGCTGTCTAATTCGTACTCTTCTAATTGTTCACGGAGCTGTTTTATGGTCAGTTCTTGTAGCAACATCTTTGGTCGGCACACACGTACTTTTCAAAATGTCTAAGTCTTCCCGAATACCGAACAATCAACGCACTTCAATTATTCCCGACGAATAAAGTTCAAAAGTCTTTCCGAATACCGAACAATTAACGCACTCCGATTATTCCCGACGAATAAAGTTCAAAAGTCTTTTTTTTTACTTTTCATTTATTTACACTCCACACCGTTAACACCACTGTAGCGGTTATTTACTGTGTAATTACTTCTAATTACAATAAAACCAGCGGTTCGTAATTTATATACGACTTTATTTTTATTTATACAAGTTTACTTTACAAACTTTAGCTTAAGACTAACTCTATTTACAAATATATTTACTCCTATTTATATATGCGATACAGATATTCCAGAAATATCTATATATCTCCAGCTATGTCCATGTGACCGCTTGCACGTCATCGGCGCTGCATCGGCGTATCTCGAAACATCGATAGTGTTCTGTCTGTGCTAAGACGGGAGCTGGTATACGAGGGTAGGTCAATAATTATTTTGTTACAATAGTTTTTGAAACGAACGTGCCTACGATAGGAAGATAAAGCATTCATTCAATCAATAACGAATGAAAATGATCAGATGCTAATTGATCTTCCAAAGAAAAAAAAACAATTTAATAAAAAGTTAGGTACCTACTTCCCGATGAAGGAGATACATCAGTTGGAGATCGCGGATGGTCGAACGGTAAATCAAATATAGACCATGATTTATGACCATATATGTTCACATTGAGGGCCAGATATAAACTTTTTAGTGGGAATTAAAATTAAGAAAAATGTAAAATAAACAAGCTAATCGGCTTACAAACGGAATAAGAAAAAAAGGAATACGGGTTAATACTCGAACTAAGAAATTTGAACGAACAAACATGGGGCATAGTAAAAATATTGTAAAAGTAGCAGCAGATGACACTATCAAGAAACAAAAAAGCCATGATTCGACGATGAATGTAAATTAGAAACAGAACATTTAAGACTAAAAACAAAAAAAAGCATTAAAAATTAAAAAGGGGATATACATATACCGCAGCCTATTTATTGCAAAGATAAAGAAGGAAAAATGATATTTGGTGACCAACAAATATTGAGAAATTGAAACATTTTGATGAATTGTTAAACGTAGAGTATACAAATAATGATAATGAAGAAAGCATAGATAATGAAAATGAAGAAGACATAGGTCACGGTAATGAAGAGCTACGGTAAAGCTACTGTTCAGCTGATCTAGCGCCATCCCTAAATGAAGTTAAAAAACAACAAATGTCCTGGAAGTGATTATATAACAGCGGAAATGTTAAACTATGAAGGAGCGAAGATACTAAAAAAACATATGGAAAAAGGAAGAACTACCAATGGAACGGAAGCAGGTCGGAACTGGGAACCGTGTTTCTTGAATTCCTTGTTAAGATTGTAACGAGGTCGTTGCGTTGTCGTTGCTCCAGGTAACTATCAGTCGAAGAAAAAGAGTTCGCTTTTTAAAACATTTTTATTTGGGATCAAAATAAACAGAAGATAAGATAATTAGCATTAATTACTCATTAAGTTCGTTAAAAAAATATATTTATAATTTCTACGCATCGAGCTTACTGTTCGGGCTGATGTGACGATATTTTTGTACATGAATGAATGATTTTGACGATAGCGCGAAATAGGAATTGCTTTTATTAATACGACATGAATGTATAAGGAAAGGGGAGAAAGGAGATCCCGCTCACCTCGCCGGATTGAAAAGACATATAAATATACGATCACCGCTCATATAAGGATAGGTAAAAGGATAGGTAAGAAGAAAACTGTCGGATTCGCTCAGCTCGCCAAAACGACAGCGGAAAATAATCGGGAAATACTACCTACATAAACTCACCTCTTGTACCTCGCTGTTGTCTATTATTCTTCGATCAACGCTCCAAGAATAATAATCAACTAGGCAGCCAGCCACATTGTTTGATTTGCTTGTCTAGATAATGTTTAGAAGAAATGCGTTCAATGTGCTTCCCCGTTTAGGATTTTGTCCTCTTCAGGGTTTGAGGTGAATGTATTGTGTTGGCGGCAAAAGCAAACAGTCCGAAAAACACACTGGGGCAAGCGCCGTGTCCTGGTGTTCTTGGATCCTGGGTTATGCCGGACGGTGGTGTCCAGAAGGCTAAGAAGTCAACAGAGAAGAAAGTTTGATGGATTGATGTTGGTTCCATAGACATTTACGTGTACTGTCCGTGCTTTGCTCTCGACCAGTCTCCCTAGAAACCATTGTACAACGACAGGCGAACCTGCGTCCCTCGTCGGCGGTCAGGAGGTGGCTTTGAGCGCAGCGTGGACAGTGTGCGTTCGAGTGGAGAAAATAGTTGCGGCTATTTTCTTGGGACGAACAGGTATAATTGTGCAATGAAGTTGGGAAACCGCAAAAAACCAACTTCTCCCTGTTCGGGGTAGGGAAGAGGAAATGTTAGAGGTGGGTACGGTAGGCTAACGGGGTAGCCTCAAGGATGTTTTCGTACTCCACCGGGAGTTCGTCAATGCATGTTTGCATTAGAGCGGACGGTACATGAATCTTTTTGCGTTTGGGCTTTCGGTGGAGTACGTGGCCGGAAGATGAACAGGAACATTTGAGAGATTCTTGTGTGTCGGAAGGGGGGCCGTTGATTACTTTGATTGTGAAGTTCCTGTTCAGAGAGTTTATTCTCTCGGTGATTTTGGGGGTGTTCGAGATGTTATGGATTTCGTTTGAGGGATATCGCCAGTGCTCATAGTTGCATCTACGCAAGATTCTACGTTCTGTTCTCAACAACCTCTCTTGTTTTTGTCTTGAACAAAGAGAGTAGATACATGATTTGTACTCCATGACGGGTCGAATAAAGGTCTTGTAAGTGTGAATGAGAGTCTTCTTGTGTGTCTTGCCAATTTTTCCCGAGAGAGCGTTGAGAAGTCTGGCCCTGTTCCTTACCCTATCTAAAGTTGCCTTTAGATCTGCGTCCCAGTTGAGAGTCCTGGTAAACAGTACTCCCAAATAGTTCGCAGTCGGGCTAACAACAAGCCTTTCTCCCAACAGTCTCAGTGGATATTGGTCGTCTTCATTGCGTATGATTCTATTTGACACAGAAGGGGCGCGAAACACAATTGTTGTTGTTTTGTTCGCGTTCAGCGTGACTCTCCACTTACAACACCATTCGCCGACGCCGTCCAACAGAGCCTGGGCTCTTCTGTAGAGGAGTCTTGGGTTGTATCGAGAGGTTGTTGAGAGCAGAGTCGTGTCGTCTGCATAGAGAAACAGCCGAGCACCTGGGATATTTTGGTTAGTGATGTCGCTGTTGTAGATGATGTACAACAGCGGTGCTAGGACTGAACCCTGGGGAACTCCAGCTTGTGGAGTGAAGGGGGTGGACCTTTGATCGCCTATTTTAACTCTGACAGTACGGTTGTGGAGGTAGGAGTGTACAATTTTGGTAAATTGCAATGGTAGCCCGATGTCCAGAAGTTTCCGAACAAGCCCGTCGTGCCAGACCTGGTCGAAAGCCTTCTGCACATCCAGAAATGTGGCTATGGCGAATGAACCATCGTTGATGATTTGAGTAACTTTGGTAGTGAAATCTATTAATGCATGTTTAGTAGAATTACCTGACTGGAATCCGTATTGGAATTTTGGTATGATATTGTGGTTTTCGAGAAAGTCATTGAGCCTCTCTTTTAGGATTAGCTCAAGAACTTTACCCAGAGTATTGATTAATGAAATTGGTCTATAAGATTCCACGTCGGTTGGGGGTTTGCCTTTTTTCAAAAGCATGATGGTGTTGGCCACCTTCCAAGGAGTAGGAAAGTGGCTGTTTTTGAGACATGCATTGAATATTTTAGTTAGAAGAGGAATGATACTCTCTGGAAGTTTTTTGAGGCACCTTCGGTTGATGCCATCAGGTCCGGGAGCGCTGTTTTTGCCGATTTGGCAAAAGCTCTCCGTTTCCCTGTCTGTGAGGGGGTCCATGATAGGATCATAGACTGGAATGTAGTGGTTGAGAGTAACATTTACAGTGTATTCTGTGTTGAATTTAAATAATCGATCAAAGTTCGGGTTATCTGGAGTTTGAAAATTGTTTTGAAGCGAATTTCTGAATGCTTCGGCTTTCCCTTCTGGGGAATTGACTATGTGATTGTTGACCAACAGATGGGATGGTTAAGATAGTTTTTGTTTTGTTAGGACTTTGAATTTTTGCCAGAATTTACCTCCGTCTCTGTAGTCCAGTTTTGAGGTAGCATCTTCCCACCGGCGAGCCGTTAGGACAGATATCTCCCTCTTTATCCTGGCACAGATCCGGTTGTACTCTGTTTTGATTAGTGGGTTTCTGTTGGCCTTGTATTGACGTAGAAGACGTCGTTTTTGTTGGATTTTGGCAATGATGTATTGTGGAAGTGCCGGTGATGTGTAGGTTATTTGTTTGAGTGGAATTGCGTGCGTGATCGCCTCAGTGATGAGGTTCTCGATTTCGGTTGCACTGTTGTCGATACTATCGTTAGTATCGAGTTCGCCTAACATAGGGAGATTTTGTGTGATGAAGTTTTGGAATTCAGTCCAGTTAGCGTGACGATAGTCTCTTATAGATCTTGGAGGGTTTGGTTGTTTTGGAATTAGTATGTCGGTGTCGACAAGAAGAGGTAAGTGGTCTGACGTTATTGAATCGCCTATGTGGCATCTATCCCCGAACCGATCCAGAATGTTACTAGTAACTAGGATGTGGTCGACAATAGAGGCCCCATTGGCGTTCAAAAACGTGAATTCAGTATTGGTGATTCTTGAAATGGGAAGGTCTAGTAGATAATCCGTGAGGCGGATGCCTTCTGGGTTTAAACGGTGATCACCAAACTGAGTGTGTCTACAATTTAGGTCACCCATCAGCACGGCCTTGCTAAGCGTTGAAAAATACTCAAGCAAGTGCCTGCTGAGTGGCTGACCCGGGTGTTTGTAGTAAGAGACTATCGTGAGGGTTTCGTTATTGGGGATATGCACGTCAATTGCCAGGAAGTCCACATCAGGTGGACGAAAATTTTGTGGGAATGTGTGTGTGGTGTGCGGTATTCCGTGTTTCACGAGAATACCATTCCCACGTGAAACCTGACAGCGGCTTCGATGGATGATCGAATATCCTGCGAAGTGTGGATCGCTTTTCGACAGAGTATCTGTGAGTGCGAGGATCTGGATGTTGTGCTTCGACAGGATATTCTTGATGAGGGGTCTCTTTTTGGAGAGACCCTGACAGTTGACTGTGCCTAGGGTGAAATCCATAAAGGGAGGGTTTTAGTGGTTGGAGCGGAATGTCACCGTGACATTGCTCCCGTACCCGTGGACCACTGTCGAGTGGTCGTAGACTTGGCTAATTAGATTAGCCGTGATTGCAGCGATATGTTCGCGAAGTTCGGGCAACAAGTTCAGCAACAGAGCAGTCTGAATCGACAAGATGTTCTTTGTTTCTGTTGGGAGTTCGAAAGGGGGGAATGATCTTTCGATCGTTAGTGGCTGTATTTCGTGTTGGGCGGAGGGGATGGTGTGTCTTTGTGGACACTTGTTGGAGTATGCGGGGTGGTCACCGCCGCAATTCGGGCATTTGGGTTCCTGCTGTTTGGTGCAGGCGCTGGATTTGTGGTTGCCGCCGCAGTGGGGGCAGACGAATGCTTTTTGAGGGCATTCGTCGATGGAGTGTCCGTTAATGCAGCATTTGCTGCAATATTTTGGGGTGGGGATTGTAGGGTCGGAGCCATGTGGAAGTTCGGCATTGTAGATTTCACCATCTAGAGTTATGCCTCGGCTCAATGCTGACGTGAATTTCTCCAAGGATTTGGTCACCACCTTGATCACTTTAGAGTCCTTGCCTGTTTTATAGGCTTTGACTCTCCACAGTCTTTCGACTGGGAATTGTTGTTCTGTGAGCAAGTCGGTGACCTCCTGCTCGGAGTAATCCACGTCGATACCAGTAATGCAGAGGAGGTAGGTGGGCTCTTTAGTGGAAGTGTTAGCATTTCTGCTACGGCTGTGAACCGTAACCATGGTTTGGCCAGTTGCTGTGTGGATAGTTTTTTCTATATCCCCTGCATTTATCGGATTGAAAAGTCGAAGGTGTGCGATTCCATGTGAGAGTACTTTACAAGAATGGATTTTGTTGGCTAAGAGAGTGGTGGCATTTATTTGCCGAAAGAAGGTGCGTTTGTTACACAGATCTTTTGGGAGATCTTTGATGAGATATTCGGACAGTGTAGGATCGTTTATGGCGTTAATGACATTTTGGTTTCTGGCTTGGGTTTTGGGGCGTGGATTGGCTGCGGCATTGGCATAAGACATTTGTCTTAGTTGTCTTCTTTGGAAGACGAAATCGTTGGGTTCAGGATTGTTGGAAGCGCTGATGGATGCTTGTTGTTGAGAGGGTTGCTGTTGCGTGGGTTGTTGTAGAGATTGTTGGGGTGCTTGTTTAGACGGTTGGGTTGGAATTTTTGGTATAGCACCATGCCTATTCCGAGCGCTCTGACGCTGAGCACCAGCCTGTGCTGGTGTTAAAGGCGGAAAATCGTTTGCATATCGCTGCAGAAGGGGGTTGGAGGCGTCGTCCCGCTCGATGCGGAGGTAGGCCTCGCGATACTTATCGCGGACGATTTGCATCTCCGCGCTAAGCGTCTCGAGGTCCAGCTCCGCCGTGACACGGTTGTAGCCTCTAGATGGGGGTACAGTGCCTTCCTGTTGCAAGGAAGCAAACTGGTTGGCTGTAGTGGTGGCTGTAGTGGTGGTAGTGGTGGTGGCAACGCTTGTCGAGGTCGTCGTCCGAGGACGAAGCGACCGGGTGGAACTGACGGACCTTACTGATGAAGGCATGACAAATGGGAGGATGCAAGTCTAGCGATCGGAGGGCACCTCAGCCTCAAGGTGTTCTGGGGGGTAAACCCCAGCGATAAAGGTGGCTTGTCCACCCCTCCGTGCTTTTCCGGCGTTAGACAGTGACTATATCTACCTGATGGGTGCAGTTTACCCTGCTGCTGGTGGGTCCCTCGTTGTAAGCCTTTTTCGCGGTTAGTTTGGCCCCCTTACTCGCACTTGTTCTTGGAACCGTATGTGAACACTAGGTAGAGTTCGGGGCGAGCGAACTCGCTCGAGCCCAGGGCCAGAGTATTCCTCTGAAACCCCGCAATCCGTCTACCTTTTTGGTTTACACGGCCAAGCGTCGTTGGTTTTTCACACTGAGTCCAAACTAATCGCTTAGGGCTAACCGTGCGCCGCTTCTTCAGCACTTGGTGCTCTCAGGCTTCTCGCTGTTCGTCGGTAAGAGTGGGGTGTGCTAGCAGTGACCTTACTCTTCGACGACCGGATCGAGAAAAATGATCAACTAGGCTTTTCGATTAGATTTTTATATCGTTCGAAACAGTACAAAAACGTGTTTTACTTAACTCATTGGCGTACTCTAGACGATAAAATTATATTATCGTCACACCCACTCCTAAAAAAAAAATTTTGGAACAAAATTTTAGCTACTTAACTACGACTTATAACTATAACAAAAGAGAAAAAAAAATAAGTCTTTCTGAAAATTAAACTCACTAATAACCTTTAATGCACTAGCACTAGCACTAACGTCTGTATCGTTTCCTGGTGTTGTTTCCATATTGTCCTGGCGTTTCGTCCTGGAGTGGGCGGCGGCGTTCTTACAGCGCTGTTCTGTGGCAGTCTCAACACTGCTGAGATCTCGATGATGACTTTAATTTTGATAAATGTATGTAATTCAGACGTGTCGTTGTACAACTGGTGTGAAGAGTGTGAGTGTGTGGTTCGGGATTGGTTAAGGGAGAGGATGGAATCATGTACTATCGTCGTGAGCCGGTTTCATATCTTAGATGTGAACTTTGTTAATTGTTTTTCCCGTTGCGTCCTTTAACTGAAAAATTACTTTGGATAGTACTTTGTGGATAGTATATGGACCGGAGAATTTGGGAGCTCATTTGGCGTTCAGTTGTTTGGCGCCATTGGAAATGTTGTAATCTTTCTTCATGACTTTGTCTCCGATTTTCGGAGTCCACTCTCTGCGGCGTAGATTGTAGTAGTGGCTTTGTGATGTAAACGCTTTAGCCAAGTTGATTCTTACCAGTTCGAAAGTTTCTCTTAATTTATTCCATTTGTACGTTGGTGGAATTGTGTCAGGCGGATTGGGCGCTTCTATAATTTTACTGGGTATGTCTAGTTCGTGTCCGAAATTTAAAAATGCTGGAGAGAATCCGGCAGAGTCGTGTTTTGCTGAGTTGACTGCGAAAGTCAGTTCTGGGATGTATGCGTCCCATTTCTTGTGATTGTTGTCGCAAAATTGAGCAATCATTGTCTTGATTACCCTGTTTGTTCTTTCTACTGGGTTATTCTGTGGGGAATATGGTGGAATTGCGATTTTTTCGATGTTGAATTCTTTCAGTAGACTTCTGAATTCTCTGTTCTCGTATGAAGTGGCATGATCTGATATGAGTTTGGTTGGACATCCAAATCTCATTATTACTTTGTCCTTTAACGCTTGACATACGACGCTGGCTGTGGCACGTCTTACGGGAACAATTTCTACCCATTTCGAAAAAGTGTCTTGGAAAACGATTGCGTAGATGTTGCCTTTGCTTGATCTTGGTAGTGGTCCGATCATGTCGGTTGTGACGGTGTGCCATGGTTGTTCTGGGATGCAGGTTGAGTACAATTTTCCGGGGGTCTGTTGCTGTGAAGGTTTGTTTACATCTGACAGTTGTGACAACTTCTGACGAATTTTGCGGTGTCTCGAAACATGTTTGGCCAGTAATATTTTCGTGCCAGTCTTGATATTGTTTTGGCTATACCTAAGTGTCCGGACGTTGTTGTTTCGTGGCTTTCGGATATCAGCTGTTTTGTTTATTTAATAGAATACAGAGTTTCCAAGGGTTGGATAAATCTGTTTCTTTGTAGTCATATTTATCCCAGAAATGTATGTACAGTCGATTGTCTTTTACCATATAATCTGGAAATCGTTGTGGGTTAGTTTTCACCTCTTCTAGTTTCTTCTTGTACCAATCATCTTGTAGTTCTCCGAATGTAATGGTACTAATTGAGTCCACTGGTTCCCAAGGTGATTTTGTGTTCCTTTGCTGTAAATGACGTCGAAATCGAACTGTTGTAATGCCATAGCCGATAGCCCAACTGGCTAATCTTCCTGACGGATTTTCTATGGTTTGTAGGTATTTTAGACTTTTATGATCGGTTACGACTGAAAATTGATACCCTTCCAACTATGGTCGCATTTTCTCTATTCGGTATACGATAGCTAGTAGTTCTTTTTCTGTTACACTGTAGTTTTTCTCCGCATTCGACAAAGACCTGCTGGCGTAAGCTATGACTCGATCGTGTCCTTGTTCGTCTTTCTGGATTAGAGTTACTCCGAGACCGTAGTCTGATGCGTCTGTTTGGAGAAAGAATCTTTTGCTGAAATCTGGACAAATTAGAACGGGAGCCTGTGTCAGTAGTTTCTTAATTTTCTCGAAAGCGATTGTTTGTTCTGTACCCCAAATCCACTTCTGTTTCTTTTTTAATAATTGTGTTAGTGGTGCTATGTTCGTAGAGCAATCGTGAATAAAACGTTTGTACCAAGATGTGGTTCCTAGGAATTTCCTTAGCTGCTTGACTCTTCTATTACTCCTTCTCTCAATATGGTGTCTATCTCGTCGTTTATGATCTGTTGCATGGCGGGGTTTCTCGGTCTGTATCTTTGTTTTATTGGAGTGTTGTGTGTCAGTTCAATCGTGTGTTTGATTAATTGGGTTACTCCTGCGACCTTGTCAAATCTGGTTACTTCTGTTTGTAAGAAATGTTCCAATTTGTTTTGTTGTTCTTACGTTAAAGTGGGCTTAATGTTGAATTGGCTTTTTGCGATGCCGTTGTTGTAAGTACTTTCTGTGAAGTCACTAGTATCTCGTTCCTGTATTGCGGGAACCAATTCATCGCCTTGTGTTGCAAATTCGGTGTTGACGTCTATATTGTCTTTACTACCGTTGAAGTTTTCGAAAAATCCATGCAGAATCCACATTTCCGTATGTCATCGATGCCTAGTACCTATCGCTTGTGAGGAGAGATTTGGCATGTAATAAAACTTAATTTGACGCCATTCATCATTGATTAGGCATATAGTATGACAGCTGTGCCTTATTTCTTGAGTGCTACCGTCTGCAAGCCTAATATCTGTTCTTTCCTTTTCTTCGGATATGTTATCTTCTAACAGTGTCTTTCGAGCTGTTTCCCCGATGAAAGATTTCTGTGATTCAGTATCTAACAGTGCTTGAAACGTTTCTCCGTTTGTAAACGTCAGTGAACAATGCGGTCTGTTGTCGAAATTGGTTGTTTGATTACGGCAAGATGTGACAGAGGACCTTAATTCTTGTTTGGGTTCGAGATGCCTCTGGGTGTCTCGACCCTTGTGTCGTTTCCCGGATTTGGGCAACTGCAATCTTTGTGTGAGATATTCAATGTTCCGCATCTACTGCAGAAAAGTATCGGCGTTGAGCGGCATGTATCACGGTTGTGGCCCTTTCTTCCACAATTCCAGCAGCATGTTCGTCTATCGAAGTTGAATAGTTTGTTTGTTGATGTTTCCTAGGACATTCTATTAAAACGGGAGCTTCTTCTTTGTGAAGTGTTGTCTACCTCTATTTTCCTTATGTTGCTTTGAATCGTTTCGTATTCTTCAGTCTGGCTTATAAGGTCTTTGATGGACGTGACATCTTTTTCCTTGATGTATAATTTGTAATTTGGGTGCATGTTTTTGTAAATTCTTTTTAATTGTTGTGTTTTGTCCATTTTGCCGTACCTTCTCATTAGCGTTTGAAGCTCTAATAGAAAATCTTTAAACCGTTCGTTTGTTTTCTGTGTTCTCGTTCTGATTTGGTCTTCCAAATCGTCTAACCAGTTTGTTGATTTAAAAGCAAGGTTGAAATCCTCCTTAAAATTGTTCCAGTTTTCCCAGGAATCGACGTTGTTTCGGAATCATAGTATCGCTTTTCCCCTAAATACTTCTGGTAGTGCTTTCAATAAAGCATCGTCTCGAATCCGGTAACAGCTTTTAAGTTCGTATAGCCTTTCCAAAAATTCTGTGGGGTCTTTGGATCCATCAAAATGTAAGCCCCATTTTCTAACTGTGTCCATTATTTGACTGTGTTCATTTTCTGTTTGTGTGTTGTCTGTTTTAGGATCCTCAGTTTCGATATTGGTAACTGTGCCGGTCTTTTTTGAGCGTAAGTGTAAGACCGTTCTTGATCGAAGATCGTCTAATTTACCTGTCGTATCTAAGTTAAATTCTGCCAAAACGTTGATTAATTCCTCTTTCTTTAATTTATATACCCAGCCTACCGTCTCATCCGCTATTTCTAAACCCACCGTGCCGTCTGATTCCGCCACATTTTAATATAAATTGATACAATCCGTTTAAATGTCTTAAACCCTTTTAAAATATCTGCTCGGGCGCCAATGTAACGAGGTCGTTGCGTTGTCGTTGCTCCAGGTAAGGAATAGTTATCAGTCGAAGAAAAATAGTGCGCTTTTTAAAACATTTTTATTTGGGATCAAAATAAACAGAAGATAAGATAATTAGCCTTAATTACTCATTAAGTTCGTTAATAAAATATATTTATAATATCTACGCATCGAGCTTACTGTTCGGGCCGATGTGACGATATTTATGCACATGAATGAATGATTTTGACGATCGCGCGAAATAGGAATTGCTTTTATTAATACGACATGAATGTATAAGGAAAGGGGAGAAAGGAAATCCCGCTCACCTCGCCGGATTGAAAAGACAATAAAGGATATACGATCACCGCTCATATAAGGATAGGTAAAAGGATAGGTAAGAAGAAAACTGTCGGATTCGCTCAGCTCGCCAAAACGACAGCGGAAAATAATCGGGAAATACTACCTACATAAACTAACCTCTTGTACCTCGCTGTTGTCTATTATTCTTCGATCAACGCTTCAAGAATAATATCAACTAGGCTTTTCGATCCGATTTTTATATCGTTCGAAACAGTACAAAAACGTGTTTTACTTAACTCATTGGCGTACTCTAGACGATAAAATTATGTTATCGTCACAAGATAAAGGTGAAGAAAATAGACAAATGATATCCTGAGGAATTATTTTTCTCTTTTCTTTCTTGATCATAGTATTCTTCTTTGGGATTCCTTCTCGACTCGAACCTAGGTTGGACATCATCATAACTGTTTTAAGTCTGAAAAAGTTTACTAATCTGCAAATTGTGAATAAAAATGTATAATACCGCTTATCACTGCAAATAAAAAACGTATTAACGCCAAACGATTGGGTACAAAGCACTAAATAAAATAGAATATATTTGAATTGTGGTGATTTATTATCATATCAAGAATCGAACAAGCGTGGAAAACACTCATAAAAATAAAAACATTTTTTACAAGATCAGAGCTTAGTCTGGAGCTCAGAATTCGAATGATCAGATGTTACGTGTTTTCTGTCTTGCTATATAGCTGTGAAAGTTGGACAATGGACTCTGAAACAGAAAAGAGAATAGATGCCTTTGAGATGTATATATACAGACGGATGGAACAGCAATGGTTACCAGAAAAACAAACGAGGAAGTGGCTCAAGCGCTTCAAAAAATAAAGAAAGGAAACGCAGTCGGACCAGATGATATTCCTGGGGAAGTATGGAGAGCATTGGGAGAGACAGGAATAAGTTGACTAGCAGGTCTATTTAATAGAATTATGGAAGTTGGACAAATGCCAGACGAATGGAGAAGCAGTATATTAGTACCTGTCTACAAAGACAAGGGAGACATGTACAAACTACAGGGCTATAAAACTACTTAGCCACACCATGAAAATATGGGAGAGAGTAATTGATAGATGGATACGTGAAGAAACCGAAATATCCGATAATCAATTTGGCTTTATGCAGGGCAGATCAACAACAGATGCAATTTTCATTGTAAGGCAACTGATGGAAAAATACAGGAATAAAGAGACCAATCTCATATGGTATTCATTGATCTTGAGAAAGCATATTATAGAGTTCCTCGAGAGATTCTGTGGTGGGCACTCAATAAGAAAAGAGTCCCTGGCGAATATGTAAAGATTGTGAGAGATATGTATGAGGGAGTAATGACTAGTGTTAGGACAGGTGTGGGAGAGACTGATAAATTTCAGGTGAAAGTGCACCAAGGCTCGGTGCTTAGTCCTTATTTATTCTCATTAGTTTTGGACCAGATAACAGCGAAACTACAGGGTAGCATTCCATGGTGCCTAATGTATGCTGATGATGTAGTGTTAATAGGAAATAGTGAAAGAGACTTAGAACAAAAACTGTAACAGTGGAGACAAGCTCTGGAGGAAAAAGGTTTAAAACTTTATCATCCAGCCTTCTGCATCCAAAGTTGAAGATAGGCCTCCCCTAATTTCTTTCAGTTTTGTCTTGGGCTTTCTGCAACCAATTCCTAGCAATCCTTTTGACGTCGTCTGTCCATCGTGTAGGTGGTCTACCTCTACTTCTTCTGTCTTCTCTTGGTCTCCACACTGTAATTTTTTGGGTCCACCTCCCGTCCTTCATTTTGGCTACAGGGCCCGCCCAATTCCACTTCAGCCATGCTACTCCCTCTATGACATCTGTGACGCATGTCCTTCTTCTGATTTCTTCGTTTCTGACCCTATCTCTGAGAGTCAGTCCAAGTAGTGACCGTTCCATTCTTCTTTGCGCCACTCTAAGTTTCGTTGCTGTGGCCTGGGTTAACGATAATGTTTCGGCGCCGTAAGTCATGACTGGAAGCACACATTGGTTGAACGTCTTCCTTTTCAAATAATTTCGCAAGTTGCTCTTGAAGATGTCTGATAGAGCTCCATATACGGCCCATGCTAAGGTGATCCTTCTCTGTAATTCAGCAGTTTGATTGTCCCTGGCAATTTGGATTTCATGCCCTAAGTATTTATATTCATGGACCAATGCTATTTCGTTGACGTCGACTTTTGGATTTTCGCTTGGTACCAGGTTTGTCATGTATTGTGTCTTACCAAAATTTATGTTTAAACCAACTTTTTTACAGGCGGCATCTAACTCAGTAAGCATAGTTCTAATCTCTTTTAAGTTGTCTGTTATAAGAACTATGTCGTCTGCGAATCGTAGGTGGGAGAGCCTTTCACCGTCGACATTTATTCCTTTGGCGTCTCACTACAATTGTTTGAAAGCATGTTCAAGTACTGCCGTAAAGAGTTTGGGAGATAACGTATCACTCTGTCTAATTCCTCTTTTGATTTTTATAGATTTGGTATCTTTGTTTAAAACTTGGTAGGACAAAAACAGAGTATTTGGAATGTTCATTTAAAGATGGAGTTACTACAAATAAAATGGTATATTTGGATGGTGAAATGATTGTGAAAAGCAATGGTTTTAAGTACCTAGGATCCGTATTACAGAGTAATGGAGAAATACATGGAGATGCATGCAGTAGAATTAGGGCTAGATGGATGAAGTGGAAAGAAGCGAGTGGTGTGTTGTGTGACAGAAAAATTCCAATGAAGCTGAAGGGAAAATTCTATAAAACAGCCATAAGACCGGCTATGATGTACGGAACTGAATGTTGGGCAGTGAAAAAGAAAGAGGAACAACGAGTGCATGTGGCGGAAATGAGAATGCTTAGATAGATGAGTGGAGTGACAAAGAAGGATAAAATTAGAAATGAGTATATTAAGGGAAGTTTAGGTGTGGCACCAATTGATGCCAAAATCAGAGAGCATAGGTTAAGATAGTTTGGTCATGTTCAACGTCGAGACGTTAATCACCCAATACGAAGAATAGCTGAAGTGCAGATTCCTGAAAGGAGTAGGAGAGTAAGACCAAAGAAGACCTGGGGTGAGACGATAAGGCAGGACATGTTTGTAAAGGGGATTAACATTGATATGACCCAAGATAGAATTGTGTGGAGAAATGCAATTAGGGAAGCCGACCCCGCATAGGGATAAGGCAAAGAGAATGATGATACACAGACGGATGCTGAGCATTCGATGGGTACAAAAAGTTTCTAACAATGAGGTACTTCGGCGCATGAACAAACAAAAAGAATTACTAAGAATAATCCAAGAAAGAAAAATACAATACTTGGGCCATGTGTTGGGAGGAGAAAGATATGAACTACTTCAAATCATATTGGAAGGTAAAGTATAGGACAAAAGATCAGAAGGAAGATGCCATAACTCGTGGCTGAAGGACCTGAGAAGATGGTTTGACCTCTTTTCCCAGAAATTTTTCGTGCAGCAGTTTCCAAAGCTACAGTTGCCATTTTGATCGCCAACCTTCGAAAGGAGACGACTCAATAAGAAGAAGAAGTATCATTTACATTATTTAGATTTAGGCCTGGTCTTTTCACCTCCGGATAACTACACTTGAGAGCAAAATAATCGACTCACTTGCTGAATTGTACACGTTAGAAGTCTCGAATTTCCTAAACCTGTTGTCCGATTCGAGTGATTTTTTTAGTATGTTACAGCCTTATTATTTAAGAAAATCGATGTAATATTATTATTGCTGGACAGGTAAAGGTCATTTTATACCAGGTGTAACAATCATAGGGTGTTTTTTTTCTTAAACGTACCTAACTTTTTTATTATCCAACATAAGCAAACGAGTCAAAAAAGAAAATGTTAATAAAGCCTAAGCCTACAATTGAATTTTAATTTAAATATTTTTTAATACCTCCACAGGGTGTTCCGAACTTTAAGAAAAAACACAGTATGATTGTTACACCCGGTATAAAATGACCTTTACCTGTATAGCAACAATATTACATCGATTTTCTTAAATAATAAGGCTATAACATACTAAAAAAATCACTCAAATCGGACAACAGGTTTAGGAAATTCCACGTGTACAATTATTCATCAAGTGAGTCGATTATTTTGCTCTCAAGTGTAGTTATCGGGTAGATTAGCATCTAATCTGTCAGATAAACTCCCCGATAACTAGGTATCCGGAGGTGAAAAGACCGGCCCTTAGATAATTAGTAGTTTTCCTCTATGAAAATAAGTTTTGTGGTGTAAGTTAAATCGACCCTTTTTTCGATTTTTTACTGTTGTTGCTTCTTAGCTACAACAATCGAGTCAGTTGTGTTGTGTCTATTACTCTTTGAAAATACTCATTTGTATCCTTATTTTACCTCAATGAACAGCCATTTCAACTCTTGGCTTTGCAGGTTTTTCTTATGCTGCACCTACATTGGATCCGTATTTCTCCGATCCGACCCAATCAGACGTCGAATTAAAAAAACAAACTCATGGTATTAAATAGCTGCACCTACATTGGATCCGTATTTCTCCGATCCGATATCGGCCGACGTTGAACTGCTTCTTTGCTGTAGCTTCTCCTATCAATGGCCCGATATCGGATCGGAAAAAATACGGATCCAATGTAGGTGCAGCCTTACACTTCATTCGTGGCATTTTCACCTCTTTTTTGAAGTACCTATTAGCGTTTTCCATTCGCCATGAATTCCATTTTAGTTTTCTATATTATTTTTTTTCCAGTCTTGAAAATTTTTATTATTATTTATAAAATTGCTATCACTTCCTTGACATTGCTGTCGTAAAAGTTATACATTTCATCTCTTTTAGTTTCGTAATGTATGTTTTCCATCTTTTGCGCTATTTTGTCGGTTATTAGCGCGCTCATCACTGTATATTTAACTTTGTAATTATTCGTATTTTATTAAAGGATTATACAGGAACAAAAATAAAAACCAGTTACAGGAACAAAAGCAAAATAATTTATTGTTCAATAAAGAACTACTGTATAACATGTAAAACTTTAACAATTCTGTCACTATTTCTACCCAAACTTTCAGTCAAAGAAGTTTTGTACACATTAATAACAATGAAAATAGCTCAATTAATGTTACGCTTTATCGTAAAGTAATGATCACTACGAATACTTAACACATTCAATATAAACATCAGTAGAACTGAACAGTTACAGTTTTATTACCGTTAACAAATTAACAAGAAAATTGTTCATGTTTTAGCCGTAGGTATATACTCCCAACTACAAAATTTATAATACACATATATACTGCTTTATACTCTGAAAAACAAACTTATCCTTTTGACATATTGGAGGGAAAAAACTACTCAGGCATTTAAAAAAAAAGTTGTACAATAGACGGTACATTATTTTTAAATTTTAAGTAATATTTGTAAAACTAAATACAGCTTTTTTTTATTTATTTATTAATTTTTTATTTTACGATTTTGTTTACGATCATCGATTTACAAATTGTATTTATCTTTTTAACAATTTTTTGTACATTCGAAAGTACATAAAAACGTTGTTATTTAATATCCTTGTTATACAGGGTGTTATTAAATAAGTATGAAAAATCTTAAGGGCTAATTCTATATGAAAAATTAATACCAGTTTGCTCTATAAACATATGTCCGCAAATGCTTAGTTTCGGAGATACGGGGTGTTGAAATTTTTATTTAAAACTGCCAATTTATTTATTGCTCTAAGACCAGTTGAGCTATGAAAATGAAATTTGGTGAGTTTTAGGAGGTAGTTATTACGAATTTTTTGACATACAATTTAGAATTTTGTATTCATCATTGGCGCGTCTACAGGCAATGGTCTGAATTTTTTTAAAGAAAAAAATAGTACGCTACTGAGATATTTCGAATTAAAAATTATTTTTAAATTCCACGTCTAATTTATGATAAAAAACCTTTCTTGCCTTTTTTTCATATGATGCACTGTTTTCATGCAGAAAAATAAAACATCTTAGCGCGTATTTTTCATTTCTTAATACATCATCAAGAACTATCCAATAGAATAATACTAAACTAGAACAATAACAGAAAATATTACTAATACCATTTCAACTAGGTGCAAAGCTGCAAGAAATGTTTAAAATGATCTCATTTGCAGATAACAGAAGAATTTTATATTCATCATTGGCGCGCGTACGGGTAATGGTCTGAATTTTTTGAAGAAAAAAATAGTACGCCACTGAGATATGTCAAACTAGAAATCATTTTTGAATTTCTCGTTCAATTCACGACAAAAAATCTTTCTTTCCTTTTTTCATACGAGGCGCCGTTTTTATACAAAAAAATAAAACATCTTAACGCTTACCAAGTATTTGAGGTATAGTATTTTTACTACAAAAACGTTATTACGTTTACGTAGGTCAAAATTTTTGACGTAAGAGAACTGTCAAAACATTAGAATGTGACTTTTCATTATTGCTATGTTTATTATAAACACGGCAATAATGAAAAGTCACATTCTAATGTTTTGACAGTTCTCTTACGTCAAAAATTTTGACCTACGTAATAACGTTTTTGTAGTAAAAATACTATAGTTTCCATATGCATAGAAACTTAGTTTAAATACTTTGTAAACGTTAAGATGTATAATTTTTTTGCATAAAAACGGCGCCGCATATGAAAAAAAGGCAAGAAAGATTTTTTGTCGTCAATTGAACGAGGAATTCAAAAATGATTTTTAGTTTGACATATCTCAGTGGCGTACTATTTTTATCTTCAAAAAATTCAGACCATTACCCGTACGCGCGCCAATGATGAATATAAAATTCTTCTGTTACCTGTAAAGGAGATAATTTTAAACATTTCTTGTAGCTTTGCACCTAGTTGAAATGGTATTAGTAATATTTTCTGTTATTGTTCTAGTTTAGTATTTTTATATTGGATAGTTCTTGATGATGTATTAAGAAATAAAAAATATGCGCCAACATGATTTATTTTTCTGCATAAAAACGGTGCATCATATGAAAAAAAAAGGCAAGAAAAGTTTTTTATCACAAATTAGACGTGGAATTTAAAAATAATTTCTAATTCGAAATATCTCAGTAGCGTATTATTTTTTTCTTTAAAATAATCCAGACCATTGCCCGTAGGCGCGCCAATGATGAATACAAAATTCTTAATTGTATGTCATAAAATTCGTAATAACTATCTCCTAAAACTCACCAAATTTCATTTTCATAGCTCAACTGGTCTTAGAGCAATAAATAAATTGGCAGTTTGAAATAAAAATTTAAACACCCCGGATCTCCGAAACTAAGCATTTGCGGACATATGTTTATGGATCAAACTTGCATTAATTTTTCGTGTAGAATTAGCCCTTAAAATTTTTCATAATTATTTACTAACACCCTGTATATTTAAATATAATTGAAAAAGTTGTATAACGGACTCCTCTCGTCACGTAAATGTAACTAAATATTTCGACTATTTCGTGATGATCGCCTCAGCATTTTACTATAGAGAAAAATTAAGACGTCAATACAAAAGCTTCGCCTCAAAAATATTACAGAATTTTTTAATCAAAATGATAAAACTATGTATATAACAGAAAATTATCTATCAGAAAAAAAATGGAAATGAATTCAAGAATAATAAAACAACTAATTATACATAGTCCAGGGTAATAAGGTTTTTTCCATGACACTCGAGCAGCCAGGGTACTGAAGCGTTTTTTCGACAGGTAATACCTATAAGAGCAAATTGTAACTATTTTCTGCGTAGGATCTGGCGGCCATTTTTATTTATAAACAATTAAGTGTCAAAAACTGGCATTTTCCCTTTTTTTTTCGTATCAATGGAAAACAGTGAAACTTATGGTTTTTTTAGTACAAATATCTTTGAGATTATGGAAAAAGCTTTAAAATGACGTATTACAAAGATTGATATACTCATTTATTGTTAATATAATTGCGAAAAAAGGTCTGAATTGCAAAAAAATTAATTTCGGAATAACTATTGTAAAAATTAGTGTATAGCTTTGAAATGTTTGTCATGTAAGGTTTCTTTGGTGCTTAATACGTGATAAAAATTTCAAAGCAATTCATTCAATTGTTTAAATTTTTTTCAAATTGTTTATCCCAGAGAGCATTTTTTTTGCAATAACATAAGTCAGAAAAAAATGACGTTAGAACCATTCCACAGGTGTCAAATGGAAGAGCATGAGCTGTATTTTCAACTTGGTTTAATAAAAGCGAATAAAAAATGCATTTATTAGTAATAAATAATTATGCAAAAGTATCGTCAATCTTTCCTTATGAACTTTTTATTTTGTTATATAAGAAATTATATACATTTATTGCAATTTTTTATCAGTTATGATATAAATAACATTACTTGGTAGTTGTGCACTTAAAACAGGGTAAAAAAGTTAAGTTTTTTCGAAAAAGTTATTCAAAAAGTTTATAAGGAAAGATTTACGGTACTTTTGCATAATTATTTATTACTAATAAATGCATTTTTTATTCGCTTTTTTAAACCAAGTTGAAAATATAGCTCATGCTCTTCCATTTGACACCTGTAGAATGGTTCTAACGTCATTTTTTTCTGACTTATATTATTGCAAAGAAAATGCTCTCTGAGATAAACAATTCGAATAAAATTTAAGCAATTGAATGAATCGCTTTGAAATTTTTATCACATATTAAGCACCAAAAAACCGTCATTTGACAAAAATTTCAAACCTGTACACTAATTTTTACAACAGTTATTGCGAAAATAATGTTTTTTGCAATTACGACCTTTTTTCGCAATTATATTAACAATAAATGAGTATATCAAACTTTCTAATATGTCATTTTAAAGCTTTTTCCATAATCTCAAAGATATTTGTACTAAAAAAAGTTTCACTGTTTTCCATTGATTTGAAAAAAAAAGAAAAAATGCCATTTTTTGGCAGTTAATTGTTTATAAATAAAAATGGCCGCCAGATCCTACGCAGGAAATAGATACAATTTGTTCCTATAGGTATTACTGGTCGAAAAAACGCTTCAGTGCCCTGGCTGCTGACGGTTACGAACAGGGTATATTTTTGTCTTATTACCCTGGTCTAACAAGACTTACTAAACTCCAGTAAAATCGGTCAAGAAAACCAAGCAGCTTCAATAAAAAGATGCATAAAATTATCTTGGGTAGCTTTCGGCAGGTTAAGCTATATTTTGAAGAACAAAGATGTACCAATGTGTCTAAAAAGTAAAATGTATGACAACTGTATCTTACCAATGACTAAAGATGTTCTTGAAACCATGGCCTTACAAAAAAAAACTTGAACAGATCAATATAACTCAAAGAGCAATGTAGAGGGCCATCGTAGGGACCAGTTTTAGAGACAGGATTCGGAACACCAACATTCGTGAGAGAACAAAATTATTGATATCGAGAACTAAAAACGAGTTGTACGTAGTACAAAGGAAGTTAAAATTATAAATATATTCAACTGAGCACTTACAATGAATATACAGTGATGAGCGCGCTAATAACCGGCAAAATAACGCAAAAGATGGAAAACAATACATTGCGAAGTAAAGAGAGATGAAACTAGTGAAAATTATCGATATAAACGTATAAATTAATATTACATTACATAGTTTCCCACCTTTAGACGTATCGAATTAATATGGCAACTGTCACTGTGACAGGAGAATTTTATAAAATACTCCCGTCACAGACGTCCAAAGGTGGGAAACTATGTAATATAATGTTAATTTATACGTTTATACCCATAATTTCCGCCTCGACTAGTTTCATCTCTCTTTACTTCGCAATGTATTATGTTTCCCATCTTTTGCGTTATTCTGCCGGTTATTAGCGCGCACATCACTGTAGAATGATGAGTCAAGATTTCAGTCAATGTAAGATGTAAGGTGGTAGCAGACAAAAGGGAAGACACAGAAAGATGTAGTTATGGTGAAAGGATACAATACATATAAAAAAGGAGAGCTAGTGAAAAAGTGTAAATATTGCCAGTTCATAATGGACAGGACTGTAGGGAAAATAAATAACATAATTGGGAAGATGTTTTGTGGAAAAATCTTGTTAGGCCAACATAAAGAAGTTCTCGTAACAGAAACAACATAGTGTAATGTTTATTTATTATACAGGGTGTTTCATTGGGAAACGGAAATACTTTAACGGTGAATAGAGGTCACCGAGCCGGTTCTAGATACACTACATTTTTTCCCTACCGACTTTTATAACAGAGTTACAGGGTGTTTTATCGATTTTGCCCATTTCTTTCCTAAGCCATAACTTTAGAACCACCCTGTATATTTTTTTGATATTTGGTACACATATGCCTCATTAAAAACCCAAACGACCGGCATACTAACCATAAGAAAAATCCAGGTCCGGATTAACAAAAAATTATAAAGTAATTGTGACCTTAAAACAACACCCTGTATATTGAAATTCTGAAAATCTGTTTGCACATTTGAAAAGAGCACAAAAAACTAAGTTTAATGGTTCGCTTCAGTTTTTCGGCC
This sequence comes from Diabrotica virgifera virgifera, assembly GCF_917563875.1. NCBI lineage: Eukaryota > Metazoa > Arthropoda > Insecta > Coleoptera > Chrysomelidae > Diabrotica > Diabrotica virgifera. The sequence goes on along the minus strand of NC_065448.1, from coordinate 158,869,721 downwards.
AGACAATTTTATGATTTTAATTTTGAAATGATATTGAATTTTTTCAAGAACTCTGAGATTAAAAAGAAGATATAATTAACTTTTAGTTATAATTTATTAAAGTTAATGAATAAATACTCATTTTAAAAATAATTAATAATTATCTACCACATTGGAACGACCCAATTACCAATCACAAGAAAAATCCAGGTCCGGATTAACAAAAAAAAATAAAGTAATTGTGACCTTGAAACAACACCCTGTATATTGAAATTTTGAAAATTTGTTTGCGTATTTTAAAAGAGCATAAAAAACTGCGTTAAAAGGTGCATGTCAAATTTTTCCGCCGATAATTTAATAACGGCAATTTTGAAATCATATTGATTAATTCTGTCAAGGTGACACGAAGCTTCCAGAAAAGGTAAGAACAATCTAAATGTAATTAGAAAATTGATTAGAAATCTTTTAAAACGAGCAAAGAAACGCATCGAACAAAATGGCGGACATTTTGAGCAAATGTAATAGTTCAAATATTTTTAATTTATGTTAAGTTTTTGAATTGTTTAAACGAATTTTTTTTATTAGATATAGCTCTTTTTTTTATTCTTTACTAAATCATTAAAATATCCCAATTTTCGCAATTCTAATTTTTAATGATGTGCATACAGCCACAAATACAGAGAATCCATGAAGCCAGCGTAGTAAATAAGTATTAAGTATGTATATTTAAAATAAGTATTGATTTATTAACATTAAATTATTAAAAGTTAATAATACCTGGTTTTTAATCTCAGAGTTCTTTAAAACTTCAATATAATTTCAAAATTAATGTAATTAAATCAAAGGCACAAAAAATTAAAATGAACCTTTGATCACAGTATTTTACGGTCTTTTAAAATGCGCAAACAATTTTTCAAAATTTCAATATACAGGGTGTTGGTTCAAGGTCACAATTACTTTATATTTTTTTATTAATCCGGACCTGGATTTCCTTGTCATTAGTAATTGGGTCGTTCCAATGCGGTAAATAAGTATTTATTATTTTTAAAATGAGTATTTATTCATTAACTTTAATAATTTATGGCTAACAGTTAATAATACCTGCTTTTTAATGTCAGAGTTCTTAAAAAATTCAATATAATTTCAAAATTAAAGTCATAAAATTGTCTGGCCGAAAAACTGAAGCAAACCATTAAACTTAGTTTCTTCTGCTCTTTTCAAATGTGCAAACAGTTTTTCAAAATTTGGATATACAGGGTGTTGTTTTAAGGTCACAATTACTTTATAATTTTTTGTTAATCCGGACCTGGATTTTTTTATGGTAAGTATGCCGGTCGTCTGGGTTTTGAATGATACATATGTGTACCAAATATCAAAAAAATATACAGGGTGGTTCTAAAGTTATGGCTTAGGAAAGAAATGGGCAAAATCGATAAAACACCCTGTAACTCGGTTATAAAAGTCGGTAGGGCAAAAAATGTAGTATATCTAGAACCGGCTCGGTGACCTCTATTCACCATTAAAGTATTTCCGTTTCCCAATGAAACACCCTGTATAAAATAATTTTTTGCCAAAAAATTTACTAGTTGTGTCCGTCTTGATATACAGTTTGTTATTCAGACTATTTTACAATATTACATATACTGGTAGAAATTGTTTCTATAAAAAATGCAATAAAAACTTATTGATTTACCCATTTTACAACATTAAAATGTGAAAACCTTGAATTATCCATGTCTGTCTGTCCATGTAAATGGTGAAGAAGAGGTCGTATAATATAAACCTAGACTATGGAGAGTAAGTTTGTGGAGAGTTTCCAAACATATTGGGTTTAGGTTCAAAATGAGAGACAATAGAAAAGCATCGTTCACAAAAGAATCCCGTATTTTAGAAAGTACCAGGTGTCCACTTTATTTCCCCCCATTTTAACTGCCTATAACTTCTAAACGGCTCAAGATAGAAATATGCGGTTTTCGCTGAAATGTTTTATTTTAGTAAAAGTTTTGTTTGAATGGATTGAATTTTTTATATCGCTTTCAATTACGAAAAAAAATGGCGGATTTTTGAAATAAACGTTGTTGACTTTTTTTAATGGAATACCCCGTATATTTTTTTGTAAATTGAAAGAACGGTCATTCTCCTATCCACCGATATAAAGTTTTTTAAAATGGGTTGTCAAATGACTGAGTAATTAATTTTTAAAATGATAGATGCAAGGTGGAAATCACATAACAAAATAACATGATTAAAATAACTAAGCAAATTGATATTCTGTTATGTGATTTCCACATTGCATCTCTCATTTTAAAAATTAATTACTCAGTCATTTGACAACTGATTTTAAAAAACTTTATATCGCTGGATAGGCGAAGGACCATTCTTTCAATTTACAAAAAAATATACTGGGTGTTTCATTAAAACAAAAGTCAACAAAGTTTTTTTTTTTAAAATCCGCCATTTTTTTTAAAGCGATATAAAAAATTCAATCCATTCAAACAAAACTTTTACTAAAATAAAACATTTCAACGAAAACCGCATATTTCTATCTTGAGCCGTTTAGAAGTTATAGGCAGTTAAAATGGGGGAAAATATAAGTGGACACCCGGTATAATAATTTTAAACAGGAACACGTTTCATTTGTTTATTTAGACGAAAAGCTGATTTTTGATAAAGGTGGAATAAAACGTATTTGGCAGGACGAGAGTATCAAATCTATAAGATACACCGATACTGAGTGAAAGGGACATATTATATTGTATGCAGGTGGACAACATGGTTTTATTGATGGAGCGGATCTTGTGTTTTCGTTAAAATCAAAATCGGCTGATTATCACGATAACATGAATATGGAGATGTTTGTGAAATGGTTGGAAGAAAAACTTCCTCCAAGTTTCAAAAACTATCTGTTACAATTTTGTGTAATGCCCCATACCATTATAAAATTTTAAATAAGCAACCAACAAATTCTTGGACAGTACATAATATAAAAGAATGCTTAACGAATGAAAATATTTCATTTCCTCGGGATTCTTTCAAGCCAGAATTACTGCAGTTAACCAAAAATGTTTATAGTAGACTAAATTATACGTAGTTTTGGACATATTGTGTTAAAATTGTGCCCTTACCATTGTGAATTCAATCCCACTGAACATATTTGGGGAATATGTCAATTAGACGTAACGATGACGTAGCAGTTTTGGAACCATGACAAGAAGCACTGAATACTGCTACTCCTGAAATTTGGGAAAAAAGTGTGTGGAAATGTGAAAAGTTTATAGAAGAATGTTGGATGCGTGAAAGTCGCATCGAAGGAATTATCAATCCAGTCATTATTTACAATACAAATGAAGATACCGACAACAGTGATTATGAGTATGGATCTACACTAATTCTTGATTACACTGTAAGTCTTTTAATTTTTTCATTAAGAAAAATTTTGAGTGTTACTGTTATTATTTTATCAGTAAATATTTACCACTACAATTTTGAAACGATAGAATTTGTAAATTTCTTCTATATTTGCACTAGTAATTGTTCATTTCTCTAAATGAATGTAAAATACATTATCAGTTATAACCCTATTTTTGCTTCGACAGTGTTTTAACTATTGGGAGAATTTGCTATTAACTTTCTGAGTAACTTACAGCTTTCATCCCTAGTCCAAAATAGTCACAAATTCGTGAAATGTACTACATATACTGGGTTGGGCTAAAGAATGGAACCAAGCAAATATCTTTGAAACGAAAAGAACAATCTTTTTGAAACTTTGCATGCAAGTACAGTGACGCAAAACGCGTCTGTTGCTATACTTTTTGTTACTAGTTCACTTCCGGTTTCACCGGAAATACCCTTAACTTATTTATTTTAAATGGGACACCCTGTATATTTTTGCAGATTGTAAAACAACTTTATATTTGTAATTCATAAATACCAAGTTTGGAAGAAAAAAATAGTTAAAAAGTGTCTGTAGATAATTTTTTGTATTAAAAATAAACGAGTACTACCATCCATACTATAGACTAATTTATTTGAATTTAGCATAGTAGGTAACTGTTACTGAACTAATTGACAGAAATAAGTTTTATTCAAAATGGTTCATTTAAGTGAAAGAGATCGGATTGAAATATTAATGATAATCGGTCATGGTGATCGTGTTAGACGAGGTGTGTAATATTTTTAATGAATTGCATCCTGAAAGAAATCCTATATCACGTTCAACGGTTACTAAAACATTGAAACTTTTTAATGTAGCTGGGATAGTCAAAAATTTGCCAAAAACTGGAAGACCACGGACTGCAACGAACGAAGTTATTAAACAAAATATTGCAATTGATTTAGAGGAATCACCTCAAACTTCCACAACAAATTTGGCACTAAACCATGGAATAAGTCAACCTTCTGTAAGAAGAATATTAAAAATGGAAAAATATCATCCGTATAAGATACAATTTAAGAATTGTCAGATGATGATTTTGACCGACGGCTAGAGTTTTGCGAACGAATGATGGACATTTGTAACAATGACGAACATTTTGCAAGTAATGTAGTGTTTTCCGATGAGGCAACTTTTTGCTTAAATGGAACCGTTAACCGCCATAACTGTAGGTATTGGTCGAATGAGAATCCTCGTTGGATTATTGAAGCACATACCCAACATCCACAAAAGTTAAATGTTTGGATGGGAATTGTTCAAAATAGACTAATAGGCCCTTTTTTCATAGACGGAAATTTGAATGGTGACAAGTATTTAAATTTACTAAATAACCAAATTATTCCTGCACTTCAACAGAATGGCTAGTTACCACAAAATTTTTGGTTTCAACAAGATGGAGCGCCTCCCCACTATGATCGACGGGTTAGGTATTTTTTGGATATGAATTTTCCAAATCAATGGATTGGACGTAGAGGATTCCTAGAGTGGCCAGCTCGTTCTCCTGACCTAAACCCGTTAGATTTTTTTCTTTGGGGTTATCTAAAATCACGGGTTTACGTTAATAGACCAACATGCTTGCAGGATTTGAGACAGAGAATAATTGATGAATGTGATCTAATACGTGGAGAAATTCTGGAAAGAGTGACTCAAGAATTTATTTATAGGCTTGCACGTTGTCAAGAGGTGAATGGCGGGCATTTTCAACATTTGAAATGATTTTTTTTTATTTTTATTATCATTGGTCTAACGTAAATAAATTAACCTATTTTTTAACTGTAAAGAAATTTATTTCTTGTTTTAATAGTTTTTTCTTCCAAACTTGGTATTTATGAATTACAAATAAAAAGTTCTTTTAAAATCTGCAAAAATATACAGGGTGTCCCATTTAAAGTAAATAAGTTAAGGGTATTTCCGGTGAAACCGGAAGTGAACTAGTAACAAAAAGTATAGCAACAGATGCGTTTTGCGTCACTGTACTTGCATGCAAAGTTTCAAAAAGATTGTTCTTTTTGTTTCAAAGATATTTGCTTGGTTCCATTCTTTAGCCCAACTCTGTATATAAAACTAACCAAAACTCTACAATACATTATGAAAATCAAAGAGAGCTTTTGAATAAAGCAATAAGTAGTTAGATATTGACCTTCTTGGTTACTCGGATTCCTCTAGGTTGAAAGTAACTCACCCGTTGAATATAGCTGTTTGTCTTGTTCGTATTTTCGGTATTTTCACGTTTTCCTTCATAATTTTATATTTTACTAAAAACTATATTTACTAAAATTTTGCAGAAATTCATTTTCTTAGTTTTGAATAGGCATCTCAGTTTTTAGTACATTATTAATAGAAACAGTTGTTACACCTTCACTATAACTAAGTATTAATATATTAATTATATACTTATATTCTTATATTACAGTTTTACAATTGTAGGTTACAGTGGGTAGGTGTTTTTACAAATCAAATTCAAAACCTGCTCCACACTTGTAAAACCCGACGTGTCTCATTGATTAACTTTACCTTTATACGATAGGATTACGAAAAGTATGAAAAGCTTTATAAGTAGGTAGCATACTGTAGGATACATAGTTGGTCCAACTAGGAGAAGCAAATTATTGGTCTTTCATTAACGTGGTGTATGAAAAGTTTGGGGTTGTTGTTTAAGTTATTATCTAAGAATAAAATATATTTGTAAAGCTATTGTAGGTGCAAGAGTGGCCATCGATGATATGAATTAATTATTTGTAAAGATATTAATGCGGTGTAATTATTAAAACAAGAATAAAAACCGCTAAACGCCTTAAAAATGAGTGGCGCATACAATATTCCAGCTACAAAAGATCTGATATGAATATTACGTGGCGCGAAAATGTATTTTCATTTTGATGTAAAACAAAATTCTAGTTTTATTTTAAAAGATTTTTCCATAATATTTGCTAAATTTGAAGTAAACGCGCCACAAAAGAGTAACTTTGATACAGTTTGAATTTTGAAACTCTTTTGTGGCGCGTTTACTTCAAATTTAGCAAATATTATGGAAAAATCTTTTAAAATAAAACTAGAATTTTGTTTTACATCAAAATGAAAATACATTTTCGCGCCACGTAATATTCATATCAGATCTTTTGTAGCTGGAATATTCTACGCGCCACTCATTTTTAAGGCGTTTAGCGGTTTTTTATTCTTGTATCAGAAGTTTTTCAAAGTTATTTATAAATTAAATGTATGAAGTTGAATACAATGTTCCTCTATTACTCGTTAAGATTTATAAATGGTCACCTTTGTTGCATTATCTCCCAAATGATCTAGTGTTCATCGAGTGTACACTAGATTTTTTTCTATTCGAAATAGATTGAAAAAAAAAATATTGAGATGACCGGTAAATGAAGTTGGATTGCCCGTTGCCAGATCAAATTTAGCGTCGTAATCACTACAACTACATAAACCATTTCGGGAATAATCGTTAATTGGATTATACTTTTGTAGCCTAATAACTTCTAAAAGGCTTAACCGATTTTGATCAGTAAACATGAGTTTGAAACGTATTTACCAGTAGTATCTGATGGATCGAAGGTCGAGTATGATAACTGAAGCTATTACAGGAATTATTGAGCTTGAGAAACCGTTTTTCCCGTAGGAAATAGATTTGATCATACTTATGAAGCCTATAACTTAAAAATTCGAATTTTCCCGGATATGACGTATACACCATTAGATTCGTCTAGAGTCCTTCTACAAACGCTCAGTTATTGGCGCAATTCGTAGGTTGAAATTTTGAGTAATTGTCAAAAAACCAAAATTTTCAAAGTATAGTTTTTCAGTTTTTCGGCTATACTGAGCCGTGTGTATGTCTGATCCTGACGGCTTAGACACCATTTGAAAGCTTAACTCAACGTTATTGATTTGGTGTATTTGCGGTTCTCCTGTCTCTTCTTGATCCGAAGATATATACCCCCCAAAAAATATGCCGTTTGGCACCTACCAAGTCCTCTAGCTGGCTTATGGGTGGTCAAAAGTCACAAACTACACCGGTTCTGAATCGGCCCAGACCCCCTCTTCAAACACAGAAAAAAAATTCAAATCGGTTTAACTTTCAAACGCACATACATATTCACAAACATTTTCCCTTTTTTAAATAAAAATTGAGTCATACTTCTGAGCTCGGTAACTTTTGAATGGTACAACCGATTTTCAAAATTAGACATGCGTTGGAAAGGTAATGATCAGTACTATTAGAAGCCGCAAAGGTCGGACTTAAATTTTTGAAGTTTTTGGGAGTTTTGGGGACGAGAACGAAAAACAGACCCTAAATAGAAAGGGCCGTAAAATCCACACCCTTAAACCAAAATGGATGGTTGACATATGGATGGGTGAGTCTTTTCCTGAACTTTAAGATGGGACTTGGCCCATCTTACAAATCAGTCAGATTTAGAAAATCTAAAATTTCGTGTATATATTATAGTGTCACGTGTAGGGGGGTGTTGGTGTGCGAAACTGGCGAGAACTGCCGTTCTCTGATGGTAATAATTACCAAAGAAAGAAATGAAAATATTTGAATCCAGTTAAGTGCCTCTACAAAGGTACTCCGAGGAGGCTACGGTAAAGCCGAAATACGTATAAGCACACAGTAGAGGTCCTGTCCTGTAATCAAATCTAAATAATCTTCCCTTTCATTAATTATATTGTATATTGTATCTCGTAAATATGTAAAGTTGACCCAGAGGCTGTGTATAAAATACTAGAAAAATTTCTTCTACACCAAACCTAGAATACATTCAAGGGAATCAGGATATAAAATGCAGTTCACTTGAACCAATATTGAATACCACTGAAAAGTGGTCAAATGCATGAGCTCATAAACAAGATTTAAAATGATGAAAATATTAAAGCTGCAAAGTTGAACTAGAGAACGATATTGAAACAGCAAAACGTTTCAGAACAGAACAGAAAAAAACAAATAAAAAGAAGAATAGTAAAGGGAAACAAAACTATTTTTCACTCGTTTATTTGTTCCGCTAAAAAAACAAACTAGAGATCGAAAATCAGGGTCGACAAAACTATTATCAGGCTAATCAGGCTATCAGATATTGTTGCGAGACATAGATGACAGAAATACAACAAGGAAGCATGGAAGCAGTAAGTCTTTGAAAGAAATCAATTCTTGTGCTTTGATGGGAAAGCACTGATTTTATCAATGGAAAAAGATATTAGAGTTTACTAACAATTTGTTGTCCTCTAACAAAACAGCAGGACAACATATAGCCCGGCTAAAATGGAGTTTCGCAGGTCATAACGCCAGACAAACGGGCAATAGGTGGAATGCCACGATACAACAATGGAGATCATGGACAGGAAAGAGAGCAAGAGGACGACCCCAGATGAGATGGGGAGATGACATTAGAAAAACAGGAGGAACACACTGAAAACAGAAGCGAATGGAGGAAACTCAGGAAGAAGAAAGAACAATTTAACCATGAATCCAAAACAAATATCTAACAGAGAGTTTACTGATAGCTGACAAAATGATCACAGTTTATTTGAATACTTGTTTATTACAATGAAAATTTTTTCTATGGGTATTTACATGCTAATTAACAAAAAAAAGGCAACTGATTAAAAATAGTATTATTTATAATAATAATATAAAACTAAAAAATCAGATTGTTATTATTTGCCACTCTTGTATCTAGTAAATCAGTATTTAAAATCATCGAAAGAGATTTTTAGATTGGAGCTCAGTATATTAGTAACATTTTCCATTGTACCAGTAACATTATATTATAGATCAGTCCAATATTTTTCTAAACCTACATAATAGGCAAGTATTTTACAAATGCTTTAATGGATAATGTGTTGTACGTATTCTAAACCATAATATACCTATTAAAGAATACAAGTAACAAAACCTAAAAACAGAAAATCCTTCACTTCCCTTAACAAATGTTCATAGCCATAATCTTTGTACTAAAAACTTTTGGTACTATCTTTTTTATTGCCAGAAAAGCGTTAAGTGAAAGAACGGAGCAATAGAACGTGTACATTATGCTTGTCACATATACGGTAAAACTTGGTGATTTTGTCCACTTGCGTAGATAAATAAGTAGGAACGCATTCGGTGAATTGCTTTGCTGTTGACTGCGCATCGTAGGTGGAGCCTAATTTGCTAATATCAATACGGCCAAGTAAGTATCACCGTATATTTGACAAGCATGTTTAAGAGGTTCAAGTTGACAAGATGTCGAAGTTGATTCACGTTCGGGTCGCCCTTCGATGTGAACAACGGATGAAAACATCGGAAAAAACAGTGTTGGATCACTCATCTTATTAGCCTGTTCTTACACCGTGTGGCTCCGTACTGGAATCCGTTAAGGATGTGAAAAAGAATGCAGTTAGCGTGCTGCTGAAGGTTTGAACATGGAAACCTCTTTTCAATCGCAATAAAACACTGTCCGCTTCTTTCATGAATCAATCCATAGATAAAATGGCCAAACAAGACTCATTAATGCCATTCATTCGGCCGGAACTCTTCTGCGGCGTTGCAAAGAACAAGAACGGTTACAAGAAAATGGGTAGCTTACAAATCAATAGAATGGTGGAGGAATTCCCAGCACAAAAACTGGCGAAACTTCATTATAGAACATTCGCCAAAAATTACGCCGAAGGAAGAAATAGCAGAGTGAGAGTATAGAAAACGTGCGGTTCTTTAAAGAAATGTCTTATGCGAGAACGTCATATGCGAAGGTTCAGTCTTGAAGTTATTAGACCTTTTCAAATGGTCAAGCTAGAGAATATAATCTAGGGTTAGAGGACCAGAATATATTTGTAAAGATCGCAACAGAAGTAGACCAAAAGCCACCTCAATAAATATATCTATTCATCAGTCGAACTCCTTGGTTAACTAATCACGTCGTCATCGATGATATACACGTAACGTCTCCAAACAGAATCAGCAGTAGTGAACAGAACAGTGTATTAGTACTGTGATGGTGTGATGTGATGTGGCGACTCTTGAGCCTAAGACCCCGGAAATCCTGATAAAGGCCTGAGAGAGTAAGAGAAGAGGAGAGATTTGGAGAGAAAGAGAGAGTGAGAAAGAGAGAGTGAGAGATAGACAGAGTAGAAAGCTCGACGTATAATCTGAGTAATTTCTCGAATAATGTTAATTTTAGTTTTAATAAAGTTTAACACAGAACTATTTCACAAGAAAAACAAGAAGAATTATTGCCAAACCTTCCAAAAAGAGAAGAATTGTACACAACGTGACAAACAACTAACACAAATAATATCTTCTTGGCTAAGTACCGACTTACTTAAAAAAAGTATTGACATGAATTAGACTGCTCTACATATACATACATACATGGTACTCCTTTTAATCTAGATTAGTCTTACAACCTTCCGGAGTGGTGATAAACTCGACAATAACAATTTAAACGTATCTCTCCATCCATTTTTATAACATATAATTGTCTTAACACATACTTTATACAAAAAGGAACTCTAAAGGTGTGACTGATAGAGCAAGATCGTCCAGCAGATCATCGTGAGGAATTCTTAGAAAATTAGTCTTAAAAATGAAAAGTTTATGATGAATTCTTGATAATTAAATTATAATTATAACAAAATTATAATTGACACTAGAAATTATTTGAATTTTATACAGGGTGTTTGGTAAAGAATGGGCCATAGCTTAATCTTAGATACCTGAGCTTAAAATAGGTCGATTTAAGCTTAAGCTAACTTACCTTAGTACGAAAGTTGATAATAACCGAAATACAGGGTGTCAAAGTTAAACTTTTATTTTATTTATTCTTGATTATTTCCTGACAGGCATGGAATAACAACACGAAATTTAGTAAGCGGGTTTTTTTGGGAAGAGTAATCTAAATTCGCCACCAAAAATTATGCATTACCTAAAGGGCGCCACATACGTCTTTCAGCGCTCATTTAATACGTTCAATTTTTCCCCCACTCTACATACTTTTTGAATCAAAATTTTTATTCTCTTAATATTTTTACTTAAAAAAGGTATACTACATTTATCTCGCTAAACTCATCCGTTTTCGTGATAAACGCATTTTAAATCTGCGATACAACATAATTTTTTGCATAATATCATTGTAGTTAGACCCGAAAAATTCACTTGAAACCATAATAATTATTATTATACAATAATTATAATTATTGTGCCAGTTCTCATATTTATGCATCGCAAATTTTATTTGAAGAAATTTGCGATACATTTTTGTAAACTTTTATGGTTTTAATTTATTTTTCGGGTGTAACTACAATTAAATGATATTATGTAACAAATTATGCTGCCTCGCAGATTTAAAATGCGTTTATCTCGAAAACGGATGAGTTTAGCGAGATGAATGTAGTATACCGTTTTTAAGTACAAATATCAATAGAATAAAATTTTTGATTCAAAAAGTATGTACAGTGAGTAATAAAAAAAATTGAACCTATTAAATGAGCGCTGAAAGGCGTATGTGGCGCCCTCTGGATGGCGAATTTGGATTTCTCGTCCCACAAAACCCCCGCTTACCAAATTTCGTGTTATTATCCCATGCCCATTAAACTAGGAGAACATAATTTTCCGGTATTTTCGATTGTTTTACTTGCAATTTCGTTTAAAGCCCTTGCAATTCCCTGTAAACCACTCTTTAAATTTTTAAATTCGGTGCAATAGTTTATTTTATTTATTTAATAGGACTTAAACTTTAATTTGTATTTATTTACTGAATTAGATGATTTGATCGAGTCTGTGAATTTTTAGTTCCTACTAAAAATATTGGTTAGAGTTTGCTGTACTGCCAAACGATTTGACAGACGAGTAACTTATTAGAGTTAGTAGATTAGGTATAGGGCTTTTCATTCACAGTCATTTGTTTTGAGCTTCTGTCATATTTCGTATAGTCCAGGTATATTAATATTATACACATATTATACAACATATGACAGAAGCTCGAAACAAATGACAATCGATGAAAAGCTCTATTGCTACGTTAGCTACCTATCAATGATCCAAGTAAACAACGCTCGCCTACTTGTCCAAGAGTATAGGAGTTCTACAGCCGCCTCGATTTCTTTGGAACAATTCTATTTATTCCAAACAAGGTGTTGAAAATTTCTGGTGGAGTTGAGAAGCAGGGCCGGCGAAGTAAAACTTGTATCTGTCATAATAGGCTATTGATTATATTCAAAATAAGAGAGCTAAAAGGAACTACAACGTTAACGGGATTTTATTGTCTCATATGGTCAATGGACCTCTAAATTTGAAAAAACCGCGGAGTGCTACCATTTAAATGGGTGCGTTTTTAAGAAAGGGATGAATTAGTCCCTAGGCACAGGGTGAATTAGGGTGAGTTCTATGCACTTTTGGTACAAACTCGTCTACAGGAAAATTGTTTCAGGTTAAATTTACTATCTAAATATCACATTTTAAAGTCAAAAATATGTTTTTTTTACAAAAATATATTTAAAGGAAAGCAAGAAAAAAACACGAAAAAAAGCAATTTTTGTTTCTTGTCTCATAACTTTTTTCCACGGAGATATAGGTATAGGCATTGCTTTAGCGAAAACTAACGCCCATTCTTCCTCTTTAAAATGAAGTTTGGTAAAAGTCTCTGGCATTTATAGTTTCCGAAATAGGATTTTTCAAATTTCGCCACTCACAGTATTTTTTGGCCATTTTCCCCATTATTTCGCAAACATTGTTCTGTAACTTTTTTCTACGCATATCTAGGTATATATAATAGTACATTTGGTAGAACGAGAAGTCAATTACCTTTCAAATGGTCTATTGTATAAGACTATACTGCTCTTTTTAAGCAAGTTATGCTTTTTCAAAATTTGATACTTTTAATGGTTTTTGATATTTTTATTGCTTATTTTTTAAAGTTCTCATTATGACTTTTTTTCTTGTACATTTAGGTATATACATTTTGGAATAAAAGAAAGCTTATTTTTTTACTTTAAAATGGAGCATGGCAAAAAATTCTAGGACTATTTTTAAACAAGATATCCGTAAAATATCCAAGGGTATCCGTAATTTGAGAAAAATTTTAAATTATTTTTATTTTTTTCAATTAGAAGAATATAATTGCATATTATAACATAATTTTTAATTCCAAATAACTTTTTTTAATAAAACTTTTCGATGTTGTGAAATATAAAGGTACTTTACTCTTGAGAGAAATTCACATTTTTTAACATACCTCGTACACTATTGATAACATTTTATATGTGATGAATGCATCTTAGGATTTAGACTATTCAGAGCATTTTATGAAGAATATTTTTTTTTATAAAGTTAATAACCAAGAAGTTTTCCATATGGTTCCAACTTATTGGGACCTATTGCATGTGTATATGTCACATTTTGAAAAGCATATCTTGTTTAAAAATAGTCCTAGAATTTTTTACAATACACCATTTAAAAGTAAAGAAAATAAGCAATGTATATACCTAAAGATACAATAAAAAAGTTATAATGAGAAATTTAAAAATAATCATAAAATATATCAAAAATCATTAAAAGTATAAAACTTTGAAAACAGCCATAATATCTTGCTTAAAAATAGTCATACAGATTTCTATAATAGACCATTTTAAAGGTAATTGACTTTTCTTCCTATTAAATGTAACATTTCATATACCTAAAGCTACGCAGAAAAAAGTTACAGAACAATGTTTGAGAAGTAACAAGTAAAATGGACCAAAATCGCTGTGAGTGGCGAAATTTGAAAAATCATATTTTAGAAAATATAAACCATAGAGGCTTCTACCAAACGTTATTTTAAAGAAGAAGGATAGAAGTTTTTTTTTCTGTGAAGAAATGCCTATACCTATATCCCCGTAGAAACAAGTTATGGGGCAAAAAACAGAATTGCTATCTTTCGTGTTTTTTTCTTGCTTTTCTTTTGAAAATATTTTTGTAAAAAAATAAAATTTTTGACTATAAAATATGATGTTTCGATAGTAAATTTAACCTGGAACAATTTTCCTGTAGACGTGTTTGCACTAAAAGTGCATAAAACTCATCCTAATTTGCCCTGTGCCTAGGGACTAATTCACCCCTTTCTCAAAAACGCACCCCTTTAAATGGTAGCACTCCGCGGGTTTTTTATATTTAGAGGTCCATTGACTATATGAAACAATAAAACCCCGTTAACGTTGTAGTTCTTTTCTAAAATACATATTCAATACCTAGCCTATAAGCGCGTCTTATTGTCTGGAGATAAATTGTAATAAGTGTATTATATAAATTATTTTTTAGTGTAAATAGTTTTAAGTATAAATAAATTAAAATAAGTGTAAATAAATGAAAATAAAAGCTAAATAAAATAAGTGTTAAAGTCATTAGTAAATTAAATAAAAACCAAATTGTAACGGTCAAACCGTTACATTATATGGTAAACAAGATAAAATATGTTCCAATTGTAACATAATCAATTGATAAAGAATTTAAATGACCTGCTGGAGATTAGCAACTACTTTTAATAGACACTATAACATATGTACATCCAATATATTGTGATTAAATATTACATAGGTATATATTCACTATGCTAACAATATACATTCTATTATTTATTCCTTATATCAGTTACCTGGCATGATTTAACAAAATAGGTTACATTTGTTATTCAACCTGTTTAGAAGAAAACCAACTTGATCTCAATAGTATTGTTCAATCACAAATTAAACCCTTAGTTTATAATCACACATTATGTAATTTTCATTTCCTAATTTCACTGTGTATAATTCAGTGGTCGCTTGCCAAAAGCAGATAGGTTCATTTTTTAGTACTTTTCAGGAGAGCAAATTCAAATTTCCACGACGGCCATAAAATTACTTTTCTTATATGTAAACTCACATAAATAGCTGTATAAACATTAAACTTAAAACCAAATATGATATTTCTAAAACTGTGATTTATTGGACATCGTGGACATTTGAATTTGCTCTTCTGAAAAATATCGAAAGTGGACATATCAGCTTTTGGCAAACGGACACTCAATTGTAATAGATATCTATAATATATTTTTAATTACGAAATTATTTAACTTTCTGTACAATTGAATCAATTGCTAAATTATGTTGCAATAACTTTCTAGTTCAAATTATATTTGTGTAA
Source organism: Diabrotica virgifera virgifera (assembly GCF_917563875.1). Taxonomy (NCBI): domain Eukaryota; kingdom Metazoa; phylum Arthropoda; class Insecta; order Coleoptera; family Chrysomelidae; genus Diabrotica; species Diabrotica virgifera. Next base: position 158,854,173 of record NC_065448.1, on the reverse strand, counting down.
GCATAAAGGTTTAGTTACCATGGAAAAGACAATAACCTTTTTGATGAATTGTAGTTTATTTGTGAGCTATAAGGGGTTGAACTCTTGTGAGTCCGTAAACTAATTATAATATTTACCTCATCAAGAAGTACGTAAGTCAGTAGTATCTTTAAAGCTTATAAAGTTGAAATGTTTCTATTAAAGTTGAGAACTATTAGAACCATCCCAACCAAAACTTGTTGAGAGTACTTCATAGAAATACGGAGCGGACAAATAGTCCTTGAAAAAAATAGGGAAAGAGAGTACAGTCGTGCAAATGAAAAATATTGCATTGAAATAAGAATGTGTTTTTAAGATAAAAAAATAATTAAGAAGTCGCTTTAAAAATATTATTAATAATAACGAAAACATATAGAAATCATTTGGTAGTACGGAGTTTCTATTTTAGCTTATTATACAGTTATTCTCATGAAACATAACAACTACAATCATGCCAAATAACTGACTTTCTATTATCTCTGTTTACTTTTTATCGTAAATCATATATAAGATTTAAAAGTAAACATGTTATTCTAGGATCAACAGATTCTTTCAAATGTAATAACTGAATCCATCCTCCGTAGGCTCACAAAACTCAAAGAAAATATCGACAAATTTAGATCATTTAAACAATTTTAGCGTTTGAATCATTTTTAGCACCCAGTTTTGGATCGTGAGTTTTCAGTTTTCTATAATCTAATCTTAAAACAAATATTTTAATCGATATTACATCTACATGCAAAATGGAACACAGAAGTAAGAAAGTAAGGATAGTGATACAGCGTGAGATTCAGATTATAGGTTGAGATTGCTAAAAAATCTGAAAGTATTCTCTCCTCAGTGGATGTTGGCTACTATAATTGCGAACTCCGCTCTGTTTTATCCATAGTCCTAGTCCACTCTTTTTTTTCACTATTAGTTGCGTATATTGGTACTTATTATGTACCGGGTGTCCCAATAAGAATGGCTCTCGGCCATATCTCAGGAACCGTTTATAGTACAGCTTTGGGAAAAAAAATTTTATAACAAAAGTTACCTCGAGAAAAGCCTGGAAATTATTTTCATATTTGTAAGTCCACCGCTAGAGGGCGTAATTGAATGTCAAAAATTTAAAAATCAAAGTTTACAAAATTTACATAATTAAAGGGCACTGAAAATCCAATCATCGTATTCTTCGAATATTTGATTTCACAAGTGTAACTCTACCTTTGCAAATAAGAGGTGAGGGTGAGTGGGAACCTTGTTATGAAAAATGGCTGTAAGTCCGGTTTTGTTTTGTCGATTTTTGCAAACTTGGTCTCGTTGAAAACAGATATTTTTCGTTAATGTAAGAGTTATAATTACGAAACAGCCTAATAAGTAATATGCCAGCTAGGGGGCGCTATTTTATGTTTTTCAGAAATCTAGTTTTCTTTGGAAAATATTAAATACAAGTATGCACTTTTAACCCTGTATTACAAAATTAGACCAAATTATCAACAGAATATCGAAAACCGCATGTCGATAGCTTTTTTCTATCTCGAGATATCTTAAGAAGCGTGTTAATTTTTAAACATAACTGATGATGTCTCCTGTAAACGAAGTTACGGAAATCAAAGTGGAAACAAGTAGTGTGCTGTGGAAAAAAATTAAAGCGTGACACTTGCGGAATGCCGACAGAAGTGAATACTTCTTATAGATTCGATTATATTCGTTTGATTCAATTAGATTCCATTCGATTAGATTTAATTTTATTTAATACATATTATATCTATAATTTAATATAAATATATAATATATACCTAATTTAATACATAATATTATATACTAGTGATTTTACCCGTTAAAATTAGGATTAATAAGATATAAAGATACATAAAGCTTTAAATTATTATTTTTCTTAATAATGTACCCGATATTTTTTAATTTAAAAATTTAATTACTGATGAAGTATAGTAAATACTTCGTGTAAATTTTAATCGTAAATAATACATGGAAGAGTTCATTTATTTTTAGATACTCTCATTAAAGGAGAGGCCGTTATACAAAAGTGACTTTTTTAAATTTGTTGATTTCATTATTTCTTTCAACCTACTTATCCTCAAATTGTATTTTTAAACATCCTATTCATTTTATATAATATTAATTAAATTCACTATCAAATTTGAAGTAAAACTTCTTTTGAAAGTTTGTTAATTCTAAAATTAATGGGTAAAATCACTAGTACAGTTTGTCAAACGTAGCAAAAAGTTTAAAAATTTCGGCGATTGTAAGATTTTCAAACTCTTTCCTACGCTTGACAAACCATATATATTATGTATTAAATTGGGTATATTTTAAATATATTAAATTATAAGCATAAGTATAAAAAATAAAATTAAATCCAATTAAATGGAATCGAATTGAATCGAACCGAATATAATTGAATCTATGAGAAATATTCACTTCTGTCGGCACTCCGCAAGTGTCTCGCTCTAATTTGTTTCCATAGCACACTACCTGTTTTCACTTTGATTTCCTTAACTTCGTTTACCGGTGACATTATCAGTTTTTTTACAATTTATACGTTTCTTAAGATATCTCGAGATAGAAAAAAGGTATCGACATGCGGTTTTCGATATTCTGTTGATAATTTGGTCTAATTTTGTAATACAGGGTTAAAAGTGCATACTTGTATTTAATATTTTCCAAAGAAAACTAGATTTATGAAAAACATAAAATGGCGCCCCCTAGCTGGCATATTACTTACTAGGCTGTTTCGTAATTATAACTCTTACATTAACGAAAAATATCTGTTTTTAACGAGACCAAGTTTGCAAAAATCGATTAAGCAGAACCGGACTTACAGCCATTTTTCATAACAAGGTTCCCACTCACCCCCGCCTCTTATTTGCAAAGGTAGAGTTACACTTGTGAAATCAAATATTCGCAGAATTTTGCGAAGAATACGACGATCGGATTTTCAGTGCCCTTTCATTGTGTAAATTTTGTAAAATTTTGATTTTTAAATTTTTGATATTCAATTACGCCCTCTAGCGGTGGACTTACAAATATGAAAATAATTTCCAGGCTTTTCTCGAGGCAACTTTTGTTATAAAATTTTTTTTCCCAAAGCTGTACTATAAACGGTTCCTGAGATATGGCCGAGAGCCATTCTTATTGGGACACCCGGTACATATTATTTATCAATATGTGGCCTAGTTATGATGATTTTCTAACTTTTACCGTGTTCAAAAGTTCCTTTTCCTTATCTATCAGAATTTCTTCGTTTGAGGTATGAAATGTCCATGAAATCTTGAGGATTCTCTACATTTCAAATGCCTCCAGACGATTGATGTTTTAAGGATCCATTTTTCAAATACATAGAGGAGAGTCGACCAGACCTAACATTTTGATAACCGTGGTCGAGTTCTGATTTTATTCAAGAATCACATAGGAGTCTTTTGATTTTTTCGAAAGATTTTCCAGTCTGTTGTATTCTCGGTCTGATTTGTAGATCAGGATTTAGACTGCTATTGATCCAACATTCAAGGTACTTGATGCAGTGCGGTCGGTTGTGAATATTCTATAATGTTGGTTTTACTTCGTTACTCGCTATAGTCTAATAGTCCAGCCGGGTTAGATGAATAACAAGCCTAACCTTGCATTAGGAGCTGTCCCAAATTTTATTTTTCTGATCTTTAGAGGGGGTTAAGAGTAGTGTAAATTTAAAATCTCGACTGAATTCCGACGTTGCGTTAGCCGCCATCTTGATTTTAAACGAGAACCGCTTTTTCTCAATATCTCCGCCATTTTCAACTTTTCAACAAAAAGTATACCAACCAAATTTGTTGAAAATGTTATTTCTTTAATTTTTATTATTACAATTTTTTCGTGCGGTCGATATTTTCCTAGTTATGGCGGCAAATAGTGACAGTTGGAGCATAATTATTAAATTATTTCGTTTATTATTAGTTTTACGACAAAAATGTACCTACACAAATGTAAAAATAAAGAGAATTAAATTGTACACAATTTTGATATCTTTCATTTTTTTTTTGTTAAAATTAATATGTAAGGTAGTACTTATGTGGTAATTGCGCGTGCGTAAGACCTGATTGATTTTATAGCAATTGTTTTTGTTAAATATCTACGCCATTTTTAACTAAAATTGTTCCAAATATGATTTCCTACAATTTCTTTTTAACAAGTATTTTCATGCGGTTGATATTTTCCGAGATAAGTAGGAAAATAGTAAAAAATGATGGGGGAGCATAATTATTGAATTGAATCATGTTTCCGAGTTGCCCCAAATTTTATAATTCTATCTTTTAGGGGAGATCAATAGTAGTGTAAATTTAAAATCGCGACTGAATTCCGCGGTTGCAGTAGCCGCCATATTGATTTTAAAGGAGAACCGTTATTGCTTAATATCTCCGCCATTTTCAACTTTTCAACAAAAACGGTAGGAAATAAAATTGTTGGAAATGCAATATTTCTTACAATTCCTATTGCACAATTTTTTTATCCGATCAATATTTTCCGAATTAAGGGGGAAAATAGTGGAAGCGGAGGGGAAGCATAATTATTGAATTGTCTTATTTATTATTAACTTTACGACATAATTGTACATAAACAAAAATAAAGAGAATAATATTTTATACAATTTTTGAAATTTCCAATGAAACACCAACCAAACTAAGTACATAAAAGACATAAATAATAACTTATAATATGCATATGCATTAAGTTCACTTTATTTTATTAACTAGCGGGTTTTATTGGTTGAATTTGTCTGTTGACATTTTAAGTTTCATGTCAGCTAATGTATTTTTATATTCCAACAATTTTTTTAAATTTTGGACTCTGTGGAGGGGAATTTTCCCATCCCCCCTCGTAGAACCGCCACTGGTTTTCTGGAAAAATTGTAGTAAATCGTAAATGCAACTGTTTCAGTCCTTACACTTTTTGTCGAAAAGTTGAAAATGGCCGAGATATTGAACAAAAACAATTGCTATAAAATCAATCAGGTCTTACCCTCGCACCTTTACAGCATACGTACTACCTTAAATATTGATTTTATCAAAAAAATTAAAGGAATCATAATTGTACAAAATTTAATTCCCATTTTTCATTTTTGTATAATAGGTACATGTTTGTTGCAAAATTAATAATAAACGAGATAATTCAATAATTGAATAATTATGCTCTGTCACTATTTTCCCCCCATAAATTGGAAAATATCGACGGCATGAAAAAAAAATATAATAAACGAAATTATAGAAAATCGTATTTTCAAACAAGTTCAGTGTCTACACTTTTTATCGAAAAGTCGAAAATGGCGGAGATTGGAGCAAAAACGGTTCTCGTTTAAAATCAAGATGGCGGCTAACGCAACGGTGGAATTCAGTCGAGATTTTAAATTTACACTACTATTGACCCCCTCTAAAGATTAGAAAAATAAAATTTGGGGCAGCTCCTAATGCAAGGTCAAATGCTATCCCAACTGGGCTATAAGCGCTAAGCCAGCTACCTGTCAGTGCGGACGTAGTCTTAGGGTTTCCAAAACCATAAGAACCTAGTGATGGGCCTCAAGATTTTTTTACTATATTATTACTCTGTTTCTCTGAGATCGGGGTCTAGTGTTGTAATATATTTGTGTTTTACAGGTTAAGTTTTTATCTGAATACATTATACCTCTATCTGAAATATGGTCACATATTTATTTAATTTTGAAGTTACTAATATACCTACTCTGTTTCTGTTCTACATGTTCCCTGCGCTGTTCATTATCATCAGTAGCATTACAACCCTTTTTTGTGAGTTTTGGCCTGCTTCTATGATCTTCTGCCATTCCGATCTGTTATGGGCTTTACACTTCGAGTTGATGATTTTTATTGTTTTTAGATCTTGTTCTACCTTCTCTATATATTTAAGTCTGGGTCTTCCTTTTGGTCTCCCTCCCGTTGCTGCCTGCCTTATGATTTCCTTATGTTCTATTTCTTTCTAACAATCTTCCAATTTTTATAACTTGATTATGTCTGGTTCTTTACGATTTTCTTTAGTACAATACGATTTCATTTTTTGTACAAATTCCTGCCTCTGGTCATATTTTTTAAGCATCTCGTTTCCAAGCTATAACAGACTTCTGATATTCCAAGTGCAGCCTCTAAACTGTGCAGACACGTATGTAGGTTAGGTTAGATCAGGAAAAGAAGTGAGATAAGGTCATAAACTAGAATGGAGAAGAAAAGTTTTCAACATCGATGGTAGGTTACTTAACCAATTATACTCGATGCACATTTGCGTGTTTTCAAGGTGCGTGTGCGTGTACGCTGCGAGCAAGCTGCGTGCGATCGCTGGAAGTTGTGTGTGCAGTGAATAAATTCAACTCACGTACTGCTGAACCACCAGCGATCGCACGTAGCTTGCCCGCAGTTTGAAAACATGCAAATGTGCATCGAGCCTTACGGTTCACAGATGATATTTGTGGACAAGTACACAGAAGTATGAAAATGGCTTTTCTTTTAATGTCATATCCAGTTTTGAGCGTAGCCAGTGATTCTGTATATACCTATTGTTTATTATCATTAAGTGTTCACGCATATATGGCACCTACAAATTTAACTCTACAGGGTCTTCTAAATAGTGAGCTAGGCAATACATTTTGATTTTTGTAAAGGTGGATACACTTACTGTTGAACTATCTTGATCGCTCTATCAAATCAACTCACATCCATCCTTGGATACAGGCATCCTCTTCCTTCTTTCATGTGTCTCCTCTTGGGAAAGTACCCCGCACAAACCTTATGGAAATTAGGTCCCAGTGGATTTGTTCATACTTTAGGAAAATAATCTTTGAAGCATCCTGATAAAAAGTTCTCATGGGCACAACTCAATCGTATGAAGGATTTTCAAGATATAGAGGCACAAACTCGGAAAATTATAAGATTTACTCTTACTCGGTATTCCAATTCCCTGAGTTACTGGTTATCTGGCAACATGTAGAAGTTTGGACCAAGGAAAAGTACTAGTAGTCGAGGATTTTTTCCTGGCTCTCCAATAGCGACCTTTACTTTGACCTTGACCTTCAACGGACGTCATCTTCTAGAGTTTCGAGGGTTTTCGGCATCAAATTGATATAAACAGATTACTCATGGGTTTTTGGGATCGCTACACACGAATATGCCATTAGAATTGACCACCGGATGACGTGTTGGCCAGGACCATTGCAAGGGACGTCATCTTCTAGAGTTTAGATGGTTTTCGGCATTTAATTGATGCAAATGAATTACTATTACTGGAGGGTTTTTTGAGGTCGCTAAACACGAATATGCCACCAAAACCGACTCCCGGAGCACCTGGTTTCCAAGGTCAATGAAAGGCGCTCCTGGAGTTTCGAGGGTCTTTGGTACTGCATTAATGCAAACGGATTAGCTATAGGTTTTTGGGGTTTCTGAACACGAATTTGTGATCAGCAAAGACACAGGAGCACCTGGTGCCTAAGACCTCTTCTGGAGTTAAAAACCTAAGAGTAATCCATTTGATTCCTCCGAAACTCCAGAAGATAACCTATCTTAGGCACCAGGTGCTCCTGTGTCTCGTTGTGATCACGTGTTCTTGTTCAGCAACCCCAAAAACCTATAACTAATCCGTTTGAAATAATGTAGTACCACAGACCCTCGAAATTCCAGGAGTGCCTTTCATTGACCTTGGAAACCAGGTGCTCCGGGAGTCGGTTCTGGTGGCATATTCGTGTGGCAAGAACCGACTCCCGGGGCACCTGGTTTCCAAGGTCAATAAAACGCGCTCCTAGAGTTTCGAGGGTCTGTGGTACTACATTAATGCAAACGCATTAGTTATGGGTTTTTGGGGTTGCTGAACACGAATACGTGATCAGCACAGACACAGGAGCACCTGGTGCCTAAGACAGGTTATCTTCTGGAGTTTCGGAGGAATCAAATGGATTACTCTTAGGTTTTTAACTCCAGAAGATAACCTGTCTTAGGTACCAGGTGCTCCTGTGTCTGTGCTGATCACTTATTCGTGTTCAGCAACCCCAAAAACCTATAACTAATCCTTTTGCATTAATGTAGTACCAAAGACCCTCGAAACTCCAGGAGCGCCTTTCATTGACCTTGGAAACCAGATGCTCCGGGAGTAGGTTTTGGTGGCATATTCATGTTTAGCGACCTCAAAAACCCTCCAGTAATTCATTTGCATCAATTTAATGCCGAAAGCCCTCAAAACTCTAGAAGATGACGTCCGTTGAAGGTCAAGGTCAAAGTAAAGGTCGCCATTGGAGAGCCAGGAAAAAATCCTCGACTACTAATAGTTTTCCTTGATCCACACTTCTACATGTTGCCAGATAACCAGTAACTCAGGGAATTGGAATACTCAGTAAATCTTATAATTTTCCGAGTTTGTGCCTCTATATCTTGAAAATCCTTCATACGATTGAGTTGTACCCATGAGAACTTTTTATCAGGATGCTTCAAAAAGTATTTTCCCAAAGTATGAACGAAATCCACTGGGACCTAATTTCCATAAGGTTTGTGCGGGGTACTTTGCATCCATTTTGATCCGGCGTATTTCTTCAGGTGATCTGACCATCGTATTTGTGGCCTTACCTTCCCCTTTTTCGTTTGTGGTTCCACGGTCTCCAATGTATTGATCGCTACATACAACAAGTTGGGAGAAAAAAAAGAAGGGGAGAGATATAGACATAAAATAAGTAAGACAGAGAAGGAAAATGACTGATTAAGAGAAATTCTAGTGCACATAATATCTGTTAATACAAAAATTTGTCTGTTAATATCAGATAAGAAACTGAAAACACTACACCCATTTATATAATTGAATCGCGTTAATTAACATTGTACAAAATTGTTCACCTGTATGATATTTTTATTTTACTTAATACTTGTTTGGATGATGGTCTCATAGTAACATATTAGTCAGTAATAAATTGCTCCAGTTTCCAATATTGCGCGGATCCAAACAAGCAGTAACTTTACCAATTTGTGCGTCATCGATGAGTAAAAAGTTAAGACATAAAATATATTATAATACATCTGCATTTGGTTAATATTAGGGTCTAATTATTTTAGATATATATTGGGTGTTGGTGCAATTATGCCTGTAAAAATATATTAGGATTGCCATCACGACATTATTTAAAAGAACTACTTATTTTAATTTGTTTTTGCTTTTATAAAATTTAAGGAGATTTTACATTTTCTCTCTATTATCACATAATGAATTTCATTGCAGGACTGGTTATAAGTCAATGTATATCGATAGTATAGGTACAGCAATGGATGAGGGTTACGAGGTGCACTCTATATACACCGATTTCAGTAAGGCCTTTGACCTACTAATCATAATGTCTTAATTACAAAGCTGAGAAACTTTGGTATCACTGGTTCTTTATTAGCTTGGTTTACTTCGTATTTGCAAGGAAGAACATTGCAAGTAAGATCAGCAGGATGTGTTTCTAATGGATTTGAAGCCGTGTCAGGGGTTCCGCAGGGTTCACATTTGGGTCCTAAGCTTTTTCTGTTGTTGGTAAATGATATTGGTAGGAACTTTAAATCTGAATATCTGATATTTGCAGACGACTTGAAGATATTTAAATGCATTAGGTCAGAATCTGATTGTGAGGGTTTGCAGAGAGACTTGGATTCTTTAGTACATTGGTGCCAGGAAAATAATCTTAGATTGAATGCTTCGAAATGCTCATATATTATTTTTTCACGTAATAAGACCACCAGTGATTTTAAATACAAGATAGGAGATGTGGATTTATCTAGTGTTCAGGTAATTAAGGATTTAGGTGTGTTGTTGGATAGTAAGCTAAGTTTCGTGGACCATTATGATGCCATTATTGCGCGTGCTAATCGGACATTAGGGTTAGTCATCAGAATGTCATATGATTTTAATAATTTTTTTGTAATTGTGAGATTGTTTTTGAGTTATGTTCGTTCATTACTAGAGTATTGTTCAGTGATTTGGAGTCCAAGTTATGAGAATCACAAATATCGAATTGAATCGATTCAAAATAAATTCGTTAGATATCTGCGGTATAGATTAGGTACTAGAGGAATGCAATTGAATTCCAGTCAGGTCATGCAGATGTTTCATTTGCACCGTCTAGAGGATCGCAGGCGATACTTTGACCTTAATTTCGTATTTAAGGTGTTAAATGGTATTATTGTTGCACCTAGCATTCTGGGTCGAATAGATTTTTATGTTCCAGCTAGGAATTTGAGAAGATGTCCCTTGCTATCCGCTAGATCGTGCAATACACGTCATGCAGAAAATATGCCTTTAAATAGAATTGTTTCTAGTGTAAATGAGTTTCCAAATATAGACTTTATGGGAGTCACACTAAATGCTTTTAAAAGGACTATTTCACGTGAATTATTTTAATTTGATTTTAATTTTTTGATGTCGTTAGTTTAATTGTAAGTAATGTAAGTTAACTTGTGTTCAATGTTTAATTTTGACTTTTAATTTTAATTGTAAAATGGAGTTTTCCGTCAATAAATATTAATTTAATTTAATAAGTCAATGTTTTTCGGGTTTTACAGTCCTTATAGAATTGTCTTTGGTTTACTTTGGTAAGGTACCAAAGTAAACGACCGAGAGGAAGACCACAGATGAGATGGGTTGATGATATTAAAAGAGTAGCCGGAACGAATTGGAAATATGTTGCTCAGGATAGAGACCGATGGAAGGAGTTGGGAGAGGCCTATGTCCAAACGTGGACGATAGAAGGCTAAGAAGAAAAAGAGATAGAATTGTCTATAATTCGGACTGCAAGTTCGTATGGGATTATACGAACAAGCCTATATTTCATGACCTTCCTCCAAACTGTATCATAGGCTGCTGATAAGTCAATAAATACATCTGAGGTTTTGAGTTTTCTTTTGCATCCTGCCGCGATATGGGTGGTGAGTAATAGTGCCTGGTCTGCATAGCTCCTTATGGATCTAGACCCAGCTTGTTCAAAAGAAAACATATCGACGATATTGCTGATTCTGTTGTAGATTAGCTGTTATAGTAGCTTGTATATTTCAGACAGCAGAGGTCTGTAACTCTTGGAGCTAGCGAAAGGTTTACCTGGTTTTAGGACAGAAATTATTTTTAAACACTTAAATTCTTGTGGAACATAACCGGTTTTTATAATGGCTGTAAACAATCGAGACAACCAGGCCTTTGTATACTTGCCACAGTTCATTTTAAAGACTTTTAATAGATACCATCGAAACCTGGAGCTTTTCCTCGTTTAACATTCTCGAGAGCATTTGAGATATCTTTTTACGTAAAGGGGCTGGAGTATTCTGCTTCCGTGGCTCTAGCTTTAAGGGATTTAAGATCTCGTTTGGTGCTAATCGTGTGAGCTTTTTCTTTTGGCGCTCTGGATGTTGTTACTATATGTGAAACGACGGAGTTTGGATTTACAATGTCTTTGGATGGGGGTAGCGCTTCCTAGTTTTCGTAGTCCTCTTATCAGTTTCCATCCACATTTCCTGTCTCGCTGCATCTAGGCTGCGGAATGGTTCGTCTGTTATTTCTTGATCATCGGTTTCCAGAAAAGCTTGGTATATCTCTTGGTTGTTCTGTGTCCATCCAAAAATATATTCCTTACGGTAGCTTCTTAGTATACATTATACATGCCTCAGCAGTACTTATTACAGCACCTGCAAACCTTTTGTAGTTTTTGCGAATGTTCATCTTAAGCATTTATCTACTTCTACGGAGAATTTGGTCCAAATGACTCTTGCCAAAGTAATTTGGCAAAAAGAGGTATTTGTGTACCTGCCTCAACTACATATAACTGGTCGATTGTGTGAGAAGTCAGCAAGGACTTGCTTGTTGAAAGTGAAACTGCTAAGGTTCAGTGGCGTAGCGTAATGGAAGCAGCAGGGGCGGCCCGCACCGGGCGGCACTTTTTAGGGGGCGGCAAAATTTAACAATAAATAATAAAAATATTTTGTAAATATACCTAACAAACAAACAAATAATGAGAACAAGAGAGATGAAAACTCTAAGATCCATAAGAGGTATCACACTCAGAGATAGAATACGAAAGGAAGACACATTTTAGGCGTTCAAGACGTAGTGAGATGGACAAGAGCACGACGACGCTTGTGGAGAGACCACGTAGATCGGATGGACCCTGAACGTATGGCGCAATGGGCGAAGACACAGAAGCCCAACACCAAGCGACCCATAGGAAGACCCAAAAAACGATGGTACAAGACCTGGAGCTCCGGATCGCAGCAGAGACTGTAAGAGAAGAAACAGGACATAGTCCTATTACAAGAATCAGAAGAAGAAGAAGAAGAAGAAGAAGATTTTGTAAATATTTGAACCATTTTATACTTTTATCGCAACTACAAATTCGGACCGATTGATACAAATTCGAGGAATTCCTTTTCTTTGAATGATAATATTTGTAGCGACTGGCAACAACGTCTGAACTGATTTGTGGGAACAAGAGAAAGTAAATGCTTTGCATATAATACTGACAGAGAAAAGAGAGGAATGGGCAAATGGAGCTATAGGTTATGCAAAAAATATGTGTGAAGAACTTGGAATCTCCATAAAACCTCGGAGGCGCATAACAAGAAAGCATATTTTTGATGACGGAACTAGAGATGCTAACTTGTCTTGTGAAAATGAGTTGAGACGAAAGCTGTTTTCTTCGTTAGATAGTTTGCTTATCTAACGCCGGCTATATTATCAGGTCCAGACAACACAGAATGTAATCTAGACTACGCATCTGATGAAATTGACGAGCAGGATTTCAAGCTGGAAAGACTTCGACTGCTGACTTTCGTTGCTGCTACAGGCAACGAAAATAAATTCATTAATGCAGATTTACTTGAATTATTTAAATGTATTGTTAAATCCAAGCTGTAAGATACTATGCCCAATATTTTAATAATGTTCCGAATATTTTTCACAGTTGTTATAAACAATGTCAGCTGTTAGAGAAGTTTTTCAAAATTGAAAATGATTAAAAATTATTTAAGATCGACAATGAGTAACTAACTAATTTGGCTATTTTGTCTATTTAACAAGAGGTATGTGATGCGATAGACATTAACCGTGCAATAAAAGACTTTTGCTGTTAAAAAAGTAGACCTATAAATTTTGAATTGAAGACGGAAGTTTTGTTTTTAATTCTAACAAATACTCATATTCATTTTTAGTAAAAATATAAAATTATAGTATCGTTCTAGTTCTAATTAAAAATTGATTTTATTTAATGTTGTCGATCGTCAAGGTGTACCTAATCTTAAGTAATAGGCATCTAAAGTTATATCAATGTATCTAATTGGTTAAGTGGTTAAAGTAAAAGAATTTTTGTATTAATAAACGTGATTTTAAAACTTAGATAAACTCCTTTTTTTTAATTTAACCTGTATAATTCAAAATAATGATGACTGTTCTCGCCGAAAAGTTCTCTATAATTTAATGTATAGTAAGTGTACATTAAATTAAAACACCTAAATAAGAGGGCGGCAAAATTGTCTTCCGCCCCTGGCAGCCGACACTCAAGCTACGCCACTGCTAAGGTTTGCCTTTGTTGTCATTAATTACAAATCAGAATTGTATTCCTGTTTCCAGGTTGTTAATTTAAATGTAAAACGATCCTTGACATCAAAAACAAATGAGAGCTTTTTCTTCTCTGCCCATTTAGTGCAGTCCCGTTTGAGTCATAGCTAGACTCTGTAGTCCCATTGCTGATGGTGGAATGTTTTAATTCGTGTAAAATGCCAATTATTCAAATGTGAAAACATTTATTCTACAATAAATAATCAAAAAGTATTCTATTTATTTATAAGCTAAAAAATATGGAATTTTTGTAAAATAATTTTGTAATAATAGAAATGGCTTTTAACATGTTTTATACATTTTGAAAAATTAATCATCCCCTTTCGTTTATTGACCGTAGAATTACTCCATATTCAATATTTTTTCGGTAATGTTATTGCCAAAAAGTTGTCTGTCATAACCACATGGAATAAAATTTGAATAATTCTATGAACCGCTTTAAAATTTATTTTATATAGTAAGCACTATAAGACTACCTTTGGTTGCAATATCAAAACAATTGGCCAATTTTAAGCAAAGGTAATAAAAAATTATTTGTTTTGCAATTTTCACCTACTTTTGCAATTAGCAACAAATTAAATTAACATATAAACATTCAAAAACCGTCATTTTAAAGGTTGTTTATATCGAGAACATTGTCACTTTACAAAAATCAAAGAAAAACGCTTTTAATTGGGAGCTGCACACAAGAAAAAGGTATCATAATTATTTGTTTATAAATAAAAACTAGTCCGATCTCATGCAGAAAAAAGTTAAAATAATTTGCTATATTTTATTAGTAAAAAAGGTTTCGTTTTCTCTCCAGTTAAGATAATATTTTAAAAACTGTTAACAAATAAGTAGTTCTTTTTTGGATCGAGTATATTTATATTAGCTTGTAATAAAATCAAATTTTAACAATATTAAATCAAAACAAATTTCTTTTATGGTTAAATTTATGTTATATATTATTTTCTTTACTGTACCAGGTTTACCAAATAGACTTTGCCAGATTATAGCTTATAAAACTGATAAATAATTTATAAATCCACTTAAAAACGTTGAATTTCTTTTCTAAAAGAACTTCTTTAGAACTCTAGAACTTACTGCACTTAAACTATACGTTTTAATAGTTAAATACATACAAAATAAAAGCCTCATTCTTCCAATTTGTCTGACTATTTTTTTGATGTTATCTACCCATCTCATATGTGATCTTCCTCTTAGCTGTCTATTTTTGTAAGGTCTCTCTCCAATCTTGTACTGAGGCGTTCCAACGTTGGTATTTTTGTCTAGCAGTGTGGCCTGCGAAGCTCCATTTTATTTTAGTAATTTTTGTTGTGATATCCTCTACTTTTGTTTTTGATCTTACCCAGTCGTTTCTCTTTCTATCTGACAGTCGTATACCTACCATTGCTCTTTCCATTGTCCTTTCTGATATTGCAAGTTTGCATATTTTCGTATTTGTCTTGGTTATAGTCCAGGTTTGAGATCCATATAAGGAAGGATGCACAGGTTAAACACTTTGCTCCTTAAGTATTGAGGTATTGCGCCGTTCTTAAGTATGTATCTGACTGGATTTTTCAAATCTTGCTCATACCAGTTTGTTCTATCTCATTGCCCTTTTATAGTTATACGTCTGGAGTCGTCTTGTGTTGGTCATTGTTTTTGTTTTTGTCATATTCTCGATACTGTCAAATGTCTTCATAGTCTACGAAGGTAAGAAATGCAGGTAGTTGGTATTCATTTGACTTCTCCATCAAAGTTCTCATTGTCAGCAGATGATCTGATCTACTATATCCTTTGCGAAAGCCAACCCTTTGTACCGGTTGGTAATGATCCATTTTGTAAGTCAACCGATTGTTACTCATTCTCATGAACAGTTTGTACACTTGACTGAGCAGCAATATAGGTCTATTTTTTATGTCACACATGTCCCCCTTTTTTGTGTAGAAGTATTACCAGGCTCTCCTTCCAGTCTTTAGTGATCTTGCTATTATGAAGAAATCTTTTCAATAGCTCTGTTAGTATTGAAATTGTTATTGTCTACTTGTTTTCAAAATCTCATATCTCAAAATTTTTTAGCTCTTTTAAAGTTCTTGCTATTTCGAATTCCTGTATATGTGGTATTAATACCTCTGATGTTAGGTTTTTTACTTTTCTTTTGGCTTTCTCTTTTGTTGGTTCATTACGCTGGACATTAGGCTGTTGGCTTTGAGAGCTGGACAAAGTTTTGTAGAAGTCTTCGACAATATTTTTAATTTTACATTATTTGTTCTTATCTTCCTTATTATTCTGAACTCCAAGTTTTGGTCTAGACCTTTTAAGCCTCTTTTGTTTTCTATGGCTTGCTCGATTAAATTCTAGTTCCATTTTTTGATGTCAAATTTGATTTTCATTTTAAGTGTTTTATTTAGTTCTACGTATTCTTGAGTATAGCGTTTATTTTCCGCTAGTAGTCATCTCCTCTCCATCATTAGTTGCTTAGTTTCGTTGCTTATTTTGTCTTCCTTAGTCCCTGGTTTCTTTGCGACCTGTAGCCCTGCTTCGAGGTATTATTTTAGCTTTTGTAAACGTTATCAATTTGTTCCTGAAAATGTGAAGAATCTGGTTCCGAAAAGCTAAGACTTTTCGGAATTCTTCTCTATTTGTTCTTACTTTGAAGGTATCTATCCACGTTGTTTTTTAAAGATTATTTTTCTCTCTTCTTTTCTTCTTCTCTTTTCTCGATCTCTAAAGTTTTATATGCTATAGTTGAACTTCCATCGATCTATTGGCCATTGTGTTTTGTTGAGTTCTATTAGTTTGCATTCACCTTTAAAGCATATATTATGTTGGAATATAAAATATGTACTTTTTAATTTTAAGACATAGTCCGAACAAAGTTAATTTCAGTCACCTGGTATATTTTAACCTACTTTTACGCAACCAAAAACCTTACGCTAGCTGTATATGTTTCTTAAATGTCAAGCAGCTGGTTTATTTGTTTTGCAGTCTTATCTAACTTAATATTAGGGATTGATTAGATCAGCAAGCTATATATGTAGTTTACAATGTATAATTTACTCTTAAATTGCAAGTTCAGTTTACCTAGTAGAAATGATACGTAAGGATCGATGTCAAGTCTTCTTTGTTCCATCCACGAGGAAAAAGAGGTAGTCGCATTTACGATTCTTACCGATTCACCCATTGCTTTAACGCTTCTTCAAACTGAAGAGTCTCTTTGTTTTTCACTTCTTCGTTTTCCTCGATGGGGTCCTGCCGCACGTCGTTCGACTTGGTACCGTCTGGGTTAAGGAGTTTGTCGGGTCGCGTATTAGGCTATTAAAATGATAGAAATACTTGTTATCAACCAACAAACATTAAATTTTAGAAAACGGTAATTTTAGTATTTATTTAATATTAGCTGTGATATTAGGCTTTTCAATAAGTTTTGCGGTTCGATAAGAGGGGGCACTTAGTCTAGGCGCCAAATAGAGGTCACCGTGGCATTTTCAATTCTGATGGGCAAACTCAACAATTTCGTATGGATTTTTGGCTGCTGATTACGAATTTCGATGGTGGATTTCGATCCGAGTGGTCAAAAAATTGTTATAAACAATTTAATTGTTTATAAGGCCCTAGCTCATAAACTAAAAGAGATATAAAGAAATTGTTGAAATAAAAGTTCATTAATAAAAAACAAAAGTAAATGTCGTTTACCAATGTTAAATCCAATAATTATAACTCAAGATATTGTAAAATTAATGCCTAATGCAAATTGCAAAATAAGTATTTTTCGAAGCTTTTTAGATCGTCCTCGGCTTCTACGTATGCAAATGAGCTTTACAATGTCTTATTTTAAAGCTTAATTCATAGAATTCCAAACAAAGTTTACTAAATCACTTTATCTTTATTTGTGTTAAAGTTGTACCCGTTTGAAATTATAATTTTCTTTATAAAATTATACATTAATTTGTTTATAAGGGTTTTAAGCGAAGTTAGGCAATAAATATTTACAGTTTAATTAACATTAATGATAGAAGAACTCAAAATAAACATTTTGAGTTAGGAAAATGTCCGTAGGTTGTAGGTTTAATTTTGGCTAAGATATCGATATTGTAATAGCGCGCTCTAGGGCGCAAGATCGTCTCACAGCAAAAAGGTTCGCACGCTAACCTTTCGATACAAATTATAATTTATTTATGTATACGTTATCTTCATTTTTCATAATCCTAATACAATTTTATCATATAGGTCTAATCTATCTAATCAGCCCTAAACATCCATCCTTGGATATAGGCCTCCTCTTCCTTCTTCCATGCCTCTCTATCTTGGGCAATTTGCATCCAATTTGACCCAGTGTGTTTTTTCAGGTCATCCGACCATCGCATCTGTGGCCTTGCCCTTTTTTGTTTGTGGTTCCACGGTCTCCAATATATAATCATCTTAGTCCATCTTTCATCCTTCTGCCGTAGGGTGTGTCCGGCGAACTTCCATTTAGGCTTTGCTACTTGGGTAGAGACATCTTTCACTTTGGTTTTGTTACGGATCCATTCGTTTATTTTCCTGTCTGATAGTTTAATGTTCAGCATTTGTCTTTCCATGGATCTTTCTGTCTTTGCTATTTTTTCCATATTTTCTTTTGTAAACGTCCATGTCTGAGAGCCATATATTAGAACAGGGAGTATACATTGATTGAATACTCTTGTTTTTAGGTATTGCGGGTATTTTCTGTTCTTTAGAATATAACACAGTTTTCCGAATGATGCCCAGGCCAATCTTATTCTTCTCTTTATTTCTTCTGTTTGATTTTCTTTATTTAATCTAGTGATTTGTCCTAGATATATATACTCTTTTACTTGTTCTATTCTTGTTTGTGCCACTGTAATTATTAGTTCTTCTTGTTGATTGGTCATGGTTTTTGTTTTACTGTAATTCATCTTCAGTCCTATCTTTGTCGATTCTCTATCTATTAGTTCTTCCATCATTCTTTGTAATTCTTCACTTCTTTCTGTTATTAATACAATATCATCAGCATATCGTAAGTGATTCAGATATTGCCCGTTTATGTTTATACCCAAGCCATCCCAGTGTAGTTGTTTGAACACATCTTCTAGCGCTTGGTTAAATAGCTTGGGCGAGATGGTATCTCCTTGTCTTACTCCTCGGTTTATTTTAATAGGCTCCGTTTGTTTCATTAACTTAATAGTTGTTGTTGCCTTATCATATATATTTGTAATTAAGTCGGTATATCTGTAGTCTATTCTGCTGTTTTGTAGGGAATTCTTTACTGCCCAGTGTTCCACCCTATCAAATGCTTTTTCGAAGTCAATAAATGCCATGTATAGTGGGATATGATATTCGTTAGCTTTTTCGATTAATATCTTCATCGTTAAAAGGTGGTCACTTGTACTGAAGTTTTTTCTAAATCCGGCTTGTTCTCTTGCCTGGTATCCATCTAATTTAGTTGTTAATCTGTTTGATAATATCTTGGTTAATAGTTTGTACATCACATTTAGTAAAATTATACTACTTTACTAACTTTACTTATCATATAGGTAATTCTTATAATTATATCATCATAAAGTACTATCATTCTATTTACTTTTGCTTCGATTTTTTGTACTAAATGAGAAAAAAAAAACATGTAAAACTAAGATTTCAGAAATACAACTAAAAAGGAAGTTGTTCTTAGTTATTAATACTATTTTTTTCTACGGCCGTGCTAAAAGAGCCACTTTCACGCACGCATTTCGTTTCCGAAAGTTGCACTTTCCCGCACGGCGTGCATAAAAGTAAATTTTCCCGCACGGTGTGCGGGAGTTTTGGGTGGAGTTTTGATAGTTTGGATTGGTATCCAAATTTTTCCATGCTTTGTCCAGGCCCAATATTCAGGATCACAGTGTTTTCCGAACCACGACTGAATCTGGTGATAAACTCGAAGACTGTGGAAACGAGCTGCTTCAAACGCAAGTAGATCTGTATAATATTATAGATTAGAAAGCTACTATGATGCTCAGCACTGTTGTCAAACTTGAAATACGAAATATTTAATGAAAATATTTTATGGGGTGCTGGTAGTACTCCATCCCCATGTGGAAGGTGCCAGGTTAAGTTCAGGGAGACTAGACTGATAGTACATTCTTTCACGGTTTTTGCTGTAAATTTTAATGAACCGTTTTGGATTGACATGAAATTTGGCATACGCATAGCTAACATGTCAAAGAAAAAAAAAGTGATATGGTGCCGATGTGTGCTTTTACCCTGGGGGTGACTTTCACCCCATCTCGGGGTTGAAAAAATATATGTCCAAGATAATTCCCGAAATGGATAAACTGACTAATTTTAAGCAACTTGTGTTCTATAGAGTTTTCTCACCGAATCAATACCTACTTTTCGAGTTATTTGCAAGTGAATATGTTCATTTTTCAACAAAATAACCACGTTTTTAGACGGTTTTTCGCAAATAACTCAAAACGTAAGCATTTTGTCGAATAAAGTGTTTATAAAAAGCTTTATTTCTGTTTTTATAAAAAAAAATTCTAGTAAAAATGTAAGCAAGTTACGCTCAAAATAAAGTTGGTCCCTTTTGTTTTGGCAAAAAAAATCAGGAAGATCACCCCCCAATTAGCAACTTAAATGAAATTAATCGTTACCGCTTCACAAGTTACTTTACTTATGTTGTGTTTATATGATCTGTAAGTTTCATCGATACAAAGTGTTCGAGCCATTATGCAACGCCGCCCCTGATGTGTGCGCCTTTTAATGTATGTTCCCTTTGCCCCTCTGCCATGCCAACGAAGGAAGAAGGAACGCAGTCAACAGTTCATCTAAAGACTTTGTGTAGCATACATGTTTTTTTTATAATATTTTTATTTCAATATATTCGTCAAATCAAAGTGCAACAATCTCTTAATTCATCTCAGCAATTAACATCATTTCCATGGTCCTTACGAGCGAATGCGTTCCAGTGCAATAAATACTAATTAAGTGTATTAATTAAAAAAAAATACATTCACAAAATCAACATTAAGGGCCGCCAAATAGTCGATTTTAAACTCATCATTCCACATCCCGAGACGAGAGCTATTTTTAGAATCGACACCGACCCTTCTTGAGTGCCCCAGCGAGCCAGGCAGCGCAGCGATAAAGAAAGTGAGTCTCTCATTTCCTTATACCCTCACAGATGTTTACCAAATATTTTATCTGTTTTTAATTGCCGATGCATAGGGTTGCATGATATGTTTTATAATACAGTTTTATACAGGGCGAATTCATAATAACTTTTTCTTTCTTTTTTTATTAAATCGAATTCATTTTAAATTTTTTCTTTGTTAATAATAGAAATTAATTAAATAAATTTAAAGAGGAAATTGAAATAAAATTTAATTAGAATTAACACAAATAATCAAATATAATTCATTTTGAATTTTTTCTGGTTTTTTTATTAATAATTAAAATATTTATTATTTAATTAAATTTATTTTATCTAATTAAAATGTCTGATTCAGATTTAAAAATTTTAAAACAAAAAAGAGCTACCATCGAACGCTCTCTGACAAGTTTTGAAAAATATTTAGATACACTCAACAAAGACAAATTAACTGATTTAGATATTTTTACCCTAAAAGAGAGAGTCAATGATTCTACATATCTACTAATAGAATTTAAAAATATTAATAGCGATATTGAATTATTATCTGACAATGCTGCACTAGATGAACTCGGCAAAGAGCTGGATTCATTTGAAACTAAATTTTATAATATTATAGCTACAGCAAAATTATTGTTAAAAAATCACGACGGTTCCACATGTGCACCAGGTCGATCAGGTGGTATAAAGTTGCCGGATATTTCTCTAAAAAAGTTCAGCGGACAGTTTGAACAGTGGCTCGAGTTCCGTGACTCGTTTACTAGCATTATTCACCAGAACAATAACCTAACCAATATTGAAAAGTTTTTCTATTTGCGGGGTGCTCTAGAAGGCAATGCTGCGGCATCTATAAGCAACATTCGGTACACCGCGGATAACTTTACAGTAGCATGGGATACGTTGTGCGAAAGATTCGACAATACTAAAAAACTATTGCATGATCACATAGGTGCTTTATTTCTTTTGGAATCTATTCACAAGGGTTCGCATGATAAGTTACAACAATTAGCTGACAATATCTCAAAACATTTGGGAGCAATACAGCAATTAGGTCAATCTATTCAAAATTGGGATTGTTTGTTAATATTTTGGTTTTGTCAAAAAATCGACAACGCATCTCTAAGCGATTGGGAGAGACAAACGCGTAATACAACCAAATCACCTACTTTGGAACAATTTCTGACATTTTTGCGTGAGCGAGCTAATTTTGTAGACTCTTTAAATTACAAAAATAATATTTCACCTAACACACACAATAATAAATCACATCAGGTTTCTCGGACCGCGAAGACAACAAAGGTTTTCATGTCTGGACACTATACTTGTTCATTTTGTAAGGGTGAACATTCAATATACAGATGCAACGATTTCCTAAAACTTTCGGTCTGCGATAGAATCCAGTTCGTTAATCAAACAGCAACATTATGCCCTAATTGTCTAAGAGAAGGACACACTAAACATAAGTGCAAATTGGGTCCATGTAAGAAGTGCAAATCAAATCATAATACACTTCTCCATGACGATAAAAATGACACTCCGTTAAGTGAGCAATGCTCAGGTGAAGGGAGCACAAATGTACTAAATAGCAGCGTATCTAATTCTTATATCGGTCGTACAGGTTTTATTATCTACCGCATACGTTCTCATTTGTGACAATCAAAACAATCTTCACTCAATTAGAGCTCTCCTTGATTGCGGATCCCAAACTTCCTTCATAACAGAAGGCATTCAACAAAAACTCAATCTTCCCACTCAAAACACTAATTTGTCAATATTCGGCATAACCAATAACATTTCTTCTGTCAAAACCAAGTGCCAGGTATCAATCAAATCAAAATACAATACCTTCCAGGCCAATTTGACTTGCTATATCTTACCAGAAATTACGGGTTATGTGCCAGCTAATCTTCTTAGTATCTCCGAGTTGCAATTTCCCCACAATATCAAACTTGCAGATCCCGAGTTTTTCAAACCCTCTTCAATTGATATGCTTATTGGAGCGGATCTGTTCTGGCAACTTCTAGGTGCCAACAAGATATCCTTAGGGAAAAATAAGCCCCATCTACAAGAAACTAAACTTGGATGGATTGTTTCCGGAACTCTTGGAGCCGCTAGTCCCAATACGGTTTCATGCAATATTAGTGCCAATCAAGAACTGTCTCAAGCTCTCGCTAGATTTTGGGAGCTTGAAGAACTAGATAATCACAAGGTTTTTTCACAAGATGAGATTTTATGTGAAGAAATATTCAAAACAAGTACAACAAGAAATACCAAAGGGCGATTTGTTGTAAATCTACCCTTAAAACAAGGACCAGAAAGCTTAGGCGAATCAAGAATTCACGCGGAGCAACGATTCTATGCTCTTGAAAGACGTTTGGTCAAAAATCCTACATTGCAATCACGATACATTGAATTTATGACCGAATACGAGAAACTTAATCACATGTCAGCTATATTAGACCAAAATGATGGTCAATGTCAATACTATATACCTCATCATGGAGTAACAAAAGAATCTTCCGTTACTACAAAACTACGCGTTGTTTTCGATGCATCTGCTCCTACTACCAATGGAATATCTTTAAATAATATTCAACTAATAGGACCTATTCTTCAACACGACCTATTTTCTATACTTTTGAGGTTTCGAAAATATGCCTATGTCGTGTCTGCTGATATCGCTAAAATGTATCGACAAGTCCTAATAAATCCAGAACAGCGACCATTGCAGCGGATCATATGGCGTCAAGATCCTTCAAAACCTTTACAAACGTACGAGTTAAACACTGTCACCTACGGTCAAGCTTCAGCTAGTTTTCTCGCTATACGTTGTTTGGTACAATTAGCAAATGAGATTAAAGATTCCAAGCCAAAGGTTGCAAGAATAATCAAGGAAGACTTTTATGTCGACGATATGCTAACCGGAGCTGATTCTATTCAAGAGGCTCAAGAGATTTGCACCAATGTATCCAAGGTATTAGAGACCGGTTGTTTTCACCTGAGACAATGGTGTTCCAACAACTCACAAGTTCTAAAGGATATATCAAATTCTGATTCAGCTTTCGACATTTTAGAGTTTCCAAGCGATGATAATAAGACCAAGACTTTAGGACTAATATGGTCGTGTTCGAATGATAGTTTATTCTATCATATCCATACAAATTTTTCTAAACAAAAAATCACTAAGAGATCCATTTTATCTTCAATATCAAAAATCTTTGATCCTCTAGGTCTATTAAGCCCATGTACTATCATAGGTAAAATCATTATGCAAAACCTATGGTGCAATAAATTATCCTGGGATGACAATCTACCTGAAGAACTCTATTCTAAATGGATCAGCTTGCAAAACGAACTTCCTCTATTGAACAATTTGTCAATATCACGGCATGCTATATTATGCAATCCAGCATAATTGCAGTTGCACGGCTTCTGTGATGCATCAGAACGTGCATATGGTGCCTGTGTATACATTAGGAGTTCCGATAAAAATGGCAAGGTACAAGTAAGTTTGTTGTGTGCAGAATCCAAGGTTGCACCTGTAAAAACAGTCAGTACTCCTCGTCTAGAACTTTGCGGTGCCTTGCTATTGGCTCGCCTAGTTGATAAAGTTCAGACTTCCATAAATCTAAAATTTAATCAATATTTCCTTTGGTCCGATTCAACTATAACGCTGGCTTGGGTAAGAACCAGTCCAAATTTACTAAAAACTTTCACAGGTAACCGTGTGTCGGAAATACAATCATTAACGAAAAATTACCAGTGGAAGTATATTTCAACCAAGGAAAATCCAGCAGATTTAATTTCAAGAGGCATGTTTCCCAGTCAAATATTAAATTCTGAAACATGGTGGCATGGTCCATCTTGGATAATTCTAGGCTCACAATTTTGGCCCAATGAACAATTTAAAGTAGACCACCTACCAGAGCTAAAAACTCAAACTCTATTAGCTCAAAATGTACCAGATATTTTGAGCTTTCCGTTTGATCGATTCTCTAATTTCTCTAAGATGTGTAGAGTCACGAGTTACATCTTCAGATTTGTAAATAATTGTGCTAACAGAAATAATCGCAACACCGGTGTTTTGACATTATCGGAGCTAAAGTATTCTCTAAATGCATTGATCAAAGTTAGTCAAAATCAATCATTCTGTAACGAAATTAAAGATTTATCAAACAACAAGTACCTGGCATCAAAGAATAGGTTATGTGGTCTCACTCCATTTCTAGATCGTCAGAATATTTTGCGCGTTGGCGGTAGACTCATGTATTCTGACTACAATTTCAATAAAAAACACCCCATTCTAATTAATGGGAATCATCATTTCACAAAACTATTGTTTCAAGAACAACATCTTATATTACTACACGGTGGTGCTCAGTTACTTCTCAATACTATAAGAGATATTTACTGGCCCACATCCGGTCGCAACTTAGCTCGTGCTACTGTCAGAAAGTGTGTAAGATGCTTTAGATTTAATACAAAAACCATTCAGCCTATAATGGGAAATTTTCCTAGCGCTAGAGTAATGCCTTCTAGTCCATTTACAATAACGGGTGTTGATTATGCAGGTCCATTTCTCATAAAAGACAAAAAAGGTCGTGGATGCAAAACCACTAAATGTTACATAGGTCTTTTCATTTGCTTTAGCACCAAGGCCGTACACCTAGAATTGATTTCAAGTCTCTCATCTGAAGCATTTTTACAAGCCTTACGAAGGTTCGTGTCCCGCAGAGGAAAACCAGTAAAAATATTCTCAGATAATGGAAGCAATTTTATAAGTGCTCAACGAGAATTAGCATCTCCTTTAAATGCACATGAATTAAGAGATAAATTATGGTCACTAACAAATTCCCTAGAAATTGAATGGCAATTTATACCGCCCTATTCACCTCATTTTGGTGGACTCTGGGAAGCCGGAGTAAAATCATCTAAATTACATCTAAAACGAGTTTTGTCAAAAACTGCGCTTATTTATGAAGAGTTTCAAACTTTAATAATTCAAATAGAGGCAATTTTAAACTCACGCCCTCTTTCTCCTATTAGTTCAGATCCTAATGACCTCAGTCCTTTAACACCTGCTCACTTTCTTATTGGAAAACCAATCATAGCAGTTCCAGACCAAGATCTAACCGATATAAAAATCACCAGACTAAATCGATACCAGCTTCTCCAGCAGATGTGCCAAAACTTTTGGGCAAGATGGAAAACCGAGTACATCTCCCAGCTACAAGTCAAGGGACGCTGGAAGAAAAATCAAGAGTCTCTCACAGATGGAGCCTTGGTCCTTATAAAGGACGACAACATCAATCCAACCCATTGGCAGCTAGGTCGAATACTCAGTGTACATCCTGGAAGGGACAACATCAATCGAGTAGCTACAATCAAGACTTCTACTGGCATCATTAAACGTGGGTTCAACAAAATATGTCCACTACCTCTAGATGATTGAAGGGAGCCTTTCAAGGTGGGGAGGATGTTCGAGCCATTATGCAACGCCGCCCCTGATGTGTGCGCCTTTTAATGTATGTTCCCTTTGCCCCTCTGCCATGCCAACGAAGGAAGAAGGAACGCAGTCAACAGTTCATCTAAAGACTTTGTGTAGCATACATGTTTTTTTATAATATTTTTATTTCAATATATTCGTCAAATCAAAGTGCAACAATCTCTTAATTCATCTCAGCAATTAACATCATTTTCCACAAAGTGCTTATTTTTGAAAAAAATTGGTTTTAAAGTAAACTTTTTAAAAATTTTAATTTTGAAAAAAATGCTTTTTTTCAAAATAACTTAAGTTATTGTTAGAGATACCAAAAATCTTATACAATAAAAAAAGTTGGCTTTACTTTTCTGAATATTTTGTATTTTTTGTTTTTCTGTGCTAAAAATACGCTTGTTACGCTCAAAATAAAGTTCGTCCCTTTTGTTTTGGCAAAAAAAAATCAGGAAGATACCCCCCAATTAGCAACTTAAATGAAATTAATCGTTACCGCTTCACAAGTTACTTTACTTATGTTGTGTTTATATGATCTGTAAGTTTCATCGATTAAAAAAGTGCTTATTTTGAAAAAAATTGGTTTTAAAGTAAACTTTTTAAAAATTTTAATTTTGAAAAAAATTCTTTTGTCAAAATAACTTAAAAATTGTTGGAGATACCAAAAATCTTATACAATTAAAAAAGTTGGCTTTACTTTTCTGAATATTTCGTATTTTTTTGTTTTTCTGTAAGACAAAAATTGGTTAAGATTCGGTGTTTCTAAATTTGCATACACTCGTGATAAGTAAATCGTTCAAGCCCTTTTAACTACAGCTCTTTAAAAAATAAGGACTTTGAACCATGAAACTTACAGATACTATGATCAATACATACGCGAGTAAAAAACTTGTGAAGTAGTAACAATTAAGTTCATTTGAAATGCTAATTAGGGGGTGATTTCCCCGATTTCTTACCAAAAAAGGGACCAACTTTATTTTGAGCGTAACTTGTTTACTTCTGATGTTAAAATTTTTTTTAAAAACAAAAATAACCATTTTTTAAACACTTTAAAAAAGTTAAAATGATTTTTCCCCAAAAAAGTGCTTTGTTTTTTTGGTTATGGCACGTTAAAATATTCGATTTGGAATTTGACGAATATGAACCTATTTTTCATTAGCTATAACTCTGCTTCTACTACATAGGTATAGTGACCTAATATACAGGGTGTTTCATTAATAATTGTCCATATAGTAACTGGATAAACCTTATCACAAAATACGAAGATTTAACCCAAAACACTTAAATAAAATATGGTTCCTTACTGAGTTACAGGGTGTTTTATCTAAAAATTTAAAAACTATTTTTGCTCAGTATTTTAAAACTATTCGACATATCCTTTTCATACTTGGCAGAAAGTGCGACTACTATACACCCTACTAAATTATGATAAACAAACGTTTATAGCTACTACCAGTGGCGTACGACAGGGGATGGTGAATGGTTGACCCTTCTCAAACTCTACGCCACTGAAGGAATTACTATTTTAGTACCATTTTTATATTCTCCAATACTTTCTACGTAAATAATATACTCTTCATTGATAACGATAAAGTCATTAGTTTTCGAGATATTTGAAGTTAAATATAAAACGGCACAGTTATTTTGATTAATTTATGATATTGATTCATATGATTAAAATTTAAAAATTATTTGTACCCACTACTTTAAAACTATTTGGCGTAACCTTATCATACTTGGCAGAAAGTGTAAATACAATACACCCTACTAAATTAAGATAAATAAACGTTTCTAGCTACTACCAGAGGCGTACGATAGGGGATAGTGGCAGGTTGACCCTTCCCAAATTCTACGCCACTGGCGAAATTGCTATTTTAGTGTAATTTTTTGATTTTCCAATACTTATGTAAATAATATACTCTCATTCGTAACGATAAAATGATTAGTTTTCGAGATATTTGAAATTAAAAATGAAGCTACACAATACATTAATCAAAATGACCGTGTCGTTTTATTTTTAACTTCAAATATCTCGAAAACTAATGACCTTATCGTTACGAATGAAGAGTATATTATTTTGATAAAAAGTATTGGAGAATCCAAAAATTGTACTAAAGTAGCAATTCCGCCAGTGGCGTAGAATTTGGAAAGGGTCAACCATTCACTTTCCCCCGTCGTACGCCTCTGGTAATAACCAGAAACGTTTGTTTAGCATAATTTAGTAGTTTGTATAATACCTATACTTTCTGCCAAGTATGAAAAGGATACGTCGAATAGTTTTAAAATGCTGAGCAAAAATAATTTTTACATTTTTAGATAAAACACCCTGTAACTCAGTAAGGAACCACATTTTATTTAAGTGTTTTAGGTTAAATCTTCGTATTTTGTGCTAAGGTTTCTCCAGTTACTATATGGACAATTATTAATGAAACACCCTGTATACACCATGTTTTTCACTTTTTTACGTGCTATATTTTTGATAAGAATTTTTTTCGACCAAATACTTACTTTTTGAGCTATTTGCGAAAAACCGTCCTAAAACGTGGTAATTTTGTAGAAAAATTAACATATTCGTTCGCAAATAACTCGAAAAGTATCAACTTGGTGAAAAACCTTTATAAAACAAAAGTTGCTTAGAATTAGTCATTTTATCCATTTCCGGACTTATTTCGAACATATAATTTTCACTCCCAAAAGGGGGTGAAAGTCATCCCTAGGGCAAAAGCACACATCGGCACAATATCTCTTTTTTCTTTGACTTGTTAGCTATGTGTATGCCAAATTTCATGTCAATCCAAGCGGTTCTTTAAAATTTAGAGGTTTTGCAATATTTTACCTTTAAAGAACGTACTATGAATAATAAAGTATATTTAAAACCAAAAATTATGTTTTTGTTATCGAACCGCAAACCTTATTGAATAGCCTATTACATTGCACCTTACTGAATTTTCGCACCTCTTTCGATGATATCTGTAGAGAAAAAAACTTACCGGATTTCCAAAATGTCCCGCGTTGCTGGAAGACTGACTATAATTTGAAAAATTCTGATGAAAAACATAATTGGAAGTAGAATTCATGTTAGAATTCTGAGGATAGTGCACTCCTTGCATGTGGAACGGCTGACTGTGGTTGTATTGTACATAAGAATTCTGCGGAAAATGTTGACCAGTGCCTTGGTTATTTTCTGGAGGAGACGTTGGATGGCGGGCGCGCAATTCCGCCATAAAGTTCGCTTCTTGTGCGTACCGGCGCTGCAGTTCTTGCTGCCAACCGCCATCCGATTCCTCATCACCGTCGTCTTCAAAATCTAGTAAAAAATAAATCGATCGTAATTGGAATAACGAAAAAATTAACAAGAAACATGGAGCTAATGTGCGTTAATCATGAAAAATAAAATACTGCCTACAGCCAGGCAAAAAATATTTCCGGATTATAGAAATGAGATTAACTGGGACAAACTATAAATATCTCTAGTTGAAAGGGAGATGCGTTTGCGTCTTTCATTTTAACATATTCTTTGAGAAAACGGCAAGAAACGCTAAATTAGACGGCGGGGAGACACTTTTTAATAAATCTTTGCAAAGTATGGCTTACACAGATAATTTGGACTTACAGCCCATACAGCAAACATGTTAAAAGAGATGTTTACTAGTTTTAAACTGCTTAAAAAACACTGTCCTGCAAATAAACGAGTAAAAATATTAGTGATGATATCAACACTCAATAATAGAGTCAGAGTCATAATCCCACAGTCAAGAATTATTACTTTGATGTAGTAAACAAATTCACCTATTCAAATTCCCTTGTGACCAATGGAAATTCGATCACAGAAGAAATCAAACAGAGAATAATTCTAGCAAACTGGTGCTACTTTCAGCCGAGTAAACAACTAGAAAGCAAAAAGCCAAAAAACAAAAATAATAAAAAATTTCTTATTTTACCAATGCTTATATACCTACGAATTCGAAATATGGACTACCTCTGAAACAGATTAATATCTTTTACTAGTTTTTTCAATAACGGTCCTGAGGGGAGTATTTACTGGCATTTATTATTATGGTTGAAGGGAAGTTTCCATGTTGAAGGCAACCGGGTGTCGTTATCTCTTTTATTTAGACAGTTACAGCCTTTTTCTATCTCCAAGGCTTCTCAGCTTCTATCTCCAAGGCTTCTTGTAGAAACACATTGGAGCAATAGTCCCGAAATTGTTCTGATTTTCCTCAATTAAAAGTCAATTTTGTGACCTGTATGGAGATAATGTTGGCCTAGAGCCGAACCTGAATCAGAATTGCAAACAGAAATGAAAGGTTCACATATGTTTTGGACCCTTCTTTGGGCCATCCGATTTGGCAAGCCAGTAGCTAGCCACTAAGCTAGGGCCGCCACGTTGAATAAACTTGCTGTGTACATTTTCCAGACATTAAAGTATCTCGTCGGGTATACTACTAGTTCTTTTTGGTCGTTTTTTATGCCTATGGCATGCGTTTTGTTAAAGATCACCGAAACATACTTAATTTTTTTGTATCAAAAAATAAAAGACTGGGTTAGAAAAATAACCAAACCAAACCAAAATAACCAATATGTAGTGACAATCACAAAAAACATGCTAGATATAGGCAGACCAGTAGAGTCGTCCAAGAGAAGTCAAGTTCAAAAATATATAGAATGAGGCAGAGAATACCAGTATTAGAACGACGAATTACCATTCAAGTGCTCAAGATACTAAGAAGAACATAAAAAACGACTTGTCGAATACTGTAAATTTTTAATAGCAGTGGCTCCAGCACCAAAACATAAACAACATGCGCTATGCTCATTAAAAAAAGTTTAACTTCGAAAAAAAAAACAAAAGAGATTAATTTAAAATAAACATAGGTACACTTCAAATAACATTTTTAGCAAGCAACGTTATTAGTAACATAAAAATATCTAAAATTGTATACAAGTTATTCTACGCTAGTGCCTTTAAGAAGAAAGCATTTTCTTTTTTATGTCATTCATATGAATTATGTCATTCAGCTTAACACTTCACTAACTGTTCAGTTTTGACATTTATCAAAACACATTTTTATTATTTATGTGATATGAGTTTTATATGACCTGATCTTTGGCGGCCGAAAAATGTTTAAACTTTTAGTATTTTTACCCTATTTGCTGCTGTCTCAAAAACTCAATATTATTAAAAAACACTGCAATATCAACTTGGTTCGATTAAATTGGGTCAGAGAGAGCAGCATATGTGCCTCCTGATACTTACTTACTTTCCGTGTCCGGAACACCAACAACTTTAAATTCTGTATTTCCAATGGTTGGCCACATAGATGGCCCTGTCATTTGCTATAATTAGGTCTTCTTCCGTGCAGATCTCTCCCATCTCTGTGCATGATAGTAGATGCCGGCTGGTCTGAACCGCGCCACAGTCGCAGGTATCGTCCTCCTGGTATCCCCATTTTTTCAGGTTACTAGCACAACGTGAAACGCCGGTTCTTAATCTGTTTAGCGCTTTCCAAGTCGGATACGGTAAATTGTGTCCAGCAGCCATTTCCTCTGAGGGAGGAAAATGTGTCGCGGTAGCTGACGCTTGCCATAGGTGTATTCGGCGCGTCTCTGGTGCTTCGGGGATGGATCTTGATGTTTTCAGGAAGCTTTTCCGAGATCTTAGTCTGCTTGGCTGAGTTTGGTGGTCATATAAGGGGTGTCTTCGGTCCGTCTCCTGCTTTTTTCGTTCTACCTCTGACGTGACCTTCCTCCTGATAGGTGGTGGAGCAATTCCAGCTATGGGGTATACCTCTTCGATAGGTGTCGGTTTCAGGCAACCTGATATTATACGAACCGTTTCATTTAGAGCCACGTCGACGTTCTTTGCGTGAGCAGAGTTTGCCCATACTGGTGCTCCAAACACCGCGGCCGAAAAACATAATGCCAAGGCAGAAGTGCGGAGAGTGTGTGGTTGTGCTCCCCATTTTGTATTAGTTAGCTTGCGGATGATATTATTTCTGGCCCTTACTTTCTTCTTGACATCTTGACAGTGGTATCGGTAAGACACGAGTTCTATTCAGACGGACGCAAAGGTATTTTGGCGTCTCGTTGTGTTCCAGCATCTGACCACGCCATTCCACCTCCACCGGCCTTCGGGCATGCTCGTTTCTCAGGTGGAAAGCACATACCTGGGTTTTTGTGGGATTGGGTTTCAGATGGTTTTTATCGTAGTATAGAGCTGTCTCCCAGGGCATCTGACAGTTTCACTTCGACTTCATTGAAGGTTCTTCCCTGAGCTGACACAGCTGTATCATCAGCGTAAATAAATTGCCTTGTTTGTTGGTGTATGGGTTGGTCGTTGGTGTATATGTTGTATAGTATCGGCGCGAGGACACTTCCCTGTGGTAGCCCATTTTTTTGGTCCCTCCACCGACTGTTCTTGGATTGGAGCGTTACGTAGAAGCGTCTATTCTGGAGGAGACATTTCACTAACCTTGTTAGTCGGAAATCCTTTGTAGTTTCATAGAGTTTTGCGAGTAGCTGTTGATGGTTAACTGTGTCATAGGCGGCAGTTAGATCTATGAACGCTACTCCTGTTATTTCCTTCCGTTCAAAACCATCTTCAATATGTTGGGTGAGATTAAGAATTTGACTACAGCAGCACTTTCCGGGTCTGAATCCTGCTTGTTCTGGAATAATTTTAGTCTCCACATATTCTGCGATCCGGTTCAGTATCATTCTTTCAAAGGCTTTGAAAAGGTGGCACAAGAGAGACACAGGTCTAAAACTCTTTGTATCCGCCGGATCCTTCCCTGGTTTTAAGAGGGCTACCACTCTAGCTTTCGTCCAGATTTTGGGGATTTGTAATGTACGGATGCAGCAATTCATCATTTTTACGAGCCACTCTATGGTTTTTAGTCCAAAGTTCTTTATTTGTTCTGTTCGTATGTCGTCCAGGCCAGCCGCTTTATTATCTTTCATTTGGTGGATCGCGCCTCTCATCTCCTCTAGACAAAAAGAGATACCTAGAACATCTCTTTCTTCGTCGATACTCCGTTGAGCTCTCACCTTGTTCTTTCTTGATGTCGTTTTACCGTTCATTAGAAGACGATGAGCTATCTGATCGGGTGTGACTTCTGTCATGTTGACTGCCGGAGCAGCGGGATCGTTGCCAAGATTCCGAATCAGCTTCCAGGCACGACTGCTGTTTTGTTTCATGTTCAGACTCGTGACCAGCTTGCACCACCTTTCCGTTCTGTTGGCGGATATCGCATCTAACATTTCCTCCCCAGCCTGTATTGTCGCTTCCGAGAAAGGGTCTTCTTCATATAGCTGTTCGTATCTTTTAAGTAGGGGTTTAGATTCTTCATTGAGCCCCGCTATGTACTCAGTTCGACAACCTCTAGGGATAAATTTCCGTGATACTTGCTTTACGATTTCTACAAATTTATCGTATGAATCAGGGCAAGGTTCTAGCTGGGAAACTTCTTGATCCAATGCTTCAGTGAATTTTTCCCATTTTGCTTTAGTAAAGTTAAACCTTCTCTTGAAAGGAACAATTTCTTATCTGATTGCCGCGTTGGAAAGACAAATTATTGGTCTGTGCTGTGTTCCAACGATTTTTGTCACCTGGTCTCCAATTCTGTCGCTGACAAATATATTGTCTGGGTTATAACCTCTGCGCTATCTTCCGCTGTTGAACGACGCAGGCTGCTTTGGATCGTGAATAAGTTTTAGGTTCATGCTTTCAGCCCATTTTTCTAGTTCTTAACCATTAGAATCTGTTTCGTTATAACCCCACGCGACACTATGACAGTTGAAGTCACCCAGTACGAATTTGATTTGCTGTGATTGAAAGTTACTCGGTTCCTCAAAAGCAAAGTCAGCGTTTGGTGGTTTGTAGATTGAGTTCATCTCCACTGTGAGGATCTCGATGTCATTTTGATCTGTTAGAGATGTGGACGCTACGTCGATATCTGGTCTGACGAAGACTGCGCTACCATATTGGTCGTGTGGTCTCTCCAGTATAAGCTTCATACCCCGAATCCTTGGTCTGCGGCTTGCAGTACCTCTATGGGTTTCTTGAACCAGTAGAACATGGACACCATGTTCTCTGCACATATTAGACAATAGGTCTTCTTTATCTGCTGATAGTCCTTCAATATTAATTGAGGTCGTCATCAAAAATGGCCTTGATAAAGACCGATTGCATCTGTGTTGTTGGTACCTCCTGATGAGAGACTAATAAGTTTCGAAACCGGTAGAGGTGCTTGCTGCACTCTCTGATTGAACTAGAATATGAATCGGCTGTAGTTTCGTGTTGCAACGAAATTGAAAATGGTTATTAATTTTTGATTTACATGTTTACTCTAATTGCAGTACAAAGGGAACCATTCTCGTTGGTAATTTACCGCGCTGGGCAGATGGGACGTGAATTATAAATTGTAAAATTCCCTCATCTTCTTTAGTCTCAGTATCCGTTATGGCTTGCAAATTGTAGAAGCCTCGGAGGTGTTACCAGAGAAGGTTCCCATTGTTTTCAGTCTGATAGTTTTTGATGTTGTTTTATGTGCTATTAGATTGAAAACTTAGTCTTTTGCTAGCAGTTGCCGCTAGGGCATCCCTGCCATTTCGTTCGTTGCAATCCGTGACTGCACGCCGGGGTTTGTCCTAGTTGGGTCAGAGAGAGCAGCATATGTGCCTCCTGATGAGAGACTAATAAGTTTCGAAACCAGTACAGGTGCTTGCTGCACTCTCTGATTGAACTTGAATAATGATGCGGCTGTAGTTTCGTGTTGCAACGAAATTGAAAATGGTTATTCATTTTTGAAATAGAAAATAACTTTTAAACTAATTAATGGATCGGTCTTAAATTTTGAGGGTTTGTTAAGTACCGCAATACCCAACTTTGGGTAAAACACCAAAGTTTTAAGTTAGTTTTAGTAAAAGTTATTAACAAATAACGATTTTCACTTATTTTGGAGTTTGGGAAGCAACAAATAAACTTTTTAACTTTCAAAAATCGGCATTTTGAAGGTTTTTCAATGTTCTAAAAAATTACATTTTGTAATTTCATGTCAACTATTTAGCTTTTGAATGGGGTGCAAAAAATTGAAAAAATCACGTTTTTTGCACTAAATTGTTAATAATTAAAAAACGGACGCGAACTCTAGGCAGGAAGCAGGTAGGTTTTTTCATATAGGTCTACAATATCTAAAAAAGTAGTCAGCTACCTGGATATTTAAGTGTCCCGAGCATGGTCTATTTCTAGCTTATTTACCTCTAGTAATAGTGAACAAGTTACATTTTTATATAGAACGTTACATAGCAGCGCACGTAAAAAAATGTGACTACAACAAAGCAAATAAAAAAAGCTTTTTATAACTAGTTTTTTACCTATCCCGTAAAAGATTTCTTAATCTATTATCTGCTACTTTCTTGTTAAAGGCAGAACTACTAAGCAAAACTACTCACCAAGGGGTTTTCGAATTGCACTAGCCTCTGGACGGACTGAAGGTTCTGGAATGTAACAATCACTCAACAGGCAGCATTCCACATACAATCTAACATTTAGTTTATATGGAAATGTTCAATATGCGGGATGTACGGTGGTCAAAACAAAATAAATAAACAAAAAAACTTACCTACAAAAATAAATAGCGAAAAATGTTTACTTTTACTGCGGGAATAAATATATAATAAAATAAATAATATAGTAATAAATTTGTAAAAATAATAAATACAGCAAAGAATAAATAAAGAAAAATACATGTATACTTATCTTTTATTAAAAAAAATACAAACTTCTTCGAAATTGTGATGGATACTTTGGGTATTGAAAGGATTGTAAAAAGTAATAGTCCAAGTAATGAAGCTTAAAATAGGAAAAAACCTCGCAATTTTTACAGAATGGATCGATATGCTTGAAAATTGATGAATAAGTAGAGGATAGTCCAAGGATCAAAATCTATATCATGCTGAAAGGCGCTTTTACCAGGGGAGTGGTAGCCACCTCATCTCGGGGGTGGAAATTTTTTATTATATTTTGACCGCAAAAGTTGGTCAAAACATTCATTCTAAGCAAAAAACGTTCTATACATTTTTTTGATAAAATTAATAGTTTTCGATTTATTCGCTATCGAAAGTGTTAGTTTTATATCGAAAAAATCAATGTTTTTAATAAGTTTTCTGCTAATAACTCCAAAAGTTTTCGTTTTATCAAAACAACTTTATTTAACAAAAATGTACCTTTTGAAAAAATAAACAAAATCGTTTTTTTGATTTTCTTTAAGACCAATAGTAATCGAGCTATACTTTATTATATGTTAGCTCTTCTTCGTCAAATGCTAAATATTGTAATTTCAAAGTCAAAAGACGGGAAAACTATGCATGTTCGAGGATAACTTGTTTAAACTAATTTAAAGTATTTAAAAATATCTATCTCCACAAATAAAAAAAGTCTCTAGCTCAAAAATTAAGTGACTTATAATGAACAGAAGGTCAGTTCCTATTTTTTTCAGCGCAAATGTGATCGGGAGCAACCCCCTAATCACCACCCTAATTAAAATTAGTTATTGACCTTATTTGATCTTCTCTATTTATATATATTACTAAGAGGTTTTAGAAGTCTGAACGGCTTAGAATAATTAGTTTTTAAAAAAATGTATAGACCATTTTTTGCTCAGGATGAACGTTTTTATCAACTTTTGCGGTCAAAATATAATAAAAAATTTCCACCCCACAGATGGGGTGGCAACCACCCCCATGGCAAAAGCGCCTTTCGGCATCATATAGATTTTGACCCTTGGACTATCCACTAATTATTATCAAATTTTCCATTTCCATTACCGATCCATTCTGTAAAAATTGCGAGGTGAAAAGCTTCGGTTCCTGGAC
This sequence comes from Diabrotica virgifera virgifera, assembly GCF_917563875.1. Classification (NCBI taxonomy): domain Eukaryota; kingdom Metazoa; phylum Arthropoda; class Insecta; order Coleoptera; family Chrysomelidae; genus Diabrotica; species Diabrotica virgifera. The sequence goes on along the minus strand of NC_065448.1, from coordinate 158,817,085 downwards.
TATAATAGTTTTAGGTATCTAGAATAAGTATTAGCTGAAAGGCAAATTATACAAGATCGCCGTAGCAAGTTGTGATTTATGGCAGTGAACGTTGAGCCTATGGCTCTGAAACTATTTTCTCATGGCATTTCTATAAAATCAACGGATAAATGGGAATAAACTACAATTTTAATTTAAAATACGTTATCTTTAACATTTAGATTTCTACATCGGAAATCGATCTATTGTGAGAAGATTAACTCAGAACAAGGTGGTTTCAAACCTGAAACGTCTTGCTGGTGTTAAATGTTACATCGAGCAGTATTTGGAAAACGAATGGTTACTGAAGCTGTCTTCATATACCTCTCTGTAGCTCTGCTTATGATACGCTCAACCATCGCACACTACTTGCCGCCCCATTAAAGAATTCTACCTTATAAGCATAATTAACGGTAGGCAGTATAGAAGATTCAACCTGATGAGGTCACTAGTATGAAATATTATATCAAAAAATTATAATTTAAAAATAAAAATCGACCTTTTTCGGCATTTCCTTAAAATCTAATAACTACTGCCAAATGTCGAGGTGGACTGTTTTCTTTGGCCCACTCTGTATGTGTGTGAGTGGTTCCTAATTATGCACTATCTGGCATATTTGACATTCATCCGGTAGAGAAGCATCCTGTACATTATTACAGCTTCTGGAGTGAACCATGACCGGTGACAAATACTGCCGTCCGTCGTACACCCACCTAAACTTTACGCAGACAGGATCTCCCTCTCCGGCCATGGTTCGGTCCGGGGCAGTAAATTACTGCTGTTCCTCGAATCAAGACACAGCTTCATTCAAAAGACTACACCTCTAAATGGAAATCTTCACGACAGGCGCAAGGCACTGTGGAGAAAGTGCACCAGGCAACATTTACCTAGAGCCTAAAGAGTCACTAGCGCCTGAAATGAGGGGGTTTGAAATTACAGGAGTAACAGAGGCAAGTAACTGAGATAAGTGTGCTGTTAATGACTGCGAAAGAGAGTTTGTATAGATATGAAAGCCACAAATATATCTCTAGGATATACACAAAATATTTTGTAAGTTGTAGATATACGAAGAAGACTTTAGGCATTTTGGTTTATAATTTTTGAAGAAATTTGGAGGCTGCTACTAGTCCTTACTCGTTTCGTTTGAAAATTTGGATCATTTATGGATTTATTTTGTATTGTGAATTTGGATAGGGAGCGGAAGAATACAGATATTTTATTGCATTAATTACTATTATACACTCCTGGCCAAAAAAATCGAAACACCTTAAAAATGGTACATTTTTGATGTCTCGAATCTCCTGAACTGTTGTCCGATTTTATTGAATTTTTTAGTATGTTATAGCCTTATTCATTAAGAATATCGATGTAGTAATATTGTTGCTAAACATGTAAATGTCATTATATACCGGGTTTAACAATAATACTGTGTTTTTTCCTCAAAGTTCGGAACACCCTGTGGAATATTCTAGCATTTAAAAAATATTAAAATTAAAAGTCAATTGTAGCTTTAGCCTTTCTTAACATTCTGCTTTGTGACTCATTCACTTATGTTGAATAATGAAAAAGTTAGGTACTTTGACAACTAGCCATGTTCTTCATCAATACAGGGTGTTTCTAAATAAGCGCGACAAACTTTAAGGAGTAATCCTGCATGAAAAAATAATGACCGTTTGATTTATGAACAAAAGTCTGCAAATGCTTCGTTTCCGAGATACGGGATGTTGAATTTTTTCTTACACACTGACGATTTATTTATTGCTCTAAAACCGGTTGAGATATACAAATGCAATTTGGTGGGTTTTAAGAGGTAGTTATTGCGCATTTTTGACGTAAAATTATGTATTTTATATTCACCATTGGCGTGCATACGGGTCATATAACCCGGTCATATACCCTGTATGCACGCCAATGGTGAATATAAATTGTTTAGTTGTATGTCATAAAATGTAAAATAACTACCTCTTAAAACCTACCAAATTTCATTTGCATATCTCAACCGGTTTTAGAGCAATAAATCAATCGTCAGTTTGTAAGAAAAAAATTCAACATCCCGTATTTCGAAAACGAAGCATTTGCGGACATATGTTTATAAAGTAATCTGTCATTATTTTTTCATGTAGAATTAACCCTTAAAGTTTGTCGCACTTATTTAGAAACACCCTGTATTGATGAATAACATGGCTAATTGTTAAAGTACCTAACTTTTTTATTATCAAACATAAGTGAATGAGTCACAAAGCAGAATGTTAAGAAAGGCTAAAGCTACAATTGAGTTTTAATTTTAATATTTTTTAAATGCTAGAATATTCCACAGTATTATTGTTGCACCCGGTATATAATGACATTTACATGCTTAGCAACACTATTACTACATCGAGATTCTTAAAGAATAAAGCTATAACATACTAAAAAATCACTAAAATCGGACAACAGGTTTAGGAGATTCGAGACATCAAAAATGACCCATTTTTAAGGTGTTCCGATTTTTTTGGCCAGGAGTGTATAAGAATACAACTAAAATGATAAATAATAAAACAAAGGAAGTGCCATTGTCGAGATGGAGAATGCTAAAATAGCCCAGTAAATGAACGGGAAATACGGCGATACTGTGTAATTTTCAGGGGCAACTCCGAATTACATGAAAATTTGGAATTAGGTTCTACTTACCCTCCACTTCAAAGTTGAATTTGTGCCGTTGGTTGCTTTTACTTGGGGGGTGGTAGTCACCCCTTTTCGGGGGTGAAAAAATATACGTTCAAGATAAGCCCGGAAATGGATAAATTGACTGATTATAAGCAACTTTCATCATATAGAGTTTTTTATGTAAGTCAATATTTTTCGAGATATTTGCGATTGAAAATGTTTATTTTTCGACCAAAAATCTACTGTTGCAAACGGTTTTCCGCAAATAACTCAAAAAGTAAACATTTTTCGAAAAATATATTCCTAGTAAAAGTGTAGCTTATAAAAAAACTAAAAACATGGTGCATCAGTAAAGTCTATTAACCGAGCAAAAGCAAAGTTGTAGCTCATGAAAAATACGTTCTTATTCGTCTAATTCCGCGTGAAATCACCGAAAAATTAAGCACTTTTCGGGAACAATCCATTTAAACTTTTTTAAAGTGTTTACAAAAAGCTTCAATCTCATTGTTTATAAATATTTCTAGCATTAAAAATACGCGAGTTACGCTCAAAATAAAGTTGGCCCCCTTTTTGTTAAAAAAATCATGGAAATATCTCCATGTTTAGCTCCCCAAATAAAATTAATCGTTGCCGTTTTACAATTAATTTTCTAATTTTTCTATTTTTTAAATCATCTGTCAGTTTCACCGGTTTAAAGTGTTTAAAGGGCTTGAACGAGTCACTATATACGAGTGTATGCAGACTTTGAATAGCCATATCTTAACCGATTTTTGTCTTACGGAAAAGCAAAATGAAACTATTATATTTACAACAGCAAAACCTACATTTTTTTACTCTTTGATATTTTTCGTATCACAAATACTTTTTAAGTTATTTCGAAAAAAGGAAATTTTTCCAAAATTTTTTTTAACTACACAACCAAACTTTTTCAAAAATAAGCACTTCAAACTGGTCAAACTTGCAGATCATAAATATAAACAATATACATACAGTCGGAAAAATTACCCATGAACGATCACATCAATCACTTATTTTGTATTTATAGAAAAATACATCAAATACAAAATAATTGAAAAAGACAGCAAATACAAAATAAGCGATTGATGTGATCGTTCATGGGTAATCTTTCATTTTTCCGACTGTACATTTAAAGTAAATGGTAAAGCGGTAACGATTAATTTTATTTAGGCTGCTTTTCACGATTTTTTTACCACAAAAAAGGGGGCTAACTTTTTTTCAGCGTAACTCGTTTATTTTTGATGCTAGAAGCTTTTGTAAAAAATAAAAATAAAGCTTTTTTTAAACACTTTAACAAATGTTAATCAGTTTTTCCCGAGAATTGCTTAATTTTTCGGTGATTTCACGTTGAAATATTCGATTTGGAATTAGACGAATAAGAAAGTATTTTTCATGAGCTATAACTTTGCTATTACTCGGTTTATAGACTTTAAGGATACATTTTTTTAGTTTTTTTATAAACTACACTTTTTCTAAGAACATTTTTTTCGATAAAATATTTACATACTTTTTGAGTTATTTGCGGAAAACCGTCTAAAAACGTAGTTTTATTGTCGAAAAATAAACATTTTCAATCGCAAATATCTCGAAAAGTATTGACTTACATAAAAAAACTCTATACAACGAAAGTTGTTTATTATCAGTCAATTTATCCATTTCCGGGCTTATCTTGAACGAATTCCCCCCCCCCCCCAAAGGGTGACTATCACCCCCAAAGAAAAAGCAACCAACGGCACAAATTCAACTTTGAAGTGGAGGGTAAGTAGAACCTAAATCCAAATTTTCATGCAATTCGGAGTTGCCCCTGAAAATTACACTCCAAAATGGTCATTTATTGGGCTAAAAATGAACAACATGAATATGTAAAATGACGGACAGGTATGGCTTATATTCAAATTTTGGGTTGAGAATAAATTGCAAAAGAGTTGAAAGAGTTACCAAATATTATTATTAGCTATTAAAACTATAAACCTCATCTATTTATCTTTAGAAATTTCCTGTTTAACGAAGAATAAAAAAAAAACAAAAATAAAAACTGCTAAAAATGCGTATTTATTGTTTTCTATGTTTTTTTTGTCAACAATTTCGTCCTATTCTTATACAATATAAAAATGAATATACTCTAAAATATTTAACAAGAATATAAGAAATTACAAAATAAATCGTTCAACAAAATAATTTAAAGAGTATCTGTTTATGTGTGATGTATACAAACTCATGCTGCATACCATTCTATTCATATTTGTACAAAATATCAATCACTATATGAATAAGTACAATGTAAAAAGTAACTATAAGGTGTTTCCCTAAAAGTTTTTTTTTAAATACATAGTTGCTTTAAGAAAATTTAAAAATTACGAATAATATCACTGTTACAGTTCTTGCATATTTTAACTTTATGTCAAAAAATGTTTCCCTTTTAAATTAAATACTTTTTATTAATTTTTGAAGTTATACTTCTTTAGGCACGAGGGTGAATTTTTACATTCCCTGGCGCATGCGCACACCGATAGTATGGTATTAGTCGCTACATCTTTACAATCGCTAAAAGAATATATTATTAGTGTTTTTAGTAAATATATTTATTATAATTTTTGTGTCTTTGGATTTGTCTTCCTCGGGAATAAGATATTTTATAATAATAGTAAGTATATTTAAAGTATTTTTGTATACTTCACTTGGTCTATTAAATTTGTCAGTATGTATGAGAAATCTTGTAACCTGTCAAAGCAAAGGGAGTATAGCTCAGTGGTAGAGCGTGTGACCGGAGATCGAGAGGTTTCCGGTTCGAATCCCGTGTGTTTTCTAGTCGGAGCTTCTTCCGCTGTCTGAGCTACTTGCTTCCCTTCTTCTTCTTCTCTTAGAATCGTTTTCATTTTATTATTTTCATCCTTATGTCTGTCTCCCTTTCTCTCTTTCTATTCTCTTTCTTTCTTCCTCTCTCTTGGTTTGCTGTTTCTCTCTTTCTTCCCTCTTTTCCCTCTTATCTTCCCAGTCCTTACCGTTGCTTTTGCTTGCGCCGATTTTTCCTTTTCTTCTACTTCTCTCCTCCAACTATTCTCCCCTTGAGTTTCATCCCTTTCTATTTCTCCCTCTTCTTTGTTTTCTCTTCCACTCCCGCTACCCTCTCTTCCGCCTTTACTGTTTTTCTTTTTTTCGTCTCACCTTTCTTCCCACAAGTTGAGTCGTGCAGATCGATCCAGTGGGGCAGTGCGCCCTTACCCTGCCAAGACTGTTCTCCCTTCGGGTTCGCCATCACCCTTAGGCATCGCTTGTAGCCCACTACTGGGTAATGCACCCCTTCGGCACCATGATGTTACACCTTGAAGCTGGGTGTAACGGTATATTAGGAAGATGTATAGCCGTCTGCCCTATGCATATTCGTTTGTTTTCAGTGGTTTCCTCTACTGGTTTTTATATTTGTGAAGAATTTCTCCTCGGGTATAGGTTTGAGTGTCAGGACGTGTATGATGGGTAGGAGTGGGTGTCGCATGATAGTTGGGAGTATTTGCTAACACACAGGGACAGGCTAGGAACTTGGTTAATGGCGAGCGGACAGCTGCTGTTACGTTTTAAAAATTCAATCATCTATATATTATTTTTATTAAAAGATTATTTCACTCTTTCATATCGTTTCCCACATTTCTCCTATTTTCTTAAATAAATAATCGAATAGATAGCAGACTTTGAATTTGGCAAGGGTTGTCATGGATACGTTACGGTAAGTCACTTTGACAGTCGTCGAACTCTAAAATTGGGGTGCTACTTGGAACATAAGTTTTCAGGCAATTGATCTTGGATAGATCACCCTCATTGGGGATATCGGCCTGAATTTATGTTAATTGAACTTGGCATATTGTAGTGTTGTAGGTACATTTTGTGTAGTTGTCAAGTTCACACCGTATGAAACGGGATCTATTTTCAAAGCACCATTTTAGATACGCTGGATCAGGTATGTGTCTTAATTCGATTTCTTAAGCACTACTATAGGTGCATTGTTGATTTCCGAGCATTTTATTTATTCGTTTCTCTGAGAGTTGTTATTTTTCTATTGCAGTTATTAGGCCTTAAACCACAAAATAGATAGGGGTAGATAGTACCTAGTTATTGTTGGAAATACTCTGTGGGAAGTAGAAGAGTTTTTTGTATATGTACCCCCTGGAAAACCCTTCTGGCCAAAGGTTAGTATAAGATCTTCTATTGTTTTCTTATTTATTGATTAATATAGAATTTGAATCGTTGCTCTGACGTCATTTTGAAGAAATCTACATTAATTTACAGTTTTCATTTTTTTTTTCTTTTTTTGACATTGCTACTAAAATATAATTATTTCTCTGACGTCATTTCAGTCAGTTTTTAGTTTTTATTTTTCTTAATATTAATTGCTGTAATAATAGACGTCATTTTGACAGTTCAGGTTAACTTAGTAATTTCAGATTTAGTTTTATAGAATATAATAGTGTAAATACAAGTAGATATTCTAATACTATTTTTCTCTTTTAGGGTTTCCATTGATTCCGTTTAGTTCCGTTTACTTCCAATTCCTTCCGATTTCTTCTTTCAGTATTAAGATTTGTTGTGTTTGAAATCGTTTGTTTATGTCGTTGATATGTTACTGGTTATTCTTCTTATTGGAATTGGATACATCGTTGGATACCTCAGTACAGAATTAAGATAAGGATTTTGATTAATTTACTTTTTTTGCGTTTATGTTCTTTAGCTTTTATTAATTTTAGTTTATTTGTGAATAGTACCTAGTGTGTTTTCGGTTTGTTATACTTTTTGTTTTGTTTTACAGCGGTTGCGCCTGAGCTCATGCGACGCTTATAATTTTCGGTTAATTTTGAGGGCTAGAAGCCCTATTTGCTTTGGCGCATCTAGTTACTTTGTAGGTTATCGTTGTGGTTGTTCAATATTATGGTATTATTATGATTCATTTTATTATTTTTTTGTTAATTATTGCATGTTTACAGACCAAATTTATTTATTACTTATTTACTTATTATTAATAGATAATTTTTACGTGAGGTATCGCTTAATTTCATTTGTTCCATACACCACATGATTGGTACTGCAACAATTTGGTAGGTTTGGAGTTGCAGTCTACTTTAGGCATGGGCCGTGGGGCAAACTTGCCTGGCGCCCAGTTAATATCTATTTCAGGTTAAAAGAGAAGTCTCAACGAACCCCCCCATCTCCACTAGAGCATAGCGGGCTACGCCTTTGTTGTCATCCGACAGCCGGTGTAGCAACGTAGCGTCCGCGCACGAGCGGCGAGGCGTTGCACTGCTTCAATTAGTCGCCTTTTACAACGAGCAGAAGAAACTGTGGAGGTATTATACTTGAGCGGCTCGACTCCACACGAAAGTTAAGGAAAGGTAGTCGCTGGCGTAGATTGAGCCACCTTCACACTGGACAGATGATCTCAAAAGAGTAAAAACAAACTGAATCAAATCAGCTCATAACACAAAAGAATGGCTACTTTTGGGGAATGCCTATCTGGAACAATGTACGCACCAGATTGGTTGATGATGACGACAACTATGTTCCTCTTCTAGAGTATATTGATAAAAATATAATCAGTAAAGAGCCTCTAAGCAAAATAACAAAATATATTAATAAAATTAGAGATTCTGCCTTAAAAAAACAAATAACTACAAGACAGAAAAACATAATCAATGGAGCACCAACTAACTCGCGTTTTCTTTCATTTTTAAAATACTTTAGATTCTACGAGCAACGATAAATATAACGAATCTTACAAAAGGTGATTCATTTTCAATATTAGAAATTTCTAATTATATATTTAGGAAAACACCTTATAACAAAATAAAAAAATATTTTATACAAAAAAATATATAAAAATAAAAAAATTAGAAGTAATCAACACAAAACTAAAATAGCGTATGGTCAACAAGCGTTTTGTAATAAGGAGATTATTTTTATTCAGTACCTGAATTCAGTTCTCTTACTAAAGTCGACATGGCATTAGTCACGGAATCAGCTGCCACCAACAAATCGTTTCGCAAGGAACGCCCCACTGAACCTGGAGTTCCATTACCATTACCTAAATATAATATAATTGTTTGTGTAAGGTGCGTTTTTTTTCTACTACTTATAACTGAACAGATTTGTTCCGTGGTGTGGTTGGATGCGTGTGATAACCTTATTGTCCACGGAAAAAAATAAATAAAATTAAAATAAATGTAAAACAACAAACTGTCAATAATAGATTTATTTCGGTAAAATCGTGTTTTACTTATATCTCGTAAGGGTGTGTTATTCTTTGCCGAGCGAGGACTTGTGACAGACTGGTGACTGAACTGAACTAATAGTATATTACTTTATGAGGCGGAGAAGCATGACTTTTCTTGACGCACCCGATATTAGGCGCCGAACGAAGTGAGACGCGTAATAGAGGGCAAGTCAAGAAAAGTCGCTTCTTTGCTGAATAAAGTATACTATTTTTTCTTCAAACGTAGCAATTTTCAACCATAAATAGTACAATCCATACGCTATTTTTACTCGAAATTAACTATGACAACTATCAAAGTCGTCTAGATGTTAGAAATTAAAATAATTAAGTCGTCGGTGGGATTTGCGTCTCCCTGGTTACAGTTGTTTGACAGTTGTTTGCAATTATTAAAGACAGCTTATTGTTGTTGCAACCGCAAGCGCAAATTTAGTGCGAAAATGGAAAACCTAAACGAAATTGAGTCCGCGGTTAATGATGCAGTAGCACGTTTGGGGCCCTCCAAGTCCGGAATAAAGTATCGGTTAGCGTATAATCACTTCCAAGAGTGGTGCGATAAAAGAGGAGTACGGCAAGTTACCGAAGACGTTTTACTGGCATATTTTAATATAATGGAAAATGAAAATAAATGGAAATCTTCTACAATGTGGTCACGATACTCTATGATAAAATCCGAGTTAGTTATTAGAAAAAATGTGGATGTAAGCAAATTTTTAAAGTTACGTGCCTTTCTGAAAAAGACAAGCGAAGGATATACTGCAAAGAAGTCTAAAGTTTTCACTAAAGACGAGTTTGATAAATTTTTGTTTGAAGCGCCAGATAAGTTGTATTTAGGATTAAAGGTAAAAAAAATTATATTGCAAAGCATGTAGTATACTCTACTAAATTATAAAACTATTTCAGATTGTTTTGTTAATTGTGGTTACCGGCGCCTGTCGATGCGACGAAATGGTAAAAATGAAGACTGTGGATATTGAGGATAAAGAAAATGTAATAATTATCAAAATCCCAGACAGTAAAACACGACAAATTAGATCTTTTACGATAATTGGTCAAAACTACATTAAACTGTATAAAAAGTATGCATCACTGCGGCCTGAAAATTTCACAGAAAACCGATTTTTTATCAAGTACCAAAATGGAAAGTGTTACCGAAGCGTCATGGGAATACATTCGATCAGCGCAGTAGCCCAAAAAGTAGCTAGTTATTTAAATTTAAACGATGCAAGCGCATACACGGGTCACTCTTTACGACGAACTTCAGCAACACTTTTAATTGATGGAGGCGGAAATCTAGAATGCCTCAAACGACATGGGGGCTGGAAATCAAGCACGGTTGCCGAAGGATATATAGAGAATTCAATAAGAAATAAGAACGATAATGCTCAAAAAATTTTAAACCCTCATGATTCGCCAACATCGGGAATGATTGCTGAAAGTTGTGCTCGACCATCAGTATCATCAACAATTACCAATGCGTATCAAGAGTCGGGAACATTTTTGCACGGTTTCAATTTTGAAAATGCCTCATTAACTAATTGTACTTTTAATATTACTATAAATAAAAATGATGTTTAATTGTTGTTAATGACATTTGTATTGTTGCTTTGTGACATGTTTCATATTGTTGCCATGACAACATTTTTCCCTCCGCCGTAAAGAAATGGGAAAAAAAACTGCTGCCGGCGGAGACATCAAACTTTGACAGGATCAAGTTAGATAAGTAATGTCATCATTATTTGACGTTTGAAGAAAAATACATTTATGTTGTCACATGTGGTTTAAGAAGTTGAAGGTTCGCATGCATTTAAACTGATTTATTGACAAAGAGGCTGGCTAATTTATTATGGAATATGTGTTTCCCATGAAAAGGCCATTAAATGTATATGTTACCGTTAAAATCCGATTTCAGTTAAAAACCCGAATTTACTAAGAAAAACTAGTTTTAACTAAGCGCTTTAGACAATTCTAGTTTTAACTAGTCAAAACTAGATTTGACTGCTAAATTCAGTTAAAACTAGAAATCCCGAACAAATTTCATTTAGAGTAGTTTATATTAGTTTAAACTCATTTTTACTAGAATTACTAGCGAATACCAGTTAAAATCGTTGCGAGAAGAAACAAATACGATTGGGCCTTTTCGGGGTAGGGTTACAAACGGTAACAAACTAGTGTGTGCAACTATTGATTTTTCTGCATCGTTTTTATTGGTTATATTACCATTATTACACTACTGTGTATTATTCACCATGAGTGATAACGTCGAAGATTAGGTTGAGAGCAGAGATATAAGAACTTGAAAAGAACGTTTTTTGGAAAAGATCTTACAAAAGGAACAGACCGAGAAGAAAGAAAGTCACTACAATCAGCCCTATTCTGTAACTTTTAACAAATCGAATAGAAATGACCAAGTCGAATCGTAATTACCCAAAATCGGAATGTTTGATATCTATCGCGTCATTTTTGTGTTTGGATTGGTATTCTGTAACTGATATCGTAATAGAAATCTCTGACTTCTATTTCACGTGGTTCTGAGGAGGCGGCAACCGCGCATTAACCAGTGTTCTGTGACCTTTTTGTTACTCGAAATATGCCACCGTTGCCATATCCTCAATGTTTTCATACTTTCTTCATACTATCCTCAAGTTTTGAAAAGTAAATAAAATATTAGTGTAAATACTGGATGCAAAAAAGCTCAAAAGAGAATAAATGGTTTTAAATTAGAGTTAATTAAAATTGATATAAAAAAGAAGATAAACTGATAAATAAAAAGATAAGTGAAAGTGAATATAAGAAGTATAAATGCTTTTAACGCTCGGTTTTATAATCAGTTAAAGTGGACTTTAAATTTTAAGTTGGTACCTTTATCAATGCAATTCATACGGGTAAATGTCAACTTTAAAGTGAACTTTAGTTAATGTTCACTTTAAGTTGATTATGAAACCGGGCGTTTTAAATCAAAGATATTTAAGTTGATGTTATTAGGTTTGTTTCAACATGAACTTTTGGACGGTCCAGAAACCGTCACGAAACTACTTGTACCGTTTGTTGTGCGCATGTTCGTAATTGTGTCGCCCAGTTATCGTCCGATGACGGTAATTTGGAAACTGATGTTGGAACGGTTACCTGACTCATAACTGATTTATCTGTCAATATGCATATTGTTGTTGGTATATCCAATGATAAAAACCAAAGACGTATGCCGTAGATATATTAATTATTATGTGACACATGACAGAAGCTCGAAACAAATGACAATCAATGAAAAACTTATGAAAAAAAAATGATTACTGAAATAGTCATCACGAAATTGTCACTACAAGATCACAATTTTTGTTGGAACAGTGGGAAGGACGATCCGATGACGATCATATTTTGTTGGAACGGATTTTGTTTAAATAAATTATTTAAAATTGATATTACTAATAATATGCAATATTTAAGATTCGACTCCAGCTGAAATAACTGCTAAACAACTTTTCCCAAAAATGGCAACTTTTCTATAATTTGTTCGGACTATGAGCGTTGACTGATAAATATACAAGTAGGTATACTAGTATAATATACAAATATATATATTTATCAATCAACGCATAAGAAGTCTATTGTATGCTATTCTCGTAAATTATACCATTGATTGAAATTGTACAAGAAATAAAAGCAAAAACAGTATGGCAACACTGCGAGTGGCAAATATTCAGATGTCACATAGCAAATAAATAAGGTTAGGTCCTACAACATGTCTAAATTAAATATATAATTATCTAAACAAATAAAACCACAGACTAAAAATGAAGCAGCTAAAAAAAAGGTAGAAATACTATAAATAATTATAAATTAGTGATCAATTATTTTTATATATAAAATATAAACGCCAAAGCAAAACAAAATGCGCTTGCGTCAACCACAATTCCGATAAGCGAAATCTCACCTCGACAGGGCAAATGCTGTCGAAGTGATTTCTATTCACTATTACGATTGTAGAGATTCCGAAGTAGTTATGGAATACGGATTTGGACTATTTCTATTCGACTTAGCCACTTCTATTCGATTTTACTGACTTCTATCATCGAAATGAGTTACAGAATAGGCTTGAATGTTGTGACCAAAGCATGTATAATAAATTAATGCCCGAAGTACAAGATGCGGAACTGTCTGCCCAGAAAACACTAAAACGATTTAGAATTGTGGAAGTTGGCGAAATAAAAAAGTTGACTTCTAGAATTGAACCCATCAAATATTATGTACCTGTTGAAGACATTTTTGACATAATTGAAGCAGCCCACGTTGCTATTGGTCATGGAAGTTGGGATAGGTTGAAGACTGAAACCGACAGAAAATACGCAAATATAACAATTGGTATGTTCAATAATTTTATATCAATTTGTGAGACCTGCCAACGGAAGAAGAGTAAAGCGAAGATAGGTCTTGATCGAAGATCTTGAGGGAAGATTTGATCGATATGCAATCACAAGAGAATCACGGCTACAAGTTTATTATGGTTTATCAAGTAACAAAATTTGTTTTGTTGAGACCATTACAAAGTAAGAGGGCGGACGAAGTTGCTTATCAATAATTAACGGATACATTCTTGACTTTTTAGATTCATGCATTTTACTTTTCGATAATGGCCGAGAGTTCGGTAATGCAGTTATAAATGAGGAAATGTCATACTGGTCTAAGGCGAAATTATTTCATGGAAAACCAAGGCACAACCAGAGTCAAGGTTCAGTAGAGCGAGCTAACCAAGACATCGAGAAAATGTTAGCAGTCTGGATGCAATACAATAACAACAAGTGGTCAAAGGACTTGCGTTTTTTACGTTAACGATCTTGTCCAGTATTTTACGTTTTAGAGAAATTATTTACAAACAACCAGAGCAGCAAATTATTTACCGAGTTTTAGTTGAATCTAGAAATTACTTAAAAGTTTACTAAAAACTAGTTGTGACTACAATATGTTTAGTCTTAACTAGAATTAAATGAAAATATTTGATAGTTCTAGTTTTCACTAGTTAAAACTAGAATTGTCTAAAGCTCATAGTTAAAACTAGTTTTTCCTAGTAAATTCGGGTTTTAACTGAAATCGGGTTTTTACGGTAACATATACATGTCGTTTCGTATAGATGTTATGAGCCGAAAAAATGTAAATTTTAAATGAAGCGTATTATCAGAGTATTATTTCGTTTAAGGAGAAAAGTTAATAATTAAAATTAGTAATTAAAATTATTAATAAAAAAAATAGTATTTGAAGCTAGCCGCCACAGATTTACTACTTATAACTGAAACCCTTAAGGTCACTTGCACCGCACCAACGAACGTCTGTCGTGTCTCTTCCTGGCGGTTGCAGGCAAATGGGTTTTACTGTACCTTAACTACGTCGGTCAATAAGTCCCGGGCCTAACCATGAGATGGCGACTCGAATCAATTTTCTATTTGACATTTCGGTAGTCCTAACATTCAAAAGCATAATGTCAAAATTTCATGTAATTGAGATTATTACTTATAGTCTGGGCAGATTATCGGAGAATAGGCCATTTTTGGGAAAAGTTATTTACCAGCAATTTGATTGCTGTAATCGAATCTTATGATTGTATATATTAAAAATATAGGTATGCAAAGTCCGCAGATAGTGTGCTACTTTTTTTATAAACAAAATTGCGCCCGAAAATCGTGTTTTTTTTTTAATGTTTGCTCTATAACTCCAAAGATTTTAACTTTACACCAAAAACGCCCAAATAAAAATTCACCGTAATTAAATTCTTCATAGAGACGTGCCTTTCCAGATTTACTTCGACAAACATTTTCCCCGGAAAATGCCGGTTTTTCCAACAAAATCTTTAATTTTCAACTAAAATTTTATATAAGTAATTGTTTATCAATAATTAAATAACTTGGTAGGATAAAAGCTCTTTTCGTATAAATTATAATACCAGAAGCCGATGGAAATTGAATGAACAGTTTAGCAACAATTAAATTGTTAATTAAAAATTTATGGTCGCTATAATAACCACAGTAATTATGATACATAAGAATAACTATGATTTTTGTATAAAAAGACACTGTACCTATCTAATGTACTTTACAGAATTGAAATTGGACTATTTAAGTGGCCTCGGGATTATTTTAAAATTATAAACAATTTTTTGGCTTATAAACAAATATAATATCTCGGGAAATATTAAATTAAATTAAATCTTGAAACGGTATTGGAAAAAAAAGCGACAGGACGCTTCTTTTAAAAGAAAAAACGTTTAATTGTCATGAGTGCTTCCCGAGATACAACCGGTCAAAGTTGACCGGCATTTACGGCAAAGATATAAACAATATGATCATAATTTTTAAACCATCACCTTTTTATTTTTGTCCTCTTTCTCTACACCAATTTTCATATCTTTAAAATACTCTTAAGATATATTATCATAATAAAAACTATCGATATTACGAGTTAAAATTGCCAAAAATAGCAAAATTGCAATCAAAAATTAGGTTGGAGAAAATGTAATCTCACAAGTTCAAAATCGGTATACGTTAAAAACATGCATTTTCTCGGTTTCCCATGGACCAATTTTCTTCATTCTTTTTTTGTTCCCAAGTAACTCGAGTAGAGCCATCTAACTAACGCATTATTAAATGTGAAATCTGCTTTTATTTTGTTATAATAAATTTATTTATTTATTATAACAATGTTTTTAATTTGTTTAAATAAATATTGTCTAAATAATTATACTGCTTTCAAATGAGAATATTTGAGTTTTTAACGTTAAAAGGTACACTTGTAGTAAGTTTATCTAAAAAAGTCTACAACTGGAAAAAATATGTAGTTTTCATTTCTTATAAATAAATTTATCTTTTATAACAAAACAAAAGCAAGTTTGACATTTAGTAATGCGTTAGTTAGATGGCCCTACTCGAGTTACTTGGGAAGAAAAAAAGAATGAAGAAAATTGCTCCATGGGAAGCCGAGAAAAGGCAATGTTTTAACGTATACCGATTTTGAACTTTGAGATTACACTTTCTCCAACCTGATTTTTGATTGGAATTTTGCTATTTTTGGCAATTTTCACCCGTAATATCGATAGTTTTTTTTATTATTATGATCCTATTGTTTATATCTTTGCCGTAAATGCCGGTCAACTTTGACCGGTTGTATCTCAGGAAGCACTCATGACAATTAAACGTTTTTTCTTTTAAAAGAAGCGTCCTGCCGCTTTTTTTTAATACCGTTTTCAAGATTTAATTTAATTGAGGCCGCATATTGAAGATGCTGAGGCCGCATAATTAGTCCAATTTCAATTCGTAAAGTACATTCGATAGGTGCAGTGTCATTTTATACAAAAATCATAATTATTCTTATGTATCATAATTATTGTGGTTATTATAGCGACCGTAAATTTTTATTTAACAATTCAATTGTTGCTAAACTGTTCATTCAATTTCCATCGGCTTCTGGAATTATAATCTATACGAAAAGAGCTTTTATACTAGCAAGTTATTTTATTATTGATAAACAACTACTTAAAGATTTTGTTGGAAAAACCCGCATTTTCAGGGGAAAATTTTTGTCGAAGTAAATCGGAAAAAACACGTCTCTATGCAGAATTTAATTACGGTGAATTTTTATTTGGGTGTTTTTGGTGTAAAGTTAAAATCTTTTGAGTTTAGAGCAAAATTTGAAAAAAACACGATTTTCGGGCGCCATTTTGTTTATAAAAAAGTAGCGCACTGTCTGCGGACTTTGCATACCTATATTATTAATACAGTGTGTCCACGGTTGGGGTGCCCAAGAGGAAAAACTTTTTTATTTTCAATTTTAGCAAAAAATGTCATTCTTGATAAAAAGTTTTGCTTGTTCTAAATCCCCATAAAATGAAATAAAATTCAAGTTTTTCAAAACATGCTTAATTTTGTAGCCAATTTTATGTAAATCCCTACAGCTTTTTGCACTAAGTTTGAAATTGTACTAATAATAACTTAGGAGAACAACTCTTTCGCTTCTTTGGATTATGAAACCAAACTTTGTCGTTCTCCTTGAAACATCTAATGATTTAATATTTATATAATTATTAATCCAATAATTGGATATACCAATAAAATTGATCCCAAGCTACATTGTGGCTTGGCAACACTAGATTATTGTTACGTTTTTGAACTTAGTGCAAAAATTTATAGAGAATTACATAAAATTGACTACAAAATTAAGCAGGATTTGTAAAACTTAAATTTTATTTCGTTTTATGGGGTTTTAGAACAAGCAAAACTATTTGTCAAGAATGATATTTTTTGTTAAAATTGAAAATAAAAAAGTTTTTTCTCTTGGGCACCCCAATCGTGGACACACTGTATATTATAGAATCATAAGATTCGATTCCAGCAATAAAATTGCTGGTAAATAACTTTTCTTTGTATTTTGCTAATTAGCCCAGAGTATTACCGAATTACAGTGTCTGAAGTGACGCTACTTTTGTGATTTCTATGAACAATGGATTCAATGTTCGAAGTGCGAACAATTTCGTGGGTTGATTTGTCACTATTATTTGATGGGAAAAGAAAAAATACAGTTCAAATTGAGCAATTACTCTAAAAGTGTTACCGAGACTCTGTTCCCTCAACTACAACCGTTAAACGATGGTTTGCTAAATTCAAACGCGGTCGTACCGACAATAATGATGTTGAGCGCTCCGGAAGGCCAAATGATGCAGTTATTCCCGAAAATATCGGAAAAATGCTAAAAATTATTACGGAAAACCGCAAAGTAAAATTGCAAGAGATAGCTGACACTCTAAAGTTATCAAAGGGTTGCATTTTAGCTGTTATACATGAACAATTGGGTATTAGACCAGGGCGGACCTGTTTTGAGGTGGATGTGAGAGGTGGCATTCGGATTTTTGCAGATAAAGTTAGGTGACAACTTCAATAATTATAATTGACTTATGCTCCTTCTCAAATATGCACGGAACATTAATAAAAAAATTGAAATATTTAAAAAGTTCGAAAAATATCGATTTTTTTATACTTTCATTGCTTATAACTTTAAAACGATTCATTTTGGAACAAAGTTGTAGGGAAAGGAAATAAAAATAATTGAATTTTGTATAATATACGACTGGTTTAAAATGTCTTAAAGTATTACCCTTTCTGCAAAATGGCAGTAAATAGAAAATAAGGGGGCAAAAAAGACTGTTTTTATTCAATGTTTTTCAACCACTTTGGTTGCACTTAAAACCTTCATAATTCGCTTAAAAAATTCTTACAACATACTTAAACCGTCCAACAAATTTCATTAAAATCGACCTAATAGATTTTGCATATTATTTTGCAATCTAAATTTTTTTAAAAAAGTTCAAATTTTTTAAAAACTTTCTAAACAAAAAGTAGATCAAGTTTTCACTCTAATGGCATATAACATATCCCACCAGAATGAAAACAATGGGAACCTTCTCTGGTTACACCTCCGAGGCTTCTACAATTTGCAAGCCATACGGATGCTGAGACTAAGGAAGATGAGGGAATTCTACAATTTACAATTCACGTCACATCTGCTCAGCGCGGTAAAATTCCAACGAGACTGGTTCCCTTCATACTCCACACAGAGTAAATGTAAATCAAAAATGAATAACCATTTTCAATTTCGTTGCAAAACGAAAATACAGCCGAACCATATTCCAGTCCAATCAGAGAGTGCTGCAAGCACCTCTACCGGTTTCGAAACTTATTAGTCTCTCATCAGGAGGCACATATGCTGCTCTCCCTGATCCAACCAAAACAAACCCCAGCGTGCAGTCCCGAATTGCAACGAACGAAATGGCATAGATGCCCTAGCGGCAACTGCTAGCAAAAGACTAAGTTTTCACTCTAATGGCATATAACATATCCCACCAGAATGAAAACAATGGGAACCTTCTCTGGTTACACCTCCGAGGCTTCTACAATTTGCAAGCCATACGGATGCTGAGACTAAGGAAGATGAGGGAATTCTACAATTTACAATTCACGTCACATCTGCTCAGCGCGGTAAAATTCCAACGAGACTGGTTCCCTTCATACTCCACACAGAGTAAATGTAAATCAAAAATGAATAACCTAATAAAAGAAATACTCTGTGTGGAGTATGAAGGGAACCAGTCTCGTTGGAATTTTTCCGCGCTGAGCAGATGTGACGTGAATTGTAAATTGTAGAATTCCCTCATCTTCCTTAGTCTCAGCATCCGTATGGCTTGCAAATTGTAGAAGCCTCGGAGGTGTAACCAGAGAAGGTTCCCATTGTTTTCATTCTGGTGGGATATGTTATATGCCATTAGAGTGAAAACTTAGTCTTTTGCTAGCAGTTGCCGCTAGGGCATCTATGCCATTTCGTTAGTTGCAATTCGGGACTGCACGCTGGGGTTTGTTTTGGTTGGATCAGGGAGAGCAGCATATGTGCCTCCTGATGAGAGACTAATAAGTTTCGAAACCGGTAGAGGTGCTTGCAGCACTCTCTGATTGGACTGGAATATGGTTCGGCTGTATTTTCGTTTTGCAACGAAATTGAAAATGGTTATTCATTTTTAAAAAGTAGATCATTTAGAAGTTTGCTAATTTTTTTACATATAAAGAGGTTCTCTACCTATCTAATACACTTTACAGAATTAACTCGGATTATTAAAACGGATTCGGCACTGTTTTAAAGTTATAAACAATGTTTTGGCTTATAAACAAATACAGTGAGGACGTTTGAGTTGGAATAAATTCATTTTCTTGAGAATGGGCGACTCTGGAGAAAAATCTCGAAACAGATCGACTTTTATTTTTAAATTATAATTTTTTGACATAAATATTATACTAGTGACGTGATCCATCTGGGTGTGATGACGTAATCTAAATATTGGAATTAATTTAATTCAAAAAAAATTTTAATTCAAGCCCTGTATAAATAATTATGTTAATGTGTATATTAGTGAATACAAAATTGAATAGCCTTTCGATTGAGCTATCACACGGTACCTATTCTCATGTAAAAAAATCATCGATTGCATCATCACGCCCAGATAGATGACGTCACTAGTATGAAATATACACCAAAAAATTAGAATTTATAATTAAAAATCGACCTGTTTCGGGATTTATCTCCAGACACGCCTATTCTCGAGAAAATGAATTTATGCCAACTCAAACGTCCTCACTGTATTTGTTTATAAGCCAAAAAATTGTTTATAACCTTAAAACAGTGCTGAGACCGCTTAAATATTCCGATTTTAATTCTGTAAAGTGTATTAGATAGGTAGAGAACCTCTTTATATGTAAAAAAATTAGCAAACTTCTAAATGGTCTACTTTTTCTTCAGAAAGTTTTTAAAACATTTAAACTTTTTTAAAAAAATTTAGATTGCAAAATTATTCTGCAAAATCTATCAGGTCGATTTTAATCAAATTTGGTAAAAGATTTAAGTATGTTGTAAGAATTTTCTAAGCGAATTATGAAAGTTCTAAGTGCAACCAAAGTGGTTGAAAAACATTGAATAAAAACAGGCTTATTTTGCCTCCTTATTTTGTATTTTTATTGCTATTTTACAGAAAGGGTAATCATTTAAGACATGCTTAACCAAACATTCATCATACAAAATTCAATTATCTTTATTTTATTTTTGTACGACTTGGTTCCAAAATGAATCGTTTTACAGTTATAAGCAAAGAAAGTAGAAAAGATCGATGTTTTTCGAAATTTTTAAATATTTTAATTTTTTTTTATTAATGTTCCGGGCATATTTGAGAAGGAGCATAAGTCAATTATTATTGTTAAAGTTGTCACCTAACTTTATCTGCAAAAATCCGAATACCACCTCGCACATCCAAAAATAGACGTTTCTTCACAGATCCGCCCTGGTCTATACGAGAAAGCTATTTTCCAAATGGGTGCCGCATTTTCTCGCACCAGAGCAAAAACAACAACGAATTGATGAATCTCGGCGCTCTTTGAACATGTTTAATCGAAAGAAGTCGGAGTTTTTGCGTCGGTATGTCACAATGGATGAAACATGGACCTATCACGTCACTCCGGAATCAAATCGGGTAGTCCTCTGAGTAGACAGCATCCGGAGGAACCCGTCCAAATTTACCAAAGACGACGCAACAAACGGCTGGAAAGGTTATGGCCTTTGTATTTTAGAACCCGCACAAAATTATTTTCATTTACTATTTGAAACATGGAGAAACAATTCAACTACATACTATATAGGTTTATAGGGGCATTTAAAGACAGAAATCACAAGGAAAAGGTCTCATTTGTTGAAGAAAAATTAATGTTTTGTCATGAGAATGCACCTTGTCACAAGTTGATGAAAACGATGGTAAAAATGCACGAATTGGGCTTCGAATTACTTCCACACCCACTGTGTAGTCGAGATCTGGGCCCCAGCGATTACCACCTTTTTTCTGGTCTAAAAAAACTGCTCCATGGCAAGAGATATCGCTTCGATGAGGAAGTAATTGCCAATCTGAAGTATATTTTGAAGGCAAAGATAAATCGTTTTACAAGGGCGGCATCGAAAGATTAGAAGAGGATTGGTACCATTGTATCGCCCATAAAGGAGTACATTTTCATGAATAACGAATAATTTTTGCAAAAAAATGTTGTTTTAATAGTTAGGCCCGGGACTTATCGACGTTATACTTAACCCGTGTTGAGCTGCCCCCCCCCCCACTTGCAAAAATTAAAAAACAAATAGTGCTGATTTATAAGCTATTTATAAGCTTTCATATTCCGCACATCAAAAATTTTGAGCTCGTTACACTGAGCAGGAATTTAATATTTTAGTGGGGGGGCTGACTCAGCCCTAATATATTCTAAGAATAAACTCTTAAATCACGCGCATTTCGATTATTGAGCTACAACTCCTTCGCAAGAAAACCACCCCATCTTCGCGGCTTAAGAGAGAGTTGTACTTAAAATGCATTAAGTTAATTATTTGGCGACTACATATCATTTAATAATTTATGAGCTCCCAAAATACGCGCATTTAGATCATTAAATTGCAATTCCTTTTGTATAGTGCAGTCAATGAAGGTAAAAATCAACTATTACCTTCAATTTCGGTGAACCTTCATCGATTTTCACGAAAATTGGTAAATGGTTATACTATAGGATACCTCAAGAAATAAAGGTGACATGGTGCTACCTTGCGCCTTTACCCTGAGGGTGGATACAACCCCTTCTCGGGGGTGAAAATTATTTTATTAAAAATAACTCCACAGATCGATAGAATGACAAATTATAATCATAATTTGTTATATATTATATATTATATGTTAAAATAAGTCAATACTTTTTGAGTGATTAAAGTTCAAAGATTTTAATTATTCGTGAAAAAATGCATGTTTTAAAGAGGTTTTTCGTAAATCACTAAAAAACTGTAAGTTTTTCCAAAAAAGTTAATAGTAGTTTAATTCGTATAGCTTATATTCTAAGAATAAACTCTAAAATCACGCGCATTTCGATTATTAAGCTGCAACTCCTTCGCAAGAAAATCGCCCCATCTTCTCGGCTTAATAGAGAATTGTACTTAAAATGAATTAAATTAATTATTTGGCGACTACATATCGTTTAATTATTGATGAGCTCGAAAAATACACGCATTTTAATTATTGAATTGCAATTTTCTTTCTATAGTGCAGTCACTGAAGGTAAAAATCAACTGCGACTTTCGATTTCGGTGGGTGAGTGGATAGAGGATACCTCAAGGAACCAAAATAACATGGTACCAACATGTAGTTTTTGCCTAGGGAAGATGTCACCCCTTCTCGGAGGGTGAAAATTACTGCATTAAAAATAACTCAACAAATCGATAGAGGGACAAATTCTAAGCAAAATTTGTTATATGTTATTAAAATAAATCAATACTTTTTGAGTTATTTAAGATCAAATATTTTAATTTTTGTTAAAAAAAATGCATGCTTTAAAGCGAGTTTTCATAAATAACTCAAAAACTCTAAGTTTTTACAAAAAAGTTTTCATCACTAAAATTGAAGCTAATAAAAACTATAATAAATTCCTAACTTGTAAAACCATTTAATGGTAATTTAAAGTAAGTTATAGGTAATTGATTATATATTTTTTTCTGCGAGTATTCAAATCTAAGGATCCAAGCTTAAATAACGGGAACACGATGCATTTTATAACACTTACTAAATACTTGTCAAAGTACTTAGAAATATTTATCAAATGAGCTCCAGAAAAAGTTGATGGCATCAAAATTTATACTCCAAAAAATTTTCCAAAAAAATGATATTGTTTTTTTTTTTCGAATAACTCTGTTAATTTTTATGGTATCAGGCACATCCAACTATTTGAAAGATAATTTCAAGAGCTATGAAACTGTATTACATTTTTAATCTTTTAAATACGTTTTTTTTATATAATAGGTTAAAGGGCTCCAGTTACATTGTTCTCGCAGTAAAATTTAGACTTAAACGTTTATATCTTGGTTATTTTGATTCATACAGAAATCAATAAAATCTTTGCTAATAAAAAATTTAAATTTCGTTGCCTATCTAAAAGTTTTTACGTGTATCGAGTATTGTTGGAGTTTTATCAAAAGCAAATAATTTACGAAAATTTGAAAACTTTTTAATCAAATAATAGATTATTAAAGATTTTAATTTTTGTGGAAATGGCGTTCGTTTTATTTTTCACTCTTTACAAAAAAATTTGAAAGGATCCTATTATTTTCATGTTCATTGGCTTAACTTTGATGATATTAACTTCTTTCGGTGCTCATTTAATAGGTATTTCTGAGTACTTTGACAAATGTATATTAAGTATATTTTATAAAATACATCGGTTTCCTGTTAATTAGGCTTGAATAATTAGATTTGAGTACTCGTCGAAAAAAAAATAGAATTTAATTACCTATTGTTGTTCTGAAGCTATTTTCTTGTGGCATTTTTATAATCAATTACTTTTGGGAACTAAGCCACAATTTTAAAGTAAACTCGTCCCAGGAACGCAACTCATAAATATTGGCGATATCATTTTAAAGTCTTCTACTTTTAAATGTATAATATACGTCTGAATTGCCAATATAAATGAGTCAGATTAAATAAAGGATTAGAAGAATTTTTTTACTTAGCAACAACATTTTTGTCTATTTTAGTAGTATTTTGTATTTTGACAACGAAACCCGATTTGGGCTTCGAAACATTAATAAAATCATTTTTTTGGTAAAATTGTCGCTTATTTCCCATTAAAAGTAATTGATTAATTACCTATAACTCACTTTGAATTAATAACAAAAAAGAATGTGTGTGTACTATGTACGCACGTAAGAAGATATTCTTCTATTATATAATAGGTAATTTAAACGAAGTAAATATACTTAAAAGGTTATTTGTATTTTATTTAAAAATCAAACTAACTTTCTTATCTCCAACTTTGAAAAAATTTTTATTAAAACAACCAAAAATAAAAAAAAATATGAATCGCCCGGGAATTGAACCCGCAACCTTCCAATCTCAGTGCTAACGCATTTCTAACTACTCCATCGAGGCTCTAGAAATAGATATGTAAGTTTCGGATATAATTACACAACACGGCGACATATAGTGTAAAAATGTTATGCTTACATAATATTTTATTAATCCAAAAACACAAGAATTATAATAAATAATACATTTCCTAAAACCACTAATATATTCTTTTAATGACTTATTTGCACGGTTACAGATACATACATACCTATCTTGATAGATTAGCAATGAACTACATACTGTCAGAACTACATACTGTCAGTGTGCGCAGGCGCGCGGTAAATGTACAATTTTACCCTCAATCGATTCGCCGCTAAAGAAGAATATCTTCAAAAATTTTTTCAAAGCTTTAATTTTGGTAATGATAACTTTTTTGTAAAAACTTACATATATAACAAATTCTGCTTATAATTTGGCGTTCAATCGATTTGTGGAGTTATTTTTAATAAAATAATTTTCACTCCCGAGAAGGGCGGTATCCACCGTCAGGGTAAAGGCGGAAGGGTAGCACCATGTCACCTTTGTTTCTTGAGGTATCCTATAACCACTCACCAATTTTTGTGAAAATCGATGAAGGTTCGCCGAAATTAAAGGTAATAGTTGATTTTTACCTTCAGTGACTGCACTATACAAAAGGAATTGCAATTTAATGATCTAAATGCGCGTATTTTGGGAGCTCATAAATTATTAAATGATATGTAGTCCGGGAAATAAGTACAACTCTCTCTTAAGCCGGGAAGATGAGGTGGTTTTCTTGCGAAGGGGTTGTAGCTCAATAATCGAAATGCGCGTGATTTAAGAGTTTATTCTTAGAATATATAAGCTATAGGAATTATATCAGCGATACGATATATTTTAATTTTCTTCAGCATGTTTCTCTAAGTTAAATTAATTAAAGGGTTGTTTGGGGATTAATTACATTAATTAAAGGGGATGAGCTCAAAAATCGAAACTATATCATTTCAAGAGCTCGTAATTCTGCCGCAAAAATTGATTCAATAACCCTATTTTTAAGTAGTGGGGGGGGGGGCTGACTAAAATATGAAATTCCTGCTCAGTGTAACGAGCTCAAAATTTTTAATTTGTGGAATATGAAAGCTCATAAATAGCTTATAAATCAGCGCTATTTGTTTTTTAATTTTTGCAAGTGGGGGGGGGGGGGCAGCTCAACAGGGGTTATACTTAAAACTTACCTAAATTAATATTAGAGGAACCCCCAAACGCACTCCTCACATCACCACCCACTCCAACCAATGAATCGCTATTGTAGCCTCTTTCCTGCGACATATTATTCATTTGCTCCCTACTGCCCAAAATCATGCCTTGGGAATGTGGTATGTGTTGAGCACTTTGTGGATGCGGTATATGCTGCACCCTATCCCTTTCTCTCTCGCCCTGGCTAACCGGTGGAATGGAATTTGACATCGAAGCGTTGGTAGATGGCGGCATACCCATCGGCGTTTGTGGAGCGCTGCGGGGATTTGCCTGAGTCGAAGGTTGAACACCCGGAGGAAGAGGTGGGGATTTTGTACTGCGTGGCGAAGAGTTGGGAGTACTGCGTGGAGATGATTGATGATTCTGAAAGAAAGAAAATCGACCGTGTCAGTTAGATAGAATTTTTTAATAACTCTGTAACAAAAGAACGATGGGATCTCTTGTTAAGTGGCTTCGACTAGCTCTTTCAGGTATTACTATAGTCGCGATATATTTTAGAACGCTTTAAATGCGGCAACGTTTGATCCCTTTTCGTGTTACAGCCGACGGGATACCTGTGCGAAGCGTTTTCGTTGGGAAGCAGATCTTTAGTAGAGTGACTGTAGAGTGTTGTTTGCTGAAATTTATTTATTTTGAATAGTGATGCGGCATCAGTGATGCGATTGCTACAGAAGCAATGAAATACCTACTAGTGATGTTGATTATAGTTACTTTCGAGTATTCGTTACAAATCGTTACTTTTGTATAAAGTAATCATTTACAGTATTCGTTACTTTGATTACTTTTGTATTTGAGGACCGGTAATCATATCGAGAATCGCATTTCTCAGTATTCCGTATAAGTATAAGATCCGATATAACAACGACCTTCATCGATCTATTTAATGGATAGAAATTAAATGATATGTAATTGTTCTGTCATTGCTGCTCCACAATATCAGTAATCTCGAGTAATCTGTTTGCATCAATTAAGTGCCAAAAACAAAACCTCGAAACTCTAGATGACGTACTTTAGCAGTAACTCTGGGCACCCAGGTGCTTCGGAGGTCGGTACTGATTGCATATTCGTGTTCAGTGACCCCAAATACCCCGAAATAAGAAAATCTAGCCCTTAATATACTGATTTTAACATGTTTATGCATTTTTCGATGCATTTCATACTCTTTAAAATGTAATAATGCATTTTCACTTATTTTTCTATTGTAGACTTTTTTCCAGAAATAATCCTAATCCTAAATACAATGCAAAAAGTTGCAACTCTGTATGTACCTACAATATTTAAAAATAGATTTATTCCTGTGTTTTTAGTGTTAAATGCCCTGGTCTAATAAAAACAATGCCATACCTACATGTAAAATTTAAGTTGATGATCATCTTCTTCTTCACGTGCCATCTCCGCGACGGAGGTTGGCAATCATCATGGCTATTCTGATCTTAGATGCTGCTGCTCTAAACAGTTCGGTTGATGTGCATCCGTACCATTCCCTCAAGTTACACAACCACGAAATTCGTCTCCTTCCTACACTTCTCTTGCCCTGGATTTTCCCCTGTATAATCAACTGAAGTATGTTGTATCTCTCATTACGCATAACATGCCCTAGGTACTGCAGCTTTCGTGTCTTGATGGTTTCCAATATTTCCAGTCTTTTGTTGACTCTACTCATGACTTCGTTGTTTGTTATATGCTCGGTCCATGATATCTTCAGGATTCTTCTATACACCCACAGTTCAGATGCTTCCAACTTTTTAGTACTCGATGCGTTAAGAGTCCATGCTTCTATCCCGTAAAGCAGAGTCGAAAAAATGTAACACCTTGCCAGTCTAACTCTCAAGTCTAATTTCAGTTCTCTTGCACAAAGTACCTTTCTCATTTTATTGAAGTTTGTTCTTGCTTTCTCTATTCGAACTTTGATTTCTTTGGAGTAATCGTTTGTGTGATTAATTATTGTGCCAAGATAGTTATAGTTTTCTACTTGTTCTAAAGTTTTACCTTTAATTGTCAGGCTTTCATCATTATTTTGGGTTTTTGATATCCTCATAAATTTAGTTTTCTTGATGTTTGTTGATAATCCATATTCTTCTCCATACTCAACTATCTTGTTCATTAGCTTTTGGAGGTCTTTAAGGTTGTCCGCTATTATGATAGTATCGTCCGCATATCTAATGTTGTTAATTGGCGTTCCATTTACCTTTAGTCCTGCTGTTTCTTCCTCAAGAGCTCTTTTCATAATTTCTTCAGAGTATGCATTGAATAGTAGTGGTGACAATACACACCCCTGTCGCACTCCTCTTTTAATTTCGAACTCTTCTGATGTGTGTTCGTCAATGCGTATGTGTGCTTGCTGTTTATAATATAGATTTGTTATAATTCGAAGGTCATTGTATTGTATTTGTTTTGCTTTGAGGACGTCCATTAGCTGTTTGTGGCGGACTTTATCGAAAGCCTTGTTGTAATCTATGAAACATACGTACATATCCTGGTTCACGTCCAAGCATCTCTGTATTAGTACGTTGAATGCAAAGAGAGCTTCACGGGTACCTACGCCTCTACGGAATCCAAATTGCGTTTCTTCAATATCCATATCAAGTGTTTGGTAAATGCGTTTATGAATGATCTTTAAAAACATTTTAAGTGTGTGAGACATCAGGCTTATGGTACGGTGGTCGGTGCATTCTCTAGCATTTTTCTTTTTTGGGAGACAAATAAATGTTGAGGTCAACCATTCATTGGGTATGTTACCCGACTGATAAATTTCATTAAATAGCTTTAAGAGGACATCTATGTACTCATTTTCTATTATTTTAAGGATATCAATAGGCAGTTGATCTGGCCCCGGGCTTTTTCCGTTACTGGTGTTTTTTAGTGCATACAATATTTCTTCCTTTGTAATTTCTACACTTGTTTCCCTGTTTTCGAAAGATATGTCTTGTAGGTTTCCTCTTTCGTCGTCGAAAAGCTCTTCCATATATTCTTTCCATCGTTTTAGCTTTTCGTCAGTCGTTATAATAGTGTTTCCATTTTTGTCTAAAAGAGTTGTGTTGTGGTTTCTTTTTTGCAGCCCTGCCATTTCTTTAACCTTTTTATGCAGGTTGAATAGATCATATTGTTAATTATTTTGTAATTGTGATTGTCTTTGTTCTTGGCTTGTCTTCGTTGGTCCATCATGCCGAGTATCTCGTCGGTCATCCAGTTGTCTCTCTTTCTTATCGGTTCTTTTAATATCTCTTTGCATGGAACAAGTAAGCAGTTTTTTAGTGTTTCCCATTGATGGTTTACCTTGTAGTAGTTAGTGTCTAATTTATCCAAGTTTTCGTATATTTTCTGTTGAAGTTTGTTTTTTATATCAACTTCTTTCAGTTTGCTAACATCATGTTTGATGATCATAGTCTAGAAATATTATCATTTCTACATATTTTCCGGTCAATCTAAGCTATTTTTTTCTAGGCCTGATAAGAATAGTGTGTATAAGAATAGCCTGTAATCCTGTAAAACTCTTCACAGCCTTCGCCCTTCATAGATAAAATTTTAGTTAACTGTACTGATACCGAACACTCGTGGAATACCGGTCCGACTCCGATATCAACCGATTGTAGATACAATAATCAAAATAGGTACTCGCTCTGATACGATTGGTACGAAGTAATCAGAGTAGTCAAAGTAACGATTTACCTCTCTGTATAGTAATCGTTACTTTCGGTATTAGTAACGAATAGTTACTTTTTCAATATCACTAATACCTACAATGGAAATAATAAGAAAGAAATTGGAAACAACCTGTAGGAAAATAAAATGGTCTCAGAAAACTCTTCAAAATTGGATACAGAAAATGGGCTTTAAATTTAAAACAATAAATAGACGTCAAGCAGTTATAGAAATCCAAAGAATAGTTAACAGACGTAATACACACATCAAAATAATCTAGGGGGCACCCATATTAACAGCTTTTAAATCAATGTTAGCTGTAAATACAAAAATAAATTTATGATTTTAATATTTTTTGTTTTTTCGATTATTGTACCAACTTGGATGATAGTGCTGGCAAGAATGGCTATAAAAAATAAAACAAAACTTCAGAATGCGTTTTTGTCTATAAGATAAGAAGTAATATTTCTTTAAATTTATGTAGAAAGAAAATGGAGGATTGTAACGTTGACTACCACCAGAGTACGGAAACTGATTTTTTGAAGATTGGTTTGAAAACTAACTGATCCCAAACTTGGAGCCAAATAGTGTAACAGCATGTAATAGTGCTTGACAACATGATTTGTATTTCGAAGGTTTTGGTACCCAAAGGCAACTTATGGAAATTCTACATAAGAAGCAATTTAACAAATTATATGCCATGGAGAGTATTACCGAAAAGCATGGATACATTATATCGAGACATCCCCCTATTTTTGTGTTTTCAATCCCATAGAGTTAATTTGAGGGCAATTAAAACCAAGTATAAGGCGTGCAAATACATTTCTTAAATTTGATCTATCTATCTTCTTCTTCTTCTTGTGCCACTCCTATCGGAGATTGGAAATCATCAAGGCTACCCTGACTTTGTTTACAGCTGACCTAAAAAGTTCATTAGTGGTGCAGCCAAACCACTCTCTCAAATTCCGCATCCACGACATTCTTCTACGGCCTGGATTCCGTTTTCCTTCTATTTTTCCTTGCATTATATTTTGAAGTAATGCGTATTTATGACCTCTCATCAGGTGACCCAAATACTCGAGTTTTCTTCGTTTTATCGTTAATAAAATTTCTGGGTCTCTTCCTATCCTTCGTATTACTTCCAAGATTTGTGATTCTTTCAACCCAACTTATCAGCATTCGACGGTAGCACCACATCTCGAAACTTTCAATATTTTTTATGTTGTTCTGTTTGAGAGTCCAGGCCTCTACACCGTATAATAGCGTGTTAAATACGTAGCCACTTAGCATTCTTAATCGTAGAGGGATGCTTATATCTCTGTTGCAGAAGAATTTTCTCATCTTTATGAAGGTGGCCCTGGCAATTTCGATACGTCTTTTTATTTCATTGTTTTGGTCTCCAGTTTCGTTTATTAAAGTTCCCAAGTATTTATAACTTGATACTTTTTCAATTTGAATGCCGTTTATACTAATATGTGCTGGTTGTGTCATGATTTTACTGAAGACCATATACTTGGTTTTTTTGATATTAATGTTTATGCCATAATTGTTGCAAGCAATATTTATGTTTGTAAGTAATTGTTGTAATTCTTCTACTGTTCTTGCAACTAGTACAGTGTCGTCTGCGTATCGAATATTATTTACAACCTCTCCATTGATTACGATTCCTTCATTTGCTTGCAAAAGGGCTTCCTGGCAGATGCTTTCACTATATACATTAAATAGCAGTGGTGACAAAATGCATCCCTGTCTTACTCCTCTACGTATTTCTATTGCTTTTGATATCTCGTTTTCTATTTTGATGTTAGCTTTCTGATTCCAATATAAGTTGAGAATTATTCGCAGATCTTTATTATCTATGTCTTTTCTTTCAAGAATGTCTCTTAGCCTATCGTGGCGTACTCTGTCAAACGCTTTTTCAAAATCGATAAAACATGCATGTACTTCTTGATTAACGTCTAGGCATCTTTGTGTAAGAACATTCAAACCGAAGAGAGCTTCTCGAGTACCTAGTCCTTTTCTGAACCCCATCCGTGTATTACTAATATCTGACTCCAACTTTTGATAAACTCGGTTGTGGATGATTCTTAGAAATATCTTTAGTAGATGGCTCATTAAAGATATTGTTCGATGTTCTGAACATTCTTTTGCATTGGATTTCTTTGGCAGTGTAACGAATGTAGACAGCAGCCACTCTTGAGGTATAATACCAGTATTGTATACTGTGTTAAATAAGTGCAATATTATACCTATTGATTCATCATTCAAGAGCTTTAGTAATTCAGTAGGAACCTCATCAGGTCCATTTGCCTTTCCAGTTTTGGAATTTCTAAGTACCATTTCTACTTCACATTTTAGGATTTCAGGTCCCGTTTCACCATTTACCTTGTCAATGTTATTTCTGTTGTCCTCAAACAATTCTCTTATGTATTCACTCCATCTATTAATTTTTTCTGTTAATCTTTCTATAGAATTTATCTATCTATAGAAGTATCTAATATTACCAAATAATACTGGAAAATACGGAAGAAGGAGAAAAAGAATTACATGAATTAAGTACTTTGAGTGATCTTGGGAACAACAGATGTAAAAAATCGATACAAGTAAACTAAGAACTCATAAAACAACGCCTGACAGATGAAATTAATAACCGTTTAACGAATGTTAAAGAACAAATCCAGCAAAATACTGAAACAGAGACAAAATGGTTATTAATAAAGACAGAAATAGATAAATGCCAAAAAGAAATTCTTACACCAACCAGATACAAAAAAAACAATGGATGACGGAGTAAATCTTAGATTTAATGGAAGAAAGACGTCAGCATAAAAACAAAGATATTCAGATGTACAAAAATGTGGATAAACAAATAAAATCCAAAATTAAGCAGGCTAAAGAACAATGGTTAAAAGAACAATCCGCAGAAATAGAAGAACACCAGAAAAGATATGATAATTTTAACACACATAAAAAATTAAGGAATTAACTCAGAACAACAGAAAAAGAAAATCGGGAATACTAAAAGATACAGATGGGAAACTTGTGTTGAGTACTAATGAAAAATTAAAGAGATGGACAGAATACATAAATGAATTGTTCAAAGACAATAGAACAGAGCAGATGGAAGTCGAAGTAGAAGATGATACGGTTTTAAAGATATTAAAAGAAGAAATTAAATCGGCATTAAAAAACAGCAAAAATGGTAAAGCAGTAGGTAACCAAATCCCAGTAGAAAGCTTAAAATGCATAAATGATGAAACCTTAGACATTATCGTAGACTTGTTTAACACAGTGTACAAAACAGGAAACATACCAAAACAATGGTTACTCTCAACCTTTTGTGCTATCACTAAAAATACAAACGCTAAAGATTGCAGTGAATACAGAAAAATATCATTAATAACTCACATTCTCAAATTATTCTTGAAAATAATACATGGTCGTATAAATAAAAAAAGGAAAAGGAATAGATGATAGTCAGTTTGGGTTCAGAAACGGACTAGGAACCAGAGAGGCGTTATTTGCTTTTAATGTGTTAGCTCAAAGATGCATGCATGTACATGAATGTGGATGTGCATGTTTGTTACGTTGATTTTAAGAAAGCTTTTGATAAAGTAAGACATGAAAAATTAGTCCAAATTCTAAAGACAAAAAACATAGACAAAAGGGACTTACGAATAATAACAAACCTTTACTGGAATCAAAGAACACAAATTGTAATAGATAACGAACCCAGTCCAGAAATTGAAATCAGGAGAGGAGTTCGGCAGTGATGTATTATGTCTCCATTACTGTTTAATGCATATAGTGAAGCCATTTTTGAAGAAGCATTGCTATCTCAAAGTGAAGGAATAATAATTAACGGAAGATCTATTAACAACATAAGATATGCAGATGACACCGTGATTATGGCAAGCTCTGCTGAACAACTCCAACTACTACTAAACAAAACAAACAATTTCTGTGAAGAATATGGTCTAAAAATGAATATAAAAAAGACCAAATACATTATAATAACTAAGAAAACAAACATACAAACAAGCATACATTTGGAAAATGTACCGATAGAAGGGGTTGATAAATACAAATACCGAGGAACCTGGATTTCAGAGAAAAATGATCAAACAATAGACATAAGGACCAGGATAGAGATAGCAAGAAATGCGTTTGTAAAAATGAAAACAGTTCCCTGCAACAAAGACCTTAGCTTAGAACTGAGAGTAAGAGCTTTGAGATGCTACGTGTTCTCGATACTACAATATGGACTTGAAAGCTGGACATTAGAGCAAAAACACATAAATAAGCTACAGTCATTTGAAATGTGGTGTTACAGAAGGAT
Source organism: Diabrotica virgifera virgifera (assembly GCF_917563875.1). Classification (NCBI taxonomy): domain Eukaryota; kingdom Metazoa; phylum Arthropoda; class Insecta; order Coleoptera; family Chrysomelidae; genus Diabrotica; species Diabrotica virgifera. The sequence continues at coordinate 158,783,455 of NC_065448.1, read as the reverse complement.
GCCTAGAATCGCATGGACACAGAAGAAAACGAACACGGAAGTATTGCGAGAAATGGGTAAAGAATGCGAAATAATAAACACGAATAAAATAAGAAAGTTACAATATCTGGGACACGTAATGAGGGGACCGCGATATGAAATGCTAAGACTGATAATACAGGGAAAGATTAGAGGCGGAAGGGGTATAGGAAGAAGGAGAGTGTCATGGTTAAAGAATTTAAGGGACTGGTTTAGATGCAGTTCTATAGAACTCTTTACAGCAGCGGTGGATAGAGTAAAGATAGTGATGATGATATCCAACCTCCGATTAGGAGACGACACTTAAAGAAGAACAAGAAGAGTAATCTGGGAGAATGGTTTGAATGCAGCAGTGGAGAAATATTTCGAACGGCAGTCGAAAGGGTCTGCATAGCCATTAGGATTTCCAAACTTCGACAGAAGATGGAACTTGAAGAAAAAAAAAAGAAAATTCAGGGGAGTTTGCGATAGAACTATTGCTGTCCATTTGCTGTTGTTAAATTTTAATTTATTTTTAACATCTTTTAGTTCAAATATTATATCAAAAATCTTTTAACTCACTTTCAACATTTTCATAAGTCCCTCCAACTGCATCATTAGCTGCCTTCTTGAATCCTGCAACGTTGTCAGATGGGTCTCTAGTTCGTCTTTCCTCATTCTTAAAGCTCTCAGTTCGTTCATTAATACTGGGTTGTCGGCACCATGGCCACTAGATTCTAATTCTTGTTGTCGTCTGAAAAAATATTTTTTTTTAGAAGAAAAGGACCTATTCAACGTTCAATTACAATCAATAAAATTAATGTAATTTCATAATAGCCTAATTTTTATCTTTTTAAATATATATTTTGAAATTAAATTATAATGAAACATATTGCAATCCACCAAGGGGGTTTTTGTTTCATATCAATAAAGGACACCACACACATCTTATGGAAAATATAATGTCATTCAAAGGAAATAAAATTTACATGAATAGATTCGTCCCGAAATTACAATCATTTAATATCATTGCGCCAACTAGGAATTTTTATTAATAAAGGCGTAAATTCATATAAATAAATAAAAAATTAAATGGGTGAGTACGTGAGTCAGAGAGAAAAAAGATTTTGTAAATCACCAGTTTAAAAATCTTTCTTCAGGTATTAAGGCAGAGGCTTACTCTTATCTTATAGAATAGATAATAGAGTAAATATAATTTGGCGAGTCGTACAAAAGTATATAGTTCCTCTAATCGACATAGCTCACGATAGGAAGCTATTTTCAATAGCCAATAGACTAATAGTGTTTATGAATGACAGTTTTATGGACTTCAAGAATGTGATTTCGATAATCTTTAATTATCAAAATTCCGATTTGGCGCAATGATATGAAATTATTGTAATTTCGAGACGAATCTATTATGTAAATTTTATTGCATTTGAGTGACATTATATTTTCCAGAAAATGTGTGCGGTGTCCTTTCATACACAAGAAAAAAGAAATTGCATAAAGAAAAAGAAACGCACGCCATTTGATTCATCACTGTTTGAAATTGCGTTTAAGTATATTTATTTTGAGCTAGAATACATTGTTTTTCCCACGCTACTACAATGGACTGCGCATTATTTTTCAATCATCGATGGAGAACAGGGCACTAAACTTTACATGTTTCGCTGTTTAATCAGTTCAAACAACCGATGAAACTTAAAACCAACGAACTGTCAATACTGATGGAATTGGCATGAAGAAAATTAATGCGGCCAACATACAAGAGAGAGGTCCTAGAGAGAGACAGAGAATGCCAGGGAAGCCGTGTAATTTGAGTTGCCTATATACCTGCCAGGGATGTAAGGGATAGTGATGCGCAACGTATAGCCTCTCCTATCCAAATGTCAACCTCACCTGCCCGCGTGATGATCTTGATTCTGGTCATCCGGTGCATCCTGCTAGATAACAAACGAGGCTCTGACGTCCGAGTGATTGCCGGTATAAGCAATCCCCCACTTACCTACCAACGGCTTCGGGCGGATGAGTTGGTAAGTGGTAGGACACTCTTTTGTCCTAGGGTTGGGAAACTCGCCCTAAAGGCGGATGGACCGAGAACTAGGTCAACGGCGTAAGGATGTAGAAGGCAAGGAGAAACCACTACATTAAATATCCATATGGATATCTCTTGTACATCTATCATGGCTACAGCTTTGAGAGTGAAGACTACTGATCATGTATATCGGAGTGCAAGATCCGGCAGGGGAGGAATAACAACACAGAACCATGGGGCCTCCCAGGTCGTTAGCAAGCGAAACCCCCCAAGTAAAAGGAAAGGATACGCCTAGAAAAATTAAGCAGTTTATTAAAATATGCACCTGGAACGTCAAGACCATGTACGAAGCAGGCAAAATTTATAATGCCATCCATGAAATGGAAAGACTGAATATCGATATAATGGGCATCAGTGAAATGCGATGGCCTGATGCCGGAAAATGTCAAATAAACGAGCACCAAGTATATTACTCTGAAAATACAGAAGGTCAACATAAGCATGGCGTCGGAATAATTTTAAATAAACAAATAAAAAAATACGTTACGAATTTTGTTCCAATATCAGATAGAATCATGCTCATTCAATTGGATTTATTCCCAGCAAAAACCAACATAATCCAAATATACGCACCCACAGCAGACAAATCAGAAGAAGTAATAGAGGCTTTTTATTACGATTTAAGGAAAGTCCTAAGTAAGTTAAAAACCAATGAAGTAACGCTAGTTATAGGGTAGTCATGGTGAAGTAGTAGGTTCATGGGGTTTGGGTGAGCGAAATGAGAGAGGAGAACGCCTACTCACATTTGCTACGGAAAAAGAGTTGGTAATCACCAATACACTCTTCAAATTACCATACAGAAGGTTGTACACATGGCGCTCACCCGGTGACACGCCAGAAAATCTCATAAGAAACCAGATTGACTATATTTTAATAAATAAAAGATTCAAGAACTCAATAACATCAATGAAAACCTACCCAGAAGCAGATATTAAGTCAGACCATAACCCACTTTTCGGTAAGTTTCGTCTGAAATTTAAAAAAATCCACAAACCTAATCCTATAAGATACGATCTCAAACAACTAAGAGATGATGACACAAAGCAAGAAGTACGGGAATATCTGAAGAACAACATATCTAAGTCAGTAGTTAATAATGTTGACACAGAAATAAACCACTTAGAAAACGTTGGGAAGGAAATATTAGACCAATACCTGCGACCGAAAAAGACAGAAAAGAGAAAACCATGGATGACCGACGGTATATTACAGATGATGGACAGAAGAAGAGAATCCAAGCGGAAAGACTACGTTGCATATCAGTTTCTAGACAAAGAGATAAAAAAAGCTGTCAGAGAAGCTAAAAACAGAAATCTGGAAGAACAATGTGAAGAAATCGAGATATTGGAACGTAAACACGATTCCTTCAACCTCCACAAAAATATCAAAGAAGCAGCAGGCATCTATAAATCAAAAAGGCCGGGACACTTAACAGACGCTTAAAAAAATCCAATAGTTGATATTGAAGAAACAAAAACAACATGGATGAAATATGTGACAACAACATGGATGAAATGTGTGACAACAACATTTGAAGACGATAGGAATGTCACCATCACACAAAATAAAAATGACGATACCGGACCACCTATTCTCGAAACGGAAGTAGAAGCTGCTATAAACAACATTAAGGAGGGAAAAGCCGCAGGACGAAGTAAAAAGACTTACCTTGATCTTCAACAATATATACCAAAGTGGAAAAATACTCCAACAGTGGCTAAGATCAACTTTTATAACAATCCCTAAAAAACCCAATGGCAAAAAATGTGATGATTATCGAATAATAAGCCTTATGAGCCATCTCCTGAAAACTTTTTTTTTAAATTGTACATAAAAGAATATATAAAAAGTGTGAAGAACACATGACAAACACACAATTCTGCTTCAGGGATGCATTGGTTACTCGAGAGGCACTTTTTGCAATACAAGTTCTCTTTCAAAGATGTAGAGACGTAAATTGTGATATATATGTGTGTTTTGTTGATTACCAGAAAGCGTTCGATAGAATAAAACATGACGAACTGATGAAAATATTAAATTCAATTGGTCTAGACAGCAGAGATCGCCGTATAATAAACAATATCTATTACGAACAAACTGCAGCTGTTAGAGTAGGGGATCAGTTAACAGACGACACAAAGATAAAAAAGAGGCGTGCGACAGGGATGTATATTGTCCCCATTATTGTTCAATACATATTCAGAGCACATTATGAACCTAGCGCTAACGGACATAGACGAGGGAATACTTATAAACGGAGAACGATTGAACAACATAAGATACGCTGATGATACTGTCATTTTTGCAGACAGTCTTGAAGGTCTGCAGACACTTGTCTCCAGGGTGGCAGAAGTAAGTAGCAGGTTTGGGCTTGATTTTAACATCAAAAAAACCAAATACATGGTTATAAGCAAAAATAGGATACCACCTGGTCAATTACTAGTTAACCAAGAACCTATAACACAAATCACCAACTTTTGTTATTTGGGTGCAAACTTAAATGAACTGTGGGCCCAATCGACGGAAATTAAGATAAGGATCGAGAAGGCAAGATCAGCTTTCGTCAAAATGAAAAAAATCTTTAGCAGCCACGATATAAGATTGGAAATAAAAGTTGGTTTACTAAAATGCTACGTATTCTCCGTTCTTTTATATGGCGTGGAGTCATGGACCTTAACTGAAGCATCACTGAAGAGACTCGAAGCATTTGAGATGTGGTGCTATAGACGCATGTTGAGGATTTCCTGAATAGACACAGTTACCAACGAAGAAGTTCTACATAGAATGGGTAAAGAGCGCGAACTAGTCGTAACCATAAAACGTCGCAAACTGGAATACATGGGCCATATAATGCGCAATGAACAACGATATGACCTACTTCGGACCATACTTCAAGGTAAAGTGCATGGGAAAAGAGGTCCAGGACGAAGAAGAATATTCTGGCTGCATAACCTGCGAAAATGGTTTAACTTAACCACTACCGGACTTTTCAGGGCAGCAGTCAACAAAGTCAGAATAGCCATGTTAGTGTCCAACATCCGTAACGGATAGGCACCATAAGAAGAAGATATCAACTTAAATCGGGGAAATGGACCTCCTATTTTAACTTGAAGGTTGACTGGCAGTACATATTTCAAAATTTAAATACTTTTTTATATTTAAATGCGTCAGAAATCTCTTATTAATTAAAAGAAGTACTGGTTTTAGTCTTTCTTTCTGGCATATTCTATTTTGTAGGTTTTAGATCTGCGCAGGGTGTCCCGAAAAGAATGGTCATAAATTATACCACACATTCTGGGGTCAAAAATAGTTCGATTGAATCTAACTTACCTTAGTACAAATGTGCTCACAAAAAAAGTTACAGCCCTTTGAAGTTACAAAATGAAAATCGATTTTTTTCAATATATCGAAAACTATTAGAGATTTTTTATTGAAAATGGACATGTATAATTCTTAAGTCAGGAACATCTTAAAACAAAATTATAGTGAAATTTGTCCACCCCATAAAAAATTTATGGGGATTTTGTTCCCTTAAACCCCCCCAAACTTTTGTGTACGTTCCAATTAATTCATTATTGTGGTACTATTAGTTAAACACAACGTTTTTAAAACTTTTTTGCCTCTTAGTATTTTTTCGATAAGCCAGTTTTTATTGAGATACGGCTTCTTTTTCAATATATATACGTAAAAATTTTATGGGGGTTTTGTTCCTTTAAACCCCCCTAATGTTTGTGTACGTTCCAATTAAACTATTATTGTGGTACCATTAGTTAAACACAATGTTTTTAAAACTTTTGTCTCTTAGTCTTTTGTTCATAAGTCACCTTTTATCGAGATGTAGCTTCTTTTTCAAAATATACCTAAAAATGTAAATTATAAATAAATTTTCAGATTATTAACAGGTCTCTATAACCGTACTTAACCATATACAAATATGTGGTGGATTCGACAAATATTCAAAATATCTCGATAAACACTGGCTTATCGAAAAAGTACTAAGAGGTAAAAAAGTTTTAAAAATAATGTGTTTAACTAATGGTGCCACAATAATAATTTAATTGGAACGTACACAAAAGTTTGGGGGGGTTTAAGGGAACAAAACCCCCATAAAATTTGTATGGGGTGCACAAATTTTACTTATTTTTTTTTAAGATGTTGCTGCCGTATAAATGCCACATGTCAATTTTCAATAAAAAATCTCTGAGAGTTTTCGATATATGAAAAAAAAATCGATTTTCATTATGTAACTTCAAAGGGCTGTAACTTTTTTTGTGTGCACTATTGTATATAGGTAAGTGAGGTTCAATCAACCTATTTTTGACCCCAGAATCTGTGGTATAATTTATGACCAATCTTTTCGGGACACCCTGTATAATAAATATAACTAATTTTATTGTGTATCATTTAATGACAACGACAAAAAGAAATACTAAAACCGGTACTTCTTTTAATGAAGAAGAGAGTTCGGACGTATTTAAACACAAAAAAGTGAAAAATATGAGGTTCAATTCCCCGATTTAAGTTGATATAGGCAACTCAAATTACACGGCTTCCCTGGCATTCTCTGTCTCTCTCTAGGACCTCTCTCTTGTATGTTGGCCGCAATCTCGCTTCACTATTTGAATGGGATGGGGCCATTCCATCCGTATTGACAGTTCGTTGCTTGAAACAAACGTTTATTGAAATATAACTTAATGTCATGAGACGCGCAAGCAACTGCGCATCTTTCACGTTGATTTTAAAAATATCACATTTAGAACGATCTGAAGGTGAGCTATTCAGCGCTAAAGTGGAATTGGGTAGGACCCGTTCCAGATTATCAAACAGCCGAAGGACAAAACGTATTGTCGAGTGGAGGCCACGACAAGAAGTACTAGCAGACTTATAGCAAACCGATGGACTGACGACCTGAAGTGTGTTATAAGTAACTGGATGCAAGCCGCACAAGACAGAAACAGATGAAAAGAGCTGATGGAGACGAATGTGCAGCAGTGGACGCTCACAGGTTGATGATGATGACTCTTACAAACTACAGCTTTTATGTAGTACATAATACAATATTATTTTGAATAAATGTTTTAAATGAAAAATTTCGCCCGAAACGTCATCAATATTGTAACGATATACGGATATATTAAAAAAGTAGATAAATGTGAACCAAAAAAAAATTTCTGAAAAAAAGATGTGAAACATCTGGAACTATTTCAAAAATTATTTTATATTTCCTTACCTCAGTCTAGCAATTTCTCTCATAATTTCTCTATTTTTTGCTTCTAGTTGGTTGATGAGCTCTCTCTGAGCTCTCGTTGAATCCATTCCCAGACAAGCTTCGGAAGGAACCCGCCCCTAAAAGAAACCAAAGGTATTATAGTAATGTTCCTTAATCTACAGATCATTTTAATGTAAGGTAATATCAATTTTCATCAAAAAGCGTGAATTGATACCAAAGTGAATTTGATCAAGCAAAAAAGTTTTGTTTTGCAGAGCTATTTAAAGAAGCGTTTTGTAAGTGACCAAATGAATAAAGCAGAAAACTGTCATCCTAAAACTCCTGACTGAATGTATTATAGCCAACCTAACATGCTATGTACTAAGTCATAAAAAAACTTTTCTGCATTCGCCTATATTTTCAATTTTATAATTAATAAGGTATTATCAAAATAGAAAGTAAAATAGTTAATGACTACTTACAGTTATGAATCATATTTCATCAACATTTTGATATTTAGTTGTAATAGTTATTTCAGCAGTGGTAATAAAAACTTTAAAGAGCAGTATTGAAAAATTTTCAATTTTGACTTATACTCTTAGTACATAGCACGATTATATGCATATGGAATATGCAAAAGACCTATGCATGAGTTAAAAGAAATGACAAGAGTCAGAGATCTTTGGAGACGGACAATACACGACATCACGTCACAGGATTGAAGAGAAATCGCCAACATAAATTTATCTAAAAGTTTGTAAAACGGTAAAAAATGTATACTACGTGTTTTCCCTGTACAAAATACACATAGTTTCAAAAGTTATGCATCACCTCATAGGCTATTGATTATGTATTTTAGAAAGGAACTACAACGTTAACAGGGTTTTATTGTTTCATATAGTCAATGGACCTCTATATTTAAAAAACCGCGGAGTGCTACCATTTAAATGGGTGCGTTTTTGAGAAAGGGGTGAATTAGTCCCTAGGTACAGGGCGAATTAGAGTGAGTTCTATGCACATTTAGTGCAAACACGTCTATAGGAAAATTGTTTCAGGTTAAATTTACTATCGAAATATCATATTTTAAAGTCAAAAACATGTTTTTTCACAAAAATATATCCAAAAGAAAAGCAAGAAAAAAACATGAAAGATAGCAATTCTGTTTTTTGCCCCATAACTTTTTTCCGCGGGGATATAGGTATAGGCATTGCTTCACAGAAAAGAAACTTCCATCCTTCCTCTGTAAACTGGCGTTTGGTAAAATTCCCTGTGATTTATAATTTCCAAAATATGATTTTTCAAATTTCGCCACTCACAGCGATTTTGGAATATTTTCCTTGTTACTTCGCAAACATTGTTGTGTAACTTTTTTCTACGCATCTCCAGGTATACGCAATGGTACATTTAGTAGAAAGAGAAGTCAATTACCTTTAAAATGTTCTATCGTAGAAGGCCGTATGGCTATACTTAAGCAAGATAATATGGTTTTTCAAACTTTTATACTTTTAATGATTTTTGATATATTTTACAATTATTTTTAATTTCTCATTATAACTTTTTTTATTGTATATTTGGGTATATACATTGTGTAATAAAAAGGAAAGCTCATTTTCTTTACTTTAAAATGGTGTACGCTAAAAAATTCTAGGACTATTTTTTAAACCAGATATGCTTTTTCAAAATGTGACATAATATACAGATGCAATAGTTGGAACCAGATGGAAAACTTTTTTAGTATTAATTTTATGAAAAAGATTTATTCTTTATAAAATGGTCCGCCTAGTCTGAAACCTAAAATGCAATCATCAGATATAAAATTTTATTAATAGTGTACGAGGTATATTAAAAAATATGAATTTGCTCAGGAGGTACCTTTATATTTCACAATATCGAAAAGTGTTATTAAGAAAAATTATTTGGAATTAAAAATTATATTATAATATGCAATTAGATTCTTCTAATTAAAAAAAAATAAAAATTTTTAAATTTTTTTAAAGTTTCGGATACTCTTGGATATCTTTCGGATATCTTGTTTACAAATATTCCTAGATTTTTTTGGAATGCACCATTTTAAAGTAAAGAAAATATGTTGTTTTCTATTATACAATGTATATCCCTAAATGTACAAGAAAAAAAGTCATAATGAGAAATTTAAAAAATAATCATAAAAGATATCAAAAATCATTAAAAGTATAAAAGCTTGAAAAAGCAGAACTTGCTTCAAAATAGTCAAGCAACCTTATACAATAGACCATTTTTGACTCCTCTTTCTAATAAATGTACCATTGCATATACCTAGAAATGCGTAAAAAAAGTTACAGAACAATGTTTGCGAAATAATGGGGAAAATCGCCCAAAAACGCTGTAAGCGGAGAATTTTGAAAAATCCTATTTCGGAAAATATAAATCCTAGAGACTTCTATTAAACGTCATTTTAAAGAGAAAGAATGTATGTTATTTTTTGCTGAAGCAATGTCTATACCTATATCCCCGCCGAAAAAAGTTATGGGGCAAAAAACAAAAATTGCTTTCTTTCGTGTTGTTTTTTTGCTTTTCTTTTGAATATATTTTTGTAAATAAAAACATTTTTGACTTTAAAATGTAATATTTCGATAGTAAATTTAACCTGAAACAATTTTCCTGTAGACGTCTTTGTACCAAGAATGCATAGCACTCACCCTAATTCACTCTGTGCCTAGGGACTAATTCACCCCTTTCTCAAAAACGCACTCATTTAAATGGTAGCACTTCGCGGTTTTTTCAAGTTTAGAGGTCCGTTGACTATATGAGACAATAAAATCCCGTTAACGTTGTAGTTCCTTTTAGCTATCTTATTTTGAACATAATCAATAGCCTATAAAAAGTATGGACATTTTCATAGTTGATTTTTTCGTGAACAGATTAACGCATTTCGCTCATTTTTTTTATTATTATTATTTTGCATAGTTGGGCAGAGGTTTACTCAAACTTAGTTTTTGAACTTATACCGCGTAGAAGAAAAGAAATGATTTTCTTATGTTAAATTTGAAACATCCTGTAGGGAGGACGAGGTATAAGTATGGGTGTTCATCGAAATGGTATTGAATTTTTGGGAAAAGTTATTTACCAACAATTTTATTGCTGAAATCGAATTATAAGATCCTATATATTATTAATATAGGTATGCAAAGTCCTCAGATAGTGTGCTACTTTTTTTATAAACAAAATGGAGCACGAAAATCGTGTTTTTTTCAATTATTGCTCTATAACTCCGAAGATTTTAACTTTACAACAAAAACACTCAAATAAAAATTCACCGTGATTAAATTCTGCATAGAGACGTGTTTTTCCCGATCTGCTCCGACGAAAATTTTCCTCGGAAAATGCGGGTTTTCCCAACAAAATCTTTAATTTTCAAATAAAGTTTTAGATAAGTAATTATCTACCAATAATTAAATAATTTGGTGACTTAAAAGCCTTCTTGGTTTAGATTATAGTTCCAGAAGCTGGTGAAAATTAAACGAATATTTTAGCCACAATTCAATTGTTAATTAATAATTTATGGTCGCAATAATAACCAAAATAATTATGATACACTGATTAAACTTTGAAATCTTTTAAAGATGAGATGCCTATTTAACATTTTGTCGACAAAATATAAATTTTTTATTTTCTTGCATAATCTTTAAATGTTAAAAAAATAGTTATAAACAAATTAACGTTTCTCAGAAAGTTTTTATTATATTATAATTTTAAAAAATAGCTAAAATGCGCATTTCAAATATCTTGAAAATGAATGCTTTAAAACTTTTTTGCAACCATTTGCAAAAAAGTTATGAAACAGCAAAGTAAACATACGATTGCTACGGTGTTTATAATTTTTTTTAATTCTTTCAAAGCGTAGAAGTGAGTTTAAAGTACAAGCTAATTATTTACAAAAAAATATCGATTATAAGTTTAATGGTTATATTTTAATTAAAGATTATAAATATATTTTTTTGTAATTTACACGCGCGAAAGTAGAATAATACAGTACTGTAGCTAAAATTTCAGTCGGAGCGACGACCGGCGGCCGCGCGACGTACACTTTTAATAAATAATGTATGCTGCGTGTCAGTCGCTTCGAGTGAACATTTTAGCTCCGACTCTGTATCAGGCCTACTTTTGCGCTAAAAATTACAAAAAAAAGTATTTTTAATCTTTGATTAAAATATAACCATTGCACTAATTTTTGACATTCTTTGTGAGTAATTAGATTGTACCATAGACTCACTTTTAAGCTTTGAAACAATTAAAACAAATTCTAAACAACGAAGAAATCGTATATTTACTTTGCTGTTTCATACCTTTTTTTGCAAATGGTTGGAAAATTTTTTTAAAGCATTAATTTTCAAGACCTATGAAATATGCATTTTAAGTATTTTTAAAATTAGAACATAATAAACAATTTCTGAGAAATGTTAATTTGTTTATAACAATTTTTTTTAAACATTTAAAGATTATGCAAAAAAATGAAAAATTTATATTTTGTCGACAAAATATTAAATAGGCATCACACCTTTATAATCTTTCTAGGTTTGATCAACGTCTCATGATTATTTTGGTTGTTATTGCGACTGTAAATTGTTAATTAACAATTGAATTGTTGCTAAAGTATTCGTTTCATTTTCACCGGCTTCTGAATTTATAATCTATACCAAGAAAGCTTTTATTTCACCAAGCTATATAATTATTGATAAATAATTACTGGCCCAAAAAAATTATTTGAAAATTCGAGATTTTGTTGGGAAAACCCACATTTTCCGAGGAAAATTTTTGTCTGAGCAAATCGGGAAAAACATGACTCTATGTAGAATTAAATTGGGGTGAATTTTTATTTGTGTTTTTGGTGTAAAGTTAAAATCTTCGGAGTTATAGAGCAATAATTGAAAAAAATACGATTTGTCGGCGCCATTTTGTTTATAAAAAAAGTAGCACACTATCTGCGGACTTTGCATACCTATATTAATAATATAGAGGATCTTATAATTCGATTCCAGCAATAAAATTGCTGGTAAATAACCTTTCTTTGTACTTTACTAATTAGATCAGAGCATTATAACTATTTTTTTTTCAAAATTTAAAGATTATGCAAAAAAAAGAAAAATGTATATTTTGTCGATAAAATATTAAATAAGCATGTCATCTTTATAATCTTTATAAGTTTGATCAATGTATCATGATTATTTTGGTTATTATTGCGACCATAAATTGTTAATTAACAATTGAATTGTTGCTAAAATATTCGTTTAATTTTCACCGGCTTCTGGAATTACAATCTATACCAAGAAAGCTTTGATGTCACTAAGTTATTTAATTATTGATTAATAATTACTTACCTAAAACTTTATTTGAAAATTAGAGTTTTTGTTAGGAAAACCCGCATTTTCCGAGGAAAATTTTCGTCGGAGCAAATCGTGAAAAACATATCTCTATGCAGAATTTAATTGCGGTGAATTTTTATTTGGGTGTTTTTGTTGTAAAGTTAAAAGCTTCGGAGTTATAGAGCAATAATTGAAAAAAATACGATTTGTCGGCGCCATTTTGTTTATAAAAAGAGTAGCACACTATCTGCGGACTTTGCATACCTACATTATTAATATATAGGATCTTATAATTCGATTGTAAATATCTTTTCCATGAATTTTGCTTATTAGCCCAGAGTATGAAGTCTTATGTTTTGTGAACATTTTGTTTTTGAATGTCTCTGATATCTTTAGAAACAAAGAAAATATACGCATTCTTTAACATGACGTGTTTTAACTGACACAAAAATAAATTAACAATAAAAAAACAGTTAATTATTCTTTAAAAACGGAAAGGCGTATAACGTTAACAATTCTGGTCGAAACCTTAAGAGTTATTTGTCGACCAAGTGAGCGGTATGCACAGCGCAACATAATACAGACAATATTGTTTAATGGAGGCTCTGTGATGTTTTAAGGTGAAATTTCCTTACGCGTAAGTACGAATTAGGGGCTACGTGGAGGGTCTTTAAATAGCGAGAGGTACATTGCGCAGATTTTCTTTCTTTGAACACTTTGTTCCTTTCGCACTATAATATTATATGAAATAATTTCATCTTAGTGAATGATAAGAGATGGCCTCCTCACGTATCGCATGTCGTCGGTTAAAACACATATTATAGAGTAAAACCGTCTAGTTTCTATGTTATTAAAGATGTCAGAGAAACTAAAAAAATAAAATGTACACAAAATATGAGACTACAACATTATTTCGATGTATACCCACTTTTGTACCATTTCCTCCCTACAGGGTGTCTCAAGCTTTTGTTTCAGTTAAAACAGATGTTAAAGAATAAAAGCGTATATTTTCTTTGTTTCTAAAGATATCAGGGACATTCAAAAAACGACTACAATACGATTTCGATGTATACTCACACTTATACCTTGTCCTCCCTACAGGGTGTCTCAAACTTAACATAAGAAAAGCATTTCTTTTCTTCAAAAGAGCCTTATCCGAAGAAGATATAGATGTATAAGGAGCTATGCCACTTAGAAAGAATGAACGAGATGGAGCCGTCAAGACACATTTATAACCTAAGACCGGATAGAGTCACGAAAAGAGGCAGGCCCAGAACCCGATTTAAGCACCAGGTGGAAGACGACTTACGCGTATTAAGGCGAATGATAGGAAGGAATGAAAGCTGATTCTAGAACGGGCCAATGATGATGATGATAAGGGAAAAAGTAAATCAATAGGGAACTTACACATTTTTTTTATTACATAATATTGTTCATTTTGTTTAAAAATGAGATTTCCAAAATTTCACGCTTCAAAAACTCATAATAACTTAGAAATACAAATGTAAAATCTTCTGCGATTTTAAATAGTTCCTACGACCCGTGGCGTCACATAGTTTTACTGGATTGTTATGTTTATGGTTGTATTTAGGTATATTCTTCTTCTCCTTCTTTAGTTTATTGGCCTCCATCTACTTGGGTATTTGGCCAGCTTATCGTCGCGGAATAAGGGAAAAATATTTATATTCTAATGACATTTATCATATGTCATTGAAATAATATATACCAGTTTGTTGAGATTGGAGTTTGATACAGTTTTTGAAGGAAATAAAAGGTTTACTATGGAAAATAAAACCATTTTGTAAAAGTACAAGTTTCCTATGAATAGGTCAAACGATCAAAAACACTTGTGACGTCACATACCTGTATTTTCTCCTTACGTTTATAATGTCTAATTTAAAATTATATACAATTTTGTTTACTTTGTTGGTGCATTTTTTATTTTTGATACATGTTTTAAGATATGTTCTGTTGTGATTTATAACATTTTTTTTAATTTAAATTTTTATGCAAGTTCCCTATTGTATAGAAAAGGAAAACTTGTGCATATTGTGTTTTTTATAAATTCCAAATCTTTCGGTAGCTGTCAGAATGTCTAAAATACACATCTTTTTTAACCTTAAAAAAGGAGACCTCTCTAGTAAATTTCAGAATGAGCATGACGGATTTGAAGTATGAATCGCAGAAGTATCCTCTCTATTCGACAGATTTAGTTCATTTAACTTGCAAAATCCCAAAACACGTTTACGTCAAAGGCAAGTGTTTTCTTTGTTTTGCTATTAATTTGTGATAACAATGTTTAAACTTCTTAAAAAGAGATCATGCAGTAACCATCTATATTTTTCTAAACTATCTATGTTTTCCTTTACGTTCACGAAACGCAGATGCAGATACATTAAATAATTTAATGAAACGGCCGCATCTGCTTTTCGTAAAGCAAAACTATTGAGAAATGCAGTCATACATTGTTTATTTTTTATGAAGATAAACAGAAGGAAACTGAATAATCAACTCATTACATCCACACTGTGTGTTTTATAATAACCGGTTCCGAACAGTAAAAATAAATTTTATTGTTAAGGAATTATTATTCTTAATGCAGATTCTTGTGATTTTCCAGAAGAAGGTAAAAAGTCCATTACCAAGATTTAATTGAAAATCAGTAACATGTTCTTTAGACATAGAGATAACCAGAAATACACATGGAATGTGTTTGATGTTCTACATCAAAATGATGCATCATCATGAATGATGATTCAGCACAAAATCGAAGAAAGAAAACAATAAAACATCACGGTCCTGAAACGTCTACAAGAGGGCAATGGAAAATATCAACAATATCATATTTAAATACATACTGTACCAAAACAACCAATACACTCAGATCTACTTTACTTACCCAACAAAACCAAACCAACCAAAGAACTGCATTTATAACATTCTGTGCGAATGCAACAATTTTTATCTGGGAGAAACTTCAAGACTGCTAAGTATTCAGGATAAATGAGCATGAATCTTACATTAAAAACAGATACTTTCGGCAATATTTTTTTCACCTGTTTATTAATTCGGCAATATTTTTTTCGCCTGTTTATTAATTCAGCAATTTTTTTAACCTGTTTATTAATTCGGCAATATTTTTTCACCTGTTTATTAATTCGGCAATATTTTTTTCGCCTGTTTATTAATTCGGCAATATTTTTTCACCTGTTTATTAATTCGGCAATATTTTTTTCGCCTGTTTATTAATTCGGCAATATTTTTTTCGTCTGTTTATTAATTCGGCAATATTTTTTCACCTGTTTATTAATTCGGCAATATTTTTTTCACCTGTTTATTAATTCGGCAATATTTTTTTCGCCTTTGTATTAATTCGGCAATATTTTTTTCAACTGTTTATTAATTCGGCAATATTTTTTTCACCTGTTTATTAATTCGGCAATTTTTTTTTCACCTGTTTATTAATTCGGCAATATTTTTTTCACCTGTTTATTAATTCGGCAATATTTTTGTCACGTGTTTATTAATTCGGTAATATTTTTTTCACTTGTTTATTAAATTCGGCAATATTTTTTTCACTTGTTTATTAATTCGGCAATATTTTTTCACCTGTTTATTAAATGATGCTGATGAAAATATGCTTGTGATACTGAACACCGAGTCCAATTGAAAGCTGCATCAACAGTTATGGAGGAAGCAGATAGTAAAAAGAGGAAAATCAAGAAAGCAGTCCTTATCCTACTAGATAATGTGTAAAACAAATCAAAACAAATAGCAAACATCAATAAAATGCAGCAAGATCTGGTTACCAATATCGAAAGAAGAAGTCACCAGTAAGAATATACCAACACTGACTTCACAGCAGGCCAGGAACACATCATCTACAATCAAATACAAGTACAGAAAGATCAGAATTTGATATCCATTTGAAAACATGGATGATGCCGACAAAATACTCTTTTCTTATTCATATTTTCTAGTTATTCCGATCATCTTAATCTTCCTGCTTTACCTACTTAAATTTACCAAACAAATGGAACGGAATTCTAGAGCAATTTTTAGAATTTTGGGTGAAATAAGAAAAAGAAAAAATAAATAATTTCCTGACATAACAAAAAAGCTTTCAATTTCAGTATAGGTATATAAAATCCAGCGACAAGATTATAAAAATCAGAAGACAACTATACAAAAATTAAGATGAACAGTTAGGCGTTAAACACTAAGGTATTTTACTCTTAGGTCTTATAGAATGTAACAAGCAAGATGAAATGTTTTGTCTTTTTAATGATAATAATTTAATAATTAGGTAATCTATTCTATATAGATAGACTTGATTCTAAAAATAATAAATGTACTATTCTACACAAAAGTGCAAGAAGTTTTCAATTAAGATTAAAACAGTGACGTTTAACACTATGAGGTACAAAATATTATATCGGCCTCGATACTTTACAAAGGCAAAATGAAGTTTTTCCGCCTTAACGGGACAATAAGGTTTTTATTTTTGTGTTCCGGTTTTCTAGTGTCTTAACGCATTATCTTGAGCATAAATAATGGCTGATTGATGGATTCTACCGTTACTTGATGGAAGTTCATTTTATCTAACAATAAAACACTGAAAACGTTTGTTTTCTATACTTCCACAAAATTTATTAAAACTATGTGACTACAGCTGTTTCGGTAGAGTGCCTTTCTCAAGTGATTTAGATTACTATGGGTTTGCCTTTTTAAAGTCTTTAACTGAAGGGGTTGAGGAGTAGGGAGCTGTTTGTCTCGAGTTGGTCATTCAGAATTATATCTGTATTTTTCAATTTATTAATTTTTTTAGATTCTAATAAAGATAGCTTAAGGCCTTTATTTTGAATATGCAGAATTTGAAACTGTTCATTAAAAGAATGATTATGATCTAGAAGGTTTATATAACACTTCACCTTCTAGATCATAATCATTCTTTTAATGAACAGTTTCAAATTCTGCATATTCAAAATAAAGGCCTTAAGATATCTTTATTAGAATCTATGGAAATTAATAAATTAAATAATACATTATAATTCTGAATGACCAACTCGAGACAAACAGCTCCCCACTCCTCAACCTCTTCAGTTAAAGACTTTAAAAAAGCAAACCCATAGTAATCTAAATCACTTGGGAAAGGCACTCTGCCGAAACAGCTGTAGTCAGTTAGTTTTAATAAATTTTGTGGAAGTATAGAAAACAAACGTTTTCAGTGTTTTATTGTTAGGTAAATAATGGCGGTCAACGGGCTATAAAACCCTATCTCTGACCACACTGACTTCTTATACATTGGACAGCTTCAATAGAATAATTATTTGGTTTCAAGCATAGACTACGGGGAGGTCTGCGCGGAGCCTGTTGCATACTATCTCTTGGTATGCCATTCGAATTTGCTGTTGGCCAAGATGGCCAGATCATCCGTATAAGAATTCCTATGTTTTCGCACTATATCAACTGATTGAATCTGATGACATAGTCATCAAAATCGGCATTTTTGTTGTTACGCCAATCGGCGACGTCGTCGGCGTTATATCTGTATATTTTAGGGTCTAAAATCATGAATATTTTGCAGATACTCTCTTATTTGAAGCACTATTTCGCTTTTATTTATTTTTCTTCTATTAGTTCCATGACCGTTATTGGTTATTGGATATAATGTTCTTCTTCTTCCTCTTTATAAGCCATTCTGCTTGTTCATGGGCGGATTGATACCTCTATGGAAGGTTGTCACTCCATCTTTTGCGCGGTCGGCCGATACTTCTACCGATTGGTGATTTATCTCTTGCTATTTTGACCACACATGTCTCCCCTATTATGGTTATGTGGTTATTCCATTATTTTTTTCTATTTAGTGTCCATTCGATTAAACACTATACGTTACATTGTCTTCTAATGTCTTCACTTTCGATCTTTCAGCGCATTTCCTGTAATTCTTCTCAGTACTCTCATCTCTGCCGTTTCCAGTAGTATTTGTGTTCTGGCTGTATCGCCTCTTCTGATGTATATGTCATTATTGGCCTTACACTGGCTTTATAAATTCTTGACTTCATCTCATTGTTAATATGTCGGTTTCGCCATATAGTGTTATTAAGGCATCCTGCCAGTCTATTTGCTTTTTGTATTTGATTTCTAACTTCTTTGTCAAGGTCTCCGTAACTTGACAATGTAATTCCAAGGTATTTTATTTCCATTACTTGCTCAATACTGATGCCATCAATTTCTATTTAACATCTGATTGGTTCTTTACTGATTATCATTGTTTTATTTTTCTGAGATGAAATTGTCATATTGAATACTTTTGCTGTTATCTTAAATATGTGGACTAATATTTGCAGACTCTCGTCATCTTAGACTATCAATATTGCGTCGTCTGCGTAACAGAGTACTTTTACATGTTTGTTTCCCATTCCGTATCCTCTTCCTTTGTTGACGCTTTTGATGATTTCGTCCATGATTAAATTGAAGATCATAGGGCTCAATGAGTCTCCCTGTCTTATTCCGTTGCCTATGTCTGTATGGTTCTTTTCATGAGGATTTTTCAGTGCGTCACAAATGATAGAAAAAAGGTAAGTCCGTGATAATATACATTTATAACATTATTCTAACATGACATTTTAGTTAAATGTGACAGTTGTCAAATTTTATTTGCAATTGGGCATAAAAACAAATCAATTGTCTTTATTGCATTTATAAAATGGTATTTTCTTTGATTTGTATAGTCTTATAAATTGTACAGATTATATTCCTAGATATATTATATTATAATTAGTAAATAAATTTTTTTCTATTATAGCGCCATCTATTGATAACTAGAATAATCACCGAACTAGAATAATTACCAAAGTAATCACCGACGTGCCTTTTTTCTGTTATATACAATTTAATGCGTTAGAAAGAAATCGAAAAACTGTGACGCACTGAAAAATGCTCATGAGAAAAAGCATAGCTTCTGTAAGTTGTCCATCCATTCTGACTTCCATTTTGTTGTTATATGGTAGATTTTTTCAATAGTTTTTATGATATCTAAGGGAAATCCTCTTTTATACAGAAGATGGATTACATCTGTGAGTCTTAATTCTACTCTGTCAAATGCTTTCTTCAAGTCAATCAGACATAGAAATGCTGGTCTATTATACTCTAGTGATTTATCAGTAATTTGCTTTATGACGAATATTGCATCTGTACACGATCTCCCAGTACGAAACCCCCGTTATTCATCTGCTAAACTTATCCTCTGATTGATTAGGTCTTGTAAAATATCATGTTGACTATTATAGTTCGGCTGCAAAGTACCAGTCTCTAATATAAGTTAAAGAGTAGAAGTGAGATGATACAGCTTTATCTCAATGCTATGTTTATATTTATTTCACTCGGCAGTTCTTATTCAACTTTTATTCTTGCCACTTGATGCCAGTATAAAGTATTCGCGGTGTGCAAGTACTTGGAAGGGATACGTGAAACGATCGTGCGCGAATAGCGGAGAAATATTGCAGCTTTCTTAAATAATTCATATTGTCAATTGAAATTGTCAAATTGACGTACATTTCATATCTACTGTCATTGAAGGAGAAAAATTATATGTTGCTCCACAATATTGATATGATATGTAATTATTATATAAAGGCAAATTTAATTAATTGTATTTTGCGTGCAGTACTGCATTTTAATAACTAATTTTGTTTACTACATACAATTGTTTACGTTTTCATCACATAACCTGAATCTTATTTTTTCTTCTTATTATTTTTTTGGGCTATAGCCTTGACAATTATCCAGCAACCAGGACTAACGTAATTGGTCAATACAATTAAAAGTGCAGAGCGTAGAAATAGATGTCGCTTTGCGCAACTTGCACGGTCCCAATAACATTTCCGAATCTTGGTTCAAAGATGTTATTAACGAATTTAGCAGATAATAGTATCATTATCTTTGATTAATAATAAAAAACTTAAGCTAAACTTAAGCCACGTTAAGTATTAAAATATTTTTCATGTACAGTAGAGCGTCGATTATCCGAACGTCGATCAACCGAAACGACCGGTTATCCGAACTCCCGCGCCCCGCACTCGAGTACTGAGCAAGCGTTAGTAATTAACGCTTAAAATATCTTCAATTTTCTTCAATTGTGTTGCAAAGACTGCACTTTTTTGTTTAATTGCTATTTGTCATTATCAAGGTATAAACAAATATGCAGTTATATAAATATGGTTTTTATTCACTTGTGGATAAATATGTATGACAATCTCAATATAGTTCGATTATCCGAACAAATCGGTTTTCCGAACGCCCATGTCTCCCAATTAGTTCGGATAATCGACACTCTACTGTATGTTCTTAAGTAGTAACTGTGTTTTTCACAAAGTCCCTTAGCGCATATGTCTGAAATATGTATAACCAATATTTTTATTTATAGAGATCAAATATTTAAATGGGCTAAATAAAAATGTGCACTTTTAAGTAGAACAGTTCATATTTCGAATAAAAGCAAAAAGCACCAGTTTAGGCTACTTACCGCATCAGGTGACAGTGAGTGTTTTCTATAACCGCCTCGAGGCTAAAAGAAGCAACAGCAAAAGCACATTTAGGAAGATCATCCAACATAAAAAAACAGAAGTATCAGACAACTGAATATACATGCCTGTATTAATGTTAGTAGTTTTAACTATGTGTAGTTATTTTGAAAAAACTCCATCTTACCATGCCAGATCGTGCCTCTTCGGCTAGTTTCGCGGCGTATCTCGCTATCAAACGATGCTCGTCGTCGCGGGCACTGTCCAAGCTGTAAACAAAATTTTTGCCTCAAATTCTAAAAATGACAAACGTACGATGGCAAAGAGTTAAGATTGAAGAATTATTTCTTCAGAAGGTTACGATAAACAAGTTAAATCAAAATTCTTCTTCTTTCTCTTTATAAGCAATTCTGCTTGTTCATTGGCGGATTGATACCTCTATGGAAGGTTGTCACTCCATCTTTTTCGCGGTCGGCCGATACTTCTTCTACCGATTGGTGATTTATCTCTTGCTATTTTGCAAGGTATTTTACTTCCATTACTTATTGAATACTGCTTATTACTGATACCATCAATTTCTATTTTACATCTGATTGGTTCTTTACTGATTACTATTGTTTTGGTTTTCTGAGACGAAATTGTCATATTGAATTCTTTTGCTCTTATGTTAAATCTGTGGACTAATCTTTGCAGACTATCTCCATCTTGGGCTACCAATATTGCGTCGTCTGCGTAGCAGAGTATTTTTACTTCTTTGTTTCCCATTCTATATCCTCTTCCTTTGTTGACGTTTTTGATGATTTCATCCATGATTAAATTGAAGAGCATAGGATTCAATGAGTCTCACTGTCTTATTCCGCTGCCTATATTTATAGGTTCTGTAAGTTGTCCATCTATTCTGACTTCCATTTTGTTGTTTTGGTAGACGTTTTCAATAGTTTTTATATCTAGAGGGATTACATCTTTGAGTCTTATTCTGTCAAATACTTTCTTCCAGTCAATCAGACATAGAAATGCTGGTCTATTATACTCTAGTGATTTCTTAGTAATTTGCTTTATGACGAATATTGCATCTGTGCACGATCTTCCAGTACGAAAACCCTGTTGTTTATCTTCTAAATTTATCCTCTGATTCATTAGGTCTTGTAAAATTTTAGTTGTAAGTTTTATGGTAGTATTTAGCAAGTTGATACCTCTGTAGTTTTCTGGCTACTTTTTATCTCCTTTTTTGAATAGTAGAATTCGTTCGCTCGTTCTCCATTCTTCCGATATTTTATTGTGTTTTATGATTTTGTTAATTAATGTTGTTAATTGTTCTGTCATTGCTGCTCCGGAATATTTCAGTTATTCGTTTGGTATTCCATCCTTACCTGCAGCTTTTCTGTTCTTCAGTTTTTCAAGTGTTTTTCGAACTTCCTCTGTAATTATATTAACTTCTTCATTTGTGATAATTTATGATGTTTCCGGTTCTAGCGTGACTTGTTTTTCCTCTCCATAGAACGTATGCTTCTTGTGTCTTGGTTGACATGTAAGTTGCAGATAAGTTTTTGTCTTTTCTTTATATTTTTGCTTCACTTCTGTACAAACCCATTGGGTTCTTCTCCTTGAGAACCACTTACTTTTCGTACAGAATCTATTTTAGTATTTTTTTTCTGTTAACCCATTCACTACCGATCGAAAAGGATGGAACTTGGCTAGGAGCCAGTTTGTTGAACGGCACCTAAATGAAGTAATCGTATCCCTCGCTGGCGCGTGAACGACACCTGACTGAAGTAACCACATCAAGCGCTGGCGATGCTGTTCAGCGAATGGGTTAATTTTTATTTATTGAACCTTGATACATTATTTAATTCTAAGGCGGTACCAAGTTCGTCTGGTCAACTAGTAAAATATAACAATTGGGGCCAATAGAATCAAAACCTGCTAGATCCATGTTTTGAAACTTTTCAGGAGGTTAAAAAAAGACATTAAAAATGTCAATTTTCCAAAAAGTATCCGGCATTTCTCAATCAAAGGATCATAAATAAATTCTGCATGCTGCATGTCCCTTACATCTTCAGAAATTTGTACTTTTAGTCTGGATTTAGCAGAACGAAAAATTTAGGATTTAGCAGGTTTTGATTCTGATAGACTGAATTAGAGACTCTAAATTTTAAAACTTAGTTAATGTTAATTACCTTCTTGCCGTCGATCTGCTATCTAAACTTCCCATACCATCAAATGCTGCAAAATTGCCGTCTGGAAAACCATTATGGGAAGGAATAGGGGAAGGAGGACTGAAAAAGAAAACAAAAGTTACATTGAATTTCAGGCAATAAATGTTTTCATTTAAGAATGTAGGCGCAAATATTTTACGGAGCTATCCCCACGGTTTCTTTCTTTACACGGCAAATTACGTGTAGTAAAATTATCACTGGTATGGAACTATGTATTCAGTGATTACAATAATTTATACGATAATAAAAATTAATACTTAATCGAGAAAAAAGAAAAAATGATAAAGTGATTTTTTTTATAATATGTATATTGTTACTATGGAACCCTTATATAAATTTTGAACATCTTTAAGGTGATACAGTAGTGATAAACAGGTAGCCAAAACGCGTTCCAAGATTGCGGCTGTAATTTTGAATATTTTTTCGAGATATTTGGCACACGTATTCGTAATATAATAAAGAATGGCGGTACAGAGCCCAATTTGAAAAATATATTAATATGTGGAAATTACTCTGTAATTAAATACAATATTAAAAAAACCAGCCTGTACCGCCATTAGGAAGAACAAAAAAATACACTTTCTTCAAATAAACTTTTTTATCCGATGCCTAGATTTTATGTCATTTTGGAACTACTAATGAAATAAAAAATTTTAGTAGTTCCAAAATGACACAAAATCTAGGCATCGGATAAAAACGTTTATTTGAAGAAAGTGTATTTTTTTGTTCTTCTTAATGGCGGTAAAGGCTCGTTTTTTTAATATTGTATTTAATTACAGAGTAATTTCCACATATTAATATATTTTTCAAATTCGGCTCTGTACCGCCATTCTTTATTATATTACGAATACGCGTGCCAAATATCTCGAAAAAATATTCAAAATTACAGCCGCAATCTTGGAACGCGTTTTCGCTACCTGTTGATCGCTACTGTTTCCTCTTAAGAGGCAACAGTAGAGATCAACAGGTAGCAACAAACGCGGTCCAAGATTGCGGCTGTAATTTTGAACATTTTGTTGAGATATTTAGCACACATATTCGTAATATAATAAAGAATGGCGGTACAGAGCCCAATTTGAGAAATATGTTGGTAATTACTCCTAGTAAAATTTTTTATCTCTAACAAGAAATCGAACATATTATATAAATAACTGATTAGTCAACATAGAGAAAGTGTCACTGCCATTTTGACAAACCTGCGTCAGATTTCTGTTGTGTTATCTGCATAGGGATTACGAACACTCGATAGGAATCGTATCCACCATGTTTTTCCGTAGCGCCGTAGAGTGTTCGTAATCCCAATGCAGATAACAGAACAGAAATTTGACGCAGGTTTGTCAAAATGAAAGTGACACTTTCTCTATGTTGACTACTCAGTTATTTAGTTATATGTTCGATTTCTTGTTAGAGATAAAAAATTTTACTAGGTCCAATATGACACAAAATCTAGGGTATATTCCATGTCAAATCACTCAGGCAAAAAATTTTGGATCTCCGATTTGTCTGAAAATTGGTATATAGCTTCTGCGGGACGTAAAAATAAGATATTTAAGGTCAAATCTTCTTTTTCTTTTTTCTCAAAATGTGATTTTATGCGATTTTACAGTGATTTGGTGTTTATTTAAACAAATTTGCATTTTCTGTCGTAAAGTATCAATGAAAAACATAATATTTTAATAGAAAGGACTCAAAAATGTCATTATATGGCATTATAACAAGTTATTTTGAATCAAAACAAGTTTTTGTTCAAATTTTATAGTGTAAAAAACGTTAAAATACCGTTTTTTACATTTTCCTCCATTCCCAAAATACATCATCATCGATTTGGCTGAAAATTTGCCCACAGATATCCAAAAGATAGAACTTTAAGTGGTTAGAAGGATTTGAATTATATTACAATACCAAAAAAGTTACATGCAGTAATATCAGACTCAAAAGTATATATTAGTCCAGTCGGGATAGCATTTGACCTTGAATGCCGAGCTGCCCAAAATTTAATTTTTTTGATCTTTAAGGGAGTCAATAGTAGCCTAAATCACGAATGAATTCCTCCGTTACGTTAGCCGCCATCTTGATTTTAAAGGAGAACCTGTTTGGCTCAATATCTCCGCCATTTTTAACTTTTCGACAAAAATGGTAGGAACTGAAATTGTTCCAAATAAATCGTATTTACAATTATTACAATTTCTTTTTAACAATTTTTGTCATGAGGTCCATATTTTCGAGTTAATTTTACTTACAGTAGACGCCTATATTTTTGACTATAATATTGCATATAACTTTTTTGGTATTGTAATATAATTCAAATCCTTCTCACCACTTAAAGTCCTATGTTTTGTCTATCTGTGGGCAAATTTTCAGCCAAATCGATTATGATGTATTGTGGGAATGGAGAAAAATGTAAAAAACGGTATTTTAACGTTTTCTACACTATAAAATTTGATCAAAAGCTTGTTTTTAATCAAAGTAACTGCCATATAAGGACATTTTTGAGTCCTTTCTATTAAAATATTACGTTTTTCATTGATACTTTACGATAGAAAATGCAAATTTGTATAAATAAACACCAAATCACTGTAAAATCGCATAAAATAACATTTTGAGAAAAAAAGAAGAAGAAGATTTTTTGACCTTAAATATCTTATTTGTACGTCCCGCAGAAGCTATATACCAATTTTCAGACAAATCAGAGGTCCAAAATTTTTTTTGCTCCAAAATTGAGTGATTTGAAATGGAATCACCCCTAGGCATGGGATAAAAAGTTTATTTGAAGAAAGTTTATTTTTTTGTTATTCTTAATGGCGGTACATGCTCCTTTTTGCAATATTTTATTTAGTAATAGAGTAATTTCCACATACTAACATATTTCTCAAATTGGGCTCTGTAACGCCATTCTTTATTATATTACAAATATTTGTGCCAAATATCTCAACAAAATATTCAAAATTACAGCCGCAATCTTGGACCGCGTTTGTTGCTACCTGTTGATCGCTACTGTTGCCTCTTAACAACAAAATACTTGGATCACAGAATATATCCTGGTGTATTCTCTGCTTGGATCTTCCATAAATAATAAACAATAAATAACTTTTTATTAAGTTCACGTCTTAAATCAATTTATCAAATACACTATCAATATTATTTAATAAACAACTCAAAATATTCCTGAACCCGTGTCAAATATTTAAAATTGTCACTGTCTTGTCAGCAGATTATGTTCGACTAAGTGCGTTGTATGACAAAGATAGCGAATGTTCGATTTGAAAAATATCACCACGGACATGGTGTTCATTTTTTCGAATCCTGGAAAAACTAATAAATATTCTTAAAAAATTTAAACGCATAATGAATGATTACATTATTACCGAGGGCCGAAAGTCCTTTAGAATAAACAAAAAGTTTCTTTTGAATAAGATATTTGAAATTAAAAATCACATTCAATTTTCTCTACTTTTTCACCCCTGTAACTTATTAAAATAAACTTTATAGAAGTTATCAGGGACTTTCGGCCCTCGGTAATAATGTAATCTTTCATTCTGCGTTTAAATTTTTCAAAAATACTTATTAGTTTTCTCAGGATTCGAAAAAAATGAATGCATTTGAATAGCATTAGTGAAAAATTTTGCGCCCATCCCCTTAATGTAAAATTACCAAGCGTAGACCTATATAAATACTTACACTATATGAGAGAGATTTAGAGTTTTCTCGGGTTGTTCCGGAAACCTTGGTAAATTATTTTTCTGTTTATCAGGAACACATCGAAAGGATTTTCTTAAGGACTGACCAATTGTTTTACTGGGCGACTAGAAATAGAAGCATTTAAAAAAAATAATTAATTATATATAATTAAAACACTTGTACAGTATTTATAAAAAAACTTACAAAGGAAGCGTATTCTTTCACTTGATGTTCAAGTATGTGTGGTGCTGAAACTCTACCCCTCCAAAAACAGTCTTGACAAAGCGTATAATGCGGACATTTCTGACATCTATAACGAAATCCTGTGAAGTTTTCTCTTTGACAAGCATCACATTGCACCGGATGAATAACTAAAAAATGAAAAATCAATAAATGTTTTCAATATGTTTAGAGACTATTAATATTGTTTGATTTTAATAACATAACGCAGATTTTTAGCAGTTCTCGTTGGTTTTGACAAGCCTAATATAAACACGTGCATCTTGCTCACTTTTCATCATACAAGAGTGGATTCATCGTACTCCAACCTAGACGAGACCCGTGTAGACTCACGACAAACAGCAAGGCGCTTTCTTATCCCGACATGTCTTCTCTAATGTGTGTGCGTGTATGTTCTGCGTGTGACTCTTTAACTAGTATACGCGTTCACCGATTGTACCAGGCGTACACTAGTTTTGCATAAATGATAGAAGCAAAACATATTTACGGGAAAAATCAAACCAGTCCGAAATAAGTACCTCAGAAATGAGATTTTTGTTGCTTCGATCGCCTCATCTGGTGTCTTAAAACATTTTCAGCGTAGTTTATTTTTGATTGTCGGGTACACAAAAAAATCCACGGTGCCAATTCAGGAGTGAATGCAGGATGGCCCACCCATGCGATGTGTGCGCAAGCCTTATGGGAGAGGATAAGACGAGTCCGGTTGTTTTTTCGGAGCTCATCAAACTATTTTATACCACTCAGCATTGACAATTCTACCATTCTCTTGTGAAAACGCGGCAACATGTCCTTTTTTCCTTTAAAACTCGCGACCATTTGTTTGACCACTTGGACTATTTTTATTGGCTTTGGCCTATCTTGAAACACCCACAACGTTGATTGATTTTTTGTTTCAGACTTATAGCAATACAGGGTGATTGATTAGTAGGGTAAAGCTCAATAGCTCCGCTATAGTAATAGATAGCAATAAAAGTTAATAACAAAAATTTTAGCCACCTTTGAGTTTCACATTACAAAATTAGTTAGAATGTTACAGGGTGTTCGATAACACAGTGGCAGACCAAACTTATGTTTTTTTAAATGGAACACCCTATATTTTATTTTAAATTCGAAATCCTGTTAACTTCTCCATCACAAAAATATAAAGGTTTGTTATGTTATACAGGGTATTTACAAAGTTATAACCAATTTTATATGAAAATCGTAACAAGTTCAACTCCTGTATAAATAAAAATAAGCAAAACAACAATGGTTTATTATTGCCATATTTTTTAACGTATTGACAAAATTTTCAAGAATGGTCGATATTGCTAATTTTCTTTATATCAAATACAGGGTGAGTCAAAACGCAAGTACATTATTTTCTCAGTAATTTTAAATGGAACACCCTGTATTTTATATCACTATTGAAAAGTACCATTACCGTACTTTAATTCTTAGATAACATTCCCTATGTCTAAATTTATTAGTTTTCGAGATATTTTTCAATGGACCAGTAGCGTGGTCACCCAAATCACCAGAATTTAATAAACTGGACTGATTTTTTTGGGGTTGCGTTAATAATGAAGTTTATAAAATAGGTACCTCCAACAACAAGGGATGAGATGAAAAATAGAATACAAAGTGTATTTCGATGTGTTAATTTACAAATGCTCCGTAGAGTAAGTAGCTCATTCAATGATCGTTTTTAGGCGTACATAAATGTGTTAGGAAATAATTTTGAACACCTTATGTAATTAAATATTAAAAATATTTTATTAAAAGTAGCTTCTAATTTTTTCAAACATGTTTTTTTGCAAAATGTATTACTGATAAATTATGTTTCGTTCTTTATTTGTTACATTTACATACAAAAGTAGTGTTTAATTGTCTTCACAAAATATTGTATTTTGTGTTTGTGTGTTTTTTTTTGTAAAATTTATTACTAATTTTCTTTGTTTATTTGTTGCATTTACATAAAAAGATAGTTTTTAATTGTTTCAAAAATGTTGCATGTAGTGGTTGTGTTTTTGTTTGTAAAATGTATTACTAATAAATTATTTTTATTTCTTTATTTGCTACAGTGTTGCATTGATTACCGGATTGATAATCGGTAATCTTCAATTGTCAATTCAGTCATGGCTTACTTAAAATTTAGATAAATTTAAACACCTAAAATAATTTGCTCTGAAAAATGAAAATATCTCGAAAACTAATAAATTTGGGCATAGGGAATGTTATATAAAAATTAAAGTACGTTAATGTTACTTTTCAATAATGATATAAAATACAGGGTGTTACATTTAACATTACTGAGAAAATAATGTACTTGCGTTTTGACTCACCCTGTATTGATATAAAGAAAATTAGCAATATCAATAATTCTTAAAAATTTTGACAATAAATAAAAAAATATGGCAATAATAAACCATTGCTGTTGTGCTTATTTTTATTTATACAGGGAGTTGAACTTGTTACGATTTTCATACAAAATTGGTTATAACTTTGTAAATACCCTGTATAACATTACAAACCTTTATATTTTTGTGATGGAGAAGTTAACAGGGTTTGGAATATAAAATAAAATATAGGGTGTTCCATTTAAAAAAACATAAAATAGGTCTGCCACTGTGTTATCGAACACCCTGTAACATTCTAACTAATTTTGTAATGTGAAGCTCAAAGGTGGCTAAAATTTTTGTTTTTAACTTTTATTGCTATCTATTACTATAGCGGAGCTATTGAGCTTTACCCTACTAATCAATCACCCTGTATATTCGTGTTTCATCACCAGTCAGCATTCCATACCAAATTTGAGCTGCCTCAGTTGAGTCGTGTTAGTGTGGCGCGACACCAAGACACATGCCTTCTTATGGCATCAGTCAACTGTTTAGTGTACGCCTCGTATGTACAGTAACTTTTTTTTAATTGTTTTTCTGACATTGAAGAGTTGGATGAAGATTCACATCTGCCAGCCATATGTTGATGACCACATTAGTTTTTTTTCAATTTAAAAAATTTACGCTGAATTATTGCTCAATTCATATGCCGAAACAATATACTTTAGCCTAAATACATCCTTAATGTATTAATTAAGAATATACAGATTTAAAAAATGTAACTACTTACCATTTTCAACATTAGCTAGACGATGTAACAGTGGTAACCAAACTAATGCTGGCGGTCCAGGATCAGACATCATAGTATCCAAAAAGTCATTGACGGTGATCTTAGCGTTCTAAAAAATTATTTTAATACAAATAAAATCATCTGTCAGAACTGCAGAACTACCACTATTAATACGAATGTATAGTTCTGAGAATAATCGTTACAATACTTTAACTTAACAAGTCCCTTATTCTATTTGACTGTATGTGAATTATTAATATACTCCTTGTCAGAGGCACCTTTCAGTGCGTCACAAGTGACAGAAAAAAAGGTAGGTCCGTGATACATACACATTTATAATATTTATTCCAGTTGCTGATAGATGGCGCTATAATCGGAAAAAAGATTTAGGTATTTACCCATTATTTACCTATTACATATCTATACGACTATAATTTAAAGTTCTTCTGTCTTTCAGTGTGTCATTAATGATGTAATATATGATTTTAAGAATTTAGAGAATCATAGCATGGCATTTTAGTTAAATCTGACAGTTGTCAGAATCGTAATAGTAATTTGTTATAAAAACAAATCAATTGTGTTTATTTCATTTATAAAAAGGAACGTTCTTTGATTTGTATAGTCTTATAAATTGTACAGATTATAGTCGTATATATATAATACATAAATCATTTTTTGTTCCATTATAGCGCCATCTATCAACAACTAGAATAAATGTTATAAATGATTTTAATCACGGACGTACCTTTTCTCTGTCACTTCCAACTTAATGAGTTAGAAAGAAATCGAAAAACTGTGACGCACTGAAAGATGCCTCTGAGAAGGAGCATATACAAGTTGATAAAGTATCTATTATCACAACATGGCAATAGTGTTATAGTTAAAAGTCAATTATCATATTTATCTCAAAAGTGGATAGAGACTGTCGAAAATTTCAAAAAATCAAGCTGGCAGGCATGGTCCCTTTTGCGAAAAATTGGAGGAGCTAACCAATTGGAATCTAGAGAGGATAAAATGATTCCTGGCAAGGTTGCCTCCTATATAGTATCTCTATTCAAAGCTCCACAAGAATTAACACATACTACCAAACTCAAAAGAGACTTAACGGTATTAAAACAAACGAACAAAACGGCCTCAGAATATTCAACAAGAATTATTATTTGTGGAATGGCACCTGGGTGTGATGGCATCCATCTTGAGTTCCTGATACACAGTGGTGCACACACGAAACAGTAGCTTGCATATACGGATATATGCACAGGCAACATTCCTTCCTCACTTAATCGAAAGATAATTGAAATTCCGAAACCGAGCACACCAAATGATAAGCCAGATAACTACCGCCCCATAGCCCTACTCAGTGTGGTATATAAACTATTAGAAAAGCTTTTCCTCAACAGAATTAGTCACAGGATACTTGAAAATGTACCCACTGAACTTTTATAGAAGCTAGTTTAAAAAAAAAACAAAAAATAGCCGCAGCATTAATTCAACTGTTTGGAGACAGGGATTAATATACATGCTGACCCGTATTATGCCCTGCAGAAAGATAATTAATCTCATTGACAATATTATGCTGACAAACAGAACCTTCCAGGTAATAGTGGGAAATAATATGAGCAGACAGATGGAACTTAATAATGGCCTTCCACGAGGTTCTGTGCTTGCCCCTTTACTTCTGAGCCTCTATATTGCTGACATGCCTGCAACCGAATCTAGCAAGTTTGGATACGCTGACGACTGGACCCTTGCAACAAGCCACCAATCTTTAGAAAACTACAGAAAACACTCTCACGAATGATATACCATCCTCAGCGAATACTTTAAGAAATGTAGATTACAATGAAGTACTACAAAAACTGAATTATCAAGTTTTTATCTTAACCCCTGGCAAACAGGGATTTACGAGTGTATTTAATAACAAATTACTGGAACACAATAAATATCCGAAATACCTCGGGGTTACTCTAAACAGAATACTCACATTCCGAGAACACCTAACGAAAACTTCGGACCTGGCCTAATCTACTTGTTATTATATCTATGCTTGAACGTCCCCGTAAGAATTGTCAGTCCTCGCCTTCTTGTGATTGCGGCGCTGCAAGACACGATCAGGCATATACGCTCTGAGCTTCGCTGGTGTCGCTCCTAGTGGATTACTAATGCAACTTTCACCGGTAATTTTTAAATTTATTATTTAATTGTTATCGCTTAATATTTACAACGCAAAAAAGTAATTAAATTGTAATCGATTTTTTAAAGATTTTGCTAGTCATTTTAACGTTCTATTAATGAAATATTAATTTCTTACTTCGGATACTTTCACAATTATCGTGTAGATGACGCTAAGATTAATAGATTAATTTATAATTACATATTACGGAACATTAAAAAAACTTAAATTCAGTATTTAAAACAGTCGTCGCTGGGCCATCGAGGTGTAAACATCGTTAAAGCGCTCCGAAAAACCGGTGATTAAGAATTCTAATTATCTTATCAACAACAATAAAAAAAAACCCATTAGCAATAAGTGAGAAAAACAAAACAATATGTTCCCTTCGGGGAATCTTATTGGGTTCAGAAATGGACAACCAGTTTATCAACAACAAAACATACAGAGTGATCCAATAAATTTACAAATACCACAAGCAACCAATAACCAACTACAGTGGCAGCCAACAATGATGAAGCAACCAGAAAATGCAATGAACATGAATATGCCAACTATGCAACAACAGTATCATACAACTCCTATACAGACAGTAAATACCAACCAGTTCAGCTCTCAACCAGTTCAGCAGCAAATGCCGACATCAAGTAAAAATAGTGCAAATATCGAAGACAGAGAAACTCACTATATGACATCAACCAGCGAAGATGAAGAAGAAAATCAGACAAACAGTAAAAACGCTTGGCAAGTCATGGGAAGCAATAAAAGAAAGAAAATACATAACAACAAACCAAATCCAAGCGAAATTGAAACAGGTAACCGATTCCAACCGCTGTCGAAAGAAACAGAAGAAAATATTGGAAACGTCGAAACCAACAAAATACCAAAACCTCCACCAATATTTGTACACGGGGTACAGGATTTCAAAGAGATGACAAAGCAATTAGAGGAAATAGCCAAAAAAGAAGAATACCAGACAAAAAGTTTAATAAACAACGTTGTCAAAATAAATTGTGAAACACCAGAAATATACCGAAAATTGGTTAAGGAGTTCAAGGAAAAAAATATATACCATCACACGTACCAACTAAAAGAAGAACGAGCCTACAGAATCGTGATCAGATACTTACATCACTCAACCAATACTGATGACATAAAAAGTGAGCTATCTCAGTTAGGGCACAAAGTGAGAAACATAGTTAATGTAAAACAACAAAAAACCAAAGAACCACTTAATCTCTTCTTTGTAGATTTAGAACCCGCGCAAAACAACAAAGATGTCTATAATATAACAGGCCTACAGAACAGAGTAGTACACATAGAACCTCCACGAACTCAAAAAAACAGTATAATACAGTGCATGAGATGCCAACAATATGGACATTCCAAATCATATTGTAATAAACCATACGTCTGTGTAAAATGCGGAGGCTCACACAATACCACCACGTGCAAAAAGTCAAAGGAGACGCCAGCCATATGTGCGTTATGCAATGGAGGCCACCCAGCCAATTACAAGGGATGTGATCACTATAAGAAACTTACCAAAGGAAGCAATAAAAACAATGGAGAGCATCAAAACCCATCAGCAATCTACACAAATGATATATACACAAGAAACACACAACAACTATCCAATCCACTGCCCCAGGGCATGAGCTATGCTGAAGTAACTAAACGCAACCAAACAGAAGATACAACCACTGTGTTAAACAAGTTTTTGGAAGAATTCAAGAATCTATTCAACCAACTAATCCAACAAAATAGCATGGTCCTCAACATGCTTACCATGCTTATGAACAAAATGAAATAAATGGCTAAGTTTCTTCGAATAGCCCAATGGAATGCCAACGGCCTTCCAAGCCATACAGAAGAAGTGAAAATATTTCTAGACATAAATAAAATTGACATATTTTTAATTAGTGAAACACACTTCACAAACAGAACTTATTTTAACATACCTAAATATAAACTATATCATACTGAGCATCCTGACGGCACAGCCCACGGAGGTACAGCAATACTCATCAAAGAAAATATTAAACATCATGAACTACTGAAGTACAAAGAAGAACACATACAAGCAACGACAGTAAGCGTTGAAGCACTTCCATATAATGTCAACGTAACAGCTGTGTACTGCCCTCCTCGCCATAATCTAAAACGAGAACACTATGAAGAATTTTTCCAAACTTTAGGACCAAAATTCATTGCTGGGGGAGATTACAACAGCAAGCATACCTTGTGGGGGTCACGACTTATAACAACAAAAGGCAGAGAACTGGCACATGTTATACAAAATAAGAATTACTCATTTATCTCAACGGGAACACCAACATACTGGCCGACCGATCCCAACAAAAAACCAGATTTATTGGACTTCTTCATAACAAACGGTATCGGTATAACTTATACAGATATAACACCAAGCTATGACCTAACTACTGACCATAGCCCAATAATAGCAACGGTAAGTACAACAGTTATCACTAAAAAACCAAAACTCCACCTGCACAACAATAAAACAAACTGGGACACTTACCGACAAATAATTCACGATACTATCGAAATAACAACGAGGCTGAAAAAACCGGAAGAAATAGAAGAGGACTATAACAAATTTATAAACATACTACAGTATGCAGCTAAATCAGCTACCCCACAAAGTAGTCCCAACAGAAACATAAGTAATATACCTTTAGAAATAAAAAAACTGGTAGCTGAAAAAAGAAAGGCCAGATCTGCATGGCAACGAACACACACACCAGACAGCAGAACAAGATACAATCGCATCAGCAACAAATTAAAATCAAAGCTGCAAGAAGTCAAAAATGAGTCATTTACGAATTATATCACCAATCTTTCAAGACAAGACAACTCTATATGGAAGCCCATAAAAAGTAAGAGAAAGCCAATAACAGCATTACCTCCAATACGTAAAAATTCAACACCACCAGGACCATGGGCAAAAAGTGATAAAGAAAAGGCTGACCTATTTGCCGAGTATTTAGCAGAAGTTTTTACTCCACTAAATGACGACCAAGTACCAGAAGCGAACCAAATATTAGAAGAACCACTACAGATACAGGACCGAATAAAACTATTTACTCCAAAAGAAATTAGAGACGTAACTGCCACCCTAAACCCAAAGAAGGCACCAGGCGAAGATCTGATAACCGCAAAAATGTTAAAAGAAATACCCAAAAAGGGCATAGTTAAACTACTGCACATATTCAATGCAATACTTAGATGTGACTACTGGCCCAAAGCACTCAAAATTGGACAAATAATTATGATACCAAAGCCTGGCAAAAACCCTCTAGATGTCTCATCATATAGGCCTATCAGCTTATTACCAACAATCTCCAAGTTGCTTGAAAGACTTATCCTAAACAGAATAAATGCAGAAATAAATCCACAAAATTGGATCCCAGATCATCAGTTCGGATTTCGACAAAGCCATTCAACGATACAACAATGCCATCGCATAGTCAACGCCATTAACCAGTCACTTGAAAATCAGCAGTACTGCACAGCAGCCTTTATAGACATCAGTCAGGCTTTTGACAAAGTCTGGCATCCAGGCTTGTTATGCAAAATAAAAAGAATTCTTCCAGCAAGTTACTACAACCTACTGAGAGCCTACCTACACGAACGGCAGTTTAAAGTAAAAGTTAATGAAGAAGTCTCGGAATACAAGCCTATTCACTCTGGCGTACCACAAGGGAGCATACTAGGACCATTATTGTACATACTATATACATATGACTTGCCTACAAATGATAAAACAACCATCGGGACATTTGCAGACGACACTGCTATTTTTGCCAAGCATGACGATCCTATTGCAGCAACACAAAATCTCCAAGAGCATCTAAACTCACTTGAAATATGGCTGAAGAAGTGGAAGTTTAAGGTAAACGAAACAAAATCATCCCATATAACATTCACTCTCCGGACTGGAACCTGCCCACCAGTAACCATCAATCAAATAAAAATACCACAAAGTAATCAAGTCAAATATCTAGGGCTACACTTTGACAATAAACTCAACTGGAAACACCATATAACAAAGAAAAGAATGCAACTTGACCTAAAAACCAAAGAACTTTACTGGCTCATTGGAAGAAATTCCCATCTTTCAATAGAAAACAAATTGCTAATATATAAAGCAGTGATAAAGCCAATCTGGACTTATGGCATTGAACTGTGGGGCTGTGCTAGCAAATCCAATACTGTGATTATCCAGAGAGCGCAATCCAAGATACTTCGAGCAATAGTTAATGCACCATGGTATGTATCAAACCAAACTCTACACACAGATCTAAAAATTCCATATGTAACCGAAGTCATCCGAGAAAACAACAGAAAACACCACAACAAACTAGAAGACCATCCTAATCCACTACTTCATCCACTACTGCAACCTGTCCACAATAGAAGACTAAGAAGAAGCTGGCCCTCCGACCTAAGAGGTAACTGAGGAAACATCGCTGGATGTTTACCTCTCCACGTCACCACATTTACAATAATTTAATTTAATGTAAGACCAACAAATTGACTTATAGATGTTTGTTTTATATCTGATTGTCAATAAAGGGAGATAATAAAAAAAAAAAAAGTATTTAAAACGTAAGTATATTTAAGGTAAAAATATATACCACAGCTTTGACCAACTAATATGTATCTTAATTTTAAATTAATCACTTTGACATTTATGTCAAATTTCCAGTAAACGTTTACAGACTGGTCACTACTGGCGCTCGCGAATTTTTAAATATCCCCTCTACGTACGAGCTCACAGCGTATAGTACAGGACTACCCACGCAGATCATACACAGACGACCCTACAGACAATAGAATATATAAAAAAAACTGGACATATATGTTTGTAATGTATTGTATAATGTATAATAGACCACTCTCATCAGCGGTAAAAAACTGTAAAACCGTGGAATTTTGAGAATCAACACCGATTTTAATGAAAATTTGGAGTTAAGCTCTGTTGACACTCTCCTTCAAAATCTAGCCTATGCCAAACTGCACTTTTGTCCTGGAATTAAAAACAACCCCATCTAGTGGATGAAATTTTTTTTAATCAAAATAACTATGGAAATCGATAGAGTGACCAATTCTGAGTAAATTTTGTTCTATAATTTTTTTTTGCAAAATTGACACTTTCCAAGTTATTTGCGATTGAAACTATGCATTTTTCATTGAAAAACTCACGGTTTATAACCGTTTTTCATGAATAACGTAAAAAAATTTATAGAAAAAATCATTAAGTGCAAAATTGTGCCTAATAAAAAAACAAAGAGATTCGCGTCACAAAAGACCTATGTAAATCCAATCACGACTGAGTTATTGCTCTTTAAAGGATGGTTATTTTCGAAGAACTTCGAAATGGAGAACCTTCAATCTCAAATAACTCGAATGTGGTGCAATTTTTTAGGAAAACTTAGGAGGCATCTTTAAAGTTCATTAAAAAATATTTCAAATAAGCTCTGACAAAAGTTTTTTTGCATAAGAGCTGACTGACTTATGACGAAAATAAAGTCGCTTTCTGCTTTTTTCTTTTTGAAATGTAAAAAATTAAACCCTCGTCGTTACAATACTAATAGAAATGAATAGCTTTCCACTTGAAATTAACTTTATTTAGGTATAATTGATACGATCCATGTGATTCGACCGGTTTGGAATGCTTAGTTTAAAAAAAATAGTTGATTAAATCGAAAATGACATTATTATAATTAAAAAAAGTGCATTTTTCTTAAATAAATCTAAAAGTATTTATGATACAAAAACAAAAATAAATCAAAATTTTCAGTAAAAGAAATCCTACAATTAATATTTGAAACATTTTTTTATATTATGAACACTTTTAGATTTATTAAAGAAAAATGCACTTTTTTTTTAATTTTAAAAATGTCATTTTCGATATAATCAATTATTTTTTCTAAACTAACCATTCCAAACCGGTCCAACTATACCTAAATAAAGTTAATTTAAAG
Source organism: Diabrotica virgifera virgifera (assembly GCF_917563875.1). NCBI lineage: Eukaryota > Metazoa > Arthropoda > Insecta > Coleoptera > Chrysomelidae > Diabrotica > Diabrotica virgifera. The sequence continues at coordinate 158,744,861 of NC_065448.1, read as the reverse complement.
TGGGAAGTTATTCATGTCCATTAGGATTGTAACGATGAGGGTTTAATTTTTACATTTCAAAAAGAAAAAAGCAGAGTGTGACTTTATTTTCGTCATAATAGTCAGTCAGTTCTTATGCAAAAAACTTTTATCAGAGCTTATTTGAAAGGCTTTTTAATGAACTTTAAAATATGTCAAGTTTTCCCAAAAAATTGCACCACATTTGAGTTATTTGAGATTAACGGTTCTCCATTTAGATGTTCTTCGAAAATAACCATCCTTTAAAGAGCAATAACTCAGTCGTTATTGGTTTTACATAGGTCTTTCAGATGCGAATCTCATTGCTTTTTTATTAGCTACAATTTTCTTCTGAATGATTTTTTCTATAAAATTAAATTTTTTAAGTTATTCATGAAAAACGGTTATAAACGTTAGTTTTTCAATGAAAAATGCAAAGTTTTAATCGCAAATAACTTGGAAAGTGTCAATATTGCAAAAAAAATTTTATAAAACAAAATTTACTCAGAATTGGTCACTCTATCGATTTCCGTAGTTATTTTGATTAAAAAATTTTCATCCCCTAGATGGGGTTGTTTTCACTCCCAGGTCCAAAGCGCAGTTCGGTATAGGGTAGATTTTTACAAAGGTTATAATTACTACCTAAATCCAAATTGTCAAGGAAATCGACCTTGGTTCTCAAAATTCCACGAAAAAATGGCTGTTGATTGGACTATAAATGTAAAATTAATTACTTATTCTGTGATGTAAGCCATAAGCTAAATTAAACAATAAATATATCATTTCTCAAAATTTTGTGATTACAATTTTGAAAATTTACTATTAGCAAAACTATCGACAACTATCGATGACACCGACCATGGATCTTTCTACACTTGTATGTAACAGGCGAGTCCAAAAACAGTACAAGTGCATGATCTTTTCCGATCTCATTTTTGTGCATTTATCACCAATTTGTCTAATACAGTATGTACAGCTGGTTCCTAAAAAAACTGATACGACTCTTAGTAAGATTTGATCATTTTGAGCAGTGTATTTGATTGGTTTGACATTATGTTATACGCTCTGAGCTTCGCTGGTGTCGCTCCTAGCGGATAACTAATGCAACTTTCACCGGTAATTTTTAAATTTATTATTTAATTGTTATCGCTTAATATTTACAACGCAAAAAAGTAATTAAATTGTAATCGATTTTTTAAAGATTTTGCTAATCATTTTAACGTTCTATTAATGAAATATTAATTTCTTACTTCGGATACTTTCACAATTATCGTGTAGATGGCGCTGAGATTAATTTATAATTACATATTACGAAATATTAAAAAAAAATCAGTATTTAAAACGTAAGTATATTTAAGGTAAAAATATACTTCTTCTTCTTCTTTAAGTACCGTGCCCAAATTTTTAGGCGTGGGTAGCTTCCATAACAATTTGCCGATATCGTTCTCGATCTTGTGCGGCATGTAACAATTGATCTGCTGATAAGCCAGTCCATTGACGAAGGTTTCGGAGGCATGAATATTTCTTTCGACCAATTCCTCTTTTTCCGTCGATCTTTCCATTGAGTATTAACTGCAGCATCCTGTATCTGCTACCTCTCATTATATGCCCCAGATATTCAAGTTTTCTCTTTTTTATCATCTTCATTAAGTCACCTTCGCCTTGACCTACTCTGTTTAAGACTTCTCTGTTTGAAATGCGTTGAACCCAAGATATTCTGAGCATTCTACGATACGACCACATCTCAAAGGCTTCTAATTTGTTCATCATGTTAACCTTCATGATCCAGGTTTCACATCCATATAGTAATACAGGATACACATAACATTTTAGGAACTTGATTCTTAGTTGTAAGTTCAGCTGAGAGTTGCTCAGAATAGATCTAAGTTTCATAAATGCTCCTCTTGCAATTTCTATACGAGTTTTAATTTCTTCATCCAGATTTAGTGTCTCGTTTATCCAACATCCTAGGTATTTAAAATGGTTAACATTTGTTATTGATTCATCATTGACAATTAGTTGCATAGGGCCGACGTCTTGTTTACTAACCACAAGTAACTTTGTCTTTGTTGCATTTATGTTAAGTCCGTTATTGGAGCATTCCCTAGTGACTCGATCTATAAGGAATTGAAGATCTTCGATATTTTCAGCCATGATCGCGGTGTCGTCTGCATATCTGATGTTGTTAATAGTTTCTCCCCCGATTCGAACTCCACATTGTCCTTCCAAGGCTTCATTAAAAATTATTTCTGAGTATACGTTAAACAAAGTTGGGGATAACACACAACCCTGTCTGACACCTCTTTGAATGCAAATTTTGTCTGTTTCTTTGCCGTCTACCAGAATAGAAGCTTCTTGATACCAATATAGATGTCGTAAAAGTCTCAGATCTTTATCGTCTATTCCAATCATTTCTAGATATTCAAACAACCTATTATGTTGAACTCTATCAAACGCCTTCTCAAAATCTATAAAGCAGACGTAAATTGGTTTCTGTACTTCCCATGATCGTTGAAGTAATGTTAACATTGAGAACAAAGCTTCCCTTGTTCCCAATCCTTCTCTGAAACCGAATTGTTTGTTTCCCATTGTCTCTTCACATTTCTGCTTGATTCTATTAAGAGTTATCTTAAGAAGTAGCTTGAGAGAGTGGCTCATGAGACTAATTAGTCTAAAGTCTTTACATGATGATGTATTAGGCTTTTTTGGGAGTGGAATAAATGTAGACTCTAACCATATCTGTGGCATCATGCCAGTCTCGTATATATGGTTATAAATGTTTGTTAGTTGTGAGACATTGTCGTCATCCAGAAGTTTGAGCCAGTCTGATGGTATTTGGTCAGGGCCTGGAGATTTCCCATTTTTGCTCTGTTTGATGGCTTTCTCTACTTCCGCTTTTAAAATACTAGGACCAGTATTCGCATACTTTGTGGTGTTAAGTGGTGGCCTCGTATCCAGGAAGAGCTCTTTTATATAGTTAGTCCATTCTTCCTTTTTTTCATCCAAGTCGAGAATTATTTTACCTTTGGAGTTTCTCATAAAGTGAGGAGTTCTTTTTCTCTGAGTGTAGGTAATTTCTTTAAGCTTTTTATGTATATTAAACTCGTCATGTTTTCTTTGTAGTTCTTCCATTTCACGACATCTTTGTTCCATCCAGTCCTCTTTTGCTCGCTTAACCTCGTATCTTATTTGTCGATATATCTCTCTATACCGAATCTCGTCTTTGTTTTTCCAATTTCTTCTTTGTTGAATAAGGTCTAGTATTTTATCGGTCATCCAATCCTTTTTCTTTATTGGGTCTTTTTCTGGTTTCAAAACTTCGTTTGCTATGGTGACCATGGCGGAATTCATGATATCTAGATTTTGACCGATATTTTCTTGTCCAGATCTTTCTAACTGTAAAAATATACACCGCAGCTTTATTCCATACTATTAACCCCATTACACCATATTATTTCCTATTAATGTTTTTAATTTCAATATTTTAAATTAATCACTTTGACATTTATGTCAAATTTCCAGTAAAAGCTTACAGACTTGTTACTACTGCCGCTCGCGAAATTTTAATTATTCCCTCTACCTACGAGCTCATAGCGTATACGTCGGAAAAATGAAAGAATACCCATGAAGGATCACATCAATCACATATTCAGATTATTAATAATCTATCTCTCTAGTTTGTTATTTATGAAAAAAAAAACAGCAAATACAAAATATGTGATTGATGTGATTGATGTGATCGTTCATGGGTATTCTTTCATTTTTCCGACTATATTTATTATGACAGACAAATAATAAAATAAACAAACAACAAACAACTGATTACATATGTTAATTCATAAATTGTAATGGTCTTAAAAGAAAAAAAAATCATAAATTTTAATAATTATTAAGGTCTAAATTTTGATATTATTTTGAATTCTTGCAGCTTTCGCATCTTCAAAAGGATTCTTTTCTAATCTCTCCAAAAGCGTACGATCTTCATGAGCTGTAGATATTTTTGGTCTTCCAGAACCTTGCTTTCCTTCGAGTGTTTCTTGTTCTCCCATCTCTTATTAATATTAAAAACTGTTGTTCTGCTTACGTTAAAATGGTTCTTTACGGCAGATAGTGACCAACCATCTTCTAATTTCGTTACAATTCTTGCTTTTAGTTCTTTGCTAGCATGTGGAGCCATTTTCTGAGGTTGAACAGAATAAGATATCTGACAAATTTTAAGATTTGGCAGTGACAGTGACAGTATGTAAATAATAAGTATTTATCCTTCAAAATATATTGCTCAATTGTCTACAAAATACGCTTTAAGAGTCGTATCAGTTTTTATCTACTCTATGTCATATTATGTATAGTTTTTAGTTTGTGAAAACTGTCATTATAGATAGCAGTGCGTGAAGGATTTAAAGTGTGCGTGAAGTAACAATGTATTTTAAATGAGATTTACTTTTTCGCACTGTTTTAACCTTCGCGTTGTCACGGTGACAATCCTTAACTTTCGCGTCGTCATGGTGATGACAATATGAGCAATGAATTACAACAAAAGTTTTGACAGTTTTGTGGTTTGAAAGTAGTTAGAATTTTTAAATGTCCAAGTTCTAAAAATTGTAGAATAGAAATAAATTCCAGTGACGAAGAGTTACAGCTTTTTTTATTTATTTTATCGTAGATAAAATATTGTACGAAACTGTGCGTGAAGTACTTTTTGCGAACTTGCGCGATTTATAGCACTCGCTCCGTTGTCGCTCGTGCTCTAAAAATCGCGTGCGTTCGCAAAAAGCATACTTCACGAACTGTTTCTTAAATAACTATTTTAGGAACCAGCTGTACATACTTAACAAGTTGTTTTTTTTTATTTGTGAGAAATGTATGATTTTGTACATGTACACAAGACATAATTATTCAGGTTAGTAGTGTTTCTTACCGGACTAAAAATTGAATTGGCAAGTGAGTCGGTATAATTAAATGTAGGAGATTCATAAACTGCTGCCGGAAGAGCCAGAACTTCTTGTAGGTATTCATTAAATCTCCATTGTAATAACAAGCCGTTGCTATCGGATATTTGCGAAAATATGTCTGAAACGAATAATCCGTTAGAAATTCAAATTTATGTTTATATTGTGTTCATAATTTCATAAGTGAAGTTATTTTGTTGCTATTTTTAGTCTGTCTTTTATAAGTGTTTTGTTTTACGAAATACACAAACATACAATGTGTAGGGAAGATATGCCTGAGACGGCATACTGGCTGAGATGGCATATCACGCGTTGTTCTTAAACTATTTCAAATTTGGTGCCTAGTGTGACAGTTTTCAGTTCCTCAAGTTAGAATTTGTCAACATTGCTGAACTTATCCATGTTAGTTTTATTCTGACAGCAGTAGGCTTTGGAATGTTTAATAAGTAGGACAATATATTTATTGGCTTTTTTTGTATCACATTATAATTCGTGAGTCTTCACACCTAAGTTAAGTTTTGAAGTTTTGTGATGTCCTTTTACCTTATGCCTATCATGCCTGCATCGATTTATATCTTAAAAATGTGCTTACGAAAAATTAGGTTAAAAACGGTCTGACTGCAATGTTGCCTGAGATGGCATAGTAAGTAAGAGGATAAGATGGCATAGGTATGCCATCTCACCCTTATGCGTTTTTACACTGCATTAATTTTGTTATACAGTGTTAGTCAAAAGTCCGTACCCCCCTCGTATCTTTTGAACGGTTATACCTATAATAGTGAAATTTGAAGGGAGGAAATAAACGGACGTAAGCTTCTTAACTAGTCATGACAGGTGACGTAATAGTGACAGATGACGTTACAAAGCCACTGTGACCGATAATTTTAAATGGGACCTTATGGCAAGTGATACCTCGTTTGAAAGGTATTGAAAATACCTATTCAGTCATACTATTTTTTTTTTGAGTTTAAGCTAATTTTGATGAATAAATGAAATAAATATAAAATTGTAGTTTCGCATTTAATTAATAAAAATTCAAAATTCCGCCTATGATTACTTGTCAAACAGGTTGACGTTGACGTGAAAACTACTAGAGAATTAAAAAACCTCAACTTTTTTGACAAAAAATCCATAGGCGGATATTTGAATTTTTATTAATTAAATTCAAAACTACAATATTATATTTATTTAATTTATTCCCCAAAATCAAAATTAACTTAAACCCAAAAAAATTAGTGTGACTGAATAGGTATTTTAAATACCTTTCAAACGAGGTATCGCTTGCCATAAGTTCCCATTTAAAATTATCGGTCACAGTGGCTCTGTAACGTCATCTGTCACTATTACGTCACCTGTCATAACTAGTTAAGAAGCTTACGTCCGTTTATTTCCTCCCTCCAAATTTAACTATTATAGGTGTAACCGTTCAAAAGATACGAGGGGGGGGTACGGACTTTTGACTAGCACTGTATAATTGGAGTTTATCGTTACAGTTATGGGTCGTTTTAGGAGGAATTCGAACCGACAAAATTGATTCCGTCGAAGTTGAGACAAGTGACGAGGAAGATGCTGCGTGCATTTTTTGTAATGGCCTCTTTTCATTATCTCGTTCTCGAGAAACCTGACTAAGATGCCAAATTTGTGGCAAGTGGTCATAATCCGTACGTACCGGTGTACCCAAGACTGCAAAAAATTTATTTGTGACTTATGTCGTGATTAGTGCCTTGATTTCAAGGGTATGCCATCTTACCCACGTGTATGTGGGTGAGATGGCACATGTAATACTTTACAATTTATTTTTTCAGAAAAAAAAAATATAATATGTACATTGTTAAAAAATAATGTTATATTTATGTAAATGGTCCTAGCACCGACTTTGATTTTTATTACATGTTTAACTCTATCGATTATCGATTACAAAACATTTAAAAAAAAAGTATGCCGTCTCAGGCATATCTCCCCTTAGTCCTGTCGCCAGGGGGGGTACAACGTCCTCCTTAATTCAGATGGACTTACCCAAGTTTTTTATATATTTTGACCCGCAGAATACGAATTTTTTGGGTAACAGTTGATCCGGATGTCGATAAGATTGTTATAGACAATGAACTTGAGGAATTACATAACAGTGATTTCTCGCAAAACAAAACATCTTTTTGTATTTTTTGGGTCATTCTAGGCAAAAAATGCTCTAACAAGTTTTTTCGTAGGATGCATAGTTTTCGAGATAACCGCGGTTGAACTTTCAAAAAATCGAAAACTTTGAAAACGAAATTTTTGAACCCGAATAACTTTTCATTAAAAAATAAAGTAGCAATTCTGCTTACCGCATTTGAAAGTTTAAGTCAAATTATATCGGTTTTGATTATTTGCATTGCTAAAAATGTATTATTTTATTGGTAAACAAAGCTATAAACACCTAGTGCGTGAGTGATGTTTTCAATGATTTCTCATTTAAAATCGAACGAGTAGGTAGAGTAGCTACAAGTGCAAGCGAGGCAATTTCTACGTAGCATGCGTTAAAACGCATGTATTAGGCACGGGAAACTCTATGTGTTTATAGCTTTGTTTAGCAATAAAAAAATTAATTTTTAGCAATGCAAATAATCAAAACCGATATAATTTGACTTAAACTTTCAAATGCGGTAAGCAGAATTGCTACTTTATTTTTTAATCAAAAGTTATTCGGGTTCAAAAATTGCAATTTTTCGATTTTTTGAAAGTTCAACCGAGGTTATCTCGAAAACTATGCATTCTACGAAAAAACTTGTAAGAATATTTTTTGCTTAAAATGACCCAAAAAATACAAGATGTTTTGTTTTGCGAGAAATCGTTGTTATGTAATTCCTCAAGTTCTTTGTCTATAACAATCTTATCGACATCCGGATCAACTGTTACCCAAAAAATTCGTATTCTACGGGTCAAAATATATATAAAAAAAACTTGGGTAAGTCCATCTGAATTAAGGAGGCCGTTGTACCCCCCTGGCGACAGGAATACCTACACAAAGTAATTTAATTTATTGAAATTATACAGGGTGTTTCATTGGGAAACGGAAATACTTGAATGGTGAATAGGGGTCACTGAGGCGGATCTAGATATACATTTATTGCCATTTTTTTCTGGACCCATAACTTTAGAACCACCCTGTAGATTTTTTTGATATTTGGTACACATACATATGTCTCATTTAGAACCCAAACCATCCAACTACTGATCACAAGAAAATCCAGGTACGGACTAAACAAAATTATAAATTCCTTGTGACATTGAAACAACACCCTGTACTTTAAAATTTTCAAAATTCGTTTGCATATTTGAAAAGTTCGTTTGATTTAATGACTTTAATTTTGAAATTTTAATAAACTTTTTAAGAACTCTGAGATTAAAAAGCAGGTATTATTATTAACTTTTACTAATAAATTATTAAAATTAATGATGAATTACTTAATTTAACAATAATTCATAATTATTTACTACATTGGAACGACACATTTAGTAATCACAAGAATAATTTTAAAATTAAATAAATTGAAATTTTTTAGAACTCTGAGATTAAAAAGCAGGTACATATTATAAACTTTTAATAATAAATTATTAAAGTAAATGACTAAAATACTCATTTTAAAAATAGTTAATACTTATTTATTAAATTGGAACGACCTACATACTGATCACAACAAAAATCCAGGTCCGGTATAACAAAAAAATATAAAGTAATTGTGATCTTGAAACAACACACTGTATATTGAAATTTTCCAAATCTGTATGCACATTTGAAAAGAACAAAAAAAACTAAGTTTGCGCAGGCAATTTAATGACTTTAATTTTGAAATTATCTCGAAATTTTTTAAGAACTCTGAGAATCCTATCAAAAATTTTGATATATCTCAAAAGTAATGTCATTAAATTGTCTGCGCAAAAAATTGAAGCGAGCTATTAAATTAAGTTTTTGTGCTCTTTTCAAATGTTCAAACGGATTTTGAAAATTTTAATATACAGGGTGTTGTTTCCAGGTTACAATTACTTTATGTTTTTTTGTTAATCCGAACCTGGATTTTTCTTGTATTTAGTAAGTGGGTCATTCTAATGTAGTCAATGATTATTGATTTTTTTTAAATAAGTATTTATTCACTAACTTTAATAAATATACTATTAAAAGTGCTTTAAAAACCTGCTCTTTAATTTCAGAGTTCTTAGAAATTTCAATTATTTAATTTCAAAATTAATGTCATAAAGGACATCGCACACATCTTATGGAAAATATAATGTCACTCAAATTCAATAAAATTTATACGAATAGATTCGTTTTAAATTAACTGTCAATTCTTATCATTGCGCCAACTCTTAATTATGATTAATTACGGCGCAAATTGCAATTAAAGTTTATCGAAATCACATTTTTGGAGTCTGTAAACGTGTCAGTTATAATCACTATTGCTCTGGGTGCTATTCAAAACAGCTTAAACCCCGCTGGGCCTAAGCGGATTAGTGAAACTATTATAATAAGATGTTTAAGAGCTCGAGAAGATTTATGAACTAACTATAATTTGGGTATTTTAAAATATTTTTTCTCTCTCTAACTTATGTACCTACCCATTTGATTTCAGATTGATTTATATCAATTTCTGCTCTTATTATTGAAAATTAAGAGTTGGCGCAATGATAAGAATTGATCGTTAAATTGAAACGAATATATTCATATAAATTTTATTGAATTTGAGTGACATTATATTTTCCATAAGATGTGTGCGATGTCCTTTCTGCGCAAAAAATTAATGCAAACCTATAAACAAAGTTTTTTTGCGCTTCTTAAATGTGCAAACGGATTTTGAAAATTGCAACAATCAGGGTGTTGTTTCAAGGTCTAAATTACTTTATGTCACAGGGGTGAAAAAAAAGAGAAAATTTAGTCTGATTTTTAATTTCAAATATCTCATTCAAAAGAAACTTTTTGTTTATTCTAAGGGACTTTCAGCCTCGGTAATAATGAAATCTTTCATTCTGCGTTTAAATTTTTCAAAAATATTTATTAGTTTTCTCAGGATCCGAAAAAAATAAATGTGTTTAAAAATAATTCGAACGAAATTTTGCGCCTACGCCCTTAAAAAGGATTAAAGTATTATACATTTTTGTAATCAGTATTTTAAAAGCTTTTAAGTGAGCTGCCACATGATGTACTTTCTCATTTAAAAAAATCAAAGTTGTGCCTGTCACCTGAAGAGGGATCGCGTAAAGTTCGAAACATTGATGCTATAATATACTATGATTATTTTAAAAATCGAATGTCCGAGCGTTTTGCTTATATTCTTAAAATAAACAAGTTAACAGGGGGGGTAACACTTATTCCACCGCACTGTATAAATCTAATGGATTTTTTTAGATAAAATGTACTTACAACGCAGCTTGTCCATAAGTTTTCCAGCACATAAGGTAGCAAGAGCTACTTTAATTGAAAACACTCTGATCTTTCCGACATTATCACTAAAATAAAGAATGTATGCCTATTAATAATTTAAGACCAAGGTTAAAATATATTGTAACTTACACTGTAGCATAAGCAGCCAGTATCCAGTTCAACAGCAAACTAACACAAACATCAACATGTGCTTGTTGCGTTGGTGGCGCCCTCTTATTCAAGCTGTGATATAAAGAACAAAGCAACGTTTCCAATCTGGCAACGCTTAATTCCTGTGAGGGTTCCAATGCATGTAAGCCTTGTTCCCTGAAGGCTTCTATGACATTCCAGATGTCTACGGCATGTACTGGAAAATAAATTTTTAATAAAATGCCTGTAGTGGTCTGACGACAGTTTGTGAATTTTTGTAAGATTAATAGTCGGAGAGATAGAAGCGGATTTTGTGTGTGATAAGTACATAATATGGAAAAACTATACGGGAATATGTTGAATTAGTTGTGTACATGACTTTCCCCAACGGGCGGAAACCAGAGTGGCGGACAAGGGTAGTTATAAGGGGTCAAAGTCGCGGTTATCGCTCATGATCGAGATAGTGCACCAAAATTTGGGAATAAGTAGGTCATGACGTAACTAAATAAAATATCCAGGGGCGGAACGCTACGTGACCGACAAAGGGGTGGGGGCAGGAGTCAATATAAAAATGATAAGGGGTTTTTTGTGACGTTCGTGATTGAGATAGTACACCAAAATTTGGGAATAAGTAGACCATGACATAACTAAGTAAAATCCCCAGAGCCGGAAACCAGAGTGGTGGACGAGTGTAGTTATTAGGGGTAAAAGTCGTGGTTTTTATTTTTTTTGTGACGCTCATGATCGAAATAGTGAACCAAAACTTGGAAATAAGTAGGTCATGACGTACGTAACTAAGTAAAATCTCCAGGGGCGGAACGCTGCGTGACCGACAAAGGGGTGGGGGCAGGAGTTAATATAAAAATGATAAGGGGTTTTTTGTGACGTTCGTGATTGAGATAGTGTACCAAAATTTGGGAATAAGTACAGAGCGACAAGCGAGAGGTGGCGGCTGACCTTCTTATATTGTGCATTTGACGCTGTGTATTTTCGCTCAAGGTCACGCGCCAGCACTGGCTTGTCAGCTTGTAGACCATGACATAACTAAGTAAAATCCCCAGAGCCGGAAACCAGAGTGGTGGACGAGGGTAGTTATTAGGGGTAAAAGTCGCGGTTTTTATTGTTTTTTTTTGTGCCGCTCATGATGGAAATAGTGAACCAAAATTTGGAAATAAGTAGGTCATGACGTAACTAAGTAAAATCTCCAGGGGCGGAACGCTGCTTTGGGTACAAAGGGGTGGTAGGCCGAGGTGAGTATAAAAATATAAGGGTTTTTTTGCCGTTCGTGATCGACATAGTGCACCAAAATTTGGGAATAAGTAGAACATGACATAACTAAGTAAAATCCCCAGAGCCAGAAACTAGAGTGGGGGACTAGGGTAGTTATAAGGAGTCAAAGTCGCGGTTTTTATTATTTTCTTTGTGACGCTCATGATGGAGATAGTGCAGCAAAATTTGGGAATAAGTAGGTCATGACGTAATTAAGTAAAATCTCCAGGGGCGGAACGCTGCTTGGGGTACAAAGGGGTGGTAGGCAAGGGTGAGTATAAAAATATAAGGGTTTTTTTTGCCGTTCGTGATCGACATAGTGCGCCAAAATTTGGGAATAAGTAGGTCATAACGTTAATTAATTATTATGAACATTAATTTTTTACAAAAAGATTTGTTTTTATGGGCAAGTTTTTTTGTTTATAAATCTTTAAAAAATCATATACATACTTCAACTTTTAAGTTACATAAACTTCCAATTTTAAATTTTTATCTTTGAAAACAAAAACTGAAAGGGTTAACACATTCGCTGCCAGACATATATTTTAACATGTGTCCATTACGCCAAATATACATATATGTTACACTGAGCTCTAGTGGGCCATGATATAAAAAAAGAATGTGTGTGTACTTTGTACGCACGTAAGAAGTTATAGGTACTTCTATTATGTGATTTCATCGAAATTGATATAATGTACTTTAAACAGTTTATTTATATTTTATTTAAATATTAAACTAATTTTAATACTTACTACTTTCCAAAATTTTTTATTAAAATAATACCGAAAATTAAAAAAATAAAGGAATAAAACGCACACAAACACATTTAAAAATGCCACAAAGAAATGATTTCTAAACAATAATAATTGTTGGCAAAAATTTTAATACGCATTTTCTGAAAAAAAAAATTATATATACTTACAATCATAAAATGTATAAAAAAAATAAAAACTTGCATTGGGATTCAAACCCGCCCATTTTAGGGCGCTTAGATTTGTAATCGAAGCCTCTACTCATTTACACAATTACACACATCTTTCATGTGGGAAGATAAGCCAACTGAACGTTTTACTGTTTGACAGTTCTGAAGTTAATCAAATTAGTTTGATATTTGTGGAATTAAAATATTAAAATACAACAAAACATAGAGCAAGAAAACAATACAGTTGTATATTAGATGAAGATTGGTAGAAATTTTGTTGGTAATCCAATTATGTAAATCAAATCATTACCTACTATTCTGCGTTCCGCAGTCACTTTGCAGTGTGGGCAGCATATCCCAATATAAAACTTATGGAACCTTGCAGCTCAGTGTTGCCGGATTTAAGCAGACGAACTTAAAGTCCGTCTAAATAGAATATTCCAGAAGTCCAAAACATCTTGATTTGAAAATCTGTGGGTTTTATTATTTTTAAATACTTCATAGATAGGTACTATGAAACATATTTATACGATATTAAAGATATATCATTTGAATATTAATTATAATTAGCCTGTGATTAATATTATATTTAATACCTAGTTATTTATGATATAAGTGTTACAAGTACAATTTTAAGGCACGCATGTGAAAGTTTGCAGAATGAGCGAAGCGAATTCTGCAATTCACATGAGTGCCTTAAAAATGTACTTTTTAACTCGTGTACTTTGTACGCACGTAAGAAATTATACTTCTATTATATCATTTCAACGAAATAAATATACTTTCAACAGGTTATTTGTATTTAAAGATTAAACTAATTTTTACTTACTACTTTCCAAAAATTTTTATTAAAACAATACTAAAAATAAAAAAAGTTAGATAACACACGGATTCGAACCAGGGACCTCTCGATCTCCGGTCGAACGCGCTACCACCGAGCTAAACTCCCTTTGCTTTGACAGCTTACAAGATTTCTCATACATACTGACAAATTTAATAGACCAAGGTGAGGTATAAAAATACTTTAAAATTTATTTAATATAAATATTAATATCTCTTGGCAACACTGTTCTTCATAAGAGTCTGTACTGAAAGGTGACCGTGGAACGCAGTATAGGTAACTACATTTTCCAAATAGGTAAGTACCTATGTAATTTTTTACTTATTACAATACTGTAACATTTACCTGTTGCTTTTAAAACTATTTAAAAAGTCACTACAATTATAAACTAGCTTTTGTCTGTGTCCTCACAACAATAAAAACTAATATACACAACATTTGTTTATCCATAACCATTGACGTATTAATAAAATAACCGACATATTGAACAATTATTGTTGACAGGTCATTGTAATTACCCAATCAGAGCACGTGTAACGTTTCAGCTGCGCCCAGGACCAAGACTTTTGATGAATTCGCGCACATATAAAGGGTACCCCCCGTTAAGATAGGCAAAATGCCCTCACTCCCAGAATTCAATTTTATTAATTTTTTTACGTTCTAGGCGATTAAAAAATGAGATTATGCGGATTTTTAGCTCGCCACCCCCCTTACCCCTCCCCCACAGCCAAAAACGTAGATTTTTAGATTTAATTTTTTTTAGTTGGGTTGCAATTGATTTAAAAATTTCAAAAAATTCACACGTGTAGTTGAAGCTTTTACAAAATATGTCCATTTTTTATGAACCCGTAGGTTGAGTGTACATAACCTCAATTTTTTTTTATTTTTTAAAGCTTGTAACTTTTTTTGGAGATGGCTGCAGGTCCAATTTTTTTTGAAATTTGTATATTTTATTAAAAACTATCCCTCTGATTTTTTTCAGATTTTTTCGTAAACTGCGCCATCTTGAAAAATCCGGAAAACTGTTTTTTTAGGGGGTTTTGGGGGATATTCTCCATTCTATAGACTTCAAAATAGATAAACTCAAGGTTTTGTTGATAGATTATGTATAATTTGAAATTACTGAGTATTTTATAATATTCAAAAATTGGGCGAAACACTTTTACACCCCCCAAAAACCATGTTTTTTTAAGTTTTGTAAGAGTTTTTGAGGGTCTAATCATATTTTTTGTAGTCGATACAGCCTGAATATTTTTTTTATGTTATATGTGATTAAAAAATTAAGACTCGCCGCAATTTTAGCCCACCACCCCCTTCCCCCTCCCCCACATCCAAAAACGTCAATTTTTCAATTTTATTTTTTTTTAAGTTGGTTTGCAATTAAATTATAAATTACAAAAAATTCACACGCACAGCTGAGGCTTTTACAAAACATCTATTTTTATGGACCCGAAGGTCAAGTGTACATAACCTCAATTTTTGTTTGTTTTTTTAATAGGTACGTATAACTTTTTTTTTGTGATGGCTGCATGTCTAATTTTTTTTTGTTTTGTGTATTTATCAAAAACTATATTTCTGACTTTTTTCAGATTTTTCCGTAAGGTGCGCCATCTTCAAAAATCCGCAAAACTGGCTTTTTCGGTGGTTTTTAGGGATTTTCTCCATTTTATATGACCTACTTCAAAATAGAATAACTTATGGTTTTTTATAGGTTACGTATAATTTTAAATAACTGAATTTTTAGGGATATTCAAAAACTGTGCAAAACACCTCTAAACCCCCCAAAAACTATGTTTTTTCAAATTTTTTCAAGTTTTCTCAGCGGTTACTCATACAAGCCTGGATCCCGTGTATCAAAAGCAAGTTTATTAATAGCAAACTGAAAATTTGTTAATAGCTTAACGGTGTCTAGTCGGACACTTTTTGATGTACGGGAACACTGGAACAGGGGAAGTTTTAATTGTTGAACAGTTTACAAGTTTCGAACGTCAGACTACGAAAGCGTCCCATCTATTTTGTTGGACAGAACTTTAAATTGATTGGTTAGCCTTTCATTAAACTCTCCTGCAAAAATCAAACTGCTATTTACCACCAATATAAATCCTGTCATTTGACATGTTCTACGTGTCGTACTTATCAAAATGCCTAACATATTTGTCGGACAAACATTTTTTCATATATTATATAAAGCTTACTATTGAATAAACTTAAAAACAACCTGCTAGTGTTTACAATCATAAACTTGCCAGGATAGCACGTTCCACAATTAAAATTACGTTTCACAATTAAAACAAGCCTGTTCCAGTGTTCCAATACCTACATCAAAGTTTGTCCAACTACACACCGTTAAACTATTAACAAATTTTCAGCTTGCTATTAATCAACTTTTTTTGGCACATACGCGGGATCCAGGCCTAATATTTTTTGAGATGGATACAGACTGAATTTTTTTTTTATTTTTTTTTCGTTTTATGTTTTTAAAAAAATAAGCTTTAGCCCAATTTTAGCCCTCTACCCCCTCAACTTGCCCACTGAAACATAATTTTTTCGTGTTAATTTTTTTTCTCTGTATATCTGGTGCTCAGCGTGTCCTTAACTAAACTACGTTTAAGAAAATAATTTCAAATTTTTGCAATATTTTTATATAAAATAAAGATACCTATGTCATTTTCATATTTTTTGGGTAGGATACAAAAAAACAAAAATAAAACAGAATAATCAATTTAAGAAAAATACATTTTAATATATCATACTTCTTGTAGTTTTGTGAATCAAAACATTTTGTTCTTTGTTCATTAGTTTGTATTTAGTAGGTACCCTAAGATTACCTTACATTATCCATATTATAACTGCTCGCCACCGTTTGGTAAATTATTCCCATTAGTTTCTTTTTGCATAAACTTATACCCCAGTTAATAGGTAAAAAAACATGAAAAAATGTTAAGCAGGGTTTTGAAGGTGCTAAACGGTAGATGAGTGCTAACTGATGATATTTTCGTGAAGACGTACAGCTAATTTTTCTTCTTCTTTTTTTTAAACAGTTACAAAAAATGAAAAACTCAGTTTTTTGACGATAAAACGTTTTTTGTTCATTTTAGAGAAAAATGTATCCAATAAATATTGTAGACCTTAAAAAGTTCTTTAATTTGGTGGGACACATATTGAAATATCTAAACAATTGACCGAGATAATTGCAAAAAACCCTCATTTTTGCACTAATTTATAAATATTAATAACTTTACTTTTTGCATAATGATATATAATTTAACTACTTTAAATTATACTATTTAATGGGCTATTTAAGTGTGCCAAATTTCAACCAGATCGACCAAATAGTTTATAAGTTATTAAATTTGTTTATCCAAGAGAGCAATTGTTTATACAACTGTTCTTGCCCTAACAGTGACTCTAGAGATATTTAGCAAATCGCAATGAGTTATTCGAGACTCTATTTTTAAGATATATTAAAAAAATTTAACATTTTATTAAAATTGTTATTAAAAAAACCGTTTGAAAAGGCCCTACTTTTTAGGTTATAAACAATTAGAATAACTTTGACAGTTTTTATGCCACACGCTTGCATGTAGGCTCACTGAAAAGCTGATGAAAAAATACATATTAAAAAAGAAAAAATAATTTTATATGACTAATAGGAATCAAGTTAGTATTTATTTAATAAATCAATTTTGCCTTGTTTATAAACATTAAGAGCTGAAAATTGAATGAGTTGTTTAAGAAAATCTATATTTTATGACCCACTTCATATATTGCATATGCAGTGAAAAAAATAAAAAGTCATGACTCGTTAAACTGATGGTACTCGTGAAACACCGCCAACGAATGTGAAGGTGAGAATAGCTTCGTTTTATTTTTTAGAATGGAATCCCAATTTAAAACAATTTACAATTAATTAGTATAAAATAATTACAAATTAGTACAATACATTATTTATTTATTTTAATTGCAATAATTAAAAAGTATATAAAAGTATATAATAGTTTTTAAAAAATTAATTTTGTTATGTTATTTATAACATTAATTATAATGTTAATTATATTTATATATGTTATTAGTTTTATTATGATTTAATTGAAAGAAGCTATTAATATTTGACTAGAGAGGCATCTAATAAGTATAAAAATAAAAAATAAAACATTGTTTATGAATTTTAATTTGATTATTCTAGTGAACATCTACAACTTCTAAACTTCTTGGCAAGTTACAGTTAGTTCATCGTCTACAAAGTCTGACTCGACATCGTCAAGAACCACTGCAGCGCGATTGCAACATTTTTTCTCCTCTTCTTCCACTGCACCGTTTGTACAAAGATCCGTACAGTTTATACCATATTTTTTACAGCCACATCTTGTACTTTTGCAACCCGTTGAACATTTACAGGTTATTTGTTTTAATATCACTTCAGGAGTCAAACAATCTAAGGTGTAAATGGGTTCAAAATCCATATCAGTTTTTTTCTATCCATATTGGGTATGGGTAGCATCCAGTTTTTTACCTAACCAGTGTTGTAATTGATGATAAACGCAAATTTTTTCCCTGTATTTCTTATAAATTGTAAAAATCGTAACTCATTTAATGTCAATATGTTATTGTGTTTTTTTTTATATGTAACATCAATTGCAGCAGAATAAAAAGCAACAATGATATATCCGTTTTTCATGATGTCCTCCTTGTTAGCATTCTCGTCATAAAAAATATTTATCAGATCTAAAAAGTTGTATCACACCCAGTAAAAATATATAAGAACCCAACGTATTTTCTTATATGAGAATGTTTAAACCTATTACAACTATAATAGATAGATTGTCCTTTTTCGCTTTTTTTTTTTTCAAAATATATGTTATTGTCCGGAGCAGAGAGTTGCGTCAATATTATGATTATATCGGTATCATTACAAATTATTACAACGGTCTTGTCAGGTTCATATGTATGTTCGTAAAGAGATGTCTGCACTATTAATACGTCTGCATCTTCATCTGCTATTTAGTTCGGTACCCAGATTTGTTGAGCTCTGCACATAAAAGTTGAATTAATTGTAAATTGTTTTAAATTGGGATTCCATTCTAAAAAAATAAAACGAAGCTATTCTCACCTTCACATTCGTTGGCGGTGTTTCACGAGTACCATCAGTTTAACGGGTCATGACTTTTTATTTTTTCACTGCATATGCAATATATGAAATGGGTCATAAAATATAGATTTTCTTAAACAACTCATTCAATTTTCAGCTCTTAATGTTTATAAACAATGGAAATATGATTTATTGAAAAAATAATTCTAACTTGATTTCTATTGGTCATATAAAATTCTTTTTACAATTTTAATGTGTATTTTTTCACCAGCTTTTTAGTGAGCCTATATACAAGCGTGTATCATAAAAACTGTCAAAGTTATTCCAATTGTTTATAACCTAAAAAGTAGGGTCTTTTTCAGACAGTTTTTTTAATAACAATTTTGATAAAATCTTAAAACATTTTCAATACATCTTAAAATTAAAATCTCAAATAATCGATTGGGATTTGTAAAATATCTCTAGAGTTACTGTTAGGGCAAGAACAGTTGTTTAAACAATTGCTCTCTGGGATAAACAAATTGAATAACTAATAAAATATTTGGTCAATCTGGTTGAAATTTAGCACACTGAAATAACCCTTTAATTGGCATAATCTAAAGTAGTTAAATTAAATATCGTTGTGCAAAAAATACAGTTATTAACATTTATAAATTAGTGCAAAAATGAGAGTTTTTACAATTATCTCGGTCAATTGTGTTTATATATTTCAATATTTGTCCCAACAAATTAAAGAACTTTTTAAGGTCTACAATATTTATTTGAAACATTTTTCTCTAAAATGCACAAGAAACGATTTATAGTCAAAAAACTGAGTTTTTCATTCTTTGTAACTGTTTAAAAAAAGAAGAAGAAAAATTAGCTGTACGTCTTCACGGAATTATCATTATTTATCCCTTGTCTATCGTTTAAAACCTTCAAAACCCTGCTTAACATTTTTACGTGAAATCGATGATTTTTTTCCCTATTAACTGGTGTATTACTCAAAAACAGATCCTTATAACAAATCCACAAGTTGCCAGACAGTAACACGGTCGGAAAATAATTGTTTAAAACAATTTTTTAAACAAATTCAAAAAATCAATTTTTCACTTCGGACAAATTTGTTTTAGATTCTCTGGATCAATCTGAGCAAAAAACGTATGTTGTGATTTTTCTCTAAAATTGACTGTTGTCGAGTTATACGAGATTTAAAATTTGAAAAACGCGAAAATGACCATTTTTAAGGCTTAATAACTCGAATGAAAATTATTATTATGAAAGTCAGAAAGTGACCAAATCAAAGTTTAAAGCTCCCCACCCCTACATGAGTCTGGAGAAATTTTTGTCGTTATTTTTATTACTTAGCTATTATTTTTAATAATTAACTAAGCACGTATTGAGGCGGCCGTCATGTCGGCGAGAGAGATGTATTATACCATTCATTTGACATTTTAAAAAAATATCGATTGGAAGTCAAAAATACGTTTTAAAAAAAATAAAAAAGGAATTTTGATGTCATATGTACACTCTACCTATGGGTCCATAAATAATAGACATGTTTTGTAGAAGCCTCATAAAATTTTTAAATTAATTGCAACTTAACTAAACAAAAAAAAATAGAAAAATTGGCGTTTTTGTGGGGGTAGGGGAAGGAGGTGGTGGGCTAAAAATGCGATGCGTCGTATTTTTTAATCACATATAACGTAAAGAAATGTAAAAAAAATATTACGGCTGTATCGATCTCAAAAAATAGTATTAAACCCGAAAAAACCCTTACCTAACTTGAAAAAACACAATTTTGGGGGGTTTAAAGGTGTTTTGCCCAATTTTTGAATATCCTAAAATACTCAGTTATTTAAAATTATACATAATCTATCAACAAAACCTTCAGTTGACCTATTTGAAGTCTATAAAATGGAGAAAATCCCCAAAAGTCTCGTAAAAAACAGCAGCGGGATTACGAACACTCGATGCGAGATCGCAAAACGAACCGTAGGCAAACTCGATGCGAATACGCATCGAAGCCAAAAAGTGATTATGAACTGGGTTCGAGTAGACTGTCAGAAAATCATCGGCAATTTTCGTATTTTTGAACCTATGGGATAATATTTCGAACAAATGGAATGATGTGCACGTTATATGCCAAGGAATTTCTCTCATTAACCTCAATAATTATTACAATAGAATATAAAATAAAGTTTTTATTACATATTTAATTGTTATAAACGTTTATTTTATATTCTAAGGATGGTACAGTGATAACGTGTACCTAGATATAAAAATATATGATTTTGGAACTTGAATAGAATTTGAGATTAATTATGATTTTTTACCGTTATTAAAGATTAAATGGCCAGGGAAAGATGGGATACGTTATATAAAAATATTACTAAAGGTCGTAATGGTCACTGCTAACTACCTATTCACTTCATCGAATTCTGTCTCAGAGCTTTCCTTCACATATTTTTAAAGTAGGAATAAGTATTAGAGAACTTCTGTCCGTGTAATGAGTGTAATAACACCTCACTGGGAGATTTAAACAATATATTTTTTTAATGTTCAAAACATGAGAATTATTATCAAAACCGTATAATCTAAATATCGTTTGATTAACGATTTACATTATTTTTAAATTGAAAAAATCAAAGTATGAAGTAAGTAGGTTATGTCATTATGTATTCACTTTTCTTAATTTTTATACTTGGACCGGCAAGAGAGAAAGCGTTATAGGAGATCAGCGATCTATCAGAGAGAGATAGATAGTTCGAGCTGGCAACTCGACAGGGTCGTAGGTATCGAGCAGTGCCTTCGAGTTGACTCGCATCGACAACGTAGGGAAAGAGGTTTTGTAATCACTCCCTACGGTAAACATGGCGGATACGATGCGTATCGAGTGTACGTAATCCGGGCCCTGTTCTCCGGATTTTTCAAGATGGCGCAGTTGACGGAAAAATCTGAAAAAAATCAGAGAGATAGTTTTTGGCAAAATACAGAAAGTTCAAAAAAAATTGGACCTGCAGCCATCTCCAAAAAAAAGTTACAAGCTTTTGTAATTTTTGTAACTTTTTGTAATTTATAATTTAATTGCAAACCAACTTAAAAAAAATCGAAAAATTGACGTTTAGATGTGGGGGAGGGGGGAGGGGTGGTGGGCTAAAATTGCGGTGAGTCTTAATTTTTTAATCACATATAACGTAAAAAAATAAAAAAAAATATTCAAGCTGTATCGACCTCAAAAAATATGATTAGACCCGCAAAAACCCTTACAAAACTTGAAAAACATGGTTTCTATGGGGGTTTAAAAGTGTTTCGCCCAATTTTTGAACATTATAAAATACTCAGTCATTTCAAATTATACATAATCTATCAACAAAACCTTGAGTTGATCTATTTTGAAGTCTACATAATGGAGAAAATCACCAAAAACCCCCTAAAAAACAGTTTTCCGGATTTTTCAAGATGGCGCAGTTAACGGAAAAATCTGAAAAAAATCAAACGGATAGTTTTTAATAAAATACATATAATTCAAAAAAAATTGGACCTGCAGCCATCTCCCAAAAAAAGTTACAAGCTTTAAAAAAATATAAAAAAAATTTGAGGTTATGTACACCTGATCTACGTGTTCATAAAAAATGGACATGTTTTGTAAAAGATTCAGCTACACGTGTGAATTTTTAAATTTTTTAAATCAATTGCAGCCCAACCCAAAAAAAAATAAATCTAAAAATCTACGTTTTTGGCTGTGGGGGGAGGGATAATGGGGGTGGCGAGCTAAAAATCCGCATAATCTCATTTTTTAATCGCCTAGAACGTGAAAAAATTAATAGAATTGAATTCTGAGAGTGAGGGCATTTTGCCTATCTTAACGGGGGTACCCTTTACTCCCAACACGCCTAATGAAGTATAACTTCAAAAACATTGGTCGTATCGGGGCAGCAGTGCCCAGTGAGGTAAGTTAGTACTGTTGTGCCTAATTGGTCCAGTACAATAACAAAACAAAACAGGAGAAATTATTTCTCTTGAAAATGAGGATGGAATATCCATCACCAACTGGAGAGACAAAAGCAATATCTTTCTTCTAAACATGGAAATGACATGCAAGAGGTGGCATGTAATCAGCAAACTAAAATGGAACCAAAAGTGGTATTGGACTATAATAAAGACAACGCATTAAGTAGTTGATTTTAAATCAGATTTTAAAAAGCAGATAGTGCATCATCTATTGTCAAACAATGAAGACATAAAATAGATGGAACTAAATATCAACAAAGAAAGATGTGAAAAAATTGTTCTAAGAACAGATAAGAACATGGGCGCCAATATGTACTGAACAAAACTAAAAAATAGATACCTTGTCTAAAAGTTGTACAAACAAGCCATTTTTGTGTATACCTTGTTATAATGAACTTTATAAAAATGTAATGTAATATAATATTTATTGATTATTTTAATCATGCAGACATTATTATTTGTTAAATAGAGTATATTTTAAAGCCATAACCCTCCTTGTATGATGTTTTTATAGGGACCACATTCTCGTTATGAAAAAATCTAAGAAGAAATTGTATGTCGTGTGGTATATAGCTTCTAGACTAGACCATGTTGGTCCATTTCTACAATCATACATGGTTAAATATGCTCCAATGGCCCAGCAGCTATTAGAAAATGTGTTGACCCCATGGGACCAACATGGCCTATGGTTCATTTTTTAAATAGGAGGAGTAAACTTAAACGGCAGATCACACCCAGTAATGTCACTAAAAAATAACCAAATCCATCTTTTTTGGTTGATCATGTCGGTCTTTAATGGTAATCCATAAATATTATATGATACTAATACATTGCTAAAAAGTTCTAACAACTGTTTTTTAAATAAACACAGACTAAGAATCTAAAAATAGGGCTTTTCATTCACAGTCATTTGTTTCGAGCTTCTGTCATGTGTCACATAATATTAATATATCTACGACATATGTTATTGGTAAATACAATAATACAAACCAAAGACTTATGACGTAAATATATTATTATTATGTGACACATGACAGAAGCTCGAAACAAATGACAATCGATGAAAAGCCCTATTAAAGAAATATAGTAGAAAACACATAAAAATCGCCCATATAACTTAATTACCCTATGATAAATGTCATTAGTGTCAAAATTTCATAAATGTCAATAAACTCCACAAAATGTTTCTCTGTAAACTTTCCTGTGGTTGGACCAATGACAAACAAGCATCAAGTACAGTGGGGTAAATTTGAATTACTCTTCCTATTTAAAAAATGAGGTATAGTAAGACAAAATATACATTGGCCCCAACAGACCAATGTGACCTGCTGAGACAACCATAGAGGTACCTATATACAGGGCGTCCCGAAAAGATTGGTCATAAATTATACCACAGCTTCTGGGGTCAAAAATAGGTTGATTGAACCTCACTTACCTATATACAATAGTGCACACAAAAAAAGTTACAGCCCTTTGAAGTTACAGAATGAAAATCGATTTTTTTTCATATATCGAAAACTCTTAGAGATTTTATATTAAAAATGGACATGTGGCATTCTTATGGCAGCAACATCTTAAATAAAAATTAAAGTGAAATTTGTGCACCCCATAAAAATTTTATGGGGGATTTGTTCCCTTAAACCCCCCAAACTTTTGTGTACGTTCCAATTAAATTATTATTGTCGCACCATTAGTGAAACACAATGTTTTTAAAACTTTTTTGCCTTTTAGTACTTTTTCGATAAGCCACTGGTTATTGAGATATTTTGAATATTTGTCGAATCCACCACATATTTGTATATGGTTGAGTATGATTATAGGGACCTGTTAATAATCTGAAAATTTATTTATAATTTACATTTTTAGGTATATTTTTAAAAAGAAGCCACATCTCGATAAAAAATTACTTATCAAAAAAAGACTAAGAGGCAAAAAAGTTTTAAAAACACTGTGTTTAACTAATGATACCAAAATAATAGTTTAATTGGAACATACACAAACATTTGGAGGGTTTAAAGGAACAAAACCCTCATAAACTGCATTATCTGTTATACAACACTAATTGGCAAGAATGTATCAATTCAAATTCAAATAACCCAGAAATATGTGTCAATCAATTTTATAATACTCTTTATCATATACTAGATCAATGTATTCCACATAAGAAGGTAAGCCAATCAAGGAAATATCCTTTTTGGTATTCAAAAGAATTAATTAAACAAATTAAATTAAAAAATAAATTTTTTAAGAAAACAAAAAAAAGATAACACATATTTACAAAAGTTTTATGAAGTTAGGAAAGATGTTAAAAAACTTATTAAAAAATGTTATAGAGAATATATTCAAAATGTTGAAGGTAATATAAATAATAGTCCTAAAGAGTTTTGGCAATACCTAAAAGGGAAAAGATCAAATTCAACACTTGCATATAAATATAAACATGAAGATGAATGTTACGAATCTGAAAGTGATATAGCAAATGCGTTTGCACATTATTTTGAATCTATACATTCTAACACTAATTTAATAATAACAGACTCGTACAAGGAATATGGACTTGAACAATTATGTGTTGATTGTATAACTCTAGAAGAAATCAATATTGCAATTAAGTCTTTAAAAAGTAGTGCAGCTATAGGTGTGGATTGGATTCCTTCTTACCTGTTTAAAGCATATTCAGAAGTTCTGTTACATCCCCTACAAATTATATTTAATAAATGTTTAGAGACAAGCACGTTTCCGGATGCGCTTAAGGCAGGTAGAATAACTCCTATCCAGAAATCTGGAAATACGAGTTTAATATCAAATCATCGTCCTATAACAGTATTGCCTTCTCTTTCAAAAATCTTGGAAAAAATTATGTACAATAGACTGTATACTCATGTTTCAAATACTTTAATGGAAGAACAACATGGTTTCATAAACAAAAAATCAACTCAAACAAATCTGTGCATTTTCAGTCACTATATTGCTTCGTCCATAAATAATTCTCAAGTTGATGTTATCTTTACTGATTTAGCAAAAGCCTTTGATAGAGTAAATCATTCAGTACTATTAAAAAAACTGAGGTCATATGCACTTTCTGACAAGCTTATAAAAAATTTTGAATCTTACCTTACCAACCGTACTAATGTAGTCAAATTTGGGAACTGCTACAGTTTTATAACCAGGTCAGGTGTACCGCAAGGTTCCATCCTTGGGCCTTTACTTTTTGTTATGTTCATAAATGACATCACCGATTATATAAAATTTGCCAAGTTTCTTCTATTTGCAGACGATTTAAAATTATTTCTTACAATAAAGAACGAACATGACTGTATTAATTTACAACAAGATATTCGAGGTATATCCACATTCTGTAAAAATAATGATTTGAACCTAAATGAGTCAAAATATAAACTATTGACTTTTTCTAGAAAGCGAGAAATCACAAGAACAGATTATTTTATTATTGAAGTAAAACTTGAAAGGTTAACAAAAATCAGAGATCTAGGGGTGTTATTCACTAGCAACTTCTCCTTTAATGAGCACATTCTCAAACTAACTAATGATTTCTATAGACAGTTAGGCTTTATCCTAAGATCCAGTAAAGAATTTTATTGTGACACTACAATTAAGCTTTTTAATGCATATGTGAGGTCAAAACTCGAATATTGTACCATATGGAGTCCCTCCACCATATCACATGGTGATATGATAGAGAGGATTCAGAAGAAATTTTTGAGGTCTTTATATCTGAGGAAATTTGGGATTTATCCTTTTAAGGTTTCCTATAACTTGTAGAGAATGCTTTTTGACACTGTGTTATTGAGCGAAAGACGTAGAAATGCCCAAATCATTTTCATATTTAATATAGTTTATCAAATCATAGATTCTCCTAAGATTCTTTCTTTTATAGCTTTTAATGTACCAGACCAAAGACTTAGATGTAGACACACTTTATTTAAAATAACTCCAGAATATGCAAACTCCCCCATGGCAAACTGCTTAATGGCAATGAACGATTTTATCCTGAGTGAAGACCTTGACCTATATAATATGAAAAAGAGTACTATGCTACATAAACTGTGATACCTTTATTTATTGTTTTAACGTGTATTTGTTTTATTGTATTGTATAAATTATTGTATGTTCTTATTGCCTTGTATTGACCAACTGTGCATTTATAATTGGCATCATTGCTGAAAATGTGCAGTATAAATAAATAAATAAAAATTTTATGTAAATATATTAAAAAATAAGCCGCATCTCGATAAAAACTGGCTTATCGAAAAAATACTAAGAGGAAAAAAGTTTTAAAAATGTTGTGATTAACTAATGGTACCACAATAATGAATTAATTGGAACGTACACAAAAGTTTGGGGGGGTTTAAGGGAACAAAACCCCCATAAAAGATTTATGGGGTGGGCAAATTTCACTATAATTTTGTTTTAAGATGTTCCTGTCATAAGAATTATGCATGTGCATTTTTAATAAAAAATCTCTAATGGTTTTCGATATATTGAAAGAAATCGATTTTCATTTTGTAACTTCAAAGGGCTGTAACTTTTTTTATGAGCACATTTGTACTAAGGTAAGTTAGGCTCAATCGAACTATTTTTGACCCCAGAATGTGTGGTATGATTTATGACCAATCTTTTCGGGACACCCTGTATATTAACATAGGAGTGAGCCTAGACTCCCTGCTTCCTGATGACAAGATCTCTTCGACTAGTTTGTGGTATCTCTTTCTAGCACATTGTATCGAAAAACTAAGATGACATTAAGTGTGAGTATAGGCACGGAAGAGGAGGACTACTGTCGCAGCTTTACTATGCCTAAGAGTGAAACAGCACTAATCTAAAGAAAAAAGATGGTGTCGTGACTTCAGTGGCGGATCCAGAAATGTTGTTTGGGGAGGGTCATGGGTCTTGAGGATGATTTAATTACCTTTCTCTGAGGTAAGGTCACTTAGTCTTACCAACCCTAGTATACGTAGGTTTACAATTATGGGGGGGTCATGACCCCGTGACACCCCCCTGGATCCGCCAGTGCGTGACTTCGCTCTGAATGACACTCTGTCTATCATTATTTAAGTCTATGGAGACAACATGAGTGTTGGTCCTATGAGACAAACATGGCAGTGAACATGTTAACACATTCGCGGTCATGACTGCATATGAAGTCATTTACTCCATAAGAATACGTGTATAAAATGACAGCGTGTCCGCGAATGTGTTAAACAATTCATTTAAAAAAAAATATCTTTGAAAGTATAACAATATCATAATCTATTGCAATTAAAGACATATATTGTTTTTAATTGCGAATTACAATTAGAATGTTTATTAAATCAAATACTCACAGCTGACTTTCTTCTGTATAAATCTCAACTTGGTAGCAGTTCTATAAGAAGCAAACCTGATCAAGTCAAAGTTATGTGCACTCATTTCGTGAATTAACGCCAGTCTGTGGTCGGAAGACCCGGAGAGGCCTTCTTGACCCTGCATATCTACAACAACATTCAAACATAAACAATAAAAAATACTAAGTGGGTTAATGCATTTGTTTCTTTTCTACACTTAAAAATGTCAATTATCAATTAAGAAAGTTTAATTGACATTCTTACCCTGATAAGCAGGCGTTAATACGAAGTAATTTAAGCCTAATTAAGCTAAATGCGGATTAGGTCAAATTAAAATCCAGAAAAAAAATCAGATATTTGTATTAAAAACATGAATCTTAGTATGGATTGAGTTCATTACTTTACTTTCGAATGTACCATAAAATGAAGGTCTAATGCGTGTCTGATCAATTAGAAATAGGAGACACTTACTGTAAGGATGTATTTTTCATTAAATAACTTAAATTCCTATGTATTCAACACCACTGTTGACAGTTTTTTGGTGCATATTCTCTTAAATTTACGACACACGCCATTTTCTTGTTCTTTTACTCCCTCTTCTACTCCCACTACTTTTCAGTTTTCAGTATACAAACATTCCATGCAGAGGTCGTCGCTGAAGCTGAAAGTTAGATAACTTATTCTACAGAGTTTTCCAGACAGGGTTGGGCTAGTCAAAAAAATATTTTTTTCTATCAATTATTATTGTTGAAATAGTTTTAGGTATAAATTAAATTTTTATTGACCTTTGTGTTAAAACGTTTATATTATACGCTATGAATACATATTTGGAACATATATTGTAATATTGTATGTATGTATAGGAAGGTAAAGAGAAAAATGTAATGAAAAATATTTGGGAGAAAATTTACCAAAGAAAGTGGTAGAAAAATAAGTAGGTACAGTCGGAAAAATGAAAGATTACCCATGAACGATCACATCAATCACTTATTTCGTAACAAGCTTCTTTTGTAACAGGCTGTTTTTTTCTGTAACAAACGTTTGTTATTTATAGAAAAAGACAACAAATACAAAATAAGTGATTGATGTGATCCTTCATGGGTAATCTTTCACTGTTCACTGGCGAAGCACACTGTTCACTGTTCGAAGCACACTGTTCACTGTTCGCTGGCGAGGCACACTGTTCACTGGCGTTCCACTGGCGAAGCGTCTATGTAACCACTGTTACCATTGGTAACAGTTAAAAATCTTGCAAATAAATATTTTGTGACGATGAATAATTCCATTTATCTATATTTTTACCAATAGAAATATATTATTATATTATGTGTTAATAGTACCTAATTCAGTAAATAGCCAACTACTCGTAGACACACGAAAATATTGGCGAGTTTATGTGACTCAGTTGCACATTATTATATTCTGTTACTAGTCTCATTTGTGGTTACAATTAATGGTTATCTCGCTGTCGCTCGGGCGGCTCGGGACCGGCTAGTGTCTGAAAATTTTGAAGGAGCGACGGGCGTAAGCCCGCTGTGTATATCAGTAGGGCTGTTACCAGATTTAAATTTGGTTACAGTACCTATAAAAACTGTGCGTGCAGTTCACCATGGATGAGTGTCGCTGCGTAATCGATCAACTACTTGAAAAGTAATTCTGATTGAAAAAAAATGAAATTATTGAAAATGAAAGTCCTATTTTAAACAATTTAAAAAAGGAATAAAAAAAAGGAGTTCGATATTTTAAATTTAGTTGGTACAGTGAAAATCCTTGGTTATGTGGTTGCAAGAAAAATAGACTGTATTGTTGGCCATGTCTTCTGGTTTCTGGTTTCTACAGAAAAATGGGTGGACCAGGTTCACGATTTAAATAGTTTTAGAGTTTTAAAAAAGAGCACTGGCGAAGCGGCCATGTAACCACTGTTACCATTGGTAACAGTTAAAAATCTTGCAAATAAATATGTATTTTATGACGATGAATAATTCCATTTATTATTTTATTTTATTTTTACCAATAGAAATATATTATTATATTATGTGTTAATAGTACCTAATTCAGTAAATAGCCAGACACACGAAAATATTGGCGAGTTTATGTGACTCAGTTGCACTTTATTATGTTCTGTTACCAGTCTCATTTGTGGTAACAATGAATGGTTATCTCGCTGTCGCTCGGGCGCCTCGGGACCGGCTAGTGTGAAAATTTTGAAGGAGCGATGGGCGTAAGCGCGCTGTGTATATCAGTAGGGCTGTTACCAGATTTAAATTTGCTAACAGTACCTATCATAAAAAGTGTGCGTGCAGTTCACTAAAAAGATTATTGAAAATGAAAGACCTATTTTAAACAATTTAAAAAAGGAATTTAAAAAATTAGCTCGATATTTTAAATTTAGTTGGTACAGTGAAAATCCTTGGTTATGTGGTTGCAAGAAAAATAGACTGTATTGTTGGCCATGTCTTCTGGTTTCTACAGAAAAATGGGTGGACCAGGTTCACGATTTAAATAGTTTTAGAGTTTTAAAAAAGAGCACTGGCGAAGCGTCCATGTAACCACTGTTACCATTGGTAACAGTTAAAAATCTTGCAAATAAATATGTATTTTATGACGATGAATAATTCCATTTATTGTTTTATTTTATTTTTAGCAATAGAAATATATTATTATATTATGTGTTAATAGTACCTAATTCAGTAAATAGCCAGACATACGAAAATATTGGCGAGTTTATGTGACTCAGTTGCACTTTATTATATTCTGTTACCAGTCTCATTTGTGGTAACAATGAATGGTTATCTCGCTGTCGCTCTGGCGGCTCGGGACCGGCTAGTGTGAAAATTTTGAAGGAGCGATGGGCGTAAGCGCGCTGTGTATATCAGTAGGGCTGTTACCAGATTTAAATTTGCTAATAGTACCTATCATAAAAAGTGTACGTGCAGTTCACTAAAAAGATTATTGAAAATGAAAGACCTATTTTAAACAATTTAAAAAGGAATTTAAAAAATTAGCTCGATATTTTAAATTTAGTTGGTACAGTGAAAATCCTTGGTTATGTGGTTGCAAGAAAAATAGACTGTATTGTTGGCCATGTCTTCTGGTTTTTACAGAAAAATGGGTGGACCAGGTTCACGATTTAAATAGTTTTAGAGTTTTAAAAAAGAGACATGAAATTTCTCCGTTACCTACATGTAAGATGTATACCCAATTTGATTCAGTTTGGCAAAACAAAAATCAAAAGTTCTCTTAACCAAGCATTTAAAGCAAATATTGCTAAACATAATGAGTTTGTTAAAAAAATAGATAGGTACTCGTATATCCTTAGCTCACTTAGAATAGATATGTACCGTATGTTTTTTGGCCGAACAAGAATTAGCGTTTCGTGGTCATTTTGAGGGCGACGGCTCTGACATTCGAGGCAATTACAGGGAATTGTTAACATTAATTGCCAAAAAAGATCAAAAATTTTGCCAACATCTAGAAATATCAACTGTTTTTTCGAGAGTTTCAAGTGATATACAAAATGATATTATTGAAGCTATATGTACAGTGGTGTCATGGCAAAATTAGCAGTGTGGGAACACAGTGCCGGAACGCACTGCTAATTTTTGTTTACAAAACCTAAATTCTCTATTATTTTTTTTTCTTTTCTTAACCAGTGCGGGAACGGCGTTCCCACGCGTTCCCACACCATGACACCACTGTATATGTATATACATTTAGCCATATCTTCATTTTTTTTAAATAAGATTTTTTGCATCTGGTTTTGGTAACACTTTAGAAAAAGTCACGCGTCGCCACTGAAAAAGAGACATGAAATTTTTCAAAAGTATGAACATTCATTTGAGGTGAAAGACTTAGGAAATTTTCGATCGAAAACTTACCCCATCCCATATAAATATAAGTACAGACAGGAGGTGAAAGGAGAAATCAATGAAATGTTAGAAAATCAAATCATAGAGAGATGTGACTCTCCGTATATCAACCCAATCGTGATTGTTAAAAAAAGCAGTGGAGAATTGAGGCTATGTTTGGATGCCCGGAATATAAATCAACACACGGTATCTCAATATGAATCACCTCTCAACATCGAGGCTATTTTTGGGAGAATTACAGGATCACATATTTTTTCTAAAATTGACTTAAAACATAGTTTTTGGTTGATATCTTTAGCAGAAAAATGTAGAAACTACACCGCTTTTTCGATCGATGGTATTGTGTACCGATTTAAAGTAGTGCCTTTTGGGTTACAAAGTGCTTGTGCAGCACTGGTAAGAGCTCTCCATACAATATTAAACAGGTATCAAGATTTTATACTACACTACATTGACGACTTACTAATTTTTTCACCAGATACATCGAGTCATTTAAAACACATAAAAATTATATTAGAAGAGCTGGACAAAGCCGGATTAAAATTGAATATTGAAAAATGTCAATTTTTTCAAAAAGAAGTGACATATTTGGGTTTTAAATTGGAAACAAAAACAGTTAGTTTAGCCGAGGACCGGATAAAACTCATAGATGAATACCCAAGGCCAACGAATTTAAAAACATTGAGAGGTTTTCTTGGTACGATCAACTATTTCAACAAACTAATTCCTGATTTGAGCCAGAAGGAGATTCCATTGATAAAATTACTGAAGAAAGGTGTTAAATGGAATTGGAAAGAAGAACAAGAGAAAGCTTTCCAAATATTAAAAGAAGAATTCTCGAAAGGAACTAAAATATATCATCCCATGTACAATTTACCTTTCATATTACGAACTGATGCGTCCATCCAAAAATTCGCGGGAGTTTTGTCGCAGATACAAAACAATCAAGAAGTGCCAATTTGTTTTATTTCCCGAGTGACAAAAACACACGAAAGAAAATACAGTGTGACTGAATTAGAGTTTGCTAGCGTACTTTTTTGTGTAAATAAGTTAAGGTTTTATCTATTGGGAGCAAAATTTACAATTGAAACAGATCATGCAGCTTTAGTGCATATCATGAAAAATCGACTGGTTAACAATCGTATACATCGAGGAATTTTGTTGCTGCAGGAGTATGATTTTGAGTTTCGATACATAAAAGGAAAAGACAACATTATAGCCGACGCTCTCACACGTGACGAAGACACTGGAAAAAAGGAAGGAATTGTTTTTCAGGTGGGACTAAATATCTTGACACAAGAGGAAGGTGTATTTTCGTTAAACGAAATAAGAATAAATCAAGAAGAGCTGGAGGAAAAAGAAAAAAGAAGAGCGGAGAGAGAAAATGACATATTCTTCAAAAGAATCGATGGAAAGGAACTATATTTGGTAACACAGACATTGGCAGAGAGGATCATACAAAAATTACACAATGACAATGGGCATATCGGTAGCAGGAAGGTTTGGCTGGTTTTTCGAGAAAACTATATCTGCCGAAAGGATTACCGGATTGCCAAAGAAGTGACCCAAAAATGCGAAATATGTCAAAAATATAAAAGCAGAAATTTCAGAAATGAAAATATTGCTAAAAATATTGTATCCCGTCAAAAATTGGATATTGTGGCAATAGATATGTTAAGTGATCTGATAATGACCACGCAAAGGAACAAGCATATTTTGGTGATGGTTGATATATTTTCAAAATACGTAAAGTTATACAGTTGCCGTACAACAAAGGGGGAAGAAATAATGAGAAAGATTGACAATTTTATAGCCACCGTAGGAACACCAAGAAGAATTCTTTTAGACAATGCGACGTATTTACGGAGTGAGCGTTTCAAGGGACAGCTTCAAGACAGG
Source organism: Diabrotica virgifera virgifera (assembly GCF_917563875.1). Classification (NCBI taxonomy): domain Eukaryota; kingdom Metazoa; phylum Arthropoda; class Insecta; order Coleoptera; family Chrysomelidae; genus Diabrotica; species Diabrotica virgifera. The sequence goes on along the minus strand of NC_065448.1, from coordinate 158,711,143 downwards.
GGAATAGGGACAAATTTCGTCAGTATCCGACATCCTCAAAGTAATCCTTCAGAGCGTTTTATACAGGAGACTACGAAATTCCTTCGCATTGCTGCAAATGGACAACATAGACGATGGGACAGGAAAGTGGCAGAAATAGAAAACTACTTAAACACCATTCCAAGTACGGTGACAAAAGAGACTCCGGAATATATCATGAAGGGTGTTATGCCATTACGGCCATGGGAAGAACCTGAGCAGAGGGAATACCAACGAGTCTTGGAAATTGTGCAGAGGAGGCTGCAGCGCAGTAATGAAAAGTATCTCCAAAGACAAAATCATAATAGGAGACGACGCCCAGTGACTTTTCAGAAGGGAGAAAAGGTGCTTGTAAGGGCATTACGAGTATCAAATCTCACTGGGGACGTTTGCGCAAATCTAATGCCTATTTTCGAGGGTCCATACATCGTGCACAATGAAAATGGAATAAACAGTTATGTTCTGAGGCATGTGGATTCAGAAAAGATACGAGGAGTTTACAATATCCATGATGTGTACAAATACCACGAATAAAGACAAATGCATAAAATTTAAGGTAGGATAAGAGAATTTAAGGTAGGATAAGAGAATTAGGTTAGGATAATATGATAACAAGAGAAAAGTGTTGTTGTCGAGAGAAAATCAATTTTTTTGTTGCACTTACTAATACTGATTTTATCTCAAAACAAGGCGGGGATGTTATTGTGTTTGCAATTTATCAATCAAAGGCAAAATGAAAATTAAATTAAATTTTTTTTAAATAACGCGGGCACATAAATTTGATACACCCTGTATATTGATCTGTAAATATTTATTAGAATTTAGTGTGGATGTAAGTAGATTTCTCTTTTAATGAGCTTTCAGATGAACCATTAAAGACTTTTGTGAATAATTAAAGTGAAAAGGACGATGTATTTAGATTTAAAATGGAAATAGTTTGTTTATTACGAGAACTATAGAATCCACAGGTAGATGTAATTATCACTTTCTGGGAAAGTGGTTTAAAAAGAAAGTTTGGAATTTTAATATTTGTTTCAACCCGAGTAAATGTTGTAGAGTTTCCCCGAAAGTAATTAAGGATGGTCGGAATAATTTTGAAAATGACTGTTTGTTTGTCGAATGGAAAAGATTGTTTCTGATTCTTGGCAAGTTGGAAGGGGAAAAGTGGTTTGACTGATTGAGAGAGTTTGAAAAAGAAGTCAGTATGTTATTTGGCAGCGCTGAGGAGCGGTCGACGTTTTGGTGGATAAGTAGTTAGCAAATACCAGTGGTTGTTTGATAGTGGAGAATAGTGTTGAAAAGTGGAACGAGAGACAGATCAAATTGAGACGAAATACCTCTCTGATTCTGTATTATTGTGAGAAGGAGAGCAGAGAATTTTTGGAGTTTTGTTTGAATCGAGTACGTGTCAAAAGAGGCCCGGCTTGTTGGAGAATTGGTGCTGGTATGCTGATAGTTTTGAAGCTGGAGAACGGAGAGGGCTTTGATGAGTAGCCTTTAACATAGTCAACGAGGGAGAGCTGTTTTGGGTCACGAGAAGACATCAGAGTGAGTGAAGCAAAAAGTCAGTCAATTTATGTGAAAGAGATTTTTATGTTCGGAAACTAAAATTTTGAGTAAAAAGCATATGAATTAAAATTCCAATATTTCAAAAAGTAAATAGTAAATATAGGTAATCTTGCGAATACATAAATTTGTTTTGTTTAGTTTGTTTTACCACAGTCATCGGGAACAAACCGATAAATTGTTTTTTTTAACTATAATAATATTTAAGTGGTAAAAATTTCATTCGGACATCTGTGTCCACAGGTTTTAGATTTGATAGATTTTAGAGTATTGATTTTGATAAATAAAAGACAATTCTGTATGTTTATTTTAATATTTTACTTTATTTCTCTTCCCTGTTTTATCCCGATTAGGATCAACTAAGAGATACTGAACCCACGAGAGAAGATAAGTATAACGTAAGATTATTTAGACATTTTTTTAAGATTATAAAAAGGCACCCTGAGATTTTTTTATTGTTTTTTATGTATGATTTGCGACAATTAAATAATTATAAAAATAATAATAATAATAATAATAATAATAATAATAATAATAACCTGTGGGAGTTTTATGTCAGTTCTTCTATCAGGCGCGGCCCCCTGCGAATGGGGGATTCTTTCTGGGTATTCGTAGCGCCAATACCCAGAGAGTAGCAGGAATACTTGCCGTGGAACAAAAACTGACACCTGGCAGTAGGTATAAAATGCACACCCATGAGAATGGAGACTAATAGTTTATGTTTAGGGCCGCTGCCTGGGGATCGCCAGGGCACGTCTGGAGCCGACGCTGGACGTGACAGCATGCGGGACGTCGGTGGCAGGGTGTTGAGGAGGCGGGCCCCTGTCACACAAACAGCTACAGCCCAACAACAAGAACAACAACCACAAGCGAGCCAAATAACAGCAAGAGCTCCACTCGCTGAAGGTGCTGCGCCGGAACATCAGCCGGCGCTCACTCAAGCGGGACGACCGAGGCAGCGCATGAAATGGACTGTGTCCATTAACGAAAGCATTTTGCGCTTCTATTATAAGGTGACAAACCTCGGTCAAGAAACGATCGGCTACAGACAACACAGCTGTATGCCGAATTTTGCAGGGAGTACCCAGATATTCAAGTATCGGAGCAAAGAGTATCAGATCAATACCGGGTAATCGTAAGAAACAACCTTATCCCAGAGACTAGACGCAATACGATCAAAAGCGAAGTCGAACGGGAGATTAATAACCAAGAGCTAGTTTTAGATCAAGTCCCTAATGAAATCCTTGATGAGCAAATTCCTGAGATTCCCATACCAGAAACTCAACCTGACAATACACAGCAGGAAAACAACGAGTTGCGCGATAGTCTAGAGAACGAAATGGCTCGTGCCGTACAAGAGTTTAATGGAACAAATCCACTTAGCAGACCACCGCTACCACGAATAAACTCTTGTAAGAAACTAGGTGCCCTGTTACAAATTGTGAATACTGAAGTCCTACCCAATTATGTCGTAGAAGCCCACACATTGGAATATCTGCATATGCTAATCTACTGTGCAGCTACAGCAATTGCCAATGTAATGGGCGTTAAGATCAGAACACGACGGGGTACTAATAACGGAAGGACTGGTAACAGAATTGCACCCTGGGAAAAAAGACTTCTCGGAAAAATTGAATTACTGCGTAGGGATATTGGTCAAGTCACAGAATATATAAGAGGTGTTAAAAGTAGAAAAGTCATTAAAAGAGCTGAAGAAATAATGCGGAGCACTGCAAGACACTCGAGATACGATCCAGAAAATAGCACAGCCCAACAGTGTCTGGATACATTAAAACAAAAACTCTCCGTCTATTCAGGACGATTAAGAAGGTATAAAGTTAGTAACAGCCGAAAATGTGACAATGCACTTTTTGAGAACTCTGAGAAGGCGTTCTACCGAAAACTCAATTCCACCGTAGAAAGTGTCGACAAGTCTTACCCAAGCCAAGAACAAATTCATGAGTTTTGGGGAAATCAACTTTCCACACCAGCTGCTTTTAACAACAATGCTGGCTGGATAGAAGATACGACGCACAACTGTCACCACTACGTCACTGCTAACTACGAACCATTCACGACTGAAGAAGTCTCAAATGTCATCAAAGAGCTTCATAACTGGAAATCTCCTGGACCAGACGGAGTTCAGAACTTCTGGCTTAAAAAGTTTTGGAGTATTCATGAGTGCTTATCAACATTAATTAATCATGTTATTTCTAATCCGCAGGAAATACCATCATTTCTAACTCAGGGAACTACTTATTTAATACCCAAGGATCAAAATAACACCCAAGATCCATCCAAGTACCGCCCAATTACTTGTCTTCCAACTTTGTATAAATTGGTCACATCCTGTGTAACCCGGCGTATCTACCAACACTGTGCTCTAAACAATATCATAGAGCCTCAACAGAAAGGATGCGCTAAGGGTTCCATGGGTTGCAAAGAACAGCTTATCATCGACTCAGTTATTTCTAACCAGGCATTCACTAAAAAAAGGAACCTTTTTACTGCTTTTATTGACTATAAAAAGGCCTTTGATTCAGTACCGCATGAATGGCTAATAGATATATTGAAAATATACAAAGTAGATGATAACATAGTGACCTTTTTAAGACATATAATGAAAGATTGGAAGACTAAAATTCACCTCCAAATACCTGGTGAAAACAATATCGAAACCGAAAATATCGCAATCAACCGGGGCCTATTTCAAGGAGACTCGTTGAGTCCATTGTGGTTCTGTTTAGCTTTGAACCCCCTTTCTCAGCTATTAAACTCCACTGACTCAGGTTTTAGCATTAAAAGCAATAATACTGTGGTAGCGAAGCTCAATCATCTGTTGTATATGGATGATTTGAAATTGATGGCTTCCACTCGAGAACACCTGGAAGAGATGCTAAAAACTGTAGAAACATTTTCTAATGATATTAGTATGCAGTTCGGTCTAGACAAGTGCCGTGTTTTGAATATAGTCAGAGGAAAGGTACAGCCCGGTGGATTCGATATGCAAAATGGCCAGAACATCGAGGCCATGGGCGACAACGATATGTACAAATATCTTGGAGTAAAGCAGGCGCGGAAAATTGACCATAAGCAAATGAAAACTGAGATAACTACTGAGTTTATAAGAAGGGTAAAACAGCTGCTTCGTTCACAGCTTAACAGTAAAAATTTGTTTAAGGCACTAAACACCTACGCTTGTTCCGCGCTTAGCTATTCATTTGGTATTGTTAAGTGGACAAAAACGGATATAGAAAATCTTCAGCGAAAAGTACGAACACACCTCACAAAGGCACATAAACACCACCCTAAAAGTGCAGTAGAACGAACGATATTACCCCGGTATTTAGGAGGAAGAGGACTTATGGATATAGGTGAGCAATTAGATAAACAAATTGCTAATTTAAGAACTTATTTTCAGATGCAGGCTGAGACATCTACTCTACATCGCGCTATCTGCGCAGTAGATGACACAACACCGATCAAACTGAGGGAAGCAGAACTGCGCATAAACCACCTTACTAAGGACGAAAAAGTGCGCGCCTGGATGGGTAAACCTTTTCACGGGCGACATCCCAATGAGGTCAGCCAAGATTATGTCGACAATATAGCGTCGAACTACTGGTTGACATCAGGAAAGATGTTCCCTGAAACGGAGGGTTCATTACTGGCCATTCAGGATCAGGTTATACCAACCAGAAACTACCTGAAATATATCATCAAAGACCCTCAGGTTCAAAACGACAGATGCCGATATGGATGTCAAGCCCAAGAAACCATCCAACATCTTACAGGGGGCTGCCAGGCATTTGCTGCAACTGAATACAAGGAACGGCATGACGCAGTGGGAAAAATCCTTCATCAAGAGATAGCTATCAAGCTGGGACTTCTCCAAACGGACCATCTCCCGTATTATCAATACGTCCCTGAGAGTATGCTTGAGGATGGCAACTACAAGCTATACTGGGACCGCACTGTGCTCACAGACCAAACAGTGGCACATAATAGACCAGATCTCGTACTAGTTAATAAATTAACAAGACAAACAACACTAATTGATGTGGCGATACCTAACAACAATAATCTACGTAGTAAATTCACTGAAAAGATCGCCAAGTACAGAGATCTACAAATTCAAATACGAAGGCAATGGAGAATGCAAAGTACCCAGACGATACCTATTGTTATATCTACTACTGGAGTCATTCCGAAGAACCTCCTCGAAACCATAAAAAGGCTGGGTCTAAATGAACATCTTTACAAGACCATGCAGAAAGCTGTACTACTCGCAACGGCCAGATGTGTACGAAAATTTTTGGGAGACACACCTGCATACCAAGTCACCTAGGGCTCGATAACACGGAAAGAGTCCCACCAGAGCTCAATCCTTTTGATACCGTAGGTATCTGGGATGAGTCAAATTTCCCCTTAGAGGGAGTGTGAGCCGTATGGCTAAATCTGGATAATAATAATAATAACCTGTGGGAGTTTTTTGTCAGTTCTTCTATCAGGCGCGGCCCCCTGCGAATGGGGGATGCTTTCTGGGTATTCGTAGCGCCAGTACCCAGAGAGTAGCAGGGATACTTGCCGTGGAACAAAAACTGACACCTGGCAGTAGGTATAAAATGCACACCCATGAGAATGGAGATAAATCATTTATGTTTAGGATCGCTGCCTGGGGATCGCCAGGGCACGTCTGGAGCCGGCGCTGGACGTGACAGCATGCGGGACGTCGGTGGCAGGGTGTTGAGGAGGCGGGCCCCTGTCATACAATCAGCTACAGCCCAACCACAACCACAAGCGAGCCAAACAACAACAAGAACTCCACCCGCCGAACGTGCTGCGCTGGATCATCAGCCGGCGCTCACTCAAGCGGGACGACCGAGGCAGCGCATGAAATGGACTGTGTCCATTAATGAAAACATTTTGCGCTTCTATTACAAGGTGACAAACCTCGGTCAAGAAACAATTGGCTACAGACAACAGCTGTATGCCGAATTTTGCAGGATGTACCCAGATATTCAAGTATCGGAGCAAAGAGTATCAGATCAATACCGGGTAATCATAAGGAACAACCTTATCCCAGAGACTAGACGCAATTTGATCAAAAGCGAAGTCGAACGGGAGATTAATAACCAAGAACAAGTTTTAGATCAAGTCCCTAATGAAATCCTCGATGAGCAGACTCCTGAGATTTCCATGCCAGAAACTCAACCTGATAATACACAGCAGGAAAACAACGAGTTGCGCGATAGTCTAGCAAACGAAATGGCTCGTGCCGTACAAGAGTTTAATGGAACAAACCCACTTAGCAGACCACCGCTACCACGAATAAACTCTTGTAAGAAACTAGGTGCGCTGTTACAAATTGTGAACACTGAAGTCCTACCCAACTATGTCGTAGAAGCTCACACGTTGGAATATTTGCATATGCTAATCTACTGTGCAGCAACAGCAATTGCTAATGTAATGGGCGTTAAGATCAGAACACGACGGGTAACTAATACCGAAAGAACTGGTAACAGAATTGCACCCTGGGAAAAAAGACTGCTCGGAAAGATCGAATTATTACGTAGGGATATTGGTATAGTCACAGAATACATACGAGGTGTAACAAGTAGAAAAGTCATCAGAAGAGCTGAAGAAATAATGCTGACTACCGCAAGACACTCAAGATATGATCCAGAAAACAACACAGCCCATCAGTGTCTGGATACATTAAAACAAAAGCTCTCCGTTTATTCAGGACGACTAAGGAGGTACAAAGTTAGTAACAACCGCAAAAGCGACAATGCTCTTTTTGAAAGTTCTGAAAAGGCATTCTATCGAAAACTCAATTCCACTGTAGAACGTGTCGATAAGACTTACCCAAGCCAGGAAGAAATTCATGAGTTTTGGGGAAATCAACTTTCCACGCCAGCTGCTCTTAACAACAATGCTGGATGGATAGAAGATACGACACAGAACTGCCAACACTACATTACCACCCTTTACGAACCCTTCACTACTGAAGAAGTCTCAAATACCATCAAAGAGCTTCATAACTGGAAATCTCCTTTACCAGACGGAGTTCAAAACTTTTGGCTCAAGAAGTTTTGGAGTGTTCATGAATGCTTATCAACACTAATTAATCATGTTATTTCTAATCCGCAGGATATACCATCATTCCTAACTCAGGGAACCACTTATTTAATTCCGAAGGATCAAAATAACACCCAAGATCCAGCCAAATACCGCCCAATTACTTGTCTTCCAACTTTGTATAAATTGGTCACATCCTGTGTAGCCCGGCGTATCTACCAACACTGTGCTCTGAACAATATCATAGAGCCTCAACAGAAAGGATGCGCTAAGGGTTCCATGGGATGCAAAGAACAACTCATCATCGACTCAGTCATTTCTAACCAGGTATATTCCAAAAAGAGGAATCTTTTTACTGCCTTCATTGATTACAAGAAGGCCTTTGATTCAGTGCCGCATGAATGGCTTATAGATATATTGAGAATATATAAAGTCGATGATAATATAGTGACCTTTTTAGAGCATATAATGACGGAGTGGAAGACTAGAATTCACCTTCAAATACCTGGTGAAAATAACATCGAAACTGAAAATATCGCAATCAGCCGGGGCCTGTTTCAAGGAGATTCGTTGAGTCCACTGTGGTTCTGTCTAGCTATGAACCCACTATCTCAGCTATTGAACTCCACAGACGCAGGTTTTAGCATCAAAAATAACAACAATGTGGTGGCGAAGCTTAATCATTTATTGTATATGGATGATTTGAAATTAATGGCTTCCACTCGAAACCAACTCGATGAGATGCTAAAAACTGTAGAAACTTTTTCTAATGATATTAGCATGCACTTCGGACTAGACAAGTGCCGTATTTTAAATATAGTCAAAGGAAAAGTACAGCCCGGAGGATTCGATATGCAAAATGGCCAGAACATCGAGGCCATGGGTGAAAACGATATGTATAAATATCTTGGAGTAAAGCAAGCGCGGAGAATTGACCATAAACAAATGAAAACGGAGATAACTACTGAGTTTACACGAAGGGTAAAACAGCTGCTTCGCTCACACCTTAATAGTAGAAATTTGTTTAAGGCACTAAACACCTATGCATGTTCCGCACTTAGCTATTCATTTGGCATTGTTAAGTGGACAAAAACGGACATAGAAAATCTTCAGCGAAAAGTAAGAACACACCTCACAAAGGCACAAAAACACCATCCAAAAAGTGCAGTGGAAAGAACGACATTACCACGGAATTTAGGAGGAAGAGGTCTTATGGATATAGGTGAGCAATTAGACAAACAAATTGCTAATTTGAGATCTTATTTTCAGATGCAGGCTGAATCATCTACTCTACATCGCGCTATCTGCGCAGTAGATGACACAACACCGATAAAACTGAGGGAAGCAGAACTGCGCATAAACCACCTTACTAAGGACGAGAAAGTGCGCACCTGGATGGGTAAACCTCTGCACGGGCGACATCCCAATGAGGTCAGCCAAGATTATGTCGACAATATAGCGTCGAACTACTGGTTGACATCAGGAAAGATGTTCCCTGAAACGGAGGGTTCATTACTGGCCATTCAGGATCAGGTTATACCAACCAGAAATTACCTGAAATATATCATCAAAGACCCTCATGTTCAAAACGACAGATGCCGATATGGATGTCAAGCCCAAGAAACCATCCAACATCTTACAGGGGGCTGCCAGGCATTTGCTGCAACTGAGTACAAGGAACGGCATGACGCAGTGGGAAAAATCCTTCATCAGGAGATAGCTATCAAGCTGGGACTTCTCCAAACCGACCATCTCCCATATTATCAATACGTCCCTGAGAGTATGCTTGAGGATGGCAACTACAAGCTATACTGGGACCGCACTGTGCTCACAGACCAAACAGTGGCGCATAATAGACCAGATCTCATATTAGTCAATAAATTAACGAGACAAACAACCCTCATTGATGTGGCGATTCCTAACAACAATAATCTACGTACTAAATTTACTGAAAAGATCGCCAAGTACAGAGATCTGGAAATTCAAATACGGAGACAATGGAGAATGCAAAGCACCCAGACGATACCGATTATTATGTCTACTACTGGAGTCATTCCGAAGACTCTCCTCGAAAGCATAAAAAAGCTGGGTCTTAATGAACATCTTTATAAGACCATGCAGAAAGCAGTACTACTCGCAACGGCCAGATGCGTACGAAAATTTTTGGGAGATACACCTGCATACCAAGTCACCTAGGGCTCGATAACACGGAAAGAGTCCCACCAGAGCTCAATCCTTTTGATACCGTAGGTATCTGGGATGAGTCAATTTTCCCCTTAAAGGGAGTGTGAGCCGTATGGCTAAATCTGGATAATAATAATAATAATAATAATAATAATAATTGAAATTAATGGCTTCCACTCGAAAGCAACTCGATGAGATGCTAAAAACTGTAGAAACTTTTTCTAATGATATTAGTATGCACTTCGGACTAGACAAGTGCCGTATTTTAAATATAGTCAGAGGAAAAGTACAGCCCGGAGGATTCGATATGCAAAATGGCCAGAACATCGAGGCCATGGGTGAAAACGATATGTATAAATATCTTGGAGTAAAGCAAGCGCGGAAAATTGACCATAAACAAATGAAAACAGAGATAACTACAGAGTTTATACGAAGGGTAAAACAGCTGCTTCGCTCACAACTTAACAGTAGAAATTTGTTTAAGGCACTAAACACCTACGCATGTTCCGCGCTTAGCTATTCGTTTGGCATTGTTAAGTGGACAAAAACGGACATAGAGAATCTTCAGCGAAAAGTAAGAACACACCTCACAAAGGCACAAAAACACCATCCTAAAAGTGCAGTAGAAAGAACAACATTACCACGGAATCTAGGAGGAAGAGGACTTATGGATATAGGTGAGCAATTAGATAAACAAATTGCTAATTTAAGAAATTATTTTCAGTTGCAAGCTGAGACATCTACTTTACATCGCGCTATTTGCGCAGTAGATGACACAACACCGATCAAACTGAGGGAACCAGAAATACGCATAAACCACCTCACTAAAGACGAAAAAATGCGCACCTGGATGGGTAAACCTCTGCACGGGCGACATCCCAATGAGGTCAGCCAAGACTATGTCGACAATACAGCGTCGAACTATTGGTTGACATCAGGAAAGATGTTCCCTGAAACGGAGGGTTCATTACTGGCCATTCAGGATCAGGTTATACCAACCAGAAATTACCTGAAATATATCGTCAAAGACCCTCAGGTTCAAAACGACAGATGCCGATATGGTTGTCAAGCCCAAGAAACCATCCAACATATTACAGGGGGCTGCCAGGCATTTGCTGCAACTGAATACAAGGAACGGCATGATGCAGTGGGAAAAATCCTCCATCAGGAGATAGCTATCAAGCTGGGACTTCTCCAAACGGACCATCTCCCGTATTATCAATACGTCCCTGAGAGTATGCTTGAGGATGGCAACTACAAGCTATACTGGGACCGCACTGTGCTCACAGACCAAACAGTGGCACATAATAGACCAGATCTTGTACTAGTTAATAAATTAACAAAACAAACAACACTAATTGATGTGGCGATACCTAACAACAATAATCTACGTAGTAAATTTACTGAAAAGATCGCCAAGTACAGAGATCTGGAAATTCAAATACGAAGGCAATGGAGAATGCAAAGTACCCAGACGATACCGATTATCATGTCTACTACTGGAGTCATTCCGAAGACCCTCCTCGAAAGCATCAAAAAGCTGGGTCTGAATGAACATCTTTATAAGACCATGCAGAAAGCTGTACTACTCGCGACGGCCAGAAGTGTACGAAAATTTTTGGGAGATACACCTGCATTCCAAGTCACCTAGGGCTCGATAACACGGAAAGAGTCCCACCAGAGCTCAATCCTTTTGATACCGTAGGTATCTGGGATGAGTCAATTTTCCCCTTAGAGGGAGTGTGAGCCGTATGGCTAAATCTGGATAATAATAATAATAATAAGGATTTAGGAGGAAGAGGACTTATGGATATAGGTGAGCAATTAGATAAACAAATTGCTAATTTAAGAAATTATTTTCAGTTGCAAGCTGAGACATCTACTTTACATCGCGCTATTTGCGCAGTAGATGACACAACACCGATCGAACTGAGGGAACCAGAAATGCGCATAAACCACCTCACTAAAGACGAAAAAATGCGCACCTGGATGGGTAAACCTCTGCACGGGCGACATCCCAATGAGGTCAGCCAAGACTATGTCGACAATACAGCGTCGAACTATTGGTTGACATCAGGAAAGATGTTCCCTGAAACGGAGGGTTCATTACTGGCCATTCAGGATCAGGTTATACCAACCAGAAATTACCTGAAATATATCGTCAAAGACCCTCAGGTTCAAAACGACAGATGCCGATATGGATGTCAAGCCCAAGAAACCATCCAACATATTACAGGGGGCTGCCAGGCATTTGCTGCAACTGAATACAAGGAACGGCATGACGCAGTGGGAAAAATCCTTCATCAGGAGATAGCTATCAAGCTGGGACTTCTCCAAACGGACCATCTCCCGTATTATCAATACGTCCCTGAGAGTATGCTTGAGGATGGCAACTACAAGCTATACTGGGACCGCACTGTGCTCACAGACCAAACAGTGGCACATAATAGACCAGATCTTGTACTAGTTAATAAATTAACAAAACAAACAACACTAATTGATGTGGCGATACCTAACAACAATAATCTACGTAGTAAATTTACTGAAAAGATCGCCAAGTACAGAGATCTGGAAATTCAAATACGAAGGCAATGGAGAATGCAAAGTACCCAGACGATACCGATTATCATGTCTACTACTGGAGTCATTCCGAAGACCCTCCTCGAAAGCATCAAAAAGCTGGGTCTGAATGAACATCTTTATAAGACCATGCAGAAAGCTGTACTACTCGCGACGGCCAGAAGTGTACGAAAATTTTTGGGAGATACACCTGCATTCCAAGTCACCTAGGGCTCGATAACACGGAAAGAGTCCCACCAGAGCTCAATCCTTTTGATACCGTAGGTATCTGGGATGAGTCAATTTTCCCCTTAGAGGGAGTGTGAGCCGTATGGCTAAATCTGGATAATAATAATAATAAAATGATGGTTTTGCTTGTTTTCGATTCAGAGGGTTGCACACTAGCTAGACAGGCCCTGTTTCTACCCTTTCAGGCGTCATCAGTAGCTTTCCAAAGTGTGCCCACCTCTGAACCGAAAAATAGCTCCACCATCATTTTAAAGGGAATCTGAAAAATAATTCAAATTTCCCATCAGACGCGATACAGCGACATCTACTAAAAAATTGAAGAATCTCAGATGCAGAATCCACCAATTTAATAAATTAAAATGGTAGAAAACTGAGATCCTTCGTGTTTGAAAGTTCTTACTGGTACATCCTCAATCTGCGACTTTTTCAATTAATAAGACAGCAGACGACGAATATAGAAAACGAAAGGGAAACGATCACATTTCGCTTTCATTCGTCTAGGAAAAACGGGCAGCAGAGGAACTTTCAGTACTCAAATCCGAGTAATAGGAAATAAAAATAATAAAATGATGGTTTTGCTTGTTTTCGATTCAGAGGGTTGCACACTAGCTAGACAGGCCCTGTTTCTACCCTTTCAGGCGTCATCAGTAGCTTTCCAAAGTGTGCCCACCTAAATAATTAATCAGATAAATAATAATTAATATAAAATTAATAAGAAGCAGATCATAACAATACATTTAGTCATATCTTCATTTTTTTAAATAAGATTTTTTGCATCTGGTTTTGGTAACACTTAAGAAAAAGTCACGCGTCGCCACTGCATTGTTCCGACTGTATTTTTGGTAATTAACTGCCGAATTGCTAGAGCTAGCATCACATTGTCTATTTGTTTCTATACCACTTAGGTACATTGCTACTGTGATATATGTCAGGGAATATTGTCTTGTGAAATCAGAGTGTGAGTGTCTTAAGTGACTCAATTTTCGTCAAGTTTATATCTGAAACATCATATCCATGATGAAAGGCATTCTGTGGAATCAAACAATATCTAAAGCGGACAGACAGCTCATATACAATACCATACTTAAAAGTGGCCTCTAAAGTTTGGCCACTGAAACAAAGAACATAGAACATGTTACTAGGAACAGAAATGGACTTCTGGAGAAGAGCAGCAGGCAAATCAAGAAGAGATCGGATACCCAATAAGAGAACACGAGAAATTATGGGAGTCAGACATACACTAATTGAAGACATAAAAACAAAACAACTTAAACGCCATGTACAGAGAATGCCAGAAGACAGGTTCCCTAAACAGATTTTGATGTAGACACCACACCACAAAGAACAAGGAAAAGAGAAACGCCGGATAGAAGCTGGAGGGAGGTAATTGAAAAAGAACTATAGGAAAGAGAAATCTCTCCAGGTCTACGGTTAAACAGAGAAGAATGGCGATTAGGAGTCGGAAGATGTAGGAGAATGCAGTAAACTGATAGTAGTAGTATATATCTGAAACCTCATATATCCAGTGGGAATCGGACATACTATACTATAAAAGATTGGTAACATTGAAATTATTAGACAAAAGAACAAAAATGACTATCTATAGAAGATTAATTAGATCCGTAGTAATCTCAGGTTGTGAGACACGGCTAATGACAAAAAACGATGAGGAGCGACTTAAGACATTCAAGAGAAATATACTGAGAAAAGAACAGCCCACTGCAGGGGGAATACGACACATGCAGAGCCTATTTTAGTTCAAATCAGGCCCGAGGCACTACACAATTTTCGGGCCCCTAAATATAAACGAAATGAAACGAAATGGACGAAATAAACATCAGATAAAAAAAATGAAAAATACGTGTTTAATATTTTTCAAAAATCTGTCGATTGACACCAAAACCCGAGGTGGGGTGAGGAGCTATTTTAAAATCTGAAATAAGAACACCCATATCCCCACATCCTTACGTAGAAATAAGTAAGTTTTATTGGAGACATTTTTTCAAATTATGGATAGATGGCGCTATAATCAGAAAAAATGATTTTTGGAAATGGAAAATGAAATAAAACAATGGAAGACCCCACTAAAATGAAAAACTTAACTTTTTTTGGTTTTAGAGCCTAATCTTCAAAACGTAATAGGTCCCGCTTTTGTAACTGCAAGTTTAGCATCCACGGCTATCCTACTCTTTTTATCAATTTTTTGTAATGTGTCATTGAATGTAAGGTACATGCAGCCAATATGGCCAAGCAGGCAATATGGCCACTTCCTTATAACTCGGTAACTACCTTGAATTTGAAGTAGATGGCGCAATAGATATAAACAGTATGTTCGCCAAATACGACAGCCGCTAGAGTAATCAGTCTTAAGCCGACATTGTGAGTGTGTGCTGCATTACAGAAGAAAATAGTGCCTCGTAAGTGCGTCATTATAAACGTGAAACTTATTATATCTCTTTTTACAGTAACAATCACGTAAGTATTTTTTAAGTAGATATTACGTTTAGATTGTGCAAAGGTACGATGATAAATGAGTGCAGTTATTTTTTGGATAAGTTTATGATAGTGCCTTATATTTGAAAAAACAGTTGATTTGGTTCATGTGAGCAATATGGCCATTATCGATAGACAGCAATATGGCCATGGCGATATTGCTATGCATACATTTTCCTAATAGCGTATGTATCATACCAGTTTTTTTGTAATGTTTTCTCTATTGTTTAAGGAATAACGATGGGTCGTATTCGCTCTAGAGGCATAAGAGGGCAATGGAGTGAAGAAGACTTAACCCAAGCGCTTCAAGCTATGAACGCGGGTATGTCAGTAAATAGGGCCAGTACAACTTATAATCTACCAAGGAGAACCCTTAGGCGCTATGTCGAGCAAGGTAAGACAGGAAAAGCCGCCATGGGTCCTAAACCCATCTTAACTCAAGAACAAGAAGCTGAATTAAGTCGAAGAATCATTCGGTTATCCGAAGTAGGTTACCCGCTAACTGCAAGTGTACTTCGTCGATGTGTTTACCGGTATACCAAGTTGAATAATATTCCAAATCCTTTTAGAGAAGAAAAAGAAAAGGCTGGACGATATTCTCTAAAGGGATTTATGGAAAGAAACCCTCAAATTCCAGTTAGAAAAGCACAAAATCTAAATCCGGCAAGAGCCCAAAAACTAAACAAATTCATTGTGAAATATTTTTCCACGCATCCAGACGAACGTTCAATTAGTAAGGTGCGTTTTGGAGGCATATTTTCAGCTGTTTGGGATAAAACAATGACAATGTCAAATATTAAAGCTGGCTTCAGAGCAACAGGTATATATCCTCTAAATCGTGAAGCAATTCCAGAGATTGCATTTGCTCCAAGCACTGCAAGTCAAAATCAGGACCAAGAACCTCAACAGCAACAGCAAATGTCTCAAGAAACAGTTTCATCTAATACATCTGGTTTATTAGAGAATAAGGAAAATAATGTCGATCGCTCAATTTCTATAGAAGCTGGTCCATCCACATCTGGTGTAAGATCACAAAAGAAAAACGGTACTAGAGCCAGAACTTGTATCCATGATGACAGCAGCAGTGATTCAGATAGTCATTTCAGTGTACACGATGAATCTAGTAACTCTTATTCTGACGAAGAAATTGTACAAGATCCTGCCTTGAACGAGAACAATTCGTTTACTGAGATGCTACCAACGCCAGATATGGTACTAACCTTCTTCTTCTTCTTAACGTGCCCTATCAAGTCCCCTTGACGTTGGCGATTAACATGGCGAAACTGTCTCTGTCTCGAGCTATTCTAAATAGGTGTTCTGCTTTCTTTATTCCTGTCCACTTCCGGATATTCTTCAACCAAGAGGCCTGCTTTCTACCAATTCCTCTGCGTCCTTCGATTTTACCCATCATAATAAGTTGAAGAATATTATACCGGTCTCCCCTTACTACGTGTCCAAAATAGGCCATCTTTCTATATTTGATGTTATCAAGCAGCTCACGGGTAGCATTTGCTCTCTTAAGGACTGCCACATTTGTCAGCATAGCCGTCCATGGTATTTTTAGAATACGTCTGTGCAGCCACATTTCAAAGGCCTCCAAACGGTTAATGGTGGATATTTTTAATGTCCATGCTTCGACACCATACAAGAGGACTGACCAAATGTAGCATTTAATCATGCGCTTTCGAAGTTGAAGTTGCAAGGTATCATTACAGAAGAATGACCTCATTTTTAAAAATGTCGTGCGGGCTATCTCGATTCTACATTTTATCTCTTTATCTGGATCTAGTTGTTCAGTAATATGGCAACCAAGATATTTAAAACTGGGTACTCTTTGAATCATATGACCATCAACATATAACCGTGAATCTTGATGGGCCAAACGGCTAAATACCATGTACTTTGTTTTTGAACAGTTTATATTTAGGCCAAACTCTTTTCCCACTCTGTCAATGGCATTTAAAAGGTGTTGTAATCCATTCATATCATCACTTAAAATAACTGTATCGTCTGCATATCTGATTGTATTTATCAGAATTCCATTAACCTTCACACCCCATTCCAAATTATGCAGCGCTTCCTTAAATATTCTATCTGAATACAAATTGAACAACAGTGGGGACAGTACACAACCCTGTCTGACGCCTCTTTGTATTTTGCATATTTCTGTTGATTTTCCATTTATGCAAGCTGTCGCTGTTTGACGCCAGTATAATTTTTCTATGATTCGTATATCTTGACTATCAACTCCTTTATCCTTTAGTATTTTAATTAATTTGTGATGTTGTACTCGATCAAAGGCCTTCTCATAGTCAATAAATACAGCAAAGACGTCTTTCCTTTGATCTCGGCATTTCTGCAATAACACATTTAGTGCAAAGAGTGCGTCCCGGGTTCCCAGTCCATTTCTGAAGCCAAATTGTGTTTCATCCTGGTCTTCTTCACATTTATCTCTGATTCTACTGTGGATGATACGTAGAAAGATTTTCAAGGTGTGGCTCATAAGGCTTATCATTCTATAGTCGCTACAGTTTTTCGGACGTTGTTTTTTTGGTAGGGTTATGAATTCGGACTTTAACCAATCTTCAGGGATATCACCAGTCGAATAAACATCATTGAAAAGTTTGACTAGTATTCCAATGTTTTCCTCATTTATGAGCTTTAACATTTCTGTAGGTATGTTGTCGGGACCAACGGCTTTATTGTTTTTTGCCAATTTTATAGCATGTTGTATTTCTGATTTTAGTAATTCTGGTCCTTCACCTTCATCTAAAGTGTGCAGTTCTTCGGGTCTATCATCATTATACAGTTCATTTATATAATTATACCAGGTAGTTCGGATTTCGTGTTCGTCTATTATCATTTTTCCCGACGAATCGGTTATAGTATGTGGAGTTTTCTTATAATAAAGACCAGCTACTTCTCTAACTTTTTTAAACATATTAAACGTATCATGTTTTTCATTCAACTTTTCTAATTCCTTGCATTTATCCTCCATCCATTTTTCTTTAGCTACCTTTATTTTTTGTTTAATTAGTTTTTGTTTTTCTTTGTATTCTGTTTTGTTATCTTTCAGTTTTCTTCTCTGCTCCATCAATTCCAGGATTTCATCAGTCATCCATTGTTGTTTTTTGTGCCTCTGCATCGTTGTCGTATATTTTTCCATTACTTTCCAGGTAAGATCTTTAAACGTGTTCCATATTTCTGTATTGTTTTCATTTGTTGAATTCTTTAGCTGCTTATTCAGGTCATTTTCTATTAGCGTTTTGTTGGATGCTGATATATGTAATTTTGGTGTTTTGGGGTTTTCTTCGACTTTTTTGAGCTTCACTTGGATGTCAGCTATTAGAGGGTTATGGTCTGAACCGATATCTGCACCAGGATATGTCGTTGATCTCTTGACACCAGGTATGGTACTAACCAAAGCTAAGAAACCCAGAAAACCTGCTCTGAACAGTAGAGCCCAAGTTGTCACAAGAAACTTGTTCACTAAAGAAAACAAAATTCTTAAGGATATTTCAGTATCAAGTACGAATATCAAAAAAAATCAAAAATATCTAGAGCACCAAAACCACAATGT
Organism: Diabrotica virgifera virgifera; assembly: GCF_917563875.1. Lineage (NCBI taxonomy): Eukaryota > Metazoa > Arthropoda > Insecta > Coleoptera > Chrysomelidae > Diabrotica > Diabrotica virgifera. The sequence goes on along the minus strand of NC_065448.1, from coordinate 158,692,413 downwards.
AAAATTTTAAATGAGTCTTGGTATTGTAAACTCTGCAGGGAAGATAGACAAGCAGATATGCGCTTATGTGTTAAATTCAAGGCTTACGTCCATGAGGAGTGCATGGGACTCACTAAAGACGATGTCATAGAAATTTTCATGTGTCCAGATTGTGGATAAAAATTTCATTTTTATGAATAAAAAATTTGTTTTTGCAGTTACCCTATATTGACCTGTCATAATAAATTAATTTTTGAGCGTATGTTATTATTTTGACCTTTTATTTCAATTATTTCCGAATAACATTTTTTTGTAATTCTGTACATAATGAATATTTTGTATGACCTTATTGCCATACACCCGGTTGGCAATATGGCCAACTCATATATCTTATATTACTCATATTTTTGTAACGGTTCTTACGGTTGACTTTTAATTACTTAGAATATCTGTCTAATAATGTAGTTTATACTATAGCATATCAAAAGTTTTGAAAAACTGAAAACACTATTATGTAAAAAGATAAAACGTATTAACATGGCCATATTGGCTGCATGTACCTTATATAAAATAGCAAAAGACGACAGTTAAAGAATTTATTAATACGACGTTACTCTTTTCAGTACCGTCAAAGATCTTTCACCTGAAGCGTTGCTATTGCTAATGGGTGTATCTAAGCAACGTTTCTACATTTGTAAACGTCGATATGATATTATTTTCAATTAAAAAGGTCATCATACTTTGCAGATTTTATGAGATTTAATTTGATGTGCTTTAAAATGTGACACTTCTTCCACTAAAGCATCAACATCGATGTGGTTCTCATAATATTCGGTAGTTTACAAGTTTACTGTTTCACTATTATCTGTGAACAAGTTATTAAAAATATCGTTTACAGAATTATAAGCATCTTTTCGTATAGATAGTTATACGTAATTAAAATATCACAAATATCACAAAATTTTAATGATCTTTCCGGGCCCCTTCCAAATGCGGGCCCGAGGCAGATGCCTCATTGGCCTAATGGTAAAATATATCCTGGATACATGGAGAAAGAAGAAACGATGAGACTAATGAATGAAGGGTACGATATCGTAAATTTTGTTAAAATTAGAGACCGTCATGGCTGGGATATGCCCAGAGACAAGAAGATACAAAATCAACGAAGGAAGTATTACAATGAAAGCCGATAGGAAGACGAACAAAAGAAAGACCTAAAACGAGATGATTGGATGACGTAAAGGCAACCTAAATGTAAAACAATGGAGGAGAACAGCACAAAAGAGGTCTGAATGGAAATACATAGCCACAGGCAAACACCCATCCAGGGTTATGATGCCAAAAGAACAAGAAGAATACATCAGAATCCGATAACAGGCTTTCTTAGAAGACAAAGAAGACTTTTGAATTAAAATATATGTGTGAACAAATGACTTTCAAGTCACATTGTACGAAACTTTACAGGATCACAGTATAAAGAGGGACAGTAAAACCTCTTCCATGTCGGCACTTTGATCTCAAGAAGTAATACCGGCAGTACGCAATTGGTAATTCACCAGTGGTGGATGCGTGGTTTTCTCTGTTAAAACCCGTAGGCATGGTTTGTTCAACAGTAAGTGGTTGAATTCAATTAGTGCGGTCATAAATATTATTAAATTTATCTTACCTGGCCCATTGTTAAGACCCACCCGGAGCGATAAGCCACCGAGGTAGACAGAGTTGGTCTTTTGCAATTAACACTGACTAGACGGTACTCCCATAATAAAGCCTGAAATAAATTTTACCTGAAACCGGGCCTTTTATACTATTATCGGTTAATCCAGGATGTTTATAGTGGTAACTTATTGAACTCAACCATTTACCGTTAAACATACCATACGTTTCTATGCGACTAGCAATGCGAGAGTGGGGCAAAAGTGACTGGGAACTTTGCGCGGTCGCAATAATGCGCGGCGCGACTAAAGAGTTTACTTCCAATTTTTCGGAGAGTGGTTCTACTGTCCCTCTTTATACTGTGACAGGATCAAACGATCTCTTTACACTTTAGTAGAATATAGAATATGTGACCTTAAAGTGAACGATAGAGTGTTTATTCTATTTTGCCGTGATTTAAATAGTTATTTCGTCGACCTAACTGTTTGCAGCGTTTAATCTAATTTGCTTTCAATATTCTCTACTAACCATTTCACTTATCTTTTATCTGATGCGGATCTAACGAGAGTGGGTTTTTTCTACTATTAACACATCGTGGCTCGAATGACAAATAAGAGATGGACAAAAAACGGATACAGAAATGGAGCCCAAGATATGATGCCTAGGGAAGTGGAAGTGCCTACCAACACGACCATTTAAAACATTGCCAGAAAAACTGGACACAAGAGGCACAAAATTGAAACAAATGGAAAATTATGAGGGATATATGTGTCCAGCAGGGGGAAAGGGAAGATTGAATGATAAGCGCATATCATTGGCATACATTTAACATCATCATCATCATCAATGGCGTTACAACTCTTCGTGAGTCTTTGCCGCGTTTACTATTGCCTTCCATGTTTGTCGTTCCTTTGCCAATAATTTCCATTGTCTCACAACCATTTTCTCCAGATCTTCTTTGACTGCATCTTTCCACCTTTTTCTAGGCCGTCCTACAGACCTTCTTCCATCTGGACTTTCCCAGAACACATTGTTTATAAGACGATTGTCGTTACTGCGTATGACATGCCCTGTCCATCTGAGTCTATTGACCTTTATATATCTGACTAGATTTTCGTTTCCTAATAGAGACTGTTCAAGCATTTGTCTTATTGTAAATATTTGATCAATGGTCGATCTTCCAGGCCTGGAATCACACTGGTAGTCACCAACTATTTCTTCGGCGCATGGTAGTAATGTTTTTAATAATACCGAAACCAATATTTTACACGTAGTGTTGATCAGTGAGATCCCTCTGTACTTCATGCATGATTCCTTTTTTCCTTTCTTGTGTATTGGTACAATAATACTACCACTCCATTCTTTCGGCATCATTTCTTGCTGCCATGCCTTTTCTATTAATTGATGGATTTTACTTATGAGTTCATGACCGCCTTGTTAAATTAGCTCGGCATCAATATTGTCCAGACCAGGGGATTTATCGTTTTTAAGGCATGCCTAATTTCTTCCATGCTTGGTAGGGGTATTTCTAATTCGACCGTTTGATACTCATGTTCTCCATTGTTTCCACCATTTTCATGGTTTTCTTAAGTGAAATTTTGGATATTCAGGAGCTTTTTAAAATATTCAGCCCATCTTTCTATTATTTTGTTTTCGGCCGCCAGCAATTCTTCATTTTTATCTCCCACGAAGTTGGGTGCCCTTAAATACGAGCCTCTCTTATGTTGTCTTACCTCTATGTAGAATCAGTTATTTTTACTTTGATTGCGTTACCATACATTTAACACCAGGGGATAACTAACACAACCTAGCCTAACCATTTCATTGTCACTTTTCTTTTATGTGATGCAAGTCTAATAAGAATAGATAATCGCCATAAATCTATTTTTCTGTATTTTTATTAACTATCGTATCTTAGTTCTAGAGCCGATATGATGATCTCATAGCTCTTTTGTGCGTCTTTCAGAGGACTTTGATAGCTTCACCTCGAAGTGCTACTATGAGATGTTGCCTTTTATTTATTTCTCTATCCATTATTTTGTGCAGCTGCTTCGAATTTTCTTTTAATCATTGGCCAAGTGGTCTCGTCGTCAAATGTAGGAGGCTTAATTATTCCGTTGACAGGGGAACAAATCACTTCTGGTTTACCTTCAACTCCCACTTTCTTGGTCTTTTCAACTTCTAGGCGGATATTTCCAAGAGTTCTCGATACCTCATCATGTATTTTCTCCATTGGATCTCTTGTTACTTCAATTTATTTAATCGTGTCTGCTTTTGTCTCTTAGATTTCTTTTTTCATATCTTCTTTACTCACTTTTGATCCCTATTTTTAATTTAAGGCTTTAAGACTCACGAGCAATTTTCTTTCTTCCTGATGATGTTTCTCTTCAGCTTCTTGTCGACGTTTTTCTTTTTTTTTCTTGTCATTTTTCGTTAGCCTGTTTTCTACTCTACGCAAGGACCGCAATAATTACATATGACACAACACTAATTTTAAATAAAACAACTTCTGTGTAGGTCTTTAATCATTTATTTATAACAATACACAATTTTTGGACCTATTTAGTAAGATTTATATAACAAAAGCGGTCTGCTATTAATGTTGAGCTTACACACATTTTATAAAAGTATAAAAGCTACATTGATCACATATATATTAGGCTCCTGATATGTACTTTTAATAAACAGAGTAGTAAAACGTATATATTACAAAAATAAGAATATGTAGTAAACTTGTAAACTTTTTTATCAAAATTTGTATAAGTAAATTATATTTTTGTTTTATAAAAATTTAATAATTATTACTCCTCACAATCGATACAATAATACACACTCCAAAATGGTAAGACATTATATTTTAAAATAGCTAATGGGTCTTTTATTAAAACCAAAAATCTGTGTTCTCACAAATTTCTTGGTATACATACATACCTTGACAGGTTAGGTTAAAATATTTTCGTAATATTCTGCAATTTTAGCAATTTACAAGCCTCTTCCGTTCTTTCTCTACTACAGGAATTAGGCTTCGCTGGTTTCGTCTTCACAAGGGTATGATGACCATTTTTTGAGGTCTTCTTACACCTCTCTTGTCTATTTGATTCCAATTGAGTGCTTTTAGGATAATCTTTCGTTTTTCATCCTGTGGTTATGTTGTCTCCATTTGTCTTTGTTATCAGTTACCTTGTTGTCGTTTATAGCGTACTTATAAACTTAGCTCATTATGTACGACTTCGTTTCTTGTTAGATCTTTTCGTATGCAGTCTTTAACTGTTCTTAAAAATCTCATATCTGCTACTTGTATTCCGTTCTCGTGTTTTTTCATACGCCAATATCTGAAGACTAACAAGGATTTGGAGATAATAGACCCATGGTGGAAGCAATATTCTGCATACATTAAATCATAGATTTGATATAGTTCAACAAAGTTCTGCCTATCTCTTGTTTGACTTTACTAAATGCTTCGATACCGTACCTATATAATCAATATTCTTGAGCAGAATAAGATGAACTATAATATCAAGTACTAAATATTTAAAAAATGTAACACCAGAAATAGAACTAGAGCAAAAAACAAAAAGAAGGGTATTTGAGGAAATCCAAATTAGTGGGCGTATATGAAAAGTCGATAGTCTTAGCCCTACTCTATTTAAAACCATGGATCAAATCCTGAAAAATATTAAATTAAAATCAAGGTCAGATATAGGATGGATGATCGCTCCCCTAAAATATTGCGCGGATGACGAAATTTTCCTAAAAGAAATAAAAATTACCTAAAACTTCCACTACTTCTCTTTCCTCTTCTTATGATGGTATCTTGTCTTCTTATAACATGGTTATTTTGACTTTGTTGACTACTGCACTTCACTAAAAAAAGTCCGTTAGTGGTCAAGTTGAAGTGAATTTTCGTATGATATGAAACAGGATATTCTTCTTCCTGCACCTTCCCTTGAAGAATGGCCCGAAGTAGATCGTATCGTTGTTCATTACTTTGAGTGTTATCTATTTAATCTTTGACCATTGCATATGTGGATCTGCTACTGTTTTCTTCTTCTTTGAGATCATGAAATTTTTGATTAATTAGCTGTTGTGATTTGAGTAGGTTTTGGTACTAGTAATTTTTTAATATCACCTTTGATTGAATTACGTTATTGCCGTTTTTTGTTAGTTTGCGATCAATTTGCCATTTGTACTGCCATTTTACCACATCTGGACAATGATATTTGTCTTTAATTTGCTCTAATTTAGATTTTTGTACTAGTACTTTTATTTTTTGTTCTCGTTAACTTTTTCATCTGTAATGCTTTACCTCTCGTAAGGGTTGCATAAGTTAGAAGTGGTTTTATAGATTCCTTGTCTTACTCTATTTGTTCCTGTACCTACTTGTTTTCCATAATATACATCCCCAATATTGTAACCTAATTGACTCATTTGTTCATTTTCCTGGAATATACACTTCAGTTAACTCTGTATTCCCAGTGAAATTAGACGACTTTCCCTATTTGTACAATAAGCGTAGTATTTATCAATGATAGAATTACATTGTAATATTGAATCTACAACGCTTCAAAAAATTTTAAGTAAAAAAGACCCATTGCTATTGCATACAACTATTTTTTGAATAAAATACTATGTAAACAAATGTTTACTAAAAGATCAAACAATAAAGCTCACACGAGAACAGCAACAGTTATAAGTACATTGTTTTTAGTTGATTTTATATTTGCTTATTCTGAAATAATTGTATTAAATACATTTATTCCATTTTTTTGCGAAAAAAATTCATTCAGCGTTTTTTTTTAATATTTTATTTGCTGTTTGTTTCAATCGGGTGCCTTAAATGGTCTAAAAGTGTGAAAACAATTAATTGCAGATCTTTGTTTAGCTAAATTGGGCAGGTATATAGCCCCCAATTAAACTACCATGTTTAGTCCAAATTTTAAATAGCATTCAACTGGGTTCATAATCTGTCAAATTAATATATTAGGAAAAAATTTGTTTCCAATTTTATTTATAATTCTTTAACTATCAACCTAGATAATTAGATAACATTTGTTATTGTATCCTCGGCGACAAACAATAAGTTTAACAATTTTGAGATGAGATATGAGAGTTACTTTTTTTAATGCATAGATACACTGGGGTGCAAAATTAACCGGAAACTCAGATTTTTGAAGTTATACTTCTTTAGATCGAAAGTGAAATTTTATAATGCCGGGCGCATGCGCACACAGACAGTATATATTTCGTTGCTAAACTTTCAAGATATGTATGTATCAGCGCAAATAAGTCATTAAAAGGATATATTAGTGTTTTTAGTAAATGTATTAATTATTATAATTTTTGTGTCTTTGGATTTGTCTTCCTCGGGAATAAGATTTTTTTGTAATAATAGTAAGTATATTTAAAGTATTTTTGTATACTTCACTTGGTCTATTAAATTTGTCAGTATGTATGAGAAATCTTGTAACCTGTCAAAGCAAAAGGGATATAGCTCAGTGTTAGAGCGTGTGACCGGAGATCAAGAGGTCCCGGGTTCAAATCCCGGACGATTCATATTCTTTTTTTTTATATATTTTTGGTATCGTTTTAATAAAAAATTTTTAAAAGTGGTAGGTAAAGAAAGTTAGTTTATTATTTAAATAAAATACAAGTATATTAATTTCGTTGAAATCTTAATAATAGAAGTATAACTTCTTACATGCGTACAAAGTATACACACATTCTTTTTTTTTGTTTTGGTGTTAAGATCAAAATTTGTTTGAATTGTATTTTATGCCTTAATAGCGATACGGTTTTTTCTTGTTTGAACCTGTTTAGATGTTTTGTGAGAACAACACTTCTACACAAACGTTTTGTTATAATTAATGTGAAATAGAGGCTTAAATCCTTAAATGAAACAGCATTAATTTAAGTTTATTGTGGTATTGTATGTGTTTACAAGTTCGGCTGTAGGTTTTTGTGTTGTCTTCTTTTTAGAACTTGAAAAAAATATATATGACGCCAGAAAAAGTAGCACAAGCTGTTGTTTTACAGGATGATGCGCGGAGCATTCGTTGCACCGCAAATACTTTAGGAATTTCTCGAAGTACAGTGTTTGATGCAATACAAAGATTTCGGAAAATAGGACAATACACCAGGAGGCCATGTCAAAGTAGATGGAGAACCACAAGTCAAGTGAAGATCGCTTTCTTAGATTGTAAGCGTTACGCGACCGTTTATTATCAGCACAAGTACTTGTTCAACGAATAAATGATGTCCATGGAAACACAGTTTCTATTTATACCGTTCGAAGACGCTTAAATGAATATGGATTCAGGTCCAGAATACCTGCCACGGAACCTCTATTAGCAGCAGATTATCGGAAGCAAAGTTTACACTTCGCTCGCAAACATCTTAATTGGGGTGAGAGGCTTCTTAAATCTATGGGGTGAGACGAGTGGAGTACTGTGCTTTTCACGGATTAATCAAGATTTAACAGATACTCATCAGATGGGCGGCCATCAGAAGAGTTATCAGCAATGTTGTTGTACTCCGAAAATTCAGTTTGATGGAAGTAGTATAATGGTGTGGGCAGACACTTCCCTAGAGGCTCATACAGAACTTATTACCAGTGGCGTAGCTGAAGAGTGGTGCCCCCCCCCTCGCTGACAATTTTTGTGAGCCCCCGTATTATAAACATTTACTAAAATATGTGTAAATGACAATATTTGGCCTTTATTTAATAAGTCGTCATCGGTTCGTGTTACTTAATAGATTTTTTGGGAATAAACATGAAAATCTATTATACCTTCATGTCTCTTAATCCGATAAACCTAAACCTACAAGTTGTTGCAATATTATATCTAAATTTACATTGAAAACATTAGCTTCAAAACTTTTTTTGGAACAAGTTATTTTTTCGTCGCAGCTGAGCTCATCGTAAATTTTTTTATACGTTTTTTCCGTTTATTTTTAAATTTCGGTATAATCCCCACTATTCTGCTATTCCTGCTGCTTTGCTAAAATTTCGGATAACAAATTTCTCAGTTCTCGAAGATTATCACGAGTTTTTTCAAAAAGTTGAAGGACCGTTATCTCTGCCCTTTCAGATTGCAAAAGTTTTGATGTTAGTTGAATAAAGTTAAGTATTTTAGACTGAATAGTAATAACGGCAAATTCAAAATTATTCATATGCTCTAATAATGCATTAGCTTCTAATTTTTCATAGTTTTTTGATAGCAATGAAATTTTCGATAAAGATTTTATTACTTGTCGGAAAGCTCGACGCGAAGCCATAACAGCATCATGTCTGGTAGTATAGTTTAAAAGGGATCCTATTGTGCTATCCCGTGGGCACTTTGTTGCTAAAATGTAAAACCCATATTTTTTGGTTTCTAATATATTTGTAATGCAAAATCACTTGGTCGTCCAAAAATCGTTGCAGGAGGGGACCGGTGGGGAACCTTACAAAAAAAAACTGCAATTTTTTTTTCGTCGTTTTTCGGATGTGCAACATCCGAAAATTCATTCCTCAAATTTGCATACCCATACGGACATTAGAAATATTTGTTTTTAATTTATAAAAATACGTCAAACCATTGTTGTATATGGAGCGCCTTCATATAAAATCACTTGCCCTGAAAACCCATATTTTTAAAATCGTTTACATCGCTCTATCTCGAAAAATATTGGGTCTAGCAAAAAATGGCTTTCTATAAACGTTATAGACCAAACATCAGAGCATGTTAGTGTTTTTGGAATTTTGATTGGATAATTAGTTTAAGAAAAAATTAAATAAATCGAACGGCATGTCACGAAGGACAGTGCTGAACGCAGAGATGCGAGGAAGGGCGAGATTCTATGCGAGAGTCAATCCCTAATCGACTCTACTGACCGGGATGTTGTTAGGGTCGTTTTCTCATTGTGAAGCCGATTTTAGTGGTGATGAATACTGCTAGCGTACTAAATAGAGACTTTTTTGGCTCGTTTTGTTGTCATATTAACACTTTTGGAATATTGTACGTGTTAAGTGATAGTAGTAGTTATATTATCATAATATTAATAATAGGTATTGTTGTATATATTTAAGGTACTGTTGTATACTTATTATTATTATTATGTTTATCCAGATTTAGCCATACGTCTCACACTCCCTCAAAGGGGAAAATTCACTTATCCCAGATACTTACGATATCAAAAGGATTGAGATCTGGTGGGACTCGTTCCGTGTTATCGAGCCCTAGATGACTTAGTACGTCGAGGTATCCCCAAAAATGTTCTTACAGATTCAATTGTTTTATCATTATAAACCTTATTAAGGACGTCGTAAAACGGTTAAAGTTCAAAAGCTTGGTATGTACATATTATCTAAAATGGCATCGGTTTTCCCTGGAATTAATTTCGGAATCAAGAACAAAGGATAGTAATACAAACAATTACATCTACGTACCTATTTCTTAATTACTAGATATACAGAAGGACCAGCACAGCCTAAAAGCCAATTCTTATACAGAGGTATTAATAATCATGACACAGCTTCGCTTGATGTCAACTTATGGGCTCGTATAGCTTTATTGTACTTTTTAACAGATAAAATACCATCAAAAGACATACATAGATATACAAAATGTTAGCATAATTTACTTCAAACTTTTTAAATTTATTTACCACTTCGGTCTAGTGAGGTTTCGGTAAAGTGCTTTTCGGTCTAATTGTCGTGTACCTACGGAAAGGTGCTTTGATTGTATAAATTTTAAAATTTTATTTACAGGACCTTCTGCACTTTGGTCTAATATGCGAACAATTCCCAAAAAACTTTCAACAACTTCTGCTTTGGAAGGTAAATTATTTTCATCGCAAGTTATTTTTACATACCGGAAAATAAAACTAAGCTAATCGTGTTTTGAAATATCTTGAGTATTGAGTGGTATTCAGAATTATTGAATAAAAACAACTTTTTTAAATTAAATTAATCAATTTGTTTTCAGTTTCTTGAGCCAGCAAATTTATAACTACGTTTTATATTTGGGCCTCAAGTAATTTGTTTAAGTTATTGTTTTTATCGATTAATTTAGCTAAAACAGGATCATATTTAGCTTGTAAAAGAACCACCGACAAAAAATTACCTTTTTGTGATTCACTTTCATCTAAACTACCAACGTGTCCACGAAACGCTATTGTCAATTACCCGCTTCATTACTTTCTTCCAAATTCCCTATTTTGATGCTTACGAGTATTAGGAAAATATGTTTTGGTCCCCAATTTAAAGAAAGTAAAAGTATTAAGCTTGCAGGCTTTAAGGGACCCGGCAACTACGCCACTGCTTATTACAGTTCAAGGGGAAAATTTAAACGCTCAACGGTATATTAAGCACTGTTTGTAAGATCATGTAGTGCCTACATTTTCTGAGTAAATACCCTTTAATAAATTCAACAAGCGTTTTTCAAAACAACTTTCTTTGAATTATTTTATCCTAAATATAAATGCTTATCGTTTCGTTTAATTAATAATATTAATTTCACCATATCATTTTGGGCCTATGTTACTATATCATATTTGCTTATATTTTTTTCTCCACTCATCTTCAGACCATTTCAGACACCAGATAAATCAGCACAAACCATTAAAAACAATAAAAGGAAAAATAAGTGAAAAAGGGTAAGGTTAAAAAAATAAAACAAAAAAATTAAATGTAAGATTTCTAGCTATTTTGTATATTTATCTTAAAACACAAACTAAAAATTGTCAAAAAATAAAAAATTTACGCCAAACATTCCGTTTTCCAAACAACATTCTTTTTTTTGTAAATTCCTAAAAACGCATTATTAATCTTGTATACCAATCTCAAACAATTATTCCTACAAACTCAAAATAATACTTTTTTTGCTTCGTGTACAGCAATCTCAAAGAGTTTTTCCTAAAGAATCCAAATACAATATTTTTAATATTGTAACTAGTAGCCATTTTTATCGTTCAGACCGATCTCAAGCAAATATTCCTAAAAAAAACCTTAAAACAAATGCAATTTTCTAAAACGACACGGTCTCAGCGATTTTTGTCAAATAGTTTAGTAGCATAGCACCTTTGTACAGAAAGTATTCGATTAGAAATAAAGCATAGTGAATGATGTCTATCTATTTTGTTTCAGTATATTTATAGTTTTTTTTTTACATTTTGTTAAACAAATCTGATGGAATTTTGTCAATGATGTCAATTTTAATGACATTAGCTTTAAGCAGAATTCCATTATACAGTGTGTCCAGAAACTCCATTATAGAGTGTGTCCAGAAACTCTACCGACAAACGAGGACAGGAGATTCCTGAGATTATTTCATTCATAGGAGATTCTGACCAATAGAAAGCTACAGAATTCTAAATTAAATTGATAATTTTTGATAATTGCCCGTCGTCAAGTATATTACATCAGATGCCCTTCGTTGTTACGAAAAAATACATTCAGTGACATTAATGACAATTAATGTTTTAAAAATTATAAAAGTGATGACTTTTAACCGTAAAATATTTATAACAACTGTGTGTTTAATTGTACTAATTTGTACTTACATAAATAAATTACAATAAAATTTTGGTTTTGAACAGTTTTATTCATGAAATAATCGCAACAAATTGCACTCGATCTCTAAAATTAATATAGAATTTTAGAGCTCTTGTGTAATTACTACTGATAATTTTAAGATAATTTAACCCAATTCATCTAGTCCGAAAATGCTTCCTAAAGGAGCTAGAGCTATTTAAAGATGGCGTCTGGTAATTAGTTTTTCTTAAATATCTCCAGAACGCTTCTATTTAGAAAAACGAAAATTGGTACACATATTTATCTTCCAGAGATAAATCGATTCCATCCATTGCAAATTTTTACTACCGGTCATAGGCGTCCGTTTTGGGTAGGGCAACAGTTATATTATCGCTTAATTTTTTTGTTTTTAATTTTTAGACATTTTTGAGTCTGTATTATTAAAATGTAAGGTATTGTAGTACTAAAAGGAACTCTTACTTTAAGTCGATAGGATACACCGTTTTCTAGAAAAATCAATTTGAAATTTTTTTGTTTTTTGAATATAAAAAAAACCCATCTTTCTATTGTACTAATTGAGAGTATATAAGAGTCCTTATACACTGTCAACATTCGTTCATAAATTCCCTTTGCTTTTAAGCCTTCCAAAAATAAAAATTCAGTCACTGTGTATCAATAATGCAGTCAATAATGTGTATACATTTACATTAATTTACTATTTTTGTACCAATTTAATGCACCGCAAATAATGATATGTACCACCAGTGGTGCATGTACCACAGATTGAGAACCGCTGGTCTAAATATTTCTTTCAATTTTTATGATAAGATATCAAACAACTTAGCTAAGATTGTCAGTCAAAGAATTCCCATTATGGAATTGTTATGGATTTAGTAAATTAATGTAAATGCATTACATAATATTTTTTAGGTTATTAATCTAACGTTTTCTTTTTCGATTATTTAGGGAACCGTTACTAGTATCAAATTTAGTTTACACTTGTTTCAATAAATGAGGCATTTGATACACATCTTTACCTCGAATGCCGATAAAGCTTTAACTATAAATATAGTAAAATTTATCTTCTCTTTTTTGACATGTTTAAATTGCTGTGATGAACAATTAATTTTTGAGGTTTTTTTCCAAATAATATTCTACTAATTTCGTATTTGTGATTTGAAATAAATTCACGACATCATTCATCATGTTTTATATCTGCAATTAATCTAAACATTTAAACCAGTGGTAACATTAAAAATAGTAGAGGCAACTTACTGGCTAACAACCGCTTCGAATGAAGCTCTTGTTGAGTAGTCCTGAAAAGAGGTAAAGTTCCTTCAGGATCAACAAGCAATATAACTTAAAGAAATAAATAGGTACGGTTTAGTACGTTTCTGGTTACTTGTGCATGTGTTTGTAAATGAAAAGAGGAAAACTTGAAATTTGTGTTATCTAAATGAATATTGTTAATTTTTGTCATACTGCAGATTTAAAGCAAATTTAGTGGTTAGGCTAGTAATTTATTTGGTTAAAACGTTCGACAACCTATTGCATTGTGTATTCTCTTCTAAATAAACTGGTCGTCAAAAGTTAGGGATATAGAAAATTCTGCTGAATTTTTATAGTAGATTTTTTCGTGAACAGATTAACGGATTCCACTAATTTTTTTTTATTATTTTAGACTTTTCTTTAGTATTTACACAGTTATGCAAAGGTTCACTCAAACTTTTTTTTTGTACTTATAGCGGGTGGAAGAAAAGAAATGTTTTTCTTTTATGTTAAGTTTGAGGCGCCCTGTAGGGAGGACGAGGTACAAATGGGAGTATATATCGAAATCGTATTGTAGTCTTATGTTTTGTGAACATTTTGTTTTTTGAATGTCCCTGATATATTTAGAAATAAAAAAATAGATGGTTTTGTAATTTAACATGTGTTTTAACCGAAACAAAAGTTTGAGACACCTTGTAGGGAGAAAAAGGCACAAAGGTGAGTATACCTCGATATTTTGTTGTAGTCTCATATTTTGTGAATATTTTATTTTTTTAATTTGTCTGATATCTTTAATAACAAAGAAACTAGACGATATTACTCTTTAATATGTGTTTTAACTGACGACATGCGTCACATCACACATGTGAAGCATAGAAAAACATATTAAAGAGTAATACCGTCTAGTTTCTTTGTTATTAAAGATATCAGAGAAATTAAAAAAATAAAATATTCAAAAAATATGAGACTACAACATAATATCGAGGTATACTCACCTTTGTGCCTTTTTCTCTCTACAAGGTGTCTCAAACTTTTGTTTCGGTTAAAACACATGTTAAATTACAAAACCGTCTATTTTTTTTGTTTTTAAAGATATCAGGGACATTCAAACAACAGCATGTTCACAGAACATAAGACTACAATATTATTCTGATGTATACTCACATTTGTACCTCGTTCTCCCTACAGGGTGTCTCAAACTTAACACAAGAAAAACATATTTTTTTCTTCCACCCGGTATAAGTACAAAAAATAAGTTTGAGTAAACCTTTGCACAATTGTGTAAATACTAAAGAAAAGGCTGAAATAATAAAAAAATAGCGGAATCCGTCTGTTCTGGAAAAAATCAACTATGAAAATCAGCATAATTTTCTATATCCCTAACTTTTGACGAGCAGTTTATATTAACCTGATGCCTTCACCTACCACTTATTTCCAGCTCACTCTGCTTCTTCTGTCCTTATACTGCTGTATATATGTTTTCCGGTATAACGTTTGACGCTCTTCCGGTAGGAACTAATCGATGATTAAACATTCATTGTACTACTCATTAATCAACCGACTTGTGGACGGCCGTAGCTCATCGGCAAGATACTGGCTTCATAAGCCAGAGCGCACGAGTTCGATTCTCGGCATTAACAACGACACTTTCATTTCTAAAAATAATACGAGCCGTTCACCGTGCTTCGGAGGGGTCATTAAGCCGTCGGTCCTCCTGGGCTAGTGTGAGCATCCTAGCTACTTCGAACAGGGTTAAAGATGCAAGTGGTGCCGGGACCTGTCCGAAAGGATCTCCCCGTCAAAAATGCCATACAATATTATTATTATTATCAACCGACCCAGCTCTCTCACGAATTGGTTAAATTGGTTTTTGTTTCAGCTGTTAACTCTTTGTTTTACATTAATTTCTACATTTTTCTATTCGGCTCGAAGGACCAATAATTAATATAGATCTCTCCATCGATAGAGTGTGTTCGTTGAATAAACTTGTTTAAAATCTTGATTTTACAACCAAACACCAAGAAAGAGAAAAAATAACGAAATTTGTTGATTGTTGAATATTTAGTCTGAGACTGAACATTGTACAAGGATATCCTGGTTCGCGATTCATTCTTATACATAAGACGGTTGAAAATTTCTGACTAGAATGTGGCTCGATATTAACCAATATATTCCTCACAATGAAGTTTGCTATTGAGCAGACTCGTATACTTTTATTTATGACAAAACTCGTTTGAGTATAACAAAACTATACAAAATTGGCTATAATACAAAAATCGTCAGATTCCTTAACAGCATTTCTAGTAAGAGCAGCTGGTGTGAAAGTTTATTTCCCCAAAACTCGTGAATTTCTTCCTGGCTTGGGTAGGACTTATCCACACTTTCTAGGGTGGAATCGAGTTTTCGATAGAACGCCTCCTCAGCATTCTCAAAAAATGTTACAAAGTTAAGAACTTTGTACTTCTTTAGTCGTCCTGAATAAACTGAGGGTTTTTATTTTAATGTATCCAGGCACTGTTGGGCTCTGGATCATATGTTGAGTGTCTTGCAGTACTCAGCATTATTTCCTCAACTCTCCTGATGACTTTTCTATTTGTTACTTCTCGTATATTTAGTGTGACTTGACCAATATACCTACGCAGTAATTCAATCTTCCCGAGCAATCTTTTTCCCAGGGTGCAATTCTGTTACCAGTCCTTCCATTATTAGTACCCCGTCGTTCTCTGATCTCATAACATTAGCAATTGCTGTTGCTGCACAAAAGATAATCATATTATGTAAATATTCTAATGTGTGAACTTCTACGACATAGTTGGGTATGACTTTAGTGATCACAATTTGTAACAGAGCACCTAGTTTCTTACAAGAGTTTATTCTTTGGAAGCGATGGTCTGCTAAGTGGGTTTGTTTATCTTTTGTTTCATCTTCGCAAACGATTCATTCATAAGCCTTCTATGTAAAGTTTTTTTCATTTGGTTATTTTTAGTCTCTTATCATATTATTTATTACTTTGTCCAGATTTAAGTCATCGTATCAAAAGGATTGAGCTCAAGTGGGACTCTCCCCGTGTTATTATCCTAATTTTCTATATAAAACTCCAAAGACTAATATTTTTGGTTTATTTTTATGTGTTTTTAGTAATCTTCTATCTAATTAAATCTAATGTAATATACTGGAGTATCTATGTAGGTGTGTACCCTAGGACAGGACACTAGAATGCATAGGTATATAGAGTGAGTTCAATAATTATAAACGATATTTTAAATACTATTAAGTCAGTTCTTAAATCCATTCATAATTATGTTGCTGCAACCATCGTAAATCTGTTGATGACTGCACTTCATCTTTATCCAAGGTCGCACTATCCCATGCGGCCTTGAAGTCTACTTTTTTTTTGGTCAAACCGGCAAACAGGTGTATGTTCTCAAAAAAATTGATACAATTTTTTTTACAGTTGTTGGCCGGTTTGACCTACTTAGAAGTGTGTACAAGTCATACAGTCTTTTTCAATACTATTTTTAATAGGCATATCACTCCTTGAGACCATTCTCACGACATGGTCTCATTTTTCCAGCCAAGAAGTAAAAGTGTATGGAATGCCTGTAGCAGGGCATCGGCACCATTCTTGTGCAGCTCACTGCAAATTTGATCAGTTCCTGGCGATTTATAATTTTTAAGCTTTTCAATGGCTTGGGCAACCTCTTGAATGGTCGGTGGTCTTTTGTTTGGATTAAATAATATTCGAGTTAAATTTTGTTTTAGATAAACATTATGATTTAAAATTCCCGATCTGGAACCGGTAATCCATTTATTCCCAAACATACATATATATGTATTTAAAAACTGAAAGGCAACTTTCACTAGCGATACCAATAATTATTAAAAACAAAAATTAAAATATTGGAAATTGTAACAAAACGATCCCTTCTACGCCGTCTATGTAGGGAACGCGTCGGTAAGACGCGTACCATAGGATAAGACTTTCCGGGAACCAACGGTTTTTAGGTAGCACAATGCATCGATGGAAACGGATGTATTTACCTGAGAAAGATACAAAAGACCTTTCTCAGTTTGCTGTTTTTATTTTAGTTAGTTAGCATTGAGATCTTGTAACGTATAGACGAAAATACACCTTTTGTTCGATTATCGTGATTTTCTTATAATCAACCCTACAACCTGAGATCATTACCCTAAGTAATCTTCACATTGTCGCCCAACTCGTGGCTTGGGGATTTCGCGATAAATCGTATATTTCGGTAGTTTGAATGAAAAAGCGTGCTTCAGCATTTTTTGGACACTCTTTCGCGTGAAAAGTGAGTTTCGATAACTTAATCGGACTATTTTCACTGTTATAACCTCGCTAACTCCAGTTAAAATAATATTAAGTGCTTCGCTGGTTAAATAAATAATCAAGTGGACTTTTGTTTGTTAATAAATAACAAAGTGATTCGTTTTAGTTATTCAGACACTTCTGTGTATTTTTATTATGTATTAAACGATTGATTGCTTTCGGTTACGTGTAAAAACCTTGTGTTTTGTGAAACTCGGAAGTGAATTAGTGCTAGAGCTGTTCCAAGAATTGTACAGGTGGTATGCAGAAAGCTGTTGGAGGTATCCCTTATCCAAGCGTGGACACAGGAGAGCTATTTACTGGCAAGTACATTCCAATTTTGCATGACCAATCATTTTTACAATTTGCGTTCCACGCAAAACATTGAACATTCGAGTACCATAAAAATTATTTCTAAGTCGGACTCTATTTCAAATAGATCGGTGGCAACAAACATTAACGACATGGCTCAAAACATAGTATTGACAAACGAACAATTTAAAGAGCTGTTATCGAAATTAGCGGTACAGAGTGCTCCCGTTTCGCCGGCGTCGGTTCAAAGTGGCAACCTATCGAAATGCCATTCGCGTTTTGATGGACACAAAGACACCGACGTTAATGCTTTCATCAGCGCTGTCGAAATCTATAAAGATTGCGCATTAGTGTCGGACGAGAATGCTTTTCGGGGAATCGGTATGCTTTTCGATAATTTCGCGGCAAAATGGTATCAAGGCGTCAAAGACACTATTAAGACATGGGAGGAACTTCTTAGTCTGCTTAGAGTTACGTTCGGTCCTAAAAAACCTGCTTATCGCGTGTACCGCGAGTTATTTGCCGAGGAGCAAAACGAAAAAACAACAGTAGATGTCTTTGTTTGTCGTTGTAGGGCGGTTCTGGCACAACTAGACCCAGGCAGCCTTACAGAAGAGATCCAGTTGGATATGGTGTACGGACTATTAAACAAGGGGATTCGAGAGAAGATTTCGAGGGATTCCGTTTCCACTTTTACCGCGCTGCTTACGGCGGCACGAAAGGTCGAAGATGTGTTTGAGAAACCTTGTTCTGACGATAACAAAACTCCAAACAATCGACAAACTTACGAAAGACGTCCGCGATGTGGATTTTGTCGCGTTCCGGGTCATTCTAAGGACGAGTGTCGAAAGTTACGTGATAAACAATCTAAAGACACACCGACAATTCCGAAAGAAACCGCGAGTTCTTCGCGTACGATTAGTGCTACCGTCGGAGCATCCACTTCGAACTCGTCGCGAAATAGTGTAAACAACCCGTTATCATGTTACGGATGCGGGAAACCGGGTTTTATCAGAGCCAACTGCCCAGTTTGTAGTCATACAGTAACATCTTCGCTAGATTTCTCTTCCTTAGACACGTTTATTTCACCTCAACCCAGACCTGTTCTACGTATTAATATATTAGGTCATGAGGGCCAAGGGTTAATAGATACAGGTGCTAAACAAAGTATAGCTGGTACAACGTTGTACAACCTTTTAGAAAACAAAGGACAAAGTTTTAAGCCCGAGCAAATTTCTGTAAAATTCGCTGATGGTGTTGGGAGAACAGAACTAGTGTTGACAACTTTAGTCGATGTACACATAAGAGGTAAAACGGTGCCTACAAAGTTTATAATTTTTCCTGATGCACCTAATAAAACTCTGCTAGGTATCGATTTTTTGATAAATGCACAAATCGCTCTAGATTTTCACAATAAAGAATGGTATTTTGCAAATGACAGCACACGACAGCAGTTGCTTTTTGAAGATACAGGTACAGAATGTATTGAAATTCATTTTTGTGAAAACTTGAGACCAGATGAAGGAACGATGCTAGCGGATTATGAACGCAATCGACTGGATGAATTTTTAGAAGGTAGGAAGGATACTTTCAGAATGGGGGGAGAGCCTACAGCCTACGCTGAGCATCGCATTAACACAGGAAATAATGCACCCATCGCACTGCCACCATATCGGATGTCACCTGCAAAGAGAGAGGTATTGAAAACCGAGCTAGATAAACTCCTGGAGGAGGGCATCATCGAAGAATGCGAAAGTGCGTGGGCCGCGCCGGTAGTATTAGTACCGAAAAAGGATGGCGGTACGAGACTTTGCGTTGACTATCAACGTTTAAACGCCGTAACTACTAGTGACTCGTATCCGTTACCGCGTATGGACGATTTACTACACGCCGCGAAACGAACATTTTACATGTCTACGATAGACTTACGATCGGGGTATCATCAAGTCAACGTCGCGGAAGCGGACCGTGATAAGACTGCGTTTGTGTCACCGTTCGGGACTTTCCGATACTTACGGATGCCTTTTGGTCTCAAGGGAGCCCCAATGACTTTTCAAAGACTCATGGACCGTTTTCGTCGTGGTCTTAGTAACGTAGTAGTTTTAGGTTATTTAGACGATCTCATCGTACTATCCAGCTCTTTTGATGAACATTTAAACGATCTAAAGTTAGTGTTCGATAGACTAGACCAATTTAACCTTCGGGCAAATCGGAAAAAGTGCGTGTTTGCTCGCGAAAAAGTAAAATACTTGGGACATTTGATCACTCAGCAAGGAATTTCGGTCGATCCGGATAAAACCGCTGCTATATCGGAACGGTTACCGCCGAGAAACGTTAAGGAAGTGCAATCTTTCCTTCAGACGGCTAGTTGGTTCCGCCGGTTTATAAATAATTTTGCGGACATATCCAGACCCTTGAGTGACTTAACCAGGAAAAATAAGCCATGGAAGTGGACGGAACTGGAACAGAACTCATTCGAAACACTTAAGAAGTTACTGATTACCGCTCCAATTTTACGGCAAGCAGATGAAAACCAACCGTATATCATTCGTACTGATGCCAGTGGTTACGCGTTAGGAGCAGTGTTGCTACAAGGAGATATCGATGACGAACATCCCGTGGAATACGCTAGCAGACTTCTTACCGCTGCCGAGCGCAACTATTCTACTTCGGAAAGAGAAGCTTTGGCTGTTGTATGGGCCTTAGAAAAGTTCAGAGGTTATATTGAAGGTACGAAGATAACGCTGCAGACTGATCACCAACCCTTAAGGTGGCTGCTAAGCCTGAAAGCTCCCACAGGAAGGTTGGCAAGATGGTCACTATTGGTCCAAGGTTATAACTTAACCATCGATTATCTGCCAGGTAAACGTAACATGGTAGCCGATACACTTTCCAGACCGCCATGTGAACACAATGATGTACTGTCTTGCGAGATATGTGAAGTGCAAATTGACTTGCCTCATCGATCGGCATATGAGACCAGGGTGGAACAATTGAAAGACCCAGATGTCGCCAAAATAATTCAATCATTCGAAGACCCGAATTCGAATGAATATGTAAAATGGACAGATCGTGGATACTTGCTTACACAAGGAGTACTCTACCGTTATTCATCGGAAGAAGACGAAGAAGAGGCTCAGTTAGTAGTACCCACACACGAGCGTGAAGCCATTATGAGAGAATATCATGATGCACCGACGGCTGGTCATTATGGTATCGAACGTACGTTGAGAAGAATTGCTCAAAAATTCTTTTTTCCAGGCATGCGTCGTTTTATTGCTGAATACATTGATAAATGCCAAGATTGTCAAAGATATAAGGCCTCTAATCAGAAACCAGGTGGACTATTACAAACCCCTGTGTATGCGCAACGCTTCGAGACACTTGCCATCGACTTATTTGGACCGTTACCTGAAGGATCGAAAGGTGAACGTTGGATTCTCATAGTTGAAGACTCCTGTACTAAGTGGGTGGAGTTATTTGCCTTAACTCAAGCAACTGCACAAGAATGCGCTATGAAGCTTATTGACGAGGTATTCTTACGATTTGGCCTACCGAGAAGGATTATCAGTGATAATGGTGTGCAATTCGTGTCTGACGTGATGCAACAAGTTTGCTATGTGTTGCAAATCAAAGAGACCTTTACTCCACTCTATCACCCTTCTGCTAATATGGTAGAGCGCAAGAATAGAGATTTGAAGCCGAGACTTGCTATGCTTGTAGGAACGGAGCATAACATTTGGCCTGAGAAGTTGCCAATGGTTAGATTTGCCATGAACTCAGTATGGAGCGAGTCTACAGGACAAACCGCTGCTTACTTAACTTTTGGACGTGAGCTGCGAACTCTAGACCAAGTTAATCGAGATATTCGCCAAGTTGTAGAAACTGAGAATTTTATACCTCAAATATCTCCATACTTAAAACGCATGACTGAAACATGGCATGAATCGAAGATTAAGCATGACAACGCCCAAGATAGGCAAAAGAAATATGCTGATCGACGCCTGAAGGAACCCAGTCCATTCAAAGAGGGAGATTTAGTGTGGGCCAATACAACTGCTCCTAGTAATAGGTCGAAAGGACAGACGGCTAAATTCTACCCGAAGAGAGATGGACCCTATAGGATCAAGCGAGTGGTATCGCCTGTAAGTTATGAGCTTTGTGGAGTGGACACCCCTACTGCCCTCGGTGTGTTCCACGTATCGGCGCTTACACCTGCGAAGCTCAATGACTCTGAAGTTCCAACCCCTGTAGTGCCAAAACGAAGACGAGGACGTCCCAGGAAGAAAACTACATCTTCTGCT
Organism: Diabrotica virgifera virgifera; assembly: GCF_917563875.1. Lineage (NCBI taxonomy): Eukaryota > Metazoa > Arthropoda > Insecta > Coleoptera > Chrysomelidae > Diabrotica > Diabrotica virgifera. The sequence goes on along the minus strand of NC_065448.1, from coordinate 158,670,053 downwards.
GGCCTCTCCTCTAACGATATCGATGCCAGGGGGGGAGACTGTAACAAAACGATCCCTTCTACGCCGTCTATGTAGGGAACGCGTCGGTAAGACGCGTACCATAGGATAAGACTTTCCGGGAACCAACGGTTTTTAGGTAGCACAATGCATCGATGGAAACGGATGTATTTACCTGAGAAAGATACAAAAGACCTTTCTCAGTTTGCTGTTTTTATTTTAGTTAGTTAGCATTGAGATCTTGTAACGTATAGACGAAAATACACCTTTTGTTCGATTATCGTGATTTTCTTATAATCAACCCTACAACCTGAGATCATTACCCTAAGTAATCTTCACAAAATGTATTTTGTGAAGATGTCCAAATTTCAAGGTTTCATCAAATTAGTGTCTCGAAAGACATTTAAAAACGACAATATACATTCTACTCTTACTCTATTTGGACTTTAGACCAAATGAACTAACATTTGAATATGGTTTTAGAAACATCTGGAATTAATTCAAAATAATATTCATTTGGCTCTCTAGGAGCAGCTTCTGATAGAGTTGGTATAGAGTTCTAAACGCAGTTATTGAAATTATTATACGAATTCATCGATATGAAAATTGGAACATAAAACTATGTTTTTATGAATTTTTGCCATAATGACTGCATGTTTCATCTAGACATTTTTTTGTTTGAGAGAAATTGTAGTAAAATTAAAGGAACATTATTTAAGAATACATGAGATTAGAGATTAAAGGAAAGTAGATTAAAAGAAAGATTTCTTAATTAGTAAGAAGAGTTCTCAAAAAATCCTTCTTTCACAATAACTTTGGTACAATACCCAAAAGAATGTTAATTTTTACAAAAATGATTGCAAAATTGTAACTTTTAGCCTAAATAAGAGCATATGTCAAAATAAAGCCTGAGTAGAATGTACGAATATTGCAAGATTATAATCTATGGTTTCAAACGATATGTCAATAATTTCCTTAACAGTGTAAAATTTCCTAATCTTGCAATTCGTTGTCAGTCTTATCCATAGACGCACGCAACAATATTTAACAAAAGCAAATGTACAGTGCCGGCAAAAAAAATCTTTACATTGCCAAATAAATCACCAAATTTGAAGATCATTTGCATGTGTTCTGTCTGCGCCTGGGGGAAGGGTAGGGAACGGGGGATAGCGTACTTGCGACGGCAGTTATCTGTAGTTTACGGACCGCTTGGCTTATTTAGGGTATTCTGCGCGTTTCCACTGTAAACAGTTGGCTTTGTGCGGGTAGTCAGTGTTAAACTTCACATTTACCGCGTAAAGTTTGAGATCGTCAAATTCTAAATTGAACTGACAAATATGGGTCGAAAGAAACTCACAAAAGAGGAGAAGGTTTATGCTTTAACATTACTGGAGAAATGAGACTCTGTAATTACCGTAGCACGTGATATTGGTGCTTCAAGAGGGGCTATTTATCAACTGAAATGCTGCAGCCGAACGTTTCAGTTGATAAATAGCCCCTCTTGAAGCACCAATATCACGTGCTACGGTAATTAGAGAGTTTCCTTTCTCCAGTAATGTTAAAGCACAAACCTTCTCCTCTTTTGTGAGTTTCTTTTAACCCATATTTGTGAGTTCAATTTAGAATTTGACGATCTCAAACTTTACGCGGTAAATGAGAAGAAGTTTAACACTGACTACCCGCACAAAGCCAACTGTTTACAGTGCAAACGCGCAGAATAGCCTAAATAAACCAAGCGGTCCGTAAACTACAGATAATTGCCGTCGCAAGTAGGCTATCCTCCCTCCCCTACCCTCCCCTCCAAGCGCAGACAGAACGCATGCAAATTGTCTTCAAATTTGGTGATTTATTTGGCAATGTAAAGATTTTTTTGCCGGCACTGTATTTACCGATACATTTCGACGAGAATGCAACGAAACAATAAATTATAATACTTACTTCGGACTAGCACTAGCGACGTTAATGCGTTGCGTGCATCTATGACCTAACTCTAAAACAAACTCTAACGAAAATAGAGTTTTGTCATCAAATTGCGTATAATACATATTCGTTCTCCTACTAATACCGTCTCACGTGATCAATTACGATAAGTACTTAGCCTTATGTCAAAATCTCAGCCGAATCGGACTCTTAGTATGGTTTTGACCGCGTATGTAAGCGGTCAATTTTAGAAAAATGAAAAAATAGCAATATCGGTCGTTGATTCGCCTCTTGTTTAAGGCTGATTCTCACTATCATGCAAGGCAAGTGCTCGGCATGGGCAAGGCATCGGCTCGGCAAGATACATTTTACATAAAATCTTATGCACTTCACGGGATGTAATTCACACTATGCGTGTCAAGCACCGGCAAGCGACCATCTTTGCATGCGACGTTATTTTCGAAACCATTTTTGCCGAGCATGTGCCTAGCCGTTGCTGGTCCGGTTCCTTGCACGTCTAATGAGAATCGGGCTTTATGGAAGGAAAATCCTGCAGTGAAATCAAAGAGCGCTGGAATTCTGTGTAGGGTGATAGACCAGGGCGCATCTGTAAAAATATTATCACATTTGGATGTTGACAGCTGACTCATATTTTTTTGCAGAAATTGCTTGAAAATAACTCATATAATAATATTTGAGTTATGCTCCCACTCAAAAAGGTCCGGAACATAGTTTAAATTTAAATAATCAAAATGTCAAAAAATGAAGGAAAAATTCGATTTTTTTCTTGGTTTTTTGATTATAACTTTAAAAGTATTAATTTTCGAAAAAAGTTGCACCGACATAAAAGTTGCGTAGTTAAATTTCCAACAATATAGGATTAACTGAAGATTTTAAAAATTGTCACCCTTGTTGCAAAATAGCAATAATTTCGAAAAAACCATAAAAAAACAAGTATTCGCATTTTACGTTTTTCAACCATTTATGCTACACTTAGGAGCTTCATATTTCACCCAGAAAAACTATATGATATGATAAAACAATGCTGTAAATTTCATTAAGATCTGTTTAATAGATTTTGCAATTTTGCAATCCAGCTTTCGCAAAAAAATTCATTTTTTCAAAATGTTGCAGCACTGAAAATAAAGCAGACAGCAAGTTGATTTTTTTTTCGTATAAAAGAATACTGTACCTTTCATTTGCAATTTGCAAAATTAAAATCGGTTAACTACCACGGCGTCAGGAATTTTTTTAAATAAACATTAATTTTTGGTGCTACGTGCAGGACAGCGAATACGTTCGCTCTGATTGGGCATTCCAATGACCTTTGATAATGATTGATAAAATTTAATTTTTAGTACATTTCGAAATAAATAAATAAATTTGTTTATTGCAAAATAAAAACACATACTCTGTCCTTTGAAATAACACTTTTTTTTGCAAAAACTTTCTTTGTTCATATATTTTAACTTAGAAAATAAAAGTGTATTATTTTTAAACATATGCAATTGTTTAAACAATTTTTCATAAACAACAATCAAATAAGTTTGATTTTTGTGGAATTAAAATATGAACATACAACAAAATATAGAGTAAGAAAATAATATATTAGATAGAGATTGAAAGAAATTTTGGTGAAAATCAGCTTGTGTGAATCGAACACCGCCGTCCTGCGCGTAGCACCAAACATTAATGTTTATTTAAAAAAATTCCTGACGCCGTGGTAGTTAACCGTTTTAGTTTTGCAAATTGCAAATGAAAGGTACAGTATTCTTATATTTGTAAAAAAATTAAGTTGCTATCTGCTTTATTTTCAGTCCTGCAACATTTTGAAAAAACTAATTTTTTTGCGAAAGCTGGATTGCAAAATTTATTTTGCAAAATCTATTCAACCGATCTTACCTAAATTTACAGTCTTGTTTTATCATATCATAAAGTTTTTCTGAGAGAAATATGAAGGTCCATATAGCAGAAATGGTTGAGAAACGTTAAATGGGAATACTTGTTGTTTTATGTTTTTTTCGCAATTATTGCTATTTTGCAACAAGGATAACAATTTTAAAAAATTTTATACAATCTTATATTGTAGGAAATTTAATTACGAAACTTTTATTTGCGTGCAACTTTTCTCGGAAGTCAATACTTTTAAAGTTATAATCAAAAAACGAAGAAAAAATCGAATTTTTCCTTCATTTTTTGACATTTTGATTATTTAAACAATGTTCCGGACCTTTTTGAGTGGGAGGATAACTCAATTATTATTATACGGGTTAATTCCAAGCAATGTCTGCAAAAAAATTACAGTCACCTCTCAATGACTATGACTCTTCTCTCCGATGGCGACCATCAAAATTAATTAAATGGGTTTAAACGTGGTCGCACGTCGGTTTTTGATAAGTCATGTTCAGGTAATAACGTCTTGAAAACGGCTACCACGGTGGATAACGTGAAAGAAATTCATTGGCAGACCGCCAACTGAAAAGCATCTCAAAAGATGGCGTGTGGCATATCCTGTATGAAATTTGGCGCTAGAAAGCTGTAGGCGCATGAGTGCCGCGTTGCTTCACTCCAGACAATAAGCGCAACCATGAGACCACTTCAGAGCAGTGTCTGAGACTGTTTAAGCGCACTCTAAATGAGATTATACATTGTTTCATAACCGTCGACGAAACATGATCCCACTGGTGCACACCAGAGACCAAAGAACAGTCGATGCAATTGACGTCACCTCGCGAACGTGCTCTGAAGAGGGCGAAGACTTTACAATCGGCCAGAAGTGTGATCTATATCAACTTCCTGGAAAGAGATCTTTACTATGCCGCATTATTGGGTTTATTCGACGCCGAATTGCAGAAAAACAGCCCCAATTAGGAAACAAAAAAGTAGTCTTCCACCATGAAAACGTACCGGCTCACATATCCGCAGTCGCCGTTGCCAAATTGGTCGAATTGAGCTACAAACTGCTGTTTTATCCACCGTATTCTCCAGATTTGGCAGTGTACGACTTATTTTTTTTTCAAACATGAAAAAGTCAGTAAAAGAGCAGCACGGGTTCTGGATATTTTCCCATGTAAAATCCCATAAGAAATCGCTAAGGTCCATTCTGGTCATTTTTGACGCTTTTTGTGGTGGAGGCGCAATCGCCTTACGTCGCAGCAGAAGGTAGCAGAGCGTCCAACGTTAGCCACAGCATCTCTCTGCTACCTGTTACGACGTGAGCGATCGCGCCTCCACCATAAAAAGCGTCAAAGATGACCAGAATGGACCTTGGTGATTTCTTATGGGATTTTACATGGGAAAATATCCAGAACCCGTTCTGCCCTTTTACTAAAGTCACTTGCCGGGCAGAAATTTAAGTCGAATGAGGAGTTTATCACCGCCACGGAAGCCTACTTTGCAAGCCTCGAGAAAACGTATTTTTCAGACTGGTTAATGAAGGTGAAGCATCGTTGGGTCAAGTTAATCAAGCTATAAGGTGACTACGTTCAGAAATAGGTCACCACTTTTCCAAAATTTTTGTTATTCTTTTGAAGGCTAAGTATTTATCGGACCGGCCTAGTACTAACTGATAATTCTTCGATAATACCAGAATTCAAGCACTTTTGAATTTGGCGCCCATTGTTTAAAGTGTTGCCAACAATAAAAAATGACAACTGGCACTTTAAGGTAACTAAACAAGTAGTGAAATACGAAAACACCTCGAAAGTGGAAAACAACGTGTCTTTATTGTCGAGCTATATTCTAAACATTGTGACAATTCTAAACATTCTAAACAATTGTGATTTTGTCCAAATAGTGATAATAGCAACTTCAGAAATTGTGAAAAAAATCAAGAGACTTGCCCTTCCTTCAAGAATTCGTTCTTAAAAATCAGAGAGCAATTCGTAAAAGAGGAGCTTTACAGATATTTTCAGAAAATGCTTGAAGAAAACTGAGATTTTTAAATCTTGAATGGCGAAGAGACTTCGAACCATATCTTCTTCAGTGGCGAGACTATACTAAAATCACAATAAAGATGCACTAGAGATAAACAAACCAAGACACGTTGAATGTGACGAAGAGCACTCCCGAATCATGATTTACAATGTATAAACTTTGTAAATCATGATTTGGGTTTACAATGTATGTATACACATTGTAAAGTATGATTCGGCATTGCTCCTCGTAACATTCAACGTGTCTTGGTTCGTTTATTTCTAGTGCATCTTTATTGTGATTGTAGTATAGTTTTCATCTTTATAGCTTCATTAATCGTCACAAAAGTTAATTCAGTTGTGGTTCAGAAAGTCCAGAACTGATTGTGAAGTAACAAATGGGTTTACACATGATTGTCAGACAGATATTAATGGTGCTTGGCATCGAGATCTGACAACCAAGTCATTGTGCTTAATTAGAACGATTTGTCAACGCTGTATAGCTGTATAAATTTGAACAGCTGATCGATGACGTGAGACGGATTAGCAAGAAGAATCCTATAATACATATAAAATAGTATCAAAACATTTAAAACATGTTAAAAAGTCAAGTCTTCTTTAGATCAACCGTAATATTGTCAGTCTTAAACTTTAAATACTTAAGTGGTAACATTGGCATGTAGAAGTTTTCAACTTCCGGTTTTTTGGCTGTGTCTTGTGTTTTGCTCGGACTCATGACGACGTAATCCGATTCCGCGGTGAATATCTTTGATATTTTTGAGAGATCTTGAGCTGGCATGGTGTTGGCGCGAGGTTTTAAACTCGGAACTAGCGGATTTTGTAACGTATTGTTTTCGGAGTTGATACGAGTCCTGCTGAAAGAAAGATTTATGTTATTACAGGACGTGTAATGTACTTTGCATGTGTACAGTAAAGTGTAAATAACAACAACAACGAAACAGTTGGACAGCTGACAGTTGAGCAATATTTTAAACTAATATTGAACACTACTGAACAATATTTTAAAAATAATGAAAGTTTGGCGGTCACCTCAGCACGACAGTGATCAAAAATCAGTACAAAATCAAGTAGATTACATTTTGATAAGCGCAGGATACAGAAATAATATCAAGTCAGTTAAGACATACCCAGGCGCTGACGTCTCCTCTGACCACAACCCTTTAGTAGCCCAAATGAACATCAAGCTCAAACAGATTCCTAAGAAAAAAGAAACTCAACTAAATATACAACACTTGCAGAACGAAAAGATACAAAATGAGTTAAAAACGACAATAACCGAAAATCTGAAAAAAACTTGAAAACAATAAACAATACCGAAACTGCAAAAATATAAAAGAAAAATGGTGTGACAAATTCTAAATAGACAAAAACCCACAGTGAAGAAAAAATGGATACCTAGCGAAATTCTCGATCTTATGGATAAGAGAAGAATCCATAAGGAAAAAATGAACAACAATATATATATATATATATATATATATATATATATATATATATATATATATATATATATATATATATATATATATATATATATATATATATATAACGAATAATCCGCAGAAATGCGAAATGTGGGGAAATTGAGATATTTCAAGCAAAACACGACAGCTTTAACGTACACAAGAAAGTCAAAGAACTCATTGGCATTAATACCCTTTCAGACTAAGACACTGGTGTCCGGCACCGGTGCCACTTTTGAGTGTCTGGTTGATTTTAGTGGCTCATGCTTTGCTACAATTGAACAACGGTGGCGGACACCGCTGTTGTCAGACACCAGTGTCTTGGTCTAAAAGAGTACTTAGTAGACAAAAAAAGTTTGATGTATTATACCATAGCAATGAAAAAATAGTCACAGAAACAGATCAGAAGCTATAGGTCTGGATCCCGCGTATGAAAAAAAAGTTGATTAATAGCAAGCTGAAAATTTGTTAATAGCTTAAGGGTGTCTAGTCGGACAAACTTTGATATATGGGAACACTGGAACAGGGGAAGTTTAAATTGTGGAACAAGTTAAAAATTTGGAACGGTCAGACCACGAAAACGGCACATGTATTTTGTCCGACAGAACAGACTTAAACTCTTCGAACAGAGATTAAACTCTCATGCAAAAATCAGACTGCCATTTATCACCAAATGGGCGTTTTAATGAGTGGAACATGTAGAATATGTCAAATGACAGGAATTATGACAGGTGATAAATAGCAGTCTGATTTTTGCATGAGAGTTTAATCTTTGTTCGGAGAGTTTAAGTCTGTTCTGTCGGACAAAATAAATGTGCCGTTTGCGTGGTGTGGCCGTTCCAAATTTTTAACCTCTTCCACAATTAAAACTGCTCCTGTTCCAGTGTTCCCATATATCAAAGTTTATCCGACTTGGCACCCTTAAGCAATTTACAAATTTTCAGCTTGCTATTAATCAACTTTTTTTTCATACGCGGGATCCAGACCTACTAGAAATATGGAAGAAATACATTACGCAACTCTTCGAAGCAGAGAAGACAAATTAACCTTGAAAACCTCAAAGGAGAATTGAGCCCAGACATAATGAAAGGTGAAGTTATATATATGCACTAAACATGCTAAAGAACAGAAAAGCTGCAGGTCCAGATCAACTGCTAGCGGAAATTCTTAAACTAATATAGGACAAGATTCATGTTTTGGTAGAGTTAATCGACATCATATATACAACTGCATATTCCATAAAGCATACCACCAGTTTGTACCTAAGGCTTGGAGACCGTAGCCCCTACCAGAAAAGCTGCTAAAAAACTACAAGCAACGTAGAGGGCAAAGAAGATAGAGATATCGGGGAAGAAATTACAAAAATGAAATGGTGCTGGGCTGGTCGCCTAGCCAGACATGTTGATAACTTAAGAACACGGAGAATCCTAGAATAGATACCAAGGGGTACCACAAGAACCAAGAAAAGACCTTAAAAGATATGGGTAGATGATATAAGAGCAGTGGCGGGAAAACAGTGGATTAGATTGGCACACGATAGAGAAAAACAGAAGTAATTGGGAGATATATACATTCAGCAGTAGATGGAAAATTGTTGAACAAGAGAGAGATACAAAAATAATTTTTTGAGAGGTATTTTACGATGCGGTATGTATCAACAATAAATATATACTTACTTTATCCAAGTAAAATCTAGAGACCTTGGAGGCAAAGGAGGCGGTGTAAAAAACGACTTCCTTAGTTCTACAATGACATCTGCGGGGTTTTCGTAGACGTGGCTAGTATGTTTTGAATGTGATGTAGTTTTACGCTCATAATCGTCTGGTATCTCTTCGTATATTCCTGATGCCAAGGAAATCCCAGATTCGTTTCTTGGAATATTACTTTTTCTGAAAGACAAGTCTTAATTAAATTCACAAATATTATGTCACAGTTACAAAATGATTTTCTCTTAAACTTGCATAAGGAGATACGAAACTTCCGTTTTGAATAATATAAACCACAAAAAATTTTTAGTGTTGTAATGGCGGAACCGGCTTCTACTGCTGGTGTTTACTGATGGGTCGAGTTCTAGAGACGCCATAAATATAGAATTTTTATTGTAAGATTTAGCCGAGTTTATAAATTGATATTGTAAAGTCAATAGTAAAAGAAGAAAAACTCGTATTGTTTATCTCGTATTGTAAATCATGAATAAATGTGTATTATATAAATTAATTGTTTTAGTGTTTAAATTGTGTTAATGTAAATAAATTAAATTAGCGTTAGCATTAATAAATTAAAATAGGTGTCAATAAATTAAAAATTAAACTAAATAAAATTACTAATGTCAAAATTATTAATCAATTTGAACTTAATCATGTTACAATATATTATTAGTTTTATATTAAATAAATGTTTGAATGAACATCATCTATACTTACGGAGTTGTCCCTACAAGGTCCAAAGAGGAATCTTCTGTTTCGCTACCACCAGGTGTTTTTGTTACCTCATCCATTCCCATGCTAACATAATTTGAAGCATCCTAGAGAATTAATATTATTTGTTAAACATTTTTTATCATGTACATACATTAATACATTAGTCTTAAAAACAAGTAATAGAAAGTTACCCCCAACAAGGACCACCAGTGAAATGCACTGGCCTTTCGTGGCAGGGTCTTCCGCAATTTATGTTTTTGAGTCGATAACCGGACAATACTATCGAATTTCGAGTACCGCGTCGGTACTAGCATTAGGTCTGGATCCCGGGTATGAAAAAAAAGTTGATTAATAGCAAGCTGAAAATTTGTTAATAGCTTAAGGGTGTCTAGTCGGACAAACTTTCATGTATGGGAACACTGGAATAGGGGAAGTTTTAATTGTGGAACAGGTTAAAAATTTGGAACGGTCAGACCACGAAAACGTCACATGTATTTTATCCGACAGAACTTCCAATTGATTTGTTACCCTTTCATTAAACTCTCATGCAAATATCAGGCTGCTATTTATCACCAAATGGGAATTATAATGAGTGGAACATGTAAAATATGTCAAATGACAGGAATTATGACAGGTGATAAATAGCAGTCTGATTTTTGCATGAGAGTTTAATGAAAGGATAACAAATCAATTGGAAGTTCTGTCGGACAAAATACATGTGACGTTTTCGTGGTCTGACTGTTCCAAATTTTTAACCTGTTCCACAATTAAACCTTCCCCTGTTCCAGTGTTCCCATATATCAAAGTTTGTCCGATTAGACACCCTTAAGCTATTAACAAATTTTCAGCTTGCTATTAATCAACTTTTTTTTCATACGCGGGATCCAGACCTACATCGGCATCCCATTTGATCGGAAAACATTTTATCCCCTGCATTTTCGAATTGCTTTCAAAAAAATGTATATTTTTCTGCAAAAAATGTCATAAAAACTGTGAACGTGTATGACGAATCAGATATTTCCCTAACATTATAGTCTAAGAGCTGGGAGCGGATTTTGTGCGTGATAAGTAATATGGAAAAACTATACGGGGATATGTTGAATTAGTTGTGTACATGACTTTCACCAACGGCCGGAAACCAGAGTTGGGGCCGAGGATAGTTATAAGGGGTCAAAGTCGCGGAATTTATTATTTTTTTTATGACACTCATGATCGAGATAGTGCACCAAAATTTGGGAATAAGTAGGTCATGACGTACCTAAGTAAAATCTCTAGGGGCTCAACGCTGCGTGGCCGAAAAAGGGGTGGGGGCAGGGGTGAATATAAAAAATATAAGGGGTTTTTTGCGACGTTCGTGATTGAGATAGTGCACCAAAATTTGGGTATAAGTAGACCATGACATAAATAATTAAAATCCCCAGAGCCCGAAACCAGAATGGGGAAGGAAGGTAGGGGGTCAAAGGTAAGGGGTCAAAGTTCCGTTTTTTATTATTTTTTTTTGTGAGGCTCATGATCGAGATAGCGCGCCAAAATTTGGGAATAAGTAGGTCATGACGTAACTAAGTAAAATCTCCAGGAGTGGAACGCTGCGTGGCCGACAAAGGGGTGGGGCAGGGGTAAATATAAAAAAATGTAAGGGGTTTTTTGCGACGTTCGTGATTGAGATAGTGCACCAAAATTTGGGAATAAGTAGACCATGACATAACTAAGTCATATCCCCAGAGGCGGAAACCAGAGTGGCGGACGAGGGTAGTTATAAGGGGTAAAATCGCGGTTTTTATTATTTTTTTTGTGGCGTTCATGATGGAGATAGTGCACCAAAATTTGGGAGTAAGTAGGTTATGACGTAACTAAGTAAAATCTTCAGGGGCGGAACGCTGCTTGGGGTACAAAGGAGTGGTAGGCAGGGGTGAGTATAAAAATATATGGGGTTTTTTTTGCCGTTCGTGATCGAGATAGTGCACCAAAATTTGGCAATAAGTAGATCATGACATTACTAAGTAAAATCTTCAGGGGCGGAACGCTGCGTGGGGGACAAATGTTGTGGCGAGTCACAAAAAAATAATACACACTGCGACTTTGGCCCCTTAAAACTACCCTCATCCCCAACTCTGGTTTCCGGCTCTGGGGATTTTACTTAGCTAAGTTATGGTCTACTTATTCCCAAATTTTGGTGCACTATCTCAATCTAGCACGTCGCAAAAAACCCATTAGATTTTTTATATTCACACCTACCACCACCCCTTTGCCGGCCACGCAGCGTTCCACCCCTGGAGATTGTACTTAGTTACCTCATGACCTACTTATTCCCAAATTTTGGTGCAATATCTCGATCATGAGCGTCACAAAAAAAATAATAAAAACGGCGATTTTGACCCCTTATAACTACCCTCATGCCCAACTCTGGTTTCCGGCTCTGAGGATTTTACTTAGTTATGTCATGGTCTACTTATTCCCAAATTTTGGTGTACTCTCTCAATCACGAACGTCGCAAAAAAAACCCCTTATATTTTTTGTATTCACCCCTGCCCCACCCCTTTGTCGGCCACGCAGCGTGCTACCCCTGGAGATTTTACTTAGTTACGTCATGACCTACTTATTCCCAAATTTTGGTGCACTCTCTCGATCATGAGCGTCACAAAAAAAAAAATAATAAAAACGGCGACTTTGACCCCTTATAACTACCCTCGGCCCCAACTCTGGTTTCCGGCCGTTGGTGAAAGTCATGTACACAACTAATTCAACATATCCCCGTATAGTTTTTCCATATTACTTATCACGCACAAAATCCGCTTCTATCTCTCCGACTATTAGTATAACGGTGTCTACACAGAGTGTAGACAGAAACGCACTATACAAAGCCATGGTATAATTCAATATCCCAATACAATTAGTGAAATTGGTGAAAGCAACTCTCTGAACAGTCGGGTGTAAGGTTAGAGTGCAGAACGGAGTATCAAGAATTTTCCAGACACAAATAAGACTTTGGCATGGAGTTAGCCTATCATGCCTTCTGTTCAACATTGCCCTAGAGCAGGGGTCACCAATTAGTTTCCCTGGGGGTACGTTTCGAAAACTTATTACACTTTCGGGGTCCGGATTTAATGCTACCTGTGTCTGGTTGTTCTGATTCGGTTTCTTTGCGGATTCTTGTTAAAAAATATACCCTATGAACAAATCGGACCTATCAGTCCATCATCAGTGAATTACTGATGATGGACTGATAGGTCCGAAAACGTTCTGAATTGGACACATTTTATTCAATCCATTGGGATTTTTAAATTTTAATAAATATACCAATTACATAGAAGTGGTTTTTACTTCATGTTAGAGTTTTTTAACTATATGGTATCAACGATGGTATACAGCCAACCTAGGGAACTTCCCTTTTTAGTTTAATTTTAAGAATTCTTCGATACAGCCACATCTCAAATGCTTCCAGTTTTCGGCAGATATCTTCGTTCAAAGTCCATGATTCAACACCATAAAAAAGAACAGAGAAGACATAGCATCTTAACATTCTTACTTTTATACCAAGAGAAAGGTTGTCGCTCTTGAAAAAGGTCCCATAAGATTGATCTAGCTTTTCCGATGCGCGCTCTTATCTCTTGGTCGTTGATCCATTCTTCATTTATTATGGTGCCGATGTAGTTGTAGTGCCTCACTCTTTCAACAGGGGTTTGGTTGATGTAGAGTTGACCTTCTGTTATCTTTTTCTTGCTTACGATCATGAGCTTTGTCTTCTTTACGTTTATATTGAGTCCATATTGTTGACTGTAATACGTGATTTTGTTCATGAGGACTTGTAGGTCTTCAAGGTTGTCCTCAAATACTAAATAAAATCTTCAGAAGAGAGTAAAATCTTCAGACATACTTATAAAGGTGTGGAGGAAAACAGATAATGGCGTGCGCGCTATAATTTTGACCATTACGGCCTTTATAGTGAATCTAGTATTGGTATGTCCATTAAATTAAAGGGACCGCGACTAGAATGAAGGAAATGGAACCGCCTAACACACATTTATAATCAAAGAGCGGATGGAATGAGGAGAAAAGACAGGCGAAGAGCACGATTTAAGGACCAGGTGGAAGACGACTGACAAATTAATGTTAAGAGTACGAAATTGAAAACCAAGGCGAAGGACAGGAAGGAATGAAAGCTGATTCAAGAGCAGGCCAAGACCCATCATGGGTTGAAGAACAATGATGATACTGAGTAGAACTGTGTGTAATATTTAATAAATTGAATACGTTAATATGTTTTGGCAAAGAAAGAATACATACAAAATATACAACACTTTTGGAAAACTAATATTTTGTTTTCACCAATTTTGAAAAAATGAGAAAACGTTGAATTATCCACGTCCGTCTGTCTGTCCGTAAACACAACTCCTCCGTCATTATACCAGGTAGAATGACAAATGAGGTGTCAAATGAAAGCTTATAATCCAAGGATGGTACTAAAGGTGAGAAATTTTACCTAGGCTGTCTGTCCGTCGGACCGCGAATACAACACTTCCGTCATTATACCAGGTAGAATGACAAATGAGGTGTCAAATGAAAGCTTATAATCCAAAGATGGTACTAAAGGTGAGAAATTTGACCTAGGCTGTCTGTTCGTCCGCCCGCGATATTATTAGACAGATTATTAATACAGATAGAATGACAAATGAGGTGTCGAATGAAAGCTTATAACCCAAGGATGGTATTAAAGATGAGAAATTTGACATCGGACTTCCGGATTTAGAGTTGCAACCGTAAGTACTGTTTTAAAGTCACCGAAATAGTATAAGCGATATATCATTTGACGTGCCTTAGCAAGATAAGAACAAACGTAAAATTTTGGTTTTTATATCATTTCCGGTTAAAAAGTTCTAACCAACATCGGAAGTTCTTATGGTATACACTGAAATTTTCCTAGAGAGGGTTCGTCATAAATATTTTTCGTTTAATTTTTGCACTTACCTTGCATTTTGCAACGTACTCCGAATCGTCAGAAACGATAGACGCTCTTATACCCGAATCCTCGCTACCAGTTTGGCTTCTTAAACATACGGGACTCTCGGCATGAAAGGAGTTGTTGAAGGCATTGACGAGATCACCCTCGCTCCGACTCAAACGATTTTTGGTTTTCGGAAAATGTCCCCTAGATACGAGGTGGTGTAGAAGGCTGGAGGCTTGCTTACAGTAGAGTAGAATTAGTCCCGGACCGGCAGGGAACTCGCTGGAAAAGAAAGTCATCAGTGATCTCAGAAAGTGAGAAATGTAAATTGAATAAATAGATGCACTTGTCAAGTAGAGTATTCCCACCAGTGGCGGCCGGTCAGGGTCGGCAGTGCCGACCCACACATTTATAGATATAAATTATTTTAATATTTGTATCTGTGAAGTAAAAAAATCTGTCAGATAATACAGACTAAATTTTATTCATGGTTTTTAAAAGGATTTGATCAATCCGAGCGTTAAGTGATCCCTGCGCATAACAGACTTCTCAAAACTGTATGATCCGAGCCATTCATCTGACTTTTCGGCTAGCCGACCCCAACTCATCCGTAGCTTGACGATTTACACGTAAAACTCAACGAAATAACAAGTCGATGAGCAAGCGAACATAGACATTCTCTCCGTAGGCATTAAGCGGCAGGTACGGCACATGTACATCTGCTGGTCGGTGTTTCATTTGGAAGCATCGGCAGAAATTGTCAAAAATAATCACGCCGTTTTACGTCGTTTAATTGATATTGTAATTTTTTTAAATTGTCAGGAATTATCATTTAGTGGACACGATGGATCGAAGCATTTGTTAAAAATCAAAGTAATTATAGAGAATTAATAAAATTGTTTTAGAAATATTTACTTTCTGATTCAAAGTGTATTCGTAATACAGAATGAACTAATATATTATATAATCAAATAGTTACATTTTGAATAACGTTATTGAATCTGAGATTTAGAAAACCATTTGCTTTTCGCTGGAAGTAGATGAAACTTCTGATTATCATGTCATTCACAATTATCAATTATTGTTGTTCGATACGCGTTACGTGGTTTTTATTATTTATATATTCTGCCTCTTTATGAGAGGTTTTTAGTTTTTAGAGACGCGAGTAAAAGCAATAAGGCAGAATATATTTTTGGTGTTTTAAAGAACAGATTAAAATTTTTTGATATAAAAAATAAATTGGTAGGGCAAACTGGGGCAATCTTATGACGGCGTTGCTGTGATATGTGGTGAATTGAATGGTCTCCAGGAAAAAGTTAAAACTATTGCATCACAAGCTTTATTTACTCACTATTATGCGCATGTAATGAATATAGTTTTGCATGAAACGTGTAAAAAATAGCTTAGCTAACCTAAACGGACTACTGCTTTAGAACAAATTTGTTTCGAAAAAAAAAAAAAAAGCAAACAGTTTGTCAGACGCGATGAAATTTTAAATCTCGGTTAGTTTTATCTAAACAGATTATCTCTGGTAGTTTTAGTATCTGTAGCAGATTTTCATAAACAGCTTTTGGAAGTTTTTGATTTTATTATCGAAAGCGACGATTTTGAAAGTGGCGATACCTCGATCCGTGAAGCAATCGGTTTGAGAACTTTATTAAATAATTACTCTCTTAATATTCTTTTAAATATTTTTAAGACAGAGTTTGCCCAAGATATTCATTGTTGTTCAAAATCAGTCAACTGACATTATTTATTCCAAAAATAGAATAAGAAAGCTGGTGCAAAATCTCAGAGATTTTCGTAATGATAGTAGTTTCCAATATATACGCAGTGACGTTTTGGATTCGCTTGATATTTCCGAACCATCCCAAAAAAGACAACGACATGA
Organism: Diabrotica virgifera virgifera; assembly: GCF_917563875.1. NCBI lineage: Eukaryota > Metazoa > Arthropoda > Insecta > Coleoptera > Chrysomelidae > Diabrotica > Diabrotica virgifera. The sequence goes on along the minus strand of NC_065448.1, from coordinate 158,653,485 downwards.
TACATATCTCGAAAAACGAGTAAGTATATCTTGAAATTTTGGATACCTACTATTATATGCAAATAGATACTCGTTTTTCGAATTTTGAAGATTGGCAAATTTTTGACCTCTTTGACGATTCAAAATTTAAAAGTTACCTTCGCCAAAGAATTTCCAATATATTTATAACTACAAGTTAGGTAGGTACTTAAAAATTATGCCGATCCAAATATTTTCAGAAAGTGGGATAAGTTACAAAATATGTATGTATAATTCTATGTAGCAAGTATGTACTGCAATTCATTACAACACACTGTTCATCAATTTTCTTATTACCACCAATTTCTGCCTCAAATAAACGGGATTTATCTTGTCTCAAAAGAATCAACACGTATTGTCGAAACACCATGAAACAAGAGAGAATGTCAAGTACATCAAATAAAAAAAAAACAAAAAACAACAAAATCTCCTATGATGATTTAAGCCTTTTAGTTTGATGGTATACCTATATGAGGAGACAAAAAAACCTTGCCGACCCTGTCTCTAAGGCCACGAGCCGCCACTGATTCCCACAAGTCTAGGAACCTTTTATTCAGTAGTAACATCTCATCCTGGCATCTGCATCTTAAATTCTCTCTTATTAATGTAATGTCATTATCGAGCATAATTTAATCTTAATAATATATAGGACGGTTATTGACCACTTTTACAAAACATGTTTATTTGAAGTCCGTATAGAAAAATACAATAAAAACATAATGCAATACAAAATACAAACATAATATGAAAAAATATTGCGAAAAAGTGATTTATTACAAATATTATGTTCGTTGAAAATTTAAAATAATGTGGAAGTAAAGAAGAAATATCCGAAAACAAAAAATTGCAAATATTAATCCGAAAACAAAAAATTGCAAATATTCATCAAGCCACTAACCGAATGAAAAGGATTTTTTACAATATACAGTGTGTTTGCGTAAGTTAGAACCATATAGGCAAAGCAATAAAGCACAAAAATCGGCCTTACCTCCGAAAAAAAAAACGACAAGACGGATCTTAATAATTATTTTTGCATTCGATTCGTCAATGCGCCAGGAAACTTTGTGACCCCTAGCCATGAAATAATAATTGAAAAACTGCATACAAAAAATACATTCTTAAAGTGCATCTCAAACAGACAATAAAAAAATTCAACTCGTCAATTATCGGCGGAAATGAGTTCAATTTTGTTATTCGGGTGTTTTTGGGGTCGCTGAAAACGAATATGATGTAAGTGATCTCCGGAGTACCTGGTGCCTAGGGTACCTACTGTTTACCTCGTCTTGTGGAGTTTTCGGCAAATTCATTAAAAAATTAGTCAAAATAATCACTCGGGGGGTTTCTGGGGTCACTAACGACGAATATATCGGAAGTGACCTCCGGAGTATCTAATGCCCGGGTCCTACTGTTTACCTCTTCTTCTGGAGTTTTCGCCAAATTCATTAAAAAATTAGTCAAAAATCAGTACTCGGAGGTTTTGGGTCGCTGACGATGAATATGACATTGGAAGTGATCTACGGAGTACCTGGCACCCAGGGTACCTTCTGTTTACCTAGTTTTATGGAGTTTTCGGCAAATTTATTAAAAAATTAGTCAAAATTCATTATTCGGTGGGTTTTTGGGGTCTCTGACGACGAATATGACATCTGAAGTGACCTCCGGAGTACCTGGTGCCCAGGGTACCTACTGTTTATCTCGTCTTCTGGAGTCTTTAGCATATTCAATAAAATATTAGTCAAAAATCATTAGTCACGAGATAAACAGTAGGTACCCCGGGCACCAGGTACTCCGCATATCACTTCCGATGTCATATTCGTCGTCAGCGACCCCAAAAACCCCCTGATGATTTTTGACTAATTTTTTAATGAATTTGCCGAAGACTCCAGAAGACGAGGTAAACAGTAGGTACCCTGGGCACCAGGTATTCCGGAGATCTCTTCCGATGTCATATTCGTCGTTAGCGACCCCAAAAACCCACCGAGTAATGATTTTTGACTAATTTTTTAATAAATTTTTTGCCGAAAACTCCACAAGACGAGGTAAACAGTAGGTACCCTGGGCACCAGGTACTCCGGAGATCTTCCGGAGATCAGCGACCCCAAAAACCCCTCGAGTAACAAAATTGAACTCATGTCCGCCGATAATTGACGAGTTCTTATTTTTTTTACTGTCTGTTTGAGATGCACTTTAAGAATGAATTTTTTGTATGCAGTTTTTCAATATTATCTCATGGCTATACTAGGGGTCACAAAGTTTCCTGGCGCATTGACGAATCGAATGCAAAAAGAATTATCAAGATCCGTCTGGTCGTTTTTTTTTTCGGAGGTGCAGTGCTTTATTGCTTCGATTAATATTGGAATCTTTTTTATTATTAATTTTTCGAAGAAAAGTTACTTCTTCATAAAAAGCTCTGCATGGTCTAAAACCTAAGATGCAGCCATCAGATATAAAATTTTATCAATCATATACGAGGTATATCAAAAAGTATGAATTTCATTCAAGAGTAAAGTACATTTACAGTTGCACTGTGTTTATTATCCTCATCATGTTTGAATATCTGGGACCTGTCTCTGTTTTTAAGAGCAGCCAAAGTCCGAAAATTGAATTTTTTAAGTTTTTTGGGCTATGATTGAAAATTATTCTCTGAAATCTTCTCTTTCCAACGATATATAACAACACATTATAGTAGAAAATATCCATGGTTACAAAATTATTTTGTGAACGTCTGCACTCAACTTACCGTGTACCGGTAGCTTTGTAGCCTATTAGAGTGTTTTATGTTTTTGCGATTTTCCAAATATGTACTAGGTTTTTAACTCCTGATGTCAACAAGTAAAATAAACAATACAATCTAAACTTTTTGGGTTTTTTTGTAAGAGTATTTTAAAAAAAATTAAAATAAATGTTTCTTTCACTCTAACTTTACAGAAATCTACGCGGAACTAAACAGTGCATCTAGTTTCAAAATAAAAAAAGAATTAGGTCTCTACGTGCTTTGGTTACAGTTACAGAGCTATGTAGACAAGGCGGAAACGGCGGGTTCGTTGGGAAAAATATTCCCATGAGATATTTTTGCATAATCACATTCGTGAGACATCCCAGAATAAGGTTCAAGAAGTCGCCCACGTGAAAAGTGGGCCAATTTTTTTTAATCAAATTGCAAAAAATCAATATTTTTGGCCTGGACTATTTTTTTTAGGTTTTTTGGACCATTCTGGACAAAAGCTTTCTTATAATTTTTCTCTAACGTTGATCTTTTTCGAGTTATAAGCAATTTAAAATTTGAAAAACGCGAAAATGGCCATTTTTAAGACTTAATAACTCGGTTAAAAATTATTATTATGAAAGTCAGAAAGTGACTAAATCAAAGTTTAAAGTCGCCGCTACATGATCCTGAAGAAATCTGTGTCATTAATTTACTACTAACCTGTTATTTTTAATTAATAACAATGAGCTGTTAGATCGTATTGACTCCGCTGTAAATGTGAGTGCGAGTAAGATGCACAATTGGACTGCTGGAATGGCTTCTCTCTCGCACTCAGAATTTACAGCGGCCGCACACGTGCATGGTGCTTATTATTATTACTTAAAAATAACAGCTTAGTAATAAAATAATGACAAAAATTTCTTCAGGATCTTGTAGGGGGGGCTTTAAACTTTAATTCAGTCATATACTGACTTTCATAATAATAAATTTTAACCGAGTTATTAAGCCTTGAAAATCGCCATTTTTCGTTTTTTTCAATTTTAAATTGCTTATAAGTCGAAAACGATCAACTTTAGAGAAAAATTATAAGATACCTTTTTTGTCCAGAATGGTCCAAAAAATTAAAGAAAAAATTGTTCGGGCAAAAAATATTAATTCTTGCAATTTGATTAAAAAAAAATTGTTAAAAAAAAATTGCCCCACTTTTCACGTGGGCGACTTCTTGAACCTTATTCTGGGATATCTCACGAATGTGATTATGCAAAAAAATCTCATGGGAATATTTTTCCCTTCGAACCCGCCGATTTCGCCTTGTCTAATGTGACATAATGTTAACATTGTCGTTAAATGGAACTTCGGGTGCCCTTAATGCAGTGGCGTGCTGGAACTTTTCAAGCGGCCCAGTGATTTTATAGAAAAGCGGCCTCCCATCCTCACTTTACCTTCTATTATCAAGATATTTTATTCGTTATTTATAAAATCAAAAAGACAAAAATATAAATTATTTTTAAATCAAACATAAAACTTTGAACTCAATGAAATTTTTTTAAACTTGCTATATTTTTTATTTAAGAATAAGCCATCTTACAAATAATAAATGACATTTGTGACAATATTGTATGCAGTAAGGTAGAAACCATAATTTCCTTAATAAATTTACAGTAATCGCTACGCTAGTATATACACGGATACTTAATTTCTAGGCGTGGGTTAATCCGGCCCGTTCTCACCTGTGACTTTTATGTCTGTCATGTCATGTGGCTATCAGGAAACTATTCAAAATAATTGTTTTTCCATACAAAAAAGAATGTGTGTACTTTGTACGCACGTAAGAAATTATACTTCTATTACCTATACGATTTCAACGAAATAAAATACTTTAAACAGATTATTTTTATTTTATTTAAATATTAAATTAATTTTTATAATAACCACTTTCCAAAAATCCAAAAATTAAAAAAAGACAGCAATTGTCCGCATTGGAACCCGGTACCTCTTGATCTGTAGTCGAATGCTCTACCAATGACCCACGACCTCACTGTTTATACGGTTTCTCGGACATTATGACAAATCACGGTAACAATTAGACGAAGGGAAGTATTAAATATAAAAATGTATTAATAATACGTATTATCTTAATACTCCCGAGGAAGACAAATCCAAAGACACAAAAATTATAATAAATATATTTACTAAAAACACTAATATTTTCTTTCCACACCTTTTCTGAACTGATGCATACATAACTTAAAAGATTTAACAACGAACTCCATACTGTCTGTGTGCGCATGCGTGCAGAATAATAAAAATTCACTCCCAATCGCGTCTAAAGAAGTATAACTTCAAAAATATATTAATTAATACCATTGTTGCTCTGCTTTAAAAAAAATATTCAAACACCAAAAATATTACAATACTTTATAACGTTTACAACTTTAATACAATGACAACTATTTATAAACGTCAAATACATCTGTTCTATAATCTGTCGCCTTTATATGTAAACAGCAAGCTATACAATCTTTACACTTTATAAGTACCACACGGAGGGAAGTTTTCTATCAACAAAGTTGTCATTTGTTACTTTATGTTCATTATTACTTAGATTTTAGATTAATAATATCATCCTTCATATTTTCTGTAGACTGAATATATTCATCATTAACTACATCTTCTGTAATTTCAGTATTTTGCAAAATCCTATTTTTTAATATAATCCATTTATCAGAAAATCCACGAGTTCTTCTCTAATTGCAGTTGCAGATAATATGATAGGATAAATTTTTTTTAATTTTTCAGTAAAAAATGATCTAAATACCGTTAAAGGTATACAATTTTTTATTGAATCAAAATTTCTAGGATGTAGAGTGCTTATATAATCATAAAACGATTTGTCTTGATCAAATCGTTTTTCGATACTTCCAATAATTCGGTCAAAAATGTGCGTTTCTCCATTTTTTTATTCTGCAGAGTACATGTCATATGAGATGTTTGAAGGAAGTTGGAAATCCATAAATATACTTGTATGTATGAAAATAACTATTATCTGTAGCAAGAATTTATGTATATATGTAGAGTCTTATTCGTTTACTTAAACTGTATTTTACAATTTAAAAAAAATTAAGTTAAATGTTTTTGAAATTAAAAAAATATTTTTTTTGTTACATCTAAATTTTTTCGGAAAAAAACCTATTTGACCGGCCTCAAGCGGCCGCGGCCTCTCGGTGATTGCACCGATTCATTTATATGGCCAGCACGCCACTGCCTTAATGTATGATTCATGCTTATTTATCCTAATACTTTATCCTAATACTATTGAAGTTTGTCCCAGATAAAAATTGTGGATCTCTGAAGTAATTATTTGTAAATTGCAATGTTAATACAGCATACAGAACGTCCAAAAGAAGTTAGTATGTGGGCTGGTATCTCGGAAATTACTGAGCCTTTACACTTATTGAAGAAAAGTTGACAAGGCGTCGTAAGAAACTCTTCTTACGACCTGGATCTGAATTGAAACTACTTGGTCATCATCATCCAACCAATTTACGTCCACTGCTGAACATAGGTCTCCCCCAATTGTTTCCACACTTCACGGTTTTGTGCTGATTTTTGCCAGTTTTTACTAATCCGCCTGATATCATCTGTCCATCGTGTAGGCGGCCTTTCTCTACTTCGTTTATCTTCTCTTGGTCTCCACTCCATCAGCCTTCGTGCCCATCTTGAATCTTTCAGCCTGGCGACGTGTCCTGCCCAGTTCCATTTGAGCCTGGTGATACGTTCTACAACATCTGCGATACCGGTTGTTTGTCTGAGATCTTCATTTCTTATTTTATCCCGTAGAGTTACGCCCAGCATGGATCTTTCCATGCGCCTTTGAGCAACCCGCATTTTCGACGCTGTTGCCTTGGTTAGAGTCAGTGTCTCTGCTCCATATGTCATTACCGGTAGCACACATTGGTCAAACACTTGTCTTTTTAAAGCGATCGGTATACTGCTCCTAAATATGTCTCTCAGAGCTCCGTAGGCTGCCCAAGCAAGAGTTAATCTTCTTTTTATTTCGCATGTTTGGTTATCTCTGCCAATTCTAATTTCATGACCCAAGTAAATGTACTTTTCCACTAGTTCTTGTTCGCGTATAATCAGCTGTCCGCTAGGAATCAGATTAGTCATAAATTTAGTTTTAGAAAAGTTCATTTTCAGGCCTATTTTCCAGCAGATAGCGTCTAACTCATTTAGCATTTTCTTTACTTCTCCTAGGTCATCAGTTATAAGGACTATGTCATCTGCAAAACTGTCAAACTACTTGGTAATAGAGCGCATATCATCCCTTTCCAAGCATTTTAAAAATAAGTATTCTTACCTGCTGGTATGCATAACAATCACCCTCCGGTCGTCTTCGGGCTGTAGAGGAGCCTGAAGATGGAACTGATGAAACTGAAACCATTTCCATGTAATTTTGGCCTCTCCTGTGCAAGGATCGTTTATACTTAACTCCTGCTGATTGATGCTCAAAACACCAAAGGTTCCTAATAGGCCAGCTGCTCGTGAATGATGGTTGTCGACCAAGGAGACACGGAAGTTTGAGTTGTCAACTGAAAGAAGATTTATTATCAAGATTATTTTTCCGACAGGCGTGGATAATATAGTGCTGGAAGTATTTCTACATGTTTAAGATTTAAGCAATACTTGGCTATAAAAATGTTTATATCCACTGTTGTTTGTTTTTTAACCAAGAGGAGTGATTCAAATTTACCGCGCTGTAATGCTTGTTTGTAATTGGTCCAACCGCAGGCAAGTTTAATCCACTGTTATAAAATTTTGACACTAATGACATTTATCAAGTTTTGACACTTTTGGCATTTCATAGGTTAATTCAGTTATATCGGCGATTTTTTTGTGTTTTCTGTGTTATTTCTTTAATTTTTAGATTTTTAGTCTGATTTGACATAAAGAGCAGTTGTTTTTAGAACTCTTCAGCGACATACTTAATATTTATGGATTAACGTTGAGGGCCGACATGATCAACCAAAAAAGAAGATGTATTTGGTTATTTTTCTAGTGACTTTCTTGGGTGTGAATCTGTCTTTTTAGTTTACTCCTCCTGGTTAAAAAATAAACTATAATAAGCCTGCGCGGTTGATGTGGTTTTGTTTAAATAAAAAAATTGTTTCTACGTCTAAATAAAACCAATGGTATAGGAGCCAAAGCGGGGATTTACTCGAACGCGTCAGAAAACCACATGGGGAGAAACCTTATACCCCGTAAATGTAGCCCTACCATATATTGGAGCTTAATACAGAGGAGTTCGTTAAGGGGGGACCGAAAAAAAATCTATCCTTAGAAAAACTCAAAATCATCAGGTAAGTTAAATACATACATGCAGAACAGTGTATATTTAAAAAATCTGAGCAGGGCGTAAGAAAATGGGTGAGTCACAAAGTTTCACAAGAAAAAAGCGAATAGTTCGAGAAATAAATGTCAGATCGAAAAAATAAAACATAAGTGTTCAATATTTTTCAAAAGTCTATCGAATAGTACCAAACACGACCCCCTGAGGAGAGGGGTGGGGGGCAAATTTAAAATGGAACCCAGCGATATTTCGTGAAATGAACATCAGATCGAAAAACTGCAAAATACACTTAATCAATATTTTTGAAAAATCTATCGAATGACACCAAACACGACCCATCACGAAGGTAGGGTGGGGGGATACTTTAAAATGTTATTAAAAAATTGGCCAGTGAATTAAGAATTGGGGAGCAAACTGTTCGTGATATTTTAAAGAAGAAAAAAGACATTTCCGACTTCGTCTCATCAGCGGTGCAACCGATGTGTCCTCGGAAAACAATGAAAAAATCTTCATTAAAAGACTTAGATGAAGCCGTCTACCAATGGTTCATTCAAAAACGTGCTGAGGCAGTTCCTATTCCGGGGCCAATGGTAAGTGAAAAGGTTTCATGAAAACATGAAAATTGAGGAGCCATTCTCTGCTTCCCAAGGATGGCTACACAAATTCAAAAAAAGACACGGTATCAGGCAGTTGGCTATTCAAGGGGAGAGTCTTAGCGGTAACAATGTTTCAGCCACATTATTTATTGAAAATTTTAACTCTTTAGTCGAAAAATTTAATGAACTCCCGATCAAATTTATAATGCTGATGAATCAGGATTATTTTGGATAATGCTTCCTTCAAAAACTTTAGCTGCTCAATTCGAAAAATATGCTCCTGGTCACAAAACTAACAAAGAACGGCTTACAATTATGACATGTAATGCTTCAGGAGATCATAAATTAAAATTAACTGTTATTGGAAAAGCTGCAAAACCTCGATCATTCAAAGGAACTGAAATAAGATGTCTTCCTTGTGACTATTACAACCATCGAAAAGCTTGGATGAACCAAACAATCTTTTCGTCGTGGTTTAAAGATAAATTCGTACCTCTAGTGCGTCACCACTTGAAAAAGAACGGTCTACCTCTTAGAGCTGTTTTATTACTCGACAATGCTCCTTCTCACCCAGCTGAGTCGACTTTGACGACTGAAGATGAACAAATTTTTGTTCATTATCTTCCACCAAACGTCACATCCCTGATCCAACCGATGGATCAAGGGGTCAAGGGGTAATATCCAGTTTAGAGAAGATACAAAAAATATTCTCAAGGAGATTTTTCCTTGAAGAGAATAACAGCAAAGATTCAATAAAATAAATTTTTAAAAAGTGGACCATAAAAGACGCCATCTTTGCAGTCTGTGAAGCCTGGGCAAACTTACCCTCCAAAACATTGAAACTTTCATGGGGGAAAATATTAGAACAAGATGATGTTGTACAAGAAACCTCAGAAGAACTGGAAACAGAATCATTTCTTGAAATTTCCAAAGCTCTCCCGGATTTCATTCATGTTGATAGGGATGACATGAAAAACTGGCTGGAAAATGACAGAGACGAAGAGGGATTTGAACAACTGAGTGACATGAGAACGAAAATTCGCTATTCGTTACGGAAAGAAAAACAATAAAACACAACCAAGCATTGGAGGCAATAGAACTTCTACTAAATTATTTTGAACAGGAGAACGCTGATTATAACAGAATTCTCTTGCTACAGACTATGAGAACTGATATTAGAAAAGAAATTTTTAATAAACAAACTAAAATTACTTATTTTTTCTCCAAATGAAAATTCAATATGTAATACATAGGTATGTAAAACAGTATTGTACATTCATTATACATACATACATATGTATGTATGTGCATACATATGTACCTATATTTTATTTATTGTATGTATGTACATAGTTTTGTATACATACATACCATAATTTAATACACACATGTAAGTACATACATATGTATGTGAAAAAACATTTGTTTTTTAATAAAAGTGATTTTTCGGATACAGTTTTTTAATTATCCTTCTTATCTATCACATTAAGTCAATAAAATAATGTATGTATTTCCTTTATCCGGTGTTTTCGATTATCCGTGCACCCCCAAACCCGTCATTACCCCGGATAACGGAGGTTTTACTGTATGTAAATTTTAAGAATATTAAATACCTGCATGAATATGTATTTTATTTCAATTTATGCATATAATATATATAAAACCTAAATTATTTAATTAATTAATTAATACACCTAAATTATTTAATTTTGAAGTTTAAACTCTTTAAAAAACCGCATCCACAGAAAAAGTACAGTGTACAACACATGAGAAAATGACATATTTCTCCCTAGCCTGATTTGCGGCACTCGCCTCGTGTTCTGTGCTCGTGGGAAATATGTCTTTTTTCTCACTTGTTGTACAATATACATAATAATCATAGATGACAATCTTAGTTCACATTCACTTACATTTAAATCAGCAAGTCATTCAAGAATGTGAAGTTAATGATATTTAAAATGGTTTAAATTTTTTCGATTTGACCGTTTTCCGCTTAAGAATGATTTCCCCTATAACAAATCAGTACATTGTTGTAGTTATTTGGATTTTTATATTAAAATGTAAACAGTAATTATCATTTCGTAATGTAAAAGTGATTTACATACCAATATAGATTTCATAATGAACTAATCTATTTTTAATAAGGTTGTTTATAAACGAATTATGAAACAATAAACACGTTTTGAGTAATTAGATAAATCAATAAACTAGATCTAGTTAGTAAAAATACCAATATGTATTTAGTTTTATGGATCTAAGAAAATGTTTTTCTTATTCCCGGCTGTTCAACAATTTAAATACTATTGGTGAACCAGTTTTACTGATTTTTGACAAAAACGCATTTCTCATTGATTTTTTCTAAGGGCTTCCCTTTAGCGGCTCGAAGCAGATCATGGACACATTATCTTGCCTTATCAGTTTCCTCCTAATGAGGTTAAGAAAGATTGATGCATATTCGGGGTTACCACCGAGCCTCCATTTTATACGCCCGGTTTGCTTGATGAATCCGACAAGCATCTTATGTTTGCTCCCCGTCACCACCTCTTTGAAGACTGTTTTGGTGAGAGCGAAACCATCGCGTTAGCAAAGGTTGAGCCCACAAAGTGTTCCTCTCCTAACAACTAGGATACATTGCTGATTGGCTGAGCGCACTCTAACAGATTACTGGACTCGTGGTCGAAATTATTTTTCACTCATTTCATCATTCCCCGTTAGAGGACAGTCTAACCACACTCCGCTGAAAATATTTTAATATCTGCAGTTCTTCGTTTCGTTATGGTTCAATTCAGTCTTCTCGTAAAGCCTCTTTGACAAGGAATAGATTCCGAAACATCAGGTGTCAGAGGATGGCAAGAGACTCGAATTGAATAAAAACGAAAACGATTATTTTCTTATTTATTTGACAGTTGCGGTGATGACACTTCATATTTGTTTTTATTCTTTACTATAAGTATTTATTTTATTATATTTACTGTTTTTATTATCTATTTTAACGTAAGATTATAACTTAATTCTTGTTTTCTATTTCTAAAGTTTTTATTTATTTACATTGAATATTAATTCGTTTTGTTGTATAATCCACTTCCGCCAAAATTATGTGATATATTTGATTTAAAATGAATTCAAGAATATTTTGTAATTGGGCAACAATGTCAACTTGATCTCTGACGTAGATAATGACGTGCAACGGTAAGTATATTGGACGGACTGTATACACCTATATTTTCCATTCTCATAGACGGAGATGCAAGGCAGAGAACATTAAGAGCTGGATAAGAAAACGAATAGTAGAATGGAACGACCACGTAAGCCGAATGACAACAAAGAGAGTAGTAAGGACGGCGAGAGACCGTTCCCCAATAGGAAGACGATCACTGGGAAGACCACGAAAACAATGTAACAACAACTTACTGGAGGCATATTGAAAAAATAGACAGTCATGTCTATACAAAAAGAAGAAGAAGAGAACAAATGTCATGAAATTAACAGGCATATGAATGATATCGAAAACCGAAAAATCGGTGAAATTTTCCGTCACTGATTCCACCGGAACTCGAGAAATCGCCACTATATAATTTTATTATTATGGAAATCTATTTTATGAGCATGAATCTACGCAAGGCGTGTAACAAGAACTTCCTTTAAAAATACTTAAGAATAAAATACACGACCAGAAACCAACATAAGTCGCTCACTCATCATAAAACCTTAAAAATTTCGGACAGGTTGTATATTAGTGCACTCTACCTCAAATGTGGCATCTGAATATTATGTTTGTGCTTCACAGTGTTGCCATACTTTTTTTGTTTATTTCTTGTATAATTTCAATCAATGTTAAAAATATACCTATAAGAATAAAGAACTACTTTATTGGTGTTTCAAAACTTTTTAATTTCTTATAATCATTCATCTGTTTGATTCATCTATTTATCTACTTTTTTATAACAATTTAAATTATCTTTGATTTATAAACATTTATACAGTTTATCTTCATTTATCTTTTTTATTTATCAGTTGATCTACTTTGTTATAACAATTTTGATTTAAAATGCCTCTTTTGAGCTTTTCGTATTAAAAAACTTAATGTTTCAAAACTATTTTGTAACTTTATGTAATGTGATAGTATGAAAAAATTGAGGATATGGCAACGGTGTTACATGTCAAGCCATTGGGTGCACTAATATACAACCTGTCCAAAATTTCTATTTTAGGTAAATTTAATTCTAGTTCATAATTTGTAATTCACGGTTTTGATTTGTTTTCTTGGGTAAAATTAACCGTGCCCTGATACGTTGAAGTAAATAGTATACGAATATATGTATTTTGCATTATTTGTTTCTCAATGCTACAGTTAATGTTACAGAACTTGTGAAACCAATAATTTTACAATCCACAGAGAACGACAGTTCTCACCAGTGGCGCACAACACCCCTACAAGCGACACTATATATACACGAAATTTTCGATTTTCTAAACCTGACTGAATTGAAAATTGGGCCAAATCCCATCTTAAAGTTTAGGAAAAGACTCGTCCATCCATATGTTACCTCTCCATTTTGGTCCAAGGGTGTGGATTTTACGGCCCTTCCCATTTAAAGCCTGTTTTTCGTTCTCGTCCCCAAAACTCCCAAAAATTTCAAAAATTTAAGCCCGACCTTTGCGGCTTCTGATAGCACAGATCATTACCTTTCCAACGCATGTTTAATTTTGAAAATCGGTTATACCATTCAAAAGTTATCGAGCTCAGAAATATGACTCAATTTTTATTTAAAAAATGGAAAATGTTTGTGGATATGTATGTATGTATGTATGTATGTATGTGTGTGAAAAAGTTACACCGATCTGAATTTTTTTTTCTGTGTTTCAAGAAGGTGTGAGGGCCGATTCAGAACCGGTCTAATTTTTGACTTCTGACTACCCGTAAGCCAGCTAGAGGACTAGGTAGATACAAAATAGCATATTTTTTGGGCGTATATATCTTAGGTTCAAGGAAAGACAGGAAAACCGCAAATACACCAAATCAATAGGGTTGAGTTAAGCTTTCAAGTGGCGCCTAAGCGATCAAGCTGAGACATACACACTGCTCGCCATAGCCAAAAAACTGAAAAATTAAACTTTGAAAATTTTGGTTTTTCGACAATTACTCAAAATTTCAACCTACGAATTGCACCAATAACTGAGCGTTTGTAGAAGGACTCAGGACGCGTCTAACGGTGTATACCTCATATCTGGGAAAATTCGAATTTTTAAGTTATAGGCTTCATAAGTATAATCAAATCTATTTCTTACGGGAAAAACGGTTTTTCAAGCTCAATAATTCCTGTAATACGTTCAGTTATCATACTCGATCTTGGATGCTGGTCAGATACTACTTGTCAATACGTTTCAAATTCATGTTTAGTGATCAACATCAGGTAAACCGTTCAGAAGTTATAGAGCTCCAAAAGTATAATTAGTCCAGGAACTGAAATTTTTCACTTCGTAATTTTTACAGAATGGATAGATTTGCTTGAAAATTTGACAATAAGTAGTGGATAGTCCAAGGATCAAAATCTATATGATGCCGAAAGACGCTTTTACCATGGGGTTGTTGCCACCTCATCTCGAGGGTGGAAATTTTTTATTATATTTTGACCGCAAATGCTGGTAAAACTATTAATTATAAGCAAAAAATGTTCATTATACATTTTTTTGATAAAATTAATAGTTTTCGATTTATTGGTTATCGAAGCTGTTAGTTTTATATCGAAAAAATTACCAGAGAACGGCAGTTCTCGCCAGTGGCGCAGAAATAAGCCCCCCTACACGCGACACTATTATATACACGAAATTTTCAATTTTCTAAATCTGACTGAATTGAAAATTGTGCCAACTCCCATCTTCAAGTTCAGAAAAAGACTCACCCATTCATATGTCAACCATCCATTTTGGTCCAAGGGTGTCGATTTTACGGCCCTTCCTATTTAGATCTGTTTTTCGTTCTGGCCCCCAAAACTACCAAAAACTTCAAAAATTTAAGTCCGACCTTTGCGGCTTCTACCAGTACTGATCATTACCTTTCCAACGCATGTCTAATTTTGAAAATCGGTTATACCATTCAAAAGTTATAGAGCTTAGAAATGTGACTTAATTTTTATTTAAAAAAGGGAAAATGTTTGTGGATATATATGTATGTGTGTTTGAAAGTTAAACCGATTTGATATTTTTCCTCTGTGTTTGAAGAGGGGGTCAGGGCCGATTTAGAACCGGTGTAGTTTGTGACTTTTGACCACCCATAAGCCAGCTATAGGACTTGGTAGGTACAAAACGGCATATGTTTTGGGGGTATATATATTCGGATCAAGAAGAGCCAGGAGAACCGCAAATACATCAAATTAATAGTGTTGACTTAAGCTTTCAAATGGTGTATAAGCCGTCAGAATCAGACATACACCATACACACGGCTCAGTATAGCCGAAAAACTGAAAAACTAAACTTTGAAAATTTTAGTTTTTCGACAATTACTCAACATTTCAACCTACAAATTGCGCCAATAACTTAGCGTTTATAGAAGTACACCAGACGAATTTAACGGTGTATACCTCATATCCCGGAAAATTTGAATTTTTTAGGTTATAGGCTTCATAAGTATGATAAAATCTATTTCCTGTGGGAAAAACGGTTTCTCAAGCTCAATAATTCCTGTAGTAGCTTCAATTTTCATACTTGACCTTAGATCCATCAGATACTACTGGTCAATACGTTTCAAACTCATGTTTACTGATCAAAATCGGTTAAGCCGTTTAGAAGTTTTTAAGCTACAAAAGTATAATCCAATTTACGATTATTCCCGAAATGGTTTATGTAGTTGTAGTGGTTACGACGCTAAATTTGATCTGGCAACGGGCAATCCGACTTCATTTACCGGCCATCTCAATTTTTTTTCAATCTATTTCGAATAAAAAAAAATCTAGTGTACATTCGATGGACACTAGATCATTTGGGAGATAATGCAACAAAGGTGACCATTTATAAAGCTTGACGTGTAATAGAGGAACATTGCATTCAACTTCATACATTTAATTTATAAATAACTTTGAAAAACTCCTGATACAAGAATAAAAAACCGCTAAACGCCGTAAAAATGAGTGGCGCATAAAATATTCCAGCTACAAAAGATCTGATATGAATATTACGTGGCGCGAAAATGGATTCTCATTTGATGCAAAACAAAATTTTAGTTTTATTTTAAAAGATTTTTCCATAATATTTGCTAAATTTGAAGTAAACGCGCCACAAAAGAGTTTCAAAATTCAAACTGTATCAAAGTTACTCTTTTGTGGCGCGTTTACTTCAAATTTAGCAAATATTATGGAAAAATCTTTTAAAATAAAACTAGAATTTTGTTTTGCATCAAATGAAAATCCATTTTCGCGCCACGTAATATTCATATCAGATCTTTTGTAGCTGGAATATTTTATGCGCCACTCATTTTTACGGCGTTTAGCGGTTTTTTATTCTTGTTTTGTATTATAAACGCTAAAACCGATCATTACAAATAATATTTCGTACAAACTCCAGACTCACAAACAATATTTTAAATATAGCACGAAAACAACTACACAACAAGCAAAATACTAGGAATATGTGGGTCACACCACACCTACCTGCCATCATTTTGGGACCTCGTTAATATGACGAAAGAAGTTTACTACTTTTGAAAAACAAAATTTGTATTATGATACTAAAATATGTATGTTGTTTTTTTAGTAGATTGAATTATCTGTCTCATATTTTCTACAGTATTCCGATGATTCCGAGGGAAACCAAAACGACATCACATGACATATTGGTCATTTTTCGACAGTTTGTCGTAAGTATTTGCATTGTATAACTAGACCATTGTATAAATAAACAATGGTATTGGCTTTTCCAAAACTGGCATTCCTAGTACAGTAACACCTCGTTATAACGGACTAATTGGGGGAACGAGGTGTCCGTTAAAGCCGAAAGTCCGTTATATAAAAATAGGTTTAAAATAAAAAAACTTGATTTTGAAAATGCACACTTAGTGCAGTCACTGAAGGTGAATATGAGCTATTACCTCCGATTTCGTTGAACCTCCATCGATTTGCATGAAAATTGGTGAGTGGTTAGAGGATATCTCAAGGAACAAAGGTGACATGGGTTTATTAAAAATAACCCCACAATTCGATAAAGGGACAAATTATAAGCAAAATTTGTTATATAAATTTATTAAAATAAATCAAAACTTTTTGAGTTATTAAAGATCAAAGATTTTAATTTTTCGTGAGAAAAATGTATGTTTTTAACCGATTTTTCATAAATAACTCAAAAACTATAAGTTTTTGCAAAAAAGTTATCATTATCAAAATTGAGGCTAATAAAAAATCAAATAAACTCCTTACTAGAAAAACCTTTCAATGTTAACTAAAAGTGAGTTATAGGTAATTGAATGTATATTTCTTTCGTCGAGTACCCAAATCTAAGTATTCAAGCTTAAATACCGGGAAAATGGTGCATTTTATAACATAAACTTATTAATCCACGAGGAAAAATTTCCTGTAGTTGGCTGTATACCATTACAAAAACATAAAATCCTTTATAAAAGGTATATTTGTTAAAATCCCTATACAGGGCTACATCAAAGACAGAACTAGTTTTCGATCTTGCTTCCATACAGTCATGATGTGAACTTGTCAGATAGAGCTCATTGGTACCTCGGGAGAAAAACATTGGATATCTTAATCATCCATGTTATAATTCACATCTTTGTCATATGTTCCGATGACGGATCAATTGTAAAGGGTTTTTACCCTGTTATTTTTACTTTGGTGGCTTGCATGTAGATTCTAAGATTGCACTGATGATGATCGGTCAACCGATCGAAAACTAGTTCTGTCTTTGATGTAGCCCTGTATAGGGATTTTAACAAATATACCTTTTATAAAGGATTTTATGATAAACTTATTAAACATTTGTCAAAGTTCATAGAAATATCTATCAAATAAGCCCACGAACAAGTTGATAGAATTAAAATTTATGCACCAAAAATGTTTCAAAATGTACCTTTTAAAAATTTTTCCAAAAAATGTTATTGTTTTTTTGTAAATAACTCCGTTAATTTTTAAGATATAAGGTTCACCTAAAAACTAGTTAAAAGATGATTCCAAGAGCTATTAAAAAAATTAGTCTTTTAAACCTCTTACTGTTTTAAAAATAAAAGGTTAAATGGCCCCGGTTACATGGTTCTCGCAGCAAAATTGAAATATGAAACGTTTCTATCTCGGTTATATTTTACTCTACGGAAATAGTAAAATAGACAAAGTATTTGGAACAGAAAAAACTAAAATCTAGTTATATATGATTTTTTACGTATATTGAGTATTTTTGGAGTTATCTCAAAAGAAAATATAAAGTACGATAATTTTAAAAATTCTGATTTTTTTAAATTATATCTTTTTTTTTTCAAAAATATGCATTCTAAACAGGTCAAAATTGTTGAAATCATTAACCTAAAGAAATTATTGTGAGGATTACTACAAATTTTAATTTTTGTGGAAATGGCGTATGTTTTATTTTTCACTTTTCTTAAAAAAATCGAAAGGGTTCTCTTATTTTTATCATAACTTGCTTAATTTTGATGCTATTAACTTCTACTGGAGCTCATTTGATAGGTATTTTGAAGTGCTTTGACAAGTGCTTAACAAGTATATTATATAAAATGCATCGTTTTCCCGTTATGTAAGCTTAAATACTTCGATTTGAGTACTCGTCGAAAAAAATATACATTCAATTACTCATAACTCTTTGAGTGGGGAGTGTATTAAATTTTTTATTATCTTTAATTTTGGTAATAATAGTTTTTTTACAAAAGGTTATAGTTTTTGAGTAATACGTGAAGAACAGCTTTAAAACATGCATTTTTTTAAGAAAAAATAAAATCTTTGATATTTAATAACTCAAAAAGTATTGATTTATGTTAATAACTTTATATAACAAATTTTGCTTAGAAGTTGCCCCTCTATCGATTCCTGGTATTATTTTTAATAAAAAAATTTCACCCCCGAGAAGGGGTGGCATCCACCCCCAGGGTAAAAGCGCAAGTTGGCATCATGTCACCTTTGTACCTTGAAGTATCTTCTAACTACTTACCAATTTTCATGAAAATCGATGAAGGTTCAACGAAATCGAAGGTGAAAACCTTAAGTGACTCCACTAACTGTATTTAGATATAAATAAAAAACACAAAACACAAACAAAATTCTATTTCATTGTCTTTGGACATTCGTGGTGAAGTGACGTTGTTTAATATCGACGCGCTTACTATCGGTAATCCTGCTTTGAAAAAGGAATCAAGTTTTGTTTGCACTTTTAAAGTTTGATGTTTTTTGAAGTTATACTTCTTTAGGATCGAGAGTGAAATTTTATCACATGCCGGGTGCATGCGCACACAGACAGTATGTATTTCGTTGCTAATCTTTCAAAATATGTATATATCAGCGCTGTCAACGCAAATAAGTCATATTATATCATATAAAAGGATATATTAGTGTTCTTAGTAAATGTATTATTTATTATAATTTTTGTGTCTTTGGATTTGTCTTCCACAGGAATAAGATATTTTATAATAATAGTAAGTATGTATATATTTAAAGTATTTTTGTATACTTCACTTGGTCAGTATGTATGAGAAATCTTGTAACCTGTCAAAGCAAAAGGGATATAGCTCAGTGGTAGAGCGTGTGACCAGAGATCAAGAGGTCCCGGGTTCAAATCCCGGACAATTCATATTCTTTTTTTTTATATTTTTGGTATCGTTTTAATAAAAAATTTTTAAAAGTGGTAGGTAAAGAAAGTTATATATATATATATATATATATATATATATATATATATATATATATATATATATATATATATATATATATATTAATTTCGTTGAAATCATAATAATAGAAGTATAACTTCTTACGTGCGTACAAAG
Source organism: Diabrotica virgifera virgifera (assembly GCF_917563875.1). Taxonomy (NCBI): domain Eukaryota; kingdom Metazoa; phylum Arthropoda; class Insecta; order Coleoptera; family Chrysomelidae; genus Diabrotica; species Diabrotica virgifera. The sequence goes on along the minus strand of NC_065448.1, from coordinate 158,633,826 downwards.
TACACACACATTCTTTTTTTTTTATAATCGACTCTCTAAAATTACGAAACTGTATATAATACAGTGAACTTTGTTATCTGACGAATAATCAATAAATGTTATTAGATTGTCGAGATCAGATCTTACCTCTAATAGCTTCACTTTGGCATGTTGTTTTGTCTTCTTTGCTATCTTCACTTTCATCATCATTTTTTAGGTTCATAACTTCATCTGCTATTTCATTTTCAGTCATGATATTATACCCGGCCCTACTTCTTTACTTCTTCGGCATTATTATGTATTGTCCTAAAGGATTCAGGAATTTCCAACCCTTCTAAACCTATGTCTGCATTTTGGCAATCAAACAAATTTTTCTTTTGCAAGGTACACTGCCCTCTGGTATCTTCTGCATTATCTTCATCATACAATACAACCATTACTTCATCTAAAAACTTTCTGCGAGACATTCGTTTGGTTTCCAAAATTGTTCCTTGATCCATTAGCTGAATAAGCAAGTTGTATTTTTTGGCATAAACATACAACTAAAGTTTGTAGGTAGGTGTAGCGTTTGGGGTCCACACGGACCTCGTTGGTATTCAATGTATCTTGGTATGTGACAGGCTAAGCATGTAGGACGTTTTTAATTTTGTTTACATTTGACCGGATTTTTTGTCCGTTATATCCAAAGTCCGTTAAATAGAGGTCCATTATATCGAGGTTTTACTGCATTCGCTTAAGGTACGATTCCGACATCGACAGCAGGCGGAGTACGGCAACTGCAGACGGCAGTTGCAGTTGTCGCTGTGACAGACGTCACTACTTTACACTATTAATTTGTATGAGACTGATTCCGACATCTAACGGCAATTGCTGTTGTTACCATGACATACGTATTTACTTTGCAACTATTAATTTGTATAATTAAACAACTGACATTCTGCCAGACAGTACTTGGCGTTAGATGTCGGGATCAGTCTCATACAAATTAATAGTACGTCGTCGGTCACGGCGACAACTGCTAAGGCTAAAATTGCTTTTTCGAAAAATTACCAAGAAAGAAAAGTGTTTATTTTCATGAGATACACCTAAAATTGATTGATTGATTTCGAAGCAATGGCACCTATGTACGCCGTTGCTCCCGCCTGGCGGCGCTAGTGTAGTTGGAGGTCAAAGTTTTGACTATTCGTGAGGTTTGTATATGGTGTTTTTGATTACGATTTAATAAATAATTAATTATGGCCGAAATATACGGATCTTGGAGACTGTTTGTGCGTTGAAAAACGAATTGAGAAGGGATGTGAGAGTTACTGGAAAAAGGAAACACTTATCGAATAATAAACTATATTAATCATCGTCTCAATGTTTTATTTCTATAGCTCAGAGGGTATTTATTTGGTATTGATTAACTCCCCACACGAGTCTGACAACTGTGTATAATATGATATGTGCGATATGCCTTACTTTTTTATCAATTTAAAATTCACAATTAAGTGCGCTCAGCATTAATTTTTGTGTTTATCTTATTTAAAAATGTGATATTTTCAAAATATGGCTGCCATGACAGTTGCGCATTTGGTGTAAATTTGGTTTAAGCATGGGGTGAGCGCAGTTGATTCTGCAATGTTGTCTTATTTAAAAAATATATAATTCCTTATGGAAATATAGAATGTGTCAATTTAATTAAGTATAATTATTTGGGTGTTTGTCTACGTGAAAGGCGACCTTAAATTTAAGGTGAAATTAGAAAAAATTAGGGTTAGGTTTGATCAGGTTATGTTTTAGTCACTAAAGAATATTTGAATGGTACTAGGTCACTTTAATTTTCAGTTATTAACTTATTTATATTATTTTCGATTAGGTTAAGTTTGCTCAGGTTATGTTTTAGTCATTTTAAAGCATATTTTAAAGATAATATATCACTAAAATGTTCAGTTATTAACTTTTTATTATTTTCGATGACGCTAGGTTAGGTTTGGTCAGGTTATGTTTTAGTCACGAAAAATATTGAGAACTTGAGAAATATTTAAAATTAGTATTTCACATTTTTCTATATTATTACTTCAAATATAATTTTTTTTTACATGTTCACTCCATAAAACGCGATTGTAGATGTGGCAACAGTGGCATATCTTAATCCGTGCGTTTATAATAAATTTTGATCTGAATTTTATAGTGAAGTATTCTATTCTTTACAGTCGAATCTGTGGGCAATACTTAATCTGTTTCAATAAAATGTTTATTGCAGATACGTGCATTTATTCTCGGCACATATTTATCCCTTCATATTGCTACAATCCACTTTTTTCTCATCAGAATATCTTTGGCAAACCTGTGTCCTGATGTTCTCGATGAGCACAAATGCACAGCACAACATTGAGGTGAGGGATTTTATTTTCTCAAGTTTAATTCACACAGCGAAACAAATACGCAATATTTACCATATATTTACTTGGAAATAGATTGATTTGAAGTATTGACGTGAGTTGACATGACCTCCAACTACACGAGCGCCACCTACGTTGAGCTTTCCAGATTAGCTGCCATTCGGTGAAATCGCTTTTTTGTATAAGTTATTATTTGTTAATAACAATTGCCGGTCAACTTTGAAAAATAAAAAAAAAATACATTTTATCTTAGAAAAATATATAGATCGAATAAAAAAGGTTTGGTGGATTAGATATGCAAAAAAAATTAGTTGGTATATTCTGTTTCTAAACGTCTTTTGAGGGGTAAACCCCTCGCCTATAAATAAGGAAACTGCTTCAGAACTTATTGCCTTACAGCTCGCACATAATATAATATTATTATGGTAGGGGAGCCCAAGCGGGGATGTTTGCAGTTACTCGAGCGCGTCAGATTATCATATGGGGAGAAACCTGGTGCCCTGCAGATGCACCTCTACCATATATTGGCTCTTAACACAGGGGAGTTCGTTAAGGGGGGCCCGAAAAAATATATATCCTTAAAAATACTCAAAATTGTCAGATTAAGATAAGGTAAGTTAAGGACATGCAAAACAGCATATATTTCAAAAATCTGACGATTTGAGCGGGGCGTAAGTTAAAAAGTTTCACAAAAAAAAAGCGAATAATTCGCGAAATGAACGTTAGATCGAAAAACTAACAAATACGTGTTCGACATTTTTCAAAAATCTATGGATCGAATCTATGATAGAATGATACCAAACATGACCCCCCACGGAGAGGGGTGGGGGGTAAATTTTAAATACAAATCCTGCGATATTTCGCAAAATAAACATTAGATCGAAAAACTGCAAAATACACTTAATCAATATTTTTGAAAAATCTATCGAATGGTACCAAACACGACCCCCCACGGAGGTGGGGTGGGGGGTTACTTTAAAATCTTAAATACAAGCCCCAAATTTTTATTTCAGATTTGGATTCTTTACGTAAAAATAAGCAACTTTTATGCGAAACATTTTTTCAAATTATGGATAGATGGCGCTATAATCGAAAAAAACGATTGTTGGAAATGGAAAATTAAATTAAAAATGGAAAGTCTCCACTAAAATGGAAAAGTTTACTTAACTTTTTTTGGTTTTAGGACCTACTCTTCACAACCCAATAGGTCCCCAAAGCGCTCGAGTGACTACACATTTAGCATACTTCGCTCCCCTACTAATGGAGGGCGGTTTGCCAGGCAGCGGTTACGTCGCGTTTTACCTGTTTTATCTGATCACACTCTGACGCCGCCTTTCAAGTCGGAGCACACTAGTTCGCTCCCAAGGTCAAAAAACCCTCTTAATTACATACTAGTTCGCTCCGAAAACCATAACCTAGTTCGCTCCCGTGGTTAAGCGGATTAAGTATTTATCTATTAAGTTCTAGGAAAATTAATATCAAGAAAATTGATAGTGTGACTGTTGTATTTTATATTAGAAATTATATAAAATATTGGTTGTTACTTACATATTTATATAGATAAATGTAATGAGACAGTGAAATCAGATTTAGCTCAATAAATGAACGTTTGGAGTGTAGTTTTCAGCGTTATTTATTGATAATTATTGTCAATAACCAACATATAGTTCAGATAAATAGGGAAAAAAATATCCTGTTGGTGACACAGCCCCTTCCAGGCCGAAACCAAATTTTTTGAGTAGTACGGGCATCTATAATAATAACATATGTGTCCTGCAGCCGATTTTGATGATATACATAGTTATAAACAAATGATGATCAAAAAACGGTAAATTTTCGCTTTTTTCGTATATTACCAAAAAGTTAAGCATTTTAAACAAATTTGAGAGTAAGAAACTCATAAATCGTGTAAAAAGATTCAATATGGCGTTCGCCCAATATGTCTATCCTTATTGGTTGCTTAGAAAATTGCAAAATAAATCATAAACTTTGAGTTTTTATAAATATTCGTAACTTATGTAAAAATTAACTTAAAACCTTCTTATTACACGAAATGCTGAGACTTCTGGTGCTTAAATCATACCCTAAATTTCAAAGCAATTGGTCAAATAGTTTAAAAGTTATATAATTTGTTTATCCCAAATTAATTTTTTTTGCAACACTGTAAGTCAGAAAGTTATGAATTTACAGTAATACTTTGGATAGTTTAAGAAAGAAGAAGATTGACACTATTAATTTAACTAAAAAAAAATGACAAAAAATTATTCTAAATATTGCAAAATTATTTTGCAAGAAGAATTAAAAAAGGGGGGGGCTAACTTCGTCCCTAATTGTTCTAGGACACTTGTTTTTCTTTTTAAATGTGTATAAAAATTCAGTCTTTCTAAATATGAAAAAATAATTTTTCTACGGGTAACAGTTAAAAAGTTATTTTAATTGTTTATAAGTAAACAAAAAATTGACATGTTTAAATGTATAAATGTTCTTCTTTTATAAACTGTCCGAAGTATTACTGTAACCTCATAATTTTCTGACTTATAGTGTTGCAAAAAAAATGAATTTGGGATAAACAAATTAAATAAGTTTTTAAACTATTTGGCCAATTACTTTCAAATTTAAAATTTAATTTAAGCACAAGAAGTCTCAGCATTCCGTGTAATAAGAAGGTTCTAACTTAATTTTTACATAAGTTATGAACATTTATAAAATCTCAAAATGTATGACTTATTTTGCAATTTTCTAAGCAACAAATAAGGATAGACATATTCAGCGAACCTCATATTGAAGTTTTTTATATGATTTATGAGTTTTTTATTCTCAAATTTGTTTAGAATGCTTTATTTTTTAGTAATAGACGAAAAAAGCGAAAATTTACCGTTTTTTGATCTTTATTTGTTTATAACTACGTATATCATCAAAATCGGCTGCATGAAACATATAGGATATTAATATAGAGATGTCCATACTACTCAAAAAATTTGATTTCGGCCTGGAGGAGGATGTGTCACGAGAAAAATCTTATTTCTCTGGACTAATAGGCTTGCACTTTTCGCGAAACATTTCCCTTATTTTAGATTTCTCCATCATGAACTTAAGACATTCAAACCATAACTAAAGTAATAATGTTGAGATTTGCACCACTCCTCTTTCTTATCATAAACTTTCAGGTAGACTACTAATTACCAACCCTCAGGTAGACTACTAATTACCAAAACGCGCCATAACCGCTGGCAAACCGCCCTCATATGTACAAAGCGTAACATTGAGAATATGTTTATTATAAATTAAATTAAGTTTATCCCTATGTATGACCTAGAAACACGGATTATGAAAAATTAATATTAATAATAGTTATGATGAAATAGAAAAATAACAAAAATGTTAATTATTATTAATAATTATACTTAAGTATCAATCAGAATCATAAATCAATATTAACAATAAAAAATCGTAGAAAAACATATGTCTATGGCTTAATCTCTTAAGGGCGTAGGCGCAAAATTTCGAGCCAATGTGTTTTAAACGCATTAATTTTTTTCAAATCCTGAGAAAACTAAGGGATTTTTGAGAATTTTAAAGGCAGAATGAAATATTGCATTATTATCGAGGGCCGAAAGCCCCTGAAACCTTCTATAATGTTTATTTTAATAACTTACACGGATGAAAAAAAGAGAAAATTTAGTGTGATTTTTAATTTCAAATATCTCATTCAAAATAAACTTTTTGGTTGTTTTAAGGGACTTTCGGCACTCGGTAATAATGCAACCTTTCATTCTACGTTTAAATTTTTCAAAAATACTTATTAGTTTTCTCAGGATTCGAAAAAAATTAATGCATTTAAAACACATTGGCGCAAAATTTTTCAACTACGCCCTTAAATGCCGTCTTATTCCCTGTAATTCCTATTAGTATTGGTATTAACATTGTCTGTAATATTATTGGTAGCAAAATTATATCACAATTTGCTATAAAACTAAAAATGAACTCTAGGAAGCAAAAAATTGATTTTGCCAGTCCAACTTGCATTTTCCAAGAAATATTATTTAACAGTTCATGTAAAATATATAGTGCCAGATGTTATTGTCAGAAAAGTGTTCATAACCATCATAACCCTTTCTACATTAGGCTTTTATCGATATTAGATTAGATAAGATTAGAAAAATATTAGTGCATACGTAATGTATACGGTTTCTAGATGAATATTGATAGATTTTCTTATAAAGAAAATCCATAAATGGCGACTTTAATTATTATTATCTGAAAATCTAGCAATTTGACTAATAAACTCATAATTCTAGAAGACCAGAAGAAATACGATACTATTCTGCATGCATGCCCATCATGACATGTCCCAGATATTGCAGTTTTCTAACTTTAATTGTATTTAAAACCTCTCTATCTTTTCCCATTCTTCTCAGCACATCGACATTTGTGACTCTATCCACCCAACTTATTCCTAATATCATTCTGTAGGCCCACGACTCGAAGGCTTCTAATCTGTCCGAAACATCTTTCTTTAATGTCCAATCCTCCAACCCATAAAGTAATACGGAGAACACGTAACATCTCAGGAGTCTTATGTTTAAAGAAATTGTAATATCCCTGCTACAATAATATGTACTTTTATCAATTTGTTGAAAGCATTTATTGCCTGTTATCCGTTCTGTGTATTCATTATAGTGCTATAATATGCTATAGTGCCAATGATCCTGATGTCTCTCATTAAGTTTTTCTTTTCAAATAACTCGATAAGCCGGTTATGTCTGACCTTATCGAATGATTTGTTGTAATCCAAGAAACATATACACTAAGCATCAAAATTAACGCACCACCTTAAAAATGGGACATTTTTGATGTCTCGTATTTCCTAAACCTAAAATATTATTCATAAATACAGCGTGTTTCTAAATAAGTGCGACAAACTTTAAGGGGTAATTCTGCGTGAATAAATAATGACCGTTTGCTCTATAAACATATGTCCGCAAATGCTTTGTTTCCGAGATACGGCATGTTGAATTTTTTCTTACAAACTGACGATCTATTTATTGCTCTAAAACCGGTTGAGATATGCAGATGAAATTTGGTAGTTTTTAAGAGGTAGTTATTGCGCATTTTTGATATACGATTAAGAATTTTATATTCACCACTGGCGTGCATACGGGATGTATCTAAAATGTTTATACCCGTATACACGCCAATAGTGAATATGTCCGCTTGCCCAAAAATGGGCAATAACAACCTCTTAAAACCTACCAAATTTCATTTGCATATCTCAACCAGTTTTAGAGCAATGAATAAATCGTCAGTTTGTAAGAAAAAATTTAACATCCCGTATCTCGGAAACAAAGCATTTGCGGACATATGTTTATAAAGCAAACGGCCATTATTTTTCATGCAGAATTACCCCTTAAAGTTTGTCGCACTTATTTAGAAACAACCTGTATTGATGAATAACATTGCTAGTTGTTAAAGTACCTAACTTTTTTATTATTCCACATAAGCGAATGAATCAAAAAGCAAAATGTTAAGAAAGCCTAAGGCTACAGTTGAGTTTTAATTTCAATATTTTATATACGCTAGAATATTCCACAGGGTGTTCCAAACTTTGAGGAAAAAACACACTATCATTGTTACGCCCCGTATACAATGACACTTACCTCTTTAGCAATAATATTATCACATCGATATTCTGCTATAATATACTAAAAAAATCACTCAAATCGGACAACAGGTTTAGGAAATACGAGACATCAAAAATGTCCCATTTTTAAGGTGGTGCGTTAATTTTGATGCTTAGTGTATATACTGGCTGATTAATATCTTACACCTTTGCAGAAGTACATTCCTGTACTGTATGACCAATATTCCAATTTGCTGTTTTTCTATTATGTCTACCGGTCTTTGGTCAGGACCTGTTGACATGTTGTTCTTTGTTCGCTTTATCGCCTCTAATACCTCATCTTCTGTTATATGACGGTATGTCATTAAAATCCAAGCAAAATTGATTAATGTATTTATGAATGAGAAAAAACTTTGTGTTCCTTAGACATTTTTGATGTGTTTATTTCCAAAACATCAGTATTTCAATTTTGTTTAAATAATATTTGTTTTAAAATGTTTCATAAAAATAAATATCTGAAATGGAGCAAAGTGAAAAATTAACAAAACCAATTTCAAAAATCAATACTTAATGATCAAAAATATTAACGATGGCGCTTGATTAGATAAAAAAACCATTTTGTAAAACACACACTATACGTGAAGTGCATTTTTAAAAACCCAACTATGTATCAACGTTTCAAAGAAAATAAATAATGCAAAATACGATTCTTGGAAATTTCAATATGGGAAATTTTGTTTACCTGTTCAATTACTAAAAACAGTAAGTTTCTCTTAATTGTTTGTCTTTTACGAATAGATTTAGTAACAAATAGAAAAATTCGATGACTATAGATACTTGATATAGGATCAGTAATATAATTTTTCGTTTAAACAAAAACTTAATATAAAACAATTTTGTCAAAAAATATATCTCTATAAAAAGTATCTGGGAGATAAATGAACGAAGTTCCAAAAATAATATAAATAAAGAAAAATTATGAAAACATTCCTTATACAGTTTGTTCGGGAATGGAGTTTTCAAGAGAAGAAACTCTCTTTTATTTTGATTTTTCGCTCAAAACGTCATTGTGTGATGCCTAAATAGTTGATTTCCATAATATGTTCAATGCTGGCTCCGTCAATTTCTATTTTACATCTGGGTCGTTCTTTATTTTCTAATCTGAAATGGAAATGAGCATGTTTAGCTTATTTGCTATTATGTTGAACTTATGGACCAAACTTTGTAAGTTATCCTCATTTCCTGCTGTTAATACGGCATCTTCTTCATAGCATACTGCTCTATAGCACTATGCCGCCACCACCAAAACTAACGCTCTGTATGAGGTTACAACTGACAGCGCTCGCCATATGGAAGCGAGAATGGCGAAACTTGGTCTAAAGTCGATTCGCTAATCTGAGACACAACTGTCTACACAATAATCAGAATAAATGTTCGAGGAGCACAATCATGATTTGGGAGTGCTCCAAACCAAACCAACCCCTCCCAGAGGAAAATTCTAGGTGCGCCACTGCATTATCCATCATCCTCTGGAGTCCCTGCGCACTATCTGTTGGCAATAGTGTTTCGTCTGCATATCTAATATTGTTTGTAAGTTGTCCATTTACTGCAATACCATGTTCTAATTCGTCCAGGCCTCTCTAAAGATGTTTTCAGAGTATATGTTAAATAATGCTGGTGACAGTATGCAACCCTGTTTGACTCCTTTTCCGACAGTGAAGATTTCGGACAGTTCACTTTCGAATCGAACTGTTGCTTTTTGTTGGAGATGTAAGTTCGAGAACTTACCTATGGTAAGTTCCTTACCACCGAGTCCTGATGTTTGTAGGATATCGATTAGTTTCCCGTGTGATACTTTATCAAATGCCTTCTCGAAATCAATGTAACATGCATACACATCGTAGTTAACATCCCTGGCTCTCTGTATTAGAACTTGCAAACTGAAAAGTGCTTCCCTCGTTCAGAGTACTGGGCTGAATCCAAATTGAACTTCACTCAGGTATTCTTCTAATTTGGTGTATTTATGCGCTAGTGCAGGGGTTCCCAACCTTCTAGCAACTACGTACCACCTGAAATATTTTTAAGATTTTGGCGTACCACCAAACACGGTCCGATCCTAATTTTTTAGAAATATCTACTAATTATTTCCAATTCTTCCGTGTATGACACAATGTGTAGTTCGGCATTCAGGAGCAAATTTCTTTATTTTTGTTGCTACCCCTGTCACTTTACCTGAAATATGAGTTCCTCTGTAGTGTTTGATTCAAGTAATTTGCAAAACAAATACTCTTCTATATCTTCTTCATAAAAATGAAAACGTACAAATTAATCTGTGAATAGCTGTGCTATGTTTGTTATATCGGTGCCTTCGTCTACTTGAAGTGCAAAATATGTGCATTCTTGAAGTTTTAAACCAAGTTGTTCTTCAATATTGAAGAAATATGAGTTCCTCTGTAGTGTTTGATTCAAGTAGTTTGCAGAACAAATACTCTTCTATATCTTCTTCATAAAAATCAAATCGCACAAATTTTTTTTTTCATTCTCTTTGCCTTATCCCTATGCGGGGTCGGCTTCCCTAATTGCATTTCTCCACACAGTTCTATCTTGGGTCATATCAATGTTAATCCCCTTTACCAACATATCCTGCCTTATCGCCTCCCCCCAGGTCTTCTTTGGTCTTCCTCTCCTACTCCTTCCAGGAATCTGCACTTCAGCTATTCTTCTTATTGGGTGATTAACGTCTCGACGTTGAACATGACCAAACCATCTTAACCTATGCTCTCTCATTTTGGCATCAATTGGTGTCACACCTAGACTTCCCCTAATATACTCATTTCTAATTTTATCCTTCTTTGTCACTCCACTCATCCATCTAAGCATTCTCATTTCCGCCACATGCATTCGTTGTTCCTCTTTCTTTTTCACTGCCCAACATTCAGTTCCGTACATCATAGCCGGTCTTATGGCTGTTTTATAGAATTTTCCCTTCAGCTCCATTGGAATTTTTCTGTCACACAACACACCACTCGCTTCTTTCCACTTCATCCATCCAGCCCTAATTCTACTGCATGCATCTCCATCTATTTCTCCATTACTCTGTAATACCGATCCTAGGTACTTAAAACTATTGCTTTTCACAATCATTTCACCATCCAAAGATACCATTTTATTTGTAGTAGCTCCATCTTTAAATGAACATTCCAAATACTCTGTTTTTGTCCTACTAAGTTTTAAACCTTTTTCCTCCATAGCTTGTCTCCACTGTTCCAGTTTTTGTTCTAAGTCTCTTTCACTATTTCCTACTAACACGACATCATCAGCATACATTAAGCACCATGGAATGTTACCCTGTAGTTCGCTGTTATCTGGTCCAAAACTAATGAGAATAAATACGGACTAAGCACAGAGCCTTGGTACAATCCTACTTTCACATGAAATTTATCAGTCTCTCCCACACCTGTCCTAACACTAGTCGTTGCTCCCTCATACATATCCCTCACAATCTTTACATATTCACCAGGGACTCCTTTCTTATTGAGTGCCCACCACAGAATCTCTCGAGGAACTCTATCATATGCTTTCTCAAGATCAATGAATACCATATGAGCGTTTGTTTCTTTACTCCTGTATTTTTCCATCAACTGTCTTATAATGAAAATTGCATCTGTTGTTGATCTACCCTGCATAAAGCCAAATTGATTCTCGGATATTTCGGTCTCTTCACGTATCCGTCTGTCAATTACTCTTTCCCATATTTTCATGGTGTGGCTAAGCAGTTTTATAGCCCTGTAGTTTGTACATTGTTGTCTATCTCCCTTGTTTTTGTAAACAGGTACCAGTATACTGCTTCTCCATTCGTCTGGCATTTGTCCGGCTTCCATAATTCTATTAAATAGACCTGCTAGCCACCTTGTTCCTGTCTCTCCCAATGCTCTCCATACTTCCCCAGGAATATCATCTGGTCCTACCGCTTTTCCTTTCTTTATTTTTTGAAGCGCTTGAGCCACTTCCTCGTTGGTTATTTTGGTGACCATTGCTGCTACTGTCTCCGTTGACTCTACAGGCTGTCTGTCAAATTCTTCATTTAATAAGCTGTCAAAGTACTTTCTCCATCTCTTTTTGACATCCCTTTCGTGAACTAGTATTTTATTATTTTCATCTCGGATACATCTAATCTGATTAAAATCTTTTGCTTTCTTTGCTCTCTGTTTGGCTATTTTATATATCTTCGTTTCGCCTTCCCTGGTATCAAGTTGATCGTATAGGTTTGAATACGCTTCTGCTTTGGCTTTTGCTACTGCTACTTTCGCTTCCTTTTTCGCCACCATATAGTTTTGAAGATCTGTGTCGGATCTGGTTTCTTGCCACTTTTTATATAATTTTCTCTTCTCTTTTATTTTTCCTTGTACTTCGTTTGACCACCACCAAGTCTCTTTATCCTCAAACTTTTTTCCTGACGTTTTCCCAAGTATTTCAAAAGCAGTCTCTCTAATACTACTGGCCATTTTTCTCCAAATTGTATTAGGGCTTCCTTTCATGTTCCAACATATTTTTTCTACTATTCTTCTCCTGAATAGACCTTCTTTCTCATCTTTCAGCAGCCCCACTTGATTTTTTGTGGTCCTCTCCGATATTTTTGTTTAGTTTCGCTTTTTACTTCCATGTCCAGAACAAGCAGCTTATGTTGTTGGCTTACTGTCTCACTAACTATTACCTTGCAGTCCTTGCATTCACGTATGTCTTCTTTCCTTATCATGAAGTAGTCTATTTGGGATTGATGTTGTCCACTTTTGTAGGTAATAAGTTGAGTTTCTCTCTTTTTAAAGAATGTGTTAACAATCGCCATATCCAATGCTGTTGCTAATTCTAGCATGTCATCTCCAGCTTCATTTCTAGTTCCAAAGCCTAATCCCCCATGTATTGTCTCATATCCTGTCTTGGTTTGGCCCACATGTGCATTGAAATCACCTCCTATTATAACTTTCTCCTCTGCTGGAATATCACTCAGTACGTCTCCTAATTGATCATAGAAAGCTCTTCTTTCATTCTCACCCAGACCTGTTTGGGGAGCATACACACACACAACATTCAATACCTCTTTATCAATTACAAATTTCACTGACATGATTCTATCACTCGTTCTTACAACTTCTACTACGTTATCTTTCATTTCACTATCAGCAATTATACCAACTCCATTTCTAGTGTTACTACTCCCTACATATCACAATTTGTATCCTTCACCTAGTTCTTTCGCCCTTTGTCCTTTCCACCTAGTTTCTTGAATACAAGCAATTTGAACTCTTCTTCGTTTGAGCGCATCCACTAACTCCAGACTCTTACTTGTAAGACTACCAAGATTCCATGACCCTATCCTGATTTTTCTAACCTGCAATGGTGTTCCCCCTGAGATAGTCCTCACCCGGAAATCCGAACGGAGGCTCATTTTACTTCCGGCACATTTTACCTCAGGAGATGCCATCATTTCAGTATGTTTTTTTTTATATATCATTGGAGAAGGTCTTTTCATTATTATGGCCTGAAAAGATTTTGTTTGGATATTTGATGCCTGAATGCCTTTTCTATCAGCACCATACCCTGCCCTGCACGTTTAGCCAATACACCACCAATGCAACCAAAGTGCAGTATTACCCCACACCCGTCTGCATTTTTCTGTATAGGCCAGGATCCCTACTGTAAGGACTGCCCTATAAGCCAATGTATTGTTGCCCGTATCCCGCCGCTAGGAGGCACGTACTTTGGTTATTTCGGGATACAGATCAAATCGTACAAATTAAATCAGTGAATAGCTGTGCTATGTTTGTTATATCAGCGCTTTCGTCTACTTGAAGTGCATAATATGTGCATTCTAGAAGTTGTAAACCAAGTTGTTCTTTAATATTGAAAGACATATCAGTAATTAGCCTTTTCACTGTGTTATTTGACAATATTTTTGAAATTTCTTTGGCTGCCTTTTCTTCCAATACGGTTTGGATGGTCTTACTATTGTGTGAGGCTTTCCTTTGCAATTCTACATCTAGCAAGGTAGTCATGCATTTATTTTCTTTCTTAAAAAAGTAGATTCTCTTAAAAAAAATTCGATCAGCTTACCAACCACATCAGAGTGTTTTGTGTGTTGGTGACGTTGGTGACGCATAGGTTTTATGCTTTGGTTCGAAAGCGTTTCGTAACAAGCAACACATTGATTAATAGGATTGTCACTATTTTCTGTGCCAGACTTCACTATAAAACCACACCGTAAGTAGCTTCTGTGTTATTTCCGATTGGCCTGCAGTTTAGGTTTTTTAACACTACCCTTTGAAGTCCCAGGGTTCACCAAAAACTGCTTCGTAGCTTAATATGAAAGCACAACAACTGCACTGGCACTTTCGTTGACAGAGGCCCAGCATAATCGCTTGTTTCCCTCACGTGACGCGTACCACCTGAAATCTTCCCGCGTACAACCAGTGGCACGCTTACCACCGGGTGCCACCGGTTGAAAACCCCTGCGCTAGTGAATGATAGGAAGGATCGAGTACTTTAAGTACATGGCTCATCAAACTAATTAATCTATGTTTTTCACATTTTCTAGCGTTGGCTTTTTTGGGAAGTGGAATGAATATTGATAGTAGCCAGTCTTTTGGTAAGTAATCAAAAGTATATTATAGTCCATATCCGATTTAAATCTGATCGAGAATTTAGGACACTTTAAAACATCGCATTAGAAAAAAAACTATTCCTATGACACTGGGAGGGCTGAGGATTGCAGCACAAAAAATTTCGCTTTACATGATAATTTCAAAATATTCGATATTTTTGTTCATGAGTGTATAATAATAAAAAAGTTCCTACCTGGAATGTACGAAGCAACCGCAAGCATTCTCCTGAGTGTCAACATCCATTCCTGAGTCTGTGTCTCTGAGCTGCCGTTCAAAAATATGAGAGGTTTCTGTTTCCTTCCGAGATTGAAAACTCCAAATGCGTATTGCTTGGTTCGAGACTCTGTTCGACATATTGTGGAAGACCTGGGTAATATGAAGCAATTTAGAATGTTCCCTTCTTTGCAGGATCTTAGTTTCAGTTCAATGCCGTTTTCTATGCTGTCCAGACGGTTGATTTCACACCATTGCTTCTTCCAGGTCTGTAACAAACAAAAAAATTGTAACTTGATAATACTTAATATGAGACAATCAGGCAAAATTGTTAAATCTGGCGATCGATGCGGAAAAAATATCGGCCCATAAGTATACCGTTCTATCCACTGTTCAGGAAAATATTCCTTCAGCAATCCTCTTATCAGCATAGACGAATGTGATGGAACATCCATCATGCTAAAAATACATTTGAAGCCAGCAAATCCAAACATACTTATTACCTAACCATTCTGATAACATTTTCTCCCAAAAATTGCCCGATTAAAAACAGAAATTATTAAAACAAAAAATAAAGATCGCAAAAGAAAAGTGGATGGAGGATAAATGTATTAAAATGGAAGAGCTAGAATACAAACACGATACATTCAATATCTTCAAAAAAGGCAGAGAAATGGATGGTCTCTATTGTGAGAAAACTCATACAACTGTAAACGACTCTACAGGGAAAATTTTAATAAATGAAGAAGAAATTCGGACGACTCGGTATATGTACATCAATGAACTATTTAATGGAGCCAGACCAGAAGAACAACGCACATTAGGTGAAGACGAAAGATAAGAAATACTAAAAGTAGAAGTACTGCATGCTATAAAGTTGGAAAAGAACAGGAAAGATGCTGGTCCTGACACATCATGTATACTCAACTGGTGAAATCCCAGAGGACTGGTTGAGGTCTGAACTTAATAAGAAATATGAACTTATCCACAGTAGAATAAGGAAAAGTGTGAAGAAGATCAAGATGAAACATAGTTTGGATTTAAAGATGGATTGGGAACCAGGAAAGCATGTTTTGCACTGAATATTTTGCTACAGAAATGTCGAGATTAACGGAAAGATGTCTTTGCTCTTTTTATTGATTATGAAAAGGCATTTGATACAGTATCATAACAAGTTAATTAAAATAATAAGATAAAGGTTGATAGCCGTGACGTCAGGATTATTAAAAAATTATATTGGCGTCAAACAGCAACCCTTAGACCCATCGAGCTTTAATGGGATATCGACAGAAAAGATTCTACAGGGAGTCAGGCAAGGTTGTGTACTGTCCACACTGTTGTTTAATTTATATTCAGATAAAATCTTTAATCGTTCTTTGCACAACTTAGAATAAGGTGTAAAAATTAATGTAAAAATGATAAATACCATCAGACTCGCATACGACATAGTTACATTGAGCGATACTTAAATGGATTGGAATCTTTTAAAATCCACTAACAAGGTGGGACTAGAGTATTATCAAAATACATACACAATTACAAATAGATGGACAACCAATACAAAGAGTATCCAATTTTAAATATCTATTTTGTTCTATTATCGAACAATCAGAACCAGATAAAGAGATAAAATCTCTTCTGTAACGATATCATCAACTTCGGAAACGCATGATTAAATTTTATGGTCAGTTATCTTATATGGTGTCGAAGCCTCCTCCTCAGTCGTTTCCTCATTGCTGAGTGTCGTGATTCCCTATAATACGAGCAACTATCTCTTTCCATCGGCTTCTCTCCTGAGCTTCCCTCATGGATTCAGAGAATGTTTTTCCACTGGCTTTCTGTACTTGATCCGTCCATCGAGTAGGTGAGCGACCTCTACTTCTGCGCCCTTCAACGTTTCCCGAAATTATAAGTCTCTCAAGATTATCATCACTTCTTCTTGCAATATAGCCGAAAAATTTTAAGACGGTGGAGAGGCAAACAGAGGAAAGTCGAGTCTGAATATTAAGCTCTTGGAGGATTGAGTGATTTGTTCTGTGTTCCGTCCATGAGATCCGAAGCATTCTTCTCCAGCACCACATTTCAAAGGCGTCAATCCTTTTTCTGTCGTCCGATTTCATTGTCCATGTTTCGGATCCGTAATTGAATATTGGAAAAATTAAGGCACGTACTAATCTTATTTTGGTGTTCTTCGACAAGGAGCGATCTTTCCAGATTTTCGATAATCGACTCATAGCGTTTTTAGCCATGCCTATTCTCCTACGTATTTCTGTTTCACAAGATCCTGTATTACTGATGTAGGATCCTAGATAATTGAACTCGTTAACCACTTCAAACTGGTCTAAGGCTCGTGTTGTCTGAAGTGAATTTGAATAATATACTATCATAATTTTTGTTTTTTGATTATTGATCTTGAGACCACATCTATTGCTTTCGGCTTCCCTTAGCTGCAGCAGGCTGGACATTTCTTCTTCGGATGCAGTTATTAATGTTGTATCATCTGCATATCTGAGATTTGAGATCTTCTTTCCTGCGATAGAAATACCGCCATTCCATTTGTCGAGTGCTTTTCTCATTATATATTCCCCATAGAAATTAAAAAGACCTGGAGATAGAATACATCCTTGTCGGACTCCTCTACCTATTTTAAAAGGATCGGACTTATGGTTTTCAATTCTTATTCTGGTTTCACTGTTCTCATATAGGCTTTTCACCAGAGCTGACAGATGATCAGGAACCCCCATCTCATGCAGAACTTTCCACAAAACTGTCCAGTTTACACAGTCAAATGCCTGATAATCCAGAAAACAGATGATCATCGGAATTTTGAATTCTCGTGCTTTCTCAATGAGTTGTCGCATATTAAGAATTTGCTCCATTGTGCCTTTACCCTTCACGAAGCCTGCCTGTTCTTGTGGTATTTGTCTATACAGGTATGCCTGCATGCGACACTTGATGATTCTCAACAGAATTTTACTTGGGTGTGAAATTAGTGAAATGGTTCGGTAGTTACTACATTTTGTGGTGTCGAAGCATGGACCTTGAAAATATCTACTATTAACCGCTTTAGTGGCTTTTGACATGTGGCCTTATGAAAACCCCGGGGACACCGCTAAGCAGACAAATGAAGGAGCTCTCGACGGAGTAGAAGATACTCATTCGCTGATGGATAGCCCCAAATCCAGGAAAATAGCATATTTTGGACATATGGGGGAAAGAGTATAATATTGTTCGACTAATTATGATGGGTAAAATCTAAGGACGCATGAGAATTGGTAAAAAACAAGTCTTCTAGTTAAAAATACCCCTTTCGTGAACACACTATATTAATAATTCCTTTTGACCAGTGGCGTAGCGTAGCAGGGGCGGCCCGCACCGGGCGGAACTTTTTAGGGGCGGCATAATTTAACAATAAATAAAAATATTTTGTAAATATTTGAACCATATTATATTTTTATCGCAACTACAAATTCGGACCGATTGAAAGGAGCACAGAATCTTTAAAATCAAAAGGAGACACAAGACGGCTAACTAAGGAATGGTTTTACCGTACATTGACTAACGGCGAAAAAGTTTTACGTACTTGGATGGCTTATACTCCATCTAAAGCATCATTATTTTGCTTTTGTTGTCGTTTATTTGAGAACGTAAATACACCGAATGGATCTAAATTTTGCCTATCTGATGGATTTAATACTTGGTGGAAATTAAATCCTAAGGTTTCAAGTCACGAATCAAGTTGTCCCATATCCAAAATTATTGCAAATGGAATGAGTTGGAAAGCAGACTTCAAAAAGGACAGACTATTGACAAAAAAGAGCAAGACATAGTGGCAAAAGAAATAAATAAATGGCAGGAAATTCTAATCAGAATGTTTGATATTATAAGATTCCTTGCAAAACAAAATTTGGCTTTACGTGGACGTGGACATATAGAAAACGACACCAGTACCAATAGAGGAAACTTTTTTGAATTGGTTAATTTAATTGCAAAATACGATCCTGTACTTCGTGAACATCTTCTAGGTTCTAAAATGTGTGGCAAAATTTCAATCACTTATATGTCACCCCAAATACAAAACGAATTTATTGCCATTTTGGGAAATAATGTTCGTCAACATATCATCGGCAAGTAAAAAAGGCTAAGTATTATTCAATTATATTCGACAGCACTCCAGATCTTTCTCATAAATATCAAACGAGTCAGGTATTAAAATATGTACGTAGTAATTGAAAATCAGGAAGTAAAAGTAATGGAATCTTTTATAGATTTCACTGAAACTAAAGACAAAACTGCTGAAGGAATTTCAAAGATGATTTTGGACAAGATTCAAGCTGATGGCCTATATCTAGATATAAGCAACTGTAGAGGCCATGCATATGATAATGCTGCTGTTATGGCTGGAAAGTATTCAGGAGTTCAGCAAAGAATTCCAGAAATAAACCCTAAAGCTGAATTCGTACCTTGCTCAAATCATTCGTTAAACCTAGTTTGTTTACACGCTGCCTCGATTGAGGTGGATTCGGTAAATTTTTTCGGCACTTTAGAAGGTTGCTATTCTTTTTTTCCTCATCGGCACATCGGTGGGAAGTTATGATAGCAGCTACAGGCAAAAGCTTCTTAAAAGGGTTCAAGACAAGCGGTGGAGTGCAAGAGGCGATGTCGTAAATGTGACATGGCATCATTACAAAGACATTCTCGTCACTTTGGAAAAACTGACAGAGGCATGTGAAAGCCTAAACACTAGGACAGATGCAGGTGCTTTACTAGTTTCGATACAGTCATTTTCATTTCTTTGTTTCTTGGGCCTGTGGCAACCGGTGCTACATAAAGTGAATGATGCACAAAAATATTTACAAACAAGGGGACTTGACATAAAATTGTGCGCTCAGAAAGTAAATGCTTTGCAGATAATATTGACAGGTAATTATTAAACGTGATTGTAAAACTTGAATAAACTTTTTTATTTAAAATCTACCCTGTATAATGCAAAATAATGATGACTGTTCTCGCCGAAAAGTTCTCTATAAATAATGTATGTAATGTATAGTATACATTAAATTAAAATACCTAAATAAGAGAGCGGCAAAATTGTACTTTGCCCCGGGCAGCCGACACTCACGCTACGCCACTGCTTTTGACCGAACTTAACGTTGTGCTATCCTTATAAATTTTACTTTTGTCCAATAGGTACTCTTTTTTATGTACAGTAGAGCGTCGATAATCCGAACTAATTGGTACAGGGGTAGTTCGGATTATCAAATTGTTCGGATTATCGAACATATGTTCAAAATACATACAAAGCTCATAAACATAGTACATATTTACATACGTTTTAGTTACAAGGAATAAAACACCTGCATAATAAACAAATATATTGTATGTATTTCTGAATAAACAAAACAAAAATCCGCGGTCATATTTTGCCCATATTGTCATATTAAATTCAAAAATTCGGTCCGCGATCATATTTTTTAATTTTATAATTTTTTTGCGTTCGGATTAGAGAACGTTTAGATTACCAGGGTTCGGATTATCGACGCTCTACTGTATTTCCTTATTAGCGCATTTATCTCTTAAGAGACGATATGGAGAGTATGTAGTATGTCTGTAATACATACAATAATATAACATTTTATATCATTTTGAAACTATTAATGTAGAAATAAGTATGACATCAGTATCCTATGAAACGATAGATGTTAACAAGCTAAATACAGTATGGAATCTCTAGTTACCCAACAATATGTGTGTGTGTGTGTGTGTGATGCACTCTTAGGAAATGTTTTTATTTCCTGTTTACTCACTGCCTCAATATCTATTCAAAAATATGTTTTATGTGTGTTATTTTAAATATATTTTGTTTCAAATACTGTTTTGCTCCGCAGCTGGTACATAATATTTACAAGTATTGTTTTTCCCAGCTATTTTAAGTGTGTACTGTGTACATGTATTGGAATTTAAATTATGTAAAAGATATAAATATCTCTGGGGATTTCTTGATTCATGGAAGACAACATTTACTTAGTTGAGGTATTTAACTTATGAATAAATGTGTATTTATACTGATAACAATGTTAAGCTGGAATCCAACGGAACGTGACGTGGCACGCCTACAGAAATAGAAAATCATCATCATCATTCAGCCTATACTTGTCCATTGCTGAACGTAGGCCTCCCGTAGTTCATCCCACAAATTCCTATCCTGCCCATCTTGTTGATGGTCGTCCTCTGCTTCGAAAGGCGTCCTGTCCTGTCTGGACAGGAACTCGGCTTATGTCCTTTATCGTTGATAACAACATTTTATCACAAAATCAATTCGGCTTTTGAACTAATAAATATACCACTGACGCCATGTTTTCTGTACTTCTTCTTCTTGTAGTGCCTATCCGATTCGGATGTTGGCGACCATCATGGCAATCTGCACTTTGCACACTGCTGCTCTGAAAAGATTTGTAGTGGTTGTGTTGAACCACGTTCGTAGATTTCTCAGCCAGGAAATCCTTCGCCTTCCTGGTCCTCGCTTTCCCTGCGCTCGCTTTTCTGTACTACATGAGGTTTACCAAGCACTAAACAATAATCTTTATACTGCCAATGTTTTCTGTGACTATGCCAAAGCTTTTGATTGTGTAAATCACGATATCTTGATTAAAAAACTAAATTTCTATGGAATTCGAGATATTTCTTTGAATTGGTTCCTATCCTACTTGGATAATAGAGAACAATTAGTTAGAACAAATGATACTGACTCTAGTCGCAAAAACATTGTATGTGGAGTACCACAAGGTTCAGTATTGGGTCCTCTTCTGTTCCTTATCTTTATAAATGACATCACTAATTTAAAAATCGATGGAAAAATTTTTCTTTTTGCTGATGATACCAGTATCACTTGGAGCAACTCAACTATTGCATCTCTTCATGAAACTATAACTTCGGATATACATACTGACGATAAAGACCTGGTCTGACTCTAATTTACTCTCTTTTAACGTAGATAACAGTAGCATTATCCTATAAAGGAGCTTTCAACCTTTGCCTCTTAATAACAGCCAGATCAGTACCGTTGATTCTGTAAAATTTCTTGGTATTTTTTTAGACAGCAACCTCAAATGGTCCCTTCATGTCGATTCGTTAAGTAAGAAACTCGTCTCAGCTTGCTATGCAATAAGATCTGTCTCAAGGGAACTCAATTTAGCATCTTCTAAAATAACATATTTTTCGTTGTTCAAGTCTCATTTTCGATATGGTCTTCCTTTTTGGGATTCTGGTACATCTGCCCAATTTGATGTTATTTTTAGTTTGCAAAAAAGAGCAATAACATATCTGTTTGGCCTCAGATATCTACACATTGAAGAAGTTACTTCAGAGATCGCGGAATTTTAACACTTCCATCTTTATATATTCTAGAAACAGTTTGTTTAATTCGTAAACACCTTCATGTCTTTCCAGCAAGGCCCAATCATCTTTACTCCACCAGAAATTCAATCTTTGATATTTATTTACCGATCCCATCCACTGAGTTAGTAAAGAAATCTATATTATATTCCGCAAAAAACTTTACAACCATCTACCTTTACAACTTAAATCTTCAACATCTTTCCCAAAGTTCCGTAAAATGACAAAAGACTATCTATCTAAAAGACTATACTATATGGTCGCTATTATATTAGGCAACTGGTGACGCCACCAAGTTGCTCCACCAGTGACTCATGACGTCAAGGGGCATTTAAGTAAATGAGACCTATTAGACTACGGCAACTGGTTGCGCCACCAGAAATTGTTGTCGATCTGGTGGCCGAACCAGTCCACCAGCCGGGTAACCGGGTCTGGTGGCGCCACCAAGCCAGGGCATTATGTTATATGGACCCTATTAGACTGAGCAACTGGTGTCGGCCACCACTAGTTCATTTGTATTGTAATCGAGTGCTTCGTATTTCTTTTCTATTAACTTCTATATTTTCTATTAACAAGCGTATATTTCTCTAAAACCTTTTTTGTTGATTTATAAATATGCCATATTAAAAAGTTCTCGCAGATTTAGCCGTTAATTGTCTATTCATTGTTTAAACAATAAAAGCTCTTTTTATATTTTAGAAATATCGGTGAATTCATCACTTTACCTCGATCAAAAATGTTTCTATTTTGTTTTTAATTATGCTGAATCCGAATGTGACGTTAATTGGAAAATTTAAAAAAATTGAGCTTTTATATATAGGTACAGTATGTCTGCGTAACTTGGAACCATATGGGAAACTTTTTTCTTACCAATTTTACGAAAAAAAAATATTCTTTATAAAATGCTCTGCATAGTCTATGTTATACGAGGTATGTCAAAAAAATTGTATGTAAAGTACCTTTCACAACATCGAAAATTGTTATTGAACAGTTGTTAAGAAGTAAAAAACTGTGTTTTGGGACACAATAATTTTATTACATCATTCTAATTGAAAAAAAAAATGCAATTTTTTTAAATTACGGATACCCAACATCATTTTATTACAAATATCTATAAGGGCCAGTTGTTCGAACGCTAAACAACAATGATCATTATCAAATATTTAATTACTGTCACCAACTGTCAACGTCAACTTTGATTGGGTTGCTGAAATCATAATTATTGATTATAATTATGAAATTACTTAATCAATTATGTTAATAATTGTTATGTTAATTGATTAACTAATCTCATAATTATAATCAATTATGTTTTCAGCAACCCAATAAAAGTTGGCATTGACAGTTGGTGGCAGTAATTAAATATTTGATAGTGATCATTGTTGATTAGCGTTTGAACAACCGGCCCTATGTGTTTTATTATTAATTTTACGAAAAAAGTTATTTTTTACAAAAAGCTTTATATGCTCTAAAATCTAAGATGCAATCATAATATATAAACTTTTATCAGTTCTATACGAGGTATGTTAAAAAATATGAATTTCGTCCAAGAGTAAAGTACCTTTACAGTTCACAATATTTCAATTAGAAGAATGTAATTGCATATTCAAACATAGCTTTTAATTCCGAACAACTTTTTATAAAACACTTTTCGATATTGTTTAATATAAGGATACTTTACTCTTGAGCGAAATTCATCTTTTTTGACATACCTCGTATAAAATTCACAAAATTTGAATCTGATGGTTGCATCTTATATTTTATACTATTAAGAGCATTTTATGAAGAATAACTTTTTTTCGTAAAATTGATAACAAACAAGTTTCCAATTGCATTTGATTATTTTTCCAATTCCAATTCATTTTATTATGTTTGCTGGTGGCTATTCTCGGCCACCAGTTGCCCGTGCTCACAATTTGGTGGGCCCACTAGTTGCGCCACCAGTTACCTAGACTAATACCCCTTAGGGCTCTATTAGTCTAGGTAACTGGTGGCGCAACTAGTGGGCCCACCAAATTGTGAGCACGGGCAACTGGTGGCCGAGAATAGCCACCAGCAAAAATAATAAAATGAATTGGAATTGGAAAAATAATCAAATGCAATTGGAAACTTGTTTGTTATCAATTTTACGAAAAAAAGTTATTCTTTATAAAATGCTCTTAATAGTATAAAATATAAGATGCATCCATCAGAATCAAATTTTGTGAATTTTATACGAGGTATGTCAAA
Organism: Diabrotica virgifera virgifera; assembly: GCF_917563875.1. Classification (NCBI taxonomy): domain Eukaryota; kingdom Metazoa; phylum Arthropoda; class Insecta; order Coleoptera; family Chrysomelidae; genus Diabrotica; species Diabrotica virgifera. The sequence continues at coordinate 158,609,347 of NC_065448.1, read as the reverse complement.
AAAGATGAATTTCGATCAAGAGTAAAGTATCCTTATATTAAACAATATCGAAAAATGTTTTATAAAAAGTTGTTCGGAATTAAAAGTTATGTTTGAATATGCAATTACATTCTTCTAATTGAAATATTGTGAACTGTAAAGGTACTTTACCCTTGGACGAAATTCATATTTTTTAACATACCTCGTATAGAATTGATCAAAGTTTATATATTATGATTGCATCTTAGATTTTAGACCATATAAAGCTTTTTGTAAAAAATAACTTTTTTCGTAAAATTAATAATAAAATACTTAAGTATAGATATTTGTAATAAAATGATGTTGGGTATAAGTAATTTAAAAAAAATTGCTTTTTTTCAATTAGAATGATGTAATAAAATTAATGAGTCCCAAAACATAGTTTTTTTAATTCTTAACAACTTTTCATAATAACAATTTTCGATGTTGTGAAATCTAAAGGTACTTTACATACAATTTTTTTGACATACCTCGTATAACATAGTGCAGAGCATTTTATAAAGAATATATTTTTTTTTCGTAAAATTGATAAGAAAAAAGTTTCCCATATGGTTCCAAGTTACGCAGACATACTGTACCTATATATAAAAGCTCAATTTTTTTAAATTCTCCAATTAACGTCACATTCGGATTCAGCATAATTAAAAAAAAATAGAAACATTTTTGATCAAGGTAAAGTGATGAATTCACCGATATTTCTAAAATATAAAAAGAGCTTTTATTGTTTAAACAATGAATAAACAATTAACGGCTAAATCTGCGAGAAGAACTTTTTAATATAGCATATTTATAAATCAACAAAAAAGGTTTTAGAAAAATATACGCATGTTAATAGAAAATAATATAGAAGTTAATAGAAAAGAAATACGAAGCACTCGATTACAATACAAATGAACTAGTGGTGGCCGACACCAGTTGCTCAGTCTAATAGGGTCCATATAACATAATGCCCCGGCTTGGTGGCGCCACCAGACCCGGTTACCCGGCTGGTGGACTGGTTCGGCCACCAGATCGACAACAATTTCTGGTGGCGCAACCAGTTGCCGTAGTCTAATAGGTCTCATTTACTTAAATGCCCCGTGACGTCATGAGTCACTGGTGGAGCAACTTGGTGGCGTCACTAGTTGCCTAATATAATAGCGGCCTTAAATAGAAGAATTTCTTAATGAATAACTAAGAAAATTGGGTTTCATACGCAGTAGCTTAAACTTGTCAGTTCCTAATGTTGTATTTTATTTGTTTTAAGTATGAACTTTGCAATAAATTGTTTTTATCTTTGCTTTTATATCTTAAATACTGTATATTGACGATTTATCTAATTTTAGTAAATTGTAGTTGTTATTTGTTATTGATATTATTTTTCTTTTGACTGTATGTAAGCTTTGTCCATAAAATTGTAAAAATTTTCAGTGACAATAAAGCATATTTCTATTCTATTCTGGGTCTCCACTCAAAAATATGTTTTGTTCATCTGCCGTCCTTCGTTCGCGCGAAGTGCCCTGCCCAGTTCCATTTTAAGGTCGACATTCTTTTGATTGCCCGATCTACGGCGCAATTCTGTTGGAAATAGAAAATAAGTAAAAGGAAAAAGATAAAAACTAAAGACGATAATTAACATAACGTGAAATAACGTTATTTCCCTCGGTCGATTAGGTCGATTACCAAGGTCGATTTCCTTGAAAATTTGGATTTAGGTAGTAATTATCACCTTTGTCAAAATCTACCCTGTGCCGAACTACGCTTTTGCCCTGGGGTGAAAACAACCCCATCTAGGGGATGAAAATTTTTTATTCAAAATTGACACTTCAAGTTATTTGCGATTGAAACTATGCATTTTTCATTGAAAAAAACTCACGTTTTATAACCGTTTTTCATGAATAATTTAAAAAAATTTAATTTTATAGAAAAAATCATAAAGATTATTGTAGCTAATAAAAAAACAAAGAGAGTGGCGTCTGAAGTCGTATATAAACCCAATAACGACTGAGTTATTGCTCTTTAAAGGATAGTTATTTTCTAAGAACATCGAAATGGAGAACCTTTAATCTCAAATAACTCGAATGTGGTGCAATTTTTTGGGAAAACTTAAGGTACAACTTTTAAAGCTCATTAAAATACCTTTCAAATAAGCTCTGACAAAAGTTTTTTGTATAAGAACTGACTGGCTTAAGACGAAAATAATGTCGTTCTCTACTTTTTTCTTTTTGAAATGTAAAAATTAAACTCTTGTCGTTACAATCCTAATAGAAATGAATAGTTTCCCACTTGAAATTAACTTTATTTAGGTACAATTAATTCGATCCATGTGATTTGACCGGTTTGGAATGCTTAATTTAGAAAAAAAACAGTTGATTACATCGAAAATGACATTTTTAAAATTAAAAAAAAAAGTTTTCTTAAATAAATCTAAAAGTATTCATAATATGAAAAAATGTTTCAAATATTAATTATTGTAGAATTTCTTTTACTGAAAATTTTGATTTTTTTTTTGGTTTTGCATCATGGATACTTTTAGGATTATTTAAGAAAAATTATAATAATGTCATTTTCGATTTAATCAACTATTTTTTCTAAATTGAGCATTTCAAATCGGTCGAATCACATGGATTGTATCAATTGTACCTAAATAAAGTTAATTTCAAGTGGGAAGCTATTCATCTCTATTTAGGCCAGGGTAATAAGACAAAAATATACCTTGTTCGTGACACTTCAGCAGCCAGGGTACTGAAGCGTTTTTTCGACAGGTAATACCTATAGGAACAAATTATAACTATTTCCTGCGTAGGATCTGGCGGCCATTTTTATTTATAATCAATTAACTGTCAAAAAATTGCATTTTCCCTTTTTTTTCAAATCAACGGAAAACAGTGAAACTTATGATTTTTTTAGTATAAATATCTTCGATATTATGGAAAAAGCTTTAAAATGACGTATTACAAGGTTTGAAATACTCATTTATTGTTAATATAATTGCGAGAAAAGGTCGGAATTGCAAAAAAAAATATTTTCTCAATAACTCTTGTAAAAATTAGTGTACAGCTTTGAAATTTTTGTCAAATGAGGGTTCTTTGGTGCTTAATATGTGATAAAAATTTCAAAGTGATTCATTCAATTGTTTAAATTTTATTCAAATTGTTTATCCCAGAGAGCATTTTTTTTGCAATAACATAATTCAGAAAAAAAATGACCTTAGAAACATTCCACAGATGTCAAATGAAAAAGCATGAGCTACATTTTCAACATGGTTTAAAAAAGTGAATAACAAATGAATTTATTAGTAATAAATAATTATGCAAAAGTATCGTCAATTTTTCTTTATAAACTTTTTGAATAACTTTTTTCAAAAAAATTAACTTTTTTACCCTGTTTTAAGAGCAAAACTACCAAGTAATGTTATTTATATCATAATTGATAAAAAACTGTAATGAATATGTATAATTTCTTATATAACAAAATAAAAAGTTTTATAAGGAAAGATTTACGATACGTTTGCATAATTATTTATTACTAATAAATGCATTTTTTATTTATTTTTTTAAACCAAATTGAAAATATAGCTCATGCTCTTTCATTTGACACCTGTGGAATGGTTCTAACTTCATTTTCTTCTGACTTATGTTATTGCAAAAAAATGCTCTCTGGGATAAACAATTTGAATAAAATTTAAACAATTCAATGAATCGCTTTGAAATTTTTATCACATATTAAGCACCAAAGAACCCTTACTTGACAAAAATTTCAAAGCTGTACACTAATTTTTACAACAGTTATTGCGAAAATAATTTATGTTGCAATTCCCACCTTTTTTCGCAATTATATTAACAATAAATGAGTATATCAAACTTTGTAATACGTCATTTTAAAGCTTTTTCCATAACCTCGAAGATATTTGTACTAAAAAAACCATAAGTTTCCCTGTTTTCCATTTATTTGAAAAAAAAAAGTGAAAAATGCCATTTTTTGACACTTAATTGTTTATAAATAAAACTGGCCGCCAGATCCTAAGCAGGAAATAGTTACAATTTGCTCTTATAGGTATTACCTGTCGAAAAAACGCTTCAGTACCTTGGCTGTTCAAGTGTCATGGAAAAAACCTTATTATCCTGGACTAATTAGGATTGTAACGACGAGGGTTTAATTTTTACATTTCAAAAAGAAAGAAGTAGAGAGCCACTTTATTTTCGTCATAAGTCAGTCAGTTCTTACGCAAAAAACTTTTGTCAGAGCTTATTTGAAAGATTTTTTAATTAAGATGTCTATTAAGTTTTCCCAAAAAAGTTCACCACATTAGAGTTATTTGAGATTGAAGGTTCTCCATTTCGAGGTTCTTCGAAAATAACCATCCTGTAAAGGGCAATAACTCAGTCGTTATTGGGTTCACCTAGATCGTTCCGACGCGAATCTCTTTGTTTTTTTATTAGCCACAATTTTATTCTTAATGATTTTTTCTATAAAATTAAGTTTTTTTTAAGTTATTCATGAAAAACGGTTATAAAACATGAGTTTTTTCAATGAAAAAAATTTTATAGAACAAAATTTACTCAGAATTGGTTGCTCTATCGATTTCCATAGTTATTTTGATTAAAAAATGTTCATCCCCTAGATGGGGTTGTTTTCACCCCCAGGGCAAAAGCGCAGTTCGGCACAGGGTAGATTTTGAAGAAGAGTGTCAACAGAGCTTATACCCAAATTTGCATTAAAATCGGTGTTGATTTCAACTTAAATCTAAGTACTATATTATAAATATAGATCAGCCCAAACTATATTTAATAGATCAGTCAAAATTTTAGCACATGCTGACGATGTGATCATTATAACAAGAACCAGGGTGAGAACCACGAAAATGCTAATCGAGCTAGTAGCAGCAGCAGAACGAATGGGATTACATAAATATAAATCAAATTAAAACCATATCCATGTCGACTAACACAAACAGGAGAGCTGGAATTGTTGACGCAGATCTAATTGTCAATGAATAAAACTTTGAAGCGGTCAAAGAGTTCATATATCTAAGGACATCGCTAAACCCAAATAACAACACATCTGGGGAAATAAAAAGGCGGATCATAATAATTGCAAATAGATGTTATCATGGTGTATTAAAGTACTTAGAGCAAATGTCTCTCTCAAAAAACTCGTGTAAGACTGAATAGAACACTGATAGTCCCCATTTTTCACATATGGATCAGAGGCATGGACCCTAAACCAAAACAGATAAATCCTCTCTATCGATTTTTGAATGAAAGATACCTACTACACAAAATATTGATGATGATGATTATAAATCCCTCAGGATATTTGAAGAACAAAACTGTCATGTCCAACAGTACAAATAACATACAGTTACTGATTCAGATTCTACTAGAGAAATGGAAATCAAAACATTAAAATTAACATATTTTAAACTAATATTGTGGTTATTCCCAATAAAGATAGTAAATACATAAGTCAATTACAAAGTTGTATAATGTACAGAATTCCTAAAATCATTTTGTAATAAAATATTATGTTGTGGTCTTGATGGTTGATTACACAACTCTTAATGTAAAGGTGAATTTACTTTTCATTTAATAATATACATATATATTTTGCATGTACTACTTTGTTCTCTAGCTGGTACAGAATATTTACAAACATTGTTTTTCCCAACTATTTAATCATGTAGATTGTAGATGAATACAAATTAGGGAAATTCTTGATTCAACGAAGACAACATTTTGGTTTTCAACTCAGACTATTTCATCAATTTTATTCTTTCATAGTGTTTATTGAAAGATATAAGTAAATCAGAATAAGAAATATTTTAATATATTCTTGACTTAACCACTAAATAAACTCTTTGTTATGTAATATACTCAAATACATACTGAAAAAACACACATGGTTAAAAAACAGCTAAAATTTAGAAATGTATTAGTTCATTCATATTCATATTCATTAAAATAGGATGTCTGCATTGGATGGGACATATGGAAAGACTGGAGGAAGGCGAAATACCAAACAAAATAAACGCACAAGTGCCAGTAGGAAAAAGAATAAGAAGACTGAAGCTAAGATACAAACAACAAATAGAAAAGGATATAACAACCTTAAAAATAGATCATTGAAGAAAAGAGCAAGACATAGATCAGAATGAAGGAGCATCCTGGAACATGCCAAGACACAAAAAGGGTTGAACATACTGAAAGAAACACACCTAGACAAAACAAAAATCAGCTAAAACTTAGAAATATGTTAGCTAATAACAGCACCAATTATAATTGTCTATTAAAATCAATTTATCTTGAAACAATGGATTAATGGAACCAATGTGATGTTACAGCACTCTTCTATGGTGTGCAATAATTATTAGTTTCAATATTAAAATTCATTTATAATTTATAACATAAAAAGTAGAATGATACAGGCAATAGGCAATAAAATAAATTAATACTAAATGATTTTATACGAAAGAATAAATAAAAGTATTAGACTAAGGGCCTGTATAGGTGAAATTTGCTAATCATTTTAGGCACCATAAGAGTCTATGACTTAAATTATAGTAGAACTTAAAAGAAAATGTATGAACACTGTGCCGTCACTCAGGGCCGGCGATAACGGGCCTGCAAGGGATGCACTGCAGGCGGGCGCCCATGTATGGCGGGCGCCAAAGTGAGCTTTTCCTGCGGGTGCTATACAAAATATTAATTACTGCGTCACTTTTTAGTGGTAAATGCGTCGATAGTGGCGAATCAAACTTTCCACTTATGGACGGGATAAATAAATTAAAAGGTACCCTCCCTCACTACCAGAATTCAATTTTTTTCACTTTTTTATTTATTTATTACGAGATGTCCCCATTTTACAAAAATTTAACAAAAATAAAGTACCCTAACCATAACACACATACTAAACTAAGTAGGTATTAAATAATTATTAAATATTGATAAACAAATGATTATAATTTAAGTAACTTAAATTACCTGAAAATATTATTAAAGTGAAAATCTCTGACAAATAAGATGAAAATGAAATGAAGACTCCAAGGTAAAGGTCACTCATCTTCGATTCCTAACATACTCAGTCAGGCAGTGCCTAAATCTTACAGATTTTATATCCACCAGATCATAAGATTGACTAAAGTCATTTCCCAGTGTCTGAATCCTGTTAATTGGAGAGAATTTGCCATAGTTTGTGTGATAGTGTTTTATAGAAAATACGGGCACGTCTCTAAGAATTCTAGTGCTACATCTAAAGTTGATAAGACTTAATAAATCAGAACAGTCGGTGGTATGGTCAAGTAGTTTATAGAGAAAAATTAAATCACATTTAGTTCTGTAGTCTTCTAAGGAACTAATATTTAGCCTTGACCTTAGTTCCACCAAAGACATGTTCTTTGGTGGAACATCTAAGTTTAATCTATAAGCACAAATCCGGAGAAACTTATTTTGAATTTTTTCAAGGGTGTAAATATGGTTAAAATAGTATGGTGACCATACTATAGAATAGTGTTGCCCAAAATCGGTCTTGGTCTTGTTCTTGCGTTTTTGCAAGACCAAGACCGCCTAATTTGAGCAAGACCAAGACTTACCGTGCAAGATTTGAGCAAGAACAAGACTAAGCCTGCAAGACTCTTGCGTCTTGCAGTTAGAACTGAGGGTCGTTTTAGAGAGTATATTAGTTCGGGTATATTCTTAGATACTCTATGAGAGGCAAAAAAATTTTTAACAAAAATTTGGAAAATTTGACTTATGCGCATTACGAACAATACCACAAACATACATAGCGAATCAAAATATCTATTAAAATAACACTTGACACATTTGACACGTACTCAGAGATCATTATTACAATGCAAAAATAAAATATTTTTACATTCTTTCCCATCTTCGCTCTGAAATTAATTGTCCAGGTTTTGAGATTTGAGAATAGCCGGCTTTTATTCATAAATTAATATTCTTGCGTTACGACCTTGCGATGCCGACAATAATGTCGTTAAAAATATGTAGCTGATAACAAATTTAATATACCTATTACAATTACATCTTATCGGTATAATATAGAATAGTAAGACTATTATGTATATTTTTTCTGTTGATTGTGCAATGACCTCATTCAGTTATTAGACAAAATTTGCTGAAAGAATGCGGCTAATACTTAAAAGTATTAATAACGAGATACTGTCTACTGAGGCATTGAACAAAGAAATATTATTTACAGTGAAATGTATGCAAGACTCAAGACAAAAGCACATTTATAGCAGTTTTTTCTGTAGTTAAATTAAATTGGTCATTTGTTTTATCAATCGACTGTTCTTTTGTTACTTTGTGTTTGGTGATATACACTACTCCAAGAAATGGAGTCGTGGAATATTCTAGCTTATAGAATATTAAAATTAAAACCCAACTATAGCCTCATATTTTCGTAACATTTTGTTTTTTGATTCATTCGCTTGTATGTTGGAGAATAAAAAGTTAGTTACATACTTTTTTAGCTAGCCATGTTTTTCATCAATACAGGGTGTTTTTAAAAAATAAGTATGGCAACCTTTAAGGGGTAATAATTACTCTGCACGAAAACGTAATGACAGCTTGCTTTTAAACGTATGTTCGCAAATGCTTCGTTTCCGAAATAGGGGATGTTAAAATTGTTCTTACAAACTGACGATTTATTTATTGCTCTAAAACGGGTTGAGATATGCGAATGAAATTTGGTAGGTTTTAAGAGGTAGTTATTACGCATTTTTGACATACAATTAAGATTTTAATAATCACCAATGGAGCGCATACCTAGTGTAACCGGTCTGTTTAGAATTACCCCTTAAAATTTGCCATACTTATTTCAAAACAGCCTGTAATGATGAAAAACATGGCTAGTTATTATAATACCTAACTTTGTTGTTATCCAAGCGAATGAATAAAAAAACAGAATGTTAAAAAAATATCAGACTGTAGTAGGGTTTTAATTTCAGTATTTTATAAAGGCTAGAATATTCCACAGGATGATGCGAACTTTGAGAGAAAAACACAATTTGATTGGTACACTCATTGGTACCGGTACGGTATCCGGTACCTATAGGTACAACGACAATTTACCTTCTAGCAACAATATTATTACAGCAATATTGTTAACGAATAAATAATTCAAGCTTAAAATTTACCTACTCTGTTACGTTGTTCTAAGATATGTAATAGGCTAATGGGCAACTGCGAGACTTGCAAGACTCTTGCTGCAAGACCAAGACCAAGACCTGGAGCGCAATACCAAGACCAAGACCAGGTGTACTGTTGCAAGACCAAGACCGTCTAAGTCTCGTCTTGGTCTTGCATTTGGGCAACATTACTATAGAAGCATAAGACAGGATGCTACGGACAAAAGTAAGATATAAAATTCTATATGTGTGTACGGAAAGATCTCGAGAGTTTTTTGTGATAAAACCTAGATTACGGTATGCTTTATTTGACAAATTGTTAATGTGTGGGATAAATGACAAGGAACTGTCAAATAACACCCCCAAATCTTTTATTTTAGTCACTCTTGATAGAAGACTTGTATTAATGTGATAGTCAAACACAACAATATTTTTAGATTTGCTAAAGGATATTCACGAACTCAATCAACTATAGGTGGCAGTGCAGTTGCATGAAAATGGCCGATGTAATTGGGATAACGTATTTTGATATAATTAATATTTTTATTATTGTAATTAATTAATATAAATAAATCATTCATGAAATGAACACACTGGACAAGCATTCAATCGACGCTGATACATAGGTTAACGGATGCTTTGTTTAAATTTTCATCCCAATTAATCTAGTTCCAAATAAGCGGCAGCACCCTCGCTTGAGTTCGCGAATAACAAAACACTTATCTTATCTATTCAACTGGAGACAATTGGAAAGAGACCAATTGTATAGAGAAGTCAAGTCTTCCTGGATCCTTAGACAATCAGACAGATTTGAAACTTTCAAATATAGCTTAAGGTCATCGGCAAATAGCAAAAACTGACAAACTTTTATTACCTCTGAAATATCATTAATAAACATTAAAGAGAAGAGGACCCACATGTGAGCCCTGTGGGTCCCCTGAACTGACCAAGATAGGAATCGAAAGTGAACCCTTTATAAAAACAAACTGAACTCTTTCATCAAGATAACTACTCAACCATGAAATAAACCACTCAGGAAAAGCCAATACATCCTAATTTAAAGATGAGTAAAGAATGGATTACTGTGTAAAGGCCTTCGAGAAATCAGTATAAATGAAGTCACTTGGTACCTATCTTTGGTTTTTAAGATCTATGCGATTAAGACTCAGCGTAATTTTAAGCTTATACTGGTCTTATTTTTTATTCACAGAGAACTTAAAAAAAATGAATTCTGGGAGTGACGGAGGGTACCTTTTAATTTATTTATCCTGTTTATAGGTGAAAAGTTTGATGCGCCACTGTCGACGCATGTGCCACTAAACAGTGACGGCACAGTGGTCATATGTTTTCTTTTAGGTTTACTAAAAGATTAGCAAATTTTACCTATACCGGCGTTTAGTCTACAATATCATAAAACATAAATTGTTTTTTATTAGATGCAAATAAAAATGTCAATTCCCATAACTGTTTGTTACTCATTCATACATATTTACAATATTAATAAGACCAACATGCAGATTCTGACCACTTCCTAGTAATAGGAAATATGGAAATGAAAATAATTAAAGACACAAAGAAATACACGAAAAGAAAAAATTGGAACGTAAGGAAACTAGATTCGGATACTGTTCAGAAAGATTATTCTAAAGAGTTTGAAGCAAATTTAAAAGTTACGAACCCTAATAACACAGAAGAAACGTGGAAAGAAATAAAAGGTCACATTTCGATAGCAGCAGAAAAAGTAATAGGATACAAAGAAATAAAAAGGCAAAAAGAATGGTATGATGGAGACTGATGAAGAGGATTTGAAGAGTAGGTATAGGAGAAAAAAGAAAGACTCAGACAAATGCTGTACAACCAAAACAAAGATATGGATTGATGAAGTTATAGAAGAGATGGAAGTAAATAGCAAGAATAATGTAAAGCTTTACAGATATATAAAATCACAAAATAAGAAGAAACCAACAGTTAAGATTGATGCCAAAGTATGGGAGAAATACTATGAAGAGTTATTTAAGGCGAGAGAAAGTTCTCTCGAATATACAGAGGATACAGACCTTGATGATGAAATCGAAATCAAAAAACCGTCGTATGAGGACTTTTTACGTGTGATAAGAGACCTAAAACAAAAGAAAGCAGCAGGCCCAGATGAAATCCCAAACGAGCTAATAAAACGAGGTGGAGAAGAACTACAACGGAAAATATACGAGCTAATACTAAGGATTTGGGAAGAAGAAAGAATGCCCGAAGAATGGAAAACTGGATGGATATTTCCGATTCTAAAGAAAGGGGACACTACAAAATGCAACAACTATAGAGGAGTAACACTGTTAAACAGCTGCTACAAGATATTGACAGCACTAATGAGACAAAAACTCTCAAAATACATTGAAACTAAAATAGGAGACTACCAGCACGGATTTAGAGAGGGAAGATCAACAATAGACACTCACATAATCACACAGTCAATTGAGAAATGCTACGAACATGATATCGACTTACACATACTTTTCATAGATTTCAAGCAAGCCTTTGACAGCTTAACAAGACCCGACCTAATAGAAGACATGAAAAACCTAGATATACCAATGAAACTTATAAAACTTACGAAAATGACAATGGAAGGATTGACTGCAGCAATAATTACAGATAATGGTATCACCAAAAATATAGAAATAGCAAGTGGAGTAAGACAAGGTGACTGACTCTCTATCAACGTCATTATTTAATGTCACAATAGAAGGAACAATAAGAGCTGCAGAAATAAAAGGTACAATTATAACATCGATGTCGCAACTTGTGGCGTATGCTGACGACATAGCATTAATTAGCAGAAACCTGAACAGTTTAAAGGAAGAATTTACGAAGTTATGCAAGGAAGCATCCAAAAGGGGTTTAGAAATAAATCAAAACAAAACAAAATACCTAATATGCTCAAGAAAAAATCCAGATAATGTGACAAGTTTAAATATTGGTAAATATAAGTTTGAAAAGATAGAACACTTTAAATATCTTGGAGTCTCAGTTAATGGAACTAACGACAGAAGCATCGTAATCAGTGAAAGAATCCAGGCAAGAAACAGAGTCTACTGGAAATACAATAACCTCCTAAAAGATAAGAAGCTTACTCAGAATACTAAACTGAAGATTTACAAAGCAGCAATTAGACCACATATGGTGCTGAGGTAATGTGTCTGACCCAGAAAGAGGAAGAAAGATTGAGGATCCTAGAGAGGAAAATAATTCGGAGGATAGCAGGCCCACTAGATTTAGGTAATAATGAATTTAGAAAACTCATGAACCACGAAGTAAGAGGACTTCTGAAAGGAGAAGACATCATCAGATTTATCAAGGCACAGAGACTCAGATGGATGGGACATATAGAAAGGAGAAATCCAGAAGCTGTCATCAAGAAGATTTCCAAATGGAGACTTGTATCAGGCAGACCACGAGGAAGACCCAAAACTAGATGGGAGAACCAGATAGTCGAGGACCTTAAGAAGATGGGAGTCAGGGAATGGGCAACCATAAGCAAAAACAGGAACGAATGGAGAAAAATTGTAAAAGATGCCAAGTCACACAACCAATTGTAAAACCAAAATGTAAATGCGGATTGATTCACCGCGACAAACGAATCGGAAGAGCCCAAAGAGGGCGGCAATCACTCCGCTAGGAGTGTGGATGCCATGATGATGATGAATAAGACCAACGCCCAGGGGCCTATGTATAAGACGGGTTAAAATTCAAAAATACAAAGATAAAATAATTTCATTAATATTTTCTTATTAAGAACAATATTACTGATAATTATTGTATGAGTTGAATTTTGAAATTGGGAAAAAATAATTTAGGTGTTAATGTTTTAATATTGATATTATAGTATCTCTATTGGGGGAATGTAATTAAAAAAGCTAATCACACATAGAAATAAATATAAGCCAAATGAGGATTGCATTTTTATATCTGGTTGAGACCATTTAGCTGATACATATTTAGTATTTTGTAAAAGAAAAAATGATGACAAAATGAATAAGAATACAACAATTAGGAAACCTTCATTTTTAATATGGACGGCGTTATGCATAACTCAACCAAGCGCCATTTCTTTAATATCGAGATAACAGAGGATTCTGGTGACACATAGCTAAAACTATCTTGGAAAAAATCCCTGTTATTATCACATTAACGGTTACTAAGAAAAACAAAATTAAACCAAGCAACATTAATCCACTTACCATTAAGCGACCATTAAGCAACCAAGAAACGAAAAACTTTGAAGCCATTTATCTCAAAACTATGTTTTGGCGCTTGGTCGAGTTATGCATAACGCCATCCATATAATAATGCATGGAGTGAACAAAATCAGGGTTCAGAATTATTTTAAAATGAAACCAAGACTGATAATTATTGATGAATTATTTGAAATATGAGAATTAACAACTACAATTTTAATTAAAATGTTGAATGCTGTAATGTACATAATATTAAAGATTCTCTCGGCTGACTGAGCCATGGTCCATACAGTATAACAGTAACTGCGAAGCAATGAAGCAAGTGTGATTTGTGCAGCCCTGTAAGTAAAATAAGCATGAATCATATATGATTCGCTCAGCGTTCAACATGTTAATATTTCTTTATATTTGATATGTATTAAATAGTGATTAATTCCCATTCAGATAGTAGTAATGCCAGACTGGAACAATGTTTCAATAAACACCAAATCAGATTTTGTTGAAAAATTGAAAAAAACACTTAATAATTGATCATTTTAAAAGAAGAATCTCTATGAGCGTAACATTATCGACTATAGGATGCATAAAGTAAAGTCTTGTAATATTTTCAGTCGACAGTACATTATTTTGCGCATATAGAATGTTGTTCCATAGAAAACCCACATATGAAACTATTGGCAGTTACAACATTGTTCCAGGATAGCATTCAAATGTTTAGATGTTTAGACAAAAAGTAATAATTCAATAATGATGGTAATTTTTGGAAGTAGTCAAACTAGCGGAAAAGAAGTGGATCAAACTAGCTGGGGAAAATTGAATGGATTGGTAGAATTGTAAGTGCACCTTTAGGGGCATACAGTGATGGACAATTAAAACTTTGTGTAATGAAGATGTTAATCAATTTGCTGTAACATTGAAAAATATAAGTGCAGAGAAAACAGTTATTACAATATTACACACTCATCATGATATCCCAGGAAAAGCTTGAATTGTTAATAATGTTTTTCATCTATAAATATGTTGAATTATGATCAATGATCTATTTTTCTCATTATTCTCATGGTATTTTTAAGTACAAAAAATTTTAAGCTAATAAACAATTTACTTAAAAAATTATCCATGCAGGGATAAATATATTAAATGATATTTTGTGCCTTGGTGTTGCTATTTGCCTTAAAAATAAAACTGTGCAAAATGAAAAACAATTTTAAATTATATAGAACAAACATTTTACAGGTATACAATCAATTTTGTATACAAAAATAAATATCTTCAATCCAATCTCAGTAGGTAGGTATTCACATGTTTTTAAAAACAAAAAGTATAGTAAGTTATTAATGACAACAAAAACAAGTAAACAAAAAATAACAAATATTTCTGATACTACAGTGACATTGCTTTTGCTCTACATTAATACCTATGTATTACTATTATTACAAATTACTATCTTTTTAATTTCTGGATAATTACAGTTAAGTAATACTGTAATACCGCCCAAATTATACAAATTTACTGTACAAAAGTAACAAATATTTGTCAAGAATAACACAAACTGTGTTCAAAAACTTCATCTTTACATAATTTCAGTCAAGATTTAAAAATTTAAACGTTTTTCATTCCCACGTTTTAAATTTTTTGCGATTTCTGAGAATTTGTAGGTGAGGCCAACTGGACTTTTTATATTACAAAAAATTATCACTTACCTTCCAAGGTGTAAATCCTCTTTTAGATTTGGATGGAATTTTCACATCTAAGTAACCGTTGTAATAGTCGACCTGCATTGTTGTTGAGTTATTGTTGTTTGTTGAACATTTGCATTTGAATTTCCTAATCGGAAAATGAATCACTCCTCATTTCGCCATGATCAAAACATAAACAAGTAGTGGAGAGAGCAAGGTGGGGGAGCTATCGATGAAATCGATTTGATGAAATCGATTCGATTTGTCACACTAGCACTAGGACACTACTTCAAAAATTGAATGAAACAATAATTAATTGACGATAACTTACGAATCAGAATCACTTATTTGTCTGAAATGACGATAATTAAAACACAGTATAGGAGGAATATTAAAACATATATTTAATATACATTCCTAATTATAAACATAACTAATATTTTGATCAAAATCCTCTTGTTTTGAGGATGTTTTGGTAAATGTACCTAGAGTAAATGCAATTCAGTTAATCATGTAAATTATAATTGATATATCAGTGGATTAATTTTGTACATAAAATAAACACTTGCTATAATCTGTTATCTTGTTCTGTTAAAATTAAAATAAATAAGTTTAATAATCGATTATAAGCGGTTACTGCTAGACTAATCGAATGATGCGTTACATCGATTTAATAATCGAAAGACCGTAGTTTGTTGATCTCCGCCCAAGGAAATACCGATCCCATTTGGCGGGACATTCCATTTAAAGATCCAAACAAACATTGAACGGCGAGTGTATTACGGGCTATCTAAGTCGTAGGTACGTATAATGTCTCATGTTTAATAATAGGTTTGTTCCAACACGACTGAGAACCGTACATGTAACGATCACCGTCCTGCGCAGTACCATGGAACGTATTATTTCGGTCCCATGGAACCCATAGAACGTTAATTATCTAGTAACGAAACGGTAATCTGACGGTTCTTGGTCGTGTTGGAACAAACCTAATATTATTGAAAGTAAGCATAATAGGCGTTGATCCCGCGTACCAGGGGCGGCTCGTCGGGGTAGACAAGGTAGGCGCCTCCTCACCTCTTCAAATGTATGTACAATAATAAATTATTTGTTAATATAAATTACTTATTTCAAAATTGTAATTAATAAATTTTGACACAATACCTAAGTATCTACAAATCTAATAGACCGGTCTAGTTATGACTCAAAAATAGGAGTGAGGCTACAATAATTACCATCAAGCTGAAAATTGGCAGGATTGTTCAAAATACCATCATAAATGAAATCTAAAAAGTCCTCATAAATCCGACCCCTGCTAAAAAATTTACGCGGGGTCAAAGGTCACCAAATATGGTTTTTAGCGATTTTCAGCGAAACGGTAAGTTTTATCGTAAAATTAGCTCTAACAAAAAATGTAGATTAGATAATTATCTATAAAAAATATCTTAATAGTTTTTTTCCTATGAGGCACTGTTTTTGAGATACAACGATTCAAAGAGTTGAAAGACTTTGTAGCACCATTCTGTGCCTAACTAGGGGTCGAAGACGTTACTGAGAAGTAGCAAGGAACACTTGTGGTGACAATATCAGGTCAATCGGGTTTGTTTCGGGAACTTTTATATTTTACCGTGCAATAGTTACCTACATATACCAGTATACTTATACATTTATCTTTTTATAATATCCAGAACATTTAATTAATTAACATACACATAATTCAATAGCGCTCCCACACCTGTATATCTCTTTGTAAAAGAGGATAATTTGGGCCCAAATAACCTTTTCCCATACAGTAGTTCCTTACATTTATTTTTTTTATCACCATTATTAGACTTGTTTCCCATATTTTGCATATAACTATATATATTTTAATATCATTAGCTTGTTTTTTTATGTAATTTAAATTCAAAATTTTGTTTACTTAACTTAAATTCATTTGTAATTAAATTAAATTCACTCCCTAATCCCTATACCCTCAGGATAGCTTTTAGTTTCACTTGTTAATTATTCAGAACCACGAGTCAGCAAAAGGATCTCTTGCATCCAGGACTTCGTTGGCTCGCTTAGGAGCTTGTTGCCCGTCAACTTATTGAGAGATATATATTTATTATTTATATTATTGAGGTATTTTTATTATTCATATTTCTATAGGATTTGACGTTGTTGTACGTATTACAATCGTACAATTATTTGGTGAAGGTTGTTATTTAACCTAGTATTTGTAACTTGGGGGTACGCTCAATATAAGAGCTACTCCAGTACGAATGTAACTATAGTTTTATACTTATATTCTTATATATTTATATTAAGATAGGTAATTGAGTCAAATTGTCATTTTAGAGTTACATAGTTTCACTTGTCATAACTCAGAGGTTGTCAATAATCTAGATAGTTATATTTAATAAATATTTATTTGTTTTGTATATCAATTATTTTTTTCCCATTTTTGAATTTAATATATTTACTATTTAACAGCAGTGTAAGATACCTGGAAGTTTGGTCCATCCCAACTTCTGGCGCCCATAATTCAGTCTATTTTATTTATCTCCTATATTTTTCTATTTTTATTATATTATTATATTTATTCTATCTATTTTATAAGCCTCTCTTTTTATATTTTCTTGTTCTAGTCATCATCCCTCTTTAGGTTGAGCTACTGTTCTTCGACAGGCATGCAAATGAGCCGTACCCATCCTTGAGTGTCAAGCTGTTCTCTTGCATCTCTTGCTAGCCAATTCTATTTAGTTTGCCTCTGTCTCTCCTTACTTCTATTATCAGTTCATCACTCTTCCTTCACTTATTTCATCTTATCATTTTCGTTCTACAAATACTACTGCAAAGTAGTATTTTTGCTACAATTGGCGCCCAACGTGGACGCAAATGTAACAAAAATAAGAAAACTTCTGTTGGAGTGAAAGTAAAAAGAAAAATATACTCCAACAGAAGTAAGGAAAAAGAAGAAAAGACTAGGTAACTAAATGTAAGCTATGGGACAACTATATGAGACATAATATGTAGAGATATAGATGTAAAGAAAAGGGTGAAGTGGCTTCTACGTTGAGAAGCCGCAGTAAGAAAAACACTACTTTGCAGTAGTACTGAAGAAAGGAGGATTAAAAGGGATAATAGGGATAGCAGTAGAAGTATGGAGAGACAGAGGCAAACTGAATAGAGTTGGCTAGCAAGAGATACAAGAGAACAACTTGACACTCAAGGATGGATACGGCTCGTTTGCATGCCTGTCGAAGAACAGTAGCTCTATGTAGATAGTAATGATGACTAAGAGGTGAAATAATAAAATAAGAATAATGTGCTGAAAATGAATGAAGATGAATAATTTCTAAAGACGAACAAAATTAATAAAACTAACAAATCATGGGCGCCATGAAAATGATCTTCGATCATTCTCCCAGGTATCTTATACTGCTGTCAAATATTAAATATATCAAACTTGTAATAATGAACATAAAGGAATAATAAAATTCATGATATACAAAATAAATAAACATTTATTAAAATTAACTACCAGATTTTTAACAATCGCTGAGTTAGACAAATTAAATATAATGTGACTCTAAAATGACATATGTTATATGAAAGCTATATTTGTCTAAGATAATAACAATAATGTTACCTGTTACAAAACTTAAAGGTATAAGTACCTCTTACTAACATATAGGGTACAATTCACATGAGTCTTCCACCAAATGGTTATAGTACGCCTGCTACGTACAACTAAATGAAACCGACAAAGATGAAAATAATACAAATAAATAGGCCCAAGACTCACTAAGAGAAAATACAATAATGAATAAGCAAAGTTAAATATACAAATGAATAAAATTTATAGAAATCAAGTTAAGACAAATACCGAAACGATGACCTAAATTACCCGAGCAAATGCAATAAAATAAAGTAATGACGAATTAACTGAACAAATGAAATAAAGCGAATAAATAAAATATTTGGGGAACAAGCAAGTAATATTACAAAATAAATATCAAACCAATAATAAAGTATAAAAACCTATTTTTCTAGGCTTATTACCTTGTGTACACAAGTAACTTACCAGAGCTACAATAGTTTGGGAACCAAATATTAATATACAAATATGTCATATGTATACAAATATGTCATATAAAAAAATACGCTAAATCTGAAAAAGTAATTAATAAACATAATGTATCACATAAATGTCTGAAATATAAAAAACCATAGTTTCTCTTATCACCACACTAATTGTTCCCAAACGTCTCCTAAAGAGGTTGCTGCTGCATCCTCAGAAATGAGCACCAGGATGGCGCCAAATTAGGCCTCCTGTAGATCCAGGTGCGAAGACGAAAATTGAGCTGGAATGCTCCCCAAAAAAAACTTGTTCCCAAAAACATACTCCCAGTTTGACTTGGCGGTGGCTGCAATAAGGTCAAGGTGGCTTCCCTAGGTGGTCAAAGTGGGTACGACTTCACATGAGGGTTAGCTTTCTTCCAAATGGCTAAAAACATATACTTCGTTTGGTTTCTCATATAAGCCGGTAAGCAAAAGTAAAGAGAAGAAGAAATAATTGAGGAAAACTTTTTAGAAGCAATAATATAGAAAAACAAACAACCATTAAAAATGGAACAAAAACTAATCTCAAGTAACCTTGAAATATTTTGAGTTTGAAAATATGAACAAATAATGATGAATGTGAAATTTGAATATGATTTATCTGAGGGAATATCTGTAAAAATATATAGAATTTATAAAAATATTGGATGTTCAATCGGTTTAAAACGTACAGAGAAATGGTAAATTTCCAATATTAATTTGAGGACTTCAAAATGTTTGGTTATGTAAAAGAGTTCAAGACAATCAGTCTAACTCGAGTGGCAGATAGCCTATTCAAGTAGAGCGGCGAATATTTCAATCTTATGTTTCAAGTCATAGTATTATTTTGAAAAGTTAAATTATCCGAGTTTATTATATATGTGTTTAGTGGGCTGAAGAAACGAGAATTGAATATTTCCAGCAGTGAATTGTGGCTATATACCACTTGGGGAAAATCTGTAACTACTCCTACCACCTGAGAGGGACCGCTTTACGACCAAGTCACCCAGGGAACAAGTTCTAAAAGCCCATGTAATTTTCTTTTACTTCATTATGCTGCATCTTGGAGAACTGCCATGTTACTGTTAGCTGTGTAGCACCATTCTGTGCCTAACTAGGGATCGAAGACGTTACTGAGAAGTAGCAAGGAACACTTGTGGGGACAATATCAGGTCAATTGGGTTCGTTTCGGGAACTTTTATATTTTACCGTGCAATAGTTACCTACATATACCAGTATACTTATACATTTATCTTTTTTATAATATCCAGAACATTTAATTAATTAACATACACATAATTCAATAGCGCTCCCACACCTGTATGTCTCTTTGTAAAAGAGGATAATTTGGGCCCAAATAACCTTTTCCCATACAGTAGTTCCTTACATTTATTTTTTTTATCATCATTATTAGACTTGTTTCCCATATTTTGCATATAACTATATTAGGCCTTGGGCCCGCATATACAATTATTATTTATGACCACACCGTTGAAACTTTTTGTACTTGTTATTTGGGAGGAGTCGGACAAATTTTGAGCTTGGCGCATTATGGTAGTGGGGCGTTTGTCTGTCAAGCGGTGACGAAGTTGTCAATTTTATGCAAGAAAAAAATTTATTACCACATTGGTCATTCTATTTTAATCAATGGATTTTATCATATAAACAACGAAAACAATTTTGTCGGACAAAAATATTGGGGCATATGACGCGTCGGACACGCTAAATATGTCAAATTTATGAAAATAATAAATTTATTACCACATCGGTAATTTTAACGGTATCTATCATAAAACCTTTTTACAATAATGTGGTAACCTTGTCGGACAATTTTCACGGGGCATATGCGCAGTCGGACGCGCCGAAGATGTCAATTTCCTGAAAATTTTTTATTTATTACCACAGATGTCATTTTTATTTTGTACTGTTCTTTTACATGTGTAATGCATATTGGATCACTTGTCGGACAAAAATAATGGGGCGTTTTGGTACAATTAAAAGAAGAAGTAATTTTTATGCATACAGGGTGTTTGGTAAAGAATGGGCCATAGCGTAACCTCAGGTTCCTGAGGTTAAAATAGGCCGATTTAAGCTAACTTACCTTAGTACAAAGTTTATAATAGCCGAGATACAGGGTGTCAAAGTTAAACTTTTTTTTTATTTATTATTTAATATTTCCTGATAGGTATGAGATAACAACATGAAATTTTATATTTGGGGGTTTCTTGGGTCGAGAAATCTAAATTCCTTACCAAAAATTATGCATTGCCCAGAGGGCGCCACATATGCCTTTCAGCACTCATTTATTACGTTCAATTTTTTTTATCCCTCACTCTGTATAATTTTGACATTAAAATTTTTATTTTCCTATTAGTTTTACTTAAAAAAGGTATACTTCTTTCATCTTCCTAAACTCAACCGTTTTCGAGATAAACGCATTTTAAATATGCGATACACCATCATTTTTAGCATAATATCATTAAAGTTACACCCGAAAAATAACTTAAAATTTATGAAAATAATAAATTTATTACCACATGGATAATTTTAACGGTATCTACCATAAAACCTTTTTACAATAATGTGGTAACCTTGTCGGACAATTTTCACGGGGCATATGCGCAGTCGGACGCGCCGAAAATGTCAATTTCCTGAAATTTTTTTATTTATTACCACAGATGTTATTTTTATTTTGTACTGTTTTTTTACATGTGTAATGCATATTGGATCACTTGTCGGACAAAAATAATGGGGCGTTTTGGTACAATTTAAAAAAAATTAATTTTTATACATTTTTGACTTCATATTAAATTACGTATTTTTCGGCTCATATTACCCGTATGCGCGCCAATGGTGAATATTAAATTCTTAACTGTAGTTAAAAAATGTGCAATAACTACCTCTTAAAACCCACCAAATTTCATTTGCATATCTCAACTGGTTTTAAAGCAATAAATAAATCGTCAGTTTGTCAGAAAAACTTCAACACCCCCTATCTCGGAAACGATGCATTTGTGGACATACGTTTTTCTCGTAAAGCAAACTGACTTTATTTTGTCATGCACAATTACTCCTTAAAGTTTGCCATTTAAAAACACACTTTGTCTATGAAAAACATGGCTAGTTATTAAAGTCCTTAACTTTTTTATTATCCAACATAAACGAATGAATGAAAAAACTGAATGTTGAGAAGGAATGAGGCTATAGTTAGGTTTTAATTTTAGTATTTTATAGATGCTAGAATATTCCACGGGGTGATGCGAACTTTGAGAAAAAACATTTTTCCCTTTTTAAATAGAAATTGAATAAAATTTCTGAGATCGGTAACTTTTGAATGGTATATACAATTTTCAAAATTACAATGGGATAAAACAGGGAGATTCCCTGAGTCCTCTGTTGTTCAACCTGATCATGGACGAAATAATAAAAAAAGTAAGAACAAAAAAAGAATACCAAATGGGAGAAAAACCACTTAAAATAATCTGCTATGCAGACGACGCAATACTAATCTCTCAAAGTGAAGATGATTTACAACGTATGCTGCACGAATTTAATATAACCGCTAGAAAATTTAACATGTAAATTTCCCTAAAAAAGACTAAATGCATGGTTATAACAGCAGATCTAATAAGGTGTAAATTAGAGCTGGAGGGTCAAATAATAGAACAAGTCATGGAGTTTAAATATCTAGGCATCACACTATGCAGCTACGGAAAGCTCGAAACAAAAGTGGAAGATCAGGTGAATAAAGCAAACAGAGCCGCAGGTTGCCTGAATGAAACAATATAGAGAAATAAAAACATCAGAAAAGAAGTGAAAGGCAGAATTTACAAAAGAGTCATCAGACCAATAATGACATACGCGGCAGAAACACAACCTGATACAGAAAGGACAAAAAGAATGCTATAGAAACAGCAGAGATGAAAACATTGCGAAAAATCGATGGTAAGACGCTGTGGGATAGAGCTAGAAGTGCAGATATATGAAGGAGATGCAAGGTGGACAACATTAATAACTGGGTGAAACAGAGGTGTAACCAGGATGATCCTAAGGGGGAGTTACGTCTACTTGAAGGTCTCTGGGGGTATGGAATAATAATTGTGTTAAGCGTATAGAGCTCAAAGTACATCCAAAAGGGGGGTTATAACCCCCAAAACCACCCCCTGGTTACGCCTATGGGGTGAAAAGCAGAAGAGTAGAATGGAACGACCACATAAGCCGAATGACAACAAATAGAGTAGTAAGGACGGTCAGAGAAGGTTCCCCAATAGGAAGACGATCAGTGGGAAGACCACGAAAAAGGTGGAATGACAACTTACTGGAGGCACATTGAAAAACAGACAGAGTAATGTCTATATAAAAGTAAGAAGAAGAAGAAGAAGAAGAAGAAGAAGAAGAAGAGAAGAATTTTCAAAATTAACCATGCTTTGGAAAGGTAATGTTCAGTAATATTTTTGGGGACGAGAACGAAAAACAGACACTAAATGGGACGTAAAATCCACACCCTTGGACCAAAATGGATGGTTGACATATATCTCTTTTCCTATATTTTAAGATTGGATTTGGCCCAATTTTTTCAATTCAGTCACATTTAGAAAATCGAAAATTTCTTGTATAATATAGTGTCGCATGTACGGGAACAGCCGTTCTCTGGGATATAAAAAAATAATAAGCATCAAGGAGACCAAAGCGAACTGTAAACAATTTTTCTCGGTTAGATCTACATAGATCAAACTGAAAATTTGTAGAAATACACCTTATAATAATTATAAGGACGTAACGTAGAGAACATTCCTTCTTCTTCTTCTTTCTCATAATCCTTAGTGCCCTTCAGGGCGTCGGATGTCGGGTTCTGCCTTGTAGAGAACATTCTAAAATTTTTAAAAAAAATTCCGAAATTTTCCCTCTTGTCGGAAAATCTTTTTGGAAAATTTTGTGTACAATTCTTTGTCATGCCCTTTTAAGTGTAGTACTTAGCGTGTGTACCAATTTTTAGCTAAATCGATTCAAAAGTAACCGAGAAACACTGTTTTAAATTTTTTTTTTGATAATACCTCTTCGTCGATAGCCTAAAAGAATTAAGATTTCTGTTAGTTTGCCCCAACATTTTTGTCAGACAACTATATTTTTTGTTTAAGAATATAATTATTTGTAACCTACTACTTTTGTCGGAAAAATGGTTGTAAAGATAAGGGATGCACGAACCCAGCATAATTTGAAAGTATACTTTACTAATAAAAATAAATTTTTTGTCCGACTGTCGAGTTGCCCCAATATTTTTGTCCGACACTTTGATTTGTTGATTAAGAATATAATTACTTATAACCTACTAATGTTGTCGGAAAAGTGGTTTTAAAGGTAAGGGTTGCACGAACCCAGTAAGGTTTAAAAGACAGTTTATTAATAAAAATTAAATTTTTTGTCCGACTTTGGATTTGACCCAATATTTTTGTCGGACACTTAGATTTTTTGATTTGGAATATAACTACTTATAACTTGATACTTGTGTCGGAAATTTTTTTTATTTCGACAAAAAAAAACTACAGAACGATGTTTGTCGTTGTTCAAGGAGTATGTACACAAATTATCAGATCACAATTTTTCTAAAATTTTCCCTCTTGTCGGAAAATTTTTTAAGATAATTTTGGGTTCCGATCTACGTCATACCTTTTAAATGCTTTACTTAGTGTGTGTACCAATTTTCAGCTAAATCGATTCAAAAGTAACCGAGAAACACTGTTTTAAATTTTTTTTTTGATAATACCTCCTCGTCGATAGCCTAAAAGAATTAAGTTTTCTGTTCGTTTGCCCCAACATTTTTGTCAGACAATTATATTTTTTGTTTAAGAATATAATTACTTGTAACCTACTACTTTTGTCTGAAATATGGTTGTAAAGATAAGGGATGCACGAACCCAGCATAATTTGAAAGTATATTTTACTAATAAAAATAAATTTTTTGTCCGACTGTCGAGTTGCCCCAATATTTTTGTCCGACACTTCGATTTTTTGATTAAGAATATAATTACTTATAACCTACTAATGTTGTCGGAAAAATGGTTTTAAAGGTAAGGGTTGCACGAACCCAATAAGGTTTAAAAGACAGTTTATTAATAAAAATTAAATTTTTTGTCCGACTTTGGATTTGACCCAATATTTTTGTCGGACACTTAGATTTTTTGATTTGCAATATAACTACTTATAACCTGATACTTGTGTCGGAAATTTTTTTTTATTTCGAGAAAAAAAACTACAGAACGATGTTTGTCGTTGTTCAAGGAGTATGTACACAAATTATCAGATCACAATTTTCCTAAAATTTTCCCTCTTGTCGGAAAATTTTTTAAGAAAATTTTGGGTTCCGATCGACGTCATACCCTTTTAAATGCTTTACTTAGTGTGTGTACCAATTTTCAGCTAAATCGATCAAAAGTAACCGAGAAACACTGTTTTAAAATTTTTTTTTGATAATACCTCCTCGTCGATAGCCTAAAAGAATTAAGTTTTCTGTTCGTTTGCCCCAACATTTTTGTCAGACAATTATATTTTTTGTTTAAGAATATAATTACTTGTAACCTACTACTTTTGTCGGAAAAATGATTGTAAAAATAAGGGATGCACGAACCCAGCATAATTTGAAAGTATACTTTACTAATAAAAATAAATTTTTTGTCCGACTGTCGAGTTGCCCCAATATTTTTGTCCGACACTTTGATTTTTTGATTAAGAATATAATTACTTATAACCTACTAATGTTGTCGGAAAAATGGTTTTAAAGGTAAGGGTTGCACGAGCCCAGTAAGGTTTAAAAGACAGTTTATTAATAAAAATTAAATTTTTTGTCCGACTTTGGATTTGACCCAATATTTTTGTCGGACACTTAGATTTTTTGATTTGGAATATAACTACTTATAACCTGATACTTGTGTCGGAATTTTTTTTTATTTCGAGAAAAAAAAACTACAGAACGATGTTTGTCGTTGTTCAAGGAGTATGTACACAAATTATCAGATCACAATTTTTCTAAAATTTTCCCTCTTGTCGGAAAATTTTTTAAGAAAATTTTGGGTTCCGATCTACGTCATACCCTTTTAAATGCTTTACTTAGTGTGTGTAATAATTTTCAGCTAAATCGATTCAAAAGTAACCGAGAAACACTGTTTTAAAATTTTTTTTTGATAATACCTCCTCGTCGATAGCCTAAAAGAATTAAGTTTTCTGTTCGTTTGCCCCAACATTTTTGTCAGACAATTATATTTTTTGTTTAAGAATATAATTACTTGTAACCTACTACTTTTGTCGGAAAAATGGTTGTAAAGATAAGGGATGCACGAACCCAGCATAATTTGAAAGTATACTTTACTAATAAAAATAAATTTTTTGTCCGACTGTCGAGTTGCCCCAATATTTTTGTCCGAGACTTTGATTTTTTGATTAAGAATATAATTACTTATAACCTACTAATGTTGTCGGAAAAATGGTTTTAAAGGTAAGGGTTGCACGAACCCAGTAAAGTTTAAAAGACAGTTTATTAATAAAAATTAAATTTTTTGTCCGACTTTGGATTTGACTTAATATTTTTGTCGGACACTTAGATTTTTTGATTTGGAATATAACTACTTATAACCTGATACTTGTGTCGGAAATTTTTTTTTATTTCGAGAAAAAAAACTACAGAACGATGTTTGTTGTTCAAGGAGTATGTACACAAATTATCAGATCACAATTTTTCTAAAATTTTCCCTCTTGTCGGAAAATTTTTTAAGAAAATTTTGGGTTCCGATCTACGTCATACCCTTTTAAATGCTTTACTTAGTGTGTGTACCAATTTTCAGCTAAATCGATTCAAAAGTAACCGAGAAACACTGTTTTAAAATTTTTTTTTGATAATACCTCCTCGTCGATAGCCTAAAAGAATTAAGTTTTCTGTTCGTTTGCCCCAACATTTTTGTCAGACAATTATATTTTTTGTTTAAGAATATAATTACTTGTAACCTACTACTTTTGTCGGAAAAATGGTTGTAAAGATAAGGGATGCACGAAGCCAGCATAATTTGAAAGTATACTTTACTAATAAAAATAAATTTTTTGTCCGACTGTCGAGTTGCCCCAATGTTTTTGTCCGACACTTTGATTTTTTGATTAAGAATATAATTACTTATATCCTACTAATGTTGTCGGAAAAATGGTTTTAAAGGTAAGGGTTGCACGAACCCAGTGGGGTTAAAAGACAGTTTATTAATAAAAATTAAATTTTTTGTCCGACTTTGGATTTGACCCAATATTTTTGTCGGACACTTAGATTTTTTGATTTGGAATATCACTACTTATAACCTGATACTTGTGTCGGAATTTTTTTTTTATTTCGAGAAAAAAAACTACAGAACGATGTTTGTAGTTGTTCAAGGAGTATGTACACAAATTATCAGATCACAATTTTTCTAAAATTTTCCCTCTTGTCGGAAAATTTTTTAAGAAAATTTTGGGTTCCGATCTACGTCATACCCTTTTAAATGCTTTACTTAGCGTGTGTACCAATTTTCAGCTAAATCGATTCAAAAGTAACCGAGAAACACTGTTTTAAAATTTTTTTTTGATAATACCTCCTCGTCGATAGCCTAAAAGAATTAAGTTTTGTGTTAGTTTGCCCCAACATTTTTGTCAGACAACTATATTTTTTGTTTAAGAATATAATTACTTGTAACCTACTACTTTTGTCGGAAAAATGGTTGTAAAGATAAGGGATGCACGAACCCAGCATAATTTGAAAGTATACTTTACTAATAAAAATACATTTTTTGTCCGACTGTCGAGTTGCCCCAATATTTTTGTCCGACACTTTGATTTTTTTATTAAGAATATAATTACTTATAACCTACTAATGTTGTCGGAAAAATGGTTTTAACGGTAAGGGTTGCACGAACCCAGTAAGGTTTAAAAGACAGTTTAATAATAAAAATTAAATTTTTTGTCCGACTTTGGATTTGACCCAATATTTTTGTCGGGCACTTAGGTTTTTTAATTTGGAATATAACTACTTATAACCTGATACTTGTGTCGGAATTTTATTTTTATTTCGTGAAAAAAAACTACAGAACGATGTTTGTCGTTGTTCAAGGAGTATGTACGCAAATATCAGATCACAATTTTTCTAAAATTTTCCCTCTTGTCCGAAATCTTTTTGGGAAAATTTTGGGTACAGCTCTACGTCATGCCCTTTTAAATGTTTTACTTAGTGTGTGTACCAATTTTCAGCTAAATCGATTCAAAAATAACCGAAAAAATCTGTTTTAAAATATTTTTGGATAATACCTCCTCGTCCATAGCCTAAAAGAATTAAGTTTCCTGTTCGTTTGCCCCAAAATTTTTGTCAGACAATTACATTTTTTGTTTAAGAGTATAATTACTTGTATCCTACTACTTTTGTCGGAAAAATGGTTGTAAAGATAAGGGATGCACGAACCCAGAATAGTTTAAAAGTATAGTTTATTAATAAAAATTAAATTTTTTATCCGACTTTGGATGTGCCCCACTATTTATGTCGGGCACTTAGATTTTTTGATTTGAAATATAACTACTTATAACCTGATACATTATGTGCTGAAAATTTTTTTTAATTCGAGAAAAAAAAATACAGAACGGTGTTTGTCGTTGTTCAAGGAGTGTGTACACAAATTATCAGATCACAATTTTTCTAAAATTTTCCCTCTTGTCGGAAAATTTTTTAAGAAAATTTTGGGTTCCGATCTGCGTCATACACTTTTAAATGCTTTACTTAGTGTGTGTACCAATTTTCAGCTAAATCGATTCAAAAGTAACCGAGAAACACTGTTTTAAATTTTTTTTTTTGATAATACCTCCTCGTCGATAGCCTAAAAGAATTAAGTTTTCTGTTCGTTTGCCCCAACATTTTTGTCAGACAATTACATTTTTTGTTTAAGAATATAATTACTTGTAACCTACTACTTTTGTCGGAAAAATGGTTGTAAAGATAAGGGATGCACGAACCCAGCATAATTTGAAAGTATACTTTACTAATAAAAATTAAATTTTTTGTCCGACTGTCGAGTTGCCCCAATATTTTTGTCCGACGCTTTGATTTTTTGATTAGGAATATAATTACTTATAACCTACTAATGTTGTCGGAAAAATGGTTGTAAATAAAAAAATTTCAGGAAATTGACATCTTCGGCGCGTCCGACTGCGCATATGCCCCGTGAAAATTGTCCGACAAGGTTACCACATTATTGTAAAAAGGTTTTATGATAGATACCGTTAAAATTATCGATGTGGTAATAAATTTATTATTTTCATAAATTTGACATATTTAGCGTGTCCGACGCGTCATATGCCCCAATATTTTTGTCCGACAAAATTGTTTTCGTTGTTTATATGATAAAATCCATTGATTAAAATAGAATGACCAATGTGGTAATAAATTTTTTTCTTGCATAAAATTGACAACTTCGTCACCGCTTGACAGACAAACGCCCCACTACCATAATGCGCCAAGCTCAAAATTTGTCCGACTCCATCCAAATAACAAGTACAAAAAGTTTCAACGGTGTGGTCATAAATAATAATTGTATATGCGGGCCCAAGGCCTATATATTATATTTTATTATCATTAGCTTGTTTTTTTATGTAATTTAAATTCAAAATTTTGTTTACTTAACTTAAATTCATTTGTAATTAAATTAAATTCACTCCCTAATCCCTATCCCCTCAGGATAGCTTTTAGTTTCACTTGTTAATTATTCAGAACCACGAGTCAGCAAAAGGATCTCTTGCATCCAGGACTTCGTTGGTTCACTTAGGAGCTTGTTGCCCGTCAACTCATTGAGAGTTATATATATTTATTATTTATATTATTGAGGTATTTTTATTCTTCATATTTCTATAGGATTTGACGTTGTTGTACGTATTACAATCGTACAATTATTTGGTGAAGGTTGTTATTTAACCTAGTATATGTAAGTTGGGGGTACGCTCAATATAAGAGCTACTCCAGTACGAATGTAACTATAGTTTTATACTTATATTTTTATATATTTATATTAAGATAGGTAATTGAGTCAAATTGTCATTTTAGTGTTACATAGTTTCACTTGTCATAACTCAGAGGTTGTCAATAATCTAGATAGTTCTATTTAATAAATATTTATTTGTTTTGTATATCAATTACTTTTTTTCCCATTTTTGAATTTAATATATTTACTATTTAACAGCAGTGTAAGATACTTGGAAGTTTGGTCCATCCCAACTTCTGGCGCCCATAATTCAGTCTATTTTATTTATCTCCTATATTTTTCTATTTTTATTATATTATTATATTTATTCTATCTATTTTATAAGCCTCTCTTTTTATATTTTCTTGTTCTAGTCATCATCCCTCTTTAGGTTGAGCTACTGTTATTCGACAGGCATGCAAATGAGCCGTACCCATCCTTGAGTGTCAAGCTGTTCTCTTGCATCTCTTGCTAGCCAATTCTATTTAGTTTGCCTCTGTCTCTACTTACTTCTATTATCAGTTCATCACTCTTCCTTCACTTATTTCATCTTATCATTTTCGTTCTACAAATACTACTGCAAAGTAGTATTTTTGCTACAACTTCTAATCGTCATAATATATGTATTAGTACACCAGGTATATACATCACTGAAGCTGTAATACAAGTAAACATAATATTCTACGGTCAACTTAACTTATATTATACATAATAATATAAGATTATAAATATGATAATGTTTCTACTATACAGCTTGCGGTCTACCGAGGGATGCAATGTATAAGCTGTATTATATTACAGTGCCAACAAAAAAATCTTTACAAAGGGAATGTAACGCGAAAATAATAAGAATTATTTGAATTTTACGGCTTAATCCCAACAAAAATACACAACAAAATACAACAAATGACAAAATATTAACTTATAATAATTCTTTTTATTTATGCGCCTTAGTTCAATTTGCAAAGATGGGTTTTGTCGGAATAAACACGTTCGTCAGCTAATCTAATCACCCTACCTATTCTCTTCCCAGAAGGGTTTGAACATAATAATGAAAGACAACTTTCTAGGCAAAATGTTTATTGCTAAGTACTAATAAATACTTATGCAAATTACACCGTAATTTTCCTAGGTGGCGAAATCCTTCAGGTAGATGACACCCTCGAGGTATTAATTAGTCTTGAGTACTACTCCGGAGTGAAAATACGTGTTAAACCTATATTTTTTTTATCGTGTATTTCGTGTTATTTTCATTGTTATAACAAAAATGTCAGAATATTGTTTTATTTGCGCTTAAATTTTAACTGAAGGTGAAATTGTTACCGTTGAACGTGGTATAAAAACATTAAGGGCTGCACTCCACTTGCGATTTGTAGTCGCGGCGACTAAAAAATCGCTGTCGCAGAAAATCTGGTGGGAGTGGTGGGTGCCTCCACTTGCGATTTTTAAGTCGCAGAATTACATCAGTCTTGCAATGGATAACATCGAATCTACTTGTGTTATCGCTCTTTTGCTTCGGGAGAGAAGTAAACGGTAAACATTAATATAATTATTTATACAGGGTGTCCAAAAATGTTTTTTTTAAATTAAATTAATTGGTACAAAAAGATGCATGTATGTAATTTGTTTAACTCTAAATATATTTTATTCGTGCCAGAAAACATAAAAATGTTTTATTTAAAAAATAAACATTGATTTTCGCTTAAGCGTAATGTCACAGCCTCCTATAAGCTTTAGGAGGCTGTGGTAATGTTAAACTTCCAAGAGGCCGGTGGGCGGCAGCTCTAACATTGAATTTAAGCGAAAAGCAATATTTATTATTTGTCAAATAAACATATGCCCATGTATTCCTGTTTTATGACAAAAGTAAAACGAATTTTGAATGAAATAAGGTACATACACCCTCCAACCAGGGTGTCCAACAATACAGGTTGGACACCCTCTACAAATAATTATGTTATTGTTTGTATTAATCAATGGAGAATTACATACCCTTGCAAATGAGCTATCACATGCCCCTATTCTCATTTAAAAAATTCATCGATTACGTTATCAAACCCAGATGGATGACGTCACTAGTATGATATACATGCCAAAATATTGTAATTTAAAAATAAAAATCGACCTGTTTCGGAATTTTTCCTTAAAGTCGCCGGTTTGGGAAATAATGAATTTGTCCGTTACTTTATGGACGCACTGTACATAGAACAATTGTTTTAGTCAAAATGCATTAATTTTGGAATAAAAATTTTAAAATTACATTTTTTTTTATTTCACGGAAATTCACGGACATTTGTATCGTTTGCGAGATCGTATACATTTGTATCTTGTTCCAAAAATTGTAGAATTGCTGAATTTATCTGAACTCATCCAACAAGTCTGGACAAAATATTCATATTAACAATATCATGTAACGTAACAGTGTTTCTATGAATTAACTGTCAGCTGGTACTGTTCTTACGATGTCAGTTGGACCAGAAGCATTTTTGGGGTCCGGCGGGTGTAATTTCCTCACCAAAATAATCTTTTACCTGCGTTTGGAAGGGTATGCCATCATCCCACAGGTATTTTCCTCACCAAAATCGAAGTGATTATTTCAGGTAGATTTTACAAAAAGGCATTAGGTAGGTACCTATAATAATTAATGAGTTAATAATTATGGTATTTTATTTTTAGTCACAATTGCAATTTTGGCATATTTAATATGCAATGGCATATTTAATAGAAAGTAATCGCGATAAACCTTTACTGCTATTTGAAAATTTTATTTTTTATTAAGTGAAAGTTTTATAAAGTGAAAATTTAAAAAGTGAAGAAGTATACTGGAGTTGTAATAAAACAATTTGTAGTACGAAATTGTTTACTATTGGTGCAAATTTTACAATTTCTAGAAGTAGCCTACAACATAATCATGTACCAG
This sequence comes from Diabrotica virgifera virgifera, assembly GCF_917563875.1. Lineage (NCBI taxonomy): Eukaryota > Metazoa > Arthropoda > Insecta > Coleoptera > Chrysomelidae > Diabrotica > Diabrotica virgifera. Next base: position 158,576,276 of record NC_065448.1, on the reverse strand, counting down.
ATCGTCAGTAGATAGATCGGAAAATTGTTTCTAACTCCTGTAAACGTTAAGCCGAAGAGAATATTGCTGAAAAACCAGCAAAAATTATACGCCAAGAGCTTGCAGCTAATTTGCCTGAAACAATTCTACGATTGATATAAGAAAAAATATACGTTAATAATAAATATACGTTAAATATATACGTTAAATATGCGTTATAAGTTACATAAGACAAAATATATAATTATCGACAAAAAATGATGCCTGGTCGACTTCCTTCCAATATTAATAAGGTTCAATAAGGGGAAAAATATTCTCTCTATAAACTGTGTCAAAAGTAAGATAATAGTGAAACAAATGTAAGACTTTTAGCGACATTGAATTGTATATATTATATAGATGGCACATTTTCTTCTGTACCAGATATTATTTGCAATAATTCACTATTCACGGGCTAATTAACGGGCATTGTATTTCTTTATTATACTGTTTACTGCCAAACAAAAAAAAACATAAACTTACAAAAATCTTTTTTATTTGTTAAAATCAGAAATTCTTAAAGCTCTCAAAATTAAGTTTAATCCTAGTAAAATTTTTATAGATTTTGAAAAATCTATACATAATAAAATCATTCAAATATGTCCGAACACTGAAATACATGGTTGTAGATTTCACCTACTGCAAGCTTCTAGTATGTGGTATAGAAAAATTCTGTCTCTTGATTTAACATCAGAATCAGAATATACGAATGATTGTGAAGTAGGCAAGTGGCTCAAAGATACTTTTGGCCTTACATATATAAAACCAGAAGACTTATCAGATTGTCTTGTGTTTGATTTAATGTCATGCAAACCAGAAAATGAAATTTTAGATAGATATGTTGATTATTTAGTTGAAACATATATAGACGAAAATGCCATATTCTCCCCATATTTATGGGCAGAGGCAAATTCTTCTGTTATTCGTACCACGAATGCTTGCGAATCTTTTCATTCGCATTTTACTTCATCTTTTTATAATACGCATCCATCCATATACATTTTCTTAGAAAAAATTAAAGAATTTCAGGTAGATACGTATGTTAAAATTCAAAGTTTACATATTGCAAAACCAATCAAAGATTAAAAGTTAAACTAAAATTGAAAAATGTAGAAAATTTATTAATAAGATATCAGTCAAATCTAAAGACTAGACTGGATTTTGTAAAGTGTGTCTCTTATTATAGTAAATATTAAATAATAATTTATAGGGGAGTCAATATACAATATGTCCCTGTAGGTTGGAATCATATAAAACTTTTTTATTATTAATTTTACGAAAAAAAGTTATTTTTCATAAAAAGTTCTGCATGGTCTAAAACCTAAGATTCAACCATCAGATATTTTCTTAATAACAATTTTCGATATTTTCAAATACTAAGGTACTTTACCCTTGAGCGAAATTCATATTTTCAAATACAAAGGTACAAATATTTGATATTTGATGCATTTTAGATTCTGTATTCTATACGACGCAGAGCATTTTATGAAGAATAACTTTTTTTCGTAAAATTTATAATAAAGAAGTTTTCCATAGGTTCCAAGTTGCGCAGACATACTGTATAAGAGCGCAAAAAAAAATTTTTTGAACATTTAATATTGTTTAAGCTTGTTATTAAATGTATTTTAGGTAAGCAAGTTGTACAGAAAAAATTTTGATGACTTTGTGTAAACATTTTTTTAACTGATAATTTTCGGATTTTGTATTACATTTTTTACCTTTTTTAATTTTCTCAAAAAGAAGTTGTTTATTGCATTTTTGAAGTAAAATAATTTAGTGCACTTTAAAGACTATATCTCAAGCTTTAAAAAACACCTATAAAATTGTAATATATCCGTTTAAACTTAAGTACGGAGCACACTAGTTAGCTCGCGAGTTCAAAAATCCCTTTTAATATAATACAGTTTAAAAATAATAGTTTTCGATCCGAAAACTGTATACATACTGGTTCGCTTCAATGGTTAAGCAGGCTTTCACAGGCAATGGTTGTACGCTCAAGTAATGAACTGTTTTCCTTGTTCACTAAGTAATCAGCAAATCTAACTAAAGTCTATAGCAAAACATTCACGTACGTCTAATGGATCTAGGAAAATCTAACTTTTTGAATTTTTCTACACCATGATTGTCCGAGACGAAATGTACATCATTTTATTTTCGCAGAGAGAAACACTTCACTTACGGCTGCATGGATCTCTTTTTCGAAATCGGAATACACACTCCTGGGATTAAAAAGGTTTAATTTTTGACACAATTTAAGGCAATCACATATGAATTTGCTAACTTATTTGAAAGCAAAAGAATAATGGCATAAAGTGTCCATTATTGAGTCCATGAATTGTAAATAGTTAAGTAAAAAATTTTGTGCAGTATTTAAAAGTTCCATCAACCTAAATAATTGCTTCTAATTTACTTAAAAACGTTAATTTGATTTTTTTTTGAGTAAAACATCGTTTAGTAAGATATTTAATAAGTAAGTTATTTAGTATGATTTTAGAGTCCTATAGGTAAAATTGTATTAGTTACACATTTTTAAACCATTTTTGATTATAATTCATGTACGTCTCACTTTCCGCCCACACCGTACGTTTGCCCATATTTTTTCTGATTATTTCAACTTAAGATAGCTTTAATATTCTTCTTTCGTTTCCAATTTGTAAAATTTTGTTTGATCAATTAGTTAAGAAATTATAATAAATTAAAAAAACCAATAGAATCCTTTATAAAAGGTATTTTGTAAGCACACATCATCAGTGCTTATCTAAAATGATTGGTCAACCAATCGAAAACTAGTTCTGTGATGTAGCCCTTTTTAGGGATTTTTAAATATATACCTTTTATAAAGGATTTTATTCGTTTTTTGTATTATATGGTATACAGCCTACAGGAAAGCTTTTTCCTTGTGGATTTTTATAATAAATTAATTCAAACGCGCGCAGCGTTGAACGCTTCTAAAAAGTGCGCCAATGTTTGTGAGAAGGGTGACTTGAGCGTTCTAAATAAAAAAATTATAGAAGCTGTAGATTTAATATTAGACAAATCTTTGTATTCGGTTCTTTACGTAGAATTTTTAAGTCAGTTTTTTTCTAAAATTTACAATTTTCGTCGGCATTTAAAAAAACAATTAATTTCGCAGTTCATTTGTTTAATAAAAAGTGAAGCACCCACTTTTGGAGTACCTACTACTTTTTGATATGTTGTTTATTTAACATTTCTTAATGAAATTATGAAAAGTTCTATCTTATTTGATTTTTTCCATAAGCAAAAACTCCATTGACTCCTCTATTATACGTTTTGCCTATTATATTATAAACTATTATTATAATGTAAGGAAATTAACGACTTTATATTCGGATTTCGGATTCTTTCATAATAAATATTCTTAAATTACATCTACCTTTTTATTTTATTACCTGAGTGAGTTGGTGAGGAAAATACCTGCCGGATTAATATGAACCTTTAAATTTGGTGAGGAAAATACCTGTCGGATTATATGTTTTTAATGGTTGGTGAGGAATTTACCTCCGCCCTTGGGGTCCGGTCAATAATTCTAGGAAGAGCATAGAAATAAAGATAAACCATATAAACATTTGCTTGCTTCAAAATTGATCACTCCTTGTATTAGTCCACATGGACGCGGGTGTGGCTTACTACTTTCTAACGTATCTTATTGGGCAATACTGAAGAGTAATTGGTCAAATTTTTCGGAAGTGCTTAGGCTCAAATCATATCGTTATCTGGTCAAAATACCTTCTCATGTTTCAAAGGCGGCAAGCAATATAAACACTAAATAAACAGTGTCGTCGTCATAACTTACAATTATTTTATTTTTATAATACATTTTTTGTCTCATTTCTTTAGTACTTAAAAAATGAATAAGCACATTAAATTGCATTTGTAAGTATTATATACTTTTAATGATAAATTTAAAATTTTATTGTATTGTATTATACTGAAACTGTATTGTTTATACAGGATGTCCCATATATTATGCGAGATTTAATGACGTCAATTTGCTCAGTCCGCTGATTGGATAATGTAATTAATGGAATTTTTCATGTTTCATATTTTTATTTTTTCCATATTTTCCTTTGTATGTGTCCATGTCTAAGAGCCATATATGAGGAGAGGGAGTGTACATTGATGGAAGACTCTTGATTTTAGGTATTGGGGTATTTTTTTTTCTTTAGAATAAAAGACAGTTTTCCGAGTGATGCCCAGGCCAATCTTATTATTTTTTTTTATTTCTTCGGTCTGATTTTTTTTATTTAATTTAGTGATTTGTCCTAGAATATCTCTTTTACTTGCTTTATTCTTGTTTGTGCCACTGTAATTATTGGTTCTCCTTGTTGATTGGTCATGGCTTTTGTTTTACTGTAAGCGATGTTCAGTCCCATCTTTGTCGATTCACTATCTATACTCCGTCTACCCAACAGACGGAGTAATCACCTGAATAAATCACAATATTTCTTCAAAATACTTTAACGCACGACCTTCCACACAATACCGATAACAAGGTATTCGGTAATTGGTATTATCAGCATTGTGTACAAGGCCGTGCGTTAAGGTATTTTGAAGAAATATTATGATATATTCACTTGATTACTCCGTCTGTTCGGTAGACGGAGTGTAGTGCTTCCATCATTCTTGGTAATTCTTCACTATTTTCTGTTTTAATACAATATAATATATACTTACAAGTCAAAAGTGACATTTGAAAAAATTGTGTAGCTCAAGTTCAAGTAAAATAAAAATATTATCTTGCTTTGTCACCAATATTAATGTCTTCTTCTTCTTTTCCTCCTTCTTCTTCTTGTGTAGACATGACTGTCTGTTTTTCAATGTGGCTCCAGTAAGTTGTCATTCCATCGTTTTCGTGGTCTTCCCACTTAGTTTTGGATCCCGCGTATGAAAAAAAAGTTGATTAATAGCAAGCTGAAAATTTTTTAATAGCTTAAGGGTGTGTAGTTGGAGAAACTTTGATATATGGGAACACTGGAATAGGGGAAGTTTTAATTGTGGAACAGGTTAAAAATTTGGAACGGCCAGACCACGAAAACGGCACATGTATTTTGTCCGACAGAACAGACTTAAACTCTCCGAACAGAGATTAAACTCTCATGCAAAAATCAGCCTACTATTTATCACCAAATGGGAGTTTTAATGAGTGGAACATGTAGAATATGTCAAATGACAGGAATTATGACAGCTGATAAATAGCAGTCTGATTTTTGCATGAGAGTTTAATCTCTGTTCGGAGAGTTTAAGTCTGACCGTTCCAAATTTTTAACCACAATTAAAACTGCCCCTGTTACAGTGTTCTCATATATCACAGTTTATCCGACTAGACACCGTTTAAGCTATTAACAAATTTTCAGCTTACTATTAATCAACTTTTTTTTTTTCATACGCGGGATACAGACCTAACTGATCGTCTTCCTATTGGGGAACCGTCTCTCGCCGTCCTTACTACTTTGTTTTTTGTCATTTGGCTGATGTAGTTGTTCCATTATACTCTTCTGCTTTTTACCCAGTTATTGATGTTGTCCACCTTGCATATCTGTCGTATATCTGCACTTCTACCTCTTCCCATATCCCATCGATTTTTCAAAGTATTTTCATCTCTGCTGTTTCTAGCATTCTTTCTGTCCTTTCTGTATCAAGTCGTGTTTCTGCCGCGTATTTATGTCATTATTGGTTTGATAACTGTTGTGTAAATTGCGCCTTTCACTTCTTTTCCAATATTGGTGTGGTAGTTATAAACACGACAAGTGTCGAATCAAGTTCTGAACACACGGATAGTGATATATTTCAACTTGTCAAAAATATGTCCTATGTATAGTATTTTTACTACAAAAGCGATATTACGTAGGTCAAAATTTTTGACGTAAGAGAACTGTCAAAACATTAGAATGTGAATTTTCATTATTGTCATGTTTATTATAAACATGGATATAATGAAGAGTCACAATCTAATGTTTTGACAGTTCTCTTACGTCAAAAATTTTGACCTACGTAATATCGCTTTTGTAGTAAAAATACTATACAGTAGTAAAAGTGATATCTTCATTAGTCATGAATTAGACAATTCGACTGGAAGAGGAATTGTTCGTTTTCATGTATTTTATGTGTAGAGGAACTGGTCCGAATATGGGCCCCCCATTTGTTTTTCTATTGAAACTTGCTTATTATATGTCTATAACAATGCTACATAACATTTATACATGCTATAAGACCTTAGAAAAACAACTACTAACTATGTATTTTTTATAATAAAGTTTATTTATTTTACGGATAATAATATGACGTGAGGCATATTTTTCTAACCAGGCCAGGCTGTCTGAAATATGGGCCCCACTCAAAAACTAACAAAATTTTCTTTTGACGACAAAAATACGAAATAACCTAGCTAACAATTTATGCTTAAAGAATAATAAACATATCTGTGAAAAAATAAAATAAAATTATCTGCAAATATCGCAAACGTAAGAGTCTTTTTCAGCTCCGGAACATTGTTCATGTGCCCAGAGAATGCATATTAAACATTGAACCCACGTCTCTCTTCTAGTGTCATCAGAAAACTGTTGTTCACAAAATAGACATGTGGCATCATTGCTTTCAGGAGAATACTGTACTATTTGTTCTACGTCAAGGTCTTCGTCAGCGGGCAAAAATTCCTCTTCCTCTTCTTCATCCGAACTGCATTTGGTTTTGATTTTTCTGTTGGGTTTCTTTACATTTTCTTTTGGCTTTAGCGCAGAAACTATTCTCTTCCCCTTTCCTTCCTTGGTCTTTACATTTTCTCTTTATTCAACTGAAAACACAGGTCTCTTACCCGTTCTTTCTTTTGATTTTCTTATATTCTCAATTGATAATTCAAGGTCTGAGCTGGGATTACGAACACTCGATACGAATCGTATCCGCCATGTTTTACCATAGCGCCTTATGGTAAAACATGGCGAATACGATTCGTATCGAGTGTTCGTAATCCCTATGCTGATTTATACGGAGATGAAATTATAACTTGAGAACGAGAATTTTTTCTTCCTCTTGAAGACGCTCACTTTGTAACTGATGGGACAGTTGAAAGAACGAATGAACTCATTAATGTTTTGAACGGTGTTCTGGCACAGTTGTTGCGTTCGTTGTGTTCCTAAATGGTTGATCTGGGTCTTTAGAATAACTTGGTCCTTGATCTTCTGAACGAACTGTTATATTTTCTGAAGAAATCGTTTTTGCAAGGTCGCTTGTCAATTCTTCCAAATAAATTTCAGTCAAATTACAAGTTTTCTCAGATTTCAGTTTCTCAGTACTGAAATCAGCATCAGAAAAAATGGTTATATTTATTGGCCCTATTTCAGTTACTTTAAAACCATTCTTAGGTATCTGCTATCTCTGCCGTCTGGCATTTCATAAATAATGCCTTTTCCAATAGTTCTGCTAGATTTATGCGAGCGGTCTGAATATGGGCCCCTAGCCTATATTTACGTCACACAAGGGGCCCATATTTCAAAATATGTACGTTCAAGAAAAATATTAGCTTATGATTTTGTAATTATTTTTTGTTCCTAACCTACATTAAAAGCATTTTCCTTCCTTTCCCTGCCACACAAGCATAATATATCAATTCCGAAAGAATGTCAATAAACACAAATATTACGTAATATAAACTTACCCAATAAAATTTTTTCAAAAGTCAAAATCAAAGGGTCTACACTGTGTAACAACAAAATATGTACTGGTCGAGGAATCTGTAAATATATGACAAGAAAGGGGCCTTCTAGTATATTTGGGCATTTTCTAACAGATAGCACTACTTGTTTCATAGATAGTGTGGTGGCCCATATAAAATACATAGCCCATATTCGGACCAGTTCCTCTATATTCAAAGTGTAGTCTTATTTCTTTAGTTCTCAAATTAATAAGCACGTTAAATTTCATTTGTATTATGTATTTTTAATTATCTTGGTTTAAATATATGGTGTCAATTTCATAAAGAAATGTGAACAGTTAACAACATTATTACTGTTTAACAAATATTGAACCATAATTTAAAAATAAAAGTTTACTCATTAATTTCTATTGCGCCGCCTATGTTTTACAAACGGTGCCGACAATCGGTGTCGAATTTTGTTTTTATACTGGTCCAACTGACATCGTAAGAACGTACATGTGATCCATTTCGATCGAGCGGCAATCGCGTCGCGGTAAAAAGCGTTTTTTTAATCGCTGTGATTATTTAGTCGCAAATGGATTGGCTCGTATTTGAAACAATGTGTTCAATATTCGCGACAAAACAATCGCGCGGCTACAATCGCAAGTGGAGTGCAGCCCTAATCAACGCAAGTACTGAAAGAGCTGATGGATTTTTAGAATTTCTTAAACAGCAGAAATCTGTGACCATACATGTGGAGTGTCGTAAAAGTTATACTCGAAAGTGTTCTATTGCTGTAGCTATTAAAAGACAATATGAAAAACAAGAAGCCAGTACATCGACCGAAAGTCCTCCTCTTACTAGAGCACGTGTAAGTGAACCAGCTTTTTGTTTTAAAAAACAATGCTTATTTTGCGGCCAGGAATGTAATGAAGAGCATGAAAAAAACCCAGGATGAACAAGAAGAAGAAGAAGAACAAGAAGAAGAAGAACTAGAAGATGAAGAAGATGAAGAAGAACAATGAGAAGAAGAACAAGGGAAGCAGAAGTGTTAGAAAATTATGAACCAGTTTGATAAATTTCCCTTTTTTTAATTTATACCGCTTTATATAAAGTTTAATCATTTTTAACCCTTGCCAATATCAATTATTAAATAGCTTTAAATTAAACAGAATCATAACAGATCCGTGGAATAGGCCTACTGGGGAAACCACGTTAAAAAACGCGCTAAGTACACTACCTCAAAGGTGGTGTGGAAACGTGTGCGCATATTATGACGATTACCACTTTTTGAATCGTTATATCTCAAAAACGGTGGCTCCCAGGAAAAAAAGTAATAAGGCATTTTTTATAGATGATTATCTAATCTACATTTTTTGTTAGAACTAATTTTACGATAAAACTTACCGTTTCGCTGAAAATCGCTAAAAACCATATTTGGTGACCTTTGACCCCGCGTAAAATTTTTAGCAGGGGTCGGATTTATGAGGACTTTTTAGATTTCATTTATGATGGTATTTTTAACAATCCTGCCAATTTTCAGCTTGATGGTAATGTTTGTAGCCTCGGATGCGTAAGTTGACCGGAGTATAAAATAAAAAAGCTACTTTTTAATTTATTTCCGAAGTTGTAATTATTGTACGCTTCCCGTAATACGGCACTACCCTATTCGCCGTGTGCAAGTACTTGGAGGGGATAAGAGAAACGATCGTGCGCGAATAGCGGAGAAATCTTGCAACTTTCTTAAATAATCTATATTGTCAATTGAAATTGTCATATTGACGTATATTTCATATCTACTGTCAATGAAGAAGAAAAATTATATGTTGCTCCACAATATTGATATGATATGCAATTATTATATAAAAGTAAATTTAATTAAGTGTATTTTGCTTGTAGTAGTGCATTTTAATAATTAATTTTAGTTACTACATACAATTGTTTACCTTTTAACATATATATAGTGACTGTACACCCCGATATGGGGCTAAGTCGCGAAAGCTTTCTAGATCCTATTTCTTAGGAGGATCAGTCCCTTTTGCTTATGTTATCCTCTTAACGATTTCTCTCCATTTTTCCTATCTCTAGTTTTTCCCCGCCATTCTCTGACTCCTGCGTTTTTTAGGTCTTCTTCAACTTCTTGCAACCACTTTGATCTTGGTCTTCCTCTTTTCTTTCTTCCTCTTTTCTTTCTTCCTCCTGGATTCCATTCTATCATAGCATATGTCACTGCTTCATCTCGCCAGATGTGACCTAACCATCTAACTCTGCATTGCTTTATTTTGGTCACAATATCTTCTTTTAGTACTTTCTTAATATCTGCATTTTTTCGGCTTCTATATTCATTTTGCTCTGTTCTGATTGGTCCCAGTATGGTTCTCATGATCTTTCTCTCCACTATTCTTAAGTTTTCTTCATCTTTTTTAGTCATCGTCATTGTTTCTGCTGCGTTTAATATTATTGGTCTAATTATGGTGTTATACATTCTCATCTTGGTTTTAATAGACAGTATTTTGCTTTTAAGTAGTGTTTTATTTGCAAAATAAGCTTTATTCGCTGCCAATATTTTTTCTTTTATTTCTGGTATTCTTTCACCCGTTTTGCTTATTGTCACTCCTAGGTATTTGAAATGTTCTACATCTTCAAACTCTGAATTTCCTATTTTGGTTTTTCCTTTTATTGCTGGTTTCCCTAGTCTTAATATTTTCGTCTTTTCTTCATTTAATCTGAGTCCCATTGTCTCCCCTTTCTCTTTTATTTCTTCTAGCATTTCTTTCATTATGTTTCTATTTTTGGCAATAATAACAATGTCGTCTGCATATGCGATTATTTGTCCACCTCTTGTTCCTAGGTTTCCTTTGTTTATATTTCGTAGTAGATATTCTAAAGCTAGATTAAACAGTGTCGTGGATAAGGCATCCCCTTGTTTCACTCCTTTATTTATAATGAATTCATCGGTCTCGCCTCTTTGCGTCTTTATGCTAATTTTGGTAGTTCTCATTGTCATATTTATTAATTTTCTGAGTTTATGTGGGATTTTTAATTTTTCCAGGGCAATCATTAGTTGTTTTCTCTTAATCGAATCAAATGCTTGTTTGAAATCGATAAATAGCATTTCTAATTGTAGTTTGTATTCATTTGCTTTTTCCATTATTTGTTTTATTGTGTGTATAGCATCTATTGTTGATCTTCCTTCTGTGAATCCACATTGGTACTGTCCCACTCTCTTCTTCGTGATCTTTGACAATCTTTTTCTTATTATTGAAGTCAATATTTTATATGTTGTGCTTAATAGTGTTATTCCTCTATAATTTTCATAAATTTGTTGGTCTCCCTTTTTATGTTTTGTTATTACCTGCCCTATCTCCCAGTCCTCTGGCATCTTCTCTTCCTTCCATATATTTTTCAATAGTGATAGTATTTTTTCCTTCAGTTCCTTTCCTCCATATTTTATAAGTTCCATGTTAATTTCGTCTTTTCCTGGAGCTTTTCCATTTTTGCTCTTCTGTATTACTTCCTCGAGTTCATTTATTGTTGGCTCTTTTGAGACTTCAATGTGTATTTCGTCTGCTTCTTCGTCCACCGTTTTCTCTTCTTCGTGCATTTCTTCTCCATTGTATTCCTCCGTCAAGAGTTCTGTGTAGTGATCTGCCCATACCTGCCTATATTCATTGTCTTCTACAATGAATATTCCCTCTTTATTTTTTATTCCGTTAATTTTACCTTTGTATTTTTTGGTTTGTTCTTTAATATTTTTATAGAAATGTTTCGTGTTTCTATTTGTTCTTTCCTGTTCTATTTCTTGCATCTTTTCATCTGTCCATCTTCTTTTATTTTGTCTTATAATTTTCTTTCGTCGTCCTTTCTTAATTTTTCATAACTTTCTCTGTCTTCCTCTTTATCCGTTCTCAGCCATTTAATTCTTGCTTGCACCTTTTGTGCTGTTAGCTCTTTACATTCGTTGTTATACCATTCGTTTTTTGTTTTCTTCTGGTGTTTACCTACCTGCTTTTTTGCAGCTTCTTCTATTGACTTTTTGATCATGTCCCATTCTGATTTGATGTCCTCTGCTTTATATTTCTCTCTTATTTGCACTGTTACTTCTTCTTCATATTCTTTTCTAATATCTGCATTCTGCAATTTATTGACATTCCATTTTTTCTGTTGATTTTTCTGTTTAGTTTGGATTTTAACTTTTTGTCTTATGGTGGCTGTGACCATATAGTGGTCTGAATCCGCACACGCACCTCTGAATGTTCTCACATCCTTCATTGAAGATTGTTTTCTTTTGTTTATTAGTATGTGATCAATTTGGCTATACGTTTTCTGATCAGGTGACCTCCATGTTACTTTATGCATTTTAGGGCGTTCAAATTTTGTTGAGCTTATTATCATGTTTGTTCTTGTTGCTAGGTTACATAGTCTTAGACCGTTATCATTAGTGTTTTTGTGTACGGTATGTTTTCCTGCAATTTGCTGTAAAAAATCTTCTTTTCCAATCTGGGCATTGAGGTCTCCTAGTATAATTATAACATCTTCTTTGGGTATTTTTTTCATCTCTTCTTCTATCTTATCATTAAAATTGTCTTTATCGTCTGTATTGCTTTTTTCTGTAGGTGCGTATAGGTTTAATAGTGATATATTGAATGGTTTATTATTTATTCTTAGATACGCAATTCTTTCACATATCGGTTTAAAGTTTATGACTTTTTCTCTTAGCTGTCGTAGAATCATGAATCCCACTCCTTTTTGTCCTTGCTTCTTTCCTCCTGAGTATAATAGTGTAAAGTCTTGTTTATCAATCTGTCCTTGTCCCTCCCACCGTATCTCTTGCAGTGCTGCAATATCTATTTTATACTTTGCTAGTTCTTTGCTTATTTCTAGCATTTTTCCTGGTGCCAACATCGTTCTTATATTCCATGTGCTTATTTTCAGTTCTTTATGTTTTTTATTTTTTTGTTTTCGTCTTGTATTTTTGTTTCCTTGTCTGCTCTTATTTATTTCTTTTTTGTGATACATCAATTTATTTGCACTCCTTTCCTTTTTATTTGCCTCGTCCGTCGCCAAATAAGTATTGTCTTGTATTCTCTCATCAGTTGCTGGTTTTTTGAAACGTTTTGAAAAACCTCATCCAACTGATTCTTGTTCTTATTCCATTTCCTCTCCCGTCCATCTATTATCAATTTGTTGTGCTTAATTTGGACGCGTTTTCCTTTCTTTATTTCATCATTTGCTATTTTGACTATTTCTTTTTGTATTTGTAATTCCTCTTTCGTTAAATCATTGTTTATATATATTTGGCAATATATATATTTGCCTTTGTTTGGCAATCTGACTAAACATGTTTTGTTTCCTAATTCCACAGCTTCCTCTATCTTTATTTTAATATCTAGTTCTTTTTTCATAAAGTTCTCCATTGTTTCTTTTAGTAATCTTCTATCTCCCGTATCTATTGTCATTCCCTGTACTATAACATTATTTTCTTTTCTTGCTCTATCGAGTCTTTCAAGGCGCACTTTTACATCTTCCAGTTCCTGTTTCATATGTTCATTTTCTCTTCGCACTTCACTATTCTCTTGTCTTAATTCTTCTAATTCAATTCGGAGTTCCCTCATTTCTTCTCTGTATTGCCTTTGCTCCTCTTTAATTTCTTTTACGTGAATTTTCAGATCTTGTGTCTCTTTCGTTAAGTTTGCCATCATATTTAATATTTGGTCTATTTTGTCTTCCTCTGTGTTCCTTTTATCTGGGGTTCTTGATACTTTTTTGCTTTTCCCAGAAGACTGCTCTTATTTTTCTCTATATCTTTTCCGATTATCGTCGAATGTGTAATTATCGGGGTTCATTTTCTTACCGAAATTGCTCGCGATAAAATCACCCTCCCCACCTATCGCGTCGGAGGAAGATGATTTGCTCAAGCAATATGTTTCTCTTTCGAATGTGTTACCCCTAAATTGAATTAAATTAAATTAAATTATTTTACGTTATTTTGGAGCAGTTTGATTCAACAGTTCCCACCTTTAACTTTCAAAATTCCAGTTTCTGGAGCTTGTAATCAACGTTCTAATGATCTACTTTTTTAGGCTTGATGTTGAATTAAATTTTATTTTAATAAATGATGGTTTTGCTTGTTTTCGATTCAGAGGGTTGCACACCCGCTAGACATTTCTAACATTTCAGGCGTCATCAGTAGCTTTTGTAAGGGTGTGCAACCCTCTGAATCGAAAACAAGCAAAACCATCATTTATTATTTTATTTCCTTTACTCGGTTTGAGTACTGAAAGTTCCTCTGCTGTCTTTTTCCTAGACGAATGAAGGCGGAATGTGATCGTTTCCCTTTCGTTTTCTATATTCGTCGTCTGCTGTCTTATTAATTGAAAAAGTCGCAGAAAAAGGATGTACCAGTAAGAACTTTCAACGGGAAAAGTCTCAGGTTTAAATGACTATTTACCATTTTAATTTTATTAAATTGGTAGATTCTGCATCTGAGACTCTTCAATTTTTTTAAATTTTATTTGTTGTTTTAAGTTTATGTATTGTATTTAATATTATTGTACTTACAGTCTGTTTTAAAAGTTTATTTCTATAACTTCACTTAACACTGATCGTCTTTGACACACTGTAACTAAAATCACTTTAGAAACTATTTCTTATTCGCCAAAAAATTGAATTTTTAAAGAGCCTGATTTTTCACGTGTTGCTCTGCCCACACTAGAGATGGGAATGTCACCTTTTAATAACTTAACCTTAATATTACTTTTTCTTCTTATAATTTTTTGGCCTATGGCCTTGACAATTGTCCAGTAACCAGGACCAAAATGATTGGCCAATATAACTAAAAGTGCAAAAAATGTTGCCAAGCTATGAAACCAGGTGTCGCTTTTCCGAACTTGCACGGTCCCAATATAGGCACTTTTAGAAGGAGCCTAAAGAACAGAACAGAATGGCATGTGTTTCGTGTTTCTCACTCTCTCAGCTAAGCGCAGCGCTGTAATTGTCGCTTGTCTGGCCGTGGCGGGCGAGAAATTTTTTGGAGCAACCAATTGTATGTTTTAGGATCCTGACTACAAATACTGAAAAAACTAAAAGTGCTAATTTTGTCATGAAATTTGGTATGTTTAGTTAGAATAATATTTGGAACAACTTTTCCAAATAACTTCTTCCGATATCTCTAATGCGAGGCAAACTATCGAAAATTCGCCCTGTTTGTGAATTAGCAGTAGGCCGCGTTTAAAATTTAAATTTCAGTTGCTTATCTTAAAAAATGTGAACCATCAAACTGTATGACTTCAAAATTTCAAATCTGAATTTATTTTGATAGCCGGAAAATAGGGGTGTCTTCATCTTAAATGCGACACACTATATATTGTATTATAAATATAATATATAATATGGTATATGTGTCGCCTACCCGCATACTGAGGTCACGAGCCGCCACTGCCGCGTACCAAAAAAAAGAATGTGTGTGTACTTTGTACGCACGTAAGAAGTTATACTTCTATTATAATATAATTTCAGCGAAATAAATATACCTACTTAACAGTTACAATACAAAAAATTAACAATAATTACCAAAAATGAACCAAAACTTAACAATGCCAAATATTAAAAAAAAAAAGAAAAAAGTATCAATCGTCCGGGATTTGTACCCGCAATCTCGCGATTTTTTTATCTCTGGTCCAATGCTCTACCAACAAGGCCATCATATACATAATTATACATCACGGTGACAAGTGAAATATAAAAATAGATGTTTTATTATTTTACGTCCAAGGAAGACAAATCCAAAGACACAAAATTATAATAAAAAACCTTTTAAACCACCTTTTTCAAATTGCGCAAGTTGTATTATTAATATTAATGTTAATAAATGAAATATAAATATTTTGACGTTTCACAATTTGACAATTCACTTTTAACTGCAGTGCCTTAAAAATTTTAAAGCACTAGTGCCTTAAAGTAGCATTTTTAACGCTCCTATGGAGTCCTGAAAATTGCATTTTTAACACGTTTGTAGAAAAATATATTTAAAAACACTAATATATTCTTTCCACACCTTTTCTGGACTGATACATACATAAATTAAAACATTTTGAAGTATAACTGCAAAAATATAATATGAAAACTATTTAAAAAGGCAGTATAAGTATTAATTAACCTTTGTTGTTTCTCTTCACACACATTTTAAAACGCAACAACCATACATAACCAAACCGTCAACCGTCCAAACCACAGCTACGCTACAGCTGCCATATTGGATACTTTTTGACATGTCATTTGAACATCCAATCAGAACAAAGTTATAATGCGCATGCACCCAGATCGTAGGTTTTAACATATAAAAATTCACCCTCATATCGCGCGTAAAGGAGTATAACTTCAAAAAGTTGATTAATAGCAAGGTGAACATTTGTTAGTAGCTTAACGGTGTCTAGTCGAACAAACTTTTATGTATGGGAACACTGGAACAGGGGAACGTGAAGTTTTAATTGTGGAACGTGATTTTATTAATTGCGGAACGTGTCATCCTGACAAGTTTATGATTGTGAAAATTAGCAGGTTATTTTTAAGTCTATTCAATAGCAAACTTTATATAATATAGATCTGAAAAAATGATTGTCCGACAAATATGTTGGGTATTTTAATAAGTCCGACACGCGACACGTAGAACATGTCCAATGGCAGGAATTATATTGGTGGTAAATAGCAGCGTTGATTGAAACATTAATATGGGTCTAAATTAGTTTGGCCTAGGCCAAACTAGTTTATCCTGAAATCGGGTTTGGTCGGTATTATTCATTAATTTAAGAATACATATTATAAGTATTGATGATAATGTTGTCACCGTTATCCATTCCGTATAATATGTGTTAATCTATCAACATCAACGTGTTATTAGAGTGTATGACTATAGATTTCCAACATGTCTTGGTTTGGCCAAAACAATTTAACTAGTTTCCAAAAGTTCTGTATCAAAGTTTTGAAATATGGACCTGTGCCACAACACATTGAAATTATCATTAACACCACTCTTTAATTACTTTTTCTACTACTATTATCGGTTTACAGCGTTCTCCGACGCCTTCCGGCTCTTAACCGCCATTCTTCTCTGTTTAACCATAAACCTGGAGGGATTGCTCTTTCCTTTAGTTCTTTTTCAATTCCCTCCCTCCAGCTTCTTCACAGGCTTCCTCTTTTTTTTTCTCCTTTGTGGTGTCCACGTGAAAATCTGCCAAATTTGCTTTTTCTTTTGGCTTTTATTCTTCTTAATGTATTTGCCTAAGTTGTTGTTTGTTCTGAAAGCTGATGTTCTTCTTCTTATGGTGCCTATCCGTTACGGATGTTGGACACTAACATGGCTATTCTGACTTTGTTGACTGCTGCCCTGAAAAGTCCGGTAGTAGTTAAGTTAAACCATTTTCGCAGGTTATGCAGCCAGGATATCCTTCTTCGTCCTGGACCTCTTTTCCCATGCACTTTACCTTGAAGTATGGTCCGAAGTAGGTCATATCGTTGTTCATTGCGCATTATATGGCCCAGGTATTCCAATTTGCGACGTTTTATGGTTACGACTAGTTCGCGCTCTTTACCCATTCTATGTAGAACTTTTTCGTTGGTAACTCTGTCTATCCAGGAAATCCTCAACATGCGTCTATAGCAGCACATCTCAAATGCTTCGAGTCTCTTCAGTGATGCTTCAGTTAAGGTCCATGACTCCACGTCATATAAAAGAACGGAGAATTTTAGTAAACGAACCTTTATTTCCAATTTTATATCGTGGCTGTCAAAGATTTTTTTCATTTTGACGAAAGCTGATCTTGCCTTCTCGATCCTTATCTTAATTTCCGTCGATTGGTCCCACTGTTCATTTAAGTTTGCACCCAAATAACAAAAGTAGGTGATTTGTGTTATAGGTTGTTGGTTAACTAGTAATTGACCAGGTGGTATCCTATATTTGCTTATAACCATGTATTTGGTTTTTTTATGTTAAAATCAAGCCCAAACCTGCTACTTACTTCTGCCACCCTGGAGACAAGTGTCTGCAGACCTTCAAGACTGTCTGCAAAAATGACAGTATCATCAGCGTATCTTATGTTGTTCAATCGTTCTCCGTTTATAAGTATTCCCTCGTCTATGTCCGTTAGCGCTAGGTTCATAATGTGCTCTGAATATGTATTGAACAATAATGGGGACAATATACATCCCTGTCGCACACCTCTTTTTATATTTATGTCGTCTGTTAACTGATCCCCTACTCTAACAGCTGCAGTTTGTTCGTAATAGATATTGTTTATTATACGGCGATCTCTGCTGTCTAGACCAATTGAATTTAATATTTTCATCCTTAGACCATAAAAACTGATAGACACGCCTTGTACCGAACCGTTGAAGCAAACACCTTCCGCGAAAGTGACGTCACAATACGGCAAGAACTCGTAGTTTGGATTCTTAGCAAAGCGCTAATAAAATTACTCAATTTTAGATTAATTTTAATATAAGTTTAATATTTTGTAAAAAATATGGAAGATAAATAATTTAGCAAAGTAATTAATAAATATTTTTGACTTAAAGTAATTTTGTAAAAATAAATGTTTTATTTAAAAGTAGGTACATATTATATCGTTGGTATATCTCTTCTTGTTTGATAATCAAAAATAAATTTGAAGGAGAGTAATTTTCTTTTGGGTGGAAGTTTCAAGTTAGGTGAAAAAATATGTAGGAAATCTATTAATTCATTGACCACAAAACAAAATAGCTTTAACAAATTATCTTTATTAGATTAAACAAATGGTTTGTTTCAAAATCATGATCAAACATATGTTCTTTGTATGTACATATCTTCTCATTAATTTAGAATCGTTCAATTTTTTTGAATTGTACATAAATCTAATTTCGCTTTCAGCAATTTTGCAAATATGAATGACGTCTTTAGAAGGTTGAATTAAATTTTTTTTGATATGCTATAATTTTTGTGTCTTATGAATGGAGATTGTAAATTATCACATTTAATTGCAGACAAACATAAGTCACAATTGGATGTTTTCTTAACTTTCTTAACTACAAACCCAGCGATATAGTCAACAACATCACAAACATAAGATGACAATGTTTTTGAAAAACTTAAATTATTTATAGTATAATCATGGTTATCTACTAGTTATTGTTTCCCTATTATTTTCATCAGTTATAAAGTTGTCAATGAGTTGATGATCATCTGTTTTCATTTTCACAGTATTTGTTGTGCTCATTGCTAAAATTATGGAAGGTGTCTGTTCTATACAATTAACCTGGGTAGATCCTGTAACACTTGTGTGCATTAAGAGTCTTTTATATGCAGCTTTAAATTGTTTTGCCATTGGGTTGTTGTTGTAACTTCCATGACTCCTAATAGAACTAAAGAAAACTTCTAAGTGATCTTGAGTAAGTTTATAGACCGAAAGAACTTCACCTCCATCCATATCCTCCAAGTAATTTTTCCAAATTCCCATTAGTGACTTTAAACTAATGATCATACCAATAAAACCCGTTTTTCTTTGGCTTGAAAATTTTTTGAAAAATCGCTTATTTATTGTGCTGCTATAAACTGGATTTTAGGTGTTTTGCCAATAAATTTCGGCTATTTAAAATATCAAAAATATTGTAACTACTTATAATTACAATATTGTAATTGTAATTACTTATAATTACAATAAAACTAGCGGTTCGTATTTATATACGACTTTATTATTTATTTATACAAGTTTACTTTACAAACTTTAGCTTAAGACTAAACTGTATTTACAAATATGCCCGTATTTATACCCAGTTGTTATTCTGGAACAATCGACGCCCATCTCTAGTTATCAGCGTGTTCCGCCTACGGGTCGTATGTTCGAGAAGTTCCTCCTCCTTTCCGCCGAGGCCTAGATCATTCGATGACGTCATTCTCGAGGTGTTTACTGTTATACGGCGGTCGGCCAAGTTTTCTCTTTTGTTACACTGCTCCCCTCTTAAGATCTGAGCGTCCCGATCAGCAACTCTAGATGAAGGCCCAGGATGGCGGAATCTACACGACTCTCCAGCTCTGCATACACCCTTCAAGAAGAAATAGCAGTCTACTGTCTTTGAAGGGTATGACATCTTCGGGTTCATGCAACACACAGTAATTCGTACGCCAGTTTCTCTGAAGATCACTTCAAGCATGCTTCTCACAATCTTCCAATCCAGATTTTCTACTGCATGGCCTATTTTTGGTATAGCCAAATCTTCGATGTCATAATTACACACGATTTTCTTCAAATTAGTTAGAGCACGCCATATGTTCTCGTAGCTTGGCGTGTCCGTATAAGACTTCCTGGTCACTATATACAGCAAAGATCGAGGACCATCTTCCAATCGCAATACTCTTCCAATTTTAGGTTGTTGATTCCTTAACTCGTCCAGGCGGCCGAACTTTCTATTGAATACGGACGAGATTCCTTTAGTCATCTCGAGGTCTTGGGCAACACAGTGGGCTAGAGAGACGTTTTCTGGAACACCAAACAGATCTTGCTGAACTTCTGTGGTCACGCCGAATCTAGCACTCTTTCTTTCTGCGTAATTTGACATAAATTCTTTAAAACTTGGCTGTGGTGCATCTTTCATCTCCTGTTGGAGGAGTCGGGCTTCCTCTGTTTCATTTGAGCCAGCATATGGTGCAAGACGATTTATGTGAATAACTTTTGGTTTACCGTTTGGTAACTTCTTAATTCTGTATATTACGTCATTTATTTTCTTCTTAACTTCATACGGACCTTCCCATTGTCTTTGCAGTTTAGGACACAGGCCTCGACGACGTTGTGGATTATAAAGCCAGACAAGATCACCTACTTCGAAGCTTTCATTCTTACAGCGAGAATCATATTGATCTTTCATTCTGTCACTGGCTATCTGGATGTGTTGTCGGGCAAGTTCATGAATGTTGTTCATTCGTAACTTCAGGCGGTCTACGTATTCTTCGCCTGCAACATATTCCTCGGAAGGTCTGCAGCCAAACTCTAGGTCGCAGGGCAAACGAACTTCACGACCCAACATCAGGCAGGTTGGTGTTTGACCTGTAGTTTCATTTACGGCCGAGCGGTAGGCCATCAGGAATAAATGAATGTGTTGGTCCCAATCTCGCTGATTTTCAGATACAACTTTAGACAAGTGTTTACCCATCGTTCGGTTCATCCTCTCAACGATCCCATCTGATTGAGGATGCAGGGGTGTTGTTCTGGTCTTATTGACACCAATCAATTTACAAACGTTTTGGAAAAGAGCTGACTCAAAGTTTCGCCCTTGGTCGGAGTGGATCTCCAAGGGAACACCAAATCGGCTGAAGAATTCTTTAACAAGTACCTCTGCAACGGTAGCAGCTTCTTGATTTGGTAATGCATAGGCCTCGGTCCATTTCGTAAAATAATCCATGGCTACCAGGATGTATTTATTTCCAGCATCAGTTTCTGGAAATGGACCTGCAATGTCGATTGCTACTCTTTCCATAGGACTGCCAACATTGTACTGTCTCATGGGTGCTCTCTTTTACCAACTGGACCATTACCGGATGCACACAGTTCACATTTCTGGCACCATCTTCTTACATCATCTTTACAGTTCACCCAATAGAACCGTTCTCGAACCTTTTGCAGAGTCTTCGTAATACCAAAGTGTCCACCTGATGTACCGTCATGCAACTGACGCAATACTTCTGACACTTTACTTTTAGGTACAATCAACTGAAGCTTAGATTCTGTACCATCATCGTTCTCAAAGGTTCTGTACAGAAGATCATCTTTTAGTATCAGGCAATTCCATTGGCTCCAGTAGGCCTTGACTTCCGGACTACATGCACTAATGTTTTGCCAACTAGGTCTCTCACCTCGACGCATCCAATCCAATACTCTTTTTATACATGGATCGTCTTCTTGGGCTTCTTGTAACTGTTGTGGCTGCCATTGCTCATTAACGACGGTAGTTCGTCTCACAGGGCAAAGCTGTTCATCTACTTTAAGCCGGTGATTACAACTTTCACTGCATGGCCGTATCGAGGAAGCATATGTATTTGAACCAAATCTTCCAGCCCTCTTCATGCGTCTCTTCGGCATCGTGTCACGAATCACCCTCCGTACCATTTCCACCAAACGTTCATCTTTTCTCTTATCGCCTTTTTCCACGGTTATTACTCGATTGTTTCGTGAAGCTTGGCTAGCTGCTTCGTGTTCCAAGGCAATAGCAAGTGCTTCATCTAAAACTTTCGGTCTTGCTAGTCGTAAAGCTTTCTGTAGTTCATTATCTTTCAGCCCATTGACGAAGGTATCTACTGCAATTTCTTCTAAGACGCTGTCTGGCACCTCTGGATAAGCCAACCGCACCACACGAGCCACATCTGCTTCAAATTCTTGCAGATTCTCACTTGCTCGTTGACTTCTACTTCGCAGTTGTGCTTTGTATACTTGTTGTAGATGGGCATCTCCATAGCGTTTTTCTAGACGAGTGAACAAGGTCTGGTAACAATTTTCTTGACCCTTAGGAATTGATCTTAATATATCTGCAGCATCACCTCGCAAAGCAGCAGTCAAGGAAACAGCCTTTTCCTGTTCGGTCCAATGATTGGCGGTCGCAATAGCTTCAAATTGTCTAAGATATATGGACCAAGAGGACTTTCCATCGAATGGTGGTAATTTGAATCTCATATTATGCGACGTTTCGTCTCTCGGTAGTTCATCTTTCACTACAGGATCTAACGCTGCTGCATTAACTGATGGTTGTACTTTTGTATCGGTTATCCTGCTCTCTAGCTGTTTGATCTTTTCTTCTACGGTCTCTACACTTTTCTGCATCTTATCGAATGTTCTAGAAACTTCTTCAAATTTCTCGTCGTTCTGTCTACAAACGTCTTTAATTACTAGAGAAACACTTTCAAATTTTTTAGCAACGTTCTCGAATTTCTCGTCGCTTTTTCTAGAAGTTTCGTCGATCTTTTGAGAAACACTTTCAAATTTCTCGTCGCTTTTTCTAGAAGTTTCATCGATCGTTTCAGAAACAGTTTTTAATTTCGATAAGATTACTTGTTCTGCTGACTGGAAGTGGAACGTCTCTGGGTCATCTCCGTTCTTCGTGAGGACATCCTTGAGTCGTGCTTGTAGGACTATCTTGAGCCCACTGCTGTCCAGATCCCGTTCCTCTAGCTGTTCACGGAGCTGTTTTACTGTAAGTTCTTGTAGCAACATCTTTGGTCGGCACACACGTACTTTCCAAAATGTCTTTTAACAGTCTTTCCGAATACCGAACAATCAACGCACTTTAACTATTCCCGACGAATAAAGTCCAAAAGTCTTTTAAAGTCTTTCCGAATACCGAACAATTAACGCACTCCGGTTATTCCCGACGAATAAAGTTCAAAAGTCTTTTAAAGTCTCTCAGTAATTCACTTATTTTGCCACCACCTCACAACGCAACACAAAATTCGTTGGAGGTGAGAGCACAGGTGTTGCGGGCTAGCTTTTATACAGTGGAGATGGGGTGGATTCCCAATTTTACTATTTTGTTGTTAAAGGGGGCGCCAGACAAATTCATGCCCCAAACACCAATCCAGTGTACCTAAATTCCCGAACTTGCCAAAAGAATCGGAATAATACTACACCTTTGACACTTTAATTGAACACATAATATATTGAACACTTTTTTAAAAATTACACTAAACTAACTACTAAAACTAACCAAACTGAACCAAACAACGACCCCTGATCACTGGGTAAATTACCTAAATATGGGTAGCAACAAAAAAATATATATAAACGTATATAAAAAAAAATGCAATTTATAAATCTCGAGACGCAATCGTAGAGCTCTGCGAATGGTAAGGTCGAGTACGCGTAGCGGAAAATAAACAATTGACTATCCGATCAAGAGCCGTGTACATAAGAAATTATAAAAGGAAATACTAATAAATTAAAAAAAAAAAAACCAACCTAATGTAGATACCTGAATTCAACAAATAAAATATACAAATAAATTACCGCAACCTAAATTATCAAATTCTACAGATTAAAAAAAAAGAAGATCAGCAAATTAAATGGTTACAAATCAAAATAATTAAAGTAACTCATCTGAAATCCAGTTATTGAGATCCAAACCCCAAAATAAAAACCACGTGGAAAAAAAAAACCTAAAACAAAACAAGCATTAATCCCACTATTAAAATTCACAAGTACCCCTTAAACCCCCCCGAGGTGGGATGTAATATAGCATAACTTACCCAAAATCGATGGGGTCTTCCAGCTTTCAGAGGATCACGTGTCTTCAGTACAACTTCGATACAGAAACCCGTTTTCTGGCCTCAAACCAAACATTCATTCGTATCTAGAACAATTTACTCGTTGTCACACATAATCGATCACCCAACATGCAAATATCACTTACCAAATCGAAGAAATGACACCACAGCCGTATTTTATCCCAAAAATTGGACTAAACTAGTAATATATCCTCAAAATGAATTTTACTAACTCCAATAATTACTAGTTTGTTCAAAAGCCTGATTTATAGATCCCAAATTAATGGATGGATCAGATAGATCCTTATTTTCAAAAATCAGACATTTAAAAACTTCGGCGGTGACGTTCAAATCAACAATTTCGATTTTACAAGCTGCTAAGTGACCAACTACGTCACATTCTTCTTTTAAAAATAGAACTTTGATTTGACAGATTTAAAAGTCTGTCAAAACATAAAACACGAACAAAAATACGATAACCAGAAGCGGTACCATATTGGATACGAAAAGGAAGAATTGTCAACGCTATGTATTCAACTAGAATCAAACAAACGTCAGCTATAGAGTAAATGACCAATTTCAATGACAATAAAAAACATAAAATACCTACAAATCGAATTAATGAATTTACGCTATTTATATTTAATCAAATTGATGAAATTGTTTTTATTACAACGAATGTTCTAGCTTATAAATACTTTAATCATGTACCTGAGATGATTTAAAGTTAATCAGTAATTTTGACTGTAACAAATCCCCCCTCTACTTCAAGAAATTTACGTAGTAAATTTCTAAAAGAGAAAAAAAAAAACAAATCAGCTCAGCGTCACAGTGCACATCTGATCACAACTACAATCATTCAGCCACGATATCCAGACATACTTCAAGGTTGACCATTCACTCGATTACAGTCATCCTTCTTTTCCGTCAAAGGAAAAGAAAAAAAAACAATAACACAAAAAAATAATAAACATAACACCACCCGGTGTGTTACACGGGATGATGATGGAAGACATAACGAATGCGAATATACTACTCCTCAGTCGGTCCCGGTTTAAGATCTTTCGCATGCCACACACCTTTGCTATTGCCCTTGTCGTCACATAACTCATAAGTCCACGGTGATATCCGTTTCTTCACACAAAAGGGGCCTATAAATTTAGGGGCTAGTTTATGCGAAAAATATTTTGCAGCGTCAGACTGGGCATAATTCCTCCTCCAGACAAGTTGGTTTGGAAGGTACTCGACATGACGACAACGCAAGTTATATCTATCGCAACTCTTATTCCCAGCAACTTCCAGACGATTCCTAACATCCAAAAACATTTTTCTAAATGACTTATTTCTGGATAGATCCCCGGTCTGAGTTCCATCTTCGTCATTTATCCCAGTGAGAGCAGCATAATCTTCTCCAGACAATATCATATTCCGACCAAAATTGACAAAGTAGGGTGTTAGTTTAGTAGTCTCATGAGTGGATGTTCTAAGAGCACAAGCAATTTTATGTAAGTTTTCATCCCAAGTTCGGTGATTATCTGACACATACATAGCCAACATAGTTTTAGATGTTCGATTTACCCTCTCTGTTGGGTTAGCCCTGGGGTGATAAGCAGCACTGTATTTCACATAACACTTATAAGTCTGCATTAATTTTCCAAACTGGGTGGATCTAAATTGAGGACCATTGTCACATATTACAATCCTAGGCACTCCAAATATCAAGAAAACTTCATTTTCCACCTTTTTCACCACCGTATCACCTGTAGCTTTCCGCAAGGGAAACAATAGGGTAAACTTACTCAAGTAATCAGTAACATTTAAAATATATGTATGGCCTTGCTTTGACCTTGGTAGTGGACCTACCAAGTCCATCGAGATCATTTCCCAAGGGCGGTCAACCTTAGGATGAGATACCATTTTGTCAGTTGGCTTCTGCTGAGACGGCTTGTAAGCAGCGCAGGTTTTACATCTTCGTACAACATTGGCTATGTCATTCCTCATTTTAGGCCAGTAATACTTTTCAGCCACTCTAGAATAAGTCTTGAACACACCAGTATGCCCTGATGTAGGAGGTTCATGAGCTGCTAAGATTATGTTAAGCCGATCTTTCTTGGGTACTACCAGCCTCCAATTTTCATCAATGGATGACAACCCAGGATACTCATTGGCCACATGTTTCCATAGTTTACCTCCTTCGACTCTCCAACTGCCAAACTTACTATGACATCCTTGAACCCTCATCAGCATTTTCTGATACCACTTGTCACAATTTGTTTCATCAACTACTTCGGTCTCTATGAAATCGACGATTGGAACAGCTCTGGACAACATATCTGGTACGATATTTTCTTTGCCCTTCCTATGGATTACCTTGAAGTCGTACTGCTGTAGCCTTACAGCCCATCGTGCTAATCGTCCAGTCAGATCTTTCAAATTTTGCAGCCAAAGCAAACTATAATGATCGGTTATGACCGTGAACGGTACACCTTCTAAGTAAGGGCGCAATTTTTCAATAGCCCACAATACAGCTAGACATTCACGCTCTGTAGTAGTGTAATTACGCTCTTCGCGAGTTAAGGAACGGCTAATATAAGACACCACTCTATCACCATCTTCATGCGGTTGCACTAGTACTGCTCCAATCCCATAACCTGACGCATCTGTCTGAACCGTAAATGGCTTGGTATAATCTGGGCATGTTAAAACTGGTGCGGCTACCAAACACTCCTTGATCTTTCTAAAAGATCTGCTACACTCTTCGGTCCATAGAAACTTTGCTTTCTTCTTTATCAACGCTGTTATTGGGGCAATAATGGTTGAAAAATCTGGTACAAATCTTCGGTACCACGAAAATGTTCCAACTATACGACGCACTTCGGTAGCGTTATTTGGGGTTGCTATCTCCAACATTGCCCTGACCTTTTCTGGATCTACATGTAACCCATTCCGATCTATAACGTACCCAAGGTATTTCATCTGCGGTCTACAAAACTGACACTTATCAAGGCTGACCGTGATGTTAGCTTCCCTTAATCGCCGAAACACCTCCTCCAGTATGGCCAGATGTTGTTCGAAACTTTGACTTACTATAACCACATCATCAAGATATACAAAGACATGTGGTTCCAGATCATGACCCAACACATTGTCAATAAGTCTCTGCCAGGTAGCAGGGGCATTATGCAAACCAAATGGCATCCTTTTGAATTGAAAAAGCCCACGGTTCGGTACTGTAAATGCCGTAAATTGCTTGGATGTTTCAGCCATTGGCACCTGCCAGTAAGCCGATTTCACATCAAGACTTGACAAATAGTTGGCATTTCGAAGCTTATCCAAAGTATCAGAAACTTGTGGCAATGGGTAACTGTCTCTAACTGTCACTGAGTTTAATTTGCGGTAGTCAACACAAAACCTATAAGAGCCATCTTTCTTCTTGACCAAAAGTATTGGCGAGGACCAAGGGCTGTTAGAAGCTTCAACTATCCCTAACTTCAACATCTCATTAAGCTCCTTATCAATTTGATCCTGGACAACAGGGTTGACTCTGTAATAGCGTTGTTTAATGGGTTGACTATTCGTGACAATCGTATGCTCTGCCACATTTGTACAACCAAGTTCGTTTCCCATAAGTACCATATTCCTATCAATAACTGACTGTAATCTGCTCTTTTCGAAAGAACTAAGTCGCGTCTGTCCACTCATCTGGTCGATAGAGTTGACTAACACCGGTTCACTAGAAAAACACCACTCCTTCCTACGCAAGTCCGGAACTATACCCATAATACGCCAGAAGTCAGCTCCCAAAATTAACAGGTGCGGTAAGTCTGGAATCACCATAGCCTCAATCAATCTAAATCTACCCCTCAACTTAACAGGCAATTCCACCATGCCGACACTGCGACAACTAACACCATTTGCCACTGTGCAGCTATTTAGGCGATTGTTATCCATGGGCAGACCTAACTCTCTAATCATAGTTAATCCTTTACTCCCCAACACCGTCCTACTTGCTCCAGAATCCAGCAATCCTAAAACAGATTTTCCAAGTATATCAACAGTCAGGTATGGTCTCTCGTCACCAACAGCATTTTCTAAAACAAAATCTAATAGTACTTGTATTTTGTCGATCGAGGTTTCATCATTTCCACTGCTTTTTCCTCGATCAGTCAAAGGCAGTGGAACTAGTTTTCCGAAGGTCGTAGTTTTGAACAATCAGGACATGTCTTAACGGTGTAGCCCTCCTTTTTGCACTTAAAACAACGCGTGGTCCTTGGTGCCGTGCAACCAATAGCTCGGTGTCCTGGTTTATTACATCTGTAGCAAACGATATCTTTCGGAGGTCTTGCGTTTTTCACTTCACCACGAACTACACTTGATGTAGTCGACTGATCCTGACAACTATCCACACTAACGCTGCTAGACGAGTCGACCGCTACATAAGCTAAATCTGGTTCTAAAACATTGCCAATTCGTCTGCTAGGTGGAACATAGCTTTCAACTGCTTCCTTCCTGGCTTCTAATTTTTTTCCATATTCACGAAGCTTTGCAATAGAATCAACTTCTAATAACGCCAACTGTGTCTGGTAATATGGTGCAATATTTTTCATTAATATCTTCAATTTGGTCGGTTCATCAATAGGGCAAGTCAATCTCCTAAAATATCCAGCCATCACTGCTAGATAAACTCCAATCGATTCATCAGGTCCTTGAGTGCGTCTACGAATTTCATCAAACAATTTTTCGTTGTAATCATGAGACAAATATTCTTCTTTTAAGAGCTCCACAAATTCATCCCAATTAGCGATCTGGTTTCTATAAGCCAAATAGAATTGATATGCCCTGCCATCAAACAAATCTATGCCAGATTCCAGAAGAGTCTCTTTCGTGACATGTCTCGCCATTCTAAGTTCTTCTACTCTTTCGAGAAACGCGCTTATCGATGTGCCCTTCCGGTCACCAGAAAACTTCAAGTTCCATTTTGAGGAAGGTATGCACTGAATTTGAGAAGATGTAATTGGAACCCTTGAAGCTATCGGGCTTGATGTATGTGCTGGTACACCCTCTATATGTAGATTTTCAGTTTGGTCAGCCAGCAAACTTAGATGGACTGGTACACTCATAGTTCTCTCCAATTCTTCGGCTCTTGACTGCAGACGACCCAATAAGTCAAATACTCTTGACAGTAATGCTGGTCTCTCTTCGGTACCTTCCGGTATATGCTCCAGTCTATTCAACACACAATGTAATTTAGATGTGAACTTGTTATAATCATTACTAGCTGTAGTGCCAGTAAAGGCAGAAATCATCGGATCGAGCTCATTGAGTTTTAAGTTCACAGCAGACACATCCTCCTCAGTATTAAAAGGATACGGAGGGTAGCTAATGCTGTCTCCACTCTTCTCCAACCTAAGTGCCGCAGTCAGTGCATGGCGCATCTCTTCCACCGTTCCAGTGGCACATCCTCTAATCTTCAACTCATAGGTGAGTTCATCTTGGCTCAATCGATACACGTTAATTTTACGAGGCATCTTTCACATTCACTTCACTTTCACAATAACACAAACTTCACTTCACCAAATATCTCCAAACGAATATTCTTCCAAGTCTTCAAAAATTGTCCAATATTCCACAAGTGTCAAAGAAGAAGAAGATCTTCAAGATCGCCACCACGTTGGGCGCCAAAAATGCCACCACCTCACAACGCAACACAAAATTCGTTGGAGGTGAGAGCACAGGTGTTGCGGGCTAGCTTTTATACAGTGGAGATGGGGTGGATTCCCAATTTTACTATTTTGTTGTTAAAGGGGGCGCCAGACAAATTCATGCCCCAAACACCAATCCAGTGTACCTAAATTCCCGAATTTGCCAAAAGAATCGGAATAATACTACACCTTTGACACTTTAATTGAACACATAATATATTGAACACTTTTTTAAAAATTACACTAAACTAACTACTAAAACTAACCAAACTGAACCAAACAACGACCCCTGATCACTGGGTAAATTACCTAAATATGGGTAGCAACAAAAAAATATATATAAACGTATATAAAAAAAAATGCAATTTATAAATCTCGAGACGCAATCGTAGAGCTCTGCGAATGGTAAGGTCGAGTACGCGTAGCGGAAAATAAACAATTGACTATCCGATCAAGAGCCGTGTACATAAGAAATTATAAAAGGAAATACTAATAAATTAAAAAAAAAAACCAACCTAATGTAGATACCTGAATTCAACAAATAAAATATACAAATAAATTACCGCAACCTAAATTATCAAATTCTACAGATTAAAAAAAAAGAAGATCAGCAAATTAAATGGTTACAAATCAAAATAATTAAAGTAACTCATCTGAAATCCAGTTATTGAGATCCAAACCCCAAAATAAAAACCACGTGGAAAAAAAAACCCTAAAACAAAACAAGCATTAATCCCACTATTAAAATTCACAAGTACCCCTTAAACCCCCCCGAGGTGGGATGTAATATAGCATAACTTACCCAAAATCGATGGGGTCTTCCAGCTTTCAGAGGATCACGTGTCTTCAGTACAACTTCGATACAGAAACCCGTTTTCTGGCCTCAAACCAAACATTCATTCGTATCTAGAACAATTTACTCGTTGTCACACATAATCGATCACCCAACATGCAAATATCACTTACCAAATCGAAGAAATGACACCACAGCCGTATTTTATCCCAAAAATTGGACTAAACTAGTAATATATCCTCAAAATGAATTTTACTAACTCCAATAATTACTAGTTTGTTCAAAAGCCTGATTTATAGATCCCAAATTAATGGATGGATCAGATAGATCCTTATTTTCAAAAATCAGACATTTAAAAACTTCGGCGGTGACGTTCAAATCAACAATTTCGATTTTACAAGCTGCTAAGTGACCAACTACGTCACATTCTTCTTTTAAAAATAGAACTTTGATTTGACAGATTTAAAAGTCTGTCAAAACATAAAACACGAACAAAAATACGATAACCAGAAGCGGTACCATATTGGATACGAAAAGGAAGAATTGTCAACGCTATGTATTCAACTAGAATCAAACAAACGTCAGCTATAGAGTAAATGACCAATTTCAATGACAATAAAAAACATAAAATACCTACAAATCGAATTAATGAATTTACGCTATTTATATTTAATCAAATTGATGAAATTGTTTTTATTACAACGAATGTTCTAGCTTATAAATACTTTAATCATGTACCTGAGATGATTTAAAGTTAATCAGTAATTTTGACTGTAACAATTTATATCGCACTAAGTTAACCGAACACCGACACCAACTGTAACGTGACTATTGTAATTACTTATAATTACAATAAAACTAGCGGTTCGTATTTATATACGACTTTATTATTTATTTATACAAGTTTACTTTACAAACTTTAGCTTAAGACTAAACTGTATTTACAAATATGCCCGTATTTATACCCAGTTGTTATTCTGGAACAATCGACGCCCATCTCTAGTTATCAGCGTGTTCCGCCTACGGGTCGTATGTTCGAGAAGTTCCTCCTCCTTTCCGCCGAGGCCTAGATCATTCGATGACGTCATTCTCGAGGTGTTTACTGTTATACGGCGGTCGGCCAAGTTTTCTCTTTTGTTACAATATCATTAATTTGTTCAATGAAATTTTTGAGTAGCTTCGCTATGTACAAATTCTTTTGAGCTTTTATTTCTCAAATAATGTATTGCCTTAGCAACTTTTTGGCTGAACGTTTGGGCAGCTAATTTCACCTTCATTTTTTCCTTATACCAATTTAAATGCCTTCGGGTTATTCTAGTTGCAAGATGAAGCCCTTCCTTTTCTTGAATGTCTACTAATTCTTCCAAATATTTCCATTTAATCGCTTTATTATTCCTGTCAAAAAAAATTTTGTAATATAATATACGTTTATTCAAATCAATAGTTATTACAATAATTTACAATTTCAGTTTACTTACAATGAAATAAACGTAAAAAAAGTCTTAAAAGCATCAACATGCTTGTTGTCCTAAATAACCTAAAGTATTGCGAATAAGTTTTAACATAATATGTGCAGGGTAAAATATTACATATTTTGATTTATTACTGGATGTAGAAAAAATACTTTATTTTTATTCACAACGCCTATAAATACTTATAATCTCTAACGTTTTCTGCCGTAAACTGACGTCACACACAGCTGTGTGAATCGTTTTATGTTGGCTTCACTCTTCGAGGCGAGAGAATAGCATTACGGCGTGTCTATCAGTTTTTATGGTCTAAGTTTTCATCAGTTCGTCATGTTTTATTCTATCGAACGCTTTCTGGTAATCAACAAAACACACATATATATCACAATTCACGTCTCTACATCTTTGAAAGAGAACTTTTATTGCAAAAAGTGCCTCTCGAGTACCCAATGCATCCCTGAAGCCGAATTGTGTATTTTTCATGTGTTCTTCACACTTTTTATATATTCTTTTATGTATAATTTTTAAAAAAGTTTTCAGGAGATGGCTCATAAGGCTTATTATTCGATAATCTTCACATTTTTTGGCATTGGGTTTTTTAGGGATTGTTATAAAAGTTGATCTTAGCCACTGTTGGGGTATTTTTCCACTTTGGTATATATTGTTGAAGATCAAGGTAAGTCTTTTGACCTCGTCTTTATCCATAATTTTCAAAAATTCTGAGTAGAACTCGTCTGGTCCTGCGGCTTTTCCCTCCTTAATATTGTTTATAGCGGCTTCTACTTCCGCCTCGAGAATAGGTGGTCCAGTATCGTCATTTTCATTTTGTGTGATGGTGACATTTCTATCGTCTTCAAATGTTGTTGTCACATAGTTCATCCATGTTGTTTGTGTTTCCTCAATATCAACTATTGGATTTCCTTGAGCGTCTGTTAAGTGTCCCGGCCTTTTTGATTTATAGATGCCTGCTGCTTCTTTGATCTTTTTGTGTAGGTTGAAGGAATCGTGTTTCCGTTCCATTCCAATATCTCAATTTCTTCACACTTTTCTTCCAGATTTCTGTTTTTAGCTTCTCTGATAGCTTTTTTTATCTCTTTGTCTAGAAACTGATATGCAACATAGTCTTTCGGCTTGGATTCTCTTCTTCTGTCTATCATCTGTAATATTCCGTCGGCCATCCATGGTTTTTTCTTTTCTGTCTTTTTCGGTCGCAGGTATTGGTCTAATATTTCCTTCCCAATGTTTTCTAAGTGGTTTATTTCTGTGTCAACATCATTAACTACTTCTGACTTAGATATGTTGCTCTTCAGATATTCCCGTACTTCTTGCTTTATGTCATCATCTCTCAGTTGTTTGAGATCGTATCTTATAGGATTAGGTTTGTGGATTTTTTTTTTAATTTCAGACGAAACTTACCGACAAGTGGGTTATGTTTTGACTTAATATCTGCACCAGGGTAGGTTTTCACTGATGTTATTGAGTTTTTGAATCTTTTATTTATTAAAATATAGTCAATCTGGTTTCTTATGAGATTTTCTGGCGTGTCACCGGGTAACCGCCATGTGTACAACCTTCTGTATGGTAATTTGAAGAGTGTATTGGTGATTACCAACTCTTCTTCCGTAGCAAATGTGAGTAGGCGTTCTCCTCTCTCATTTCGCTCACCCAAACCCCATGAACCTACTATTTCACCATAACTACCCTTACCGATTTTGGCATTAAAGTCACCCATAACTAGCGTTACTTCATTGGTTTTTAACTTACTTAGGACTTTCCTTAAATCGTAATAAAAAGCCTCTATTACTTCGTCTGATTTGTCTGCTGTGGGTGCGTATATTTGAATTATGTTGGTTTTTGCTGAGAATAAATCCAATTGAATGAGCATGATTCTCTCGGATATTGGAACAAAATTCGTAACGTATTTTTTTATTTATTTATTTAAAATTATTCCGACGCCATGCTTATGTTGACCTTCTGTATTTCCAGAGTAATATACTTGGTGCTCGTTTATTTGACATTTTCCGGCATCAGGCCATCGCATTTCACTGATGCCCATTATATCGATATTCAGTCTTTCCATTTCATAGATGGCATTATAAATTTTGCCTGCTTCGTACATGGTCTTGACGTTCCAGGTGCATATTTTAATAAACTGCTTAATTTTTCTAGACGTATCCTTTCCTGTTACTTGGGGGTTTCGCTTGCTAACGACCTGGGAGGCCCCATGGTTCTATGTTGTTATTCCTCCCCTGCCGGATCTTGCACTCCGATATACATGATCAGTAGTCTTCACCCTCAAAGCTGTAGCCATGATAGATGTACAAGAGATATCCATATGGATCTTTAATGTAGTGGTTTCTCCTTGCCTTCTACATCCTTACGCCGTTGACCTAGTTCTCGGTTCATCCGCCTTTAGGGCCAGTTTCCCAACCCTAGGACAAAAGAGTGCCCTACCACTTACCAACTCATCCGCCCGAAGCCGTTGGTAGGTAAGTGGGGGATTTTCCTAGTGTTCCTCCTACAGAAACTTTTGTTTTAGGTAAAAATCTTTTAGACCATAATAGTACAAATCCGATCATTGCATCTGAAATTTTACACCTTCTTGAAATTTGCATAAATCAAGACTATTTTGAATTCAATAATCAAATATATACAAACAACAGTGCAGGACTAATTATGGGTAATCCTCTAAGCCCATTGCTATCAGATATATTTATGAACCAACTTGAAACAACAATTTCTAAACAACCCGTATTTAAACAGTTCTTATATTGGTGGAGATACGTGGATGATATACTAGTATGCTTTACAGGAACTTATTTAAACAGTTCTTATATTGGTGGAGATACGTGGATGATATACTAGTATGCTTTAGGAACTAACAGACAACTTGACCAATTTCTATCATACATTAATTCACTTCATAGTAATATTGAGTTTACAATAGAAACAGAACAGAATAACTCCATAAACTTTCTAGATGTAACGATTACCAGACTACACAACAAACATGAGTTCTCCGTAGATCATAAACCTACCTATACTGACACAACTATACACAATTCATCATCCCATCCTACACAACACAAATTAGCAGCCTACCATAGCATGATACATAGACTGACAGAAATTCCCATGACAAAAAATAACTTCGAGATAGAACTAAACATCATTAAACAAATAGCAGTAAACAGCGGCTATAACGAACAAACAGTTAACAAAATTTTAAACCAAAAACTCCATAAGAAAGCCCTGAAATTAGTGTATCCACCACCACAGAAAGAACCCAGTACCTTCTGCTCTCTCACATATACTGGCAAGATAATAACAAAAATAGCCAGATACATAAAAAAAAGGAATAACACCAGCTTTCAGAACTAACAACAACTTAAGCAAATATATTAAGAACAATAAAAGCCGAAAGAGAAAGCAACTACAGAGTGGTGTGTACAAACTAACTTGTGGTGACTGTCCGAAAACGTACATCGGTCAAACTGGCAGAACTTTTGACAAACGGATAGCAGAACACAAAAGAGCTTTCAACAATAGAAAAGCAGACACTTCTACATACGCACTTCACCTTCTAGATCATAATCATTCTTTCAATGAAGAGTTTCAAATTCTGCATATCCAAAATAAAGGCCTTAAGCTATCTTTTTTAGAATCTATGGAAATTAATAAACTGAAAAATACAGATATAATTCTGAATGACCAACTCGAGACAAACAGCTGCCCACTCCTCAACCTCTTCAGTTAAAGACTTATAAAGGCAAACACATTGTAAACTATATCACTTGAGAAAGGCACTCTGCCGAAATAGCTGTAGTCACATAGTTGTAATAAATTTTGTGGAAGTATAGAAAACAAACATTTTCAGTGTTTTATTGTTAGATAACCACTATTATAGCTAATTAGATTACCTAACGACATAAGTATTTCAGTTAGGTGGTACCAAAAATAATTTTGTGGTATATGACTCAAAAAGATTGAGAACCACTGTAATAGAGCACAAGGTACCTACTGGGTTTTCTCTGGTAGCGAGAAGACTAATTTCAGGGCTTTCTTATGCAGTTATTGGTTTAATATTTTTGCAAAAGCCAACTTATACTTGACATTTCATATGCAACATAAAGTTATAGGTAATAAATTTTGTGGAAGTATTTAAAACAGAAGTTTTTCAGTGTGTTATAAATATTGTTAAATAAAATGAACTTTCATCAAGTAACCGTTTTTTTTTCATCCGCTGCACGTGTTCATACCATATTAACTGTCTAGTTTCTATTCTTTACAAAGTTGTATGTACTCTATTTGTTTTTCTTCTAATTTCAGTATTAGGTATACGTTTTGCTCTTGATATACACAGGGCCGCCGCTACCATGTGTTCAAAGTGTGCATCGCACACGGGCGGCCGATTATAGGGGCGGCCAAAAGCAGTCCACTGATAATATTTTTTTTTAAATGAAAATAAATTCAAAAAACAAATATTAATGATTCAGATATTTTCATAAACTCTAATATTCCAAAACAAAAATGCCAGAAAATGTTATTTATTATGTGAACTGCCTTTTTGCAGTTGTAGTCGTAAAGTAGTTCCGGGAATGCTTTTTAATTCAAAGTGGCTGGCGGTTTTCGGACTTTAAGTAAGGATATTTTTATCTACGTGGTCCATATGCGAATTTTTCAAATTCTGAAAATTTATGATTTGTTAAGAGAGTACGACACGACAATAGGATATTTTCCGAGAATTTAGATAATTGCTTGTTAAGTTGCTCTCATTGAGTAATAAAAAAGTCTTTTTTATTACTCGATGGTTGTTCTGTTATAATATTGTTCCTTTATGTTATGTATGGTTATAGATGGGTTATAGTTCAGTCTAAGTTAAGAATTTGATGATTTTAGACACCCTTTTGATAAACGATTTTGTTTGTAATAGATATATAGTAGTGTGCCCGTTTCTTTTGCACACTACTGTATTTCAAATAGGCCTGGATCCCGCGTGCTAAAAAAAAGCCGATTAATAGCAGGCTGAAAATTTTTTAATAGCTTAACGGTGTCTAGTCATGTAAACTTTGAAGAACGGGAACACTGGAACAGGGGAATTTTTAATTGTGGAACAGTTTAAAAATTTGGAACGCCAGATTACGAAAACGTCCCATGTATTTTGTCGGACAGAACATCCAATTGATTTGTTACCCTTTCATTAAACTCTCATGCAAAAATCAGACTGCTATTACTAACCAACATGATTCCTGTCATTTGACATGTTCTTTGTGTTTCACTCATTAAAATGCCCAGTTTGTCATAGATACCAGTCTGATTTTTGCATGAGAGTTTAATGAAATGGTAAACAAAATACATGGAACGTTTTCGTAGTCTGGCGTTCCAAATTTTTAACCTGTTCCACAATTAAAACTTCCCCTGTTCCAGCGTTCCCTTGCATCAAAGATTGTCCGACTAGACACCGTTAACCTATTAAGAAATTTTCATCTTGCTATTAATCAACTTTTTTTGGTATGTCGGATCCAGGTCTAAAAGTAACGTCGAGATCAGAGCAATTATTTTTCGTATACCCGTTACGGTTACGATGTATCCCCTGAACGTTTCTTTTAATACTAGTAGGTACCTATGTTGAAACGACTAAAGTGTTAAAAGGGGGCGGCAAATATTAAGTTGCACACCGGCGGCGAACACTTTAGCGGCAGCCCTGGATATACAACAAGCTCTTCTCAGGTAGTCCATTTCAACCGTGTCAACTTTTTTCTTTTCTTTTGCTGTCATTTTCCGTTTTGCTTCATATGTAAGAATGGGCTCTACAATTACTTTGTAGATTGTCATTTTAGTTTTCAAAGTAGCTCTATTGGACCATAGTATCGAATTCAGAATTTGAACACTTTTCCTGCCTTGTCTCACTCCATAACTGATATCTCGTTCCGTTGTTCCTTTACTGCAGATAATACTTCCCAAAGATTTGGATTCGTAGCACTTTTCATTTGTTTATTTTCCAAATTCTGGTCTTCGTTTCCGCTGCCTATTCGCATATTCTGTTTTTTTCCATATTCATACTCATCCCCCATTTTTGTATTCATCATTGATCTTTCTAAGCATAGAATCTGCATCTTCTCCACAGCTTGCAATTAGTACTTCTGCATTAGTACTGCAAAGAACAGGGTTGTCAGATAATGGTTGTTAAGCTTCAACCCCATCCCCGCACATTTTGTCTCCACTGGTGCAGTGCTTCTTGGATATATATTTTGATTGAATAGGGTAGGGTAGGGGAAAGACTCCTGAGGTAAAATATACCGGAAGTAAAATGAGCCTCCGTTCGGATCTCCGGGTGAGGACTATCTCAGGAGGAACACCATTGCAGGTTAGAAAAATCAGGATAGGGTCGTGGAATCTTGGTAGTCTTACAGGTAAGAGTCTGGAGTTAGTGGATGAGCTCAAACGAAGGAGAGTTCAAATGACTTGCATTCAAGAAACTAGGTGGAAAGGTCAAAGGGCGAAAGAACTAGGTGAAGGTTACAAATTGTGGTATGCAGGGAGTAGTAACACTAGAAATGGAGTTGGTATAATTGCTGATAGTGAAATGAAAGATAACGTAGTGGAAGTTGAATGTTGTGTGTGTATGCTCCTCAAACAGGTCTGGGTGAGAATTAAAGAAGAACTTTCTACGGCCAATTAGGAGACGTCCTGAGTGATATTCCGCCAGAGGAGAAAGTTATAATAGGAGGTGATTTAAATGCACATGTCGGCCAAGCCAAGGCAGGATACGAAGCAATACATGGGGGATTAGGCTTTGGAACTAGAAATGAAGCTGGAGATGACATGCTTGAATTAGCAACAGCATTGAATATGGCGATTGTTAACACATTCTTTAAAAAGAGAGAAACTCAACTTATTACCTACAAAAGTGGACAACATCAATCCCAAATAGACTACTTCATGATAAGGAAAGAAGACATACGTGAATGCAAGGACTGCAAGGTAATAGTTAGTGAGACAGTAAGCCAACAACATAAGCTGCTTGTTCTGGACATCGAAGTAAAAAGCGAAACTAAACAAAAATATCAAAGAGGACCATAAAAAATCAAGTTGTGGCTGCTAAAAGATGAGAAAGAAGGTCTATTCAGGAGAAGAATAGTAGGAAAAATATGTTGGAACATGAAAGGAAGCCCTAATAAAATTTGGAGAAAAATGGCCAGTAGTATTAGAGAGACTGCTATTGAAATACTTGGAAAAACCCCGGGAAAAAAGTTTGAGGATAAAGAGACTTAGTGGTGGTCAAACGAAGTACAAGGAAAAATAAAAGAGAAGAGAAAATTATATAAAAAGTGTCAAGGAACCAGATCCGAAACAAATCTTCAAAACTATATGGTGGCGAAAAAGGAAGCGAAAGTAGCAGTAGCAAAAGCCAAAGCAGAAGCGTATTCAAACCTATACGATCAACTTGATACCAGGAAAGGCGAAACGAAGATATATAAAATAGCCAAACAGGGAGCAAAGAAAGCAAAAGATTTTAATCAGATTAGATGTATCCGAGATGAAAATATTAAAATACTAGTTCACGAAAGGGATGTCAAAAATAGATGGAGAAAGTACTTTGACAGCTTATTAAATTAAGAATTTGACAGACAGCCTGTAGAGTTAACGGAGACAATAACATCAATGGTCACCAAAATAACAAACGAGGAAGTGGCTCAAGCGCTTCAAAAAATAAAGAAAGGAAAAGCGGTAGGACCACTAGGACCAGATGATATTCCTGGGAAAGTATGGAGAGCATTGGGAGAGACAGGAACAAGGTGGCTAGCAGGTCTATCTAATAGAATTATGGAAGTTGGACGAATGGAAAAGCAGTATATTGGTACCTGTTTACAAAAACAAGGGAGATATACAACAATGTACAAACTACAGAGGGCTATAAAACTGCTTCGCCACACCATGAAAATATGGGAAAGAGTAATTGATAGACGGATACGTGAAGAGACCGAAATATCCGAGAATCAATTTGGCTTTATGCAGGGTAGATCAACAACAGATGCAATTTTCATTATGATGAACTGATTGTAAAAAGCAATCAATATTTTTAATATTTCTATTAGGTTAAAAACTTTGACTTTCAGTTGCCAGATGTCGCTAGACACTTACTCCATAAACGTCAGTTGCAATGCGGGGATAACCTCTCGGAGTTTCGTCACTTGGGGTAGAGAGCAGCAAACCTACGCCTCTCTGATGATGACTCCAATTAGAGTTGAAAATCGTCGATTTAGAGTGCTGGTTTGCGCTCTCTGTTCTAAGTGAAAAATGAGACAGTTTTGCCTTCGCATTGCAACTGAATAAAAATGGTATACATTTTTATTTTGTTTTATATTAGTTTTACTTCTTCCAGTAACTAGGTCCATTTTCCGTTGGAATTTACCAGCTGAACAGATGGGGTCGTAAATTGCAAGTTTTTAGAATTCCCTCTTGTCTTCTTCGCTTCAGCATCCATCTGGCTTGCAATTTTTAGAAGCCATGGAGGTGTTACCAGGAAAATGGTCCAATAAGTTTTCAATTAAATATATTTTTAATATTTTTCAATATTTTTTATATCTCTATTAGGTTGAAAACTTTGACTTTCAAATAAATGTATCGGACATAAGAATATGTAGGTGTTCATAAATAAATGCCCAAGGAAGACTTTTAACATTTACTAGCCAAACCACATATCAAACCAAGAGTTATGGACAAGAACTAACCAGGAACCTATATCAAAGGCAATATGCAAAAGGAAATAGAGTTGGATTGGTCACATACTAAGTAGACCTGACATACATAGCGAGGCAAGCTCTAGAATACACACCACATGGAAAGAGAAGACCAGGTAGACCCGTAGAAACGTGGAAAAGAAGTGTCGAGGAAGAAATTATTGCTGTTGGGAAAACCTGGGCAGAAATAAAGATCAGTGCAAAGAACAGGACAGAATGGAGACAAACAGTTGACGCCCTATGCACCTCATGTGATAAAGA
Organism: Diabrotica virgifera virgifera; assembly: GCF_917563875.1. Classification (NCBI taxonomy): domain Eukaryota; kingdom Metazoa; phylum Arthropoda; class Insecta; order Coleoptera; family Chrysomelidae; genus Diabrotica; species Diabrotica virgifera. The sequence goes on along the minus strand of NC_065448.1, from coordinate 158,535,362 downwards.
GGAATAAGTAAGTACAAGTAGTAAGTATGTATGTTCTGGTATACGTTTGTTATAGGTTCTGCCAGTTTTACCGATGTAAGTTTTTGGACAGTCACTACATGTCAGTTTGTATACATACACCACTCTTCTTCTTCTTCTTAGGGTGCCTGTCCGTTCCGAACGTTGGCGATCATTCTGGCTATGATGACTTTGTTAGTTGCTATACGGAATAGTTGTGTTGAGGTCTTTCTATACCATGCTCTCAGGCTAGCAAGCCAGGATGGCCCTGGGGCCCTTTTTCCTTCAATTTTGCCTTGTAAAATGCACTGGAGTAGCTCGTATCTGCATTGAATTCTCATTATATGCCCCAAGTACTGCAGCTTACGGCCCTTTACGATGTTGACTAAATCTGCGGTTGTGTTCATCCTCCGTAGTAGTTCTTCATTGGTGACTTTGTCTGTCCATGGTATCTTCAGGATCCTTCTGTACAACCATAGCTCAAAAGCTTGAAGTTTCGATAGAGTTTCCGCCTTCAATGTCCACGTTTCTACTCTGTATAGAAGCACTGAGTACACATAACATTTAAGGAGCCTTATTTTTGTTTTTAGAGTGATGTCATGGCTCTTGAACACAGAGCTCATAGTCAAGAATGCACTCTTTGCCTTTCCGATGCGACATTTAATCTCTTGAGTATTGTCCTACGACTCATTGATTATAGTTCCCAAATAGTTGTATTGTGAGACACGTTCAATTCTCATTTGGTTCACATACATATTTACTCCAGTTATGTTTTGCTTGCTGATGATCATTAGCTTGGTTTTGCTGGTGTTTATATCTAGTCCATATGTTCTACTGGTTTCAGTTATTTTATTCATTAAGTTTTGCAGCCCTTCTATGGTATTGGAAAACACTATTGTATCATCTGCATATCGCAGGTTACTGAACTCCATTTATTAAGATGCTTTCATCAATATCTTTTAGAGCCTCTTAAAAAATGTGCTCTGCTCTGAGTACAGATTGAATATCAGCAGTGAAATTATGCATCCCTATCTCACTTCCCTTAAGATTTTGACCTGATCTGTATATTCTCCATCTATTCGGAGCACTGCTGATTGATTCCAATACAGGTTAGCTATTATTTTCAGGGCTCTTCCGTCAATCCCTGTCCTCTTCAGCACTTCCATCATTTGTTCATGTCGGACTCTATCGAAAGCCTTTTTGTAGTCAATCAGGCATGCAAAAACATCACAGCTGACATCTCTACATTTCTGAAACAACACCTGCACGCTAAACGAAGCCTCCCTCGTACCAACGGCGTTCACAAGTCCAAACTGATTGGGCGCCATTTGTTCTTCGCATTTTCGGTAAATTCTATTATGGATGACTTTTAAAAACAGCTTGAGAAGATGGCTCATTAGGCTTATGGTCCTATAGTCTTCACAAACTTTTGCTTCTGATTTTTTGGGCAACGGTACAAACTCAGATTTGAGCCACTCTGCTGGTATTTTTCCTGCCTTGTATATGTCATTAAATATTTCAGCTATTATTTTTATTTGTGCTCCATCTTATAGCTTTAGCAGTTCTGCAGGTATTAAGTCCCGGTGCCTTTCCATCCTTCATTTGTCTGATGGCTGTGGTTACTTCTTCTGGTAGGATTTCGGGACCTGAATTATCTTCAATGGTGGGTTCTTTTCCTGTTCTAAGGCCGTGGAAATGTTTCCCCAAGTATTCTTCCCATACTTTCTATTTATCTTCTTTGGTTATGGCAAGATTGCCTTCATCATATGTTATTTTTCCGCTGCTGCGTTTTCGGAACTTTCCAGCTATTTCCTTCACCTTTCCCTTTCGATGGACATTGAAATTGTCATATAGACTCTGATACTCCTCTATTTCTTGACATTGTTCTGTTTTTTGTTTCTCTTTTGCTTCTCTTATCTTTCTTCTGACGATGGTATGTATTCTTTTATATTCTTTGAGATTTTCTTTGTTCTTTTTTCTCTGATCCATAAGCTTGAGTATTTCATCGGTCATCCACGATTTCCGTTTCTCTGTATCTTTCTTCAGATGTTGTTCATTTATTTCTCTCACTGTTTCTTATATGATGGTTAGACTTTCATCTATAGTTCCTGCATTTCTGCATTTTAGCATCTTTGTATTGAGGTTTTCACTCACCTTCAGTTGAACATTGGTGTCTTTCAGTTTTCTAATATCATACCTCTTGATCGACTTACTTGTAACCCTCTTCATTCTGACTTTGAAATTACCTACAAGTGGTACATGATCAGAATTTATGTCTGCCCCCGGGTATGTTTTGACATATGTACAGCTGTTCCTATAGCTCTTATTTACTAGTATGTAATCAATCTGATTTCTCACAATCCTTCCCACAGAATCCTGTGGAGATTTCCAGGTGTACAGTTTCCTTGGGTGTAATTTAAACCAGGTGTTTGTTATTACTAATTGATTTGCTTCCGCAAAAATTTCCAATGTATCTCCCCGATCGTTCCGGTTTCCTAATCCAAATGGTCCAACTGCAGATGATGTTTTGCTAGCCCCAACTTTGGCATTGAAGTCACCCATGACAATTGTTAGGTCTTGCCTTTTCAACCTTTTCACGACTTCATTAATGCTACGGTATAGTTCTTCTACCTCTTCTTCTGTTCCTTCTGTTGTAGGTGCATACACTTGAATTATATTGATGTCGATTGGTATTGCTTTCAGTTGTATGAGCATAACTCTTGCTGAGACTGGGATGAAGTTGTCAACAGATTTTGCAACTTCTTTTGTCAATATAATACCGACACCTAATTCATGTTTGCCGTTATCTGTTCCAGAGTAGTATACGCGGTGCTATAGAAATGTGTGCCATTTCTTGGATTGCATTCTGGATTTTACCTTCCTGTGCCATGTTTTTCACGTTCCATGTGCCTATTCTCATGTTTTCTTTCAATTTTAATCTATTTGTTATACTTGTAACTGCTCCTCCCGGAGATCCGATTGAGGAGCTTACTTCGGAATTGAATTTCTCTGCAAGCATAGCCATTTGATTCTACTAGGACTTATCCAATCCGGATCTTTAATGAGGTGTCTTGTCCCAATCTTTCTTCCTCATCTCTATGGCGTTGACCGCTTCCGCGGTTCTTCCGCCTTTGAAGCCAGTTTCCCAGCTCCAGGACAAAGGGTTGCCCTACCGTTTACTCGCTCCTCCATCCGAAGCTGTTGGCCAGTAAACGGGGATTGCTTATTCCGGCAATCACTCGGCCCCTATCTGCGTCAGCCATCAAAAGTTGATGTTGCCCACCTTCTACCAAGTGGAGGTGCAGATTCAAATTTTTCCTTCATCAAGATTAAGACCTTTCGGCATTTCCTAACCTCTCCAGAGCTTTAGAAGGTATACACCACTCTGCAATTGCTATTTCTTTTTGCTCTTATTGTTCTTAATGTATTTGCTCAAGTTGTTGTTTGTTTTGAAAGCTGCTGTTATTCCTTTCTTTTGTATGTGTTTGGTTATTTTTGTTGATAGCTTGCCTATAAATGTAATGGAGCAGAAGGTACTGGGTATTTTTCAGGTGTTGGAAAGACTAATTTCAGGGCTATCTTATGTAGTTTTTGGTTAATTTTTTTGCAATAACCAAAAACTGCATACAGAAGACCTTAAAATTGGTCTTCCCATCACCAGAGAATAAACCCCGTACCTTCTGCTCTGTTACATATACAGACAAGATATCACCAAAAATAGCCGAATACATAGAAAAGAAAGGAATAACACCAACTATTGTACTATATGCCAACGACTAGTTTTAATTAGGATGGTAATTAGGAGTCCGTTTCAGCCCACTTTCTCGCTGAAAAAAAAGGGACTGACTTTCTTTTCAACTTTTCAACATAAATCACTAAATTTTTGAGCTAAAGACTTTTGTTGGTTTTTGAAAATAGATCTTTTTAAATTTTTTAAATCAGTTTATATAAGTTATCCTGGAAAAATGCATAGTTTTCTCGTCTATTGACATTGCAATTCAAAAATGTATCACTTGACAAAGAAAAGCTAACTTATAATAAAATAAAACTCGGTTACTATTAGTCCTAAAGAAAATTAAATCAAACCGTTTTGTGTACATATTCGTTCAAAAGGTACATTTTTGTTAATTAGTGTTGTTTTGATAAAATGAATCATTTTTCAGTTATTAGCTGGAAACTGATTAAAAACATTGATTTTTTCGATATGGAACTAACGCCCATAGCGAATAAATCGACAACTGTTAATTTCATCGAAACAATGTACTTATAGAACATTTGTTGCTTAGAATTAATTTTCTTACCAATTTTTGTGGCCAAATTATAAGAAAAAATTTCCACTCCCGTGATGGGTTGGCAACTATCGACATGTTAAGAGCTTTTCGGCCTCATATAGATTTTGATCCTTGGACTATCCACTACCTATCCTCAAATTTTCTAGCAAATTGATCTATTCTGTAAAAATTGCGAGGTGAAAACCTTAGATTCCTGGACTACTGTACTTTAAACAAACTCTGACATGAAGTAAAAACCACTTCTATGTAATAGGTATGTTTACTAAAATTTTTAAAAAATACCAATGGATTGAATAAAATATGTCAAATACAGAACGTTTTCGGACCTATCAGTCCATCATCAGTGAATCTAAAATAGAATAAATAACCCCACTATTAAAATTGAAAAGATGGTTGAAATTTTGAAAGTTAAAAAATGTGGTTATGATTACATACTCAAATACTTGCTAAATAGCCCCAGAACCAAACAATGGTTGTAATTATAATTAAATCTACATTATGTTGTTGTAATATTGAAAAGGCCAAACACCGATGTTAATAGATATAACCTCCGGGAACATGGTGAAACTCTAATCGAGAAACTACCATCAACCACGAAATCAACCATCACATAACATTTTTTTATTTTCAATTTTACATACCCACCACTTTGTCACAAGAATTCTCTCAAATTTTTTATTAAAAAAAAGTTTCATAATAATTGCAATCCTTTTAATCACACATATTTCCTACTATTAGATTGACTATATCCTAACTTCAATTTATTATTTTAACCCTATATTGCATAGCGTTGCTTTAAGGCAACACCAAAATTAACTTGCGTTAGAAAACTAACCTTTAATTATTAAGTGAATTTAAAATGCATGTTGTGCTCTGAAAGATACATTCTATCTATGTAATCACGCAAACTTCTACGTCATTATGTCAAGCCAAGTTTTCGCGCCAAAAGTTGGCGGGCGTTGCCAGGCGTGTGTTATAAGCGAGAGGTAGAAGATCTTTCAACTTGTTTTCTTGTTGTACACCATTTTTGAACAAAAATTGGATACTTTTTGTAATAAGCTTATGTGAGGGAAGTAATTCCTAGTAATTTTATAATTGTAAATATAAAAGAAGAATCACAAATCAAGTTGTAAACAGGTGTTGCTTTCAGGCAACTTTATGCAATTGAATCATGGAACTATCTGAAATTAGTGTAAATCGATTCTGTAGAAATCGGAGTAACAGAAATGAAAATGTTGTTATAAGACCAGTGCCAGATGATTCTGATGACAGTAAACAAAACCTGCTTGTACAAAACCTATTTTTGTAAAACAAAAATTGCATTACCTATTCCGAAGTGGAAAGGTAATGTACCTACGACAAATGAAATAAAACAACCAATAGAATACTTTACTAAATTTTTTGATGACGAGTTGATTGGAACTCTTATAGAGCAGTCAAATTTATATAGTATTCAACAAAGTCCAAATAAGCCACTTGGTGTAACAAAAAATGAAATTGAACAATTTATTGGTATGCCATGCTACACGTCTACGTATATAAACTACCACAACAACCAATGTTTTGGAATCCAAAAACGAGGATTACCCAAGTAGCCGATGTAATGTCTGTGAATCAATTTGAGGCTATAAAAAATATTATGAGCGACAATACTAGACAACCATCTAAATAATCTCCATATTATGACTATTCATACAAAATAAGACCGTTGATCACTAAAGTGAACGAAGTATGTTCTACAATTCCCCTTGGAGAGTTCTTGTCAATAGATGAACAAATTGTTCCTTTCAAAGGAAGAAGCAGTATAAAGCAGTGTAATCCAAAAAAAAACCGAAAAAGTGGGGATACAAAATTTTTGTTTTATCTGATAAATGTAGTTTAATGGCATATTGTTGCTTACAGTACACATTCCGAATTTTCAAAAAAAGGGGGGCCGACTCAAAAATTAAATTATGGGATCATTTATGTTCATAATTAAAGCCAGGTAAAACGAAAAAAACATTTTTAGTTTGCATATTTAAAATTCATGCAATATAGGGTTAACAATTTTCATTCACACTTAAATAAAATTTCCCTTCTACATATACAACAACCAATACAATACTCATATAAAGTTTGCCAACATGGTAATTTCTCTGTATAATAGTATTCCAATTTAAAATTTATTCTTTCTTTTTTCTAACCACCATCTCTTTTATCTTTTTGTTTATCATTATTACTAATCAGCTCACACTCTTCCTTTTTAATTAATTTGATCAGTTTAATTTTATAGTCAATTTGTAGTCAACAGTTAAATAATTAAAATAATTTTATATTTTAAAATTTCGTAAAACACAATTTTCTTTTCTTTTTTAAAAAACAATAGATTTAAATGATAGACATTTTCAGACATTAAAATCTTTACCATATCATTGTTTTGGATCATGACCTTTTGTTAATACCTTTGAAAATCGACTACCTTCTTCTTTTACTGTCAATGTCACTCTAAATATTTCCTTACAAACCTTTGACACTTGGTAGTCAACGTTGGCCTAAGGTGGTTGATTTAGTTTCTCGATTAAAGTTTCACCATGTTCCCGGAGGTTATATCTATTAACATCGGCGTTTAGCCTTTTCAATATTACAACAACATAATGTAGATTTAATTATAATTACAACCATTGTTTGGTTCTGGGGCTATTTAGCAAGTATGTATTTGGGTAAGTAATCATAACCACATTTTTTAACTTTCAAAATTTCAACCATCTTTTCAATTTTAATAGTGGGATTACTTATTCTATTTTAGATTCACTGATGATGGACTGATAGGTCCGAAAACGTTCTGAATTGGACATATTTTATTCAATCCATTGGGATTTTTTAAAATTTTTAGTAAATATACCTATTACACAAAAGTGGTTTTACACGGTTTTACTTCATGTTAGAGTTTGTTTAGCTATATGGTATACAGTCAACCCAGGGAACTACCCCTTTTTAGTTTACTGTACTTTAGTACTTTGCGAGTTATTGTACCTAGTTAAATTTTTATCCCTACTGATTTTGAAAGTATTAAAAAACTAATACCCCTTTGATTCCTTTCCGAAATCTACCGCAGATCAACCCGCCTTTTCTCATGAATATTCAGACAAATGCAAATACTTACTGCAGGATGGCGTTAACGGCCTAATCCTATATGGTTCAGAATTTTAGAGGATTAGTCGGTAAATTAGAGCCAAAAACTTTCTAACTTGTCATGTATTGTTATGTTATGTTACTTTATGTTTCAGAGGATGTATAATCTGCTGTTCGAATCGGAGTGCAAAAGCTCTTGATTTGGAGTAAACACAGCGAGGAATAATATTTGGATTTCAAACTAACTTTAGGGGAACAGAATTTGTGTTAAATAAAAAAATATATAAAACAGAATTTTAGATTTGAGTGTAGGTATAAGTACCTAATTACATTTTAAAATCAATAAAACTATGTTGAGTTCAATTAGTTGAGTTTAGTTTTTCCAGATAGCTTAGATGGTTTTAAGTGCCGGATTAATCAATAGGCAAAGCAGGCAGTTGCCTAGGGGCTTCGGCCCCAAAGGGGGCCTCGCAGGCCCAAAATACAAAGATTTTAATTAGAATTAAATAAAAACTATAAATAATTATATTATGTTGAATAATTCAAATACCGTGCAATACCATAGATCAGGGGATAAAAAGTGGCAAGAAACCAGATCCGACACAGATCTTCAAAACTATATGGTGGCGAAAAAGGAAGCGAAAGTAGCAGTAGCAAAAGCCAAAGCAGAAGCGTATTCAAACCTATACGATCAACTTGATACCAGGGAAGGCGAAACGAAGATATATAAAATAGCCAAACAGAGAGCAAAGAAAGCAAAAGATTTTAATTAGATTAGATGTATCCGAGCTGAAAATAATAAAATACTAGTTCACGAAAGGGATGTCAAAAAGAGATGGAGAAAGTACTTTGACAGCTTATTAAATGAAGAATTTGACAGACAGCCTGTAGAGTCAACGAAGACAGTAGCAGCAATGGTCACCAAAATAACCAACGAGGAAGTAGCTCAAGCGCTTCAAAAAATAAAGAAAGGAAAAGCGGTAGGACCAGATGATATTCCTGGGGAAGTATGGAGAGCATTGGGAGAGACAGGAACAAGGTCGCTAGCAGGTCTATTTAATAGAATTATGGAAGTTGGACAAATGCCAGACGAATGGAGAAGCAGTATACTGGTACCTGTTTACAAAAACAAGGGAGATATACAACAATGTTCAAACTACAGGGCTATAAAACTGCTTAGCCACACCATGAAAATATGGGAAAGAGTAATTGATAAATATCCGAGAATCAATTTGGCTTTATACAGGGTAGATCAACGACAGATGCAATTTTCATTATAAGGCAGTTGATGGAAAAATACAGGAGTAAAGAAACAAACGCTCATATGGTATTCATTGATCTTGAGAAAGCATATGATAGAGTTCCTCGAGAGATTCTGTGGTGGGCACTCAATAAGAAAGGAGTCCCTGGTGAATATGTAAAGATTGTGAGGGATATGTATGAGGGAGTAACGACTAATGTTAGGACACGTGTGGGAGAGACTGATAAATTTCATGTGAAAGTAGGATTGCACCAAGGCTCTGTGCTTAGTCCGTATTTATTCTCATTAGTTTTGGACCAGATAACAGCGAAACTACAGGGTAACATTCCATGGTGCTTAATGTATGCTGATGATGTCGTGTTAGTAGGAAATAGTGAAAGAGACTTAAAACAAAAACTGGAACAGTGGAGGCAAGCTCTGGAGGAAAAAGGTTTAAAACTTAGTAGGACAAAAACAGAGTATTTGGAATGTTCATTTAAAGATGGAGTTACTACAATTAAAATGGTATCTTTGGATGGTGAAATGATGATGAAAAGCAATAGTTTTAAGTACCTAGGATCGGTATTACAGAGTAATGGAGAAATAGATGGAGATGCATGCAGTAGAATTAGGGCTGGATGGATGAAGTGGAAAGAAGGGAGTGGCGTGTTGTATGACAGAAAAATTCCAATGAATCTGAAGGGAAAATTCTATAAAACAGCCATAAGACCGGAACTGAATGTTGGGCAGTGAAAAAGAAAGAGGAACAACGAATGCATGTGGCGGAAATGAGAATGCTTAGATGGATGAGTGGAGTGACAAAAAAGGATAAAATTAGAATTGAGTATATTAAGGGAAGTATAGGTTTGGCACCAATTGATGCCAAAATGAGAGAGCATAGGTTAAGATGGTTTGGTCATGTTCAACGTCGAGACGTTAATCATCCAATACGAAGAATAACTGAAGTACAGATTCCTGGAAGGAGAAGGAGAGGAAGACCAAAGAAGACCTGGGGGAGACGATAAGGCAGGACATGTTGGTAAAGGGGATTAACATTGATATGACCCAAGATAGAATTGTGTGAAGAAATGCAATTAGGGAATCCGACCCCGCATAGGAATAAGGCAAAGAGAATGATGATGATGATGACCATACATCAGGGGTTCCCTACCTTCTAGCAACTGCGTACCACCTGAAATAGTTTGAAGATTTTGGCGTACCACCAAAAACCGGGGGGGGGGGGGGAGAGGCGGACGTGCAAAAATGGAAAGAAGCTCCCCCGATCCTATTTTTTAGAAATATATCTACTAATTATTTCTAATTTAAATTCTTCTCGGTGTATAGACACAATGTGTACTTCGGCATTCAGGAGCAATTTTTTTTATTTTTGCTGCTAGTCCTGTCAATTTGATTTCAAGTAGTTTGCAAAACAAAAACTCTTCTATAACTTCTTCATAAAAATCAAATCGTACAAATGCGAGTAGCTGTGCTATGTTTGTATCTACTTGAAATGGAAAATATGTGCATTCTTGAAGTTTTAAACAAAGTTGTTCTTCAATATTGGAAGACATATCAGTAATTCGCCTTTTCACTGTGTTGTTTAACAATGACATTTTTTGTTGCATGTTGCACAATTGCATGTCCTTTTTCTGCTGGTAGAACGATTATGCAGCCATCATTTTTTAAACTTCTTACTGCTTTTGGTCCCTATCTTCTTATATTCTCTTTAATTTTATTAGACCTATCCAATTTATTTCTTATTCTTTTCTTTTATTTCGATTTTTACCTCCTTATTCCACCATGTTGTCCGTTTCTCTTTCCTTTTATTTCTTGTGGACCCACATACTAGTTTTGCTGTATTTACCTATCATAGCAGTTGCTAAATTTTCCCCGTTCTTTTTCTACTATTTCTATTTCTCCTTATATGTCCATTTCCTTTTCTAACTCCTTATACTTGATTTTCGCTGTTATTTCACTTAGTTTATGTATTTTAGTTATTTCCTTGCATTTCGTATTCTCTTGTCATCTGTGCTTTTTATTTCTACATCTTTGCTGTTAAATGTAGATTACAGTAGTTAGTATTCACTGCCTATTTCATAGATTCTTCTCACCCTTACGTCTCTTATCCAGCTTTCATATACTCCTTATACCCTTTCAAGTACACTGTCTTCTTCGTATTTTCCAACCGCTTCGTCAGCTTTTTTCGTATTCGCGCGTTCAGATCTACAAAAATATTTGCTTTCTGCTATTTTCGATTAATTCTTCTTCTTCAGCCTGTTTGCATCCACTCCTGGACAAAGGCTTCCCCATGGATCCTCCATTCTTCTCTGATTTGTCCTATTTGGTGCCAGTTTCTCCCCATTTTTCTTTGATGTCGTTTGGCCATCGTTTTTGTAGTCTTCCTCTACTACGACTATGCTCGCGTGGTCTCCAATGTATAATGTTTCTCGTCCACTTTTCGTTGTGTTGCCGTGCCACGTGTTCTACCCAGTTCCAGTTCATTTGCGCAATTCTTTCAATTACATCTTCCGTCTTCGTCCTGTTTCGAATATCCTCATTTTGTATATATCTTCCCTCAGAGATACTCCTAACATAGCCCGTTCGATCGTCCTGTGTATCGTTCTCAATCTATTGACTGATACTCTGTAAGTGTCATGGTCTCCATTCCATAACTGGTAGAATACAACTGTTGAATACCCTTCTCTTTAGATTTGTTGGTATCCTTTTGTTTTTCAATAAATCACTGAGTCTTTCTACTGCTGCCCAAGTCATTCGGATTCTTCTATTTACTTATCTTTACCGTTTGATTCTGTTTACCAAGTTTGATCGTGTGACCTAGGTATATAAACTCTTCGACATTTTCGAGATAGTGTCTTCCTGTGTAACTCCTCTCTCCGTTCTTATTTTGCGTGTTATTAGAGCTTCTGATATTTTATTTGTATACTTGCATTGTCGTATATTAGTCGAGGAAATGAAACTGAGAAAATGGCAAAACCTCGCAATTTTTTCGTCCAGCATCGATTTGTACAAAAATTTGGGATTAGGCTCATTACACCCTCTAGTTCATTTTCTATATTGAGCCGTTGTACGCTTTTGAGGGTTTTTTTAGGGTGATTTTTTAAGGGTGAAAACTACCCATAATTGTAAAAAATTATAAAATAACATTTTAAACTTTAATATTGTCAACATTTGGTTCTTATTAATTTGGTCAATAGTAGTAAAATTTGGTTTTGATTGGTTAAATAATGATTGTTTTATGCTTTAAGATACAATATCTTAATATTTCAACCCTTAAAAACCTCTCTTAATAACATTACAATTTTTATAAGTGAATAATTTAGATTAGATTTATACAGAAAAAAAAAATAGAATTAAAGAATTACAAAAATATTTATTTACACAAATTTACAATACAAACAGTTTTTTAGTAATCTTCCAGTATACGAACCGGTTTTGTGGTATTATAACATACATTGAAAATGATCCATAAGCGGACTATTCGAATTTTTCTAAAAAAAAAAAATCGTTTTATACACATAGCACCTTCTGGTAGGGGAGCCTAAGCGAGGATTTTTGTAGTTACTCGAGCGCGTCAGATTATCATATGGGGAGAACCCTGGTACCCTGTAGTGTAGATGTACCTCTACCACATATTGGCTCTAAACACAGGGGAGTTCGTTAAGGGGGGACCGAAAAAAAAATCTATCCTTAGAAAAACTCGAAATCGTCAGATTAATATAAGGTAAATTAGGTACATGCAAAACAGTGTATATTTAAAAAATCTGACGATTTGGGCGGGGCGTAAGGAAATGGGTGAGTCACAAAGTTTCACAAGAAAAAAGCGAATATTTCGCGAAATGAACGATAGATATAAAAAGTAAAAAATAAGTGCTCAATGTTTGTCAAAAATCTATCGAATGATACCAAAAACGACTGCCCACGGAGAGGGGTGGGGGTAAATTTAAAATTTTAAATACGAATCCCGCGATATTTCGCGAATGAACATCAAATCGAAGAACTGAAACATACACTTATTCAATATGTTTGAAAAATCTATCGAATGGCACCAAACACGACCCCCCACGGATGTGGGGTGGGGGGTTACTTTAAAATTTTAAATAGAAGCCCCCATTTTTTATTGCAGATTTGGATTCCTTACATAAAAATAAGTAACTTTTATTTGAAACATTTTTTCGAATTATGGATAGATCGCGCTATAATTGGAAAAAACGATTGTCGGAAATGGAAAATTAAATTAAAAATGGAAAGTCCCCACTAAAATGGAAAACTTTACTTAACTTTTTTTGGTTTTAGAACCTACTCTTCACAACCCAATAGGTCCCCAAAGCGCTCGAGTGACTGCACATTTAGCATATTTTCCTCCCCTACTATTCATTTTTGTCAAAAAAAGTTTTTTCAAAAATGTTTTTGTTGGATTTTTAAACAGCTATAAGTCTGTGTAAACTAAATTCCGTAATATCGCTTAGTTTTTAATTGGGGTGAGTTTAAATAAAGGGCTCGAATAAGGGGGTGTTTGCTGGTAAATAGAGGTTTTAAACAGCTACATCTCGCTAACTGTTCACTTAATTGAAAATCTGTGTACAAGGGAATTTTATATATTAAAAAAGCTACAATTTAGTAGTCCACCATTTTTTTCGTATCTCCAGTATTTTCGGAGATTTTAAAATAAAAGGTCAAAAATACAAAATTGCAAAAAATCAATTTTTCTTTAAACACCAATTTTTCTAAAATTTGGCCTTTTAAATAGGTCAAACTTCTTGAGTGTATTGATAATATAAATATAAAAGGAATTATAGAAAGGTGAAGACCAATTTTTAATTAGGAGGGTAGTTAATGGGTTGTTACCCATTGTTAAAGTAGATACAGTTTTCACTGATTTTTTCGTAGAGAAAAGTAGGTACCGACATTTTTTTGATCATAAGTCGCTCAATTTTCATGCTAGAAACTTTTTATTATTATTTTTTGAAAGGACTAATTGTATAGGTACTTGAAAAAAGATTATTTAAGTTTTCCTAGAAAAATGCAAAGGTTTCGCGTTATTTGGCTTTGAATATTTCAATTTACGCATTTGACGAAAAAAGATAAATTTTAACGTGCCGTATCTCGGTTTGTATTGGTCTTAAAGATATTATAGCAAAAAAACTTGGTTTGTGTTACTAAAAGATACAATGTTGATATCTACAGTTTTTTTGATAAAATGCATATTTTTCGAGGTATTCTCAAAAAACCCTCTAAAAAAGTCGTTTTTTTCGTCACAAATCTGTTACTTTCAAGCGCGAATATCTCAAAAAATATTAGTTTTACTTTCTTAGATTCACATCGATTTACATGGTTAACATGTAATAAAAAAATTCCCACCCCCGAGATGGGGTGGCAACCACCCCAAGGTTTTAGCGTACAACGGTATGATATAGAAAATGATCCTTGGACTATGCCCTACCTTCTGTGAAAATTTCAAGTAAATGCATGCTGGACGAAAAAATTGCGAGCCAAAATGCTTCAGTTCCTCGACTATATGCAGTTTAGGAGTATTCTATATCTGAAATAAATCCTTGCGTTATTCATTTCTTCTAATACGGCCTACAATTCTATGGAATCGAATGCCTTATTGTAATCCACAAATGCCAAATGAAGAGGTTCATTGTATGCGTTACACTTTTCGATGTGTCCTTATTGTCTGTAGTCTGTAGGTGTTCTATGGTACTATAATCTTTGAGGAATCCCGCTTGTTCAACAGACTGGTAACTATCGAATTTATTTGATAGTTTTCTAGTAATTTTCGAGTTTGTGCTTGTTTTCGATTAATTACAATACGATAAAGAAATTTAGTTTTCCCTGTTATATAGTCGTACTTGCAGGAAATATTTTGCAGGAAATATTCTTGAATAAGGTAAAAAGCAATAAAAAACGTATATCTATTTAGTTTATATTTATTTAAAAATTGTCGATTAAAAACAATAACAAAATAATGTTTATAATGACAGTGTTACCCATAATGGTGAACGACTGAACGAAATTCTATCAAAATTCGTTCATTGATTAATTTTACAAGTTGATTGGACTAGCATATTACAAACACTGATTTGTTTTGTTCTACTACTTCTGAATTAAACCAACTATTGTGCAATCAGGCTAATTTTGGTTGAGTCATTAAGGTTCTCATTACCGAAGTTAATAATATTTGCGGCATTGAGAAACTACTGAAATTTCAACAGAAATCAATTTATCTGGCCATCTTGGTAATTGAGCTGTTGTTTATGCTCTAGTTATATTTAGAATTATGTTTAAATTTGCATTATTACATGATTATACTCATTTTTGGATCTCCTAGATTACAGAGAATGTTTTTATTTTCACCTAAAATTCTTAACTTAGTATCCTTTAGAAATCATAATGACAAATGACATTTCCCATCTCTTAGTATATTTTAGCGTAACGTATGTCCTAAAAGTTTTGGCACAATTTTTTTATCGAATTTTTTTATTAATGAAGAAATTGATTTAAACTTACTAGTTACTAACTAGTTATCATAAATTACAATTCAATACTTAACTAAACTATACTATCGAATTATGTGGAGTTGCCCATTCTTCTCTACTAGAGGCAAATTTCTTCGAATCAATTTCGTGAGGTCCTGGGCGGAATTCAGATCAATTTCCCTTAGTTGTTCGCAATTTATTCGTCTTAATTGTTCCTCATCTTGTGATTCCCAGCCACCATGATAAATTTTCAGTAGCCCAAAAAGCCAGAGACAGTAAAGCCCAAAAATCCTTTATTGGCCAAGCCTGCGGCAAGTTTGGAGGATTATCGTTTTTGGGAACAAGTATTTGGTGTTGTAGCGGCCAGTTTTGGGTATTTCTTGAGTATTATAAGGTCTCAAGGAGTTTCGCTTGAGAGTATTTGGGGCATTTACGTCTCTTTCGATATTTTACACCACTATTCTTTAATTCCAAGGATATAGTACTCTTAGAAGACCTGTATTGATGAGCCAATGTTCTAGTTTCCATTCCAAGCTGATTTTTTGCTCCTCTCGCCAATCTCTCTGACTTCTGGGCAGTAAATGCACGTGATCTTCCACATGTTGGTAGATTGAGCCATGGTTTTCCCTGCTCGCACTTCGTTATTGTTCTATAAATGGTTCTGCGTGAATTGTTTTTTCATTCGGAAATATTCGACATATTTCACCTTTATGTACCCGTCAAACCAAGTCGTAGATACTTTTTCTTGTTTGTAATTTATATTACATCTTATAAAGCAAAAGTTTCAAAATAAATAAATCTAAACTGACAATAAACAATGTAAACAAGCTTTTGTTTCCCGAGGCAACTTGAAATTATTTTGTTTTTGTTAATATTAAATCCAACGAATTTTGTCCCAAAACTTTTAGGACATAAGTTATGACTATGAACTATGACAGCCCGTTGAAATGTGAAGCATATCACAGCTGAATGAACCTAACGTTCTGGTCAAAATAAAAATACTTGTAAAACTGATAGCTAGTACAATGGTTTGTGATTTTTTCAACTATTTGAAACATTCTGAGGTTAGAAAGGTATGAGGTTATAACCTCCTCAACAACTCGGGAGTTATACGCTCTTTAAATACAATTCTGAAGGGAGTCAGGTAGGGTTGTGTGCTGTGTCCAGTGGTGTTTAATTTATATTCAGATAGAATATTTAAATGTGCTTTACCCAATTTCGAGTAAGGTGTAAAAATTAATAGAACACTAATACCATTAGATACGCAGATGACACAGTTATATTAAACGATGACTAAAATATATTGTAGTGTCATTTAAACTCCATTAACATGGTGGGAAAAGAGGTGCGACTGAAAGTTAATTGTTCTAAAACCAAATAAATGGTATCTAGTCGCTTATCTTATCAATCGTCATCATCATCATCAATGGCGCTACAACTCTTCGTGAGTCTTTGCCGCGTTTACTATTGCCTTCCATGTTTGTCGGTCCTGTGCCACTAATTCCCATTGTCGCACTCCCATTTTCTCTAGATCTTCTTTGACTGCATCTTTCCACCTTCTTCTAGGCCGCCCTACAGACCTTCTTCCATCTGGCCTTTCCCAGAACACATTGTTTATAAGGCGATTGTCGTTACTGCGTATCACGTGTCCTGCCCATCTGAGTCTATTAGCCTTTATATCTGACTAGATTTTCTTTTCCAAATAGAGACTCTAGCTCGTTATTGTATCTGCACCTCCATTCGTTTGTCACGCTGTCTCTGCAAGGGCCATATATCATTCGAAGGATTTTACGTTCCCACACCAGCAATTTATTTACTTCTCTTTTTGTTAGCGTCCATGTTTCGCTTCCATACGCGACTGCTGGTCGTATTATGGTCTTATATATCTGGATTTTTGCACCTCGTGAAAGAAGTTTTGACTTCATTAGATGTTTCATTGCAAAGAAAGATCTGTTTCCTGCCATTATTCGCGTTTCAACTTCTCGCTCTATTTTTTGTCATTTGTGATTGTTGCTCCTAGATATTTAAATTCTTTAACCACTTCGAAGTTATGATCGTTTATAGTAATATTTTGCCTTTTCGCCCGTCGTTCTTGTTTTGAGACGACCATGTATTTTGTTTTGTCTTCATTTATTTTTAGACCGATGTTTAATGCAGCTTCTTCAAAGCTCGAGAAAATATCCTTAATTTCTAATGATGATTGTGCTACTGCATCTACGTCATCGGCAAAGACGAGTATGATTTTTGCTCCCCGAGCAGTTATTTCTGGTTTGAGTTTTGGATACATTTTTCGCATGACATATTCTAAGGCCAGGTTAAACAACAATGGGAACAACGGATCTCCCTGTCTTAGTCCAGAATTTACGCAGAAAGCATTTGATATTTTTCCCCCTATTCTAACTTGTGCAAAGGAGTTACTTACACACATGTGTGTTACCGCAGCTAGTTTCTTGGGTACGCCGAGCTCGATCATTGCCTTCCATAATGTTGCACGATTAATTGAATCATAAGCCTGTTTGAAGTCTATAAAGATCTGATGAACGTCCTGATTATATTCCCAATACTTTTCAAGGATTTGTCTTATTGTAAATATTTGATCTTATCAATCGTGGACCTTGAAAATATCTACTATTACCCGATTAGCGACTTTTCAAATGTGGTTGCATGGATGAACATTAAAAATACCGTGGATAGTTAAACGGACAAGTGAAAAATGTTCTTAACAGAGTAGAAGCTATTCGTCAGCTGATTGATAGCGTCAAATTCAGGAAAATAGCATATTATCTTAGACATGTAATGCGGGGAAGACAGTATAAATTTCTTTAATTAATTATCTTCTTTTTCTATCTTTTTATAAGCAATTCTGCTTGTGCTTTGGCGGGTTGATACCTCTATGGAAAATTGTCACTCCATCTTTTGAGCGGTCAGCCGATACCTACTTCTTCTACCGATTGGTGAGTTATCTCTTGATATTTTGCTATTTTGAGCACACGTGTCTCCCCCATTCGGCTTATATGGCTATTACATTCTTTTCTTCTATTTAGTGTCCATTCGTTTACACACTTTACTGTACATTGTCTTCTAATGTCTTCATTCCCCATTTCCTGTAATTATTCTTCTGTAATTGTTCTCAGTACACATTCTCAATAACATTATGAAAAACATTACGTTACAGACGTTAACGTGAAAAAAAATGTTTTGGGATAAAAATATAGTACCACTGAATATTTCTGAACAAACTGAGTGCATAATTTGTTACATTTAATACAAAGATTGCCAGATTAAATTAATTGTAAAATAATTGCATGCAATGCAGTAATATAACAACTCCAGCTATTTAGTATACTTACATAAAATAATCTAATAATTTCTTAAAGAAAAGTACCATATACATAGTTTTTTTATCGTTTAACAACAAAGTGAATTAAATTAAACTATAATTCTAGTGAAGTCAATACAACTTGTAGTCTTTGTTTTTTAAATGAACAATTAGCATTATAATATTTGTGATTTATTCCTGATCTTTCTTAATTTTCAATAACATATTTGGCAGTTTTATAATCATATAAGAATGAAAAGAAGATGTACCTAGGTATATGTTTAGTAATCTCTGAAATATTTTTATTGATTTAGATAGAGAATTAGGTACTCAAATTATTAGACTATTTCAAGGATATTACAAAAAGGAAAGGAAAAATACACAATCTAGTTCTAGCTAGATATGTCAGCAAAAGAAGTACTTTGATCTAATTTGACAAGAAAACTATTGCATTTTTTTTCAATTGACAAACACTATATAGTCTGTTCGCTAAACTCAGACGCAACTTTCTAGATATTTCAGTCGGTAATTTTGCCAATTTTAGTAAAATTGGCCAAAAATAATTACTAAATAGTTAACAATCACTAAATAATTAGTAATTTTGCCAATTTTCGCAAAATTGGCAAAAAACAAAAAAATTATCGACTAAAATATCTGGCCAGTTGCGTCTGAGTTTAGCGAACCGACTATACCGTGCAATACAAATGAGGATATTGAAATGTATATTATCAGTGCTGTTGAACTTTTATAAAATAGAGAATTTGATATTAAAAGATTAAAGATTTTAATAAAGTAAAGCTTTAATTTTAACTTCCAGATAGGGATGGATTCAAGCCGAGCTCGAGATAGAAGCTCGGCTTGAACTTCGAGCTGTAGGTTGAGCTCGTGGCTCGTGTCCGCTCGGCTCGAATAGTTCGAGCCGAGCCGAACCGAGCTCGAAAACATAATGTGTGTAAAATGTAACGTTGGGAGTAATTTATGGACACACTGTATATTGAAAACAAGAATAAAAACCGCTAAACGCCGTAAAAATGAGTGGCGCATACAATATTCCAGCTACAAAAGATCTGATATGAATATTACGTGGCGCGAAAATGTATTTTCATTTTGATGTAAAACAAAATTCTAGTTTTATTTTAAAAGATTTTTCCATAATATTTGCTAAATTTGAAGTAAACGCGCCACAAAAGAGTAACTTTGATACAGTTTGAATTTTGAAACTCTTTTCTGGCGCGTTTACTTCAAATTTAGTAAATATTATGGAAAAATCTTTTAAAATAAAACTACAATTTTGTTTTGCATCAAATTGAAAATACATTTTCGCGCCACGTAATATTCATATCAGATCTTTTGTAGCTGAAATATTGTATGCGCCACTCATTTTTACGGCCTTTAGCGGTTTTTTATTCTTGTATCAGGAGTTTTTCAAAGTTATTTATAAATTAAATGTATGAAGTTGAAGGCAATGTTCTTCTGTAGCTTTATAAATGGTCACCTTTGTTGCAATATCTCCCAAATGATCTAGTGTTCATCGAATGTACACTAGATTTTTTTCTATTCGAAATAGATTGAAAAAAAATATTGAGATGGCCGGTAAATGAAGTCGGATTGCCCGTTGCCAGATCAAATTTAGCGTCGTAACCACTACAACTACATAAACCATTTCGGGAATAATCGTTAATTGGATTATACTTTTGTAGCTTAATAACTTCTAAACGGTTTAACCGATTTTGATCAGTGAACATGAGTTTTAAACGTATTTCTGTTTCTGACATACAGTCTGTTTCAATTTAAACGTATTGACCAGTAGTATCTGATGGATCTAAGGTCAAGTATGATAACTGAAGCTATTACAGGAATTATTGAGCTTGAGAAACCGTTTTTCCCATAGGAAATAGATTTGATCATACTTATGAAGCCTATAACTTAAAAATTCGAATTTTCCCGGATATAAGGTATACACCGTTAGATTCGTCCAAAGTCCTGCTACAAACGCTCAGTTATTGGCGCAACTCGTACGTTGAAATTTTGAGTAATTGTCGAAAAACCAAAATTTTTAAAGTTTAGTTTTTCAGTTTTTCGGCTCTACTGAGCCATGTGTATGTCTGATCCTGACTGCTTAGACAACATTTGAAAGCTAAACTCAACACTATTGATTTGATTTATTTGCAGTTCTCCTGTCTCTTCTTGATCCGAAGATATATAGTCCCAAAAAATATGCCGTTTTGTACCTACCAAGTCCTATAGCTGGCTTATGTGTGGTCAAAAGTCACAAACTACACCGGTTCTGAATCGGCCCTGACCCCCTCTTCAAACACAGAAAAAAAATTCAAATCGGTTTAACTTTTCCACACACATACATACATACATACATATCCACAAACATTTTCCCTTTTTTAAATAAAAATTGAGTCATTCTTCTGAGCTCGGTAACTTTTGAATGGTATAACCGATTTTCAAAATTAGACATGCGTTGGAAAGGTAATGATCAGTACTATTAGAAACCACAAAGGTCGGACTTACATTTTTGAAGTTTCTGGGAGTTTTGGGGACGAGAACGAAAAACAGACCCTAAATAGGAAGGGCCGCAAAATCCACACCCTTGGACCAAAATGGATGGTTGAAATATGAATGGGTGAGTACTTTAAGATGGGAGTTGACCCAATTTTCAATTCAGTCAGATTTAGAAAATCGAAAATTTCGTTTATATATAGTGTCGCGTGTAGAGGGGTGTGGGTGTGCGCCACTGGCGAGAACTGCCGTTCTCTGGTAATACATATTTCTAGTCTGAATTACTTATTCTCAAACAAAAGCATAAGTCGTAGCAGAAATAAGTCAAAAGTCATTTAGCGTATTAGCTAACATATTGACAAGTTCGTTAAGTAAGTTCGGCTCGTTTCGAATTCAGCTCGGCTCGGATCGAAAAAAAAAATTGATTCGGCTCGAAGCTCGATTCGTCAAACTAGCCGAGCTAAGCTTGAGCTTCTGACCATCCCTACTTTCATTAGTATTAGTTAATAAACGACGGAATATTAGACATTTAAAAGTTTTGTGCCGCTGCACTTCCATAGAATATTGAAGATATGTGTATGACTAACCAACAATTCCCATAGCGAATACATTTTCTTCCATCCCATTCCATTCATTTTGTGTCAGCTTTTGGTTGGTTTAGGTTTAGGAACAATAACATGAGGTGGAAGACAGTACAAGAAACAGTACAAGAAACGGGGGCATATATTCCAAAAATTGAGCTTATCACCGTCTGCGTTTTCTCAAAGAAATTTTCAGCAATATAGTTTTCGCCACGTCGACATACTAAATAAAGTCTACTGCAAATCTATTCCGTAACAACTATACTTTATTTCACGTTAAAAACGGAACGTTGGACTTATGCAGATCAGTGTTGCCAAATCGTTCAGTCACGTGTTGCTACTAGACTGTCGATACAGGATTTATTCTAATCGGAAGGCGTGGCATCGGCGCGCTTCTATCGCCCATAAGAAATACGTAGCCCTATCTCTGCAACGTTCCGTTCTTAATGTGAAACGGTCTATAGGATATTTTTTAGGTTTGATTAAAACAAATTTTCACATTTCCCCATTTGTATTCATGGACATATTCCGGTAGGTGTGAGTTGACGGAATTAATTAAAAATAATAAAAATAAGTTAACGACGAACAGTAAAATATTTATTTATTTTGGTAACAAAAAGTGTTTTGCTTATACATCGCGTAAGAGGGTTTGTTATTGTTTCGGCCCAGCGAGCGGCCGATGTCTCTGGGGTGTTGTAACCGACTGACTGAGTGGCTGAAAAGAAACCACAGATGCTAATCTGTTTGTGATATACCATCTGACCAGATGGGCAATAAATTATTTAGATCTGGCGTTTAAAGGTTGAAACATTTCTGCAGTTTACGTTTTCGAATGCATCTCCAATTGTGAGTTATTGACATAAGGTCTGATAAGGTAATTAATTTATGGGGAATTCAGTTTGTTAAACTGAACACACCAAAAACATATGGTTAAGGATACATTCCGTTTCGTAAAACCGTGTCCCTCTTAGCATCTGGTTTGTATTTTACATGTGAATTTATATGACCCATATTATTTCGTTTTGAGAAAAGTTATTAAAAATTAAGGAAATAAAATTATCAAAAATAGTAATTAAAGCGTACCGCTATAGACATGTTTTATCATACCCTATATTTGGTAAATATAAGATTGTATTATTGCACCTTTTTAAAATTTTAGCTACCTATTTAAAAAAACGTGTGTACATTTAAACCATACTCCTTATAATCTGTAATTTTTTTAAGGTATCTAACAGCTTAATTACCAAAAGAAGATTAAAGGCAAGTTTTCTATAAAAACAAAAAAAATAGAGAATCAATCACACGTAAATGTCAAATGAAAGGGATGATCAAAGTACTTTTATTATTAGACAAAAATGGTATTTAGAACAACATTCTATGATTTCTAAAAGTGATTCAGTGTTTGAAAGAAGGTATTCGTAATAAATACATAATGAAACTTGTATCGGTTTTACCTATATACAATAATAAATTATAAATAGTTTATAAACATAATATACAATATAGTACACTTTAAGAGATAATATAGAAATTTTCTTCAATTCTAAAAAACTTTGGTTGGCCAAAAGAGTCCCAAAATATACAAGAAATATTTACAAATTTCTACAAATGTTACAATCCTATCGAGTGGGGAAACTGATGTGAATCGGCTATAATATATACTTTAAGTGGAATGTTGTATTTTATATTTTCACAGAACTCAAAATTGATACAACAGCTATACTGCTCGGATATTACAAAATCTAAATAGACTCGTTCTACTGGTATAGTAACTGTTATTGACTTAACATTATATCCCAAACTATATGCTCACGTATGTGAGTACAAATAAATATTTATATATCTCTTTTTACTAAAAATATAAGCGCTACATGCACAAATGTTAACTTTCTTTCTTTGCGTGTGATATATGGGTGAAATAAGTGTTACTAAGTCAGAAAGTTAAGTCAACTTTATGCATTCATAAAATGGAGAGTAATATATAATAATTAAATATACAGAATATCATCTAATTCATTAATTTGAATATAAAAAAAATAAAAAATTCAATAAAAAATTTAAAGTTGTTTGACTTCTGCGTGATAGTTATAGCAAAAGAAAGGGGAAACAGTATTAAAAAATACATTATTTTATAATCAAGATAAGTCTGCAAGGCAAGATAGAAAGATCTGAAATATCCTGATACTTTTGAAAATATTTTTGAAAGAAAAACTATTTGTCTGCAAAATTATTCGGACACTTACTTCTTTTCCCAAAATATGCAATGTGCAGCAAAAAGGCACTATACTGATACCTACTTAGTTTAGAAAATTGATAGATATTTAAAAAAATAATAATACCCTTATTGAAAGTGTGATTCCTGAATGATTAATTTCAAAGTTTTATGTGATTAATATCTTGACGAAAATTATAGATAATTTAAAAATTTCATCTCGCATTATTCATAATAGACCCTACATAATACACATTTTTGAGATGAGGTTGTTAAGCAGCTTCTAAAAACAAAAATATACAGGGTGTTTAATTAAAATTAAAGATAATGGACTATGCTAGACTTGAGTGAATCACCCTGTATATTCAAATTTATGTTTAAATAGTCCATAGTTGAATTTAAAAGTTGACGTATCCTAGCGTTTTTATAATTTTCTAAAATAATGACACATGACAAAAACAATTTTATTCCATAAGTGGTTTCCATACATTATAATTTTAAATGATCACCCTGTATTATTCATAAAGACCATGAAATCAGATTGTTAAGCAGCTTTAAAAATATAAAAATATACAGGGTGTTAAAAAATAAAGCTTATGAACTACGATGAATCACCCTGTACATTTGAATTTATGTTTAAAAAGTACACATTTTTATATTGTATTGTACACAGAAATAATTGTATTCCATAAGTGCCTTCTAATATATACAGGGTGTTTCAGAAAAAGGTAACACGTTCTCTAAGATAGGTGAAAAACTGAAAAATAATTGGGGTTTGCTTAGTATAAAATTTTTGCAACGGCATGCGTTTTCACGATACAGGGCGTTGAAGAACAAAAAGTTTTACACATTTTTTTCACTATTTTTCCGAAACTACTGGCAACATCGTATATTATTTGTTATACAAAAATTTTTACTAAGCAAAATAAAATGTTGAAATAATAAATATGTTATTTTATTTTAACTTTTTATTAAAAAAGATAAAATAGAAGAATCCATGAGAAGAACAATAAAGGATGAAGCCAAAAATGTATGTAAGTATATGGCCAAGCAGGGAAAATGTAAATGTAAAATTAGATTTTAAAAGATTATTATTGTAAGTTTTGGACATATTTCAGGTCATGGGACATGAAATTACGATTGGCAGGGATAACCAGACACATGGACTAAAAAGAAGAAACGTTCTTGGGTGGACAGCATTTGGAAAACTGAGAGAGACTTTTAAAAGTGAGTTGCCCACATCTCCCATCATCCTCCCAGTGCGTCCTCCCAGTCTTGACGTACGGATCAGAAACACATACCTTAACTAAAGCCTCGGCTACCAAACTAAGAGTCACGCAGAGAAGAATGGATCGGTCAATGTTAGGAATAACTCTGCGAGACAAAATCAAAAACGAAGAAATCAGGAGAAGAACAAAGGTGACTGACGTCATCAAAAGGATAGCCAGGTTGAAGTGGAGATGGACAGGACACATAGCCAGAATGACAGAAGGGCGATGGACAAAAGGGTTATTGGAATGGAGGCCAAGAGAAGACAAGAGAAGCGTCGGTCGATCGCCTACAAGATGGACATACGACGTAAAAAAGCTAAATAAAAACTGGATGAGAGCGGCGCAGGATATACGTGGTTGGAAACGATGGGAGGAGGCCTATGTTCAGCAGTGGACTTTTGAGGCTGGATGATGATTGTGAGTTTTTTTTATTACCTTAAATGCGATTAAAATAATAACAAAGTTCTTTTACCGAGTTTCCGGTACTTTTCGCAAGCTTTCTTGCGAAATTTAGGTTCCATTTAGGTTCAAATGGTCACTTGGGTGTTACGTAACGTTTAGATAGGGGGAGGGGGGTACATAAAAACGTTACGGTGCGTTATATGGGGGGGGGGTCAAAAATCTTCAAAAATTGCGTTACGTAATACTTGAACGCTTCCTTAGCCGCCATATTGATTTTAAAGCGAAACCAAGATGGCGGTTTTTGCTCAATATCTCGACCATTTTCAACTCTTCGAGAAAAATCAGTCATCACACTTTTTGTTTAAAAGTTGAAAATGGCTGAGATATTGTGCAAAAATGGTCCTCCTTTAAATCAGGACGGCGCGGCGGCTAACGCAACGACAGAATTCACACGAGATTTTAAATTTACACTACTATTGGCAGAAAAATAAAATTTTGGCAGATCCGCATGCAAGGTCAAATGCTATATATATAAAACGACCTTTAAAATGAGGTGTCACTCAACCCCTTTTTATAATAAATATTTTGAGGGATGTAATAGCTCCCGCTAAAGGGTTGATGTAATTTAGTTGAAAATTGGTCTACAAAATATTCCCCTCACAAATAAATTTGACGTGCATATTTTTTGCATATTTTTGACCAAATTATAGAGGGTGGCCACTTTTCAAATTGACACACTGTATAGTTTTCTTTTAAACCCTTACATGTGAAGAAATATTATAAACCAATGTAAAGAGCATTTTACCGAATTTATAGAGAAAACACAGCATCTGATTAATTTTGCTGTCATATAAAAGAAACGAAAAAAATTAAAGAACTTTCATGAACACAGCCTAAATAATGCGGCATTCTATTATAAAAAGATAAGCCAAGCACAAATATCATAAAAATAGAAAAAAATATCTATATTAGTATCAACTTTCAAAACTTTTTGTAGTTCGCTAAAAAAATACTTTTACCACAACTTTTTCTGCGTTTCAGTCTAATAATTACAAAAGTTCTCGATGATATTCTGTATGTATTAATTTTATAAAATATTTTCAGACAGTTTTTAAATAATTCCATAAAAACAAAGTAACCTACCAACAAAAATCAATCGGCAGTTTTCTCATTTTTAATTAAATTAAACCAGCGGTGGTGAATAAATTTAACACAAACATATGCACTGATAAACACGAAAACAAGTTTAACTTTACTTTGGAACAGCGGCGTGGCAAGAAAATGTTTCGAACGGGATATCATATTTATTTGGTAAGTGTACAATTTTAGTACGTTTTCATAAATATTAATAGTGTAAACATTTCTTTTCTACAATGATTGCTATAAATTATTAAGATTTTGGAAAAAATCTTTATTTCCTGGTCGAAAAGAATAATTTCGGAAACGAAATGTTCGAGTTAATTAAGTTCTTATTTTATAATATAGGCAGTAAAATGTCATGGATGGGAACACTCAAGAAAGAAGAGAAATACCTACTGAAAATTACAGAGAAATTTCAGTAACAAGTATGGTCAGTAGATGTATCTTAATACTAATGCCTGGTTGCACCAACAGATCTTAAGCTTAAGACGTGCTTTAAGCTCAGCTTATTAAACATACGCGTTGCACTATTGATTCTTAGATCAATTTTCTGCGTGAAAAAATGGATTGCCACGTGGACTACATCTTAAACTTCGTCTCAGTTAAGATGCGCTTAGATAAAAATCGATAAATTATGGATCTAGGGGCTCAGCTGGGCTAAGCTGGAGCTTAAGATTTGTTGGTGCAACCAGGCATAAGAGTATTAATAGAGTTCGAATATAATTAATACAAATATAAATAACAAGGTGTATTTAGAGCTAGTCGCTCCTACACAGATAATGTCTTCTTCATTTTCTTCTTTTTGAATATACATGACTGTGTCTGTTTTTTTCAATGTGCCTCTAGTAAGTTGTCATTCCATCGTTTTCGTGGTCTTCCCACTGATCGTCTTCCTATTGGGGAACCGTCTCTCGCTGCCCTGACTATCCTATTTGTTGTCATTCGGCTTATGTGGTCATTCCATTATATTCTTATGTTTCTTACCCAGTTATTAATGTTATACACCTTGCATCTCCGTCTGTCCCACAGAGTCTTACCATCGATTTTTCGAAGGGTTTTCATCTCTGCTGTTTCGAGCAATCTTTTTGTTCTCTCTGTATCGGGTCGTGTTTCTGCCGCGTATGTCATTATTGGTCTGATGACTGTTTGGTAAATTCTGCCTTTCATTTCTTTTCCGATATTTTTATTTCTCCATATTGTGTCATTCAGGCAACCTGCAGCTCTGTTTGCTCTATTCACTTGATCTTCCACTTCTGTTTCGAGCCTTCCGTAGCTGGATAGTGTGATGCCTAGGTATTTAAACTCCATCACTTGTTTTATTATCTGACCTTCCAGCTCCAATTTACATCTTATTGGATCTGCTGTTATAACCATGCTTCTTTTGGGAGGAAATTAACATGTTAAATTTTCAGGCGATTATGTTGAATCGGTGCAGCATACGTTGTAAATCATCATCACTTTGAGAGATTAGTATTGCATCGCCCGCCTAGCAGATTATTTTAAGTTGTTTTTCTCCCATTTGGTATCCTTTTTTAGTTCTTACTTTTTTATTATTTCGTTCATGATCAGGTTGAACAATAAAGGACTCAAGCAATCCCCATGTCATCCCTTGCCGGCTTCAATTGGGTCAGTTAATTCATCGTCCACTTTTACTTTAATACAGATAATGTATTCGCATAAAACAAAAAATTAAGACAAAATTCTTCTTCATTAACAATTTTGCATTAACGAAAGGGATTAGGCAGGAATACTATATTTCTCCGAGTATTTCAGAATTTACGTTGCAGCAGCCGTTAAAGAGACAGGAAAGCATATAGAATGATTGTTGAGGTAAACGATACCCGCTTAATATTCTTATTTGCAGATGATTTAGGCCATTGTTAAAAGGCCTGAGCTAAAAAAGCAAAATATTCCAATTGTTACGAGAGGATAATAGAGATAGCGCAAGCATGGCAGCAAATGGCAACAGTTATAGAACAAACAGGACACCATTGAACAAAAATGGGGAATAACCCAAAACGAAAATGGTTTGACAATTAATGAGAGGAAATTCTGGAAATAAAAAGTCACAAAAGACTGAGAATACTACAACATCGAAAAGATGAAAACAAAGCAACAGATCAAGAGCACAGACAAAAGGATTAGTTAGAACTAAAAGAAGATCTACCTAGAACATCAAATACAAAAAATACACAGATGAATGAAAGTAGAGAGATGAACTAGGTAAAGAAATTCCTTATAGTGGTATAAATACGGTGAGGCAAGATGGAAGTGTTGGGAAACAAAAGCTACGAGAAATGAACAGAACACAAGAACTAAAAATGCCGGAAACAGGAATTTCAGAATGGAAACTGAACTTTAGATTAGACTGAAAGAAGAAGCAGATGACAGTAAGTATATGGGATAAATGAGATACTCAAGATATGGATTGGGCGTCGCTATCCACAGAGAAAAGTATTCATGTATTGGTTCTGAAGAAAATTAAGTTCTCTAGTCAGGGCGAATAACCATTCATTTCCACCGAGAAATAAAAATTTGACAAAATTCAAGTACCTGTGAACCTGTAAGATACAAGTGGGGTCTATGACAAGGAAATTAATAGAATAATTGTGCTCTTTGAAATATATAAATTTCAAATTAGCTAAAATCACCTTTTAGCCGATATTATTTCGTACAATTCTTTGAGTGACGTCCGTTCGAAACATTTTTTGATACGCCGCTGTTCTGGATCCAGATATTTAAAATGACTCTACTAATGATGCAGAAACTTTCCCAGTTATCCTTATTTTCCGTCATTAAGCAAATAATAAATTGGCATCGGCTGCAATTATAATCTATAATTGATATCATAATTATAATAATTAGTCAGACTTGGAACTGTAAAATTACAATTTATACACTTTGGTAAATTATAAAGGTGTATCGTACTGCTTTGGGTGCGGTTTGTGTATTTTGTTAATAGCGAAATGTTCGACTTTGCGTGTGCCAAATTAGGTACAAGGTGTACCAGAAAGTTTTTATTCAACATAAATATTTTCTTAACTTACTAAAGACAGTTAGTATTGGTATGAAATGCAATGTTCGATACTTGTTTCAAACTTATTTTTTGATTTAAATTAAACCATTTTTATGTTTCTTTTTTATCATAAATCATATTTTTGAAGCCACAAGGTCATTTTTAAAACGTTTTTATATACTTCGCCTGTTCTTTGACTGTTTTTTTTGTCCGGGAATCTTGTAATCGATTTTAAACATACTTCCCGACTAGCTAGAGATCTGAAATTTTCAGAATAGCTCAGAAGTCGATGACAATGCAATATTCAACAGCTTTTATATGGATGTGTTGAGTTTTATTTTAAATTTTAAGCCATTGTAAATTTTATACGGTAAAATTAGTTCTCACTTTTGTCAAAAGATGGCGCTACTAGTTATCTCAATGATCGTTTTCTCAATAGACGGCGTTACTTTCTATGCCATGTAAAATTTTCAATTCATTTGTAATTGCTAACGAATATATAAGTTAAAAATCGATTACAAAATTCCTTCCTGACAGGAATTGAAACAACAAAATAGTTTATAATTTTATATTGTGTCAGAAATACTGGTAGGTACTAAAAGTAGTAAGAAAACTTTTTGTAGCAATTTATGCTATTTTAAGTTTTTTCTAGTTTAACAAAATTTGATATGTTCATTTAGTAAAGCTATAGATGGGAACGTGACGAAGTATGAGAAATAAGCTTAAACTAAGCAATAGCGTGGTAAACTATGTTTTATTTATTGAATATGATGTGCAACTGATACTTAATAAATAGTATATTAGAAAATATATGGTCCTTCTCGTTTACGCCATGGAAAAATCATGGTCCCTCAACCAAGTAGTTTTAAGAAAACATAAAACATGGAGAATCTTATCTCCTATAGAAAAAGGATGAAGAGAATTATGGTGAGGGAGGTCAAAATATTCATCTGAGCGGTAAGCATAGTATGACGCTGCTGCATGACAGAGAAAGAAACCATTTAGTATCTCCCTCTCCAATAATCTGATGGAATGATGGGATTGATAGTGACATACAAAATAAGATATCATCTACGAATCACTTGGACAGACCTGAAGAAACTTTTTGTTATTCAATTGCGAAGAAAGTTGATGAAGCAGAGAAATTTAATTAAATTTTTTATGAAAAGCGTAGGGAGCATTTTCATTAGAAAATCAATAAATAATCAAAATATAATAAATTTAGTACTTTGTTTTCGGATTACTATCAGTATTTAGGAAAATTTTAGAGAAACAGTCACAACCTCATAGTAAGTACACAAATGTAAGAATGAAAATACATAATCATATCTGCCTACCATGTATTTACGACTATATTCGAGCACACAATTTTAGATTATTCGTACGATAATCATAGAATAATTGTAAAGTAATCGTAGGATATTCGAATATAAATATAATAATACTAATCGTGAATTAATCGTACGATAAACGTACACTAATCGTGAGTACCTAAATCGTAGATTAATCGTGAGATAAGCTTAGTGTGCTGTAGTTTTTTTATTAATAACTGGCTTGTTGATTTGATCTGTTTCTATTAATTACAGTGGCACGTTGTTACTGCTTCATCAATATGAGTATACCTGTCTATTATTTTCGCATAATATAACTAAAATGTTTGATATACACAAAACCGCAACCAAAATAGTACGAAGTACGAAATACGGTTCTTTTAAGTAATTGCACTAAATTTAACTACATTTTGCCATTGTCGATCGCAAAACTCGAGACACCGTTCTCTAAGTCAACGCCAACTCAGCACTTAATTGTGATAGTCTCCTAGGATCTCTTCTACCTCTATTCGAACTTCTAATACTCGTGTGGTTACTGTAGCCCGAATCGGAACCTAGAGCCGAGTCTTGGGAGTACGGTTTCGGTACGGGCCTAAAAGTAGCCAAGTGCCCTATGACCGGAACTGTCTCGTAGGGCCCGGGAGTCATACATTGTATCCTTTGGGTGATGCTGGGGATCTGTCGTCCTCGAGGAGGCGGGTGTTCGACACTGCCCACTCGGGGATACAGCTGAAGAAGCGCGTCGAGGAGCATTCCTTCGTGGAACTCTTGCCGCCGCCTGTCCAGGCTGCGATTGCGTTTGTTTCCCGGAACTGGCGGCAGAGGCTCGTGGGGTCTTCGGAACCTCGGGATGTCTCGCCTTATACACTGAAAAAGTAAAACATTTTAGAGATAACGTTACAAACATCGAAAAAAACATCAAATACTAAAATTATTACTAAAACTTTTAATATTATTGATCAGATATGTCAGAATGTTTAATCTTTTTATGGATGTACTGACAGAGAAGATAAGAAAGGGGGCTGGTTGGCCAATGCTGTTTGTGGATGATATCGTGTTAATGGAGAAAAAAAGAAATGTTGGAGAACACTTGATGGAATGTTCAGAAGATGTTGAGGACATGAGAAGCTGGGTGGAGAAGGCTATTGAAGAGGGGGAACTTAAAGCGGTGTATATGAGGTTGCGAAAAACAGGAACGGTTAGGGACATCGAATTGCTTGACGAAAAACTAGGAAGAGTATAGAAGTTGTATAGATGTTGAAGTACATTGGCTTATACATGACGGAAAATAGGACACTAGATCGAAAAATTGCCCACAGGATACAGGCTGGCTGGGTTAAGTGGAAGCGAATGAACTGGAAGATTGTGACGGCCTGCGTTGGTGCACGGTAGTGAAGGGTGGCCTATAAAGAAGATTCAGGAAAAGAAAATGGAGGTAGCTGAAATGAAAATGTTATGGTGGATATTGGGTAAGACTAGAAGGGACAAGATCAATAACGACATGGTTAGGTAAATAGATGAGGAGAGTTGCAAAGTGAAGAGGGTAGTAGTATAGTAGATTCATGTAAATGAAAAAGAACGAAGAAAAAGAGGGATAAATCAATCCTAAAGGTTAGAAGAGGCGATAAGGAAAAAGATTTCGAAATTGAAATGATAGGATAGGAAATAGAAAAGAAATCACTGCAGAGAAAAGATAGCGTGGATAAAAAATAATAAGAAATAGCAAATGCGGAAAAATAAAAAAGAAAAGGGAGAGAAAATCAAATGAAACAACAAACAAAAATGGAAATAAATATACACAGAGTGGGCCAAAGAAGACAGTACACCTAGATATTTGACAGTATTTATTAGATTTTAAGGAAATGACGAAACAGGTCGATTTTTGATCTAAGGGGAACACATTTTTACGGTACATACATCTGTCATTTGTCAACCCCCTCCTTTCCACCCTTTTTTTTAAATAGGGAATAGGGGTCATTTGCTAGCTCATTTGAAAGGATATTCAATTCTCTATTCAGTAATATAAACATTAACATAATTATTTATACAGGGTGTCCAAAAAAATATCATTATATTAAATTAATATTAATATATTAAATTAATTGACGCAAAAAGAAGAATGTATGTAATTTATTTAATTCAAAATACATTCCACTGCTTTCATAAAACAAAAAAAAAATGTTTTTTGATAAATAAACATTGCTTTTCGCTTAAGGTGAAACAGTAGCGATCAACAGGTAGCGAAAACGCGTTCCAAGATTGCGGCTGTAATTTTGAATATTTTTTCGAGATATTTGGCACACGTATTCGTAATATAATAAAGAATGGCGGTACAGAGTCCAATTTGAAAAATATATTAATATGTGGAAATTACTCTGTAATTAAATACAATATTAAAAAAACGAGCCTGTACCGCCATTAAGAAGAACAAAAAAATGCACTTTCTTCAAATAAACATTTTTATCCGATGCCTAGATTTTGTGTCATTTTGGAACTACTAATGAAATAAAAAAATTTAGTAGTTCCAAAATGACACAAAATCTAGGCATCGGATAAAAAAGTTTATTTGAAGAAAGTGTATTTTTTTGTTCTTCTTAATGGCGGTACAGGCTCGTTTTTTTAATATTGTATTTAATTACAGAGTAATTTCCACATATTAATATATTTTTCAAATTGGGCTCTGTACCGCCATTCTTTATTATATTACGAATACGTGTGCCAAATATCTCGAAAAAATATTCAAAATTACAGCCGCAATCTTGGAACCCGTTTTTGCTACCTGTTGATCGCGACTGTTTCCTCTTAATTGCAATGTTCAAGCTGCCACCCATCTTCCTCTTGGTAGGTTGAATATTGAATTTAAGCAACAAACAATGTTTATTTATCAAATAAGCATTTTTTCTGTTTTCTCTCAGCAGCAGAATGTATATTGAGTTTAATAAATTACATACATTCTTCTTTTTGTGTCAATTAATTGAATTCATAATTTTTCTTGGACACCCTGTATAAATAATTATGTTAATGTTAATATTACTGAATAGAGAATTGAATAACCTTTGAAATGAGCTAGCACACGACACCTATTCCCTATTTAAAAGTAAGGGGCGGGGGAAGTGGAAGAGAGGGGATTGACAAATGACAGATGTATGCACCGTAAAAATGTGTCCCCCTTAGATCAAAAATCAACCTGCTTCGTCATTTCCTTAAAATCTAATGAATACTGCCAAATATCGAGATGGACTGTTTTCTTTGGCCCACTCTGTATATGTATAACTTGCTGAATTAGTAAAATGGTCAGGAACAATCTTTTGATAATTCCATTATTCATAGGACATCTCGATTATTAACATTCGAACATTTACCTTTAGGCTAAGGCCACACGGGCGCGATAATTTACGGCGCCCGTAAGAGCAGTAAACCTGACGAGGCATTGGTTGCCTAACTCCTATTTCATCTACAATTGGTGGAAGAGTTAGTCAACCAATGGGTTTACTGCTCTTACGACGCCGTAAATTATCGCCCGTGTGGCCTTTAGCTTAGTTTTATAAAAACTAAAGAAAAAGAGAAATTTTCAAAAGTATATAACAAAATAGGAAGGAGAATGAGAGAGGGCAGAGCAGCACCAAGCTGAAACGAGGTGGATCCAGAGGAAATGTGTGGAAGAAAATAAAACCGATGAAAAAACCTACAAGGGACAAAAGGGAAGAGAAAAACCACGAAAACAAAAAAATATACCTCATGAAAGATTTATGACTTCGAAAAATTTGCTAAAAATAGAGGAAAAAGAAAAAATAAAGTGAAATTAGGCTATTTCCAAAGGAAAATAGTGAGAGAAAATCTGGTTTTTAGTTTCATGAAAAATGGAAGTAAATATAGATAAAAACGTAAGTAACAAAAATTTGAAAATGAAAGTGAGAAAGACAGTAGATAAGGTAGAAACAAATGAAGGCGTATTACAAATGATGAGATTCGAGAGAGAACTTCCAAGCTATAAGGAGAAATAAGACCTAATCTCATGATGGAGAGAAGGATTGACGGATATCGGAAAAGGCTAAAGGATTGCTCATGGCTAAAAATACTAAATTAGCATGACAATTCTGATCTTGCTTACGGCACTTCTGAATAGTTCGACTGATGTGAGCGCAAACCACTTCCGCAGATTTTAGAGCCACGAGTGTCTTCTTCTGGCCCTTGCTCTTACTGTCTATTTTCCTAAGGATAATTAATTGCAGTAGACGGTGCTTATCGTGTCTCTATATGTGGCTAAGATATTCAAGTATCCTTTGTTTAATTGTGCTCACGATTTGATTCTCTTTCCAATTCTGTGGATTACGAGGGTGGATTGATATAAAACCAGCCTTTGATAAAAAAACAAGTTTTTTGGGATTAAATTGACTTTTTTCTCAACATAGTCCCCTATTTGTGGTAAATATTTAGTTCGATACACTTAGTAAGACGATGTTCCAATTTTTTTATCCCATCCGAATAGTACTTTTGCTTGAGCTCTTCAAATAGGCCGAAGTTTCAGCGACGACTTCATCATTTGTTGCGAAACGGCGTCGTCCGAGCCATTTTTTAGGTTTGGAAACAGGTAAAAGTCGCTGGCGGCAAGATCTGGGGAATAAGGTGGGTGTTACCAATTCATAGCCCAATTCTTGTAATTTTGCCAAGGCGACTTCCGATTGATGAGCCAGTGCGTTGTCTTGGTGAAAGAGCACTTTTTTGGTTGCCAAACCGGGGCGTTTTCGGCGCATTTGTGCATCGAATCGATCCAATAATGCTGTGTAGTACTCGCCATTAATTGTTTTTCCTTTTCCAAGTAATCTATGTGAATGATACCCAGTCATCCCAGAAAACAGTCACCATCACTTTGCCGGACAAATGTGCACTTTTTGCTTTCTTCGACGGGCCTTCGCCGCGTTTACACCACTGTTTCGACTATTTGTTGGTTTCCAGTGTGTAATAATGCACCCAGGTTTCATCAACGGTGATAAATTGGCGAAAAAAATCCGACGGATCGCGCCGTATCTTCGCCAAAAGCGTCCCCGAAGTGGTCAGACCTTTTTCTCTTTTGGTCGATTGTCAGCAAACGCGGCACCAATCGCGCGGATAGCTTTTTCAAGTCCAAATAATAGTGAACGATGTTGTGTACGCGTTCGTAAGAAATGTTTAGGGCCTCTACTAACTCGCGGAGCTTTATTTGACAATCTGACATAATCATGTCATGGACTTTGTTGGCCATATCCGGTGTGGTGACTTCATTTGGCCTCCCGGGACGCTCATCATCAAAAACACTCGTAGGACCAAAATTCCAAAATTTTACTGTTGCCAACGAAAGTGCAGCCTCACCATATACTTCGTCCAAGTCGGTTTTGATTTGTACATTCGTTTTACCCTTTTTGTGGACGAACTTAATCACCGAACGATACTTAATTTTTTCCATTTTTCTAGAAACATAAAAGTTGTTTGCTTCTGACGACTGTAAAAACCAATACAATTTTTACAGACGTCATGATAAATGTCAAAACCGAGAGCAATTCGGTATCAAGTAACGTCATCTATCAAAGGCTAGTTTTATATCAATATATCCTCTTACCTCTATGTTGGTGGCATGTTCGGTCCCGGATATACAAAGAATGCGTCGGTACACCCACATTTCGAATGCTTCTCGTTTTTTCATGAGCTTCTCTGTAAGCGTCCAGACCTCCACACCATATAGTAAGATCGGAAAAATGTAACAATCAGGGCCGCGCCGTCCATGAGGGCGGAGAGGGGAGGCGCCCCCGGCACCGAACGAAGAAGGCGCCGGCAGGTGCCGAAAAAAAAATGGACAATACCGAAATTTCCAGAAATATTAGTAATATTTTATTATCTTGTAAAATTGAAAATTTACCAATCGTAGGTAGATATAAAAATAGCAGTTATTATTACTTTGATCCCCTAAGTGTACAAACCGTCATTTATCTCATTAAACTGGACTATTACTCCATTCACTCACGGTAAAATATTGCAAAACCTCTGAATTTTAAAGAACAGCTTGGATTAACATGAAATTTGGCATACACATAGCTAACATGTCAAAGAAGAAAATGATATTGTGTCGACGTGTGCTTTTGCCCTAGGGGAAGACCACCCCTTCACGGGGGTGAAAAAATATACGTTCAAAGTAAGTCTGGAAGTGGATAAACAGACGAATTGTAAGTAACTATAAAGTTAAGTTGTTCTATAAAATTTTTATATTACTTAAGTCAATATCTACTTTTCGAGTTATTTGCGAGTGAATATGTTCATTTTTCAACAAAAAAAAAAACACGTTTTTAGACGACTTTTTTTTTTTAATTTAAAACCATTTTTTTTTTTCAAAAATAAGCACTCTGAAATGGTGAAACTTCCAGATCATATAAATATACATAAGTGAAGTAAATTGTAAAGCTGTGACGATTTATTTCATTTGCTAATTAAACGGAGATTTTTACAATGTTTTTTACCAAAAAAAAAGAGGGACCATCTTTATTTTCATCGTTACTGGCTTACTTTTGCTGCTAGAGACTTTTTAAAAAAACAGAAATAAAGCTTTTTCTAAAGACTTTAAAAAGTCTTAACGAGTTTTGCCCGAAAATTGCTTCATTTTTTGGTTATTTCACGTTGAAATGTTCGATTTTTTAATTTGACGAATAAGAGCCCACTTTTCTCGAGCTAAAACTGTTGTTCTACCAGATCTACCGACTTCATGAGTGCACAAGTTTTTTAAATTTTTTTATAAGCTATATTTTTGCTAAGAACTTGTTTTTCAATCAAATACACACTTTTTGTGTTATTTTCGAAAAACCGTCTAAAACCGTGGTTTTTATGTTGAAAAATGAACTTGTTCACTTGCAAATAACTCGAAAAATATTGACTTGGTGAAAGCAACAACTGTAGATGGAACAAAAGTTGCTTAGAATTAGTCAGTTTATCCACTTCCAGACTTAATTTTAACGTATATTTTTTCTTTAACGTATATTTTTTCTTTTTTTTTTATTAATATCTCCGACGACGCAATATCAATTTTTTCTTTGTTATAAATTAGCTAATAATTATATATTTATTTGTTTTCTGATAATGTAATCGTTTTTTGTAAATATTTATAGTATGCATAATAACTTAGCAGTATATTGCTTTCCTGCTGCTGAAAATCTAAGAGCAGAAAATATGGGTTTTCCAGAGGGCCATGCTAAGAATCACAAGGAGACAGAATATCAAATAATATCAGGCAAAAAACAAAAATCAAAGACATAGTAGAACATGTAGCAAAAAAGAAATGGCGATGTGCAGGTTACGTGGCAAGAACACCGAACAACAGCTAGACTAGAAGATTTACTCCAGGGAAATAAGGCAAAAATATACCATGTTCGGGACACTTGAGCAGCCAGGTTGCAAATGGGTTTTTTGGGTACTATATACCTAATACATTATACATACAAAAATGCCCGTCACAGTTCGGACGAGAAATTTAGTTATTAACAAATAAGCGTCAAAAATGGCAGTTTTTTCGTTTAAATCGCTACGGGTAAAAATAAGGTAATTACATATCTTATTTATACTATTATTATTTTAGCAGATGAGCCAAGGTTTAAAATGGCAGTTTTTGAATTTCGATTTGATCATTTGTTGCTTCAGAAATTCCAAAATAAAACTAAAATTTCGAAAATAAAAAAATTGCTATAACTTTTGTAAAAATGACCTTAAGACTTTCATATTGCACAAAAAATTGAGACAAACAGTCCATATAATGCACAAAAAAATTTAAGACGATTCGTCAATTAGTTTAAATTTTATTCAATTTGTTTATCCCAATGAGCTTTCTTTTCGCAATATTGTTGTTCAGAAAATAGTAATGTACTAGCTATTCTGTGAAAACCACATGAAAGAAGAAAAGTCATGTTTTCAGAATGTTTTAAAAAAATCATTAAAGAGTCATTTTTATCATTCCTAAAACATTTTTACTAAAGTAGTTTCATTTTTAGTTCATAAACAATTTGAATAACTTTGTTAATATTGACTCTAGATTAAAACTACTTTGGGATTTGAAAAGCTGGTATTTTTATACGAATTTTCAAAAAACACTTTTTATCTAGGTTAATTACAGTCAAAGTTAGCCACTTTTTTATTTAATTGACAGCTACTTTGTTTATAACAACTAAGCAACCCAACTAGCGCCATTTCGAAGTTGAAGGTATATAGTTTATGTGTAAAAGTTTCAGTAAACTTTAAACTTCAACAGAGTTGTTAATAAAGCTTTAAAAATAACGTTCTAACGAAATCGATTTGTGGTCGATGGAAATGAATATTAAAATCCGTGCACTCAAAAAATGAAACTGATTCTTCAAATATAATATGCTGCGATTAATATCTCCAGAGCTTGTTGATGGATTTTGATCATAATTTTTTTAAAATGTATGTACTCGTAGTCTTGTAGAGTACGTTATGTAGGTAAATCATCAACTAATATTTCAAAATGTTAGGGGGAGTTCCCCTTATCACTCAGGGATATGAAAAATAGATTACGACCGATTCTAAGACCTACCGAATATACATATATATTTTCATAAAAATCGGTCAGGCGGCCTCGGTGGAGTATGACAACTAACACTGTGACAGGAGAATTTTATAGATGTAAATATATAGATGGGTATTAACAAATAGGGGTTGGTGATGGAAAAGTGTAAATTAAGGGTTGTATGTATTTTTTAATCCTACATCATATAAAATTAAGATAGACAATTTTGTCCAAAAAAATTAAAAAAAATGTCAGGGGGGCAACCCCCCTTATAATTTATGGGTATGAAAAATCGATTAAAACCCATTCTCAGTCCCATAGGATATACTTGTAAAATTTCATAAAAATCGGCCAAGCCGTTTCGGAGTAGTATGGTAACTAACACTGTTACAGGAGAATTTTATGTATATTGAAGTAATTGTGAATTAAATAATAAAAGTGGCTAACTTTGAAGGTAATTAATATAGGCGAAAAGTTTTTTTTTGAAAATTTGTGTAAAAATACCAGCTTTTGAAATTCCAAGGTAAATTTACTCTACAGTCAATATTAACAAAGCTATTCAAATTGTTTTTAAGCCAAAAATGACTACTTTAGTAAAATATTTTCGTAACACGTGACACGTCACAAAAATTACTTTTTAATGATATTCTTCAATAATTTGAAAACAAGACAATTGTTCTTTCATGTGGTTTTCACGGAATTTCTATATAATTATTATTTTCTGAACAATAACATTACAAAAAAAAACTCTTTGGGATAAACAAATTGAATAAAATTTATACTAATTGACGAATCATCTTAAAATTTTTTGTGCAGTATATGGACTCTTTGACTCAACTTTTTGTGATATATAAAAGTCGTAAGGTAACTTTCGCGAAAGTTATAGCAAATTTTTTATTTTCGAAATTTTAGTTTTATTTTGCAATTTTCGAAGCAACAAATGATAGGACCAAAATTAAAAAACTGCCGTTTTAAACATTGGCTCATCTACTAAAAGAAGAATACTATAAATAAGATATTTAATTATCCTATTTTTACCTGTAGCGATTTAAACGAAAAAACTGCCATTTTTGACCCTTATTTGTTAATAACTACAATTCTCGTCCGAACTGTGACGGGCATTTTTGTATGTATAATGTATTAGGTATATAGTACCCAAAAAACCAATTTGCAACCTGGCTGCTCAAGTGTTCCGACAAAAACCTTATTTCCCTGGAGTAATTATTGGAATAGCGACCGCGGGCGGACAATCGGATAAACGAAGCAGAGATCGACCACCAATGCGCTGGAGTGACGATGTAAAGAGAACTGCCGGGAACTGGATAGCTGGTAGCTCAAGATAGGGAGGGAGACATGGAGAAACTTAGAGGAGGCCTATGTTCAGCAGTGGACGATAATGATTAGATTATGATGAAGTTGATACTTTCCTCACATAAAAAACAGTTTGTAGGTATACCGTATAATGATTCACTAAGCTACAAAAGACTATTTACAAAGGAAGGAGGAAAGGGGCGCCTAAAATTACTTGCCCCGGGGCGCTTGAAAGCCTTGGCGCGGCCCTGGTAACTAGTTTTTAGTTTTAGGAGAAGAGAAAAATCTTTGGTTATGAGAAGCTTTTTCATATTGTTAAATGCTGCTCTAGCTCGTTCTATTCTCGCCTTAATTTCTGTGGCCTGTTCCCATTTATAGAATAAAGAGTAATATACAATCTAGCGTTACAAACATCGCAAAATATAAATCAATCTAACTCCCAGTAATAAAGAAGAGGAAAAAGTAAATCATTACATGATATGTCTTGAACACTTCAAGCCATAAAAAATTATATTAAACGAATAACAATAAAACTTGTCTGGGTGCATTGCTTTAAAGTCTCCATCTTTACATAAATATTACATTTAGGGCTTTTTTAAAGACCTTTTCCGGGCAAGAATAACAAATTGAGTCTAGACACAACGAATCGATAAATTGACGTTACTAATTTAAAGTTAAAAAGTCCGGACAAACAGAAACTCCCACCGGAATATAATTATGAATATTATATGTCGATAATGACAACGAATTAATTAAACTGAGTAAAATCGAGAGACGTACTTTTTAAAAGGTCGGGAATTAATTGCTTTTTGTCAGCGTGATAAACTTGCTGTCTCTTGCAGGGATTTTAAAAAATTAATCACCACGAATTAATTTTAAAAATTCGTGACGAATTTGTTCACGATTTTACTTTCCAACATAATCATACCAGGTAAAACTGAGTTGTTAAAATATATAGGACATATACAGGGTGGTGCATTAGCGCGAGGAAGTCCAATTACTCGTTTGTCGTAAGAGATACGAATAAATGTTGGGTAGGTAAAAGTTGGGGCACAGATAGAACCTTCATTTAAAAGTATTTTCAAATATACAGGGCCACCCGTATTGACAGGGTGACACAAACTTATGTTTTTTAATGGAACACTCTGTATATTTTTACATTTTTGGATTCTCCCCGACGTCTTATTTCCTGAAATATAAGGTTTTGTAATATTATATGAAGTAGTTTAAAAGATAATTACGTTTTTTTTTTACTAATTTCGTAGCAACATTCACACCCTGTAGAATTGTAGTGATTTAACATCAAAAACACTATTTATCTTCAAATGATTTTTAATATAGTCTACTATTGTTAAACATTATTAATATAGTGAAATGTTTTATTTTAGTATATACATGGTTGGTCGAACCAGCCGAGTTTTCTTAAATGGAACACCCTGTGTTTTAGTATTGTAATGAGATGATAT
Organism: Diabrotica virgifera virgifera; assembly: GCF_917563875.1. NCBI lineage: Eukaryota > Metazoa > Arthropoda > Insecta > Coleoptera > Chrysomelidae > Diabrotica > Diabrotica virgifera. Next base: position 158,493,123 of record NC_065448.1, on the reverse strand, counting down.
TTTATGGTACTTTTTTTATTTCTTAAGCATTCCCTATACCTACCTGCTTTAATTTGTGAGTTATTCGTGATTATTTAAGCCAAACATTAATTACAACTAAAAATACGTGAAATTTTATTAGGTTGGCCGTGAAATATTCAATCAAAAATCATTTTAGAAAACAAAAAACATATTAATCTAGTCTATACTGATTCTTAATTTACTGATACTGGATGAGATATCAAAATACCTACATAGTTAAGATTACTAGTGCGTAAAATATTAATAAAAACATATAATATTCTACCTAGTTGGCTATGACACTAAATATGCTTAAACATTTGACATTATACTATTTTTATAGTTCCAGTTGCTTTGCTACCATTACTAATATGAATTTTTCTAATGAGGAATTGATTAATATGGTTTTTGTGCTAGGAGAGTTTAACAAGAATGTGCTACTAGCAATACGAATTTACAATCAGCAATTACCTGATAGACGACAACCAAGAAGAGACACTTTCCAAAGTTTACTAGAACGGTTTCGACGGACTAGACACTTAGATTATAATAACAGTCGTATTAATATGCAGGTCCTCAGTGACACTAAGGATTATATTTAATTAATTTGATTCATTGACAATAGTTATTTCTAAATCGATTTCTCGTAATCTAAACGTCCAGTCCGCTGAAACCGTTATAGTAAAGTTTCAAAAGTTTCTCTTCTTGGTTGTTTTCTATCGGGGAATTGCTGATGATAATTTATTATTGCTAGTAATTCGGTATGGGCTAAATCAGTTTTGTTTCAATATGTTATGAAAACTGCAGGAAATATGAAAACTGAGTTGTAAAAAAATAGAATTTAAAAATTATGTTTCCACAAGCTTTGCACAATATCGCTTACCTGGAAATCGGTGATGTTTAGGATATGGTAAACTTGTAGATCCAATGGGTGACTCAATTCTGGACTCCTTCCCTGGAATTCGCGATGCACGTGGAACGCGGGACGGTACCGTCAAGATCACGAAAGGGAGTACCTTTTTCGTTGAAAGCTTGAAGCGAAATCACAGTAGTGGTACCTTGTCCTTAAAGTACTTAACGCATGTCCAGTTTTATACATGCGTACCGAAAGCGATAAGCTTTGAGCTTGTGGATAATTTTAAAAATTGACATTAAGAAGGTTATTCCGCGTCATTTTACAGGGGGCATACCAAAATAACTACATATAATTAAATTGTCTAAAGCTTATTCTACCCGAAAATAAATAAATAGTAGAATCATAGCAATATTAAAATAAAGAAATAAGGATTCCCGAACATTCACCCCGCCAAAACGAATGTTTTCAAAGTAAGAGAGAAAGAAAAAAAAATAAAACTAAAGTTAAACTCAATTAAACTTAATTAAAAAAGGCAGTTACATTGCCTAATTGCCTGGAAGAGGACAAATCTTGACCACCGGTCGTTTCATCGTGCCGCGAGAAGTTTTGACTTCGACAACGCGAATTACATCATCCTGTCCCGGAAATACGTTAACAATACGACCAAGTTCCCATTACAAAGGAGCTTGCTGCTCATTCTTAATAACTACCAGATCTCCTTTAGAAACCGGAGGAGACTGTTTAGTCCACTTGTGTCTTTGTTGAAGAGTGTTAATATACTCTAAAGACCAACGTTTCCAGAAATCGCTTTGGATACGTTGCAGTAGCTGCCAACGACTTAGTTTGTTAAGACTTAAATGCTCTAAATTGGGTTCAGGAGTCGGATTATTTAACGATTCGAAAATCAGAAAATGTCCAGGCGTAAGTGGCTGCAGATCATTAGGATCTGAGCTAATGGGACACAAGGGACGAGAATTTAGAATAGCCTCGACTTGTGTTAGAACTGTATAGAATTCTTCAAAGGTTAAAATTTGATTTCCCATAACTCGGTAAAAATATGATTTAAATGACTTGACGCCAGCTTCGGCCAATCCATTCAAATGCGGAGAAGCGGGAGGATTAAAACTCCAAGAAATGTCTAATTTTTGTGCTGTAATTTGAGCAAGTTCTATTAATTGATTATTAGCACCCTTAAAATTAGTGCCCTGATCACTTACAATATGATTGCACCTACCCCTTCGGGCAATGAAACGTCTAAAAGCTGCTAAGAATGACTCTGAACTAAGATCAGATGTGGCCTCCAAATGAATGGCCTTAGTAGCGGTACAAACAAATAAACAGACATAACCCTTAAAAGTTTTTGCTCCTCTGTGTTTGCTCATCAAAAGCGAAAATGGACCAGCGAAATCAATGCAAACTGATGAGAATGCCTTTAACTGAGAAACGCGGAACGAGGGTAAATCAGCCATATACGGATTATATGACTTGGGTTTAGAACGAAAACATGTAATACATCTAGATAAACATTTATAAATTGCTGCTTTAGGGGATAAGATCCAATATTGTTGAAGCAACAAGTATTGCAAAGTCTTTAAACCAGGATGAAAATATGAGCTGTGAACTGATTCTATTATCAATTCTGTCAGTCTGTGTGTTTTGGGCAAAAGGATAGGATGTTTAATGTCATAACTAAAAGAAGATCTTTTAAGCCGACCACCAACTCTAAGTAAACCATCTGGGTCCACAAATGGGGCCAATTTACGAAAAGGTTTTGACAGTAACTGATTTTGATTAATCTTAAGAAAAATATCAGAAAAAACATCCAGCTGAACATATCGAATGATCGGTATAAGTGAAGAATTTATTTCCTGAGGAGTAAGGATTTTGTTTTCGTTGAGTCTTTGTTTAGACCTAGAATTTTTTATAAACCTTATAACATAAGCTAAAATTCTTTGAATTTTAAGCAAAGAAGACAATCGGTTAAGTAAATTAAATAGAAAATTGTCACTATTAACTGTCACCGCAAGTGCAACTTGTTTTTCCTCCTTTTGGATCTCTATTGATAAATCAGAGTAAGATTCAGTTGCAGGCTGACAGGGCCAAGTGGTTCTAGGCATAGAAAGAAAAGGAGGGCCTGACCACCACATAGAAGTATTTAGAAGTTGAAGCGGACTTTGACCACGACTTGCATAATCGGCAGGATTCTGTGAAGACGCCACATGATGCCAACTAGAATTAGGGACAGTTTCTTGTATATGACTTACTCTGTTAGCTATAAAAGTCTTCCATCGACTTGGTGAAGAAGACAACCAAGCCAAAGTTATCATAGAATCTGACCACGCATATACAGCGTCAAACATTATGAAGCCCTCATAACTTCTTTGAACAAAATTAATTAAGTTAGCCAGAAGAACTGCTGCCAAAAGCTCCAAACGAGCAATAGACTGGGTCTTTAATGGAGCAACCTTGCACTTAGCGCTAACCAAAAAGGTTTTGATATTACCAGTGGTTTCTTCAATTCGAAAGTAAACAACACTAGCATAACCTACTTGAGAGGCGTCACAAAAGCCATGTAACTCGACGCGAGATATGGCTTCAGAACCCAAATAACGAGCAATTTTAATATCAGCGAGATTTGGTAATTCCGTTTTGAATTTTGTCCAAATTTCGGTAATCTCGTCGGATAAGATTTCATCCCAAGGGACATTGAGCTCCCACAATCTTTGTAGCAGACGTTTTGCAAACAGAAGACAGGGTGAAATAAATCCGAGAGGATCAAAAATCCTACTAATTTCAGACAAAATGTGTCTCTTTGTACAAGAGCGATCAAAAGGGACATAGGAATAGGAAAATATGTTTGATGACGGATCCCATTTTAATCCCAACAGTTTGATGAATGAAGGTTCGTCCTTATCAAAACTATAAGATGAGTTCTGACAATCGGAAGCAGAAAGATGAGTAATTAGATCAGGGTGATTACTAGCCCATTTTCCAAGTTCAAAACCTCCTCTTTTCATAACTGCGATTAAGTCAAATTGAAGAGTCAAGGCTGAGGGAATATCATTAGCTCCCAGTAAACCATCGTCCATATAAAATTGAGTTCTTAAAGCTTTAGCTACATGAGGATAATTATTTTCTTCAGAAGCTGCGAGTTCATACAAGGTACGTAATGCCAAATATGGTGAAGAAGATATACCATATGTCACAGTGCGTAAATGATACTCCTGAAGAGGTTCGGATAGGGAGAAACGCCATAGAATACGTTGATAGTCCCAATAGTTGGCAATCACATTAATTTGTCTGTACATTTGCTTAATGTCGCAAACAAAGACATAGGCATAAAATCGAAATCTAAGTAAAAGACTAGCAATGTCCTTCTGAAGCTTTGGACCTACAAGTAAGGTGTCATTTAGAGATACACCGTTTATGTCACGCAAACTTGCATCAAAGACTACCCTTATTTTAGATACAATCTCGAATTCGGAAATTTGTTCCTTAAATATAGCATGATGGGCGATATAATAGGCCGAAGGAGAATGGTTATGCTCTGTAGGAACGAGAGACATGTGACCCTTATTTAAATAATCTTGCATAAAATCACAATATTTTGTGCGTAAATCAGGATTTTTTCTAAAACGATTTTCAAGCATCGAAAAACGTCGATGAGCTTGAGAATAAGTATCAAGAAATTTAGGTTTTTCTTGACGAAAAGGTAACGGGACAAAAAATCGACCTGTAGAATCTCTAAGAGTTAAAGACTTATATATTTCTTCACATTTTTTATCTTCAGAGGATAAAGGTAAGGATTTAGAAATCTCCTCAAGCTCCCAAAATTTTCTTAATTGCGTGTCGATATTTGTTTCAAGAGACATATGACAATTAACAAGAGTATTTATAGAAGAATCATTAGGGAGGCAATTTACTTTACCTTGAAGAACGTATCCAAAAACAGTTTCTAATGCCACTGGTTGATTTGGATTTCCAAAAATTCTACCCGATTTTAAAATAAACGGAGTGAGTTCTGCACCCACTAACATGTCTATAGGATGTGGAACTTAGGATCTGCCAATTTTAAAGTTTGAAGATGTGTCAACTCAGAAGGATTAATTAGGAATTTTGGCTGATTTGAACATACTTTAGGAAGAACAATGGCTTCAAATGAAAATGTTGGATCGATTTGTCCACACGGTTTCATTGTGCACTGCACTATACCACTGTTTGCAGCCAATGATATTCCATTGAGACCTTCAACAGGAATCGAAAAATTTCTTTTTGAAAGGCCAAGACGTTGAACACAAGATTCAGAAATAAAATTCGCCATAGAACCTGTATCAAGAAGAATTCGTATTGTGGTAAAGTTACCTCGAATATCCTTTACTTCCGCTTCACAGGTTGACAATAAAATAGTTGATTGAGGAAGTGATAAGGTGCTTGTAATACAGTCAGAATTGATGTAAGTATTTACAAGGGTATTGGTAATCGAAGAACTAGTAGACGGGTTGCAACCCACTGACGGACCAACAGAGGGGTTGGAAGAAGTAACCTGAACGTTTGAATTCTGCTCAGAAGCTGTATCGTTTGATTTTTTATCAAAGTGCAATGTTGTATGATGGGGGAATTTGCAAACACGACATTTATGAGATGACACACAATTCCTCATAGAGTGTGGCGAAACTAAACAATTAACGCAAAGTTTGTGTTGTTTAGCAATAGAAAACCTCTCTTGAGGGGATTTAGAAAGAAATATTCCGCACTTATATAAGGCATGAGATGCACTTAGACTGCTCAACTGAATTAGGGCTGGATTCCACCAGAAAACTAGATACGTGTTTTTTATTGTTCACCTTTGGATTGTGAGATGACGAAGCAATATACTGAACAGACTCCCGTGCGATGCATTGTCTATCTAAAAACGACATTAATTGCCTATAAGTTGGCAATTCCTGGCTAAGGCTATGTTCCAGTTCAAAATTGGTTCTGGTTTTTGAATCTAATTTATTAAGAAGCATGTTAAATAGCAAAAAATCCCAATGATCTACAGGCAACTTCATTACCCTGAGAGCAGCAACATTTTCTGAAAAGACACTTAATAATTTTCTTAGTTCAAAAGAATTTGCCTTTGAAATTGAGGGAGCATTAAAAATTTCATTATAATAGTGGCTAGCTAAGATACGTGTATTTTTATATCTTTTTTCCAGCTTTTCGTATGCTACAGTATAATTGCCCTCAGTAAGAGGAATGCCTTTGATTAAAGCTAGGGGTTCATTACCCAAAGAAGTAAGCAGATACTGAAACTTTTCAACATTAGATATGTCAGGATTATTGTGGATTAGACTGTTAAAGACATCCAAATAAGTAGGAAAATCTTTATAAGAATCTTCGAAACGCATCAAGGAAAGCTTTGGAAGGTTTACGACACTTCTACGGTTAGAAGAATTAGAATTATCTACAGTAGACATGTTTGCCGCTTGAGAAGATGAGTCATTCAACAAAAAATCATGTTTTAGTGATAAAACTCCATAAAAGGCTTTATCAGCATTTAATCTCATCTCATCATAGGAAGAAAATTCATCATCATTGATTAATGAAATAACAGTGTTATGATTACTTTGAAATTCATTATAAGTGCCATCAATAGCATTGGCTCTAGCAAGAAATTCAGGCTTTAAAGACTCATCATTCGAAACTTTAAGACCACACTCGTAAGTTTCTTGTAATCGTTTAAAAGCAGTAGTTCGCTTTAAATTGGCTTTTGTTAATTTATCAGACATGTTAGAAAGTTAATTTAACAAATTAATATTCTAATAAAATTTACTTAAATGTGATTGATTTGTATTCTAAATAGCGAATAAAAAATGTATTAATCAAAGACACAAGTGGTTTAAATAATAAACGTAATTCAAATAATAATTGTTTTGTTATAAATAAGCGAACAACAGCAAGTAACTTTATTTATCAAAATCGACATAAAAATAAACAAGAAAACCTAATTAACGTGAACCCATCAAATTAACCGATAATAATAATTAGCGACAGGTTTAGAAAAGCAAAAACTAGAAAGCGATGTACCGTTCAATTTCTCGATTCAAAAATATGTGCGAGAATTTACTTTAGGTATCGTATTGTAAAGTTTTTAAAAGTTACAAAAAAGTGACTGTTAATAAAAAGCCTATAACGTTTGTCGTTTATAGAAGCTTACAAAAAAAAAACGTCAAATAATTGTCAAAGTGTGGACACGAATTTTTATTCTCCGCATTTTAATAGTTTGATTTTAACGATACAAACGAGCAGTTCTCGGTGTATTGTGTGTTATTGTGTTAATTAGTGTTCCTTTTGTTAATTTTCTTTATTGTTTATAATAGGTAGGTTAGGTAAGTAATTAAAAAAATATATAATGGATGAGACCTCGGGTGGCACTTCGCCACCCGAAAATAAGGATGCAGAGGAGGATAGGTATGTAAATAATTTTATAGATTTAAATAATAGATATAGAACTGAGGATAAAGGTCCATATTTTGTATATATTGAGAGTACTGATAAGCATTTGGGAAGAATTTTCCCAATCCGGATTGGTCACGTTTTGTTGACTGACAATTATATAAAATCCGATGTCCTTGATATCAAATCGGTTGGTCTTAATCGCGTTAAAGTTATTTTTAAGTCGTATGAAAAAGCTAATTATCTAGTTGATAATAAAATTATGTCAAATAATAACTTAGTAGCGTATATACCCAAATTTTTTACACACAAGAAGGGTGTGTTGAGGAATATTGACACATACTTTTCTGAGGAATATTTAAAAAATGCCATAATATCTAATAAAGAGGTGGTTCAAGTTCAACGCATGAAACGAAAGGTAACAGATAAAGACGGTAATATTTCATATGTAAACAGACAAATGGTTATTGTGCAATTTGTAGGAAATGAACTTCCTCAAAATATACAAATTAATTTATGCAATTTCTCTGTAGAACCATATATATTCCCCGTTGTTCAATGTTTTAATTGCTTGCGATATGGACATTCTGCCAAGCAATGTAAAACCAAATCTTCTCACTGTCGAAACTGTTCTAGCCTAAATCATACGTCAGACTCTTCTTGCGAAAAATTCTGCATTTATTGCCAAAATAATGAACACTGCTCTACATCCAGAGATTGTCCAGTATATAAGAAACAAAAAAATATCAAACAACTCATGGCCAGGGAAAATATTACATTTAAAGAAGCTGAAAGAGTGCATGATAATCCATCTTATGCCAAGATTTCTACAAATAATAGATTTTCAGTTCTTAATAATTCCACTAATTTTCCCTCTCTGCCACTCCCTAGTACGTCCCAAACTCCAAATTCTAGCTTTTTGCTACGTAAACCCAATGTTCGAAATACTTCACCCAAAAGACAAGTGAAAAAACGTAAACCATCTGCTCCGGAGTCTCCACCTATTTCTCAGTCTCTGCCTACTTCTTCCCATTTTCAAACAAAAAAAACCAAATCTTCACATAATCCCATCATAATAAGTCCTCACAGAGATGACTTTATCCAATATAAGGAAAAACTAACAAGTCAGATAATAACCGTAGTTAAACAAGTAGTTAATTCAGATTCATCCGCAACAAATTACAATTTAGAAGAAAATATTAGAAATATGATCTCCTCTATATTAAGTTCTTCAAATCTAATTCCAGAAATGGATATTGAATCTTGTTCTGATGATTCAATCCACTAATAAGATAAGTACACTCAATAGTAAAAACATTAAAGTTATCCAATGGAATATTCGTTCTTTCTCTAAAAACCATCCAAGTTTATTAAATTTTTTACACAATAATCCTGTAGATATTATAGCTTTATCAGAAACCTTTAAAAAACCAAACCATTCTTTTAAACTAAAAGGGTATAAAATTATCCGACAGGATCGTGCAAATGGCTTTGGCGGTGTTGCCATTGCAGTTCGCCAAGACATTAAATTTATCAATTTTCCTATTACTTTTGCATATAAAAAAGATTTAGAACTTTGCGCAGTTAAATTTCCGTCCTTAAATATCATACTAGTATCGGTGTATAAACCACCTAAATTAAATGTTTCTAAATCAGATTGGTCAAATATCTTTCGGCAATTTAATTCTCCTGTTATTTTCTGTGGCGATTTTAACAGCCATCATACACTTTGGGGATCTCATATTAATAAAGCTTGTGGTAATCAATTAGTAGAAGCCTTAGATGATAATAACTATGTTGTTCTCAATAATGGTAAACCAACTAGAATTTCTCGTCCAGAAGAGCTACCTTCGGCGGTAGACATTACATTTTGCTCTGCTAGTTTGGCTAGTGATTGTTGTATATGGGATGTCGTACCAGATGCGTTAGGTTCAGATCATTGTTTAATCAAATTTGAAATTATTAGGGATAGAGTTATAATAAATAAAAATCCAGCATCTAAATGGAATGATAAATTAGCTGATTGGTCTGCATACTCCACTATACTGGAAAATTCGTTAATTAGTACAAACCAAAATCTAAACTCCAATCTACTAAGCTTCTCTATTTTTATGGAAAAGGTCTCAGAAGCAGCATCCGCAACTATTCCCCTAAAAAGAGCAAGACAACAAGTAACTCAACGTCCAATATGGTGGGATACCGAATGCTATGATATGTTTCGTCGCAGAAAAGAAGCCCTGAACCAGTATAAACGTGTCTCAAACTATACAAACTATTGTCAATACCAAAATGTAGCTAGTCAAACTAAATTACTATTTTCTAAAAAAGCTCGAGACAGCTGGATATCTTTCATAAGCAGTATTAATAAAAACACGCACCCTACTAAAATTTGGTAATTTATAAAAAAAATATCAAACAAAGACTCAACGGGATCGGGCAGTATATCAGCTGATATGGTGGACGATTTTTTTGAGTTTTTTATTCCCAAATTTGCATCAAATAAAATCGACTTCAGTAAATTCAATAGTAATGTAGCATGCAATGAATCATTTTATATGCCTATCAGTTTGGAGGAATTACGATTAGCAATCAAACAATCTAAAAGTACAGCACCGGGTTTTGATAGCATTACATATAAAATGATTGAATACTTGCCTGCAATTGCTAAAGACATTCTTTTAAATATTTTTAATAGTTGGTGGTTGCAAGGTTTATATGACCAAAGTTTAAAAAAAACTGTAATTTGCTTACTTGCTAAACCCAACAAAAATTTAAGTCTACCTAACTCTTACAGACCCATTTCATTAATATCATGCATTACAAAAACATTTGAGAGAATTATCAAATTAAGAATGGAATTGCATTTTGAAAGTAATTGTTTATTACCTATTAATCAGTTTGGATATCGCAGAGGCAAAGGCACCTCTGAAGCATTAGCTCACTTAGTTTCCGACATTCAGAATGCACTTTCCGTTAATCTTATAACGGCATGCTTGTTTTTAGATATTAAAGGGGCTTATGATACTCTAGATATTGATATTCTAACTGTACAGCTCATAAAATACGGTCTAAATTATAAATTCGCACAAAGAATCACAGATTTGTATAGGGACAGAGAAGTTTTCATTCGAGATTCAGAAAATCACATTTACGGCCCTCGATTATTATCAGTCGGAATTCCGCAAGGTTCAGTCCTAAGTCCAGTACTTTTTAATATCTATACTGCAGAATTGCATGACATGTTAAATGAAACAAATAATACAATTAAAATCATTCAGTATGCAGACGATTTCTGTATATACAGCAGCCGTAAATCATATAATGAGTGTTTATGCGATTTGGAACTGATAATGCAATGTGTAAAAAGATGGTCTATGGCTTTTAATTTCACGTTATCCCCTGAGAAATCTAGCATCACCTTTTTCACTAGACATAGGTTAAGTTCCCCTACCAGTATAAATTTAAGTAATGTTGATATTAATGTATCCTCTCACCATAAGTATCTGGGCGTGGTTTTGGACAAAAAACTAACCTGGACACTCCATGTGAATCACATTATCAACAAATGCGAAAAAGGTTTAAACATGCTTCGTTGCATATGTAAAGCTAGATGGGGTGCCGACCCAAAGATAGCATTAATGTTCTATAAATCGTATATTCGGTCAATCATTGATTATGGATGCTTTTTATATGGTTCATCGTCAAAATCTAATTTATCAAAAATCGATCATATTCAGTATAAGGCAATACGTATATGTACTAGTGCGTTTAAGTCAACGTCATGTGCTGCAATTCTAGCAGAAGCGCAGGAACCTCCTCTAAACCTTAGAAGAGAATTCTTGTCTAATAAGTTTCTATTAAAGACCAGGACTTTAGACTCACATAAATTATTAAGTAAAATTAACAGTCTCACTGAATATAACTTAACAAATTCTTATTGGAGAATTAAAACTTCTCCCCCTCTTACAGATGCTTATCTAGAAACTAACAACTTTAGCATTAACACTAAACAAATATTACCCATATATAACCTTTCTATTGAGGAAATCGCAATCTTTCCAAAGATCATAAAACCTACATACAGAAACTTACCATGCCAAAACAATAAAATTGTAAAATTAATCTTATCTGAATTTTCTAATTATAAATACATCTATACAGATGGTTCAAAAACATGTAATAGTGTAGGTAGCTTACTATGTTTCTGATATAAAAAGTGGTAATTCTTTTAGACTACCTAAATGTACATCTATCTTCACTGCCGAACTTTATGCTATTGAAAGAGCCCTAACTTACGCGGTTGAACAGAACTTTGGAGACACGGTTATACTATCAGATTCTTTATCTGCTCTTGAGGCAATATCGCAACCAATAACCAAAAAACACAACAATGAGTTGTTATGCCATATTAGAAAGACAATCGCTCGATTTAAAAATAATAGCAGTGACTTGGTCTTTATCTGGGTAAAAGGACATGCCGGAATCAAAGAAAATGAGATAGTGGATGAAATGGCAAAGAATTCAGCAACTTTAAATGAAATAGTAGATTTAACAATCTCCAGCGATTACATTCCCGAATTGCATAAAAAATTAAGAAAAAAATGGGAAACTATTTGGCTTAAGTTTGTACAAACTTCGAGGAATCCATACACTAACATACACCCACAACTTCCGCAAAATATCCCACATATATTTGATTATCACGTTACTCGATTTTATTCCACATCCCTAAGTCGCTTAAGATTAAACCATGGCAATTTTCCTGCACATTTAGCTAAAATAGGAATGCGTATCAACTCTCTCTGTTCATGTGATAACTACTCTACTGCAGATTTAAATCATATAATCTTTAATTGTGAACTTAATAAAAACCATACGAAAGCACTAATTGCTAGACTTCAGGAACGGAATGTAAGTTTACCGCTGAATATTTCACATCTACTAAGCTTCAATACCAAAACTATTAATGATATTATCATACAATTTCTTAAAGATTCTAAAATAAAAATTTAATATGACATCTTCAATCTTCAACTTTCAAATATCTGTGGCAAAAAGTTTATCTAATGCCATCCCCTCTTTGTGAACACACACACATAGAAGCTTACAAGGTTTAAAAATGACGCAAAATAAGCTTATATTATGTAAAATAAATAGAAAAAAGGCTCAAAATATGGCTGCGAAGGACCGAAATGTTTCAAAATGTTATGAAAACTGCAGGAAATATGAAAACTGAGTTGTAAAAAAATAGAATTTAAAAATTATGTTTCCACAAGCTTTGCACAATATCGCTTACCTGGAAATCGGTGATGTTTAGGATATGGTAAACTTGTAGATCCAATGGGTGACTCAATTCTGGACTCCTTCCCTGGAATTCGCGATGCACGTGGAACGCGGGACGGTACCGTCAAGATCACGAAAGGGAGTACCTTTTTCGTTGAAAGCTTGAAGCGAAATCACAGTAGTGGTACCTTGTCCTTAAAGTACTTAACGCATGTCCAGTTTTATACATGCGTACCGAAAGCGATAAGCTTTGAGCTTGTGGATAATTTTAAAAATTGACATTAAGAAGGTTATTCCGCGTCATTTTACAGGGGGCATACCAAAATAACTACATATAATTAAATTGTCTAAAGCTTATTCTACCCGAAAATAAATAAATAGTAGAATCATAGCAATATTAAAATAAAGAAATAAGGATTCCCGAACAAGTTTTTTATTAGAAAAAATCATATTAGTAATGGTAACAAAGCAACTGGAACTGTAAAAATAGTATAATGTCAAATATTTAAGAAAATTTAGTTAAGGTTAGAATATTGGATGTTTTTATTAATATTTTACGCACCAGCAATCTTAACTACGTACGCATTTTGATATATCATCCAATATTAATAAGTTAAGTATCAGTCTAGATTAATATGTACCTTTTCCGAAAAATTAGTTTTGATTGAATATTTCCACGGCCAACCTAATAATATTTCACGTAATTTTTGTTGTCCTTATTATTTGGCTCAAATAATCACGAACGAATAACTCACAAACTAAAGCAGTTAGGTATAGGAAATGCTTAAGAAATAAAAAAGTATAATAAAATATCATTTTATTACAATACTAAAATACAGAGTGTTCTATTTAAGAAAACTCAAAGAATATTCATTCGCAGCTTCGACCAACCCTGTATACTAAAATTAAACATTTCGCTATATTAAAAATCGTTTAAATATAAAAAGAAATTTTGATGACAAATCACTACAAACTACAGGGTGTGAATCTTGCTACGAAATTAATAAAAAAACATAATTATCTTTTAAACTAGGTAAGTACCTCATATAATGTCCTAAGGAAAATTTAAGCCCCTTAAAAGTATTTCATAGAGAAGTGGTTAGGAGAGTCTGGGTTTTACTACCTGTTGATTATTTGCAGTAGCAGCTGCAAAAACCAGAGGCAGAAAGCAGTGAACATCGTCCATACAAATACACGCGCAGGATCAGTTATTGTGCTGAGCAGCTTAAGGTTCTTATTGGTCTACTAACTACTTAAAAGACAATTAAAAAAATCTAGTAAAAGAAATTAGAAACGTTACAAAATAAAACATGGTCGTGACTGGAATATACACTGGGTGCAAAATTAACCTGACCCCTTAAAAATGGGTCATTTTTGATGTCTCGAATTTCCTAAACCTGTTGTCCGATTTAAGGTATTATAGTACACTTTAGAAGACCAAAAATAAGCATTTTTTCAAGATTTCTTTCTCAGAACATTTATTAGAAATGAACATAAAACATTTTACATATTAATATCTAACTCTTAGAGAATACAAAAAATATATCTTTTTTCATTTATGCACGTACAATAATATTGTAGAGGGTGCCAAAGTCAAGGCCTCGAAAAAAAAAGTAGTTCCGATGGCGGACAGTTAATCTCAGGATTGGGATCTCTGAAACAAAAAAATCGTACATTTGAAAAAGAAGTTTCTTACGTGAAAATTCATCACCGTTAGTGAAAAATTCCGCAAAGAAAAGATTTTACGGAAATTTGAAAAATTTTTGTGAAAATATCGCCCGTTTTTCTTAAGTTTTTCATGGTTAAAGAATATTTATTTTCTATTTTTTGGTCAAATTGTGGTCAATTGTCACGTAAGAAACCTTCCCTTTTCAAATGCAGTACGATTTTTTTGTTTCAGATCTCCCAATCCTGAGATTAACTGTCCGCCATCATTTTTCGAGGCCTCCACTTTGGTGCCCTCTACAATATTCGTGTACGTGCATAAATGAAAAAATATACATTTTTTGTACTCTCTAAGAGTCAGATATTAATATGTAAAAAGTTTTATGTTCATTTCTAATTAAGGTTCTGAGAAAAAAATTCTTGGAAAAAATGATTATTTTTGGTCTTCTAAAGTGTACTAGTACCTTAAGTGATTTTTTAATATGTTATAGCCTTATTCTTTAACAATATCGTTGTAATAATATTGTTGCTAAACAAGTAAATTTTCATTATATACTGGGTGTACCAATGAAACTGTGTTTTTTTCTCAAACTTAGCATCACCCTGTGGAATATTCTAGCATGTATAAAATTCTCAAATTAAAACCCAACCATAGCCTCATGTTTTTTCAACATTGTGTTGTTTGTCTAATTCGCTTATGTTGGACCATAAAAAAGTTGGACACCTTAACAATTAGCCATGTTTTTCATCAATACAGGGTGTTTTTAAATAGGTATGGCAAACTTCAAGGGGTAATTCTACATGAAAAAATAATGACAGTTTGCTTTATAAACGGTATGTCCGCAAATGCTGCGTTTCCAAGATACGGGTGTTGAAATTTTTCTTACAAACTCGACGATTTATTTATTGCTTTAAAACCGGTTGAGATATGCAAATTAAATTTGGTGGGTTTTAAGACGTAGATATTGCACATTTCTTGACATACAATTAAGAATTTAATATTCACCATTGGCGCGCATACGGGTAATATGACGGCCCATATTACCCGCATGCGCGCCAATGGTGAATATTAAATTCTTACTTGTATGTTAAAAAATGTACAATAACTACGCCTTAAAGCCCACCAAATTTCATTTGCATATCTCAACCGGTTTTAAAGCAATCAATAAATCGTCAATTTGTAAGAAAAATTTCAACACCCCCTATCTCGGAAACGAAGCATTTGCGGACATACCGTTTATAAAGCAAACTGTCATTATTTTTTTAATGTAGAATTACCCCTTGAAGTTTGCCATACTTATTTAAAAACATGGCTAATTGGTATTGGTAATTGGTATTGATGAAAAACATGGCTAATTGTTTAAGTGCCTAACTTTTTTATGGTCCAACATAAGAGAATGAATCAAACAACACAATGTTGAGAAAACATGAGGCTATGGGTGAGTTTTAATTTGAGTATTTTATACATGCTAGAATATTCCACAGGGTGATGCGACGCTTGAGAAAAAAACACAGTTTCATTGGTACACCCGGTATATAATGAAAATTTACCTTTTTAGCAACAATATTATTACAGCGATATTGTTAAAGAATAAGGCTGTAACATATTAAAAAATTACTTAAATCGGACAACAGGTTTACGAAATTCAAGACATCAAAAATTACCCATTTTGAAGGTGTCCGGTTAATTTTGCACCCCAGTGTATTATGAGATTGTTTGTATCAGGTCCAAACTGACAGTCACACACAGAATGATGGAATGATCCATATTGGGAATAACTGTGGGAGACAAAATAAAAGTCGCAGAGGTCAGGAGAAGAACCAAGATGACTGAAGTTATTGAAAGGATAGCCAGATTAAAATGCAGATGGCAGGACACTAGAATGACAGATGGGCGACGGAAAGAGAGGGTATTGGAATGGACACCAAGGAAAGACAAGAGAAGCGTCGGTCACCTACATGTGGGCTGAAGATACGGCTAAATAAAAAACTGGATGGGAGCGGCGCAAAATAGACGATGTTATAAGAACGAGGAAGAGGCATATGTTCAGCAGGGGAGTTTTGAGGCTGGATGATGTGTCAGGTCTAGTACTATTATTTCCTCTTACCGTTTCTGGTCGATATGGCGGCGGAGGAATGTCCAGTCTTCTTCTTTCCATTTCTCCAGCCAATGACAGTTCGTCTTCGGCAAATTCATCTTCGCTGTGATGGGCGGGCGTTAGTTCGCTGTCTGCGTCGCTTAATTCTTCGTATACTGGATTGTAGAGGTCCTGGGAACAGTACGGATCAGGTCCTGGAGAAGAACATAGGAACACGGGCGGGTGTTGAGATATGGGATAGCCGCTGGGATAGTGGATATTGTTTTTAACGTCGATCATCTGGAAATGTAAGCAGAGTTAATATTTTTGTAGTTGAATTTTCTTTAGTACATAATCCTTTCACCACAGAGGAAAAAAATGGTAATTATAAGACATTCCAGGGGAATAAAAAGGACATACACAAACATTATTTTAGCAATGGGTTGATTAACAAAGTGAAAATTTGTTATGACTTTTATACAACGTACTACTAAAACAAAACTAATGTCACTAAGCCCTCTGTGCGCACCGTATGTATACATATGCGTATACAGCAGATTATTTTCTCGATTTTTCTGTCATTTTCCCGAGGATTTTCCATAGTTCTTTCTCAAGAACATTAATGCATAGATATTTTTCTGATGTTGCCCATTACAACAAATACAGGTGTAATCTCTTCCTTTTTTCCTGGGTTTGTTCATTATATCACCGTACATCGCT
Source organism: Diabrotica virgifera virgifera (assembly GCF_917563875.1). Lineage (NCBI taxonomy): Eukaryota > Metazoa > Arthropoda > Insecta > Coleoptera > Chrysomelidae > Diabrotica > Diabrotica virgifera. The sequence goes on along the minus strand of NC_065448.1, from coordinate 158,476,083 downwards.
AAAAACTGAAGCTGACTTATCACACATCAGTGTTTCTCAGGGACACACGTTATGGTTTAGTTTTTGTAAGAGGCTTGATATTTTTTTAGATCTAGATGTTTTTCTCTGTAGCTCTGTTGATTAATGAAATTATGTTCAAATTGCGCTAACGTGTAGAATGCTACTTCTGTTAATTATTTATCTAATTCACCAAAAAGAATCTTTTGACATCATTTAATAGTTTGTTCAACAGAAACAAATTTTCCAACATGATCAGTGAGGACTTAGGCATTTTGAAAAGAGAGTGAGAATAAACGGTGTATATTTTTAGTAGAAGATCTTGAATTTTGTGATCTTGAGATAAATGGTTCCTACTCAATTTAGCAATAATATCGTCTAATGAGTTACAATATTGCATTTTTTTTTATATCAAGAGTAACTACAATAATGTGTGATCGCTAATTTTTGACATGGAATCTACAATTCAGCTAAAGATCTGGGCAATACAGTAGTAGCAAACTAGCTAGCGAAAGTAGTGGCTGGAGCAAAATCTATCAAGTTATTAAAAGTTGCATTGATGCATGTATTAAGGTAGTGGAACCTTTCTTGGCGGTGGAAATACACCCCAGCATGCTACCCATGTCAGTGGCCCCAGTTTATACATGACAGTAATCTAGTTTATCTGTATCAATAGGATCCATTTCAGCAATAGTTTTTCCAATGAAATTCATATATTCTATAGGTACATAGTATTGGGTAATCTGTGCCAATTGATACTTACATACAACGTCACGTCTACAGAGACAGTAGTAGAACTAGTAAACTTCTATACATAGCATTGGGTATTCTGTGCCAATTGATACTTACATAGAACGTCATGTCTTTCTTCTCTCTCCAGTGCGAGATTGGTAGTTTTGGACTTTTAACGAAATCTTTCAAAATCACAACATGGCTCGTGAGGTCAGAGAGGCTCTTTATTTCTCAAACACTTCCAACCAAATCTGTTACTCTTATAAATAAACATAATCTTTACTTATAGTGAAAATTGTGCCAATTGCGCTAAATAATGAAAATTTAATCGTTGCGCAGATTACAATACGAACTTCAAATGATTTAGTTTATACAAATGATGGGAAAGACGTGCACCAAATAATGAATTAGGATTTTGGTTAATACGTGATGGGGAACTCATAAAACCCGTGCTAAAACACATTTTTTGCGCAAGTTAGTGCTAAAACTTCACCGAGAACCAAACCAAGTCCTAGTAATTTTTGTTAATTATTTTAGAGGCACTAATAATAAATTTTTCTTACACAGAGGAGCTAGCAGTTTGTTACATTGTATCATATATATGTTCAGTTTTGTAAGAAATACTCTCTTAATTTAAAATTTATTCTTCATTTCTCGTATTTGTTATGAGAGAAGATATTAGAAATGACTTCAATTACAAATAATTATAATCATGTTACTATGCCAAAAGTAACATGTGGTAGAACATTATCAGCGTATATACAGTTTATTGCAGCTATGTATATAAAACTAGCGAAATAAAAGAATTAAAATATTCTTCCTGCTTTGTATATAGTACAGTCATTTTCTATTGCCAATTGACTTGTTGGCAAAATACTAATAAAATATATTTTTGTATAAATTTCTTTGAATTATATATCAAGAAAATCAACAGCAAGTTTATCTGATTAGACAATGTTCCAGTTAAGGTTGTATTAATTATACTCTATGGTTGTAAAAAAGTATGAGTAAATTAGTTGCCCATCTTGATTAAGTTGATTCAATGATTTCGCTATTTTCCTTGTACACTTTCCATGTTCACACAATATGGCAATAATTTCCACGCGTTCTGCAATAGAATTCTAATTACATTTAATAAATAATTCTAGTAATCTTTTACATTTTCTTCATAAAAATCAATTCTCTATCGATTCCCGGTGTCATTTTGAAATTTTAAATTTCCACCCTCGAGAAAGGGTGGCATTCACTCCTGGGGTAGTAGCAGACATTGGCACCACGTCAGGTTTGTTAACTACATCATTTTTGAGCTACTCTCAAATTTTGAAAAAAATTCATGAAGACCTTTAGAATTGCGAGGTAAATTGCTTGAATGAATGTACTATAGGTCAAAACAGCTATTATGTGGCTAAATTATCACATAAACATTTAAATTTTACATACTTCTCTAATCTAAGATCTACCGGTAGTAGTAAAAATAATGATTAATGGAATTTATAGAAGTAAAGGCAGATATCGAGCACCTGGTATTAAATCTTGCCCAAATATACTTTTGCTCCTAGAGCATCATCAGGGGCGTTTGAAATAAGCAAGTCGAAGATGGAGCAACAATTCGACTTGCTAATGATGTAGTACCGGCATCTATTAATTTAATCTGTTTTGTCCATTGTCCAGTATCTGTTTTATGTTATGATTTAATTTGCCAATTCTCTCTCCAAACAAATGTTATGACATTTTGCCAGGATACCTTCCTGATTTGACGAAATAAGTTTACGTTATTGTAATTTTTTATTTCACATCAACTTCGATTTTTTGTCAAAGTTTTTCCAACTGTTTCTTTTGTTACAATGGTGTTTTTTTGGCTTATTTCAGACGCCCATGATGATGCTCTAGGAGCAAAAGTATGCATGGACAAGATTTAATAAACTAGGTGCTCGATATCTGCCTTTTACTTCTTACTCCAGGGAAATAAGGCAAAAATATACCATGTTCGGGATACTTGAGCAGCCAGGTTGCAAATGGGTTTTTTGGGTACTATATACCTAATACATTATACATACAAAAATGCCCGTCACAGTTCGGACGAGAAATTTAGTTATTAACAAATAAGTGTCAAAAATGGCAGTTTTTCGTTTAAATCGCTACGGGTAAAAATAGGGTAATTAAATATCTTATTCTTGTTCTCATGATCATTTTTCAGTGCGTCATTAATTATGACGTCATATACTGTATTGGGTGTGTCGAGACTTATTTCATGTAATTATTGACGAATCTGACAGATGCCAGAATCGTACTTTAGATGAAAAGCTTGTGGAATTAAATTAATTAGTAATTTAGTAGATTTGATTTTTACACAATAGTTAACATGTAGGTATTTTTTATAAAGGAGAATAAAATTAAAAAGTAAACAATATTGTTAATTAAATTTATAAATATGGAAACATTAAAAAATGACACAAAACTATCCATACACTGTGTTTTATCTTCTTCTCTAGGTGCTGTCTCCGCTTAAAAAGTTGGTTATCATCAGAGCGATCTTTATTTCTAAAACCGCGGCTCTAAATAATTCATTGTTATTACATCCAAACCAGTTCCTAAGGTTTTTCAGCCATGAGTTACGTCTCCTTACTATGGATATTTTTCTTGCATAAAGACCTGGAGTATAAACTAACTTCTAACTAATTAAATTCTAAACCAAAATACAAAACTAACTTTTAACGAACTAAATTCTAAACCAAAACACAAAGTAATGCACAAAAACGTTGTGAAACACAAGGGAAGTCGAATTCGAAATTTCAAAATGACAGGTACACAAAATACTGACCTGAATAATAACCGTCACTTGACTCTTTGACACTTCTAAAAAATGGCCAAAATGGACGAAGTTTTCGTCAAATGTTCGTAATACGTGTATTTGACTGGCTAGAAAAAACGCGCATTCTAAATATCAACGAATCAAACGTAGGTTAGGAATAGACATCTTATGTATATAACCATTGTAATGCTGCATTATTTTTGTGTTTAATCACGGAGCTACCGCTTTTTCCGTCTCATCAAACTTAATGCATTAGAGAGAAATCGAAAAACTGTGACGCACTGAAAAATGATCATGAGAACAAGAATATTTATACTGTTATTACCGTAGTAGATGAGCCAAGGTTTAAAATGGCAGTTTTTGAATTTCGGTTCGATCATTTCTTGCTTCAGAAATTGCAAAATAAGACTAAAATTTCGAGAATAAAAAAATTGCTATAACTTTTGTGATAATGACCTTAAGACTTTCATATTGCACGAAAAGTTGAGACAAATAGTCCGTATAATGCACAAAAATTTTTAAGACGATTCGTCAATTAGTTTAAATTTTATTCAATTTGTTTATCCCAATGAGCTTTTTTTTCGCAATAATATTGTTCAGAAAATAGTAATGTAATAGCAACTCTATGAAAACCACATAAGAGAAGAAAAGTCATGATTTCAAAGTGTTTAAAAAAATCATTAAAATGTCATTTTTATCATTCCGAAAACATTTTATTAAAGTAGGGTCATTTTTAGTTCATAAACAATTTTAATAACTTTGTAAATATTGACTGTAGATTAAAACTACTTTAGGATTTGAAGATCTGGTATTTTTATACGAATTTTCAAAAAAACACTTTTTGTCTAGGTTAATTACAGTCAAAGTTAGCCACTTTTTTTATTTAATTGACAGCTACTTTGTTTATAACAATTAAGCAACCCAACTAGCGCCGTTTCGAAGTTGAAGGTATATAGTTTATGTGTAAAAGTTTGAGTAAACTTTAAACTTCAACAGAGTTGTTAGTAAAGCTTTAAAAATAACGTTCTAACGAAATCGATTTGTGGTCGGTGGAAATGAATTATTAAAATCCGTGCACTCAAAAAATGAAATTGATTCTTCAAACATATGCTGCGATTAATATCTCCAGAGCTTGTTGATGGATTTTGATCATAATTTTTTTAAATTGTATGTACTCGTAGTCTTGTAGAGTACGTTATGTACGTAAATCCCCACCTAACATTTCAAAAAATGTTAGGGGGAGTTCCCCTTATCACTCACTCACGGATATGAAAAATAGATTACGACCGATTCTAAGACCTACCGAATATACATTTATAATTTCATAAAAATCGGTCAAGCGGTCTCGGAGGAGTATGACAACTAACACTGTGACAGGAGAATTTTATAGATGTAAATATATAGATGGGTATTAACAAATAGGGGTTGGTGATGAAAAAGTGTAAATTAAGGGTTGTATGTATTTTTTAATCCTACATCATATAAAATTAAGATAGACAATTTTGTCCAAAAAAAATAAAAAAAAATGTCAGGGGGCAACCCCCATTATAACTTATGGATATGAAAAATAGATTAAAACCTATTCTCAGTCCCATAGGATACACTTGTAAAATTTCATAAAAATCGGCCAAGTCGTTTCGGAGTAGTATGGTAACTAACGCTTTTACAGGAGAATTTTATGTATATTGAAGTAACTGTGAATTAAATAATAAAAGTGGCTAACTTTGACCGTAATTAACATAGGCGAAAAGTGTTTTTTTTTAATTTGTGTAAAAATACCAGCTTTTGAAATTCCAAGGTAAATTTACTCTACAGTCAATATTAACAAAGCTATTCAAATTGTTTTCAAGCCAAAAATGACTCTACTTTAGTAAAATGTTTTCGTAGTGACAAAAATTACTTTTTAATGATTTTCTTCAATAATTTGAAAACAAGACTATTGTTGTTTTATGTGGTTTTCACAGAATTTCTATATAATTATTATTTTCTGAACAATAACATTACAAAAAAAGCTCTTTGGGATAAACAAATTGAATAAAATTTAAACTAATTGACGAATCGTCTTATAATTTTTTGTACAGTGTAGTGTGACCAACTCCAATTCAGTCGAATCCGGGACAAGGCTGAAAAAAATACCTGAAATCCGGAACTTTTCAATGAAAATCGGGCCATTTTTTTTCAGAAGACAATAATTAAAATACAGAAACGAAAAAAAGTCCACCGTTTTAATTTTCGTAGAACTATATTACCACGATATAAAATTTATGCGTTTTGGATGTGGTAATGTGGTATTAGTATTACACTCTAGAAATTGTCCACTTTTTTTCGTCCCACCGATTCAATCTGATGTGAATTCTTAGAAGAATAACGTATTCAAAATTTCAAAAGACAATTTTACCAAAACGTTGAAAATTCGGATGACCCGGAAGCCTTATCCGGGACGCCGGGACACGACTTCGGAATTCGGGCCATGTCCCGGATTTTTCGGGCTAGTTGGTCACACTAAATACGGACTCTTTGAATCAACTTTTTGTGAAATATAAAAGTCGTAAGGTCAGTTTCGCGAAAGTTATAGCAAATTTTTTATTTTTGAGATTTTAGTTTTATTTTGCAATTTTCGAAGCAACAAATGATCGGACCAGAATTAAAAAACTGCCATTTTAAACAGTGGCTCATCTACTAAAAGAAGAATACTATAAATAAGATATTTATTTATCCTATTTTTGCCTGTAGCGATTTAAACGAAAAAACTGCCATTTTTGACCCTTATTTGTTAATAACTAAAATTCTCGTCCGAACTGTGACGGGCATTTTTGTATGTATAATGTATTAGGTATATAGTATCCAAAAAACCCATTTGCAACCTGGCTGCTCGAGTGTCCTGACAAAAACCTTATTTCCCTGGAGTATCTATAAATTCCATATATTCGAGCATTCAACCTACTCCTACTTTAATAATTAATGTCTATCAAGTTAGCCCCCGAAAATTAAAAAACATTGTTTTGCTTATGTTTTTAAATTGTGCTAATGTTGTGCTAATTTGTGCAGATATTATTTTAATTTGTGCTGATACGAAAACTCAATTACACTATGATTAACATTCGGGGGCCAACTTGACTCTCAGCCCCCGGGTTTTTTTAAGAATATAAATTTATTTTAATGGTACGCAATTGTGCTCGATGTATCTTGAATTGTGCCGTTGGAATTTTTGAAATTGCTTCAACGTTACGCATTTTATTTAACATTTAAAGCTCGGGGGCCAACTTGACCCTCAGCCCCCGGGTTTTTTTAAGAATATAAATTTATTTTAATGGTACGCAATGGTGCTCGATGTATCTTGAATTGTTCCGTTGGAATTTTTGAAAATGCTTCAACGTTACGCATTTTATTTAACATTTAAAGCTCGGGGGCCAACTTGACTCTCAGCCCCCGGGTTTTTTTTTAAATGTGAATTTATTTTTGTTTTACCCCATTTTGCTCGATGTATGTTAAATTGTGCCATTGGAATTTTTGAAAATGCTTCAACGTTACGCATTTTATTTAACATTTAAAGCTCGGGGGCCAACTTGACCCTCAGCCCCCGGGTTTTTTTAAGAATATAAATTTATTTTAATGGTACGCAATTGTGCTCGATGTATCTTGAATTGTGCCGTAGGAATTTTTGAAAATGCTTCAACGTTACGCATTTTATTTAACATTTAAAGCTCGGGGGACAACTTGACTCTCAGCCCCCGGGTTTTTTTTAAATGTGAATTTATTTTTGTGTTACCCAATTCTGCTCGATGTATGTTAAATTGTGCCATTGGAATTTTTGAAAATGCTTCAACGTTACGCATTTTATTTAACATTTAAAACTCGGGGGCCAACTTGACCCTCAGCCCCCGGGTTTTTTTTTTAAGAATATGAATTTATTTTCATGTTACGCAATTGTGCTCGATGTATCTTGAATTATGCCGTTGGAATTTTGAATTGTAGCTGTTACGACAATTTTTATTGTAAAATAAATTGCGTAACGTTGAAGCATTTTCAAAACCTCCAACGGCACAATTCCACATACATCGAGCACAATTGTGTAACACAAAAGTGGATTAACATTCTTAAAAAAAACCCGGGGGCTGAGAGTCAAGTTAGCCCCCGAGCTTTAAATGTTAAATAAAATACGTAACATTGAAGCATTTTCAAAAATTCCAATGGCACAATTTAACATACATCGAGCACAATTGTGTAACATGAAAATAAATTCATATTAAAAAAAAACCCGAGGCTGAGAGTCAAGTTGGCCCCCGAGCTTTAAATGTTAAATAAAATGCGTAACGTTGAAGCATTTTCAAAACCTCCCACGGCACAATTCAACATACATCGAGCAAAATTGTGTAACACAAAAGTGGATTCACATTCTTAAAAAAACCCGGGGGCTGAGAGTCAAGTTAGCCCCCGAGCTTTAAATGTTAAATAAAATACGTAACATTGAAGCATTTTCAAAAATTCCAATGGCACAATTTAACATACATCGAGCACAATTGCGTAACATGAAAAAAAATTCATATTAAAAAAAACCGAGGGCTGAGAGTCAAGTTGGCCCCCGAGCTTTAAATGTTAAATAAAATGCTTAACGTTGAAGCATTTTCAAAAATTCCAACGGCACAATTTAAGATACATCGAGCACAATTACGTATCATGAAAATAAATTCATATTCTTAAAAGAACCCGGAGGCTGAGAGTCAAGTTGGCCCCCGAGCTTTAAATGTTAAATAAAATACGTAACATTGAAGCATTTTCATAAATTCCAACGGCACAATTTAAGATACATCGAGCGCAATTGCGTAACATGAAAATAAATTCATATTCTTAAAAAAACCGGGGGCTGAGAGTCAAGTTGGCCCCCGAATTTTAATCATAGTGTAATTGAGTTTTCGTATCAGCACAAATTAAAATAATATCGGCACAAATTAGCACAACATTAGCACAATTTAAAAACATAAGCAAAACAATGTTTTTTAATTTTCGGGGGCTAACTTGATAGACATTAATAATTATTAATGGTTAATCACATCATGTTATTATCCTTTTACTCTGATTATCACTTACTATATAACTCAAAATTCTAATACAGAAATATATTATATTAGGTATTTTAAATCCTAACGAACTAACGTAACTGTACTAGCAGCCTCTGTTTTATTACACCGTTCCACCAAGAATACCCGCCACACCCGGCCCGCCCTTTCCGGCCACTACTTGATATTATCCAATGGCGGTTTTTAATTGCACAAAGAATGAAGCACACATAAAACACAAAAAGCGGGATATTAAATTAAAAAGAAGTGTATGTACTTATGAGTTCTGTTTCCTCTACAACGCTTTGATACTCTTGCTCTTGTCCTGTTATAGAATCCTGCGGCTCGCTATACACCGTTACCAGTGACACAGTCTAATAATAAAATATCGCTAGTTAGCTAAACCAAGTGCTAGTTCCGTTTAATGGGTTTTTAATCTAAAGTTAAGTGTAAAGTGGCTCTGTTATGACAAAGGCCCATAAATTTAGGTGACACTTTAAAAAAAAATTGCCAACTCGTTGCAAAATATAAAATAGAAAAAAATCAGCTAATACACTCTGGGGCAAAATTAACAGCCCACCTTAAAAATTGGTCATTTTTGATGTCTCGAATTTCCTAAACGTGTTGTCCGATATTTTTTAATGTGTTATAGCCTTATATTGCTTTAATAATATTGTAGATAAACTAAATTGTACCTAAACAGGTCAATTTTCATTGTATACCGGGTGTACGAATCAAACTGTGTTTTTTCTCTAAGTTCGCATCACCCTGTGGAATATTCTAGCATTTATAAAATACTGAAATTAAAACCCAACTGGAACCTCATGTTTTCTCAACATTCAGTTTTTTTATTCATTCGCTTGTGTTGGACCATAAAAAAGTTAGGTACTTTAACAACTAGCCATGTTTTTCATCAGCAAGGGTGTTTCTAAATAAGCGCAACAAACTTTAAAGGGTGCATGAAAAAATAATGAGAGTTTGCTTTATAAACGTATGTCCGCAAATGCTTCGTTTCTAAGATGGGGGTGTTGAAATTTTTCTTACAAACCGACGATTTATTTATTGCTTTAAAACCGGTTGAGATATGCAAATGAAATTTGGTAGGTTTGAAGACGTAGTTATTGCACATTTTTTGACATACAATTAATAATTTAATATTCACCATTGGCGCGCATATGGGTAATATGACCCTTATGTGCGACAATGGTGAACATAAAATTCTTAATTGTATGTCAAAAAATGCACAATGACTACCTCTCAAAATCCACCAAATTTCATTTGCATATCTCAACCGGTTTTTGAGAAATAAATAAATCATCATATAAGTTTATAAAAAAAATTTCAACACACCCAATCTCGCTAACGAAGCATATGCGGACATAAGTTTATAAAACAAACTTTCATTATTTTTTCATGCAGAATTATCCCTTAAAGTTTGCCACACTTATTTAAAAACACCCTGTATTGATGAAAAACATGGCTAGTTGTTAAAGTACCTAACTTTTTATGGTCCAACCTAAGTGAATGAATCAAAAAACAGAATGTTGAGAAAACATGAGGCTATAGTTGGCTTTTAATTTCAGTATTTTACAAATGATAGAATATTCCACAGGGTGATGCGAACTTTGAAAACAAAAACACACTTTGATTCGTACACCCGGTATACAATGAAAATTAACCTGTTACGATATTGTTAAAGAATAAGGTTATAACATTTTTAAAAAATCACTTAAATCGGACAACAGGTTTAGGAAATTCAAAAATTACCCATTTTTAAAGTGGGCGGTTAATTTTGCCCCAGAGTGTAATACTGGGTGTCCAATTATATTTTGCTCCATTTTAACTGCCTATAACTTCTAAACGGCTTAAGATAGAAATATGCGGTTTTCGCTGAAATGTTTCACTTTAGTAAACGGTTTGTCTGGATGGATTGAGCTTTTTACATCGCTTTCAATTAAGAAAACAATAATGGCGATTTTTTGAAAAAAAATTTGTTGACTTTTTTTTAATGGAACACCCAGTATATTTTTTTGTAAATTGAAAGAACGGTCATTTGCCTATCCAGCGATATAAAGTTTTTTAAAATCGGTTGTCAAATTACTGATAAAAATGAATTGCTCAGTCATTTAACAACCGATTTTAAAAAAACTTTATATTGCTGGTTAGGTAAATGACCGTTCTTTCAATTTACAAAAAATATACTGGGTGTTTCAATAAAAAAAGTCAACAACGTTTTTTTTTCAAAAATCCGCCATTTTTTATTTAAAATCGATATAAAAAATGCAATCCGTTCAAACCAAACTTTTACTAAAATAAAACATTTCAACGAAAACTGCATATTTCTATCTTGAGTCGTTTAGAAGTTATAGGCAGTTAAAATGGGGGAAAATATAAGTGGACACCCGGTATAAGGGAAAATCCCAGTTGTTGGCTGTATAGAAGGTTCACAGATATAGTGCCTTCGATATCCTAATATCCTCTTACAATATTGGTAAAGCAATGAAAATAATCTCCCCTTATAAATCTTCTATTGTTGAAAATTTTGAACTTATTAGGACCCACTTAGATCATAATTAAATACGGGATATCTCGTGTAAAAGTAGGTCCTTGGACTTAGCACCCTTTTAAAAATTCAAAGCGCCTTAAACCTCTGCTGTGTTTATTGTTTGGTTTACGGCTTACGACAATTATTATGCATAAGTTTACGCACTATAATGTGAACCTGGTATACCTACGTCATAGTATAAAAAAACTTACAATTAAGTAAACAACTTCTAATATATAATGCTATATATTTAATTTTTTTTATAAAATTGAAATTATCTAAACGGATCAAAAATTTTAGAACGTTTTCACAATTATCAGACCATCATCAGTGAAAACATCATTAGTAATTGAAACTAGACACATAGGAAAGCCACATAGAAAAATCCTGAATATTGTATTTTACCTCAATATTATAAGAATAAAAAGATTAAACCTATTTCATGAAACCACAATAGGTTTATAATCATAAAATAAAAATATTGACAATTCAAATATGTATTGTTTATATCTGACCTCATTGTGTTACGTGTGGCCTAACTATTACAATACAATAATACACAGATTTCAGTCTTCTTCAAATAGTATCCCATGGTAGGGGAACCCAAGCGGAGGTTTTTGCAGTTACTCGAGCGCGTCAGATTATCACATGGGGAGAAACCTTGTACACTGTACCATATATTGGCTCTTAATACAGGTGAGTTCGTTAAGGGGGTCCGAAAAAAAAATCTATCCTTAGAAAAACTCGAAATTGCCAGATTAAGATAAGTTAAATAAGTGCAAAACAGTGTATATTTCAAAAATCTGACGATTTGAGTGATGGGTGAGTCACAAAGGTTCATAAAAAAGTGAATATTTCGCGAAATGAACGTCAGATCGAAAAACTAAAAAATACGTAAAACAAGGAAGACGACGAAAAGATCCAGATGCAAAGCTTACTGTAATAAAACAATTAAAATAATTGAAATAAAAAAATAAACAATTATTTAAATACAAGACTTTTCGTCGAAAGAAACTGCTTTTTGGTTACATCCTGAATCTCCGGCTTTAACAATTTATAAGCACGGAAACGACGAATATAGCGTCGGTGATTCTACAAAACCTCGTATGAGAACTTTTTCAGAATTTGGTTTTTTGATCTGTCAGAGCCCTCCGTTAAGGGGTACACATGTTGGCGTAATGAAAATGTTAAGAAACCTAATTACGTTAACATAGTTACGAAATGACATTTTCATTATGTTGAAGTATGTGTTTTTGGCGGAGTTTCTGACAGGGCAAAAAACTAAATTCTGGAAAAGAAAGATTCGCATACGAGGTTTTGCAGAATCACCGACGATAGAAGAAAGTAGAAAGGACAACGGTCACGTATCTACTCCCTTTTCGTCTAGGAAAAAGTGCCGAAAGACAGTTTCGAGTACTCAAAAATCTGAGTAAAGAAGAACAATGGGGAAATGCAGTTTTTGTTTTAATTTGATTCAGAGTTGGACCACCATCTACAGATAGCCATTTCTGCATCTCATGCTTCATCAGTGTAGCTATGCAGTCCCAACTCTGAACCAAAAATCAACAAGCCTTCCTTTTAAGGGAAACCACCTCGATGCAGTAATTCCACTTTTGGGAAGCAAAACAGCGACATCTCTAGTAAAACAAGGAAGACGACGAAAAGACCCAGATGCAAAGTTTACTGTAATAAAACAATTAAAATAAAAATACGTTTTTAATATTTTTCAAAACTCTATCAAATGATACCAAACACGACACCCCACGGAGAGGGGTGGGGGTAAATTTAAAATTTTAAAGACGAACCTCGCGATATTTCGCGAAATGAACATCAGATCGAAAAACTGAAAAATCCACGTATTTAATATTTTTGAACAATATATCGAATGACACCAAGCACGACCCCGTACGGAGGTGGTGTAGGGGGTTACTTTGAATTCCTAAATAGGAGCCTCCATTTTTTTATTGCAGATTTGGATTCCTTACGTAAAAATTTTTTTTAATACGATATTTTTTTGAATTATGGATAGATGGCGCTATAATCGGAAAAACCGATTGTTGGAAATGGAAAATTAAATTAAAAAATGGAAAGTCCCCCTATTTATGGAAAACTTAACTTAACTTTTTTGGTTTTAGGACTACTCTTCACAACCCAATAGGTCCCCATAACGCTCGAGTAACTGCAAATTTAGTATACTTTCCTCCCCTACTATGATAACTTTTGATGTAAAATAACTTTATTGTTAAAAATATCACCATCTGTTATGTGACCTTTATCAAATCTGACTTTTAACATTAATAAGGCCATTTTAATCAGACGCTCCTGGTCCTGTATTGGAAAACATTCTACTAGTACAATAAATAAACTCGAGGAATTGGGCGATAAAACCGTTAAAACCCTATTTTCAAAGCAATTCTGAATGACTTAGTAACTTATTTCAGCAACGTGGGTAGTTTAACTACTAAAGAGAGAATATAAATAGTTGTTTAAAGTTTAGTTCGTTACTGCGAGCTTATAGATAATAACCGTAGGTAGAGGGCATGAATTCCAACTGAACTGAATATTATAGTAAAGTGAAACGGTGATGTAATTTAGTGTAAGCCCTGAAATTAGATAAAATAATAGGAAAGGTTATTAGCTGGCAGTTTTTAACTTTATTGTTATAACTTACTGACAACATAGCTATTAAGAGCATAGCTGAGAAAATGATCGAAGGTCTAGTCTAGACATTTTTTTTTGAGATATGTTGAAAATTGTGGAAGATGTGGAAGTCAATGGCAGATCTTTCAGTTCCAAAAAAACTTATCCAACTTGTTCAATTTTCACATGCAAAAAATATTCTTATATTTTTTACTGCATTAAATCTCTTATTACAACCCTTAATTTAAATAAATCTCAAGCCAGCCCTGTTTAATAGTACCATATAATCCCCTCTTAATTTTACCCTTACCCCTACAGACCGACCATTTTGGATTCGGGACAGAAGAAATCTACTCTCTCTTCTCTTACACCCGCCAAAGGGTGAGCACTCTCTCTCATCAGCGGTTTGACGGTCAACAAGTACCACATGTCTTGATGGTCCAGCCTTTCTTCTGAGCTAAAACGAAATAGCAATACGTGCACGAACAGTAATTCGGGAGTGACGCCATACACGATTTCGCAACAGTCAAAACGCGAGGCACGTGGTACGAAAACAGTCATCTCGTATGTGACCGGCTTCAGTGTTCCGGACAAGATTTCACAACTGGGTAAGACTTTATATACAAATTAATATTGTCTGTATACAACCTTATACTTTATACTCCCACTTGAACCTAACAATCCTACACTAATTACAGTCCACAATCAAAACTAGAGATTGTATGTTAAAATCTCACATATGTACAAGCGTTATCCTACACAACTCATTAAAATGTGTAAATGGCTATACAACACCACAACCACTTCGTGTCCAACACCACAAGTTAATCCAGATCCTCAAGAAACTTGATATATACCAAAAGAATATAAGATGCATTGAAAACTTGTACTGGTATCAAAAGGCACAAATAAAAATAGACAATTCTATATCCAAACCCATACATATTAAGGGGTGTTCGACAGGGATGTGTGCTTCCCCTCTTTTATTTAACATTTATTCAGAAGCCACATTTCAAGAGTCTTTGGAAGATGCAGAGATGGGTATCAAAGTGAATGGAGTATTGATCAACAACGATCAACAATACGATATGCTGATGACGGTGTCTTAATTTGTGACAATATAGTCAATCTTCAGTTGGAATACTTCAGTAATCTTCAGTTGACAATATAGTCAATAACTTGTCACTATAATCGGAGAATACAGTAAGCAAATGGGATTAGAGATTAATACTAAAAAGACCAAGTTCATGATTATCCCCAGAAACTTGGATGCACTTGAAAACTCCACTGAATATCCATAACACTGAATAGCTAGTCCATTGAAAGAGTGAGCAAATTTAAATACCTGGGAACGTGGCTTTTTGAAGACTGGGCATCGGACAAGAAAGGAAGATGTCGCATTGAGCAAGCTCGACAAGCTTTAATAAAATTCAGCAAGGCACTCACCTGTTCAGAGTTCGATCTTCAACTGAGACTAAGGTTTACTATACTCGAGTTCCTCAAAAGATGGAATCCTAGGTCGCGTGATCACTCAACGCAAGCATCGAGCGGTCGTTCGAAGCCAGATCTTCTAAGAACTGTTTACACCGTCGTTATTTGTGTTTCGCACTACCACTGGGGAATTTCGTTAGGCAGTGCTTAAAATTCGGTTTTGTTGAGCGGTGTAAACGTGGAAAAAGTGGTGACATCGGGAGAGGAACGTTTAAGAGTGCGTGCCGTTCACGTGATAAGTTTATTTTTTCAGCGGCTAAACTATAAGTGCTACGTATGGTTGGTGCTGCTATATGGCCTAGAGGGCTGGACACTCAAAACGAGGGATATAAACAGATTAGAAGCTTTCAAAATGTGGCTTTATCCTAAAGATATCATGGACGGCGATAATCACAAACGTAGATGTCCTTAAAAGAATCAACCAAGAACGCCAACTTTTCGAAACCACCAAGTAAAGGAATACTACGTATTTTCATGCGAAATGAAAAATACCAGTTCCTTCAGCTTATAATCGAGGGTAAAATTGAAAGCAAAAGAGAAATGGGACGCAAAAAAATGTTCTGGCTCCGAAACATAAGGCAATGGACAGGGATTAACGACATACAATATCTGATACATTTTGTAAGAAACAGAGAGTTAATGAAAAATGTGATTGTTAACATCCATTAGTGGATTTGCATCTGAAGCAGAAGAAATAGCTATAGATCCAGGGTATGGTTAGGTAACAAACTTTCAGAATGGTTTGAAATAAGCAGTTGCTTGAAACAAGGAGACGTGCTGTCACCTGTTCCCTTTAATAATAATCCCGGCTAAAGTGGTAAGAACAGACCAAGTTAGACCATAACTACTGACAGTAAATGAATAAAATTAGTACTATCATACGCGGATGACATTGACATACTGGAAAACAATGCACTAATGTAAAGGTCCTTCAATAAATTATTAAAGATAAAAGCAAAAAACCGGTCTAAAGCCCAATAAAGAGAAAGCCAAATATGTATGTGTGTATTAATAGAAAAAAAGAGACGAGATTGAATAGGACAACATCTGATAATAGACCCATATACCTTTGAAAAAGTGGAGAGTTTTAAATATCTCGAGGCGACAATCACCAGAGATAACCATTTCACGGAAAAGATAAAAGGAAGAATTCAGGCAGCAAACAAATGTATGTATAGCATCCACACTATTAAATCCCAGAGCCTAACACGAACTTAAAAATTACGATATATAAATCAGTGCTTGGACCGCTGCTTATGTATGAGTGTGAGACGTGGACTCTGACAAAAGCAATGAAAAGACAGAAGGATGTTTGAAACCAAATCATAACCCGAACACTAACCAATACCGAATGAAAACAGATTCAATATAAATTATCCTTCCACGACCTATGAAGTCTATTGTGGCTAATCTCTAGGTTAAAGTTGTCCCTTTAGCCCTTCTTCTTCTCCTTTTTAGGCACGGTCTCCTTTAAGGAGGTTGGTAATCATCACAGCTATTTTCACTTTTGAGATTGCAGCTCTGAATAAGTCGACGGAACTGCAATTGTACCACTTTCTTAGATTGTTGAGCCAGGAGATGCGTCTTCTTCCAATACTTCGTTTTTTTCTCTATTTTTCCCTGCATTACGGTTTGTAGCAACATATACATCCCCGAAAATAGTGCGTTCCTTAACGGTGTAGGTAGAAGGTAGAGCAAAAAAGTCTTATAACAGTTTTTTTATAAATTCAACCGTTTGGCCAAAAAACCAAAATACATTTTGGTGTGCAAATTGAAATCTGCAGCATTAGCCTTTAGTATTTATATTAAACCCTGTCTTCATCCTAAACAAACAAACAAATTCTTGTTTTGTTGGATTTTCAAACATGGGCTGGTATAATTATTTTGCAGGTGTACCTGTCTGACCTACATTTTTCTGATGCCAATAACCTAAATCACTAACAATGCAATTTTTTTTGGAAACGGTTAACTTTAAAAAAAATGGTATAGGACTTTTTTGTCCTACATTATGTATTATATCCATACCTTAAAGGAACGCGCTATTTTCGGGAACACCCTGTATGTTATCCCCTCCCATAACAATAAGAGAGGATAAATCCCTCCTTATCTCTTTGGCCCAGCTATGGGTTATGATGACCAGTTTAACAATTTGTCTTTCGCACGATATTTAAAATAAAAGTTTTTGAAAACTATTTTCGCCTTGACGTTACGTAAACATGTCGTATTTTCATTAGAAGCAATTGTGGCTTAATCCTATAATTTTAGTCTGGGCTGATTATCGGAGAATAGGCCATTTTTGGGAAAAGTTATTTACCAGCAATTTTATTGCTGGAATCGAACCTTATGATTATATATACAGGGTGTCCCGAAAAGAATGGTCATAAATCATACCACACATTCTGGGGTCAAAAATAGTTCGGTTGAACCTAACTTACCTTAGTACAAATGTGCTCATAAAAAAAGTTACAGCCCTTGGAAGTTACAAAATGAAAATCGATTTTTTTCAATATATCGAAAACTCTCAGAGATTTTTTATTGAAAACGGACATGTATCATTCTTATGGCAGGACCACCTTAAAATAAAATTATAATGAAATTTGTCCACCCCATAAAAAATTTATGGGGATTTTGTTCCCTTAAACCCCCCCAAACTTTTGTGTACGTTCCAATTAATTCATTATTGTGGTAGCATTAGTTGAACACAACGTTTTTAAAACTTTTTTGCCTCTTAATATTTTTTCGATAAGCCAGTTTTTATCGAGATGCGGCTTCTTTTTTACTATATTTACATAAAAAATTTATGGGGGTTTTGTTCCTTTAAACCCCCCAAATGTTTATGTACGTTTCAATTAAACTATTGTTGTGGTACCGTTAGTTAAACAGAGTGTTTTTAAAACTTTTTTGCCTCTTAGTCTTTTTTTGATAAGTCAACTTTTATCGAGATGTGGCTTCTTTTTCAAAATATACCAAAAAATTTAAGTTATAAATAAATTTTCAGATTATTAACAGGTGCCTATAATCATACTTAACCATATACAAATATGTGGTGGATTCGACAAATATTCAAAATATCTCGATAAACACTGGCTTATCGAAAAAGTACTAAGAGGCAAAAAAGTTTTAAAAATATTGTGTTTAACTAATGGTGCCAGAATAATAATTTAATTGGAACGTACATAAAAGTTTGGGGGGTTTAAGGGAACAAAACCCCCATAAAATTTTTATGGGGTGCACAAATTTCACTAAAATTTTTTTTTAAGATGTTGCTGCGATAAAAATTCCTTATGTCCATTTTCAATAAAAAACCTTTAGGAGTTTTCGATATATGAAAAAAAATCGATTTTCATTTTGTAACTTCAAAGGGCTGTAACTTTTTTTGTGTGCACTATTGTATATAGGTAAGTGAGGTTCAATCAACCTATTTTTGACCCCAGAATCTGTGGTAGAATTTATGACCAATCTTTTCGGGACACCCTGTATATTAATAATATAGGTATGCAAAGTCCTCAGATAGTGTGCTACTTTTTTATAAACAAAATGGCGCCCGAAAATCGTGTTTTCTTCAATTATTGCTCTATAACTCCGAAGATTTTAACTTTACAACAAAAACACTCAAATAAAAATTCACCGCAATTAAATTCTGCATAGAGATATGTTTTTCCCGATCTGCTCCGACGAAAATTTTCCTCGAAAAATGCTGGTTTTCCCAATAAAATCTTTAATTTTCAAATAAAGTTTTAGATAAGTAATTATCTACCAATAATTAAATAATTTGGTAACTTAAAAGCATTCTTGTTTTAGATTATAGTTCCAGAAGCTAGTGAAAATTGAACGAATATTTTAGCAACAATTCCATTGTTAATTAATAATTTACGGTAGCAATAATAACCAAAACAATTATGATACACTGATCAAACTTTGAAATCTTTTAAAGATGAGATGCCTATTTAACATTTTGTCGACAAAATTTTTTATTTTTTTTTCATAATCTTTAAATGTTTAAAAAAAATAGCTATAAACAAAATAACGTTTCTCAGAAAGTGTTTATTATATTCTAATTTTAAAAAATAGTTAAAATGCGTATTTCAAATATCTTGAAAATGAATGTTTTAAAACTTCTTTGCAACCATTTGCAAAAAAGTTATGAAACAGCAAAGTAAACATACGATTACTACGTTGTTTATATATATTTTTAATTCTTTCAAAGCGTAAAAGTGAGTTTAAAGTACAAGCTAATTATTTACAAAAAAATGTCGATTATTAATTTAATGGTTATATTTTAATAAAAGATTATAAATATATTTTTTTGTAATTTACATGCGCGAAAGTAGGCTATTACAGTACTGTAGCTAAAATTTTCACTCGAAACGAACGACCGCCCGCGCGACGTACACTTAATAAATAAAATTATAGTATATGTATGCTGCGTGTCAGTCGCTTCGAGTGAACATTTTAGCTCCGGCTCTGTATCAAGCCTACTTTCGCGCTAAAAATTACAAACAAAAAGTATTTTTAATCTTTGATTAAAATATAACCGTTGAACTAATATTTGATATTCTTTGTGAGTAAGTAGATTCCACCACAGACTCACTTTTAAGCTTTGAAACAATTAAAACAAATTATAAACAACGGAGAAATCGTATATTTACTTTGCTGTTTCATAACTTTTTTGCAAATGGTTGGAAAAAATTTTTAAAGCATTCATTTTAGGTATTTTTTTAAAATTAGAATATAATAAACAATTTCTGAGAAATGTTAATTTGTTTATAACTATTTTTTAACATTTAAAGATTATGCAAACAAATGAAAAATTTATATTTTGTCGACAAAATATTAAATAGGCATCACACCTTTATAATCTTTTTAAGTTTGATCAATGTCTCATGATTATTTTGGTTGTTATTGCGACTGTAAATTGTTAATTAACAATTGAATTGTTGCTAAAATATTCGTTTAATTTTCACCGGCTTCTGCAGTTATAATCTATACCAAGAAAGCTTTTATTTCACCAATTTATTTAATTATTGATAAATAATTACTTGCCCAAAAAATTTATTTGAAAATTCGAGATTTTGTTGTGAAACCCGAGATTTTCCTAGGAAAATTTTCGTCGGAGCAAATCGGGAAAAACATGCCTATATGTAGAATTAAATTGGGATGAATCTTTATTTGAGTATTTTTAGGGTAAAGTTAAAATCTTCGGAGTTATAGACCAATAATTGAAAAAAACACGAATGGGGTGCACCATTTTGTTAATAAAAAAAGTAGCACACTATCTGCGGACTTTGCATATCTATATTATTAATATATAGGATCATAATATTCGATTCCAGCAATAAAATTGCTGGTAAATAACCTTTCTTTGTACTTTACTAATTAGACCAGCGTATTATAACTATTTTTTTTTCAAAATTTAAAGATTATACAAAAAAACGAAAAAATTATATTTTGTCGATAAAATATTAAATAAGCATCTCATCTTTATAAGTTTGATTAATGTATCTTGATTAGTTTGGTTATTATTGCGATCGTAAATTGTTAATTAACAATTGAATTGTTGCTAAAATATTCATTTAATTTTCACCGGCTTCTGGAATTACAATATATACCAAGAAAGCTTTGATGTCACTAAGTTATTTAATTATTGATTAATAATTTCTTACCTAAAACTTTATTTGAAAATTAGAGTTTTTGTTGGGAAAACCCGCATTTTCCGAGGAAAATTTTCGTCGGAGCAAATCGGTCTCTATGCAGAATTTAATTGCGGTGAATTTTTATTTGGGTGTTTTTGTTGTAAAGTTAAAAACTTCGGAGTTATAGAGCAATAATTGAAAAAAATACGATTTGTCGGCGCCATTTTGTTTATAAAAAAAGTAGCACACTATCGGCGGACTTTGCATACCTACATTATTAATATATAGGATCTTATAATTCGATTCCAGCAATAAAATTGCTGGTAAATAACTTTTCCATGAATTTTGCTAATTAGCCCAGAGTATTTAGACATTCCACAAGAAAACAATTTCAGAATCTTTTGTGATGTTTCAGGTGCTCTGTGAAACGCGCCTCAACACACTCCGTTGGTTCGGACCTTAACATTTCTGCCACTAAGTATATTTATGAAAATATAAAGGATATTAAAAATTGTATGAAGTTTATAGCTTACCTCTATTGATGGTGCGACAGTATGCCTACCAGCCAGTTGTGGATGGTGGTGTTGGGCGTGGTTTTGCCTCGGAACGACATCGCGAGGATCTTCGTAGATACCCGCAGCCACATTTACATCACAGTTGTTTCGTGGGGAATTTTTACAGGGGAGGAAATTTTGTACTTTTCTTTTATGTCTGCAAATAAAAAAAAGTATTTTAAATACTGCTATGTTATGTTCTATGTTGCATGTTGTATGACATATGTGCGTAAGTTCTACCCTTGACCCTTACCCGCCAGCATAATTCATAAATATTATACAGATACGTAAAAAACGTATCATAACAGTTAGTATTATAAAATTAGCAAGATAACTAAAAAAAAACACTAATATTAAGTTTCCACTTAATAGAGAGAGATCAAAATCATATTTCCCTTTAGTCTCCCCTCCACATTGTGCATCAACGCATTTATTTTCGCATGTACGCATGTATTTTCATTATTTTAATGTCTTCCTCTATCTGGTTCTACCATATTATCCTGGGTCTTCCTCTTTTCCTTGGTCCCAGGGGTGTCCAGTTCGTGATTCTGTTGTATCATTTCTGTGGATGCTCTTCTCATTATGTGGCCAGCCCATTCTAGTCGTTTTGCTTTTATGTATTTTGGTATGTTCTCACCTGCCATTTCTTGTTGCATTTCTTTATTGGTCTTCATTTTTGGTTCTCTGTCGCTCGTTCTTTTTGGTCCCAACATTGATCTCATCTTTCTTTCTACTGTTCTTAGATCTTCATCTTTTTTCGTCAGCGTCGTTGTTTCCATTGCATACGTGATAACTGGTCTGATCAGTAGCTGATCATTCTGATTTTTGTTTGTCTGCTGATGTTTTTGGATCTGAGTAATTACTTATTCCTTCCAAAAGCTTGATTCTTTCTGGATTCTCTCCTGTATACTGTCTTTCCTACTTTTTCTTATTGTTACTCCTAGGTAGATATACTTGGTTACTTCTTCAAATGTATATCTTCCCGTTATTATTAGTCCCCTTCCAGGTTCCCCGCTCAATTTCATCTATTTGCTATGATTTTCATTAATTACTAATCCCATCTTTTTTGCTTCTACATCCAGCTTGTTTATGGCTTTTGTTAAGTCTTCTATTTTCTCTGTTACAACTGTTAAATCATCAGCATAAGAGATAATGTGTTTCATTCAGTATTATATCCTTTCCTTCTCTCACGGCATGCTCCAAAACTAGGTTAAAGAGGGTGGAAGGGATTGGGTCTCCTTGCTTCACACCTCTAATGAGATTAACTTCTGCACAATGTGCTTCCGATAAAAATGGCAACTTTATACAAAGAATTTTGTAATGTGACCTTTAATGTTGATAAAATTTTATTTTTTAAAATATTTTTTAAACAATTACTATAATAATTAAATAAACACATTTTTAGTACGTTCTGAGGAAGCATTAAATAAATCCAGAAGCTCATATTTTATGCCAAATGATACATTTTACTTATATTTCTTTAATCCTTAATTGGTGAAAACAAACGATGTGACAACTTTGTAGCACTTCGAACAAACTCAGTAAATCTCTGAGGGCGACCGATATATTTTTTAACAGAAAGAAAAGCTCCGTCTCCTAATTTTGAATTATCGCTAGAAATAAACAGAAAGACCACTGCTAGTTTTGAAAACAAAAGAAGATGGTAAACACATTTGAAATATTTAGCAGAATAGAAGTTTTATGTCTGGGCGGCTGTGGCATTAGTCTAAATTATGCCGAGACGCCTACTGCGTTAGGAAAACATCTTGGAAAGTTATAGGAATAGAAAATAAGAGGAAACATTGGAACAACGGGAAACTTTTATAAACAATGTTACAAGAAAGTTTTTTTTCGAGTCGAATCGACTTTATTTGACGGAATATTATACGAAAGTTTACGGTGTGGAGTCAAGTTATAAGTATATAAATATGTCATGGACTACAGCAGTTGAGCAGAACCAATAATTATAATCCCAATAAAAGTGATTGCTATCAGAATTGAATTAAAGTTTTTAAACGAACAGGTTTCACGTAGGTACAATAAATCCTTATGTTCAGAATTAGTTTTAATTTTTGATAAATTTTTATTCTATATCTAACAATCTTTGTAAACGTTATACATCTAGAAAGTGTGTGGCAAATATGTTGTTGATATCTTAGAAATATCTAACAATAAAATACTGATAACCTTCGTTTTCTATACTTCCATAAAACTACATGGTCATTCAGAATTATATCTGTATTTTTAATTTATTAATTTCCATAGATTTGTTTCTCTCTGCTGTTTCTTCCTCTAGGTAAAAGAATCTTCTGAGGTCATCACCTGGCAATCCCATCAGCGTTAACTGCCTATTCAGATTACAGTTCACTTTTAACAGACCTACTATGGCTTTGACTGTTTAGTTGTAGTTATAGTTAAGTCTTTAGTTATAGTTATGTCTACGTCTACCGCAAATTTTGGCGAATGTTCTATACTGAACAGTTCGACTGTCTTTGTCTTGATGAGTTCCTCCACCATTCTAGAGATTTGTAAGCTACCCACTGTCTTAAGCCGTTCTTGGTTTTGTCTTTGTAACGCCATAGAAGGGTTCCGATCAAATGAATGGCATTTTCATTGTCTTGGGTGCCTTAAACGCTGCCTGAGTATCTGTGAAACTGACAATTGAACGGTGTTTTCTTTTCTGCCTTTTTATTTCTGCTACTCAGTGATCAATTGCCGCTATTTCCACCTGGAAAATTGTGACATCCGTAGATAAACTTACCGCGAAATGCATCTCTTGTTTTGTCCCTAAGTCCCTAATATACCGGCCCCTACCTCTCCGATGTTTTTGAGCATCAGTATACCAGGTAGGCTTCCGTTTGTATATGTACACCTTCCATCCAGTCTTGTTAATTTTGAATTTATTATCACAGTTATATCTCGTAGATGTTGCAATACTATATCTGCTTTTAGCTCCCATTGACTTTCTATTGTCAGCACAGTGCGCCCGCTTAGTATTGTTGATTATGTATCATCACAGACTATGCATCACAGATCTGGCTTCGCTCTGTATAAACATATGAAACGGTGGAAGATTTAGCGGGACTTCCAATGCCGCTGTAGGAGCCCTTATTACAACACAACCTTCTACATCTACCCAAGGACATAATAGCTTTGAGACCGGAAAGTGGGTGTTTATGATTCTCTAAGATTTTCCTCTTTGGTCTCCGTAAATTTGCCATTAACTTCCTTTAAAAAACCTACTTCTTTAATGGTAGCATCTATGTCAGGACTTAATGGATTCGAGAGCAAGCCTGGATATCTGTACTCTCCTCGCCAAATTCTCCCCGCATTCTCCCTTGTTTTTTTCAGAACAGTTTTCATGATAAGCCGTCATGATAGCTTCGCTTATCGTTTTTGCTGCCGTATTTATGGCCTCTATACCTTTATACAAGTTCGTACTTTCCTCGAGATTTCTATTGAGGTCCAACACAGCGCATATGTTCTTGTGGTCGGGGAGCAAAGTATGCTAAATGTGCAGTCACTCGAGCGCTTTGGGGACCTCTTGGGTTATGAAGAGTAGGTCCTAAAACCAAAAAAAGTTAAGTAAAGTTTTCCATTTTAGTGGGGACTTTTCATTTTTAAATTAAATTTTCCATTTCCAGCAATCTTTTTTTAGATTATAGCGCCATCTATCCATAATTCGAAAAAATGTCTCGAGTAACTTATTTTTACGTAAGGAATCCAAATCTGCAATAAAAAATGGGGGCTCCCATTTAAGATTTTAAAGTAACCCCCCACCCCACCTCCGTGGGGGTCGTGTTTGATGTCATTCGATAGATTTTTCAAAAATATTAAATAAGTGTATTTTTCAGTTTTTTTATCTGATGTTCATTTCACGAAATATCGCGGGGTTTGTATTTAAAATATTAAATTTACCCCCCACCCCTCTCCGTTGGAAGTCTTGTTTGGTATCATTCGATAGATTTTTGAAAAATATTGAGTACGTATTTTTTAGTTTTTCGATCTGTCATTCATTTCGCGAAATATTCGCTTTTTTCTTGTGAAACTTTAAGACTCACCCATTTCCTTACGCCCGCTTAAATCGTCAGAGTTTTTAAGTATACACTCTTTTGCATGTACTTAACTTACCTTATCTTAATCTGACAATAATTTCGAGTTTTTCTAAGGATAGATTTTTTTTTTCGGCCCCCCCTTAACGAACTCCCCTGCATTAAGAGCCAATATATGGTAGAGGTACATTTTCAGGGTACAAGGTTTCTCCTCATGTAATAATCTGACGCGCTCGAGTAACTGCAAAAATCCCCGCTTGGGCTCCCCTACCGTTGACTTCATCATCTTTGAAGAACTCTTGTATCTTGTTTCCTTTTTTTTTTCATTTGTAGTGTAATTTATTTTACCTAAACGTTTCTTGAAAATATACCATAAGTTCTCAATGGGATTTAGGCCTGGTCAATTACCAGGTCAATCAAATACTTTTTTTATTTACGTTGAGGAAAGACACTCATCTGAGTTTATAATATTTTACGTAGCCTGTATATGTTATTTCATATTAATTTCATTGTATTTACTGAAAAAGTATTTTAGTCATACTTTAGAATAATCTCATGATATACAAATAAGTTTTGCGAAAGCTGGATATTAACAAAGAGTTTCTCGTATCCTGCCCTTTAAATCAATTACTGATACTTTTATTGTTATACAATTACAAAATTATAGATTTGTTCATTTTTTTTTCACAACGGAACTTTTAAATAAATTTCTACCAGTTTTCACTTTTTTCAAAAAAGTTTTCCGAACGAACAAACAAAACTAACACACAACGCCTTGGGATGTATCTACTAATCCGAATATCCCTCTACCGTTGAGACAATAAAAAATCTCAACGCATTTATGACGGCGCTGTACGCGGCGAATTTCGAATACAATGCACACGGAAAGTGCAGGATTAGTCAGGTTCTTGGAAAAGTTCGGAAACGCAACTTCCACAACTTTCAACCGTCACGATAATCCTAAGAGTAAGCGAGAAGGGCCATTAGCCCTTCCGCGGCTTAATGACTTCCTGGAGGTGGTGGTAATGGATTCTTTTGATGATAATGAACCGGTTAATTCGAATTCATTAATTTGATATACATGAAACTTACGTATAGGTGATTTTTGTCATTAAAAATATCCGATTTTGATTAATGCCGCGATAGTTAACACAAAAGAGTTTAGAATTGTAGAGTACTGAAAGAAATAAATGAGTTTTACATATCGTCGGCCTCATATGAAAACTGCCTAAGTCCCAATATAAGCAAAAATGAGGTTTTTGCGCCATGTGATTAATATTTATGGTATGCATGCATAGCAAGACAAAAAAGTTCAAAAAAGTCAATAGATGTCGCTAGAACCACAAAAAAAATTCTACCCAACTCCACGGCGTTGGCTGAATCACATGAAACTTGCCAAAGTCCATCATTGTCATTGAGGTTAGATGTACTTTTGCTGCGCTGCTGTGTTATATCTTCAAGAAAAGTATTATAAGCTGACATAATATATTTGCTTATATACATTGCAGTTTGCTGATGACCAGGTTGTTATAGCAAACGATAAAGATGATCTAGAGTACATGGCAAGGAAATTACAAGAAGAATATAGAAAGTGGGGATTAGAAATTAATACAGAAAAAACAAAATACCTGCCAATAGGTACCGAACTATCGAACATCACATTAGAAAATAATGAAATCATCATGCCCTGCGACCATTACACATATCTAGGAATCGTTTTTGACACAACGGGGAAAGATGATGAAGAAATAAAGAGAAGAATAACACAATCCAGAAAAACAATAGGTTGTCTAAACAGCGTACTATGGAGTCATGAAATAGGAAAAAGAAGAAAACACAATATCTACGAATCTCTTATTAAAAGCAGTCTATTGTACGGAGCAGAAACTTGGCGGATAACCGAAAACAACAGAAGAAAACTGGAGGCAGTAGAAATGGACGCTTTTAGAAGATCAGTAGGAGTGTCACGCAGAGAGAGAATACGTAATGATGAGATAAGACAGCGAATGGGGGTTGACGGCTCTCTAACAACAGACATAGAAAGAAAACAGCTGATATGGTACGGACACGTCCAGAGGATGGATAACTCAAGACTCCCTAAAATAATTATGCAATGGGTACCACCAAACCGCAGAAAGAGAAGAAGACCCAAGAAATCTTGGAGAGGGAATAACGAAGGCGATGAGCGCAAGAGATCTTAGAGAGGGCCAATGGGATGATAGAGTGTCATGGAAATTAGGCATCGGACAACGTCGCAAGACGTTTTAAAACCGATTGATATATATATATATATATATATATATATATATATATATATATATATATACATAATATCTTCATGGAAATAGTGTAAACTTATTGATTGAAGGTAAGTTCAATTTGATCATATTATTATGTTTTTTTTGTCAACTACATTTAAGTAGCATTATTATCTTTAAAACCACACATTTGTTTTTCTTGTGGGACTTAAGCATTTTTCACAGTTTATTTTTGGCGACCTTTTTATGGAGTTACGCATATTTCTTCATGATTTTCGTTATTAAATGTGCCTAACTCCAAAATGTTTCCTTTCCAATTTCAAAAATTAAAGTTTCCTAACTCCATTTTTAAAGTAATAATGTTTTAAAAATAGATCTATCTTTATGAGAAGACTGGCGGACACTATTCTAAATTCTAAGTAACTGTGTTTTCTGTGTAACTGTGTCTAATTCTTTAAATCAGTTTTTTTCGTCTCCTGTCAAATTTGTTAATTTGGACTTAGGCACTTTTCATATGAGGCCGACGATATAATATATTCTCAACCTTTGATTCAACAGATAAGTGTAATCAGCCTGGTGAAATATACGCATAGAAGGCATCCTTCTTGTTGCAAACGTTTGGTTTCTAGTCATTAACCCGGCACCTGCCACGTGGCTTTGCAAGGCGCCAACTGCCACGTGGGGATCTCACAGCACCCCTTAACAATTTTCTGTGATCCACTTGTTTAAAAAACAAAATAATGTGTTGAGTAACACAAGAATATAAATAAACATGTTTTATTAACTTATTAGCCACTAATATGTTATAAAAGTTGAAAAATAAAATGAAAAAGGTGTTATAAGCAAATTAGCAAGTACCAAACCATAATAAATGAAGTCAAGTAAAATATCTAAAAAAATTAAGATATAGTGAGTATAGAGTCTATATTAATAATTTAAATCAGTTATTTCAATACAAAATGTAAATTTGACCTCTTTATATCAAAAATACAAAAAAAATTTAAAACATAAAGTGCCAGTAGATGACACCCCAATTCGACTTTAGAGCTATAAGTTCAGAATGACACTAAATAACCACTTTAAACACTAACACATATATACTATATAATATTATAGAAAGCTACTATGACGCACAGCTCGCTTACCAAACTTGAAATACCAATTATTTGATAAAAATATGTTATGGGGTGCTGGTAGATCCCCACGTGGCAGGTGCCGGGTTAAGAGACTTAATAGCTTTACTGGTATGGGCCAGAAGACAAACCTAAAGTCCGAAAGTGCCTATTTTTTTTCTTTAAGCGCTATACGCTTCCAACGTGTAGATGGGGCTTCTTCCTTCTCTCCTACTCATTAAAATTAATAAGTAAGTATTTTCTATGGGAAATAAGCCACAATTTTATTAAAAAATGAATTTATTAACGTTTCGAAGCCCAAATCGGGTTTCGTTGTCAAAATACAAAATACTATTAAAATAAACAAAAATGTTGTTGCTAAGTAAAAAAATTCTTCTAATAATTTATTTAATCTGACTCATTTATATTGGCAATTCAGACGTATATTATATATTTTAAAGTAAAGACTTTAAAATGATATCGCCAATATTTATGAGTTGCGTTCCTGGGACGACTTTACTAAAAGATAGTTCATTCGATTACATGAAATCAATCCCAAGTCAAGAATATCAATAAATAAATTATTAGAAGAATTTTTTTACTTAGCAACAATATTTTTGTTTATTTTAATAGTATTTTGTATTTTGACAACGAAACCCGATTTGGGCTTCGAAACGTTAATAAATTCATTTTTTAATAAAATTGTGGCTTATTTCCCATAGAAAATACTTACTTATAAAAATGCCACAAGGAAATAGCTTCAGAACAACATTAAAATTAATGTTCATTATCTTATATTTATCACATCTCATGTAGGGGAACTGTACACCTTCTTTTAGCACCAAAGTGAAACACCTAGAAGGTAGCACAGCGTACTTACTATTTTATTACACAATAAGGGCGATCCAACAAACCTCTAGAACCGACCCATAAGCCTGTTAAATTACCTCTACAAGTTACTCGCAAGAATCATAATAAATAGACTGCAAACAAAATTAGATTTTTAACAACCTAGGGAATAGGCAGGTTTTCGGAAATTGGCACTAACGACCACCACTATTGCACAAAAGGAATATAGAAAAATTTATCAAAGAAAACCGACCATTGGTCGTGGCTTTCATAGACTTTCGCAAAGCATTTCATACGATAGAAATTAACAGACGTTAAATGAAAGCGTTGGAGGAAAGTTATATAAATTATTCCCCATAGGTAACTCCATCCCTCTTTCATAGACCGCGAACATATACAATATACAGTGATGCTAACTTGACTGCAAGACTACAAAATGTGTAAAAATCAATCACACAAGATGACACGTTATCTCCCAAAATCTTTACGGTAATTCTGAAACATGCTTTCAAACAATTGGAGTGAGATGACAAAGGAATCAATACCGACGGCGAAATGATCTCCCACCTAACGGGTCGCGGACGACATAGTTCTAATAACAGATAACTTGAAAGATATTGGACTTGCTTACGATTGTTTACAAACACTGAGTGTGTGAAAGTTATCAGCTTGTCCGAAGAAAACATGACAACAACTCAACAAAAATATCTCTGGGTAGAACTGAGCCCTGGGTAGAACTCCACGTATGACGGACTGGGAAGGAAATTCGCATTCCTGAAACAACGCATCGCAATGACTAATGGGGAACATCCAATGAATTTGTAGGGCAATAGGACAGGTGTGAATAAGGTATAACCACATAAACAACCGCGAATCAACTGACAACGACATACAAACAGAATTGATTAGGAAATTATGATGTACGATAGGTACGATATACGGCAGCGGTTCCCAACCTTTTTTCACTGCCGTACCCCTTGAGATAAATTTATTTCAAATTGTACCCCCAAGAAAAAAAGTTGCAAGAACATTAATCATGGAAAGTAAATATTTACGCAAGAGTTTTTTTTATCTTTTATTTGACAATAAAGTTATTGTTCCAAAATTAGGCCTATATATGTTTCTAGTAAACTTAGTAAATTCTAAATACCAACTGTAAAAAAATAATTACAAAGTAAATACAATATTTCTTATCACAAAAACATACTAGAATTAGCAAATAAGTTTATTGAAAAAAAAAAAGAAATCAAAATTATTCTTAAAACAAGTCAAAACTGTTTTAGTGTGACCCTTGGGTCTGTTTTGTTGCACATAATATTTTGAAATCAATATCAAAGGTTGATAAATACACTCTTAAATCAGAACTTGCATTTAGCTTATTCCTATACTTATTCTTAATGAAAGCATAGGAAGAGAACGATCTCTCAACTAGTTCTGTGTTTGTAAAAGGAAGTAAAACCAGAAGAGCTTTTGTGGTTAAGGGTCCATATTCATCCCTAATGCTCACCCAGAATTGTCCAAGGGGTTTCTTCTTGAACTCGGATTTCAAGGAGGAGTCACTTAAAAGTTCTAGGAGCTCTTCCATCTCATGAACGGTCAATGTAGCAGTCTTGACGTTTTCTTCATTGAAAGGATCTGCAATCCAGTTCTCTCCGTCACTTCGTTTAGGAAAATACTTTTTAAAAGAGTCCTTCAGGTTTGTCAAATGTGTCACTATTTGATGTTTCACTTTGTCAGATATGGGCAGATTATTGTGACTCAAGAAATCATGAAGCGTGCCAAAAACTTCAGCTTGATTGTTTTGAATACATGTTTTCCAAAAATCAATTTTCTTCAGCTTGGATTCAATTTTGTCAGCAACTTTGAATACTGTAATTGAGCTGTTCTGTAACTCTAAGTTGAGTTTATTGATCTGAGAAAAAATGTCAGCTAAATAAGCAAGCTTTTGAAACCGTCACTATCATGAAACTTGGAGGCTAAATAAAAAGGATGCTCTTCAAAAAATACTTGCCGTTCATGTCTGAGCTCAAAAAGTATTGTAAGAACCTTCCCGCGAGATAGCCACCTTACTTCCTTGTGCAAAAGCAACGTGGAGTGAATGCCACCCATACCTTCACAAAGCACTTTGATCAATCTGGAGTTTGTTGCATTGGCTTTAACAAAGTTGACTACTTTAACTGCTTCATTGAGAACATCATTCAAAGAAGACGGCAACTTTTTGGCTGCAAGACTCTGTCTGTGGATGCAACAATGACTCCATGCTATGTGGGGGGCCTCTTCTTTTACGCGCCCCTGAAGACCGATATATATGCCAGACATTGATTTTCCTCCGTCAGTGCATATACCACACAATTTACCCCAGTCTATTTCTTTTTCACAGAAGTAGCTATAAATCACATTGAACACATCTTCCCCTGTAGTACGCTCAGTTAATGCATGGCACAGCAACAGATTTTTTTCAAACTCTTTGTTGGGATTTACATACCTTGCATTAACAAGTAAGATTGCTAGGGCAGCAATGTCCGTACTTTCATCAACTTGGATGGAAAAACAATCACTGTCTTTTAATTGCTGAACAACTTTTTCTTCAATGTACTTAGAAATGTCTTGAATTCGCCGTGAAACTGTGTTGTTTGACAGCGGGATGGAGTTCACCTTACGAACAAAGTCCTGACTAAACATACACTGAACAGCATCTTTTATACAAGGGGCTATCAAATCCTCACCTATTGTGTGGTTTTTACCACTTTTTGCAATATGGTAGCTAATTTTGAAAGAGGTTTCCACAGCATTTTCATTATCTCTATTAACTGATGCGAAATAAGAAGAAACCATGCCATCTTTCCCATAATTTTTTGAAAGTCGTTCAAAATAGGTAATTTCTTTATTTTTGTGCTGGGCGTGTTTGGATTCAAGGTGGCGCAAAAGTAAGGAAGGTTTCATGCTACCATTACCTAAAACTTCTCCACAAACAACACATAGTGGGTTTTTACTTTCCTTCTCTCCAGTAAACGAAAAGCCATATTTCAAGTACTCATTTGAATATTTTCGTTTCTTTGAGGAAGTTCCAGTACTAGTACTAGATTTCTGAGGTTTACTATCACTGGTACTCACACAAGAAGAATGTTCTGCTGCTGAGTCCCGGGACGTACTAGGCTTGTTAAGCACCTGACTTGCCGTATCAGTCTGATTTGTTTTAAACGATCCACTTTTTTGAACCACTTTTCCATCTTCTTGATTACAGTTAAATCGTTTACAAATCAGTCAAAAACTAACACGCACAATAAGCAAGTAAAAAGTAAACTGAACATAAAATCACGTAATGATTTATCACGTAACGTACGACAAACACATAAAGTCCGCCATTACCAAATATTTTCGGCGTACCCCCAACCAGGTCGTTGCGTACCCCAAGGGGTACGCGTACCCCAGGTTGGGAACCGCTGATATACGGGAAAAGTGCTGCTTTAGCGATGCCTCAGTGTGCTAGAGAACTCTGCGAGATTATAGCATAGCATAGCATGATAGAATAGAGTACGAACGCACTGCCGTGTTTGATAACATTTTGTTTCAACATATATGTGAACAAAATAGAACGGGAGACCAACAGAGATGACCAAGAAGAGGGTCAGAAATGAATATAAAGGGAACTAACAGAGAGGCGGACACAGACTTTGTCTCCGCTCCAAATAGGTCTTAATGTTCCCAATCAAAGTCCTACTGGCGAACCTTTAGCACAGTAAGGGCGGCAGAACTTACCATTTTTAAGAGGTCTAATTTAGCTTTGATACAAGAACCCTGATTATACCAGGACCAAATAAAAGGTCTAACAAATATATTTGTATATGTAAATATTCATTAATGAAAACGTGAGTCTCCAGTTTACGATAGCAAAGGAATGGAAACTAAACAAATTTAAACAAAATTTAAATAAACACTCAGGAAAAAATAAAATAAAAAAACCGCATATTGAAATTTACTGAAGAGAATAAATAGCTCATATTTATGGATATGATTTCATCGCTAAAATGTGCCTCTTTATCTCATCGAGTAAATTCATTTTTAAATTTTAACCGGAAAGCAGTGTTTTTTACTTTTCCGATCATTTTGCAAATGGCTATTTTCCATAAACTCATCAACTCTAATTGGGCTCTTATTTCGTAAATAACGTCTACCTGAAAGCGGCACCATGTTGCATTAATAATAAATGGAGAAAAGCAACAATCATTAATTTTCGAGCGAAAATTCATGTACGAATGGCGAGGTCGATAGGATCTAATTGGAGAAAAACAATGAGTCGCACAAAATATTTTCGCCACGATAAACTATATCGTGATGATTAAGCGAAAAATGAATGAAATAATAGGCAAGGAATTGTTTTTTTGCAGGCTCCGCCGGTTCTACGGCAGCAACGGGCAATTATCTGTATTGATTTTTAGAATATAATAGCCTATAATATTGTATAAAGGTTTCAAATATTAATCACACTAAGTAAAAAACTGCTATATATGATACATCTGAACAAAAACCAACACATAATACATAATTGAAGGGCTTGGAAGGTGTTATGTTACATTTATTTAACCTTTAACTACACGCGCTGGCGTATTTTGTACGCCATAATATGGCGTAAAATTTTTAAATATATTTACAGTAGAATTCTTATATATTATATAAGAATTCTACTGTAAATATATTTAAAAATTTAATTTTTGACTTTGTTATCTCTCTAAGCTATCACTGGAATGTGCTTTACAATTTGGTTTTCGTCTCGTTATAATCGGCGTTCTGGGAAGATCGTAATTTACAGTTTATTATTTGTTGTTGCGGGTGGTGGACAATATACGCCATGATTATATTAATATAAGTAGTAATACAAGTGCATATTTCAATTGTTTTTTAGTCATTATGGCAGAAAATATATTTTTCTTTATAAACAATACTTTTTATCCTGTAAAAAATCACATTCCAAAAAAATTTTTATTGTTAATTTTATTTATCATGGAATCCAGTCATTCCATGATTCCAGTTATAAATCCCAATTGGCTTACTGAGAAGGAACTCCAAGTATTCACTGATGCCGAATAAGGTTTATAACAAACAACTAAGTTTTTTTTTTTTTTAAATAAACAAATCCGCTGTTTTTAAGGGTATTTTCTTGTGGCGTATAAAGTACGCCACGCGTGTAGTTATGTTCTAACTTGATGCGCGGGTAAGGTTAAAAATGTGGATATATTTGTGGATGAAGGCGTTATGTGCTAATATTTAGTCCGCTGGTGAAGGGATTATGATACACTAACATACATAATGTTTGGAAGAAGAAGGTGCTATGTGTCTTCAGCATGCACATAACACTTTCATCCACTTCGTCACTGTGCTTTGTTGACTTTGTAAGCGTAACAGGCCTACTAAACTTGATCCAGATGTAATAAAATATGTTATGGAACATATTGATTCGTTTCCTGTTGAGTTGTCTCATTATTCTAGAGCTAACAACCCAAACAAAAAATACGTATCACCATTGTTGTCAGTACCTAAAATGTACAAGCTTTACTTTGAGCAATGCAGACTAGACCAAGTTTCGGATAAATTTTTAGTAAAAGAGTCCATGTAAAAATTTATGATAAGGCACTCAACGAAAAAGGTAAGTAATATTAATAAAAATGTTAATTCAGACAACAAAAGCAATACTTAAAATTTGTCAAATTTTTGGTTTTATTGGAACAACAAAGCGATGTTCATCAATTCATTATGTTCGTTAGTTGATCCAATGTAATACGTTTATTGAATGGATGAACATCCATTTATTAATACAGTAAAACCTCGATAGAACGGACCTCTATTTAACGGACTTCGGATATAACGGACAAAAAATCCGATCAAATGTAAAAAAAATTGAAAATCGAATTCTGGAAGAAAAATCAGCCAGGAAAGGTTCTCGGCACTGCTTTGTGCTAACGCCGATGGATCGCTTGGATTGACTGCTATAATGGTTGGCAAATCTCGTAAAGCTAGAGCTGCGAAAGATATAATGCATTATCTGCCCAGTTCATATTATAACTCTAATAAGGCATGGTTTATCACAGATATTTGTACCTGCATGTGCAGTGAGAAAATTTCAAGAGAAGAAACGGGAAAGACCGACGAAAGAGGTGAAATTTTTATTGATTTTAGACAGCGCTCCTGCTTACCCCATTGAAAATATTCGACATTTAGAAGATGGCAACTTCTATGTTTTTGCCAAAAAAATACATCGTTTATTCAACCCAGGGATCAGTGAATAATTTTGACAACCAAGCGAGCATATTGCAGAAAGTTTATAGATGAAGTAGAAAAGTAAAAAAGTAGCAAACAAAACTTGATTCCTTGCTTAATTACAGATTTGTATACTGTATATAAATACATCAGACGATATTTTCAAAAAAATTTGATTGATTTTAAACCTATTTTTATATAACGGACTTTTGGCTTTAACGGACATTCCATCCCCCCAATTAGTCCGTTGTATCGAGGTTTTACTGTATTACGAACACTGTTCACTGAGCCAACGAACACTATTCATTGAAACAACAACGTCGTTAATTGACCGACGAAGACTATTCGTTGTGTCAATAACAGTGTTAGTTCTCCTAACGTATTTCGTTTATTTCTACAATTATTTCCGTTTATTCTTACAATTAATTCCGTTCTTTCCCACAATAAATACGGTTATTCTTACAAGCAATTCTATTCATCCCTACTATGAACGTATTTTATATTGATAATTACTGAATGCATTAGCTCAATGTATCATATTAATTGATTAATAATAATTTTGCAAATCCCCCTTTTTTTGTCCTAAACCTAATGGACTTTACACTGTGTGAATTTTCATATGATTTCACTTATACAGTGCGCTGGAAAAAGTGTTGTCCCCTTATTAACTTATTTATTTTTAGCACATAAGCAAAACACTCGGACAGGTCGATTTTTAAAATAATCAAAGTATATTATAACATCAATGTTTAGAACTTTACGCGATCCCTCTTCAGGTGACAGCCACAACTTTTAGGTTTTTTTTTAATGGGAAAGTACATCATGTGACAGCTCATTTAAAAGTGTTTGAAATAGTGATTCCAAAAATTTATAACACTTTAATCCTTTTGGAGAGCGCAGGTGCAAAATTTCGATCGAATTCTTTTTAAACACATTCATTTTTTTTTGGAATCCTGAGAAAACTAATAAGTATTTTTGAAAAATTTAAACGCAGAATAAAAGATTACATTATTACCGAGAGCTGAAAGTTCCTTAGAATAAACAAAAAGTTTCTTTTGAATGGTATATTTGAAATTAAAAATCATACTAAACTTTCTCCTTTTCATCTCTGTGGCATATTAAAATAATCATTATAGAAGTTCTCATGGACTTCAGACCCTCGATAATACTGTAGTATTTTATTCTGCGTTTAAATTTTTCAAAAATACTAATTAGTTTTCACAGGATTCGAAAAA
This sequence comes from Diabrotica virgifera virgifera, assembly GCF_917563875.1. Taxonomy (NCBI): domain Eukaryota; kingdom Metazoa; phylum Arthropoda; class Insecta; order Coleoptera; family Chrysomelidae; genus Diabrotica; species Diabrotica virgifera. The sequence goes on along the minus strand of NC_065448.1, from coordinate 158,438,861 downwards.
AATGAATACGATAATAGACACACGAAAACTTCCTTCCAGTACGGCCTACACTTGGAAACGAAATGAAATTATTCGGCATTTCGACAGAGGTAACAGCATTGTTTAACAAAGAACGATAAGGAAAAGCCGTTACATTTTAAATGGTCAAGCAAAACATTTATTGTTTCAACAACTTCGTTTATTGTTACCATGTACGCATTGATTGTGGTTATTAAACGCAGTAGTAGATTGATTAATGCATTCGTTGTCACAACAATCAGTTTACATCTATGGAATAATCAAATAGTACTTTATATTACCAACATTTATACATTGTTTTAATGAAATCTGTACGTTGTCAAGATAAACCAAGGTAATTACTTATCATCTACGAAATCAAGAAAGTGCTTTGCTGCCCGAATTACCATTATTTATTAAATATACGAAACTAACTTATTGTCTGAATAAATTGAGTCTTATTGATTAATGTACTCTAGTTATTTTCACAATTATTATTCAATCATTGTGACAATAACCAAATATATTGATCAATGTCTAAAAGTTCGTTGAAACAAAAAATTAAATTGTTGTTACAACGAAATACTATTCAATAATCACTGTTAATCAATATTACGAACAAATTTTTTTGAGTGTGAGTTCAATTTATCCATTGGACAACTCAAGAGTGATACATGTAGTACGTGTGATGTAGGAGAAAGTTCAGAAGAACATGTTGATTTTTATAAATCTGCATTTAAGGCTCAAAAAGCTGACAGAAAAAGTACCAATGTGGTGAACGATGTTGCATACATCAATATGGAACTGTAACAGACTATGTATGCTATTGTATCGTTTGTCCACATCAAAAAGCTTTTTATAAAAGACAGATGTACTTTTGCAATCTCAGCCTGCATATAATTTCAAAAAATGTAGGCAGGGACGTATTTTTTACTTGGACATAAGATATATAGCAATTCGTGGCAGTACAGAAGTTGCAAGTTCATTTTTGAGTGCGGTTTAAAGTGATAGAACCGATTTCCAGATTATTTCTCTGTATCAGAACTTGGTTTTGAAAGCGTACTTTAAAACTATGGACCACAACTTTCCAGATGTGGGTTTACCTGGACTCAGACCGTGACTTTGGTCGTATCGAAAAGAACCTACGGAAACAGCCTAATCTGTTCTTACCAGATGAGTATCGACAGATAATACTGCAAACAACCAAAGGAAACCAGGTTATAAAAATATGGAACATCACTTTAGGAATATTGAGGAATTAGCTACATCTCTAAAATAAGTAAACCAGAAAAACGACCTCCTTGGAGAGACTGTTCACTTTAGGGATGGCATCAAATGTATAAGGATAGATGAATTTGGTAGTTGTCTGTTCAAATATAGCTACGACCCCAACATGCCGTTCAAGAAAGTGGACATTCAACGTTATAGGTCTACCAATAAGACAAATCAAACTATGTGTGTTATACCCCCAAACTTTGTAGTTCCAAGGATAAACAAGAAGATTTGCAGCTTGTGTGTAGAGAAAAAAGAAGATATCAAACAGTTATTGCCATGTGTACCCCTTGCACAGTGGCGTAACAAACTCCGTCGCCCCCCCCCCGCAGAATTGAAAATGGGGCCTACTTTATAAAATTACTAAATGCGACATGTGTAACAAATACCAAATACCTATATGTGTTACAGCCCAGTAAATCAACGTAAAATATGTCATTGCCGAATTGGTCAACTCAAAGCTTTTTGAGTTATTTATGAGTAAAAATGTTTATTGTTCAACAAAAAAAACACGTTTTTAGGCGATTTTTCGCAAATAGTTCAAAGAGTAAGTATTCGATCGAAAAGAATATTGTTAGCAAAAATGTATCTAGCTTATAAAAAAAAATAAAACAAAATGAAGTCTATCGACTCAGTAAAAGAAAAGTTGTAGCTCATGAAAAGTTTTTCTTATTTGTCAAATTCTTGTCTTACTTGTCAAATATTTCAACGTGAAATAACCAAAAAATGAAATACTGTTCGGTGAAACTCATTAGAACTTTTTTAAAGTGTTTAAAAGACGCTTTATTTTTACAAAAGTGTCTAGCATCAAAACTAAGTTACGCTCAAAATACAGTTAATCCCATTTTTTGGTAAACAATTGTGAAAATCTCCCCTATTTAGCGCCCCAAATGAAACTAATCATTATCGCCTTACAAATAACCTAACTTTTTTATACGACCTGTAAGTTTCACCGGTTCAAAGTGCTTATTTTTAAAAGGGTTCTAGTTGAAGGACTTGAACGAGTCACTAATCACGAGTATATGCAAATTTTAAACCGCCATGTCTTAACCAATTTTTGTCTTACAGAAAAACAAAATAAAGCCAAAATATTTATAAAAGCACGACCTACCTACATTTCTTTACTCTTTGAGATTTTTCGTATCACTAATACTTTTTAAGTTATTTTGAAAAAAAAGGCATTTTGCCAAAATAAAAAACTTTTAAATTTTTTCAAAAATAAGAACTTCGAACCGGTCAAACTTACAGATCATTGAAACAAGACATATTTAGAGTAAATGTTAAAGCGCTAATGATAAATTTCATTTGGGGTGCGAAATAGGGGCCGATTTTCAGAGATTTTTTTTACCAAAAAAGGGTCCAACTTTATTTTGAGCGTAACTCGTATAGTTTTGGTGCCAGAAACTTTTATAAAAAATAAAAATAAAGCTTTTTTGAAACATTTAAAAAAAGTTTCAAGAGTTTTTCCTGAAAATTGTTTCATTTCTTGGTTATTTTAGGTTGAAATATTCGATTTGGAATTGGACAAATAAGAATAATTTTTCATGAGCTGCAACTGTGCTTTTACTGTGTCGATAGACTTCATGAATAAGTACACCATTTTCTGTATCTTATAAGCTACATTTTTGCTACAAATATATTTTCGATATCTAATATTGAATTCGATAATTACTTATTTTTGAGTTATTTGCGAAAAACCCGTCTAAAAACGTTGTTTTTTTTTTAAATAAACATTTTCACTCGCAAATGACTTGAAAAGTATTAGCATAGATAAAGAAAATCTATAGAAGAACAAAAGTTGCTTATAATTAGTCAATTTATACATTTCCGGACTTATTTTAAACGTATGTTTTTCACCCCAAGGAGGGCTGTCACCCCCCGAAGTAAAAGCAACCAAAGGCATAAAGCCAACTTTGAAGTGGAGTGTAACTAGAACCTAAATCCAAATTGTCAAGCAAATACGTCCATCGTGACGCTAATAATTTCACTCCAAAACTGTCATTTATTGACTGCATTGTTTATGACGACTTGCATTTTTCATCTTTATTGGTATAGAATAAAATAGAACAAAAATTACTAAATGATTACATTAGTATTATTCTATAAGATGAACAACTTTCTTCGTGCACTATTGTACTATCAGAGAATATATCTACAATTTTATTAATTCGGATGAACAACTTCATTTTCAATACTGCACTGCTTAAAAAACGTATGTATGCAAATAATATATAGTCGTTTCGCTAATCTGAGATACAACTGTCTACACTACAATCACAATAAAGATTCACTAGAAATAAACAAGCACGAGGAGCACTCCCAAATCATGATTTGGGAGTGCTCCTCGAACATTCAACGTGTCTTGGTTTGTTTATTTTTATATAGTGCATTTTTATTGTGATTGTAATGTAGACAGTTGTGTCTCAGATTAGCGAATCGACTATAACAACACATTTTTACATATATTAGGCAACAAGATGGGGCCCTTGTCATATTGGGGCCCCCCGTAAGCTTCATGCTGCGGGAGCCTCTGTTACGCCTTTGGATAATTGTATCGAAATACTAAACGTAGGTAAAGATTAAAGAGAAAACCTATTTCTAGATTTAGAAATATTGTTCTAAAATTCGGCAAATTGCAATTCTCAAATATTTCAATAGTCACGTATAAAGCATTATAGTTTATTGTCGTTACTATAAAATTTCGGTAGGCCGGAAGGAATTAAGTTTCTAGATATTATGAGATGATTCACTTGACAAATACGTCTATTTAGAAATTTACGTTTTTAATTTTAAACACAACGTAAAATAATATAACAATAACATATTTTTACATAATATCAGATGACAAGATGGGGCCCCTAAGCGATTGGGGCTCCCCCGCAAGCTTCACGCTGCGGGGGCCTCTGTTACGCCCCTGCCCTTGAACACATATGGTATTATAAAGCAATTTTGCACAGCAATTAAAAAGGTTAGAGTCCTACATATCTGTGTTCCGCATATTTGCATTGACTAACACAATGTTATTTCGATTTATTTTCAATAAAATATAGCTTTGAACTGTGTTTTTGGCTTGTGTTCTGATTTCTGATATACACATAGCACCATCTACTTGTTTCCATGTTGCCTACAGCCTAATAAGTTGGTGGACAAAGGTGCTACGTACATATTTAATGTAATTTTTTTAAAGAGTGAAATGTATATTTTTGAAAAAAAAATGCTTGCAAGAACTTTTGTTATCTGAAAGATTGTAGATTCAAAGTTTGAGTCTTGTAAAAATGCAATAAAAAAACTTTAGGCTAGATTATCTCACATTTAGTTATTTGTAACATAGCACCTTCACCTTTCAAGCCCTTCAATTGTAAAATAAATACAGTCAAATGATTTCAGTAAAACGTTGAGGCATTGTTAGTGAAAATATTCGTTGATTTCAGAGTTTTACCTTTGAATAAAAAATTAGTTAAAATCCTTTATAAAAGGTGTATTTCATTTAAAAAATCCCTTAAAGGACTGCATTACAGAACTTTTTGGAACTAAAGAGTTCATCATGCCGATCATGCAGTGCTGTTAATATGTTTGACATGCTTGAGCAACCGAAATTAGGGGTGAAATCCCTTTAAATGTTGTAGAGTTGTAGAGATTTTAGGATTATTTTAAATCTAGAATTATTTTAAACATCACGCTTGATTTCATCTCTACAACTGTACATTTAAAGGATTTTCACCCTTATATTTTGGTGACTCAACTCTTTTATTGGAAAACGTTCTGTTCTGTGATGTAGCCCTTTAAGGATTTTTTTTAATTAAATAATCTTTTATAAAGGATTTTAACTAATTTTTTGTGATTAATGGTATACAGCGGAAACTATAGGAAATTCTTTTTTCTAGTGGATTTAGTTTTATCTTTATCTCGGCTGTTGCAACTCAGTGATAATATGATCACTTGTTTGCTCAAGTGTTTTTAAAGCCCACACATGTAACCGGACATCATCTTAATAATCATGTCAATGATTCAGCGAAGGGGACACGAATCCTGCCCTTTCAGATTCGCACATTATACCTGCCTTTCCTTGGTGATGTCGGACGTAATATGAAACCTTAAACGTGGACGAAATCCGTAAACATCCGCTTCTCTTTTTCGATTATATGACACCAACGACCAACACACCGACAGAAAAAATTCTCCCAGGAAAATTGAAATAAACTGGGCCAAATGGTTCCTTTTAGTGATTCGGTTCCGTGATACCTACTCTCTACTCGGAATCGATGGTTAATAAACCGATTACATTACAAATGAGGTACAGAAAGCTTTGCTTGTTCATAAAATTATATATTTTATTTATTGTCATTTTTTCGTCGATGATTGGTTTACATTTGTGCGATGAACCAAATATCAACAGCATCAGATACGCCAATGATACGGTGTTGATTGCGGATTCCGACTTGGGTATATAACGACTCATCGACAAGACCAACTCGACCTGTGAGCAATTTGGTATGAAAATAAACATTAAAAAAAACTAAAGTAATGTCAATCCGAAAAAAAAAACAAAACGTACCTCAACCTTGCACAATAAATGGGCACAATTTAGAACAGGTCAATAGATTTAAGTACTTAGGATGTTGGATCGATATTTCGTGGACCTCAAGAAGGCAATCGGCATGGTCAAATTAAAGGACGTTATCCACTTATTGTACTCAAGGATACCAAATGGGAGAAACACAACTGCAAATATCTGCCATGTAGACGATGCAATACTAATCACTTAAAGTAAAAATGATTTACAACGTATGCTTCACTAATTGACAAAAGAGACAAAAGACATGGTCAGATAATAGAACAAGTATTTAATGGAGTTAAAACGTTTAGGCATTACACTATCTAACTAGATCTACTATTTAACTAAGTACTATTTAATAGTCATGTTGAAAAAGTAACTATTCGTTACAAAGTACTCGTTACTTACGAATAACGATTACTATATAGAGAGGCAAATCGTTACTTTGATTACTTTGATTAATCTGATTAATTCGTTACTCCGTACCAATCGTATCAGAGTGAGTACCTATTATATCTACAATCGGTTGATATCGGAATCGGACCGGTACTCCACGAGTTTCTACCATAACAACAAAATGGAAGTCAGAATAGATGGACAACTTACAGAATCTATAGATATAGGCAGCGGAATAAGACAGGGAGACTCATTGAGTCATATGCTCTTCAATTTAATCATGGATGAATGTTTATGTACTTTTGGATGCATTTTATACTGCAATTATGCATTTCCACCTATTTTTCTATTGAAAACTTTTTCCTGTTTCACTATTTCCCTAAAAATTATTTATTTTTTGCTAAATGCCTTGGTCTATGTGTATTTTATTGTTATTATCCAAAAATCTAAAATAATATCTGCCCGGGCCAAAAAATTGTAGAATTTATAAAAAAAATCATTTTTAATTATTAATTAGTCTGGACAAAATTATGTCGGGCACCCCTTGTTTTTAATAATTTTTAACATAATAGATTACATATCATTTAATTTCTATCCATTAACTAGATCGGTGAAGGTCGTTGTTATATCGGATCTTATACGAAATACTGAGAAATGCGATTCTCGATATGATTACCGGTACTCAAATACAAAAGTAATTATAGTGATCAAAATATCCTACTAATACAAAATATGTACTGAGAAATGCGATTCTCCATATTACGATTACCGGTACTCAAATACAAAAGTAACAAAAGTAATCAATGTAATCAAAGTAACGAATACTGTAAATGATTACATACTTTATACAAAAGTAACGATTTGTAACGATTACTCGAAAGTAACTATAATCAACATCACTACTATCTAACACTATCTAACTACACAATATGGAGAAATAAAAATATCGGACAAGGAATGAAATACAGAATTCACAAAACAGGCATCAGACCAATAATGACATACGTGACAGAAACACAACCTGACACAGAGAGGACCCAAATAGTAGAATGGAATGATCATAATATATAAGTAGAATGACAACAAATAGAGTATTAAAGACGGCGAGAGATAGTCCCCCAATAGGAAGATGATCAGGTGCAAGATCACGAAAACGATGCAACGCCAACGCAACTTACTGGAGGTGCATTGAACAAAGGAACAGATTATTGTCCACACAAAAGAAGAAGAATAAACATAATAAGAAGCCTAGTGAAGTGATATTATATGCTTCTGAAAAGCTTAAAATGGTGGCTGTGAAAATTGTAGGCTTAATTTGGTTGGTTTAGAATCAAGCAAACCTCACAACAAAAAGAAAATAACAATAGACTGATGACATAATGAATGTGTTTTTCTTTTAATTTATGTGTGATTCTATATCGTTGTTTTTAACAAAATGTCTCAGCCTTCTTCTTCTTCTTGTAGTACCGTCTCCTATCGGAGGTTGGCTACCATCAAAGCAATTTTAACTTTTTTGGCTGCAGCTCTAAACAATTGTATTGAACTGTACCCATACCACCCCCTTATTTTCGCAACCAGGAAATCCTTCTACGTCCCACATTTCTCTTTCCGAAATTTTTTCTTTGATTATGAGCCTTAGCAGGAAGTACTTTTCCCCTCTCATTATGTGGCCTAGATATTCCAGTTTTCTAGTTTTGCCTTTAGCCTTCTTGTAAAAAGTCAATATAGTTTGCAGAAATATGGTAGGCAAAAACTGTATCGAGTTACCTTCCACCGAGACAGTATATTCTTATTTTCTTACCATATTATACTTTTCAACCAGAGTTTAATTTTGGAAAGGATTCATTCGGTTCCCATTTCGGAATTGTCCCTACTGACGGATACGTTCCAAAAAGGCTCACCTCTAATGTGAAATAAAACACTGCCTTCCTCGAGATCGTTTTACCGAAAATATTTTGGTAAAAAGATATCATGGGCCGTCAGGTTCGATACATTGCCGACGGGCGCCCACTCTTTTGAATAATTATCGGGAGATGATTGATGAAGGTGCAGATTTTTCGTCGGGAGGGGGCCAAGCGTCTTTTCCTTCAGGCAGAAGGTCCCGTCGTCTCGCTGCGATCATAATAAGAGAGTTGTTTGTGTTCATTTAAATGCTTTTTTTGTCAGATTTCATAATGAGAACCAGAACCAGAAGGGATTTGGGTTAAGGGATATTTGTAAACCAGTTTATGTTCTTTTATGTTCTACATAAGTATATTTGTAAACATCGGCTTTTGTTTTGTCGAGTGGACGTTATGCAAGATCAGTAATATTGACAGAATCCAGAAAACAGTGTGTGATATATTATGTATGAAACACTATTTGTCATAAAAAATCAATCTGGTATCAATTATTTCAAACAGAGTATAATATCTTTTTAGACAAAAACATTTAATTTGTAAAGTAACAGCAGTGTACATTTTTTCAACCTTTCATACTATGTTATTATAGATTTTAGGTCACCAATACCTGGACTCATAAACTCACCCAGATTTATACTTTTAATCCCACAGATCCTACAAATTTTGTACCAAGACACAAAATTATCTCGAACACTTGCGTTTATAAAATCAGGATTCCCGCCATGGTCTAGAATAGATCCTTCGCCAGAGTACTTTTATAAACACTTTCCCCTGTAAATTTAATAAGCAACAAACACATAATATCATTTTTCGACAAGATTTCAAGGATATTGTGAATACATCCCACTATGATGAGGTGCTTTATACTTATGCATCCCGAAACACAGATGGAGTTGGCTGTCCTGTCACTACAGTTGATGCAGTATTAGGGCAATACCGAATATCCAACGAATGTAGCGTGTTTTTCGGAGAACTTTTCAGTATTTCAAAAGCTCTCGAATTTTCTTTTGATAATCATTCAAAGTATAGCTCTGTGCACCGATTCCTTATCCGCAATTTATTCGTTAGAAAAGATTTTCAATCAACATCACTGAGTGCAAAAAATACTAGACTTCAATAACAATAATATGGGTACCTTCTCATATCGGCATCCAAGGAAATGAGATGGCTGACAGCGTTGCAGAAGAAGCATCTACATCCAACTTACCCATCTACAACATACAGCTCCATGAATATATCAAATCCAAGTTTAAAAGGAATATCCAAGGCAATTGGCAAGAACTTTAGATCACCAACGACACAAAGTTGAGAGGAATATAACTTAATGTTAACAGCTATTTATTCCTAATATCCCTGAATAGAAAAGGGAAAATTACAATACGAAAATTGAGGATAGGTCCCACACGTTTGATATAACGTCGTAGACGGTGGCAATTTTTTAAAAGAAATCTCAAAATATAATGAATTTTGCGGTGGACATCAGAACCCATCATTGGATCATGGTAAACAAAAAATTCAAAAAGATTTTATTAGCTTATATCACTCAGAAGTCAAAATAACGATTTTTTTTGCAAAACGGGTGAAAATCAACATATTTATTAATGTTAATTAAAAAATAAGGATGATCCAAAAAAGATCTCGAGAGCGTTAGGTCAAGGAATGTCTAAAGAAAATATATACAAAATTCCAGGTGGGTCGGTCAATTAGTTTTTGAGTTACAATGTCTACAGCCTTTGAAAAAAGCAGTTTTGACGAACGCGTTTAAAGTACTCGTATTATCAACTTTTTTTAATTTCATTTTTGTCTGTCAAATCATTGGCAATAATTAATTGAATAAATAAATATATTACTTATTAAAAAACTATGTTAATAATAAATTATAAATGTCAAGTATTTATTAGGAATTTTTTTTTGCATAAGTAAATAAAATAATATAATGTAATCTTATAACATGCCCCAAATGAGGGTGACATTTGTATAACATGAAAAGGGGAACAGAATTTTGACAAGATGTTAATATGTCATAAGGGATGTTACCCAATGAAGAATATGACCTCAGTATCTCAGAATCTGAAGAGATGTGGGTTGGATTTTTAAGGGATGTTATTAGTATACTCTTATTGGCTTAGAAATGAAAACAAAATATAAAAATCAAAATAAGGATGTTAAATAAAAAGAAAAAAAATATTGGGCGCCACTGGTTACCTAAAGGGAACCAAAAATTATACAAAAAATAGAAATAGGAAAAGATAGATAGCTAAATCAAAATAAAACAAAAACATAGTCAAATAAAAAAATATACCATATACATAATACTTATAACGTAACTTACCTTATCTTACTCTATACTATACTCAGCAAATTCTTTATTGTTCTTACGATACAAGAGAGAAGGAAAAAAGAAATAATAAGGATTCTATTTAGCAAATTAAACATTATTTATTAAAAAAAAAATTAATATAAATTTGTGATCCCTTACGGTCTACAAAATAGAGATCGTGATTGCCAAAAGAATTAAAATAGAAAGTTTACAAAATATACCTTGTTTATCAGTCCTGATTTTTCTTTGGTGGTTGTTAAGTCCAAAGCGCGATTTCACTTCACAAAAGTCACTATTTGATACAACAAAAGTACATCAGGTTACCCATAGTTCATTAAAAAAAATTCCATAGTTCATCAAAAACTTTTATAGAAAAATTCAGCATTGTCTAAATAAATTTGCACTCACTCGAACAAAAATATTAAAAAAAAAAGAATTTGTTATCTAGTTCATTAACGGAAACAAAAAATATTAGCAAACTTTAGCCTTTACCTGGGGTGTTGAACTAGTAACATCAAAAGAAAACTTCTTAACTTCTGCTTGCATGAAAGGAAATATGGTACTAATAGTGGTACAAAAACATCGCATTCGCTTAGAAACAGCTGAACGCAGTGGCCTGCAGCTTGCTTAAGCCATACTGACACAAAACACTAACTAAACACAAAAACTTCTGCAATAAAATTGCAAAAAAACTTAACTGAAACTGCACTACTAATTTTGCCGGTAACCGCATATTGGCGGCCTGAGGCACCGGCAAGATCTTCTTGTCGATAGATCTCACTCCTGAACTAGATGACAGCCCTACTGAAACTAACTTGACCGATCTCCTCAAACTCTAATCTCAAAAATTCAACGCCCTCTCCAGAAATCATCCAATCTTCCTACCAACAATTCAACGACCAATTAATCGACTTGACACTCAATCAATCAAATCTCAACCAATAAAAAGTTGCAAATTATGCCTCGGGTTAAGCCCTCTAACGCATACCAAAACAGCTCGACCAATCACAAAAAAAAACAAGCAGATCTCAATATTTCGTTCCACCTACTTTTCCCATCAAAAATGCTTACTTGGACGTATTCACAGCTAAGGCCCGTTCTCATGAAAAATCCTTAAGTCAGCTATAAGAACACTTGTTGGATTACATAAACACACTCAGAGCATATGGAATATATTGTATCAACATTCTAGCTCTAACATAAATAAAACCCCGACTATAAGACTACTTACCAAAGAATTATGACCAAAATTCCTTTGTCGGTTGTTAGATAAATTAAAAAATAGAGATACGAACACGCAAGAGAATCGAGGAAATAAGAATGTATCGATTCAATACTGTGAGAAACAAACTACGTCATACCTACACACTCCAAAGCGATAGATTTGCGAATACTCAACAATCTCTGAAAACAAAAATGAATTCAACGAATCCAACATACAGGGCGTACTATAAATGCGGTCATAACACAAAAAAATAAGGGGTGATATATCTATGACCTTTGCACCGTTACAATCTATAAGTAAGTGCGACACAGATGCAAAAAACAACGGTCTAAATTGAAATAGGCCCCGACTACTCATCAGAATCTTGAAATTGAATCTAAAACTTCAATTTAAAGCCTCGAAGAATAGACCTGTTTTGTTTAAAGAAACCTTTTTTGTTTAAAATGACCCAAAAAACCTAAAAAATATTTTCCAGGACAAAAAAAAATGAATTTTGAATTCGTTTAAAAAAATTGTTTAAACAATTTCTTTCCAAAAATTTCGCCCAGCACCCTTCTGATTTGTTAAAAGCGACATTTTTTAATAGGAATCTGCAAAGAAACCAAATAAAAAATTTAGAAAAAACAGGACAGATGGACTGAAAAAACTAAAGATCAATTTTTTAAAATTAATCTAGTATTTATATCTAAATAACCATTTATTATTACCGTTTAGGTTTAATATCATCTTATAAAAATATGTTGAAGGCTTCATGTTTGTTTTTAAGATTATTTTTTACAATATCGTAGTTATTATCATCGATCGTGTGCCTCTACTCTTCTTTTTGCTGATATTTTGGGCCTTTGCGGCACAGGTAAGCAAATGGATCAATAATTAGCTCGCTAGAAAACCGAGACGGTCGTTATTTTTATGCATTTATTAAGGACAACACGACGCTGCCAAGGACTTCTTGAAATTGGGTAAAGGACATTATACGACGTCATAGACGACGAAGGGGATTTTTAATCAATTACTCGAGGCTTTTTATCGCGTAGATATCCTTGTGGTTACAGAAAAATGAACTAAGAAACTCATTTTGTCGGTAATGCAGCACGCTTGCAGAAAGACAATGTAGTTTATAACCAGTGTAAGCAATAAAGCTAGCTCTCCACATGCGATTTTTAGTTGCGCGATTTTTTAGTCACAAAGATTGAACACTTTGTTTCAAATCGGCGATGTTAAGTCACAATGACGACCTCTCGTGGATTTCGGCGGAACTAAAATTGAGTGTGTTTTTCTTTTTACAGTCAAACCTGCCATATCCGGATCAATGTGGCGACATACCGATCCGGATATGAAAAAATCCGGATATCAAGACCACTACTTCTTTTACAGTCTCTGAAACGTTTAAAGACACGTTTTATAGATTCTATAATACATTGAACTATTTTAAATGGGAAATAAGCCACAATTTTACCAAAAAAATGAATTTATTAACGTTTCGACGCCGAAGTCGGGTGTCGTTGCCAAAATACAAAATAATACTAAATAAACAAAAATGTTGTTGCTTAGTAAAAAATTCTTCTAATAATTTATTTAATCTGACTCATTTATATCGGCAATTCAGGCATATATTATGCATTTTAAAGTAGAAGACTTTAAAATGATATTGCCAATATTTATGAGTTGAGTTCCTGGGACGACTTTACTAAAAGAGAGTTCATTCGATTACATGAAATCAACCCCAACTCAAGAATATCCGCCACAAAAAATCATAGCATGTGATCTATCTTTAAAAAGACAACAAATGCAACGATGGCAGTAAAATTCTCGCGCTAGAGATTCCATAGTAAATCACGAGGGAAAACCAGGAAAAACCTCGTGATACTATCCCGACATCGTAAGTATTTGGGCTTACATTTAGTTTACTCTCAAAACTAATACCAAATTCTGACTTTAATGTATGGATGCTATTTTAAATTATAAATAATATTAATAATACATAGATATTATATAAATACATAAAACTAAAATATAAAATATGTACTAACTCGATATGTTAATGACTTACTAATCGTGGATTTTCTTTCTATTGACTTCCTCTTTTAGTATGGGTAACCACATCCTATTGCATTCTACCGAGGAATTTGCGACACAATTGTTTTCATTTAGCATAATTAGAGCCGCTTCCTTGATTTTTCTCTTTTTACTATCTGTTTCTTTCAGGACTATACTTGAATCTCTCCACTGAACTCTATGTTCATTATCCCAAGCGTGTTGACATATTTGAGATCTATCAAATTCTCTATTTTTAATATAAGACTGATGTTCACTTATTCTAATGTCTAATGGTCTTGATGTTTCACATAAATAAAATTGTTCGCATTCACAAGGTATTTTATAAACACAATTCTTTCTTCTTTCTTGTTCATTGTTAGGTTTAGTTTTAGATAGAATAGATCTCAATGTGTTTGTTGTTTTGAATGTTGTTGAAATGTTGAATTTATTTCCTATTGTTTTAAGTTTCTCGGATAGTCCTTTTATATATGGTATTGATATTTTCCTCGTATTATTTCTTGTGGATGTTATAGGATCTCTATAATATATTATTTCGCCATCTTTTAGTTCTTTTTTTAGTGCGTTGTCCAACAGCAGGATTGCCTTTCTCGGTAGATTTCGGTAGATCCGGACGGCGCAGAACCGTCCGGATATGGGGAGGTCCGGATATGACAGGTCCGGATATGGCAGTTTGTACTGTATTTGCCTGTTATTGCTATAATGGGGTTTTTAATGTCAAATCGTTGTTAAAATCGTTGTCCGCACTTTCGAAAATCAATAAAGTGAAAAAGTTAGTAGTTCCATCGATTAATCTATCAGCATCAGTAGAATCAAAATAACGTGTTCGTAATAAATTTACTCCAAATATTCTGCAACACAACACACACATAAGAACACTTTTGATAAAAGGTTTGTAAGCTTTTAATTAAATCTTTTGTATTAAAATTTATTAATTATATTGATTTTAGAAAATACTGGCAACGATTTTAACAACGATTTGACATTAAAAACCCCTATTATAGCAGGCCAATAAAAAGAAAAACACCCTCCATTTTTAGTTCCGGCGAAATCCACGAGAGGTCGTCATTGCGACAGTGACTTAACATCGCCAATTACAAGTCAATCCATTTGCGACTAAATAATCACAGCGATTAAGAAAACGCAATCAGTCTTATTTTTACTGCGACGCGATAGTCGCCCTACCACAATGAATCATACGGACAAGCATTGATATGCGTCCACTCAGGCCCGGTCCCAGGGGTGGGCGAACTGGGCGGCTGCCCAGGGCGGCAAATTCAGGGGCGGCAAATTTTAAAGGACAGCCAATTTTTGAAATTGAAGAAATAATAACTTATGTTTTTAATATTATAAAAAATCAATATTATGAACAAGAGCGACAAAAATGCAACTGTAAAAACGAGAATTAAGTAAGTGAAACAATAACAATTGCAAGGTTCGGAATTGCAATTCGACGGAAAATCAACAACACCGCCTTCTTCTTCATCGCTTAAAAATAGTAGGATCAGAACTAAATTAATTTCACTGCAATTCACTTAAAATTAACTTTACTGAAAATGGATATAATAATTAAAAACATATGACTGAAGCTTTGTCCAGCCACGCTTAGTCTCCAGCTCATCTACAGTCACAGCGACAGTGGGTAGAACTAGGAATTAGACTAGAATCGGGCAAAATGATACATGAAGAAACACACAAAGTTCCAAATTCAGAAACTGATCATTGGAAAAATGTAATACAACGACTTATATCAATAATACAGTTCCTAGCACATTAGTGTCATCCAATGAGGGGCGATTCTGATAAACATTTTCATCAAAACAATGGTAATTTTTTAAGCTTTTTGAGCTCTTTAAAAATTTTGATTGTGTTACAAGAGCACATTAGGAGAATAACTAATGGAAGTAACAAGCAGCAGCATCACTACTTGGGAAAAGGTATTCAACACGAAATTATTCAGCTTCTCCATGACCAAATCAAAAATAAAAATTTAAACTTTTTGAAATCAGCAAAGTATTATAGCATAATTTTAGATTGTATATCTGATATTGCTGGGGTGGAACAGATGACTATTGTTGTACATTTTGTCGATTTAGGTTCTTATTCACAAAGTGTTAAAAATGAAGAACATTTTCTTAGATTTGTGCCTGTAGTGGAAACCACTGGCTTGGGAGTTACAGAGTCCCAGAATGAACTGGAAATACCTTTGGAAGATATGAGAGGACAAGGGTATGATAATGGGGCAAGCATGGAAGAGAAGAACTGGGGGGTTCAAAACAGAATTTTAAAAATGAATCCTAGAGCATTTTTTGTCCCATGTTCTAGCCATTCACTTAACTTAGTCGTGAACGATGCTGCTAAAGCCTCACAGTTTGCAGTTTCTTTCTTTTCCTTAGTGACAAAATTTACAACTTTTTTCAGCATCTATTCATCGTTGGACTATGCTGAAAAATCATATTTCTAGCCTAACATTGAAACCTTTGTCCGAAACTATATAGGAAAGTAGAATAATTGATGCAATTACTCCCATTAGAGACCAAATTGAAGAAATTTACAATGCTCTTGTAGAAATCACTGCGAATAAAATCAACGATAAAATGGTTGCTCATGAGGCAAGCTGTTTGGCAAATCAAATCCGTGATTTTACTTTTCTTTGTTCTGTGGTAATATGGCATGACATTTTACTTCACATCAACGTAGTCGCATATGCAGAGTATTGATATGGGAGCGGATCAAGCTATCAGTTTACTAGAAAAATCAGAAATTCCAGGGCTATTTGACAGACGCAAAAGGGCTGATCAAAGTTAGAAATTGAGAATCCGAAAAGGAGGCTGAAGATGAAAGTATGGACCTAGATCCAAAGACACGATATAAAGTTGACTTCTATTTAAAAATTATAGACACAACAACCGTTAATGTATTAAGTGATAGATTTCAGCAAATTGAAAGCCATGGTGAAATTTTTGAGTTTTTGGGTATACCAAGGTCCTCCTTGGGGGCGGCGGTCGCCGATCTTGTCCAGGGCGGCAAAATCCCTAGGGCCGGGCTTGCGTCCACTTACGATTGTGCAGTCGCGATTCTGAAGACAGCTAAGCGTGGTGTGTCTTAAACAATATTTAATTTTCAATTTTTTTAAAATGTCAGACAAGGAATATGCTTGAAATGTTGGAGCATTTTGAGTACTATTGATTCAGAGCAGTTGATTAAAAAAGTTGAAAAAAGACCAGCACTTTATAATAAACAACTCAAAGAGTACAGCGACAGAAATAAGAGAGAAAAATGTAGGGTGAAGTTTGTATTCCTGTGGTCCCAAACTGGACCAAACATCTGCAAATGATAAAAAAATTAAAGTTAAAATTAAATTAATTTATCTATTATTATATTTTCATATGTGTAATTTTTTATTTGTTTTCTTTTTTAGCTTTTCAGTTACTGAAAAAGTGGTAGAAAAGAAAATTATTTTCTTTGTATCCATAAAAATATGGATTAAAAAAAATATATTTTCTTCTGCATCCCTCCCTTCTATTCAAGCTTCAAAAAAATACTACGGTTAATAAATTAATTTGCTATAATAAATTGAATTCTATAAGAATGTAAGTGCGAGGTGCGAGTGTCGGTATTTTGTACATTCCAAAATTGTTCAATGAATTATTTTGATTTTTTTAATAAATGGATTCAACGTATAAATACGAAAAATCGTACCTAAATGTCAATCATTTTTATTCCAAAATTAAGAGGCTATAGTAACGATCAACAGGTAGCAACAAACGCGGTCCAAGATTGCGGCTGTAATTTTGAATATTTTGTCGAGATATTTGGCACATATATTCGTAATATAATAAGGAATGGCGGTACAGAAGCCCAATTTGAAAAATATATTAGTATGTGGAAATTACTCTGTATTTAAATACAATATTAAAAAAACAAGCCTGTACCGCCGCCATTAAATAGAACAAAAAATACACTTTCTTCACATAAACTTTTTTTATCCCTTGCCTAGATTTTGTGTCATTTTGTACCTACTAAAATTTTTTATTTTTAACAAGAAATCGAACATATTATAACTACTAATAACTAATTAAGCAATATAGAGAAATTGTCAGTAGTAATTGCACAAGAGCTCTAAAATTCTATATTAATTTTAGAGATCGAGTGCAATTTGTTGCGATTATTTCATGAATAAAACTGTTCAAAACCAAAATTTTATTGTAATTTATTTATGTAAGTACAAAATTAGTACCATTAAACAAACAGTTGTTATACATATTTCACGGTTGAAAGTCATCACTTTTATAATTTTTAAAACATTAATTGTCATTAATGTCACTGAATGTATTTTTTCGTAGCAATGAAGGGCATCTGACGTAATATACTTGACGACGGGAACTTATCAAAAATTATCAATTTAATTTAGATTTCTGTAGCTTTCTATTGGTCAGAATCTCCTATCTATGAATGAAATAATCACTAGTAATTTTGACAAACCTACGTCAGATTTTCTCTTATCTGTTCTGGTATCTTTATCAATATCTGCTCAGTGCAGTAGTGTATTATTTTAAGAACTCATTATTGTTGTTTCAAAGGAAAGTAGTGTTTATTTATAGTTAATTTATTATATTTTTGTGTAATAGAACGAAGTTGTTGGCCTATTTGAAAAAATAGATTATTGTTAATTGTGAGTTTTAGTTATATGTAGGTAGGTGAGTATATTTTACATAAAAATATTTCGAATTCTAATGCGAGTATATAAAGTTAGAGTGCCTTGGCGCTCTATGAACTAAATAAAATAAGGCGGCTCCTGTTTCGCTTCACAACGAAATGATTATTTATTATTATTATTTCGTGCAAAAACCTATGTTAACATAAAATTTTCACCCATTTTGGTTTATTTTTATAAATATTTATTTACTAATAACAAAATTGTTTTCTATTACTTCCATTTAGCGCGCCTATGAGTATAATTGTCAAAATATTGATCTTAGATAATGTCAAAGATTACCACTGTTGCCCAAGTTTCGCAGACCTTACGAAAAAAGGTACGATACTATCTCCCGAAGTTATATTGATGACGCGCTACTGTATGGTCTTAAGGCATTTTGACTAAAAAAATTGTCTTTTAACTTAATGCATGGGCATTTTATCATATTGTCAACGTAATGAACCCTCAGGTGAAACAAAGTTAGTGAAGTCTTTTACTTCCGTACCTCCAGTGTCAGAACGCAAACCAATGTGTCATCCATATTTGGAAATGTGGTGCTATAGAAGAATTTTAAAAGTTTCTTAAGCTGATCATGAAGGGTAAAATCGAAGGAAAAGAGAGTCCTGGAAGGCGACAAATATCCTAGCGTCCTAACTGAAAAACATTCGCGACTGGACCGGGTTAAACACACAGATGCTTTTAAGAAAAACAGAAGATAAGAGACGAATTTGCAAATGATATGCGCAACCTTCATTATTGGAGTCGGCACTATAACAGAAGAAGAAGTATCATAATTATCTCAAACTATAATAGTAGAATGGTATATTTTTGATACTGCGACTATTTTGCAAAGGAATATTTGTGGGAAAAGCAATAACAGAATTTGTTTTTTGTTGTTTCAGTTCTTACTAATTATGGTAGGGGAGCAAAGTATGCTAAATGTGCAGTCACTCGAGCGTTATGGGGACCTATTGGGTTGTGAAGAGTAGGTCCTAAAACCAAAAAAAGTTAAGTAAAATTTTCCATTTTAGTGGGCGCTTGCCATCCGCTTGGGCTCCCCTACCATTAGAAAAAATATACCAAAGAATGTTCTTAATAACATTGACTGAACTACTGAGCTTTCGAAAGCTGTTTTTATGTTTTTGTGGAAGCTACCGCCACAATTTCAAACTAATTATGTATTCAATTAAAAAACTTGTCGAGCATATTTGAGAGAATTTTTAAATTACACCATTAATTGAAGAACTTCTACTTCAACGGAATATATTACAGTAACTACTGAAATTATCAAAGAAGCGCCGAAATTGTATAAGCAGTGTGAATTACGAAAGCATTAATCGAATTAGGAGTTTAATTTTTATTGCTTTTTTGAATTAAAAGATGTGCCCGCCGTTGATAGTTTACATCAAGCGTCATTGGATGCAGGGAGTACATTACGAAAGTGATAGAAATTTATTTTTGATTCACGTTTCCTTCTATTTCTCGATAAAATAAGAAAAGATGGAACACTGGAAGAAGCAATATAGACCAAAATAGGAAGGCAATTATCTATACTGCGAATTATCTTATTACTACATATATTGGTACCAAACAGCAACAATTGAAATAGAGCAAACAACAACCGAAGATATACAAATTTAACGAGGAGTGCGGCAGGGTTGCGGCTTATCACCGCTATTATTTAATCTGTATTCGAAGTCTATATTCAGAGAAGCATTGGACGAGGTCCAAGGTGGAATCAAATTAACGGAACCAGCATAGGCAACATCAGGTACGCTGATGACACCGTCCTAATAGCAAGCAACGCACAAGAATTACAAAATATAATAAATCCGATAGTTTTTTTTTAGATTTTGAAATAATGAGTTTGGGATTATTACAAAATTATCTAGGTATGAAATTTGAAAGGTGCGATCAAGGGATATATAGTTTAAATCAAGCCAGTTATATTGACAAATTGCTGAACAAGTTTATAATGAAAGATGCAAAAGAGTCGAATATACCGCTGGATGTTGGATACTATAAGCTTAGCAGAGAAAAACCGATGAAAAACAGTGAAATATATCAACAGCTGATTGGTGGTAAATACTAGACCGGATATATTGGCAAGCGTCACCATACTAAGTCAACAGAATAAAAATCCAAAAGAAGTAGATAAGAACGAAGCAAAGAGTGTGAGAGAGAGAGAGAGAAAGATTTAAAGAAAACTAAATATAAAAAGCTTATTTTAGGACAACAAGGAACAGATAGTGCATTATACGGCAATGCAGACGCTGACTGGGCAGAAGACAAAGGTAACAGAAAATCAAATAGCGGGTATATATTTTTATTACGGGGTTCACCTATAAATTGGGAATGTAGAAAACAGAATTGCGTGTCTCTATCATCAACTGAAGCAGAGTACATACATAGCATTGGCTGAAGGATGTCAGGAAGCAATTTGGTTAAAACAGGTTATAAAGGAATTTGTGGGTTTCGAGCCGGAATTAGTTATATACGAAGACAATCAAAGCTGTCTAAAACTTTTAGCAAATCACAGATTCAGTAATCGGACAAAACATATCGATACAAAGTACCATTTCGTAAAGGAATTGCATGAAAAAGGCGTTAACTTTAAGTACTGTCTTACCGAGGATATGATATAGCTAAATTAGAGTACTTAAGTAGTAAAGGGGGTCTGTTTGACTAATTCAAAAATAATTTCAGTTGCGAGGGGATGTTGGAATTTACTTAATACTCAACTATATATTATTTTTGTTAAGTGTTAGAATAAACACGTGGACTCTTTCTTCATGGGTGAGCCATTTCTTAGAACCATTAAGCCGATACCCTCTTACGTAAGATTGCATAAAAGTATCATGTTACAAGGGATGTGAATGCGAGAAATGTGTTTTAGTTCGGTTTGGTATTTAGTCTGTAAGAATATTTTGTAGAAGAAACACATACCTTAATTTCGTTGTATATTATTGTTATAATAAGGTTCGGTTAAAATAAATAGTTTGTTCACTTTTATTTGTACCTTTTATTATCTTATATTTCTAATAAAAACTAGGAAGACCACGGAAAAGTTGGTGAGAAGACGTTGACGAACAGATAAGAGAGAGTGGCCAGGAAGATGACATGTAGAAAAACAAAGAGTTTGGAGTAGATGGTCAAATGATGAGACTTATCGACGTCGCAGAGGATCTGGACGTCCTATAGAACATTGCAAGACCTTGATTTGCGCTATATTAGACTTCTTGCTCCCAGAAATAGATGGAATAGTGTATATCAATTATTAAGAGATGATTTAGTTACAGCTAGAGGAAATATAGTCTCAACAGTTAATCAAAGATTACATGGAATGGGATAGAGCTATATAGTATGGGGTGCTATATGTTTGGGAAGCGGATCACCTCTAGTTCTTATTAATGGCACTCTGAGAGCTCGATAATATATTGATGAAGGACTGCAACCGGTTTTACATCCCTACCTACAAACCATTCCAAATGGGATCTTTCAACAGGATAATGCAAGACCTCATATTGTCCGTGAACCCATGGAGTTCATACAAGAATTTGGTATAGAAATTTTTGAGTGCCCATCAAGATCAGCTGATTTGTCACCCATCGAACATATGTGAGATATGGTAGATCGAAACATATGTAAATCGATTGCCACGTCCTCCAACAGACTTAGAAGACCTGTGGTATGCCTTAAGAGCAATTGGATGAGTATTCCGCAATATGATATAGACCACTTAATTCGATCAATGTCCCATAGAATTGAGTGGATAGTAAATCAAGGAGGAGGCACTCATTATTATTTTTTTTACAAAAATGACGTTGCAAATTTGATTATCTCTCTCTCTCTCTCTCGTTCCATCCCTCCTTTCTCCGTTTCTTGGCCAAAAGTGTAAGATTGCTGTCTGGCCGGGACAGCGCATCTTCTTTTGTTTTTATTCTCTGGATAAATTGTGAACTAATTCCCTCCACTCTCTTCTATCTTTTGCTCTCTTTTTGACTTCGCCCCATCTTAGTCCAATTTTTTCGAGTTCTCTCGTTGTTGTTTTTTTCCAGCTGTTGTCTGGTCTGCCCCTCTTTCTTTTCCCCTCTGGTTGGTATTCAAGTGCTTGTCTTGCTTTTTTTTCCTTGACTGTAGTAGATATGTTAGTTTGCTTTGTCCTTTTCCATAGTTCTGTATTAGTTATTTTGTTTGGCCAGTATATTTTCACGATTTTTCTTAGAGATTTGTTTACAAATGTTTGTAGTTTTTTAGTTGTATTTTCGTCCTGTTTCCATGTTTCTGCTCCATAGAGCAGTATACTTTTAATGCAACTATTAAAGATTTTAATTTTTGTTGTTTCCGATATTTCGTTTGTTTGCCAAATTCTATTTAAAGCGTTGAATGCGTGTTGCGCCTTTGTTATTCTCGTCTGTATATCCTTTTTGCACCCCCCGCTCCTTTCCATGACAGATCCCAGATATTTGAACTTGTCTACCTCTTCTACTTCTTTACTGTTTATCATTATTTTATTATTTGGATGGTTATTATTTTTTAGAAGTTTAGTTTTTTCTGTGTTTATTCGAAGTCCGATCGTGTCGGAGTACTGTGCCAATTTGTCAATTTTTACTTGCATATGATTTCGGTGTTCAGTTATCAGGCAGATGTCATCTGCAAATTCTAGATCTTCTAACTGTTTGAAAAGGTTCCACCTGATGCCTGTTCGATTGTCGATTACTTTTCTCATTACCCAATCTATCATAATACGGAATAGGGTAGGGGATAGTACACAACCCTATTTGACTCAACTTTCTATGGATATTTCTTCTGTTACTTCACCTGAATGTTCTAGTTTGGCTTTGTATCCTTCGTAGAAGAGTTTAATAAAGTTTATGATTTTTAGTGGTATCCCATATAATCTAAGGATTTTCCACATCTGTGCCCTATTTACACGGTCAAAGGCCTTTTCGAAGTCGATAAAACTCACATCCTTTATCTTTATTCCATTCATTTGTTTGTTCCAAGATAATTCTAAGGGTGCAGATGTGATCAATAGTGGAATTGTTGGAACGGAAGCCTGCTTGGTTGTTTCTCAGTTTTTTATCTAGTACCGGCTTCAATCTTTCCAATATGATTTTGGTCAGCACTTTGGATGTGGCACTTAGTAGTGTTATTGCACGCCAATTGTTGCATTTGCTCAGGTCTCCTTTTTTGGGTATTTTTATAATCAATCCCTCTTTCCACTCCTTTGGCAATTCTTCGTCCGTCCATATTTTATTCAAAAGTGTATGTAGCATATCTACTGACTGCTCGGTGCCATTCCTGCGGCTTTGCCATTTTTTAGTAGTTTTAGGGTGTTTCCAATTTCATCCCTTGTAATTTCTCCAGTATTCACTTCTAGCTCTGGTACTTCTACTTCATCTTCTATGATTTGAGTTATTTCATGCTTAGCATATATCTCTTCGAAGTATTCCTTCCATCTGTGTATTATTTCTTTCTCATTTTTTTATTCTATTTCCTCGTTTATCCTTTACTTCTCGTATATTTCGTTGTGCTTTTCCTGTTAAGTTTCGTATGATTGTATATTGTGTTCATAAGTCGTTTTCTTTCGCTGCTTCTTCTGATATATTTAGCATCTCATTTATATAGTTTCTTTTATCTTTTCTGGCTTGTTTTTTTGATTATTTGATTATAATGTTATCAAATAATAGGAATATTATAATGTATACTTCCATAAATAAATATTTAAAAAATATTTGTCCTTCTAAGTGTTGCATTATTTTGTTGCCATAATGATGTATAAAACCTTAATTAATAATTGGCTAAAATATGTTACATCCCATCAGAGTCTCGTAACTATCAATCTCTGGGCTTCTGGTATATACATTTACGATCTATATACGAAAACCAGCTGTTCCATGTCCGTTAAAATGTCACGTTTTACAGCATTTTAATCCGCTGATGTTTAGCACAAGATTTCCTGTGGTCTTAATTACTGATTCCTCGAGTCCAATATATTACCTGCGACGAGAAGGTTGCTGTCGTAAATACTATGTTTGTCGCTAAAATGAGCCGTTTAAACACAGCGATATATCAAACAACTTATCAAGGTCAATCGAGTTGTTGCAACTTATCATTGTGTGTAAACGGTGCATCGCACGACTTATCAAAGTTGGAGTTGGGTTGAGGTTGGTATCAACTTATCACAAGGATCGAGTTGTTTTAATTTATCGTCGTGTCTAAACGGTACAGTGATTTATCATTGGACTTTGGTTGTATCAATTTAGGAGAATCTTACCGTATTAGAATTTATTTACATATCCAATTAAATAATGTACAGGGTGATTGATTAGTGGGGTAAAGCTACGTATTAGATCCGTTATAGTAATAGATAGCAATAAAAGTTAATAACAAAAATTGTAGCCAACTTTGAGATTCACATTTATAAAATTAATTAGAATGTTACATAGAGTGTTCGATAACATAGTGGCAGACAAAACTTATTTTTTTTTATTGGAACACCCTGTATTTTATTTTATATTCAAAATCTTCTTAACTTCGCCATTACAAATGTATAAAGGATTGTTATGTTATACAGGGTATTCTACAAAGTTATAACCAATTTTATATGAAAATTGTAACAAGTTAACTCATTGTATAAATAAAAATAAGCACAAAAGCAATGGATTATTGATGCCATTTTTTTATTTATTATCAAAATTTTCATAAATTATTCTGCTTCTTCTTCTTTTTGTATAGACATGACTGTCTGTTTTTCCAATGTGCCTCTAGTAAGTTGTCGTTCCATCGTTTTCGTGGTCTTACCACTGATCGTCTGCCTATTGGGAAACCGTCTCTCGCTGTCCTGACTACTCTGTTGTCATTCGGCTTATGTGGTCATTCCATTCTATTTTTCTGTTTCTTACCCTGTCTTCTGTCGTATATTTGCACTTCTAGCTCTGTCCCCTAGTCTCACCATCGATTTTTCGAAGGGTTTTCATCTCCGCTGTTTCGAGCAATCCTTTTGTCCTCTCTGTGTCGGGTCGTGTTTCTGCCGTGTATGTCATTATTGTTCTGATGACTGTTTTGTAAATTCTGCCTTTCATATCTTTTCCGATATTTTTATTTCTCCATATTGTGTCATTCAGGCAACTCTTTCATTCTGCGTTTAAATTTCTCAAAAATACTTATTAGTTTTCTCAGGATTCCAAAAAAATAATTACATTTAAAAATACATTGAAAATTTTGAGAGCCGTCAAAATTTTGCATTTTGTTCCTTTCCCCTTAAGCTTATAATTTGATACTATGTGGTTTTGCCAATTAATCAACAATATATAATACTTTTATCAACTATAATAATTATACACTTTCCAGCAAAAAAATTAGGCCACTCGATGAATTATACACGTTTGATGTCTCGGATTTCCTAAACCTGTTGTCCGATTTAAGTGATTTTTTTAGTATGTTATAGTCTTATTCTTTAACAATACCAATCTAATAATATTGTTGCTAGACAGGTAAATGTCATTTTATACCAGGTTTTTACACAAAAATAAAATTTTGTTGCATATTGGATTTTTGTCCAATTCATATGAGTCTAAACTGGTATTTATCTAATTATCTATTTAAAAAGGAATCATTTCGGTACATAATTAACTTGACTTAAGTAAACCTGATACCTTTAATAAAAAGAGCTAATTAATTGAAATATTTAAAAAATGTACTGTAGGTACATTACTTCCTGAAGATGTTCCAACGTTTAATATTGTTGCATGTTTTACTTGCATATGCTTTTTTAAATTAGATGTGCTCGTTTTATAGGACAGCTTTGCTTTACAAATATTGTGTGTGTGTGTGTGTTTTGTGTTTTATTAGCACTGGTTTTTACAACCAACTGGCCAGTCAATTTCATAATGATTTGTTTTAGCCTATAACTTATTATATTACTAACTCAGGGGAGTAATGTGTAGTGTGTGTGTTGAGTAAGTGTCTTGTTACTTTGCAAAGTCGACGTCATTGTCTTTGCAAAGAGACGCTAATTGTATCCGAACGTCGGCGGTCACTCCGGTGAGTACCGATCCCACAAGGACAGAAACTAGTTTCATTTATGTATTAATTTATAATAAACGAAAAATTTCTGACCGTGGTGAGATTCGAACTCACGACCATTCGGACCTTTCGAGCGCTCTTACCACTGAGCCACAGAGGGGGTCTTTACAAATAGGGGGGGGGGTTTCGGCCCACCCTAGTGTACGTGCATAAATGAAAAAAGATATATTTTTTGTATTCTCTAAGAGTTAGGTATTAATATGTAAAAAGTTTTATGTCCACTTTTAATAAAGGTTCTGAAAAAAAAATCTTCAAAAAATGCTTATTTTTGGTCTTCTAAAGTATACTAGTACCTTAAATTCTGGTGATCTGGGTGGTCACGCTACTGGTCCATTGAAAAATGAAAATATCTCGAAAACTATCCTTGTCTACACAAAATACGGAGTAACACGTGAATACCATGTGAACTCATGAAATATTTAGGTCTTTGCCTACAAGCTGTAAAACTTCAGTCAAACAGTCAGAATTCGTGGCAAACAGTTGTTGGTAATAATCCGATACAACTTCTACGAAGTAAGTACCTAATCGGACTCTTCGACTGTTATTTTTCAAGAAGCACGTGCCTGATCCCTTGATCACGCATTTTTAATTACTTTTTCTTTTGCGTAGACAGACGAACAGGGAATGTTGTATACAAATTAAAGTACGGTAATGGTACTTTTTAATAGTGATATAAAATACAGGGTATCCCATTTAAATTTTACTGAAAAAATAATGTACCTACTTGAGTTTTAACTCACCCTTTATTAGATATAAAGTAAATTAGCAATATCAATCATTTTTAAAAATTTTGACAATAAATAAAATATGGCATCAATAAACCATTGCCGTTGTGCTTATTTTTATTTATACAGTGAGTTGAACTTGTTACGATTTTCATATAAAATTGGTTATAACTTTGTAAATACCCTGTATAACATACCCAACCTTTATATTTTGAAAGTAACAGGATCTGTTTGTTTACGATGAAAACTAGTTATAATTCATTGAAGGGTCTAAAAGGGTCTAATGTACACAATTGTCCCCTCTTCAACTTGTTGTGGTCAACTTATCGCAGCGTCTAAACAGCGTTTCAACCTCAACAAATCACAGCAACTTGTCATCACAACTAGTTGCTGGACTTATCGCTGTGTTTAAACGCCCCTTTTAAGGCAGTTATCGAGTATAATACCAGTATTTATTATATGACGAGATTGACCGTGTTCTGAAGGAAAGAAACTGTGTTCATTATAGTAACATTAGTTTTAAACGACATAAATTTTATGGAAAGCAGATAAAATGTAAAAAAGTTGTGACTAGAAACAAATCTCAAAATTAAATAAATATTATAGTCCAAGTAATGAAGCTTAAAATAGGAAAAAACCTCGCAATTTTTACTTGATGCCTCGCAATGGATCAATTTGCTTGAAAATTTGAGAATAAGTAGTGGATAGTCCAAGGATCAAAATCTATATCATGCCAAAAGGCGCTTTTACCATGGGGGTGGTTGCCGCCCCATCTCGGGGGTGGCAATTTTTCAAGAGTTGGTAAAAACATTAATTATAAGCAAAAACGTTCTATTTATTTTTTTTGATAAAATTAATAGTTTTCGATTTATTCGCTATCGAAAGTGTTAGCTTTATATCGAAAAAATCAATGTTTTTAATCAGTTTTCTGCTAATAACTCAAAAAGTTTTCGTTTTCTCAAAACAACTTTACTTAACAAAAATGTACCTTTTGAAAAAATAAACAAAACCGTTTTTTTTATTTTCTTTAAGACCAATAGTAATCGAGCTATACTTCATTATATATGTTGGCTTTTCTTCGTCAAATGCTAAATATTGTAGTTTCAAAGTCAAAGGACGGGAAAACTATGAATTTTTCGAGGATAACTTGTTGAAACTAATTTAAAGTATTTGAAAATATGTATCTCCAGAAATAAAAAAAAATCTATAGCTAAAAAAATTAAGTGACTTATAATGAAAAGAATGTCAGTCCCTATTTTTTTCAGCAAAAAGTGATCGTAAACAACCGCCTAATCACCACCCTAATTAAAATTTGTCATTGACCTGATTCGATTTTCTTGATTTATGTATTGTTAATAGGTTCTAGAAGTTTGATCGGCTTTGAATGATTAGTTTAAAAAAATGGAGTTAAAAGCGCATAACGAGTTTTTGTAGTTTGGTAAAAAAATGCCCTTTTCTTCAGAATAGAAAGATTAGCATCAGAGATACGAAAAAATATTTAAAAATGAAATTGTAGCTAATTTAATTTCCAAGAACTTGGTTTGCAAAACTTTGTTTTTGCGGCAAAAATTGAGTGAGCTATTGATAATTAAATCTTGTAATATCATGTAAAAACCACCTTTACCAACCCTTTCAATGCTACCTCTTTTTGTGACTGAGAATTTTAAAAGGATTTAATATTAATAGCCTTATAGATCTTGTAAAAAACTACAATATTCTTTTTCAACGAACTTTCTAAGATAAAAAATAAAAAAGTTACGGTTAAAAAATCAATATATTTAAAAAAAAAAGGAGAAATCCAATTGGAAGCATAATATTGTAAGTTGGCGGTGTTTGTAGTCATTGGCCTTATTTATTCTTCTTTATTTATGTATTATTAATAGATTCTAGGAGTTTGACTGGCTTAGAATGATTAGTTTTAAAAAAACTGAAGTTTAAAGCGAATAACGAATGTTTGCAATTTGGTAAAAAATGCCATTTTCTTCAGAATAGAAAGATTAGGTCAGAGATACGAAAAAATGTTTAAATATGAAATTGTAGGTAATTTAATTCCCAAGAACTTGGTTTAAAATTTGTTCTACGGCAAAAATTGAGTGAATCGTAAATGAGTATACCATCGAAAAACATTGATTTTTTTAGACATATAAAACTAACACTTTCGATAGCGAATATAAATCAAAAACTATTAATTTTATCAAAAACATGTATAGAACATTTTTCTCTTCGAATGAATTTTTTTATTAACTTTTGCGGACAAAATATAATAGAAAATTTCCACCCCCGAGATGGGGTGGCAACCACCTCCATGGTAAAAGCGCCTGCCGGCATCATATAGATTTTGATCCATGGACTATCCACTACTTATTCTCAAATTTTCAAGCAAATCGATTTAATATGTAAAAATTGCGAGGTGAAAACCTTCGGTTCCTGGACTATTATCAATATAGTATTTTTACTACAAAAGCAAGATTACGTAGGTCAAAATTTTTGACGTATGAGCACTGTCAAAACATTAGAATGTGACTTTTCATCATGGCCACGTTTATGTCATTACTTGTCAGAGATATTTTTTTTTGTTTTTGTTTACTATAAAAATAATATCTATAATTATTTATTCTAATTAATGATTCAATTGGTTTTCATTACTTGCCGAAATTATATTAATTAGCAACACTATTAGATATCATAGTGTAGGTATAAATCATTAATGCCTGGTTGCACCAACAGATTTTAAGCTCCAGCTTAGCTAAGCTCTACTTATAGATAGGGCCTCCTTGAGTATCACTTACGTTGCATCATAATTTTAGATTCTTACCTTATTATCAATTATATCTATTATTATATTATGGTATTCTTATTGTTATATATTATAATTATATTATATTAATTCTTATGATATTCTCGACTTAAGCTTAAGATCTGTTGGTGCAACCGGGCATAAAATAGATTATTTCACAGCTCACAGCATAATTGACCGCAACCAGCAACACTGAACTGTCATTTGCGTTTGAATGTATGAGTAGTGTACGAATGTCTAAAATATTTAACTAAAATTATTATTTTTTGGAATATTGAACTTAAATATTTTTTTTAGAAAATTTATATTATTGATAATAAATGTTTTTGGTTATTTAATTAATATAATTCTAAAATTCTCAATGTAATCGTGATTACGTTTTTTATGATTAAAATACCATGTGGACGCTCATACAAGATCGGGAAGTTCCGTGTTGGTGTCGTATTTTAGCTGTGCTACACAAATTTCAATTCTAGGGTTGATGTTATGGAATATCATTATTTTCGTTAACATTAACAAATATTTTGGCATTTAATTACTATATTTCGGCAATTGATGATATCCGATTGACATCATTAATTAGAATAAAGAATTATAGATATTATTTTTATAGTAAACAAAAACAAAGAAAAATATCTGACAAGTAATGAAACGTGGCCATGATGAAAAGTCACATTCTAATGTTTTGACAGTGCTTTTACGTCAGAAATTTTGACCTACGTATCTTGCTTTTGTAGAAAAAATACTATACAATCATAAGTTTGGATCCAGCAATTAAAATTGATGAAAAATAACTTTTCCTTGATTTTTCTTTCTAATTTGAACAGAGTACTAACTGGACACTGGTGTACATATAAACGTTTTATCAATTTTAAACATGAGCTACTGCAACAGAAGAGAAATGAAAGATATATCGATCATTTTTCTGGTCAAGTTGCTACACGGAGGACAGAAATATAAATAAAATATCGTCCTTTTTTATTTATCACATAAAAAAGTCGGAAATATTTTTTACCACCGGTTGATTAACTTATTGAGAAAGGAAATAAACGAATTCTCAAGTTTTTTTTTGTTTGAATCGAGACCATCTTGAATTGCGACGACAACTGTTTGAAAATAAGTTAGTCTCTAGCCACCCATTTGTAAATGATAAATCATTCGGACTTGGGTTACGCCTTTTCCTACGACTTGAAATATTTTTAGATTTCTGGTTTACTTCTGGCAAAAGAAAATAAAACTTGCGCGACGGATTCGCTTTCCCAATTTTTTTTTGTAAACATCGCTTTTAGTGGAAATTTTATTTGGTCAGTACGTTCCAGATATTATTACGTTGCAGACAGAAGGATTTATGGCGCTCTAAAAATTATTTGGAGTCAGTGAGAATTTTTGACTTGCAGCGAATAAATATGGCCTCTAGATATATGTAATGGACTGCAATAAGTTCCAATCTGCGGAAAAACTTTAAAATACTCAATCTTATAAGTTATTCTTATTATACGTTAAGGAAAACCAAAGATTAAAATGCCGGGAGTTTATATGGACGAGTGTTCAATCACAAATTAAACACTTAGGGCCGGTTGTTCGAACGCTAATCAACAATGATCATTATCAAATAATTAATTATTGTAAATGTCAATTGTTAAAACATAATTAATTACAATTCTGAGACTATAATCAATTAATATAACAATAATTATTAACATAATTAATAATAAATCTCATAATTGTAATTAATTATGTTTTCAGCAACCCAAACAAAGTTGACATTGACAGTTTTGGTGACAGTAATTAAATATTTAATAATGATCATTGTTGATTAGCGTTCGAACAACCGGCCCTTAATTTTGTAATCTCACAATTTATCACATTAATTTTAGTATCTCGCTATAATTTAGTTTAATTACGAATGTATTCAACTTCCTATAGAATTGAATCAATTGCTAAATTCTGTTGCAATTACTTCTTAGTTCAAATTATATTTTTTATGTAAGCATTTAAGTCCAAAGGTTTAGTTACTATGGAAAAAACAATAACCTTTTTGATGAATAGTAGTTTATTTTTGAGCCTATAAATTAGGGATCGGATTCTTGTGAGTTCGCAGTCTAATTAGAATATTTACCTCATCAAAAAGTACGAAGTCAGTGTGAAGTTTCGTCGAGTGTACTTATTTAGTAGCTGCCAATAAATAATTTTCTCCACGACAGAATTATTTCACATCGCATTATTTCGCATTGGCAGGGCATTTTGTGGATGTGGATGAAGTTCCTTGACCTGCATTGTGTGTTGTTATCCACAAAGGCTGTCCACAATATGTCTGCAACGAATTCTGCAATTCTTCGGTCACGTGGTTTGGGAGCGTTCAAGTATTACGTAACGCGATTTTTGAAGATTTTTGACTCACCCCCCACCCCCAACCTGCGTTACGTAATACTTGAACGGTCCCTTTGCAGAGGTGACAATAGTTTGGAGAGATTAATTGTTTCTGGAAACGTTCCGAGGAGAAGATGAAGAGGACGATTACCAATTAGATGGTCCGACCAAATTAAGAATTCAGCTGGAAGCTCATTCTGCGAAGCTCGTAGAGCAGCTGAAGATAGAGATCAATGGAAACATTTTTTAGGATTATTGGAAGAAATCACGATCCTCAGTAATGGGGTAACGACAAGAGAGAGTGTGTTGTTGGGTTTAGTTGTGGACAGAATATAGCTAAATGTGTGGGTTGTTGTACACGTTACTGTGATGTACTTATTTCCTATCCTTTCTAACTTTTCTGATAAGCCTTTTACATATCATGGTATTGTTGTCATCCCTAAGATCCTTCTTTGGGTGTAACTACAATGACAATGCCTTTTTGCCAATTTTTCTTATTGAAATGCCTTTTCATTGGAACAGGTGTTTTGGGTTCTATCATATAATAATTTGATGGTTCCTTGTTTATATTTAAGTGATTATTTAATTAAGTGATTTGAGTGAAACGTTTAAATATCGGTTGGTGTAGGTTGGCTTTCTGTAAACTTTGGTTGAATATCGTGTACCTTTAGTAATAAACACATCCAGAAATGGAAGTGAGTTGTTTTTTTCTTTTTTCGTCGTGAAATTGATTGATTCTTCTTTATTGTTGATGTCAGTCAGGAACTTGACCGTCCTTATCTTCATTATTAGCAGATATCTTCATGGAGAATTTCGAACGAAACATTATACACAAACAAGACAAATAACCCACAGTATGGTGGAGATATACAGACGATATGTTTTCCATTTGGCCTCACGGACCAGACGCATAGGACATTAACTTAAGTTGCAATCTCGGATATGTGGATCCCTAGACTATATTAGTATCGGTTTGGTGTACAGAGAAACCACAAAAAGTCTTGAAGGCCCTAGAAGAGATGGTCAGACGATATCTAAAATAGAGCTGGAAGAAACTGAATTCAAACCGCTCTGAACAGACTAATGTAGAAATAATTGAAAGTAGTCCTTATCTAGGATACGATACGTGAATATTAAGAAGAGAGAGAAGACAGAAATATGGTGGAAGGTGTTAATGACTTGGGCTATACGTACAAGTAATTGATGAAGGTGCTTGAAAAGAGCAGAAATAATTAAAAAAAAAATGGGTAGGATGCCAGATGTTATGATCTATAAATGACAAAAAAAAGCTTACAAAATAATGCTAACGAAGAGGTGATCAAAACTATAAACAAAACTTCCAAAAGAATGATTGTTATTGAGATAATATATCTACTGGAAAATTTACTGCAAAAATCGTATACCTCCTATAGAAACTAATATAGAGAGAAATCGAGAGAAAAATATATGGTAGGACGAAGTTGAAATCAGCAAATTAGAGAAGCCATGAAGAAAACAAATGTGAATGAAGAACGGCCTAAATATGGGTTTGAGTGCTGTATATAAGGCAGTGTGAAAAATACCTTTAAATTTGTCTTTTTTAATTCTTTTTTTACTTTTGAGGACAGTAAAGATAGAAAGACACCTAACTGTGCTTTTCATTATTGCCTTGATTCATTCTATAATGCCCAAATTGGGCTTAGATTAGTTCTCTAAGAATCCTCTGCGTTTCCCTTTGTACAATGAATGTTGGCGGTTAAAAGAAGTTAAGAAAACAATGAATGCATGTTGTAAAATTTGAAAAATTTATTAGCGGAGTGACGAAAAAGGAGTAAAATAGAGATTGATATGGCGTCTTAAGTACTATAGTGGAAATGAAAGAAAAATCGTTCGAATTTATCTCTTTTATTTGATATATTTGTCCTGGATAAAAACGGATTGTATCTAGCTAGGTGTGCTTAACATATCCGAGACAAGCAATAAATGAAGAATAAGGGAAAATGAAAATGTAGTATGTCAAAGTGTGTAAATAATTTTATTTCCTTAGCTGAGCGCTTTCGACATAAACGTCATCATCGGAGCTAATGGTCAAATACTAAAAAAGTACCGCTACATAGATGTGTAAACAAGTGCATCTTAGGAATGTACATTTGATTTTTAAATTTTGAATACTAACTTAGTCCTCCGTACAACAGCAAACAGCAAAAAAACAGAAAGAAACGGCCACATACACGTTGCACAAAAACATATAAACTTTTTTCATGGTCCGGGTGTCGATATCACCCGTCCATCCTTGGCCTAGTAACAACAGCTGACTAGCTGACTAGCTGTTGTTACTAGGCCAAGGATGGACGGGTGATATCGACACCCGGACCATGAAAAAAGTTTATATGTTTTTGTGCAACGTGTATGTGGCCGTTTCTTTCTGTTTTTTTGCTGTTTGCTGTTGTACGGAGGACTAAGTTAGCATTCAAAATTTAAAAATCAAATGTACATTCCTAAGATGCACTTGTTTACACCTCTATGTAGCGGTACTTTTTTAGTATTTGACCATTAGCTCCGATGATGACGTTTATGTCGAAAGCGCTCAGCTAAGGAAATAAAATTATTTACACACTTTGACATACTACATTTTCATTTTCCCTTATTCATTCAAGTGTGTACAAACTTATCAGTCTTTCAACTATTAATAAATGAAGAAAGAACAACGAAAACTGTATCATTATTTTTGTGTATACCGCATACAAAACAAACACATTTGATAATTTTATAGATTTATTACGCAAATAGTAGAATTACTGACACAAATATGTTCTGCAATTATTACTGGGACTGTAACTTCAAACATGTATGATTTAAAGCTTACACAGTCAGTGATATTAGCGAATATCGCATTCATTATGTTAACTACCAATTAATGTAACATTTCTACATTGAAACTCTCACGCAGATGTCTAATTTGCTGCACATAAGAAGTATTTTATAACAAGTAATGAGTATGTTGTATAATGCGGACAAAAAACATTATACTTCGATTAATAATAAAAGTACCCAGTGAATCAGTCTCGAAAAGTTTCACATAATGCAATAGTTTTCCCTTAACGTATAGCATTAAGGTTTACTCCGCCTAGGTAATTACAAAAGCGTATTGTATCCGGTTTTTTAACGTTTTTCCTGCAACGTCATGTTTAAAGTGGCCAATGGTTGAATTAACAATGATGGAAAGGCCCTCTGCTCCTTATGAACGTGTTTTGTAGGTTGTAAAATAAAATACGCGAGGTCGCTGCTAAAGTTTTCAGGTAAACGAGATGTTTTCGGTCAAGTCTTTTATTTAAATGAGTGCAATTTCTTTAATATTTCTTTTTTACTGTCCGGTTCTTTAAACACCAGTAATAAACATTTTTATTTCACTCTATATAGTTTTTTATGGATTAAATTTCAAGATCAATTAAATTTTGAATGTACATATTTTGCAAGTTCATGTTAATTTATCACTAACACGATATTTTATAGACACTACTTTTTGTTCTTTATTGTCACAAGGTTTACTTTTGGATATATAGGTAGACTGGAAAATATCCGAGATAAGATTACGAAAAATAATAGTCCTTTTACTAATGAGAAACTTAGATACTCAAATGGAAAAACATATTATAAAAGGCATTAAACAAAAGTCAAACAAAGATGTGTAAATTATACAGTATACAGTAGATTATACAGTAAATTTCGCATTATCAACTACTATTTATAGTTCAGAGAAATAAGGAAAAAAAAATAGCCTGTTGGTGACACAACCCCCTCCAGGCCGAAACCAAATTTTTTGAGTAACATGGACATCTATAATAATAACCTATATATTTCCTGCAGCCGATTTTGATGATATACATAGTTATAAACAAATGAAGATAAAAAACGGTAAATTTTCGCTTTTTTCGTCTATTACTAAGAAAATAGGCATTTTAAACAAATTTGAGAGTAAGAAACTCATAAACGGTATAAAAAAACTTCAATATGGCGTTTGCTTAATATGTCTATCCTTATTGGTTGCTTAGAAAATTGCAAAATAAATAATAAATTTTGAGTTTCTATAAATATTTATAACTTATGTAAAAATTAACTTAGAACCTTCTTATTACACGAAATGCTGAGACTTTTGGTGCTTAATTCATACCCTAAATTTCGAAGAAATTGGTCAAATAGTTTAAAAGTTATTTAATTTGTTTATCCCAAATTTATTTTTTTTTCAACACTGTAAGTCAGAAAATGATGAAGCTACAGTAATACTTTGGATAGTTTATGGAAGAAGGAAATTTACAGTATTAATTTAATTAAAAAAAATTACAAAAAATGATTATAAATATGGCAAAATTATTTTGCAAAAACATGTGAATTAAATAAATGGGGGGGGGGGCTAACT
Organism: Diabrotica virgifera virgifera; assembly: GCF_917563875.1. NCBI lineage: Eukaryota > Metazoa > Arthropoda > Insecta > Coleoptera > Chrysomelidae > Diabrotica > Diabrotica virgifera. Next base: position 158,402,062 of record NC_065448.1, on the reverse strand, counting down.
TTGTCCCTAATTGTCCTAGGACAGTTGTTTTTCTTTCTAAATGTGTATAAAAATTCAGTCTTTCTAAATATCAAAAAATAATTTTTCTACAGGTAACGGTTAAAAAGTTATTCTAATTGTTTATAAGTAAGCAAAAAATCGACATGTTCTTTCAAAATAATTTTACACTGTTTAAAATTATTTTTTGTCATTTATTTTTAATAATGGTAATAGTATAAATGTTCTTCTTTCATAAACTGTCCGAAGTATGATTGTAGCCTCATAATTTTTTGACTTGTAGTGTTGCAAAAAAAGTGAATTTGGGATAAACAAATTAAATAACTTTTAAACTATTTGACCAATTGCTTTGAAATTTAAAATTTAATTTAAGTACAAGAAGTATCAGCATTCCGTGTAATAAGAAGGTTCTAAGTTAATTTTTACATAAGTTATGAATATTTTTAAAAACCCAAAATTTATGATTTATTTTGCAATTTTCTAAGCAACCAATAAGGATGGACATATTCAGCGAATGCCATATTGAAGTTTTTTATACGATTTATGAGTTTCTTACACTCAAATTTGTTTAAAGTGCTTAACTTTTTGGTAATAGACGAAAAAAGCGAAAATTTAGCGTTTTTTGATCTTCATTTGTTTATAACTATGTATATCATCAAAATCGGCTGCAGGAAACATATAGGTTAATAATATAGATGTCCATACTACTCAAAAAATTTGGTTTCGGCCTGGAGGGGGATGTGTCACGAGAAAAATCTTATTTCTCTGGACTATTACAGATAAATACTTATCTTCAATACAATTAGTAAAAATACAATATAATAATCTCAGCAGACAAAATCAAACATAGAAATATTCGCTACGATGTAAAATCGAAATCGAAGGGAAAATAATAAGACAAGAAACGCACTTTAAGTATCTGACAATAATCGGCTAAACAGCAAATATATCATAATCTATAATAACATACACGGTAGAGACGAGACCTGACATCCAAAACGAATTAACAGAGATGAGAATACTTCGAATAATATCAGATAAAAGTCTACTGGATAGAGAGAAGTGATACCATAAGAAGAATATGTAAGGTCGAAGAAATAAACACACGGGTAACAAAACGGAACATGGGTAACAGAAAGAAATATGTGACAATTACCCCGCCATTGCTCTTATCCCACAAGCTAGTAAAGTCATGCTGCAGATTATCTTACAAAGACTCAAGCCGTACCAACTTCCTGAAATACCAGACGAACAGGCAAGAGTTATGCCAGAAAGGGGCACCAGAGGGCATATTCTGAATCTAAGACAGATCATCGAAAAATCAAGGGAATTCAATGTAAGCACATATGTGCATATTATTGATTACATTAAAGCATACGCTGTTTCGGATGGACAAAATGTGGAAATATCTAGAAATGGGTGCTCCAAAACACCTATTAGTAGCATTGCTAGTAAACTTCAACATAGAAAACTCAGCAAAAGTGAATGCACATAAAGAACTGTTGGAGACTGTTCAGGGTTGGTAAGAGTGTAAGGCGTGATAAGCCCCATTCTGTTTAACATATAAGGAAAAGTTATTATGCGTGAAGTAATCTCAGAATGAAAAAAGGGGATATTGGCACGGAATGGGACGTTTCGATGCCGCCGGTTCATCGCCAGTCCATTTCATTGCCGTCATATCTCGCATTTCCTAGAATTCCTAATTAATACTAAAAATAACTAATAATTGTAACTGTCGAAAATTCGGAAATATATCAGATAGCGATTAATTGACTGGCGATGAATCGGCCGGCATCGGCATCGAACTGGCGGCATCGAAACGGCGGCGATGAAACGTCCTAGACCCATATTGGCAGCAGAAGAATCAACAACTTAAGATACGCAGATGCTACAACGATTTTCACTGAATCCTCGGAATAGTTGACGTAGCTAATACCACAAATAGAACGAGTGAGTTTGGAAACAGGATTGTCCATAGATAAATCAACAACAAAGATTATGATCATAGATAGAAGAAATAACAATCATCCCGATATTGTCAGAATAAATGACATCGAAGTGGTACTTAAATCAATTTGTGTATATGGGCACCCTCATAACCAATTCCGTAGGATGACCCAAAGTAATAAAAAGAATAAAAAATGAGTAACCATTTTCAATTTCGTTGCAACACGAAAGTACAGCCGCATCATTATTCCAGTTCAATCAGAGAGTGCAGCAAGGACCTCTATCGGTTTCGAAACTTATTAGTCTCTCATCAGGAGGCACATATGCGCTCTCTCTAACCCAACTGGGACAAACCCCGGCGTGCACTCACGGATTGCAACGAACGAAACGGCAGGGATACCCTAACGGCAACTGCTAGCAACAAACTAAGTTTTCAATCTAAGAGCACATAAAACAACATCCAAAAATGTTACTCTACATCCTACCAGATTGAAAACAATGGAAACCTTCTCTGGTAACACCTAGTACTTGCCGCTAGGACATCACTGCCATTTCGTCGTTGCAATCTGCACCTGCACGAACAGTCTGCGTGACTGCACGCCGGGATTTGTCCTAGTTGGGTCAGAGAGAGCAGCATATGTGCCTCATGATGAGAGACTAATAAGTTTCGAAACCGGTAGAGGTGCTTGCTGCACATTCTGATTGAACTGGAATAATGATGAGGCTGTAGTTTCGTGTTGCAACGAAATTGAAAATGGTTATTCATTTTTGATTTACATGTTTAATCTGATTGGAGTACGAAGGGAACCATTCTCGCTGGAACTTTACCGCGCTGAGCAGATGGAGCGTGAATTATAAATTGTAAAATTCCCTCATCTTCCTTAGTCTCAGCAGCCGTTATGGCTTGCAAATTGTAGAAGCCTCGGAAGTGTTACCAGAGAAGGTTCCCATTGTTTTCAATCTAGTAGGATGTAGAGTAACATTTTTGGATGTTGTTTTATGTGCTATTAGATTGAATTTTTTTTTATAAAAAAAGGTCAGCTATGGCAAAGGGAGCAATGAAAAAGCTCATCAAAGTATGGAAAAGCCACAACATCACCATCGATACAAAGATAAGGCTTGTAAAAACAATGGCTTTCTCCATTCTTCTATATATGGATCTGAATTATGGTCTTTGGAGGAAGTTGATAAATGTATTACAAACGCGTTTGAAATGTTTTGCTGGCGAAGAATTTTGCAAACACCCTGGACCGCAAGAAGAACCAACAAGTCTATTCTTAGACAGCTTCACTTTACAAGTTGGCTTCGAAACATTGTGACCGAAAAAATCACCGCTTATTTTGGTTATGTGATGCGAAGAGATGGTCTGGAGAGGCTGACATTGCAGGGGATGGTGCAAGGAGCGATAGCCCAGGGGAAAATCACCACCATTACAAAAGAGGTCCGATCTCCACTAAACTTTTGCTTCGGAGTTGCAGAGGATAGAGAAAGATGGAGATAGTTTAAGAAAAATCATTGAAAATTCAAGGTGGAACGATGTCAGAATGGGACGACCGTCTAGGAAGAAGAACAAAATGGAAACATGATTGGAACGAACACATTAGCAGAATAGCAGAAGAAAGAATAGTAAGATTAGCTCGAGACAAATCACCAAATGGTGGAAGAATTATTGGAAGACCAAGGAAGAGATTGGGTGAAAATATAAACAATTCAGTAGACTAACATCGAAGAAGAAACATGCCTTAGAAGTTTACATATAAGCGGCAAGAAGAATAATAAGTATGGGCTTCTGATTATTTTTTGTGCTGAAGGTAAGTAATAATTTTTGAGAGCTTTTTAATTTTTATATTGATCCCTTTTCTCTTATGTTATTTTGAAAGGTCTTATTTATACTAGACAAAAGAAAATAATAATATAAGTAATATTATCCCTCCAAGGCTCAATTATCAGCCCTACACTCTTCTTAATCGCTATTAATGATATAATCAGAAACCTTATGAAACCTTTAAAAGCACGTTTATATGCAGACGACTTGGTTGTTTACGTAAAAGGCAAGAATATCAGTTTATTTCCAACAGTTTTCCAAAGTTTTTTACAAAATCTCGAAGAATGGTCTCGCAATACAGGCTTTCAATTCTCAGTTACAACAACTGTAGGTATGGTGTTCTCAAAAAAGAACCTTATACAAATAATCCTAATCTCAAATTTTTCAGCACACCGCTTTCATTCAAACCATGTGTGAAATTCTTAGGTATGTGGTTTGATAAAAAACTTACTTGGAAAGAACACATTAGGCAGTTAATATTGACTTATAATAAGAAACTTAATCTAATGAGAACATTGTCAAACAGACATTGGGGCTCTGATCGCTCCACCCTGCTAACTATCTACAGAATGTTAATAAGGTCAAAACTAGATTATGAATCAATTGCCTACGCCTCTGCATCCCCCATATTATTAAAATAGCTAGACTCTATGCACAACACAGCACTTAGACTATCTCTTGGAGCTTTCCGAACATCACCTGTAGAAAGTTTATATAGTGAAAGTGGGGAGCCTTCCTTATATCATCGACGAATTTCCATAACTCTGTCACATGCAACGTCAATAGCTTCAAACGTAAACAAACCTCTTTTTAATAACACATTCACTAATAAATATATAAATCTCTTTACCAATAATACTAAACACAAACCTTACTACGAGTACGGTGTTACCTGAGATGTCCCGACGTCGAATTCCCAGATATTCTTTCAATCAATATTAAAAACCCCTCGCCTTGTATAATTAATACACCTAATATAAATACTGGGCTAACCCAATTTGACAAACATATTAATGGTCTTGCAGAGACACAATCTAGATTTAGTTCTCAAAGAGAATTACGAGTATTATTACAAAGTCTTCACCGACGTCAAAGTGTGAGAGAGGAGTAGGTGATGCCTTCGTTACCCCAAGCAATACATATCAATTTCGTCTCCCATCCTACTTCTCGATTTTCTCTGCTGAGCTGTATGCAGTGCTCAAAGCTATCATGCATATCAATTCTAATGACATTTCTAATTCAGTTATCTTAAGTGACTCACTAAGCGCTGTTCAAACCCTTAAACAGATCTATCCTAAAGGTTCTATTGAGATACTCATAAAATCCTACTAATGCAGGCTCAAGAAAACGCTGGACGAATCAGATTTAAATAGATACCATCCCACATTGGCATTGCAAGTAACGAAAAAGCTGACCAGTGCGCGAGTGAAATTGCCGTATGTGCCGATATAGAAAAAGATGAGTGTCGAAATACCGCGAGTGATATTATTAAAGCTTACATTAAGAATCGTGTTTTGTGCAAGTGGTAAAACGAATGGCAATCGTCTCAAACGTCACTGAAACTATTTAAAAATTACATTACAGCCTGGGAACCCTCAACTCGTAACAAAAGAGAACAGTTAGTGACAACTCGATTGAGAATTGGACACACGAGACTTATATTTATTGTCTAAAAATGATCCACATGTATGTGAAATATGTAATGTACAAGTTACCGTTAACCATTTGTTACTTGTATGCCCCCGTTTTGCCAATTATCGCGTCACGTTCAACATACCTAACTGTATAAGTAATTTATTGGGCACTAATTGTTCAACGGACAATATTGTAAAATTTCTAAAATCCATAGGAATATTTTATAAAATTTAGCTTTGTATTCTGTAGCCGCCTTTAATCACCATTGAGGTGGATGTGGCTGTATTTTCTAAATAAAATAAAAAAATATAAGTAATAAATTATTTCAAAACTCATAAAAAGCTTCATGAAATGGGAATCTATATTATTGCATTCCGTAATTGTAGTGCGATTACAAAAGCGAATTTAACTGACCCTGCAATGGGCTTATAGTCTGGGCTGATTATCGGAGAATAGGCCATTTTTGGGAAAAGTTATTTACCAGCAATTTTATTGCTGGAATCGAATCTTATGATTGTATATATTAATAATATAGATATGCAAAGTCCGCAGATAGTGTGCTACTTTTTTTATAAACAAAATGGCGCCCGAAAATCGTGTTTTTTTTCAATTTTTGCTCTATAACTCCAGAGATTTTAACTTTACACCAAAAACACCCAAATAAAAATTCACCGCAATTAAATTCTGCATAGAGACGTGTTTTTTCCGATTTACTTTGACGAAAACTTTCTCCGGAAAAAGCGGGTTTTTCCAACAAAATCTTTAATTTTCAACTAAACTTTTAGATAAGTAGTTGTTAATCAATAATTAAATAACTTAGTAACGTAAAAGCCCTTTCCGTATATATTATAATTCCAGAAGCCGATGGAAATTGAATGAACAGTTTAGCAACAATTGAAATGTTAATTAAAAATTCAAGGTCGCTATAATAACGACAATAATTATGATGCATAAGAATAACTATGATTTTTTCATAAAAAGGTACTATACCTATCTAATGTACTTTACAGAATTGAAATTGGACTATTTAAGCGGCCGCCTCAGGAATATTTTAAAATTATAAACAATTTTTTGGCTTAAAAACAAATAGAATATCTCGGGAAATATTAAACCAAATTAAATTGTGAAAACGAAACATGGGTCATGAATAAAAACCAAGAAAATATGCTGAACATCTGGGAGCGGAGTGTCCTAAGGAAGATATTCGGGGGAGTAAAAAACGATGAAGACATTTGGAGGAGACGAACAAATGCAGAGATCAGAGAGCTGTACCTTAAACCAGAAATAAGCCAGATGGTCAGAACAAAGAGACTAAGTTGGTTAGGTCATCTTGCGAGAATGGCTGACGGAAGGTGGGCAAAGGACTCGCTGCTGAGAGGGGAAGGAAAGAGGAGAAGAGGACGACCCAGGAAAAAGTGGCTAGAAGCATGTAAGGAAGACCTGCAAACAATCGGGATATCAAATTGGAGAACTGCGGCCATGGACAGGAGAAAATGGAGAAAAACCGTGGAGAAATTCCAAGCCATGGGCCTTTAAGGCCTGTTGAGCTATATTATATATATATATATATATATATATATATATATATATATATATATATATATATATATATATATAAATTGTGAAAACGGTATTTGAAAGACAGCGGCAGGACGCTTCTTTTAAAAGAAAAAACGTTTAATTATGATAAGTGGTTCCTGAGATACAACCGGTCAAAGTTGACCGAAATTTACGGCAAAGATATAAACAATAGGATCATAATTTTCAAACCATCACCTTTTTATTTTTGTCCTCTTTCTCCACACCAATTTTCATATTTTTAAAATCCTCATAACATATATTATTATAATAAAAACTATCTATAATACGTGTGAAAATTGCCAAAAATAGCAAAATTCCAATCAAAAATTAGGTTGGAGAAAATGTAACCCTCAAAGTTCAAAATCGGTATACGTTAAAAAAATGCATTTTCTCGGCTTCCCATGGAACAATTTCCTTCATTCTTTTTTTGTTCCCAAGTAACTCGAGTAGAGCCATCGAACTAACGCATTACTAAATGTCAAACTTGCTTTTGTTTTGTTATAATAAATTAATTTTTTTATTATAACACAATATTTTAATTTGTATAAATAAAAATTGTTTAAATAATTATACAGCTTTCAAATGAGAATATTTATGTTTTTAACTTTAAAAGGTACAGTTGTAGTAAGTTTATCTAAAAAAAGCCTACAACTGGAAAAAATATGTAATTTTCTGTTCTTATAAATAAATTAATATATTATAACAAAACAAAAGCAAGTTTGACATTTAATAATGCGTTAGTTCGATGGCTCTACTCGAGTTATTAGGGAACAAAAAAAGAATGAAGGAAATTGCTCCATGGGAAGCCGAGAAAATGCATTTTGTTAACGTATACCGATTTTGAACTTTGAGGTTTACATTTTCTCCAACCAAATTTTTGATTGGAATTTTGCTATTTTTGGCAATTTTCACACGTATTATCGATAGTTTTTATTATAATAATATATGTTATGATAATTTTAAAGATATGAAAATTGGTGTGGAGAAAGAGGACAAAAATAAAAAGGTGATGGTTTGAAAATTATGATCCTATTGTTTATATCTTTGCCGTAAATTTCGGTCAACTTTGACCGGTTGTATCTCAGGAACCACTCATCATAACTAAACGTTTTTTGTTTAAAAGAAGCGTCCTGCCGCTGTCTTTCGAACACCGTTTTCACAATTTAATTTAGTTTAATATTTCCCGAGATATTCTATTTGTTTATACACCAAAAAATTGTTTATAAATTTAAAATATTCCTGAGGCCGCTTAAATAGTCCAATTTCAATTCTGTAAAGTACATTAGATAGGTATATTGTCTTTTTATGAAAAAATCATAGTTATTCTTATGCATCATAATTATTGTCGTTATTATAGCGACCGTAAATTTTTAATTAACATTTTAATTGTTGCTAAACTGTTCATTCAATTTTCATAGATTTCTGTAATTATAATATATACGGAAAGGGCTTTTACGTTACCAAGTTATTTAATTATTGATTAACAACTACTTATCTAAAAGTTTAGTTGAAAATTAAAGATTTTGTTGGAAAAACCCGCTTTTTCCGGGGAAAGTTTTCGTCGAAGTAAATCGAAAAATCACGTCTCTATGCAGAATTTAATTGCGGTGAATTTTTATTTGGGTGTTTTTGGTCTAAAGTTAAAATCTTTGAAGTTATAGAGCAAAAATTGAAAAAACACGATTTTCGGGCGCCATTTTGTTTATAAAAAAAGTAACACACTATCTGCGGATTTTGCATATCTATATTATTAATACATACAATAATAAGATTCGATTCCAGCAATAAAATTGCTGGTAAATAACTTTTTCTTGTATTTTGCTAATTAGCCCAGAGTATTATTGAATGACAGTTGTTCATTTACAAAATGCAACATACGGTAGACAACACAGAGTAATTTCAATTCGTCTGATCCGGCCCCAGTACGCGAGTCCCGCCTACTTAATTACATAATTCCGTTTGAAAACACTCGAAGATTCTTAAAAAGTAGCCAATGGTGAAAAATCGCCAGCAACAACAACCCCACTACATTTATAATACTTGACCCCGCTCAAGGATATATATCCGTGGGCCTGACGTGTTCGCCTACCCACAAAAATCCACTTCCGGCTAGCAGATAGATCAAGTGCTCCTTGTGAGGGCACTTCCTCCCGGAACAGGGCGCGAATTATGACCCGCAGGATGCATCATAAAAATGTTCTTCTTTGGACTCTCCTCGCTTTTTTCTTTTTGGAATTTTCAAGTTTTATGCGAGTTCGGCGAGCGTACACGGATTGAGAAATTTAAGAGAAGGAATAAAACTAGAATTCATGGCCAAAGTGGTAAAGTTAACAGTTGGTAGGTTTTGAAGGGTTCTCGAGGAAAAAAAACCGTGTTTGCGGCCGTGGCTCTGCTCTAAAGAGGCAAAATTTATGATCTAAGTTTAGACGAAACAATTAAAACATTTTACGCAGATCTAAAAGTTTGTTCAGGAATGTCGAGTGGATGATGTACAAGCGCAGGAAGAAAATTTGAATAAATTCACTACGATTTACAGCGGTTTTAATTAACAGATTTTTACTGGAAGCTGCTCAGAAAAATGAATAAAGTATTTTTAATTTTGAATTAGCGTTACTGAACAGCAAACTTCTGTTAAGGCTATGGGTACATAATTCGCAAATATTTTACGGATATCCCTACTTTTTCTGTCTTTACACGGCAAGTTACGTGTAGTAAAATTCACACTGGTATGGATATGTAAACATTACTAGAATGTAATTCTACTTGAAAATGTCATCATTAACTTAAAGAGATGGCTTTTGAATGTTCTTGGATAACTGTTATTTGTATAATTGCAAATAATTAATTCAGTTAATAAATGATATCATTTTTTCACTAACTATGTATTCAGTGATTGTAATAATTTATATGTACAACAAAAACTAATACTCAATCAAGAAAACAGGAAAAGTATTAAAGTGATTTTTTAATAGTATATTGTTACTATGGAACGCTTACAATTTTGAACATCTTTAACAACAAAATACTTGGATCACAGAATATATTATCCTGATGTATTCTCTGCTTGGATCTTCCACAAATAATACACAATAAATAACTTTTTATTAAGTTCACGTCTTAAATCAATTATTTATCAAATACACTATATCAATATTATTTAATCAACAACTCAAAATATTCCCGATGTCATGTCAAATATTTAAAATTTTCACTGCTTGTCACTGTCTGACTGACAATAATATGCTGACAATATTCTATTCGACTAAGTGCGTTGTAAGACAAAGATAGATTTGGAAAATATTACCACGGACATGGTGTCCATTTTTTTCGAATCCTGAAAAAACTAATAAATACTTTTAAAAAATTTAAACGCGAATGAAAGACAAAATTATTACCGAGTGCCGAAAGTCCCTTAGAATAAATAAAAAGTTTATTTTGAATGAGATATTTGAAATTAAAAATCACACTAAATTTTCTCTTAGTTTTTTACTTCTGTAACTTATTAAAATAAACAACATTATAGAAGTTCTCAGGGACTTTCGGCCCTCACTAATAAAGTAATCTTTCATTCTGCGTTTAAATTTTTCAAAAATACTTATTAGTTTTCTCAGGATTCGAAAAAAATGAATCCCCAAGTCCCCATTTGAATAGCATTGCAGCCGAAAATACGTACCCATCCTCTTAAGATAATAACAACCAAATTATCAAAGTATTACACGAAAACTAATTGTTCTTACTACCTTTTGCTTTACATTATTTTTTAAATAAAAACTCTTTATCATAATTAATTATATTTTTACTCATTTACGGCTTGGTGGTGGCCTATTCACTATGCTTATAATGGTTTAACTGTGCTTATCAATATAAAGTTGAACCTACATTACTTATTTCTGAATAAATGTGTTCTGTGTCTGTGTGCTCTTTCGTTTCTTGATTTAATTTATTAAATTCTAAATTAAATTCAAAAGTTATTGGAAACGTACAGGCATAAAGAAACAAATGTTCATATTTGTGGTATTCATTGATCTTAAAGAAACATATATATGCTATAGTTCCTCGTGAGATTCTGTGAGAGGAATTCAATAAGAAAGGAATCCCAGGTGTAAGATTGTGAGAGATATGTATGACGGAGTAACAACTAGTGTTAGGGCTTGTGTGGAAGATACTAAGAAATTTCATTTGAAAGTAGGATTGCACCAAGGTGATGCTTAGTCCTTATTTACTCTCGTAATAATCCCTGGTTCTTACTGTATGCTGATGATGTAGTGTTAGTAGAAAATAGTGAAAGAGATTGATAACAAAAACAGGAACAGTGGAGATAAGCTCTTGAGAAAAAATATTTAAAAGTTGAGGAAAAACAGCTTTAGATTAAATTCGATTCGGAGCTACCACCATCGGCTGACCATGGTTTCTGCTTTTCAGCGTCTTCAAAGCCGCCTGTGGTGTATCCCGAAGCGAACTGAACTGTTTAAAACTTGATTGGACAAAAACCGAGTATTTGGCATGTTCATTTAAAGATGGAGTTAATACAAATACAATGTTGCCTTTGGATGGTGAAATTATTGTAAAAAGTAATAGTTTTAAGTGAAAAGGTATTTAGAAGGTTAGAAGGTATCTAGGTTTTTAAAAACCTAGAATCGGTATTACAAAGCAATGGGGAAAGAGAATGGATATACATGCAGTAGGATTAGGGTTGGATGTTGGATGGATGAAGTTTGTTTAATATCATCTAAAACTTATCCAAGAGCGGACATATCTCCAGATCACAATCCGGCTGTTTTGTCGACAAGTGTTAAACTAAAGAATGTGAAGAGCCCTGGTTTCAAGAAAATCATGCGGAATCATCGAATCATACAAGGCGGCTTAAATAAGGTAACACATATGCGGAAACGAACTTTAAAATTAACGAGATCTGAAGGAAAGCCAAGGAAGCTAATGCGGAAACTCTAAGTATTGATTAAAATGGGGAAAAATTCAACATACCCTTGTGCCAGTTGGAAAAGAAACCCTCCAATTGCTTGGAAAAAACAGAAAACCTTGGATGATAGTAGAAACTCTTGAGCTTATGGAAGAACAAAGAAAACAGAAAACAACAGACCTAAAAATACGAAGAAATTGAGAAACACATCAGAAAGAAAATTCAGGAGGTAAAAGAGACGTGATTCTCCGACAGATACACGGAAATAGAAGATCTGGATAAAAAGTATGATAGCTTTAATTTACACAAAAAGATCAAAGAAATGATAGGTTCCAGAAAAAGCACAAAAACCAATACCATCAAAAATGATAAAGGGGATGTTATTACTGATGTAAAGTAGAGGTGTCAAAAGTCATATATGCCATCAAAACCACAAAAGAGGACACAGTTACTGGACCAGATGATGTACCCATTGAATTATTAAAACTTATGGATGAAGATGTTATTAATCTAATAATCTGATACTAGATCTTTAAACTAATGTATCAGACTGCCACAATCTCCAGACAATGTCTGCAATTTGTTGCTTCATGATGGAAAACTGTGATAGCCGCACAAAACAACATCCTATGTTCTTCACTTGGACGAATCACAAAATACATATTACTGTAGGGTTCTTCAGTAGCAATAATCAGAGGAAGGTATATGACATATTTTATGATATATGTATGGAGAGGACTTTGAAGACAACGAGAGATTAAAAAAAGACGACGTTATACCAAAAGGTAGACATGTTCCTCAGTGTTGTGATCAGAGGAAAATTGTGCATAAAATAATATTTGGATTTTCATACATAAATCTTATGAAAGATTATATCTACCTTCTACCATCTGTTTCATAACACCTCAGGCACTACTTTAGTATTTAGAATCATATGTTAAGTTGTTTTTCATTCCTCGCAATTTATTTTTATTTTGAAAAGGTAAGATGAAAGCAATATACATATGTTTAAAACATAAGGTTTACAAATTACTTTATTTACACCAAGAAACAGATGGAAATGATGTATGTAGCTTTTTATAAAATACACCTTTGTGTCTTTCTTTGTATTACCTACACTTTCTACTTTTCTTTTATAATATTTATTGAAAGTAAATTTAAACATTAAACTGTCCATTATTAAAACGGTTTTATATACTTGGCTTGGTCTATGTAACTGTGTCCGGGGAACTTTGCAATCCATTTTAAACCTACTTCCAGGTTACGTAGACAACTGGAATTTTCAGAATAGCTCAGAACTCGATTAAAATGCAATATTTAACAGCTTTTGTATACAGGGTGATTGATTAGTGGGGTAAAGCTCAATAGCTCCGCTATAGTAATAGATAGCAATAAAAGTTAATAACAAAAATTTTAGCCACCTTTGAGCTTCATATTACAAAATTAGTTAGAATGTTACAGGGTGTTCGATAACTCAGTGGCAGACCAAACTTATGTTTTTTTTAAATGGAACACCCTATATTTTATTTTATATTCGAAATCCTGTTAACTTCTCCATCACAAAAATATAAAGGTTTGTAATGTTATATAGGGTATTTACAAAGTTATAACCAATTTTGTATGACAATCGTAACAAGTTCAACTCCATGTATAAATAAAAATAAGCACAACAGCAATGGTTAAATAATGCTATATTTTTTTATTTATTGTCAAAATTTTCAAGAATTATTGGCATTGCTAATTTTCTTTATATCAAATACAGGGTGAATCAAAACGCAAGTACATTATTTTCTCAGTAATGTTAAATGGAATACCCTGTATTTTATATCATTATTGAAAAGTAACATTACCGTACTTTAATTTTTATATAACATTCCTCATGCCCAAATTTATTAGTTTTCGAGATATTTTCATTTTTCAGAACAAATTATTTTAGGTGTTTAAATTTATCTAAATTTTAAGTAAGCCATGACTAAATTGACAATTGACGATTACCGATTATCAATCCGGTAATCAAAGTAACACTGTAGGAAATAAAGAAATAAAAAGAATTTATTAGTAATACATTTTACAAACAAAAACACAACCACAACATGCAACATTTTTGAAACAATTAAAAACTATCTTTTTATGTAAATGCAACAAATAAACAAAGAAAATTAGTAATAAATTTTACAAAAAAACACACAAACACAAAATACAACATTTTGTGAAGACAATTAAACACTACTTTTGTATGTAAATGTAGCAATGTAACAAATAAAGAACGAAACATAATTTATCAGTAATACATTTTGCAAAAAACATGTTTGAAAAAATTACAAGCTACTTTTAATAAAATATTTTTAATATTTAATTACATAAGGTGTTCAAAATTATCTCCTAACACATTTATGCACGCCTAAAAACGATCATTGAATGAGCTACTTACTCTACGAAGCATTTGTAAGTTAACACATCGAAATACACTTCGTATTCTATTTTTCATCTCAACCCTTGTTGTTGGAGGTATTTTATAAACTTTATTATTAACGTAACCCCAAAAAAATCAGTCCAGTTTATTAAATTCTGGTGATTTGGGTGGCCACGCTACTGGTCCATTGAAAAATGAAAATATCTCGAAAACTAATAAATTTAGACATACGGAATGTTATCTAAAAATTAAAGGACGGTAATGGTACTTTTTAAGAGTGATACAAAATACAGGGTGTTCCATTTAAAATTACTGAGAAAATAATGTACTTGCGTTTTGACTCACCCTGTATTTGATATAAAGAAAATTAGCAATATCGACCATTCTTGAAAATTTTGACAATACGTTAAAAAATATGGCATTAATAAACCATGGTTGTTTTGCTTATTTTTATTTATACAGGGAGTTGAATTTGTTACGATTTTCATATAAAATTGGTTATAACTTTGTAAATACCTTATATAACATAACAAACCTTTATATTTTTGTGATGGAGAAGTTAACAGAATTTCGAATTTAAAATAAAATATAGGGTGTTCCATTTAAAAAAACATAAGTTTGGCCTGCCACTGTGTTGTCGAACACCCTGTAACATTCTAACTAATTTTGTAATATGAAGCTCAAAGGTGGCTAAAATTTTTGTTTGTAACTTTTATTGTTATCTATTACTATAGCGGATCTATTGAGCTTTACCCCACTAATCAATCACCCTGTATATGCATTTAGTTTCATTTTTTATTTTGATCCATTTTAAATCTAAATAATGCAATGCTATTTAGATCTAACTTATTATGTCAAATATTTATATCAATATATTAAATTAAATAATGGCCTAGTACTAGTGGCTAGGATACCTGGCTTTTACCCAGAAGGCTCGGGTTCATTTCCCGGAAACTATTTTTGTTTTTAAAAGTTATATTTTGATTAAAAAAATAATTGACTTTATTATAATTTTTATGTTGTGTCCTATAAATAATGAAAACGTTGTATTACAAAAAAATCTTTTTTTATAAAAGTGTAATTACATATTTATAGTTAGTACTACGTATCCTTACGTTTAAATCTTCGTTGCCTAAAGAATATTTTTATGCAATGTATCATTTTATTCCATCTATTTCGGTGTTAAATTCTGATTAAGGAAATGATATCGAATCTCGAGTAGGACTTATAGTATAATACCAAAATAAGTAAGGCAAGAACAACTTCTTCATTTATTTTCGCGTATACCTTCATCCTGCTGGGGATTAAAATTGAAATCCAGCTGGGTAAATTATAATTTAAAATGTCAAAACACAGGCGCGCTTCCACAGTCCCCTCGTGTCATAATTCGAGGTATATTTAGTTTGTGGATTAGAGTTCTATTAAAAGTTACTCGCCTTGTAATTTCAAAAGAAAAAAAGTATGGCTCAAATAATATAATTCCGGTTGACATTCGGTTATAACTTCACCGAAGGAATTTATTATAGCCAATGACGAATACAGTACGGTGGCTTGATTTTCTCTACAGGATATTACATACAATAGAAATTAAAATACTTCTTTATCGACTTCAATCCAAACTATTGATGAAAAATGATATTTTTGGTATTTTTTATAGACTTATTTCTATTTGAATTGTCGAATAAGGGCTTCTCTCATTTTTCGCCTTTCATCCGTTTTGTGTGTGAGGCGTTTCCACATTGGTCCTGCGACTCTTTTGATGTCGTCTCTCCATGCACACTTGAGGTCTTCCTCTTTATTTTTGGTATACATTTGGATGTTGTTGGACAAGCAGAAACTTTCTCCTCCAAAGTGAAGACATATATCCGAAGCCTTGAAAGCAATGACAGCCTACTAAGAATTAAACTACATCAAGCCAAACCACTGGAAAACTCCTACACTTTTGTAACAGAGAAGCATCCAGAGAATTGTAACGTACCAATGTCAAAATGATAGCTTAACACTAAGTTGCAGTTATATAGAATAGAATAGAAATATGCTTTATTGTCACTGAAAATTTGTACAATTTTATGGACAAAGCTTACATACAGTCAAAAGAAAAACATAATATAAATAACAAATAACAACTACAATTTACTAAAATTAGATAAATCGTCAATAATGTACAGTATAAGATATAAAAGCCAAGACAAAAACAATTTATTGCAAAATATATATAAATTGCAAATTGAACATACAACAAATAAAATAAAATAGGTACAACATAAGGAACTGACAAGTTTATGCTACTGCGCATGGAACCCAATTTTCTTAGTTATTCATTAAGAAATTCTTCTATTGAATAATATGGTCTTTTGGATAGATGGGCTTTTGTCATTTTACGGAACTTAGGGAAAGATGTTGCAGATTTAAGTTGTAACGGAAGATGATTGTACAGTTTCTTTGCGGAATATAATATAGATTTCTTTACTAACTCAGTGGATGGAATCGGTAAATAAATATCAAAGATTGAATTTCTGGTGGAGTAAAGATGATTGGGCCTTGATGGAAAGACATGAAGGTGTTTACGAATTAAACAAACCGTTTCTAGAATATATAAAGATGGAAGTGTTAAAATTTCGTGATCTCTGAAGTAACTTCTGCAATGTGTAGATCTTCTGAGGCCAAACAAATATCTTATTGCTCTTTTTTGCAATCTAAAAATGACATCAAATTGAGCAGCTGTACTAGAACCCCAAAAAGGAAGACCATATCGAAGATGAG
Source organism: Diabrotica virgifera virgifera (assembly GCF_917563875.1). Taxonomy (NCBI): domain Eukaryota; kingdom Metazoa; phylum Arthropoda; class Insecta; order Coleoptera; family Chrysomelidae; genus Diabrotica; species Diabrotica virgifera. Next base: position 158,384,983 of record NC_065448.1, on the reverse strand, counting down.
ACTCGAACAACGAAAAATATGTTATTTTAGAAGATGCTAAATTGAGTTCCCTTGAGACAGATCGTATTGCATAGCAAGCTGAGGCGAGTTTCTTACTTAACGAATCGATATGAAGGGACCATTTGAGGTTGCTGTCTAAAAAAATACCAAGAAATTTTACAGAATCAACGGTACTGATCTGGCTGTTATGAAGTGGCAAAGGTTGAAGAGCTCCTTTATAGGATAATGCTACTGTTTTATTTACGTTAAAACAGAGTAAATTAGAGTCAGACCAGGTCTTTATCGTCAGTAGATCCGAAGTTATAGTTTCATGAAGAGATGCAATAGTTGAGTTGCTCCAAGTGATACTGGTATCATCAGCAAAAAGAAAAATTTTCCCATTGATTTTTAAATTAGTGATGTCATTTATAAAGATAAGGAACAGTATAGGACCCAATACTGAACCTTGTGGTACTCCACATACAATGTTTTTGAGACTAGAGTCAGTATCATTTGCTCTAACTAGTTGTTTCCGATTATTCAAGTAGGATTGGAACCAATTCAAAGAAATACCTCGAATTCCATAGAAATTTAGTTTTGTAATCAAGATGTCGTGATTTACACAATCAAAAGCTTTGGCATAGTCGCAGAAAACAGTGGCAGTATAAAGATTATTGTTTCTTCTTCTTCTTCATGTGCCATCTCCTCTAAGAAGGTTGGCAACCATCACGGCAATTCGCACTTTCGATACCGCTGCTCTAAAGAGATCAGCAGAAGTGCAATTAAACCAAGCTCTCAAATTGTTTAACCAGGAGATGCGTCTTCTTCCGCGACTCCTTCTACCCTGTATTCTTCCTTGCATTATCAATTGTAACAAGTTATAACGCTCGCCCCTCATAACATGTCCCAGATATTGCAGTTTTCTGACTTTAATTGTATTTAAAACCTCTTTATCTTTTCCCATTCTTCTCAACACCTCGATATTCGTGACTCTATCCACCCAACTTATTCTTAATATTCTTCTGTAGGCCCATAACTCGAAGGCTTCTAATCTGTCCGAAACATCCTTCTTTAATGTCCAAGCCTCCAACCCATAGAATAATACGGAGAACACGTAGCATCTCAGAAGTCTTATCTTTAAAGAAATTGTAATGTCCCTGCTACAGAGTACTTTTTTTAGTTTGTTGAAAGCATTTCTTGCCTGTCCTATTCTTGCTTTAATCTCTTCTGTGTACTCATTAGTTTCATTAATTATTGTACCCAAATATTTATATTTTTCAACCTTTTTAATTTGTTCTCCATGTATTGTTATGCTTTCTTGGCGCTGTTGAACTTTTGTGATTACCATAAATTGTGTCTTTTTTGTGTTTAGGGACAGTCCGTTTTCTTGGCTGACTTCTACCACTCTGTCAACCATTTGTTGTAAATCCTCAAGACATTCGGCTAATAAAATAGTGTCGTCGGCAAACCGTATATTATTGATTGGTCGACCATTTACTTTTATTCCCGTGGTTAGGTCTTCTAGTGCTTCCTGGATTATTTCCTCTGAATACAAATTGAACAAAGTAGGAGACAGGACACAGCCCTGTCTGACGCCCCTCTCAATACGTATTTCATTTGAAAAGGCGTTGTTCTCTTTTACCACAGCGATCTGATTATAATAGATAGCACTAATGATCCTGATGTCCCTCATATCTAAGTTTTTCTTTTCAAGTAATTCGATAAGGCGGTTATGTCTGACCTTATCGAAGGCTTTGTTGTAATCCAAGAAACACATATATACTGGCTGATTAACATCCATGCACCTTTGCACAAGTACATTTACAGCGAACAGGGCTTCCCTCGTTCCCATTGCATTTCTAAATCCAAATTGCGTGTCGCTTATGTCCTGCTCAAGTTTGTTATGTATTCTCCGGTGTATAATTTTTAAAAATATTTTGAGTGTATGACTCATTAAACTTATTATCCGGTGGTCTTGGCATTCTTTTGCATTTGGTTTTTTTGGCAGTGTTATGAACGTTGACAGCAGCCAATCTCTGGGAATGATTCCTGTACTGTATATTGTATTAAATAAGTCGACCAATATTCCAATTTGCTGGTCCTTATTATTGTTTAGTGCTTGGTAAACCTCATGTAGTACAGAAAACATGGCATCAGTGGTACATTTATTTGTTAAAAAGCCGAACTGATTTTGTGATAAAATGTTGTTATCAACGATAAAGGACATAAGTCGAGTTTTAATGAGCCTCTCAATAATTTTGGAGAGTACCGGTAGTAAGGTAATAGGTCTATAGTTGCAGGCATCAAATTTTTCGCCACCCTTATGAAGAGGAATAATAATGGCTGTCTTTAGGCACTCTGGAAATTTACCTTTTTCGAAGGAATCATTAATTAGTGAGAGGAGGATTTCCAACACATTTTCTGTGAGATTAGAGAAAATTTTTATAGATAGTACATCAGTACTACAGGATGATTTGCTTTTGATACAATTGATTGTTTGGATAAGTTCAGAGTTATCGACTGGTCGTAAAAAGAATGAATTCGAGACCTGTCTTGAATTAGGAAGATAGGAAATGGGATCTTGTTGCGGCAAAATTGTTGATGTTATATTTTTACTCACATTAACGAAGTAGTCGTTTAGACTTTCAGGATTTGGAAGGGAAAATGATTGAGCTGTGTGAGTTTTATTTCGAAGATCGTTTATTATAGACCAAGTTTCTTTTGTAACACTTTTAGAGCTTCCCAGACGATTTTGATAATAGGCTTTTTTAGCTGACCTGACAAGTTTTAGATATGTTGTCCTGTACTTTATGATATATTCAGTGACAGCAACATTGGTAGTAAATTTCTTGATGTATAGTAGTGAACGCATATTCTTAGCTGATATGCGAATACCTTTCGTAACCCAAGGTTTTCGATGTTTTGGCTTAATAGGAATTAAAGGAAATGCCTTATTGAAGATGTGGAGAAGCTTATCTAGAAAAACACTGAAATTATAGTCCACGTCTATTAAAGGAAATTGCCACTCAGAAGTTAAGCATAAATTTTGGAATTTACGAAAATTCTGGGCGGAAAAAATCCTACCTAAACGTCGGGTTTTTGAGGAGGGTTTGCTGAAGATGTTAAACTTCGTATACACTGCTTCTTGATCAGATAGTCCCGCATTAATAACTGTAGAGCAGACATCAGGGGGTGAGAAATCTGAGACAATATAATCGATTATGGTAGATGTAGTTTTTGTAATCCTTGTAGGAGAATCAACGTGCATTGAGAGACTATACGATTCAAATATGTTTGCCAGGGACACTTGGGTAGCACTAGCAGCAGCATAATCAATGTTAAAATCACCGCATAGAATTTTTCTGCTTTTATGAGGCAGGTCATCTAACAAATTTAGCAGGTTCTGAAAAAATAGTTCCACGGGAGAATCAGGTGATCTATAAATGCAAATAATGTAAAGATTAAGATTTTTATTATAAACTAAGGAAAACTCAAAGAAGGATTCACTTAACAAAAAGTCATATTTTGTTACCAGAGAAAAATCATTATTTCTAGAGAGAATCAGGGTGCCTCCATGAGCCGAACTTGGACGATCATACCTGGCAATTGTGGTATATGTATTTTTCTACAAAAAAAGGCTCGTTAACTTCAAGCCAGTGCTCTGTAACCGCAACTATCGGAGGAAATCCTAATTCCTCCAGAAACAAAAATAATTCATCAGTTTTATTTCTTATAGAACGAATATTAATCAGAACCATGCCAAAGTTGTCATCACTAAAATAATTTGAGGTTTCTAGTCCCTCAGAGCAGGCGATATTAAATTTAATATTGTTAAAGAAATCTACAGGAACAACAACGCATATATTCGTGTTGATCCTATTATCCTATGTTATTAGAAGCTATATTTCCAACCAAAGCGTTAGGACAAGCAGGCAGTCTATCTCCTCTATTATTTAATCTTTATTTAGAAAGATTTTTATATGAGTGGAGTTGAAACTGTGCCGGTATGGGTATACCAGTGTGCGACGGCTACTTAACCAGCACTAATTTGGCAGATAACCAAGATGTTAGTGCTCAGACTCCAGACTTCTCGGATAAATTTTGAAAATTAATGGGCTAGGACAAGAGGAAATTAGACACCGAATAGAACAGGGAAAGAGAGTAATTGGAGGTCTTAATTCAGTATGGTGGGACCGACATACGTGATGAGTGCGCTAATAACCGGCAAAATAACGCAAGAGATGGAAAACATAATACATTGTGAAGTAAAAAGAGATGAAACTAAGAGGTAGAAATTATCGATATAAACGTATAAGTTAACATTACATTACATAGTTTCCCACCTTTAGACGTATCGGAGGAGTATGACAACTGTCACTGTGACAGGAGAATTTTATAAAATACTATAAACTGTAACAGACGTCTAAGGGTGGAAATTTGTAATGTAATGTTAATTTATACGTTTATATCGATAATGTCCACCTCTACTCGTTTGATCTCTTTTTATTTCACAATGTAGTATGTTTTCCAACTTTTGCGTTATTTTGTCGGTTATTAACGCGCTCATCACTGTATAACAGAGAAAACAAAGATTAGGATCGGAACATTTGTGCACTCTGAAGTAAGCACGGAAGTGAACTGTGGACTTTAAATATTGAAGCAAAGAGAAAGTTAAAGTTAGATGTAGTAGAGATGGACTATTTTCGAATGAGCGCCAGAATATCAAGGCGCGTCTGAATTACCATTAGAGACGAAGCCGTTAGAGATAGATTAAAATGCCACAGACACGTTACCTGATAGAATAGAAAGGAAAAGTGGTTTGGACTTCTATGAATGGACGGATGGTCCTGTTGTTAAATTCATAGTTACCAGGAAAGAAATTATTTGATAATTATTTGTCTTGCTTCGTTTTGGTTCAAGTTGGACGGGACCCGGACAGGGTAACACAAGATGCCGAGAAGATCGGAGTCGGCAACTGTAAAATGCAAGCAATGGACAGAACAGAATGGCGTAGAAAGTTTGAGAAGGTCAAGGCCCTCTAAGGGCTGTAGCACCAAGATGATGATGATAATGATGATGGATCTTTGAGTCTTGATCATCACAGTCACAATTACTGGTGAAGTCGAATTTTTCTGTAACAATGGCGTTACATTCGCAAAATGTAATACTCACAAAAGTAAAACAAGCCGCGCTACTAACTCCGCACTCGAACGAAGAGAAATCCAAATTAAAAAAGATTATAAGAGAGATAGCGTCTAGATTGTGACAATGTTATTTTTCTCAATTTATATTGAAGTTGACGGTAATTGACTTTTATTATGTCTCTATGTTCTTGAATGCCCTCATCTCGCAACCGACTCGCTAGATTGATGTTTACATCGAATTTTATCCGCCATTATATAAAAATTGTCTTGTGTACACAAAAGTCGCTTCAAGGGCAAGCTTCTTCGTCAATTTTTGATAAGGTAGTTAAAACGCTTTGATCTTTCATCATTTTATAGCAGTTTCTGTTATTCTTTTCTATTTTTGAATAAATGAGTATCTTGAATTTGTAGTTGAATTGAAAGAGGAAATTATCAATTTTCTGTACTCAGCTAAGTACTTGTGTTTTGAAACAGACAGGTAGAAACAACTAATCAGAAAATTTTTATTTGAAAAAATATATTAGAAAAATATTATAGACTTTTGTAAAAGTTTGAATTAATTTGGAGTAGACTTTTATACAAGTTTGAGTTAATTTGGAGTACGTAATAGTTAAGTTACATAATTATCAGTATGTATCTTGCGGTAAGTTGCTTGATGATCTCGCAATATTAGTACACCATTCGAGATATAGATGGCGCTACTATTAAAGAAGTAATATTACTTAGTAAGATTTTACCCTTCAAACGTCACCTATCAAAATTTAAGCTCGATTTGACTATTCGCTTACAAGTTAGTGGATTAATTGACGCCAACTTTACAATTTCATAAGGTAAGTTAAAAACAAAAGAAAAATAATGGGTTAGTAAGTGTTTTTCGCACTTTTCCTCATCGGAAACAGCGCAGCGGTTAAAGTACTTCCAGCTATCTAAGATCTTGTTACCACTTTTGGTTGTAGTAACGCAACGCAGGAGGATCCTCGCTATCGCTCTAGACTAGCTCGTTTCTGAAAATTTTGAAGGAGCGACGACGACTCTAGAGACGGCGCGTGGGCTCGCTGTGTGTGTATATCAGTATTGTAACCATTTTTTGGATTGGTAACGTTGGTTTAGTACCTATTACAGATTACAGTGTGCGCATAGTGTGCGTGCATTTAAACATGGAAGAGTGTTGCTGAGTATTGCGTAATCGATCAATTACTTGAAAAGTCATTCTCCTTGTATATTTTTTATATACAAGGTGTCCCAAAAGTAGTGGAACGGTCGAATATTTCGCGAACTAAATATCGGATCGAAAAACTGAAAAATACGTGTTCAATCATTTTCAAAAATCTATCCAACGACGCCAAACACCAACCTCCACTACACCCCCTGGGGGTGGGGTGGGGGTAACTTTAAAATCTTGAATGAAAACCCCCAGTTTTTTTTGCATATTTTAATTCGTTACGTAAAAGTAAGTAACTTTTATTCAAGACATTTTTTCGAACTGTGGATAGATGGCGCTATAATTGGGAAAAACGATTTATCCTGATACCATAGGTAAATTATAGAAACGATCTAGTATCTCACGAAATGCACTTCCAAATGAGAAACTAAAAAACAGATTTTTAATCTTTTTCGAAAACTTTTCGAATAACACCAAACGTGACCCTCCAACCCACCTCCTGGAGGTGGGGTTGGGGGTAACTTTAAAATCTTAAATAGCAACCCCCACTTTTTATTACAGATTCGGATCCGTCATGAAAAATGAAGCAACATTTATTCGAAACATTTTTTAGAATTGTTAATAGATGGCGCTTTAATTAGAAAAATACGATTTATTAGCGCCATCTATCAAAAATTTAAAAAAATGTTTCGAATAAATGTTGCTTAATTTTTTACGACAAATCCGAATCTGCAATAAAAAGTGGGGGTTGCTATTTAAGATTTTAAAGTTACCCCCCACCCCACCTCCAGGGGGTGGGTTGGAGGGTCATGTTTGGTGTTATTCGATAGGTTTTCGAAAAAGATTAAAAATCTGTTTTTTGGTTTCTCATTTGGAAGTGTATTTCGTGAGATATTAGACCGTTTCTATAATTTACCTATGGTATCAGGATAAGTCGTTTTTTCCAATTATAGCGCCATCTATCCACAGTTCGAAAAAATACCTTGAATAAAAGTTGCCTACTTTTACGTAACGAATCCAAATTTGCAAGAAAAACTGGGGGTTTCTATTTGAGATTTTAAAGTTACCCCCCACCCCACCTCCAGGGGGTGTAGTGGGGATTTGGTGTCATTGGATAGATTTTTGAAAATAATTGAACACGTATTTTTCAGTTTTCGATCCGATGTTTAGTTCGCGAAATATTCGACCATTCCGCTACTTTTGGGACACCATAATATATATAATTTTGAAGAAAAAAAAACGAGATTATTGAAAATGGAAGACTTAAAATATAAACAATAGTTTTCAAAATATGTTCTTTTTCCTACTTTTTCTTTTTGTTGTGTTAATTTTATGGTAGAATAATCTGTTTAGTTTGTTTATTATTTATTGTTATATCTATTACAAATACATAATTACATACATATAATTTGGGAATAGTGATTTGTTTAATTTTACCCCACAGGATTAAAAATAAAAACTTATATTTGGGAGGTTCAAAATAATTTTTTTTTAAATAAGATTTTTTTACATCTGGTTTTGGTAACACTTTAGAAAAAGTCACGCGTTGCCACTGATAGCACCCTACTGAGCTGAATATTATTGAGTCTCTTAGATAACTGGTACAAGTATAGAATATGTTTATATGCCGACTTTAGCAATATATTCTGGTATCCCAAATTCTGAAGTTGAACTGCAGTGCAAAACACCAAATCCACAAAATTATTTTAAACGATCGCCGATCGTTCATTAATGTCGCACGAGATAGCAGAAGAATTAAAGGTATCAAAAAATAGTGTGTTCAATGGATAGGAGATACTTTCTCTGTAAAAACACTACAGTGTTTAAGTACTCAGTTTTTGCGTCAATACCCTGAACCGATTATATTGTAAAGGGGGCTACAGAACTCAAGGTTATAACTTTGATACCCACCTTGACACACTCTTTCAACACATTTTTTTAATAATCTTATTTGAAAACAAACGATATCCGAAATGGAAACGTCAAGCTTTTTTAGGTAAAAATGTAATTGCCATTACAATCAACTGTGGCTAATCGCCTATAAACACAATATTTAAACTTTGTTAGATTGAGATTAATGCAGAATCTTGCATTATATAATTTATATTTCTGTATTAATTTTCTTTGTTAATTTTGATTTATTATCCCAAATATACATACTCCTCCTCTATCTTTTTTCCTGGCGTATCTTTTTTCATGTAGTGGCGTCATGTTAAGTTTGACTATTTCTGTCCAATTATCTCTCTTCTTTGCGTGTTGTTTTGCTTCGGAGAATGAGTAACCAGTCACCTGTATTAATTTTCTTTGTTAATTTTGATTTATTATCCCAAATATACATACTCCTCCTCTATCTTTTTTCCTGGCGTATCTTTTTTCATGTAGTGGCGTCATGTTAAGTTTGACTATTTCTGTCCAATTATCTCTCTTCTTTGCGTGTTGTTTTGCTTCGGAGAATGAGTAACCAGTCACCAGTCATATCATTTATTTGGTCCCACCCTCGTACTTGAGATCTTCCTCTGAACCTTTTGCCCGCTACGTTGCTTTCAACTGTCATTCGCTCCATGCCTTCTCTTCTTCTAGTTACACTTACAAAATATATTAGTATATTTTGGTTGATAGTTGTGGCGAGTCTAGTTTTATGTTAAGTTCTGCTAGTGTTGAATTACTTTTGCGATGTGCGATTCATGGTATGCATTATACGCTTTTAATCGGCTTTTTCGATGGTCCGAAGCTTCTGAAGCGTAGGTGGTGATAGGAAATATTAATGCTCGGACAAGGCGTAATTTTGTGTTTTTTGTAATGTCGGTCAATATAATGCTCACTAATCGGTAACTGTAAAGTCCGATTCTATAGTTAAGTTTCCTTCGAATTGCAAGAGATTTTCTTTTTTATCTTTTTAGTTTTTTTTCTTTTTAAGTCTTTATATTATCTTATTTAAACAAATTTCTAGTTTTTCCATTTTTTCTGTTTCTGTCGATACGTTTTTTAATATTGTCGTTAGCGTGTCATTTAATTTGGTCTAGTGGCTAGGATACCTGGCTTTCACCCAGGCGGCTCGGGTTCGATTCCTGGTATCGGAAATTCTTTTTGTTGTTAAATTTTGATTTGAAAAATAATTGTTTTTATAATACTTATAATAAAAACGTGTTATTATAAAAAATATTTTTTTATAAATGTGTAATTATTTGTAAAATTAGATACGCCAATAAAAACAAATCTCTACGCCCCTGCGTCAGCATATCGTCCCTTAATGAAATTATTTATTTAACCTTGCTATTTTTTGGCGGCAACTCGGGGGCAGACATGATGGGAACTCATTCAAAATAAACGCCCCCCTCAGGTCTTAGCCGCTTGTCGTGTCTCTTGTTTTAATACGTAATACTTTTGACGCGGGAAAATTTTTCAGGCTGCGGCTCGTGATCTTATGAATAAGGCATACATAGTAGGCAGAGTGATTTTATGAGGTTGATAAAAAACTGTATCAATATTCGATATTCTTTAGTGGTGTGAACTGGGCGGAATGAAATGGTGCTTGAAATGAACGGGAAAAAATAGGGTAGCATCAGGTGAGGTGAGGTACGTGCGTGGAAAAGAGAATAGAGAATGATTTCGAGGAGAAAAGTTACGCAAGAGTAATGGTTGTACTAAATTTTAATTTAAATATTCTTAAGGATATATTTCGCGAATTCCTATACCTACAATAAAAAATGTAGACTGGAAGTAACAATTTACTAAAATTTGCTTTTATCATTTTTACATGATAAATACATGCATTAATAATTATCCTCGAAGTATACCTACTACGATGTTGAGTTGTTGGTAAACTTTTATCTTCTTACTCTGGGCTAATTAGCAAAATACAAGGAAAAGTTATTTACCAGCAATTTTATGCTGAAATCGAATCTTATGCTTCTATATATTAATAATATAGATATGCAAAGTCCGCAGACAGTGTGCTACTTTTTTTATAAACAAAATGGCGCCCAAAAATCGAGTTTTTTCAATTTTTGCTCTATAACTCCAAAGATTTTAACTTTACACCAAAAACACCCAAATAAAAATTCACCGTAATTAAATTCTGCACAGAGACGTATTTTTCCCGATTTACTTCGACGAAAATTTTCCCCGGAAGATGCGGGTTTTTCCAACAAAATATTTAATTTTCAACTAAAATTTTAGATAAGTAATTGTTTATCAATAATTAAATAATTTGGTAGTATAAAAGCTCTTTTCGTATAGATTATAATTCCAGAAGCCGATGGAAATTGAATGAACAGTTTAGCAACAATTGAATTGTTAATTAAAAATTTACGGTCGCTATAATAACCACAATAATTATGATACACAAGAATAACTATGGTTTTTGTATAAAAAGACACTGTACCTATCTTATGCACTTTACAGAATTGAAATTGGACTATTTAACAGACCTCAGGGATATTTAAAAATTATAAACAATTTTTTGGCTTATAAACAAATAGAATATCTCGGGAAATCCTAAATTAAATTAAATCTTGAAAACGGTATTGGAGAAAAGCGGCAGGACACTTCTTTAAAAGAAAAAACGTTTAATTGTGATGAGTGGTTCCTGAGATACAACCGGTTAAAGTTAACCGGCATTTACGGCAAAGATATAAAGAATAGTGTCATAGTTTTTGAACCATCACCTTTTTGTTTTCATCCTCTTTCTTCACACCAATTTTCATATCTTTAAAATAATAAAAACATATATTATAATAGAAACTATCGATATTACGAGTGAAAATTGCCCAAAATAGCAAAATTCCAATCAAAAAGCAGGTTGGAGAAAATGTAATCTCAAAGTTCAAAATCGGTAAATACATACGTTCAAAAATGCATTTTCTATGCTTCCCATGGAGCAATTTTCTTCATTCTTTTTTTGTTCCCAAGTAACTCGAGTAGAGCCATCTAACTAACGCATTATTAAATGTTGCTTTTGTTTTGTTATAATAGATTAACTTATTTATAAGAAAAGATAACTACATATTTTTCCAGTTGTAGACTTTTTTCAGATAAACGTAATACAAGTGTACCTTTTAACGTTAAAAACACAAACATTATCATTTGAAAGCTGTATAATTATTTAAACAATCTCTATTTAAACATTAAAAATTTTGTTATAATAAATAAATAAATCTATTATAACAAAACAAAAGCCACTTTGACATTTAATAATGCGTTAGTTAGATGGCTCTAATTGTGTTACTTGGGAACAAAAAAAGAATGAAGAAAATTGCTCCATGGGAAGCCGAGAAAATGCCGAAAATTTTTAACGTATGCCGCTTTTGAACTTTGAGATTACATTATTTTCTCCAACCTAATTTTTGATTGGAATTTTGCTATTTTTGGCAATTTTCACTCGTAATATCGATAGTTTTTATTATAATAATATATGTTATGATGAAAATTGGTGTGAAGAAAGAGGATAAAAATAAAAAGGTGATGGTCCGAAAATTATGATCATATTGTTTAGGTATATCATTGCCGTAAATGCCGGTCAACTTTGATCTCAGGAACCACTCATCACAATTAAACGTTTTTTCTTTTAAAAGAAGCGTACTGTCGCTTTTTTTCTAATACCGTTTTCATGATTTAATTTAATTTAATATTCCCCGAGATATTTTATTTGTTTATTGTCTAGCCAAAAAATTGTTTAAAATTTTAAAATATTCCTGAGGCAGCTTAAATAGTCCAATTTCAATTCTGTAAAGTACATTAGATAGGTTCAGTGTCTTTTTATACAAAAACCATAGTTATTCTTATGTATCATAATTATTGTGATTATTATAGCGACCGTAAATTTTTAATTAACAATTCAATTGTTGCTAAACTATTCATTCAATTTCCATCGGCTTCTGGAATTATAATCTATACGAAAAGACCTTTTATGCTTCTAACTTATTTAATTATTGATAAACAATTACCTATCTAAAATTTTAGTTGAAAATTAAAGATTTTGTTTGAAAAACCGGTATTTTCCGGGGAAAATTTTCTTCGAAGTAAATCGGAAAAAACACGTCTCCGTGCATAATTTAATTACGGTTAATTTTAATGTGGGTGTTTTTGGTGTAAAGTTAAAATCTTTGGAGTTATAGAGCAAAAATTAAAAAAAACTCGATTTTAGGGCGCCATTTTGCTTATAAAAAAAGTAGCAAACTATTTGCAGACTTTGCATACCTATATTATTAATATATACAATCATAAGGTTCGATTCCAGCAGTAAAATTGCTGGTAAATAGCTTTTCCCAAAAATGGCCTATTCTCTGATAATATGCCCAGACTATCTCTATTTTAGCATAATTTACTTGCATACATCTTAAGGTTGCACAGTGGAATACAATCTAAAAGTACCAAAAAAGAATAAGTCGACCATGGAAGTATAATTTGATGTACATTGGATGTAATGTTAAACAAAAACAAGCGCTTTGTCAAATAGGTCTGGATCCCGCGCATGAAAAAAAAGTTGATTAATAGCAAGCTGAAAATTTGTTAATAGCTTAAGGGTATCTAGTCGGATAAACTTTGATATATGGGAACACTGGAACAGGGGAAGTTTTAATTGTGGAACAGGTTAAAAATTTGGAACAGTCAGACCACGAAAACGGCACATGTATTTTGTCCGACAGAACAGACTTAAACTCTCCGAACAGAGATTAAACTCTCATGCAAAAATCAGACTGCTATTTATCACCAAATGGGCGTTTTAATGAGTGGAACATGTAGAATATGTCAAATGACAGGAATTATGACAGGTCATAAATAGCAGTCTGATTTTTTCTTGAGAGTTTAATTTCTGTTCGGAGAGTTTAAGTCTGTTCTGTCGGACAAAATAAATGTGCCGTTTTCGTGGTCTGACCGTTCCAAATTTTTAACCTGTTCCACAATTAAAACTGCCCCTGTTACAGTGCTCCCATATATTAAAGTTTATTCGACTAGACACCCTTAAGCTATTAACAAATTTTCAGCTTGCTATTAATCAACTTTTTTTTCATACGCGGGATCCAGAGCTAAAACTAAAAAAGGACCAATAGATTCTTTTTGAAATGAACTTTAACAACAATGAATAATCGATTTATTTATATTTAATTTAGAGAAAATGCTATAAGCAAGTAATTTCTAAAATAACAGTTATTGCGGTTTTACTGTTGGATGGATAATAATAATTGTCACATTTCGTAGTAACCGTAACACCAGTCAAAAAGTTGTGTTAATTGAAATATCCACAACAGTGCCAGAAATCGAAAACACATTTCATCAGCAAAAAGGTTTATTTAACAGCTTTTTTTTGGAGTATGCCGAACATTCCATATTATTTTCGCTCTAAAAAAATACAAAATGACATTTTTTGGTTTTACGTGTATAACCCGATTTTGATACTGTCGCAAATTGAATTTTCTCGCGAAATAGAGAATTTTCAGATTTTAATAAACATGCAGAATTTCCAGTCATTCGCGAACGTCACACAATGCGTCCAGTCTTGTGGAAATATCTACAATACCGTTGCCGTTTCACTCCCTCCTGGAAATTCTATTATGTTTTCATTGTTGCCGTACAATGACTCTGCGGTCGCTCTAAATTAAAAATCAAATTTTATGCGAGACTTTACATTAAAACAATATTAGAGAAGTTGGACGCTAGCGCATCGCTGATCGCTGATAAACACAAACGAAATTAGGATGCCCTTTGTCAACTATCAGTGTAGATCTTGAAAATGTACCGGCTTAAAATACTGAAATATGATTTTGCATAATACAGCTAGGGGAATATATTGTTAAAATTGACTATTTACTCAAACGCTAAAATGAATATTTATAACGTTAAATAAAAAATAATGAACTATATTGAAACGGTTTTCATAACATAATACGGTTTTTCATTCCTCTCTATTTTGGCAGTCTTTTTCATATGTTAAGGCTTTGGCCACACGGGCGATTTTTTACGGCGCCCATTGGTTTGACTACCTCCTCCACCAATTTTAGATGAAATCATTTGATCTAAAATTGGTGGAGGAGGTAGTTACATGATTTCATCTAAAATTGGTGAAGGAGGTAGACAAACCAATGGACGCCGTAAAAAATCGCCCGTGTGGCCAAAGCGTAACACTTGTTTTAATATTGTATTATAGATTCGTCTCTTTGTATCTTCTGTTATATTTTAAAAAAAATTTCTTTTTGTGTAAAAATTACTGTCTGGGGGTGAAAAATATGGGTTTAAAATAAGTCCGGAAATGGATACACTGATTAATTCTAAGCAACTTTTGCACTATAGCGTTTTTTTACTAAGTTAATACTTTTCGAGTTATTTGCGAGTGAATATGTTCATATTTCAACAAATGAACCACGTTTTTAGACGGGTTTTCGCAAATAACTCAAAAAGCAAGCATTTTATCGAAAAACATATTCAGAGTACAAATATAGCGTAAAAAAGTTAAAAAAAAATGGTGTATGAATGAAGACTTTAAACCTAGTAGAAGCAGAGTTGTAGGTAATGGAAAATAGGTTTATACTCGTCAAATTTCAAATACTCGTGAAATAACCAAAAAATAAAGCACTTTTTTGGGAAAACTTATTACTTAACTGTTTTAAGGGGGTTAAAAAAATTTTATTTTTATTTTTTTAAAAAATTTCTAGCATCAAAAGTAAACAATTTGCGCTCAAAAAAAGTAGGCCGATTTTTTGAATAAAAAAAAATCGTGAAAATCACCCCATTAATTAGCGTCTCCTTTATTTATGTATTGTTTATAATATGATCTGCTTCATTTTCATTGCTTCAAAGTGCTTATTTTTAAAAGCCATAATTCATAGTTGAACAGAAAAACAAAAATCCGAAATATTCAGAAAATCAAAACTAACATTTTTTTACTTTTTGAGCTTTTTGGTATCAATCACTAATAATTTTTGAGTTATTTAAAAAACGCATTTTTTTTTTCAAAATCAATAAAATTTACTTCAAAACCAAGTTTTTTTCAAAAATAAGCGCTTTCAACCGATGTAACTTCGTATAAATAATACATAAGTAGAGAGCGGAATATATGCAAAGTGCATATAGATGCATATATTGCATATTTTCAGACAACAAACACAACATTGCATATTTAAGCTAAACACGATTTATTTTGCATATTTTAAAAATAAATTATATAAAAGTTTAAAATTTTCCTCTCTTAGTTGGAATTTTATAACTTCGATATGAACGAGCTCGTTATTTATCTATCTATCGCTCATTATTATCTATCTGGACTTTCCCATTACTACCTGAATTTAACAATTATGGGTGTTCCCAGAAAAATATTATTTTATTAGCGTAGCAAGTCGTAGGTACCTACCTGCTTTTAAGGGTCTAATATTTATTTTGTCAGTTTCCGGCCAGCATTTGTTTAAAGTAAACGTTGTATCGTATTTAGTGTTTTGGAAGTGATTGGTATATATTAAATTTAAATATGTCTACCATTCAAAAAAGTGCTTGGATGAAGTGTTTTCCCGAGTTAAAGCTAAGTGGAGACAAAGCATTTTGCAAGGCCTGTTCCAATATCGTAAGTTACATTCATTTTCACATTTTATTTTTTAAATGAGGAACTGACAAACAAAAGCATCATGTCCCACAAAAGAAATTTTTCTGGAAAGAGTGTTTTTATCCGACAAATTCGCTTTTACTTCTATAAAGACGGACAAGACGTTTTTTACCAGATCTAATAAAGTCATTAGAACAAAGGAATTTACAATTAAGTGATTCGGTTAATCTTGTTAACACTTTTTCTGCTCATTGTCAAAAAATTCCCGGAAATACAGGGATTACAATTAGAAATAAATTAAAAAATGTTTTAGAAAAAAAATGAGGGCTTCGATTGTTTGAGGAAAGTTGTACGTATTTTTGAAGGCAACTTTTCTGAAGATCTTACGACTTGGCAAATTAGTTTACTGCCTAAATTAAAATATTGTCCTATAACATCAGTAGATGTAGAACGAACTTTTTCTGTGTCCAAACACGTTTTTAGTGATAGAAGGCAAAAGTTGCTAGTTGAAAATTTTGAAAAATAGTTGACTATAATTCATACTATAATTTAGATTCTTAATTTAATTATAATATCAGTTTTTGTGTGTCATTTCATTTGTTTTTATTTGAAAAATAAATATGTATTAAACATAAATGTCGGTTGAATTTTTAAACATAAATGTTTATATTTAATATATTGTTTTATTTTTGAGTATTTTTAATATGCATTTGCATATTTAGACAAATTTAGAAAAAATACCTGCATATTTGTAGTAAAAGTAATGCATATAATATATGCGCATATTTTGGTAATGTTGTGTTGCATATATTCCGCTCTCTATACATAAGTAAAGCAACTTGTGAACCTAATTTCATTTGAGATGCTAATTAGGGTGTGATTTTCTCGTTTATTTTTATAAAAAAAGGAACCAACTTTATTTTCATATTCAACATATTCACTCGCAAATAACTCGAAAAGTATTGACTTGGTGAAAAAACGCTATAGAACAAAAGCTGCTCAGAATTTGCCAGTTTATCCAGTTCCAGTCTTATTTTGAACGTACATTTTTTCACCCCAAAATGGCGTGAACCTCACTCCCAGGGCAAAAGCACACATCGGCACAATATCACTTCTTTTCTTTGGTATGTTAGCTATGTGTAAGATTTCATGTCAATCCAAGCGGTTCTTTGAAATTTGGAGCAAAAACCGTGCGTAAATAGAATAATTGCGAATTATCTTATATTTTTCATATGAATATGGTCTTAGAGAAGAGATTAGTCTTTGCTCGTCATTTTATTCCACTTACAAAAGTCTTCAATTTTAAGGACTAAAAAACGTACCAACTATTGTTGTATAAGCGAAAATACGAAAAAATTGATTAATTTGTCTATTTTTAAGCGTTTCTTAAGAGGATCGGTACGTATTTTCGTTGCCAAATGGGGATTCATTTTTTTCGAATCCTGAGAAAACTAATAAGTATTTTTGAATAATTTAAACGCAGAATGAAAGATTACGTTATTAGCGAGGGCCGAAAGTCCCTGAGAACTTCTATAATGTTTATTTTAATAAGTTACAGGGGTGACAAACTAAGAGAAAATTTAGTGTGATTTTTAATTTCAACTATCTCATTCAAAATAAACTTTTTATTTATTCTAGGGGACTTTCGGCCCTCGGTAATAATATAGTCTTTCATTCTGCATTTAAATTTTTCAAAAATATTTATTGGTTTTTTCAGGATTCGAAAAAAATGAACACAATGCCGTGGTAATATTTTCCAAATCTATCTTTGTCTTACAACGCACTCATCCGAATATAATATTGTCAGCATATACTGTCAGTCAGACACTGACAATCAGCGACAATTTTAAATATTTGACATTGCATCGGGAATATTTTGAGTTACTGACTAAATATTATTGATATATGTATAGTGTATTTGATAAATAATTGATTTAAGACGTGAACTTAATAAAAAGTTATTTATTGTGTATTATTTGTGGAAGATACAAGCAGAGAATACATCAGGTTAATATATTCTGTTATCCAAGTATTTTGTTGTTAAAGATGTTCAAAATTGTAAGCGTTCCATAACAATATATTATTAAAAAATCACTTTAACACTTTTCCTTTTTTCTCGATTGAGCATTAGTTTTTGTTGTACAAATAAATTATTACAAACACTGAATACATAGTTAGTGAAAAAATTATTACATTTATTACCTGAATTAATAATTTGCAATTATAAAAATAACAGTTATCCAAGAACATTCAAAAGCCATCTCTTTAAATTAATGATGACATTTTCAAGTAGAATAACATTCTAGTAATGTTTACATATCCATACCAGTGTGAATTTTACTACACGTAATTTGCCGTGTAAAGACAGAAAAAGTAGGGATACCCGTAAAATATTTGCGAATTATGTACCCATAGCCTTAACGGAATAAACTAAAAATAGTGGGTTGCTGATGTTTTTAGGCGAATATTTTTCAGTTATAATAAAACAAAATATTCCGTAAAAGCGTATATTATAAAAGAATAAACTGTTAACTTTGAAAAACAGAACTTTACCTGTTATTAAAAGTTAAAGAAACTAACAATTTTCGTCGGCGGCGGCAAAAGTTGAAGCACTCTAAAATGTTGAACGACTAAAAACTGCCGATTCTTTATAACCTGATAAAGTTATCCGCGTCACAGAACATTTCAATGATTATTTCATTCATAGGAGATTCTGACCAATAGAAAGCTACATAAATCTGAATTAAATCGATAATTTTTGATAATCTCCCGTCGTTAAGTATTTACGTCAGATGCCCTTCGTTGCTACGAAAAAAAACATTAAGTGACATTAATGACAATTAATGTTTTAAAAATTATAAGAGTGATGACTTTCAATCGTCAAATATTTATAAAAACTGTGTGTTTAATGGTACTTACATAAATAAATTACAATAAAATTTTGGTTTTGAACAGGTTTATTCATGAAACAATCGCAACAAATTGCACTCGACCTCTGAAATTAATATAGAATTTTTGTTCTCGTGACACTTTGACATAATTTCACTCGCCTTCGGCTCGTGAGATTAAAACTGTCAAAGTGTCACTCGGGAAAAATTCAATAATTTCAGAGCTCTTGTGCAATTACTACTGATTATTTCATTCACAGGAGATTCTGACCAATAGAAAGCTACAGAAATCTGAATTAAATCGGTAATTTTTGATAATCTCCCGTCGTTAAGTATATTACGTCAGATGCCCTTCGTTGCTACGAAAAAATACATTCAGTGACATTAATGGCAATTAATGGCATTTTGAGTGATACTTTGAAATTATGTAAAAATGTCACGAGGGCAAAAATTCTATATTAATTTTAGAGATCGAGTGCAATTTGTTGCGATTATTTCATGAATAAAACTGTTCAAATTGTACAAATTAGTACAATTAAACAAACAGTTGTTATAAATATTAATTTGACGGTTGAAAGTCATCACTTTTATAATTTTTAAAACATTAATTGTCATTAATGTCACTGAATGTATTTTTTCGTAGCAACGAAGGGCATCTGACGTAATATACTTGACGACGGGAAATTATAAAAAATTATCGATTTAATTTAGATTTCTCTAGCTTTCTATTGGTCAGAATCTCCTATGAATGAAATAATCAGTATAATTTTAATCTGATTGGACAGAATTAAACACGTGATCAAATATCTTACTATACGATTGGAAGTTAAAATCATCAAAAAATAATCAGTTTAATTTAGATTTCTGTTGGTCAGAATCTCCTATGAATGAAATAATCATATTTGTAATAATTAAAAACGATGTTGGGTATCCATAAATTTGAGAAATTTTTTTTTTCAATTAGTAGCATGTAATTGCATATTTGATCTTAGTTTTTAATTCCAAACAACTTTTTATCATAAGAATTTTCGATATTGAGAGAAATAAAGGTACTTTACCCTTGACCGAAATTGATGATTGAATCTTAGGTTTTGGGGCATGCAGAACTTTTTATAAAGAATAACTTTTTTTGTAAAATTAATAATAAAAAAAGTTTCCCATATGTTTCCAACTTAAGTAGACACGCTCTATAATCGGAAATACGAAATTTTAACGTAGTAAAAATGGATTTATTCTATCTCTTTCAAAAATCTTTTTAATACGAAATAAACTAAAAATAGTGGGTTGATTCTATTTTTCGGCGAATATTTTTCAGTAAAAATAAAACAAAATATTGTGTAAAAGCGTATATATAAAAGAATAAACTGTTAGCTCTGAAAAACTTTACCTGTTATTAAAAGTTAAAGAAAGTAACAATTTTCATCGGCGGCAAAACTTGAAGCACTCTAAAATGTTCAACGACTAAAAACTGCCGATTCATTATAACCTGATAAAGTAATCCGCGTCAAAGAACATTTCCATGATGGAGCATGACACCAACGGGCGAAAATATATATAAAGTGGCTCTTTAATTAGTTATCGCTATAGCAACTCCCCGTTCCCGTTCCATCCGAGTCCCAAGAGAAGAAAAAAGTATTAACTACATTTCCTTCGCCTTATGATTTCCCTATATCGATTGAAATTTTCAAAAAGAGGGATGCGATATTTAATGTTATCAACATCAAAGGAAGAGGGAGCCGATCTGCTAATTTTGACCTTATGAACGGCCCTTGCCGTCGAAATGTTTGTACTTCGGGAATAAATATTAGTCCACGTTGTGAGGTCTCTCGCGTACGAAAAATTTTTTTATTCAGTTTCTTTACAGATTCCCGTTCAAAAATGCCCCCTACAAATCTGAAGGGTGCCGAGCGAAATTTTTGGGCAGAAATTGTTTGAATAATTCTTTCCGGAAAATATTTTTTAGGGTTTTTGGGTCATTTTAAACAAAAAATGTTCTCTTGTTTCTCAAAAGTTGATAGTTATAAGCGGTTTAAAATCTGAAAAATGCAAAAATACGCATTTTTAAAACTTGAAAACTCATATGTAAATAATTATTAAGGCCATTGGTACATAATTCGCAAATATTTTACGGGTATCCCTACTTTTTCTGTCTTTACACGGCAAATTACGTGTAGTAAAATTCACACTGGTATGGATATGTAAACATTACTAGAATGTTATTCTACTTGAGAATGTCATCATTAATTTAAAGAGATGGCTTTTGAATGTTCTTGGATAACTGTTATTTTTATAATTGCAAATTATTAATTCTGTTAATAAATGTGATAATTTTTTCACTAACTATGTATTCAGTGATTGTAATAATTTATGTGTACAACAAAAACTAATACTCAATCGAAAAAAGAGGAAAAGTGTTAAAGTGATTTTTGAATAATATATTGTTACTACGGAACGCTTAAAATTTTGAACATCTTTAACAACAAAATACTTGGATCACAGGATATATTATCCTGCTTGGATCTTCCACAAATAATACACAATGAAGAACTTTTTATTAAGTTCACATCAATTATTTATCAAATACACTATATATCAATATTATTTAATCAACAACTCAAAACATTCCCGATGCCATGTCAAATATTTCAAATTGTGACTGATTGTCACTGTCTGACTGACAGTATGCTGACAATATTCTATTCGACTGAGTGCATTGTATGACAAAGATAGATTTGGAAATATTACCACGGACATTGTGTTAATTTTTTTCGAATCCTGAAAAAACCAATAAATATTTTTGAAAAATTTAAACGCGGAATGAAAGAATATATTATTACCGAGGGCCAAAAGTCCCTTAGAATAAATAAAAAGTTTATTTTGAATCAGATATTTTAAATTAAATATCACATTAAATTTTCTCTTAGTTTCTCACCCCTGTAACTTATTAAAATAAACATTATAGAAGTTCTCAGGGACTTTCGGCTATCTTCAATAACGTAATTCATTCTGCGTTTAAATTTTTCAAAAATACTTATTAGTTTTCAAAGGATTCGAAAAAAAATGAATCCCCATTTGAATAGCATTGGAGCCAAAAATACGTACCCATCCTCTTAAGGTTCCCAAGTGCCTAAATTGAAGTTTAAACATTCAACTTTAAGATTCTGAGAAATGATAGGGGCTTATTTCAATTTAGACCGTTGTTTTTTAATTGTGAATTGTGCGCGTCCACTCGACTGCTGCGACAGCGCACTATATAGTGCGTTTCCTTCGCACTATGTGATTGGTATAATCTCGATGTATTTAATTAGCACACTGGCAGTAATCAATTGAATAAATAAATAAATTATATTAAAAAACTATGTTAATAATAAATTACAAAATTTAGTATGTACGTGTTGAGTAGTTTTTGCATTAGTAAGTATAATATTGCCGGTTGAACGGTAAAAGGTTGTAAAGCTCAAATCAACTTTTTTCAGGAAGTAGAAAAACGTTCCATTTAAGTAATTTTATGAGGAATTAACCTAATAATTTTTTTCATTAATTTGTAAATGAATAATTATAATTCATCTATAAATTAATGAAAATAAATATTAGGTTAATTCCTCCTAAAATGAAGCGTTCCTACTTAAGGCCATGGGTACATAATTCGCAAATATTTTACGGCTATCCCTACTTTTTCGGCCTTTACACGGCAAACTACGTGTAGTAAAATTCACACGGGTATGGATATATAAACATTACTAGAATGTCATTCTACTTGAAAATGTCATCATTAACTTAAAGAGATGGCTTTTGGATGTTCTTGGATAACTGATATTTGTATAATTGCAAATTATTAATTCAGTTAATAAATGTGATAATTTTTTCACTAACTATGTATTCAGTGATTGTAATAATTTATATGTACAACAAAAACTAATACTCAATCGAGAAAAGAGGAAAAGTGTTAAAGTGATTTTTTAATAATATATTGTTACTATGGAACGTTACCAATTTTGAACATCTTTAACAACAAAATACTTGGATCACAGAATATATTATCCTGATGTATTCTCTGCTTGGATCTTCCACAAATAATACACAATAAATACCTTTTTATTAAATTCACGTCTTAAATCAATTTTATCAAATATACTATATATCAATATTATTTACTCAACAACTCAAAATAGTCCCGATGTCATGTCAAATATTTAAAATTGTCACTGACTGTCAATGCCTGACTGACAATATGCTGACAAATATTCTATTCGACTGAGTGCGTTGTAAGACAAAAATAGATTTGGAAAATATTACCACGGACATGGTATCAATTTTTTTCGAATCTTGAAAAAACTAATAAATACTTTTAAAAGATTTAATTATTACTGAGGGCCGAAAGTCCCTTAGAATAAATAAAGTTTATTTTGAATGAGATATTTGAAATTAAAAATCACACTAAATTTTCTCTTAGTTTTTCACTTCTGTAACTTATTAAAATAAGCATTATAGAAGTTCTCAGGGACTCTCGGCCCTCATTAATAACGTAATCTTTGATTCTGCGTTTAAATTTTTTAAAAATATTTATTAGTTTTCTCAGGATTTGAAAAAAATTAATCCATATTTGAATAGCATTGCAGCCGAAAATATGTACCCGTCCTCTTAAATGAAGTGTTTTTTCTACTTCTTGAAAAAAGTTGATTAGTGGGTTACAACCTTTTACCTTTCAACCGTCGATATGTATAAGTGCGACAAAGACGCACTATATAGTGCGACGGGCGGCCGCTTAAAATCCGAGTAGACGCGTATAATTAACAATGAAAAAACAACGGTCTATATTGAAATAAGCTCCGATTACTTACCCCAAACCTATCCCAACACTGAATGTTTAAACTTCAATTTAGATATGCTTCCATGGATATACCGTCTGTCGGCATAATTCAAACAAAAATATCACCTTCAGTCCAGACAAATTAATATATTTTTACCACCAAAATGAGATGTTTTAACCACATATTGCTTGAATTATAAGGCGCGAAATTATTTTGAATTCGGTTCCGCTTATGAACTTTTTTTACCCTTTAAAGTAGAAAAAAAGATTAATGTCTTTTGATTCATATTTATTGTCTAATTATTTTAACTGTACTAACTATAATGACTGATTTACTATTTGTTAACATACCGGCAAGTGTTTATCCATAAAGCGGCTATATCGAATTTGTTAAACATACATACCAAATGTTGATACGAGACTCTCGTGCATCGAGATACACCAGACCTTTTTTGTTTAAAGTGACCTAAAAACCTAAAAAAATATTCTCCGTGGCCAAAAAGGTGATATTTTCAATTTGTTTAAAAAAATTGTTTAAACAATTTCTGCCCAAAAATTTCGCTCGGCATCCTTCTGATCTGTTTAAAATGGACATTTTTGATCAGAAATCCGCCAAGAAACCGAATCAGAAATTTTTTCATACGGGAGCGGCCTCATAACATGGACTATCAGGAATATTTCACCCGCCGAATTGTTTATTGTCCGTTTTATTATATTCGATATTAAATTTTATATAAAATTTCTGATCGATTTGGTTTCTTGTCTCAGCCATGTCTTTTATGAAGCGAATTTCAGTAGAATGTAATAAAATAAAAACATGCTATATACCTTACAATATTATCAAGCTTGTCTTCAAGTTGTTGACATGGTTGTCACATTGTTGTATGGTTCTTTTTCTCACTATTGGTGTGTTTTTTATTCTCGTTCTAATTATTTTATTTCGCCTTGCGCAAAAATCTGCGTTTCATGTGTTTAATTACTAGCATTACTAGATCTTTCCCATAAATAAAGCATTTCTATTGTTTTCCTATTTTAAGGGGATGGGTACGTAGTTTCGGCTCTAACGCTATTTAAATGGGATTCATTTTTTTCAAATCCTGAGAAAACTAATAAGTATTTTTGAAAAATTTAAACGCGGAATGAAAGTGTACGTTCTTACCCAGGGCCGAAAGTCCCTGACAACTTCTGTAATGTTTATTTTAATAAGTTGCAGGGGTGAAAATCTAAGAGAAAATGTAGTGTGATTTTTAATTTCAAATATCTTGTTCAAAAGAAACTTTTTATTTATTCTAAGGGACTTTCGGCCATCGATAATAATTTAGTCTTTCATTCTGCGTTTAAATTTTTTAAAAACATTTATTAGTTTTTTCAGGATTTGAAAAAAATTGGACACCATGTCCGTGGTGATATTTTCATTTTCCAAATCGAACATTGGTTATCTTTGTCAACGCACTGAGTCAAATAGAATATGATGACAAGGCAGTGACAATTTTTGACATTTCATCGGGAATATTTTGAGTGGTTGATTAAATAATATTGATAGTGTATTTGATAAATAATTGATTTAAGACGCGAACTTAATAAAAAGTTAATTGTTTGTTATTTATGGACGATCCAAGCAGAGAATTGACCAGGATATATTCTGTGATCCAAGTATTTTGTTGATAAAGATGTTCAAAATTGTAAGCGTTCCATAGTAACAATATATTATTAAAAAATCACTTTAACACTTTTCCTCTTTTCTCGATTGAGTATTAGTTTTTTGTACAGTATATAAATTATTACAGTCACTGAATACACAATTAGTGAAAAAATTATCATATTTGTTAACTGAATTAATAATTTGCCATTAAACAAGTAACAGTTATCCAAGAACATTCAAAAGCCATCTCTTTAAAGTTAATGATGACATTGTCAAGTAGTAATGTTTACATATCCATACCAGTGAGAATTTTACTACACGTAATTTGTCGTGTAAAGACAGAAAAAGGAGTGATAGCCGTAAAATATTTGCGAATTATGTACCGATGGCCCAATCTGTTTTGAAACACTTTGGAGACTTGGCTGATATTTCCGCGATCAAAACCTAAAAGCAGTAAAAGTTCATAAAAAATGAAGAGAATTGAATATACAGAGTGGACCAAAAATAAAAATATAAATAGAAAAACTATACTGGCGTCAAACAGCGACAGCTTGCATAAATGAAAAATCAACAGAAATATGTAGAATACAAAGAGGTGTCAGACAGGGTTGTATACTGTCCCCAATGTTGTCCCCACAATTTATATTCAGATAGAATATTTAAAGAAGCGCTGCATAATTTGAAATGGGACGTGAAAGTTAATGGAATTCTAATAAATACAATCAGATATGCAGACGATTAAGGTATTTTAAGTGATGACATGAATGGATTCCAGTGCCTTTTAAATGCCATTGACACAGTAGGAAGAGGGTTTGGCCTACACATAAACTTAAATCGCCCGCTAACTTTTGGCCCCTTAATCACCAGCGTCAAGGGCACTTGATAGGGCACGTTAAGAAGAAGGACCAAAAATCTGGAAAAGCCTAATTATCTCTTAAATGGATGGTCCAAATTGTACAAAAACAAGGATACACCTATTCTGCAACATGCAAATTTCAAATTTGATGCTTAAAATGCTGCTAGAATCACCAGCGTCAAGGGCACTTGATAGGGCACGTTAAGAAGAAGGACCAATAATCTGGAAAAGCCTAATTATCTCTTAAATGGATGGTCCAAATTGTACAAAAACAAGGATACACCTATTCTGCAACATGCAAATTTCAAATTTGATGCTTAAAATGCTGCTAGATTTACTATTTTTCTGGTACTATTAGTCACTTTGGTTTTTTAAATACAACACTGTATATTGAATGGAATCCTAACTTCAATACGAGTTGAACCATATGTAACACTATCTTCTGTAATATAATGTTATTAAAAAATGAAATGTAGGTACTTATGTAATATGAACATTTAATCTTCTTCTTCATATGCCTCATCCTTTAAGTACATTTGCGATCATCATGGTCCATTTAACTCTGTCTGCAGCGTTCTAAGAGTGCTATAGTTGTTTTTCTACTCCACTGCTTTAATTTTTCAACCACTACGTGCGCGGTCTCCCCGGACCTCTTTTTCCTTCCACTTTCCCTTCTATAAATAATCGCATCAACTCATATTTTTCATTTCTTATTATGTGACCAAAGTAGCACAGTTTTCTACCCTTCATAGTGTTGAGTATTTCCTTTTTCATCTTTCTTAATATTTCCGTGTTTGTTACGTGTTTGTCCACAGTATTTTCCACATTATTCGATAAGATCCCATCTAAAATCTTACAAGTTTTTTCCAGTACATATATCCGTAATTGTCCAGACTTCAACTCAGTATAAAAGGGCAGAGAATACATAGTATCTCAATACTCTAGTTCTAATTTCTATTCCCAGTTTTCCACTGCATAACACTGTTTTCATCTTATTGAAAGCAGTAGCGTTGCTGAAGATTGGGGGCCCCGCGACAATCTTTTTTGGGTCCCCGTATTATAATCATAAAGACAAGTAATCACATTATAATTACTAAAATATGTGTAATTGACATTATTTAGCATTTCTTTAATGAGTCTTCATCATTTAGTTCTAAAAGATTTTTTGGGAATAGACATGAAAACCTTTTATACATGTCTCTTAATCCGAGACACCTATTACATAGTAAGTTGTTGCAATATTATATCTAACTTTACATTTAAAACATTAACTTCAAACAATTTTTTGATACAAGTTATTTTTTCGACGCAGCTGAGCTCATCCTATTCCCATTCTCGAAGATTATCACGAGTTTTTTCAAAAAGTTGATGGGCGACTGTTAACCCTGCCGTTTCAGATTGCAAAAGTTTTGATGTTAGATTAATAAAGTTAAATATTTTAGATTGAATAGTAATGTTAACGATAAATTCAAAATTATTCATATGCTCTAATAATACATTAGCTTCTAATTTTTCATCATTTTTTAGATAGTAATTAAATTTTCGTTAAAAATTTCATTAATTGTCGGAAAGCTCAACGCAAAGCTATAACAGCATCATGTCTGGATGACCACCGGGTTTCACATAACCTTTTAAATGTTGACAAACGCGATGAATCCAAAGTCATAATAATATATAGTTACCTACATCCCATCTTTTAATACTTTCACTAAAAAAACATACAGTCTTTTAATTATATCCTAAAAATCCAACTCCTGTTATGCGCCTTTGTACGCCTGCATATACACTTTCCTCTGCAGTTGTGTACGGAAAGGTGTTTTGATTGTATAAATTTTAAAATTTCATTTTACAAGACCTTCTGCACTTTGGTCTAATATGCGAATAAATCCCAAAAAACTTTCAACAACTGCTGCTTTGAAAGGTAAATTAATTTCATCGTAAGTTATTTTTACATACCGCAAAAATAGAACTAAGCTGATCGTGTTTTGAAATATCTCGAGTGGTATCAAGAATGATTGAATAAAAACAACTTTTTTTAATTAAATTAATCAATTTTTTTTTTCAGTTTCTGGAACCAAAAAAATTTATAACTTCCTTTTTGTATTTGGGGGCTCAAGAAATTTCTTTTTAAGGTATTGTTTTTATCCATTAATTTAGCTAAAACAGGATCATATTTAGCTAGTAAAAGAACCACCGACAAAAAATTACCTTTTTTGGATTCACTTTCATCTAAACTACCACGTACATGTCCACGAAACGCTAAATTGCACCCGAAAACAGTAAGAGTTACGTCAATTACCCGCTTCTTTACTTCCTTCCAAATTCCATATTTTGATGCTTATTACGAAATTATATTTTCGTCCCCAAATTTAAAAAAAGTAAAAATATTAAGCTTGAAGGCTTTAAGGGGCCCCTCCTAACGTTGCCCCCCCCCCCCCCGTGGCTGTGGTCTCATTGTTCATTTAGACCATTCATCCTAAATAATCGTATCTGGATACATTCTCTAAAGCTTTTCCTTTATCGTAGATTGTTTCGTCTTCAATAGTTTTTTTTTTGTGTTCAGAGCCATTCCATACGTCTCGCAGTACTGCGTAGTGCGATCAACCAAAATTTGCAGCTCTTCTGTGCTGTCCACATGGAGTATTGTATCGTCTACAGATTTGAGTGTATTCACTAGTGTTTCGTTAATTGATATGCCTTCATTGATGTCTTGTAGTGCCTCTTTAAACATTTCTTCTGAGCACATATTAAAAAGTAGAGGGGATGATAATACTTTGTCGTACTCCTCTTCTTATCTCCTCTTTATATATACTCCTCTTTATCAGATTTTTGTTGGTCTACTAGAATTATGGCTTTCTATGGAATTCTATCATCCTGATCTGATCTTAATAAGAATGGCATAGGTAATCCTGATCTTAATAAGAATGGCAAAAAACAAAAAGAAAAAGAGTCTCACCATGCTTATGTAATTAACAGTAAAAACGGATACTAATCTAAAATTATTCCATTCATTGCTTTATCGGGGGGTAAGACTAACCCAATCCTAAATTAAAATCTTTTTTATTAGTCGTTAAATATTCCTTATTTCACTTTTTCATAGCACTTAACCATAAAACTCCTATTTCAGTGTCTAAAGTCTCGAGTGCGGTAAATTGGCCATTATTTATGAAGACTCCCACTCAGAAAATTGATTTTGTCGCATCTTTCCGCGTTTCCGGCCGACACGACCAAAAAATGACAGACCAGAAATGAGCTGAATCAATTAAAATGCGTAAGAGCGGTCGTTAGCGATAAAAAATAATCAAAAATCCGAGTTTTCGAGCCTTCCCGGCATCGTTTAGGTGGTCTTTGACGGCCTCGAGTGCCATACTTTAGATAAAAATCCCCAAGCTTGTTTTGGTTTTTGTCAAATCCACTAAGTAGGTTGCTGGCTCTAATTCTGAGGTATTTCTTTTTAACTGCAATGTTATCTTTTTTACCTTATAGTACAGTCAAGTATTTCTAAAATCCTTTTAAAAAAATCAGCCACTACTATTGCCGAGTCACGATTTTTTACAATATTAAGAAACAAATGGGCTCGTTTTGTCAGATGTTTATTTTTTTCGACTTATTTCTATGGTATTTAAACTTATTTCTCTTCTAATTGTCTTGATTTCAGTCCAGAAAAATATGGAAAAATATGATGTCCGATGGACATCAGAACTCGTTATTGGATAATGTTAAACAAAAAATTCAAAAATATTTTATTAAACTTACGTGCATAGAAATCGGCCCACTTAAAAATTTGGTCATTTTTGATGAATCGTATTTCCTAAACCTGATGGCCGATTTAAGTGATTTCTTGAACCTGTTATAGCCTGATTATTTAACAATATCACTGTAATAATATTGTTGCTAAGCAGGTAAATTTTTATTGTATACCGGGTGTACCAATCAAACTGTGTTTTTTCTCAAAGTTCGCAACACCCTGTGGAATATTCTAGCGTTTATATATGTAATACTAAAATTAAAACCCAACTATAGCCTCAGATTTTTTTAACATGCTGTTTTTTTATTCATTCGTTTATGTTGGATAATAAAAAAGTTAGGTATTTTAACAACTAGACATGTTCTTCATCAATACACGGTGTTTCTAAATGAGTGCGACAAACTTTAAGGGGTAATTCTGCATGAAAAAATAATGACAGTTGGCTTGATAGACTTGTCCGCAAATGTTTCGTTTCCGAGATACGGGATGTTGAATTTTTTCTTAAAAACTGACGATTTATTTATTGCTTTAAAACCAGTTAAGATACGCAAATGAAATTTGGTAGGTTTTAAGAGATAGTTATTGCAGATTTTTTGACATAAAATTAAGAATATTCACCATTGGCACGCATACGGGTAATATGACCGATCATATTACCCGCATGTACGCCAATGGTGAATATTAAATTGTTAATTTTGTCAAATAATCCGCAATAATTATCTCTTAAGACCTACCAAATTTCATATAATAATATCAAAAATTTCAAAATTTTCAAAAAATGCTCTCCTACTTCTTAAGTAAAAAGCAATATTATAGGTATAATGTGCTGGAAATAATTTTTAATGGAATATTTAACAAGTGAGATCTTTAAAGTGAAAACTATAAATTCATTTAAAATCTTCTACAATAATAATAAGCTTTAATAATTATTCAGTTAAAAATAAGCATACTCATGTTTAAAAGTTAACCCTTGAATCGAACGAATCGGTTGCTATTTTTTTATTATTTGCCAGAAAATACAAGGCAACGTTTTGTTGAAGTGGCTTTTGATATTGCATATTTAGCATCATATTTATTTACTGGGGGAAAATCAATGTATTTATATTGAAATTTACCGTTGAAAATATAATTTAAATATAACAAATATAATCGTAAATATAAATATTGAATGAAGCAAGTGCGAAATTATTGCAACATATTGGAATAATACTGTAAAATCTAATTATAAATATATGAAAACGGAAACATTACATATTTATACTGTTTTCAGAATCGAAAAAAAAAACAATTAATATTAAACTCGAAGCTATATATTTTATATTTATTATTAAAACTCCCGTTTTAAAGGCACTAGGTCCTATTTAATCCGGTATGTTTAGCCGATCAAAACGAACTATCAAAACTCTAAAGAACAAAAAATCAGGAGGTCCCGGCGGAATGCCAAATGAATTGATAAAAACAGATCGGAAAAGCTATTCCGCATGATACACAAAATGTTAGAGAGACCACTAAATGGAAAAACACTTACCGGCTTAGTGGACTCAAGTGTATATGACATCAATATATAAGAAAGGAAATAGAAAAAACTGCAAAAACTATGAAGGAATCAGCATTACATCGTCTATCGTCGGAGAAGACCAGGCAGGTTTTACAGCGGGGAAATCATGCTTAGATCACATTTACATGGTCGAACAACTAATAGAAAAAGGTATGGCCAAAAATAGATCCGTCCACCTGGATTTTGTAGATCTTAAGAAGGGGATACCTAGAACCAAACTAAGGGAAGCAATGGAAGGCATCGAATTTTCACGAATATTAACAAAAGCAGTAAAAGAACTCTACAAAAACAACAAAGTAGCTATCAAAACGGGCAATAGAATATACCAGGGGTGGCCAAGCTCCTTGATAGGCCGAGCCATTTTTCAAAATTTGAAATTTTTCGTGAGCCGCGATTAAACTTACTTACTTACTTAGTCCTAAGCCTTTCTACCTTTAGGTGTAAGGCTGGTGGAGTTGAGTTTGGCATTGTAGTCTCCATGCTTTCCGATCTTGCGCTAGGTTTCTTGCACTTTCCAATGTCAATCCCTTCTTCTCGACTTCTTTCCTGATTTCATCTACCCACATAACTCTTGGTCTCCCTCTTTTGTTTTTCCCCTGCACTCTCGTTTCGAACACTCGTTTTGTTAGCCTCTCGTTCGACATTCTACACACGTGCCCGAACCATCTAAGTTGTCCTTCTACTATTTTTTCATTGATTGGTTCTAGTTTTAGGTTTTGTCTAATTGTTTCGTTTCGTATTTTGTCTGTCCTTTTTCTGTTTGCTATTTTCCTCAGGAACCTCATTTCCATAGCATTGACTCTGGATTTTTGTCTCCCCGTCAATGTCCATGTCTCGCTGCTATACATGATTGTTGGTCTAACTACTGATTTAACGACTGCCGTTTTTACTTTTTCCGGTATCCCTTTTTTCCCAAAAAATGTTGTTTTCATAGTGTTAAATAAGCTTCCTGTTCGTCCCATTCTCTCGTTTATTTCCATGTCTTGTTTACCATTTGATTGGATTATTACTCCTAGGTATTTAAAATATTCCACTTGCTCTAGTTGTTTCCCGTCTAATTCTATTGCGTGTGTCTTCCTCGTATTTGAAATTATCATTGTTTTTGTTTTCTCTGTATTAATTTTCATATTTATGTTTGATAGTTCTTCTTCTAGGATTTCAAGATTGTTCTGTAAGTCTTCTCTGTTTTCTGCTATCAATACCATGTCGTCTGCAAATAGTAGCTCCGATAGTTGAGTCTGTTTCATTTGCCAGTATCCTAATGTTAGTTTTCTCATTCTTCTCTTGGCTTTCTTTATCGCTTCATCCAGTACCACTGAGAATAGCAGTGGACTCAGCACGCATCCCTGTTTGACGCCTTGACTTGTAGAAAATTCTCTGGATTCCTCGTTATTGGTTCTTACTGTATTTGTATTATTTTTGTACATATCCTTTATTACTTCTATTATGTGTCTGTCGACTCCCCTTTCTGTTAGTGTCTTCCAAACGTCCTTTCTTCGGATTCTGTCAAACGCCTTTTCCAGGTCAATGAAGCACATATGTATCTCTCTATTTTTCTTGATTACCTTCTCACTTACTTGTCTTAATGTGAATATTAGGTCTTGCGTGCTTCTGTCCTTCCTGAATCCACACTGTGTGTCTTCCATAGTTGTTTCTATTTGTGTTTTTATTCTTGTCTCTAGTATTCTTGCTAATACCTTCCCAGGGATACTTGATATGGTGATACCTCGGTAATTATTACAGTTTCTCTTGTCTCCCTTTTTGTGTATTGGTAATATAATGTCTTTCTTCCAGTCCTTTGGTAATTCTGCTCTATTTATGATATCATTCATTAGTTCTTTCATGCTATCCATTCCCTCTGTCCCCATGAATTTTATCATTTCCGGGGTGATATGATCCTTGCCTGGTGCTTTGCCCAGTTTTACTCTTTCTATTGCTTTCTCTAATTCCTCTCTTGTTATGGATTCCACTTGTTGTTCTTCATTCCTTTCTTGTATCTCCCCTATGTTGTCCTTGTCTACATGAGTTAGCTCTTTGAAATGTTCTCTCCATCTTTCCATTATTTGTTTTTCTTCTGTTAGTACGTTTCCATTCTTGTCTTTTATATTCGGCATCGTGTGCTCTTTCTTTTGTCTGAGTTGTTTTAATGCGCCGTAGAAGAGTTTTTGGTTTTCCCTATAATTTTTTGTCATTTTTTGTCCAAATATCTCCCATGACCTTTCCTTTCCTGCTTTCACCGCTATTTTAACCTCTTTCCTTTTTTCTTTATATGCTTCGTAATCTTCCGGGTGTTTTGTGCTTAGGTATCTTTTCCATTTGTCTTTTTTGTTCTTTATTTTCTCTCGTATTTCTTCCGTCCACCATTCTGTTCTCCTCATGTTAGTGTTTGCTATTTTTGCTTTCCCGCAAGTTTCCTCAGCTGCTTTGATTATGCTGGTTTTTAGATATTCCCATTTTTTTTCTATATTTGTATTTTTTGCCCTACCTTTCAAAGTATTATCTAATTTTTCTTGGAATTTCTTCTTATATATTTCCTCTTTTAATTTGTAACTTTTTATTTTTTCATTTACTACCTTTCTTCTCTTTTCTTCTTTTTCCTCTGTTGTTCTCATTCTCATTATTACTAGATGGTGGTCACTGCCAATCTCCGAGCCTCTTTTCACTTTCGTATCCTGTACTCTTTTCCATTTGTTGCTGCTTACCAAAAAGTAATCTATGATTGATTTTTCGTTTCTGCTGTCTTGTACTCTCGTGTATTTGTGTACTTCTTTATGTTTAAATTTTGTATTTGTTATAACTAGTTTATTCTCCATACATATTTCTATTATTCTTTCACCATTTCTGTTTAGCATTTCTTCTCCTTCTTTTCCCATGCACTCCTCTATTCCGCTGTTGTTGTTTCCGACTCTACCATTTAGATCTCCCATTACAATTATGTTTTCTTCCCCATTATCAATTTGCATTTGGAGCTCCTCGAAAAATTTATCTTTCTCTTCCTTTCTTGCATCTTCATTTACTCCGTAGGCTGTTATTATTGTCCATATTTCTTCGTCCATCAGTTTAATTTTCACCGATAATATTCTCTGGTTAACATATGTTTCTTCTATAACGTGTTGTAGTCTATTCGGTGCAATTATTATCCCGACTCCTTCTTTTGCTCTCTCTTTTGTATCCGCTCCTACCCAAAGTAACCAATATCCTTTGTGTATTTTCTTAAGACCTTTTCCTTTCATCTTCGTTTCTGTTATTCCTAGTATTTCTATTTTTTGTCTTATCATATCTTCTACCAGTTCTTCCTCTTTTCCATTGATGCTTCTCACATTCCATGTTCCCATTTTTATCTCTCCTTTTTTCTGCAATCTAGCTTTCCCCTTTTTCCTATTTTCATCCTTGTTTACCTTTGCATCATCTTTTTCCCTATCGCTTTTCCCATTCATTGCCTTGGTTGTCATTGTTGTGGGTCCGGTCTCATTATTTTCTTTTAGTTTTTTGAAGTCCCTTCCCCGATATTTCTGTGAGTTAGTATAAGTTTCTCTTTATTATGGTCCCATTTCCACTCCTTTCCATTAATCTCGAGTTTCATATATCCTATCTTCGTAGTATTACCTTTGTCTTTTTCTTCTTTTGCCATTTTCCTAATTTTTGCTTGTATTTCCCTTTCCTTTCTTGTTAAATCTGATTCTATATACACCTTTTGTCCCTGTAGATTTTTCAGTTTTCCTTTGTTTTTTAGTACACTCATCTTATCCGTTAGGTTTTCCATTTCTGCTACAAAGATTTGGTCGCCGATCTTCACCGCTCCTCTCAGTCTGACCTCTAATTTCAGATTTCTTCCTATGAAGTGTTCTACTGACTCCTTTACAGGCTTTCCGTCGGTAGCATCTAGTGTTAGGCCTTTTAATACTATATTATTTCTCCGTCTATCTTTTTCCAATTGTTCTATTCTATTGTTTGCCATTTTTAAACCTTCTTCCAATTTTTCGTTTTTTTCTTTCAGCTCCTTAATATATTCCATCGTTTCTTTTTGGTCTTTCCGTATGGTTCTTATTTCTGCCATCATTTCATCATTTTTCCACATAACTTCCCGCATCATTTTTATCATCTCTTCATTTGTGTCGTTGCTTTTATTCGGTGTTCGTCTCGTCAGGTTACTCTTTTCAAAATATAATTTATCTTCTTTATATTTTTTCTTCTTAGATTCTTCGTCGCCACTATCAGATAGTTCTTCATTCTTTCTATAGGTTTCCTTTCGGATTGTTCCTGTTCCGCCACTGGCCATTTTAAATTAAATGTTAACCTCAGCACTAATATAAATATTATTATTATACACTTAGAAGTTTATTTTTATTTCGCACAAGAACGCTTTTTAAGTTTAACGATTATCGATAACGATAGGTCTTTTAAAAAACCGGTGTTTTTATTGTGATAGGTTTCGAATTCGAAATTACCTTATCGCCAATACACCTGCCACACGACCTCTCGCCTCGCTTGCCAAACTCGAACTCCCGCGAACTATCAAAACTCTAAAGAACAAAAAATCAGGAGGTCCCGGCGGAATGCCAAATGAATTGATAAAAACAGATCGGAAAAGCTATTCCGCATGATACACAAAATGTTAGAGAGACCACTAAATGGAAAAACACTTACCGGCTTAGTGGACTCAAGTGTATATGACATCAATATATAAGAAAGGAAATAGAAAAAACTGCAAAAACTATGAAGGAATCAGCATTACATCGTCTATCGTCGGAGAAGACCAGGCAGGTTTTACAGCGGGGAAATCATGCTTAGATCACATTTACATGGTCGAACAACTAATAGAAAAAGGTATGGCCAAAAATAGATCCGTCCACCTGGATTTTGTAGATCTTAAGAAGGGGATACCTAGAACCAAACTAAGGGAAGCAATGGAAGGCATCGAATTTTCACGAATATTAACAAAAGCAGTAAAAGAACTCTACAAAAACAACAAAGTAGCTATCAAAACGGGCAATAGAATATACCAGGGGTGGCCAAGCTCCTTGATAGGCCGAGCCATTTTTCAAAATTTGAAATTTTTCGTGAGCCGCGATTAAACAATTATTTAAAAAGTGTAAAAATGGTATTTTTTCCTTAGTGAGAATTTTTTTTCTTGGTGTTTGGATTTCACGAATTTTAAAGTGAAATAAAATGGTTTACTCACAATCGGTTAGTAATTTAGGGATTTCTAACCTTTGAAGTAATCAGGAAGCGACTTATTACTTACTTTACTTTCCCGGCACTTTACTTTCCCAGCTTTCCTAGCATCTGTCACTTTTCTACCTGCAAATGTCAATGTCATTTTTGATTAAAAGATGGTTTAGAAAGGATAGAATCCACTCAACATTTATTTAATTAAGAAACAACAACAACAACAACAACAAAAAGAAAACTATTTGGAATTATAAATATTAATAGTTACATTGGAATTATGATTACTATTAACGGTTAAAGTAAGACCGTGTTGCTCAAAATTATGAGTTTCAGAAATAGATGATGACAATAAATGTCAGATTCAACAAACTTGTTTTGTTACCTAGCAACGATCTCACAGGTTACTTAAAATAATTCATCTTATCACATAATGAAAATGGATACAGATATTTGAAACGAAATTATTATTGGTAGATTGTGAGTATTAGAAATCCATAAACTACTAACCGATTGTGAGTAAAATAGTATACAAACCTCGCGGGAACTCATTCTAGCCTCGCGTTTCAAATATGCATATATTTCTAAAAGCAGCCTTTGCTATTTCAGGATACCTCGATACTTCATAATGTTTCCATCTTTGTCTGGGACGGCCTACTGATCTTCTACCGTCTGGTCTATCAAAAAACACTGTTTTTGACACTCTGTCTTCCTCTGGCTTTACTACATGACCTGCCCATCTTATCCCTTATCCGGTTAGCTTTTATATGTCTGACGGTGTTTTCAGTACCACACAGTCAAACAATTCATTTGTGTGGCACCTTCTCCACTCTCCTGTCAATTCATCACTTTGAGGGCCAAATATTATTCTGAGACCTTTACTTTCAAAAACCAGCAGCATAGTTATTTCCTGCTGTTGTAGATAAAATCCATGTTTCACTTCTGTATGTAATAATTGGGCGAATAACTGGCATGCACAATCCAAATTGAGACTTTTACAACTTCAAAGTTGTGGTCATTAATAGTTACGTTCTGCTTGGTTTTGGATTTTGTAGTATGTATTTCGTCTTCTCTTTAATTATTCGAAGGCCCAGACTATCTGCTTCTTCCGTTAGTTGTAAAAATACCTCTCTCACATCTCTTGTAGAATGAGCAGCAGCTCTAAATCATCAGCAAATTGAGGCCAACAATAGTTTTGGTACTCGATTCGAAAATTCTCCTGTCAGCTCAGATGATACTTTACTATTACATATTCTAAGGCCAAATTGAATAGCAACGGTGATACGGGGTCTCCTTGTCCAAGTCCTAATGTTACACCTAGTCTTTTACATTTTTTGAGCTACATTTATTGAGAGCCACAAATAATCCTGCAAAGAGCCACATGTGGCTCGCGAGCCACAGTTTGGCCACCCCTGGAATATACAGTCCATTTAAGACGACGAAGGGACTAAGGGACTACTACAGGCCTGCTCTACACTACCACTCTACCCTGTTCAAAATACCCTGTTCAAAAAAAGTATGAAGGAATGAGTATACCAGTAAGGAACGAATATCTATATACCCTACGTTTTGCTGACGACCGAATACTGATCGCACAAGACGAAGATGACCTCAGAAGAGATT
This sequence comes from Diabrotica virgifera virgifera, assembly GCF_917563875.1. Taxonomy (NCBI): domain Eukaryota; kingdom Metazoa; phylum Arthropoda; class Insecta; order Coleoptera; family Chrysomelidae; genus Diabrotica; species Diabrotica virgifera. Next base: position 158,346,872 of record NC_065448.1, on the reverse strand, counting down.
AACCTAAGGCCGCGTTCAGAGTGGACGAGCAAAGAGCAAAGAGCAAAGCGGAGAAATCAAACTCATACTGGGAAATGGAGGTACACAGAGTGCTAGCAAAGAGCAAAGCGGCGAAACCAAACAAGTTTGATTTCTCCGCTGGCACTCTTTGGTCCATGTTGTGAGACCGCTCCCGTCTGAAAAAATTTTGATTCGGTTTCTTTGTCAATTCCTATTCAAAAATGTCCCCTTTAAACAAATCTGAAGAGCACCGGGCGGAATTTTTGGGCAGAAATTGTTTAAACAATTTTATCTACTCTATGTTATATTATGTGTAAGTTTTTAGTTTGTGAAAATTGTCATTATAGATAGCAGTGCGTGAAGTGTTTAAAGTGAGCGTGAAGTAACAATGTATTTTAAATGGGACTTACTTTTTCGCACTGTTTTTAACACACTTTCATATAATCAAATATCCTTAACTTTGGCGTTGTCATGGTGATGACATAATGAGCAATAAATTACGACAAAAGTTTTTACAGTTTTGTGGTTTGAAAGAAGTTAGAATTTTTTAATGTCAAAGTTCTAAAAATTGTAGAATAGAAATGAATTCCAGTGACGAAGAGTTACAGTTTTTTTATTTGTTTATCGTAGATAAAATATTGTATGAAACTGTACTTGTATAGGAATCCACAAAGAAACCGAATCAGAAATTTTTCCAGACGGGATCAGTCTCATGACATGGACTATTTTGGTATTTTTCCGAAAAATGAATCTCGGTAACCTGATAGCTGAAGTGTTATGAAACAAGTATTATGATTCAAAGAAACCTGTTATGGGATCGAAAGATTCCCTATTCAAAGGACGACGATGACTTTTTAAATTTATAACTTTATGCAATTTTATAATTAAATAAATATTATGTAACTTAATAATTATTATTAGTTCTACAGTGTGGCAAAACCAAATGGAATAATTTCATTATTTCGTAAATCGACGATTTAAAAAAAAATCCGGAAACAGGTCGATTTTTATTTTTAAATTAAAATTTTTTGGCATTTACATACTAGTGACGTCATCCATCTCGAAGCTGAAATAAAAAATATACGTGCGGACCAATGTAAAAAAAGGTCATTTCATTGTTGTCTTCTTACCGGCGCGGCGTGAGAAATACAAAATAAGATTTACTATTTTATTTGGGCACAAGCCACAATTCGAGTTTGAAATCAAGTTTCCTTGACGTTTCGACTTTCACTTCGGAAATCGTTATCAATATAAAAAAACATTCATAAATTAAAAATTTAACTTTGTTTCTGGTGAAGCAACGCAGTTGGAACAAGCAGAATATTATAATTGTCACCGGAAAGTGAAAAAGGTAACACACAACTTGAAAGAACCTATAGATTTCGAACTTCGTTTCTGATGAAGCAACGCAGTTGGAACAAGCAGATATATTATAATTGTGTCACCGGAAAGCGAAAATGGTAACGAACAACTTTGAAGAGCCTATAGTTTTCTAACTTCGTTTCTGGTGAAGCAACGGAGTTGAGACAAGCAGATATATTATAATTGTGTCACCGGAAAGCGAAAATTGTAACGAACAACTTTGAAGAGCCTATAGTTTTCTAACTTCGTTTGTGGTGAAGCAACTGAGTTGAGACAAGCAGATATATTATAATTGTGCCACCGGAAAGCGAAAAGGGTAATGCACAACTTGGAAGAGCCTATAGTTTTCTAACTTCGTTTCTGGTGAAGCAACGGAGTTGGAACAAGCAGAAATATTATAATTGTGTCACCGGAAATCGAAAAAGGTAATGCACATTTTGGAAGAACCTATAGATTTCTAACTTCGTTTCTGGTGAAGCAACGGAGTTGGAACAAGTAGATATATTATAATTGTGCCACCGGAAAGCAAAAAAGGTAACGCACAACTTGGAAGAGCCTATAGTTATCTAACTTCGTTTCTGGTAAAGCAATGGAGTTGGAACAAGCAGATATATTATAATAGTGCCACCGTAAAGCGAAAAAGGTAACGCACAACTTGGAAGAACCTATAGTTTTCTAACTTCGCTTCTGGTGAAGCAACGGAGTTGGAACAAGCAGATATATTATAATTGTGTCACCGGAAAGCGAAAAAGGTAACTAACAACTTGGAAGAGACTATAGTTTTCTAACTTCGTTTCTGGTGAAGCAACGCAGTTGGAACAAGCAGATATGCTATAAGTGTGTCACCGGAAAGCGAAATAGGTAGTCCTTGAAAACTATAGGTTCTTCCTAGTTGTGCGTTACCTTTTTCGCTTACCGGTGACACAATTATACTATATCTGCTTGTTCCAACTCCGTTGCTTCACCAGAAACTAAGTTAGAAAACTATAGGTTCTTCCAAGTTGTGCGTTACCTTTTTTGCTTCTCGGTGACACAAATATAATATATCTGCTTGTTCCAACTCAGTTGCTTCACCAGAAGCAAAGTTAGAAAACTATAGGCTTTTCCAAGTTGTGAGTTACCTTCAAAAATCTCCTATTTCCTCCGAAAATTATTTTTTCTAGATTTTTTGGGACATTCTAAATAAAATAAGTTTCTTAACATTTTTCTCAAAAGTTAATAGTTTTAAAGTTATAAGTTAATAAAAAACTCATTTTTGGATTTTAAATCGCTTATAACTTTAAAACTGTTAACTGAGAAAAATGTCAAGAAACTTATTTTATTTAAAAAATCCCAATAAATCTAGAAAAAATAATTTTCGGAGGAAAATAGGAGATTTTTGAAATAGAGCGCGCCGCACCGGCAAAAAAATCGGATAAACACGCATATTTAACAATTAAAAAACGACGGTATAAATTAAGGTTAGACGCGATCACTCTTCAGAGTCTTGAAGCTCAATGTTTAAACTTCAATTTAAGTATCTGGTAACCTCAAAAATACTAATTTAAATATGAGTTTTTAGGCCTCGAAAATGCGTATTTTCGCATTTTTCAGATTTTAAATTGCCTATAACTAGAAAACTATCAATTTTTGAGAACATTTACAAGATACCTTTGTTGTTTAGAATGACCCACAAAACTTAAAAATATATGTTCCAGAGCAAAAAAACGTGATATTTTGTATTTGTTTAACAAAAATTGTTTAAACAATTTCTGCCCAAAAATTCCGCCCGGCACCCTTCAGATTTGTTTAAAGGAAATTTTAAAATATTTTTAAATAGGAATCCACAAATAGACCGAATCGGAAATTTTTTCAGACGGGAGCGGTCTCACTACATGGACTACTGTGAGAGTAAAGAGCAAATATCCTACCGCTCCTATCCATACTGCCGAGTGGAAAAGAACTAAACTCTCATCTAGCGTAACTACCCGCTATTAGCACTTCTTTGCTCTTTGCTCTTTGCTCGTCCACTCTGAACGTGCACTTTTTGCTCTTTGCTCGTTGCTCTTTGCTCTTTGCTCGTCCACTCTGAACGCGGCCTTATACGGACATGTCAGAAGAGCAGACCAAAATCATTGGATATATAGAATAACAGAGTGGAGGAAGAAGGAAGAGAGGGAGACCGCGAAGATCTTTCAGAGATGCAGTGGACGAAGCAATGGAAAGACGAAATCTACAGGAAGTGGACTGGGAGAAAACGGTTGAGTGAAGGAATACGGTGAAAACTGTGGAAATCCTTTGTATATATTTTATATGTTTAGCCTTTCTGAGCTATTCTTGTGACGCTGAATTTGTAACTCTTGTACAATCATTTTGGTGGTCTGTCTACGCGTCCTGACATCGGACTATATTTGCTGTTGTCAGCAGGCTCCCTCCAAAATCGCTTTCGTGCTAATTCAGCTCACCAACATCTGTACTAGCAGTTCTTTTCTAATGTTCTGTCTTCTTTCTGGTGTGATTTAATCGCTTAGCAGACGATAGCTTATTGGCGATAATCACTTTATTAACTGCTACTCGGAAAAGGAATTATCACTTGCCCTCTTTTTTCCCGTGCCCAAGACGTATTTTCCAAAAACGTTTAGATCGGTACAAGCTCCCACCTTGGTATTTACATTCTACAGTAGGGGCGATACTTGGGCTGTGTTATCTTATGTAATACCTACGAATTTTGTTGTGACTGATTACAATAAAAGCAATTCCATATACCTTAGCAACACAAACATAATTACATGCTCGTATCAACCCCAGCCCCGGGGGACATGTGTGTTCCAATGGAAAAGTGGGACCCACATGTCCGAAGATCAAACCGGTCACACCCCGTAATGGAATGGTACTTATCCGACCCCCAAGCTATACCACCACCCCTCCCCGTCGAAGGACATACCGAATGAGGAGGCGTTGAACTTAACGTTACTTTGGATGCCCTGGGTTATGGGACATCCTCTGTATTACTTCATGTGGTTAAGCCACCTGATTTTAGGGGTAGCTAGAAGAGCTTTTCTCCCTATCCTTAGCAATGTATTTTTACTTGGCGAATATGTCAGCTTCACGTCAAACAACAATTTTTGTGTCCAAACAAATTCAAGCGATATACAATTTTGTATACAACAAATTTATATTTTTGTTTTCCATGTTTTGGATAAGAGCTTTTTTTGTACGTCATATACATATAACTAATGTTTGATGAATTTTAAAATAACAGCGATAGTACATATCGTGTCGGTTTCAAATTTTAACATTTTATTCATTCTCTGACAACTGTTTCGTCAACACAGTGATTGTATCGAATGCGGATAAAAATTTAATAACAGATTTGGAATATTTATATCGGCACAATGTCGCTTTACTTTCCGAGTAAATATGTTTTATTCATTGTATTATTTGCTCGTATCTATCGTTTTGAAACAATTTCCATGCTTTTTTGTTGAGTTTTAATATCTCCAGCGTTTATTAAATATACAGGTAAATGTCACCAGCAAAACATGTTGTCATAATATATGTTTTATGTTGCAAAACATGTCGGAAGGAAGTTTTGCGTGCAACGATGATAAAAGACCGAAGTCGAAAACTGACTGAATGATAAAATGAAAGAATTTAATAAATATAAAGGAAATATGTGACTGACACCACAGTAATATCAGAAAACAAAGACCGCCCACGATAACTATTAGGTATATCATAATATATGAGAACATTGTCACATAAATTCAATATGAACATATCAATGCAAGAGAGACAATCATTTGTCGGTTGCTTCTAAAGAACGTATACGATCCAATTTAGCAATCGAACGAAAGTGAGAATAAAATGAAATCTCACATGAATACAAACAATAAAGGCATGAAGAGACAGCAGGAATCCAGAGCCTAAACATCAACAGCAAAAAGAACAATAAAAACCATCGATATCAAAAATTTTAAAAACCAACAAGGGAGTAATTCTACCAATACAACTTTGACGCAAAATGCTTTAAATGGCAGGAGCGTTAAGAATTTCCCAGTCAATTATTATTGATTGTACTATTGCAGAATACATGTAAACATGAATGCCCCACTCGAGACATAGCGATTTCCCGCAAACTGGATGTTCTCGAAGCTCGGGCTACTCCGAAGAAGAAAAGACAAGTAGTATCGACCTGTCTTCTTAAGCCGAAATCGCGGATTCCTAATCTGAGAAGATGGATGGACTGTGGGCATCGGAGTTCGGATTACTTCGTGATGCAGATGCTCACTGTACATTATGGTTTCAGGTAATGTTGCCCAAATGCAAGACCAAGACGAGACTTAGACAGTCTTGGTCTTGGTCTTGCGCCAATACACCTGGTCTTGGTCTTGGTCTTACACTCTCGGTCTTGGTCTTGGTCTTGCAGCAAGAGTCTTGCAAGTCTCGCAGTTACCCATTAGCCTATTACTATTTATTTATTAAGCGTTACTTTAGATCTTAGAACAACATACATATCACATATTCTAAAAGTGCCGGTGGGGGATGGCGTCTATTCGTAGTATTATAGTCGGTGTAAGAGAGAGAAAGTATTCGAAATCATGAAATAACAAATGTTATATTATTTGTTATTTCATTATTTCGAATACGTCCTCTCTTTACACCGACTATAACACTACGCATAGACGCCATCCCCCACCGGCACCTTTAGAATCTGTGCACTGTAACAGAGTAGGTACATTTTAATCTTGAATTAACATAGCCATAGTAATGACCAATAAAATTAATAAATGTCTAAACTGACATTGGGTAAGGTGTGAACCCACGATCTAAGCGATGCGTGCCTATGCTCTAACTAACTGAGCTATCCATGGTCCACGGGAGTCACCCTGTTTCTTAATAAACGTTTGCGTTTAAAATAAGCTTACATGTGCTATAACATGGTTAAAATACAAAACAACCAAATGAATGACATAAAGTTGACTGTATTTCAAAGACCATTATCTGTCTAGACAGGGATTGATCGACCTCCACTTTATATGAAATGGAATAAAAGAGTTATACAATTTGCCATTTACCTATTTAAATAAAAAATAAATTACAATGCAAATTAAATTACAGAACAGTACGCAATTGCTTTGACGTTTCTGTTACTTTATCTTTATATTAATTTTTTTGACCAAGAATTAATACAAAATACATAATACAAATCTTTATACTCGTTACTATCCAAAGTATCCAATACCCTAAGTAGGATATTGTTACTTTCCCTAGACCAATAGTCCAATACCCTATACCGTTACTTCGTTACTTTAAATATTTCGGTATTTTGTTTATAGGGCAGCCGGAATTACCTGTTAATTTGTCTCGTTACTTTTGAATAACATTAATACTACAATGATTAAAGTAATTTAAAAAAGCATAAAAATAGAGACTTCCTTTTGAAGTTTAAAATGCGAAAGTGTCAATGAAATTTAAACTTTTAATTTTCTGTTTGTAGTCTGCTGCGCGATTAAAAAGAATGATGAGTTTAAATTTCTTTATCAAAGATAAGCATACCGAAAACTGAAAAGGTAAAATAATCTGTTTCGCGATTAACAACGCGACATGTGTCCGTGTCATAAACACCAAAAGAATTGCACATCAATGAAAGAAACTTATTGTTCATTATGTTAAAATACAATAGAAATAGGCTGTTGTTTGATAGTTAGTCGAAAATAGCCGCGCATTTTCAGCAAATTTCGGTTTGTTTCACTGATATCGCACACTCAGCACAAACAATGTTTAGTCTAATAACTTAGGCCGATAAAATTTGTAATAATTATATTTCTTATCAGCTAAGCTGAGATGACATATATTTTTAAAATGTGGCGGCTATTATCAAAATCTGGACAATTAATTTCAGAGCGGTAAAACTGTCTCCTGCAAAATGATTTATTTTTACATTATACTTATGACCCCTGAGTACGTATCAAATGTGGCAAATTTTCTTTTAATCGATATTTTGATTCGCTATGTACGCTTAAGGTATTGTTCGTAATGCGCGAAGTCCAATTTTACAAATTTTTGTTTTACATATTTTTTTGCGTCTCATAGAGTCTCTATACATCAAAGCATACCCGAATTATTATACTGCTTAAATGGCACTCGGTCCTAACTGCAAGACGCAAGAGTCTCACAGGGTTAGTCTTGTTCTTGCTCAAATCTTGCAGGCTCAGTCTTGGTCTTGGTCTTGCGAAAATACAAGAACAAGACCAGGACTGCAAGACCAAGACCCATTTTGGGCAACACTAGTTTCAGGGCATACCCTTACAGATTCGGAAAAATAGAAAGCAACAAATGCTTGTGCTGTGAAATATCGGATACTATCTCTGTAGGTACAAAAGAGATAGATTGCACCGAAGAACTTGCTTGAGAGATAGCTGTAAGTAGGATGCAATCGGCCACGGAATTAGAGGAGGAGAGTGGGAGAAAAGATTAAGTAGTCTTAACGAGAAAGTGAGGAAATGGGTGAAAGAAAATCAAGTGAATGCCCTGCCGACGTTATGTGTTTACCAAGACGGCCAGGCCGGTAATTCATGGTTAAAGAAGGTGTTAGCAGAAGGTATGTTTCGCATATCTTGACCACCCTCTCCCTGCTAAAAAGACCAAGAAATACATATTAAAATGCATGCTCCAAGTTGGAACATTTACTGAGCATTAGTCAGAAGTGATTTTTACTTTACAGTAAAAACGCTCAACAGACGATTAGACGCTGAAAACAATGCCACACCACACCGACCAAGTTTTTGAAACTGCATAAGGAATTTTTTCAATTCAAAAATGGGATCCCTCTTTATAGTGGTACTTTAAACCTTTAACACAATGACAGGGCAGCACAAGCAGGAATAGTGCGCGTAACTGGAGCGCATCAGAAAATCACATGGGGAGAAACCTTGTACCCTGTAAATGTACCCCTACCACATATGGACTCTTAATACAAGACGTGCGTTGGGGACAGTCCGTCAAAAAAAATTTATCCTTAGAAAAACTCGAAAACGTCAGATTAAAACAAGTTAAGTTAAGTACATGAAGAACAGTGTATGTTTCAAAAATCTGACGATTTGAGTGGGGCGTAAGAAAGTCTCACAAGAAAAAGCGAATATTTCGTGAAATGAACATCAGATCGAAAAACAGAAAAATACATGTTCAATATTTTTCAAAAATCTATCGAATGATACCAAACATGACCTTCAATGGAGGGGTTGGGGGTAACTTTAAAATTTTATATAGAAATCACGCGATATTTCGCGAAATAAACATCAGATCAAAAAACTAAAAAATAAGTGTGCAACATTTTTTTAAAATCTATCGAATGACACCAAACACGACCTCCCACGGAGGTGGAGTTGGGGGTTACTTTAAAATCTTAAATAGAAACCCTCATTTTTTATTGCAGATTTGGATTCCTTACGTACAAATAAGTAACTTTTATTCAAGACTTTTTTAAATTATAGATAGATGACGCTATAATCAGAAAAAACAATTTCTTTAAATGAGAAATTAAGTTAAAAAATGGAAAATCTTCACTAAAATGGAAAACTTAACCAACTTTTTTTGGTTTTAGGACCTAATTTTCCCAACTCAATAGGCCCCCATAACGCTTTAGTAACTGCAAATTTAGCATCCAATCCTTCCCTACTAGCAGTGGCGGCTGGTCAGAGGAGGCAAGGGAAGCTTAGCCTCCCCATAAATTTTTTACACGTGCTACACTGTTTTGTTTACTTTGCTATTTTGCTTCGCATTAGAGATATCGGAAAAAGTTATTTAAACAAGTTATTCCAAATAATATTTTAACCCCACATAATAAATTTCATCACAAAATTCGCACTTTTAGTTTTTTCATTATTTGTAGTCAGGATCCTAAATCGCAGAGGAGGCTGCTGGTCGGAAAATATCACTTGCTAATGCTCCGCGCAGCCCAGCAGCGTTTAAGCATGGTAGTTTAAGGAGACCCGGTCTCCTTAGAGCTGCATTATCGCTTAACGTACACGCTGTCCGGAGATTGGGCAAGGGCGGCTAATCGGCCAGCAGCCTCCTCTGCGATTTTAGGATCCTGACTACAAATAATAAAAAAACTAAAAGTGCGAATTTTGTGATGAAATTTGGTTTGTGGGATTAGAATAATATTTGGAACAACTTGTTTAAATAACTTTTTCCGATATCTGAAATGCAAAGCAAAATATCGGTAATTTACCGTGTTTTTGGATTCGCAGTTGGCAGCTTTTAGAATTAAAAAAAATTAAGTTAAGTATCTTAAAAAATGTGAATCTTCAACCTGAATAGACTGCAAAACTTCAAATCTCTATTTATTTTGAAATGCATATCTACTTACAGAGATAGAATTGTTAACAAATAAGGGACACAAACTTTGGTAATACACTTTTACAATAATTAGACTAACTATTTTTAAAATGATATGATATTATGAAATTGAGAATTATAATGATATTATAAAATGTGAATAAAAAATGGTCAAAAAAATGGGGCCTTAAATTAGATTTTTTTGGCGGATTTTTTTGCTAATGCAAATTTGTCTAGATATTTTACAGTTAGGTATAGCCTCCCCTATTGTAAAAATCACGAGCCGCCACTGCCTACTAGTAAGTTAAATTTTGTAAAATTTAAAACTTGTTGCTTATAAGAAGAGATATTTTATTGTAGCATAGCTCTGAAGACGGTTTTGTAAAACTGAAAAGCCCTACTAGAAAATTAAAAAAAAATACACACTTCAAAAATAATTTCTTTTCCCATTGTTTCATGTGTCATAAGTGCGTACGTACAAAACATACCTGTCTTTTCAATTTTTAAATTATATTTACTCATATTGTAAATTTATTATAAATAATTCACTACTTTGAATACAACCCCAGCTTATGGTTTTTGGTGAGTACTGAATTCACTGTACTAAAAGCTTATCCTTGCCCTATAGAACTCTACAAAATGTTAAAGCCACATAAACCATCTCGGATATCTTAAAAATGTTGGGACGACAATAGGGACAATGACGCTCCTGATATGTTACATGCGCCCATTATGGCCTACTACTATTTTGTGGTTCTTCTCTAGCTACTTAAAAATATTTTGTTGTCTGAGAATTTAACTGCTTCTTAGAGAATCGGGTTACCGAAAAGATTAAGACGTTACCTATGTAATCCTATCGTTATGAAGAAAGTCTGTCTGTGGTGGTTTAAAAGATTTTTTGATGTTGACAAATAATGTGTAGTATTATTTATTTATACTCATAAAGAAACCTGTAAACTGAAATAATGACTTTTGACGTGAATACTGTTTATTATCGCTCGGTACGGAATTTTATCAGGACTAAAATCATATTTGGCGTCATTCAAAAATTGTGACGCGAGTGGTAACCTTGCGGTATACCGTAAACATTATATCATACACTTATTTTTAAGTTTCTCATGCCTGGTAGCACCAACAGATCTTAAGCTCCAGCTTATCTAAGCTCTACTTATAGATAGTAGATCCTTGAGTATCACTTACGTTGCACCATAATTTTCGATTCTTACCTTATTATCAATTATATTCATTATTAAATTTTAATATTGTTACTATAATATATTATAATTATAATTTATTAATTATTATGTTATTACCGTCTTAAGCTTAAGATCTGTTGGTGCAACCGGGCATTAGTAAACTAAGTACAGATCCCGAATTATCTATTGTTTGACTGGGTTTAGGTTGTGTTGTGTATTGTTGTTTCAGGTTGAATTCAAGTATAAATCCCGAATTTTAAATTATTGGATGGCTTCGGGGTGGTTGTTACCCTATAGGGTGATTTGTGACATATTTTCATGACAAAACCACAACTAAGTATGGATCCCGAATTTGATATTGGGTTCGGAGTGGTTTCAGCCCTATAGGTATTGATTAAATAAAATTGACTAAAATTAAAATTAAATAAAATTAATTTAATTAAAATAAGGAAAAATAAGGATAAATTAAAATAAATTAAATTAAATTAAATAGAAAAAAATTAAAGAAAACTAAATAAAATTGAAACAAATTAAATAAAGTTGAATAAAATTACTCAAAAAATTAAATACAATTACAAAAAATTAATTGAAATAAAATAAAATTAGATAATATTAAATAAAATTGCATAAAATAAAAAAAAAAATAAATAAATTAAATTAAATTACATAAAATTAAATCACATTAAATAAAATTATATAAAATTAAATTAAATAAATCGAATCGGATCGAATAGAAATCGAAATGAATTGAATCGGATCGAATTTAATCGAATCTATAAGAAGTAGGTATTGACTTCTGTCGTAACTCAGCAAGTGCCGCACTTTTTTTTAACTAACAGTGTTTTGTTGAGCTAAATAAATAAGTAATTTTCGAATTTGTGATGGTATTTATCTTTACATTAACGTTCCTTATTCATTATTTGGGTGTTCAATATATTTTACTGGTACTATTGAGAATGTTTACCATTCCGTAACTATCATAATGGTAAAATTGTGCAAGATAAAAGGGATATTGAAAATTAAAATAAACTAAATTAAATAAAATAGAAAAAATTAAAGATAACTAAATAAAATTGAAACAAATTAAATAAAGTTGAATAAAATTGCTCAAAAAATTAAATACAATTAAAAAAATTAATTGAAATTAAATAAAATTACATAATATTAAATAAAATTGCATAAAATTAGAAAAGTCTTTGACTTAGCAAATGTCTTTGATAGCTTATGAATTCTGACGTTTATAATTTTCAATGACAGTGACATATTTTTGGTTTATTTGCATTTATTGTTTATTTCGTTTTATAAATCAACAAAGTTTTATTTATTTATCAATAAAGTTTATTTGGTTTTATACTGATAAAACATAAATTTAAAATTTCAGCTAAATAAAGGAAGAGTTGCAATACTGACTTTTGGGTCACCACACAAAGATGAGTATTAGTATATCGTAGTATTGATAACTCAATTTGTGAAAAATCTGCGTTTGTATCACTGTTTCCCCAAAGGTTTGATATATTAAAAATATGAATTGTTTTTCATGTAATTCACTCTAGACAAGGCGAAAACGGCGGGTTCGTTGGAAAAAATATTCCCATGAAATTTTTTTGCATAATCACATTCGTGAGACACCCTAGAGTAAGGTACAAGAAGTCGCTTACGCGAAAAGTGGTCCATTTTTTTTAATAATTTTTTTAATCAAATTGCAAAAATCAATATTTTTGGCCCGGACAATTTTTTTTAGATTTTTCGGACCATTCCGGACAAAAAAGGTCAATTGTAATTTTTCTCTAAAGTTGATCGTGTTCGAGTTATAAGCAATTTAAAATTTGAAAAACGCGAAAATGGCCATTTTTAAGACTTAACTCGGTTAAAAATTATTATTATGAAAGTCAGAAAGTGATTAAATCAAATGTAAAGCCTCCCCTACATGATCCTGAAGAAATTTGTGTTATTAATTTATTACTAAGCTGTTATTTTTATTTAATAATAATGAGCGGTAAGATTGTATTGACGCGGCTGCAAATGTGAGTGCGAGTGAGATGTGCCATTGGACTGTCTGAATGGCATCATGGACGGCCACCTAAAACGTGCATGGCGCTCATTATTATTACTTAAAAATAACAACTTAGTAATCAAGTAATGACAAAAATTTCTTCAGGATCTTGTAGGAGGGTCTTTAAAATTTGATTTAGTCACTTTCTGACTTTCATAGTAATAACTTTTAGCTGAGTTATTAAGCCTTAAAAATCGCCATTTTTCGTTTTTTTCAATTTTAAAATGCTTTTACCTCGAAAACCATCAACTTTAGAGAAAAATTATAAGAGACCTTTTTTATCCAGAATGGTCCAAAAAACGTAAAAAAATTGTCCAAGCCCAAAATATTGATTTCTGCAATTTGATTAAAAAAAATTGTTAAAGAAATTTTTACCACTTTTCGCGTGGGCGACTTCTTGAATCTTATTCTGGAATATGCTTCATCTCACAAATGTGGTTATGCAAAAAATTTCATGGGAATATTTTTTCCAAAGAACCCGCCGTTTTCGCCTTGTCTACTCGATAGTTTTGTATTTCTTAACCTCAAGTAATATTAAATTTTCTTAACAATAATAGTAACTTTGTTATCGTGACTTTTTTAAAATTTATTTATTATCGTTATATTCGTAATAGTCTGTATGGTGTTCAAACTGTTTAATGTTGAGTCCATCAATCTCCTCAATACTGAAAAAAATTAAACATTTCAATAAATTAACTGTATAAAATATGTTCACGAGATAATAGTCATTTTCTAATTATTATTACCACTGACACTCTGACAGTACATATCAATACTAGACATCGACGTACGTTTCACTTTATTTTTTGATTCAACTTGTTTAAAAATGAATCGTGACGCATGGGAAAACTTAGAGTTGAAGAACTATAAATACCAATACACCAACTTAGTATAATATGATGTTTGCTTTGATCTGATGAACTGCTATGATGTATTAAAGCCTCTCTCTATTTTGCTTTGACTATTTATACTATTCTTAATTACACATGAATACTAATGAACTAAATGGTCAATAATTGATTTTAAACCATTGAATTTTACTGTAAATTGTTAATCTAATAATAACTAGAAAAAGTTATTATGTACACAACACATTAAGCAAAACACATATTTTGGGAAAACAATATTGTATTTGGATTAGTTTATAATTTTGACTTTCTAAAATAATACGGAAAAATCCTATAGCGTAGGAAACAGAGGTGAACTTCGCAAAATTGACACAAGTCCGGTTTTATTTTTTTTTTTCTGGTATAACAAGGGGTGCTTATTATGAGACTAACCTTATCTTAAAAAATTTCACCCCGGAACCCCTCTTTTCATCCCTTTAAAGGGGGTAAATTTACTCCCCCTTAGGGGGGGGGGTAGTAAAATGAAGACGACTATATTTCCTACTATTTATTTCCCGACAGCGTATGTCTATCGCCCACTGTTTAGCGGAGGTGGCGCCACAAAAATGACAAATTTTTAAAAAAGATGTTTTTAAAAAAATTATTTTGCCCTAACTGTAATGAAAATTAAGAAGAAGCCCTGCGCCAGTTAACCACAAATAACTGGCTGATTCTTTTGGTATAGGTTTGATTTAAGGGCAATTGCAATTTTTTTAATTACAGGGTGTTACATTTAAAAAAAACCCTTTTTATACCATCTGAACCGCCTATGCTAGAGTAAAGAAACTATCAGTGATTATATTATCCATGTACTGGTGTTATTTAAAAATGTGTGTAATGTATATTACATATTTTCCCATATTTTCTCCAGAACTACCCAAAAAAAAAAGAGAATTAATAAAGAAAATAATCAAAAATTGATTTTGGGCCACTACTGTGGCTTTAGGGTGTAAAAAAAATAAAATATGCATAGTTCATAATGTGTAGCAGACAGTGTGTTCTTTTATTTTCCATAGGTACGTTATCAATAAAATGAATAGGTGACGAAAAAAAAAACAAAACCTGGAGCCCGTTAAAGCATTTCTGAGGTTTACGGCGCCACTGTGCCGTAACGGTTGCTTATAGGAAACAAATGCAAAGGACCTTATTTGTACAGAACATAGTGGTCTTTAATTATGTATAAGCTTTGTTTTAAAAAATGCATAGGTAATGAGAAAATCGTAAAAACATGCTCTCTAAGGGATAAGGGTAGTTTCTGCAGTTTATTTTCAATGATAGGGTAGTTTCCGCAGGGATGTTGCAATAATCATATATATTTATGAAAAACCCTATTGATGGAGTATATGTCCATTAGGTCAAAAAGCAAAAAAAAATTGTTCAACTCCCCCTTTATTTATCTTTTTCTGGCTACAGGGGTTGCATCAAGAAATCGCTTTTGGTGTCCATGCATGGGTAATAAGAACTTGTAAATACAAAATGATATATAATGGCATTTTAATAAAGCAAAGGTCATGGTGTGTGAAGGATTCCAAGAAAATCACTTTTTTATTAATTCTCCTTTTTTGGGATGGTTTTTTGGGATTATAAAAGTTTGTAATTGACTTTTTATTTAGAAAAAAAAATGTACAGAGTGAATAGGTACATCACACCATTATATTCCATTTCTTTTTTTGTGTTTTGACAGCATTTTTGTTCGTTATTTTTATTTAGATTTATTTATTCATAAAAACTTATAATTTTGATGAATTATTTGTAATACGAACATGAAAGGATGAGTGAATATGAAGATAATTCGATTAAAAGATTCTGTATGTTAAAGCAATACCTTAGGGCCAGGACATCACATTCCCTTGTTAATAGCGTTCGTGCTAATAGATATTTGAATAAAATGATTGTTCCATAAATTGCGAGATATTAAAGTGTATCCCTCGGGAAAATGGTCAGAACCCAGTCACCTGTCCGTGGCAGCCCGTGGCTGTAAAATTATTATAAGATTTGTTAGATTTGCATTTAGAGAGTCTGATAATTTGATCACACGGGTTATGAATCTATTTGCAAATCTAATTCTCGAGTTATATCTCCGTCGCATTCCAAGGAATGACTCATCTTTTGTCATCAAATTGAGTTTTCCCAGTTTGCAATGTTACTAAGTATCTAAGGACCAAATTAAATAAGCTTTTAATGCTTTTTTAAATGAAAACGGGAGATTAAGTCCCGACGTTTATCTACCCTGGAATTTTCATTTTCCGAATATTCGACAAAAATATTTATTCTTTTCCTGTTACTTCTTCAAAAACTGAATAAAAAAACTCTCTTGTAAATTTGTTCAGGACTTTAATGAATGCCTTTCTAACAAGGATTTATTTCTTTCTCGGGAATATCAAAACACTACTCAAAGCAAAAGTCGTTTGTTAATTCTCCTTTGAGATTAAACAGATACAAGTCACTCATCTGCGAGATTTTTATTTTAAATTTCAGACTAATAAAGAAATAAAATCACTGGACCAGAAATTTAAGGACTGGCAACTCCAGAGATTAATAATTAGTGGCCTTAAAGCGTAAGCACACTTTAAATATTAGAATGATAAATACAAAGTGGATATTTTTATATTCAAACTCAGGGTTGGGTTAAACCAAAATTGTGTCTAGGTACGTCTTGTATATATCTAGCATTTCTTCATGACGTGATTTACCATATCCAATCTTTCCAGAATGTTGAAAACCTTAAAAAGGATATCCAAAAATGTACTCATGATATACAGAAGCTTTGCTGTTCTATTTGCGTATGGCTACTTAACTTGCTAAGATATTTTGGAAGTATATAAACAAAGATAAATATACCCATGTATGTTTGCTTCTTACACGCTTTGTTTAATTACTAAAAAAAGGAATATTTGCAACCTAATTTATACAAAAGATAAAAACCTCACTAAAACTCTCCAGCTTTTTCCTTTTTATGTGCACATTAGTTTTGCTAGACACTAGTTATCCTCTACAGTCCTCTATCCACGCATTCTTGAAAACGCAACATCTTTATCATTTATTATATGTATTATCTTTTCCATAAAGACACTGTTTAATATTAATATTATGACTTAAAAAAAGAGTGTATGTACCTTGTGCGCACGTTAGAATTAAATATTAAGCTAGTTTTAATATGTACTTAAAACAATACCAAAAAATAAAAATAATAGTCCAGGGCGCATCTGTTTTGAGATGGACGTTTGAGAGGTGACTCAAATTTATTTGCAGAAATTGCTTAAAAATAACTCAAATAATAATATATTTGAGTTATCCTCCCACTCAAAATGGTCCGGAACATTGTTTAAATAATCAAAATGTCAAAATATGAAGAAAAAATTCGATTTTTTTATTGGTTTTTTGATTATAACTTTAAAACTATTCATTTCTGAGAAAAGTTGTACTGACATAAAAGTTGCGTAATTAAATTTCCTACAATATAAAATTGGCTCAAAATTTAAAAAATAGTCACCCTTGTGGCAAAATAGCAATAATTGCGAAAAAAACATACAAAAACAAGTATTCGCATTTTACGTTTTACAACCATTTATGTTACACTTAGGATCTTCATATTTTACCCAGAAAACTTTATGATATAGTAAAACAACACTGTAAATTTCATTAAGATTGATTTAATAGATTTTGCAAAATAAATTTTGCAATCCAGCTTTCGCAAAAAAATTCATTTTTTTTAATGTTGCAGGACTGAAAATAAAGCAGATAGCAAGTTGAGTTTTTTTTGCTTATAGAAGTGTACTGTACCTTTCATTTGTAATTTGCAAAATTAAAATCTATTAATTACCACGTCAGGAAATTTTTTAAATAAACTCTAAGTTAAAATATATGAACAAAAAAAGTTTTTGCTAAAAAAGTGTTATTTCAAAGGATAGAGTATGTGTTTTTATTTTGCAATCAACAAATTTATTTATTTATATCGAAACGTAATAAAAATTAAAATGAATCAATCATTATCAAAGGTCATCGGAATGCCCAATCAGAGCAAACTATGAGCTGTCCTGCGCGTAGCACCAAAAATTAATGTTTAAAAAAGAAATTTCCTGACGCCGTGGTAGTTAATCGATTTTAATTTTGCAAATTGCAAATGAAAGGTACAGTACATTTCTATATGCAAAAAAAAATCTACTTGCTATCTGCTTTATTTTTAGTCCTGTAACATTTTGAAAAAATGAATTTTTTTGCGAAAGCTGGATTGCAAAATTTATTTTGCAAAATGTATTAAACCGATCTTAATGAAATTTACAGTATTGTTTAACTGTGTCATAAAGTTTTTCTGGGTGAAATATGAAGGTCCTAAGTGTATCATAAATGGTTGAAAAACGTAAAATGCGAATAGTTGTTTTTGTATGGTTTTTTCGCAATTATTGCTATTTTGCAACAAGGGTGACTATTTTTTAAATTTTTAACCAATTCTATATTGTAGGAAATTTAATTACGCAACTTTTATGTTGGTACAACTTTTCTCGAAAATGAATACTTTTAAAGTTATAATCAAAAAACGAAGAAAAAAATCGAATTTTTCCTTCATTTTTTGACATTTTGATTATTTAAACAATGTTCCGGACCGTTTTGAGAGGGAGGATAACTCAAATATTATTTGAGTTATTTTCAAGCAATTTCTGCAAAAAAAATTGAGTCACCTCTCAACGACCAAATGTACTAATATTTTTACAAATGCGCCCTGGTCTATAACGTTAATACGTCATTTCTTATGAACTGTAGCCTCCCTTGATGATGATAATTACGTTTCCCTTGATGAGTCGTAGAAAATCTATAACACGTCAAATTTTCTACACAAATTTTTAATTTTCGTTTCATCATATTTTAATACTAATTATCCTATTCCCAACGAAAACAAATCCAAAGACACAAAAATTATAATAAATATATTTACTAAAAGCACCAATATATTTTTTTCACACTTTATTTGCATTGATACATACGTACTTTAAAGATTTAGCAACTAACTTCATACTGTCGATATGTCATACTGTCGCTTTTATAAAAATCAAAATTTTTCCCAATTGCGCCTAAAGAGGTATTACTTCAATAAAAAACGGTAATATTAATCAATGTTAGGGCAAAATTTAATTTTTAATAGGATAAAGCCAAAGACAATCCAGAAACTTAAAACATTGGATGTGGCGAAACCCTAAAACTTATAGAAAAAAGAAGAATAATGGGCGCAAAAATTTCAGTACAAGGTACAACGACGGTCAATGTAAATAAACGTATAAAACTCTTCCACAGAAGAGACAAAAATTCTGACATAAAAATTAGACTGTGATTAACATATTAGCATGGACAGAATTTGGAAAGCTAGCAAACACAAATATGAACAATGACACGGTTGAATATTGAATATGGATAAATTAACTCTGCCTGGGGGTTGTGAGCGCGAAGACTGAGTGGATTGAGTAGCTCAGAAGTCACGTTCACACTCACAGCCGGTCCCAAGCCCGGAAAAAGAGGAGGGTTGATGGGCCAGGTTAGCATCCTACCCATTATAAAAGAAAACAAGGCTCAAAGAACCGATATAAAGCCTCGGAACCCGACGGAACCTAAGATGACGAACCACGCAAAGAAAAGGAAAACGAGAAGGAAAAAGAAGCCAACAATCAGATTAGCAACATGGAACATAACTTCGTTCAACAACAAAGACCAAGAGATAATCGAAGAACTGATAAACAAAAACATAGACATTTGTGCAATCCAAGAAACCAAGAAGAAAGGTAAAGGTCAAAGAGACTATAACCAATATATTTTAGCATATAGTAGAGTGAAGAAAGAAGAACGAGCACGAGCAGGCGTAGGTATACTTGTCCATAAAAAATTTAAAGACAACATAAGTAACTGCCGTTACATCTCCGAAAGAATCATACATATGAAGATCACAATGGACTACCAAAAATTAAATGTTATATCTATCTATAGCCCCGAGGACTGCAAACCTAAGAAGGAACGAGAGGCATTCTACGAACAGTTGCAAACCATCCTGGACGACATACCTCATGAAGAACACTTAATTCTTATGGGGGATTTTAATGCACGAATCGGAAATAAAATAGTTCCAGGAGTAAAACAAAGATTCAATGAAAACCATGTCAACTCAAATGGAGAACTCATGGCTAATCTCTGTGCTTTTAACGAACTGCGAATCAATAATACATTTTTCGACCATAAGCTTCAGTATAAATATACGTTTGAAAACTCCAGGGGGCACAAATCTATGATTGACTTTATAGTCACTAATAGAAAAATCCACCCAGAGCAGATTCTAGATATTCGAACTTTAAACTCGGCAGACGCAGGGAGTGAACACAAATTAGTCCTAGCAAAAATAAGAATGAAACACCAAAACATTTTCCACAGGAAATCACCGAGGAAAAATTCAATGTAGAATCACTGTGGAACGATTCTACCAAAGAAATGTACCAAAGGAGGCTAGCACAGAAGATACAGCTGAAGCAGATAGACGACATCGAAGATATAAACGCGAGCTGGGAGAAAATTAAAAACAATATTGAAGAGGCAGCAACAGAAGCTCTAGGAAAACGCAAAGTCATACTGAACAAAAGAAACAACAATACACCATGGTTCAGAAAAGAAATAAAAGAAAAATGTAAAGAGAAGAGAGATGCCTACATGAAGTATAAAACATCAAACACTCCAGAATCCAGAGACACCTATAGAAGAATACGAAATGAAACAAAGCAATTGGTAAGAAGAACAAAAAATGAACACTGGGAACAGTTTACAAAAAGGATGGAAAGCGACTTCTACGGAACACAAAAACAAATATGGAGATTCATAAGAAACCAACGGAAAGAAATGGCAGAATTGAAGGAATACAATAACATACCAGAAAACGAATGGGAAAGATACTTGACGGAACTGTTTAAAGGAAAGGAAAATCATAATCAAAATAATAACCTACCTGAATTAAGACACGAAATTGAAATCAGTTTTCAGTAAGTAGGGGTAGCCATAAATTCACTCAAAAATAGGAAGTCACCAGGATCAGACGGAATAACCAACGAGCTTCTAAAATACGGAGGAGAAAGTATAACCCTAGAGATGACAAAACTTATACAAAAACTAATATTGCACTGCAAGATACCAGACGCATGGAGAAACAGCATAATGATACCAATGTTCAAAAAAGGAGACAAAGAAGACCCCAACAATTATAGAGGTATAAATCTACTAAACACCGCACTTAAGCTAACCACAAAAGTCCTAACCAACAAAATCAATAAACTAACAACTTTATCAGATGAACAACAAGGATTCAGATCCGGAAGATCCTGTGTAGACGCCGTATTTGTACTGAGACAAATCACAGAAAAGGCCATTGAGTACAATAAACCAGCATATCTATGTTTTATAGACCTGACAAAGGCTTTCGATCGCATCCAAGTCGAAGACGTCTTACATTTACTGTATAGAAGAAACATACCAATCAATATTATACAAACAATCGAAAACATCTACTTTCATAATCGAATACAGGCAAAGATAAATGGAAAACTAACGCAGTTTATACCAGTACAAAGTGGAGTCAGACAAGGTGACTCATTAAGCCCACTGTTCTTTAATATAATAATGGACGAAATAATAGAAGCAGTACGTAAAGGTCATGGTTACAGAATGGGGAATAAAGAAATCAAAGTATTGTGTTATGCAGACGACGCCGCATTAATCGCCGAGACAGAAGACGATCTCCAAAGATTAACACACATCTTTAATACAACAGCCAAGAAATACATTATGATAATATCAGCAGAAAAAACCAAATGTATGACAACATCTAAATACCCACTACGATGTAAAATCGAAATTGATGGGAAAATAATAAAGCAGGAAGCAAGGTTTAGATATCTGGGAATAGATATAACCAGTTACGGAGATGTTGAAGAGGAAGTACGACAACAAAGCTTAAAAGCAAGTAAAGCGGCGGGATCTCTTAATGACACAATCTGGAAGAACAAACACTTAAGACAAGACACAAAAGCAAGAATCTATAAAGCAGCAATTAGACCTATATTAACATACACGGCGGAGACAAGGCCTGACACATCTAAAACGAGACGACTACTAGAAACAACAGAGATGAAAATACTCCGACGAATATCAGGGAAAAGTCTGTTGGATAGGGAGAGGAGCGAAAACATAAGAAGATCATGCAATATAGAAGACATAAATGGATGGGTGACAAAACGGAAACAGGAGTGGAACGAACACATTAGTAGAATGGCAGAGGATAGGATAGTACGAATAGCACGAGATAAGTCACCAAATGGACGAAGAAGTATTGGCAGACCAAGAAAAAGGTGGTGCGATAACCTAAACAATTTAGGAGGATAATATTGAAGAAGAAACAGGCTTTAAAGCCTACATACAAGAAGGAAGAAGAAGAAGAAGATAAATTAACGAAAACTCAGAGAACGATGGAGAGGAGGATGGAGAGAATATGATTGAAAGAGAAAAAACGTATCGGGTGGATACGGAATATTACGAAGGCAAAAGATGTCACAGAAGAAGCAACTGACATAAAGTGGGAATTTACAGGTCATAACATCAGGCAGAAGGACGATGGATGGAGCGAACAAGTGCAACACTAAAGACCCTGGAAATCAAGGCGATCAAATAAAAGAGCACAGATGAGTACACCTTTTGAGTAATACTATTAAAACAATTAGTAAAATCCCTTATTAAAAAATCCCTTAAAGGGATACCTCACAGAACGTTTTTGATCTAAAAAGATCACCAGTGCTGTTAAAAGATTTATAATATGCTGAGCCACCAAAATATGTGGGTAAAAACCCTTTAAATGTTATACAATTATGAGAGATTTACATTAGTATGTCAAACTAACTGACCCGGCAGACTTCGTACTACCTCAATAGATAAAAACAAATTATTGTATACAATAAACTTAAAATAAACAAAAGGAATTCGTAATTAATAAACAAAAAATGCTCGATGTGAATGAGGTTTTATTATTATTTTTAATTAATTACACATGATGTTTGAAGTAGTAAAGTTTAGATAGAAGTGACAAAATAAAGTTTGTAGTGCAACAGTTACAATCTAAAATTTGTTTATCTTATAATGAATATAACAGCATTATTTTATCTACATTCAAAACAACCCTGTATTTATGATTGGATTTGGGGTGGTTCCAACTCTATAAGTGTTGATTAAATAAAATTAAATTAAATTAGACAGAAAACTAAACACAAAACAAACTAAACAGAATTAAATAAAAAAGTAAATGAAGTAAATTAAAATTAAATGAAATTGAATAAAAGTAAATAAAAATAAATAAAACTGAATAAAATTAAATAAAATTTAATAAAATGAAATAAAATAAAATAAACGAAAATAAATAAAATATTTAAATTAAATAAAATTAAATAAAATTTTAAAAAATACTTAAAAGTAAATAAAATTTTATAATTGGCTGCTTGTTCTTTTCGTGTGCTTAGAATTTTTCTCCTGCTTACGGTTCGTCAGAAAAGTTCCGTTTAGAGACATTTTTTAAAAATTTCACAGAATTAAAAAAATCATATTTTGCCCAATTTGAGTCCCAAAGTTAAACTGTTCAGCTTCTCTTCTATGAAATTTGTCGCTCGTTCTTCTTCTGTCCTCAGAATATTTCTACGGCTTGAGATATTGTATTTCGGACACCGATTGCGCGAGAGAAAAAATTTTAGTACAGTTCTGCTCGGAATTCAGTAAGGAGTATACCTACTTAATTTCCTATTTTCACGTCATTTTTATGAGAGTTATGGCGTCATCAGTAACCCCCCTTGTGACGTACGGATATGAAAAACAGATAACAACCTATTCTTAGACCTGCCGAATACACGTGTAAAATCTCATAAAAATCGGTCAAACCGTTTCGGAGGAGTATGGCATTTCAACAAATACTGTGAAAAGAGCATTTAATACATACAGATGTAAAAATTATGGTGATTACTAAAACGACTATATAAAACCGTATAAACCTTTCCTGAACTTCTACAAATAATTCAACATCAAAATTAGCCAAATCGGTCCAGCCATTCTCGAGTTTTAGCGAGACATACGAACAGCAATTGATTTTTATATAAGTTGAAGATATTTAAATGGCTATTAAAAAATAACGGATAGAAAAGTGAAAAATTAGAGTTGTATTTATCTTTGTGTTCTACATCATATAAAATTAAGAAAAAAAAATTGTCCACAAAAATAAAAAAAATATCAGGGGGCAACCCTCCTTGGGACGTACGGGTATGAAAAATAGATAACAACCTATTCTCAGTCCGGTCGAATATACGGGTAAAATTTCAAATAAATCTATTCAGTCGTTCTCGAGTTATAAGTGTTGGTAACTAACACGCCTTTCTTTTGTTTATATAGATGTAAAATATTTAAAGTGAAAAATTAGGGTTGTATGCATCTGTACGTTCCACATCATATAAAACTAAAAAAAAAAAGATTTTTTCCGAAGAAATAGAAATAATATCATAAATAATATAAAATAGATACAAGCCTATTCTTAGACCTGCCGAATACACGTGTCAAATCTCATAAAAATCGGTCAAACCGTTTCGGAGGAGTATTGCAACAAATACGGTGAAAAAAGCATTTTATACATCTAGATGCAAACATTTTGGTGGCTACTAAAATGACTATATAAAACCGTATAAACCTTCCCTGAACTTCTACAAATAATTCAACATAAAAATTATCCAAATCCAGCCATTCTCGAGTTTTAGCGAGACACACGAACTGCAATTGATTTTTATATATAAAATTAAAAGTGAAGCTACTGATTTGCTAATTACTGTCCGTAATGTCAGAACATATCCTCTGGGCTGAGCAACCCATGTGTTGTGTGGGGAGAACTGTGATGCCTGATGCTACGTATATTTAGGAAAATTTAAACCATCACTTTTAATTTAACATAATAATGGAGATCTTTCATAATTGTATAACATTTAAAGGGATTCTACCCACATATTTTGATGACTCAGTATGTTACAAATCTGCTAAGAGCACTGATGATAATCTTTTTAGATCGAGAGCGTTCTGTGATGTAGCCCTACTATTTTTTTTGTGTTTTATGGTATACATCCAGCTACAGGAAATTATTTCTCTTGTAGATTTTAATAACATTAAAATATAACGACATTTTTCATACTTCCACAAATAGATTTAAAATAAATAATAAATAAATAATAAATTTTATCAGATGATCAACTTTAGAATATTTGCAAGGAAGATAAAATCCTCGAAAAAATATGATAACTGAATAGTTTCAAGAGAAACCACGTCGATATTTACGTAGAGCACAACAAATCGGAAAAACAATTTACCACTGCTGCATCTATCTATAACCTCTGACATAAATAAAATCTCATTTATCTTATTTTGCGCCCTACTACTGATGTTAGCAGGTAATCCGGAGAGGGAACAAAAACACTCAATCTCCATAAATCCTAACTGTTTTGGTGCACTGTTTGTTTCACATCGACTGTGCACTGCTAAACGATTTGAATATTATCTCTTCCATTACAACGTTTTTTTTTTTATCTTTTTTTCGAGCCGTCCTTTCGTGACAAATGGTTGCAAGGAAATTGCTGTGTCTCATATAAAAACTATTATTAATTATTTAACCCGATGATATTTTAACTATTAGAAGAAGATAAAAAGCCGACGATGCTTTATGGGGGAGTTTTACATGTTCAAACCGAATTTATTGTGGCACAGTTTTTTTCCATCTAGTCTGACGATATTGGACGAAAATTCATTTTATAAATACAATTTTCAAACATTAAGGCAGATACAATTTTACAAAAGTATTTGTGTAAAGTTATTGTAAATTTTGACAATAAAGTTTTTTAAAAAGTGTTCTTCCAGGAATTACAATTGAATTATACTAAACTTTAGAATATAATTAATTTTAGAACTGTGCTAGCAAATCAAATTCAAATAATCTGTATTCGACTATAGGTGCTAAAGCGAATGCAAAAAGTACATCACTCTCAGAATTCAATTTTTAATTTTTTGTGTGATTAAAAAATAATAATACACGACGAAAAAGTTTTTCTGTAGTTGGCTGTATCTGTATACCATATTACAAAAACGAATAAATCCTTTATAAATGGTATATTTGTTGAAATCCCTAAAAAGCTCTACATCAAAGAACTAGTTTTCGATCGGATGGCCGATCATCATCAGTTCTTACGTGATTCTAACATGCTAACCACCAAAATACAAAAATATGTGGGTAACAACCCTTTACAATTGATCCGTCACGGATATATGTGAACCTAAACATGGATGTATAAAATATCCAATGCAGGGGCGTCATTTGATAGGGTCAGGGGGGCATTTGCCCCCCCCCCCCGACCCTGAAAATGACTGAAATTTACAAAAAATAGATCAATCTTGTATTATGTTTGCATATAAATGTATTGTATATATAATGCTTGCCCCCGCATCAAAATTTCAAATGACGCTCCTGATCCAATGTATTATGCTCCAGGTACCATTTGAGTCCAAAATTGACTTGTTGACATGTTGACATGTTGACTATATTGTGGCAAAAAATAAGACTCAGCGCAATTTTAACACGCCACCCTTTCCCCCTCCTCATACCGCAAAAATTCATTTTTTCGTTTTTGGAAAGACGCGTACACCCTTTTTTTGGAATGGCTGCAGGCCCATTTTTTATTTGTGTATTTTATCAAACACTATATTTTTAATTTTTTCAGATTTTTCCGTAAGATGCATCAGCTTCAAAAACCTGAAAAACTGGCTCTTTGGGGGTTTTTGGGATTTCTCCAAAGATTCCAGATCCAAAAATTGGAGAAACATTCAAACCTTCCAAAAACGTGGGGTTTTTTGGAGGGTTCGAACTGTTTCGCCCAATTTTTGAATGTCCTAAAGGTCCCATGTCCTAAAAGATCTGAAAAAATCAGAAATATAGTTTTTAATAAAACACAAAATAAAAACAAAGTTAGACCTGCAGCCCTCTTAAAAAAAAGTTATACGCTTTTAAAAAAAAATGCATTTTGAGAGGGTCTATAAAAAAAGACATGTTTGGTTAGTTTGGTAAAAGCCTGAAATATGCCAGTAATTTTTTTGAAATTTTTAAATGGATTGCGTTTCACCTAAAAAATAATAAAAACAAAAAATTACGTTTTTTGGGCGAGTGGGAGGGGGTAGCGGAATAAAATTGCACTGTCAAATTTTTTAATCACACAAAATACGTAACAAATTAAAAAAAAATGATTCATGTTTATATCGAATTCAAAATATATTATTAACCCAGCAAAAACTTGCAAACCCCTTAAAAGCCTTGAAAACATGGTTTTTGATTGGTTTGAACGTGTCTCGCCCAATTTTTGAAGATTTTGAAGTAGGTACCCAGGTAGTTTAAATTATGAAAAAAATTAGAAATGCAGTTTTTGATAAAATACCCAAAATAAAAAAAAGTTACTTACATGTTTTTTCAAAAAAAAAGTAAAAATAAATAAAATAAAATAAATAAATAAAAATTCATTTTGAGGTTATTAATTAACACTCTTATGGACAACTTACGGGTTCATAAAAATATGCATATTACGTAAAAACATGAACTATGCGTGTGAATTTTTTGAAATTTTTAAACGAAAAAATGACGTTTCTGGTTAATAGAGGGGGAGAAGGGGGTGGCGGAATAAAATTGTGCTGATCTTACTTGTTAATCACATAGAATGTAAAAAAATTAATAAAAAATAATTCTGGGAGTGAAGGCATTTTGTGGGTTATATCCTTTGGAACATAAAAATCACTCTATCGTCACGACTATCATAACAACCCACGAAAATACTTTCTCTTATACAGGGTGAGTCATAAGGAACTGTACATACTCCTACCTCGTACAGAGGCCCCTATGGGGAATAACAAATGACCATTAAAAAGTGTCTGCTCCCATTGTTTAATAATATACAGGGCGAGTTTCGCATTTTGACAGAAATTTGTATTCGTCATAATTTTTGAACGGTCAGATCGATGTGTCTCTTATTTTGGTCAATCGTTACACTATTACCACCTAATCAACTGATTTATTCAAACCAGAAAAAATCAGGCCCGGCTTTAAAAAATTTGTTCGTTTGGGTCTTAGAAAAAATTTCACCCTGTATATGCTTTTTGAAAACTCTAATATGAATTTTACAAATTAGACAAATAGGCAATTAAAATGGCATATTTACTTTTTCCCCACACGATTACTTAATTTTTTAGAAAAAAAATTCAAATTTGGCTATGAATTAAAAGTTTGGTAAAGTGAACCATAGATTTAAAAAAATTAAGTTTTATTACAAAAATTAATTTTTTTAAAGCAAATATTTGATTTATGTTACCACCCAATCAACTGATTTATTCAAACTAGAAAAAAATCAGGCCCGGCTTTAAAAAATTAGTTCGTTTGGCTCTTAGAAAAAATTTCACCCTGTAGACGCTTTTTGAAAACTCTAATATGAATGTTACAAATTAGACAACTAGGCACTAGGCAATTAAAATGGCATATTTATTTTTTTCCCTACACGATTACTTAATTTTTTATTAAAAAATCAAATTTGTCAGAATCGCAATTTTACCATAAAAATAAAAAAAATTAAACGACGTTTCTCTTAAAAGCCGGGCCTGATTTTTTATCTAGTTTGAATAAATCAGTTGATTGGGTGGTAACATAAATTAAATATTTGTTAAAAAAAATTAATTTTTGTAATAAACGTTAATTTTTTTAAATCTATGGTTCATTTTACCAAACTTTTAAATCATAGTCAAATTTAATTTTTTTTATAAAAAAATAAGTAATCGTGTGGAGAAAAAAATAAATACGCCGTTTTAATTGCCTATTTGTCTAATTTGTAAAATTCATATTAGTTTTCAAAAAGCGTATACAGGGTAAAAATTTTTCTAAGACCCAAACGAACTAATTTTTTAAAGCCGGACCTGATTTTTTCTAGTTTGAGTAAATCAGTTGATTAGGTGGTAATAGTGTAACGATTGACCAAAATAAGAGACACATCGATCTGACCGTTCAAAAATTATGACGAATACAAATTTCTGTCAAAATGCGAAACTCACCCTGTATATTATTAAACAATGGGAGCAGACACTTTTTAATGGTCATTTGTTATTCCCCATAGGAGCCTCTATACGAGGTAGGAGTATGTACAGTTCCTCATGACTCACCCTGTATACGATAGTTTCATATAATTATTATTATAATTATTGTGATTTACTATTTTTGTTAGAAAGTAGTAGAAATTGAAACGTCAAATAAACATAAAATTGTGGCTTGTTCCCAACAAAAATAGTAAATTGCTAAGATCCCACAAGAAAATAGATTCAGATAAATATTATAGTTGTGATTTAGTAATCGGAAATTGTTTCTAGTTTATTACCGTAATTATATAAATATTCGTTAAATTTCTTTATCTATAATTTTTATGCTTTGAATTTATTTATCTCCGTGTTCTTCGCATTTCATCATAAAAATCCTCACGCGTCTCCCACGCGGTTTCCACATAAATGCCGTTCATTTCGACACATTAATTACTTAACGTAACAGAGACACTAACTATTATAAAGACCTAAAAAAGCTTACGATAACTTTATATTCCACTTAAAATTAATTATTAGGACTATATCTTTCTGTGGAACTAACTCGGGTTCGCACATGTGTTTCGAGCTATTAATTAATCTGTCAAAAAGTAAATTTGTGGGACGGACTACACAATTGACAGAAGCATTTTGAGTGCCTATCTGTGTATCTTTGGAAACAACATTGTGGTAGGGGAGCAAAGTATGCTAAATGTGCAGTCACTCAAGCGCTTTGGAGACCTATTGGGTTGTGAAGAGTAGGTCCTAAAACCAAAAAAAGTTGAGTAAAATTTTCCATTTTAGTGGGCGCTTGCCATTTTTTAATTTAATTTTCCATTTCCAACAATCGTTTTTTCCGATTATAACGCCATCTATCCATAATTCGAAAAAATGTTTCGAATAAAAGTTACTTATTTTTACGTAAGGAATCCAAATCTATAATAAAAATTGGGGGTTCCTATTTAAGATTTAAAGTAACCCCCCACCCCACCTCCATGGGGGGTCGTGTTTGGTGTCATTCGATAGATTTTTCAAAAATATTGAGTAAGTGTATTTTACAGTTTTTCGATCTGATGTTTATTTCCCGAAATATCGCGGGATTCGTATTAAAAATATTAAATTTACCCCCCACCCCTCTCCGTGGAAAGTCGTGTTTGGTATCATTCGATGGATTTTTAAAAAATATTGAGCACATATTTTTTGGTTTTTCGATCTGTCATTCATTTCGCGAAATATTCGCACTTTTCTTGTGAAATTTTGGGACTCATCTATTTCCTTACGCCCGGCTCAAATCGTCAGATTTTCGAAATATACACTCTTTTGCATGTACTTAGCTTACCTTATCTTAATCTGACAATTTTGAGTTGTTTTAAGGACAGATTTTTTTTTCGGGCCCCCCTTAACGAACTCCCCTGTCTTAAGAGCCAATATATGGTAGAGGTACATCTGCAGGGTACCAGGTTTCCCCCCATATGCTAATCTGACGCGCTTGAGTAACTGCAAAAATCCCCGCTTGGGCTCCCCTACCATTGGGTGAACGTCTATATTAAGATGGTTTAAAAAGCGTTAAATAAGAACAATGGGATTTGTGTGAATGCATGAGGATGTGCAGATAATTAAAACGAAAACCGTTTCAAAAAGCTCACGGATTCCACTATCGATGCAAATTTATTTCGTAAATAAACAAACGAGCTGTCTTTTTCTTTGTTTCGTGTTTTAACGGTAATAT
Organism: Diabrotica virgifera virgifera; assembly: GCF_917563875.1. NCBI lineage: Eukaryota > Metazoa > Arthropoda > Insecta > Coleoptera > Chrysomelidae > Diabrotica > Diabrotica virgifera. Next base: position 158,316,137 of record NC_065448.1, on the reverse strand, counting down.
AATTTTATGCCATTTTTCAAAGATAGGTGGTAAAAATCAACAAAAAGGTTGCGAGTCAAATATCCGAAATTATCCGAATCTGACAATTGACATTGACAGTTGACATTTGTACATTGGTAGATGACCTTGACTTGACACAATGTCGTGTCCAATATGGCGACGGGCAGGTTTTTATGTTAAATTATGGAATATTATGTTATTAATTAACTATTAAAATTATTAATTATTTATTATAATTATATATTTTATATGGAACAGAATATACTACAAAAGAATTTGGATAGTGCGTTTTTGTCAGTGGAATCGAGCCCATCTACATCACCGTATGTACAGCTGGTTCCAAAAAAAACTGATACGACTCTTAAAGCGTAGGTATTTTGTAAAAAATTGAGAAGTGTATTTTGAAGGATATTAAACTTATTATTTACATACTGTCACTGTCACTGCCAAATCTTAAAATTTGTCAGATAACTTATTCTGTTCAACCTCAAAAAATGGCTTCACATGCTAGCAAAAAACTTTGCTAGCAGAATTGTAACGAAATTAGAAGATGGTTGGTCACTATCTGCCGTATCATGTGCGAACCATTTTAACGTAAGCAGAATAACAGTTTTTAATATGGAGAGAACAAGAAACTCTCGAAAGAAAGCAAGGTTCTGGAAGACCAAAAATATCTACCGCTCATGAAGATTGTACGCTTTTTGAGAGATTAGACGAGAATCCTTTTAAAATATATGATGATGATATTTATATTATTTTAATATATGAATTAACATAATGTAATCAGTTGTTTGTTGTTTGTTTGTTTATTTTAATATTAGTCTGTCATAATAAATATAATATAATAGGTTTGTTCTAGCATTAGTTTCAAACGGTTTGAAACCATCAGCGAATAGTGGACCAGCGCGAGTAGAGGGAATAGCACTGGTGACTGTATTATGTTTTCTCACTGAGCAACCGTCTGACTAGTTTGACTGTTTGCTAGAACAAACCTATTGTCAGACCAATCAAATACACTGCTCAAAATAATCAAATCTTACTAAGAGTCGTACCAGTTTTTTTAGGAACCAGCTGTAATATCCCCTCTCTTCCTTAACACTGTAGATGATAAATGGCAATGGCAAGAAAACTTGTATGGTTATTAGACATATATTTATTTAAATAAAAAACATAACAAATAAGACCTTGAATTATCCGAAATTATCCAAAAAATTGTTCAATCTGAAAATTATCCGATGGTCCACGAAATCCGAAAATCGGATAATTATCCGGACATTGGCAACACTGAATCTGATCCAACACTGGCAGACTAATCCCTATCTAAAAATTAATTTAAATTTTTATACAAATTTCCTTTATTTTTCTCATTTCTAAAGAGCTTAGTTTTATAAAAGATCTTTAATTTTATTATTATTTTGTAAATTCTCATTGTGTTCAATATTTTTTTCCCACAATATATTATGAACCTATTCACGTTGTGTCAATAAGAATTTGAAATTATAGGAATCGTTTTAGAATTTTTATATTCGACAGATTTTGCTCCTTCTGCCTTATCGATTCATCTACATATGTTAAAATAGTTATTTATGAAACAGTTCGTGAAGTATGCTTTTTGCGAACGCACGCGATTTTTAGAGCACCAGCGACAACGGAGCGAGTGCTATAAATCGCGTAAGTTCGCAAAAAGTACTTCACGCACAGTTTCATACAATATTTTATCTACGATAAACAAATAAAAAAAGCTGTAACTCTTCGTCACTGGAATTCATTTCTATTCTACAATTTTTATACCTTTTACATTTAAAAATTTTAACTACTTTCAAACCACAAAACTGTCAACACTTTTGTTGTAATTCATTGCTCATATTGTCATCACCATGACAACGCGAAAGTTAAGGATTGTCACTATGACAACGCGAAAGTTAAAAACAGTGCGAAAAAGTAAGTCCCATTTAAAATACATTGTTACTTCACGCACACTTTAAATCCTTCACGCACTGCTATCTATAATGACAGTTTTCACAAACTAAAAACTTATACATAATATGACATAGAGTAGATAAAATTCTTTTATAGAACAGATTTTGTTATGTTGAAAACATCTATGTTAAAAATCTTATATAGAAGAGATTTTGTGTTAAATATAGAGGCGATATACGAAAATAATCCATATAGGTGTATGCTCTCTTACAAGCCACCCTGCAAGAAAAAAATATTTTGAAAGCGAGGTCCAGGAACAAGAACATTCTGGTTAAAGAACCTCAGAATCTGGTTCAACACAACATCTGCGCAGCTTTTCGCTTTTCTGCATTGCTGTAGAAAAGATAAAGGTTGCCATGATATAGTCGTCATGGATAGGCACATCAAGGAGAATGAGGCGATGGCAGCAGTACACATAGTATGGGGATCTTACTAAATAATACCACTTAGCAATGGAATTCCTACGACAGGGATGCCTCTTGTCGCCCCTGCTTTTCAAAGTTTACTTCGAAAGAACTTTCAGAGATGCACTTTCTGAAAAACAAGAAAGAATAGTTGTGAACTGTGAAGTCGTCAATAATTTGCAATATGCTGACGACACAGTACTTCTAGCTTCTACTCAAGAAGAACACTACTTATAGTGTCGTTGAGAGTTGTAAGGAAGCAGGTCTGGATCTGAACATATGGAAATAGTATATTACATACCTAGCGGGAAAGTACTCTATTTCAGCCGAGCGGCAAGGTAGTTGCGACTTAATTTATAACAAAAATACGTATTCTCCAACTGACTAGAACTCTAAATCTGCTTTGAAAATAATATGAGAAATATCGGTAGTTTGGACTTAGCGAACTGAACTACAAAGATTGGACTTAAAATCGCGAATTGGAATAAAATGGCGGCTAATAGCTGAACTATGGTAGATTTCTTCGACGCAATGTCAAGGAAAATTGGAATAAAAATAGCGAATTTGAATAAAAATACTGAAATGGAATAAATATTGTGAATAAAACTACTGAATTGGTGACGCCATCTAGCGGATAATAGCTAAACTATGGTAGATTTCTTTGACGTAATGTCAAGGAAAATTGGATCAAAAATGGCGAATTTAAATAAAAATACTGAAATGGAATAAAAATGGCGGATTGGTGGCGCCATCTAGCTATGTTCCTTGTGACGTCAGCATCTATCTCACTCTTACTCATTGGAAAGGTACTTCTCTCTCTAACACATTGATTTCCCTATCTTTGTAGTCGTGCCTGCTTTGTATTTCTACTACGAGGTAAACTACAGACGCGAGGCTAGAATGAGTTCCCGCGAGGTTTGTATACTATTTTACTTACAATCGGTTAGTAGTTTATGGATTTCTAATACTCACAATCTACCAATAATAATTTCGTTTCAAATATCTGTATCCATTTTCATTATGTGATAAGCTCTAATCATTGCTCCTTCAGATTTGAGCCAACAAATTTGGAGGAAGTTGTAAAAGCAATTGAAGAATTAAAAAATAGCCAGAGCAAGGACCCGGATGGAATGAACACAAAAATAATCAAGGCAATTAAACACAACATTAGCTTACCTTTAACTAAACTAATAAACTACTCAATTTCATCCTGCATTTTTCCTTCAGTGTTTAAAACTGCGAAAGTCATACCTCTCTTTAAACGTAAAGGTTCGGCTGATGATCATAATAACTTTCAAACCAAATTACAAAAAACTCGAAGATGTACCACAAGGTTATTTTTTATTGTTAAAAAACATATATAAGGACGCGTTTCGGCTTAACACAAGCCATCATCAGCTTAAATACAGGACAAAAAACAACTGACTGACCTACAATGTAAAAATATCCAACGTTATATATGAGAATAAAGTAGATGGTGACAACGCCCACCTCAGTTTAGGAACTTACCAGAAAAAACAGGAAGGAGGAGGAATCAGCTAGTTTACATTATGAAATATATAGATGTACACATTTCTTCATTAATTATTAGCTATTAATAGCATTTTGTAATTATAGTGTTGTAAAAACCTCAAGAACTTTCACTTGTAGAGGAACCATCATGTGAGCCGGTCAGGTGTAAAGACCTTCCGGTGGAAAGTCAAATTGCTGTCAGTGATGACATAGAGTACTCAACAAAGAAGTGTCATTAATGGTGGTAAACTTGTAACTAGGAGACTGTTCGAACTAAGGAAAGAAAAGAAGAAGATAAACGTCAGAATTAATTTAAGTGAATTGAGCAGAGTGGAAAGGAAACTGAGACTGTATTAAAGTGTGACAAAGATGGAAACGACCAGAGAAAGTCTGTAATAATGTTGAATAGCAATAACTTTTATGTAAGTAACCACTGAGGCGGACGAGACCAAGTAAGGTTGGATAGAAGTAGGCCAGTCATTAAAAGATTCAATCAGGGTAAAAAAACATATTATGGTAGCACCAAATAAATTACAATAAGATAATACTCCAAATTAGGTATCACAGTCAGGAAGAAAAATAAATAAATAATATATATTACAATATCTGTTTAGGTAAAATGGTTTAAAAACCGAAATAACACCCTGTACACTCAAAAGTGTTAAACTAAAAGAGTACATAGATTAAATTTATAAGGTTATTTGGTAAGAGTATGGGTGTTAAAACAGTTCTATCACAAGAAGATGCATAAGTGATGGACTACAATAATTAGGTGAAAAAATGTAATATTGTACAAAAAGACCATGAGTGTCTTTGAACATGTTACTTGGGAGTGACACCATGAGAAATATATGTGAATAAAATTTGTTTATATTGAAATTGATTGATTATTTAACAAAATTGATATGGAAAATAGGTAAGTTAAAAAGATGGGATTCAAATAGCAAAAGAATCTTTAAGACACTAAAGCAGGTCGCAACAAAAACAAAACCCCAACTATCAGACAACCATACAAACAATCCTTAGAGTATATTGAAATAAAAGGAAGGGTTTAACTGGCTGGAAGGAAGAGGTGAATATTGGGATAAATGATAGGATATATCTAGATGTGTGTATTATGAATAGGTATAGTGTAAGAGGTTTTATGAAAAAAGTTCTATAGGAGGAAGCATCCTGCAAGTCCGTTTATTGAAAAGAGAAAAGAGATAGATTATGTTAAAAACAAGAATGAGATAATATTAACTGAGAATGTGGGTAAGTCCAATATCTTGGTGACTGAAAAAACTTAATTAGAACGCTAAATTAAGACAAATATAAGGTTCAGTAGGTAGGAGTTGTTCATTGAGAACATTTAAAGATGAGTTATTGGTAGCTATATGTATTTCGAAGGCTTCTAGTATGTTTAATCTATTGCCTTTATTACAAGAATGAACTATTTGAAAATCAGAGGTAGAAAAATGATGATTAGTAGTTAGAATGTGATTAGCAAAGGCAGAATTAGTGTTAGAGATATCCGTGTCTTTATATTTTTCAATGAATTTCAAATGTTCTGCAAAACGGGTGTCTAGACGTCTCCCACTCTGTCCAATATAAACGGAATTGCAAGAAGAACAGCAAAGCTTGTATACTCCTGATTTGTGGAAAGGTGGAACTGAATCTTTAGAGTTTACTATGGAACTAAGTTTATGATTAGTTTTGAAAGCAATAGGGATGTCATATTTTTTGAAAATTTTTTGAACTTGATAGGAGTGAGGACCTAGAAAATGTAATGAACCATAAAATGAGGAAGTGGTATTAGTCGTTATAGTAGGGTATGTTAAATTCAGCTTATTATGAAGTCTGTGCAAGAGCTTATCAATTAACTGTAGTGGAAAATTGTTATTAACCGCTAATTGTCGAATTATGTTAATTTCTTTATTGAAAGCTGTGTCAGAAAGAGGTAGTTTTAAGGCACGTGTAAAAAAACAGTTGAATGAGGCAAGTTTATGTGAGAATGGATGATTAGAAAGGTAATTGATCAAAGTATCAGTGGTTGTCGGTTTTCTGTAAACTTCAAAAGTAAGGGTTTTGTTGGGTTGGTCCCTGGTAATAAGAAGGTCTAGAAAAGGAAGTGAGAGCTTTTCCTCAAACTCAATGGTGAACTTTATTCTGTCATGTAGGTTATTAAGATAACTAAGAAATTTTAATGCTTCCTCCTTAGTGCCATCCCAAAGAACAAGACAATCATCCACATATCTGAAGTAAAATACAACATTATCTTTGAAATCAGAATTATGCAGAAAAACTGTTTCTAGATTATTCATAAAAATCTCTGCTAAAAGAGGGGACAGATTACTGCCCATGGATAAGCCTGTATTTTGAGTGAAAAAGCTATCACTAAACTTGAAGAAATTTTGTTCCAAACACAAGCCTAAAAGTGAACAGATATCCAAAGTATTGTGTGTTGGAACATTGTTTGGGAAGAGTAAAGTTCTGACTAATTCTATACATTCAAATAGGGATAGCTTTTTCACTCAAAATACAGGCTTATCCATGGGCAGTAATCTGTCCCCTCTTTTAGCAGAGATTTTTATGAATAATCTAGAAACAGTTTTTCTGCATAATTCTGATTTCAAAGATAATGTTGTATTTTACTTCAGATATGTGGATGATTGTCTTGTTCTTTGGGATGGCACTAAGGAGGAAGCATTAAAATTTCTTAGTTATCTTAATAACCTACATGACAGAATAAAGTTCACCATTGAGTTTGAGGAAAAGCTCTCACTTCCTTTTCTAGACCTTCTTATTACCAGGGACCAACCCAACAAAACCCTTACTTTTGAAGTTTACAGAAAACCGACAACCACTGATACTTTGATCAATTACCTTTCTAATCATCCATTCTCACATAAACTTGCCTCATTCAACTGTTTTTTTACACGTGCCTTAAAACTACCTCTTTCTGACACAGCTTTCAATAAAGAAATTAACATAATTCGACAATTAGCGGTTAATAACAATTTTCCACTACAGTTAATTGATAAGCTCTTGCACAGACTTCATAATAAGCTGAATTTAACATACCCTACTATAACGACTAATACCACTTCCTCATTTTATGGTTCATTACATTTTCTAGGTCCTCACTCCTATCAAGTTCAAAAAATTTTCAAAAAATATGACATCCCTATTGCTTTCAAAACTAATCATAAACTTAGTTCCATAGTAAACTCTAAAGATTCAGTTCCACCTTTCCACAAATCAGGAGTATACAAGCTTTGCTGTTCTTCTTGCAATTCCGTTTATATTGGACAGAGTGGGAGACGTCTAGACACCCGTTTTGCAGAACATTTGAAATTCATTGAAAAATATAAAGACACGGATATCTCTAACACTAATTCTGCCTTTGCTAATCACATTCTAACTACTAATCATCATTTTTCTACCTCTGATTTTCAAATAGTTCATTCTTGTAATAAAGGCAATAGATTAAACATACTAGAAGCCTTCGAAATACATATAGCTACCAATAACTCATCTTTAAATGTTCTCAATGAACAACTCCTACCTACTGAACCTTATATTTGTCTTAATTTAGCGTTCTAATTAAGTTTTTTCAGTCACCAAGATATTGGACTTACCCACATTCTCAGTTAATATTATCTCATTCTTGTTTTTAACATAATCTATCTCTTTTCTCTTTTCAATAAACGGACTTGCAGGATGCTTCCTCCTATAGAACTTTTTTCATAAAACCTCTTACACTATACCTATTCATAATACACACATCTAGATATATCCTATCATTTATCCCAATATTCACCTCTTCCTTCCAGCCAGTTAAACCCTTCCTTTTATTTCAATATACTCTAAGGATTGTTTGTATGGTTGTCTGATAGTTGGGGTTTTGTTTTTGTTGCGACCTGCTTTAGTGTCTTAAAGATTCTTTTGCTATTTGAATCCCATCTTTTTAACTTACCTATTTTCCATATCAATTTTGTTAAATAATCAATCAATTTCAATATAAACAAATTTTATTCACATATATTTCTCATGGTGTCACTCCCAAGTAACATGTTCAAAGACACTCATGGTCTTTTTGTACAATATTACATTTTTTCACCTAATTATTGTAGTCCATCACTTATGCATCTTCTTGTGATAGAACTGTTTTAACACCCATACTCTTACCAAATAACCTTATAAATTTAATCTATGTACTCTTTTAGTTTAACACTTTTGAGTGTACAGGGTGTTATTTCGGTTTTTTTAAACCATTTTACCTAAACAGATATTGTAATATATATTATTTATTTATTTTTCTTCCTGACTGTGATACCTAATTTGGAGTATTATCTTATTGTAATTTATTTGGTGCTACCATAATATGTTTTTTTACCCTGATTGAATCTTTTAATGACTGGCCTACTTCTATCCAACCTTACTTGGTCTCGTCCGCCTCAGTGGTTACTTACATAAAAGTTATTGCTATTCAACATTATTACAGACTTTCTCTGGTCGTTTCCATCTTTGTCACACTTTAATACAGTCTCAGTTTCCTTTCCACTCTGCTCAATTCACTTAAATTAATTCTGACGTTTATCTTCTTCTTTTCTTTCCTTAGTTCGAACAGTCTCCTAGTTACAAGTTTACCACCATTAATGACACTTCTTTGTTGAGTACTCTATGTCATCACTGACAGCAATTTGACTTTCCACCGGAAGGTCTTTACACCTGACCGGCTCACATGATGGTTCCTCTACAAGTGAAAGTTCTTGAGGTTTTTACAACACTATAATTACAAAATGCTATTAATAGCTAATAATTAATGAAGAAATGTGTACATCTATATATTTCATAATGTAAACTAGCTGATTCCTCCTCCTTCCTGTTTTTTCTGGTAAGTTCCTAAACTGAGGTGGGCGTTGTCACCATCTACTTTATTCTCATATATAACGTTGGATATTTTTACATTGTAGGTCAGTCAGTTGTTTTTTGTCCTGTATTTAAGCTGATGATGGCTTGTGTTAAGCCGAAACGCGTCCTTATATATGTTTTTTAACAATAAAAAATAACCTTGTGGTACATCTTCGAGTTTTTTGTAATTTGGTTTACCTCGAGACCACATTTGAGTAAGTATGGATACTTCTCTTCATGATAATAACTTTCGTCCAATTTCTCTTTTGCCAATTCTTTCCAAAGTGTTTGAGAAAATCCTAAAGAAGCAGATCAATGACTATTTTGAATCTAATCGGCTTTTTGCAGTGCAGCAATTTGGATTTAGAAAAAACAAAACAACAACACTTGCTATCGATCATTTTACAGGCAGTATTTTGGAAGGATTTGAAAACTTTCTTGATACCCTTGCCTCGTTCCTTGATCTTACTAAAGCTTTTGATTGTGTCACTCATAGTATTCTTCTTAAAAAATTACATGCCTATAATTTTCATCCTATGTCTATTCAATTGATTGAGTCTTATCTATCAGATAGATTTCAATATGTGTTTTTTAACCAGCTTAAATCTGATAAAAAACCTTTGATGTATGGAGTGCCTCAAGGGTCAGTTCTAGGTCCAATATTATTTCTCATTTATATAAACGACTTGGGATTTTCACAAGAGGGCCCGGTAAGCACAGTCCTATTTGCTGATGATACTACATGCTATCAAAGTTACCACCCTTCCCAAATCAGTGATATTGATCTTGAGACCACAGAGAGCAATTTGTTCCAATGGTTTTTGGCAAATCGTCTCTCTCTCAATAACTTAAAATCACAAACAGTGAACTTTACCCTAAGACATAACACCATTACACATCCCATTTTAACAGATTGTTCACAGGAAGCTAAATTTCTTGGTGTTTATCTTGATCAGGGACTCACTTGGGAACGGCACATACTGAAACTTTCCCAAAAGCTCTCAAGCCAACTCTTTTTATTTAGAAACCTATCTAAGGTTACCTCCCTTCAAACCCTTCTTACATCATATCACAGCAACTTTCACTCACGACTAACTTACGCAATCCTTTCCTGGGGACACTCTTGCCATATAGATAAGGTGTTTGGTCAGCAGAGAAAGTGTATTCGCATAATCACAGGTCAGGGTTATCGGGACGATTGTAGGCAGTCTTTCAGAAACCTGAGGATTCTCACACTACCTTCTGTGTACATTATGCAGTGCCTGTTGTATGTTCATCAAAATGTAGATCTGTATAAAACACAACAGCATACTTATCAGACTAGAAATCATGATGCCCTTGTACCAGACTTCAGTCGACTTGAGAGGACCAGAAATGGAACCAGATACCTAGCATTGAAATTTTATAACTGTATACCAATATCTATTAAAAGTCTTGATTTTAACCAATTTAAGAGACAAATTAAAAATTATCTTCTGATGGGTGCTTTCTACTCATTTGAGGAGTACTTCAGATCTAAATTTTGTTTTGTCCTGTAATTTAATTAGTGTTTAGTTTTTAAATTTTAGTAATAGGTTTTTTTTTTACTGAAGTACTGTCAACTTTTAATGTAATTTTAGACAATTTTAATTATTGCTGACCTGTAAAAGTACATTTGTACATTATTACCAATAAATACTCTACTCTAATTATTTTAAGTAACCTGTGAGATCGTTGCTAGGTAACAAAACAAGTTTGTTGAATCTGACATTTAGGCGATACACAATGCCATTAATTGTACCTATAATCAAATTGTGTTTATTTTACAAAAATGTCTGATAGTGAATTTGAATGTACGCCACCAGAACTGCGGGTAGCTGCAGAGAGAGCTACTGAAGGAATAATTCCTGAAAAATCCTACAGTTGATAAAGTTGGGGGGTTGGAAATCCAACACCGTAGCAGAGGGGATATGTGGAGAATTCATTACATGGACAAATACAAATTGCTAATATGTTGTCTCATGTAGAAAATCCAGAAACGTCGGCGTCATCGTCTATTTCTGAAACTCATAATTTTATCTTACTTTAACCGTTAATAGTAATCATAATTCCAATGTAACTATTAATATTTATAATTCCAAATAGTTTTCTTTTTGTTATTGTTGTTGTTGTTTCTTAATTAAATAAATGTTGAGTGGATTCTATTCTTTCTAAACCATCTTTTAATAAAAAATTACATTGATATTTGCAGGTAGAAAAGTGACAGATGCTAGCCGGGAAAGTACTTTCCCGGCTAGCTGGGAAAGTAAAGTAAGTAATAAGTCGCTTCCTGATTACTTCAAAGGTTAGAAATCCATAAATTACTAACCGATTGTGAGTAAACCAAAATACTTGTAATAAGTAAACAACAGAATATAAAGCCGTCTTTATACGTACATACATAGTAACAAACTTGAGCAAGTTTATCAAATTGTTTACCTGAGATATCAGTTAAATTGTAACGCTGAGAGTCACGGAGAAATTAGATCCAGGATAAAGCAGACCAGAGCCGCTTTTAGAAGGACGTCCAAAATATTATGTAACAGAGACCGAAAATTGGCATTGAGGATCTACGAATCCAAGAATTTTAAAAGTTCCTTGGTGGAGAAGATTCAAAACTTCACAATACTAGAACATTTCAATAAGACTATCGTGATTATAAAAAGCAGAAAGCCGGAGTATTTCCGACATGAAAGTAATGAGAAGTCCCAAATCCCGTCACAAATATAGATTGCTTTACAATATTATACAAGGGAAAATAGCAAGAAAACGCAGTACAGGACAAAGAAAAACTTCATGGTTGAAGAACTTGCAAGACTGGTATGGTGTTGATACAAGCATGCTATTTAGGGTCTTCTTCTTTAAGTGCCATCTCCGCGACGGAGGTCGGCGATCATCACAGCTATTCGGACTTTAGAGACGTCTGCTCTGAAAAGTTCATTTGAGGTACATCTGCACCATTCTCTTAGGTTATTGCGCAGCCATGATATTCTACGTCTCCCTTTTTTTCCTTGGATCTTTCCCTGCATAATGAGTTGGAGCAAGATGTATCTCTCTTCACGTGTAATATGTCCGAGATATTATAATTTTCTGGTTTTGATTGTATTTCAGACTTCCATGTCTTTATTCATCTTTCTCAGAATATCTTTGTTTGTGACGGTTCCGTCCACGATATTTTCAAAATTCTTCTATATGCACCCACAACCCGAATGACTCCAGTTTTTCTCATTGATGCCGCATTCAAGGTCCAAGCTTCCATTCCATAAAACAAAGTCGAGAAAACGTAGCATCTATCCAACCTAACTCTTAACTCTAACTTTAAATCTAAAGCACTCTTCTCAGTTTGCTAAAATTTGCTCTAGCCTAGTATTATTTAGGGAGCCGGTGAATAAATTTAAGATGGTAACCCACGTTCTGAAAGGACATAAAGAAGAAGAATGGAAGTTCAGTCATTAAAGAAATGCCAAACAAAGGAACTGTATGTGACTGTATCCAAAGAGAAGATATATCGAGGAGTAAATACATTTTTACATAAAAAACCCCATTTTGTTTATAATGCACCGAGAATTTTGGGATAATTGTACACTTCTAATGTAAAATTGTAAAATTGTACACTTCATAAGGTAAAACGTAAAGATTTTTAATTATATCTACGTAGTTTTAACTATATCTATCTATCTAAATACAATTTTCACATTTCGAAACCACCATGTTTCTTTGTTATCTATTTATACGATTCAACCTGTCGATGTCGGTCTCTATAGTTCCCTTCAGGCAACAACTTTCATATCTATTTTCGGTTATCTAACAAGTGCATACACATTTCAGCACTACACTCACTCTACTCTAGCCGCCGAGAAACTAAGTTTCCGAGAATTGGAAATTTCTCATGGCAACTTGCACAGATGTTCTTTGTCGATGTTACGCCCAGCGCCTACAAATTTCTGGATCTCGTCTCTTTCAGTTAACAATTCAATAACGGAGAGATATATGTCACGCCCTTAAAAGCTTTTCTACTAATTACTGTCATTAGTACTTAAAGCAGTATGCAAGGCTATCTGGCGAGATATTGCCATTGTTTCAGTTCATCTCTTGGTACGGATATGCGCGAGGAAGGATAAAAAAAGCTAGCTGAAAATGCTTTCCGAAAAGTTGTAATTTATATAGAAAAATGAACTGAGTAAAAGGCGGATTAATTTAATTACTATAGAATAAAGGAGCTTGATTAATTTTATGATTGTCCAGAAGAGCCCCCGTTGTAGAGTATAAAAAGCAAATAAACGACGGTGGAAAAATGTAAAGGGAAAATATCTGAATTGTTTCACATAATTTATTGACAGGGAGCATTAGTAATTTTTCCTCATTGTCAATCTTTTAAATTAATTTCTAATATCTTTGGTAATTTGTCATGTTGTTAATTAGTTTTTTTTAGATAATTTCGTAATTTATTTGTTAATTTCTTAATTTAGGGTAGCTTGTGATCTGTTTGTTCAGTTTGTTGGCTGATTACTTATAGATTTTTCTGATTTTGTTACTATTGTTATACTCTCTGATAAACTCATTTTTTTTGCTTGTTATGTTAGCATATTGCAAAAATGTAAGTGGCCCGATGATTGGACCACCTCAGTTCCAGTTGTACCAATCCACAAAGAGTATCCAAAGAAATATACCACAGCGCCATTGCCAATATACCACACGCTAACAAATCACTGTGGATTACCTTAGAAAGACTTAAGCCATCATTGCTCCCTGAATTAATCTATGGAGAAGCCTTTATGGGCGAAGTAACCTTAAAATGGGGAGGGGAAGGGAGCATATTAAATTACGCAGACGATAGAACGCTATTCGCTGAATCCTATAAAGAATTGGCGGAGCTACTAGAGCGAGTGGAACGAGTGAGTTGAAGCAGGGATGTCCATCAATAAATCAAAAATAAAAACTGTGATCATGTATAGAAGAAGAAATAACCAGCCAGAAATTGTCAGAATCAGTGACATCGAGGTGGTGAATCAATTTGAATATCGGGGTAACCTCATAACAAACCCTGGAGGGTAATGCTAAATGAACTAGCACAATAGGCAGCCAGACAATCTAGAATCTCTAGATCTCCTGGCAAGGAACACATTAAAATAATTAAAATAATAAGATATGCCTCCAACCAACAACTTAAAGGGACCTTCTCAGGACCAAGCAACAAAACGACTCGGACCAAGCGTCCGAATATGCCATTTAAATATAGAAGGTATTAGTAGAAGTAAATGTGAGTACCTTCAAAAGGTACTCATTGAAAATAATATCGACGTAGTCGCAATTCAGGAAACCCATGTAGAAAACGAGGAACAAATTCTCGCTAGAGGAAGAATTCATGGTTACGATTTACTGGGTGCAACTTACCATCCAGCTTATGGAGTAGCAACCTATGTACGAAACAAAATAGAAAATGCACACATATGTTCTACATCAGACATAAATAACATTCATACGGTTACCATACAAATTGGCGAAATTACTGTCAGCAATATTTATAAACCACCGGCAGTCCTGTGGCCTCCGCATGTTATTCACGCCCACCCACACCCCTCAGTGTATGTTGGAGATTTTAACAGCCATCACGAACTCTGGAAGTATAGACAAAGTGATCAAAACGGCGAGGCTTTGATAAATTGGAGCGAAGGGGCTGGCACGTATTTAGTCTTTGACGCTAAAGATAGAGGAACTTTTCGATCTGCAGCCTGGAGGCGAGAATACAACCCAGACCTATCCTTTGTCTCCACAAACGAAAACAATCAACCCCTGGCAGCTTCACGTACAGTGCTCCCAGATTTTCCACATAGCCAACATAGACCAGTTGTAATAGAAGTTGGCATCAAAATACCAATAATAACATCTTTCCCTCGACCTAGGTGGAACTTTAAAAAAGCAGACTGGGCGACTTTTACTGCGAGATTGGACAAATGTCTCGGATGGATAACCCCAACACGTACAAACTATATGAGGTTTGTTGGCGCAGTTATATCTACAGCGAAGAAAACTATACCCAGAGGATATCGTAGAGATTATGTCCCAGGATGGGATGAAAAATGCGAAAAATTGTATCAAGAATACAACGAAAGCCAAGACCGAGAAATTGCGGACGAACTGCTGCACAGTTTGGATGCAGCCAGACGGCAAAAATGGATGGAAACTGTGGAAAAACTAGACTTTAGTAAATCAAGCAGAAAAGCGTGGTCCTTACTTAGAAAACTTGGTAGTAGCAGACACTCAACTAGAGACAAAGTACCAATAGTTCCCAACAGAGTGGCCTCCCACATTGTAGCAAACTCAAGGGCACCTAGAGATCGTGACCACACCACCAAAGTAAAACAAGACCTAAAAATATTAAAGTCTGCATGCCCGCCTACATCTGAATACTCTGACGAGTTTACTCCAGAAGAAATTACCTCAGCAATATCAGAAATTAAATCTGGAAAGGCACCCGGCTCCGATAAAATACATCCAGAATTTTTACTCCATTGTGGCAAATATGCTAGGAAATGGCTGGCTGATTTCTACACAGATATATTAAAATCAGGAGAAATCCCCCATTTCCTTAAAAAGGCCTCCATTATAGCCATATTGAAACCAGGAAAAGCAAATGATCAACCCCAAAACTACCGACCGATTGCACTGCTGAGCTGTGTCTATAAACTGTTGGAACGCTTAATCCACAACAGAATTAGTAACACCATATTGGGGGTGATACCTATTGAGCAAGCAGGGTTCAGACCTAACCGCAGCTGCACAGATCAGATCCTATCCCTAACAACACATATCGAAGCAGGTTTTCAAAGAAAGCAAAAAACATCCGTTGCTTTCATTGACCTATCAGCTGCATACGACACCGTCTGGAGACAAGGACTAATCTGCAAACTGATCCGTGCCATCCCGTGCCAAAAGGTAACCAAACTCATTGATAGCATGCTCACCGACAGACCTTTTCACGTCACAATGGGCAACTTAAGAAGTGTCCAAATGAAGCTCAGCAATGGACTGCCACAGGGATCTGTTTTGGCACCCTTACTCTTTAATTTATACATCGCGGACCTACCTAGGACAACTTCGCAGAAATTTGGGTACGCTGACGATTGGGCCATTGCAGCAAGACATAATAACATTAATGTTACAGAGACAATACTGACGGATGACCTTGCTGTTATGGGTGAATATTTTCGCAAATGGAGGCTACGGCCCAATGCAACGAAAACTGAAGTGTGCTGTTTCCATCTTAATAATGCCCAAGCCAACAAAAAACTCTCCGTTCACTTTGAAAACAGACTACTCGCTCATAACTCAACACCAAAATATCTTGGAGTGACTCTTGACAGAACCTTAAGTTTTAAGGAACACCTACAAAGAACGGCAGAAAAACTGAAGACGCGAAATAATATAATCCAAAAGCTATGTGGCACCACATGGGGGTCCTCAGCCTCCGTACTCAGATCATCCGCTCTCCTCGGACTCGTATACTCGGCGGCTGAATATGCTTCGCCGGTATGGCTCAATAGCAAACACACGAAGATCATTGACACCCAATTAAACCAGACAATGCGAATGATCTCAGGTACAATTCGACCAACACCGAACTATTGGCTTCCCATTCTGAGTCACATTCCACCGCCTAAACTAAGAAGAAGTCATTCTCTTCTCAGAGAATATCGAAAAATCGAGGCTAACCATCAACTACCCATCCACCATGATAAGCTTGATATCGAAATGAAAAGACTGCGCTCCAGATATCCCCCATTGTTAAGGGCCACCTCCCTACATCAGGAACATTTCGACCTCACCAACGCTTGGAGAAGACAATGGGAGAGCGACTCACCACAGAAATCACACCAAATGGCCTGTATCGATCAGAAACCGCCAGGCTTTGAACTGCCCCGCAATACATGGACGGCGCTGAACAGAATAAGGACAGGGACCGGTAGATGTGCTGACAGCTTGCATAGATGGGGAAAGGCCCTTACTCCTGAGTGTGATTGTGGTGCGCAACGGCAGACCATCCGCCACATTATTGAGGAATGCCCCCGAAGGCGATACCCTGGAGTTTTCGATGAGTTCCTGAATGCGACCGAAAATGTTTTACAGTATATTAATACATTAGATGTTCGTTTGTGATACTTCATGTAGTGTTTTATATACTTTTTTTTAAAATTATGTGTTCTTGTTGTATCTATGCCATACGATAAATAAATAAAATAAAAAACCCTGGAGGAGTTGCATCCAAGAAATCGAATCAGCAATGGCAAATGACAATGCTTACTAAAATATGGAAAACTTACAACATCACCATACATACCAAGATGAGGCTTGTAAAAACAATCGTCTTTTTTATTTTTTATAAAGATCTGAATGCAGGTCCCTGAAGGAAGGTGATAAATGCACTATAGACGCTTCTTGGACCGCAAGAAGAGCCAACGAGCCGATCATTAGACAGTTACACGGGACAAAAAGGCTCCGAAACATTCTTAACGAAAAAATCACCGCTTACTTTGGTGATGTGGTGTGTAGAGATGGTAAAGAGAAGTTAACGTTGCAAGGATCACAGCCTGGGGAAGAACTCCAACATAATATGTTGGTGTTCTTTCAACATATCTTCGTCGTTCTTCTATGTTTTGAATGTAGGTACATTAAAAAAGAAGTCAGAGTCCCACTAAACCATTGCTTCAGAGTTAGATAAGACAGAGAGAAACTTACGGCTCTACTGAATTATTCAGGACAAAGATAGGCGAAACAGTTTATTATAGAACATTCGCCATTTTCGCCAGACCTATAAGCCACCAAAGACAGGAAAACAGTTATAGCCATAGTAGGTCAGCTAACAGGACACTGTGAGCTGAATAGGGAGTTGAAGCTGACGGGATTGACAAATGATAACCTATACAGATTCTGTCACCTAGAAGAAGAAACAGTGAGCACATCCTGACAGCCTGGCAAATGTGTTGTTCTTTGCATTATGCGAAGAAAAGCCGCCGGCAAAGAGCTACATGGAAGGTTCATTCTTAAAGTTATTAGATCTTTTAAAATGGTTAGAGAAGGATAGAGAATGTAACCTAGGACTAGAGAACCATAATAGATCTAAAAAGGTCGCAGTGGAATAGGCCAAAAGCTACCTGATTGAATCTATCTATCTATATAAGACAGAGAAAGATGAGGACAAATCACGAAACGTAATTGAGAATTCAAGGTGGCAGGATGTTCAAATTGGTCGACTAACTAGGAAGAGGAGACAAAATAGTGATGGCATTTAACTGAAATTATAGATGGTAGTAACTGTAGATGGTAGATGGTAACTACTAGTTAACAACATACACGTCAATAGTCAATCATTTCAGGAAATTGGAAGTAAAAACACTGCAGAATATAAAAAAGATTGAGAATTACTTCTTAGAAATTACGACTGCGTTTTTAACAGCAATAAAAATTTTCCTTAAAAAAATGTGTGTACTTTGTACGCACGTAAGAAGATATACTTCTATTATGTGATTTCAACGAAATTGATATGTACTTTAAACAGTTTATTTATATTTCATTTAAATATTAAACTAATTTTAGTACTTACTGCTTTCCAAAATTTTTTATTAAAACGATACCAAAAATTAAAAAAATAAAAGAATAAAACGCACACAAACACATTGAAAAAATGTCACAAAGATATGATTTCTGAACAATAATTGTTGGCAAAATTTTTAACTAACATTTACCCACTTACACATATGCATCATGTGGGAAGATAGGCCAACTGGACGTTTTACTGTTTGACAGTTCTGAATTTAAACAAATTACTTTGATTTTTGTAGAAGTAAAATATTAAAATACAACAAAACATAGAGTAAGAAAACAATATATTAGATGAAGATTGGTAGAAATTTTGTTGGTAATCAAATTATGTAAATCAAAGCATTACCTACTAGGTAGGTACATTTTCCATTTTCCAAATAGGTAAGTACCTATCTATGTAATTTTTTATTACAATACTGAAACATTTACAATTACGAACCTGTTGCTTTTAAAAACTATTTAAAAAGTCACTACAATTATAAACTTGCATTTGTTTGTGTCCTCACAACAATAAAAACTAATATACACAACGTTTGTTTACCCATAACCATTGACGTATTAATAAAATAACCGACATATTGAACAATTGTTGACAGGTCATTGTAATTACCCAATCAGAGCACGTATAGCGTTTCAGCTGCGAACAGGACCAAGACTTTTGATGAATTCGCGCACATATAAATTTACTCCAAACGCGCCCAAAAAAGTATAACGTCAAAAATCTATTTTTTGAAATGCGATCAGTAATTTTCGAAAAGAAAGATAATTCTAAATCTGGAATACGTAAGTGTCCTCTGTGCTACTCTACGGAGCTAAATCTGGACCGCAGTATTATGCAATAGTGTGTGTATTATGCAACACAGGTGACATGTAAAACCTACAATAAAAACCGATTGGTTGAACATTTTGTTACTTTTACATTAGGTATTATCTAATTTCTAAAAGATCTAAAAGATTTTTAACGCGTTTTCTTTCAATTGTCTAAAGGTGGCTTTGTCGTTATAAAATTGACATACTTACTTCCAAATTACAATAACTGCTATAAACACAAGAAGTCCAAGAAGTACGGAACACAAAACTATCACAGCCGATGTCTGGAAAGTGGGACTACTCCTATAGCTAGCATCGATTAGCTGTAACAAAAAATCGCAATTAGTATCTTGACATTGGCACTGGCATAGAAAAACAAACGTTTTTCAGTGTTTTATTGTGAGAGCATATAAAAGTATTTAGATACGTTCTTTTATACAAAAATATAATGCTCATATTAATTTATACATATTTAATTATTATTTAACTGTAAATTGGAGATGGCTCATAATAAACAAACATCTAAACTGTATTAATAATAAAACAGTCTTCAACATCTATTGTAATTAACAAATTATAACAGTAAATCGATAACTATAATTGGCGCAGGTATACCTGCTTTGAAGTGTACACAGTACACACACCTATC
This sequence comes from Diabrotica virgifera virgifera, assembly GCF_917563875.1. Taxonomy (NCBI): domain Eukaryota; kingdom Metazoa; phylum Arthropoda; class Insecta; order Coleoptera; family Chrysomelidae; genus Diabrotica; species Diabrotica virgifera. The sequence goes on along the minus strand of NC_065448.1, from coordinate 158,296,268 downwards.
ATAATTTTTGTTATAGTTGTGAAGTATTTTTGTTTTAATGATTATTTATTTTTCCTGTTTTAAGTACAATTTTAGTTTTATCTCTCAATAGTCTAATAATAGTATCTACATGTAGCATAAGTTATCAAATATTTAAAATAAGAAATACAGTATTCATTGAAAATAGCAAGTATAAATGTTTGCATAAGATTAATTTTTTCTTCTTATGATTCTTTACCTCATCGAAGTTTGGTCATTATCATAGCTCTCAGCCTGGCTGAGGTTTCTAAGTCAGGATTTCCTTCGGCCGCTTCTTTTATTGTTATTATTTCAATCCTTGTATTGAAAGATGTAAAAAATGTCATCCTCATACAGCCTCTGTTTGTATCCAGTCGAACATAGACCACTTCAAGGTTTTTCCATTAAGTCCTATCTTGTGCGTTTGTGCAATTGGTCTAGATTCTGTTGATTATTCTGTTGTGGCATATTACCGACCGCTGGGAGTTCTGATTTAGCTTCAGTTATCAGTCCCTGGTGTCTATTCCAGAATCTTTCTTGTCCATCTCCCATATCGCACTCATGCTACATGTCCCGCGTATCACCATATGAGCCATGTAATGCGTTCGAAAACATCATCCACCTTTGACTTTCTACGTACCTCCTCATTTCTTAAGCTGTCTCTGAATGTTATGACAAACATTACTATTAGGCGTTTCTTTTTTCTGTGGCTTATTTGTAACTGTATTTTTTTGGCAAGGGTGTAAGTTTCGGCTCTGTATATAAGAACTTTTTTTTTCGTCTTTAAAGAGGGGGGGTCTGGAATCTTCAAAAGACATCTCAGTCCAGAACGCCGCCTGACTGACCTTAGTGCAGGATTCATTCTTTGTAGCCCCAGCGATAGTTTCCGAGGTACTTTAAAAAACGTTCTCTCGTGCCGAATGCCTACCTGTCTGTCATCAAGCGCTCCGAAAGCGAAATGGCCGCTGCAAGGTGGGCATCGCTTCCGAAGCACTTGACCTTCATTTATCCGCAGACTGTAAGCAAGGATGCCCTTCCTTTTCCCCGTTTCCCCCTTTTTTTTGGTCCCAAAATTTGGTTTTTGTTTGTATGTTTTTTTTATTAGAGCCTCCTTACTACAGTTTGTCTCATACAATCTAACTCACCTATTCGCCTCTTATCAAAACTTATTCCCTCTACCTTCTACTTACAATATATTTCTTTCTCACCCCTACCGTTGGTACAGCTGTTTTTCCTCCTCTTATTTCTTCTTGATCACTACACGGATATACCTAGTTGTGTATACTAGTCCAACCAGATTTATTTTCAGTCATTCTCTAAATCATTTCTCGCACTGTCACAAAATTCACACCTGTCTCTCTTTCCATTCTGTTCCTTTCTATGATCTATCTGTTGCACTCTAGCATCGTATGTGTAACGGTGATCGGGTGTCCGCAGTATAGACATTCATCAGTGTCAGCCTTTCCAAACCTAGAGAGGTAGGCTCTAAAACACCCGTGTCCTGTGAGCACCTGCGTCAGGAAATAATCCAGTCGTCTGTGACCACAGTCCATCCAATCTTTCAAGTTAGGTAGCAAAATCTGTATATAAGAATTTACAAGGTACAGTTCACCAAACATAGCTGAAAGTGTGAAAATAACCACGCTCATGATGCGCATTCGTCTTACGGCGTAACTCTCACTCGCACTGACGGTCCAGACCGTTTGTATGTGCGTTCCCACTTCACTGTTCGCGCAGGCAATGGGAATTTCACACTTTCAGCTATATTTGGCAAACTGTACTCTGATTTAACGCCCTTCTTTTGATGTTGATGGGCACTTTCGATTTAAAAATGTATCTCAATTTGCTATATACAGTCCAGCTCAGGGATATTCTTCTTTATATCCCACATGTTTGATTATTTCTTGTGATTTTCCCTTCATGTACCAAATATATAAAGGCTATAGCGGGATAAGATGGTAAAATCTGCACTTGACTGAATTTTTATTTGGCGTTGGGTGCTCGAAAGTACATATTTAAAAACCTATTAAAACGTATAGCTGTCTAGGTTGCCCCAGGTGTCTCGTATCGCAAAAAATGTATTTGTTCGAAATGCCATTTTCTGACCTGATCATGTTAAAAATACGACAAATACTTTGTTAATATTTTTTCCCATGTTTTTACCTCAACTGCATGTGAGTAAAGAACGAATTTTCATCCATTTTTCATGGACATTTTCAGGTCGAAACATACTGTAAATTGGAAGAAACTACATTTTTCACGTACCAATGACGATTAAACTGTGACAAATTACGATTTTTGCCCCCCTCCCTCCACCCCCCTTCAGAAGGATTAAATTAATAAAATAATATTTAATTTCATATTAAACGTTTTTTTATTTTTTTAACAAAAATAAAATTTTATGAAATTAAAAAATTTCAAAATAGTACAATATGAAAAAATGTACAAATTACTTTACAATAATAATTTTAGTCTTCGTCACAATCTTCGTTTCCTACGGAGGCAGCATCTGATGTGATAAATAAGTCTGAAAATATTATTGCTGGTCTACTAATTTCTCACTTATACTTTGCATTGCTAACGTAATAAATAAGAAACTCATACAGAAGTAAAAACTTCAAGTTGTATACTGGTATAAAATCGTTTATTAAAAATCTTCATATAATGTCGTGCAAAACGTTTTTGTTCTAATTCAGAATATCTTCAGTCTCTAGAATGAAGTATTTCCACGTTAGATTAAGGCAAAAAAGTTAAAATTGTTACTTTTAATAAGAAAAACATGTGGAGAATACTTACATTCTGCTAAGTAATTCTAACTAGCACACTATTCGAAATGGTAACTTCATAGGCACAAGATGTTCTGAATTAGAACGAAAACGTTTTGCACGACATTTTATGAAGTTTTTTAATAAACGATTTTATACCAGTATACAACTTGAAGTTTTTACTTCTGTATGAGTCTTTAAAACTATCTTATACAGCTAACTATTGAGATTTTCCCATTGATTTTATTGTAGCGGAAGAGAAATCTTGGCCGATCCCCGTATAACAGTAAACACCTCGAGAATGACGTAATCGGATGTGCTAGGCCTCGCCGGAGAATTCTGGAAGGTACGTCACGTAGGCGGAACAAGCCGATAGCTCGAGATGGGAGTCGATTGTTCCAGAATAACAACTGGGTATAAATACGGGCATATTTTGTGAATAAGTTTAGTGTATAAGATAAATTCGTCTGTAACTTATATAAATAAAGTCGTATATAAATTACGAACCGCTAGTTTTATTGTAATTAGAAGTAATTACACTAATCACGCTACAGTTGGTGTCGGTGTTCGGTAAACTTAGTGCGATATAAATAAGTGAATTACAGAGAGACTTTAAAAGACTTTTGAACTTTATTCGTCGGGAATAACCGGAGTGCGTTGATTGTTCGGTATTCGGAAAGACTTAAAAGACATTGTGAAAAGTACGTGTGTGCCGACTAAAGATGTTGCTAGAAGAACTCTCGCTAAAACAGCTCCGTGAACAATTAGAAGAGTACGAGCAAGATGCCAGTGGGTCCAAGAAAGTCCTGAAAGCACGACTCGACGAGGTCCTCAAGAAGAATGGAGAGGACCCAAAGACGTTCCACTTCCAGACAGCAGAACAAGCGATCTTATCGAAATTTGAAAGTGTTTCTCAAGTAATTAAAGAAGTTAGTAGACAGAACAACGAGAAACTTGAAGAAGTTAGTAGAAAAAGCGACGAGAAATTCGAAAACGTTGCTAAAAGATTCGACGAGACTTCTCAAAAGATTGAAGAAACTTTTAAAGAGGTCTGTAGGCAAAACAACGAAAAACTTGAAGAAGTTTGTAAACAGAACAATGAGAAATTTGAAGAAGTTTCTAGAACATTCGATAAGATACAGAAAAGTGTAGACGACAATAAAGAAATGTTAGAAGAGAAGATCAAACAACTAGAGACTATGGTAACCAATACGAAAGTTCTACCTTCAGTTAATGCAGTAGTTTTGGCCGTAGAAGAGAAGATCAAAGAATTAGAGAGCATGATAACCGATACAAAAGTGCAACCGTCAGTTAATGCAGTAGCTTTAGATCCTGTAGTGAAAGATGAACTACCGAGAGACGAAACGTCGCATAATATGAGATTCAAATTACCACCATTCGATGGAAAGTCCTCTTGGTCCATATATCTTAGACAATTTGAAGCTATTGCGACCGCCAATCATTGGACCGAACAGGAAAAGGCTGTTTCCTTGACTGCTGCTTTGCGAGGTGATGCTGCAGATATATTAAGATCAATTCCTAAGGGTCAAGAAAAATGTTACCAGACCTTGTTCACTCGTCTAGAAAAACGCTATGGAGATGCCCATCTACAACAAGTATACAAAGCACAACTGAGAAATAGAAGTCAACGAGCAAGTGAGAATCTGCAAGAATTTGAAGCAGATGTGGCTCGTGTGGTGCGGTTGGCTTATCCGGAGGTGCCAGACAGCGTTTTAGAAGAAATTGCGGTAGATACCTTTGTCAATGGGCTGAAAGATAGTGAACTACAGAAAGCTTTACGACTAGCAAGACCGAAAGTTTTAGATGAAGCACTTGCTATTGCCTTGGAACACGAAGCAGCTAGCCAAGCTTCACGAAACAATCGAGTAATAACCGTGGAAAAAGGCGATAAGAGAAAAGATGAACGTTTGGTGGAAATGGTACGGAGGGTGATTCGTGACACGATGCCGAAGAGACGCATGAAGAGGGCTGGAAGAGTTGGTTCAAATACAGATGCTTCCTCGATACGGCCATGCAGTGAAAGTTGTAATCACCGGCTTAAAGTAGATGAACAGCTTTGCCCTGTGAGACGAACTACCGTCGTTAATGAGCAATGGCAGCCACAACAGTTACAAGAAGCCCAAGAAGACGATCCGTGTATAAAAAGAGTATTGGATTGGATGCGTCGAGGTGAGAGACCTAGTTGGCAAAACATTAGTGCATGTAGTCCGGAAGTCAAGGCCTACTGGAGCCAATGGAATTGCCTGATACTAAAAGATGATCTTCTGTACAGAACCTTTGAGAACGATGATGGTACAGAATCTAAGCTTCAGTTGATTGTACCTAAAAGTAAAGTGTCGGAAGTATTGCGTCAGTTGCATGACGGTACATCAGGTGGACACTTTGGTATTACGAAGACTCTGCAAAAGGTTCGAGAACGGTTCTATTGGGTGAACTGTAAAGATGATGTAAGAAGATGGTGCCGAAAATGTGAACTGTGTGCATCCGGTAATGGTCCGGTTGGTAAAAAGAGAGCACCCATGAGACAGTACAATGTTGGAAGTCCTATGGAAAGAGTAGCTATCGACATTGCAGGTCCATTTCCAGAAACCGATGCTGGAAATAAATACATCCTGGTAGCCATGGATTATTTTACAAAATGGACTGAGGCCTATGCATTACCAAATCAAGAAGCTGCTACCGTTGCAGAGGTACTTGTTAAAGAATTCTTTAGCCGATTTGGTGTTCCCTTGGAGATCCACTCCGACCAAGGGCGAAACTTTGAGTCAGCTCTTTTCCAAAACGTTTGTAAATTGATTGGTGCCAATAAGACCAGAACAACACCCCTGCATCCTCAATCAGATGGGATGGTCGAGAGGATGAACCGAACGATGGGTAAACACTTGTCCAAAGTTGTATCTGAACATCAGCGAGATTGGGACCAACACATTCATTTATTCCTGATGGCCTACCGCTCGGCCGTAAATGAAACTACAGGTCAAACACCAACCTGCCTGATGTTGGGTCGTGAAGTTCGGTTACCCTGCGACCTAGAGTTTGGCTGCGGACCTTCCGAGGAACATGTTGCAGGCGAAGACTACGTTGACCGCCTGAAATTACGAATGAACAACATTCATGAACTTGCCCGACAACACATCCAGATAGCCAGTGACAGAATGAAAGATCAATATGATTCTCGATGCAAGAATGAAAGCTTCGAAGTAGGTGATCTTGTCTGGCTTTATAATCCGCAACGTCGTCGAGGCTTATGTCCTAAACTGCAAAGACAATGGGAAGGTCCATATGAAGTTAAGAAGAAAATAAATGACGTAATATATAGAATTAAGACGTTGCCAAACGGTAAACCAAAAGTTATTCACATAAATCGTCTTGCACCATATGCTGGCTCAAATGAAACAGAAGAAGCACGAGTCCTCCAACAGGAGATGAAAGATGTCGCACAGCCAAGTTTTAATCAATTTATGTCAAATTACGCAGCGAGAAAGAGTGCTAGATTCGGCGTGACCACAGAAGTTCAGCAAGATCTGTTTGGTGTTCCAGAAAACGTCTCTCTGGCCCACTGTGTTGCCCAAGACCTCGAGATGACTAAAGGAATATCGTCCGTATTCAATAGAAAGTTCGGCCGCCTGGACGAGTTAAGAAATCAGCAGCCTAAAATTGGAAGAGTACTGCGATTGGAAGATGGTCCTCGATCTTTGCTGTATATGGTGACCAGAAAGTCTTATACGGACACGCCAAGCTACGAGAACATATGGCGTGCTCTAACTAATTTGAAGAAAATCGTGTGTAATTATGACATCAAAAATTTGGCTTTACCAAAAATAGGCCATGCAGTAGAAAATCTGGATTGGAAGATTGTGAGAAGCATGCTTGAAGTGGTCTTCAGAGGAACTGGTGTACAAATCACTGTGTGTTGCATGAACCCGAAGATGTCGTACCCTTCAAAGACAGTAGACTGTTATTTCTTCTTGAAGGGTGTATGCAGAGCTGGAGAGTCGTGTAGATTCCGCCATCCTGGGCCTTCATTTAGAGTTGCTGATCGAGACGCTCAGATCTTAAGAGGGGAGCAGTGTAGCGGAAGAGAAATCTTGGCCGATCCCCGTATAACAGTAAACACCTCGAGAATGACGTAATCGGATGTGCTAGGCCTCGCCGGAGAATTCTGGAAGGTACGTCACGTAGGCGGAACAAGCCGATAGCTCGAGATGGGAGTCGATTGTTCCAGAATAACAACTGGGTATAAATACGGGCATATTTTGTGAATAAGTTTAGTGTATAAGATAAATTCGTCTGTAACTTATATAAATAAAGTCGTATATAAATTACGAACCGCTAGTTTTATTGTAATTAGAAGTAATTACACTAATCACGCTACATTATTTTTTTTTGTAATGAATATGGTTATATAATTATAATCTAAATTTATATAGTAAAATATTCGTTTGTAAAACGCGTACGGAAACAAAAGAAAAGTCACTTGTAACGAGTTTGTCTTCCATGGCAATGGAGCAGCATCTCCACATTACGTTCGGCTTATAAAATGGACATTGCACGTTCGAAAACGTGTTCTTGTCAAGCAGATAATTAATTGCATCGAACCAGTGATTAACGGTCCATTATCGGAATTATTTTTATTGTTCCGTAGTCGCTGTTACTTCGAGCGCCAGACCATCGCCATCGCATCGACCAAATTTCTTTTAACGTTATTTTCTTGCTTTCAGGACGAAACGCGGCCAACAATGCAGCCAGCGCCGATGGAAATGTTCCTACAAATAGGTAATTTATTTTCTTATTTACTAGATCAGGTGGACTTTTTCCATACCCAACTATTTATCTACACACATCACAATGGTCTAGGGGACAAGGTAATCAAAGAACAATTAAATGGCAATTTGACAGCTTATTTGGAAAATATTGAAATTCAACAAATCTGGACGCAGATTAATGACAAATTGTGAATAACAAAACAACCGGTCGTTGTATACATAGGGTTTGAAAAACTGAAAAAAATAAGTAATTAAACAAAAATTCTCAAATTAAATTTAAAAGTAAAGACGTAAGCTTTTGTTCGTAGAGCTTTTGACCACCTCTGTTATTAATGATAGCTTGACATCTATGTGGCATACTTATTATCACATGGTCAATATCGTTTTGCTCAATTCGTTGCCATTGCTCTTGCATATAGTTTAGCAGCTCTTCCCTTGTTTGCCACACTAATCCTTGCCGTTATACACGTCTTTTTATCAAATTCCAAACGTTCTCGATGGTATCCAAGTCAGGGGATTCTCTAACAACACAAAACATTCCAGGAATGTACTATCAAAGTTCTATTAGTGTTTGAATGTCCTGGACATTCAAGGAACATTCGGTGAACATCTAATTCAATTATTGGTGGAATGTTACCACAAGACATTCTATGAACATACTACCAATGTCCTATATTTTAAGTGAAGCCATTTACTATTCAATTTGCGTTCATTTTCAAATTTGTCGCGCGTGTTCTATGTAAGTAGAGTCGCGTGCCGCGTGGTCATCACATTTTCACATTTCATGATAACCTAAAAATGTATGATTGGATGTAAAATGGAAATTAGAATTAGAATTAGTGGCTTTTTTGCTGGTCTGTATGTTAGTTTTGCTCTGGCTGGATCTCTTTTGTTTATAGTACCTATTTCTTTTGATTTTTAATTGTAAAGAATAGAAAAATTAACATTTATTTTAATTTTTTTGAGAATCAGCTGAAAGTGTTCTATAAAAAAACCAGAAAGGAAACGTAGTTTTGTGGCTATGAAAGGCAAAAGAAAGATATATGTAAAAAGTGTATTGGCTAGTTGGAAAAAACTCCACATTGTCGATGCATAATAAGTTATTACTTTATAAACAAATATTAAGACCTGTATGGACTTGTACTAGACCAAGTAATATAAAAATTATACAAAGATTCCAGAACAAAATACTGAGAAATATTGTAGATGCTCCTTGGTATGTGACAAACAGTGATCTCCATAAGGACCTAGAAATGGAACCTGGATATAATCATCAAGAAGATGGCAGGAAATCACGAGCAAAAACTTCATAAGTACGAGAATATTGAGGAATTCCAGCTCCTCGACTGGGCAAACTAGAAGATTGAAGAGGACCAAAGCCTTTTGAACTACTGTGAGTAATAGGTGATAGTGAAAAGCAGAGCATAGTGCTTGTGTGCCTGTGTATGTTAAAATAGTGCACGATCTTGTTAGATTAGATAAGAGACGCTATCAGGTAAGCTCTTTATTTTAAGGAACAGTAGTAATTTAGGTTAAATTAAAATTGCTCATTGGTCAGTTATGACCAGATTGTAATTGTAATGTACAATTCAATACAATGAATCATCATCGTAGTGATGATTATGGAAAAAAATATATGACAAGATTTTGTGCAATAAAAATGTTTATATTTATCAAGGATGTATTATTTGGTATGGCCACATATACTTCTGGTATACGAGTATCATCGGTGATGTGACAATCCCTACTATCTGCTTTTTTATGAATTTTGTAGGGGACAAAAAACCATTTTTAGAGTCATCTCCTGTTTTCACATGTAAATTTTGACATGTTTTGTAGTAAATAGATAGTTGGATTTACTACAAAACATGTCAAAAAATATCATATGAAAACAGGAGGTGACTGCAAAAAAAGTGTTTAGTCTCTTTTACAAAAACTCATGAAAAAACAAATCGGAGGTATTATGTCACATCAGCGACTATATCCAGGGAATGCCTAAAAAATATACTGTGAATGTCCAAAGAACATTCGTAGACATTCATAGAATGTTCCAACAAGACATTCAAGGAATGTTTAAAATGCTGACACAGGACTTTCATGGGACATTTAGGGGACGTTTTTGTGCTTTTGAGGACATTCCAGGAATGTTTTTAATGTCCTGTGTGTACATTCTAGGAACATACATGGAATGTTTGGTGTTATTAGGGTTGAGCAGGTCAGGGCAATACCTGAATATTGTTCTCCTCTAAACAATTTCTCACGAATCTTGCAACATGCGGACGTGCATTGTCGTGTATCAGCACAATATTTTCTCCGAATTGTGCAGCAGAATGGGACGAACAATAGGTTCAAGAATATGATCTCGATATTAATTTGCTGTTAAAAATGCGTCAATATGAACGAGATCAGTTCGACAATCTATTGAAACTCCAGCCCAAACCATCAAAGTTCCTCTTGATATCTGTCGAACTTTTCGAACGGTTTGCAAGCGAGCTGCGTTGTCAGGTGTTCGCCACACCCTCGATCTTTGTGAATCGGGTCTTAAACTAAACCTACATTCATCGGTAAAAAAAATTGTTGTGCATTCTCGTTCTTGTGCGATTCCTTATTCCTTGTGCGTCTTCCACGGGATAATACTGGAACTCTAATGGGACGCCTATCGTGAAGATTACCCTCATGCAACCTATTCCTGGCAATTTGAGCAGATATATTAATGTTAAATGTCTCTGGCCAAACGCTCTTCTAATGTTAAAGACTTTAAATTTAGGCAATTCTATTTGTTTATTATCTATCTTTTTTCTTAAGATGCCGTCTTCTTTAGAAAGGGTTACGATGATCATGAAAAGCTGGTTAGATGAGTAATTAAACCACTCACTGAGATTGCAAATAAAAGAAAATCCTGCCAATAAAGGCTTATACATCTTTAAAAAGAGTTTATATAAAGCAAACGGATAAACTATTTGAAACACGCATATCAGAACACTAAAATTTAAATACAAGTTGACAAAAATATGTGAAACCGCTCTGAAGTTCAGACCGATCGAAAACTTTGGTTACGTGACGTTGTCAAATTATTTCAGTTTCAAAGGTTTTTGGATTTTTTATTTGTTACCTGTTTCACAGTAAAATTTCCTTTGACTTTCTCCTGCATACATTTTAAAACATTGTGTACAATCACGGGATTGTGCAGTTGGTGTCCTATTATTAACGATTTATTAATAGGTATATGAAGAAAACCATGACAATTTCATCAAGTAAATCGACTACTTTACATGATAATATTTAATAAAAAATTAAATGTATGACAACCGATAAGTAATCCATCTTATAATTAAAAAAGGATCCACCCTTAAAATGTTTTTTGATATGAATGTCAAATATATTGACAACTGGTTCTGATACAATCGTCTTATACGCTGTGAGCTCGTAGGTAGAGGGGATATTTATATATTCGCGAGCGCCAGTAGTGACAAGTCTGTAAATGTTTACCGGAAATTTGACATAAATGTCAAAGTAAATAATTTAAAACATTGAAATTAAAAGCATTAATAGGAAAAAATATACTTGGTCAAAGCTGTGGTGTATATTTTTACCTTAAATATACTTACGTTTTAAAAATACTGAATTTAAGTTATTTTAATATTTCGTATATGTCATTATAAATTAATCTAAACGACATCTACACGATAATTGTGAAAGTATCTGAAGTAAGAACTTAATATTTCATTAATAGAACGTTAAAATGATTAGCAAAATCTTAAAAAAATCGATTACAATTTAGTTACTTTTTTGCGTTGTAAATATTAACCGATAACAATTAAATAATAAATTTAAAAATTACCGGCGAAAGTTGCATTAGTAATCCGCTGGTAGCGACACCAGCGAAGCTCAGAGCGTATAATCCTTTCGTGAAATAGAGACAACCAATTCATCGACAACTCATCCATACAATTCCGTTCGACTGTTTCGATAGCTTTTCCTGATTATAATGCCGTAGATCACATATTATGTACCTGAAGTGCACTCTAATCCACAGATAATGAACATTCCTCGGCAGAGACAAAACGACTTGGAAAATAGTCAGAAACTAAAAGCGCTTTCGACCTCTCCAGTATACATGTGGTTTAGAACGTTCAGAAGGAGGATCTGAAGCAATAAAAGCTTTTCATCGAATTACAAATTGAGCTTTCGGGACCGAGAGCGTATTATTGCCAAAATTGCGTAGAGAAACTGTGAGGATACTTCTGTAAAGAGTGAGTGTACTCTATTGCATACAATGCTCTTTAGGACGAGCGGAGAATGGGAAATAACGATTACGGGTAGGTTCGTATTATATTTTGTTACATCAGATGATACTAAGTTACCCGCTAGATATATTTTTATAATTTAACAACATATGGTTAAGTCACATGAAGGGGTGCGTATAAAATCCGGGAAAAGAAAATCTACAGTTCCGCTAACGAGGCCCTAATAACCAACATATTGACAAAATGGAGGTGAAGAATAAAATAAGGATAAAATAGTATAGTGCAGTCACTGAAGGTGGTTATGAGCTATTACCTCCGATTTCGTTGAACCTCCATCGATTTTTATGAAAATTGGTGAGTGGTTAGAGGATAACTCAAGGAACAAAGGTGACATAATGTCAACTTGTGCTTTTTGCATTTTAGGGGTGAATTCAACCCCCTTTTTTAATTATTTTTTATATTTCTGAAAGCGCAGTCACTAAAGGTTTTTACCTCCGATTTCGTTGAACCTTCATCGATTTTCATGAAAATTCGTGACTGATTAGAGGATACCTCAAGAAACAAAAGTGATATGGTGTCAACTTGCGCTTTTTGCATTTTAGGGGTAAAATCCACTCATTTTTTTTAATTATTTTTTATATTTCTGCAATTGCAGTCAATGAAGGTTTCTACCTCCGATTTCGATGAACCTCCATCGACTTTCATGAAAATTGGTGAGTATCTAGAGGATAGCTCAAGAAACAAAAGTGATATACCTAGTGCCAACTTGCGCTTTTTGCATATTAGGGGTGAAATCCATCCTTTTTTTAATTTATTTTTTATATTTTTGAAAGTGCAGTCACTGAAGATTTTCACCTTCGATTTAGTTGAACCTTCATCGATTTTTATGAAAATTAGTTACTGGTTAGAGGATTTTTCAAGAAACAAAAGTTATGTGGTGCCAACTTGCGCTTTTTGCATTTTAGATGTGAAATCGACCTTTTCTTTTAATGGTAAAAATTAAGATCTCAACATTCTGGCGGAAGTAATCTCATTTATTTGAATAATATAAATATTTTTTAACATTTGCATGCATGATTTATATACTTTTAATTAATTTTTTAGCCCTTTTAGCAACCACTTCTGTAATCGAAAATCGCCAAAAAAAATATTTTTGATCGAATATTTTCGCGGGTAATCTAATAAAATTTCACGTAATATATTGTTGTTGAAATTAATGTTTGGCAAGAATCCACAATATTTCACAAATAAAAGCAGTTAGGTATGTGGAATACCTACTTGGAATATACCTACTTGGAATACCTACTTGGAATACCTACGTGTGAATATTGCTATGAAATTAACAAAAAAAAAACGTTATCTTTTAAACTGCTTCGTATAACATTACTAAACCTTATATTTTAAGAAATAAAATATGAGAAGAATCCAAAAATGTAAAAATATACAGAGTGTTCTACTAAAAAGATAAGTTTGTTTTGACCTTTCAATACAGGTGGCCCTGTATATTTGGAAATATTTTTAAATTCTGATCCTATCTATGCCACAATCTTATCTAAATAATTTTTTTCGTATCTCGTACTACAAAGAAGTAATTGGACTTCTCCGCACTTTTTTATACATACAAAATATCTTATGCAAAATTTTTTCCAAAAAAATGTTATTGGTTTTTTTACAATAACTCCTTTAGTTTTTATGATATCAAGTTTATCCGACAACCATTTCAAAGAAAATAACACAATAACACAAGAAAAAAATACAAAGAAAATATAACAATACAAAAGCTATAACATCTTATTAAAACTAATCTTCTAAATACATTATCTTTTAAAAGACAAAAGGTTAAAGGGCCCGGTTACATGGTACTCACAGTAAAATTTAGGCTTTAAACGTTTCTATCTCGGTTATTTTTTATCATACATAACTTGCTTAATTTGAACGCTCTCGACTTTTTCTATAGCTTTTTTTTGATAGGTATTTCTAAGTACTTTAAAAATGTTTAGTAGCTATATTTATTGAAATGCATCGTTTTCCTGTGGTTTAAGCTTGAATACTTAGATTTGGGTACTCGCCGAAAAAAATATGCATTCAATTACCTATAACTCACTGTGTGTATATAATAAAAGGTCTTTTTAATAGTGTGTTTATTTTGTTTTTTATTGACTTCAATTTTGGTAATAAAAACTTTTCTGAAGAAACTTACTGTTTTTGAGTTATTTACGAAAAACTGTCTTAAAACACGCATTTTTTTCACGAAAAATCAATATCTTTGATCTTAAATAACTCAAAAACTATTGGTTTATTTAAATAACTTTATATAACAAATTTTACTTAAAATTGGACACTATCGATTTCCGGGGTATTTTTAATAAAATAATTTCAACCCCCCAAAACGGTGGGCATCCCCCTCAGGGTAAAAGCGCAAATTGGCACCATGTCACCTTTGTTTCTTGAGTTATCTTCTAACTACTCACCAATTTTCATAAAAATCGATGGAGGTTCAACGAAATCGGAGGTGAAAACCTTCAGTGACTGCACTAGTATGAAAAGATGCCGTTTCATTGATGATTCAATCGAAAGTGCACTTATAGTAATATACCGTAAACTAAAATAATGACACATTAACAGAAGACAATAGAACACACAACAAAAATCCAATTGCAAATATAATGGGGAAGAAAGATAATAGTAAAAGACGGAGGTGGCCTATTGGTCAATAGATATGGAGCTCAATAATTTTAAACTGAAAGAACACTTTAGAGTAATTTTCGCATAATAATGCAATTGTACAGAAATATATGAAACCGTTAAGTTCACTCAGGCAGCAAATCAAGGAGAGGGGCTTCAGTTGAACACGTTAGTGTAAAGAGTAAATATCCTTTTAAGATGAACTGTGCACGAAATTAGTAGTTTTGCGACGTCGCCAGATAAAATCGTGTATTTCTAGCTTGTAGTTATCGTGTAAACTCTTTACAGGACCTGAGGATGGGGCATAAATTGTAATCCCCGAACTTGTCGATTTTTATAACATCTAATAAAAAAATAAGATTGTGAGTATGTATTGACCTTTTTTTTCATAAATCTATAAATCATGAACTCAATGTTGTTCTGAAGCTATTTTCTTGTGGCATTTTTGCAATTAACTAGTTTTGATGGGAAATAAGCCACAATTTTACTAAAAATTGTGGCTATAATTGAATTGCCGATATAAATGAGTCAGATTAAATAAATTATTAGAAGAATTTTTTTACAAACAACATTTTTGTTTAATTCATTAATATTTTTTGTATTTTGACAACGACACCCGATTTGGGCGTCGAAACGTTAATAAAATCATTTTTTTTAGTAAAATTGTGGCTTATTTCCCATCAAAACTAGTTAATCATGAACTAACACTTTTTATTTAACAACCTTTTTATTATTTGAAAATAATGTTTTTTTCAATAATTCATTGCTTTTCAGTAGTAATAACCCAAGGACATTGATAATTGTTCGAAAAAATTTTATAACAGATTTCGAAAGCTTGTTGCTTGGAAACAGACCGACGCCGTAGGCGGAGGTCTGTTGCCTGTAAACAACAAGCTTGAGAAAGTTGTTAAAAAATTTTTGAGCATTTATCAATGTTCGAGGGTTATTCGGATAGAAAATGTTTTGCTGGTTATGAAAAAAAAATACAGAGCAGAAACAATTTATTTAAATGTGCAATTAACAAAGGAACAATTAGAAAAATTTAATGAAGATCCAGACATGTTAGTTTCTATAACTGATGAAGATGTATTTCCACTACGCATCATCATCATCATTCTCTTTGCCTTATCCCTATGCGGGGTCGGCTTCCCTAATTGCATTTCTCCACCCAATTCTGTCTTGGGTCATATCAATGTTAATCCCCTTTACCAACATGTCCTGCCTTATCGCCTCCCCCCAGGTCTTCTTTGGTCTTCCTCTCCTACTCCTTCCAGGAATCTGCACTTCAGCTATTCTTCGTATTGGGTGATTAACGTCTCGACGTTGAACATGACCAAACCATCTTAACCTATGCTCTCTCATTTTGGCATCAATTGGTGCCACACCTAGACTTCCTCTAATATACTCATTTCTAATTTTATCCTTCTTTGTCACTCCACTCATCCATCTAAGCATTCTCATTTCCGCCACATGCATTGGTTGTTCCTCTTTCTTTTTCACTGCCCAACATTCAGTTCCGTACATCATAGCCGGTCTTATGGCTGTTTTATAGAATTTTCCCTTCAGCTTCATTGGAATTTTTCTGTCACACAACACACCACTCGCTTCTTTCCACTTCATCCATCCAGCCCTAATTCTACTGCATGCATCTCCATCTATTTCTCCATTACTCTGTAATACCGATCCTAGGTACTTAAAACTATTGCTTTTCACAATCATTTCACCATCCAAAGATACCATTTTATTTGTAGTAGCTCCATCTTTAAATGAACATTCCAAATACTCTGTTTTTGTCCTACTAAGTTTTAAACCTTTTTCCTCCAGAGCATGTCTCCACTGTTCCAGTTTTTGTTCTAAGTCTCTTTCACTATTTCCTACTAACACGACATCATCAGCATACATTAAGCACCATGGAATGTTACCCTGTAGTTTCGCTGTTATCTGGTCCAAAACTAATGAGAATAAATACGGACTAAGCACCAAGCCTTGGTGCAATCCTACTTTCACATGAAATTTATCAGTCTCTCCCACACCTGTCCTAACACTAGTCGTAACTCCCTCATACATATCCCTCACAATCTTTACATATTCACCAGGGACTCCTTTCGTATTGAGTGCCCACCACAGAATCTCTCGAGGAACTCTATCATATGCTTTCTCAAGATCAATGAATACCATATGAGCGCTTGTTTCTTTACTCCTGTATTTTTCCATCAACTGCCTTATAATGAAAATTGCATCTGTTGTTGATCTACCCTGCATAAAGCCAAATTGATTCTCGGATATTTCGGTCTCTTCACGTATCCGTCTGTCAATTACTCTTTCCCATATTTTCATGGTGTGGCTAAGCAGTTTTATAGCCCTGTAGTTTGTACATTGTTGTATATCTCCCTTGTTTTTGTAAACAGGTACCAGTATACTGCTTCTCCATTCGTCTGGCATTTGTCCGACTTCCATAATTCTATTAAATAGACCTGCTAGCCATCTTGTTCCTGTCTTCCCCAATGCTCTCCATACTTCCCCAGGAATATCATCTGGTCCTACCGCTTTTCCTTTCTTTATTTTTTGAAGCGCTTGAGCCACTTCCTCGTTGGTTATTTTGGTGACCATTGCTGCTACTGTCTCCGTTGACTCTACAGGCTGTCTGTCAAATTCTTCATTTAATAAGCTGTCAAAGTACTTTCTCCATCTCTTTTTGACTTCCCTTTCGTGAACTAGTATTTTATTATTTTCATCTCGGATACATCTAATCTGATTAAAATCTTTTGCTTTCTTTGCTCTCTGTTTGGCTATTTTATATATCTTCGTTTCGCCTTCCCTGGTATCAAGTTGATCGTATAGGTTTGAATACGCTTCTGCTTTGGCTTTTGCTACTGCTACTTTCGCTTCCTTTTTCGCCACCATATAGTTTTGAAGATCTGTGTCGGATCTGGTTTCTTGCCACTTTTTATATAATTTTCTCTTCTCTTTTATTTTTCCTTGTACTTCGTTTGACCACCACCAAGTCTCTTTATCCTCGAACTTTTTTCCTGACGTTTTCCCAAGTATTTCAATAGCAGTCTCTCTAATACTACTGGCCATTTTTCTCCAAATTGTATTAGGGCTTCCTTTCATGTTCCAACATATTTTTTCTACTATTCTTCTCCTGAATAGACCTTCTTTCTCATCTTTCAGCAGCCACCACTTGATTTTTTGTGGTCCTCTCCGATATTTTTGTTTAGTTTCGCTTTTTACTTCGATGTCCAGAACAAGCAGTTTATGTTGTTGGCTTACTGTCTCACTCACTATTACCTTGCAGTCCTTGCATTCACGTATGTCTTCTTTCCTTATCATGAAGTAGTCTATTTGGGATTGATGTTGTCCACTTTTGTAGGTAATAAGTTGAGTTTCTCTCTTTTTAAAGAATGTGTTAACAATCACCATATCCAATGCTGTTGCTAATTCAAGCATGTCATCTCCAGCTTCATTTCTAGTTCCAAAGCCTAATCCCCCATGTATTGTTTCATATCCTGTCTTGGTTTGGCCCACATGTGCATTGAAATCACCTCCTATTATAACCTTCTCTTCTGCTGGAATATCACTCAGTACGTCTCCTAATTGATCATAGAAAGCTCTTCTTTCATTCTCACCCAGACCTGTTTGGGGAGCATACACACACACAACATTCAATACCTCTTTATCAATTACAAATTTCACTGAAATCATTCTATCACTCGTTCTTACAACTTCTACTACGTTATCTTTCATTTCACTATCAGCAATTATACCAACTCCATTTCTAGTGTTACTACTCCCTACATACCACAATTTGTATCCTTCACCTAGTTCTTTCGCCCTTTGTCCTTTCCACCTAGTTTCTTGAATACAAGCAATTTGGACTCTTCTTCGTTTGAGCGCATCCACTAACTCCAGACTCTTACCTGTAAGACTACCAAGATTCCAAGACCCTATCCTGATTTTTCTAACCTGTAATGGTGTTCCCCCTGAGATAGTCCACTACGCATGCTGTTAATAATTTTATTATGATGTTCTTCGTCAATGTTCAAGTACGGTTTTATTGAGTTAATTATATTGAGTAAACAGTATTCTTTGGTATATTTGATTCGATAATTTCATTAATATTCTCATCAGTATTACAACCAAATCGTGACATTTTGAAATATTGAATATTTGAAATGTCAAAATCGAAATGAAACGAAATGTAGGTATCCATAGCTACATGATTGAGTGAAAACAGCCCATGGGATCTGTTTTCAGTATAATGTTGGTTTTATTGGTTGTATTCAATCAGATGACCACAAATTAATTGATTTCATTGGATTTCTAATTGAGCAAAAAATTTTCGCGTAAATTAAATGTTCAAACTGCCAAGAGGCAGGTGGGTGGCAGCTTTAACATTGAATTTAAGCAAAAAACGATATTTATTTGTCAAATAAACATTTTGTCCTGTTTTCTGACAGCAGTAAAATGTATTTTGAATTAACATAAAATACATACATTCTTCTTATTGTCTCAATTAATTTAATTCAATAAAAGTTTTTTGGGTATCCTGTATAAATAATTATGTTAATGTTTATATTACTGAATAGAGAATTGTATCACCTTTCAAATGAGCTGGCACACGATTCCTATTCTAGTTTAAAAAATCATCGGTTACGTCATCATTCTAGGTGGAAGACGTCACTTATGTGATAATATGTCAAAAATCATATTTTAAAAATAAAAATCGACCTATTTCGTGATTTATTTCCAAACTCGCCTAACCATTAAAATATGAATTTATTCCAACCTTTACGTACTCACTGTATATGATCTGACATTGAAGATTAGAAAAAGTTATCGACGTCTTTCTTTAAGAATGGCAAAATATAAAACAATTTCATCGTATTTTTCTCCGCGTTCCTCTTGATGAACACCTACAATATACAACTCTTTGATCCTAAATCGCTATTCTCCTAGGAAATATGAAAACTTTATTGCCAACCCTCTATATTCTAGATTCGCTTTCCTACGTTTTCTTTCGAGTTGTAGCTGGAAAAAAGCGGATATCGACTTTTATCCAAACATTCCGGCAGCTCTTGAGCTAAATACAATTTCAGACTTTTAACGGAATTGAAATACACTGTAGAGGGAGTTTGCACATAGAACTAGGTCCTTTTTTTTAATTAAGCCCAAAAAGTTGTGAAATATTCACATGCAGCTTGCGAGAAAATCGTCACGTTAACGTACAATGGCGCCTTTTGTAGGGGTTCGGTGCCTGCAGGTAACAATTGCAAAAAAAAACGATACACATATATTCCTCAACAAGTCTGGTATTTTACTACAGTATACTGAGTAATTTAAAGTTTGCTTATATTTTTTTGATGTTGATGTTACTTTGGAAGTCCCCCCCCCCCAGAACAAGTTCTCCTGCAAGGCAAACAATGCCTTTTACCACACTTTGCTCTGCTTTTTTAGGTAACTTTACTGAACTAATTTATATTGGTCCTCTTGAGTTGTCAAGCAGCAGGAGTATCTCAACATGCACATGACGATGGTATCTATCTTCATGGTCTTGGGCATATTTGAAAATGATCTATCGAACAGTATCAATCCCAAAATCTTTATAGATGTTACTGTCCCTAATATGTCAGGGGGCATTTACGATTAACAAGCTCAAAAGTTTGATTGCACATTGCACAGGAGTAATTTGTTATATGTGGATAACTGGGAGTTACGTCCAAGCAGCCAACATCGCATTTTTATATCTGATTTCAACCTCTTGTATCATCTTTTCAACATTTTTTTGACATTAGTCAATAGCCACTTTAAGAAATAGAGGTAGGGAAAAACCGCAAAGAAGATTAAAGGACTATGTGACAGAGAACTTTAGAGAGAAAGGTTTAAATGATGAAGACACGATGTACAGAAATGAGTCGCGAAGAAGAGAAAGGAACAGCTACTCTCTAAAACGGTAAAAGCTGATAAAGAAGAAGAATTTAGGTCACTGTTATTCTTAAAATATGTAAGGATATTTTACCACAAAATACACTGACAATCATATACGCCACTATTTGTCCCTCTACAGACAACCCTAGACACAACTATTTCTCTCTTTTTTCCAGATTTCACTCATTCACTCTTTTAAATAAAGCTTTTTAATTCTTTCCAGGTGCTTTTGTTTAGGATAGTCTGAATCCTATTTTTTTCATCTACACTTTGAGTATCGTCTAATCGTGTCTTGTGGAGTCTTATCATGCTTTATTAATTAAACTAGTACGCCAAACCAACAGTCTACATATTCGGGGACTGTCGTGCTACGTGACTATCGCATTGATACTTAAGTTTAGGCACTCCTTCCTCAAGAACGTCCATGCCTCGAGTTATTCTACGAATTTGTTTATTTCTGAATTTGTCCATTAAACATATCAACTTCGTAGCCATTCCATAGCTTGTTTTATTACTTGGAACTTATTTGTAGGTTATTTTGTGAATAAGTGTCTCCACATTACAAACGGAAAATTCTGAAGATATTGTATCATCATCATCATCACCATCATCATCATCATCATCATAATCATTTGGCTCTACAACTCTGTGTGAGTCTTGGCCGTGTTTACTATTTCCCTCCATTGTTGTCGGTCCTGGGCAGCTATTTCCCATTGCTGTACTCCTATTTTGCGTAGGTCACTGGCCACTGCGTCCTTCCATCTATTTCTTAGGTTTTTTGAGCTTTTACTGACCTTTTGCCATCGGGCCTTTCCCAGAATGTGGCGTTCAGAAGTTTTTCGTCACTCGATCTTAGCACGTGACCCGCCCATCGTATTCGGTTTGCTTTAATGTAGCGTACTATGTTTTCATCTCCATGATATATTGTCTGGTGTTCATCATTGTGTCTTCTTCTCCATTCTCCTGTTGTCTCTTCTCTGCAAGGCACATAGATAGCCGCAGTATCTTTCTTTCAAGTACCAGTAATTTTGTCGTTTCCTGCTGGTTCAGAGTCCATGTTTCGCTACCATACGTTATTGTGGGACGAATTATTGTCTTATATACTCTTATTTTTGCTGGTCTTGAAAGTATTTTTGATTTAAGTAGTGTCATTAATGAGTAATATGCCCTGTTTCCTGCAATGATCCTGGCTGCCACGTCCTTTTCGTATTTATTTTCAGATGTTATGATCGCTCCCAGGTACTCAAAGATATTGTATGGAACACACAATTTGTCAATTTAATAGAGGCAGCCAGAATTAAATCATGAAGTATTTTTAGCAAGTTAGTAACAAATAGCTACAGAACATTAAAAATTCGATTACTGAGAAATTTTCATAGCGGGAGATCGAAATTGAAACAAGTTAACTCTTGTCCAATATTATAATATAATGTAAATCTTAATGCAACCTATTGACGAAACTAGACAGCTGGTCGAAGGCATTGTTAACGTTAATACAGCAACAATATGTAAATAAAAAGTACCCGTATTTGACACTAGTACTTATGTTGTTGACTCCTCTTTGGCCAACTCTATTGTCCGTGTGTTGCTCCGTCTGCACGATATCTCCGACTACACTGACAATCAAAGACGCCACTATTTGTCTCTCTACAGACAACCCTATACACAACCAATTCTCTCTTTTCTCAGCTTTCACTCATCCATTTTGGGAAATAATGCTTTTTAATTTTTTTCCACATGTTTTTATTTAGGATAGTCTCAATCCATTTTTTTCAACGACATTTCAATCATGTCTTGTGGAGTCTTACCATAACCTTTTTAATAACCTCTAGCACGCCAAACTAACAGTCTACATATTCGGGGACTGTCGTGCTATGGGACTAGCTCGACAGTTTAGCCTTAGCCACTTCTTCAAGCACGTCCATGCCTTGAGTTATTCTGTTCTCTATTCCGAATTTGTTCATATCAGAATTTTTTCCTTTAACTTCAACATAGCCATTCTATAGTTTGTTTTATTATTTGGAACTTATTTGTGGGATATTTTGTGAATAAGTGCTCCACATTACAAAATATACGGAAGATGCTGAAAATATTGTATGGAACACACAATTTGTCAATTTAATAGAGGCAGGCAGAATTAAATCAAGAAGTATTTTTAGTAAGTTAGTAACAAATTACTAAAGAAGTAAAAAATCTCCCCTTGTAGATGGTATATAATTTATTTAAAATTTTCCAAAATAGTTCCAAGTTGGACTCAAAGTGGGTACATAACTAGTACAATACAAACGTTTTCGGACTAATCAGTACATCATCAGGTTAAAGCTCCAGATCCAAAGTAGTTGAAACTCTCTACTGAGGTAGGTCGAATGACCTTACCAATATAAAAAATTAGCCATTTCGGCTACATCGAGTGCGACAATAAGTCGATGTTACAAGAATAAAGTGTAAACCATAATGGAGCCTTCATCTTGTCTTCAAACTAGATGGTTATGTTGAAGACAGTAGGAAACGGACTCTGTCCGGATTCAGCCCGTTTCCTACTGTCTTCAACATAACCATGTAGTTTGAAGCCAAGATAAAGACTCCATTATGGTTTAAATACACTCTATTCTTGTAACATCGACTTATTGTCGCACTCGATGTAGCCGAAATTTCTAATTTTTTATATTGGTAAGGTCATTCGACCTACCTCAGTAGCTAGTTTCAACTACTTTGGATCTGGAGCTTTAACCTGATGATGGACTGATTAGTCCGAAAACGTTTGTATTGTACTAGTGATGTACCCACTTTGAGTCCAACTTGGATCTGTTTTAGAAAATTTTAAATAAATTATATACCATCTACAAGGGAAGATTTTTTATTATGGATTATGGTATACGATACAGCGGTAGACAGGCTCGAGAGAAGAAGCCTAAAATGGTTCGGTCACTTACTTAGAATGGACGACCAAAGATGGCCAAAGAAACTCCTGAAATGGAAACCCCCAGGTAGGAAGAAAAGGGGAAGACCAAGACTATCCTGGAATGACACGATAAGGAAGGCCATGGAACACCGAGATTTGGAAGAGGAAGATGCCCAGGATAGAAATAGATGGCGGTTAGGTGTGGGGATGCGGCGTCAGCCGATATGACACCCCGTATATATATATATATATATATATATATATATATATATATATATATATATATATATATATTTGTATATATATATATATATATATATATTACTATATATATATATATATATATATATATATATATATATATATATATATATATATATATATATATATATATATATTGTTATGACAGTTCCGTAGATTGTTCCTACATAGAAAGAGTCCCTCGACGTGAAAGAAGAAGTAGTCACGTACGAGAATATTCTGGATGTCATGGAATAACCCAGAAATGTCTGGTGACATCTAGAACGTCAGAAAACTATATAAACATTATGTGTTTGACATTCTATAGTTCAGTTGTATTTTGAGATTTTGAGTATAAAAAGTTGTCAGTTTGTTCAAGTTGTTAACGTATTGTAATATTGTATTGGAGTTTAAATAAAGTATTTTAAAGAAGTTGTAACATTGGTGACAGCGGTGGGATAAGAAGACATTAAGTAATTTGTATATGGTCAATACAAGATCTACTAAATTCGAGAAAGAAATGGATACATCCGGACCACCAGAATGGTTTTTAAAAATGGAAGAGTTAAAAGAGAAACGTAGGCAAGCAGAGAAAGAAAATGAAGAGAAACGTAGGCAAGAAGAGGAGGAGAGGCGTAGACAAGTAGAGGTAGAAATAATAAATAGTTTGTCACAAATTCAAGAAAGTTTTACATTAGAGGTAAGTCAAATTAATAGTAGAATAGACACATTAGAAGAAAAACAAAGCTATTTAGATAATAAACTAGAACAGCAACAAAATGATTTAAAGCAACAACAAGATAATTTAAAATCTAGTTTAGAAAGACAAATAGTTATGTTAGAACGAAAAATTAATACCCAAGCTTCTTTATCTCGTATTGTTTCAGTAACGAATGTCGAATCTGAAACAGCCCCTTCATCTTCACATCCCCTAAATCTTCTTGAATCAGGCACAATCAGAAATAGCAAAATTTTGAAACCACCCACCTTCGATGGCCAAACAGCATGGGAAACGTATCGTTTCCAATTTGAAGCTGCAGCTAAAGCAAATGGCTGGACTGAAAGAGAAATGGCAGCTTCCTTGGTGGTGTCGCTTCGAGGTCAGGCAGCAACCGTTCTTCAATTTCTTCCTCAGGATTCACCTAGTTATGACTCACTTGTTCAAGCTTTAGAAACAAGATATGGCCAACAACATCTGAAGCAGGTTTTTCAAAGTCAGCTTAAAGTTCGGTATCAAAAACATAACGAGAGCCTACAAGAATTTGAAGCTGATATTAAAAGATTACTACATTTGGCATACCCTCAGGCACCTAAAGATTTTCTTGAACAAATCGGTATACAGGCATTCATAGACGGACTACATGATATCGAAATGCAACAGGCTCTCCGATTACAACACCACAAAACGCTAAATGGAGCCCTAGTTTCAGCCCAGGAGTTTGAAGCGGCTAAAAGTATTTCAAGATCTCGCCCAAGATTAAAAGAAGTAAGATTTCGAGAAGATGAACAAGTCCCTACTACAGATAATCAACAACCTATTTTGTCCCAGATGTTGAACATACTCCAAAATCTTCAACAAAATCAACAAAAAGCTCAAAATCAAAACAGAAGATGTTTTAACTGCGGAAGAATTGGACATTTGCAGGTCAATTGTAGAAGTGGATCCCAAGCGAGAAAAGAAGAATACAATAATGATGTCAGAAGGTCGCCTAGATCGACATCCAGAAGCGCATCATATAGTCCTACTAGAAATATTAGTAGAGATAGGTATGTAAGAAGTCGATCTCCTACAACTGACCACAGATATTCAAAAAATAGCCAGGGAAACGAATAAAAGTCGACACTAAGGGGCGGGCGTCGGCTGAATCTAATAAAAGCCCCCAAATTCGCAGTTATACTTTAAACAAAAATGAACAGAACTTATTACTTAAGGGCTACGTTGACAATCAAAAATGCACTTTTCTTATTGATACCGGTGCAACAAGATCTTTTGTTCGCAAAGAACTTCTGAACAGAAAACTACAGCCATGTAAAACAAACTTAGTTCTTGAAACAGCTTCAGGTCAAACTATTCCAATTCATGGAGAAGTAACGGCGACCATAAAGATTGGCAACACCTTGATAAAACACATATTTCTTGTAGCCGATATTAAAGATGAATGCATTCTTGGAATGGACATTATGCAAAACAAATTTATCATAGATCTTCAAAATAAAATTTTGTTTATTGAAAATGAAGAAATAGTCCTAAATTTTGAAGAGTCTACACCTCAAGTAAGAGTTATAGTTAGTGAAGATACAGAAATTCCTCAAAATTCTGAAAGTATAGTCCTGGCGAGACTGAGTCAAAAACCTGAAGGTTTACATTTCGGCGTTGTTGAAAGCGAGGAACTTGTTAATGACGGAATCTTGATAGCCAGATGCCTCGTGAATGTAGATGAGATAATTCCAGTAAGGGTTGCTAATTTGTCCAAAAAGCCTTTTAAGTTGAAGAAAGAACAACAAATAGCACTCTGTACGCCAATAGAAAAAATAATCAAGTGCGAAAAGTATTTGAAAAAGAATACAGCTTTAAGTTACCAAGTTGACGCTAACCTGGCGAAAGAACTGATCAAAAATGTTGATCACTTAACAACTGAAGAAGTAGAAAAAGCTAATGAATTTATTAATGAAAACTACGACATTTTTGAATCCGAGAAATCTACAGGGCGTACTAGTCTAGTTCAACATAGAATCGATACTGGAGATGCAAGACCAATTCGTCAAGCCCCACGCAGATTACCGTTTGCTAGACAAAAAGAAGTTGAAAACATAATACAAGACATGATAAATTCCGATATCATCGAAGAAGCTTCGGGCCCCTGGTGTTCACCAGTAGTCTTAGTAACTAAGAAAGACGGATCTACTCGTTTTTGTGTAGACTACAGAAGATTAAACCATGTTACACAAAAGGACAGTTATCCATTGCCACGAATAGATGATACACTAAACACTTTATCAGGTGCTAAATGGTTTTCGACTCTAGATTTAAAAAGCGGCTACTGGCAAGTAGAAGTACATCCTGATGATCGAGACAAAACAGCTTTTTCAACTGGCCGTGGTCTCTACAGGTTTCAGGTTCTACCATTTGGTCTTTGTAATGCTCCAGCTACGTTTGAACGCCTGATGGAAATGGTTTTAAGAGGACTTACTTGGAAAACATGTCTAGTATATCTTGATGATATAATGATTATGTCCAAAACCTTTGATGAACATCTGAAAAACTTAAGCGAGGTATTTGAAAGACTGCGAAATGCCAACTTAAAGCTTAATTATAAGAAATGTTCACTATTTCAAAGAGAAGCGTACTATCTAGGACATATCGTTTCAGCAGATGGAATTAAAACTGATCCAGAGAAGATTTCAGTTATTAAAGATTGGCCTAAACCAGGAAATAAAAAAGAAATTAGAAGTTTTCTTGGAATCTGTTCATATTACCGAAAATTCATAAAAGATTTTGGCCGCATCGCTAAACCTCTTTATCGACTAACCGAAAACAACATTGAATTTGACTGGACACCGGATTGTCAAAATGCCTTCGTAGATTTAAAAAAACTACTTACAACAGCACCTATCCTAGCCTATCCACGAGAAGATGGAAAATTTATGTTGGATTGTGACGCATCTCAGCATGGTATTGGCGCTGTATTATCACAAGAACAGGAAGGTGAAGAAAAAGTTATTGCATATTTTAGTAAAACCATAGGAAAGGCAGAAAAGAATTATTGCGTTACCAGAAAAGAGCTCCTAGCTATTATAAAAGCCCTAGAACACTTTCATACCTTCCTTTATAACAGAAATTTTACAATCAGAACAGACCATAGCGCTTTGCAGTGGCTAATGAATTTTAAAAAGCCAGAAGGACAAGTGGCTCGATGGATAGAGAGACTCCAACAGTATAACTTCGACATAGTACATCGAAAAGGGCGTCTCCATAACAATGCCGATATTCTTTCTAGGCGACCCTGTTTAGAACGACAATGCCAGTACTGTAAAAGACTTGAAGAAAAAGAGAGCGTAACTGAAGAAGTAAGTCTCTGCATGACCACAGTTGAACAGGAAGAAGATAATGATCAGACTTCCCTGGAAAACATTAAGAATAGTCAAAAGAAAGATAATGACTTAAGAGTCATACGAGAATGGCTTAGAAATGGAGTAAGACCTCTTTGGCAGGAAATATCTAAATATAGTCGAATTATAAAGGCGTACTGGGCTCAATGGGAATCTTTGCATCTTTCGAATGGTCTATTATATCGGAAGTGGGAAAGTCCCGATGGAGTACGTATAGTTCAACAAGTGGTACTGCCAAAATCACACATTAAAAGTGTGTTGCAAGAACTTCATAGCAGCCTGTCTGGAGGACATTTTGGGGTAAAAAGAACACTGGCCAGGGTTCGAGACAGATTTTATTGGATCAATTGTCGCCGAGATGTAGAAGAATGGTGTAAGAAATGCGACTTATGTAACGGTAGAAAAGGCCCTAGAACAAGAAGTCGTGGTAAAATGGCACAATATCTTTCCGGAGAGCCTTTTGAACGACTTGCAGTTGATATTCTCGGTCCACTTCCAACGACAGAGAGAGGTAACAAGTACTTAATGGTTGCAATGGATTATTTTTCAAAATGGCCTGAAATTGCACCTCTTCCTAATCAAGAAGCGACGACTGTAGCAGAAGCATTCATAACACACGTCGTATCAAGACATGGAGTTCCTTTAGAGTTGCATTCTGATCAGGGACGAAATTTTGAATCCGAATTATGGCAAGAATTAATGAAAATCTTGGGTATTAAGAAAACTCGAACTACGCCTCTCCACCCACAATCAGACGGAATGATCGAAAGACATAATAGAACTATTTGTCAATACCTCTCAATGTTTGTTGCTGATAATCAAAAAGATTGGGATACCCTAATACCTCTATTCCTGTTAGCCTACAGAAGTTCTGAACATGAAGCAACCGGTTATTCTCCATCAATGATGATCACCGGAAGAGAAATGAAGCTTCCTCAAGATCTTATTTTCGGAAAGTTGCCTACCTGTGAAGAAGAACCTTCATCCCTGACGTACCTAGAAAGCTTAAGAGAAAAACTGGAAAAAGTCCACGAATTTGCTCGTAAAAGTTTGAAGCTTCAAAGTGATAAAGCCAAGTCCAGGTTCGATGTGCAAGCTACAGGGACAACTTTCGAAAGAGGTGATCCAGTATGGCTATACAATCCCACACGCAAGAAAGGACTTTGTCCGAAACTTCAACGAAACTGGGAAGGCCCGTACACCGTCTTAAAGAAAATAAATGATCTGGTCTACCGCATCCAGTTTTCAGCGAGAAGTAAACCCAAGGTAGTTCACATTGAGAGATTAGCCCCATATCATGGAACTGATCCACCCTGTTGGCTTCAACCAGACCCTGATAGACCAGTTATTCGAGGCGAATAACTATAAAGGAGGGAGCAGTGTTATGACAGTTCCGTAGATTGTTCCTACATAGAAAGAGTCCCTCGACGTGAAAGAAGAAGTAGTCACGTACGAGAATATTCTGGATGTCATGGAATAACCCAGAAATGTCTGGTGACATCTAGAACGTCAGAAAACTATATAAACATTATGTGTTTGACATTCTATAGTTCAGTTGTATTTTGAGATTTTGAGTATAAAAAGTTGTCAGTTTGTTCAAGTTGTTAACGTATTGTAATATTGTATTGGAGTTTAAATAAAGTATTTTAAAGAAGTTGTAACAATATATTATGGTATACAGCCAATGAGAGGGATTCATTCCTTTTTATATTAGTAACAAATAGCTACAGAACATTAAAAATTCGATTACTGAGAAATTTTCATAGCGGGGGATCAAAACTGAAACAAGTTAACTCTTGTCCGATATTATAATATAATGTAAATCTCAATGCAACCTACTGACGAAACTAAGACAGCTGGTCGAAGGCATTGTTAACGTTAATACAGCAACAATATGTAAATAAAAAGTACCCGTATTTGACACAAGTACTTATGTTGTTGACTCCTCCTTGGCCTTAAACTCTATTGTCCGTGTGTGGCCCCATCTGCACGATATCTCCGACTCCGACCGTGTATGGTAAGCTGATGAACACACACGCCGTCTCTTACTGGAGTCTATGCGACAGCTTTTGTAATCAACTGGCTAATTTTTCAAACCGACTTTTAAACTCCATCTTACGTAATCTTAAAAAGACTTTTGAAACGCCACGCCGCTACATCCTCATAGCGGCGGAATCATTCCACCTTTAATTCCTTTCTAACAAAAAAATGTTTTCCACCTACCTCTACCGAAAGTATACTTTTCCGGACCTGATTGTAGGGAGCAAAGTTGTACTTTTCCTCCCTAGGGAGGAAAATATTTTTCCTCCCTAGGGAGGAAAAGTAAAAGTGACGTCATGGTATTTCATTCATGAAATATAACTTATTGACGCCCTGTATAATATCTATTTTCTATTACGAAGTATCTATACATTTTAACGTTTATTTATAAAACATCCTGTATTTTGCAGAATGGTAAAAAACAGTAAATTGTTAGTTTGATTTAACAATGTTTACATTAATAATTTGACTTATATTTGACAGTTGACAGTTATATTGTACCTACTTGTTGTTTTAGTTCTAATACATTTTGTTGGTTAGTTACATAAATAAATTAAGTAAAAATTAAAAAATGACTTGTGATTTGAGGAAGGTGGAAAACCCATATGTATAACATGGGAGTAAAGTGCCTTTTCCTCCCTTGAATGATTACTGCCCTCCGCTACGCGTCGGGCAGTAAACTTCATTCTCGGGAGGAAAAGTTACACTTTCCTCCCTTGTTATACAAATAGCTATTTCATTAGCATTTACAAAAAGTTATTCCTGATTTTTTCGACCAAAAATTGTCTAGATGTACTCGTACTGTAAACTACAGAAATAAAAGGTAGAAGTCTTGATTAGACCAGGGCGCATCTGTAAAAATATTAGTATGTAAATAAATAATCAAAATGTCAAAAAATGAAGGAAAAATTCGATTTTTTTCTTCGTTTTTTGATTATAACTTTAAAAGTATTCATTTCCGAGAAAAGTTGTACTGACATAAAAGTTGCGTAATTAAATTTCCTATAATATAGAATTGGTTAAAAATTTAAAAAATAGCCACCTTTGTTGCAAAATAGCAATAATTGCGAAAAAACCATACAAAAACAAGTATTCGAATTTTACGTTTTTCAACCATTTATGCTACACTTAGGACCTTCATATTTCCCCCAGAAAAACTTTATGATACAGTAAAACAATACTGTAAATTTCATTAAGATCGGTTCAATAGATTTTGCAAAATAAATTTTGCAATCCAGCTTTCGCAAAAAAATTCATTTTTTCAAAATGTTACAGGACTGAAAATAAAGAAGATAGCAAGTTGAAATTTTTTTGCGTATAGAAGCGTACTGTACCTTTCATTTGCAATTTGAAAAACTAAAATTGATTAACTACCACGGCGTCAGGAATTTTTTTAAATAGATATTAATTATTGGTGCTACGCGCAGGACAACGGATACGTTCGCTATGATTGGGCATTCCAATGACCTTTGATAATGATTGATATATTTTAATTTTTATTACATTTCGATATAAATAAATAAATTTGTTTATTGCAAAATAAAAACACATACTCTATCCTTTGAAATAACACGTTTTTTAGCAAAAACTTTCTTTGTTCATATATTTTAACTTAGAGAATAAAGGTTTATTATTTATAAACATATGCAATTGTTTAAACAATATTTCACAAACAATAATAAAATTAGTTTGATGTTTGTGGAATTAAAATATTAAAATACTACAAAATATAGAGTAAGAAAATAATATATATTAGATAACGATTGGAAGAAATTTTGGTGGAAATCAACTTGTGTGAATCGAGCACCGCTGTCCTGCGCGTAGCACCAAAAATTAAAGTTTATTTAAAAAATTTCCTGACGCCGTGGTAATTAATCGATTTTAATTTTGCAAATTGCAAATGAAAGGTACAGTATACTTCTATAAGCAAAAAAAAAATTAACTTGCTATCTGCTTTATTTTCAGTCCTCCAACATTTTAAAAATATGATTTTTTTTGCGAAAGCTGGATTGCAAAATTTATTTTGCAAAATATATAGTCCTGTCGCCAGGGGGGGTACAACGGCCTCGTTAATTCAGATGGACTTACCCAAGTTTTTTTTATGTATTTTGACCCGTAGAACACGAATTTTTTGGGTAACAGTTGATCCGGATGTCGATAAGATTGTTATAGACCAAGAACTTGAGGAATCAAATAACAGCGATTTTTGGCAAAACAAAACAATATTTTGTATTTTTTGGGTCATTTTAAGCAAAAAATATTTCTACAAGTTTTTTAGTAGGATGCACAGTTTTCGAGATAAACGCGGTTGAACTTTCAAAAAATCGAAAAACTGCAATTTTTAAACCCGAATAACTTTTGATTAAAAAATAAAATAGCAATTCTGCTTAGCGCCTTTGAAAGTTCAAGTCAAATTATGTCGGTTTTGATTATTTGCATTGCTAAAAATTTATTGTGTTATTGTTAAACAAAGCTACAAACAACTAGTGCGTGAGTGATGTTTCTATGATTTCTCATTTAAAATCGAACGAGTAGGTAGAATAGGTACTAGTGCAATCAAGACTATTTCTACTAGTGATGTAACGAATGTCATTTTTTGAACATTCGCGAATACGAATGCGAATGCGAATATCTGCTTCCGACATTCGCGAATGCGGATGCGAATGCGAATGTTCAATTTTTTTAAATTTGTTTCTATTTTTGTAATGTTTCCTAAATTTATAATGAAAAGTTAATTGATATTTAGTGTAAATTAATCTGAATCTTAAGCTTTATTACATAATACCAAATAATAAAAAAAAGTCAAGGCTGATAATGTGATTAGGATACAAGGTTAAGTTCTATCCATTTATTGCCCTTCATTTGTCCAAAGTTGAACGTAGGCCTCCCCCTTATTTTTCCACTCTTCTCGGTTCAGTGCTAATGCTGTCGATCTGGTACCTGCGTATCTTTTTAGGTCATCCGACCATCTCGTCTGTGGTGTGTCCCTCTCTCTTTTGTAGTCCCAAGGTCTCCATTGAGTTATCGCTTCATTCCATCTTTCGTCTCTTTGTCTGCTGTTGTGTCCTGCATATTTCCATTTGAGAGTAGCTGCATGTTTGAGGTTAAGTTACCTTTTCTTAATAAAAAAAGATGAGAAGTAAATAGATTTTGATTTTATTAACCTAATATTATCTTAAAATTATTTTTTTTTTCTGGTTTTCATATTCGCAAAACATTCGCACAAATTTCGCGAATGCGGATGCGAATGCGAATATCGAAAAACATGCGAATATTCGCGAATGCGAATGCGAATACGAATATTCGTTACATCACTAATTTCTACGTTACATGCGTTAAAACACATGTAAAAGCACGGGAAACCCTACGTGTTTATAGCTTTGTTAAACAATAAAAAAATAAATTTTTACCAATGGAAATAATCAAAACCGATATAATTTGACTTAAACTTTTAAATGCGGTAAGCAGACTTGCTATTTTATTTTTTAATCAAAAGTTATTCGGGTTCAAAAATTGCAATTTTTCGATTTTTTTAAAGTTCAACCGCGTTTATCTCGAAAACTGTGCATCCTACGAAAAAACTTGTAGAAATATTTTTTACTTAAAATGGCCCAAAAAATACAAAATAGTGTTTTGTTTTGCCAAAAATCGCTGTTATTTGATTCCTCAAGTTCTTGGTCTATAACAATCTTATCGACATCCGGATCAACTGTTACCCAAAAAATTCGTGTTCTACGGGTCAAAATACATAAAAAAAACTTGAGTAAGTCCATCTGAATTAACGAGGCCGTTGTACCCCCCCTGGCGACAGGACTAATATTAAACCGATCTTAATGAAATTTATAGTGTTGTTTTACTATATCATAAAGTTTTTCTGGGTAAAATATGAAAGTCCTAAGTGTAGCATAAATGGTTGAAAAATAGTCTAGGCGCCAGAGGGGTCACCGTGTCATATTCAATTCTGATGGACAAACTCAACGGTCTCTTATGGATTTTTGGCTGCTGATTACGAATTTCGAGGGGGGATTTCGATCCGAGTGGTCAAAAAATTGTTATAAACAATTTAATTGTTTATAAATTGTTTATAAGGCTCTGGCTCATAAACTAAAAGAGATAGAAAAAAATGTTTCAAATAAAATTTGTTCCTTAATAAAAAACGAAGAAAAAACCGTTTACCAAACTTAAATCTAACAATTAGAACTCAAGATATTGTAAAATTAGTGCACAATGCAAATTGCAAATTGCAAAATAAGTATTTTTCGAAGCTTTATCGATCGTAACTCGGCTTTTACGCATGCAAATAAGTCTTAGAAGGTGTCGTTTTAAAGCTTAATTAACAGACTTCCAAACAAAGTTTGTTAAATTACTTGATCTTCATTTGTTTTAAAGTTAAACCCGTTTGAAGTTACAATTTTCTTAAAAATATTGTACATTCATTTGTTTATAAGGGTTTCAAGCAAATTTGAGCTATAAACATTTATACTTTAATAAACAATAATGATAGAAAAACTCAAAAGGAACAATTTGAGGTTATGAAATTGTTCATAAGTTTATTTTTGGCCAAGATGTCGATATTTTAATGGCGCGCGCTATGAGGCGCAAGATCGGCTCACCGCGTAAAGGTTCACGCGCTAACTTCTCGATGCAAATTATAATTTCTATGTATACATACGTTATCTTCATTTTTCATTTTTGAAGATCCTAATAAAATTTTATCATATAATTCTTATAATTAAATCATCATACTGTACCTCGTATCACCTTTCATTCTATTTACATTGTCTTCTATTTTTTGCACTAAATGAGAAAAAAACATTAAAAACTAATATTTCAGAAGTATAACTAAAAAGTAAGTTGATATTATTTATAAATACTATTTTTACAAACTTTTTTTTATGCATCTGCAAATCTGCATAGAGATATAGAGGCCATATCAGCTTTTTTACATCTGCATAAGTTCTTAGCGAAATTTTAACAGTTACATGGTGGTACAAGTCTGTTCTTGTAGGCAGTAAAACTAAAACTTTTTGAGGCTTCAGAGTCTAATTATCTAATATGATATCCATATAAAGTGGATCTAGTTCTTTTGCAGCATCATCAAGGCCCGTCAATTGTGTGTATGCCGCCACATCATAAATGCTCGTTTTATATGCAATGATGATGCTGCTAAAGAACTCGATCCATTTTTATATGGATATCACATATTGGCTCATTTTCATGCGTAGAAGCCGAGTTACGATCGATAAAGCGTCGAAGAATACATACTTACTTGACTGTGAGCCAATCTTGCGCCTCATAGCGCGACATTAAAATATCGACATCTTAGCCAAAAATAAACTTACGAACATTTTCGTAAGCTCAAATTGTCCCTTTTGAGTTGTTTTATCATTATTGTTA
The DNA here is from genome assembly GCF_917563875.1 of Diabrotica virgifera virgifera. Taxonomy (NCBI): domain Eukaryota; kingdom Metazoa; phylum Arthropoda; class Insecta; order Coleoptera; family Chrysomelidae; genus Diabrotica; species Diabrotica virgifera. The sequence goes on along the minus strand of NC_065448.1, from coordinate 158,261,170 downwards.
ATTAAAGTATAAATGTTTATAGCTCAAGTTTGCTTGAAACCTTTATAAACAAATCAATGTACAATTTTTTTAAGAAAATTATAACTTCAAACGGGTATAACTTTAAAACAAACGAAGATGAAATAATTTAACAAAGTTTGTTTGGAAGCCTCTTAATTAAGCTTTAAAAGGACACCTTACAAGGCTCATTTGCATGCGTAGAAGCCGAGTTACGATGGGTTAAGCTTCGAAAAATACTTATTTTGCAATTTGCAATTTGCATTGTGCACTAATTTTACAATATCTTGTGTTCTAATTGTCGGATTTAAGTTTAGTAAACGGTTATTTCCTCGTTTTTTATTAGGGAACAAATTTTATTTGAAACATTTTTTTATCTCTTTTAGTTTATGAGCCAGAGCCTTATAAACAATTTATAAACAATTAAATTGTTTATAACAATTTTTTGACCACTCCGATCGAAATCCCCCCTCGAAATTCGTAATCAGCAGCCCAAAATCCATAAGAAACCGTTGAGTTTGTCCATCAGAATTGAAAATGACACGGTGACCTCTATTTGGCGCCTAGACTAAAACGTAGAATGCGAATATTTGTTTTTGTATTTTTTTTTTCGCAATTATTGCTATTTTGCAACAACGGTGACTATTTTTTAAATTCTTAACCAATTCTATATTGTAGCAAATTTAATTACGCAACTTTTATGTCAGTATAACTTTTCTCAGAAATGAATAGTTTTAAAGTTATAATCAAAAAACCAATAAAAAATCGAATTTTCCCTTCATATTTTGACATTTTGAATGTTTAAACAATGTTCCGGACCATTTTAAGTGGGAGGATAACTCAAATATTATTATTTGAGTTATTTTCAAGCAATTTCTGCAAAAAAATCTGAGTCACCTCTCAACGTCCATCTCAAAACAGATGCGACCTGAACTAATGTTTAGTTAATTGATTTAATTATTATATTGTATATAATTTGGTGTATCCCCGCTAATAACCAACACATAAGATTGATGCGATAAAAAAAAATGTCGTCTACGTGTTTAAAATATTGACTTTTTGAAATGTCAAATGGTACTCTAGACACAAATGCGATGGACAGACCCCAAAAAATTCGCAAGCTGACAGAGTGGAGAAATTTATGTAGGTCCGTAGTAATATCAATCAGAGCTGGGTTCAAATAGTAGAAATTACCGGCTAAATGTAATTGAACGGACCAGAACAAGGTTTGTAGAAATGGGAAAAGTACTTTGCAGACAAGATCTTAAGATACATTTTTATATCTTTCCAATACTATTGTATGCATCAGATGCGTGAACTGAAAATGATTGAATAATGAAGACAATATAAGAACAAAGATAAGAATAAATACAGAGAGATTAGCCACGAGATAAAGAAGATGATAAAGCAGGCAAAAGAAAAACACTTTAAAGAATGAGGACCTCCAAAAAAGGTCTATTTAACCTTCATAAGAAATTCAAAGAAATGGCAGGACTAAGAAAACAAAATCTCACTGGTGTACTTCTGGATAGACACGGGATTGCTATAACACTGACCGATGGGAAAATACACCGTTGGGCAGAATACATCGACGAACTGTTCGATGATGAAAGCGGGGACTTGGAGTACATCGAACTTACTTCAGGAGTAATAGGTCCAGATATTATAAAAGAAGAAATAATACACGCATTAAAAACAATGAAGAGCGGAAAAAGCCCTTGACCTGTTATGCTTCCTATCGAACTATAATTATAGATGAGCAGCATGAGCAGCAGGAAGAGAATGCGGCGACTACCGCACCATTAACTTGATGTCCCATGTGCTAAAGTTGCTACTGAAAGTCATCCACAACCACAACCGAATAAATCATAAAGTGGCCATAGACATTAAGGATACGCAACAAGATATAAATATATGCGTGTTTTATTGACAATAATAAAGAATTCGAAAAAGAATTACATAAACAATAATGAATGCCCTGAAATCAAAGAAGATATATGTACTACAATGACCTCGGGATTAAATCGAATTTATATTATAAACAACGAGCAAAAGTACGTGTCAACGATCAGCTATCAGATGAAATTGAAATCAGATGTGGGGTGAGACAGAGATGCGTGTTGTCACCAATTCTTTTTAATGCCTACTCGGAAGAGATCTTGAAAAAAGCTCTTTAGGGTGAACAACTATAATAAAGGTAAATGGAGTACCCATTAACAATATTGGATGTGCGGATGACACTGTTATCTATGCCGACAATATTGGGGATCTTCAGAGGCTGGTGACCAGAATAGCAGAGTTTAGACAAGAATACGGTCTAACAATGAACGTCATGAAGACAACACTTATGAGAATATCGAAAACTCAAAGAAATAACGAGGATCTCTTCATACACGGAACCAATGTCGAACGAGTAGACCAGTATGCACATCTTGGAACAATATTCAACTCCACGGGTGATTACTTTCAGGAAATCAAAATCAGAATAGAAAAGGCTAGAGCAAATTTTAACAAAATGAGAAAAGTGCTCTGCACAATTGATTTGAAGTTGGAGCTAAGAATTAGGTGCTACGTTTTCTCGGCTTTGTTTTATGAAATGGAAGATTGGCCCTTGAAAGCGGCATCTGTGAAAAAACTAGAATTATTCGAGCTGTGGGTTTACAGAAGAATTGTGAATATATCGTGGACAGAACACGTTACAAACAAAGAGGTACTGACAAAGATGAATGAAGAAATGGAAATTTAAAATACCATGAAAACAAGAAAATTAGAATATCTCGGACATATTACACGTGGAGAGAGATACAACTTGCTCCTATTAATTATGCAGGAAAAGGTTCAAGGAAAAAGAAGCATAGGGAGACGTAGAACATGATGCCGGCACAACCTGAGAGAATGGTACGGATGTACATCAAATGAACTTCTCAGAGCAGTCGTGTCTAAAGTCCGAATAGCTATGATGATTGCCTACCTCCGTCGCGGAGATCGCACTTGAAGAAGATGTACTTTTGAAGGTATTTTTACAAAATTTTGATACAAGTACATATTATATTCTTACTGTTATTCATTAACACATATTATGGATTTATTGTTATAAAATCTTCAGTCAACTATCTTACATTAATACATACTTGAAAAAGAAGAATCTGTTTTACAGCGATAAAATTGATGAACTACAAAACGTTTTACAGCATTTTCAATATACTACTTCTTTTCACTTTCACTGGCGGCCAAAATAACGTCGCACATGGCTCACTTGTTCCTGAGCTATGAATAAGAGTACATCCGGTATGGTATGACCCTTATACCTGCGTATTATAACTCTACGATAGTATGAGAAAACAACCGTAAACATAAAAATCCCTAAATAGGGATTTTTGACGTTATACTTCTTTAGGCATGAGGGTGAATTTTTACATTCCCTGGCGCATACGCACACCGACAGTATGGTATTAATCGCTCAAACGTTATACGGGATTTGATTGGGTGTTATAATCTGTCAATAATTGTTCAATATGGAGATTATGGATAAAAAGTGTTGTGTATATTAGTTTTTATTGTTGTGACGGCAGAGAAAAAAGCAAGTTTATATTTGTAGTGACTTTTTAAGTAGTTTTTTAAAAGCGACAGGTACGTAATAATTGTAAATGTTTCAGTATCCTAATAAAAAATTACATAGGTACCAACCTATTTGGAAAATTTAAAATGAATCTACCAAAATAGTATGTAATGCTTTGAATTGCATAATTTTTTGATTGCCATCAAAATTTCTACCGATATTTACCTAATATATTGTTATTCCACAAAATATTCCTTTGCTTCCACAAAAATCAAACTGATTTGATTAAATTCATATAAGTAATAAACAACTACTGTCAAAAAGTTTATGGTGTAAACGTTCAGTTGGTGTATATTCCCACATGACAGACACGCGAAGTTGGCGCAATCGGAAAGCACTTCGATTTTAGATCGGCGGGATCGACGGGAAGCGGGTTCGATCCCCAATGCAAGTTACTATTTTTTTTATACATTTTATGATTGTAAGTATATTATTATATAATTTTTTCAGAAAATACGTATTTAGTTAAAATTTTTGGCAACAATTATTGTTCAGAAATCATTTGTTTGTGGCATTTTTCAATGTGTTTGTGTGTGTTTTATTCTTTTATTTTCTTAATTTTTGGTATTGTTTTAATAAAAATTTTTGGAAAGTAATAAGTATTAAAATTAGTTTAATAGTTAAATTAAATATAAATAAACTGTTAAAAGTATATTGATTTCGTTGAAATCATATAATAAAAGTATAATTTCTTAAGTGCGTACAAAGTACACACATTTTCTTTACCGTATGACCACGTTTTTAGCATTTAGAACCACAGTGCAATGGTACGGAAAATGGACGAAAAATGAATATCTTAGTGATGTTTGGTTTGTCATAGTTACTGAACTATAACAATAGTGAAGCGTATAAATTCTTGTACAAATCCTCTAGTGCAGAAGTGTGGACGCTAAAAGTATCGATCATGAACAGAATTAAACATTGACAGCATTGGAAATGTGGATTCACAGACGTATGCGAAAGATAGACCCTATACAGCAGGGGTGGGCAAATACTTTTAATCGCGGGCCAAAACGAAATTTTCAAAATGTCTCCCGGGCCGTAGGACTATACCCAGTATGTCCGTTAATGCTTTTGGTGGACGTTTTTCTCAGGTCTAGGACATTTCGCCGTCGCCGTTTCGCCGTCGCCATTTCGCCGTCGCCGTTTCGCCGTCGAGCCATTTCGCCGTCGCCGTTTCGCCGTCGAGCCATTTCGCCGTCGAGCCATTTCGCCGTCGCCATTTCGTTGTTAACATTGTTACTTATAATTTCGGGATGATCATTACTTGTATATAAGTTTTGAATGGTTTTCGAACGATTATATACTATCACTTTTGCATAATGAATTTTTTTATTTTTGATAGAGTAAAAACAATTGAAATTGAAATCCCTTTTCTCAATACTGTTTATTTCCGGGAATCTGATAATAGTCATATTTATCTATTTAATGATGTATTTTAATTAAAGAAAACCTTGAAAAAGAAAAAATATAGGGACGCGATGAGCAAATTTTAAGATTAGTCCGAAACTTCAATGCCGATGGAGATATTTTAGAATACCTTAGAGGACTTGCCCATAATTATGAAATGTAACTATTTAAATATTTTTAATACTGTAAATATTTTATTTTTCAGAAGAAAACAATGAATACGAAAATATAACTTGGTTTTACTAGCAACATCAGCATTTCATTTACACTGACATTTAGTATAAAAAAAGTTAGTATGTTATCACGTTCTTGCGACATTTACTATAAAAAAAGTTAGTATGTTATCACGTTCATGTAAACTTAACCAATGCCGGGATGGCGACGGCGATACGTCCGACGGCGAACTGGCTCGACGGCGAAACGGCCGACGGCGAAGTGGCTCGACGGCGAAACGGCGACGGCGAAATGGCGACGGCGAAACGACGACGGCGAAACGTCCCAGTCCGGTTTTTCTCTGCCCAAGAAATTTTTTTGACAAAAATACTATAAGTATCATTTTAAAGCATTTGGAGAAAGACATTTGACTGTTAATAATAATAAATTGTCTTTCTGGTGTGTACATGCGAACAATTTGTTTCCAGTAAAATTATGAAATTTTTAATATGGTCCATTATATTAAGCCATAACAAGGATCCAGATAAAAAATGAACTTCCGAAATTTGATCAAGAATAGAGTAATCAAGAGCAGCCTTTTTGAAGATGAGGAAATTTTTGAGTAACCAAAGATTCAATCTGCAAATCTGATATCGGATGGTAAAATGTTATGTCAAGTCAACCATCATAGACGAAATTCAAAGGAGGCAACTGATCTGGTATGGTCATGTACGATGTCAATTGACGACCACAGGCTGGCAAAACAAATTTTAAAATAGACGCCAAGGAAAAGAAAGAAGAAAGGAACGCCAAAACAATCCTGGCTAGGCGGTATTCAGAAGGCAATGTCGGAAAGGAACCTTCACCCTGACGAATGCAATGACGGGCGAAGCTGGAAACTGGCAACCGGAAGGCGGAGAACGCTATAAATAAGAGGGATAATAATAAAAATGTTATGTCCATTCTATTCTTCTTTACTGGATTGTTAATTCTGACTTAATGAAAAAGTTGCAAGCTTTTGAGATGCGGCTTTTTAGGGGAATTGTGAATATACCATGGACTGATCATATTACGAACGAAATGGTGTTGCACAGAATGGAAAAGGAACAGAAAACTTTGACCATCATTAAAAGGAGAAACACAGCAAGGATAAAGGGAACATACTTAGAAGTGATAACGTAAGTTCTCTTTTTCTTTCACCTCTGTGATAAACATTATAGAAGTTTTCAGGGACTTTCGGCCCTCAGTAATAATGTAATATTTCATTCTGCGTTTAAATTTTTCAAAAATACTTATTAGTTTTATCAGGAATCGAAAAATATGAATGCATTTAAAAAACATTGCGCCTACGCTCTTAAAAAAACTGTTTGCAGGATTTCTCAATGGGCCGGATAAAGTAAGCAAAAGGGCCGGATCCGGCCCGCGGGCCGGCTTTTGCCCACCCCTGCTGTACAGCAAGAAAAACTAATGAATAAGTACTAAGGAGGGTCAACAAAGATAGAGAACTGCTAAAGACTGTTAAACATCGAAAAATGTCTTATCTGGGACATATAGTGAGGGGAAGTCGATATAAAATATTACAACTAATCCTTAAAGGCAAAATAGAGGGGCGTAGAGGTGTAGGAAGAGAACAAGTTTCTTGGTTAAAAAACATTCGTGAATGGACTCAGATATCAAATGCAGGACAATTATTCCATGTTGTTCTGAAGCTGTTTCCTTGCATTTTTATAATTAAGTATTTTCTATGGGAAATAAGCCACAATTTTACTAAAAAATGAATTTATTAACGTTTTGAAGCCCAAATCGGGTTTCGTTGATATTTATTTTTATTTATTTATTTTTACCCAAATTTTTAAACCCGATTTGGGCTTCGAAACGTTAATACATTCTTTTTTAGTAAAATTGTGGCTTATTTCCCATAGAAAATACTTAATTATTCCATATTGCAGAAGATCGAGAAGAATTCGCAATGGTGATCGCCAACGTCGGATAATTCTGATATAGCACGCGAAGAAGAAGATAAATTATTTTGGATTTGCTCAAAAACTTTAATTTCTGTTCTATATCTTTGGTGGAAAAAACTCGGCGTCTTCTGTGTGAAAAGAAGTGATGTTCTCAGCGCGGCTGATCGGTTTTTACTTACACTCTAGGCGCTTTCATTGTGTTGTGTAGATACAGACTGACAAACTTGTTTTGTATTAATAACAAACCGAAGTAATATCCCTAGTCGAATTAAGTTGATTGGATTTTCCACGGGTGGAGATATAATCTTAAACAACTTACTTCAAGTTCAATATCGTCCTTAATCTAATGCACGGGCTAATATCTGAACTTTCCCGTTTAATCTAGTAGGATAGTCTTTGTTTGAAAACTGAAGATGGAAGTTTTCCATAAGGAGCAATCTTAGAGGGGCAATGAAAATGAGATATGTGTCCTGGAGGCATTCTAAAATATCAAGATAGTGTTATATAATACAAGCAGTAATGAATCTAAAAGGAGTAGAGTGTAATTTTCAGCTTCTTCTAGAGGTCGTCGTTTGGTGGAGCTTTTATTAACAGTTACTCTCTAAGAACGTTTCGTTCCTCGTAGATGATCGTGAGAATAAAACAGAAATTTATAGATTTTTAAATTGTCTTAATTTGGTACATTCCATGGCAAATCACTCAGGCAAAAACTTTTGGATCTCTGATTTTTCTGAAACTTGGTGTATAGCTTCTGCAGGACGTAAAAATAAGATATGTATTTAAGGTCAAAAAGTTTTCTTCTTCTTTTTTTTCTCAAAATATTATTTTATGCGATTTTACAGTGATTTGGTGTTTATTTAAACAAATTTGCATTTGCTATCGTAAAGTATCAAAGGAAAAAATAATATTTAAATAGAAGGGACTCAAAAATGTCATTATATAGCATTATAACAAGTTATTCTGATTCAAAAAAAGTTTTTGATCAAATTTTATAGTGTAGAAAACGTTAAAATACATTTTTACATTTTCCTCCATTCCCCAAAATGCATCACAATAGATTTGGCTGAAAATTTGCTCACATATAGCCAAAACATAGGACTTTAAGTGGTTAGAAGAATTTGAATTTTATTACAATACCAAAAAAGTTATATGCAATAATATCAGACTCGGAAGTATGTTAGTCCAGTCGGGAGAGCATTTGACCTTGCACGCCGAGCTGCCCAAAATTTTATTTTTCTAATCTTTAGGGGGGTCAATAGTAGCCCCCCAAATTTAAAATCGCGAATGAATTCCTCCGTTACGTTACTCGCCATCTTGATTTTAAATGAGCACCGTTTTTGCTCAATATCTCCGCCATTTTTACCTTTTCGTCAAAAATGGTAGGAACTGAAATTGTTTTACAATTATTGTGTAATTGTCAACAGTGTTGACAGTTCGTTGGTCCCTTCTATTGAAATATTATGTTTTCCATTGACACTTTACGATAGAAAATGCAAATTTGTTTAAATAAACACCAAATCTCAACATTTTGAGAAAAAAAAAAAGAAGAAAAGGAAGAAGACAATTCGACCTTAAATTTTTTATTTCTACATCCCGCAGATGCTACATACCAATTTTCAGACAAGTCGGAGATCCAAAAGTTTTTTTGATCCAAAATTGAGTGATTTGAAATGGAATCACTCTTTATTTTATTTTTTTTTAATGGCATAGATATGGCATATCATTCAGCCAGTCGCAATATGATTATAATGTAACGTGTAGTGTGTGTGTGTGTGTGTGTGTGTGTGTGTGTGTTGAGTAAATGTCTTGTTACTTTAGTAAAGTCGACTTCATTGTCTTTACAAAGAGAAGCTTATCGTATCCGAACGTCTGCGGTCCCTCAGATGAGTACCGATCCCAAAAGGAAAGAAATTATTTTTATTTATTAATTTTTAATAAAGAAAAATTTCCCACCCACTTGGGATCCGAACTCACAACCTTTGAGTCCAAAGGTAGGTTCTTTTACCACTGAGCCAAAAAGGGGGGAAAGTTTTACTTTACTAGCAAACAATTGTATGCGTTACTCTTTTGAGCTGTAAAGTAAATTCTTATTAAAATAAAAATGTATACCATTTTTATTCAGTTGCAATGCGAAGGCAAAACAATCTTACTTTTCAATTAGAATACGGAGCGCAGTCCAGTCCTCTGAATCGCGATTTTCGGCGATGGAACTTTACCGAGCTGCAGACGGGGGATGTGAATTGCATAGTGTAGAATTCCTTCCCTTTGTCTTCACTGCAGCATCCATTTGGCTTGCAAATTGTAGAAGCCTTGGAGGTGTCATCAGGGAAATGTACCAATAAGTTTTCAATTTAAAAATCTTTTAGTAATATTTTTAATATTTTCAATATTATTAATTTTGCTATTATTATTGAAAACTAACTTCATCTTTCAATTGCCAGATGACGCTAGTCACCTAATACCTTCACTTCGGTTGCAATGGGTGGGAAAACCTCTCGACGCTGGTCAATTAGGGTATGGAGAACAGTGCCTACGTTCTTTCCGATGAGGCTCCAATAAGAGCCGAAAATCGCGATTCGGAGGATTGGACTGCGCTCCGTATTCTAATTGAAAAGTAAGATTGTTTTGCCTTCGCATTGCAACTGAATAAAAATGGTATACATTTTTATTTTATAGTCGTATTACTCCGTAGAGTAACCAGGTGCATTTTCCGTTGGAACTTTACCGAGCTGCAGATGGGGGATGTGAATTGCATAGTGTAGAATTCCTTCCCTTTGTCTTCACTGCAGCATCCATTTGGCTTGCAAATTGTAGAAGCCTTGGAGGTGTCACCAGGGAAATGTACCAATAAGTTTTCAATTTAAAAATCCTTTAGTAATATTTTTAATATTTTCAATATCATTAATTTTGCTATTAGGATTGAAAACTAACTTCATCTTTTAAATTCTTATTAATTTAGAATCAGTATTTACAGTGATAAGGTGTTTTCTAGTATTCTAGTTGATACTTAATGCAGTTCTAGTTGATACAGGGCTGTATGGAAGCAAGTAACTTGCTTCCACACAGCCATGATGTGAACAAGTCAAATTTAGCTCAACGGTACCTCTAGCGCGAAACATTGGATATTTTGTACATCCATGTGTAAAGTCACATCATTTTTATATGTTCCTGTGACGGATTAATTTTAAAGGGTTTTTACCCTAATATTTTTACTTTGGTGGTTAGCATGTTTGATTCAAGAAACACTGATGATGATCGGTCAACCGATTGAAAACTAGTTCTGTTTGTTTTATGATGTAGCCCTGTATAGGGATTTTAACAAATATACCTTGTATAAAGGATTTCATAATTCAATACTTTGTCTATAAAGCGGTGGTCTCTAATAAACGCGTTACGCCGCGTAAAGCGTTACGCCGTACGTCGCATCTGCTATACGTGGCGTACCGCGTTTATTGGAGATCACCGCCTCAGGTATGAATAAATGAAAAAGAATTTTCCATTTAAAGAAAAATGCTCTTATATTAATAGAGAATAGCTCGATAAATGTCGCAGATTGACAACTTGTTTATATCATCAAAAGATTCCTCAATGCACGCATTCAATATCATGAAAGATTTGGAATTATAAAAAAAAACTTGATAGAAGTGAAACAGGAAATTTCTTAATCAAAAGAAGTAGATTCAAAGACCACGGCCATTATAGGAGGGACAATGATAGCAGGCCCCCAGTTATGTTCTGCCAGAATGAGAATCTGGCATTAATATGCATTAACATGCTCGACAATTTGAACCCCAACTCCGTTTATTCCATTGTGCTATAACACACTAGATAACTGCATATAGATAACAATAATCTTCCAGTCTAGTTACCCCATTAACAGTTCCGCCGCAATCCGCCCATCTCTATTGAAGTTGGCCGTCGTGGTGCATTCGCGCTTGTGGATCTCATTAGTAAGCAGCATCGTGCAACTCCCAAACTCCTAAATCATAGCGAAATTAATTATGTTTTCATTCCCGTTATCAAGTAATACACAAATCACGTCTGTGCTATCTGTTACCGCTCGATTTTGATAGGAATAACCGGTCTTATCAACAGATAGCGCCCTTGTACACTATCGTGACAGTTACAAAATCTGAATATTTATTATTGCTGATTACGGACATTAGTTCATGAAGTATTTCACCGGGATGTTACCATGTAAATGGACTCGATAACTCACCGTCACGTGGAAAACTTCAATAAAAATTGTGAACATGAAGGCTTTTCGATACAAACTTTTATTTATGTTGCGGCGAGGAAATTTACATATAGAGCTTTTCGATGCTTAATACCCTGTAATGCAAAATATTATATTGGAAATAGTAAATATATGAAGCAGGACTAAAAACTTGACAAAATCTTCCATATATGTATTGAAGGTTTAGTTTTCTCCAATAAAGGGAGCGTTCAAGTATTACGTAACGTGATTTTTGAAGATTTTTGACCCCCCTCCACTGCTACGTAACGCACTGTAATGGGCGTTTAACTATTACGTAACGCAATTTTTGAAGATTTTAACAAAAAAGAGGTACAGTGGAACCCCGATAAGTCTGCCCCCGAAAACCCGGAAGTCCGGCTAACCCGGATCAATTTTCATCAGACAAACATTTCAACAATAAAAATGTATGTAATATAATATTTGAGAGATAATGTGTATTTGTGTAATTTGAACTATACGATAGTAAAAATAACTCATGGCACACGGCGGCGGAGCGACGTTCTGTAATCGATATTCCATAACACTCGTAAAATACCGGTCCCGTCCGTTACTCGCTGGGATACGATTGGTATTTTTTTATAAAAAGTAATCAAGTGTACTGGTTGTAGATACAATAGTCGTTACCCGCTCTGATACGATTGGTACGAAGTAATCAGAGTAATCACAAAGTAATCAAAGTTACGATTTGCCTCTCTGTATAGTAATCGTTACTTTCGGTATCCGTAAGTAACGAGTACTTTGTAAGGAATAGTTACCTTTTTAAAACATCACTAGTAGCTGGCTGTATACCATTAATTACAATTAAATTTAATGAAAAAATTTTTCTTGGTAAAAGGTATATTTATTTAAAAACCGTTAAAAGGGCCACCAACATAACAACAAAACGTTTTCGCTCTGTAAAATGAGTATCATCAGTGTTAAAAGTCTAACATGCTGAGCCACCCAAAAATACAAAGGTTAAAACCTTTTAGAAGTTGACTAAAAGTCTTACATAATTAAATACATTATGAAATCCAAAAGATGGATATAATCCCTATGGATAAGGCCCTGGGACAACATATGACTCCCACACGTGGTACGTGGGTTGCTAGGTAATAATTAGGTCATCACATTGAGATAGGTGAAAGCCAACTGATAGGCAAGATATGAATTACTCCAAATCATATTGGAAGGTAAAGTACTGGCCAAAACATCAGTAGCAAGATGCCAGAACTCGTGGCTGAAAGACCTGAGGAGATGGTTTCACCTCAAATCTGCAGAAATCTTCCGTATAGCAGTTTCCAAAGCTACAATTGCCATTTGAATCACCAAAATCGGAAATAAAAGAAACTAACGTAACATGTAAAACACAAGAGATGCTAAATAATAAAAAGACTCCAGATCCGAAGTATATCTGTCTTTCTAGGAAAGACAGGTATTAACAACGAACTTTACAATATATGGCAGATTACAGCTAATAGCTAATAGAACAGATAAATATTAATAAAATCATTATTATCACAAATTTAACATTACCAAAAATTTATTTTTATTTTAAATATTTATTTTTATTTAAAAAATTTTTAAACGAAGAAAGAATATTATTTATGTATAAATATTCTGTTGACGTCAAATTATTTGTTTTTCCTGAGCATTTTATGATTATATATATGTCAAGATTAAAGTTTTATTTTGTTTTATGAATAATTGTCCATATGGATCACATCAAAAAGGATTATCATCCTTTATGCATGCAAAAGTGACATGTAGACTTCAAGCTAAATTTATCTAATACATAATTTGTATAATCCCGTTAAATAAAATGATATATGGCCGGCACTAATTAATCTAATTGGCAAAAAATTTCCGACTGTCGCATGTTGAAATCTTCCGTGGAAAAACGGATAAGCCGACTAGAAATGCTTCATTTTGTTTCATAAAACTTTTCGCCCGCTCTCTTTCTAGCATACGACCATAAATTACGACAAGGCCCATTTACCGAACTTTATATTCCACGGTCGATTATGTACACAGTATTTAAATTATTTTTATTTGGGCGCAGGTTTGTTAGTGACGCCTTTTGGCGCATCGGTTAAATATTTATACTCTAAAATTACACATCCTGTAAACGCTACTTTCAGCCAGTGCCAGCTGGTGAATTATTACTTTGTTTTAGGGTTGGTTCGATATGGACTTTTTATATACTCTATGCTTTCTATGAGTAGTGTGCTTAGTACACGATATACGTATCATTTTTACCTCCACTGTACCTTTTTAGGATAAAATCAATGTTTTTAAACTTGCTCTTTTCTGGTTTTCAAATTATTCTGAACATATTCTAAAGATATTAGCATCTATCATCTATCATAAGATGTACAAGAGGTAGAAAGAATATATTGAGGAACTGTTTGATGATGATAGAACAGAAATTCAAATCGAAAATATTTCGGCTGGTCCAAACATAACCTTCGATGAAATGGTAAGAGCTATAAAACTATCAAAGAATAGGAAAGCAACCGGTCCAGATGAAATTCCCAAGGAAATAATCAAACTACTCGACGATAAGGGTGTTTTCTAAGCCTTTTCAATTAAATATACGAAAAAGGGGATATACCAACAGACTGGCTTCATTTTCTTTTGGCATCATAACCCTGGATAGGTCTTTGCCTGTCTGGCTATGTCCAGACAAACCTATTTTATGCCCTTCTCCTCCATTGTGTTATATTTATGGTTTTCAGGTCGTCTTTCAGGTCATGCAATCATCTCGTTATTGGCCTTCCTTTTTTCGTCTTCCTATCGGCTTTCATTCGAAGTAAGACACGCTTCAGACATTTCAGATGTGAGAAGTCATAGAGGGGAAAACAGAGAAAAGTGAAAAAAGATCAAATACGCTTCAGATAATTGGCCTCTAATGAGAAAAAGAGAGCAAGATATGAAACGAAAATAGAGAACATAATTGAACAATGTAATTAAGTAAATAAAAATCAGGTCAGAAATATCGAAGATAAATGGAGGGTTTTAAAAGAAGCAGCGATAACAGCTGCAAAAGAAGTAGTGGGGGATAGCAAAGATCCTAGCCAAAAAATATGGTACGACAAAGATTGCCAGAGACTAATGGAACAAAAAAACCAAGCCAAACTACTACAAGAAGACGACAATTAAAAAAACATCTAAGATTTAAAAAGAGGAAACACAATAAAAAAAAGATTGAAAGGCTAGAAGAACATGAACAAAAAACATGAAATAAAATTATTCTAGAGGACTAGAGGCTCTAGTCCTTATGCAAGCTTCAGTTTGCGTGGGCACGCTCCTAATCCAATTATCAACATTTTGTTGTGGTAGGTTTCTCCATCCTTTAAGAGCAGCTTGTACCAGTCGTGCAGTGTTTTGTTGATTATCCCGGCGAGCTCTAATTTTTCTTTTAAGCATATCCCACAAATATTCCATAGAAGGGTGAGCAAGCAGGCCACTCCAAACAAGGGATACCTTCTGCTTCAATGATGTATCTGGTCACTCTAATGGTATGTAGAGGTCCATTATCATGCAATAAAATTAAATTTTTTAATGTTGCACCTCCCCAGAGCCTGACCACAGGTTATTAACATACCTGTGAGCAGTTAAAGTTGATTGGATGAAAATTAAAGGAGTTTTTTTACGGATCACAATTCCTCTCCAGAACATTACACTTTCCCTTGTATATTTGTGAACAGATCTAACAGTTTTCGTTCTTGCTTGTCTTCCTCGACCTCTAAGTAGACGCTTCAGACATTTCAGATGTGAGAAGTCATAGAGGGGCAAACAACAGCTCCGATCACCATCTTGTGCTAATTAAATGTAAACAAAAAATTACCGCAAAGGAAACAGAAAAGTGAAGAAAGATCAAATACGCTTCAGATATATTGGCCTCTAATGAGAAAAAGAGAGCAAGATATGAAACGAAAATAGAGAGCATAATTGAACAATGTAATTAAGTAAATGAAAATCAGGTCAGAAATATCGAAGATAAATGGAGGGTTTTAAAAGAAGCAGCGATAACAGCTGCAAAAGAAGTAGTGGGGGATAGCAAAGATCCTAGCCAAAAAATATGGTACGACAAAGATTGCCAGAGACTAATGGAACAAAAAAACCAAGCCAAACTACTACAAGAAGACGACAATTAAAAAAACATCTAAGATTTAAAAAGAGGAAACACAATAAAAAAAAGATTGAAAGGCTAGAAGAACATGAACAAAAAACATGAAATAAAATTATTCTAGAGGACTAGAGGCTCTAGTCCTTAAGCAAGCTTCAGTTTGCGTGGGCACGCTCCTAATCCAATTATCAACATTTTGTTGTGGTAACATTTTGTTGTGGTAGGTTTCTCCATCCTTTAAGAGCAGCTTGTAGCAGCCGTGCAGTGTTTTGTTGATTATCCCGGCGAGCTCTAATTTTTCTTTTAAGCATATCCCACAAATATTCTATAGAAGGGTGAGCAAGCAGGCCACTCCAAACAAGGGATACCTTCTGCTTCAATGATGTATCTGGTCACTCTAATGGTATATAGAGGTCCATTATCATGCAATAAAATTAAATTTTCTAATGTTGCACCTCCCCAGAGCCTGACCACAGGTTATTAACATACCTGTGAGCAGTTAAAGTTGATTGGATGAAAATTAAAGGAGTTTTTTTACGGATCACAATTCCTCTCCAGAACATTACACTTCCCCTTGTATATTTGTGAACAGATCTAACAGTTTTCGTTCTTGCTTGTCTTCCTCGACCTCTAAGTAGACGCTTCAGATATTTCAGATGTGAGAAGTCATAGAGGGGCAAACAGCAGCTCCGATCACCACCTTGTGCTAATTAAATGTAAACAAAAAATTACCGCAAAGGAAACAGAAAAGTGAAAAAAGATCAAATACGCTTCAGATATATTGGCCTCTAATGAGAAAAAGAGAGCAAGATATAAAACGAAAATAGAGAACATAATTGAACAATGTAATTAAGTAAATGAAAATCAGGTCAGAAATATCGAAGATAAATGGAGGGTTTTAAAAGAAGCAACGATAACAGCTGCAAAAGTAGTAGTGGGGGATAGCAAAGATCCTAGCCAAAAAAGATGGTACGACAAAGATTGCCAGAGACTAATGGAACAAAAAAACCAAGCCAAACTACTACAAGAAGACGACAATTAAAAAAACATCTAAGATTTAAAAAGAGGAAACACAATAAAAAAAAAAAAGATTGAAAGGCTAGAAGAACATGAACAAAAAACATGAAATAAAATTATTCTAGAGGACTAGAGGCTCTAGTCCTTATGCAAGCTTCAGTTTGCGTGGGCACGCTCCTAATCCAATTATCAACATTTTGTTGTGGTAGGTTTCTCCATCCTTTAAGAGCAGCTTGTACCAGCCGTGCAGTGTTTTGTTGATTATCCCGGCGAGCTCTAATTTTTCTTTTAAGCATATCCCACAAATATTCTATAGAAGGGTGAGCAAGCAGGCCACTCCAAACAAGGGATACCTTCTGCTTCAATGATGTATCTGGTCACTCTAATGGTATGTAGAGGTCCATTATCATGCAATAAAATTAAATTTTCTAATGTTGCACCTCCCCAGAGCCTGACCACAGGTTATTAACATACCTGTGAGCAGTTAAAGTTGATTGGATGAAAATTAAAGGAGTTTTTTTACGGATCACAATTCCTCTCCAGAACATTACACTTCCCCTTGTATATTTGTGAAAAGATCTGACAGTTTTCGTTCTTGCTTGTCTTCCTCGACCTCTAAGTAGACGCTTCAGACATTTCAGATGTGAGAAGTCATAGAGGGGCAAACAACAGCTCCGATCACCATCTTGTGCTAATTAAATGTAAACAAAAAATTACCGCAAAGGAAACAGAAAAGTGAAGAAAGATCAAATACGCTTCAGATATATTGGCCTCTAATGAGAAAAAGAGAGCAAGATATGAAACGAAAATAGAGAGCATAATTGAACAATGTAATTAAGTAAATGAAAATCAGGTCAGAAATATCGAAGATAAATGGAGGGTTTTAAAAGAAGCAGCGATAACAGCTGCAAAAGAAGTAGTGGGGGATAGCAAAGATCCTAGCCAAAAAATATGGTACGACAAAGATTGCCAGAGACTAATGGAACAAAAAAACCAAGCCAAACTACTACAAGAAGACGACAATTAAAAAAACATCTAAGATTTAAAAAGAGCAAACACAATAAAAAAAGATTGAAAGGCTAGAAGAACATGAACAAAAAACATGAAATAAAATTATTCTAGAGGACTAGAGGCTCTAGTCCTTATGCAAGCTTCAGTTTGCGTGGGCACGCTCCTAATCCAATTATCAACATTTTGTTGTGGTAGGTTTCTCCATCCTTTAAGAGCAGCTTGTACCAGCCGTGCAGTGTTTTGTTGATTATCCCGGCGAGCTCTAATTTTTCTTTTAAGCATATCCCACAAATATTCTATAGAAGGGTGAGCAAGCAGGCCACTCCAAACAAGGGATACCTTCTGCTTCAATGATGTATCTGGTCCCTCTAATGGTATGTAGAGGTCCATTGTCATGCAATAAAATTAAATTTTCTAATGTTGCACCTCCCCAGAGCCTGACCACAGGTTATTAACATACCTGTGAGCAGTTAAAGTTGATTGGATGAAAATTAAAGGAGTTTTTTTACGGATCACAATTCCTCTCCAGAACGTTACACTTCCCCTTGTATATTTGTGAACAGATCTAACAGTTTTCGTTCTTGCTTGTCTTCCTCGACCTCTAAGTACACGATTTCATGGGTCATCTGATTTTACACAACTGACTTTTTTTGAAAATAGCACATTTTGTCAATTCCCAATGTTTCAGTTTTGGTGGTGAAGACACCAATTTAGGCGATCAATCTTGTGCTGCCTGGATAACTCGGGAACCCATAACTATCTCCTGCTGTATACTTCTTGGTAAGAACTCTTCTTCTTATCGTTTCAACTGAAACAGTTACACCTGTAGCTTCCAAAAGCTGCAGGTGAGAAATGGTTGGGTGTCTTCCAGCTGATTGGGCAATTAAATGATCTTGGAGAGCCGTTATTACTTTTGGCGACTTTCCCTTGCTTTATTTTTGAGCTTTCCTAGTCCCTGTTACCTAACATACGTTTTGGACAGAACGCCCTGTATTACGCCTAGCTCTACAGCTATGTCCCTCTGAGAACATTACTTTCTCACAAGACCAATAATATTTCCTCGTTGTAAGTTCTATAACCCGACATCAGGAATATTTTCGGTTTTGGACGCAAAAGTTAGTTTAATTATTTTCGTTCAATTTGCAACTCAAGCAAATAACCTATACCGTACCGAGCTGTAGTATCCGATTGTCTTATATATTTGTTTATTTTCAATAAAAAACTTTATTCTTCGCAACAATAACAAGTTTTTTCAAAAGAAATAAATATTACTTTGAAATACATGGTAATTCCATATAAGTTTGGGTGTGTGTAGTTCTATGCCGTATCCATAAGCTTTTTGTTGTATCGTTCTTAGTATGAATATATTAAGGCAGTGGTTTCCAACCCGTGGGGCGCGCCCCCCTAGGGGGGCGCGAGACTGTTGCAAGGGGGGCATATTTTACAAGCAGCTGTTTCCAAAATATCATTTTCGAATTCAAACGAAAAAAAATCGAATAGGTGTCAAAAAGTGAATCAGCAATTCACAATCCTCGCCCGGAATTTTTCTGGTACAAATGCTAAAACATCCATCCATACTCTTGCTGGAACAAAAACATCTCGCTTTTGCGTTTGGAGCCCAGCGCCAAATGTTTAGCTAAAATCTACTAAATCAAAAACTAAAATATACTATAAAATATATAATATACTATAAAATACTAAATATACTCGTTTTGTCTACAAGTAAAGGACGATTTTCCTACTTTGACAAAGCTTTAGAAATTTTATTGTATTTGTAACATCTTACCTATGTGAAACTGGTGTTTCTACAGTAGCAGTTTTAAACAATGATAGAGTTGGTGCAAAACCTCGTGAACCTTGAAAATGCGTATGTATAACCGAAATAAAATGAAGCTTAAAAACATACGACTATTTTATTTGCTGCGAATTGCGCGACAGGGTCCCATCTGCACCCTGATATTTTCAGTAATGTCGGATTCAATCGTTTCGTTCGTATATTGACGTCATCAAATGAATGAATTAGGTTCACGAGATTTTGTAACAGCACTACCATGGTTTGAGAAAATTTGTGCTGAAAAACAAGCTCAACTACTATTGTATTAAATTTTTATAATGTTGTACCTATTAATTACGGTATGTATTCTTTTTTTATTTTTGTAAGATTTTTTATTACATTTAAAATTCAAATAAATAATTATTTTTTATGCATATTTTTACATGATATTGTATATTATTTTGTAGCCCAATAAATAAATTATAATATCAGTTAAGCATTTACGAAATTAGATTGTTCGAAAAATTAAGGGGGCGCAAAAATGTTTTCCTTTTAAAGGGGGGCGCAACTACAAAAAGGTTGGAAACCACTGTATTAAGGTTAAATATTTACACTTTAAAATTACACATCCTGTAAACGCTACTTTCAGCCAGTGCCAGCTGGTGAGTTATTACTTTGTTTTAGGGTTGGTTCGATATGGACTTTTTATATACTCGTATGTTTCTTGCTATGATTAGTGTGCTTATAGTGCACGATATACGTATCATTTTTACCTCTACTGCCCTCTTTTAGGAACAAACCAATGTTTCTTAAGTGATCTACTAGTATTTCCTTCATTATTTTAAAATTATTTTGGACGGTTTCTAAAGATAGTAGTATACAGGGTGTAACAAAAATACAGGTCATAAATTGTACCACATATTCTGAGACCAAAAATAGTTCGATTGAACCTAACTTACCTTAGTACAAATATGTACATAAAAAAAGTTACAGCTCTTTGAAATTACAAAATCAAAATCGTTTTTTTCCAATATATCAAAAAATAATTGAGATTTTTTATTGAAACTGGACATGTGGTATCCTTATGGCAGGAAAATCTTAAAAAAAAATTATAGTGAAATTTGTGCACCCCAAAAAAATTTTATGGGGGTTTTGTTCCCTCAAACCCACCCAAACTTTTGCGTACGTTCCAATTAAATTAATATTGTGATACGTTAGTTAAACACAATGTTTTTAAAACTTTTTTGCCTCTTAGTACTTTTTCGTAAAGCCAGTTTTTATCGAGATATTTTGAATATTTGTCAAATCCACCACATTTTTGTATATGGTTACTATACGTATGACCGGATAATATCATAAAAATTTACATGTTTAAGTATGTTTTGAACCAATTTAAAAACGAAGCCACATCTCGATAAAAGATGCCTTATCGAAAAAATAGTAAGAAGCATAAAAGTTTTAAAAACACTGTGTTTACCTAATGGTACCACAATAATAGTTTAATTGGAATGTATACAAATATTTGGGGGCTTTAAAGGAACAAAACTCCCATAAAATTTTAATGTAAACATATTAAAAAGAAGCCGCATCTCGATAAAAACTAGATTATCGAAAAAATACTAAGAGGCAAAAAAGTTTTAAAAAATATTGTGTTTAACTAATGGTACCACAATAATAATTTAATTGGAACGTACGCAAAAGTTTGGGGGGGGGGGGGTTTAAGGGAACAAAACCCCAAAAAATTTTTATGGGGTGCACAAATTTTCACTATAATTTTTGTAAAGATTTTCCTGCCATAAGAATGCCGCTTGTCCATTTTCAATAAAAAATCTCTAAAAGTTTTCGATATATGGAAAAAAATCGATTTTCATTTTGTAACTTCAAAGGGCTTTAACTTTTTTTATGTGCACATTAGTACTAAGGTAAGTTAGGTTAAATCTATCTATTTTTAGTCCCAGAATATGTGATTTAATTTATGACCTGCATTTTTGTTACACCCTGTATATCACAAGATGAGATATACAACATCCTTCTTCTTCTTGTTCTTATTATGCCATGAATCTATAGTATTTGGCGAATTATTTTACGTCCGTCTTTCACGGCATGACAGAGCTCGTCAGTGTTATTTTTATGACTGTTAATTCTTTTATTCCGTAGCCACCACATCTGTTTGCAATTTACTCCTTTCTTGTCCTTAATCCTTCCTTGGATAATAAATTTAAATAAATAAATAAATAAGTAAAAGAATACATATATTATTTTCCCTTTCAGAATATTATGGTGCAGGTATCCAATATGACAGAGCTTCTCAAAACATATGAAACACTACTTATACGGAACACAAAAAGAAGTATGGAGAATGATCAGAGGACAAAGAAAAGAGATGAGCGAACTAATAAAAACGAAACACATTCAGAAGGAAACAATGGCAAACTACTTTCGATCTCTATTTGCTAAGTGACGAGGTGAGTGTAATGAACACCAACACCAAAAACGAAGAAACAAACATCGAGGAGAGTTAAATGAATCATTAAGGAAATTAAAAAATTGATAATCACTAGAAGAGCACAGAATATCGAATGAACTCCTAAACTACGGAGATGGACTCTCTAAACTCCTAACTAATGGAGATCAACCATCCTAACACCTCTCTTCAAAAAAGGAGACGAATTGGACGCGGATAATTACAGAGGAATTAAGTTATTAAACACAACATGAAAATTAACAACCAAAGTGATAACAAACAAACGGAATGAAATTAAAACATCAGCAGAAGAACAAGTTTTTAGGTCGAGAAGATCATGCAATTATTTATAATGAGGCAAGTTCAAGAGAAATTATTAGAATATATCAAACCGCAATATTTATGCTTCGTGCAAACCGCAATATTTATGTTTCGTGGATCTTAATAAGGCATTTGACAGGGTCAAATTAAAGGACGGTATCCATTTATTGTACGCGAGAGAGTACCTCTACGAATAATTAAACGATCGAAAATATTTACAAGAACAACACAATAAAAGTAAAAGTAGAAGAAAAACTAACTGATCCAATACTAATCTCCAAAAGTGAAGATGTTTTACAACGAACGATGCACCAATTCATTATAACCGCTAGAAAATTGAATATGTAAATTTCCCCAAAATAGACGAAATGTATGGTTATAACACCAAATCTACTAAGATTTAAATTAGAGCTTGGAGCTAAATTGGAGGGTCAGATAATAGACCAAGTGATGGAGTTTAAATATCTAAGCATCACACTATCTAGCTAAAGGAAGCTCTTAACAGAAGTGGAAGATCAAGTGAAGAGAACAAACAGAGTCGCAGATTGCCGGAATGAAACAATATGAAGATATAAAACTACTTATCGGAAAAGAAATGAAAGGTAGAATTTATAAAACAGTCATCAGAAAAATAATGACACGCGGTAACATACGACCTGATACAGAGAGGACACAAAGAATGCTAGAAACAGCAGAGATGAAATCCCTTCGAATAATAGATGGTAAGACAGAGTTAGAAGTACAGTGGAACCTCGATAACTCGAATTAATCGGGACCACGGCCGATCCGGATTATCGAAAATCCGGGTTAGTCGGAGAATATGGTAAAAATTAATAAAATACGGTATACTTACAGATAAACTCCGTTATAATTGAAATAACATGAAATATAATTATATGCACAATACACATCTAAATTACGTATAGTTGTATAGAGTATAGAGTATTATAGCGTATTGTTCATTTCTTGGTAAAAAATTATATTTAAAACTCTATAAAAAGTTCTATATTTCTGCCAATTCGTAACTGTAGATGTACCGACACCATATGATGCTGCAATTATTGTTTTTAAAGATTCGCCTTCAATCCTACCTAATGCTTCTAGTTTCTTTTCCATTGTCACCACATTTTTACGTTTTGTTGCCATTACGTAGACAAAAAAACACGCAAACACAAACTTATCTGAAGCACGATTACAGAACGGAAGCTAACAATACGACTGTAATACTACACAATAGGGTCACAATCAGAACGATGTTATGTTATTTAAGAACAGTGGAAACTATGACCATTGTCTAAAAAAGCACTTTTTAAATAGTCTTTTACTCTTTTTTAAACAATGCTAAGACAGTTTGAAATAAATCAAGGAACACAGGTGCCTGTTGTTTCCTATAATCCGAGACAATGACCGTCGCTCCGCCGCCGTGTGCCATAAGTCATTTTTACTATCGTATAGTTCAAATTACACAAATACACATTATCTCTCAAATATTATATTACATACATTTTTATTGTTTAAATGTTTGTCTGATGAAAATCGATCCGGGTTAGCCGGACTTCCGGATTATCGGGATTCCACTGTACAGATATATGACGGAGGTGTAAGGTGGAGAAGATTAATAATTGGGTAA
Organism: Diabrotica virgifera virgifera; assembly: GCF_917563875.1. Classification (NCBI taxonomy): domain Eukaryota; kingdom Metazoa; phylum Arthropoda; class Insecta; order Coleoptera; family Chrysomelidae; genus Diabrotica; species Diabrotica virgifera. The sequence goes on along the minus strand of NC_065448.1, from coordinate 158,237,441 downwards.
GAAACAGAAGAGTAGAATGGAATGACCACATAAGCCGAATGGCAACAAATAAAGTAGTAAAGATGGCGAGAAACGGTTCACCGATAGGAAGATGATCAGTGGGAAGACCACGAAAACGATAGAACGACAACTGACTGGAGGCACATTGAAAAAACAGACAGAGTCATGTCTACACAAAAAGAACAAGATGAAGAAGAAGAAACTATTTTACTAACACTTTAAATTAGCCATAATTTTTTCCTTTATAATTACTTCCTTGTTGAAGGGTTAAACCACTGACCTTGACACGGACCGGTTTCCCGATTATTCATCTTATCAAAACATCATTACAAAACGTAAACACCGTCCTTAACTAACTTTCCGCAAACTAAACATTGTACCGCTTCGAAAAGCCGGGAAATTATTATTATAACGAAAATTCCAATGAACCACAACGGCACATCTTCGAAACAACATCTCCTCCGCTTCCCAATAATTATCGCAAAAGGATATGCGGAAAATCTGAGGAATTTGATTTTCTCTATTGAAATATCGTAACAAACCGTGCCGGAGTACCTACATCAATACATCTTGGTGGAAACGCGACAAAAGGGAATGAAATCTCTTTTGAGTGTGCTAAAAGCGATGGTGTGTATGTTGTCTTAATTAAAACCTGTTTCAGTGATTTCGGGGGCAGTGGTGGAGCTGTGGTAAGGTAAAGACACCTTTTTGTTCGAAACGAAAAATACAGTTTATGTTTCCTTTGGTTTCCACAGTTGGTTTCGTTTTGCTTCAAAGGTGTACATGCAGCTCTACTGAAGAAATCTGTAAGATAGAAACAGCTGTCTAGAGATTGTGCATCGCCTCTGGATCGAAAGGAAACATAAACTGTCTTTTTCATTTCTATCTTTACTCAGATTTGAGTACTAGGAACTTTCTTTCCAATGAAAGCGGAATGTGACTGCATATTGTAGAGTCCTTTCCGTTTTCTATATTCGTCGTCTCTTGTTATTATAAATTGTAAAAGGCAGAAACTAATGGTGTACCAGAAGGAAGTTCCAACAAAGAAAGTTTTCAAATTTCAATAATAATTATTTGCTATTTTAATTTTTATTTTAATAGTGAATTTTTTATCTGAGACTTTTCGCTTTTCTTTTTGTTCGTCTTTAAAAGATTTGTTTTTTATTGTCTGGTATGTTATATTTAGATATTGTACCTCCTGTATATTTTCTCCTTTGGAAAGATGTAGTGCCGTCATGTAATTTGTTTCACTATTTCTGTCCAATTATGTATCTCCTGTGCGCGTTGTTTTGCTTCGGAGAATGAGTAAACAGTCATGTTCTTTATTCGGGCCGACCATCGTGCTGAAGATCTTCCTCTGGTTTTTTTCCCGCTACGTTTCCTTCAACTATCATTGGTTCCATGCCTTCTCTTCTTCTACGTCCAAAATATCTGAGAATGTTTTGCTTTATACTTGTGGTCATAGATTTTATGTTAAGTACGTATAGTATTGAATTATTTGTGCGATGTGAGGTCGATAGTATGCGCAATATTCTACGATCAATCCCCATTTCAAATGCCACTATACGTTTTGAATCCGCTTTTTGGATGGTCCAGGTTTCTGAAGCGTAGTCAAACCTCCTCCAATTCTTCTTGTCTCTTCCCATGTTCTTCACTTGCTCTTTAGTGACTCCTCACTCCTCTCTTGTCTAGGATGGCGGCAATTTAATCGTCAATGTCTTGCTCTTTTCAAGTTTCTTTTCGCTTCCCAAGTTTGTTTCTCTGGTCCTCCTTTATCCATCCTAACCACATGGCCGTACCATCGCAGCTGGGATTCTTCGATTTTCTTCTCTATTGGTTGGACTTTAAGACGTTCTCTTATTTCCGTGTCCTGTCCATTTTGGTCACACCTGGTGTTCTTCTTAGATCATTGCAATGCTTTGCAGTTTCTTCTATAGTCTGGTAATGAGCGTCCAGCGTACAAAAACTGTGTTGTAGATGGTTATCGAGGCTTTTGAGATAGTTATTTTTTATTAAGAATGTGCACTTAATTACATGGTATATTCGAGCTGCGTTTGCTGTTCTAGTGTTTATCTCAGTATCTTGTGTACCTCTACTCTCTAGTTGAACTACCAGATATTTGAAGGTTCCGACTTGTTCTAAAGTGTCATTTTTGATTTTAATTTTTGTACGTTTATCCGTTTTCCAACATATCATGACCTTGGTTATACTTATCACTGCATATTGGGAGGTTTCTCCTGAGTGAGTCCTCGTCTCTGCCAAACACAACGAGATCATCTGCAGATGTGCTATCTGTATCATTTTTCCTGGTTTCTATCAAAGCAGATAAATCAGAAATCTGAAAAATCAGATAGCAGAAATAAAAAAGCGAATCAAATTTGCTTGAGCAGAATTCAACATTGGGATACTTATGAGGAGAGGCTTGTGACTAAAAATTTGTAAGATCTTTTTTTGACCTATTTTATATGCTTTTTGATAACTATGCACTAGAATTGGAGATCTTAACAACATAATCAAATTGCCATTCTAGGCTAGAATTCTAAAAATTGCCATGGAAGTCACTGTGTACTGTGTTAATGAAAAAACACATTAGATTTTGTCTAGTTAGTGAAGTTTTTGGAAACTCCGATTTAATTTATTAATTTCTTTAGAATCTGTACTTAGTGGTAAATATTTCCAGTTTGAATAATAATAACTGTTGTCTTTGGAAACATTTTGAAAATATAGGTCGGTTCATCAGGTGTTTGATGTTCAGATATGAAAATTTTAAATCTGAATTCAAATTATATAACCCCTTTAAGAATGTCATAGGTCCGTACCCCTGAATTGAGTTGATTAATTGTTAGGACTGTTTGCCATTCGTTTGTTTGTGAATAATAAACATGGATATCAATGGATCTATATCGTTCCTAATAAATGCTTGATAAAGTAGTTTCCTGTGAAGTTAACATAATAGAAAAGTAATAATAGAAAGAGGAGTTCCAAATGTTAGGCGTGTTCATTATTGACACAAAGAAACATTCGCAAATGTTCAGATAGAGAGAGATAGAGGGAGAGAGAGGGAGACGCGATTCCTTTACCAATAAACTTTTGGAATGGACTAAAATTTAACAACGTCAAAATTATGTTCTGTGCCACATTTAGTTATTTAAGTTATAATTAATTAGTAAAATTAAACAAGGTACAAGAGAGTTAGATACGTTTTAGTAGCAACCGTCTTCAAAATTTAATCAATTACTATATATCAAGAAAACAAACATTTCAGATGCTAGAACCTGTCTTTCTAAACTTTAATTCAAACTAACTAATTTCGATAAACTATTTCAGCTCGTATTTTCTTCTTCATAAACAAAATGCGTAAAACTCTTAACAAAGGTAAGATAAATATTACTTTTTAATGCCTCAAGAAAATACCCTACATACTTATATACAGACGAATACCTTCGAGTTCCATTATTGCTTTGACCAAGTGACGCAAAGAAATACCTTGTCCAATAAAAACAATAATATCATTTAAGATGTGCTACCCCTGCACCTTTTACTCATTTGCCCTTACAATTTCGCACAAAATTAATATTACCAAATGGACAACTTGCAAAATTTTACAATATTGGCTAACATCTACGTTTGTACCCCTGCTTAAATCCAATAACGCTAAACAATGTAACGACTTTCCTCATGTCCCATATATTAAAGGTTATTTCTAAAAAAAATTCTGATAGAATTAACAAAAAGGAGTAAAAATGTATTATGAGAACCCGAGAAGGCTTGGCTTGTTTAGTTTAATTGTGCTCATTTGTCGAGATAAAACTATAAGTGACTATCTTCGAGGATTCTTATTATATAGAATTATCATGAATAACCATTTTTGAAAAAGACGATTTTTTTCAAAGAGAGGAAAAAGATTTTGCATATCGCCACTTTATAAATCTTTCTTTAGGTAAAGTAAGAGGCTTTTCTTATATAGATATAGATCATAATGTAGGTATAATTTGGTCAGTCCTACAAAAGCATAATATAGTTCCTCTAATCAGCTTAGCTCAAGCTAGGAAGCTGCTTTTAATAGCCACTTGACTATTTATGAATTACAATTTTATGGATTCTAAAATGTGATTTTGTTAAAGTTTAATTACAATTCACGCCGTTATTACACAAAATTCAGAGTTAGTGCAATGACATGAAATGATTGTAATTTCGACACAAATCTTTTTATGTAAATTCTATTGTATTTGAGTGACACTATATTTTCCATAAGATGTGTGAACTGTCTTTGGTTGAAAGCATTTTATTTTATAATTTATACTAGATATTTGAAAAAAAGAAATTCTTAAAACTTATTCAGCCTTAAATATTTCCTTGGCTTTCAACGCCAATGACATGATCTATATTTTTCCTAAATTTTTTCTGCAAACACAATTTTAAAAATCGCGCGAGTCAAATACAGCACATGATTGTTTTGCGGAAACCCCACATTTTTCTCCGATATATTTTGTGCGGCGAAAAATATTATATCCCAATATATATATTCGATCACCTTCTTCGGAAAACCATCTATAAGAAATATGTATAAATTTTGGTGTGTGTGCGTGTGTGTGAGCGACATTTAGTGTCTAGTTCTATAAGAACGTTTAGTCCCAATAAATAAGAAAGATGGAACAATGGGAAAAGGCCTCGACAGGAAAAAAATCCAGAAATTGTGTGCCGGCTATAACAAACACGAACGAGATGATTGATACAGTGGTGTAGCAAATAGAGCTCGTTTGACTGGATATCTATTTCAAAGTATGTACTAAAGAGGGAAGTTTAGGTGAAGGTGTAATTATTTAATCACTCAAGCCATTAAAAATATATAGATTTCTAAAAAGTAGAATAAATAAACAAGTAGACGCGCCAGAAATAAAAATGCATCAGAAGTGGTAAGACGACCATATTGTGCACAAATTGCGATTGATCTAACTCAAAACAGAAACATATTAAACTGTAGTTGATAATACTGACACCTAATAAAAAAAGGGAGAATAATGCTAATGGTAATAATAACAATAATATAACGTTCCGCGCTTTGCTATTTATTTATTTATTTGTTAAATGGACAAAAATGGATATAAAAAATCTTCAGAGAAAAGTAAGAACACACCTTACAAAGGCACAAAAACACCATCCTCGAAGTGCAGTAGAAAGAACATTACCGCGGAATTTAGAAGGAAAAGGACTTATGGATGTGTAGGTGAGCAATTAGATAAACATATTGCTAATTTAAGAACTTATTTTCAGATGCAGGCTGAGACATCTACTCTACATCGCGCTATTTGCACAGTAGATGACAATGCCGATCAAACTGAGAAAACTAGAAATGCGCATAAACCACCTTCCAAAGGACGAAAAAATGCGCACCTGGATGGGTAAAGGTACGAATCCATATAAGGGTGAACCCAGCTCGGTGTAGCTGCTCAAATGGATACGGCATGCGCTCCCCTACATATAAACCGCAAACCGGTTGAATCGAAGAGGGTGAGCGCCCAGCGACGATCACCAACGTATCCACTATGTGGAGCTGCTACACCGAGTGAGGTTTACTCTTGTATGGATACGTACCTTAAAACTCTGCACGGGCAAGATCTCAATGAGGTCAGCTAAGATTTTGTCGACAGTATAGCGTCGAACTATTGGTTAACATCAGGAAAGATGTTCCTTGAAACGGAAGGTTCATTACTCGCCATTCAGGATAAGGTTATACCAACCAAAAATTAAATGAAATATATCGTCAGAGACCCATAGGTCCAAAACGACAAATGTCGATATGGATGTCAATCCCAAGAGATTATTTAACATCTTATCAAAGGCTGCCAGGCATTTTCTGCAACTAGTATAAGGAACGGCATGACTTAGTAGGAAAGATCATTCATCAAGGGATAGCTATCAAACTGGGACTTCTCCACAACAAACCATCTCCCATACTACCAATACATTCTAGAGAGTATGCTTGAGAATGATAACTACAAGCTATACTGGGACCGCACTGTGCTTACAGACCAAATAGTGGCACATAATAGACCAGATCTCGTATTAGTCAATAAATTAATGAGATAAACAATACTCATTGATGTGGCGACAAACTGACAACAATAATCTGCGTTCTAAATACACTGAAAAGATTGACAAGTACAGAGATCTGAAAATTCAAATAAGAAGACAATGGAGAATGCAAAGTATCCAGACAATACCTACTATAGTATCTACTACTGAAGTCATTCCGAAGAACTTCCTAGAAAACATAAATAAGCTGGTCTGAATGAACAAAAGACCATGTAGAAAGATGTACTACTCTCGGACGGCCAGATGTGTATGAAAATTTTTGGGAGATACTCCTACATACCAAGACCAAGTCACCTAGGGCTCGATAACACGGAAAGAGTCCCACCAGATCTAAATCCTTTTGATACCGTAGGTATCTGGGATGAGTTAATTTTTCCGTTAGAGGGAGCGAGGGCCGTATGGCTAAATACGATAATGAATAATAACTCACAGACAGCTTTTACCATCTAACTATCCAGTCTTCTTTGACGATATCGAAAATCATATTTATAGTTTTCCCAAAATCTACATTAATATTATGAGTGTACTATACATATTTTTTACTAAACTTCGTTTAAAAGTTTGCAAGTGCAAAAAGTATGTTGTTAATTAGTATTTTCCTCAAAATATCTCATCTAACATGAAGACCAAATCCCGCCTTTTTCTAAAAACTTCTGCTCCACAACTGCCGAGATCAAACATTAGAGGTCCGAAAAGAATGTTTGTTTCTTTCTTAAAAAGAAGCCTCCGGCAAAAACAAATAAAAACAAACATGGCCGTCAATGCCAAACAAATCAAAAAGAGGTTCGGACAGTTGTGCGGCGATCGTCCTTTGTGAAATAAACGGAGAAACAAAAGATCATTTCGGGCTTTTTGACTTTTTGTTGGGAGATTCGATCAAATTGTCGCGGGCATCAATTAGAAAATTTGTTTTCGCTTTAAAAGTCGCGACATATTTTACGATGTTTAAGTATTGAAACATTTTTTAATTGGGGTATTATAGTTGAGTTTGTCAGTTTTAAATATTTTATTTGAAGAAAAGTCTGTTTCTGAATAGATCATAATTTAGTTGCCGATTAAAACAGGTAAGTGATATGGTACTGTTTAATTTCAATACAGTTTTTATTGATTTTACCATAATTTCTAAACAGCAACCTATTCCCAGGAGTAGTTTATATCAGGTTGATTTTATCCCATTCGTATTAATTGGTTGCAGATTTACTATGACAGGAAAGCGTTTTCTAACACAAAAAGAGTTTCATGAAGAAATCCAACGTCCGAAAAACTGTAGCGATTATAGAATGATACGCCTTATGAGCCACACTGAAAATCTTTCTACGTTTCATCCACAGTAGAATCAGAGATAAATGTGAAGAAGGCCAGGATGAAACACAATTTGGCTTCAGAAATAAACTGGGAACCCGGGACGCACTCTTTGCACTAAATGTGCTATTGCAGAAATGCCGAGATTAAAGGAAAGACGTCTTTGCTGTATTTATTGACTATGAGAAGGCCTTTGATCGAGTACAACATCACAAATTAATTAAAATATTAAAGGATAAATGAGTTGATAGTCAAGATGTACGAATCATAGAGAAATTATACTGGCGTCAAACAGCGACAGCTTGCATAAATGGAAAATCAACAGAAATATGTAAAATACAAAGAGGTGTCGGACAGGGTTGTATACTGTCTCCACTTTTATTCAATTTATATTCAGATAGAATATTTAAGGAAGCGCTGCATAATTTGGAATAGGGTGTGAAAGTTAATGGAATTCTGATAAATACAATCAGATATGCAGACGATACAGTTATTTTAAGTGATGATATGAATGGATTACAACACCTTTTAAATGCCATTGACACAGTGGGAAGAGAGTTTGGCCTAAATATAAACTGTTCAAAAACAAAATACATGGTATTTAGCCGTTTGGCCCATCAAGATTCACGGTTATATGTTGATGATCATATAATTCAAAGAGTACCCAGTTTTAAATATCTTGGTTGCCATATTACTGAACAATTAGATCCAGATAAAGAGATAAAGTGTAGAACCGAGATAGCCCGCACGACATTTTTTAAAATGAGGTAATTCTTCTGTAATGATACCTTGCAACTTCAACTTCGAAAGCGCATGATTAAATGCTACATTTGGTCAGTCCTCTTGTATGGTGTCGAAGCATGGACATTAAAAATATCCACCATTAACCGTTTGGAGGCCTTTGAAATGTGACTGCACAGACGTATACTGAAAATACCATGGACGGCTATGCTTACAAATGTGGCAGTCCTTAAGAGAGCAAATGCTACCCGCGAGCTGCTTGATAACATCAAATATAGAAAGATGGCCTATTTTGGACACGTAGTAAGGGGAGACCGGTATAATATTCTTCAACCTATTATGATGGGTAAAATCGAAGGACGCAGAGGAATTGGTAGAAAGCAGGCCTCTTGGTTGAAGAATATCCGGGAGTGGACAGGAATAAAGAAAGCAGAACACCTATTTAGAATAGCTCGAGACAGAGACAGTTTCGCCATGTTAATCGGTAGAACCCTCTGCTACCTTTGAGTCTAATTAGGTACCTAGTAATAATTCTGATGAAGTGTCTGAGAATAATGAGGCTGTAAAAAAATCAATACTTCCGACGAAGAAAATCGGAGATTTGTTTGGAAAGAAAGCAAGGAAATTCCTAAAGATGAGTCCAAAAAGATGATACATTCTTTTCTCCTACAAAGGAATCCTTACTTAGAGAGGAGGAAAATGCTAATATTGATAGAAATTCTCATCCTGTTGATATACTTTTTAATTATTTTGGCCTAGTTTATTTAACCGATATGTACGAAATTATGACACAGCTTGGCTTGACACTGGTAGTGTTATGGGTCACAATAAAGTACCAATTATCTCACACTACTGGACACACACACATAGTAAAGCCACTTTCACATTCCCTTATAAAAAAGCTCAACAACAAAAGCTCATGTTCAGCACGGATCAACACGTTCACAGATCATTTCCAACAGCATAGTGAAGAGGGACTCCACCATCTTGTAAATTTGTAAATTTTACTACAAATGTATTTTTCGATTTTAATGAGTATTACTATACCCTGTTTTTAAATTAGGAGGAGTTAACTCAAAAGACAGATTCACACCCAACAGTGTCACTAGAAAAATCACCAGATTCATCTTCGTTTTTGGTTCATCAGGTCGACCTTCGACGGTAATCCATAAATAAAATATTATACATAAAGAGTTCTAAAAACAACTACTGTGTTTTATATAAATGCAGACTATAAATCTAAAAATTAAAGGAATAATACAGAAAACACAAAAAATCGCCAATATAGCTTTTAGTTCACACAGAAATTTTAAATGATAATAGTGTCAAAATTTAATAAATGTTAATAGTGTCAAATTTTCATAATTTATTGAGTAAAATTGTCTGCGGTTGAACCAATTACAAACAAGCATTATGGCGCAGTAAATATCGATTATTCCTCCTAGTTTAAAAACGAGGTATAAACAGGTGTATTAGTATTTAAAGGAGAAAATCAATATAGCACTGGCATAAACTGACAACATATCAAAACCGTGATTTATTAGTGATTTGTGTTAGCAGTTACTACAAGGTTCATATTTAATTAATTATTCTCTCTAATATTAATGACACATTCGGTATCTATTCAATTATTAAAAACAATCATATTTGTTTAACGTCCCTTAGTGGCGCAACTATCAATTTGACCGAAACTACTACTCCAATCTCTAAAATTAGTGTTTCTCATTTCGATTTTGAAATTAAATTAATAAATTATGCAAATGGTCTATTTACGCATCTGATATTAATAAATTATGATAGATTTGGTTGTAAAATGGAATATCTAATCTAAAACCTTAAGTACCAGTAATTATATAGAGTAACATATTGTAGGGAACGTTATCCAAATATTGTATCAGTTTTAACCTTAATATAATTTACCTTAATAATAATTTTGAGTTGTTTGTACCATTTTCAGCACCAACTATTAGATGATAATTTCAACTGGTCGTCGCTATGATGTGATAGCCCTATTCATAGCAATGTTTTGATACATACAAGCATAAATCATCATCATCGTCATTATTATCATATAGACTTTGTGTGCGTCTACAGTTCATAGACTTTCTCAAGGTTTTCCGATTTATCCATATCTTGTGCTGTTGTAATCCAATTCGTAGAGATTCTCTTGAGAATCTGAGGTCTCCTTGGCTGCGCTTATCACTCCCTAGCGTCAATTCCAGTATCTTTCTTTCATATCCTATCCCGCCCGGAATCGTGCTACATGTCACGCATCTCCATTTAAGCCTTGTAATGCGTTTGAGAATACCATCCATCTTTTACTTTCTGCGCATCTCTTCGTTTCTTACTCCGTCAGTCAGTGTGAGGTCAAGCATTGAGCGTTAGATTTTTCTTATTTTTAACTGTCTGGTTGTTATTTTGGTAAGGATAAGACCACACTGGTCCTTTTGATGCTTATGGGCACTTCCTATTTGAAAATGTATCTTGTGATTGTCACTTCCTGTCACAAACACTTTTATTTTACAATTCTTGTTAAAATTACTTAGTTTAAAACTGATCACTTTGCTATGTCGAGTATGCACGATAATACGCGGTGAAGTCGAAATTTGCATGAAGGTCAGATATGTACGTAGAACGCGTGAGTGTACATGTAGACAGCGCGATTTGTGATTTTCCCAACTAAAGACGAGAGAGTGTGTAGAAGAGCGTCGAAATCAAGAGATCGTCCAACTTCGGACTTGGAGAGTTTATTGGGGTGGTTTTGGAATTGTGGTAGTTGATAAATCATATTTGGAATGACTGGACAATTCAAGTTGATATTACATTGGAAATTTTGAAATGCCACACATTTACAATTCGGATTTAATTTTATTTTTCGGATAGAATAGTTCTGTTTTATGAAAAGTAAGTTTAGTTTTCAGGATCCAGTACTGCTTTAGCTAATATGGGCGTTCCTGATTTGTCAATAAAAATGACTTGAACAGTGACTATAAGAACTGAAGAATGTGTAAAAACTTTATTTGTAGCGCTTAGTGTAACGCTAGAGTCGTTTCCATCTTCCAGAAGTCGTGGGAAGAAGATGATTGGGCATTACTTACTACACGCATCTATTGTTTTTCGATATTCTGCAATAAGTTCTTCCCAAGCACGATGCTTTTTTATTTGATTATAATATTTCGGATGTTGTGTATATTCTTCTGTCCACTCCATACAAGGAACTATTTCAACTGAATAAATGAAACTGAGAAAGGTAAATCGCGAGTATGTGTGCAGACCGGTCCAGTGGTGCAACATCAGCACGCAACGTTTCTTTGATGCAACAGAAAAATAGCGACATCCGATGGGACGCCACGATGTTACTATGTTACGATATTATGCTGTTACGCAATGCGGTTCAAAGTTGCTGCGCGACGGTGTTACGATACGAAATGCTGTTGCATGTCTGTACATTAAATCCGATTTATCTGCAACCGCCAAGAGAAGACACGACAGACGTTCGTTAATGCGGTGCAAGTGACCTTGAGGGTTGCAGTTGAATCTGTTCAGGTATACGCACCTTTACAAGGCTGTTAATGTACGTATCCACTATGTTCGCGAACCTCTTGAGCTTCGCACTCCCTGCAACTGCTCCACATAGAGGATACGTTCGCGCACCCGGAAGGCGTGGCGCTCCCCCACAGCGCTCCAATCGGTGACGGTTTATATGTAGAGGTGAGCATGCCGTATCCATCGGAGCAGTTGCAGGGAGCGCGGTGCTCAAGAGGTGCGCGAACATAGTGCATACTTACATTAACACATCCTTTTTAATAATCATGTCTTAAAAATACCTATAAAACCAGGACGATTCTGTAATGCAACACATTCGTCAGCATAACATGTTTGATCTTTGAACTTCAATTTATAAAACTCTTGAGTTTCTTTAGCACCGTTACGTAATTTGTTTAATTACCGTATTGGTGCGGGGGTGTTTATGAGCGCTTGCAAAACTTCCTTACTGATAAATTCCCCCAACGCAACGTAACCGGGCGCAAGCAACAGAAGCACCGAGAAACCGCAAAGTTTTGATACATATTTAATTTCAATTAAAAAACTGACCAGTTTACTATGTCGAGTATGCTCGATAATACGCGGTGAAGGCGAAATTTTGCACTAAGGTGAGATATGTACGTAGAACGCGTGATGTGATTGTCCCAACTGGGGATGAGAGAATGTATAGTAGAGTGTCCAGAGATCTTTCGACTGCTGGCTTTAGAGTTTATTGAGGTGGATGTGGAATTATGGTAGTTAATAATTTTTGGAATGACTGCACAATTAAAGTTGAGATTACATTCGAAATTGGGTGAATAAAGCATGACCTTTGCCATTAATTTTGAGGTGATAGAGCCTTGTGAAATGTCACAAATTTGCAATTCCCTGCAAGAAGTTTGTGAAGGTCATGGCATTTTAGAATGGTATGAGTCACCAGTAGAATTAGAAATTTGTGTTAGTGCGTTCGCATCATTATGTGGATGGAAAGAATTATAATTAATAAATGTTTATTTCTGTTGTCAGTTTGTTACGGGGATTGTGCAGAGGGTGTAAATTGATAAGAATAATGTTTGTCGAGAAAGAAATATGTTTTGTCATTATATTACAAGGCTATAGTAACACATACTTTTAAAAATAGAGTCATCTATCAAAAATATAAAAACCAAGACGCTTCTATTCTTCAATTTTTCACATGCAAAAAATAATTTATATTTTTTACTGTATTAAACTCCTAATTACAATCCTCCCAGTTTCATCCCAAAATACATACAATTTTGCTGAGACATTTGTGAACTACAAACGGACATTCTCTCTCTCTTTCTCTCTCTCTCTCTTTCCCTCTCTCTTTCTCTCTATCTCGCTCTATCTTTCTCTCTACTGCTGATTAGCAAAATTAGGTGCAAAATTCTCTATCTCTTGTGTTACCCGCTGAAGGTTAGTGACTATTTTGTATTAGATTTCTTTGGCAACACATCTATCTCAGTAAGCGGATCTTTCTCTGGTTTCAACTCTTAATGCAAATCTTTGTTTGGGTTCAAATTTTATGATGATTTTTTCTCTGGGTTCAATTATCGCTGAACAAACGCATGTTTTCTCTGTGTAATAGTATAAGACGCTAATCCGATATAGACAAACCGCTAAATCGTTAAAGCAGTAAAACCTATTATGAGCAGCAACGGCATGTGAAACCAGCATATGTGTTTGATCGAGATGTAGGTGAACAGTGACCAAACAGTGACTTGGGTAAGATTTTTTATAAACTTATAATATTGCCTGTATGATCATAATCCCTATATACTTTATCCTAAACAACCAACCAAAATACATGCAGTCCACACAACTCTGAAATTATATTAATAATTTCAGATACATACATACATACATGCCTTAATAATAATTGTAGATATCATATCATATATCAAAAATACAAAAACCAGGACGATTCTCTAATGTTTTGCTTCATGATACTTGTTTGATCTTTGAACTTCAATTTATCAAACTCTTGAGTTTCTTTAGCACCGTTGCGTAATTTGTTTAATTACCGTATAGGTGCGGGGATGTTTATGCGCGCTTGCAAAACTTCCTTATTGATAAATTCCCCCAACGCCAACGTAACCGGGCGCAAGCAACAGAAGCACCGAGAAACCGCAAAGTTTTGATACATATTTAATTTCAATTACGTAATAACGTGTTGATTTATGACAATAATTAAATTAGTCTATTTACGTTCTCCGCAATTTAATTTGAATGCGAAAATTATTGCATTGCGACAAGCCGAGCAATATTTGCTAGAATGCTCGTTGTAATTACATTTAGATATTGATTAGATAATAATTAGATGGAACTTTTGTTCGGATATTTCCTAGCGTGATTCGGTTGGTATTATTAGACAGAAATGGGGTTGCGGGCGCATTTAACTCATAACAGTGCCAATCCTACAATAATTTACTAATACTAAATGCGAGAGATTCGATTCGTTTGCATCAATTATTAATTTAATTACTCGATCCGAATTGAAAGTACTAATGTACGTTTTAGATAGTTATGGAGCAGTTTTGAGATAAATTAAATAGAATATATCGGTTGTAAAATCAATCCCAATATTAATTTTAATTATAAAGTATCATGTTGAGTTGAGGAATATATTCACACTGGATTATATTTATTATAGTAATTAGAGTATGTTGTTACAGGGGTGGCCAAACTGTGGCTCGCGAGCACATGTGGCTCTTTGAAGGATTGTTTGTGGCTCTCAATAAATGTCCCTGAATTACTTTTAATTTTTTTTAATGTGGCAACAAATATAAAAGACTAAGCGTAACATCAGGACTTGGCCAAGGAGACCCCTTATCACTGTTGCTATTCAGTTTGGCCTTAGAATATCTAATAAGTAAAATATCATCTGAGCTGACAGGAGGATTTGCAAATCGAGGATCAAAACCATTGTTGGCCTTTGCTTATAATATAGGTGCAGGATCATTCTACAAGAGACGTGAGAGAGGTGTTTTCACAACTCGAGGAAGAAACAGGTAGTCTGCGCCTTCGAATTAATGAAGAGAACACGAAATAAATGCTAGTAACCAAAAATCTAAGATCAAGAGTTAGGCAGAACATAACTATTAAACAACTTCGAAGTAGTAAAATAGTTTAAATATCTAGGAACGGTAATCACAGATGACAATCACATTATAAAAAGAGGTCTTAGCAATGATAGCTACGTGGAATAGAGTATTATGCTCCCTATCATCATTACTAAGATCTAAGCTGCTGAAAAACAATCTAAATTCAGACTATAAAGCCAATTATTCGCCCAATTGTTAAATATGGAAGTGAAACTTGGACTCTACATCAGTGGGAAATAAATCTTCTTCAGATGCAAATCCAGTAATGGATGTTAGCGATCGCATTTTTCATTAACTATCTGCTTCTTGCAAAATGTATCAAAGATTGATTGTAGTTAATCCCTGTCCATTGCCTTATGTTTCGGAGCCAGGACATTTTCTTGCGTCCCATTCCTCTCTTGCCTTAAATTTTACCCTCGATTATAAGTTGGAGGTACTGGTATTTTTCATTTCGCATGGTGCGACCTTCATACACAGTTTTCCTTTTCTTGATGGTTTCGAAAAGTTGGCGTTCTTGGTTGATTCTTTTAAGGACATCTACATTTGTGACCTTCGCTGTCCATGGTATCTTTAGGATATGGCGATAAAGCCACATTTCGAAAGCTTCTAATCTGTTTATATCCCTCGTTTTGAGTGTCCAGCCCTCTACGCCATATAGCAGCACCGACCATACGTAGCACTTAGTAAACCTTAGTCTCAGTTGAAGATCGAACTCTGAACAGGTCAGTACCTTCCTGAATTTTACGAAAGCTTGTCCAGCTTGCTCAATGCGAGCTTTTACTTCCCTGTCCAATGCCCAGTCTTCAAAAAGCCACGTTACCAGGTATTTAAATTTGCTCACTTTTTTAATGGACTTGGTATTCAGTATTCAGTGTTATGGTGGAGTTTTAAAGTGCATCCATGTTTCTGGAGATGATCATGAATTTGGTCTTTTTGGTATTAATCTCTAATCCCACTCTCTTACTGTATTCTCCGATTATAGTGACAAGATCGGCTATGTTGTCACAAATAATATAAGTATGCTACTGGGAAATAAATAAGCTGCTGGTATTTGAAAGCAAAGTCCTCAGAATGATATTTGGTTCTCAAAAAGATGAACTGACAGGAAAGTGATACTGAGAACATCGTCAAACATACAAAAGCTAAAATAAGATGGGCAGGTCATGTGGTAGATCAGAGGAAGACATAGTGTTAAAGACGGTGTTTTTTGAGAGGCGATAGAAGATCAATAGGCACTCCCAGAAAAAGTTGGAAGGATGATGAAGAATTTAAGTATCCTGAATTAGTAAATGCTGCTTGTAGAATTATTTGCATATTTGAAACAACGATGTGAACCATTTTATTTCACTTTAAAATTCGTGAAATCCAAATGGTGAGAGAAAAGTTAATACCTTTTATACACTTTTTAGATAATTGTTTAATTGCGGCTCGCGGAAAATTTCAAATTTTGAAAAATGGCTCGGACTATCAAAGAGCTTGGCCACCTATTACATAATTCAAAATTAGTATGCTTTTCTTCCATCGCCAAGCCTTCACGAACTTCTGTCATACAATTAAATATCACGTTGTAGAATATCTTCATACCGGACTAGATTTATTATATGTAGTATATATTATACTTCAACACTATATAATTCAAAATTAGTAATCAAGAATTTCTGTCATACAGTTAAGTTGCGGAATATATTCACACTGGACTAGCTGGAAGAGCTCCTAAAAGCTGTAGAGGGCGTTGCAAATTCATGAGCCTGCGACTTATCATGGTCCTTTTTCTTTTTTAAGTTCCATCTTCTAAGAAGATTGAAAATCATCATGACTATGCAGACCCTGTTGACTGACGCTCTTAAATAGTTCTGCAGTACTGCATTCGAATCATTCCCATAAATTCCTAAACGAGAATATTCTGTGTCATCCCCCATTTTGCTTTCCTCGGATTTTGCCTTGCATAATAAGTTCTCTGATCACGCATGTCCTATATTAAATTTACAATCAAGATGCAGTAGAAATAAACAAACCAAGAGACGTTAAATGCTACTAGGAGCACTCCCGAATCATAACTTACAATGTAGAAACTTTGGAAATCATGATTTGGGATTTACAATGTATGTATATACATTTAGTCTGGGCTGATTATCGGAGAATAGGCCATTTTTGGGAAAAGTTATTTACCAGCAATTTTATTGCTGGAATCTAATTATAAGATCCTATATATTAATAATATAGGTATGCAAAGTCCTCAGATAGTGTGCTACTTTTTTTATAAACAAAATGGCGCCCGAAAATCGTGTTTTTTTTTCAATTATTGCTCTAGAACTCCGAAGATTTTAGCTTTACAACAAAAACACTCAAATAAAAATTCACCGTGATTAAATTCTGCATAGAGACGTGTTTTTCCCGATCTGCTACGACGAAAATTTTCCTCGGAAAATGCGGGTTTTCCCAACAAAATCTTTAATTTTCAAATAAAGTTTTAGATAAGTAATTATTTACCAATAATTAAATAATTTGGTGACTTAAAAGCCTTCTTGGTTTAGATTATAGTTCCAGAAGCTGGTGAAAATTAAACGAATATTTTAGCAACAATTCAATTGTTAATTAATAATTTACGGTCGCAATAATAACCAAAATATTTATGATGCACTGATCAAACTTTGAAATCTTATAATGATGAGATGCATATTGTCGACAAAATATAAATTTTTTATTTTTTGCATAATCTTTAAATGTTTAAAAAAAATAGTTATAAACAAATTAACGTTTCTCAGAAAGTTTTTATTATATTATAATTTTAAAAAATAGCTAAAATGCGCATTTCAAATATCTTGAAAATGAATGCTTTAAAACTTTTTTGCAACCATTGGCAAAAAAGTTATGAAACAGTAAAGTAAACATACTATTACTACGGTGTTAATATTTTTTTTTAATTCTTTCAAAGCGTAGAAGTGAGTTTAAAGTACAAGCTAATTATTTATAAAACAATATCGATTATCAGCTCAATGGTTATATTTTAATTAAAGATTATAAATATATTTTTTTGTAATTTACACGCGCGAAAATAGAATAATACAGTACCGTAGCTACCCGCCCACATACAAAACTCGCGCGAATTTAAGCGTGTCAGTCGCTTCGAGTGAACATTTATCTCCGGCTCTGTATCAAGCCTACTTTCGCGCTAAAAATTACAAAAAAAAAGTATTTTTAATCTTTGATTAAAATATAACCATTGCATTTATTTTTGACATTCTTTGTGAGTAATTAGATTGATTGTACCACAGACTCACTTTTAAGCTTTGAAACAATTAAAACAAATTATAAACAATGGAGATATCGTATATTTATTTTGCTGTTTCCTAACTTTTTTGCAAATGGTTGGAAAATTTTTTTAAATCATTCATTTTCAAGACCTATGAAATACGCATTTTAAGTATTTTTTAAAATTAGAATATAATAAACAATTTCTAAGAAATGTTAATTTGTTTATAACAATTTTTTTTAAACATTTAAAGATTATGCAAAAAAATGAAAAATTTATATTTTGTCGACAAAATATTAAATAGGCATCACACCTTTATAATCTTTCTAAGTTTGATCAATGTCTCATGATTATTTTGGTTGTTATTGCGACTGTAAATTGTTAATTAACAATTGAATTGTTCCTAAAATATTCGTTTCATTTTAACCGGCTTCTGAATTTATAGTCTATACCAAGAAAGCTTTTATTTCACCAAGCTATATAATTATTGATAAATAATTACTGGCCCAAAAAATTTGCTGGTAAATAACCTTTCTTTGTACTTTACTAATTAGACCAACGTATTATAACTATTTTTTTTTCAAAATTTAAAGATTATGCAAAAAAAAGAAAAATTTATATTTTGTCGATAAAATATTAAACAAGCATCTCATCTTTATAATCTTTATAAGTTTGATCAATGTATCAAGATTATTTTGGTTATTATTGCGATCGTAAATTGTTAATTAACAATTGAATTGTTGCTAAAATATTCGTTTAATTTTCACCGGCTTCTGGAATTACAATCTATACCAAGAAATCTTTGATGTCACTAAGTTATTTAATTATTGATTAATAATTACTTACCTAAAACTTTATTTGAAAATTATAGTTTTTGTTAGGAAAACCCGCATTTTCCGAGGAAAATTTTCGTCGGAGCAAATCGTGAAGAACATAATATCTCTATGCAGAATTTAATTGCGGTGAATTTTTATTTGGGTGTTTTTGTTGTAAAGTTAAAATCTTCGGAGTTATATAGCAATAATTGAAAAAAATACGATTTGTCGGCGCCATTTTGTTTATAAAAAAAGTAGCACACTATCTGCGGACTTTGCATACCTATATTATTAATATATAGGATCTTATAATTCGATTCCAGCAATAAAATTGCTGGTAAATAACTTTTCCATGAATTTTGCTAATTAGCCCAGAGTAATTGCAAATTATGATTCGGGAGTGCTCCTAGTAGCATTTAACGTGCCTTGGTTTGTTTATTTCTACTGCATCTTGATTGTAAATTTAGTATAAGTACTCACGTTGTCGTCTTGTAATAGTTAATATTATTTCCGCTTCATTTCCTATCCTTTTAGTTACTTCCACGTTTGATTCTTTGAATTCATGATATTCGTAATTCGATATTCTTCTGTAACACCATCGCATGTTCCAGAAATCTCCAATTGGAGACATATCAGGCGATGGTGGTGGTCAAGGTAAATGGTTGATGTATTGGTGATCCTTGAAGGCTAACTATTCTTTGGCAACATTTGCTCTGTCATTGTGTTGCTAAAAAAGGCGTTTTGCATAGTGTCCAGTTGAATGCATGAAATAAGATAAGGCTCCACTACTTCGCGAATATAGCGTCGGGTTGTTATATTGCCTCTGATGAAAATTAGTGGTGATCTGCTACCATAAGCAATGGCTATAATCCTCAGGGAGTAGTGAACGTGTCTCTATCTTCAAATTGTAGGTCACGTTTTTCTTCATGTCTGCTTCTCACTCTTGCCCAACCATCGTCCATCGCCAAATAGAGGCCGGATATGTCACTAAAGATCACATGATGTCATACCTGGTACCCTACAACAGAGCAAACGGTTACGCCAATATTCAGCTGTGGGAGGTAGCACCCAATGTAGGTGATAAAAAATAGATCAAACTGCCGTATTCCACGATATATCGTACGCATACCAATCATCCTTCCATGCTCTTTAAACTGAATCTGTCTCTTAAAGAAAGAAGGTTTAATGTGATTCCTCTATGACGTCCAGAACTCCTCGGTCGGTATCCTCGGCATTCAAGAGTCGACACTCTATTACACTGAAGTATATAGCACAAGAATCTGTTGGTCCTCCTAGAAACTTTTCTTATAGATAGACCGGCTTTATGCAACCAAATAATTCGACCCCTCTCAAAGTCTCAGCTGGGACACCCTGTGAATTATATGCAGTCTAGGTATTTTGAGCAGTAAAAAAGGCTTCTCAATCAACTGCACGAAAGTTAAAATTTAACTAACAATATAAATTCACGATAACTGAATGCTTCTTTAGTTATCACCAAACAATTCACGCAGCCACCACAAAAACTTAACAGACAAACCTGAAAATTTTATCACGTGTTGTTCATCGCAAGATGAGTCGCTATGTAAAAAAATAATAAATTCTAGTAAACATAATAATATGTACAGTTGAATATAAATATTGTTATTTAATCAAATGATGAAAGGGCTGCCAATGCGAGTCCATTATACAATTGGATATGGTAATTGAGTCAATACTCGCAATCTTTAGTTTGTATTTTTATTAGTTGTTACATAATCGTGGGGCAACCGGTTTCGAGTCTTACAATATATGACTCATCATCAGGCCCAGTACAAAAAAGTCTTCTCAATACAAACTACAAGCTAAAAAACACAAAACGAGAGACATGTACACATATATATATATATATAAAACATAAAAACAACTTTGTCTTGGTTTTAATCACACACCATGAAGCCAAGCAACTGTGTAGTATTGAACTCAACCTTCCATAGTATGTAAAGATGAGGCTTATTGTCATTGGGAGCGACCAATCTGATGAAAATTGCTTGGTATATAATTTTAATATATATACTACCATCATTCCTCAACTAGTTAAGGGATGATGGAGCTCTGACAAGATAGTATGCGATCAAAAGACATAATATAAAGTTATTAGTAATTGGTATGTACTTCCCGAGTAATTGGTATGTACTATGTCTGTATCCCGAAAGAACCAAAGTACGTGCCTCCTAGCGGCGGGATACGGGCAACAATACATTGGCTTATAGGGCAGTCCTTACAGTAGGGATCCTGGCCTATACAGAAAAATGCAGGCGGGTGTGGGGTAATACTGCACTTTGGTTGCATTGGTGGTGTATTGGCTAAACGTGCAGGGCAGGGTATGGTGCTGATAGAAAAGGCATTCAGGCATCAAATATCCAAAAATCTTTTCAGGCCATAATAATGAAAAGACCTTCTCCAAACGCAGTAAAAACTTATACTGAAATGATGGCATCTCCTGAGGTAAAATGTTCCGGAAGTAAAATGAGCCTCCGTTCGGATCTCCGGGTGAGGACTATCTCAGGGGGGACACCATTGCAGGTTAGAAAAATCAGGATAGGGTCTTGGAATCTTGGTAGTCTTACAGGTAAGAGTCTGGAGTTAGTGGATGCGCTCAAACGAAGAAGAGTTCAAATTGCTTGTATTCAAGAAACTAGGTGGAAAGGACAAAGGGCGAAAGAACTAGGTGAAGGATACAAATTGTGGTATGTAGGGAGTAGTAACACTAGAAATGGAGTTGGTATAATTGCTGATAGTGAAATGAAAGATAACGTAGTAGAAGTTGTAAGAACGAGTGATAGAATGATGTCAGTGAAATTTGTAATTGATAAAGAGGTATTGAATGTTGTTTGTGTGTATGCTCCCCAAACAGGTCTGGGTGAGAATGAAAGAAGAGCTTTCTATGATCAATTAGGAGACGTACTGAGTGATATTCCAGCAGAGGAGAAAGTTATAATAGGAGGTGATTTCAATGCACATGTGGGCCAAACCAAGACAGGATATGAAACAATACATGGGGGATTAGGCTTTGGAACTAGAAATGAAGCTGGAGATGACATGCTTGAATTAGCAACAGCATTGGATATGGCGATTGTTAACACATTCTTTAAAAAGAGAGAAACTCAACTTATTACCTACAAAAGTGGACAACATCAATCCCAAATAGACTACTTCATGATACGGAAAGAAGACATACGTGAATGCAAGGACTGCAAGGTAATAGTGAGTGAGACAGTAAGCCAACAACATAAGCTGCTTGTTCTGGACATCGAAGTAAAAAGCGAAACTAAACAAAAATATCGGAGAGGACCACAAAAAATCAAATGGTGGCTGCTGAAAGATGAGAAAGAAGGTCTATTCAGGAGAAGAATAGTAGAAAAAATATGTTGGAACATGAAAGGAAGCCCTAATACAATTTGGAGAAAAATGGCCAGTAGTATTAGAGAGACTGCTATTGAAATACTTGGGAAAACGTCAGGAAAAAAGTTTGAGGATAAAGAGACTTGGTGGTGGTCAAACGAAGTACAAGGAAAAATAAAAAATAAGAGAAAATTATATAAAAAGTGGCAAGAAACCAGATCCGACACAGATCTTCAAAACTATATGGTGGCGAAAAAGGAAGTGAAAGTAGCAGTAGCAAAAGCCAAAGCAGAAGCCTATTCAAACCTATATGATCAACTTGATACCAGGGAAGGCGAAACGAAGATATATAAAATAGCCAAACAGAGAGCAAGGAAAGCAAAAGATTTTAATCAGATTAGATGTATCCGTGATGAAAAAAATAAAATACTAGTTCACGAAAGGGAAGTCAAAAAGAGATGGAGAAAGTACTTTGACAGCTTATTAAATGAAGAATTTGACAGACAGCCTGTAGAGTCAACGGAGACAGTAGCAGCAATGGTCACCAAAATAACCAACGAGGAAGTGGCTCAAGCGCTTCAAAAAATAAAGAAAGGAAAAGCGGTAGGACCAGATGATATTCCTGGGGAAGTATGGAGAGCATTGGGAGAGACAGGAACAAGGTGGCTAGCAGGTCTATTTAATAGAATTATGGAAGTCGGACAAATGCCAGACGAATGGAGAAACAGTATACTGGTACCTGTTTACAAAAACAAGGGAGATATACAACAATGTACAAACTACAGGGCTATAAAACTGCTTAGCCACACCATGAAAATATGGGAAAGAGTAATTGACAGACGGATACGTGAAGAGACCGAAATATCCGAGAATCAATTTGGCTTTATGCAGGGTAGATCAACAACAGATGCAATTTTCATTATAAGGCAGTTGATGGAAAAATACAGGAGTAAAGAAACAAACGCTCATATGGTATTCATTGATCTTGAGAAAGCATATGATAGAGTTCCTCGAGAGATTCTGTGGTGGGCACTCAATAAGAAAGGAGTCCCTGGTGAATATGTAAAGATTGTGAGGGATATGTATGAGGGAGTAACGACTAGTGTTAGGACAGGTGTGGGAGAGACTGATAAATTTCATGTGAAAGTAGGATTGCACCAAGGCTCTGTGCTTAGTCCGTATTTATTCTCATTAGTTTTGGACCAGATAACAGCGAAACTACAGGGTAACATTCCATGGTGCTTAATGTATGCTGATGATGTCGTGTTAGTAGGAAATAGTGAAAGAGACTTAGAACAAAAACTGGAACAGTGGAGACAAGCTCTGGAGGAAAAAGGTTTAAAACTTAGTAGGACAAAAACAGAGTATTTGGAATGTTCATTTAAAGATGGAGCTAGTACAAATAAAATGGTATCTTTGGATGGTGAAATGATTGTGAAAAGCAATAGTTTTAAGTACCTAGGATCGGTATTACAGAGTAATGGAGAAATAGATGGAGATGCATGCAGTAGAATTAGGGCTGGATGGATGAAGTGGAAAGAAGCGAGTGGTGTGTTGTGTGACAGAAAAATTCCAATGAAGCTGAAGGGAAAATTCTATAAAACAGCCATAAGACCGGCTATGATGTACGGAACTGAATGTTGGGCAGTGAAAAAGAAAGAGGAACAACGAATGCATGTGGCGGAAATGAGAATGCTTAGATGGATGAGTGGAGTGACAAAGAAGGATAAAATTAGAAATGAGTATATTAGGGGAAGTCTAGGTGTGGCACCAATTGATGCCAAAATGAGAGAGCATAGGTTAAGATGGTTCGGTCATGTTCAACGTCGAGACGTTAATCACCCAATACGAAGAATAGCTGAAGTGCAGATTCCTGGAAGGAGTAGGAGAGGAAGACCAAAGAAGACCTGGGGGGAGGCGATAAGGCAGGACATGTTGGTAAAGGGGATCAACATTGATATGACCCAAGACAGAATTGTGTGGAGAAATGCAATTAGGGAAGCCGACCCCGCATAGGGATAAGGCAAAGAGAATGATGATGAGTAATTGGTATGTACTTACATAACAGCCATTGAAACTGTTCCACAGCTAAAGATGTACATGCAGTCACCAGCTCCCATAAGGATAGTTGATCGATCAAACAACCTTTAGTCTCTTATATTGTAAGTTGTGTTCAATGTGGAACTTGGAAAAGAAAAGTTCTTATGTTCTTATGTTCCCAAAGATGTGTGCTTTATAAGAACTTTTCTTTTCCAAGTTCCACATTGAACACAACTTACAATATAAGAGACTAAAGGTTGTTTGATCGATCAACTATCCTTATGGGAGCTGGTGACTGCATGTACATCTTTAGCTGTGGAACAGTTTCAATGGCTGTTATGTAAGTACATACCAATTACTAATAACTTTATATTATGTCTTTTGATCGCATACTATCTTGTCAGAACTCCATCATCCCTTAACTAGTTAAGGAATGATGGTAGTATATATATTAAAATTATATACCAAGCAATTTTCATCAGATTGGTCGCTCCCAATGACAATAAGCCTCATCTTTACATACTATGGAAGGTTGAGTTCAATACTACACAGTTACTTGGCTTCATGGTGTGTGATTAAAACCAAGACAAAGTTGTTTTTATGTTTTATATATATATATATATATATATATATATATATATGTGTACATGTCTCTCGTTTTGTGTTTTTTAGCTTGTAGTTTGTATTGAGAAGACTTTTTTGTACTGGGCCTGATGATGAGTCATATATTGTAAGACTCGAAACCGGTTGCCCCACGATTATGTAACAACTAATAAAAATACAAACTAAAGATTGCGAGTATTGACTCAATTACCATATCCAATTGTTATTTAATCGTTCGTCATCATTTAAAGCATACGAGAGCATAAATTAAGTCCAAAATTTACTCCACGCAACCACAAGTGACAGAAGGTGGCTACTGCTCCGATAACGGATTATATTATTATAAAATTTAACGTTATCAAATATATAGAATCCTTTTTTCTAATTCAAAGGATCTACTCGATTAAATTTAAAACAAGTACATATCCTAGTGAGGTAAGAGTTTGTTCAGGAATAGTCTAAAAAAAAATCAAAAAAATATTTTCTTTTTTGTAATTTATTTCACTTTATTTGCGTAAACTTAAATAAAACCATTCCTTAACTGTGTGCATGAAGTTAGCTTTGTATGTACATTAATGGCAAAATAAAATACATTTACCATAAAATTTCAAACTCCAATATAAAATTAGTCATGAGAGCCATTGTTCTTCTAAATACAAAAACAGGGCAAAAAAAAACAGCAAAAAATCCAACAAACTAACAGCCACAGGTAAATAAACCAGAAACATCACAAATTGTACTTAAAATCTGAAAACGTCCCCAAGCGTCATTTTTGTACCTATCTCTTTTTGATGTACTGAGTCTAGAGTTCATAAGAAACATGTGTCTTTACTTAATAACAAGCGGTAGCTGGTTTGTCTTTAGTTTCATGCGTGGAAGACAATGATGCTAAATAAAAAGTATGTGTTTTATCTCGCCAGGTATTAATGACTTATGGGTAAAGAGCCATGGACTCAACTGTAGATGTTTACCTTTTTTTAAGTCAGGTTAAGTTAGATTGGTGTGCTTCTGAACATTTTCATGCAAGAAATGATTATTTTGCATTCTATTACTATCTAATGGTTTACCTTGTATAACAAGAAAATCAACACATGTCAAATATTTTGTTTAAAATAAGTACAAAATATTTAGAAATTCTCTACTAAATCGATGTTTTTTGAAGTCTCCTCCAAATTGTGTTATTCTTTCGACAAAACATCGACTTTAATCTTAAAATCCATCTGCATCGTCCGAATTAATGTAAATCCATTAGGTTTATATTTATTTTAAAAATTACATACGGTTTCTAAGCTAATCGACTTTATTCACCGAATTCAAAACATTTCTCCTGCAGCGATGATTTAAACTTAGTTTTTTCTTGTTTTCAGAAAATCTCTCATAACTCGCAAGACACAATACTACAGTGAATGAAGGTAAAAATCAACCATTATCTTCGATTTCGGTGAACCTCCATCGATTTTCATGAAAATTGGTGAATGGTTAGAGGATACTTCAAAAAACAAAAGTGACATGGTGCGAATTTGTGCTTTTGCCCTGGGGGTGGGGGCCAACCGTTGCTGTGAAAATAATGTATTAAAAATAATCCCATAAATCGATAGTGGGACAAATTATAAGTAAAAATTGTTTATCTCAAGTTATTAAAATAAATTAATACTTTCTGAGTTATTAAAGATCAAAGATTTTAATTATTCGTAAAAAAGGCATGTTTTAAAGCTATTCTTCATACAGTACTCAAAAATTATAAGTTTTTACAAAAATATTATCATAATCAAAATTGGAGCTAATAAAAAATCGAGTAAAGTCCTTACTTGAAAAACCTTTTAATATTAAGTATATTAATTCAAAGTGAGTTGTAGGTAATTAATTGAATGTATATTATTATTTTTCGGCTAGTAAGTACTCAAGTCTCAAGTATTCAAGCTAACGGAAAAACGATGCGTTTTATAAAATATACTTACTGAACACTTATCAAAGTACTCAGAAATACCTACCAAATGAGCTCTAGAAGAAGTTGATAATATCAAAATTTATGGTCCAAAAATTTTTCCAAACAAATTCGTGTTTGAATAACTCCGTTAATTTTTATCATAGCAGGTTCCCCTAAGAACCAATTGACAGGTAATTTTAAGGGCTATTAAATTATATTAAATTTAATCTTTTAAATCCCTTATTTTTTAATATACAAGGTTAAAGGGCCCGTTTACATGATTCTCGCAGTAAATTTTAGGCTTTGAACGTTTCTATCTGGGTTGTTTTATTCCACAAAAATAAAAAATAAAGTAAAATCTTTGTTAAAGATAAATCTCAAATTTAGTTCTGTATCATTTTTTACGAATATTAAGCATTTTTGGAGTTACTATCAAAATAAAATAAAATTTACGAAAATTTGAAAAATTCTGGTAACAGGTAAAAATAGTTGATGCCATTACTTATGCTAAAATAAAGAGAGTCTTTATAGATATTTCGGTAAAATTTTAATTTTCGTGGGGCATGTATGTTTTATTTTTCACTTTTTCCTAAATAGTCTAAGAGCTAGTGAACCCTCCGACTAACGGTCGTCCTGTAAGGCTAGAAATTTTTCTAGTGATAATTCATAGCACACCAAGGCTAAAAACCATGACCTGGCAGGCATCAGCGGTGCACTTGTGCATCTACATCTACCAGGTGAATCGAAAAGTGCAAATTTAGGGGGTAAAATAAACTTTCTCCTGTAAGGTTTAAATTTAAGTATGTGTTTGAGTAAGTCATTTAGAAGAAATGTGTACAATGACAGGCGATTCTGAAGAGCATAAGACCTTGCCAGGCGAGGGGAAAGATTAGGGGTTTTTCCTAAAATTATTCTTTATGCATCGAACAAATTTTTTTTAGGTTTTTTGAATCATTCCAAACAGAAAAGGTCTTTAGTGATTTTTCTCTTAAGTTAATAGTTTTTATTATATAAGCGATTGAAAATTTTGAAAATAGCGAAATCGGCCATTTTTAACCCTAAATCGGACATTCATCTAAAAATTTCAATGTTGCCAAGGTACGTAGATATTCTTTAAACATTGATTGATGAAATCCCGAAGAGTTTTTTGCAATAAAATATCGAAAACCCCTTTGTTTTTTTAATTGCTAATCAAGCGGGCGCGACTCTGTAGTAAAAGTGAGGACGTTTGAGTTTGCATAAATTCATTATCTCGAGAATGGGCAAAGGACATCGCACACATCTTATGGAAAATATAATGTCACTCAAATTCAATAAAATTTATACGAATAGATTCGTTTTAAATTAACGGTCAAATCTTATCATTGCGCCAACTCCGTATTTTCAATAATAAGAGCAGAAATTGATATAAATAAATCTGAAATCAAATGGATACGTACATAAGTTAGAGAGAGAAAAAATATTTTATAATACCCAAATTGTCGGTACTCCATAAATCAGCGGACTAGTTTCACTAATCCGCTTAGGCCCAGCGGGGTTTAAGCTCATTTGAATAGCACCCAGAGCAATAGTGATTGTAACTGACAGTTTTACTGACTCCAAAAATGTGATTTCGATAAACTTTAATTGCAATTTGCGCCGTAATTAATCTTAATTAAGAGTTGGCGCAATGATAAGATTTGACCGTTAATTTAAAACGAATCTATTCGTATAAATTTTATTGAATTTGAGTGACATTATATTTTCCATAAGATGTGTGCGATGTCCTTTCAAGAGAAATCCTCAGACAAGTCGATTTTTATTTTTGAATTAGGACTTTTTGGCATATATATAATACTAGTGACGTCATCCATCTGGGCGTGATGATGTAATCGATGATTTTTTTAAATAAGAGTAGGGGTTGTGTGATAGCTCATTTGGAAGGTTATTTAATTATCTATTCAGTAATATAAACATTAACATAATTATTTATACAGGGTGTACAAAAAACATTTTTCTTATATTTGTCAAATTTAATCAAAGTTAATTTAATAAAAAAAAATTTTCTGTACACCCTGTATAAATAATTATGTTAGTGTTTATATAAGTGAATAGAGAATTAAATAACCTTTCAAATGAGCTATCACACAACCCCTACTCTCATTTAAAAAAATCATCGATTACGTCATCACGCTCAGACGGATGACGTCACTAGTATTATATATATATATATATATATATATATATATATATATATGCCAAAAAGTCCTAATTTAAAAATAAAAATCGACCTGTCTGAGGATTTTTCTTGAAATTTGCCAATTCTCGAGATAATGAATTTATGCCAACTCAAACGTCCTCACTTATACTACAGTGTCGCGCCCGCTTGATTAGCAATTAAAAAACAAAGGTGTTTCCGATATTGTATTGCAAAAAACTCTTTGGGATTTCATCAATCAATGTTTAAAGAATATCTACCTACCTTGGCAACTTTGAAATTTTTAGATAAATGTCCGATTTAGGGTTAAAAATTGCCGATTTCGCAATGTTCAAAATTTTCAATCGCTTATATAACAAAAACTATTAACTATAACTATTAAGAGAAAAATCACTAAAGACCTTTCCTGCTTGGAATGATTAAAAAAAATCTAAAAACAAATTGTTCGATGCAAAAAGCATAATTTTAGGAAAAACCCCTAATCTTTCCCCTCGCCTGGCAAGGTCTTATGCTCTTCAGAATCGCCTGTCATTGTACACATTTCTTCTAAATGACTTACTCAAACACGTACTTAAATTTAAACCTTACAGGAGAAAGTTTATTTTACCCCCTAAATTTGCACTTTTCGATTCACCTGGTAGATACACGTGCACCGCTGATGCCTGCCAGGTCATGGTTTTTAGCCTTGGTGTGCTATGAATTATCACTAGAAAAATTTCTAGCCTTACAGGACGACCGTTAGTCGGAGGGTTCACTAGCTCTTAGACTAAAAGGCATTCGAAGGGGTTGTGGTATTTTCATCATAACTTACTTAATTTTGATGCAGTCAACTTTTTAGAGCTTTTAGAGCTGCAGTCAACATTTAAAAATGTTGAGTAAGTATATTTTATAAAATGCATCTTTTCCCGTTATTTAGTCTTAAATACTTAGATACATTTCAGTACTTATTCACCGAAAAAATATACATTCAATTACCTATAACACTCACTTTGACTTAATATTAAAATGTTTTAACACGGGAGCATCGCGCTCACTTCTGTCACGTAAGCATTTTGTATTTTGACAACGAAGCCCGATTTGGGCTTCGAAACATTAATAAAATCATTTTTTTGGTAAAATTGTGGCTTATTTCCCATTGAATATAGTTGGTCACGTAAGCAGTCGCGAGTAGAGAAAAAATCTTCCAATACGAATTTAAAACAAATTTCTATTTTATAATATCTTTATTTACTTTTTATGTTAAAAATATCTATTTCTAACAATTTTAAAGCTAACTGGTTCTCACCAAAGCCATAAATTCCACAAAAAAAAAAATAAAAAAAATTAACAAAAAATTCCACGCATTACTACAAATCTTTTTCGAGGCAGTTACGAGTGGAAAGTTATGTTGCAAAATTTATCAAGTTATCACGGAAAATAATATGTTTGATTTTTTCTAACGCCGCGACTACTCCCGGGTTAAGTGAGAAAATATACATTTAATTACCCATAACACTCACTTTGAATTAATATTAAAAGGTTTTTTAAGTGAGAAATTTATTCCATTTTTTTAGTAGCTTCGATTTTGGTACTGAAATTTTTTTATTATTTATTGTTTTGGAGTTATTTATAAAAAACCGCTTTAAAATATGCATTTTCTTTTCGCGAAAATTAAAACATTCGATCTTTGCTAACTCGAAAAGTATATATTTTTTTTCACCCCCCCCCCCCCCCCAGATGGGGTAGAATCCACCACCAGGGTAAAAGTTGGCACCACGCCACTTTTGTTTCTTGAGGTATCCTCAAAATCGATGGAGGTTCAACGAAATCGGAGGTGAAAACCTTCAGTGACTGTACTATTAGTTTTTTTTTTGTTTTCAGAAAATCTCTCATAACTCGCAAGACACAAACAAATAACTCCATTTTAAAGGTTGTCGTGGATGATTGATTAATTAAAAACAGATTCTCTGATTGTACTAAATTAAAAGCTTCAGATGTATACAACGTCCCAGGAGTCTCAAGTTCAAAGATTCTTAAAACAAACACGATATAATCCAAATAAACAGCTTTCCGCCTTTCGGCATTTTTTATTTTCAAAAGCTCTCCAGCTTCCAGCTTTACTCGCGTATTAACAAAGCAGAAATAGAATTCATTTACTTATTTTTTCTAGGAGGGATTTGTTTCTATATACACATAAAGTAGTAGCTTTTTTGTCATGTTGTTTTGTTAGAACAGGGACAGAATGGGGTTGTTGCTCTTTCAGTTTAGATAAAAAGGTTTATTTTAAGGGAACTCTTCTTGTGGTAAAGCTATTTTTCTCGTTTTAAAGGGTTGTACATGCATAATTTTGCCTTTCAACTGAAAGGAGATTACTTTTGTTTGACCATTGTGTTGTACTTAGATCTGGAAACTGAATTTTTTAGCGAAACTGTCTAAACTGTAAAGTTTTTGAACTTTATAGCATCCTTATAGGCTATTGATTATGTTCAAAATAAGAGAGCTAAAAGGAACTGACTACAACGTTAATGGGATTTTATTATCTCATATCGTCAATGGACCTCTAAATCTGAAAAACCCGCGGAGTGCTACCATCCAAATGGCTGCATTTTTGAGAAAGGGGTGAATTAGTCCCTAAGCACAGGGTGAATTAGGGTGAGTTCTATGCACTTTTAGTACAAACACGTCTACAGGAAAATTGTTCCAGGTTAAATTTACTATCAACATATCACATTTTACGTCAAAGTCAAAAATATTTTTTTTACAAAAATATGCTCAAAAGAATAACAAGAAAAAAACACAAAAGAAAGCAACCCCATAACTTTTTTCCACAGGGATATAGGTATAGGTATTGCTTCAGCGAAAAATAACTACCATCCTTCCTCGTTAAAATGACGTTAGGTAGAGGTCTCTAGGATTTATAGTTTCCGAAATAGGATTTTTCAAAGCCGCTTACAGCATTTTTGGGCCAGTTTCCCCATAATTTCGTTTATTTCCCAATAAACATTGTTCTGTAACTTTTTTCTACGCATTTCTAGGTATATGCAATGGTACACTTATTAGAAAGAGAAGTTAATTACCTTTAAAATGGTCTATTGTATGAGGTTGTACGACTATTTTTAAGCAAGTTATGCTTTTTCAAGATTTTATATTTTTATGATTTTTGATATTTTTTATGATTAGTTTTAGAATTTTTCATTATGACTTTTTTTCTTGCACATTTAGGTATATACATTGTGAAATAAAAAAAGTATATTTTCTCTACTTTAACTTTAAAATGGTGTATTGGAAAAAATTATAGGACTATTTTTAAACAAGATCTCCGTAGGATATCCAAGGGTATCCGTAATTTGAGAAAAATTTTAAAATTTTTCATTTTTTTCAATTGGAAGAATATAATGGCATATTATAACATAATTTTTAATTCCAAATACCTTTTCTTAATAACACTTCGATATTTTGAAATATAAAGCTACTTTACTCTTGAGCGAAATTCATATTTTTTAACATACCTCGTACACTATTGACAAAATTTTATATCTGACGATTGCATCTGACGCTCGCGCTAACAAACAACTCTCTTTCGAGATATAAGCAAAACACCTTATGTAATAGTGTTGTTACACTTATTTTTTATTAATTCCGTCAACCACATCACCGGAATAGTTAAGTTATAAGCGATTTAAAATCCGAAAATGCGTTTTTTGGTATTATTCGGATTATAAATCCAACCAGCATTGATACTGTGAGGAAACGACTTGCGTATTCGAAGACCAGCTCCAGGCCCAACTGTAAACCACCTCAGAGCTAGATTGCAATTTGGCAGAGCACACGTAAACTGGAATAATGACGACTGGGAAAATGTACTGTTTCCAGATGAATCCAGATTTTGCCTCTATAGTTCCGATCGACGTTTAAGAGTAATCCTGAAACCTCTCTAAATGGACTCTAGATAGCAACTAATTAAGTCGGTTCGCTAAACTCAAAGTAATTTTGCCAATTTGGTAAAATTAGCAAAAAAATAATAATTACTAAATAGTTAATAATTAGTAAATAGTTAGTAATTTTGCCGATTTTGGCAAAATTGACCAAAAACAAAAAAATTACCTACGACTAAAATCACTAGCCAGTTAGTTGTGTCTGAGTTTAGTGAACCGACTATACCTCTAGTTGCCATGCACTTGATAACATAATTTTTAAAAATGTAAAACTAGTTTTTATTTAGACCTTGTTTAAAAACTATAGAGGTTTTTTAAAAGCTTCTTGTACTATATCAATTCCTGTAAGAAACGTTTTGTTTTAAGAGTATTAATTTGTATAATCGAAGTTTCCTGTATTTATTTTGTCCCTCCATTACACTCGCATCTTTTTTGAGCTTGTAAAACAATTCGCTACTCTTTCAAATAACTAACTGCATGAAAAATGAAATTCGGTAATAGGATTCTGCGGCTCAAATAGAAACGTACTCAAAGAGAAAGTCTATTTGCGGAAAAACCGAACTAAGAATATTTTTATGGATGTTTTATAAAAAAATATATATATAAGAACAAACATCAAACACCTCAAAACAAAGGATAATTCAATTTCACTTACAGATCCTTTGGTGTCATAATTAATAATATACACCTTATTAGCAATAATTTATCATGTTTTTGTCTGTTTTTTGTATTTATTTGTATTTCGCTTTCAAATTGTAGTAATTGCTTGTCAAATAGCCTTATATTTGGACACACAAGGTACTAAAATATGCATTAATAATTAGAGATCTGTGTGTATACCGATGTAACAAGAGTTGTATTTCAATTTTTCATACAAAACAAGAAGGTAAATGTTAACGCAAATGTAGAAAAAACTGAAGATATCATGGACCGAGCATATAACAAACAGCGAAGTCATGAAAAGAGTCAACAAAAGACTGGAAATATTGGAAACCATTAAGACACGAAAGCTGCAATACCTGGGGCATGTTATGCGTAATGAAAGATACAACATACTTCAGTTGATTATACAGGGGAAAATCCAGGGCAAGAGAAGTGTAGGAAGGAGACGAATTTCGTGGTTGCGTAACTTGAGAGAATGGTACGGATGCACATCAACCGAACTATTCAGAGCAGCAGCATCTAAGATCAGAATAGCCATGATGATTGCCAACCTCCGTCGCGGAGATGGCACATGAAGAAGAAGAAAAAACAAAAAAATTAACAAAAATGGCATCGACTATGTAAAAAAATCACAATTAGTTTCTTTTTTAACTCATGTACTTGGTACCTTGGTAGTAATATTTTTTCAAGGTCTGTTTGAATAACCAAGTTTGATACATATAGGTTTTTAAACATTAAGCTTAGCTATGCAGTTAGCCTTTCTGTCTTGTGCGGGTTGCTTCCAATTACTGATGACAGTAACAGCTGAAATTCTTGCAGTAATAAAGCAATATTTCAAATATGATAAGATAATTCAGTGATAGTGGTAACGATTTTCTCATTTATTAGGCCGGTTTTCACGCTACGTCTTATTGTACGTTTTATTGTATAGGACAAGTCCTATACAATAAAACGTGGCGTGTAAACAGCAAAAATAACATAATTTTAAAAACGTACTAAAGACGTAGCGTGAAAACTAATATATTTTGTTAGGTCAGGAATTCTGGTATAGTGTACGTATTGTTTCCTCGCATTTGGTTAATTTTTTCCCAAACTTTGAGGCGATTTGAGGCAAGAGTTATTGAAGAGATATGTGAAACCTCATGAATGTTTCTTAATTTATCTTAATACCTATCTGGGTTTGGCTCTGAGTATATTTGAAATTGAACTCAAGGAAAACCAAAAATATTTATAGTAGACAAGATTACACAGTTTTGTAGACATAACGTGTTAAGACTGCCTGCTCCCTTACCATTGTGAATTCAATCCCAATGAACATATTTAGGGAATATGTGGAAATATGGAATTAGTAAATATATGTCCAAGGGCAGTATCGAAAAATTAGAAAAGCGTTAGAAGGATTGGGCTCAAGAACACATACAGCTCCCCCAACAGTTTTTAAATTTTGCGCTTTTTTTAGACGAGACCAGAATCTGTTTAAATAGTGATAACCGGCGAATTCGTGTGTGGCTAGTTGTGCAACTCTTGTTTGCTCTCGCCACACACAAATTCACCGGTTATCACTATTTAAACTGATTCTGGTCTCGTCTGAGAAAATGACAGAATTTCAAAACAGTTGGGGAGCTCTATGTATTCTTGAGCCCACTGGAGGCGGTCCAAAACATGTCTAGGTTGTAGCTGAGGAAACCTTATTGGTCGACGACTCCTCAAACCTGAGTCCAAAATTCTTCTTCTTATTGTAGACAACGATACTCTGACACCTGTAGCATGCCTGAATTCTCTCTGGAGTGCTGGTACAGACATCGAAGAATTTCTAAGGGTGGAAATTCGGATATATCTATTCTGCCGATCATTGGTAACTCGGGGTCTACCAGACCGAGCTCTATTCCATATCGAGTTTGTCTCCAGGAACCTATTTCACATCCGTGAGACATCACTCTGAGAAACACCCACTCTTTCCTTCACGAACCGCTGTGAATAGCCTTCTTCAACTAAATCAATAATTCTTATACGGTCCAACTCAGAAATTAAAGTACGATTAATTTTTAATCACGTTCTCAAAAATTTCACCAGAATAAATTTTTCAAATGTTTACACCTTGGCAAAACCAGGTCAATTAAATGGGTGATCCAATAAAATAAAAAACCAAAAATTGTATATTTTTTATAAAAAAGGCCCATTAAATATGTGATAAAGATACGGCGTTATAAAAGCGTAAACATCGTGAATACGAGGGGTGATGCATAACTTTTGAAACTATGTGTATTGATAAAGAATCATTTTTGCAAAAAAATTTTAGGTCCGGGACTTATTGACCGACGTAATAGGAGAGAGGAACTTCATAAAAATATAGTTGTTCTACTATTCGTCGATCTAACGCATATGATACCGTACCAATGTGTTAATTATGGCAAGTCATGGAAAAATCCCCTATTAATATAACTTTAATAAGAGCAATGCAAAAATTATACAACAATTATTATTAACACCCAACCAAATGTAAAAATCAACAACAGATTATTCGATAGCTTCATGGTGAATAAGGGACTACGACAGGGATGCAGCTTATCGCCTACGCTATTTAAAATCTAGATAAATGAAGTCTTGAATAAATGGCAGAAATCATGTTATGTCATGGGGATACAGCTAAACGACGACACAACACTAGACACACTATATTTTTCTGACGATCCGATGGTGGTTGTCCAGGATAAAGATGATCTAATATTTATGAAAAACCAGCTGATTCGAGAATACAAAAAATGGGGCCAATACGTGTATATAGATAAAACTAAATATATATTATGTATAGGAGGAGAGAAAAATGAGTTACAACTAGAGGATGATATGGTTATCGAGCCAAGCTCTGATTATGTATACCTTGGAACCAGAATCCAATTGGAAGGATAGAATTCGAAATAGAAGAAAGAACTATGAAAGTAAAGAAAAAAATATGAGTTTTAAACTCACTACTTTGGTCAAATACCATATCAAAATACAAGAAAACACAGCTATATAATAGCATCTTTAAAAGCGTGGTACTATATGGATGTAAAACCTGGCAACTGAATTAGCGAATAGAATAAAGTTGCTCGCACTGGCAATTGACTTCTGGCGAAGATCGGCTTGCATCTCTAGAGTCCCACACATAACGAATAAGCGAGTACGAGATATTATTAATAGGAAAACAAACATAACAGAAGAAATCAGGAAAAACAACTGTGTTGGTATGGCCGTGTAGAAAGAATGGAGGAACATCGACTCCCAAAGCTGATAATGGAATGCAACCCC
This sequence comes from Diabrotica virgifera virgifera, assembly GCF_917563875.1. NCBI lineage: Eukaryota > Metazoa > Arthropoda > Insecta > Coleoptera > Chrysomelidae > Diabrotica > Diabrotica virgifera. The sequence continues at coordinate 158,200,568 of NC_065448.1, read as the reverse complement.
CGGAATGAAGGAAAAGGGGCAGACCGAAAACTACCAGGAGATTGGACAGATCGACGCGGCTGGAAAATACGAACCTGAAGCCGGAGGGCGCTATAAACCGGCGTTTTATTATTAAACAGGAAAGTAACACTCCAGTGGTCTACGTATTTGCCCATTTTTATCTCAGCCGAACATGCTACAGGTGCTCCAGTAAAACATTATCTAATGTTCTCTAGTTTTCGACTTTGTCGAAGTATTTATAAAATTTCTGTTTCTAAAATTAAATAAGATCCTTCTCTGATCATAATTCGCCGTCGTCGATGCGATAAAACGTCAGGAAATTCCGAAGCTTTCACAAACAAACTTTATTTACTAACATCGATGCGCGAGCTAAACATTATTGTCTCCAAAGGACACCAGCGAGCAGCTGCTAGTTTGACTTTTGAAGTACGGTTAAGCACTAGTCAGTCGCAATAAAGTGTCGAGTTTAGAGCATCTTGGGGAATTCAGATATTTCAATAAATTTGAAAATATGTTAGGACGATCTGAACTCGACCCGCCTACTTCCCAGAAATATGTTAACCGAATTTGCTTTTGGTATTTAATTTAGTCAGAGGTGGATTAAATTTATTTTTCAAAAGTTAAGCTGAACAAGTTCAGGAATGACGACTACAAACAAAAAATGATTAAATGCTATCTCTAGTCCATTCTCTTACGAAATACTCGAGGATATCAATAATGAACGCATATAACTGGCGCTATGAGTTGCAAAGTGGCCTAACTCATAACCCACAATTTTACCAAAACGCTTTTATTAGGTACCTACATTAAAGTTATCCCTTATTTTAGTATTTTCAGATGCAGAGTGGCTAAAGCATTGGTTGCTTGAGCCCGTCTGCGTCTGAAAATACTTAAATAAGCGTAGAGAGCGTTTAATGTAATAAAAGCGTTTTGGTAAAATTGTGGGTTGTGGGTTAGGCCACTTTGCATCTCATAGCGTCAACCAATAACCACAAGGAAGGCTTTTCAAGCATCAAACATAGAAGAAACTCCTTGTTTTTTATCTTATATTCTAGATTAAATACATGTCAGCAGAATATACTTAATAACCTTGTAAAATCTGGCGTGTGGCAAAGTAAGTTGTGGATAAGGATAAAAATCAGATGAGCACTGAACTAATATGAGCCATATAATATCATCGGGTCTGAACGGGATCTATCTAATACTTCAACAGAAGACAAATGACTTTCTGTATAAAAAATATGTATGATACGATACTATACCTAGTGGTATCAGTATTGTTTTAGACTCAGGAAAGTGCACAGTGAAAAGCTTTTTCAGAATCTCTTTACCATTCTAAGTGTATTTAATAGAGAGCGTTAGGAGTGAAGGCAACCGTATCTGAGGGTCATTGAGAAAACTTTATGGAGCCTTGACATTTCTTCGGGCTGTTGTATAGACATAAATTAGCATCATGATCATTGTCTTTTTAATGTGTATGTAGTGAAACTACAATACTTTCATCATTTTAATATTGGTGTGCTCCAAGGCGTCATCTCAAATTGGAATTTCAAAGTGGAACACAGTCAGCCGACGTTAGAAATTCGGAACACACTCCTGGCCCGCTCAGCCGTAACTCCAGTTGTGGAGGGATGGTTGACAGACGAACCGACGTCTGTCAACCATTTATGAAACTTTGATTTTCACTTATTTGTAGAAATAATCATAGATTGGGAATATTGACATTAAATGTCGTTTCTTTATTCTAGGTAAATATTGTAAATGTTGTATTAAAACATGTTTTAATAAAATACTTTATTCTAGAGCAACACAGCTGTCCTTATTCCTATAAATATCATTACAAAACGACATTACTAGTCAAAAAAATGGAGAAGTTAAAATTCCAGTTTACAATACAGGGATCAGCAGATGGAAAAACGAATGAAATATGTATAACAGCAATTGAAACTCCAGATGGACGTGTTTTTGAACTCCCAGAAGAATTCAAGCAGGTAAATAAACATGCATACCTAGCGAAATCTAATGTATTTATGAAAGTAAAAAATTCTTAAAAAAAAAGAGGTCAAAATGAAATGTATGGGTACCATTAGATATTGAAATGAGAAGATAAAGATATATTTAGATGATGGTGAGAATTTACAATTTGGGGAACAGTATTTAGATGAGAAAACACAATCTGTAGTTGCTACTTATGAAAAAGAAATACCAACAATAAAAAATTTAAGCAGAGTAACTGAAAGTTTTTTAATTGAAAAATTTTCTATAAAAATACCGAATGCTTGTCAGTGGATGAAAGACTTTGAGAGAGAATGTGAACGATTTGAAATCATATATGATGAACAGAAAATAGAGTCATTAAAATACTTACTTGAAAAACAATGTTTAGATTGGTACAGTAGCATGATAATTAAATACACAGTACAATCAGATTAGAAAATTTGGAAAACAAACTTTTGTGATGCATATGAAAAGAAAGGTTGGTCGCAAATCAAATATGCATTCACATTCAAATATCAAAGTGGTTCTCTTATAGAATATGCAACAAAAAAAGAAAGATTATTACTACAAGTAAATAAAACAATCGACAATGACACATTTATACTGATGCCAGTTTATTGGGAGTAGCAGGGGTATTAAAACAACCACAGGAAAACAAAGAAGAAAAACCAGTGGCTTATTTTTCAAAAAAATTAAATGAAGTTCAAAAAAGAAAAAAGGCCATATACTTGGAGTGTTTGTTCATTAAAGAATGTGTTAGGTATTGGCAACATTACTTAATTGGTAAGAAATTTACTGTTTTTTCTGATAATAAACCATTAGAAAATATGAATATAAAATCTAGGACAATGGCAATGTTAATACATAGTTGGTATTGAGAATAAAGATCAAGATTATTTCAACTTAATCCATTTATTTTTCAGGTGAACTAACGTTCGACCCATCTACTCTTGTAACTTTTAGTAATGTCATGACAGTAGACTACCATTTATTAGTCAGTAATCTGAAATTGAAAAAAATTTGAGAATTTTCGAAAAGAAAATCTTTAGACGTATTATGGGTCCGATAAGAATGGAAAACGGAGAAATGAGAAGAAGAATGAACCATGAACTAAGAGACATAATGTAGGGAGAAGATATAGTAAGATTTATTAAAGCGCTTAGACAGAGGTGGGTGGGACACATAGAGAGAAGGAAAACCTACCTACTGATTAAGAAGATTATTAGATGCAAGCCAGAAACTGAAAGGCCAAGAGGAAGATCCACAGAGAGATGGGGGGAACCAGCTCATGAGAGATATCAAAATCCTGGAAGTGAGAAACTGGAATGAACTATGCACAATGCACATATCGAAATGAGTGGAAGAAAATTGTAACGAAAGCGAAATCATACAACAAACTTTGACAACACACACGTGTAATGCAGAGTGATTCATCGCAATAAGCGAATCAGAGAACTCTAAGCAAGAGCGGCAAACATTCAACATTCCATCTTGAATGAAAAGCCTTGATGTTGATGATGAATGCGAAATTTAGAATTGTTTAGAAGTTTCTGAGATATCTGAGACTGTAAAAAAATTATGGGATACTCTGTACGTTAGTGGCGTACTAAGTATGGTTCCATGGGTTCCAAAAATATGGGACACTCTGTACGTTAGTGGCGTACTAAGTATGGTTCCATGGGTTCCGAAAAATAGCTATTCATAAAAAAAATTGAAATCAAAATTTATTAAGAAACACAGGGAACGCTTTTTTAAGGTTCCTTGCTCGTTTTACCTGTTTGTCGAAATCCTTGTTTAAAGACTAATCGCCGGCTAACTCAAACACTTGTATTTTTTATATTAGCACGATCCATGAATTTGTAGGTAAACTACAAAGTTGCAGAAATTCGGAAACTGAGATATTCAATGCAAGTTTTATAGGGTGGGTCATAAAAATAATCCCAATACAATAGGCTAGATGCTCGATACTCGTGTTATACAATGTGAGTTTTTATTGGGCGAGTGGGCATCCCAACTGGAACCAGGGCCAGCTGATCTATCGGTACGCCACTGCTGTACGTAGTAGGTATAATAAATACCTGAAGTGTAACCGAATTTGCTAACACGAAGAATTTAAAATATACGATCATTCATGTATAATATTCTACTTTTTAGCATACTATTTGCATTAAATTGGTATATGTTAATTTTTAATGTCTCATTTAAGTGCAGAACGGTCCTGGAAATAGTAAAGAAGGTATTTTAATTGAAATTCCTCGCTTTTTCAACGTCTTGACGAGCTATTTTTGTGAAATGATGCCCATTACAAGTTCAGCATTATCTCTGGTAAAAATCATCCAACACTCAATGCCAGAAGAAATAGTCCGAATAATTTTCGAGCTGTCACAACATACTTTTCCGCTTTATCAAAGTCATCATATTTCTTGTTCCACGTCAGGCGTTTAATAGAAAAGAAATTAAGTTTTTAAAAAGAATTTTTATACTGACGTGTGAAGACATCTTAATTGTCTCTAGAGGACAGGACAGGAAGTGTCTCTCAGGTTTTAATTACTAATGTATTTCCTGTTATTCGACAAAAACCGGCTAGTAAATTGTGCGTTTTTGTATAATTTTACGCTTGCTAGCCTCCTATTGTGTCGTCTTTACACAAAAGGCTCTTTACATATGTTTACTGCATTCGGACACTTGGAAAAATACACTACCTGCTTTTGTGTCCCCTAAATTTAAGCGATTGTCACTGTTTTTTGTATTCACCAAATGTTGGTATAGGATTTCAGATTTATTACACAATAGTTACCGTATGTAAACCCATACACTGAGTTTCTACTCTCACAAATCTGTACATTGTGTCAATATTGTACAGTTTCTTTCCACTTTCGTAAACATATGGCAGATTAATTTTACTCGATAAGATCCAATTTCCAATTTGTGAAATAGGTAGAATACTTAAGGCATAATATATATTTTATTACAAAACAACTTCATAATTTTGACTAAATTATATTTTTTATATTGTTATTAAAGTATCTTAATATTTTGTCTCAAAATGTTGTAGTCTTTTTACCCTTAACTACTGAAGTGGATGTTTCAGGACGTAGAATCTCACATGCGGTATGTGGTATGTCATACCGTTGCCTTTTCTCCTTTGTTTTCAATATCTTCTATTACTTTATTTGTTTTTTACACCAACTACGGAATGATTCTTCACATTGCTGTAGACTAAAATACTGCTCTAAATAAAATAAAGTTTATTTTTTCAAGAAAAAAATGATGAACGCACGCATATTATTAAAAAAAATGGTGGAGGTTCTTACAAAATCCTTCATAAACTTAATTACAAAAAAACTTTAGTATTGATAACTAAAAAATTGTAAAATAGTATTGATAGCACTTAGATAAAACAACTAAATGAACTTGCTGCTATACTAGGGTGACCAAACGTCCCGTAAAACGGGATTGTCTCGTTTTTTAACGATTTGTCCCGGAGTCCCGAAAAGTATATCGGGACGCCTAAATGTCCCGTATTTGCGTTGGGTTGAGTTTTTGTATCTGACTATATTTTCTCTCTTTAATTTTTCTTCAATTTCTGCATTTGTTTTCATTCTTATTTTCCCTCTTTTGTTACATTGTGGACCAGTATTATTGTTCTCATTAGTTTTCTTTCAAATTTCAGAAGGCTATCTTTTTCTTTCTTGGTAATCGTCGTTGTTTCCATCACATATGTAACAGCAAGTCTTATTAAGGGCTTATATAGGTTCATATTATACTTAGAGTCTTCCTTCTCAGCAGATTTCTACCGTGTAGATGTTTTTCTGTCCTTCAGAATTCTTTTCCCTGTTCTCTCTTTTTCCGGTGTTCCTTATTTTTACTACCAAGTAGCTAAAGATGGATACAGTTTCAAATTTATGGTTCTGTGTTTTAGATATTTCTGAGTTGGGTCATCTTTCCCTATCGCCATGTATTTTGCTGTGAGCTGGTTTATCTCTAGTCCTATTATCTCTTCGCTTCATTATGTAATTTTCTAACTGCAAGTGTTATCTTCGTCTTCGCTGTGATGACTGAATCATCTGCATATGTTACTATTTGAAGTTGTTTGCAAGTTTATCATCCTCATGATTACAGATTATGTCAATATCTGATATTGTCAATATCAGATTAAGTACTGTCGGAGAGATAGAGTCACCTTGTTTCACGCCTTTGTGTACATTAATCTCCTTAGAAGTTGTTCCGTTTATGATTTGGTCACCCTATGCTATACTTATAGCGAAATAATACACGGGACTGCTTTTAACTATAGAAACGTAAACACTAACATGCGGTACGTGATACCGCAAGAAAACTTTACGTCAACTAAAGCGCTGGTTTCCTCGAAAGCGGCACCGACAAACTGCGACTGTAGCACTGCGATGAATTACGTCAGATTACGGTGAAAAATTCAAGGTTCTTCACTGCGTCAATGGAATGTGCAAACTCAGCAAGCGGTGGCTTCCAACGCATGCTTGGAAACCACCGCTGTTATTTTGCATGGTACAGTTTTTTATGACGTCATTCATCGCAGTGTTACGGTCTCAGTTTGTCGGCACCGCTTTCGAGGAAACCAGCGCTTTAGCTCAAAGACTAAACAGTGGAGAGAAGATACAATTACACGCCATTTGAAGGTACACAGATGCCGTTCTAGGAATCTTTTATAAAACATGTTTTACCACAAAAAATATTTTCAGTGCGGCATGGTATACCGCATGTCAGTGATTAAGGGTTAAGCCGGGATCTCACGTAACGTGGAGGCGCGCTCTTCGCCAGTTAACTTAGGCAAAGAGAAATAAAAAATAGACAACAGTGAAAAGAAAAGAGGGCAGGGTTAGCGCGCCACGTCACTATAGCATTAATAAATATTTACTTCTTGATATAATGATCGGACCATTCCAGTGGAATCTGTCCCCTTGAGTATCGAGGGTAATAGGTGTTGGCGGTAGATATTTTAATAAGTTGGTTAATTCATACAATGATAAAAATTCCAACACAACGTCGTTAGACCACTCCATAGTAAAATTACCACGGCATTAACCGTAACAAGCCCTAGCCGGCTTAGAAGGGTTGAAGGGATACGTACCTACTCTTTATCAACTTCTGAATTCCTTTGAACCGTGTTGATTTACCGACACACGCTGGGAGAGCCTGCGACGGCCATAAATCGAGGGTTCTGCCCTAGCCCAAGGATCGTAAATTACAAATTTTGAAGGAAAAACGCTATTTCACGTTGCGTTCAACGCCGTCTTTAGTTTTTATCCTTTTCTATTACTTATTTTCTATTTCTCGTCGCCAACTATAAACTGGTGAAGAGAGCCGCGCCACGTGCCATGGGATCTCGGCTTTAGACACATTATTTTCTCACAATGTCAGCCAAATGTATGAAACGCTTGAATTATTTCAGAAATGGTTAAAAGGACGACAGTCATCTGACCTTTAAAAATAAAATGTATGTCTTGTCTATCTTTCTTTGCCTCTGCAGTATATTTTTTATTTCGTGAATATTGGGAAGTTTCGTTGTGATCACTTTTTTAAAGCCACACTAGAAAATAATCCAAGAGATTTATATCAGGTGATTGTTTGGACAATTCGATAAAACCATGTCTTCCAATTCTAGAAAACATGTTATTTAGATACATATTTCCAATGTTTCGTTTAAGAATATTCGATCTTTTTTTACATGAATTTTCTTTAACGTTTAAGATTGATCTTCGTAGAATACATATTATAACCATTTTGACATTTTCACATTTTATTTTAAAAAACACGACTAAACTAATACACACTTTTATCAAAATCACAGCTTCAGAAACAAAGTTTTCCTTGTGCTGTGTTATTTTTTATTTTTAAACTCTAATCTATGTTTCATAGCATACTTATAAATTTATGTTGTCTATCTATCTTGTCTATAAGACTCATATTTCTGATTGATTTCACAATAAATCCAATAAAATGAAGATTCTCTATCTTAATGTCCTTGTACCAAACAATAACAATAAATCTAAACACTTGTTTTCATAAAAAAAAACACAAATCCATCACATTATCATACTACCGGTTTTTATTGACTCATTATAAACTTTAATGTTCCCATAACATTCGATAGGCGATATAAACAAACCAGAGTTGTACAGAATAACTCAATAAATCAATAACGTCTTTATCAACTTTTTCTTTATTATATACACTACCAAAGCTCACGACCTTTTTTCCAAGCTTATACGCCTATATGGGTTCCTGTAATAAAGATCTCAGAAAATATGTTAATAACCTAGGAACCGATGTTACCTGAGATGATTGAATGGAGAAAACACGCTTTATAACAACTTCCAACAGAGGCGTAGCCGTAAGATATTTTTTAATAAACTAGTTCTTTTTTAATTTCGTCGGCAAAATAATTAACACCTTTTTAAAAAAATGTACTATAATGGTCTACTATTATTAATTCATCTTGCCTCGTTTACTGTTGCTTTAAAAAGCTGGTTGTACCAGCAATTAACACAGCTACTGTCTTGGTGGTGTAGGGTTAGATGGTTAGAATCGTATCTTATCGTAGGCGTAGGTTCAACTTATTATAAAATAGTCTTTTCTTTTTCGAAACGGTTATCTTCTTCTTTTTTGGCATCATAACCCTGGGTGGTTCTTAGCCTGCCTCGCTATGTCGTTTCCTTCATTGTGTCCCTCCTTGTACCCCTCTCCTCCATTACCTTACATTCATAAGATTCAGGTCGTCTTCCACGTCATCCAGCCATTTTTCTTTCGTGTTCCTGTCGGCTTCCATTTTCTTTGATAGTTTTATATCATCTTGTCTATGAACATGTCCCATTCTTTAAACTTTAAGCTTTTCCGGTGCTTTAAACTACACAGGGTGTTTGGTAAAGAATGGGCCATAGCTTAACCTTAGATTCCTGAGGTTAAAATAGGTCGATTTAAGCTAACTTACTTTAGTACGAAAGTTGATAGTAACCGAAATCCAGAGTGTCAAAGCTAAACTTTTATTTTATTTATTCTTGAATATTTCCTAACAGGCATAACACGAAATTTGGTAAGCTGGTGTTTTTTGGGACGACAAATCTAAATTCGCCGCCAAAAATAATGTATTGCCCAGAGGGCATACGCCTTTCAGCGCTCATTTAATATGTTCAATTTTTTTTATTACCCATTCTACATACTTTACGAATCAAAATTTTTATTCTCTTAATATTTTACTTAAAAAAGATATACTACTTCCATCTCGCCAAACTTAACCGTTTTCGAGATAAACGCATTTTAAATCTGCGAGGCAACTTAATTTTTGAAGTTATACTTCTTTACCGGCGATATGAGGGTGAATTTTTATATGTTAAAACCTATGATCCCGGCGCATGCGCATTATAACTTTGTTCTGATTGGATGTTCAAATGACATGTCAAAAATTATTCAACATGGCGGCTGTGGCACACCTGTACTAGTTTGATTATTTATGGTTGTTGCGTTTTGAAATTTGTGGGAAAAGAAACAAAGTTAGTTAATAGTTATACTGCCTTTTTAAATAGTTTTCATATATCTATATTTTTGGACTTTTGGACTATTTTGGACAAGGAAAACTCATTCTAATTTGGTAAGTAGTTTTTATTATAATCATATTGTAATTATACATTTGGATTATGTTGGAATACATACATTTATTTTCTCAAGAATGGGGATTTTAGACAGAAATCCCAAATTAGGTCCGATTTTTGTTTTTAAATTATGATTTTTTGGCGTAGATTTATTTATCTAGTAGGTATGTAATGCTTTGATTTACATACTTAATTTGATTACCAACAAAAGTTCTACCACTCTTCATCTAATATATTGTTTTCTTACCGTTTTGTTATATTTTAATATTTTCTTCCACAAAATTTAAACTACATAATTTAATTATATTCAAAACAACTGTCAAACAGTAAAACGTTCAGTTACCCTATTTTTCCATATGACAAATAATGTGGAATTGGACGAGTGAGTCTAGGTTTCGATTACGAATCAAAGCGCCCCGAAATTCACGGGTTCGATTCCCGATGCAAGTTTTTATTTTTTTATTGTTTTATGGATTTTATGATTTTAAGTATATTTGTTATATAATTTTTTTTTTCAGAAAATGCGTATTTAAAATTTTTGCCAACAATTATTATCGTTCAGAAATAATTTTTTCTTTGTGGCATTTTTCAATGTGTTTGTGTGCGTTTTATTCTTTTATTTTTTTTTTAATTTTTGGTATTGTCTTAAAAATCACATAATATGTAGTAGAAGTATAACTTCTTACGTGCGTACAAAGTACACACACATTCTTTTTTGCATATCATTGTAGTTACACCCGAAAAATAACTGAACCATAAAAATTTCCAAAAATGTATCGCAAAATGCAATGACATAAATATGAGAACTGGCACAATTATTATGGTTTTAAGTTATTTTTCAGATAATGTTTCGCAGACTTAAATGCGTTTATCTCGAAAACAGTTTTGAGTTTAGCGAGATGAATTTAGTATATCTTTTTTAAGTAACAATATTTAGATAATGAAAGTTTTGATTCAAAAAGTATGTAGAGTGGGGGATAAAAAAATTGAACGTATTAAATGAGCGCTGAAACACGTATGTGGCGCTCTCTGGGTAATACATAATTTTTGGTGGCGAATTTAGATTTCTCGTCCCAAAAAACCCCCGCTTACCAAGTTTCGTGTTGTTATCCCATGCTTGTCAGGAAATATTCAAGAATAAATAAAATAAAAGTTTAAATTTGACACCCTGTATTTCGGTTATTATCAACTTTCGTACTAAGGTAAGTTAGCTTAAATCGACCTATTTTAAGCTCAGGAATCTAAGGTCAAGCTATGCCCCATTCTTTACCAAACACCACCCTGTATATTGTAATCCAAAGTAAACAAAATGTAAATGCCCATCCATTACAGCCTCTGACCTTTTACAAATCGTACAATATCGCGCCCTTCATTCAATTCATTAATCGCTTAGTTTCTTCTGATTCACCAAGTGCTTACACCGGACCATATACTTTTCTCATTATCTTAATCTTGAATCTCTTGAGTTGACTTTCATCTGTTTTCTCATTACCCTGTCATTTACTTGTCATTGCCAATGTCCATCGGAAATCACCCGAAACAACTAAGGCCTCGTTCATATAAGAGCGGTTTGCCAACGTTGACGTCGCGGTTTACCTGAAAAACCCAACCGCCGCGGTTCAAGTTAACATAGAAACAAATGCAACCGCTCAACATCGTACGTATGCAACCGTCAGTTTACCAGCGTTTAAACTGGTAAATCGCGGCGTCGACATTGGCAAACCGCTCTTATATGAACAAGCCCTTAATCAACACACATTTTACAACACCTCAAAATTGGATGCACTACAACTGGTTTATACTGGTATTTCGTATCAGAAATTAGGTCAGGCTCTTAGAATACAGAGCAATGACATTCATTTTTCTAATCTAATCTAAGGCTAGTTTTCTTAGCATTTTTCTCTATCTGATACTAGGTAGTTTTTGTTACTACGTAACGTAACGTATCTCCCTATACGTAAAGCACGAACGTACCGTAAGAATGATGAACGTTAATAGGTAGTTTTTGTAACTGCCTAACGTAACGTAAAGTCATTTTTAAATTCCGTTGACATTAAAAAAATAAAACAATGTTTACACAATATAGATACAATTAATATATAAATATAAAAAAGGTAAAGGTGAATGATGAAATTGTATGGTTTTAATTGATTCTATTTAAATATAAAAATAATATTTTTCCTTAGTTTTAAATTTTTTATTTTTGTACCTACTTTACCTACTTTTTAGTTGTAAATTATTGTACCTACATCAGAATTCCAGTATAATGTAAATAGTTTGTTCATATTTATTTGAAATGTTTACTGAAATTAGGTCATTTGTTTATCAAGTTATTGTGGTGATCACTGAATTTCTTAAATACAAGATTTGTTTGTTTTGATTTATTAATAGACAACTTAAAAAACAATCAAATTTTAAATTATGAAGTTCCAATTTCCAATAACAAACAGAATAATTTTACTCAAATAGACTAAATGAATATAACCTTAAATGGTTATACGCGGGCAATCCTCTAATAGTCTGATGAAATGTTGATTTGGTAGGTAATCGCCGTAATCGTGTAAGATCCGCTTGTGCATTCGGTAACTTTCGTCTCGATAGGGATGCGTCTAAACGTACGTATCAGAGCGTTACTTTAGGTAATACGTATCGAGATACGGGAGTTCAACCATTAATGCGCAAGCGTATATGTCAAAAATATGCGTTACGTTTACGTATTTGTGTGCACAAAAACTCGCTTCTTTCAAAAACTATTAATTTGTTTTTATTATCAAGTATATTCAAATGGGAAATAAGCCACAATTTTACCTAAAAATGATTTTATTAACTTATTTGGCTTATTTCCCATTTGAATATACTTGATTATAAAAATGCCACAAGAAAATAGCTTCAGAACAACATTGTTTTTATTACATAATTAAAGTATTTTATTTTTAATATCTCTAGTTCACTGTTCAATAAAATCTCAAATTTAGGGTGCAGGTTCAATATGGACTCAGATCAAACGGATCCTTCAGAAAAATATGTTCATTTATGTCGGCTACTTTTTACTAGAACTTGAAGAAAGAGTAATGCCTCTATCGTGCTAAGGTTTGATCACTTGGAACCACTATTATATATTTTTGAACGCTTTTCTTTAGTTCAATCGTTTGGGTCAAATCTTTAGACGTTAGTTTGACTGCCTTTTCTTCAACGCAAATGAATGAACATTTACAGACATATGGATTAGCGGGAACAATACACAAATAGTCAATACATTTATTTATGTTGATTAATAATTGTTTAAATAAAAAAACCGATTTTAATGGAAAATGCTTAAATTCTCTTGTTTTATACAATGTAGAAACTTGACACTTTTACAGATTGTAGCTAATTATATGAGCTATACATAATTTCACTTTTTACGTTAATTGTTTACGTTATACTTTATAAATAAACAATAAAGTTTCAAACTTTTGTGCAGATTCCGACTACTTTTCATGTTTGTACATCATGTTTATAAACATCCTAAGCAGCGACGATTTTGAACGCTCATATCTTTGTTGATATAAACATCGGCGCTTATTCGTGTCAAATTTCACTACGATACGAAACAAAACTTCAACCAAAACTAGAATTAAAAGAAATCGTGTTTTAACGTAGTCTTAGAAAAACCACCGGTAGAGACGTTTCGTGCTACAATTAACATTAGAATTCGTAATTCGTGAGAAATTAACAGGGTCTACACCGTGCAATAGTAAAGCATTAGAAGAGACGGAAAGACTGCGAAAACTGTAATAGGTGTAAATAATGATTTTGATTTAAGAAATGTATGAAGAAATTACAGAAAATGTACAATGTATGTATCAAATGTTGAAATAAATGCAAAAAATGTGTCTATCACATACATCCTTTTTATAAACATGACGATTTTATTGTTTGAAAAGTGTGAGGCTTAAAAATAAAAAATAAAAAAATATGAAACATTTTTTTAAGAAACGCTTTTCTTTAGTTACGAGTGACTAAAATTAAAAATATTATAAAAAATCAGCTAAAAAGGAGAATATAAAAAAATTCAAACTCGAAGGATTATTCGGAAAAAACTGTTAGACAGATATACTATATACTAAAATATACTAAAACCTCACATATTCGTTAAAAAATTGAAAAAATCTAATAGTTCATTCTTTCACGGTTTTTGCTCTAAATTTTAAAGAACCGCTTGGATTGACATGAAATTTGGCATACGTATAGCTTACATGCCAAAGAAAAAAAGTGATATTGTGCCGATGTGTGCTTTTGCCCTGGGGGTGACTTTCACCCCCTCTTGGGGGTGAAAAAATATATGTCCAAAATAAGTCCGGAAATGGGTAAACTGACTAATTTTAAGTAACTTTTGTTCTGTAGAGCTTTTTCGCCAAGTCAACACTTTTCGAGTTATTTGCGAGTGAATATGTTAATTTTTCAACAAAATAACCACATTTTTAGACGGTTTTTCGCAAATAACTCAAAAAGTAGTTGAAAGACTGATAAGTTTGTACACACTTGAATGAATAAGGGAAAATGAAAATGTAGTATGTCAAAGTGTGTAAATAATTTTATTTCCTTAGCTGAGCGCTTTCGACATAAACGTCATCATCGGAGCTAATGGTCAAATACTAAAAAAGTACCGCTACATAGAGGTGTAAAAAAGTGCATCTTAGGAATGTACATTTGATTTTTAAATTTTGAATGCTAGCTTAGTCCTCCGTACAACAGCAAACAGCCAAAAAAACAGAAAGAAACGGCCACATACACGTTGCACAAAAAAAACATATAAACTTTTTTCATGGTCCGGGTGTCGATATCACCCGTCCATCCTTGGCCTAGTAACAACAGGCCTAGGGTCAGTCAGCTGTTGTTACTAGGCCAAGGATGGACGGGTGATATCGACACCCGGACCAGGAAAAAAGTTTATATGTTTTTTTGTGCAACGTGTATGTGGCCGTTTCTTTCTGTTTTTTTTGCTGTTTGCTGTTGTACGGAGGACTAAGCTAGCATTCAAAATTTAAAAATCAAATGTACATTCCTAAGATGCACTTTTTTACACCTCTATGTAGCGGTACTTTTTTAGTATTTGACCATTAGCTCCGATGATGACGTTTATGTCGAAAGCGCTCAGCTAAGGAAATAAAATTATTTACACACTTTGACATACTACATTTTCATTTTCCCTTAACTCAAAAAGTAAGTATTTTGTCGAAAAAAACGTTCTTAGCAAAAATATAGCCTATAAAAAAGTTAAAAAAATAGTGTAAGCGTTAGGTCTCTGGATCTCGTAGAACCAGAGTTATAGCCAATGAAAAATAGATTCATATTCACCAAATTTCAAATAGAATATTTCGACGTAAAATATCAAAAAAATTAAGCACTTTTTGGGAAAAACCCATTATAACTTTTTTAAAGTGTTTAAAAAAGCTTTATTTCTGTTTTTACAAAAAATTTCTAGCTTTAAATTTAAGCAAGTTACGCTCAAAATAAAGTTGGTCCCTTTTGTTTTTGCAAAAAAAAAATCGGGAAGACCACCCCCTAATTAGCAACTTAAATGAAATTAGTCGTTACCGCTCCACAAATTATTTTACTTATGTTGTGTTTATATGATCTGTAAGTTTCATCGATTTAAAGTGCTTATTTTTGAAAAAAATTGGTTTCAAAATAAAAATTTTAAAAATTTAAATTTTGAAAATATGCTTTTTTTCAAAATAACTTAAAAATTGTTAGAGATACCAAAAATCTCGAAAAACAAAAACGTCAGATTTGCTTTTCTTTGTCAGATTTGTATTTTTTGTTTTTCTGTTAGACAAAAATTGATTGAGATTTGGTGTTTCTAAATTTGCATACATTCGTGATCAGTGACTCGTTCAACCTCTTTTAACTACAGCCCTTTCAATAATAAGGACTTTGAACCGATGAAACTTACAGATCATATAAACAATATATACACGAGTCAAGAAATATGTGAAGTCGTAACGATTAAGTTAATTTAAGATACTAATTAGGGGGTGATTTTCTCGATTTTTTTACCAAAACCAAAAGGGACTAACTTTATTTTGAGCGTAACTTGTTTAATTTTGATGCTAGAATTTTTTTTTATAAAACAAAAATGAAGCTTTTTTAAACACTTTAAATAGGTTTTAATGAGTTTTCCCCAAAATGTGCTTCATTTTTGGTTATTTCACGTTAAAGTATTCCATTTGGAATTTGACGAATATGAACCTATTTTAATTAGCTATAACTCTACTTCTACTAGGTGTAGAGACTTGATATATACACAATTTTTTTTTTAATTTCTTTACAGGCTATATTTTAGCTAAGAATGTTTTTTCTACAACATACTTACTATTTGAGTTATTTGCGAAAAACCGTCTAAAAGCGTGGTTATTTTGTTGAAAAAGTGAACATATTCACTGCCAAATAATTCGAAAAGTATTGACTTAGTGAAAAAACTCTATAGAACAAAAGTTACTTAAAATTAGCCAGTTTTCGATTTCCTGACTTTCTTTGGACGAATATTTTTTCACCCCCAAGAGGGGGTGAAAAACACCCCCAGGGCAAAAGCACATATCGGCACAATATCACTTTTTTTCTTTGACTTGTTAGCTATGTGTATGCCAAATTTCATGTCAATCCAAGCGGTTCTTTAAAATTTAGAGGTTTTGCAATATTTTACCGTTAAAGAACGGACTATAACACATTCGTTAAAAACAAGCGTGGGGCGCGGCGCGTCTTCATCGAATAAACGGTTTGCGGATAGATACTTTTTTATTTTTCGCGTCCCACGCTTTTCTTTAACGAATGTGTTAGATTTTTTCAATGTTTTAACGAATGTGTGAGATTTTTGTATATTTAATCTGTCTAACAGTTTTGTTCGAATATTTTTAATTTTAGTCACTCGCAACTAAAGAAAAGCGTTTCTTAAAACATTTTTTCATATTTTCTTATAATTTATTGTCACATAAGTTTAAATTTGACCAAAATTATTATTTACCAAAGAAAATTTATTATGATCTTCCAATGATTATTTTATTTCTAAGTTTTATAAAACTTTTTTTATTTCATTAATAATTGATACGCCACTGAATCACTACATGCTTTACGACCCGGGCGTCTCCTTGGGGGGCTTCTTACAATAAACTGACCACAATGAAGGTGTTGTTTTATATCATACGGCGTTTTGTACATGGAACTTTTGTTATAGAGATATTGTTCTCCACTTTAATTGGGATCTTTGAAAGATGAGAAATGGTTGTATTGTAATTTACGAACTGTCAAAATTATATATGCGAATTTCTTTATACGTAACGTGTGGGATACCACCTGTTAGTGCCGGAGAGTGCCATTCATACTACGCGGGCGATAAAACATCGAAAGCCGATAAAAAG
This sequence comes from Diabrotica virgifera virgifera, assembly GCF_917563875.1. Classification (NCBI taxonomy): domain Eukaryota; kingdom Metazoa; phylum Arthropoda; class Insecta; order Coleoptera; family Chrysomelidae; genus Diabrotica; species Diabrotica virgifera. The sequence goes on along the minus strand of NC_065448.1, from coordinate 158,183,542 downwards.
AAGAAACGTAATAAATTTATTGAGTTAAATTAAAAGTGCTGATGTCATACGGAGAATAATCAGAGAACAACGAAGTCAGATGAACGAATTAATAATGATAAAAGACTTGTACGAGAATAAAAAACGTTCTTAAGATTAATACTGTTAACAATATGTACATTATTACTGTTCCGAAGCATTTTTCTTGTAGAATTTTAATGTAAGTTACTATTTTTGTTGGGAATTTACCACAATTTTCTATAAATTTTCCAATAATCCAAATGACTAAAGAACTTTGCAATGCAACAGGACCCAGACCAAGTGTAACAAAAGAAGCCATGTAGGCTGTAAAATTGACAAAAGATAATAAAGCTACAGGTCCTGACGAGATACTAGCAGAAATTATTAAATTAATCGGACAAGACCAAATAGATGTACTAAAAGACTTGTACAACGCCATGTATGATACAGGCGTAATTCCTAAAGGCTTAAGTTGACGGTCGTAACTTTTCAGAATAAGGCTGATTTATGTTAGAACGGGGCGTGCAGGTTACGTGCCGTAGAACAATAGAAAGCGCACCTCCCGGCTCCGTTGTCACTCCGTCACGTTGTAGCATAAACTAGCCAATGCTTTTCATATAAGACGATTCTTCGACGTGCCCCGTAAGACAGCCGTGTCGTCCACGTCTCCGTCCTAACATAAAGCTAAGGACACATTGTTAACACGTGTGAACACGGCACGTTAGATAGGCCGGACACATATCTGTGTTGCAAAACGTGTGTTATGCTGACATTTTGATGTTCTTAAACTAGTGAAATAGTACTTACAATATAATGGAGCAACTACAAGAAGAAATGGATTGGTTAGATGAAGAAGAGGAAATGGTAGCGGTTTCTGCGGCATTGCTTATGCTACGATATGAATGCAGAGAGTACTGGGTTCATCCAATAAACGAACGTAGACACGAATTTGGTGAATATCATGTTCTGCTAATTGTTCCTCCATATTTAAACGTATAGAATGTACTTATAAAATATGTAAACAAACTCCCGGCGCGGCGCTGTCTTGATGTTTTAATACACTGTAACACTCTGACAAAAATCTAACCAAGTTAGATATTGAAAACACGGATTAAGACGTGTTAAAGCGTGTTGTCGGTTTCTGACGATACATCACAATAATATGTGTAGATCCATTTAAAATAACGTAATAGATATTTCTATGACACGTGTTAATGCGTGTTAACACGACACGTGTTAATAATGTGTCCTTAGCTTAAATCCTGCTTAAAACTAACGCTAGAGAATGTTGTGCCCACCGAACGTGTGACCACTGAACCATCGACTTAATGAGCCACACTCTAAATATATTCTTGAAAATTACACATCAAAGGATTTTCAGAAAACTGCAGCAGGATATTAGAACACTCCTGGCTTCAGAAACGCAATGGGTACAAGAGAGGCCTTGTTTGCCCTTAATGTATTGGCGCAAAGATGTATGGATGTTAACCAACCTCTTTATCCACCAACGCATTTTACAAAAGTCCTATAAATCGCCTCCTACAGCTAATTCAAGATAAAATCTGCATATTTATAACAAATATTAGAACAATATCACACCTCTACTATAATCAAGTTGCATCTGTAAAAATTGGCAACGAACTATCAGAAGAAATAGAAATACAACGAGGGATAAGGTAGGGATGCATACTTTTTCCGTTGCTCTTATATTCAGAAGAGATAGTTCAGAAAGCACTAACGGCATATAAAGCACTATAGTAGCGAAGAGGCCGGACTTACTTTAAATGTCAAAACGACAAAATTCATGACCATTGCAAAGACACAACAACAAAAGACGTTATGGATTAGGGACGAACTCATTCAAAAGTTGGACAGCTTTACATACTTGGGAGCAATCGTAACTAGACCAGGGCGCATCTGTAAAAATATTACTACATATTACAATAACTCATATAATAATAATTAAGTTATCCTCCCACTCAAAAAGGTCCGGAACATTGTTTAAATAATCACAATGTCAAAAAATGTATTCACTTCCAAGAAAAGTTGCGCTGGCATAAAAGTTGCGCAATTAAATTTCCTATAATATAGGATTGGTTAAAATTTTTAATAATGGTCACCCTTGTTGCAAAATAGCTATAACTGCGAAAAAATTATAAAAACAAGTATTCGCATTTTATATTTTTCATCCATTTATGCTACACCTAGGACCTTCATATATTAACCAGAAACACTTTATGATATAGTAAAACAATACTGTAAATTTTATTAAGATCGGTTTAATAGATTTTGCAAAATAAATTTTGCAATCCAGCTTTCGCAAAAAAAATTCATTTTTTCAAAATGTTGCAGGACTGAAAATAAAGCAGATAGCAAGTAGAATTTTTTTGACATATAGAAGAGTACTGTACCTTTCACTTGCAATTTGCAAAATTAACATCGGTTAATTACCACGACGTCAGGAATTTTTTTAAATAAACATTAATTTTTGGTGCTACGCGCAGGACATTGGATACGTTTGCTCTGATTGGGCATTCCAATGACCTTTGATAATGACTGATTCATTTTAATTTTTATTACATTTCGATATAAATAAATAAATTTGTTTATTGCAAAATAAAAACACATACTCTATCCTTTGAAATAACAGTTTTTTTAGCAAAAACTTTCTTTGTTCATATATTTTAACTTAGAGAATAAAGGTTTATTACTTATAAACATATGCAATTGTTTAAACAATATTTCAAAAACAATAATAAAATTAGTTTGATTTTTGTGGAATTAAAATATTAAAATACAACAAAATATAGAGTAAGAAAATAATATATATTAAATAACGATTGGAAGAAATTTTGGTGGAAATCAACTTGTGTGAATCGAACACCGCTGTCCTGACGGCGTGGTAGTTAACCTATTTTAATTTTGCAAATTGTAAATGAAAGGTACAGTATTCTTTTATAAGTAAAAAAAATTGAACTTGCTATCTGTTTTATTGTTAGTTCTGGAACATTTTGAAAAAATGAATTTTTTTGCGAAAGCTGGATTTGCAAAATTTATTTTGCAAAATCTATTAAAACAATCTTAATGAAATTTACAGCATTGTTTTACATAAAGTTTTTCTGTGTAAAATATGAAGGTTCTAAGAGTAGCATAAATGGCTGATAACCGTAAAATGCGAATACTTGTTTTTTATGGTTTTTTTCGCAATTATTACTATTTTGCAACAAGGGTGACAATTTTTAAAATTTTTAACCAATCCTCTATTGCAGGAAATTTAATTATGCAACTTTTATGTTAGTGCAACTTATCACGGAAGTGAATACATTTAAAGTTATAATCAGAAAATCAAGAAAAACATCGAATTGTTCCTTCATTTTTTGACATTTTGATTATTTAAACAATGTTCCGGGCCTTTTTTAGTGGGAGGATAAGTTAATTATTATTATATGAGTTAATTCCAAGCAATTTCTGCAAAAAAATATGAGTCACCTCTTAACGTCCATCTCAAAACAGATGCGCCCTGGACTAAACCGAAAACAACGATTATAGACAGAAGATCAAAAACACGCATAGGAAAAGCCTGATCAACATTCCATAAAATGAGAAAAGTACTTTGCAGCAATAATCTGAGTCTGCAACTCAAAGTACGAAAATTGAGGTGCTATGTATTTTCTGTGGTATTATATGGAATGGAGGCATGGACGCTAAAACAGGATATAACTAAGAGCAAGCAAGAGGAAGCGTTTGAGAAGAAGAATTCTAAAAATAAATTGGGTCTATAAGGTTACGAACAACGACGTTTTAAAAAGAACGAACAAGAAAAGGAGATAGTTAAAATAAGAAAATTGCAGCGTCTGGTGTTATGTATTTTCTGTGTGATTATACGGAATGGAGGCATGGACACTAAAATATGATATAGGTAACAGCATAGAAGCGTTTGATAAGAAGAATTCTAAAAATAAATTGGGTCTATAAGGTTACGAACAACGACGTTTTAAAAAGAATGAACAAGAAAAGGAGATAATTAAAATAAGAAAATTGCAGCATCTGGGTCATGTCATGAGAGATGAGAGATATGCATTGCTGTAGATCATTATACAGGAAAAGATACTGGGCATAAGAAGATAATTCGACGACAAATTATGCTGGCTAAACAATTTGAGACAATGGTACAATTGTAACTGTTAAGCTGTTTAGAGCAGATGTATCAAAGGTGAGGATAGCCGTAATGGTATCCAACCTTCTTAAACAACACGGCACTTAACCACAATTTTAGTTATGTTTATTTTGACGTTTCGATTTCCATTTGGAAATCGTTCTCAAAGTATGCTTGTAAGACGTTTTTGTATAAAGGTTAGCGTTAATGTAAAGACAATAACTATTTTAAACTGAGTAATATTCAAATGTTGAATGGGTTGCATATGTGAGTTAATTTTAAATGAAGTAAAGAAACACAGACTTACTCACAATCATTTAATTTACTTCGACGACCGGTTTCGATCTCTACAATATTCAGATCACCTTCAGGTCGGCGTTATAAGTAGCTAAATGATGCCGTTACAAGGGATGCTTTGTAAGTTCATCGATAACATGTTTAAACGTCCAGATTATGCGAATAGGATAGCTAGGTGAGGAACAGCTACGAAGCATGTCCGCTTACCCAGTCCCTCACCTAGCTATCCTATTAGCAGAATCTGGACGTTTAAACATGTTATTGATGAACTTACAAAGCATTTCTTGTAACGGCATCATTTAATCACTTGTAACGCCGACCTGAAGATGATCTGTATATTGTAGAGATCGAAACCGGTCGTCGAAGTAAATTAAATGATTGTGAGTAAGTATGTGTTTCTTTACTTCATTTGAGTAATATTCTCTCATTTCAGGTAAGCACTGCAGTAAAATTATGAAGTACTTACGTATACAAAATCCGCAAGCTGTTTCCCAAAAATAGTAGAAAATGGTAAGTACCGGGGCTCTAATAAACATGATAAATCGCTCAGCGACACTCTTTGTTCCAAAGCGCGGGGACCAACGAAAGTATATTGGATTTCCTCGTCTAAATTTTCTTTGTTTGCAAGCTTATCCCTAAATGAAGCTATTTCTATTCTTATGTGATTCGCTATAATTTGCAGAGCAATAAAATAAATATTTCATGCGTATAACTCACCACATTCGCAGTAAAATCTTAGAGGGATTCTTACCTGAAAAAGAAAAATGTCGTAAGTAAATTTATCGTGGTAATGGAACTGGCAGAATATTTTCAGTTGGTAGTCTTTCATAAACCAATTGCCAAATATACAGGGTGTCCCGAAAATATTGGTCATAAATTATACCACAGATTCTGGGGTCAAAAAAAGGTTGATTGAACCTCACTTACCTATGCATATACAATAGTGCACACAAAAAAGTTACAGTCCTTTGAAGTTACAAAATGAAAATCGATTTTTTTTTCATATTTCGAAAACTCGTAGAGATTTTTTATTGAAAATGGACATGTGGCATTCTTGTGGCAGCAACATCTTTAATAAAAATTAAAGTGAAATTTGTGCACCCCATAAAAATTTTATGGAGGTTTTGTTCCCTTAAATCCCCCAAACTTTTGTTTACGTTACAATTAAATTATTATTGCGGTACCATTAGTGAAACACAATGTTTTTAAAACTTTTTTGCCGCCAAGTACTTTTTCGATACGCCACTGTTTATCGAGATATTTTGAATATTTGTCGAATCCACCACATATTTGTATATGGTTAAGAACGATTATTGGGACCGTACAAGTTCGGCAAAGCGACACCTGGTTTCTAATCTCAGTAACATTATTCGCACTTTTAATTATACTGGCCAATTATATTAGTCCTGCTTACTGGATAATTGTCAAGGCCATAGTACAAAAAAATAATAAGAAGAAAACGTCATATTCAGGTTATGTTATTAAAACGTAAACAATTGTAAGTAGTAAATAAAATTAGTTATTAAAATGCAGTACTGCAAGCAAAATACAATTAATTAAATTTACCTTTATATAATAATTGCATATCATATCAATATTGTGGAGCAATATATAATTTTTCTTCTTCAATGACAGTAGGTATGAAATATACGTCAATTTGACAATTTCAATTGACAATATGAATTATTTAAGAAAGTTTCAAGACTTCTCCGCTATTCGCGCACGATCGTTTCTCGTATCCCCTCCAAGTAATTGCACACCTCGAATAGAGACCTGTTAATAATCTGAAAATTTATTTATAATTTACATTTTTAGGTATATTTTGAAAAAGAAGCCACATCGCGATTAAAGGTGGCATCAAAAAAAGACTAAGAGGCAAAAAAGTTTTAAAAACACTGTGTTTAACTAATGATACCAAAATAATAGTTTAATTGTACACAAACATTTGGAGGGTTTAAAGGAACAAAACCCCCATAAAATTTTTATGTAAATATATTAAAAAATAAGCCGCATCTCGATAAAAACTGGCTTGTCGAAAAAATACTAAGAGGCAAACAAGTTTTAAAAACGTTGTGATTAACTAATCGTACCACAATAATGAATTAATTGGAACGTACACAAAAGTTTGGGGGATTTTAAGGGAACAAAACCCCCATAAAATTTTTATGGGGTGGACAAATTTCATTATAATTTTGTTTTAAGATGTTCCTGCCATAAGAATGATACATGTCCATTTTCAATAAAAAATCTCTAATAGTTTTCGATATATTGAAAAAAATCAATGTTCATTTTGTAACTTCAAAGGACTGTAACTTTTTTATGAGCCCATTTTTGTACTAAGGTAAGTTAGGTTCAATCGAACTATATTTGACCCCAGAATGTGTGGTATAATTTATGACCAATCTTTTCGGGACATCCTGTATAATACAAATATTAATAGTACAGCTATTTTTAATATCGGCTTATTATTCTACTTCATTATTATTATTTTTTATTATATTGACGATTTATGTAATTTTAGTAAATTGATTTGTTATTGTTTTGTTTTCTTGTGTAAAAGCGAGTATTGTTTGTCCGCTATAACTTTTCCCATGCGTCACGATTCATTTTCAGTAGTAATAATCCAAGGACATTGATAATTGTTCGAAAAATTTTTATAACAGATTTCGAAAGCTTGTTGCTTGGAAACAGACCGACGCCGTAGGCGGAGGTCTGTTGCCTGTAAGCAACAAGCTTGAGAAAGTTGTTAAAAAATCTTCGAGCATTTATCAATGTTCGAGGGTTATTCGGATAGAAAATTTTTTACTGTAAACAGTATTCTTTGGTATATTTGATTCGATAATTTCATTAATATTCTCATCAGTATTACAACCAAATCGTGACATTTTGAAATATTGAATATTTGAAATGTCAAAATCGAAATGAAACGAAATGTAGGTATCCATAGCTATATGATTGAGTGAAAACAGCCCATGGGATCTGTTTTCAGTATAATGTTGGTTTTATTGGTTGTATTCAATCAGATGACCACAAATTAATTGATTTCATTGGATTTCTAATTGAGCAAAAAATGTTCAAACAAATTAAGTCAAAACATAAAGTGAAACGTACGCCGATGTGTGTAGTATACAGTATACAAAATGTACATCGGCGTACGTTTCACTTTATGTTTTGACTTAATTTGTTTGAAAATGAATCGTGACGCATGGGAAAAGTTATAGCAGACAAACTATATCACCGTTCTTATGTCATTTAACTCTTTACCTTTTAAAAACTAAATATTTTGCATAGTTGTGATCAATGTGGTTTTATAGTGGTCAGCACATCTAACAAATAAGTTTATGCTTGAAGAACTAAAAACAATACCATACTCATTTTATAACACTATACAGAAATGTTCTGAGATACTCTGGTCAAATCACTAGAAGGAAAGAGGACATTAAAAATCACAGCACTCTTCGGAAGTATCTCACAAAGCTCAAAATAGAACGGTCAATTACAGTAAATCAAACATTATGGCGTCACCATATCCTTGCGTAGAATATCTGAAATATTGCATTTTATTGTCTTTGTCTTCTTGGCGATCTCCCGTTATTTATAAACAGTACAGTCGGAAAAATGAAAGAATACCCATGAACGATCACATCACTCACTTATTTTGTATTTGCTGCCTTTTTCTATAACAAACGTTTGTTATAGAAAAAGACAGCAAATACAAAATAAGTGATTGATGTGATCGTTCATGGGCATTCTTTCATTTTTCCACTGTACATGAGCAGCCCATCAACATTTTGTGAGCTCTACCTTTGTGAACCTAGTGAACTCTGAGACACGTGTTTCATTTCTAAATTTAAAGTTCTCGACTGCATCTGAACCTAAATATCCTATTGTTCTCAGAACATTCTTTCAAAAACTTCTTTCTTCTCTGCCATTTCATCGTACTACTAGGAATACATACTTCAAAGCTTCTAGCTTTATTAATTAAAAAAGAAAACAGTACTGAAGATAACAAGAATGAAGGACGTGTAATTTTTTAAAGATTGAACAACTTTTGGCAATTAAATTATAAAATTAGATTTTGTGTGTTAGTTTTTCGGTTTATGTGAACCGCTGACTGTTCCCGATAAAATTGATATATGTTACGCCAATGCGTCTTCAGTAGTAAACAACTTCGGACCTTAGAGAAGTAATCAAGGTGGTTCTGATAGAATACAAGACACGCTGTGAGCATCCATCTTCTACGGGCCATGGCTCTGTGGAAACCACTTTTTTTCTATTTCCATGGTTTGCCTTGATTATGAAGACATTACGCTTTTTAACCGATGCGGTAGGTTCTTCGTTTGTTAACCACAACTGTGTTCTTTTGGAGGTAAAAACGTCCAGAAATATGCGAAAAAAGTCATTTTGTGTGTATAAATTGGTTTTCGGTTGAAATAAATATATTGTTGAATTAGTTTAAAAACGATTTGTTTTGGTCAGTTTGGTCAGTTTTGTTATTTTTTATTTTAATAGAAATTTTTTTTTACAAAAATCAGACTGTACATTATGTAGACGCTCATTAAGGCAGCAAAGAATAGAATATGAACTAAATAGAATAAAACTAAATACCTATAGTCTTGTAACAAAATCAATCCAGAGTATAGGAAATATACAGAGTGGGCCAAAGAAAACAGTCCACCTCGATATTTGGTAGTATTTATTAGATTTTAAGGAAATGACGAAACAGGTCAATTTTTGATCTAAGGGGGACACATTTTTACAGTACATACATTTGTCGTTTGTCAACCCCCTCCCTTCCATTTCCCCCGACCCTTATTTTTAAATAGGGAGTAGGGGTCGCGTGCTTGCTCATTTAAAATGTTATTCAATTCTCTATTACTCTATTCAGTAATATAAACATTAACATAATTATTTATACAGGATGTCAAAAAAAAACATATTTTAATTAAATTAATTGACACAAAAAGAAGAATGTATGTAATTTATTTATTTCAAAATACATTTTACTGCTGTCACAAAACAGAACTGCCTCTTGGTAGGTTGAATATTGAATTTAAGCGAAAAACAATATTTTTTGTCAAATAAACATTTTTCTCTGTTTTCTGTGAGTAGCAGAATGTATTTTGAGTTAAATAAATGGCATACATTCTTCTTTTTTGTGTCAATTAATTTAATTCAAAATCATTTTTCTTGGACACCCTGTATAAATAATTATGTGAATGTTAATGTTAGTGAATACAGAATTGAATAACCTTTCAAATGAGGTAGCATACGACCCCTATTCTCTATTTGAAAATAAGGGGTGGGGGAAATGGAAGGGAGGGGGTTGACAAATGACAGATATATGCACCGTAAAAATGTGTACCCCTTAGATCAAAAATCGACCTGTTTCTTCATTTCCTTAAAATCTAATAAATACTGCCAAATATCGAGGTGGACTGTTTTCTTTGGCCCACTCTGTATATAAACACTCAAGAACAAAGATTCCTTTTATCGGCGCATTACAGTTAACATTATGAAATTTGAGTAACATGAGAACAATATTTTAATAACTGTACATGTGGAATTACTAAAAAAACAAGAAAAATATAATTGCAGAAAAACAATATGATGAAGACTTCCTTAGTTATGTAATGCGCACTGTCGAGGAATGGTTTAATGAATCCGATAACAAACTGTTAAGCAAGAGTAACATGTTATGGATATTTTCCACAATCGATGCATTAATACCATATTCTTTTGTTTTTTTTGGCTTAACAACTTAGTTCAGTCTTTGTCACATTTACTATTTTCCTTCACTCTTCCCGGTTTTGTGCAATAATCTCCCATAGCAATATCCCCATCTTGCGTAGATCACTCATTACTGCATCCTTCTATCTTTTTCTTGGGCGACCAACTGATCTTCTGCCACCAGGCCTTTCCCAGAAGGTTGCATTTAGTGGTCTTTCATCATTCGCTCTCAGTGCTCGTTCTGTCTATCTTCTACGAATTGTATTGATGTACCGTACAATGTTTTCGTCTCCATCGAATACTTGGAGTTTCTTGTATTTTCGTCTCCATTCTCCTCTTATCTCGTCTCTACAAAGCCCAACGATTGTCCAGAGGATCTTCCGCTCTAAAACTACTAATTTTGTTGTTTCACGTTGGTTCAATGTCCAAGTCTCACTTCCATACGATATTATGTGGCAAAATATAGTTTTATATACCTTTACTGTAACTGTCTTCTGGAGCAATGTTTTTAAAGTAGTGTCGCTAGGGAGTACGCTCTATTTCTATTTTCTGTTTTTGGCTGTTAGTTACTTTGAAATTGTATTCATTTATCGAAATGTTTCGTCTAATTATTTGTCTTGTATTTTTAATAACTCTCACTTGGTCTTATCTTCGTTAACCTTAAGGCCAATTTTCCTGGCCACATTTTCAAAAGGGACAAAAACTTCTTTCGCATCAGCTACGCTCCCTGGGCAGCGAAGCTGTTGACCATGTCATACTAAACTATATAGCTTATCTAACAAAAGTATTGGAGATTTTTCCTCTTGGTTGCATACATGTCATAAGACATAAGACACGGAGCGTTAAAGTATTCTATGTCTTTTCTTCTCCTTACTTACTTATTCAATGAATAGTGTATATCAACAAACACTCTCTTCAATTATTTCACTTATCTCTTTGTTGTGGCCTCTCTACCAATTTTTTACAGGCTCTTTTTTGATAATAACTAGATCTTGATCATTAGTATCATCGTTTTTTCCAATGGTCTTGATCAACAGCCTATTAAATGGTATCAAAAAAAAAAATAGTTAGTTTTTTGTGGATGCTACTGGTTCAGGTTTTTAAACAATGGTAGTTGTTTTCTTCTATATTATAGAAAATTAGCACTTCTTCAAATTCAACACGATGTAGATATGAAGAAGTTCAAAAGTTATATTATTTTTTGGAATAAAGTAAAATTGCTGAATGTTTTACTACATACAGTGTAAGTTTTATGAAAATATCAGTGTAATTAGCATTAAAGTTACACATACAAACATATCCTTGGTTTTTAATCAGTAATTTATTATCTATTTTGGTGTTTACTTTGTAACAAGTAATATCATATTATGCAATTAATAGGGAATGCCATATTTAGATAATTCTTGGTGAAATTAAATCTAATCTAGCTATTTGTCAGCCACACCTTATTTGTTTATGCCAATCGAGAATGCAAGCCCGTTTTAAATCACTCAATATCTGCACGCAAATATTATTAAATCAATTTCTATAAGATGTATCGACATATAACTTAGACGTTTCGAGCCATATTGTATCTAGAATATATATCCTAATACCACCCACTCTGGTAATTACCCGAAGAACCAGCACATCCACGCTTTCAGACAGAAAACCGTTATCATACAAATTGCGGCGTACTTACCATATTTGCCACATTTTGGTCTAAAGGTATAGCTATAATTTTCCATCGAGAATTATAGTTACGTCAATGTATATAACGATAAGATAACTATGTGTTATAAAGTCGGAATGAGCCATAAAAATGATACATATTCGGGATATTTAGAAGGTAAACATAGTATGTGGATAATATGCCACTACTTTTATATGACTTGCTTGTTATGATAAGGATCCAACCGAATACTAAAGAAAGGAGTAACAAATATTAACTTTTTGGATCGAAATAAGCTAATGAAGGAGTATATAGGTAGAACATCGGCGACTTAGCAAGTGCTCACTACGCCCACTAAGGAGACGAAAGGATGGTATCCTAGCCTAGGGCATAGTATCCTACTCTTCATATTCGTGAATTCTGGCATTCAAAATAATGCATTTATTTTACATAGCGATCGATAATATTGGTAGCGGAGCCCAAGCGGGGATTTTTGCAGTTACTCGAGCGCGTCAGATTACCATATGGGGAGAAACCTGGTGCCCTGCAGATGTACCTCTACCATATATTGGCTCTTAATACAGGGGAGTTCGTTAAGGGGGGACCGAAAAATAAAATCTATCCTTGAAAATACTCGAAATTGTCAGATTAAGATAAGGTAAGTTAAGTACATGCAAAAGAGTGTATATTTAAAAAATTTGACGATTTGAGCGGGGCGTAAGGAAATGGGTGAGTTAAAAAGTTTGACAAAAAAAAGCGAATAATTCGCGAAATGAACGTTAGATCGAAAAATTTAAAAAACACGTGTTCAATATTTTTCAAAAATCTATCGAATGTTACCAAACATGCCCCCATGGAGAAGGGTGGGGGTAAATTTAAAATTTTAAATACAAATCCCTCGATATTTCGCAAAATAAACATTAGATCGAAAAACTGTAAAATACACTTAATCAATATTTTTGAAAAATCTATAGAATGGTACCATACACGACCCCCCACGAAGGTGGGGTGGGGGGTTACTTTAAAATCTTAAATAAGAGCTCCAAATTTTTATTCCAGATTTGGATTCTTCACATAAAAATAAGCAACTTTTATTCGAAACATTTTTGAGAATTATGGATAGATGGCGCTATAATCGGAAAAAACAATTGTTGGAAATAGAAAATTAAATTAAAAAATGAGAAGCGCCCACTAAAATGAAAAACTTTACTTAACTTTTTTTGGTTTTAGGACCTACTCTTCACAACCCAATAGGTCCCCAAAGCGCTCGAGTGACTGCACATTTAGCATACTTTGCTCCCCTACTATATAGTTTCGATCGCCAGGTAAAATAAATACATTATTTTTAATGCGAGAATTCACGAATATGAAGAGTACGATACCATGCTCTAGACGAGGATACCATCCTTTGGTCTCCGTAGTGAGCAAACCCTAAGGATCAACGACATGGTAATGGTTCAATTGGATGTCACCCGGAGATTAGTGTATGGGGGATATTCTGCCTATATACCGTTATGTAGCTAATAATTGATATTAAGTAGGACAGAGACATTGTCGACCAATATTCAGTGATAATCTCTAAATCCAGTTTTCTGAAGCTCGGAGAGGCTGAAGTTGCGAAGCACTGTGAGAGACATCTGATGCAGGTGTGATGTTATAATTTATTCTTTCGGATTTATTTAATTTAATTTAGCACATTCACAAAAAAAACATTTTAACCAGTCTCTTAAGAAGACAACCTTTTATTGCTCTTATTTATATTGATCTATCAGCACGACTGCTTTCTCGCAAGACATGCGCGATACTTATGAAAAAACATACCCTCCACCACAGAATATTCGTAAAGCTATTGATAGTCCAATTTGCAGAAATCTGAAAAAATATTTTTTATTGTATAGTTATTATTTTCCCCGCGTACTATTAGATGGACTCATCGAAATGTAATTCATTTTCTTTATTTGTTTATAAGATGCCCACCTTCATGATCCGGCACCCACATTAAAGACACTTTATTGTCTTTTGCCGGGTTGTTGAGGAGATATCTTTGCAGTTCCTCGCCAGTTTTGATTTCGTGAATTGGTTCTTTAGGTACTGTCAGAATAGCCGCTTGGGTATCTGTAAAAATGTTGATTTCCTTACCTATGATTTCATTAATGCAGGCCATCAAAGCAAAAACTTCAGCCTGAAACACAGTTGTCTATTGACCTAGGCTGTAAGATTTATTGTAGATGCATGTTTGCCCAAAGACTCCTGATCCAGTACCACGGGCAGTTTAAGATCCCTCAGTAAACCATAAGTTCCACTAATATTTGGGACTTTTTATTCTCTAGATGGTATAATTGTGTTAATATTCTCAGTTAGGATTAGTTCTCTGATTATGAAGGGTAAAATCAAAGGAAAAAGGGGTCCTGGTGGACGACAAATATCCTGGCTGAAAAATATTCGCGACTGGACCGGGTTAAACAAACTGGCGCTTTTCAGAGAAGCAGAAGATAGAGACGAATTTGCAATGGTTATAGCCAACCTTCATTAGTGGAGTCAGCACTAAAAGAAGAAGATTAGTTCGTCACATCTGAGTTCATCATAAAGATGAATTCCTCAAGTATAGTCCAGTAGCATTTGTGTGGCTATTCAATACGTAATTCAGCTTTCAAGTGTTCAAGTATTGGTTGCTTTGACGTGGTCCGCACAAATAATCCCCGGAGAAATAATCCCGGACAAAAATCCCCACAAATTATCCCTGAACAAAAAATCCCCAGACAAAAAATCTCCACAAACAATCCCCACAAATAATCCTCGGACAAAAAATCCCCACAAAAATTCCCGGGCAAATAATCCCTACAAATTTTGTTGGACAAAATATCCCCACAGAAGATCTCGGACAAAAAATCTTCCAAGAAATATTTGCTGCCGAATAGTTCTCTAAAAGTTTTTCCGTAAATGCAATCGACGCAAATGTTTGCCTCAGTGCATGAGAGTATAAGATTTTGTTTGAAATTTTCACCATTTTCAATTGCAATATGCCAGAATCACGCATCGCGAGGAAAGTTATACAAAGCTTTTAGATTATTTTGACTTTTTTGGTGCTTTTGGGAACAAACCGGGCATAACTATTCGATATCCAGTTAAAAAAAACGTAATTAGCATATGTGTGCATCCTTATCGTATCCTTATTGCAATTTCTAATCATTATTTTCGTGCCGAAAAGAGGTTTCATGGCGATTGCTATAACTCTTATGCAGTGATGCTGAAAAACATTTGCGTCGATTGCATTCACGGAAAAACTTTTAGAGAACCTATTCGACAGCAAATATTTCTTGGCGATTTTTTGTCTAGGATTTTTTGTGGGGATATTTTGTCCAAAAAAATTTGTGGGGATTATCTGTCCGGGATTTTTGGTGGGGATTTTTGTCCGGGGAATATTTGTCCGGGGATTATTTGTGGGGATTATTTGTGGGGATTATTTGTGGGGATTATTTGTGGGGATTATTTGTGTGGATTTTTTGTGGGGATTTTTTGTCTGGGGATTTTTTGTCCAGGGATAATTTGTGGGGATTTTTGTCCGGGATTATTTGTCCGGGGATTATTTGTCCTACCTTCGCTTTGAGTCTCAGAGTGGTCATTTGGTCATAAAGGCTACCGCCGAAAACTATATAGTACCAGTATGATGCCACTTATTACACGTAGCTAAGTATTTTTACTGTCAATAATTAAGCTTCAATTTTGAATTCAAACACCTAAATATAGTATAACAGTATTCAGGTGTAACGTCTCACTAGAAAAAAATATTCACTGAAATATCAGCACTGAAATATCAGCATCTTCTCAATAAGATCTATATTTCCTATATTTCGGTGTATGTAAAATCTGCAGGTTAAAAATAAATTCAACAAGACGAAATACAGTATTTGACAAATCCTTTTTGGGAAAAATGAGTAAGAACGCACAGAAGCGAGACCCTTTAAGTAAACATTTCCTTCTGATATTTTGCCATTTCAGTGAGCATATCTTTCGCTTTTTATACTGCTATTGGACGTCAATCAATCGAAGTAATTTTAAAAGATATCCAAAATTCTCTAAATAAGTATAAAAAGAACAGTTTTGAAATTAAAATAAGGACGTATTGAAAAAGAATTAGGCTTTTTAAGTGAAAAATGAGTTGTTCTAACGAAAATTCATTTTTAGAAGAAAAACAATTGTTAACATCTGTTTTATTAAAAAATGATTATCCTTTATCGGTTATAAATAAGGAATTGTCAAGATTGGATCGAATGGAACAGAACAACTTAGAACGGGATCCTACAACATTTACAAGAAATAATACGACGAAATTATCAGTAGTAATAACCCAAGGACATTGATAATTGTTCGAAAAAATTTTATAACAGATTTCGAAAGCTTGTTGCTTGGAAACAGACCGACGCCGTAGGCGGAGGTCTGTTGCCTGTAAGCAGCAAGCTTGAGAAAGTTGTTAAAAAGTTTTTGAGCATTTATCAATGTTCGAGGGTTATTCGGATAGAAAATTTTTTGCTGGTTATGAAAAAAAAATACAGAGCAGAAACAATTTATTTAAATGTGCAATTAACAATTCTTCCACCGTCCGATTTCCATCTAATTCATATTTTCTATCATTGCAAAAGTCCATAAACGCTTTCCATACAAATTTTTTACTGTAAACAGTATTCTTTGGTATATTTGATTCGATAATTTCATTAATATTCTCATCAGTATTACAACCAAATCGTGACATTTTGAAATATTGAATATTTGAAATGTCAAAATCGAAATGAAACGAAATGTAGGTATCCATAGCTACATGATTGAGTGAAAACAGTCCATGGGATCTGTTTTCAGTATAATGTTGGTTTTATTGGTTGTATTCAATCAGATGACCACAAATTAATTGATTTCATTGGATTTCTAATTGAGCAAAAAATTTTCACTAGTAATACCACTAGAGGTCAAATTATTTCCGGAAATTTTTTTGAGATCATGAATATTTTGAAAATTTCCCGAGTTGCAGACGAGGGAAATTTTCTAAAAATATTCATGATCAAAAAAAAATTTCCGGATATTAATTTGACTTCGCGTGGCATTCGGTAAGAAAATTCCACACCAAATTTGCATTTGAAAATCCAAAGCTGCATGAACAGATTAATAGCGCGCCATAGCTTTGTCAGCAATTATTTAGGCTTTCAAATTCGTAATTTCTACTCATTGTAGTTGCATGGGAATACCATTTCAAGATAGAAAATAGTATATTCTTCAATTTTACATAAGTTTTGAGTAACTACAAGTGATAGAAAATGAATCAAAACTAAATTATGTAAACAAATAAAAACCAGTCTGTCAAAAATGTTCTGTTATTGTAAACGTCAAAAAATTTCTACTATAATTCGCTGTTGGGTACCCCACGAGCAAAAAATTTCCGATAAAATACCTCCGTTGCCATGGTGATCTGTCAAAATAACGTATTTTGATTAGTTCAAAATTACAGGTGTGGAATTTTCAATAAAATTATATAAAAGGACTATCCGAGAAACTGAAAACAATAGGAAATAAATTCAACATTTCAACAACATTCAAAACAACAAACACATTAAGATCTATTCTATTTAAAACTAAACCTAACAATGGACAAGAAAGAACAAAGAATTGCATTTATAAAATACCTTGTGAATTGTGAATGAGAACAATTTTATTTAGGTAATAATAATAATAATATCTTATGTCATTTTTGCTGGGGAGATCCTTTCGGATTGTTCCGGCGCCATTTACATCTTTTAACCCTGTTTCAAGTAACTAGTGTCGATGTACACTAGCCCAAGGGGAGTGACGGCTTAACGTGCTCTCCGAGGCACGGTGAGACGCCTCGTATCATTGTTAGAAATGAAAAACTGTTTGTCTTTGGCAGGGTTCGAACCCACGTGCACTGGCGTATGAGGCCAGCGATTATGCCGTTACGCTACGGCCGCTTACCTATTTAGGTGTAACATCAAGACCATTAAACGTTAGCATAGGTGAACATCAGTCTTATATTAAAAATAGAGAATTTGATATATCTCAAATATGTAAAAACGCATGGGATAATGAACATAGAGTTCAGTGGAGTGATTCAAGTATAGTCCAGAAAGAAACAGATAGTTAAAAAGAGAAAAATCAAAGAAGCGGCTCTAATTATGCTAAATGAAACCAATTATGTTGCAAATTTCTCGGTAGAATACAGTAGGATGTGGTTACCCATACTGAAAGTCAATAGAAAGAAAATACCACGATTAGTAGGTCAATAACATATCGAGTTAGTACATATTTTATATTTTAGTATTACTTACATTATTAATATTATTTATAATTTAAACAACATGTATATTGTACATTAAAGTCAGAATTTGGTATTAGTTTTGAGAGTAAACTAAATGTAAGACCAAATACTTACGATCTCGGGATAGTATCACGAGGTTTTTTTCTGGTTTTCCCTCGTGATGTACTATGGAATCTCTAACGCGAGAATTTTACTGTCACCGTTGCATTTGGTTGTCTTTTTAAAGACAGATCACATGCTATGATCTTTTTGTGGCGGATATTCTTGAGTTGGGGTTGATTTCATGTAATCGAATGAACTATCTTTCAGTACAGTAAAGTCGTCCCAGGAACGCAACTCATAAATATTGGCGATATCATTTTAAAGTCTTCCACTTTAAAATGTATATATGTCTGAATTGCCGATATAAATGAGTCAGATTAAATAAATTATTAGAAGAATTTTTTACTAAGCAACAACATTTTTGTTTAATTTAGTAGTATTTTGTATTTTGACAGCGACACCCGATTTGGGCGTCGAAACGTTAATAAAATTATTTTTTTCAATTTAATTGTGGCTTAGTTCCCATCTATGTAAATAGTTAATTATGAAAAATGAGAGTTAAAAGTGGTTAAAAATAAAAATAATTTATTGATTTGACTTATATTTGGAGACTCATCCATAATATAAAAAAAATGTACAGTCCAAGATTCTCATTCTACTTCGAGTAGTTTAGACTGCTTTCTGTAACTCTATTATCACTTTTAGAGACAGTTTCAGAATGATCTTAAGTCCATACTATTATGAGTCCTCTGAGAGCAACTACAGGACCTTGTTATGGCATGGTGCAGGGACTCTTCGTTAAATCTGTGATCTAAGCACTACCCCAGAGACTCAATGGCGGCTCATCTCCAGGTCTCCAGGTACCTACACATGTAGATGGGCTACACCCATTTTGTATCACAAGAAATGGACGCTCCAGGAGGAGATAAAACGTAGAGTTGATCTAGACAAGATCGCACTGTGAAAGATGACGAAATTGTGGAAAGATCCCAATATTTCAAAAAACGTGCTGACATATGGATGTGAATGTTGGACAGTAAGGCAGAAAGTATCAGAATGGAGAAATATCTCTATAGACGCCACTGAAATGTGCTGCTTGAGAATAATGTTGCGAATAACATGGAACGAGCGTAGAACAAATAATTTTATTCAAAAGGAACTAAAGATCTGTCTGTAAAGTACTAAATATCTAAACAACTTACGTTTCGTCGATGATATATTAATTAATAATACCTGAGGATATAAGTATGACAAGAGAGATGATACATGACTAATTTGGTTTTCTAATAGTCATCTGTCTCATAGTCATTTGTATCCGTATCTCTTTTAGTTTTAAATTTAAATATATATACTAACGTCACTATATTATTATGTGCAGAGATACATATATATATTGCATATTTTCGTTTTACCAACAGTTGTGTATTTATGTATCCAGATCATCCTTCAGAGTAATACAAATAGTACTTCTTCTTCTTCATGTGCCTTGTCCGTTGCGGACGTTAGCTATCACCATAGCAATTTTAATTTTCTTTGTGGCACTTCTGAATAACTCGATCGATGTTAGTCCAAACCATTAGTTTTGAAGCAGTGAGTGTCTTATTTTTCCTGGTCCCCGTTTGCTATCTATTTTACCCTGTATTATCAGTTGGAGTATATGATATTTATCATGTCTCATAATATGACCGAGTTATTTAATTTTTCGTTTCTTAGTGAAAGAGATTTCTTTTTGTTGTCCCATTCGGCGCAATACTAATAGTACAGTAACTTTAATCAATACGGTTTGATTTCGTTTACTGGATCAGGACAGCTTTAAGTATGCGTTGTCCTGAAACACTTTTGCGTCAATCACTTATTTACCTTCCAAGTACATGAGGCCTTTAATTGTGACATCCTAAAGGATATAGAGAGTATATTTCAATACTGGCGGCATATTTATATTTAATAAACAAGCACACTGCGAAATCGGCAGGTAGAACAACAAACGCAAACATTTGATCGCTTTTAGCCACCTACGCCAAAGATAACTCCTGAAAATGATTTCAAAAACGAATGCCGATAAACGCGGTAAATAAATGTTTATATACTCGCGAATACACCTAAATTTATATATTGCATTTCCTGACCGTGAATTTTTAAATAGTTGGTTTTTAATTCCTGGGTTTGCGGTCTGTTATAAATAAAACACTTGATTTTGCTTAGACGTTTCGGCTATTTGCCATTTTCAATAAGCA
Organism: Diabrotica virgifera virgifera; assembly: GCF_917563875.1. Lineage (NCBI taxonomy): Eukaryota > Metazoa > Arthropoda > Insecta > Coleoptera > Chrysomelidae > Diabrotica > Diabrotica virgifera. The sequence continues at coordinate 158,163,110 of NC_065448.1, read as the reverse complement.
CTTTTAATTAAACATTACACTGTTAACAAACATATCTCATATCTCATATCTCAAACATATCTCTACATAAACACATATCTCATTTCTCGTAACATGATTCCAAATAATATAAATTTCTTAATTTAATTGTATTTAATATCTCATTTTTCTTTATTTCAGTTTCGGTTACAAAACGTGATTTGTTTCATAATCTTTTCAAAATCTTCTATATGTCCACATCTCAAATACTTTGCTCTAATTACGTAAATCCTTGTTTTAGCGTTCAAGTCTCTGTTCCTTATTAGCCTAATAAAATAAAAAAAAAGTCAAAATGTAAATTCGTACAGGTTAAAACAAATTTTATATCAAAGTTTAGGTGGGTACAAAAGATATTTTCAAGAAAGTATCCAAATCATACAAGGGGATCATTGTTGAAATAATTAAAAAGGGGTCATTTTTGCAAAAAAAATACTTTTTTAACTGCTGAGGTAATTCACTTATCAATGAAGGTCTATGGGATTTTTTCTACAAAGCTGAAGGGTAAATCTTTCACATAAGACTTAATAAATTAAATTTGACTCCCTATTTATTTAAATAATTGTATATAAAACTTAAAAAACAAATTCGCAAATAATTATTTTTAGCGTTTTAAATAAGCACTATAAAATATCTTATTTTACAGACTAACTTGCGCTATGTTACCAGTATTAAGCAAAAAAAAATTGGTCAAAAAATATTTAATATTTTTTGAGATATTGAAGTTGTTTATTAAATGTTACTATATTTTCAATTGCAAAAACGCGGTTGTTGCCAAAGAAATATTCACCTGCTTAAGATCTCATTATTTTTATTTTTATGTATATTGTCGATAATTGTATGGATACATTCAAATTTCAATTAAACTCCCCCTAAAATGGCATTTGAAAATCATACAAATTTGTTTATAATTTGTTTTTTTAATAACGTCGCGGGGATTAAGTATTTTAAAATGCCGTTTCGATAATTGGGTTCCTATGAGATCTAGATTGTAGACCTAAAAATATTAAGATTTAACTAAAATCTCTTAAATAAAATGTGGCTACTTACTGAGTTACGGGGTGTTTTATTTAAAAATTTAAAAATTATTGTTACCAAGTACTTTAAAACTATTTAACGTATCCTTATCATACTTGGCAGAAAGTGTGGCTATTATACACCCTACTAAATTGTGATTAATAAACGTTTCTAGCTAGTGCCAGAGGCGTACGACAGGGGATAGTGAATGATTGACCCTTCCCAAATTCTACGCCACTGAGTGAATTACTATTTTAACGAAATTTTTCGATTCTCCAATACTTTGTATGTAAATAACTTTATTGGTATCGATAAAGTCATCAGTTTGAGAGATATTGGAAGTTTAAAATGAATGAATGAATCAAAATAACTATGCCGTTTCATTTTTAACGTCCAATATCTCGAAAACTAATGACTTAATCGTTACCAGTAAAGAGTATATTATTTACATATAAAGTATTGGAGAATCGAAAAATTTCGCTAAAATAGTAATTCCCTCAGTGGCGTAGAATTTGGAAAGGGTCAACCATTAACTATCCCCTGTCGTACGCCTCTGGTAGTAGCTAGAAACTTTTATTTGTCACAATTTAGTAGACTGTATAGTACCCACACTTTCTGACAAGTATGATAAGGATGCGTCAAATAGTTTGAAAGTACTTGGTAAAAATAATTTTTGATTTTTAAATTAAACACCCTGTAACTCAGTAACCAGCCACATTTTATTTAAGTGATTTTAGACCAATCTTAATATTTTTAGGTCGAGAATCTATAACTTAGAGATTCGACATTCTTAATGAAACTTAACCCTAAAAGGGCCCGTAGTAATATAACTCCAAGAAAAAAAAAAGAAGAGGAAAAAAAGACAAAAAATTTGTTAATTAGTGAAAAATTCCCAGAAACCCAATTATCGAAACGGCATTTCAAAATATTTAATCCCCGCGACTTTATTAAAAAAACAAATTATAAACAAGTTTGAATAATTTTCAAATGTCATTTTAGGGGGAAGTTTAATTGAAATTTGAATTTATCAATACATTTATCGAAAATATACATAAAAATAAAACTAATAAGATTTAATACAGGTGAATATTTCTTTGGCAACAACCGCGTTTTTGCAATTGAATATAGAGTAACATTTAATAAACAAATTAAATATCTCAAAAAATATTAAATATTTTTGGACTAATTTTTTTTGATTAATACTGATAACATAGTGCAACTTCTCCTGTAAAATAAGATATTTTATAGTGCTTATTTAAAACGCTAAAAATAATTTTTTGCAAATTTGTTTTTAAAGTTTCGTGTATAATTATTTAAATAAATAGGGGGTCAAATTTAATTTAGTAAGTTATATGTGAAAGATTAACCCTTTAACTTTGCAGAAAATAATCCTATAGGCCTTCATTAGTAACTGAATGACCTCAGCAGTTAAAAAAGTAATTTTTTTGCAAAAATGACCCCTTTTTAATTATTTAAAGAATGATCCCCTTATGTGATTTGGATACTTTCTTGAAAATATCTTTTGTACCCACCTAAACTTATATAAAATTTGTTTCAACCTGTACGAATTTACATTTTGTTTTACATGTAGTGAAATTTTATTTTACTAGACTATATAAAACACAAAAAAAATACACATCTCAGTCTTCATATTTCGAGCTACATACTGATATCATAATTGCAAAATATCTTTCTCCTATTATTGAACGTTAAACATTAGATTTATTGCCAAATTTATTTCTTTCGTCTATTATGTAATTTGATCTCCTGTGTATAATCGTTTTGGTTTTACGACCACCGCCCAAAACCGTTCTGAAGTGCTTTTACCATATTATGCCCATGCCTGGCATTCTCTCATAACATCTAAGGCTACGGCTCCACGAGCGAGAAAGTGACGCTAGCAGTAGCAGTAAAATGAACTTAAGGTTCCGCGGAACGGAATGGGAATAGCCGAATTGAACCGACTACGCACAAGTCCTGTAGTCGGTACAGTTCGGCTATTCCCATTCCGTTCCGCGGAACCTTAAGTTCATTTTACTGCTACTGCTAGCGTCAATTTCTCGCCCGTGGAGCCGTAGCCTTAGAGAAACACGATATGCATTTTTTAAATTTTTTAAAATATTACGTGTAATGTATATAAAATATGTTTGTTAACAGTGTAATGTTTAATTAAAAGTGCTTATTGAAAATGGCAAATAGCCGAAACGTCTAATCAAAATCAAGTGTTTTATTTATAACAGACAGCAAACCCAGGAATTAAAAACCAACTATGTATTTAAATTTATATACAGGGTGTCCCAAAAGTAGTGGAACGGTCGAATATTTCGCGAACTAAACATCGGATCGAAAAACTGAAAAATACGTGTTCAATCATTTTCAAAAATCTATCCAATGACACCAAACACTAACCCCCACTACACCCCCTGGAGGTGGGGTGGAGGGTAACTTTAAAATCTCAAATGGAAACCCCTAGTTTTTCTTGCAGATTTGGATTCGTTACGTAAAAGTAAGCAACTTTTATTCAAGACATTTTTTCGAACTGTGGATAGATGGCGCTATAATTGAGAAAAACAATTTATCCTGATACCATAGGTAAATTATAGAAACGGTCTAATATCTCGAGAAATACACTTCCAAATGAGAAAACAAAAGAAAGGCTTTTAATACTTTTCGAAAACCTATCGAATAACACTAAGCATGACCCTCCAACCCACCCCCTGGAGATGGGGTGGGGGGTAACTTTAAAATCTTAAATAGCAACCCCCACTTTTTATTACAGATTCGGATTCGTCATGAAAAATTAAGCAACATTTATTCGAAACATTTTTTAGAATTATTGATAGATGGCGCTTTAATTGGAAAAACACGATTTATTAGCGCCATCTATCAGCAATTTTAAAAAATGTTTCGAATAAATGTTGCTTTATTTTTCATGACGAATTCGAATCTGCAATAAAAAGTGGGGGTTGCTATTTAAGATTTTAAATTTACCCCCACCCCGTCTCCAGGGGGTGGGTTGGAGGGTCATTTTTGGGGTTTATCGATAGGTTTTCGAAAAATATTAAAAACCTGTTTTTTGGTTTCTCATTTGGAAGTGTATTTCTCGAGATATTAGATCGTTTCTATAATTTACCTATGGTATCAGGATAAATCGTTTTTCCCAATTATAGCGCCATCTATCCACAGTTCAAAAAAATGTCTTGAATAAAAGTTGCTTACTTTTACGTAACAAATCCAAATCTGCAAGAAAAACTAGGGGTTTCCATTTGAGATTTTAAAGTTACCCCCCACCCCACCTTCAGGGGGTGTAGTGGGGGTTGGTGTTTGGTGTCATTGGGTAGATTTTTGAAAATGATTGAACACGTATTTTTCAGTTTTTCGATCCGATGTTTAGTTCGCGAAATATTCGACCGTTCCACTACTTTTGGGACACCCTATATAAATAGTCTAATAAAAAAAGTACATTTAAGGCTATGGGTACATAATTCGCCAATATTTTACGTGTATCCCTACTTTTTCTGTCTTTACACGGCAAATTACGTGTAGTAAAACTAACACTGGTATGGATATGTAAACATTACTAGAATGTCATTCTACTTGAAAATGTCATCATTAATTTAAAGAGATGGCTTTTGAATGTTCTTAGATAACTGTTATTTTTATAATTGCAAATTATTAATTCAGTTAATAAATGTGATAATTTTTTCACTAACTATGTATTCAGTGATTGTAATAATTTATTTGTACAACAAAAACTAATACTCAATCGAGAAAAGAGGAAAAGTGTTAAAGTGATTTTTTAATAATATATTGTTATGGAACGCTTACAATTTTGAACATATTTAACAACAAAATACTTGGATCATAGAATATATTATCCTGATGTATTCTCTGCTTGGATCTTCCACAAATAATACACAATAAATAACTTTTTATTAAGGTCACGTCTTAAATCAATTATTTATCAAATACATTATATATCAATAATATTTAATCAATACCTCAAAATATTCCTGATGCAATGGCAAATATTTAAAATTGTCACTGATTGTCAGTGTCTGACTGACAATATATGCTGACAGTATTATATTCGGCTGAGTGCGTTGTAAGACAAAGATAGATTTGGAAAATATTACCACGGCATTGTGTTAATTTTTTTCGAATCCTGAAAAAACCAATAAATATTTTTGAAAAATTTAAACGCAGAATGAAAGATTAAATTATTACCGAGGGCCGAAAGTCCCTTAGAATAAATAAAAAGTTTATTTTGAATGAGATATTTGAAATTAAAAATCACACTAAATTTTCTCTTAGTTTTTCACCCCTGTAACTTATTTAAATAAACATTATAGAAGTTCTCAGGGACTTTCGGCCCTCGCTAATAACGTAATATTTCATTCTGCGTTTACATTTTTCAAAAATACTTATTAGTTTTCTCAGGATTCGAAAAAAATGAATCCCCATTTGAATAGCATTGCAGCCGAAAATACGTACCGATCCTCTTAACTCCGAATACGACACACGAGTATAAGCAGATATTTCAAAAATATTTACAGGGATTTATATTTGTTTGAACTAAAAGATTGAATTTGTAGTTGAAAGCACTTAAACGGTGGATCCAGTTCGTGCAGAGTAGCTGTAGTTGATCAAAAATGCATGTTCTATCTCTATCGCATTTGGTATTTATTTGCCTTTGATAAAAGCCAGTTGCTGAAAAATGAGACGTTTTGGCTGTAAAATATTACTGGTGATGTATATAAATAACCTATACAAAGGAGGGGTAATTATTTTTATAAAAAACAGGCAATTAGACGTAAGTCCTAGATCAGTGGTACTCAGACTTGTACTGCGTGGGATCTACCACACAAACTGCATGTGTCCAGCGATCGACTGCTAGTAAAATAAAGCAATTTTGAAAATAAAAAATTGATTGCACATTTCTATTTGATAAAAAGTTGTAACTACGGGAAGTTGTAATTAAAGTCATGTTTTTCATATTAATTTTATTTGAAGGTTGATGCATGTCACTGCATATCATTCAACAGTTTTTCATTGTATTATGATATTACGTAATTACCGAGGATCAAACGCAAGCATGATGAGAGATGCTCATCAGCCGATTACGATACTTTGATGTCACTACCTTCATTTGTTAAAATGCAGACTCACACAAGTATGTTGATCCAAAGAATGCTGTGTGTTCCAGAGCTACTTTTCTCAAAGACGGATATTTGTCAGACGATATGAAAGACCAAAATTTCGTATCGGTCCCTCTGGACTTAAGGTGTATATCCCAAATTATTTTCAGTACCTCATTTTGGATGGAAATGATCTTCATATTGAACGTAATGGATATTTCACTGGCAATTTTTCCACGTCTTCAAAAGAAAATGAATTAGACATGAATATTACAATATCTGTCAGTTTTTTAAAATCAGCGAAGCGTCTTTCAAACTCGCTATGAACTGCTTGCAGCTCCGTCTCGTACGTAATAAACATAATTCAAATAAGCGGTTACCCTTTTTTCAACGATGGAAAGCTGTTTAAATCCTTTCTGTTCATTTGATTAATCAATAATTTCCATTTGTTGACAAAAGAATGTACCTACTGCGCTCATACTGTACGTACTGTATAATATAGAATATATATAATATATTAATTTTTTAATTAATTAATCAATATATTAATTAAACAAAATTTACGTGTAGTGGTTTTGGCATCCAGGACCACTCACAAAAATGACCTCAAATAACTCTCAAATAAATTTACAAACTAACGTAACAATGAATAATAAGTCTTATGTCGCCGCAACCTTAACTAAACCTGCACCTCCAACGTTACCTCATAAAAATCAAGCCCCCCATGACATTGTTACCCCCAAGAATATTACCTTTGCATCTCGAATTTCTAATAATCGTATTTGTATTTATTTAACCTCCGTTGCAGTAGTCGACGAACTTCTGAGTACCCACCAAAGTATTACCATAAACTCAATAGTTGTCCCCATCAGGCGACTTATTACTCCAGCTAAACGTATCCTCATATCAAATGTATCGCCCACAATACCGCACCTTATAATAGAAAAAGCACTTATGAATTAAAAAATGTTCAAAAAGGATCTTATGTGCAATTAAATAGCTTACATTTACAAAAAAAAATTAAAAATATTAATTATGAAAGAACATTAAAATATGTAACAAATTTGATAGAGAAATTTAAAAATAAAGAAATATCCAGAATAGAATTTGTTAAAACTATATGTTATAAGGCATGTTCAAATTAAATGTCTACATATGTACATTATTTAATACAATAAATATTAATTATAAAAGAAACACTATTTAGTTTTTTTTTATCACAACTATTTCAATGTAGTATTCACTTGTTATTATCTTAATTTTTTTAAATTAGCAAAATTTCCGTTCAAAACGAATAAGAAGTAGATAAAACTTCCGTTTACTATAATTTACGACTTTGCGCGCAATCACAGCATACCTTTTTAAAGACGTGCGCGCAATTGCACCATTGGCTTAGACACCCTGTTGAGAACCCTGACCGCTGCGCGCAATTACAGTCTGCCCAGTATTTTGTCGAAAAAACATTCTTAGCAAAAATATAGCCAGTAACAAAATAAAAAAAATGGTATATACATCACGTCTCTATGCCTAGTAGAAGCAGAGTTATAGCTAATTAAAAATAGGTTCATATTCGTCAAATTCCAAATGGAATATTTTAACGTAAAGAAACCAAAAATGAAGCACATTTCGGGAAAAATTCATTACAACTTATTTAAAGTGTTTAAAAAAAGTTTCATTTTTGTTTTATAAAAAAAATTTCTAGCATCAAAAGTAAACAAGTTACGCTGAAAATAACGTTAGTCCCTTTTTGGTAAACAAATGGGGAAAATCACCCCCTAATTAGTATCTCAAATGAACTTAATCGTTACAACTTCACAAGTTTCTTGATTCGTGTATGTATTGTTTATATGATCTGTAAGTTTCATCGGTTCAAAGTCCTTATTTTTGAAAGGGCTGTAGTTAAAAGTGGTTGAACGAGTCACTGATCACGAATGTATGCAAATTTAGAAACACCAAATCTTAATCAATTTTTGTCTAACAGAAAAACAAAAAAATACATGATATTCAGAAAAGCAATGCTGACTTTTTTTGTTTTTCGAGATTTTTGGTATCTCTACAGTTTTTAAGTTATTTTGAAAAAAAGCATATTTTTCAAAATTTAAATTTTTAAAAATTTTACTTTAAAACCAATTTTTTTCAAAAATAAGCACTTTCAATCGATGAAACTTACATATCATATAAACACAACATAATTAAAATAATTTGTGGAGCGGTAACGATTAATTTAATTTAAGTTGCTAATTAGGGGGTGGTCTTCCCGATTTTTTTTGCCAAAACAAAAGGAACCAACTTTATTTTGAGCCTAACTTGCTTAAATTTAATGTTAGAAACTTTTTATAAAAACAGAAATAAAGCTTTTTTTAAACATTTTAAAAAAGTTATAATGGGTTTTCCCCAAAAAGTGCTCAATTTTTTGGATATTTCACTTCGAAATATTCTATTCGAAATTTGGTGAATATGAATCTATTTTTCATTGGCTATAACTCTGGTTCTACGAGGTTCAGAGACCTAACGCGTACACCATTTTTTTTACTTTTTTACACGCTATTTTTTCAAGGAACGTTTTTTTCGACAAAATACTTACTTTCTGAGTTATTTGCGAAAAACCGTCTAAAAATGTAGTTACTTTGTTGAAAAATGAACATATTCACTCGCAAATAACTCGAAAAGTGTTGACTTGGCGAAAAAGCTCTATAGAACAAAATTTACTTAAAATTAGTCAGTTTATCCATTTCCGGACTTATTTTAGACATATATTTTTTAAATCATAAGAGGGGTGAAAGTCACCCCCAGGGCAAAAGCACACATCGGCACAATATCACTTTTTTTCTTTGACATGTAAGCTATGCCTATGCCAAATTCCATGTCAATTCAAGCGGTTCTTTAAAATTTAGAGCAACCGTGAAAGAATGTACTATCGACGTTTCAATACGCGATGATTCATATACCACATGTACTATTTCTGCGACTATAATGTGGCACTTCCGGTTACACATTTTTAACGGGAAGTGATATAAAAACCGGACGTATATATTGTTTTCGTCTTGCTAAGGCGCGTAGAATAATATATTGCTTAATAATAAAACAGTACTTCCGGTTGCAACTCTAAAACCGGAAGTCCGAGGTTCAATTTCTCACCTTTAATACCATCTTTGGGTTAAGAGCTCTCATTTGTCATTTGTATATGTTTTAATAACGTAGCAGATATATTCTCGGAAAGACAGACGGACAATTTTAAAAGACCATATTATTCAATAGAAGAATTTCTTAATGAATTTCTTAATGAATAACTAAGAAAATTGTGTTTCATATGCAGCAGCTTAAACTTATTAGTTCCTAATGTTGATTTCAATTTGCAATTTATATAAATTTTGCAATATATTGTTTTTGCTTTTGCTTTACTTTAATACTCTTATATACTTACTGATATTGAACGATTTATCTAATTTTAGTAAATTGTATTTTTTATTTGTTACTGATATTTTTTGACTGTATGTAAGCTTTGTCCATAAAATTGTAAAATTTTTAGTGACAATAAAGCATATTCTGTCCTCTATCTTCTAGCAACAGACCAGCATGAAACCGGAAGTACATATTTGTTTTCGTCTTGCTCAGGCGCTTCCAATATCTCGCTGGTACTATTTCGGCTACTTTAAAGCATGAGTGCATAGTATCTCCAGTTGTAACTTTTAAAGCCGGAAGTCCTAGGTTAAATTTTTTACCTTAAATACCAACCTTCGTTATAAGCTTTCATGCGATACCTCATTTGTCATTCTATCTACTCTAATAATGGAGGAGTTGTGTTTACAAAGTCTCTGGGACAGACGGACATGGATAATTCAAGGTTTTCACATGTTTTCAAAATGGGTGAAAACAATATTTTTCTATGCCATTTTCTCTAATGATACGTTTAGTTCATGATATTCGTAATATTTTCGATTACAACCGTATCTCAAATACCTTCTAGTGTCGTAATAGACATTTCAGTGGGAATTTTTTTTGACAATTGAAAAGGTTCATAAACGTGTTATAAATAAAACCTGTATATAATTATCGTACTATTAGATTCTAAATATGCAACTAATAGGTCTGGATCCCGCGTATGAAAAAAAAGTTGATTAATAGCAAGCTGAAAATTTGTTAATAGCTTAAGGGTGTCTAGAAGAACAAACTTTGATGTATGGGAACACTGGAACAGGGGAAGTTTTAATTGTGGAACAATTTAAAAATTTGGAACAGCAGACCACGAAAACGTCCCATGTATTTTGTCGGACAGAACTTCCAATTGATTTGTTACCCTTTCATTAAACTCTCATGCAAAAACCAGACTGCTATTAATTTGTCACCTGTCATAATTCCTGTCATTTGCAGTGGCGAAGCGTCCATGTAACCACTGTTACCATTGGTAACAGTTACAAATCTTGCAAATAAATATTTTATGACTACTACGAAATAATTCCATTTATATTTTTTACCAACAGAAATACTTAATAGTACCTAATTCAGTAAAAAGCCAACTAGACGCACGAAAATATTGGCGAGATATGTGAATCCATGGCGCACGTTATCTATTATTATGCTGTTACCAATACTGGCACTGGTAAACAGTACGCAGGAGAAACCTCGCTATCGATCGGGACTAGCTCTGAAAATTTTGAAGGAGCGACGGGTCTAGAGACGGCGCGCGGGCACGCTGTGCATATGAGTAGTGTCACCATTTTGAAGATTGGTAACGTTGGTTTAGTACCTATTAAAAATTACAGTGTGCGTGCATTTAAACATGGAAGAGTGTTGCTACGTATTGCGTAACTGATCAACTACTTGAAAAGTCATTCTACTTGTATATATTTTTTATATATTATTTTAAAGAAAAAAATGATATTATTGAAAATGGAAGAATTAAAATATAAACAATAGTTTTCAAAATCTGTTCTTTTTCCTACTTGTTCATTTTTTTATGTTAATTTTATGGTAGAATAATATGTTTAGTTTGTTTATTATTTATTGTTATACCTGTTACATATACATAATTACATACATATAATTTGGGAATAGTGATTTGTTTAATTTTATCCAACAGGATTGAAAACAAAAACTTATATTTGGGCGGTTCAAAATATTTTTTTAAATAAGATTTTTTTACATCTGGTTTTGGTAACACTTTAGAAAAACTCACGCGTCGCCACTGGTCATTTGACATGTTCTACGTGTTCCACTCATTAAAATGCCCAGTTGGTCTGACGTTCCAAATTTTTAACCTGTTACACAATTAAAACTTCCCCTGTTCCAGTGTTCCCATACATCAAAGTTTATCCGACTAGACACCCTTAAGCTATTAAAAAATTTTCAGCTTGCTATTAATAAACTTTTTTTTCATACGCGGGATCCAGACCTATAAACATGGCAACTACATATGACGCGCAATGGCATTTATTTTGAGTTTAGTATATGTACGCATGAAAGTAATAAATAGAATATGGTTCCTATTTTGTTATGTTCAATAATGAAATAACGAAGTACTCTTTAGATGAAAGCCACTTTGATTATGAATAATTACGCAATTTACCACTAAAAAGTCAACTCAAATATTGCCGAAAATTGAATTATTTACTTATGTTCACATAAAGTATCTATTATTGGACCAATACGAGGGAAGGTGATGAAGTTAAAGACATTTTCATGGCGATTAGAAATAGGAATAGTCAAATAATCTGACATGAAAACATCTTACAGAAGAAACATTTTTAAATATTTTGTTCCAACATTGCTGTTTTTATTTCTAAATAAATTTCGATAATCACCAGTTATATTCTCTCATCATCTAACGGTTATCGTCTTCTGCTGAATATAGGCATCATTTAAGTTTCTTCATGTCCTCCGTATCTTGAGCTACCATCATCTAGTTCCCGGCAGTTCTCTTTACATCGTCACTCCAGCGCGTTGGTGGTCGACCTCTGCTTCATTTGTTCGCCCGCGGTCGCCATTACAATAATCTTTTGATCCACCTGTCGCTCGGTTTCTTGTCACATGACCTGTCTATCTCCATTTCTTGTTTGCTACATGTTACGAAACACTGGTACACACCATGCACTGTTATCCTTAATGGCAATTACGGTTCATTCTCTTTAATCCTTGACTAAACTGGAAAGGTTGCGCCACTAAAGACTTTTCCAAATGCGCAAGTCATCGCATCTGCAGAAACCGCAACAGCGTTGCCACATTTAGTAGATTTCTACTTTTTTGGTAGATTTTTGATATTGTTTAAAAAATTCTAGTATTTTTTAGTAAATTTTTGGTATATTTCAACATTTTGTTATGGCTGAAATAAAATTTGCTTTTTTATAGTATTTACCCCATTTCTAAATTAGTTTTCAGACATTTTGCTACAATTTCCCAATGTCATTACCGAAAATAAGATTCAGGACGTAGATGATGAATTTACAGAGAAATGAAACTGGATTCTGGTGCAGTTTCAACAAACTTGCAGATTTCAAGTAGCAGTGCAAGCAGTATATCAGGTGTTATTGAAGAGTTATGTCATTCGGTGAGCCTATTAGAAGCTAACGATGGAAAACTAAAATATCTAAGCATATGTAACTTTGCAAAAAAAAAAATGTTGTGTTTACGTGTTTCCAATGTAAAATGCGAAAGAATTGTGTGAAGAATTTGATCTTGACATGCAGAAATCAGTGAATGAAAAAATATTATATACAAATATTAAATATGAAACGGATAAAAATTAATTATATTTTTTTCCCAGTTAAAATCTAAAAAAGTTTGGTTGTTTTTACAAATATTCATATTATGTTAATTTCTAGTTAGTCAGATGTTGTTTTTATTATAAAAAGTCCTAAATTATATACAAATACGTTAATAAAGTTTTATAGTATATTTTAGTTTTTGATTTAGTAGATTTTAGCTAAACTTACAGACTTACAGTAGATTTTCTAAATAAAATGTGGCAACGCTGTGCAGAAATGTCATTTTATTTTGTCTTGTCAATGGCATCTGATGACATCGTTGTTTGTTTACATACGTGTTTGGATTTATTTTATTAAATTGTTTTTTTACTTTTTACTTATAGATTAGCTATATATAAAAAAGACTTTTGTTCTCTTACTATAAAGTAAAATATTCAGTTTGTGTGCAAATTTTTGAATCAATGGTGTTTAAATGCTGTGTACCAAACAGGACTGAGAAGTAAGGAATATTCTTTTGGGTTACTTTGCATCCATGTAATTTAAAAATTTTGTGTTAATTTCGGCGCTGCCTTAATGTCAGGATTGATGTGTTTATAAACTCGGCAATGTTACAAAAAGATACTGGAAATATTTTAATTTTATTATGAGCTTTTAGTCCAGGAACTGAAGCTTTTCACCTCGCAATTTTTACAGAATGGATAGATTTGCTTGAAAATTTTAGAACAAGTAGTGGATAGTCCAAGGATTAAAATCTATATGATGCCGAAAGGCGCTTTTACCATGGGGGTGGTTGCCACCCCATCCCGGGGGTGGACATTTTTTATTATATTTTGACCGCAAAAGTTGATAAAAACATTCATTCTAAGCAAAAAATGTTCTATACATTTTTTTGATAAAATGAATAGTTTTCAATTTATTCGCTATCGAAAGTGTTAGTTTTATATCGAAAAAATAAGTGTTTTTCAATAATATACTAATTTACTATTCACTCAATTATTGCCGTAGAAAAAAATTTTTCAAACCAATTTCTTGGGAACTAAATAAACTACAATTTCATATTTAAACATTTTTTCGTATCTCTGATGCTAATCTTTTTATTCTGAAGAAATCGACATTTTTACCAAACTACAAAAATTCGTTATTCGCTTTTAACTCCAGTTTTTTAAAAACTAACCTTTCTAAGCCAGTCAAACTTCTATAATCTATTAATAATACATAAATAAAGAATAATAAATAAGGCCAATGACTAAAATCACCGCTAACTTACATTATTATGCTTCCAATTGGATTTCTCATTTTTTTTTCAAAAAAATATATTGATTTTTTAACCGTAACTTTTCTATTTTTTATCTTAGAAAGTTTGGCGAAAATTAATTTTGTAGGTTTTTATAAGGTCTATAAGCCTATTAATATTAATTCTTTTTAAAATCCTCAGTCGCAAAAAGAGGTGACTTTGAAAGGGTTGGTACAGGTGGTTTTTGCATGTTATTACAAGTTTTAATTATCAATAGCTCACTCAATTCTTGCTGTGGTAAAAATTTTTGCAAACCAGTTTTTTGAGAATTAAATAAGCTACAATTTTATATTTAAACATTTTTTCGTATCTCTGATGCTAATCTTTCTATTCCGAAGAAGAAGCCATTTTTTTCCAAACTACAAAAATTCGTTCTTCGCTTCTAACTCCATTTTTTTTTAAACTAATCATTATAAGCCGGTCAAACTTCTAGAACTTATTAATAATATAAAAATAAAGAAGACCAAATAAGGTTAATGACTAATTTTAATTAGGGTGGTGATTAGGAGGTTGCTTCGGATCACTTTTTCGCTGAAAAAAGTAGGGACTAACATTCTTTTCAATATATGTCACTTAATTTTTGAGCTAAAGACTTTGTTTTTATTTCTGGAGATAGATATTTTAAATTTCTTTAAATTAGTTTGAACAAGTTATCCTCGAAAAATGCATAGTTTTCCCGTCTTTTGGCTTTGAAACTACAGTATTTAGCATTTGACGAAGAAGAGCTAATATTTAATAATGTATAGCTCGATTACTATTGGTCTTAAAAAAAAATTTAAGAAACAGTTTTGTTTATTGTTTCAAAAGGTACATTTTTGTTAAGTAAAGTTGTTTTGATAAAACGAAAACTTTTGAAGTTATTAGCCAAAAACTTATTAACAACATTGATTTTTTCGATATAAAACTAACACTTTCGATAGCGAATAAATCGAAAACTATTAATTTTATCAAAAAAATGTATAGAACATTTTTTGCTTAGAATGAATGTTTTTACTAACTTTTGCGGTCAAAATATAATAAAAAATTTCCACCCCTGAGTTGGGGTGACAACCACCCCCATGGTAAAAGCGCCTTTCAGCATCATATAGATTTTGATCCTTGGACTATCCACTACTTATTCTCAAATTTTCAAGCACATCGATCCATTCTGTAAAAATTGCGAGGTTTTGTCCTATTTTAAGCTTCATTACTTGGACTATTAATTTTGGTACTTTCCTGTAAATTGTGCCGTTATTTTTTTAAATAAATATTTTAATTTTTGAATTTTGTTTTTCTACCTTTCCTATTGTATGAACTATATTTATAATTGCAGTAAAAGACTTCATAATGTAATGCAAATTACAAAAAATAATCGCCAATGTAAGAAACAATTGTCGATTATTTTTATAATTTGCATTATGTTATAGAATCTTGTTTTACTACAATAATTAGCAACAAAGCTTATTTGAACGTTTAAAATTCCCGCCATTGTCCATTTAGTTCATGACTAAACCGGACAGATGGCGCTGTATACATTGCAATTTTACGTATTAAAGAGTTGCCTATCTATTCTACTTATATATACCTTATCTATGGTACACACCACAGACCAAGGAACAGTCGAAAGAGTGGACGACACCCGGTGAACGGGCGAACGTGCTCCGAAGAAGGCGAAGACTGTCCTATCGACCGGAAAGGTGATGGTCACCGTTTTCTGGGATTCACAAGGTGTGATATACACTGACTACCTGTATTATAGGGCCGATTCAACAATGAATTACAGAAAATACGACATTTGGCAAAAAAATAGTGCGCTTCCACCATGACAACCCAACGTCTAACAACTTTGCCGTCGGCGTCGTCATGGCCAAATTGGTCGAATTGGGCTAGAAACTGTTGCCTCATCCACCTTATTCTCCATATTTGGGCCCTTGCGACTTCTTTTTGTTTCCAAACTTGAAAAAGGCACTCGCTAGGCAAAAATTTAAGTTGGAGTATCGCTGAGTTAAAAGGGCACTAGGTTGAGAAATAAATCGTTAAATTTCCAAAATTTTCGTTTTTCTTTTGTAGGCTAAGTACTTATCGGGCCGCCCTAGTATAAAAATGAAAGTTTATCTCATTTTGAAATTTTATTTTTTTGTGTCTATTCTTTCTGCAGGAATTCTCCACTTGTACTATGTAAGGCTCAACACTTTCGCAGTACCCTTGTCTCTATATACTTATCTGTCAAATGAAGCACTTTGGAAGCACCAAGATATGAAATTTGTTATTAACTACCGCATTGCCACATTTTTAAATATTAGCAACGACCCCCGTAACAGATACAATCAAAATTTTATAATCAACGCATCGAAATGAAAACGTTTGCGAACAATAATTAATTATATAGCCATGTGTAATCACGAATATTTTGAATAATTGCTCTTTTTGAAATATTTGTATTCGGTCTGTGGGTTGTTTAATTAATTATATTATTTGAATCAATTCAGCCGAATTATGTACATAGCACACATTTCTGTAAATTACTAAATTGTTAATATCAAATACATAGGTACAACAAAATGGGAAAGCAAAAAAAACTCACCGTAAATTTATCTAAATTTGAGAAAAAAATTTTGAAAAAAAATTTAGTACTAATCAAATAGTCAGTACAATGTTGTTGTTTTAAATCGGCTTCAAAACTGGGAACTACAAACTGGATTCGATTTTTCGAGCAGAAAAATTCGAGTATGCTTTCTAATTGCTTTTCCTCAGATTGCGCCTTGTTTCTTCTGCCTAATCTTTTCTTCTCTTCTTATCTTTTTCTTCTCTTCCTCCTTTGCTCTTTTTGTACATTCTACTTTATTTGTCTTAAGGTATCCTCTATATATGTTATCTATTGCTTCTTGGCACCCCTTGTCAAACCATTCGTTTTTTTAATGGTTTGGTCTTCCTCAATATTACTTTTATATATTATACTAAGGATTCCAAAGTTTTCACTGTATTCATTCACTCAACCGTTTTCTCCAGTTCTTTCTGTTTTGCCAGTCCCCTTCCTGCAGATTTCTTCTTTACATTGCTTCGTTAACTTCATTTCTGAAAGCTTTTCGGGTTCTCATCTCTTCCTTTTTCATATAGGGCTCCACTCTGTTATTCCATTTATCCAGTGATCTTGTTATGCTTTTCTAACATGTCCGTATCAGGTTAATCTCTTCTGTGCTATGTAGTCTATTATATCTGAGTTCGTTCCCATTCTTTTCTTAATCTCTATGTTATTTATTCTATCTCTTCTTGTTAATCTGCAGCTTCTCCTTAGGATTTTCGTCTCTGTTGCCCTTTTTTGTTTTTGGTTTTCTTATTTATTGTCCAATTTTCACACCTATAAATGTGGATACTTCTTTTTATGGTGTTATATATTCTCCTTTTTATTTTTATACTGATGTCCTCATCCCACAGTGGGTATTGTACCCTCGGAGATCGCTGGGAAAATTTACACTCAAAATAACAAAATTCAGTTTGGCAACACTGTGTTAATGTTGATAGTAACATATCTCTTTTAATATAAACAGAACTGTAATTTAGTCCAGACAAATTAATATATTTTTTTGCAAACAAAAATGAGATTTTTCAACCAAATAATGTTTCAAATATGATGTGCAAAATAATTTTTAATTGGGTTCTGCTAATGAGCTTGCTTTTTTTGTCACTAAAGTAGAAAAAACTGTAAATCTCATTCATTCAATCATTATCGTCTTAATTATTTTAACTGTACTAATATCCATCCACTAATTCGAAATGATTAATGGGTTGTTAAAACATTTTATCTGTAGCGGCTTCTGAAAGGTCTTAAAAATATCGAATTTCATTGATAAAATGCGCATATCCCACCGATCTTCGCTTCGATTCATACCGGGTTCAATTTTCGTACGTAGTCTCTTGTTTGTCCTAGTCTATATTTTATATCTTCTTCAATTGTTTCTTTTGTTTCCCTGTTTGATACTATGAAACCTAAATACTTGTATGTAGTTGTCTGTTCTTTTGATTTGTTTACCTTCGTCTATTTCCCGCTGTTTTATTTCTGTATTCTCCGTTGTTATGTATTCAGTTTTCTTTAGGTTTATTTCCATCCTATTCTTTGTATATTCCCGTTCCAGTTTTCGAATTATAAAACTGAGGTCATCTTCCTGATATAGATATAATATTCCTGTTACCTTCTTAAGTATTATGTTTCTAAATGTTGTCCATAATTCCTCCACACTTTCTCTTCATTCATTTGTATCATGTACTCTCTCGTAACGGTTTTAATGCGCAGATTTTCTATATTAGGTAATGTGACTTATCATCATATTATATACATATACCTACTAACTACAATGATAGACCGCTGTGGATGACTCTTGCAACTAAATAAATAGTGTTGTTATATTAAAGAAACTCGATTTATATTAACGAATCTTTCAATTTCATCCAATAAATGTAATCACTGTAACAGCATCGTCGTTACAGTGAAGCCATAATTAAGGGCAAATCAGGCCGCCATGGTGGATTTATTTCGATATAATGGAGTCGTTAGCCGAAAATTGGTAATCCAAAATTCAAAATTCAGCCGAGCTTCAATCTGCCAAACTGTTTATGGTGGTTTAAAATGGTATATTTACATATGAAACAATATTGAGGCCCACGGGAAATCCAACACGGAGAAATTAAATATTAACACGCTATTGCGGCTAATAATAATAAACGCCGAATGTTGTAATTTCAACGAACCGGCTTCGAGTGCGTTTTATCAAAAATTCATGCGTTACACCAAAAGTTATTCATTTGCCATTCAATCAACAAGGCCTCGCTCCGATAATTAACAATTTTTTTTATAAAAACGCCCAACCCAGTTCAATTTTTTCCGTTGATCATTCAACACATTTACACCTGGTGTACTCTACACTACGTTAACAATCCGTTTCACACTCCTTCAGAAATTTCGTAAGCTGTTATAAAAAACGGCCTAAAAATATATTTCTATTTTTTATTCATTTTTAAATTGCATGTTTTGAAGCTGCCTTTCTATTTCTCTCGCTACTTTTGGCGCTTTGCGTCCCTATTAATGTAAAGTAATTTAGTTAAATAGAGTTCCTAATATCCAATTGAAATTAGTACGTTTGGAATTACTATGACCAGTCTAGTACGAAAAATGTAACAGAAGGTCAACTCTACATCAAACAAACCCCTGTAAAAAGAGTGAGGCATTCGTCGGCACCATAATAAATAAATAATTCACCAACAACCAAGAGATACAAGCGCGCATCAGAAAATCTAAATCCACCTTCAACCGGATGGGTGGCTTCTTCAAGAGCCACAACCTCTCTCTTGGCATAAAAGTAAGAATGCTGCAATGCTATGTCTTGATAGCAATGTTTTAGTAGAGGCTATGACCTATAACTTCGTTTTTCAATACCATTTATACCAGCGGACAACTACCTATTGGTTGGTCTAATTCACTGTTTATAGCTCTACCTAAGAAGACAACAGCAAAAACCTGTGCTGATTATATAACCATCAGTTTGTTAAACCACTTATTTAAAATTTTTCTGAAGGTAATACATGGTCGTATCTACAATAAATGCGAGGAATACCTGAATGACACACAGTTTGGTTTCCGTAACGGGTTTTAAACGAGAAAGGCACTGTTTGGAATGAAAGTACTTACTCAAAGATGTCGAGATATATCTGTACACATATACTGTTGTTTTATTGACTTCTAAAAGGCATTTGATCGTGTTAAGCACTCTATATTGATCGAAACTCTAAAAGACATTGGCTTGGACGGCAGAGATGTTCGAATAATTGCAAATTTATATTGGAATCAAACAACACCAGTTTTAGTAGATGGTGTGGAATCACAGGCTCTTAATATTAAAGGAGGAGTGCGACAGGGATGCCTCTTCTCACCCCTGCTTTTCAACGTTTACTCCGAAAGAATTTTCAGAAAAGCACTTTCTGAAAAACAAGAAGGAATACTTGAACGGTGTACTTGAAGTGAACGGTGAAGTCATCAATAATTTGCGATATGCGGACGATACAGTACTCCTAGCTTCTACTCAAGAAGATCTGCAAACACTACTTGATAGTGTCGTTGAGAGTTGTAGGGAGGCAGGTCTGGATCTGAACATACGGAAAACCAAAATACTCGTAATAAGTAAACAACATCGTATAAAACCGTCTATATATTATGTAAATAATACCAAACTTGAGCATGTTAATAAAATCGTTTACCTTGGATAGCAATTAAATCGTAACGCAGAAAGTCACGGCGAAATTAGATCTAGAATAGAGCAGCCTAGGTCCGCTTTTAGAAGGATGTCCAAGGTGTTATGTAACAGAGACCTAAAATTGGCATTGAGGATCCGCCTACTTCGCTGCTACGTGTTCTCGGTCTTACTTTATGGTGTCGATTCCTGGCCTCTGAATAAAATCGATCTAAATCGCCTTGGGGCTTTCGAAATGTGGTGCTATAGAAGAATTTTAAAAGTTTCCTGGGTGGAGAAGATTAGAAACTCCACAATACTCTACAATACAAAATATAATAATAGAACTCTACAATACAAAATATCATGCAAGGAAAAATAGCAGGCAAACGCAGTCCAGGACGAAGAAGAACCTCATGGTTAAAGAACTTGCGAGATTGGTATTGTGTTGATACAAGCAGGAGTTCCTCAGAAGAATGAAGAACCACCGAGAATAAGGATGGACTCGAGCCGAGCTTTTGATAAACTTGAGCGCTCGACTGGAATTTATTCCATATTTTGCGGACACACTGTATATTAAAAATACATACTTGTAGTCTGAATTACTTATTCTTAAACAAAACTATCAGCAGTACCAGAAATAAATGAATTAGACAAAGTATTAGAGTATTAGCTAAAATATCGACAAGCTCGTTAAGGAAAGCTCGGCTCGTTTCGAGTTCCACAAATGAGGAGGTCCTCAGAAGAATGAAGAAGCACCGAGAGTAAGGATGGACTCGAGCCGAGCCGATCTTTTGACAAGCTTGAGCTCGGCCTCGGAAATAACAGCTCGGCCTGAACTTCGAGCTGCAGGTTGAGCTCGTGGCTCGTGTGGGCTCGGCTCGAATATTTCGAGCCGAGCTCAAGCTTGTCAAAAGATCGGCTCGGCTCGGCCCGACTCCATCCTTACTCTCGGTTCTTCTTCATTCTTCTGAGGACCTCCTCATTTGTGGAACTCGAAACGAGCCGAGCTTTCCTTAACGAGCTTGTCTGAAGTAGATGAAAGAGGTCTGGAAGTAGATCAATGTGCGGACAGAGAGGAATGGGTATCGGAAGACAAAGAACGTTGTAAATCGATAGTATATGGTCAACGATAGAATGGGAACAGAAGTTCAACTCTACATGAACCAAACCCCTGTAGAAAGAGTGACGCACTTCGAGTGACCAAAAGATTAGAGCGCGCATCAGAAAAGCTAGATCCACCTTTAACCAGATGGGAGAACTTCACTCTCTTCAAGAGCCACAACACCTCTCTTGACATAAAGTAAGAATGTTGCGATGCTCTCTGTCTTTTTGAGGTCACACATGAGGAGGTCCTCAAACAAATGAAGAAAAACCGAGAGGTACTAACCACCATCAAATCTCGAGTTTTAATACTTTGGACACATTACTAATATACCATTAATGCCTCGTTCACATTATTTCAGTCCAAAATTCCAGTCGAGCGTTAGAATGTTACTGCAATAATGTGAACCAATCAATCCAGTTCAGTTGACTGGAATAACAGTGTATTTTTCATTTCAGGTCAGGCATTCCAGCGCCACTGGGATAGTTTGAACTGTCAATTCAGTATACACGTTAATCCATTTCTGGGTTACACGTTAACAGTCAATACGCAGTATTGTTCTTTTGTAAAATTCTATAGATAATTCCTAACAATGAAGGTAATTGAACATCAAATTCTTCAGTTTGTTTCTTTGTATAGAAAACAAGTGTGTTCCCCATCTTTTCAATGACTGCAATTGCTTTTTAGCTTTTGAATGACTGGAAAAGTGTGGACGATATCATCCAGTCCAGCACTGGAATAATGTGACCGTCATAAGGGCAGATTGTACATGAATTTCTAAAAAAACCTGCTACAATTTATTCTTATGCTTCTTCTTATTCTTCTTCGTCTAGTCATTCACGTCCACATTATTCATATTATTTTGTGATTGTCCATGTTTGTGCCCCATATGTTAATAGGTATTGGAATAATGCATGCAACAAAAACTCTAGATCTAAG
Organism: Diabrotica virgifera virgifera; assembly: GCF_917563875.1. Lineage (NCBI taxonomy): Eukaryota > Metazoa > Arthropoda > Insecta > Coleoptera > Chrysomelidae > Diabrotica > Diabrotica virgifera. Next base: position 158,140,701 of record NC_065448.1, on the reverse strand, counting down.
ATGTACATATGTAGTTGAATTTGTTGATTTCTGAGTATATAGTTCAGTTTGCCGAATGCTACCCATGCTAACTTTCTTCTTATTTTTATATAATATAATATATTCTTCAACTTTTTCTATAACTTTGTAGTTTATTATTGTCACGGTTTCTTCGGAGTACTTTTGGTTTGTTTAAATTCATTTTCAGTCGTATTTTAGAAGATTCGGTATGAATTTCTAAAATCATGGTTTGCAGTTCTTGTAGGTCAGTAGTCACAAGGATTATGTCATCCGCTACGGTTTCCCGTAGCCATAAATACCAGTTAAATGTTCATAATCTTCTTCTTTTTTGCCCAATTTAGCATTAAAATCTCCTAATAGTATTTCGTAATTTGCTTTATTTGTTTCTATGGCTGTTCATATTTCATCATAAAATATTTTTATTTCTTCTTCATCGTGGCTTTTGGTTGGAGCGTATACTTGGATCACTTTCAGAGTGGTTCTTTTATTAATTCTGATGACGAGATATGTTACTCTGTCTGATATGGGCTTGAATTATTCGATACACTGTGTGAGGCTTTGTTTTACCAAGAATCCTACTTTATTCTTATGCCTAATTGATATAAAACAAGTCTGTACATGACACATAAATAGTATTTATAACAAAAATCACAGGCCTTTCTTTAAATTCCCAATCTATTCTAATCACAAAACAAAACTAAATTCAAGCAGAATCAAACAAAGTGAAAAAAAAAACAAGCTCACACGCTTCTGATCCAGGATAATACTATTTATATTATTACAAACCTACTAATTAAATTAATATGCAAACTGTATGTATTCGAATATGCTTATCAAAACCTCTACATGCACCGTTAATTGTTGGCAATGGCAAAAATGTTTACATTGGATGCAAAATATAGTTCGTGTTTGAAAGGTACGAGTATAAATAGAGATATTCAAGGTTCACTGGTTGGCGGTTTACTTAATAATACAATTTATGGAATATATTCTAATTTGACAAAATAAATTCAATTTTACCATATATCGCAAAATTCTATAGTTGACGGTAAACCAGGAAACATTTCCGCCTTATGAGCACTTTTGCTTTATAAAAAGTAAAATTTTTTGTTAGTAAAAAGGATTATTTTTTTAACATGCTACTAAAGAAAGTAGAATATGAGTGAAAAAAGTGCTAATGTCACAAAGAATACAACTAAATATCTCTTTTCTTACTCAGACTCTTTAATTACAATATTTTAGAATCGAAAATATTTAGTTATGTTATTAAGGTATTGGATTTTGACAAGAGAATTATACCGATTTTATACACAAGTTTATGTGAAATTTTCAAGGACATAGCTCTTCCCAAAATCCATTACCTATAATGCATTCCACGCTGGCGGAATTCATTTGTCGCGAAGTCACCTATGAACAAGTTACAAACACATTCTGCATAAAATATTATAGTAGGTAGCTGAAATTACAAAACTGCTCTAGACCGATGCCGCACTGCAGGAAGTTTGGTAGCATGGTGGATGGTAGATACCTGCCTGGCGACCATCCAGCTACTTATACCACGAATAACAAAATGACGGTAGCCGCAGTGGCCTCCCGCTACCATCTAACCATCCGGTGGTCCGCCAGGCGTCTATCCACCCCAATCAGTCGTGTTTGATATTCTATCCAAGTAGCCTGGCTACGGAGGAAACCGTAATAAATGCTATGTATAAAAGAAGGGCAATTTGGGACCCAGCAAACTCACTATGTGACGAAACATGGCTTAACATATCTGTTTTATTTATTCTTTGCAGTTGCATTAAAAAAATCCAATATTCAAGTCAGGTGAATTTAAAAAACAATGTGTACCTTTAAGTCGATTTTTCTCCACTTTCTGAAAAGTGTAGTTAGTGAGTTTTACCGCTAATAGGACGATATGCTAAAAAACAAACCAAATGTAACGTAACAAATGAAACAAACGATTCCTTAGCAGTCAGTTGGATACTGACTTCTGACTTCATTTCACTCTTTCACTGCGTCCAGGATGCAGCGCCCTTCCACCATCCACCTTTAAAATCCACCCTCCAAGCCACCATCTAGCATCCTGCAGTGCGGCATCGGCTTACGGTTATCTACTAGACTTGTCCGATTAAATCGTTGATCCAGAAAAAAATTATCGGTAAACATATCTACAAATAGTTACCACTATATTATTTAAGTCACATATTCCGTTGTTTCACCAACCGATGCATACCCTGTTTAAAGAACTTTTGTAGCTGTAGATCGAATAATAATTTAACGGCATTTTGTATTTCTTCGTCCATCTGAAAACGATTACCTTTTAATCCCATTTTCAGTGACCCAAAGATGAGAAAATCTAAGGGCGATAAATCGGAACTATAGCGTGGATATTCTAATATCCTCTACTTCTTTCGTTGTAGGTTTTTTTACTTCTACGGCGACATAACGCCGAGCATTGTCATGCAGAAGAATGACAAGCTTTTCTAGACGTTTTAGTCACAATGCTTGATAAACCTGTTTAAAGTTTCCCCATAAAGGTTTTCGTTAATACACAATCTAGGTTCCGAAAAGTCCATGAGCAAGGGTTCTTCACAGATGAAAAATAGGTTAACATGACCTTGTCCGCAGAAGGTTGAAATTGGTATGGTCGCACGCTGATTATATTTGGACGGATTGTTAACAACAAACGCCATTTTGAAGTCAGTACTGACAAATCTGTAAAAGTTTACTGGAAATTTGACATAAATGTCAAAGTGATTAATTTAAAATTAAAAATAAAAACATTAATTATAAAAATTATTAGTTGGTTAAAGCTGTGGTAAGTATATATTTTTACCTTAAATATACATACTTACGTTTTAAATACCGAATTTAACTTTTTTTAATGTTCCGTAATATGTAATTATAAATTAATCTATTAATCTTAGCGCCATCTACACGATAATTGTGAAAGTATCCGAAGTAAGAAATTAATATTTCATCAATAGAACGTCAAAATGATTAGCAAAATCTTAAAAAAATCGATTACAATTTAATTACTTTTTTGCGTTGTAAATATTAAGCGATAACAATTAAATAATAAATTTAAAAATTACCGGTGAAAGTTGTATTACTAATCCGCTAGGAGCGACACCAGCGAAGCTCCGAGTGTATAGGTACAAATGACCCCCAAGAACTACCAGAAAAAAAACGGTGCCCAAGAATGAAATATGCTCCATAGTAGATGCACCAATAACATTTATTGATTAGGCTCATGTGTGCGATAAGACAAATATGCATTGTGCAGTCATCTATGGATACTTTAGGTTGATACATTCTGTTACTACAAAGGACATTTTGGAACATAAAAACAAGGACTAAGGAGGTGTAAAACATTAAAAACGCTCTCAATTAAAACGTGTGCCTTATAAACACCAAAAATAAGGATCTGAAGGTGACCTTAACCATGTGGGTAAACGAAAGAAAGAACTTATGGTAAGCGCTGCTCAATCACGTGTTCCACGCAGACCGATAATAAGGAGCTGGAGAGTATGTGATCCGCAGGATCATTAAGAGCGCAGAATGTTGATTGAACAAACTGCACTGGAGGTTCAAACGGAACCCTGAAGCGAAACAAACTGCACAAACTGCACTACCAACTTCATCGCGCTAGTTTTCGGTTCAGGTTCCGGTTCAGGTCCAAAATGAATACGGTTCAAAGGAAATCAGAAGCTAATATAGAGTGGGTAAGTACCTACTCTCACCTTTCGTCTCGGTTAGGGACTGGTACGGTCAGTGCCGCGGTAATTTGACTATGGAGAGTGGTCTAACGACGTTGTGTTCGAATTTTTATTGTATGAAATAACCAACTTACTAAAATTTCAACCGCCAACACTGGTAGTACGTTCCGTCGAAATGGTCCGACCGAATTTATCAAAAAGTAAATATTTAAGTAATAAATTCTCAGTAACGTGGGGCGTCAACTGTGCTATCTTCTTTTTACTATTATTTATTTTTTATTTCTCTTTTCAGACTTGAAATGGCGAAAAGTGGCACACCACGTTCCATAAAATCCCATCTTTAGGGATGTGCAAGGCTCCAGGGTCGTAACTACCATTGGGGCAACCGGGGCAGTGCCCCGGGCCCCTGGCCTTGAGGGGCCCCGCAGGGGCCCTCGTTTGGTTGGCCGTGCATAGATTTTAACGAGGAAAATAAAAATATGTATTTTAAGAGCCGATCCCAACGAAATAGTTTCAAATGACACAATTTTAAAAAGACCTTACAGATCCACCCTAGACCTCAACATAAAGTTGAGGGGGCTAAGCTGGGGCCCCCGAGACCATAAGAAAAAAATTTAAATTATTACCTAGGAAATTAGTTATTTTGGCGTAATAAAACCTAAAATGCCACTGGAAGAGGCTAAGCTGGGCCCCCGAGACCTTTCTAAAAGATATTAATTGTTACTGAGAAAATTATGCAACCGTAATATTGCCCCCCCCCCCCCCCCCGTCCCAGCTATATTGTCTTAACCAATTTACCCCAGGCCACATATAGGTACGTGAAAGGAACCACATTGTAGCCGAATAATGTACTTGCATAAAACAGATAAGATGGTACTTGCAAAATTAACTTAAAAAAAGGTGATTTCAAAATTTTTTGTGTTGGTCAACTAAAATAGTAAACTAGTAAAATAGAAACTTCAGTCATGAAATGCATTAAAATGAGTTTTCAAGGGGTTAAATATCAAGCATTTTCCCGGACCCCCCTATTCGGCTGGGGGATAAACCCCAGACCCCACGGTAGGGGCCCCCAGATCACGTTTGCCCCGGGGCCCCCAACATCGTAGTTACGGCCCTGCAAGGCTCACAGGCTGAGTTCAATACTGTTGCTTGAAAAATGCAATAAACGTATCATGAGATTGATTTTAAATTAATCACCTTTCTGCGGCAAATTTGTAAAACCAATTGAATGTTCTGTAATATATTTTTAAAATTCTTATTCTACAACTTTTCCAAGCGGTTTTTGGTTGGGATCTCATTGCAACAAAACCATTACTCTTTTAGATGGAAAAGTCCATTAATTTTTTGCCGATGTTAAATTCATAACGAAAAAGATAACGATTGAGTATTTTGAACGTGGATGAATCATTTATAGGCGAATTTATGAAGGTGTTCTGGATCCCCGAAAGTCGTGTAACGTTAATAAAAATTTCATTACTTCCGATATAACCTACGACTAGAAAGCAATAAATTCATAATAGTAGTACGTTCCCAAATAAATTTCGGAATATACGGTTTTTGGCAGAAGTTTTTCGAAGCATCGGCTGGGCATTACGGAAAGAGCCACTATATCAAATTACGATGTGATATATCGGCAGAAAGCCGCATATTTTCTAACGAAATATGTTTAAAGTGTATTCGGTAATTCACGAAATGTAAAATATCTCTGATATAAGTTCTTATCGCACTCTAGATCAACAGATATTTATATAATGCCGCACTGCGCCATTTATGCTACGACTAAACGGACTTTATGTAGCAGGACCGTCTCAGATTTCAAGACAATAAACACAAAAGATTATTGTGACAGACGTGCCCGCGCGGGACCAATAGACCAGTTTCAAAGGTTCCGTCGCTGAAATATTACGTCGATTTAAAAATTATCTTGCTTATAAATCTGGTTGAATTAAAGTTAACATAAAAAAGGAATTTTAATTACCTTAATCGCGTAGTCCTGTTCAAACATTAACAAAGCACCAAATGTTGGCTTTTTTCCTTGCTAGTACCTAATTTACATGTTGATCGTTAATATCTACTAACTACACAGGTGTGTGTGGCAATTGATTATCGGAACATTGGTAGAAGTAAGGTAACGACTACAGTATCTTATACTAAATTAATACCATATATTGAATAGTAACAGGCTGCAGTGTAATGTGTTTGCATATTTAATAATGTAATAATTTAGTAGTGTTAAGGCGTGTTTCCACCAAAGCAACATACTTCAACTTTTGTGTTTTACAATGTTGAAGTAGGTTGAATTCACATTGCAACTTTGTTGCACCAATCTTGGAGTTTGTTGCACGTATTTGCGACTAGATGCATATGTATCCACTGAAGCAACAGTTGTTTATTATGCGCGACGAAAGAGGCACCTGCTCCGGATTTCTTCATAACCTTGTATTTCTTCCCCTCTCTGGAGAACTGAGCTTATAAATTTCTTATTTTTAAATTTGCCTATTCTATATTTTCACAGTTTATGCTGCTACAAATCTTGGACCAGGCATCATGTTTAGCTTCTCTGCATTTATAATTTTTGTCAGTTACATTTCAAATACATGTATGTTGTTTACAATTGTCTACTAAATTCATGCAGGCTTTTACATCCTATTTAAACACCATTTTAATAATCACATTCAGAAAACAAAACAAACAGTTTGAACCTGTCAACAATTAGCGACTACGACTAGTTACAAGCCGTCCACACTGATGTTAACATTTTTCTCGCTGTTTCACAATGTTGCAAGATTTCCTTTTATCTTTACTACCGAAGATAGAAACACACAACATACTCCAACTGTCACATAAACATACTGCAACACCGTGCTTGCAACACAGTGTATCATATTACAACAACAGCCAACTTTTATGTTGTTAAAGTAAGTTGCGGTATGTTGCTTTGGTGGAGACAGAGCTTAATGTGTTTGTATATTTAACAGGAACAAATATATAAATATTCAGAAGAACTATATTTTTTTAAATAAACATAAATTTAGAAATTGTATTCTGCATTCTTCTTCTTGACGTTCCTATCCGTGACGAATGTTAACGATCATTATAAGATCTTTGATCTTATCTGCAGCAACGCGGAAAAGCTGCACAGATGTTGTATTGAGCCAGGTTCTGAGGTTCTTTAACCAGGATGTTCTTCTTCTTCGTGGACCTAGCTTTCCAAATATTTTTCCTTGCAGGAGGGTTTTTAAGATGCACTATTTGGATTCATATCGCATAATGTTTAATTTACGGGATTTTATTGTGGTCAGTAATTCTCGGTTCTTCTTCATTCTTTTAAGGACCTTCTCATTTGTGACTCAGTCAGTTACTGATATGCCACATCTCAAATGCTTCCAATTTTCTGTACATATCTTCGTTTAAGGTCTATGATTCAACACCATAAAAAGAAGAGATAGAGAGATGACGTAGCATCGCATCATTCTTATTGTTATACCAAGAGAAAGGTGGATCTAGCTTTTCTAGGTGGAAATGTTCGATAAATGTTCGAAATAACCTCCTTTGACCTCCATACAATAATACAGTATATTTTCAAAGCCTCTTCGTATATTTGCAAACACCTCACTATTATATGAGATTGAATATTCAACCAATAAATTAGTTATATCCAAAATTATCTTCAAAGTTATTACGTAAATTAAATTACGAAAATTAAAAAAAAATAGAGTGTCGTATAGAGAAAAAAAATACCTTTCAAATGATGTGCCACTAGACCACACTTGCTATTTGCTATTTAAAAAAAACTGATGGTTGATGCGGGGCAGTAGAGAGTTACATTTGAGGGTATAAATTTTGCATGAAAATTCGTCCCCCACCCCGCAGTATAAATTGACGTGTTTTTTAAATTTTGATGAAACTCTTGGTTTCTGAGTTTCTGAGGGGGTCACATTTTCGTGGAACACAGTGTATAATATTTTGCAATTAAAAGCCACAAATTATATTATAGCCACATAATTAAATATTTATTCTTAAGCAGTTTAATAAGTAAAATTAACTAAATTAGATCTCCCAACAGTATCGATAATATACAGGGTGTAACAAAAATGCAGGTCATAAATTAAATCAGATATTCTGGAACCAAAAATAGTTCGATTGAACCTAACTTACCTTAGTACAAATGGGCACATAAAAAAAGTTACAGCCCTTTGAAGTTACAAAATGAAAATCGATTTTTTTCAATATATCGAAAACTAATAGAGATTTTTTTATTCAAAATGGACATGTGGTACTTTTATGATAGGACCATCTCAAAAAAATAATAACAGTGAAATTTGTACACCCCATAAAAATTTATGTTCCCTTAAACCCCCCCAAAATTTTGTGTACGTTCCAGTTCGATCATTACTGCGGTACCATTAGTTAAACACAATGTTTTTAAAACCTTTTTTTTCTCAGTATTTTTTCGATAAGACAGTTTTTGTCGAGATGCGGCTTCTCTTTTAATATGTTTACATAAAAATTTTATGGGGGTTTTGTTCCCTTAAACGCCCCAAATGTTTGTGTACGTTGCAATTAAATTATTATTGTGGTACCATTAGTTAGACACAATGCTTTTAAAACTTTTTTGCCTCCTAGTATATTTTCGATAAACGATTTTTTATCGAGATAATAATGTTTCAAAATATATCTCAAAAATGTAACTTCACAATAAATTTTCATATTATTACCAGGTCTCTATAATCTTCTTACCATGTAAAAATTTGTGTTGGATTTTACAAATGTTCAAAATATCTCGATAAAAACTGACTATGAAAAATAAACAAAAAAGTTTTGAAAACACATTTTTTAACTAACGGTACCGCAATAATAATTTAATTGGAACGTACACAAATATTTGGGGGGGTTTAAGGGAACAAAACCCCCAAAAAATTTTTAAGGGGTGTACAAATTCCACTTTTATTTTTCTTTAAAGATGCTCCTGCCATATGCATGCCACATGTCAATTTTCAATACAAATCTGTAATAGTTTTGAAAATATTGGAAAAAATCAATTTTTATTTTGCAACTCCAAGGGGCTATAACTTTTTTATATGCCCATTTGTACTAAGGTAAGTTAGGTTCAATCAAACTATTTTTGGTCCCAGAATATGTGATTTAATTTATAACCTGTATTTTTGTTACACCCTGTATATTCGTTTTCTTTTTAGCGCGTTTGTTATCGTGCAAATTGATATAAACCATTATATAAAACTAAATAAAAACTAGGAAACCACATAACATAAAAGCGTAAGACCCACGAAATAAAAAAGATTTCTATTTCTTTTCTGCCACCTTTCCTGATATGTATGTGTTTTTAGAGACTGGCCTATTGCGTTGAAGCTGAAATCCCAAGGAGTTACACGATTGCGTTAGACCTTGGTCAGATGTATGAAAGTGATATGAAGGGAGCAGAAGATAAAGAATGGATTATGGTCGTTGAAAGAAAAAGCAACAATACCGAAAGGTGGAGGAGATCGTGAGGAAGATTTAGGGACTTTGTGTGTGTAGAAAATTTACTTCACACGTTGGCGGTATCAATCGACATCTTTTAAAAAACACGTTTTTATACTAATTTTATATCTGGAGATGGTAGTTTATAAAATATTCTGATTTTTATACTTTATATATCAAATAAACTGGATAGTTTGGGAAATCAGAATAGTTGTATAGGTGTATGTTTATGTTAATTATATGGTGCTATGTTTTTAAACCATGAGGAGTGATTCAAATTTACCGCGCTGTAATGTTTGTTTGTAATTTGTAATTGGTCCAACCGCAAGCAAGTTTACTCCCACGGTTCTTAGACATTACTACGGTTGCCTATATCGACTAACCAATGAATATTAAGGGTGCGATTACGTCACGAGAGTGTACTGTCATTTGAATCGTAATATTTTTTTTCGAATCCTGAGAAAACCAAGTATTTTAGAAAAATTTAAACGCAGGATGAAAGATCACATTATTACCGAGGGCGGAAAGCCCCTTAGAATAAACAAGCAGTTTCTATTGAATGAAATATTTGAAATTAAATATCACACTTCTCTTTTATTTTCAGCCCTGTAACTTATTAAAATAAACATTATAGAAGTTTTCAGGGACTTTCGGCCCTCGGTAATAATGTAGTCTTTCATTCTGAGTTTAAATTTTTCAAAAATATTTATTAGTTTTCTCAGGATTCGAAAAAAAATGAATACAATTAAAACACATTGAGAATTTTGACATGCGTCAAAATTTTGCATTAACACAATGTAAAATTCTGAACTGTTGAATTACAGCTTCCCTAATTATTTTACATCAAAAGACATTAGAAACTATTTGTAGAGGATTGAAATCTGTATTGGCAACAACTGTTAAAATTGGTCTACGTAATTAAACATATTCCAAAAGTTTGTAAAAATGTAATACATTTTAGTTTTCAGCCCAAACTTAGGCCACACACAATGCAATAATGTTCACATTTTTGAACTGTCAATATTTTTATTTTATCATCTATTGTTTAAAAACAATACAGTTGATAAGATACCCTCAGTTGCGGAGAAAGGATTAATAATAAAGATTTTTTATTCAGTCAATGGTGTGAGCACTGTCGAGCACTGTCAGTTAAATAGTAACGTGTGGCCTAACTTTTACACGCATACCTATTGTGGCAAATGTATCATATTTTTCAAAATTTTGGAATGCATTTAAATCGTAGAACAATTTTAACTTTTGATTTTAATACAGATTTTAATTCTCTACAAGTATTCTCTCATGACTTTTGATGTAAAATATTTAGGGAAGCAGGAATTCAACAATTCAGACTTTTACAATGTGTTTCCTATGGCCCTTTTTACGATTCACCACCCGGTATAAGATAAAATGTGTACTATTTGTCTTATTATTTCATAATAACACAAATAATACACATATATACACAATAACACATTCAATGATCGAAAATCATTTAAAAATATGGGAATGTAAACTCTTATGACGTAAAGTCAAAAATATAAGTCTCCCCACCACCGTCGGACAAGGCAACCGTAATAAAGTCTAATAACCGTGGTTTACTCCACTGTTATAAAATTTTGACACTAATGACATTTATCAAATTTTGACACAATTGGTATTTCATAGGTTAATTAAGTTATATCGGCGATTTTTTATATTTTCTGCGTTATTCCTTTAATTTTTAGATTTTTAGTCTGCTTTTATATAAAAAGCAATTGTTTTTAGAACTCTTTAGCAACGTATTAATATAATATATTATTGATGGATTACCGTCGAGGGCTGACATGATCAACCAAAAAAGAAGATGTATTTGGTGATTATTCTAGTGACTTTCTTAGGTGTGAATCTGTCTTTTTAGTTTACTCCTCCTGGTTAAAAAATAAACCATAGTCAAAAATCACCTCCCCTTCCCTTCGGCCATTCGTATCTTTTGAGAAATTAATACTTATAATAGTGAAGTTTGGAGGGAGGAAATAAACGGACGTAAGCTTCTCAAGTAGTGACGTAATAGTGAGAGATGTCGTCACAGAGCCACTTTGACCGATAATTATTTTAAATGGAACCTTATTGCAAGTGATACCTCGTTTGAAAGACAATAAAATACCTATTCAATCATACTAATTTTGTGTGGGTTTAAGTTGATTTTGATAAATAAATTAAATAAATATAAAATTGTAGATTCGCATTTAATTAATAAAGATTCAAACGTCCCCTATGGCTAGTTGACAAAAAAGTTACGTTGACGTAAAAACCACTACAGAATTGAAAAACGTCAACTTTTTTTGACAAATAACCATATTAAATAGAGAATTTAATGACCTTTCAAATGAGCTACCACTCGACCCCTATTCTCATTAAAAAAAATCATCTATTACGTCACTAGTATGATATATATGCCAAAATATCATAATTTAAAATCCAATATCGACCTGGTTTGGGATTTTTCCCTAATGTCGTCGGTTTACGAAATAACGAATTTATTCCCTTCATTTGCACCATACTGTATAATGATTGTTAGCGCAAAAAGGGGAGTTAAAATAACTTTTTTTGTTAAATATCTTATTACAATGAAAAAACTGGGTTTTAATAAAAGTAAAAATACGAATTTATTTGAGGTTTAATATAACTTAAGAGCGTAGACGCAAAATTTCGGGCCAATGCTTTTTAGATGCATTTATTTTTTTCGAATCCTGAGAAAACTAATCAATATTTTTCAAAAATTTAAATGCAGAATGAAAGAATACATTATTACCGAGGGCCGAAAGTCCATTAGAATAAACAAAACGTTTTTTTATGAGATTTAAAATTAAAAATCCCACTCAATTTTCGCTTCTTTTTTCAATCCTGTAACTTATTAAAATAATCATTAGAGAAGTTTTCAGACTTTCGGCCCTCGGTAATAAAATATTACTTTGTGTTTAAAATTTTCAAAAATACTTATAATTTTTCTCAGGGTTCGAAAAAATGAATGCATTTAAAAAACACTGGCCCGAAATATTGCGCCTACGCTCTTTATAATTTAAAGAATAAAACTAAGTTTCTTAAGACATTTTTCTAACTGCATTGACCAGCTCAATTGGCTGTTCATATTGTACAGTACAGCGTTTCCCAGCCGGTGGGTCGCGACTCACTAGTGGGTCGCGGTGTGGCACTTAACAATAGCTGAATATAGTGACAGTGCTCCTTATTTTTTTTCTATTTGCTACTACTTTTCACCACACGTATAAATCTTGTTTATTGTATAAAAGTATACCATTATGGGTGTAGCAGAAAATGTAAGTTTAAATATAAACATCTCGAAAACAAAATAATGACAAATTTGGTACCCAACCAGAACATTAGTATTGGTGGGAGAGAAATAGAACTCGTACATAGATATAAATACCTGGGACATGAAATTACGATTGGCAGAGATAACCAGACTCATGAACTGAAGAGAAGAATCGGCCTTGGGTGGGCAGCATTTGGAAAACTGAGAGAAACTTTTAAAAGTGAGTTGCCCACATGCCTAAAGAGAAAGGTATTTGATCAGTGCGTCCTCCCAGTCTTGACGTACGGATCAGAAACACTTACCTTAACTATAGCCTCGGCTACCAGACTAAGAGTCACGCAGAGAAGAATGGAGCGGTCAATGTTAGGAATAACTCTGCGAGACAAAATCAGAAACGAAGAAATCAGGAGAAGAACAAAGGTGACTGATGTCATCGAAAGGATAGCCAGGTTGAAGTGGAGATGGGCAGGACACATAGCCAGAATGACAGATGGGCTATGGACAAAGAGGTTATTAGAATGGAGGCCAAGAGAAGACAAGACAAGCGTCGGTCCACCGCCTACAAGATGGACTGACGACTTAAGAAAGCTAAGTAAAAACTGGATGAGAGCGGCGCAGGATAGATGGGGTTGGAAACGAGGGGAGTAGGCCTATGTTCAGCAGTAGACTTTTGAGGCTGGATGAAGATTATGGGTGGGGGATGGGTTGCGAATATAAAAAAACATCAGAAGGTTGGGAACCACAGGTATAGTAGATTATATATTTTTTAATTTGGAATCACGTTTAATAAAATTGAAGAAGTGTAAGAATTCTACTCGGAGGACTTTTTTCACTTTGACCAATTACTTAGTTCATTGTTGTGACAGTAAATTTGCCGTAATAAACTTTTTACTCTAATAATTTAATTATTCCGAGTCGACGAGTCATATGTTTCTTAGCAGCAACTTCCTAATGACTTAATTAAAAAACTTAAGTATTTACATAGTTACCGGTACTTTTCCTAACGTTAACTTCTTAATTAACCTGGTGATGCCAGTTTGACTTGATGTTGACTTTTGCTCTTAAGCGGCGGCGCTTAGAGGTTAAGGTTCGAACTTTGTCTCCCTTTTGTATCAAAAGAGAAGTGAGTAGATTAAATGTTTGAACAGAAACTGATAGTGTTTGTGTTATTTCAACGAGAGGGCTTTTGAAGCATTAAGCATGACCTATATCCATGTAAGTGTGTATAACTGGGGTATCGATTCGATGAGGAATGTGTGCCGCTTCGAAAATTAACATAAAGAAACAAGAAATGCGGACTGATTTGTTTCAGCGCGGATCAACAGGCACGTTAAAGGCAATGGGAAAAGTTAAACATCGTATTACCACCATTTTTAATAATTATATTATGTTGGACGTAAAAGTAATTTAAAGAATGATAATATTGTTTGTAATAATTAATCACAATTATTAATTATTTTGCCATCTAAAAGATTTTTTTAACCTTATTGACACTTAATCCTATAAAATTAGGTATGTCCTTAATATATGTCATATATTATATCGTTATGGCAAGGGAGCCCAAGCGGGAATTTTTGCAGTTACTCGAGCGCGTCAGATTAGCATAATATGGGGAGAAACCTGGTACCCTGCAGATGTACCTCTACCATATATTGGCTCTTAACACAGGGGAGTTCGTTAAGGGGGGCCCGAAAAAAAATCTATCCTTAAAAAACTCGAAATTGACAGATTAAGATAAGGTAAGTTAAGTACATGCAAAAGAGTGTATATTTCAAAAATCTGACGATTTGAGCCGGGCGTAAGGAAATGGGTGAGTCCCATAGTTTCACAAGAAAAAAGCGAATATTTCGCCTGTCAATGAATGACAGATCGAAAAACTAAAAAATATGTTCTCAATATTTTTTAAAAATCTATCGAATGATACCAAACACGACTTCCCACGGAGAGGGGTGGGGAGTAAATTTAATATTTTAAATACGAATCCCGGGATATATCGCGAAATAAACATCAGATCGAAAAACTGTAAAATACACTTATTCAATGTTTTTAAAAAATCTATCGAATGGCACCAAACACGACCCCCACGGAGGTGGGGTGGGGGGTTACTTTAAAATCTTAAATAGGAGCCCCCATTTTTATTGCAGATTGGGATTCCTTACTTAAAAATAAGTAACTTTTATTCGAAACATTTTTTCGAATTATGGATAGATGGCTTATAATCGGAAAAACGATTGTTGGAAATGGAAAATTAAATTAAAAAATGGCAAGCGCTCACTAAAATGGAAAACTTTACTTAACTTTTTGTGGTTTTAGGACATACTCTTCACAAACCAATAGGTCCCCATAACGCTCGAGTGACTGCACATTTAGCATACTTTGCTCCCCTACTATTAACCTCATTTATAAATTAACAAATTCTTCATTAAGAAAATAATATAGTAAAATGTTAAATAAATAGTAAAATATTTTATTTAAGTTAAATTTAAATAATAGTTACCACTTTGGCTGTTGTTCTTTTATAATTTTTGGGAAGCTTGAGTAGAGAGTAGAAAGGATGTCTGTAGCATTGTAAAGTGTGATGATGAATCCATAACACTTCTCGTTTCTATTTAAAGCAATGGAGTTATTGAACTTGGTGTGATAGAAATGTGGAACTGCCTTCACGACATTTCTGTAATCATCAGGATTTGCATTATTGTGGCTAAAGGCTGTGGCTGTGAGGAATAAATGTGTTTTGGCTGGAAATACTCTAGGTAGCTCTAGTTTGGTAGTTTTTTTTATATGTGTAACAACGTTTTCATGTATGACAGCTCGAATTTGTGCTGTAGAGCAGTGGTTTCCAACCTTTTACATCTGGCGACCCACCTTCTGATGTTTTTTCATATTCGCGACCCATCCCTCACCCATGATGATATAATGTATGCAACTCAGCTACTGTAAGAGCCAGGCCGCGACCCACATGAAATCTGCCCTTGACCCACTAGTGGGTCGCCACCCACTAGTGGGTCTCCACCCACCGGTTGGGAAACACTGATGTAGAGCAGTAATGAGGTTGGCTTTATTTTTTTCTGTCAAAGATGTTAGTCATATCTGTCTGGTGGTTTAGTAAAACATTGTCGATTTCCAAAAGAATTTATTCGTTTTTCTGCTCATGGTATTAGTGTAGGAAACAGAGGTTGAACCTCGCAAAAGTCCGGTTTTATTTTTTTTTCTGGTATATCAAGGGGTGCTTATTATGAGACTAACTATTTGTTAAAAATGTCGCCCCAAAATCTCCCTTTTCATCCCTTTAAAGGGGGTAATTTGTGGTTTTTGCGAAATGTAGCCCTTCCTGTACGTTTTACAAAGAATTTACTTAATAGTAAAATGAAGAGGACTATATTTCCTACGATTTATTTTGCGACAACATATGCTTATCACGCAATGACGCCCTAAATTTGACAACTGTAATGAAAATTAAGAAGAAACCCTGCGGCAATTAATCACACATAAGAGGCTGATTTTTTGGTACAGGTTAGCTTTAAGGGAAACTGCAAATTTTCTAATTACAGGGTGATACATTTTAAAAAACCCCCTTTTATACCATCTGAACCGCCTATGCTAGAGTAAAAAAAATTTTAGCGATTATCCATGTACTGGTGTTATTTACAAATTTGTATAATACACCTCCATATTTTCCCCGGAACCACCCCAAAAAAAAAGGAGAATTAATACAGAAAGTAATCAAAAAATTATTTTGGGCCACCACTGTGGCTTTAGGGTACAAAGACAATACAATATGCATAGGTCATAATGTGTAGCAGACAGTGTGTTCTTTTATTTTCCGTAAGTACGTTATCAATAAAATGAATAAGTGACGAAAAAAAAAACAAAAACTGGAGCCCGCCAAAGCATTTCTGAGGTTTACGGCGCCACTGTGCCGTAACGGTTGCTTATACGAAAAACATGTATAGGACCTTATTTGTAGAGAAAATAGTGGTCTTTAATTCTGTATAAGTTTTGTTTTAAAAAATGCATAGGTAATGAAAAAATCGTAAAAATATGCTCTCCAAGGGATAGGGGTAGTTTCTGCAGTTTATTTTCAAAGATAGGGGTACTTTCCGCAGAGATGTTGCAATAATCATATATATTTATGAAAAACCCTGTTGATGGAGCATACGTCCATATGGGACAAAAAGCAAAAAACAAATTCTTCAACCCTCCCTTTATTTATTTTTTTTTGGCTACAGGGGTTGCATCAAGAAATCGCTTTTGGTGTCCATGCATGGGGAATAAGAACGTGCACAAAATAATATATAAAGAATTTTAATAAAGGGCATACTGTGTAAAGTGTAAAGGATTCCAAGAAAATCCCTTTCTTTATTAATTCTCCTTTTTTGGGATGGTTCCGAAAAAAATGGGGGTGCATTATAGAAATTTGTAAATAACACCAGTACATGGATAATCGCTGAAAGTTTTTTTACTCTAGCTAGGCGGTTCAGATGGTATAAAAAGGGGTTTTTTAAAATGTAACACCCTGTAATTAAAAAATTTGCAATTGCCCTTAAATGACCTATACTAACAAATCAGCGACTTATTTGTGATTAATTGCAACAGGGTTTATTCTTAATTTTCGGTACAGTTAGGAAAAATAAATTTTTTTAAAACATCTTTTTTAAAAATTTCGGTGTGTGATAGACATATTAGGCTGTCGGGAAATAAATAGTAGGAAATATAGTCCTCTTCATTTTACTATTAAGTAAATTTTTTGTAAAACGCACAGGAAGGGCTACGTTTCGCAAAAACCACAAATTACCCCCTTTAAAGGGACGAAAAGGGGGGTTCCGGGGCGAAATTTTTTAAGAAAATGTTAGTCTCATAATAAGCACCCCTTGATATACCAGAAAAAAAATAAAACTGGACTTGTGTTCATTTTGCGAGATTCAACCTCTGTTTCCTACACTATATGTAGTAGCCGCTAAGATTAGGTGGTCTCAGTAGGAGTACAGTTTGTCAAACTTGTTCGTAGGTTTTACAATACAAACTGTACCTGTAATTTGTTCGTCTTAGGGTCGATTTCTCATACCTGCGGTAATCTATGGTTCAGTTGAACCGGGTTCACTGGTGAACTACCGTTTTGTTTGGAATACATTTCTCATTGCGCGTTCATGTCAGTGCACGTTGTACAGCTTTCGAGAAATGCCAATAGATGGCAAAAGGTAAAAAACTGTCGCCATTTTGAACTACCGTTTTTATGCTGTTTTTGAATAAAGTTAAATTTAAGTATTTATAGTCAAATAGTCATTTTAATAATTATAAATAAATGTTATAAAAACAAAAATAATGTTATCGTTTATCGTTAGGCTTAATATAATAAAATAGGATATATTTATATTATGACAGCGTTTCGTTTTAATACAACGCATGCGTAATCCATGAAATCATCTGAACTGGGTTCAGAAATCTTTGAACGGCCGAATTCCACCGTTCAAGCATCGTTCAAGTTTAAACTGCCATCGGTTGAACGTGAATTGAGAAAGACGATTTTGACTTTAAACTGACGTTCACTAAAAGTTCAGGTTAAACTGGAGTTGAACTCGATATGAGAAATCGGCCCTTAGTTGCCTTGACCTCATGCACTACGTTTTAACTTAATTCAGATACTTTTGCACTTAATATTTCTCTGTTATGCCTAAGGATTTAAACTTATGTTTTATAAATAAGTTATTATCCTTTTGCCTATCTTTTTGTCCTATAAATAAGTTATTCCTTATTATTATACTTTCACGAAATACTTTTTACAAATACACTGCGAGGCATAAGTTAAGGATATAGAAAATGTATGCTCATTTTCATAGTTGATTTTTTCGTGAACGGATAAGCGGATTTAGCTAATTTTTTTATTATTTTAGATATTTCTTTAGTATTTACACAGTTGTGCAAATATTTACTCAAACTTCTCTTTTGTACTTATACCGGGTGGAAGAAAAGAAATGTTTTTCTTATGTTAAGTTTGAAACACCCTCTAGGGAGAACGAGAAACAAATCTGCGTATACATCGAAATCGTATTGTAGTCTTATCTCTTGGGAACATTTTCTTTTTTAAATCTCACTGATATCTTTAGAAGTAAATAACAAAGAAAATAGGTGGTTTTACTCCTTAACATGTGTTTTAACTGAAACAAAACTAAATTAACAATAAAAATAACAGTTAACAAAACTTTAAAAATAGAAAGGCACATAACGTAAACAGTTCTTGTCGACACCTATAAGAGTTATTTGTCGACCAGGTAAGCGGTATGTACAGCGCAACATAAGAGAGACGAGATTGTTTAATGGAGGCTCTGTGATGTTTTAAGGTGGAATGTCCCTGAAAGTAATATAGTCCAGAAAGCCACTGCGCATCCGCTAGGAAAAATATTCTGATTCGGATTTTATGCACAATCTTACTCAAAAAGGATACCTTTTAACAAATTTGCATGTTGCCAGGACCAAAAGGTAGTCAAAAATTTTTTAAACGTTTTTTTTTTGTTTTTTCCTAAAATTATTTTTTTTGCATGGAAAAAAGTTTTTTCCGAACAGAAAAGGTCTTTACAGTTGAGTCCGCGAGTCTTTACCCGTGCGTCATTAATACCTGGCGAGATAAAACACATACTTTTTATCTAGCATCATTCTCTTCCACGCATGAAACTCATGACAAACCAGCTGCCGTTTGTTATTAAGTAAAAACACATGTTATTTTTATGAACCATTTAGACTCAGTGCATTGAAAAGAGATAGGTACAAAAAAAAGACGATTGGGTATGTTTTCATATTTTAAGCACAATTTGTTTGACGTTTCTGCTTTGTTTACTTTTGTGGCTGTCAGTCAGTTAAATTTTTTGCGATCTTTGTCGAATTTTTGCGTTTTGAAGTTTCTTTATATTACATAAACAGTTGTATTCACAACTAATTTTATATTGGGCTTTGAAATTTTAAGGTAAATAATTATATTTTGGCAATTAATATTTAAAACATACAAAGCTAACGTCATTCACACAGTAAAGAAATGATTGCGTTTAGATTTCCGTCAAAGTAAATAAAATAACAAAAATAAAATATGTTATTGAATTTTTATATAAATTGTTTATTTATTTATTAATCAATAATAATAAAAGAATTTATTAAGCTACTTCAAATGTAGCTGTAATTCTGCACAAAAATTTTAAAGCAAAACTTACATTTGGCATTCTATATATTTGATAACGTCAAATTTTATAATAAAACCCGTAATCGGAACAGTAGCCACTTTCTGTCAGTTGTTGTTGCGTGAAGTATATTTCCGACTTATTTCCTATGCTTTAAATGATGACGCACGTGTAAAGACTCGCGGACTCAACTGTAGTGACTTTTCTCTAAAAATGATAGTTGACATATAAACGATTAAAAATTGAAAAATTGCGAAATCGGCCATTTTTAACCCTCAAAAACGATGTGAAAAACTAAAAATTTGAATATTGCCAAGGTAGGTGGATATTCTTGCCAAGGTAGGTAGGAAACATCGATTGATGAAATCCCGAAGAGTTTTTTGCAATACAATATTCAAAACTCCTTTGTTTTTTAATTGCTAATCAAGCGTGCGCGACACTATTTTCTACCGACACAGTGTGGTGCAAATGAAAGGAATAAATTCGTTATTTCGTAAACCCGCGACTTTAAGGAAAAATCCCGAAACAGGTCGATTTTTATTTTTGTTATGATATTGTGGCATATATGGTATACTAGTGACGTCATCTGTCTGGGCGTGATGACGTAATCGATAATTTTTTAAAAGAGAATAGGGGTCGTGTGGTAGCTCATTTGAAAGGTTCTTCAATTCTCTATTCAGTAATGTAAACATTTACATAATTATTTATACATTGTGTCCTTCTACTTTTTTTTGTGAAATAATTTAATTTATTAAACATTTTTTGGACACCCTGTATAAATACTTATGTAAATGTTTATATTACTGAATATAGAATTGAAGAACCTTTCAAATGAGCTAGCACACGACCCCTATTCTCATTTAAAAAAATCATCGATTACGGCATCACGTCCAGATGGATGACGTCACTAGCATACCATATATGCCACCATATCATAACTTAAAAATAAAAATCGACCAGTTTCGGGATTTTTCTGTAAAGTCGGCGGTTTACGAAATAACGAATTTATTCCTTTCATTTGCACCATACTGTCGGTGGAAAATAGTGTCGCGCACGCTTGATTAGCAATTAAAAAACAAAGGAGTTTTGAATATTGTATTGCAAAAAACTCTTCGGGATTTCATCAATCGATGTTTAAAGAATATTCACCTACCTTGGTAACATTCAAATTTTTAGTTTTTCACATAGTTTTTGAGGGTTAAAAATGGCCGATTTCGCAATTTTTCAATTTTTAATTGCTTATATGTCAAAAACTATCATTTTTAGAGAAAAGTCGCTAAAGACCTTTTCTGTTTGTAATAATCCAAAAAACCTAAAAAAACTTTTTTCCATGCAAAAAAAATAATTTTAGGAAAAAAACAAAAAAAAAAACGTTTAAAAATTTTATGACCACCTTTTGGTCCTGGTAACATGCAAATTTGTTAAAAGGAGTCCTTTTTAAGTAAGATTGTGCAAAAAATCCGAATCAGAATATTTTTCCTAGCGGATGCGGAGTGGCTTTCTGGACTAATACAGATTTGGTGTCTACGTTGAGGCTCTTTAAATAGCGAGAGTTATGATAGACATGGCCTTCTCACGTATCGCAGTAGTCGGTTAAAACACATATTAAATATTAAAACCGTCTAGTTTCTTTGTTATCAAAGGTATCAGAGAAATTAAAAAAACAAAAGGTTCACAAAATATGAGACTACAACATAGTATCGATACATAACCACCTTTTTACCTTTTCCTCCCTACAGGGTGTCTCAAACTTTTGTTTCGGTTAAAACACATGTTAAACTACAAAGCCGTCTATTTTCTTAGTTTCTAAAGATATCAGGCACATTCAAAAAACAAAATGTTTACAACATATAAGACTACAATACGATTCCGATGTAAACTCATTATTGTACCTCGTCCTCCCTACAGGTTGTTTCAAACTTAACATAAGAAAAACATTTCTTTTCTTCCACCCGGTATAAGTACAAAAAAGAAGTTTGAGCAATTCTTTGAACAACTGTGTAAATACTAAAGAAATTTTTAAAATAATAAAAAAATAGCGGAATAAGTTAATTCGTTCATGGAAAAATATTTTATTACATAAATTTTCTATATCCCTAACTTATGCCTCGCAGTATATGTTTGTCTAAATACAATAGATCTACACTCACCAACTCGAAATATTTTGCTCATCACGAATGGTTGCTGTCTCCAGTATTCCCGACATGTTTTTATGAAGTTACTAAATAATCCTCTCTATAAAAATTATTTCAAATTCCTCGTACATCGCACAAACTCTCTTTATTTAGATAGATTTGTTGTATCGTAGCATACATAAAGAAAATCTTTATTCAAAAACTTGTTACAACACCCGGTCCGCTTACCGAAAAGCTCGATGCTAAAGCTCATAATGTAGCATATGTTTCGGAAAAGATTTTCCACAATAACATATGTCCTGGATATTATAGGAAGATCAAACATAATTCAGCCCGGGGTGTTTTACACAGAGTCGGGTATAAATAAAATGGAACACGACCCGAAAAATTAAAGTTTATTAATTGATGCTTTATTCTGCTTTAGAGTGTGATAAGTTTTTTAGTTCATCTATTAAATCAAAAATTATTTGGGTGCTTATTTATGTGATACGAGAGTGAATGGCGTAAGAGAAAATACACGAATAATAAAATAACGAATATAAACGAATATAATAAACAAACAAATTATTTAAAAGAAAAAAACTTAATTACGCAAAAAAGTATTCACTATTCAGTTTGTGAACTCAACTTCTTGCAGTCCATTATCATCATCTTTATTGTATGTTATATTCACACGTGTAACCATTATTTCTGACGGTGTAAAATTGACACAACCTTTTTGAAGATAAACTGATTGGGTTAAACGCATAGTACCATATGAAGTGTCTGTTATCAAGCAGTTCGCGTACTTCTTTATTAAATTTTCTTCTGAAAATTGCCTTTCACAACTTCCATTTGAATGATGTGGAGTGAAATACAATACAAAGACATTCAAATTAGTTAATAGAGTATTATCAGTAGTAATTGCACAAGAGCTCTAAAATTCTATATTAATTTTAGAGATTGAGTGCAATTTGTTGCGATTATTTCATGAATAAAACTGTTCAAAACCAAAATTTTATTGTAATTTATTTATGTAAGTACAAATTAGTACAATTAAACACACAGTTGTTATAAATATGTATTTGACGGTTGAAAGTCATCACTTTTATCATTTTTAAAACATTTGTCATTAATGTCACTGAATGTATTTTTTTGTAGCAACGAAGGGCATCTGACGTAATATACTTTTTTGCACAATTGATCATTTTTGACTGTTTACCGTGACATATTTTACGTCAGTAGGTGACATTTACTAGCAACTCGACGGTAAGTAATCCAACTCGACGGTAAGTACTCCAACTCGACGGTAAGTAATTCACTTACCGTCGAGTTAAAAAATCTCTTAATTTTAATTTATGTTTTGAAAGAATAAAGAAAACTAACGAATTACTTATTAATATTGAAACTTATGGTACAATTTGTTAAATTATTTAATGAAATCCCACTTGTTTGGGCTGTGGTTTCACTTCTAACAGAAACTCCTGCAGAATCGCATACATTAGTAGTATCCAACATTTTTTCTCTTCAAATACGCGATCAAAGTTGAAAACTTGGAAATATCAATGCCATCATAAAGAAAAACGGTGGATTTAATCATTGAATATTCTGCGCAGAGGCTTCCAGGAGCTTTCAACTGCATATGTCTTTGAACGAAATATGCCAATAGAGTCTTTTCTTCGATTCTTAAATTCTTGCCTTCGCACCATTTTTAAAACTTTGGTAGGTATTTTGATAACGGATTTTGGATTTTTCGGAAATAATTGCGGAACACCCTTCTTCCCAAGCCCGTTCAATTTCTTCAAATTCACTTTCGCTTATATTTTAATTTATAATAATCAAAATTGTACTTAAAATTATTGACAACTAAATAAAAACTCAATTCTCCATTGTTGTTATGCACCCTAGTTACTACCTAACCACCAAAGTATCTATCTTGATAAAATGAATGAAACTAGTCAATATGACGAAAATGTTTAATTTTATAATTTATAATGATATCAATCGTGCAAAAAACGTTATAAGCATGTCGAACGTTAAGGGTAACCGATCTCAGACAATTGTCTTCGATCGGTATAAAACCCTTACCGTTCTCCATACTTAATATACTATAACGATGGGCAATTATCAAAAATTATCGATTTAATTTAGATTTCTGTAGCTTTCTATTGGTCAGAATCTCCCATGAATGAAATAATCGTCAAAATGTGATCAAAATTTGACCCACAAATTGAATTCATATAGGTTATCGCATTCTATTGGAATATCTTTGTATTGTTCAAGTTTCCTCCATTCGTCATCGATATTTTGCATAGTTTGTAGGCCACAAGGATTACAAACTCGGGGCAATTTTGACATTACCGGTAAAAGACTTTCTCAACTGTTGAAGCTACCTTTATTTAGAAGATGTATCTTGACCATGAATGGGTCTATAAAATCATTTCTTTTACTTTCATACAAGCGGTAATCAAGAAACGCCTGGATCTTTCGTAAAACTCCTGTTTCAATTCATTATCCAATTCATTAGTATTTTGCTACAATCAATATATAACCTGTATAGTATAGCCTGTTTCCTGTTCCTTCTCCATGATGTAGATTTCTCTAGTTTTGTTGCTACGTTCACGTATAACTCCCTCATTTAATAATGAGGAAGTTACTAACTTATTAAGTTAATAAGGAAAAAATACAAAATAACAAGATTGGTAGTAAAAACAAAATTTGTGAAATAACAAATTTCTTCTGCGACTGTTTTCCTGTGGCATATTTAAGTTAAATATTGTATTTATATGGGATTTAATGTGGTCGATCCCAGCCACATGCCCAAACGCCCGAGACGCATTCCCGAGAAAGAGGCTGAAGAATCAACAGGCAGAACCCGTTTAGAAAGGCAAAATAAACACCTTAAGACGGAAGACTGGTTGTTGAAAAATCGGAAGGTCGGAGTCGGCGAGGTCTCCTATAAAGTATTAAAGGCTGCTAATTTCAAGGCGTATTACAGACCTGAAAAGATATCCTTCAAAACCATCAGGGTCATTGATGGTTCCAATCAGAATCCTGCAAGCGAATCTCCAGCATAGTAAGTCAGCTTCGGCAGAACTTACTGTCGCCATGAGAACGTTCGATATAGCGTTGATACAAGAACCCTGGGTTTACAAGGGCAAAATAAGAGGTCTATCGGGTATTGGTGAAGAGCTTATATATAGCAGATCTGCCGATGTCCCGAAAACTTGCATAATAGTCAAACGAAACATCAAAACACTGCCGTTGATAAATCACTGTTCCAGGGATTTAACCACGGTAAAGATGAAGATCATAGATGGAGGAGGGGTGAAGCAGATAGTTTTCAGATCAGCATACCTCCCATATGATGATCCCGAACAACCACCATCAAGGGAATTGGAGCAGCTAGTGAGAGATTGCAGGAAAAATGGATTGCAATTAATCATTGGCTGTGATGCGAATGCGCACCATCTGACTTAAGGCAGTACAAACACCAATGCAAGAGGTGAGTCAGTACTACAGTTTATAATGCAACATAATTTAGAAATATTAAACGTAGAAAACAAACCAACCTTCGTGACTTCACGACGGAAGGAGGTGATTGATATAACAGTTGCCACGACTAACGTGGCTAGAACTGTGGAAAACTGGCATGTGTCAGATGAGGTGTCCTTTTCAGACCATTGACACATTTGTTTTGAAATGAAAGGCAATGAGCTTATCAAGGAAACTTATCGTAATCCTCGCAAAACAAACTGGGAAGCA
Source organism: Diabrotica virgifera virgifera (assembly GCF_917563875.1). Classification (NCBI taxonomy): domain Eukaryota; kingdom Metazoa; phylum Arthropoda; class Insecta; order Coleoptera; family Chrysomelidae; genus Diabrotica; species Diabrotica virgifera. Next base: position 158,115,146 of record NC_065448.1, on the reverse strand, counting down.
TATCAAGCAGACCTAGAATATAGCTTAGGCAGGATTAACGGGAAGATAAGGCATACATTGGACCTAGACATGGCTGCCGAACAATTTCAAGAGATTGTCACGTCAGCGTTCGAAGACAACTGTCCGGAGATAGTGAGGAATTCAAACAGGAAAGTTTCCTGGTGGAATCATAATCTTGCAAATCAAAGGACAGAGGTTAGACGAAAATTAAATTTCTCCAAAAGGTCAGGTGAGTGGGGCGATTATCGCAAAGCTCTGACTGACTACAATAAGGAACTGAGAAGGGCAAAAAGAGATTTGTGGAGATGGGATTGTGAAGAGATAGAAGGGACTTCAGAAATGGCAAGGCTCCATAAAGTTCTCTCAAAGGACCCTCAGATAAGTATTCCCTCGCTCCAAAAAGAGTCAGGTGAATACACTCAGAATGGTGAATACACCCTGAAAGAGCTTTTCAGGGTGCACTTTCCTGAGTCTGAAACAAAACTGATACCACTAGACACATGGCAAACCGGACTGGATATGATGAATTATGGTTCTAAGGAAAACTGGCATGTGGCAAAAGAAGTTATAAACCAGGACAAAATCAAATGGGCAATAAACTCATTCGAGCCATATAAATCAGCGGGTCCGGACGGGATTTATCCAATACTTCTACAGAAGGGAAACGACCTTCTTTTCAAAAAAATGTGCAAGATACTGCATGCTAGTTTAGGGCTGGGGTACATACCAAAAGCATGGATGATGATAAGGGTGGCTTTTATACCCAAACCTGGTAAAATCGGACAGGAAAGGGCCAAGTCTCTGCGGCCATTAAGTCTGATGTCATTCGTACTGAACACCTTAGAAAAACTGCTCGATAGGCATATCAGGGATGGTGTATTGGTTGAAAGTCCGATACATCAGGGACAATATGCGTATCGAGCGGGAGTCTCCACAGAAACGGCACTGCACCATCTTGTACAGAGAGTGGAGTACGTTCTAGAAAACCAAGAGGTGATGTTGGGTGCATTTCTCGATATTGAGGGAGCATTTGACAACACCTCCTACGAAGCGATCTGAAGCGTCCTGTAGATGGATAGATTGCATGCTGAGAAGTCGTGTGATATATGCTACGTTGCTAGGGGATACAGTGTCAGCTCAGGTAGCCAGAGGCTGCCCACAGGGGGGAGTCTTATCTCCTCTATTGTGGAATCTGGTCATGGATGGCCTGATAGCTAGAGTCGACAACGATAGGCATCACGTTCTGGGCTATGAGGATGATCTAGTCATCTTAGCCCACGGAAAATTTAATGGTACAGTCAGAGATAGACTGCAACAGACTCTGACCGTAGTTACAGAATGAACTTCAAATGTAGGGCTTAACATCAGTCCTCTAAAGTCTAAAATCATGAAATTTACTAAAAGAAGGAATTCAGAGGAATTGGGTCCTGTAAGTCTAAATGGTGTACATTTAAATGTGGTGAGTGAAGTAAAGTATCTCCTCGGGATAATATTAGACTCAAGACTTACTTGTAATCAGCAGATAGAAAGAATAACGAAGAGAGCGGTATCTACGTTAATTGTAGCCAGACGTACTGAAGGAAAAATGTGGGGTTTGAGACCAGACATGGTATATTAGACTTAGAACATGGTAGTAAAACCCAAAATTACATATGCGTCAGTGCTATGGTGGCCAAAAGTTCAACAAAAAAATGCCATCATCAAATTAAGCAAGGTGCAAAGACTTGCTTGTCTCGGGATCACGGGGGCTATGAGGGGCACACCTACGGCAGCTATGGAGGCACTACTGGATCTCCCTCCTTTGAAACTAATGATGCCGAATGAATGAAACTAATGATGCCGAATGGATGATGATTTCTGACCATATGACATCAAGATACAAGCCTGACGTACCTTTTCAAGTGGACATTTGCCCACGAGACGAATGGGACAGAGGAAACTCTCGACCCAGACTGCAGGGTTGCACCTGGTATACGGACGGGTCTAAAACTGCAGAAGGTTCGGGCGCAGGAATATTCTGTAGTGGTGAAAATTTCACCATTTCTATTCCACTGGGAGAATATACCTCCGTATTTCAGGCAGAGATTTTTGCAATCTTGCAGTGTGCAAGAGAAAACAACCTGAGGGCATTCCAACTGCAGCGGGTTAACATATGCACAGATAGCCAAGTAGCCATTGAGGCTCTTATAAGCCCTAAGGTGAACTCTAGGCTGGTGTGGGAATGTCGACAAGAACTTGATAGACTGACACAACATAACAGTGTTATACTGGTATGGGTTCCAGGTCATCGGGGCATGTACGGCAATGAAAGAGCTGATGCACTTGCCAAGAGAGTATCAGATATAAAATACCTGGGTCCAGAGCCGGCCGTGGGAGTGCCAAAAAGCAACGTCCGTGAACGAAAAAAATCCTGGGTCCGAAGCCAACACAACTCACACTGGGAGAGTGTACACGGTCAAATACATGGCAAGATGTATATCGGACGGACATGTGCTAGTAGGGCTGAGTTACTGCTGAAAACAAGCAGGAATCAGCTCAGAGTCATAACAGGTTTCCTCACTGGACATGCGCCAGTTAAGGGTCACCTGCATACAATGAGGCTATTTCATGGAGACTTGAGCTGCAGACTCTGTAATATAGAACCTGAAACAGTCAACCATATTTTGCATGAGTGAGGCATTGGATCGGAGGCGGCAAACACTTTTCGGAGACATCGAAGTGACTCCAAATTTATACGGCACCCACCCACTAGACCTGTACAAGCTGGTACAGGAATGGGTTTCATAAACGAATGGAGGATGTACAATAAGCCAAGTGGCTTCCAGGAAAAAAAAAACTACGCTGGAGGGCCCATGTTAAAGAGAAACGAGAACAGCTTAACATGAAGTATAAAAAGATGTATTGGCTATTGGGAAGACAATCCACTCTCTCGATCTAAAATAAAATACTTTTGTATAAACAGATTATAAAACCTATATGGACATATGGAATCCAGCTATGGGGATGCGCTAGTAATACTAAGTTAAACATCATTCAACGATTCCAAAACAAAGTGCTAAGGAACATTGTCAACGCTCCATGGTACTATAGGAACAGTGACCTCCATAGGGACCTAGACATGGATACTGTTAACAAGACCATAGAAAAATTTGCCAAGAGTCACGAACAACGACTTCTTCAACACGTCAATGTTGAGGCCATCCAGCTCCTCGACAACACGGATCTAGCTCGAAGACTCAAGAGGAAGAAACCGTTCGAGTTAGTTAAGTGAAAAATAATGCACGGTGCAAGTGATGGTATGTACAAGTTAACATTTGTGCAATATATTAACAGAACCTAAGGGGTACTATTGAGTTTGTCCTTAGTCTTAAATTTTTAGTAGTAATTTAGGTTAGAAATAAGTTGCTCATTGATCACATTATTTGATCAGATTGTAATGTTCTTAAGCATCTTATTGGTGTTTAATAAATAAATAAAAAAAGACAGTAAAATATGTGATTACTTTATTATTTAAAACAATCTTCGTATGTGCTCAAGAAAAGTGACACATTTGTCAATTATTTATCGTTCTTTCGGCAGTATTTTTTGTTTAATGTTGTTACTTGTATTTAAAGTTACTTCAATTAATAATAATAATGATATGATTTATATTCTGTACTGCAAGAGCCACTTTTGATAAATAATATTTCGTAAAGTTTTCGATATTTTATCTGTATATGTAGTGTCACAACTCAACAGAAAAAAATATTGTTTTTTATATTTTTAGCAGAATTAATACACTATTTTGTAAAGCTTCAAAAAACCTTTGAAGCTGACTAAAATAGTTATACTAATTTTAACAGTTTTTCAATTAAACCCGGAAAAGTTCTAGCACAAATTTTAAACGTCGTTTTCTCAATACATACTTTGCTTTTTTGACTTATGACACTGTTTAAGCGGAGGTGCGATTTGTTTTCTCGATGCTCTGGCTCTGATCCTGATCAGATGTTAGTCAAATATTTGGAAGGATATTGCACCATTTTTGCGTAAATTAATAATAGACCACACAAATGACTCAACAATCTCTGTAATAAGCTTGTTTGTTTTTCCAAATTTGGTATGTTTACCAGGCGTAATAGCTTTGCACAATTTGGTCGTTGACACCATATTTCCGAACTACTGTTTTTTTTTAAGAATTCTGACAAAACGCTTAAAATAGGAGCGTTGTTTGTTCTACCTCTTCTACTAATATTAGTTTATACTTAAAGCGAGTTTGTTCTTCGTAAGACAAAGAGATGCGTACTTGGAAGTCGCGTCTATATTAAGCCTGCATGTACCGAAGATGTCAGCTATGTTAATATTTACGTACGTTTAGATTTTATTGCAGTATGACGCGTTGTTCTGCTTTTGACATCGCGGAGAACATGTGTATACAAATTATTAATATCTCTAGTTGTTAAACAGATGATTTGCGGCCCATTCCGTGAACTGTTTTCGGATTTCCAGACAGTTGGCAAATAATACATAGGATTATTATACTTAACAACCAATGCAGAATTATTGTAGAGAAGATAAATCTTTAATAGGAGGCGCTTACCTACAAAGTTGAATCTACAAGAGTGTTGATGAATTTCACTGACATTGATGGATATTCGTAGTTTTAAATAAACGTTTGACACTATTTTGATGTCTTTAGCGGAAATATTTTAATATGAGTATAACTATGAAGAGGGTTAAAGAACTCAGATTAGATATAGAACAAAAAAATTTAAAAAGACAGGTTCATAAAAATATCTACAACTTTTCAACTTTTTTGTTTAGAATTTTTTCAAAAAACCTGTAAGTATTAAAAAATGGTAAACAAGAAACAAGTGCATGCGCTAAATACGGGAAAATTGTAGAACAAGGCCTAAACCAACCAGGCTTTACCATTGGCAATGTCTAACAAATGCTTCGAAAATACAATTTTACTTTGATCTTGTGGCAAAACACTCACATGTTAAGGTCGGTACACACATGCGAGCCGAACTGTTTGCGAAAGCTATATTCGTATAAATTGTACGGCGGGACGAACCGCTTGCGAGATATTCGTTCGTCGCTCGTCACGAACCACGGCCTGTCGGTTTTTGGGACGAACACAAAGAATATTCGCAGTTCAATTTGGACGGCGCACGCAGCGATATTGTCTGTACTTGTAAAACGACGTGTTCCTTCCTGACTTGAAAGAGATACGAAACGTGGGAAACGCAATGTAATCAATACCCAAATTACAAATTAAATGAATCATTTATATAAACTTCGCACAAGGGTTGATTCATCGCTTTCCATGGATCGTGATGAGCTTACTGTAAATATAATTTCAACGAACTGTACTCGAGCATTTCGCGAACAGTTAGTTCGCGAACAGTTCGGCTCGCATATGTGTACAGACCTTTAGTTGTTAATTGTCTGTAAGTGCCGCTACAAATTTCGGATTGCCCTATCACAAGTTTAGTGTCATAACGACTAGACCATTTGGCGATAATGCGACAAAGGCGACCATTTATAACGCTTAAGCTTAAGGTGTAATCGAGACACATTATATTCGTTCAATGTTCATACATTTAAATGTTGAATGGGTTGCATATGCGAGTTCATTTTGAATGAAGTAAAAAAACAGACGTACTCGCAATAATTTATTGTTTAACTTCCGACGACCGGTTTCGCTCTCTACAATATGCAGAGCATCATCAGGTCAATGGTTACAAGTAAACTAAATGTTACAAATAAAAACCAGGGTTAGAACATTGTCTGGTTGTAAAAAGATGCTATAAGATCAATAAGATCAAGCCAATATTTAAAAAATACATATGTATGCACAAATACTAGCAAAAAGAAACTCTCATATGTCCGCAAACACTTGCAAACCGTTGACCTGATGATGCTCTGCATATTGTAAAGAGCGAAACCGGTCGTCGTAAGTTAAACAATAAATGATTGCGAGTACGTCTGTTTTTTACTTTACACATTTAATTTATGTATATAAATAAAATATCCGATAATCAATTTGGCTTTATGCAGGGCAGATCAACAACCGATGCAATTTTCATTGTAAGGCTACTGATGGAAAAATACAGGAATAAAGAGACCAAGGCTCATATGGTATTCATTCATCTTCATCTGGCGAATATGTAAAGACTGTGAGAGATATGTATGAGGGAGTAACGACTAGTTTTAGGGCAGGTGTGGGAGAGACTGATAAATTTCAGGTGAAAGTAGGATTGCACCAAGGCTCGGTGCTTAGTCCTTATTTATTATCATTAGTTTTGGACCAGATAACAGCGAAACTACAGGGTAGCATTCCATGGTGCCTAATGTATGCTGATGATGTAGTGTTAATAGGAAATAGTGAAAGAGACTTAGAACAAAAACTGGAACAGTGGAGACAAGCTCTGGAGGAAATAGGTTTAATTAAAACTTAGTAGGACAAAAACAGAGTATTTGGAATATTCATTTAAAGATGGAGTTACTACAAATAAAATGGCATCTTTGGATGGTGAAATGATTGTGAAAAGCAATGAAAAGCCTAGGATAGGTATTACAGAGTAATGAAGAAATAGAGGGAGATGTATGCAATAGAATTAGGTCTGGATGGATGAAGTGGAAAGAAGCGAGTGGTGTGTTGTGTGACAGAAAAATTCCAATGAAGCTGAAGGGAAAATTCTATAAAACAGCCATAAGACCGGCTATGATGCACGGAACTGAATGTTGGGCAGTGAAAAAGAAAGAGGAACAACGAATGCATGTGGCGGAAATGAGAATGCTTAGATGGATGAGTGGAGTGACAAAGAAGGATAAAATTAGAAATGAGTATATTACAGGTGTGGCACCAATTGATGCCAAAATGAGAGAGCATGGGTTAAGATGGTTTGGTCATGTTCAACGTCGAGACGTTTAATCACCCAATACGAAGAATAGCTGAAGTGCAGATTCCTGGAAGGAGTAGGAGAGGAAGACCAAAGAAGACGTGGGGGGAGACGATAAGGCAGGACATATTGGTAAAGGGGATTAACATTGATATGACCCAAGATAGAATTGTGTGGAGAAATAAAATTAGGGAAGCCGACCCCGCATAGGGATAAGGCAAAGAGAATGATGATGATGATATTTAATTTATAAAAAAACTTTGAAAAACTCCTTATATAAGAACAAAAAACCGCTTAACGCGGTTAAGGTGAGTGGCTCACACAATAATCCAGCTACAAAAGAGTTGATATCAATATTACGTGAAGCAAAAACATATTTTTATTTTGATGGAAAATAAAATTATAGTTTTATTAAGATTTTTCCATATTATTTGCTAAGTTTGAAGTAAAAAGCGCCACAAAAGAGTACCTTTGATAAGGTTTGCAATTTGAGGCTTTTTGTGGCGCATTTTACTTCAAATTTAGCATCAAGTTGAAATTCCTTTTTTGCTCCACGTAATACTCATATCAGCTCTTTTTATTTGTAGCTGGAATATTGTGTGCGCCACTCATTTTTTACCGCGTTTTTCGTGGTTTTTTATTCTTTTGATTAATACCTACACATAACTTTACAACATATGGGTCTAGTGATAAAATATTTTGTTTGTTTCAAATATGTAAATTTCTCTCAAACTCTGCAAATTTTAATTTTGTGAAAAACTTTTCCCTGATATAGGATTTTGCAAATGTTACCTTTGATAACTTTACTTTACTCGTATAAAGAATTCCAATATGTTCCAGATTTTATTCAAATATCCTTCGAATATATTTCTGTTCGCAGTTCACTCAGAATCGTACGTCAAGTTTGTTTGACGTTTAATTGAAATCAAAAAAGTGTAAAAAATAATCATCCAATCTCCAATCTAAACGAGAAAGTTTGGAGTGCTTTGTTCCAGTTCCGTGCCATGCCAAAATTATGTTTCGTTTTAGAATAACCCTTGAAACAATTGCGATATTTTCCGCATTTTTTAACAAAAGGAACAACACGATTAAATAGGTCACGCAAAGAAATGTTACAATTCGATATCCATGGACGTGGTTGTTATTATTTAGTTAATTATATTTAAAAATACGAGGAAAGTAACAAAATCATTAAAAAAGATGAATCTGGATATATTTTTTCAATAAAACCAAGAAAAACTTCGGCTTCAAAGAGATTTCAATCATTAAAATTAATGACATTGATTACAAATCAATGCTATAAATTTCAAATTATTAGCATTTAGATCGGGATATAGCACTAACGACCACTTATATGTAATAAAGAACCTGAAGTCTGCGAAATATAACAAACCATTGGCAGTCGATAGTGTCGATATCATAAGCCAGCAGAAAATGTTAAAAGCATTAACAGAATGCCGAATAGACTATCGCTATACACTAACATGATTAAATATCTACCAAAATACAAATGCTAGCGTAAAGGCGGGTATACATATGCGCTCTGCTCGGTGTGCGAGCCGCTCGCGCGCAGCATATTTGTTAGATTAGTACGTGTTTTCAAGTGGCACACAAACGGCTCGCACACGGCGCACCACGATCTAACTTCTGTCGGCTTTTCAACAAATGCTTTGATGGTTCGCAATACGTATTTGGACGGGTTTGCGAGTGGTTTGTTGGTTTTGGGGCGCCTGAGTTGAATATTTGTTAGTAATGGTGTGTTAGGAAGGAAATATCAAACTTATTGATGTTTACCGTGGAAAGTGAAAATGAGATGATGACATTGAATATATTTAAACATGTTAGCTTGCAACCCCCAACTTGTAACCAACTTGCAACCAATTTGCAACCAACTTGCAACCAATTTGCAACCAACTTGCAACCAACTTGCAACCTAACTTGCAACCAATCGGAATAAAACCAAACACTTCTCGATGAGAATAGGAGAAGCTACTCCCGACGTCGGCCGATATCGGATCTGATCTGATCGGAGAAAAACGGATCCAATGTAGGCACCCACATTTAATACTAATTATCAACAATTACTAAATGTTCGTAAGTTTCCTCTGGATCGCGGAAGGTTCGTCAAAATGAAAAATTTTAACAAACATTAACCGCGCCACGAACGCGCGGCGCGGATATGTATTTCCGCCTTAAGACTATCTGAACAAGAAACAAATAAATTCTGGATACAGCGAGGAGTACCACAAGGAGACACCATCTTACCAAAGCTATTCACGACCCTTTTAGAACACACTTGTAAAAAGGCAAGATCTAAACGAATAATTATGGTAACAACATAAATGGATTAATGAAGAGAAGATTAGTCTTTATAGCCGATCGTATGGATGATTCGGTAATAATGAAATAAATTATATCACATTTCTTTAGCACTGCATCTTATAAGTACATACTTGGAACATGAAATTCGGTTGGGCAGAGATAACTAGACATGTGAGCTCCCACGTCGCATACGATTAGCCTGAGCAGCGTTTGGTAAATTGACCTATGTATTTAAATCGAATTTACCCATATGCCTGAAAAGGAAAAATCTTTGACCAGTGTGTGTAATTTGTACTCACTTATGGAGCGGAAACACTCACAAAAAAGGTAGTGAACAAGATTCGCGTAACTCAAAGGGTTATGGAGCCCTAGATGTTGGGTGTCTCCCTGAGAGACCGAATCCCAAACGAAGAAATACGTCGTAGAACAAAAACAACAGACGCTGTCGAAAGAATCGCGTCCCTAAAATGGAATTGAGCAGGACAAATCGCCAAATTATTAGACAACCGATGGACAAAACGTATTGTCGAGTGGAGGCGACGAGAAGAAGCACTACGGAGCAGAGGACGCTCACCAACCAGATGAACCGACGATCTGAAGCGTGTTATCAGTAATTTGATGCAAGCCGTACAGGACAGAGACAGATGGAAAGAGCTGAGGGAGGCCTATGTCCAGCAGTGGACGTGTATGGGTTGATGATGATGATATATATCCAATCCTGTTACTCCATGAAGGAGCATATTGCATCCACGAAGCTTCTCCATTCTCCTCTATTTCTGGCCATGGTTGCTATTTCTCCCCAGGTTTTCTTCATACTTTTGTGGTCTTCTTCAATGGTACTCCTGCATATTTTGGTCGGGCGTTCTCTGCTTCTTCGTACAACTGCATTCCATCTGAGTGCCTGTTTTGTTATGTCTGCATTTTCTTTCCTCAGGGTGTGTCCCAGCCAGTTCCATCTTTTCCTCTTTATTGTTGTTCTGATGGATTCTTGTTTGGTTTTCCTCCATAGTGCTACATTTGTTATGGTATTGGGCCACTATACCTTTAGAATTTTGCGTAGACGTCTATTTACAAAAACTTGGATTTTATTTACAATTCCGTCAGTTATTGCCCATGTTTCACTCCCATAAAGTAGCACAGTTTTCACGTTACTATTAAATAGCCTTATTTTAGTATTTTGGCTGATCTGTGTTGATCTCCATATATTTGAGAGGGTTCCAAAGGCTTGTTTTGCTTTTCGTATTCTCTGTTTAATATCTGCTTGAGCTCCACCTTTTGCACTGATTATACTGCCTAGGTAGCAAAATTCTTGAACCTGTTTTATTTCTTGATGGTTGATGTATAGTTTATCACAGTTAGTTACTCCTATACTCATCTCTATTGTCTTATTCGTGTTGATTTTAAGACCCACTTCTGCCGATTTTACCTCTAGCTTCCTTAACATGCTCTTCATAAATGATGATGATGATGATGATAATTTCTTTAAATGCCATTTCCTGTCGGAGTTTGGACCACATCACTCTGTTTTTATCTTATTTGTACCATCCCAAAAAAGTTACTATATTTAAAACCACGAAATTCCTGCTTCTTCCAAAGTTTCTTTCTCCCTCTTGTTCCTTGTGTTGTTCAAAAGATCTAGACTTATAAAAAAAATATTCTCCGCTTGGTCAGGTTCTAAAAAAACTTGTATTCCCGTGTCTTCAGCATATTGAAGTATTCAGTCTGCCTATTTCACCAAGATAATATCGGAATGAGAATTGTTATGTGACAGAAACATGCCAATGAAGCTAAAGAGGGAAAGTTCTATAAAACATCTATAAGACTAGGTATGATATACGTATTCCGGTAGGTGTGAGTTGACGGAATTAATTAAAAATGATAAAAATAAGTTAACAACGAACAGTAAAACATTTATTTATTTTGGTAACAAAAAGGTGTTGCTTAGTTAGATCTCGGAAAAGGGTCGGTCGTTAGCGAGTAGTGCCTCGGTTGCACGCTGTGAATAGACTCTTAAGAAAAGCCACAACCTATTATCGATGTTATGCCTTTCTACAATATGGTCCGGAGAGGACAATAAATCACTCCGATCTGACGCATAAAAACAGACACAGTTCTGCAGTTTTAAAAAGGAATGCATGTCCCAAAGTGAGTTGTTGACATAATGGTCTGATATGGTAATTAATTTATGGGGACTTCAGTTTGTTAAACTGACACTCCAAAAACATATGGTCAGGGGATGCATTCGTTTCGTAAATCCATGTCTTTCTTAGCGTCTGGTTTGTATATTAACGGTGACTTTATATGACCCATATTATTTCAAAAAATTGGAAAGAAATCCTTTGTAAAAGGTATAAAAATTTTTTTTTATTAAAAATCCCTTAAAAGGGCTACATCACAACAAAACGTTTTCGATTTTTATAAAAAATCATCATCAGTGTTCGATAAACTGGATGCTAGCTGAGCCACAAAAGAAAAATATCTGGGTAAAAACCCTTTACATATAATATAGATGCCTTAAAAGTGCATACTTCGATAAAAAGGCCTGTGATGGTCACATGGCAAACAGGATAATGCCCTAAGGTAAGGTATACATATAAGGTAAGGTAATGTATACCTTACCTTAGGGCATTATCCTGTTTGCCATGTGACCATCACAGGCCTTTTTATCGAAGTATGCACTTTTAAGGCATCTATATTATATGTAAAGGGTTTTTACCCAGATATTTTTCTTTTGTGGCTCAGCTAGCATCCAGTTTATCGAACACTGATGATGATTTTTTATAAAAATCGAAAACGTTTTGTTGTGATGTAGCCCTTTTAAGGGATTTTTAATAAAAAAAAATTTTTTTATACCTTTTACAAAGGATTTCTTTCCAATTTTGTGATTGATGGTATACAGCCAACTACAGGAAAACCTTTTCTTTTCCTTGTGGATTCCATATTATTTCGTTTTGAGAAAAAATATTAAAATTAAAATTAGCAAAAATAGTAATTAAAGCGTATCGCTATAGGTACACGGAACTGAATATTGGGCAGTTAAAAAGGAAAAGAAATAACGGACGCGCCTGTCGGAAATGAGAATGCTTAGATGAATGAGTAGAGTGACAAAAAAAGCATAAAGTTGGGTGGAGTGTCAAAAACGGGTAAAATTAAGAATGATAATATTAGGGGAAGTCTAGGGCTAGCACCAATTGATGCCAATATGAAAGATTATAGGTTAAGATGGTTTGGTCATGTTAAAGGTCGAAATTTCATTCACCAAATATGAAGAATTGCTTATCTTCGAGTACCTGGCAAGAGTAGTAGTATTCAATAAAGACCGAAGAATACTTGGGGAGACGCTTATAGGTAGAACAAATCGGTAAAGGGGATTGATATTGGTATGAGCCAAGATAGAAACTTATGAAGAAGTGAAGAAATAATGGATAATTTGATCCTTCTTGGATGAAAAAATGGGAAAGTCTTTTGAGAAGAACCTTGTTATAGGCTTATGGACAACTCTTCAAGAAACGGGATCGTTGAATAAATTAGGTTAAATAAATCAATTTGTGAGAAGTGAAAGATCAAGTGAATAGAGCAAACAGAGCCGCAGGTTGCCTAAATGACGCAATATGGAGAAATAAAAATATCGGAAAAGAAATGAAAGGTAGAATTTACAAAACAGTCATCCGACCAATAATGACATATGCGGCAGAAACACGACCCGACACAGAGAGGACAAAAAGATGGCTCGAAACAGCGGAGATGAAAACCCTTCGAAAAATCGATGGTAAGACTCTATGGGACAGAGCTAGAAGTACAGATATACGACGGAGATGCAAGGTGGATAACATTAATAACTGGGTAAGAAACAGAAGAATAGAATGGAATGACCACATAAACCGAATGACAACAAATAGGGTAGTCAGGAGAGCTAGAGACGGTTCCCCAATAGGAAGACGATCAGTGAGAAGACCACGAAAACGATGGAATGACAACTTACTAGAGGCACATTGAAGAAACAGACAGAGTCATGTCTATACAAAAAGAAGAAGAAGAAGAAATTAATTTGTATTGACGAAAACAAATTGATGGGAGAACAGGCGGTTTTCTTTTGGTTTAACTCCAGGAGGTGGTGATAAAGAGCTTCTTCTGAGATGACCAGGTGATGGATTGAAATCGAAATTTGTATTTAGAGCATACGTGAAGAAAACAGCCCTGTTAAGAATTTTTGGAGTTTACGAAACTCGTGAAACATAGACAAAATCATAGAAAACCAATATTCCAAATCTTATAGACCTTTATGTTTTTTATTACAATACTCTAAGGCCAGTATTATACTAGGCAACTGGTGACGCCACCAAGTTGCTCCACCAGTGACTCATTACGTCACGGGGCATTTAAGTAAATGAGACCTATTAGACTACGGTAACTGGTTGTGCCACCAGTTGCCCATATCGGCCACCAGTTGCCCATAATATTTTGTGTGCCTTAATTTGGTGGAGCCACTAGTGGCGCCACTAGTTGCGTCACCAGTTACCTAGTCTAATAATGGCCTAAGGCCATTAGTGAGTGAAGTTGTAGGGAGGAAAGAGAGTTAAGGAACCTAAACAGTAGATAATCCTCTACTCTAGAGGTAAGGTGTTAGGGCCTTGAACCGGGTACAAAAATCAAATCAAAATGGTTTTGTGGAATACAAATTTTCTGATTTTTATTTTTGATGCGATAAACTAATTCTGCCAATAAACAATTATTCCAAAAACATTATTTAAACAGAAAGGTGTGTATCGATCGGAAAAATTTTAAACACACCAAACATAAAAATTACATTTGCGAAACAACATACATAGTATATATTTATAGTATCTATTAAAAAATATATTCTGAATTTGGAACATTGTTTGGGATCTATAATAATTGCAACTGCGTTTACAATTTTTGGTTATGTTGTGGTTTTAAAACTATCCGATTACAAAAATGCTTTTAACTTTGTATATCGGACAATATTAGTAGCTTGTTTTAGAGTTAAACGCCTATGGGTATGAAATGAAATCGCAACAATGAAGACTGTTTAACATGGTGTTTCATATAATTTTAAAACGTTTTTATATAGGTACTTCACTTGTTTTTTGCGACTTTTTCCGGGAAAAATCTTGTTATCGATTTTAAACATACTTCCCGGCTAGCCATAGATCTGCAATTTTCAGAATAGCTCAGTACTTGAAGACAATGTAATATTCAACAGCTTTTAGATGGATGCATTGAGTTTTATTTTTCCAAAAAGTCATAGTTATTTTAATACTGTTGCACTAGAACTTATATGCTAAATATTTAATTTCATAAATCCAATATGGTCTACTAGGGTATTCCCATCTCGGCTCACTAGAATCCTTTAGCCTTTTATGATACCCCAGGTACATTTTAAAAACTCCCCAGGTCGGATCGAAGATTAACAGGTAGGTATTAGTACCCCATTAGTAGGTATAATAATAATGGCAGCTAATCTAGAAAGCTCAACGTAGGTGGCGCTCGTGTAGTTGGAGGTCATGTCAACTTACGTCAATACTTCAAATCAATCTATTTCCAAGTAAATATTGCATATTTGTTTCGCTGTGTGAATTAAACTTGAGAAAATAAAATCCCTCAATGTTGTGCTGTGCATTTGTGCTCTTCGAGAACATCAGGACACAGGTTTCCCAAAGATATTCTGATGAGAAAAAAGTGGATTGTAGCAATAAGAAGGGATAAATATGTGCCGAGAATAAATGCACGTATCTGCAATAAACATTTTGTTGAAACAGATTAAGTATTGCCACCAGATTCAACTGTAAAAAATAGAATACTTCACTATAAAATTCAGATCAAAATTTATTATAAACGCACGGATTAAGATATGCACATACATTCACACTGTTGCCACATCTACAATCGCTTTTTATGGAATGAACATGTAAAAAATTTATATGTAAAGTAATAATATAGAAAAATGTGAAATACTAATTTTAAATATTTCTCAAGTTCTCAATATTTTTTTAGTGACTAAAATATAACCTGACCAAACCTAACCTAGTGTCATCGAAAATAATATAAAAAAGTTAATAACTGAACATTTTAGTGATATATTATCTTTAAAATATTTTTTAAAATGACTAAAACATAACCTGAGCAAACCTAACCTAATCGAAAATAATATAAATAAGTTAATAACTGAAAATTAAAGTGACCTAGTACCATTCAAATATTCTTTAGTGACTAAAACATAACCTGATCAAACCTAACCCTAATTTTTTCTAATTTCACCTTAAATTTAAGGTCGCCTTTCACGTAGACAAACACCCAAATAATTATTCTTAATTAAATTAACACATTCTATATTTCCATAAGGAGTTAAAATTTTTTTTAAATAAGACAACATTGCAGAATCAACTGCGCTCACTCCATGCTTAAACCAAATTTACACCAAATGCGCAACTGTCATGGCAGCCATATTTTGAAAATATCACATTTTTAAATAAGATAAACACAAAAATTAATGCTGAGCGCACTTAATTGTGAATTTTAAATTGATAAAAAAAGTAAGGCAGATCGCACATATCATATTATACACAGTTGTCAGACTCGTGTGGGGAGTTAATCAATACCAGATAAATACCCTCTGAGCTATAGAAATAAAACATTGAGACGATGATTAATATAGTTTATCATTCGATAAGTGTTTCCTTTTTCCAGTAACTCTCGCATCCCTTCTCAATTCGTTTTTCAACGCACAAACAGTCTCCAAGATCCGTATATTTCGGCCATAATTTATTATTTATTAAATCGTAATCAAAAACACCATATACAAACTTCACGAATAGTCAAAACTTTGACCTCCAACTACACTAGCGCCGCCAGGCGGGAGCAACGGCGTACATAGGTGCAATTTTATCTTGAATTACAGAAATGTACAGAAATTTTGGGTTCTTTGCGAATTTAAGAAACAGTTTCCCTTGGCTGGAAATGTTGGCCGTGGAATCGATTTCCCTACTGATACATAAGATAAAGCTTGGTTAGATGTTTGAGACAGACATATTGACTGTGTGGATTCAACAGCTTCAGATGAAACAAAGTAGAGATGTGTAAAAGATAATTGCAAACCTTTCATAAAAACAATTGGAGAAAATAAGAATCGAATTACAACTAGTATAAACAATAATCATAATCATGATCCAGAATCAGAAAACCTATTAAGCGGGCTCCACCGGCGAAGTTACTTCGCCAAAGTTGACCGAAGTCCGAAGTACGCTCTCTACACACTCGTTCTACTTTGCGAGGAAGTGCGATACCGACAAAGAGCGGTGCGATACCGACAAAGATCCCTTTGACTCGGACGCGCCAGACCGACAGAATGGAAGTAGAACGAAGTAAGGCAAAGTTACACAAGGTGGCCGTCTACACTCTCGTACTTGTTGAACCTCGATCGACTTCGGCGAGAGTGAAGTGCGGGCATTAGAAAGACAAGTCTTAAGTCACGGGATAAAACGAAAGGCTGAAGATGACTTATTTGAAAAACCTTTAAAATTAATTAGAAAAAAACTAAATAATAAAGACAATAATGTAACGAATTTGACAACAAATGATTTACATTGTGCAAAAAAAATCTGTATTATGTTCGTCGGAAGTTACAACCAGCTTTAGCAAAATCAATTTTTGAAGCTCATAAAGTTTTATGAAAATTAGAACCAAAAAAAAATTGAGGGGAAAACTTTTTATTAGTGAATGACTGGATCGAAATTTTAGTGATATTTTCATATGACAGTAATTTAAAATTTTTAATATCACATGAGCCGAGCTGGTATATTTTATATGGGCAGCTTTAAGGCTGATTCACATAATAGCTCAGGTCACGCTCCGCTCACGGTCAGAAGCCACGATCAAAATATTCTCTCGGAGAAACCACGCAGTCAAAAAAAAGGGACGGAACTTGACCGTCGTGTTTAGTGCGGATAGCATGATTAAGATGCGTGTAAGAATAGTTGACCGAACCTTGAGCTGAGCGTGAGCGGACCGTGACCTGAGCTATAATGTGAATCAGCCTTTAATCTTTGCGCCGACTCGGGACATTTTTAAAAGACCTACCTGTTTCTTGGGCCGAGATAGGCACTGTCCGGTCTACTAGTGGGTAGGGTATTTACCTGGCTTTCACCCAGCAGGCTCCGGTTCGATTCCAGGTATCGGAAATCCTTTTTGTAAAAATAATTGTTTTGATAATACGTTTTTATATATTATCCTATAAATAATAAAAATGTGGTAGATATTATAAACAGTTCTTTTTTTATAAAAGTGTAATTATTTGATGTATGATCTAAAGACATATTCTACACCATAGATTTTCGAGATCTCAGCGAAGCAGCATCCAAACGTCTTCTAATGGTTCGTTAATTAATATTTATATTTCTTAGGCGTTGAAGATTATTCCAATCATCCACAACAGGTAATAATAATAATCTTTAACCCAGTTTCGGTTAACTAATGTAAAAGCGTGGTGACGGCTCGTTTTCAGTTTTTTTTTAAATGAAAATGCCGTTGTTAGTACCGAGAATCGAACTCAAGCGTTCTGGCTTAGGCCAGTATCTTGACCGCTGATCTACAGCCGGCATCTACATCAGGATCATCATGGCAATCTGTATCTTATCTGTAGCTGCGCGAAAAAGCTGCACATATGCTGTGTTGAACCAGGATATTATTCTTATTTTTGGACCTCGCTTTCCATATATTTTTCCTTATAGGGACATATATTTATTATTTTCCCTAGGACATATCTGGTATTCATTTTGCATAATGTGTCCGAAGTACTATAGCTTTCGAGACTTGATGGTGCTTAGTTACCTCTCCGTTGTTCTTCATTCATAGTCTGTTTTTCATCTCCGTTCTATTCTGTTTAAACGTATTAAAGCAACGCTGTTTGGACGTAAATAAAGTGTATATGTATGAAAATTGAATAACCATTTTCAATTTCGTTGCAACACGAAACTACAGCCACATAATTATTCCACTTCAATCAGAGAGTGCAGCAAGCACCTCTACCGGTTTCGAAACTTATTAGTCTCTCATCAGGAGGCATACATGCTGCTCTCTCTGACCCAACTAGGACAAACCCCGGCGTGCAGTCACGGATTGCAATGAACGAAATGGCAGGGATGCCCTAGCGGCAACTGCTAGAGTTTCACGATATTCGATAAAAATATCGATATTGTACAGATATCGTATCGAAAACCAATACAATTCCGATACAATACATACCTTAGCAATATCAATGTCGATACGATACTCATTATCTGAAAACAATACAATACTCTTATATTGTCGATACACTTGCCTCGATATTAATAAAAATATCGATATCGAGAAAAAAAATAAAACGCCACAGTCGTTTGATTATATTTTGTGAAATAGGTATTTAGATCATAATTATTTATTACATAAAAGTATAAGTGATCTGCAACCCAAACATCAGGTGTTATAATATTTTACACTTGAGTGCATGGACTTGAAATTCTTGAGAGTGAGTAAATGTCTGTTATGATTACACTGTTTATATCAGGTGGCATTTGTGGCAATATTATGGAAGTAAGTGATGATGACTCAAAAATAATTTTTAACAAATACTGAATTGCGATTTATTCCGAATCTCCGGGGATTTCCCTATATTTTCAAAAGTAGTTTTTAAACAATACAGAATTAGTAAGTATTTATCGACTTTCAAAGAAGCATTCAGCCATATTCAATCTTTATAAGAATATACATATAAGTTGTAAGCAATATTCGTAATATTTTTAGAATAATGTCCATTTGCCAAGCATGCAAAAGTGGGCATAAAGGGCCTACACATCTCAGACGTATAATCCTTTTTATGTCGATATTTTATCCAGTATTGTATCGATATTGTATCGAAATCAATATCAATACGATATTTTTATAAGAAAGTATTGCCGATAGGTACGATACTCGATACGACACTTCATTGGCATAACCAATTCAAATTCAATACTCAATACTTAAAAGTATCGTGTATTATGATATTGTATCGTATCGTGAAGCTCTAGCAACTGCTAGCAAAAGACTAAGTTTTCAAAATAATAGCATATAGATCAACACCAAAAAATGTTGTTCCAGATCCTACCAGACTGAAAACAATGGGAACCTTCTCTGGAACAACATTTTTTGGTGTTGATCTATGTGCTATTATATTGAAAACTTAGTCTTTGCTAGCAGTTGCCGCAAGGGCATCCCTGCCATTTAGTTCATTGCAATCCGTGACTGTACGCCGGGGTTTGTCCTAGTTGGGTCAGAGAGAGCAGCATATGTGCCTCCTGATGAGAGACTAATAAGTTTCGACACCGGTAGAGGTGCTTGCTGCACTCTCTGATTGAACTGGAATAATGATGCGGCTGTAGTTTCGTGTTGCAACAAAATTGAAAATGGTTATTCATTTTTTATTTACATGTTTACTCTGATTGGAGTACGAAGGAAACCATTCTCGTTGGAACTTTACCGCGCTGAGCAGATGGGACGTGAATTATAAATTGTAAAATTCCCTCATCTTCCTTAGTCTCAACATCCGTTATGGCTTGCAAATTGTAGAAGCCTCGGAGGTGTTACCAGAGAAGGTTCCCATTGTTTTCAGTCTGGTCTGGTAGGATGTGGAACAAGATTTTTTGGTGTTGATCTATGTGCTATTATATTGAAAACTTAGTCTTTTTGTATATGTATGCTTTATGGATTACAAAAAAAAATTTGACAGAATAGGGCACCATCAACTCATGGCAATTTTAAAACAAACGCAAATAGAGAAGCGAGATGTCAGACTAATAGAAAACTTATATTATAATAACTAAATATTTTAATTAGACAGCGCACATAAAAATAGATAAAACACAATCGGAGAACATTAAAATTAAAAGAGGGGTACAGCAAGGTTGCATTCTCTCTCCGTTGCTATTTAACTTGTCCTCGGAAATTATTAGGTATGTAAGAGTTACTGGACAACGAAACAGAGGTTCTGAGACCAAAAGTCTTCCGTGGACCTAAGACCAGGTCTAATACCAAATTGTGCCGTTTATATATCAGTGTCTTATTTTCTATTTTTATTCTGCAATGTCTGATTTTTAGATACACTTTTAGGATTTAGCTCAACTGATTCATCAGGCGGAATTAGTCGCATGATGATGACATACATATACATTAATATACAACCCTTAAACATTTTCTAAATATCTCGGTTATTGCATATAATAAATTTTTTGATAAAATTCCAATTACTCGCTTGTAGTATACTTCCCAATTCTAATTTTGATGTCGAGAGCTCGAAAGTAGGAGTAATTTTAATATTAATAGAGAAGTGATTTGGACAAGAGTCGCATATTAAAATTTTCGATGTCATGCCACGAAAATTATATCTTCTAGTGTGATATAAAAGAACCCCTCTTGGCCTTTTCCCATTCCGTCTGGAGAAAGTTTCAATTTTATTCAAAATGAAAACGGTGGAACTTTTAATTTAGAAGAATTGAAAAAGTTGCGAGCACCTTTTTAGATTTCGTTACAAGTGTAGAATTTTTCTGAAATTATTAACAGAAATGTACGGATTTCGTGCCAGTCATTTGTAGCTCCGAAGACAAGGTTTTTCCACCAGAGGGGTGTACAGGAAACAGACGTTTGCAATTATGGTGGTGGATTTTTATTACGGCTCGTGGCTGAAATAAGACTAAAACAATGATCAAAGAAGTGGGAAAAGAAATATATTCCGAGGCAATATTGGAGTGGAACATAATTTAAGAAAGCGACAGTTCCAATAACAGAATTACGTACTTCAGAGTCTTACTGTCAGAAAATAAAAGTTTTTTTCCATTTTTATATTGGAACAATAATGAAAGCCCCTCTACAGTAACAATAATAAAGTATACTTGTGATTAAACTAAAAAAATGCCCTAATTGGTTGATTCTTTAGTTAGTTTATTTTTTAGGTAGTTAATTAGTTTGAGCACTGAGGGTCAAAAGACAGTAAAAATAAATTCTTTCCTACAGTTTCTAGCCAAAGTGTGCAAAATAACTGTTCCAGAAGCTTTCAGTAGTTTAACTAGTTTAGATGTGGGGCAGCGTATGATTCAGAACACGATTTCCGGGTTCTTCTTCTACTGCTACTTTTTTAAAGGCAAATAGCCTGTCTTTTCGACGTCACCCCCTTCCCTAGTGGAATATTATCATTCCATGGACGGCCTCTGCTTCTTCTTCCAATTGGCGACTTATTACTTGCTACTCTAACAACTTTTTTCTCTGCCACTCGGCTGATACGGTTGTTCCATTATTTTTTCCTTAATTTCTGCATAATATTATGTCTCTAATCTCACGGCTCCTTGTTCTGCCTCGTAGTGTTTTACCTGTTATTCTTCTTAAGATCCTCATTTCATTTTTCCGCAAATATCTTCTTGTCGTGGTTATGACTGGTCTTGATTCTGCCGCCAATATTGTTCCTCAGGTATGGAGTATTGTTTATTTATTTTTCTACTCTCATACTTTAATATATCAATTAAAATTTCAATACTTGCATCATAATGGGCTTCATTAGGATACAGATTTTCATTACGATACAGATTTTTAAACAATAGAATCGGAAGATGACGTTCTCTACGGAGGTGGCACATGCGCAGTAAGCAATATCAAGTTGATAATAGACAAAATCATGTATGATTCTCGCATTTAATTGTCATTATGATTCTCGTATTATATACGACATTCACCGTTTCGTGGCTCATGTCGTATCCGTCATACTCGCATTATAATGACTATCATTTAAATGTTCGTTGTATAATATAGGTACTACATATTATAATTTTAATAATGTAGCTTTCTTTGCAGAATATTTAGCATAGTCTATAAAGTTTAACAAAACATTAACAAACATACAATGTATAAAATGACAAGTATACCATAATAATTTTCTAGTTGTTCTTCTTTTTTTATTCGTATGTAATAAATAACAAAATAACTGTTAGATGCATGGAATAACTCTAATAGATCATTACGACACCTATCGTATATTACAGGAGTAGTGCAATCGTACTAAAAGCACATAACGAACTGTAATTAAGGATACATCAAAAGTCAATAACGCATTATAAGGACTTTGTAATTACAATTAATTAAGACGGTCAACATTCGTTCAATAGTCGAGTTTCATTAAAACATTTTTCCTTTCTTAATTAGTCACAGCCGGTCATACGCATTATGAGAAGCCTATTTCTTCAACTGCCTTTGCAAATTGCGTACCTAATAGAGGTGGACGGCTCCAGATGCTAAAGGATTCATTGAAATAGATTCATAATTTGGATCCGAAATTTAAACATATATTTTGGTGACTGTAATACTAGTATTATCTTTCAAATGTATTTAGTCCAGAGAAATAAGATTTTTCCAGAAGAAGTCCAGAAACCAACTTTTTTGAGTAGTATGGACATCTATATTAATAACCTATATGTTTCCTGCAGCCGATTTTGATGATATACATATAAACAAATGTACAAATGAAGATCAAAAAACGGTAAATTTTCGCTTTTTTCGTCTATTACTAAAAAGTGAAGCATTCTAAAAAAATTGAGAATAAGAAACTCATAAATCATATAAAAAACGTCAATATGGCGTTCGCTGAATATGTCTATCCTTATTTGTTGCTTAGAAAATTGCAAAATAAGTAGTCATACATTTTGAGATTTTATAAATGTTCATAACTTATGTAAAAATTAAGTTAGAACCTTCTTATTACACGGAATGCTGAGACTTCTTGTGCTTAAATTTATTTAAAATTTCAAAGCAATTGGTCAAATAGTTTAAAAGTTATTTAATTTGTTTATCCCAAATTCAGAAAATTATGAGGTTACAGTAATACTTCGGACAGTTTATGAAAGAAGAACATTTATACTATTAACTTAACTAAAAAAATGACAAAAAGTAATTTTAAACAGTGTAAACTTATTTTGCAAAAACATGTCAAATTTTTGCTTACTTATAAACAATTAGAATAACTTTTTAACCGTTATCCATAGATAGAAAAATTATTTTTTCATATTAAGAAAGACTGAATTTTTATACATATTTAGAAAGAAAAACAATTGTCCTAGGACAATTAGGGACAAAGTTAGCCCCTTTTTTTTTTAATTCACATGTTTTTGCAAAATAATTTTGCAATATTTAGAATTATTTTTTGTCATATTTTTTAATTACATTATTAGTGTAAATCTTCTTCTTTCATAAACAATCCAAAGTATTACTGTAACTTCATCATTTTCTGACTTATAGTGTTGCAAAAAAAATTAATTTGCGATAAACAAATTCAATAACTTTTAAACTATTTAACCAATTGCTTTGAAATTTAGGGTATGATTTAAGCACCAGAAGTCTGAGCATTGCGTGTAATAATAAGGTGCGAAGTTAATTTTTACATAAGTTATGAATATTTATAAAAACTCAAAATTTATTATTTATTTTGCAATTTTCTAAGCAACCAATAAGGATAGACATATTCAGCAAAGGTCATATTAAAGTTTCTTATACGATTTATAAGTTTCTTACTTGCAAATTTGTTTAAAATGCTTAACTTTTGGTAATAGACGAAAAAAGCGAAAATTTACTGTTTTTTAATCTTCATTTGTTTATAACTATGTATATCATCAAAATCGGCTGCAGGAAACATATAGGTTATTATTATAGATGTCCATACTACTCAAAACATTTGGTTTCGGCCTGGAGGGGGTTGTGTCACCAACAGGATATTTTTTTCCTTATTTCTCTGAACTATCACAAGTTTTTACTTAATTGTGTTTTTTTGACTTCCATAATATTGTAACAAACGAGCGTTCGGGTATTTATATACGACTTTATTATTTATTTATACAAGTTTACTTTACAAACTTTAGCTTAAGACTAAACTCTATTCACAAAAATTATGCCTTATATATCCTAGTCGTTATTCTCGATCATTCCGGGCTAAGCCAGCTCTCCGACTATCGTGTGACCTTCCAACAACCGCGCATCGGTTCCACGTATAGCGTGCTTCGATCTAGACTTTTCTCGGCCTATGCCTTGCGGCCGGTGACTCATTGTTTTGCTACATTGCTCCCCTCTTAAGATCTGAGCGTCCCGATCAGCAACTCTAGATGAAGGCCCAGGATGGCGGAATCTACACGACTCTCCAGCTTTGCATACATCCTTCAAGAAGAAATAACAGTCTACTGTCTTTGAAGGATCCGACATCTTCGGGTTCATGCAACACACAGTAATTCGTACGCCAGTTTCTCTGAAGACCACTTCAAGCATGCTTCTTACAATCTTCCAATCCAGATTTTCTACTGCACGGCCTATTTTTGGTAAAGCCAAATCTTTGATGTCATAATTACACACGATTTTCTTCAAATTAGTTAGAGCACGCCATATGTTCTCGTAGCTTGGCGTGTCCGTATAAGACTTCCTGGTCACCATATACAGCAAAGATCGAGGACCATCTTCCAATCTCAGTACTCTTCCAATTTTAGGTTGTTGATTTCTTAACTCGTCCAGGCGGCCGAACTTTCTATTGAATACGGACGAGATTCCTTTAGTCATCTCGAGGTCTTGGGCAACACAGTGGGCTAGAGAAACGTTTTCTGGAACACCAAACAGATCTTGCTGAACTTCTGTGGTCACGCCGAATCTAGCACTCTTTCTCGCTGCGTAATTTGACATAAATTGATTAAAACTTGGCTGTGCGGCGTCTTTCATCTCCTGTTGGAGGACTCGGGCTTCTTCTGTTTCATTTGAGCCAGCATATGGTGCAAGACGATTTATGTGAATAACTTTTGGTTTACCGTTTGGCAACTTCTTAATTCTATATATTACGTCATTTATTTTCTTCTTAACTTCATACGGACCTTCCCATTGTCTTTGCAGTTTAGGACACAGGCCTCGACGACGTTGTGGATTATAAAGCCAGACAAGATCACCTACTTCGAAGCTTTCATTCTTGCAGCGAGAATCATATTGATCTTTCATTCTGTCACTGGCTATCTGGATGTGTTGTCGGGCAAGTTCATGAATGTTGTTCATTCGTAACTTCAGGCGGTCTACGTATTCTTCGCCTGCAACATATTCCTCGGAAGGTCTGCAGCCAAACTCTAGGTCGCAGGGCAAACGAACTTCACGACCCAACATCAGGCAGGTTGGTGTTTGACCTGTAGTTTCATTCACGGCCGAGCGGTAGGCCATCAGGAATAAATGAATGTGTTGGTCCCAATCTCGCTGATGTTCAGATACAACTTTGGACAAGTGTTTACCCATCGTTCAGTTCATCCTCTCGACCATTCCATCTGATTGAGGATGCAGGGGTGTTGTTCTGGTCTTATTGGCACCAATCAATTTACAAACGTTTTGGAAAAGAGCTGACTCAAAGTTTCGCCCTTGGTCGGAGTGGATCTCCAAGGGAACACCAAATCGGCTGAAGAATTATTTAACAAGTACCTCTGCAACGGTAGCAGCTTCTTGATTCGGTAATGCATAGGCCTCGGTCCATTTCGTAAAATAGTCCATGGCTACCAGAATGTATTTATTTCCAGCATCGGTTTCTGGAAATGGACCTGCAATGTCGATTGCTACTCTTTCCATAGGACTTCCAACATTGTACTATCTCATGGGTGCTCTCTTTTTACCAACTGGACCATTACCGGATGCACACAGTTCACATTTCCGGCACCATCTTCTTACATCATCTTTACAGTTCACCCAATAGAACCGTTCTCGAACCTTTTGCAGAGTCTTCGTAATACCAAAATGTCCACCTGATGTACCGTCATGCAACTGACGCAATACTTCTGACACTTTACTTTTAGGTACAATCAACTGCAGCTTAGATTCTGTACCATCATCGTTCTCAAAGGTTCTGTACAGAAGATCATTTTTTAGTACCAGGCAATTCCATTGGCTCCAGTAGGCCTTGACTTCTGGACTACATGCACTAATGTTCTGCCAACTAGGTCTCTCACCTTGCTGCATCCAATCCAATACTCTTTTTATACATGGATCATCTTCTTGGGCGTGTTGTAGCTGTTGGGGCTGCCATTGTTCATTAACTACGGTAGTTCGTCTCACAGGGCAACGCTGTTCCTCTACTTTAAGCCGGTGATTACAACTTTCACCGCATGGCCGTATCGAGGAAGCATCTGTATTTGAACGAACTCTTCCAGCCCTTTTCACGCGTCTCTTCGGCATCGTGTCACGAATCACCCTCCGTACCATTTCCACCAAACGTTCATCTTTTCTCTTATCGCCTTTTTCCACGGCTATTACTCGATTGTTTCGTGAAGCTTGGCTAGCTGCTTCGTGTTCCAAGGCAATAGCAAGTGCTTCATCTAAAACTTTCGGTCTTGCTAGTCGTAAAACTTTCTGTAGTTCACTATCTTTCAGCCCATTGACGAAGGTATCTACTGCAATTTCTTCTAAAACGCTGTCTGGCACCTCTGGATAAGCCAACCGCACCACACGAGCCACATCTGCTTCAAATTCTTGCAGATTCTCACTTGCTCGTTGACTTCTACTTCGCAGTTGTGCTTTGTATACTTGTTGTATATGGGCATCTCCATAGCGTTTTTCTAGACGAGTGAACAAGGTCTGGTAACAATTTTCTTGACCCTTGGGAATTGACCTTAATATATCTGCAGCATCACCTCGTAAAGCAGCAGTCAAGGAAACAGCCTTTTCTTGTTCGGTCCAATGATTGGCGGTCGCAATAGCTTCAAACTGTCTAAGATATATGGACCAAGAGGACTTTCCATCAAATGCTGGTAATTTGAATCTCATATTATGCGACGTTTCGTCTCTCGGTAGTTCATCTTTCACTAAAGGATCTAACGCTGCTGCATTAATTGATGGTTGTACTTTTGTATCGGTTATCCTGCTCTCTAGCTGTTTGATCTTTTCTTCTACGGTCTCTACACTTTTCTGCATCCTATCGAATATTCTAGAAACTTCTTCAAATTTCTCGTCGTTCTGTTTACAAACTTCTTCAAGTTTTTCGTTGTTTTGTCTACAGACCTCTTTAAAAGTTTCGTCAATCTTTTGAGAAGTCTCGTCGAATCTTTTAGCAACGTTTTCGAATTTCTCGTCGCTTTTTCTAGAAGTTTCATCGATCGTTTCAGAAACAGTTTTTAATTTCGATAAGATTGCTTGTTCTGCTGACTGGAAGTGGAACGTCTTTGGGTCTTCTCCGTTCTTCGTGAGGACATCCTCGAGTCGTGCTTGTAGGACTATCTTGAGCCCACTGCTGTCCAGATGCCGTTCCTCTAGCTGTTCACGGAGCTGTTTTACTGTAAGTTCTTGTAGCAACATCTTTGGTCGGCACACACGTACTTTCCAAAATGTCTTTTAACAGTCTTTCCGAATACCGAACAATCAACGCACTTTAACTATTCCCGACGAATAAAGTCCAAAAGTCTTTTAAAGTCTTTCCGAATATCGAACAATTAACGCACTCCGGTTATTCCCGACGAATAAAGTTCAAAAGTCTTTTTTTTTCACTTTTCATTTATTTACACTCCACACCGTTAACACCACTGTAACAATAACGAGCATTCGGGTATTTATATACGACTTTATTATTTATTTATACAAGTTTACTTTACAAACTTTAGCTTAAGACTAAACTCTATTCACAAAAATTATGCCTTATATATCCTAGTCGTTATTCTCGATCATTCCGGGCTAAGCCAGCTCTCCGACTATCGTGTGACCTTCCAACAACCGCGCATCGGTTCCACGTATAGCGTGCTTCGATCTAGACTTTTCTCGGCTTATGCCTTGCGGCCGGTGACTCATTGTTTTGCTACAATATATAGTTCATTGAAGTGTCTGTTACTTTGGTATTTGAAACTAGTCTCACCTCTAGCATCAACTAGTTTTTACACAATGAGTACATGAAATATTTTATTTTCTCGGAGTAATTAAAAACTAATGACTCAATTACGACTTTCAAACTGCTAAAACCATGGGCGTCCGAGACAGAGAAACAGGTATTAAAAAAAATTTTAAAAAATAGGTTTTCTTCTTCCTGCAATTAAATGTCTTCTTCCTAGGTCAGTTTACGATTCTTGCAAGCGGTTTTTGTGTATAAGAGAAACTATTTAAATGTTTTATATAGTAAAACTGTTTTATGTAGGTGCCACGTTTTTGTCATTAAATGGTAGAAGAGAGCAGATGTATAAAGAAGATGGACTATTGGTAACATAAATTTCATCATCTAACAGAGGGGAGACTAGGTGGAAGAAGGAACATGCAAAAACAGCTTTTACAGTTACATAAAATTGAACATAACCTTGGACACGGCGATTAGAGACACCAGAATAACAACATAGGAAAAATGTTTAACAAATCCTCACAAATATGGCCTATGCAGATGATCTAAACCTAATTGATCGTATAACAGGTAAGCTAGAAGAAATATACACCAGTTTCCCAAATGAATCCAAAAAGATGGGTCTACAAAGATTGGGTCAAAGTAGAAAGATCTACAAAGATAAATAAAGAAAAAACCGAAATGGTGACCACAACAATCAATAACAGAGCCAGAAACATCGGTCCCAATTCACTATTCTTAATTCCATTTTTTAAGTGGTGGACAAATTCACATACTTAGGCTCTCTGAT
The DNA here is from genome assembly GCF_917563875.1 of Diabrotica virgifera virgifera. Lineage (NCBI taxonomy): Eukaryota > Metazoa > Arthropoda > Insecta > Coleoptera > Chrysomelidae > Diabrotica > Diabrotica virgifera. The sequence goes on along the minus strand of NC_065448.1, from coordinate 158,086,261 downwards.
TATATTATCAATGACAATTTCATAACGAAAGGAATAAAACGGAGAGTAATTCTGACAAACAAGTGCTAAATTAAAATAACAATATAGGAAACTCTTATACTGCCAGTGCTAACATATGGATCAGAAACATGGGCCACTTCCAAGACAGATGAAAACCTCATGCTTATATTTGAACCACAGATTAACATAACAATAATGTTATGTTAATCTGTGTTTGAACGAAGATGTTTTTGCACGGGCCCAAAATCCTATTTAGGATCATTCGAAAAATCAAGACGCGGACAGTAACCTTGCACCTGTTGGAATCTAATATTCAACTATAATTATTATTTTTGTTAGCGTTGCTTAAATAAATATATGCATAGTCTTCAAGGGGCGCAGACCTCTCCGAATCATAAAAGTTATAATTCGATACACTGAACTCTTACGTAAAAGTGTCGTGTTACAAGACAGGTGAATGTGAGAACTGTATTTTTGTTTGGTTTGGTATTTAGTCTGTTCGAATATTGTGTAAAAGAAACATCTCTTAATTTATTTATATGTATTATTGTAATAATTCGGTTCGGTTAAAATAAAAATAGTTTATATCTTTTGAGACTAAGTTTTCACTCTAATGGCATATAACATATCCCACCAGAATGAAAACAATGGGAACCTTCTCTGGTTACACCTCCGAGGCTTCTACAATTTGCAAGCCATACGGATGCTGAGACTAAGGAAGATGAGGGAATTCTACAATTTACAATTCACGTCACATCTGCTCAGCGCGGTAAAGTTCCAACGAGACTGGTTCCCTTCATACTCCACACAGAGTAAATGTAAATCAAAAATGAATAACCATTTTCAATTTCGTTGCAAAACGAAAATACAGCCGAACCATATTCCAGTCCAATCAGAGAGTGCTGCAAGCACCTCTACCGGTTTCGAAACTTATTAGTCTCTCATCAGGAGGCACATATGCTGCTCTCCCTGATCCAACCAAAACAAACCCCAGCGTGCAGTTCCGAATTGCAACGAACGAAATGGCATAGATGCCCTAGCGGCAACTGCTGGCAAAAGACTAAGTTTTCACTCTAATGGCATATAACATATCCCACCAGAATGAAAACAATGGGAACCTTCTCTGGTTACACCTCCGAGGCTTCTACAATTTGCAAGCCATACGGATGCTGAGACTAAGAATTGTAGAATTCCCTCATCTTCCTTAGTCTCAGCATCCGTATGGCTTGCAAATTGTAGAAGCCTCGGAGGTGTAACCAGAGAAGGTTCCCATTGTTTTCATTCTGGTGGGATATGTTATATGCCATTAGAGTGAAAACTTAATCTTATGCTAGCAGTTGCCGCTAGGACATCTATGCCATTTCGTTCGTTGCAATTCGGGACTGCACGCTGGGGTTTGTTTTGGTTGGATCAGGCAGAGCAGCATATGTGCCTCCTGATGAGAGACTAATAAGTTTCGAAACCGGTAGAGGTGCTTGCAGCACTCTCTGATTGGACTGGAATATGGTTCGGCTGTATTTTCGTTTTGCAACGAAATTGAAAATGGTTATTCATTTTTGATTTATATCTTTTATTTGCACCTTTTATTATCTTATACACTGGCAGTACAAAAAACGGCCACCCCACAAAATGGGTAATTTTTGATGTCTTGATTCTCCTAAAGCTGTTGTCCGATTTAAGTGATTTTTAAATATTTTATAGCCTTATCTTTTAGCAATATTGCTGTAATAAAATTGTTGCTAGACAGGTAAATTATCATTGTATACCGGGTGTACCAATCAAACTGTGTTTTATTCTCAAAGTTCACCACACCCTGTGGAATATTCTAGCATTTATAAAATATTGAAATTAATACCCAACTATAACCTCAGGTTTTCTTAACAATCTGTTTTTGATCCATTCGCTTATGTTGAACAATAAAAAAGTTAGGTACTTTAACAACTAGCCATGTTCTTCATTAATACAGGGTGTTTCTAAATAAGTGCGACAAACTTTAAGGGGTAATTATGCATGAAAAAATAATGACCGTTTGCTTTATAAACATATTATGTCCGCAAATGCTTCGTATCCGAGATACGGGATGTTGAATTTTTTCTTACAAACTGACGATTTATTTATTGCTCTAAAAACCAGTTGAGATTTGCAAATAAAATTTGGCAGGTTTTAAGAGGTTGTTATTGCGCATTCTTTGACATACAATTAGGAACTTTATATTCACTATCGGCGTGCATGCGGGTAATATTACCCGTCATATTACCCGTATGCGCGCCAATGGAGAATATAAAATTATTATAAAAAAGGGTTCAAGGCAGGTTTTGTTTATATTCGATTCAGAGTTGGACTACCATCTCCATATAGCAACTATTTCAGCATCCTTATGCATCATCAGTGAAGTTTATGCAGTCACAACTCTGAAGGGAATATAAACATTCTGCATCTTTTAAGGCAAACCATCGCGATGCAATGAACCCACCTTTTGAGACGCAATCTAGCGACATCTCTCGTATTACAAGGAAAACAACGAAAAGCCCCAGATACAAAGTTTACTACTTTTTAAACAATTAGAATAATTGAAATAAAAATATAATAAACAATATTTTAAATCTAAGATATTCGTTAATAAACTGCTTTCTGGCTACATCCCATATCTCCGGATTTTACAATATATAATCACGTAGAGACGACGAAAATAGGAGAAAGCAAATAGAGGACACTTAGGCCACGCATTTACCTTCTCTTCGTCTAGGAAAAGGACCGAAAGACAGTTTCTAAATACTCAAAAACTGAGTAAAATGAAAAAGATAAAAAAGGGTTCAAGGCAGGTTTTGTTTATATTCGATTCAGAGTTGGACTACCATCTCCATATAGCAACTATTTTAGCATCCTTATGCATCATCAGTGAAGTTTATGCAGTCACAACTCTGAAGGGAATATAAACATTCTGCCTCTTTTAAGGCAAACCATCGCGATGCAATGAACCCACCTTTTGAGACGCAATCTAGCGACATCTCTCGTATTACGAGGAAAACAACGAAAAGCCCCAGATACAAAGTTTACTACTTTTTAAACAATTAGAATAATTGAAATAAAAATATAATAAACAATATTTTAAATCTAAGACTTTTCGTTAATAAAGCATAAACTTTCTGGCTGCATCCAATAAAATTATTAATTGCATGTCAAAAAATATGCAATAACTGTATCTTAAATCCTACCAAATTTCATTTTCATATCTCAACCGGTTTTAGAGCAATAAATAAATCGTTAGTTTGTAACAAAATAATTCAACATCCAGTATCTCGGAAACAAAGCATTTGCGGACATGTGTTTATAAAGCAAACGGCCATTATTTTTTCATGCAGATTTACCCCTTAAAGTTTACCACACTTATTTAGAAACACCCTGTCTTAATTAAGAACATGGCTAGTTGTTAAAGTACCTAACTTTTTATTATCCAACATAAGTGAATGAATAAAAAAACAAACCGTTATTAAAACCTAAGGCTATAGTTCAGTTTTGATTTCAGTATTTTATAAATGCTAAAATATTCCATAAAGTGTGGTGAACTTTGAGAATAAAACACAGTTTGATTGGTACACCCGGTATACAATGATAGTTTACCTGTCCATCAAGAATATTATTACAGAAATTTTGTTCAAGAATAAGGCTATAACATATTAAAAAAATCACTTAAATCGGACAACAGGTTTAGGAAATTCAAGACATCAAATATTACCCATATTTTGGGGTGGCCGTTTTTTGTGCCGGTCAGTGTATTTCTAATAGCACCGCCTTGCGGTTGCGGTATACAGTAATATACATAACATACACTTAGAATAGTTTTACATACATAATATATTTTTTATAAAAACTTGAGAAGTACTGCATCGATTTGCCTAACTTTGATTTTAATATATTTGTATAAAATAAAATAAATTAAATAAAATTATATAAAACTAAATAAACATAAATAAAATTAAATAAAATTAGATAAGAGTAGATAAATTAAATAAAATTAAATAAAACTAAATAAAATTAAATAAAATCGACTCAAATCCGATCGAATCAAATAAAACCGTATGGAATCAGACTACAAATTTTTTTTCAAGATATTTTAGAAAGAATATTAGCACCTACATAAGAATATATTATAAGAAGTAGGCAAGTACTCACCTAGCGCCCACGTTCTTATTTTTATGATGACTCTTTTACACAATCAATCTGCTTTTTGTAAACTTTTTATATAGACATTTACGGACTTAATATTCTCTTTGTTTATTAATAGTAAAAATCCCATTATTATGAAGCAAACTGGAAGTGATAGCTGCAGAAGACACAAACCATATATCTTTTCGTTAAGTGGCCCTATTACGGAATCGTAAACCATTTCTTAAAATGAAAATTATATCAATTTCCCAGGGCAATTAAAAATTAATGGCTTCATTATTACTTTAAAATGATTCAGAAGTTTTGACGTTTTTCTTGAAATATTTAATTTACGGCCAATAATGAAGGCCGTAAAAGTTTCAAATAAAAAGGGAAATTTGTTCGGCAATTACCAGTTTTAGAATAGTTAACGGCCACATTCAGAACTTCTCTAAAATTTATGGGCTTCAAGTAGCAGTTATGAGTATACCATTTGTTAAGTCTTTGTTGAGAATTTTGGTGTTTCTGACAGGACAGGCTTACAGCTGCTTCTGAGCTATAAATTAAGACATTGAAATGAAAAATTTCAAAATAGATTTTAATTAAACCCACATTTACAATTTAACTCCCTTTAAGAAAAGTATTTCATGAGAATTTTACAAGACAAAGGTCGCTATTGATATTTCTTTCTACTGTTTTTCAATCTGAAAAAAGTGTCTTGAAATCTTGTAACATCTCTTCAACTAAGAAACATTAGACTAAGCTTTCACTCTAATGGCATATAACATATCCCACCAGAATGAAAACAATGGGAACCTTCTCTCGTTACACCTCCGAGGCTTCTACAATTTGCAAGCCATACGGATGCTGAGACTAAGGAAGATGAGGGAATTCTACAATTTACAATTCACGTCACATCTGCTCAGCGCGGTAAAGTTCCAACGAGACTGGTTCCCTTCATACTCCACACAGAGTAAATGTAAATCAAAAATGAATAACCATTTTCAATTTCGTTGCAAAACGAAAGCACAGCCGAACAATATTCCAGTCCAATCAGAGAGTGCTGCAAGCACCTCTACCGGTTTCGAAACTTATTAGTCTCTCATCAGGAGGCACATATGCTGCTCTCCCTGATCCAACCAAAACAAACCCCAGCATGCAGTCCCGAATTTTTGTTTTGGTTGGATCAGGGAGAGCAGCATATGTGCCTCCTGATGAGAGACTAATAAGTTTCGAAACCGGTAGAGGTGCTTGCAGCACTCTCTGATTGGACTGGAATATGGTTCGGCTGTATTTTCGTTTTGCAACGAAATTGAAAATGGTTATTCATTTTTTATTTACATTTACTCTGTGTGGAGTATGAAGGGAACCAGTCTCGTTGGAACTTTACCGCGCTGAGCAGATGTGACGTGAATTGTAAATTGTAGAATTCCCTCATCTTCCTTAGTCTCAGCATCCGTATGGCTTGCAAATTGTAGAAGCCTCGGAGGTGTAACCAGAGAAGGTTCCCATTGTTTTCATTCTGGTGGGATATGTTATATGCCATTAGAGTGAAAACTTAGTCTTTTGCTAGCAGTTGCCGCTAGGGCATCTATGCCATTTCGTTCGTTGCAATTCGGGACTGCACGCTGGGGTTTGTTTTGGTTGGATCAGGGAGAGCAGCATATGTGCCTCCTGATGAGAGACTAATAAGTTTCGAAACCGGTAGAGGTGCTTGCAGCACTCTCTGATTGAACTGGAATATGGTTCGGCTGTATTTTCGTTTTGCAACGAAATTGAAAATGGTTATTCATTTTTAAGAAATATTAGTTTACACGATTACAAAAGATTGTTTCTCGTGTAGCAAACTTCGAGTACTCTCCTCACTGACCTGACCTGACACTAGCTGATGCGTATATTTGGGAGATTCTGAAGAAGTTTAGTCAGGAGTACGATCAATTGTAAACAATATTTTGACTGAAGTATTGGGTTTCAGAAAGCTGTGTTCACAATGAGTGCCACATTCGCTAACAATCGAACAAAAACTCATTCGAATGTGCCTTCTAAGAAACATTTAGAGCGTTTTCGAAAGGATAAAGTGCATCGATTTATCACTATGGATGAGACTTTGGTATATTACTATGATCCTGAATCAAAACAAGAGGCTAAGGAGTGGTGAACCTTCGGCTCCAAAACGAGTTTGTATCCAGAAATCGCTCGAGAAGGTGTGAGCATCAGTTTATTTTGATGCGAAAGGAATTTTGTTTGGGAATTACTTGCAAACTGGTATTAAAATAATCAATTCTGAATATTATTGTAACTTTTTAGACGCTGAAGCAAAAAATAGTGAAATAAGACCCGGTTTACAGAAAAAAAAATCCTTTTTCATCAGGACAATGCACCGTGTCATATGATCATTTTGAAAATGTCTAAAATCCATACATTAAAGATCTCTGAAGTATCCACCGTATTCATCAGATTTTGCCCCTAGCGACTTCCATCTCTCTCACTAAGTGTTTTTTATCAAATGATGAAGAGCTGTGGAAGCGTATTTTTCAACCCTTCCAGATTCACACTTCGGGGATGGAATTCATAAATTGGAATATCATTGGTATTAAGATGTTACCATAAGAAGAATCCTTTCGATAAAAGCAAATTGGAAGATAGCTACTAGACATTGACGAACGTACGTAAAATATAATGCGACGAAAAATACATCGCTTTTATTCTACATCTTTAGATCATTCTTCAAAAGTTGCGAAGGAGGAAGGAAATTTACCTAAATATAATGGTAATAAAAATATAAAATTCAATGGTAATAATGATCTTCTTACAGTGCCTATCCGTTCCGGATGTTGGCGATCAGCGTGGCTATCCTAGCTTGCTGATTTTCGGCATAGTCCGGTTGTCAATGTATTTAACCACTTTTGTCAGGTTTTGAAGCCAAGGTATTCTTCTTCTCCCGGATCCTGTTTCCAAATACCTTGCCTTGAAGAATGAGTTGCAACAAGCCATATGGCATCTTTGTTCATTCCTCATAACATGGCCACGATACTCTGGTTTGTGCTCTTTGATTGTGTTAATAACCTCGCATTCTTGGCCCATTCTACGTAGGACCTTAACATTAGGTCACACGATCCACCCAGGAAATTGTTAAATTGCCTCTGTAACACACATCTTGAATGCCTCAAGTTTTCTTAAAGAAGCTTCAGGAAGTGTCAAGGCCTCTACTCCGTATACGTAGAAAATACATATCATCTGATAATAGAGATTTTGGTGCCAAGTGGTAAATCGTGACTTCTGAAATGAGACTTCATCATTATGAACGCTGTTCTCGCTTTTCCTGTGTGTTGTTTTATTGCACTTGAGTGGCTGTTTATGTTGGTGCAACCATGGTTTCACCATTGGCTGTTTATGTTGGTGCAATGGTATGTGTCAATTGTTTGATGGTTAACCAAAAGCTCTGTATTTAATATTTCGCGCATAGTGACTACCATGTGCTTTGTTTTTTTCGTATTAGGATCAAGTCCGTGTCCTCTACTTATATCTGATATGCGCAACATCATTCTTTGCAAACCATCTAGACTCTAGCTCTAGACTGCAAAAACTACTGCGTCGTCGGCATATCTAATGTTGTTTAGAAGCACTCCGCTGACTAATACGCCTTCCTGTAGTTCTCCCAGCGCTTGCTCGAAGATATATTCAGAGTATATATTAAATAACATCGGGGACAGAATGCATCCTTGCCTCACTTTTCTATCTATGGAGACTGCCTCTGTCAATTGGTCATCCACTTTAATATTGGCAGTTTGGTTGTAATATAAATTATATATGCTTCTCAAGTCTCTATCATCTAATCCTGCTCCTTTCAAGATGGTTATGAGTTTATCATGTTTTACTCTAATTATAATTAAGCCTAAATCATAAAAAAATTGCTTGAAGAACATTAAAAGATTAGAAACTGGTTAACTGAAAGATATACAGGGTGTCCAGAAACTCTACCGACAAACGAATACAGGAGATTCCTTAGATAATTTTAAGACAATTTAACCAAATTCACCTAGTCCGAAAATGCTTCCTAAAAGGGAGCTAGGGCTCTTTGAAGATGACGTCTGGTAATTAGTTTTTCTTAAATACCTTCAGTACGCATCTAGTTAGAAAACGAAAATTGGTACACATATTTATCATCCAGAGATAAATCGATTCCATCCATTGTGAATTTGAAAATTGGTACACATATTTATCATCCAGAGATAAATCGATTCCATCCATTGTGAATTTCTAGTGCCAGTCATAAGCGTCAGTTTTTGGGTAGGGCAATGGTTATTTTATCGCATAATTTTTTTGTCTTTAACTTCTAAGCATTTTTAATACTGGATTATTAAATTGTAAGGCATTCTAGTACTAAAAGGTACTCTTGCTTTAAGTCGGTAGAACACACTGTTTTCTAGAAAAATCGATTTGAAAATTTTTCGTTTCCTGAATATGAAAAAAAAAAATTGAAAAATTAAAAAAAAACGGTGTATTTAAAAAACTAAAAGCAAGAGTAACTTTTAGTACTAGAACACCTCATAACTTAATAATCTAGTGTCAAAAATTCTTAAAAATTAAAGACAAAAAAGTTATGCGATAAAATAACCGTTGACCTACCCAAAACGGACGCAAAATGTGACCGGTACTAGAAATTAGCAATTAATAAAATCGATTCATCTCTGGAATATAAATAAACGTACATACCAGTTTTCGTTTTTCTAAATAGTCTTTTTTTTTAATTTTTTTTTGATATTCAAAAAACGAAAAATTTTCAAATCGATTTTTATAGAAACCGGTGTATCTTATCGACTTAAAGTAAGAGTACCTTTTAGTACTATTTTACCGTACATTTTAATAATCCAGACTAAAAAATGCTTAAAAATTAAAAACAAAAAAGTTGTGCGATAATATAACTGTTGCCCTACCCAAAACGGACGCATATGACCGGTACTAGAAATTTGCAATGGATGAAATCGATTTATCTCTGGAAGATAAATATTTGTACCAATTTTCGTTTTTCTAAATAGAAGTGTTCTGGAGATATTTAAGAAAAACTAATTACCAGACGTCATCTTCAAATAGTTCTAGCTCCTTTAGAAAGCATTTTCGGACTAGATTCATTGGGTTAAATTGTCTTAAAATTATCTGAGGAATCTCTTGTCTTCGTTTGACGGTAGAGTTTCTGGACACCCTGTATAGATACTATTTGGAGATGGTACAGTCGAACCCGCTTATTGGAATAGCCTTTGTGCAAGGCAAAAATATTCTTATAACCGGGATATTCTAATAACCGATCATTGGTGGCTAATCGAAATAAGTGTTACCGAATATACGTAGGTATAGTAGGTAATAATATTATTTACATACTATGCCAATGTGTAGTTTTACATACTATGTCAATATGTAGTTTTATTACATACTATGCCAATATGTATATCATATATGTAGGTACCTACATAATCAGCGACATTCGTGAAAGAACAAAGATTACTGATGTCGCAGAACGTATAGCAAGGCTCAAGTGGCAATGGGTCGGACATGTTGCCCGAGATAATCCCGAAAAATGGACACAGAGACTAACAAACTGGAGACCAAGAGAGAACAGGCGAGGAGTAGGCAGACCGCAGAAAAGGTGGGCAGATGATACCAAACAAGTCGCGGGCAAGCAGTGGATGAGAATTGCCAAGAGTAGAAATCGATGGAAGCAAATGGAAGAGGCCTATGTCCAGCAGTGGACGAACACAGGCTGAAGAAGAAGAAGAAGACATAATCAGTGTATGTAAATGGTTTTAGGTCTTTTTACGTCAATAATACAGTAGTGTAACTAGTACTTATCTATGTATAAATCTATGTTATATCTATGTATACTTATCTATGTATAGTATGTGTTAAATACCAAATTACATTACATGTATGTGAATGAATACATTAGGTAATTAATATGAAATGTATGCAATATGTGGATATGTAAATATTTTCTTATTAAAATGCATATATAACAAAATTACTTTTTTTTTTCTTGAGAAATTATTGGTAATTATAGCTTTTTCGTTGTTAATCCGTGTGGTCATCCTTAATCCTTAATCCATTGGTTGAATAGAAGTTTTATTGGCGTCAAGAAATGGATTGTTACATTCTTGTTCTTTTCCCTTCTTTTCGAATTTAACAAAGCCATAATTCACATCTTGTAAACAAGTAGGTCCTCTCTGAGTGAATTCTAAATAAACTGCTTCTAACTATTTTATAACAGGCAACAGTGCCTTTGTGTAGACAAATAAAAATTATTTTATGACCCATGCATTTGTCGGCCATGCTGCCCATGCTAAAGATCGAATTGGTATTCGTAACAAAGTAATAAATATTTATTACCCTAATAATATCTAATCCAGCACTACAGGCCGTTGACGACAAACCATAATACCAAACATAATTTAAATTTTTAGTAAATTGTAAAAAAAAAATTCTTTGACCTGCAAAATATGCTAATAAGCGGTATTATCTAGTTAGATCCTATTCCAATAAACAGATAAATTTATTAAGGAGTAAATGGAAATGTTTCGGGAACTTGAATTTATATTCCATAAACCGGGATATTCCTATAACAGGGATTCTAATAAGCGGGTTCGACTGTATACACAAAACAAAACTTTTAAAGAATTAAATCACGAAATACCCAAATTTTTCTTCCGTTTCTTAATTTGTGTTTAATTTGCATATATTAAACAAAGTGAAAGCAACAATTTTACAGCTAATACCATCGTCAAAAGACTTTTATAATATAATACATAACAGCTTAAACACACTGTTGATTTTCCAGCTTAGAATACGCCGTAATAACACTCACCAGTCCTCGCTTATTCCCGAATTAAAGCATAAAAGTTTCCAATTATAGTTTTAGAGAAAACAAAATCTAATTTTCAATTCCAACTTTGTCGTGCATCCTAATTTCCTTACGGTTTTCTAACTGTACAATTTCACTTTGCGCACTTAAAAGTAGAAACTTTGATAATCATCCAGGTAGTCGAGTTTCAGTCTAAGTAGGTTTAATGTTCCATCCTATAAAAACTTATTCCTTCTTCTTCTTTCAAGTTTATTCACGAGTTAATAGCTATCTCTCCATTCACGGCCTCGTCGGAGGTAGGTGAGTTTTATAAAAATATGTTTCTTTTTAAGCTCTAAACGTTGTAAGGAAGCGGTTTCTTTCTCAAAAGTAATTTTAGAAAGATCCATCATTATTTTAGTTTTTATTTTGTACATCGTTAGTATTTATAGTTACAGCAAGTAAGATGTAAACGTTTTTCAGATTTCACAACGTAATAGATAGGTAGATTAAGCGATAGATGGTGTTCGTAACATGGTATTATGTTGTTTTGCTTGTAGTTTTTAAACTAGTAGTTTCCGTGCAATAGAGGTATGATAGATTTTTAACTGGATGCCTGCGATTAATAAGTAAGATAAAGCAAACTTTGTTTAAAAATAAAACAAGATCAATCAGCTTGTGATAAAAGCAACAGATTTAACTATGTACGAGACTATTTTTAGCACAGACCAGATATTACAGCAGACCATGATACAATAACAGAAGATATGACATGGAGCAGGTAGGCGGGGCCAACGTAGCTACGTCACTCTGTGAGTAGATCAGCATTATATTCAGTGTTGTCGTATAGTAAACACTGTTTATTTTTGTGTTTAAGGTGAATATTACTTATAATTTGTTACACTTTTATTAGACCAGGGCGGATCTGTAAAAATATTAGTACATTTGGACGTTGAGAGGTGACTCAAATTTTTTTGCAGAAATTGCTTGAAAATAAATCAAATAATAATATTTGAGTTATCCTCCCTCTCAAAAAGGTCCGGAACATTGTTTAAATAAACAAAATGTCAAAAAATTAAGGAAAAATTCGATTTTTTTCTTGGTTTTTTGATTATAACTTTAAAAGTATTCATTTCCGAGAAAAGTTGTACTGACATAAAAGTTGCGTAATTAAATTTCCTATAATATAGAATTAGTTAAAAATTTAAGAAATACTCACAATTGTTGCAAAATAGCAATAATTTTGAAAAAAAAACATACAAAAACAAGTATTCGCATTTTACGTTTTTCAACCATTTATGCTACACTTAGGACCTTCATATTTCACCTTGAAAAATTTTATGATACGGTAAAACAATACTGTAAATTTCATTAAGATCGGTTCAATAGATTTGGCAAAATAAATTTTGCAATCCAGCTTTCGTAAAAAAAATTCATTTTTTCAAAATGTTACAGGACTGAAAATAAAGCATATAGCAAGTTGAAAATTTTTTTGCACATAGAAGTGTACTGTACCATTCATTTGCAATTTTGCAAAATTAAAATCGCTTAACACCACGGCGTCAGGAATTTTTTTAAATAAGCATTAATTATTGGTGCTACGCGCAGGACAGCGGATAGGTTGCTCTGATTGGGCATTTCAATGACCTTTTATAATGATTGATACATTTTAATTTTTATGACATTTTGATATAAATAAATAAATTTGTTTATTGCAAAATAAAAACACATACTCTATCCTTTGAAATAACACTTTTATTAGCAAAAACTTTCTTTGTTCATATATTTTAACTTAAATAATAAAAGTTTATTATTTTTAAACATATTCGATTGTTTAAACAATATTTCACAAACAATAATAAAATTAGTTTGATTTTTGTGGAATTAAAATATTAAAATACAACAAAATATAGAGTAAGAAAGTAATATATTAGATAAAGATTAGAAGAAATTTTGGTGGAAATCAACCTGTGTGAATCGAACACAGCTGTCCTGCGCGTAGCACCAAAAATTATTGTTTATTTCAAAAATTTTCTGACGCCGTGGTAATTAATCTATTTTAATTTTGAAAATTGCAAATGAAAGGTAGAGTACATTTCTATAAGCAAAAAAAAAATCAACTTGCTATCTGCTTTACTTTCAGTCCTGTAACATTTTGAAAAAATGAATTTTTTTTGCGAAAGCTGTATTGCAAAATTTATTTTGCAAAATCTATAGAACCGGTCTTAATGAAATTTACAGTATTGTTTTACTGTATCATAAAGTTTTTCAGGGAGAAATATGAAGCTCCTAATAGCATAAATGGTTGAAAAACGTAAAATGCGAATACTTGTTTTTGTATGGTTTTTTCGCAATTATTGCTATTTTGCAACTAGGGTTACTATTTTTTAAATCTTTAACCAATTCTATATTGTAGTAAATTGAATTACGCAACTTTTATGTCAGTACAATTTTTCTCGGAAATGAATACTTTTAAAGTTATAATCAAAAAACAAAGAAAAAAATCGAATTTTTCCTTCAATTTTTGACATTTTGATTATTTAAACAATGTTCCGGACCTTTTTGAGAGGGAGGATAACTCAAATATTATTATTTGATTTATTTTCAAGCAATTTCTGCAAAAAAATTTGAGTCATCTCTCAACGTCCATCTCAAAACAGATCCGCCCTGGACTATATCACAAATATCATATTCATAGTTAGATTTGAATAGTCATTAGGAGGTGTGATCATAAATATAATTAATGAATAAGAGAACTTAAGTAATAAAAAAATATAACTGATGTGCTTTATGACTATCGCAGCTTTAACTTTTTTTATCATTTAACACATTACAATTTTATTGTTACCTTTATTTCATCGCCAGTACATGTATAATACATATATTATATATATGGTGGAAGGCAATTATGGAATAAAATTATTTCTGTCCTTGTTTTAAAAAATTTTAAAAAACGCTGAAACCCGTTCATTTTTATATATAAATGTAGGCTTTTTAAACCTAAATTTAAATTTAAACAGGGTGATTCACGCAAGCCTGGTATAGTTCATAAGCTTTATTTTTAATGGAACACCCTATATATTTTTATATTATTAAAAGCTACTTAACGGCCTGATTTCAACGACCCATATCATGTATGGTGTATTATGAATAATACAGGGTGAAATTTTGAAATTACAGTGTATGGAAACCACTTATGGAATAAAATTGTTTGTGTCCTTATTTTAGAAAATAATAAAAAACGCTAGGATACGTCAACTTTTAAATTTAGATATGCTCTCTTTAAACATTAATTAAAATATACGGGGTGATCTACACAAGTCTATCATGGTCCATGATCTTAATTGTAATGAAACACCCTGTATATTTTTTATGTTTTTCGAATTTGCTAAATAACTTCATCACAAAAAAGTGGATTGTATAGAGCCTATTATGAATAATACAAGATGAAATTTTAAAATTATATAGGTTAAATTTTCGTCAAGATATTAAATAGGTACCTACATAAAATTTTGAAATTATCTAATAATTTATCATACTTTAAATAATAGTAAAGTATGTATATGTTACGGTCAATGATGTAAATTGGACATTGACGTTAATGACCGGGCATTGTCGTGAATGTCCATTTTCCTTGGTTATTAACGACAATGCCCGTAGCTATTGGTCAATGTTGTAAAAACTTAAGGTAAAATTAAATTTTTCATCAATAACCGGCCAATAACGACAGTGCCCAGAAGCAAATGGCCAATGTTGATAAATCGATGCCTCAGAAGATAATCGGTGTGAGTCAGTAAGTGTTTAAAATGAGATACTAAGATGTGTCTGAACGTAGTTGCAGAAATATAAGTAGTTATTAAAAACAAATAAATCTTTCTTTATCTGTCTTTATTTATCATAATATGGGTAACATATTCACATGAAGTAAACAATAGTAAAACTACACATAACCTATCTTTTATTCAAAATATCAACATTGGCCGGGCAATGATAGAAATGTTATCAAGAATTTAAAATTATCATCAATGTCCAGTTTCTATGGACAATAACGTTAATGGCCGGCCATTGTCGACAATGGCCAATTCAACCGGCCATTGTCGTTATTGGCCGGCCATTAACGTTATTGGCCGGATTTACGTCATTGTCCGTAACATATATAATAACGGTATTTTATCTAAATAAAGACATATATTTTCTAAACTAAGTATAAATAATATTTATTTTTTTTTTGTTTTTGTATCTTTAATGTCTTGACGAAATTTATGAATAATTTAAAAATTTCACCTTTTCCAAATTTCACCTTGTATTATTCATAATGAACCCGAATAATACATTTTTTTTGAGATGAAGTTATAAAGTAGCTTCTAAGCACATAAAAATATACAGGGTAATCCATTAAAACTAAAGATCATGGACTATGCTGTACTTGCGTAAATCACCCTGTAAATTTAAATCTATGTTTGTAAAGCGCCCATTTAAATTTAAAAGTTATATAAAAATATACAGGGTGTTCTATTAAAAATAAAGCTTTTGGACTCTGTTTGACTTTTATGAATCACCCTGTAAATTTAAATTTGTGTTTAAAAAGTGCAGATATTTATTTAAAAATCGACGAGTATCAGGCAGCGTTTTTTTAATTTTTAGAAACAAGGACAGAAACCATTTTATTCTACAAGTGCCTTCCACACTGTATAATTAGACGTATGTTGCTTATTAATAAAAAAATCATGTTTCCGATTGATTTTATTATTAGAATATGTTCTCAATAATTATATTTAATCATACTAAAGAAAACAGCACTTCTAGAAAGTTTCACAACTGATATTAAAAGCTAAAATCTCCAAATAATAATGGCAATGCATTCGAAATTTAAAGGATCTACTCACAACGTGACGTCATGCGCGACCTGAACGAAATTAGGAACGCTCCATATCATATCTTGGGTTATTGTATCATGACAGCAGACTATAAAAAAGATGGAGTTTGTTGTATATAATACTAGAGTCGAAGTATTGTTTACACTACCCAATGAGATACGGAGATACCTAGGGCTTCTAATAAATCTCTTTCATTCACTCGACGATTCTCCAATACAATATCCTGCATTTTCAATACTATTTCTAGTGTTTTTGGACGTCCGTGACGTGGATCGTCTTCGAGTCTTGTACGACCAAATCTAAATTCAGCAACCCATCTTTGTACTTTACTAATTAAAGGCGAAGAGTCCTTGTACGCTTTCACAATTCGTTCTAAATTTCAAAATTTCATTTGTTTTTTAACCTTCCAAAAATAAAAATTCAATCACTGCACGATACTTGATTTTTTCATCAAAAATGAATAACCATTTTCAATTTCGTTGCAAAACGAAAACACAGCCGCATCATATTCTAGTCCAATCAGAGAGTGCAGCAAGCACCTCTACCGCTTTCGAAACTTATTAGTCTCTCACCAGGAGGCACATATGCTGCTCTCCCTGATCCAACCAAAACAAACCCCGGCGTGCAGTCCCGGATTGCAACGAACGAAATGGCATAGATGCCCTAGCGGCAACTGCTAGCAAAAGACTAAGTTTTCACTATAATGGCATATAAAACAACATAATGTTACTCTACATCCCACTAGACCGAAAACAATGGGAACCTTCTCTGGTTACACTTCCGAGGCTTCTACAATTTGCAAGCCATACGGATGCTGAGACTAAGAAAGATGAGGCAATTTTACAATTTATAATTCACGTCCCATCTGCTCTGCGTGGTAAAGTTCCAACGAGAATGGTTCCCTTCGTACTCCAATCAGAGTAAACATGTAAATCAAAAATGAATAACCATTTTCAATTTCGTTGCAAAACGAAAAAACATGTGCCTCCTGATGAGAGACTAATAAGTTTCGAAACCGGTAGAGGTGCTTGCGCACTCTCTGATTGGACTAGAATATGATGCGGCTGTATTTTCGTTTTGCAACGAAATTGAAAATGGTTATTCATTTTTGATTTAAATGTTTACTCTGATTGGAGTACGAAGGGAACCATTCTCGTTGGAACTTTACCGCGCTGAGCAGATGGGACGTGAATTATAAATTGTAAAATTTCCTCATCTTCCTTAGTCTCAGCATCCGTATGGCTTGCAAATTGTAGAAGCCTCGGAGGTGTAACCAGAGAAGGTTCCTATTGTTTTCGGTCTAGTGGGATGTAGAGTAACATTATGTTGTTTTATATGCCATTATAGTGAAAACTAAGTATTTTGATTTTTTCAATTGTAAAAAAATACTGTGACACGTCGATACTAAATGGCTTGTAAACAAAGAATGAATCGACAGATTAAAATGAAACTTTACATACGGTCATATGAACAGTACACCAACATACAAAAATTTAGGATAGTAGCAACGCCGTCTTATCGAATCGCCAAAATTCTTTAAAAAAACCTATTGTATAATTATAATTGAGACGAAGTTTAGTTTTATACCGTTATCCTGTAAAGCTTTGTCAAATATATATCCTGAATAAACGTTAAACAATAAAGGGGGTGGCACGCCTTCCTCGCTGTATCAACATTTCGTCTGTTTCATCTGGTTCTACCCTTACGGATGTTTTGTGTAACAGAATAGGTCAAGGAGAAGATGTATTGACGAAAATGATAAAAGAGAGAAAAGTTAAATACTGAAATCATTTAAAGATAAGTAGCAGTTACTCCGTACTGCAGTTAATACTCAACAAATGGATAGAGAGGATGAGAGGAATTGGTAGGAAAAAATATTCGTGAGGCTTAACATTCGTTAATGGACTCGTCCATCAGCAGATGAATTGTTGTTACACAACGAAGCACAAGATCAAGAGACATATCGGTAAATCGTCATGGAGTCTACTAACGTCTAAACTCACTCTAGGAAATAGTAAAATTGTAGCGTTACAAACGTCACATCGTTGATATTTTATTTTTAAATAATTATTTTATTTTATTTTCTTTAATATTTCATTATTAATAATTTTCTTCTATTTGTTTTATCAGTTTTCTTCGTTAAAAACTCGTTGGCGTTTTCTTTTATTATCTTTTTTTATTATTCTCTTTTATTATCCTCTTTTATTATCTGTTATTTACTATATCTCTTTTTATTTAAATCATCAACTGAACATACTGAACGTACCCCGTACATTCTTACTCTGTAAGTAACTGTTTTTCAATACGGAACATGCCCGCCACTGCCTATGTCGCACTGTCATGAAAGTGACACTTCATCCCTACTCGCTGTCATTTCAATAGGGAACTTGCATAAAATTTAAAATTGGAAAAAATGTTATAAATCACAACAGAACATAATTTAAATCATGTATCAATGATAAAAAAGTTTTGTTTGTCTTTCGTTTTTCCCCTAAAGACGATTAAAAATTCAAATTATTCCAGCCAGCAAAAAACGCGTCGTGACGTCATATGGTTTTGCATTTACATTTTACACCAAAAAGTAAACAAAATTAATTAGACATTATAAACGTCAGTAAAAAACACAGTTATGTGACGTTAAAAGTGTTTTTGTTCGTTTGAACTATTCATAGAAAATTTTTACTTTTACAAAATGGTTTTATTTTCAATAGTAAACCTTCTTTTCTTTCCTTCAAAAACTGTATCAAACTCCAATCTCAACAAACTGGTATATATTATTACAACGACATACGATAAATGTCATTAGAATATAAATATTTTTCCTTTATTACCCTACGACGAGCTGGCCAAATACCCAAGTAGGTGGAGGCCAATAAACTAAAGAAGGAATAGAAGAATATACCTAAATATAACGCTGTGTCTAGGTACACGCTAACGTGTACGCAAATAAAAAAGTTAGTGTCAGAGTGTTGGAATTTGTTTAATTGCGTTGTGTTTATACTTCAATTTAAATATTGATTAGTAAAGAGATTTTTTATTTTTTATTTGTTTAGTGTTTGTTTTTAAATTAACTATGTACTGTGGACAATTATTTAGTTGTTTTAATGAGTTTAACAACATTTTAAAACAGTATGAAAAAGTTAAGAGATTATAAATTAATATATATTTTTTTAGTTATAAGTGAAATACAGTATTTAGTATTACAATATAGTACAATATGTTACAATTTAGTATATACAATATTTAGTATTACCGTCCAAAATTAAAATAAAAGGAAGACCTAAAGCTTTCACAATAATAATTAACTTGTTATGAAGCTATTTCCTTGTGGCATTTTTGTAATCAACTATTCTAAATGGGAACTAAGCCACAATTTAACTAAAAAAATGATGTTATTAACGTTTCAACGTCTAAATCGGACGTCGTTGTCAAAATACAAAATATTAAATTCAACAAAAATGTTCTTGCTTAGTAAAAAATTTTTTCTAATAATTTATTTAATCTGACCAATTTTTGTATTTTGACAATCACATCCGATTTGGACGTCGAAACATTAATAAAATCTTTTTTTAGTTAAATTGTGGCTCATTTCCCATTTAGAATAGTTGATTATAATAATTAACTTACGTATAAAAATTATTTTAGCAATATTTTGTACGTATCATGTCAACTAAATACATATATTTATTTTGCTAACCTAAATATATACTTTTATTAGATACATTGATTTATTACAATTAAGTTTGAAACATCTGAATAGTTCTGCTTCCCTTCCCTTAACAAATATTTTTCTATCAAACAAACACTAAACATATCAAAATAGCATGTATTTACCAAAATATACAGTCACTGCGTACGTTAAATAATGACGTCACTGGCTTGATGAAGTTTAATTCGCGTGTATGTACCTAACTTTTTTATTTGCGTACACGTTAGCGTTTACCTAGACACAGCGAAATATAACCATAATAATAACTAATGTAAAACTAGGTGACGTCAAGAGCCGTTCGAACTACTTTAAAATACCGAAGACTTTAAATTTGTACTTCTAAGTTATTATGAGGTTTTGAAGCGTGAAATGTTGGAAATCTCATTTTTATACAAAACTGAACATTATTATGTAATAAAAAAAATGTGCAAGTTCCCTATTCTCAAAATGGCGGTGGTAATCTTATAAAAGGCATGTAATGTGAAAAATAAATCATTTTTTATTCAAATCATCTTTCTCTTGGGTTTTTGGATAGAAATCAACCTTTCTCCCTTCGGGAGCTTCAAGCCATCCACACCCGACCGGTGATGGAATATAAGGCGAAGACAACCATGACATCCAGACTGCAACGACCACCATCTCTACCTGCAGGGGCCTAAGATCCGACCAGGCCTACTAGAAGTCTACAGCAGTACCATACGACATCAAGAAGTTGCCATCAGATACCAAAAGCCATAAGTATAATCCAGAATTGTTAGTTTTTGGCAAGAATTTGAATATATTTGTTAATGCAATTTACCAAGTCATATTTTTATTATATCTTTATTGAACAATAAACATGATTAGTTAAAATTACTGTTTTGTTTGCTTCCATTCCAAACTTTCATATTTTATTTCTAAGATTAGGACAAGACGAACACACACCTGAGTGACTGAGCTAAGCTGAGGGTGTAACGATGGCTATCTTGGATGATTGAGGTAATATTTTCGATTATTTCAATTAGACGGGGTAGTCCATCAATCGCTTTTTTCGTTTCAAAATTCAATAAAATTTTTATGAAAAAAATTAATTATTCAATTCTTTGGGATTTTCCGATTTTTCCGGAAGGTGAAAATAGTCCAGTTCTTATTATTTTCTCAACCTACCACAGTTTAAAAAAATATTTTTTCTACGAGCGTGCAAAAATGTCTACTTTCGCGCACGTATTTTAGTTTAGAAAGTTTTACTTATCCGCACGCGTGTTACTTTTCCGCACGCGTTTTACTTTTCCGCACGCGTTTTACTTTTCCGCACGCGTTTGACTTTTCCGCACGCGTGTTAATTATGTTACTATGGCCTTAAAGTAACTATAATACATGCAATAAACTAATATTTAGATATTATTTACTAATTTATTTCAAATATATCTTATTGTGTTCATGTTTTAATGAAATTAACGCGAGAATTCGATGAAATAAAATAATTTTGACATAATATTCGAAAGTCAAATCAGTAGACAATAACAGTGGTTTTGAATCGTCGTCATGAAAACCAAGATCGTCGTCATGCTAACCAATTACGCTGAAACTTTGGTTTTGACAACCTTGTTAAAGAATTAATTGGTGTATGTATTTTCATATTAATTAAATTAATTGATTAAGATTTGGTCATTTTTTAAAGACTCGTAGAAAAAATATTGTTCCTAACGCTTGCAGAAAGTCTCTTTTCCGCACTCGACTGCTTGCCGAACTCCCGCTTCGCGTCGTTCGGCAAACTGCAGTCGCGTGCGGAAAAGTATGACTTTCTGCACTTGTTAGGAAATAGTATATTGTGCAACAAGTGCAGAAAGGTACTAATTTCTCACGAGTTTGAAAAGTTGCGGTACGAGCGCAAGCGAGTGCCGCAATTCAAACGAGTGAGAAATTACCTTTCTGCACGTGTTTCACACTATACTTTTTCTACAAGCACAGTTTTTCCTAAAAATAAAAATCACAATTTCCAAACGACGATTAATTATAATAGGTACCTATGTGATAAATTTTAAACTGTATTTAATTAATACCTACTAATCAATTTAAATTCCTTATACCTAAATAAATTGCACAGAAATCAGTTAAAAAATTAATGCACTGCCTTAATTTGTTTAAATTTAAACAATTATTACACATTATTGACATTATATTTATGCAGTCACGGATTTACACAAAACCTACTTCATTCGACGTCTCTTGCACAGGTTGCTAAATCCTTATTGGTTATTTGATAATTATAAAATGTTTAATAAGAATAAAATTGTAAAATAAAACAGTTGTAACATCCATAATTTAGTTTCTATGCTATAGTTAAATATAATAATTGTCTTATAGGTTATATATTTGTCTAAAGTTTAACCACGGATGTAAACAGAATATAACGTTACTCAGAATGCGGTAGTCCACGGATGTAAACAGAATATAACGTTACTCAGAATGAGGTAGTCAACTGTGCAGAAAAGAACTTTGCGGCACAGAAACGTCACTTTGCGGCACAGAAACGTCACTTTTCTGCACACTAATGTCAAATATCTTATACTGTGAGAAAATATCAAGTTTGCTAACATAAAACCGTGCAGAAAAGTGCACTTTGAATAGTGGTTGTAGAAAAATAACTATTTGCGTGCCATAGAAGCCGAGATATTGCAAATTTTTCCAGCGGGCTTCAATCTCAGGTTTCTAAAACAACAAAGCTCGGAGAGCAGTCCCCTCCACTTTAACGTGGCGGTACCGATTTTACGAGTACAATACTTTAACACGTTCGATGCGTATGTCGCTCATCAGCGACATTCGGTTTACCTCTCCGATGCTGATGTCGCCGATGAGCGACATGTGCTCACTTACGACATGACAAAAATTATTTCAGGTTCTAGGAGAAGAACCTACTTCTCTGGGAGAAGAAAAATATACGCAGCGAACGTGTTAACGGGTTATAACTTTTTACACATTCCCTGTATATGCCATCTATAAATTGGATCATAAAATCTAGAGCTTCCCTCATAATCTGTTCAATTTTCAGCTATTTAAATTAATAAACACTGGAAATATGATTTTAAGGTTATCTTGGTTTCTATTGGTCATAATATGATATTGGTCATAATATAATAAATATGTATATTATACAGTTCTTTTTCTGTTAAAGATTGTAATTTTTCACCATCTTTTCAGTAAACCTACTTAAAAGCACCTGAAATTACATATTTGCAGTTAATTTACTACCTAGATATACCTATTCTGTTTATATCCCGCTTAATTTATACTAAGTAGCATAATTGAGGAACGTACCTAATAAATAAACAAGACGAATAGCCAGATTCCTTATTTTACTACTCTTAGAAACAAACAACAAAAATTGACAAAACTGTTTCCAGTTTCCACTATAAACCTCGTCGTAAAATGTTTCGAAACTGCTGACTGTTTTATAACCGAAAGCTACTCGGTAGAACTTATCTCGTTTACACACACTGGAAAAAGGACTACAGAAGGAATCTTTTATGGAAATTGATTTAAATATTGAGATTTGTTTGAATGTAAACCGGCTACGTTCATTTATGAAAAATGAGGTCGGGACAGACAAACATTTATTGGTAGTAACCTGAACTTACGATTTTTGAGTGCCCGCCAGACTTATGTCAGTATATGTAAACAACGTATTTTTGTCTTTCACAAATCTTTAAGTTACAATTTATGTATTTATGTGTTTCTTTAGCTTGTGGCATACATCGAGAACACATAATTGAACAATACAAACAAGAAAATACACATTAAAACATCGGACATCTTGGATTTTAAAGCACCCTATGTAACGCACAGCCGGCACAGCTGAATGTGGCTGAATTTTTATGTTTGTGCATCACAGTGTTGCCATGCTGTTTTCTATATATTTCTTTCATAATTTCAACCAATGTTAAATGTACCTACAAGAATAATAAAATAATAACATTTACTTCTCCGCCATTATACTAGGTATAATGACAAATGAGGTGTCAAATTAAAGCTTATAATCCAAGGATAGTACTAAAGGTAAGAAATTAGACCTAGGTTGTCTGTCCGTCTGTCTGACCGCGAATATAACTCCTCCGTTACTATACCAGGTAGAATGACAAATGAGGTGTCAAATGAAAGCTTATAATCCAAGGATGGTACTGAAGGTGAGAAATTTGACATAGGTTGTCTGTCCGCCTGTCCGTCCGACCGCGAATATAACTCCTTCGTCACTTTACCAGGTAGAATCACAAATGAGGTGTCAAATGAAAGCTTATAATACAAGAATGGTACTAGTGGTGAGAAATTTGACATAGGCTGTCTGTCCGCCTGTCCGTCCAACCACGAGTATAACTCATCCGTCACTATAGCAGGTAGAATGACAAATGAGGTGTCAAATGAAAGCTTATAATACAAGGATCGTACTAAAGGTGAGAAATTAGACCTAGATTGTCTGTCCGTCTGTCTGTCTGTCCGCGAATATAACTCTTCCGTCACTATACCAGGTCGGATGGACAGGCGGACAGACAGCCTACGTCAAACTTCTCATCTTTAGTACCATCCTTGGATTATAAGCTTTTATTTGACACCTCATTTGTCATTCTACCTGGTACAGTGACGAAGGAATCATATACGCGGTCGGACAGACAGACGGACAGACAGCTTAGGTTAAATTTCTCACCTTTAGTACCATCCTTGGATAAGCTTTCATTTGACACCTCATTTGTCATTCTACCTGGTATAATGACGGAGGAGTTGAGTTTGCAAACAGACAGACAAGACGGACGGACGGACAGACGGACGTGGACAATTCAATGTTTTCACATTTTTTCAAAATTGGTGAAAACAACAACATAATAAACTTTACTTAATTGGTGTTTCAAAACTACTTACTTTTAACACATTAGGTACACAATATTACAAGCTTTCTAGCAAGTTAAACGTCACAATGATTTAAAATAATCAAGTAAAAACCTATATATACATAACATATTAGAACATACCTAAAATACACAAAAATTATACATTTCATACACAAAAATATAATATCACAAAAAATTGTAACGTGATAGTATGAAAAAATAGAGGATACGGCAACGGTGTTACATGTGACGGTCGCACCGGGTCGGATTCAAAGCCAATATCTACACAGACATATTAGGGTGCTTTAATATCCAAGATGTCCAAAACATCTAGGTGTAGACCAGGGCATTTAGACATAAAAACACCGGAATAAATCGATTTTTAAATATAGCACATAGCAACTTTTTGCATTGTGTTCAAGACAATGTCAGGAAAAAAGTCTAGTATAGAAAAATGGGCGGAAATGCATAATTGCATTTCAAAGTACATAAAATGAATCCAAAATTGCATAAACATGTCAAAATAAGTATACTAAGTGCCAGATTTTGTTACTCAGGGGTTTTTGGAGTCGCTGAACACGAATACTCCATAAGAACCGACACCCGGAGCACCTGGTGTCTATGTTCACGTCATCTTCTGGAGTTTCGAGGGATTTCAGCACTAAATTGATGCAAACAGATTACACGAGGGGTTTATAGGGTTACTGAATACGAATACGCCATCAGAATTGAGCGCTCCGGAGCACCAGGTGCCCACGGTCACTGCTAAGGTATGTCATTTTCTGAAGTTTCGAAGGTTTTCGGCACTGAATGCATGCAAATAGATTACTAGAGTTTTTGGGGTCGCTGAATACGAATACGCCATCAGAAACAACTCCCGGATCATTTGGTGCCCAAGGTCTCTGCTAAGGCATGTTATAGTCTGAAGTTTGGAGGGTTTTTGGGCACCAGGTGTCGGTTCTGATGGCGTATTCTTATCCAGCGATCCGAAATATTCCCGAATAATCTTCTTGCATCAATTTAGTGAAGAAAACCCTCGAAACTTCAGATGACATGCTTTAACCGTGAACCTGGACACTAGGTGCTCCGGTGGTCGGTTCTGATGGCGTATTCTTAAATCTTGTCCTTAATATACTAATTTTGATATGTTTATGCACTTGTGGGTGCATTTTATGCGCGTGAAAATGCAACTATGCAACTTTTTCCTGACATCATCCTGAATTCATCCTGAGCAAAAAGTTGCAAGTCTCTAGGTGCTGTATTTAACAATCGATTTATTTTGGGCTGAATGCCCTGGTCAAACTTTAAATGTATGTATTACAAATGAAAATCTAATGTATCAATGTAATACAAAACATTTTTGGTTGCATTAAGGAACCCATCAAAAACTCCACAGAACCGCTTTCAAAGGCATTTTTCAACAATGAGACGAACAGTTGGTCGTGGTGCACCACAGTCACATTCAGGAGTAACGGTTTTTCCCATCTATGTAAGTTATCAGTGAATCTACCGCTATTCGTTCTTAGTCTGTTTAGCCTTGTTTCTATATTTTGGGGCAATTCAAAGCCTGGCGGTTTCTAATCGATACACACCATTTGGTGCATTTCATGTGGTGAGTCGCTCTCCCAGTGTCTTTTCCAGCCGTTGCGTTGGTTAGACTGAAATGTTCCTGATGTAAGGAGGTGGCCTTTAAGCTTATTGATGTTGTTGATAACTGTTCGCTATTAAGCTTGTCATGATAGATGGGCAGTTGATGGTTAGGCTGAATTTTTCTATATTCTCTGAGAAGAAAATAACTTTTAGCTTCGGCGGTAGCATGTAATTCAGAATAGAAAGGCAATGGTTCGATATTGTTATAATACTAACTGTAGACGAGCGACCAGTACCTAAATAACATATTTAGTCGGATCTTTAGACAATATTAGAGAAGATAGAGATGAATTTGCAATGGTTATAGCCAACGTTCATTAGAGGAGTCGGCACTAGAAGAAGAAGAAGTCGGATCTTATTTATTTAAGTTATTGGATCTTCTGGTTGTTTTCTAATGTCTTCAGTACCTTTTCGGTGATCTTATTACAAGGAAAAATATGACGCAATGGACCGTAAAAACGATTAAAAATATGTAAATATTGAATAAAAAAAACAATAAATACAAAGGTTTTAGAAATTTAGATGAGCAAAAAAGAAAGATATTAGCGCAGATGAGCAGAGGACAAATTGGTTTTAAATATACCTATACATTTAAAAAAACAAGTATTAGACAACACACCGTATCACAACTTGGTATCAAAATATCATTGCGATCTCCTTCTTGGTGTGCTTATCCGTGCTTAAAGTTTCACATATATGTTGAACCAGGTTCTGCGGTTCTCTAACTAGCATGTTCTTTTTTTTTCCTGGGCCTCGCTTTCTAAATATTTTTCCTTGTCAGATAAGTTCTAGAAGGGCATATCTGGATTCATTTCGCCTAATGTGTCCGAAGTACTGTAGCTATTTAGATAGGATGGTGATCAGTACATCTCGACAGGCCAGCCCCTAGGCAAGTCGTCTAACTTGCCGCCCTGGGCAAGTTAGACGACCGCCGCCCCCTCCCCCCACTTGGTAGACCTATGTCAATAGAAGAAACTGTTGTGCTAAGAACTGTATTATTGATATAAGTCGTTCTAAATTTCAAAAATTGGCTGTCATCTAAAATTTGCCGCCCTGGGCAGCCGCCCAGTTTGCCCATCCCTGGGGCCGGGCCTGTATCTCGATTCGTCTTCATTCTTCTGAGGAGCTCCTAATTTGTGGCTGGGTTAGTCCACGGGATCTTACGTAGTCTCTGATACAGGTACATCTCAAATGCTTCTAATTTTCTGCACAGATGCTCGTTCGCGGGGTATGATTCAACATCATAAAAAAGGACACAGAAAACTGTCAGTCTTAAATCTTAAATCATAAAAAAACAGGATTGCAGCTTGCAGCATTCTTACTTTTATACCAAGAGAGAGGTTGTGGCTCTTGAAGAAGGGCCTCACTCTTATGTCCAGGTTATTGATCCATTCTTAATTTATGTAATATGGTGCCAAGGTAGTTTTAGAGCATCACTGTTTGTACTAGGGTTTGGTTGACGTAGAGTTAACCTTCTGTTCTGATATTTTTCTGGCTAATTATCATGAGATTTGTCTTCTTTACGTTTATATTGAGTCCATACTGTTGATTGTACGTAATATGTACGTCTTCAACTGAAACACGAATAAGTCATAAGTCAGTACTCAAAGTTCTCCCGGGGTAACCACCTTTAGTGTAGGTCTCATTAATAAATTCTCGCATTACTATTTGGTGTTTCCATTCTCTCTGAAGAACAGCCTCCACTGAGCCCCACGAAATTTATACATGGTTTCTTGAGAATCCATCATTTATCCATAAGGACTTGCAGGTCTTCTAGGTTGTCCACAAATACTATGGTGTCA
Organism: Diabrotica virgifera virgifera; assembly: GCF_917563875.1. Lineage (NCBI taxonomy): Eukaryota > Metazoa > Arthropoda > Insecta > Coleoptera > Chrysomelidae > Diabrotica > Diabrotica virgifera. Next base: position 158,058,386 of record NC_065448.1, on the reverse strand, counting down.
TCTGCTGTTGTACACGTTTAGTAGAAATCCTTTTTGAGTTTCGTGTAAAGCTTCACTAAATATTCTTTCAGAGTAGAGATTGAAGATTAGAGGAGAAAAAAGGAGTGAAGCTTTGGTTCACTCTACGTAGTAGTGTATTCACCTTCAATTCTGAGAGTCGCGGTCTGATTCCATTAAAGTATTTTCAGATTTATGTTGGACAGATCCTAATATCTTATTAAGAATTTATTGAATAAAAAAATTTATACTGCTCAAAAATTATTGAACTTTTTAGTTATAAAAACTTTGTAAACAATGTGAAACCTGTTATTTTTTATTGTAATAAACAATAAAAAATAGCTATTTATAAACAGAGTGAACAAAATATTGCTAAACCTCTTGTAAACTGAAAGAAATTGGAACACATTCTCACAATTACTTTTCTTAGTGTCATTCTCACCCTCGTTTTAATTCATCTCTCGACATTCATCTTAAACAATAGAATACCTCACCTTTCCCTTCGCGTAATGCACTGAATGAATACTTAAATTACTTTCAAATTTGTTCTCATTTTATCGTTGTATTTTAATATAATTTTAGGAGCTATTGTGGCCATTGTGACAAAACTGAATCTTTTATGAGTCAGGCATTTCTGTTGATTCAGATGCCTTAATATTTGATCAATTCTGACAGAAAATTTGGTGGGTTCTATCACGATTTCAATGTTATCTCAAAGTTATTTTTTCAAGAGAAATTGTACAGAACAAGCTAATTAGAAACATTAGTAAAAGAACAAGGTTGGGAGTGGTTAGTTTTGAAAAAAATTGGTTTTATAGTAAAAAAAAATTTCCTAAAATATTGGAAAATGCCCTTCTTTCAAAATAACTTAAAAAGTATTAGGGTTACTAAAAATCTGAAGGAGTAAAAAGTAGGTGGGTTTTGCTTTTATAAATATGATAGATTAATTTTGTTTTTCTGTAAGACAAAAATTGGTTAAAATATGGATGTTCATATTTTGCATACACTCGTGATTAGTGACTCGTTCAGGCCCTTTCAATAATGTAAAGTAAATTGTTTGTAAAGCGGTAACGATTAATTTTATTTGTCGGTGGAGATTTTCACGATTTTTTTAACAAAAAAAAAGGAGTCAACTTGATTTTGAGCATAACTCGCTTAGTTTTGATGCTAAAAACTTTTTTAAAACATAAAAATAACGCATTATTAAAAAAGTTTTAATTGGTTTTTTCCGAAAAGTGCTTCATTTCTTCGTTATTTTACGTTGAAATATTTGATTTGGAATTTGACGAATAAAAACGTATTTTTCATGAGCTACAACTTTGCTTTTGCTGGGTCTATAGATTTTACGAGTTCACAATTTTTTTATATTTTTTTAAATTGTGTTACATTTTTGCTAAGAATATTTTTTTTGATCAAATACTTACTTTTTGAGTTATTTGTGAAAATCGCCTAAAAGCGTGATTTTTTTGTCGAAAAATACACATTTTCAATCGTAAATAACTGGAAAAGTATTAACTAAGTTAAAATTCTATAAACTAAAATTCTCTAAACTAAAATTGCTTAGAATTAGCGAATTTATCTATCTCCGGACTTATTTTAAACGCTCTGTTTTCACCCCCAACTAGGGGTGACTGTCACCCCCCGAGTAAAAGCAACCAACGGCACAAGCCGTCCCAATTTTCATGCAATTCGGAGATGATCCTGAAAATAACACGGTATCGCCGTATTTCCCGTTCATTTACTGGACTACAAGGTGTTTCTATAATCTGTATTTAATCCTACATAATAATAATAATCAGATGATATTACAAAAAAAATCGTAGATTAAGTAAATTATTTATTTTTTATTACAATTATATTTTTCATTGGATTTTGCCGCTTTTAATAGTGCCTTGTTTTTATAACATAGTTATAAAATTCACTGCAAGTCCTCCTCAAATTGGTTTTCGTGGGTGAAAATCGGGACATTTAGTATCCCGATCAGGTACAAATCAGTAGGCGTCCCCAGACCCCTGAAAATCGGGACGTCCCGCGCAAATCGCGTCGCGATACATATACTACAGAATAAATATCATCATCATCATCAGTAACTCGACAACCCTTTTTGGGTCCTGGCTTGTTCTAGGATTTTCCGCCATTCTGTTCTGTTCCTTGCTTTGTTCTTCCAGTGGGTAATCTCAAGTGTTTTCAGATCTTGTTCCACTTGTTCCATGTATCTAAGTTTGGGTCTTCCCTTTGACCTTCTCCCTACTGGTGTTTGCTTCATTATGTGTTTTGGACAGAATAAATATACTTAATACTTAAAAACGAACATGTTTAACAAGTAGGTCAAGCATATGGCAAACCCAAATAGTTGTTTTCATACCATAGTAGGGCAGGTAATAGCTATTTGTATAACAAGGGAGGAAAGTGCTACTTTTCCTCCCGAGAATGAAGTTTACTGCCCAACGCGTAGCGGAGGGCAGTAATCATTCAAGGGAGGAAAAGTAGCACTTTCCTCCCTTGTTATACAAATAGCTATTACCTGCCCTACTATGGTATGAAAACAACTATTTGGGTTTGCCATATGCTTGATCTACTTGTTAAACATGGTCGTTTTTTAAGTATTAAGTATATTACTGTTTTTTACCATTCTGCAAAATACAGGGTGTTTTATAAATAAACGTTAAAATGTATAAATACTTACGTAATAGAAAGTAGATATTGTACAGGGCGTCAATAAGTTATATTTCATGAATGAAATACCATGACGTCACTTTTACTTTCCTCCCTAGTGAGGAAAAGTACAACTTTGCTCCCTACAATCAGGTGCGGAAAAGTATACTTTCGGTAGAGGTAGGTGGAAAAATATTTGTACATATTATAGAGTAATGTCTAAAGCGATAAGAGGAGAATTATAGTGAGATTATAAATGATTTATTTTTAGAGTACCTACCCTATTTTGTCCGTTGCACAAGGACTCTACAAAAGTAGTAAATTTATGTATTTTTTACTTCTTGGAATATTTTTGCTGTTATTTTATAATGTAGATAACATAGTGGTTCCGCTAGTTTTTAACTAAATTTTATTGCTATTTATTGGCATCGTGATTTTGGGACATAAAAGGGACTTACCGGTAGAGCGTCACAGGTTTCTATTGGTAAAGGATCCTCCGAGCAGTACATGGGATCTGCCGGTTGAAGAATGGGCGGTCGTGGTGGTGGCGGCAACAGAAATTCGGGGGGCGGACCTGGACAATCGCAGTCCACCCCGGCGGCATCCATGCTCCACATGGTGTCGAGATTGTCGCCAGAAGGTGGATCGTCGTATTCCGTAGGCCTTGCCATAAGACCTTACGCCGCCGTTACTGAAACAATAAAGACAAGTTGAAGTACAAAACGAAGTCTATCCTTAATGGAGGGATCAATACTATTTTAGTTAGGTATATTCAGAAGTTGATATTACAACTATTTGAAATCCAATACTATCTTTATTTAAAAAGTTTATGAATTGCACTAAGCCAATCATTAATAACATTGGCCTTATTTATATCCAATCATATGGATGATGCAATAATAATGTTTTAAAAAATTATATTAAGTACGCTTCTTTGGAGGTCAGGCTGAAGATTAACATAATATGGTTCTAACTCGTAATTTTGCTGTTGATGGAAGGGATATTGAGCAGACAGCATCGTATAATAAGTACTCGTAAGGACATGAAATTGGGTTGGTCAGAGAAAACCAGACATGTGAGCTCCCATATCTTCTGCTTTTGCCCTTTAATTCGTCCAATTTTGAACATAGGCTTCCCCTAGTTTCCTCCATTCGCTTCTGTTTAGTGCTTTCTGTTTCCAGTGTGTTCCTCCTATCTTCCTCATTGTTGTATCGTGGTGTTCCACCTATTGTCCCTTTGTCTGGCGTTATGACTTGCGAAGCTCCATTTTAGCCTGGCTGTATGTTGTCCTGCGTCTTTGACGTTTGTTTTATTTCTTACCCAGTTGTTTTGCTTCAGCTCCCATGTATAGATCCCGAATTTGACATTATTGACTGGGTTCGGAGTGGTTTCAACTCTATAGGTGTTGATTAAATCAAATTAAATTCAATTCAATCAAATTAAATCAAATTAAATCAAATTAAATTAAATCAAGTTAAATCAAATCAAATCGAATTAAATCAAATTAAATTAAGTCAAATTAAATCAAATTAATCCAAATGAAATCAAATTAGATCAAATTAAATCAAATTAAATCAAATTAAAGCAAGTTAAATTAGATTAAATCCAATTATATCAAATTAATTAAATTAAATAAAAGGACTAAATAAAATAAAACAAAATTAAATAAAATTAAATTAGATAAACCTATATAAAACTATATAAAATTAGGTAAAATTAAATAAAATATCTAAAATCAAATAAAATTTATTATAATTAAATAAAATTATATTTTTTTTTTTTTTTTTTTTATTTAACGTCCTAATTTATTTACAATCTGTAAAACAAGTTACAATAAGTAAATTTTGTGACCACTAGTGTAGGTGACTTGGAGAAAATGATTCAATAATCATTTTCTTTACAAATATTTTACATAGATATAAAATTGTTTGTCTCTGGGAATTACGGCACATATAACTAAAATCGCGATGGTAAATCACTAGGTGTATTTCGTCTAAGTCTCCGTCTGTCTGGTTGGCTCATCAGGTTTCTGGCTAGTACATTTGGATGTTGTGCCAGTCTGTCTTCGTATTTCTGTGCAAAGTTGGTAATTTCTTCTTTTACTGTTGAAATTTCTAGATCGCGTCTAATAATAATATTTGCAACATACCATGGGGCATTTGTGATTATTCGAAGAACCTTCGACTGGAACCTCTCCAAGATTTCGATATTGGAGTTTGATGCAGTACCCCAAAGTTGGATCCCGTAAGTCCATATTGGCTTCAAAATTGCTTTGTAGACAAGTACTTTATTTTTCATCGAAAGTGATGATTTGTGACCAATCAGCCAGTAAAGATTGTGTAATTTGAGACCAAGTTGTTTACGCTTCATAAAAATGTGTGTTCTCCAGTTTAATCTTTGGTCTAGATGCATTCCAAGGTATTTGACTGTTGCTTGCTGTTTTAGTTGGTGGTTGTTGATATATACAGGCGGGCAGTGACCTTTACGGTTTGTGAAGGTAATATGAACCGACTTTGTTTCATTTGTTTGAAAACGCCACCGTTTTAACCAAGTTTGCATTTTGTTGAGGCTGGTTTGCAGAAGTTGAGAAGCTATCCGTGGGTCCTGATGTACTGACATCACTGCTGTGTCGTCTGCATATGTAGCTGTAGTGGTTTGAAAGTTTGTTGGTAAGTCTGCTGTGTACAATAGGTATAACACTGGCCCCAGAACACTGCCCTGTGGAACTCCAGATCCAACTGGAAATAGAGACGTGCACTCATCTCTATGTTGTACAAAAAAGTAACGGTTATGGAGGTAGGATTTTAAAATTAGGAAGTGAGTGAGAGGAAGCATATTTTTTAATTTGTATAGAAGGCCTGTGTGCCAGACTTTATCGAATGCTTGCGAGATGTCTAGAAAAGCGGCAGTGCAGTACATTTTGTCTTCCAATGATTGATTAACAGTTCTGCATATCCGATGAACCTGTTCTATGGTTGCGTGTTGGGATCTGAATCCAAACTGGTGTGCAGGGATTAGTTCTCGATCTGATAGGAGTGGTTGAATTCTTGAGAGTATCAGTTTTTCTAGGATCTTTGACACTATCGGCAGTAAGCTTTATTTAAATTATATTTAAATTTAAATATTTAATACCATAGTGGCTATCTTCACGTCTATTTACTTTTTTTACTTTACACGCGAATTACTTAAATCTTATAAATGATTTTAAGTAATGAATTAGAATAGAATTAAATCAAAATCAAACGAAAATATCAACCTGGACGCTATAATATAGCCCAATCAAAGAACAATCTGACCCCAAAAAAAAATAAAGGAAGGATGAACATTTGGGAATAGGTAGTTGAAATTGTCTATTATTATATAAGAAAAAGTGTACAATTCTACATCCCCTCCATTTTTCAACAATGGAGGGGAATACCCCCCTCTCGAAGGTGAAAAATATACATTCAAAGTAAGTCCGGAATTTGATACAATGACTAATTCTAAGCAACTTTTGATTTATATTTCCCTAAGTCAATACTTTTCGAGTTATTTGCAAGTGAACATGTTCATTTTTAACAGAAAAAACATTATTTTGGACGGTTTTTCGGAGATAACTCAAAAAGTAAGTATTTCAGCGAAAAAATATTCGTAGCAAATATATACCATATAAAAAACTGAAAAAAATGGTGTATGCTTGAGGTCTGTAGACACAGCAGAAGCAGAATTGTAGCTAATGAAAAGTAGGTTCTTCTTCATCAAATTCCAAATCGAATATTTCAATGTGAAAAAACCAAAAAACGGAGCACTTTTCGAGGAAAATTCATTTCAACTTATTTAAAGTGTTTAAAAAAAGGTTTATTTTTGTTTAAAAAAAGCTTGTTACATTAAAAGTAAGTAAGTTAAGCTCAAAATATTGTTGGTCAATTTTATTTTTTGGTAAAAAAATCGCGAAAATCACCCCTAATTAGCATCACAAATAAATTTTATCATTATGACTTCACAAGTTACTTTGCTTATGTATTATTTATATGATCTGTAAGTTTCATGGGTTTAAAGAGCTTATTTTTGAAAAAGCTGTAGTTAAAATGGCTAAACGAGTAACTAATCACGAGTTTAGGCAAATTTTGAACAGCCATAGCATAACCAATTTTTGTGTAACAAGAAAACAAAAAAGGAAAAATATTCAGAAAAGCAAAACGTACATTTTATTACTCTTTAAGATTTTTGGTATTACTAATAATTTTTAAGGTAATTCCACGAACAATTCCATTTTTTTTTTCAAAATGAAAAAAAAAAGTTTTATTTTAAGCCCAATTTTTTTCAAAACTGAGCACTTTGAAACAATGAAACTTATTGATAATATAAACAATACATAAGTAAAGTAACTTGTGAAGCGGTAACGATTAATTTTATTTGGGAAGCTAATTAGGGGGTGATTTTCGCGATTTTTGTACCAAAAAATAAAAGGGACCAACAATATTTTGAGCGTAACTCACTTATTTTTAATGGTAGATTTAAAAAAAAAAACAAAAATAAACCCTTTTTAAACACTTTAAAAAAGTTGTAATGAATTTTCCCCAAAAAGTGCTCTCTTTTTTGGTTATTTCACATTGAAATATTCGATCTGACGAAGAAGAATCTGACGAATTTGACGAAGAAGAACCTACTTTTTATTAACTACAACTCTGCTTGTACTGGGTCTGCAGTCCTCACGCGTACACCATTTTTTTTCCAATTTTTTATAAGTTATATTTTTACTAAGAATATTTTTTTCGCTAGAGTACTTACATTTTGAGTTATCTGCGAAAAACCGTCCATAAACATGTTTTATTTTGTTAAAAATGAACATAATCACTCGCAAATAACTCGAAAAGTATTGATTAGTGAAAAAACTCTATAGAACAAAAGTTGCTTAGAATTAGTCATTTTATCCAATTCCGGGCATACTTTGAACGTAAATTTTTTCACTCCCGAGAAAATATTTTTCACCTCGTATCTCCCAATTTTTGTAAAATGGAGGGGATGTAGAATTGTAAACATTTTCTTATATAATAATAGACAATTTCAACTAACTATTTCCAAATTTTCATCCTTTCTTTATATTTTGGAGGTTTTCGTAAAATTTTGTGTTCCCTGATCGGGCTAATATTGGGTACAGGAATTACCGATTCACCCTTTAGATCAGGGGTGGGCAAACATTTTTTAATAAGAGCCGCAAAAGGTTTTTGGTGTACTACCAAGGGCCGTAATGTTTTCGAATTTTTAACTTTGGGGGGTCGAGTTTTTTTTTAGTTTTGACGATTTTTGCGTTTTTGATATCACATTTGTTATTGTTACGTCACGAAAAGAAGTTATATGAAAAATTTCAGGTGGATCTGTCAAGTAGCCTTTGAGTTACAATGTCCACCGCCTATAAAAATCAGTTGAGCAGTTTTGAGAAAAACACGTTTAGTTTTGACAACTTTTATTTTCAATTTCTTCTCTCTGTCAAATCGTAGAGTGATGCACATCGGAATATGTTTTTAAATCGCAGAGCAATTTACAAAAGAAAATGGAGCAGCTGTTGAACGTTTCTCACTACGCTCAACAAGCTGCTGCAAAGCGAGTCGAGGGTAGGGATATGCGTTCTGGTAGTTTTCCTACGGTCAAACTGAAATTTTCAGAGAATATTTTTGAAATGATGTATTTCATACAAAATAATAAAAAAAATCGAAAATTTCAAAATTTTCAAACCATATCCCTACCCTCCTATACCACATTCGCAATTATTTAAGCACGGTATTTGCCGCAAATATACAGGGTGTTTAATTGAGAAACGGGAATACTTAAATTGTGAATAGAGGTCACTAAGGCGGTTCTAGATATACTACATTTATTGCGTCAATAATTTTTATAACTGAGTTACAGGGTGTTTTATTGATTTTGCCCATGTCTCTCTGGAAGCATAACTTTAGAACCACCTTGTATATTTTTTGATATTTGACATAGATATCTCTCATTTAAAATCAAAACCACCCGACTTCTAATCACAGAATAATCCAGATCCGGACCAAACAAAATTATTGGGAAATAATTGGACTAATTCTTTCTTTTTTATATGATCAATGAATAGTTTGAATTTCATTACAAAAGTTTCATTTTTCGATCAACACTAATAAATTTAGCAAAGTAGCAGTGATTAATTTCTAAATAATTTCCTCCCCTAATTCACAGCATCTTTTAAGAACCTTTTCTAAACTTAATTATCGAATATGGTTGTTGATTGTGGTATAAGACATCAGTATGTTCTGTCTCTAACTCTTCCAAAAATGCTTTGAATTCACGATGATTTAATCCTATTGAACTAATACAGTTAACAATATTAGTTATATTTGAAATGACGTTGTCCACTTGCAAAACATTTTTGCACAATATCTGATGATGGATTACACACAGTTCCGCACGTTCGGACAGTTCCTGACTACTTCGAAAATATCATTTTCATTTGTTGAAATTTCATGAATTTCGTTGAGGGAGCCGATACATCTCTGTGCCAAAAACCCAAATGATTGCCCGCGTTATGTTGAAAATTTGCGGAAAAATCACCCGCTGCGAAAGTGATAATATTAATAGCTGCATTATCTATAATAATAGCTGCATTATCTATCTATATTTAATTATCAATATTAGCAATAATAATTAAAAAAAAATTGAAATGAAAATAATTTACTTTTTCTCCTCGGGCCGCAAAAAAATGTCTAAAGGGCCGCATGCGGCCCGCGGGCCGCACTTTGCCCACCCCTGCTTTAGATGATCATGTCCGTTTAAAATTACCAAACAACCATTAACCTATATAAAAAAATATCGAAACGTTCTCTAAAACGAGGCCAAAAATTAAATTTTAGTACACTTTAAATTTGATTTCGACGTCCGTTCTAAATAAAACTGAAATCGTAAAATTGGGGATACTCCATTCGATTGTGTCACGCTGCATCGATATCTGCAAGCAAGAGATCGGTGCAATCAACCTCTGCCCTGCGGATATTCCAACAATGCCACACGAACGGAATTGCGGAATACCACCAATAATAAACATTTTCAGTTTATTGGATTACGTTCCTGAAGTTAAACAATATTGGCAGATATTACATGCAATAATATATTTATGTCTAAAACAATCATGTACAAATCATTCTATACTAAACTGTACAGTTTACATTTTGTTCACAGAAGAGGACTCAAACAACGAAAGAATAATTCCAATGTGATATTCTTGATTACAAAGTAGATAGTGTCTTCGTATGCTATTATTACGAACGTAAGTGATGACGATGTGTGCTACGTTAGCCTGTTCTCTTGGGCATTGTGCTAAATGTAAATTAGAGCAGATGGAAAACTCAAAAAAATGGCCTACCTCCAGGAAGCGTTTGGGCGCCGTCCTTATTTAATATTAAGACCAACGATTAGTCAATGCACCCCCAAACTAAGATTTTTGTTTGCGCTGACAACCTTGGTATCGGCATAAAAGGAAAAATTCTCACACAAGTATAGTCGACAATGGAGGATGCTTTAAACATTACTATAAACAAAACTCATTAAAACCAAACCCTACTAATACCCAAGTATATCAATTCCTCCAAATACCATTGACTGTAATACATACAACTCTTGACATTTCCCATTACATTTGAGGAAGTAAAAAAATAGCGCCATCTAGTGGTCCGCGGTGATAAGCAGAGCAATCTAACCTTACATTTATAAAATTGCTTTATTATTGTTTTTGTGTAAGTGTTTGAACTAGTTTTATTTTAATTTAATTTTGCAAAATTAGCTCGTTATTCAAAAATTTATAAAATTAAATTTGAATGTTTACGTCAAATTTTTGTCACAACGTAGTTTCACCGCAAGCCGACAGTGGCGCTAGTGGCAACGTGCTTCCAGATTTCTGTGGGAGTTGGATGTATTACAGTCAATAGTATTTGATTCTTCCCAAGTATACCTCGATAATGAGAAACGAGGCCTCCATAGTGTTCTCATAAGAGAATCTGCTTATTACCACCTAAAATAATTCTGTATTTATAATAATCGAATAAATATCATTATGCTCATGGTTATGATCTTGAAAAGGGGTGAGACTCTTTAAACCAGTATAAATATATGGCGCGCAGCTCTGGTAAGATATGCTAACAAGAACAACATTATTGAAGTAATTTATAGATTTTGGTGACTGGCATTTACATAGGTAAAGGTAAAAGCTCTTTTTTCGCCGCACACACATTTCATTTCAAATGCTTTAAGTCTCTTTAGCGATGCTTCAGTTAAGGTCCGTGACTCCACTCTATATAGAATAACGGAGAATACGTAGCATTTTATTAAACAAACTTTTACTTCCAATTTTATATTGTAACTGCTACAGATTTTTCATTTTGACGAAAGCTGATCTTGCGTTCTCAATCCTTATCTTAATTTCCGACAAGTGTTCCCATTGTTCATTTAAAGCACCCATTGTAAAATCGGTTTTTGTACTTTGCTCTTTTGATGATAAAATCAAACCTGCTACTTACTTCTGCTACCCTGAAGACAAGCGTCTGCAGCCCTTTCAGATTGTCAGCAAAAATGACAGTGCCATCGGCGTATCTTATGTTGCTGAGTCGTTCTCCATTTAAAAGTATTCCCTGATCTATATCAGTTAGAGCCAGGTTCATAATGTTCTCTGAATATGTAAATACATATATTATACATATCTATATTGAATAATAATGGAGACAGTATACATTCCTATCACACACCTCTTTTTATCTTCATGACTATGTTAAATGAAGAATTTGACAGACAGCCTGTGGAGTTAACGGAGACAGTAACAGCAATGGATACTAGAATAACAAACGAGGAAGTGGCTCAAGCGCTTCAAAAAATAAAGAAAGGAAAAGCAGTCGGACCAGATGACATTCCTGGGGAAGTATGGAGAGCATTGAGAGGGACAGGAATAAGTTGGCAAGCAGGTCTATTTAATAGAATTATGGAAGTTGGACAAATGCCAGACGAATGGAGAAGCAGTATATTAGTACCTGTCTACCAAAAAAAAAAGGGAGACATACAACAATGTACAAACTACAGGGCTATAAAACTACTTGAAAATATGGGAAACCACATAAACTACTTGAAAATATGGGAAATATGGCCACACCATGAAAATATTGGAGAGAGTAATTGATAGACGGATACGTGAAGAAATCGAAATATCCGATAATAAATTGGCCTTACACAGGGCAGATCAACAACAAGTGCAATTTTCATTGTAAGGCAACTGATGGAAAAATACAGGAATAAAGAGACCAACGCTCATATGGTATTCATTGATCTTGAGAAAGCATATGATAAAGTTCCTCGAGAGATTCTGTGGTAGGTACTCAATAAGAAAGGAGTCCCTGGCGAATATGTCAAGATTGTGAGAGATATGTATGAGGGAGTAACGACTAGTTTTAGGACAGGTGTGGGACAGACTGATAAATTTCAGGTGAAAGTAGGATTGCACCAAGGCTCGGTGATTAGTCCTTATTTATTCTCATTAATTTTGGACCAGATAACAGCGAAACTACAGGTTAGCATTCCGTGGTGCCTAATGTATGCTGATGATGTAGTGTTAATAGGAAATAGTGAAAGAGACTTAGAACACAAACTGGAACAGTGGAGACAAGCTCTGGAGGAAAAAGGTTTAAAACTTAGTAGGACAAAAACAGAGTAATTGGAATGTTCATTTAAAGATGGAGTCACTACAAATAAAATGATATCTTTGGATGGTGAAATGATTGTGAAAAGCAATAGCTTTAAGCACCTAGGATCGGCATTACAGAGTAATGGAGAAATAGATGGAGATGCATGCAGTAGAATTAGGGATGGATGGATGAAGTGGAAAGAAGCAAGTGGTGTGTTGTGTGACAGACAAATTCCAATGAAGCTGAAGGAAAAATTCTATAAAACAGCCATAAGACCGGCTATGATGTACGGAACTTAATGTTGGGCAGTGAAAAAGAAAGAGGAACAACGAATGCATGTGGCGGAAATGAGAATGCTTAGATGGATGAGTGGAGGGACAAAGAAGGATAAAATTAGAAATGAGTATATCAGGGGAAGTCTAGGTGTGGCACCAATTGATGCCAAATTGAGAGAGCATAGGTTAAGATGGTTTGGTCATGTTTAACGTCGAGACGTTAATCACTCAATACAAAGAATAGCTGAAGTGCAGATTCCTGGAAGGAGTAGGGAGGAAGACCAAAGAAGACCTGGGGGGAGACGATAAGGCAGGTCATGTTAGTAAAGGGGATTAACATTGATATGACTCAAGATAGAATTGTGTGGAGAAATGCAATTAGGGAAGCCGACCCCGCATAGGGATAAGGCAAAGAGAATGATGATGTCGTCTGTTAAGTGATTCCAAAATCTAACAGCTCCAGTTTGTTCGTAAAAGATATTGTTCATTATACGGCTTTGCTATATTGAAAAAGTGAATTTAGTATTTCCATCAGTTCGTCATCCACAAAAAATCAAATGTCATTAGTTTATTAAAATTTCTGTATCATTTGACACAAGAAAATTTCAAATACTTTTGAAATTCTGCATCATTGCAACAAGTATGCTATCAATAATTTTCAAAGAAAGTCTAGTAAGGTAAACAACCAGTCCTTGCCACTCTACCAATTATTGCCACTGATCCTTAAATTCTAAGAAAATAAGAAAATGACTTGAAATCAAATTACATTTTTTGCAAGTACTAATACCTTATTAAGTTTGGCAACTGTGTACTGTGGTACAATACCCAAGCTTCAGCCATTTTTGTTGTATACCCCTTAGAGTAGTGTTGTGTAAAATTTCTTCCTGATTTTTGTGATTTCTTATGAAAAAATTAAGGTAAGTACATTTTTCTTTTTATTATTCACTTCTGTAAATGATTGTTTTAGAAACTTATTTACACATGTGCTCCTCTTAAATACTCTAAAATACATTTGTTTGCTGTTTAAATTCAGTTAAGGGTACATATTTCCAAAGAAATGTACCTGGCAATGACTGGTCGCAAAATATTTTATGAATACCAGTCATTGCCACAAGTGGCCATTATTGGTTTGGGTTATTTTTAATGCTTTATAATGTGTAAATTTACTATTTAAAATTACGGTGTTGCCACTATTTTTTTTATTGCAAAAACTTTACTTTTACCAATTATTGCCAGTGGTGGCAATCACTGGTTCTAAGTGGCAATCATCGGTTACATTAATATTTGGTATTACAAGTATTTTGTTCATTCCAGAAATGGCACCTAAAAGGAATTATTCGAAAGAGCAATTGGCCAAAGCCCTAGAGGATGTGAAGAAGGGAATCCCAGCAGCTACAGCAGCAAAAATTCATGGAGTTCCTCGTAGTACTTTGAGGCATAAGAGGGATGGAAAGTCACCATTAGTTTGTTCTATGGGCCCTTCTACAATTTTAACCAAAGAAGAGGAATCGGTCTTAGTAAAATGGATTTTACATCTAGCAGAAAGACATTTTCCTGTTTCAAAAGTTGAGCTTTTGGATACAGTTCAGAAAATAATGAATTCTACAGAAAGAGAGAAATCGTTTATTCATAGCCGTCCCACTGACAAATGGTTTCGCTTGTTTTTGAGAAGACATCCAGAAATATCCCAAAGAGTGTCACAGAATTTAACTCCCAGTCGGGAAAATGTAAGTGAATACAATTTGAGACAGTGGTTCAGTGAAATTGAGGAATACTTAAAGTCAACAGATTTGTTTGATATAACAAAAGAACCCAATCGTGTTTTTAATGCCGATGAGAGTGCACTTTATTTATCACCTAAAGCGGGAAAGGTTTTGGCTAAGAAAGGTGATAAAAATATTTATCGCTCTGCTGGAGATGACAAGGAAAATATAACAGTATTGGTAACAGCTAATGCTGCAGGAAAAATCGCCCCTCCAATGATTGTGTTAGCATATGAAAGAATTCCATCAGCTATATCACAAAGTATTCCAAAAGATTGGGCTCTGGGAACTTCCGATAATGGATGGATGTGTTCTAGTACATTTTATGAATATATGACCAATATATTTAATCCGTGGCTCATTAGAGAAAATATTAAAAAACCTATTGTATTTTTTGTTGATGGGCATGTTTCTCATCTAACGTTGCATGTGTCCAACTTTTGCAAAGAAAATGGAATAGAACTGATAGCTTTGTATCCTAACTCAACCCATCTGCTACAACCTATGGATATAGCAGTGTTTAGGCCCTTAAAAGTGATATATAAAAATGAAGTTCAAAAGTGGAGAATGGACAATGATGGCAAGAAACTTCAGAAATATCATTTTGGCTATGTTTTTGAAAAGGCACTCAATCAGATAAATGAAGAAATTATTCAGAACGGGTTTAAATCTTCAGGATTATGCCCATTTAATGTTGAAAATGTGCACTTTGAAAAAATTAGTGTAAAAAATGTTAGTGCCAGTTCCACAATTTTTGGGACATCTGAGTCTGATAATAGTGCATGTAAACAATCTGTACAAGCACTTAAGTATTTTGAAGGAAAGCTGGGTGAAGAAACTTTAAATATGTTCAAGGTAACTTTAAATGAAAATCAGGATTGGAAGGGTTCTATTGAGGATAAATCCCTTTTTAACATATGGAAAGAATGGACAATGGAAACACTACCAAAACAAATTAAATGTACCATCCAAAACAATAATAACATATTTCCAACTCACTGCACACCAGTAAAAAATTTCGAACCAAACATCTCTGGCACTCATAGCTCAGATATATTGTCTACTCCTGAACCAAGTACATCACGTGTACACTTGAAGAGTCCATGCAAAGTTCCTACTCCTGAACCAAGTACATCACATGTACACTTGGAGAGTCCATGCAAAGTTCCTACTCCTGAACCAAGTACATCACATGTACACTTGGAGAGTCCATGCAAAGTTCCTACTCCATTTAAGAAAGCACTGTTTTGGCCAGACCCAAAACCTCAGACAAAGAAGAGAAAACTAAAGGAAAAGATTCCATTCGTGGTAACATCAGAAGCTTGGCGTGAATATCACTTGAAGAAAGAAAATGAAAAGAAAAAGAAAGAAGAAGAAAAAAACCAAAGAAAAATTGCAAGAGAGCAAAAACGTCTATTGAAAGAGAAGCCAAAACGGGATATTTCTGATGACGACGGAGAGGATGAAGAGTGGGTCGAGAGTGGTAGCAGCTGTGATGACATAGACTTTTGTGATGACCCTAACAAAGAATTTTGCCCATTGACTGACGGAGAACTTAGTGTGGGAAACTATGTACTTGTGAAATTCCTAGGCGGTAAAAGAAAATCTATAACGTACAGATATGTTTGTATTATCCAAGGCCTTATGGACAATAATGATGTACAGATAATGTCCATGAAATCTGTTAGTGCGGAAAAGAACATTTTTATTTGTGATGAAAAAGACATCTCCTTTGTTAACGAAAATCGTGTTTTAGGCATACTGCCAACCCCTATTATTTTATCCACTGGTGAACGGATCCGTTATGAATTTGCTTTGCCAGTGGATGTATTTGAGGCCTAAAACCTGTGGAATTTTTATTAATAAACAAGATTTTTCAGTAAAATGTAGAGTTATTTCTGTATGGCAATGACTGGGTGGCAATAATTGGTATTTTGAAAAATTGTGCGGCAATTATTGGTTTTTAGCTTTATATGGTTTTTAGCTTTAACTTTCTTATAGTGGCAATGACTGGTCATTTACCTTATTGTGTGGTCCAACTTTGGAACTATTGCGCGGACTCAATTTGTGTATTTCTTCATTTAGCACCTTCTCTTCATCACCAACTGCAATAAATCGCATTAGAGTCTGCTGCAACCAGAAGCATAATGAGATAACCTTGAGTATGTTTAAACTATCGATACCGGGGTAATACGTGTCGCAGATATCGAATTTACGACCATCGAGTTATTCATTAATCATGTGAACGGGCACAGATTATAGCGTGTCGGCGCTAACTGTCGCCTGTACTCGTAAATCTATCAAATAAATTCAAATCAATATACGTATCTAATGCGACACGTAATTTCATTCAACTCCCAGAGCAAATATTAAACTACGCGGAATTAAACAATTATTTGTTTTTCGAAACATAATGGTTTTCGATTGTCGATCGATACTTGAAAATTTCCGTAATTTTAAACCATTTTGTCCATCAAATGCAACTACTGCTAAAAAGACTAAAAGCTGGCATTTCTAAAGCTGGCATCCCATGGAACGTGGCGAGGCGCGCCAAGAGAAATAGGAAATATGTAATAGAAAAAGATAAAGGCTATAAGACGGAAATCAACGCAACGTGAAATAGCGTTATTTCCCTCTATTTATGGCCGACGCGGATCGGCGCGAGTTCTCCCATCGTTTGTCGGTAAGTGAACACGGTTCAAAGAAAATCAAAAGGTGATACAGACTAGGTACGTACCCCTCCAAACCTTCCGACTCGTTAGGGGGTTGATACAGTTAGTGCCGTAGTGATTTTACTATGGAGTGGTCTAACGATGTTGTATTGGAATTTTTATCATTGTATGAATTAAGCCAATTACTAAAATTTCTATCGATAACACTGGTTGTGTACCCCCAATACTCGATCCCGTCTTAATAATACATTTGCGATAACTTATAGCCAAAGTGTATGTCATTTGTTACGTATCTGCTTATTATCGCATAAGGACATCATAGAACGTGTTGCTATCTTCTCCACGTCCATCAAGTTAGCAGAACAAAGTCAGCAGAACACAGTTATTAATATACCATAATTAAGTGTAAATTAAATGCAAATTTAATGTTCCAAGAAAAAATTTATTGCTCTTTTCTTTTAAAAGTTATCGCATGTTCTGCTAACTTGATAATCAAGCTAGCAGAACACTAGTTCAAAAATTTGATAAATCATTTATAATTGCATGCCAAAGTATTCTCTGAATTAAATGCTAATTTAATGTTTTAAGAAAAAATTTATTGCTCTTCTTCTTTAAAAGTTATCGCATGTTTTGCTAACTTGATAATCAAGCTAGCAGAACACTAGTTCACAAATTTGATAAATCATTTATAATTGAATGCCAAAGTATTCTCTGAATTAAATGCTAATTTAATGTTCCAAGAAAAAATTTATTGCTCTTCTTCTTTAAAAGTTATCGCATGTTCTGCTAACTTGATAATCAAGCTAGCAGAACACTAGTTCAAAAATTTGATAAATCATTTATAAGTGAATGCCAAAGTATCCTCTGAATTAAATGCTAATTTAATTTACCAAGAAAAAATTTATTGCTCTTCTTCTTTAAAAGTTATCGCATGTTCTGCTATATCTAGCAGAACACTATTTCACAAATTTGATAAATCATTTATAATCGAATGCCAAAGTATTCTCTGAATTAATTGCTAATTTAATGTTCCAAGAAAAAATTTATTGCCCTTCTTCTTTAAAAGTTATCGCATGTTCTGCTAACTTGATAATCAAGCTAGCAGAACATGAGATAACTTTTAAAGAAGAAGAGGAATAAATTTTTTCTGGGAACATTAAAGGACATCGCACACATCTTATGAAAAATATAATGTCACTCAAATTCAATAAAATTTATACCAATAGATTCGTTTTAAATTAACGATCAAATCTTATCATTGCACCAACTCTCTATTTTCAAAAATAAGAGCAGAAATTGATATAAATAAATCTGAAATCAAATGGGTAGGTACATAAGTTAGAGAGAGAAAAAATATTTTAAAATACCCAGATTTTCGGTACTCCATAAATCAGCGGATTAGTTTCACTAATCCGCTTAGGCCCAGCGGGATTTAAGCTGTTATGAATAGCACTCAGAGCAATAATGATTGTAACTAACATTTTATGGACTCCAAAAATGTGATTTCGATAAACTTTAATTGCAATTTGCGCCGTAATTAATCATAATTAAGAGTTGGCGCAATGATAAGAATTGATCGTTAATTTAAAACGAATCTAATCGTATAAATTTTATTGAATTTGAGTGACATTATATTTTCCATAAGATGTGTGCGATGTCCTTTGCATTTAATTCAGGGAATACTTTGGCATTCAATTATAAATGATTTATCAATTTTTGAACTACTGCTCTGCTAGCTTGATTATAAGTTAGCAGAACATGCGATAACTTTTAAAGAAGAAGAGCAATAAATTTTTTAATGGAACATTAAATTTGCTTTTAATTCTGATAATACTTTGGCATTCAATTATAAATGATTTATCAATTTTTGAACTACTGTTCTGCTAGTTGATTATCAAGTTAGCAGAACATGCGATAACTTTTAAAGAAGAAGAGCAATAAATTTTTTCTTGGAACATTAAATTAGCATTTAATTCAGAGAATACTTTAGCATTCAATTATAAATAATTTATCAAATTTTTGAACTAGTGTTCTGCTAGCTTGATTATCAAGTTAGCAGAACATGCGATAACTTTTAAAAGGAAAGAGCAATAAATTTTTTCTTGGAACATTAAATTAGCATTTAATTTACACTTAATTATGGTATAAGAATAACTGTGTTCTGCTGACTTTGTTCTGCTAACTTGATGGACGTATCTTCTCCCGTGTGCGTAATGCGTAAACTGCCAAAAACATGAATACTTCATCGTAACTAGTGTTGCCCAAAATCGGTCTTGGTCTTGCAGTCTTGGTCTTGTTCTTGCGTTTTCGCAAGACCAAGACCAAGACCGCCTAATTTTAGCAAGACCAAGACCAAGACTTAGCATGCAAGACTTAAGCAAGAACAAGACTAAGCCTGCGAGACTCTTGCGTCTTGCGGTTAGAACTGAAAGTCGTTTTAGGGAGTATATAGGAGAATAAAATATTTTGCACATCTTTAACAGCAGACGATTTCTTTGCTCTGAACTTGATTGTCCAGGTTTTTGGTACGAGTGTACCAATCAAACTGTGTTTTTAAATACATATTGTCTTAATATTCTGTTTTTTAATTCATTCGTTTATGTTGGATAATAAAAAACTTAGGCACTTTTTTAACTAGCCATGTTTTTCATCAATGCAGGGTGTTTTAAATAAGTATGGTAACCTTACAGGGTAATTCAGCAAGAAAAATAATGTTGATTTGATTTATAAACATAGGTATGTCCTATTAGAGGTAAAATTCAATAGCTACACTTTGTACTTGATGAGTACACTTTTTCCATGAACACAATTATTGGATATTGAGAAGTTAATGAATTTATCTCCATAAAGTATCATGACGTTGGGATTCAAAATGAAATATGTAATGAATACAATGTTAATAAATAATTATTAAGTACATAAATAAGTTTATACAAAACAGTTGTCTCTATAGAAAATCACATGTGATAGAAACAGAAGTAATGTTACTGTTAAAATATCAACATCCATTTTATACATACAAAGGTACCTATACAAAATTTTGCTGACTTACAACTACTAACGATCTATCAAAAATAACAGTCTATTCTTTAAAAAATTAACAATAAGTTTCGTTGTTTGAAAATAAATGCCATTATTTTCGGCGACAGCCACAAAAGTCGCCTGCTTAACCATAAAATAGATAATGTTACCCATTATGTAAGCGTAGGCAATCTGTTACAAAGAAATTTAAACCCATATTTTTTTAATCAATCGCCGAACAGATAATGCACACGAATAATATACAGTTTCAACAATACAATATAACACACAAGGTGCCTGCTTGATCGCAAAATAGATTATGTAAAATATTTGCTACACAGAAATAATTTAAGCTCATTTCGTTAATCAATCGCCGAATAGATAATGAACACAAAAATAATAAACAGTTATGTTTAATAATGTATTGTTTGAAAGATCACTAAATAATATGTATTACCGATTCGGCACTCCAGATTGTAAAGAAAAATTCACTAAGGGCAATAATAAATTTTAATGAGTTTTACCTTGAAACCGAAATTCACAATCAGGCACTTAGTGAAGTATACCATAAATTATCTCAGCAATTATCTCCCCAGTTGATTTCTTTAGAGCTGGACAGTACCGTATTGAGTTCAAATTGATGAAAATGTCAAAATCTCAAAAAAGAGCACTTTGTGAGTTTCACCTCTAATAGGAGGGTATGTCCGCAAATGCTTAGTTTCCGAAATAGGGGTATTAAAATTTTTCTTACAAACTGAGGATTTATTTATTGCTCTAAAACCTGTTGAGATATGCAAATGCAATTTAGTGAGTTTTATGAGGTAGTTATTGCGCATTTTTGACATACAATTAAGAATTTAATATTCACAATTGGCAGGCATACGTTAAAGTCATGCATACGTCATTTTAACATGACTCGTTTGTTTAGAATTACCCCTTAAAGTTTGCCATACTTATTTAAAAACACCCTGTATTAATGAAAAACATGGCTAGTTGATAAAATACCTAACTTTTTTGTTATAAAACATAAGCGAATGAATCAAAAACAGAATGTTAAGAAAACATTAGACTATACATAGTTGGGTTTTAATTTCAGTATTTTATATGCTAGAATATTCCACAAAATGATGCGAACTTTGAGAAAAAAACACAGTTTGATTGGTATACCCGGTATCCGGTATACAATGACACTTTACCTGTCTAGCAACAATATTTTTCCAGCGATATCGTTAAAGAATACGGCTATATAGCCTTATATATAAGGCCAACTGCGAGACTTGCAAGACTCTTGCTGCAAGACCAAGACCAAGACCAAGACCGAGAGCGCAATACCAAGACCAAGACCAAGACCAGGTGTACTGGCGCAAGACCAAGACCAAGACTATCTAAGTCTCGTCTTGGTCTTGCATTTGGGCAACACTAATCGTAACAATGCTAGAAAATGAAAAGAATGCTTGGTTGGCTTTCAAAAATATTGTTAAAGACTTTCTTGCAAATATACGAAAACAGAATAACGCTGAAATTGTCCAGTAACCTTTGGAAGACTTCAAACTGCTAGGTTGCAATCTGTGCACCAAACTACATTCTTTCCCGAAAAATATTGGCGTAATCAGTGATGAGAAGGGTTAACGATTCCACCAAAAATTTGGAATAAGGTCAAGGAATATACAGGGCCTGATAATATACAGGGTGTTTCATTAATAATTGTCCATATAGTAACTGGAAAAACCTTATCACAAAATACGAAGATTTAACCTAAAACACCTAAAAAAAACGTGGTTCCTTACTGAGTTACAGAGTGTTTTATCTAAAAATTTAAAAACTATTTTTGCTCAGCATTTTAAAACTATTCGATGTATCCTTTTTATACTTGGCAAAAAGTGCGACTACTAGACACCCTACTAAATTACGATAACAAACGTTTCTAGCTACTACCAGAGGCGTACGACAGGGGATGGTGAATGGTTGACCCTTCTCAAATTCTACGCCACTGGAGGAATTACTATTTTAGTGCCATTTTTAGATTCTCCAATACTTTCTACGTAAATAATATAGTCTTCATTGGTAACGATAAAGTCATTAGTTTTCGAGATATTTGAAGTTAAATATGAAACGGCACAGATATTTTGATTAATTTATGATATGATTCATATGATTAAAATTTAAAAATTTTTTGTACCCAGTACTTTAAAACTATTTGGCGTATCCTTATCATACTTGGCAGAAAATGTAGGTACTGTAAATCCTGCTAAATTAAGATAAATAAACTTTTCTAGCTACTACCAGAGGCGTACGACAGGGGATAGTGGCTGGTTGACCCTTCTCAAATTCTAAGCCACTGACGAAATTGCTATTTTAGTGTACATTTTTGATTTTGCAATATTTTTTATGTAAATCTTGAAATTAAAAATGAAGCGACACAATACATTAATCAAAATAACCGTGAATGAAGAGTATATTATTTTCATAGATTGGAGAATCCAAAAATTGAACTAAAATAGCAATTTCGCCAGTGGCGTAGGATTTGGGAAGGGTCAACCAGCCACTATCCCCTGTCGTACGTCTCTGGTAATAGCCAGAAACGTTTGTTTAACATAATTTAGTAGTGTGTATAGTACCTATACTTCCTGCCAAGAATGAAAACGATACGTCGAATAGTTTTAAAATGCTGAGCAAAAATAGTTTTTAAATTTTTAGATAAAACACTTTGTAACTCAGTAAGGAACCACATTTTATTTAGATGTTTTAGGTTAAATCTTCGTATTTTGTGCTAAGGTTTCTCCAGTTGCTATATGGACAATTATGAAACACCCTGTATTTCTTAAGTTCTTATTGGGGAGGGTAGCTCAAAAAGTTGGCGTGATAGACAAAATTTGCGGCTATTTAGCCTCAGTGGCACAAAGTTAGTTGAAAATAAAACAAAACAAAGAAATTGATTTTCCCCTTTGTAATAGGACATTATGCTCTTTTGGGAATCGTCGATATCTAGGTTAAATATGAATTCCTTGACCAGACTGCAATAGCTAAAAATGCTTAAGGTGTTTATAAGAAACAAATACCAGATGATATTTTTAGTTAGCACGTTGGCTAATATAAATCTTGGAATCTGATTGCTGATAAACAAATAAATAAAATAATGGTAAAGTTGAATATTCCTGTTATATATTGCAATGAATGGCATTATTGAAATATGTATATCTACATTTCTTCGAAGTTTGTATAAAAATACTGTCGATATATATTCCTTTTGATGCGGTTAGCATCAATATTTCTGAGAAATATATGCACCTGCATATACGTTTTATATTTCCCCGTTGTTTGTCCTTAACATTGTAAAATACTGCGGACGTATATATTTATATTGCTGGAAGTACAATTTCATTGAACTTTAAAGGAAAATATTGGTGTACATGTCGACTGATTGATAAACGTATTTGCTAAGAGAGATACGTATTAGTTTGACGACCTTATCGTATTATTTGTCATTTCTTGTTAAATATTTACTCACTAGCGCACTCACACTTGATAGGAAAACAGACATCTACAAAAATATTGAACTTTGGATTACAGGTTTCTATGTACATTTATACATAGGTCGTTATCTTGCATACCAACGGGCCATTTTAGTGTATTTATACAACACTTTTCTTCTCGATCACTTTTTAAGAATTTATGTTCTTAATTCCTGTTTTTCTGTAACCTTTCTTCTAAATTGGCCCCCTTCTTTCTACCTTAATCCTCTATCGTTATTGTTTTCTTGATATTAAGTATCGAGTTGAGAACTCCAAAATTATTTTTGAAGTACCTACTGAACTCCAAATTGATTTTTTTTTGGAGTATTGCAGAATTTTGAGTAATTTTTGGAGTATTTTTGGAAAAATCAAGTAAAGCCGTATATTAAGTATCGACTTCAGAACTTCAAAAATATTGAGTCCAAGATTTTTCCAAAAGTACTGAAAAGAAAAAAAGAAATATAATGTATGTATGTGGTATTTTTGAAAAGGTAGTTGAACGACTTTTGAAATGAAGTAGGTATCACTTTATTGGAGATTTTGGGGATTGTGTCCGCCTTCCCCCCCCCCCCCCCCCACCGCTACAGGGTTGATGTAATTTAATTGAAAACAGTCGTCAAAATGTCCCCTTCACAAATAAATTTGATGTGTTTTTGCATATTTTTAGATTTTCTATGGGGACCAAATTATAAAGGGGGGTACCTTTTCAGATTGACACACTATATACAGTCGGAAAAATGAAAGAATACCCATGAATTAACATATAAAACAGGCTGTATTTTCCTGGCACCGTGTCACACAAAAAATTGGCCAGTGCAAGTACATGTAATAATTATTGTTTCATGTACTTGCACTGGACAATTTTCTTTGTGACACGGTGACAGGAAAATAAAGCGTATTTTATATGTTCGTTCATGGGTATTCTTTCATTTTTCCGACTGTACCTATTAGAACACTGTACCTAATGGCAACGCAAATATGAATAAACATTTTTCTCTTCTTCTACGACTCATTACTTCGTTATATGAATGTATACTAAATGAATAATGTAAGATTAGTATATTTTGACCTCCGTGATGGTCGATTAAGACCACCAAAGAATAGTTACGAATCGCATAACACATTCACCGTGTTATCCGACTAATCGGCAAGAACTAGTTTATGTCCAGTTAATTTAAGCATTGCAAATTCTCAAAGTAGTAGTGTAAGCAGCGCTGATATGGTTGGTGCAGCGGGTGCGTGGATCACGAGTTCTTTGATCACTACCAGTAAAATCTTTTAAACTAAACCGTGGGGCACGATAGTTAGTAATTTCGGAACGACACGAGTCCTAGAGATTTGCATATCTGAACTAACGAATTTGATGTTACACAATGCAATATACCTAATGAATATATAATATCTTCATTGTTAATTCTTAGTCAGTATCTCTGAATGGAGAAACTATCAATTAGGTCATTTAAAGACAAAAAAGTATCATCATTGTGTCATTGATAAAGTTTTAATTACCTTACATAGTGCATAGTTCATGAATTTGGTATGCCTGTAACATGCAATAAATGGACAGAAGTCAAAGAAAATCATTGGGAACAATTTTGCAAGCCCCAAAACCCCTGGCAGTAAGAAGGTTGATCTAATTACCCGGCCGCTTTGCTAGTGAAGACACAA
Source organism: Diabrotica virgifera virgifera (assembly GCF_917563875.1). Taxonomy (NCBI): domain Eukaryota; kingdom Metazoa; phylum Arthropoda; class Insecta; order Coleoptera; family Chrysomelidae; genus Diabrotica; species Diabrotica virgifera. The sequence goes on along the minus strand of NC_065448.1, from coordinate 158,033,146 downwards.
CAACGACTTCGTTATAGCACATAAGCATCGCAGACCTGTTACTGCTCAATCAAGTAAGGGTAAAAGCCACCTGTCTTAAATAGCAGGTATACCCCCGTTCATTACTGAAGATAACCAGACAAATGGCTCCACCAACTGAGAACCAAATTCCACCAACTGAGAACGAAAAATACCGAATTCCTCACAGTCCTATTGTAACTGGTAGTTCTTCTAAGGACGACAGACTCAGTAAAACACAGGTTAAAAATAAAGTAAATATATTAACGATAATTATATACAGTTTAAAACAAATAAAATAAAATATAATTCCATCTTCTGCAAAGGAAAAACAATATTAAATATTATTACAGTCATCCGATCATAACAGCGACATTAACATAATACGATAAACCATATATACAATAACAATCTAGCTACGTTAAATCAACATAGCCCTATATTCCGATCCGGAGATCATTCCTAGCTACTACCGCCTACTGCGATAACGATCGTGGCAAGACCGCACGTCACTACGGTGGCGTCTACCTAGGCATAGTTCCACCTCACAAACGGTGCATCTTTGCCAAGCCAGCTAAAGCTCGTTCAATACGCGAGCATCAGCTGTTGAGTCATGGTTAGTTCAATACGCTACCCACGACTCATCTTCTCATTCTCCTGGTTCGCCTTAAATATGCTCTTGCTGCCACTACTCCTTCGATTTCCCCCAGCGGTGCTATGAAGAAGGAATGCGCAAACACTCGACACTCCTTCGGTCCTCTATGGTATTGCAGCTCATCGCTTGCCGAGGTATCATATCGTTACACTATGCCTACCGAATATTAACCTTGAGGTCTCATGTCCTAAAATTTTTTCAGAACCATCCATATACAAATTTACAAGAGCTGTGAGTTTTTGATGAATAACGCTCAATTCGAATTTCGAAACGGATTGAGAATACAACTTTTTGCCTTAATCGGGTTAACACAACGGTGCAGAAACACTCATGTAGATGTATAGGCAAGTTTTATTGATTATCGAAAAGCATTTGACTGCGTTCATAATAAAAAAGTGATCTTAGTTCTGGGAAATCTGGTATTGAAGAACGAAACATGCAAATTATCTTAGAACTATATTGGCACCAAATGGCAACAATTCAAATAAAGCACACACATCCGAAAGTATACTAATCTGACGAGGAATGCGACAGGGTTAAGTCTTGTCACCGCTATAATTGAATATGTATTCCAAGTATATTCAAAGTAGCATTAGACAAGGTCCAAGGTAGAACCAGGATTAACGAAACCAAAATAAACATCATCAGATACGTTGATGATACCATGCTAATAGCAAGAAATGCACAAAAACTACAAAATAGAATAAACGCAGTAGTTTGTCATTGCGAAATGTTCGGTTCGAACCTAAATGTTTCCAAAACTAAAATTATAGTATTTTCAAAGATACCAATACATATTTGTATTCCATGCGACACATAACAGAACAAGGAACTTTCAATAAAATATTTGGGAGCAAGTATCGACAGCCACTGTAACAAAAAAGAAAAGAAAAATAAATCTTATGCAGCGAGGAGAACACCCACGAACGTCAAAACATTTTTTACAAAATCAGAACCTTAGTCTACAGCTCAAAATCCGTGCTCAGATGTTACGTTTTCTCTGTCTTGCTATATGGCTGTGAAAGTTGGACAATGGACCTTGAAACAGAAAAAAGAATAGATATTATATCTTTGCAATGTATAATGAAACAATGATGTACTTTGACTTATGAGTCAACAAAAAGAATTATTAACCTTTAACTACCCGCGCATCAAGTTATAACATAACTACACGCGTGGCGTACTTTATACGCCACAAAAAAATACACTTAAAAACAGCGGATTTGTTTATTTTTTTTAGTAGAATTTTTATATCTGGCTTACAAAATACGCCAGCGCGTGTAGTTAAAGGTTAAGTATATCAAAGAGAAGTAAATACAATACTTGGGTTATGTGTTGACAGGTGAAAGATATACATTACTCCGAATCATATTAGATGAGAAAGTACAGGGAAAAGAGAAGGGAAAAAGGAGGAAGGAAACCATACTCGTGGCTGATGGTTGGACTCCTCATCCCCAGAAATCTTTCGTGCAGCAGCTTCCAAAGGTACAACTAATTTTCTCCCTTCTACAGGTAGGAGATCTGCCTATGTTTCCACTTTTGTTGAAAGCCCGTTGCAATTCTTTCTCTTGGTCTCCTTTTCTCTTCTTGTCGCTTTTCGTCTGTCGTTGTACCGTCACTTTATATTCGAAATAGATCTTCGTATTTCAGTTCTCCATTTCAGTTAGTGACAGCGCTTAACTTTTTGTTAAATTTAGACTTTTGTTAAATTTGTTTGTAGACTATTTATTACTTATGTGCTAGACTAATTATTATAACCTATACTTACTAAACTCATTGTTATAAAACTGTAGTTTTTAAAAACAATAAATCTATCTATCTATCTTATTACTAAGCTGTTATTTTTAATTATTAACAAGGAGCGTTAAGAGCTTATTAAGCGGTCGTCAATGGTGAGTGCGAAGAGATGTACCATTCTGGCCGTCCGTCTGGTATCACTCGCACTCACATTGACGGCTGCCTCAATACACGCTTAGCGCTCATTGTTGACAATTAAAAATAACATTTTAGTAATAAAATAATTACAATAAATTCTTCAGGATCTTGTAGAGGGGGCTTTAAACTTTGATTTGGTCAGTTTTTGACTTTCATAATAATTATTTTTAACTGAACTATTAAGCCTTAAAATGGTTATTTTTGCGTTTTTCAAATTTTAAATCGCATATAACTCGACAACAATCAATTTTAGAGAAAAATCACAAGAAAACTTTTTTGCTCATAATGGCCCAAAGAATCTAAACAATTGCCCGAAGTGAAAAAAAATTTTTTGTGAATTTGTTTAAAAAATTTTTTGGCCACGGTACCGCCTGGCACTCTGTGGATTTTTTATAAGGGCCTCTTTTTAAGTAAGTTTGTGCAAAAAAAATCGAATCGGAATAATTTACCTAACGGGGGCGAGGATACAGCCTGGACTAATAAATGAATTTTAATTAGCAATATGATAAAGTTAAATACTGGAGATAAGGCGACTACAATAATCACTAAAGACAGTAAAACAAAACATCATGTCAACTTTGTTAGTTCAATACCTATACCTATACTGTCTTCAATAATATCTGTTTGTTTTGATTAAATTATTTTGAAAATTGAGAATTCTGAAGTGAAATCACCTAGTGTTAGAAAAGATATAAACACAGAAAAGACCACTGTAGTTAGTACTACAACAGTAAAATGAAAATTATTTTGAAAAACCTCTAAATGTAAATTAAATTCTATTTCTACTGTGGTGTTCGTTAATCCAAAGTATTCTTAAAATATCTGACCAAACCGAGAGATAAAATGCGAATGGTTCGGCCGCTCTCACCACCTTAATTACAGAAACGCAGCATATCCAATAAATACCTCTAACAACCTCTAACTATGTTCTATAATTACTTGCAAAATCGATAGCAACTGAGGAAGCCATTTCTTTTTAATTCAAGAGACTTACGCTGGTTTCACACGTTGATTGCACTGGTTTATTAACTTTTTTTCGAGACTTGGATGCGAAGGTACTGAAATAGTTGCCACACTGACACGAAATAATTACATTTCACGAGACTATCGGTTGAAACTAGATCGAGTATTATTGTGTTTCTTTAATTAAATCGATTTACGTTAGATAAGATAAATAATTGTGGTGCAACTGATAATATACGGTTATCTGCTGCAGGATGTTTTAATAAATCACTGTATATTAAGGGGGGATTAATTACAAAATAGTTCTTTTCAAATTAACTGATAAAAATATGGAAGGTCTTATTATGACTAATAATGATAAACTAACGTTAACTAACTATATAATGCTTCTGTATTGGCAGAGCATCTATATCAAATATTTTTTATGTGGGATCAAACCGCGATTGTTTATATTGAGAATTACATTTTATATTTTGATTTGACGTTTCGATTTCCAATCCTGAAATCATTTTCAAAAACAAAAGTAAATTAAAAGTTGTTAGTAGATAATCTTAAACTGTAAATGCTTATAAAATGGCGGTAAGTGGAAACAGCAATTTGACAATTATTGACCTATTTGGTCTCGATCTTGAAGGTAGGTATTAGCCATGTTTTTAGTGAAATCTGAGAAACCAATTTCGGATTGGTATACAATTCTGATAGTTCTATGATTTTCATAGTAGTATTTAATTGTTGATGACGTGTCCTGCTATTAACTCATTAATGTTGGTATGTTCTTATTGTTGACTTATTCTTTCAGTATTAGTAACCAGAGTCTACTACATTCTATTGATGCATTTGCTACACATTTTTCTTCATTTAGTATGATGACTGGTTCTTTGATTTTCTTTCTTATATTGTCCGTTTCTTTCATAATTATTGATGTATCTCTTTTTGAGTAGCTAATCAATAGTAGACCGTCCTGGTCTGAATCCGTCGTGGTACCCAAAGTAAAGATATGCCTCTGTGCATTTTGCAACTCCCTTTTTGTGAATTTTATCTACCAATTTCTCTTGTGAAAGTGAAATCGACTTATAACAAAGATAATTAAAGGGACAATATCCAAACAAACGATGAAATAATTGAGCAAGCTTAAACAAGTCACTTGAACCGATAAAGCCTCTAAAAGGATTCTGAAAAGAAATCTGTAAACAATAAATATACTGGTCACATAAATTCGGACACCTTAAAAATTTGTCATTTTTGATGTCTCAAATTTCCTAAACCTGTTTTCCGATTTAAGTGATTTTTTTAATATATTATAAGCCTTATTCTTGAACAATATCGCTGTAATAATATTGTTGTTAGACAGGTAAATTGTCTTTGTATACCGGGTGTACCAATCAAATTGTGTTTTTTTCTCAAAGTTCGCCACACCCTGCCGAATATTCTAGCATTTATAAAATACTCAAATTAAAACCCAACTGAAGCATCAGGTTTTCTTAATATTATGCTTTTTTATTCATTTTCTTATGTTGGATAATAAAAAAGTTATAGGTCTGGATCCCGCGTATGAAAAAAAAGTTGATTAATAGCAAGCTGAAAATTTGTTAATAGCTTAAGGGTGTCTAGTCGGATAAACTTTGATAAATGGGAACACTGGAACACGGGCAGTTTTAATTGTGGAACAGGTTAAAAATTTGGAACGGTCAGACCACGAAAACGGCTCATTTATTTTTTCCGACAGAACAGACTTAAACTCTCCGAACAGAGATTAAACTCTCATGCAAAAATCAGACTGCTATTAATCACCAAATGGGAGTTTTAATGAGTGGAACATGTAGAATATGTCAAATGACAGGAATTTTGACAGGTGATAAATATCAGTCTGATTTTTGCATGAGAGTTTAATCTCTGTTCGGAGAGTTTAAGTCTGTTCTGTCGGACAAAATAAATGAGCCGTTTTCGTGGTCTGACCGTTCCAAATTTTTAACCTGTTCCACAATTAAAACTGCCCCTGTTCCAGTGTTCCCATATATCAAAGTTTATCCGATTAGACACACTTAAGCTATTAACAAATTTTCAGCTTGCTATTAATCAACTTTTTTTTCATACGCGGGATCCAGACCTATTAGGTACTTTAACCACTAGCCATATTTTCATCAATACAGGGTGTTTTAAAATAAGTATGACAAACTTTAAAGGGGCAATTCTGCATGAAAAATAATGACTGCTTTATAAACTTATGTTCGCAAATGCTTCGTTTCGGTGATGTGGGGTGTTGAAATTTTTCATACAAACTGATTTATGTATTGTTCTAAAACCGGTTTAGATAATAATATGCAAATGAAATTTGGCGGGTTTTAAGAGGAAGTTATTACGTACTTTTGACATACAATTAAGATTTTTATATTCACCATTGGCGTGCATACGGGTAATATGACTCGTGCGAGTAATGGTCTGAATTTTTTTAAAGAAAAAATTAATACCTCACCTTTAGAGATATTTCAAATAAAAAATTATTTTTGAATTTCTCGGTCAATTAAAAACGAAACAATCTTTCTTACCTTTTTTTCATATAAGGCCATTTTCCATGTTGTTTTATGGAGCCTAGGTTCTCTCCGATGAGGCTCCAATAAAAGCCGAAAATCGCGATTCAGAGGACTGGACTACGCTCCGTATTCTAATTGAAAAGTAAGATTGTTTTGCCTTCGCATTGCAACTGAATTAAAAATAAAATTTTTATTTTATTTTTATATTGGTCTTTACTCCTTCGAGTAACTAGGTCCATTTTCTGTTGGAATTTACCAGCTGAACAGACGGGGTCGTGAATTGTAAGTTTTTTGAATTCCCTCTTGTTTTCTTCGCTTCAGCATCCATTTGGCTTGCAAATTTTAGAAGCCTTGGAGGTGTTACCAAGGAAATGGACCAATAAGTTTTCAATTTAAAAATCTTTTAGTAATATTTTAATATTTTCTAAATATTATTAATAATGCTATTAGGATCGAAAACTTCATCTCTTATCATTTAAATAACTATTTACCATTTTAATTTGATTAAAGTGGTGGATTCTGCATCTGAGACTCTTCAATTTGTTAAGGTAAATGTGTTTGGAGATGGACTGAGGAAAATACTAAATACAAAGAGTAAGTGTTTTTTTTCAATTTTTTTATGCTTCCGGGTGTTCAACTGTTAAAATCAATAAATCTCCAACCCGCTGACTTAGCTCACACTATGATTGAAAGAAAGATTACTTCTTTCAATTGCCAACAATCTCGTCAATAGTCTATCGCGAATTAGTCAAGAACAAGATTATTACGAAGACGCTCCTGCGAGGATTCCGCTAACTTAAACTTTAAAACTTTCCACTACATACTACGCTTTTCGCTCAAAGTCAAACTCAAGTCGAACTTCTTTGAATGGATCCGTATCTCAGTTGAACTTTTTCATTATTTCGTTTTCAATCAGTTACAGACGAACTCTGGCGTAATCTTCGGTAGTTATTTCTTGTTAAATGAATTTCTTTTATCAAAATATGTTATTGAATGCCTTCGAAAATAAACTATTGCAACTTTTGAAATAAGACGAAATGTAAAGCTTGATGAGGTGAGAACTTAGGTGTTAGGTAAAGTAATTAGTGAAAGAAAATGTTTAAAATAGAACTGAATCGTACTGGAATTATCCAACATAGTTTTGTTACTAAATTAACAGCAACGTTTTCCAAGAATGTTTTTCTATTATTACAATTTGATCGAGATCATTAAGTAATATGGATTAATGATGAATCGCATTATTTTGTTCCAGAATATATTGCTGATTTTTGCGAAGAACATCGTGAATATTAGGTGAAACTCAATTCTGAATAGATGCCAAAGACAGTTAGAGGTCCCTTCCTTTGGAAAGGCACTAATTTGAATATCATTGTACTTGTACAAAGGTCAAAATTTGAAGTTTAATGCCGACTATTTTACTAGACTATTTTTAACTGATAAAACGTCATCGCAGCGCCACGTTTCCTACTGACAAAACTCTTCCTGAAAGTGATTTCTCAGCGACAAAATTATGACAGATTCGTCACAAAGGTGTCTGGTAATTCTATTGTTGTCAGTTTGACAAACGCCATTGAGGCGTAATCAATTTTGGACAGATATAATTAGTGGAGTCACTGAAGGTGTATATGAGCTATTACCTCCGATTTCGTTGAACCTCCATCGATTTGCATGAAAATTGGTGAGTGGTTAGAGGATATCTCAAGAAACAAAGGTGACATGGTGCCAACTTGCGCTTTTACCCTGGGGGTGGATGCCACCCCTTCTCGGGGGTAAAAATTATTTTATTAAAAATAACCCCATAATTCGATAGAGGGACAAATTTCAAGCAAAATTTGTTATATAAAGTTATTAAAATAAATCAAAACTTTTTGAGTTATTAAAGATCAACGATTTTAAGTTTTCTTGAGAAAAATGAATGTTTTTAACCAATTTTTCATCAATAACTCAAAAAGTGTAAGTTTTTACAAAAAAGTTATTATCAAAATTGAAGCTAATAAAAAATGAAATAAACCCCTTACTAGAAAAACCTTTTAGTTTTAACTAAAAGTGAGTTATAGGTAATTGAATGTATATTTTTTTCGGCGAGTAAAAAACTCTCAAGTATTCAAGCTGAAATAAAGGGAAATTGATGCGTTTTATAACATAAACTTATTAAACATTTTTCAAAGTACTTAAAAATACCTATCAAATGAGTCCCCGAACATGTTGATAGCGTTAAAATTTATGCTCCAAATTTTTTTCAAAATTTATCTTTTAAAAATTTTTCCAAAAAAGGTTATGTTTTTTTTTTAATAACTCCGTTCGTGTTTACGATATCAGGTTCATATAAAAACTTTTTGAAAGTTAATTCCAAGTGATATTTAAGCACGTTGAACCTAATCTTTTAAACCCCTTACTTTTTTAAAAATAAAAGGTTAAATGACCCCGGTTGCATGGTTACCACAGCAAAATTTAAAATTTAAACGTTTCTATCTCGGTTATTTTTTACCCTATAGAAATAGTAAAACAGGTAAAATATTTGGCACAGAAGAAACTAAAATTTGATTATATATAATTTTTTACGTATATTGAGTATTTTTGGAGTTATTATCAAAAGAATATGAGAATTAAAATAATTTTAAAAAGCATGATTTTTTTAAATTATATCTTTTTTTCAAAAACATGCATTATAAACTGGTCAAAATTATCGAAAACATTACTTATGCTAATATAAATAAGTTCTTGTAAGGATACTATAAATTTTAATTTTTGTGGAAATGGCACATGTTTTATTTTTCACTTTTTCCTAAAAAATTCGAAACGGTTCTTTTATTTTCATTATAACTTGCTTAATTTTGACGCTATTACCTTGTTCTGAAGCTCATTTGATAGGTATTCCGAAGTACTTTGATAAATGTTTAGCAGGAATATTTTATACATTGCATCGTTTTCCCGTTATTTAAGCTTGAATACTTAGATTTGAGTACTCGTCGAAAAAAATACACATTCAATTGCCAATAACTGACTTTGAACTAACACTAGTTTAGTTTTTTATGTGAGGAATGTATTGAATGTTTTATTATCTTTAATTTAAGTACTAATAACTTTTTGTAAAAGCTTATAGTTTTTGATTTATACGTGAAAAACCGATTTAAAACATGCATTTTTTTACGAAAAAATAAAATTTTTGGTCTTTAATAACTCAAAAAGTGTTGATTTATTTGAATAACTTTATATCACAAATTTTGCTTATAATTTGTCCCTCAATCGACTTATGGTATTATTTTTAATAAAATAATTTTCACCCCCGAGAAGGGGTGGCATCCACCCCCAGGGTAAAAGCGCAAGTTGGCATCATGTCACCTTTGTTCCTTGAGGTATCCTCTAATTACTCACCAATTTTCATAAAAATCGATGGAGGTTCAACGAAATCGGAGGTGAAAACCTTCAGTGACTGCACTAAATGATTTTAGACGAAAAATCAAGATTTGGATGCCAGTCAGGTGAAGAAATCAAAAAATTGGTTTCGAAAAATGTCCCATTGAACACGCAGAGGTCCAGAAGACCTATTTGGAAATTTGGACCCAATTTTCGGAGTTCCTACGGGTGAGAAATTTTACGCCTGAAAGATGTACTACCATAACGGAACTAGCAAAAATTCTCGAGGATTATGCCTTTAACTATTCGTCCAATTTCACTACTATCACAACTTTATAAAACATTCACAAAAATAATTACAAATAGATTGACAACAAAGTTCGATGTATATCAACCAGCAGAACAAGCCGGTTTTAGAAAAGGCTTCAGTACATGCGACCATCTTCACACACTAAAGATCCTAATGGAAAAAGTTAACGAGTACAACTTACCAATCTGCTTAGCATTTATAGATTACGAAAAAGCTTTTGACAGCATAGAATTACGGGCTATTGAGGAAGCACTGGTCAATAGCAGAATCGATTCTAGATATAGGATATTAATACATAATATATACAAACATGCTGAAATGGTAGTCACGATGGATAACGACATGAAAACTAGGCCAATCAAAATCAACCGAGGAGTAAGACAGGGAGACACCATATCTCCAAAACTATTTACTGCCGCACTTGAAGACATCTTTAAATCATTAAATTGGGAAACAAAGGGACTCTCGATAAATGGAAAGTATTTAAACCACCTAAGATATGCAGATGACGTGGTACTAATAGCCGACAGCTGGAAAGAACTGAAGGTGATGATCGATGAGCTTCATAGAGAATCCTTAAAAAAAGGACTAAAAATGAACTTGAGCAAAACTAAGCTAATGTCTAACAAAGATGATCAACCAACGATAACCATCCAAGGAACAAAAGTGGAACATGTAAAAGAATATATATATCTAGGTCAGAATATCAAGGTAAACAAAGAAAATCAAACTACCGAAATAAGCAGACGAGTAAGAATGGGATGGGCTGCATTCGGAAAACTCTCATATATACTAAAATACAAAAAGATACCACAATACCTTCGAACCAAAGTGTTCGATTCTTGTATCCTTCCCGTTCTCACTTACGGAGCTCAAACCTGGACATTCAGAAAAATGAACATGGACAAGATTAGAAAAACTCATAGAGCCATGGAACGACAGATGCTTGGTATCTCACTAATGGATCGGCAAACAAACGAAGCAACCCGAAACAAAACAAAAGTAAGGGATGCCGTGGAACAAGCGGCTAAATTAAAATGGAAATGGGCTGGACACAACGAACGTCTCGAAAATGGTAGATGGAGCAAGGAAGTTGGAAACTGGCGACCGTACGAAGCGAAGAGACCAAGAGGAAGACCTCAAATGCGCTGGAGCGATGACATCAGAAGAGTCGCAGGACCAATGTGGAAACGCCTCACACACAACAGAGATGAATGGCGAGAAATGGGAGAGGCCTTTATTCGACATTTCGAATAGAAAAAAGGCTAAAAAAAAAAAATGCCTTTAACATGGAAAAAGGCAATAGCGAAGACTATTAAGAGTCGACTGTAAAGTCAATGTGGAATAATACAGCAAAAATGGTGCAAGAAAAATATTTTACGGAGTACGGCATAAAAATTGACCCTTTCACAGATATATCTTTAAAATGTGCAAGATTGGCCAGACATACCAAGCGGAGGCATTGTTTAAGAAAAAAGAAAACTCAGTTCAAAAGCATTATCCACCGAAGAACTATTAAAAATCATCCAAAGCTACGGCGAGGAAACCCCCGGTGGAGCACAAAAAGTTTTTTCACCTTTGCTCATTTGAACTTGCTTGGAGAGGCAATGAGGCCGTAAACTGCAAGATTCACTTTTTCCAGAAGGAATTTGATGTTATGGGAGAATTTACGGGCCGATTTAAATACAACAGCATTTTTTCCAAAACAAATCAAAGTCTGGCAAGCAGCAAATGGCTGGTAATAAATTCGTCAAACGAAAATTTATGCCCTGTTAGATTATTTTTGAATTAATGGAAAAAAGGTTACCAAAGATTTTATCAGAAAGACTCGTTCTTACCGTTCACATCAACTTGAAGGATGGATCTTGGTTCAAAAACTGTCCACTTGGAATCAACACCGTATCTAAGTGGACAAAAATGTCAGCTTAAAAAAATTTGAATACACACAAAAAAAAAACATAAAATAACAAACCATTCTCATCGATCTTCATCTGTGTCAGCCTTGTTCAAGCAAGGTGTTTCTGAACAGGAGTTAATTAAATTAACGGGTCACTCAAATGCAAGCTTTTCAAAACCATATCTGCAGCTGGATTCCAGTCACCTCCAAAAGTTGATCGAAAATCTCAGAACAACAAAAATGAAGCTGGACCTTCGAGTTTCCAAATGCTACAGGTCTTCTTCTTCTTCTTTTGCCACTCCTATCGGAGATGGGAAATCATCAAGGCTACCCTGACTTTGTTTACAGCTGACCTAAAAAGTTCATTAGTGGTGCAGCCAAACCACTCTCTCAAATTCCGCATCCATGACATTCTTCTACGGCCTGGATTTATCTTTATGAAGGTGGCCCTGGCAATTTCGATACGTCTTTTTATTTCATTGTTTTGGTCTCCAGTTTCGTACACTTGGTTTTTTTGATATTGATGTTTATGCCATAATTGTTGCAAGCAATATTTATGTTTGTAAGTAATCGTTGTAATTCTTCTACTGTTCTTGCAACTAGTACAGTGTCGTCTGCATATCGAATATTATTTACAACCTCTCCATTGATTATGATTCCTTCATTTGCTTGCAAAAGGGCTTCCTGACAGATACTTTCACTATATACATTAAATAGCAGTGGTGACAAGATGCATCCCTGTCTTACTCCTCTACGTATTTCTATTGCTTTTGATATCTCATTTTCTATTTTGATGTTAGCTTTCTGATTCCAATATAAGTTGAGAATTATTCGCAGATCTTTATTATCTATGTCTTTTCTTTCAAGAATATCTCTTAGCCTATCGTGGCGTACTCTGTCAAACGCTTTTTCAAAATCGATAAAACATGCATGAACTTCTTGATTAACGTCTAGGCATCTTTGTGTAAGCACATTCAAACCGAAGAGAGCTTCTCGAGTACCTAGTCCTTTTCTGAACCCCATCTGTGTATTACTAATATCTGACTCTAACTTTTGATAAACTCGGTTGTGGATGATTTTTAGAAATATCTTTAGTAGATGGCTCATTAAAGATAATGTTCGATGTTCTGAACATTCTTTTGCATTGGATTTCTTTGGCAGTGTAACGAATGTAGACAGCAGCCACTCTTGAGGTATAATACCAGTATTGTATATTGTGTTAAATAAGTGCAATATTATACCTATTGATTCATCATTCAAGAGCTTTAGTAATTCAATAGGAACCTTATCGGGTCCATTTGCCTTTCCAGTTTTGGACTTTCTAAGTGCCATTTCTACTTCACATTTTAGGATTTAGGACGCTACAGGTCAATAATACACAAAATCATGCTTTGGTAGAAAAGAATGGGCAAACTATTATAGCCTATAATAATTGTACATTTAATATTGTTAACAAATAAAGATTATGGTTCGTTGATATGGTGCATTAATTGACTCGTGAAATAGTCTTGTCGAATATATCATTCGAGAGAAAATTATTTACCGGCAAAATTTTCTTCTGGTTTTATTCACGTTTGTTGCCTTTTGGCAATTTTCGCTTATAAAATTTTGACAAAATCATTCGACTGACGTTTCGTGATTTAACTGTCAAAATTTAATTCGCGAAAATTGCCAGGCAACAAACTTTCATACCAGTCGAAAATATTGCCGGCAAAATTTTCTCTCTTATGATAACTATTTAGGATTATTTTTTGATGATTTTAACTTCCAATCGTATAGTAAAATATTTGATCACGTGTTTAATTCTGTCCAATCAGATTAAAATTATACTGAGAATTATCTACTGTAGAAAATTACCGATAGAATTTTTTTAAGTAGATTGTTTCTGTTTAATGGCAACCAGTTTCCTAGTTTTGACAACTGTCACATTTAAGAAAATATCCATGATATACGAATTAAAAAATAATCTTACGAATAGCACACGACAGTAAGAATAAATAAGAAAATAATGCTTCATTTTCACTCAAATTTGTTGTCATTGGGCAATAGCCACTCGAGCCCTGCTGGCTCTCGTGTCTATTGCCAGACAGCAAATTTTCGAAAAACTGTCGCATTATTTTCAATTTATTCTCACTCTCTTGTGATATTAGCCCGATTATTTCATTCATAGGAGATTCTGACCAATAGAAAGCTACAGAAATCTAAATTAGACTGATAATTTTTGATAATTTCCCGTCGTCAAGTATATTACGTCAGATGCCCTTCGTTGCTATGAAAAAATACATTCAGTGACATTAATGACAATTAATGTTTTAAAAATTATAAAAGTGATGACTTTCAACCGTAAAATATTTATAACAACTGTGTGTTTAATTGCACTAATTTGTACTTACAGAAATAAATTACAATAAAATTTTGGTTTTTAACAGTTTTATTCATGAAATAATCGCAACAAATTGCACTCGATCTCTAAAATTAATATAGAATTTTAGAGCTCTTGTGCAATTACTACTGATTATTTCATTCATAGGAGATTCTGACCAATAGAAAGCTACAGAAATCTAAATTAAATTGATAATTTTTGATAATTTCCCGTCGTCAAGTATATTACGTCAGATGCCCTTCGTTGCTACGAAAAAATACATTCAGTGACATTAATGACAATTAATGTTTTAAAAATTTTAAAAGTGATGACTTTCAACCGTGAAATATTTATAACAACTGTGTGTTTAATTGCACTAATTTTGTACTTACATAAATAAATTACAATAAAATTTTGGTTTTGAACAGTTTTATTCATGAAATAATCGCAACAAATTGCACTCGATCTCTAAAATTAATATAGAATTTTGGAGCTCTTGTGCAATTACTACTGATAATTTTTGATAATTTCCCGTCGTCAAGTATTTTACGTCAGATGCCCTTCGCTGCTACGCAAAAATACATTCAGTGACATTAATGACAATTAATGTTTTACAACTTGTCACAGAGAACACCAAGAAACAGGTTTGGTAAATATTTAGGCGAAGATATCAGTTAAAACGATTTAAAAAGATAGTTTTAATTATGAAATAATCTTACCGAATTACTCTTGAGCCCTTACATTATCGATTTGTTTTGCCCTTGTGACACTTATGACATAATTTCCCTCCCCTTCGGGTCGCGAATTAAAACTGTCACATGTCACTCGGGATTCAAAATTGATAATTTTAGAGCTCTTATGTAATTACTACTGATAATATGTCATTATGTTATCTAGTACATAACAGATAATATAGAAGTGCTACAAAAAAGCTTCAGAATCAAATTTAGCACGATATTCATAAGAAAGATATTTATGTTAAATGTTATGCTAAATGGGATTACCCCGCAGTTTGGATGTAATGACAAATTACATTTTTACATAAAAATACTTTTTACCTACTATGTATCTTTCAGGTAAAAATGTAACTGTCATTACAATTAGACTGTGGCCATAAAACATACCATTTAAACTAAACATGCCATAAGTCAACAATTTTAGAACCCATTAAAGATATTTTTATTTACCAGTATTTGGTAAAGGTAGAAATATAATTTAAAAATACGTATATCCGTATCGGTTATTTCTGTAGGAAAACCAATAAACATGACTCCAATTACATTTCAGTCAGTCCAAAGTAAAGCAAATTAATAAAACATGACAAAATATCTGGTGCGCTGGCAATGAAACTAAAGTTATGACTTTATGGGTCACAGACAAAGTTTTACGACTACTATAATGACTGTATTAACTTTGTTTGTTCCAGACAGTCGTCTCTGATAGAGATCTTGTAAGAGAATTAGTGGTGCTCATAAAAAAATTATATTTAAAGCAGAAGTCTTTCCTAGAATACCTACTCTAATAGCTAAAAACGAGCTTTTTCCCTTTTCTAAATTTAAAATGTTTATTATCCTCCATAAAATGTTTTAAAACATGATATAAACTGTACGTATACTTGGGTCAGCGATTATGTACAAATAGTTCAGAGAAATAAGAAAAAAAAATTTGCTGTTAGTGACACAACCCGCTCCAGGCCGAAACCAAATTTTTTGAGTAGTATGGATATCTATAATAATAATCTATATGTTTCCTGCAGCCGATTTTGATGATATACATAGTTATAAACAAATGAAGATCAAAAAACGGTAAATTTTCACTTTCTTCGTCTATCACCAAAAAGTTAAGCATTTTAAACAACTTTGAGAGTAAGAAACTCATAAATCGTATAAAATACTTCAATATGGCGTTCGCTGAGTATGTCTATCCTTATTGGTTGCTTAGAAAATTGCAAAATAAATCATAAACTTTGAGTTTTTATAAATATTCATAACTTATGTAAAAATTAACTTAGAACCTTCTTATTACACAGAATGTTGAGACTTCTGGTGCTTAAATCATACCCTAAATTTTAAAGTAATTGGTCAAATATTTTAAAGTTATTTAATTTGTTTATCCCAAATTAATTTTTTTGCAACACTATAAGTCAGAAAATGTTGAAGTTTCAATAATACTTTGGATAGTTTATGAAAGAAGCAAATTTACACTATTAATTTATTTAAAAAAAAATCACAAAAAATAATTCTAACTATTGCAAAATTATTTTGTAAGAACATGTGAATTAAAAAAAAGGGGGGGCTAACTTCGTCCCTAATTGCCCTAGGATAACTGTTTTTCTTTCTAAATGTGGATAAAAATTCAGTCTTTCTAAATATGAAAAAATAATTTTTCTACGGGTAACGGTTAAAAAGTTATTCTAATTGTTTATAAGTAAGCAAAAAATCGACATGTTTTTGCAAAATAATTTTACACTGTTACACAAAATTACTTTTTGTCATTTTTTTTTAAATAAGTTAATAGTATGAATGTTCTTCTTTCATAAACTGTCCGAAGTAGGTATTACTGCAACCTCATAATTTTCTGACTTACAGTGTGGCAAAAAAAATGAATTTGGGATAAACAAATTAAATAACTTTTGAAATATTTGACCAATTGCTTTAAAATTTAGGGCATGATTTAAGCACCAGAAGTCTCAGCTTTCTGTGTAATAAAAAGGTTCTAAGTTAATTTTTACATAAGTTATGAATGTTTATAAAAACTCAAAATGTATGATTTATTTTGTAATTTTCCAAGCAACCAATAAGGATAGACATATTCAGCGAACGCCATATTGAAGTATTTCTGAATATAGATTTAAGGGGAAAGGCGCAAAATGTTGCCATTTTTTCAAAACCTGAGAAAACTAATAAATATTTTTGAAAAATTTAAACGCAGAATGAAAGATTACATTATTACTGAGGGCCGAAAGTCCCTGAAAACTTCTATTATGTTTATTTTAATAAGTAACAGGGTGAAAATAAAAGAGAAAATTTAGTGTGATTTTTAATTGCAAATGTTTCTTCAGAAGAACCTTTTTATTTATTCTAAGGGACTTTCTGCTCTCGGTAATAACGTAATCTTTCATTATGTGTTTAAATATTTCAAAAATATTTATTAGTTTTTTCAGAATTCGAAAAAAAAATGAATACATTTAAAATACATTGAAAATTTTGACAGGCGACATTTTGCGCCTTTCACCTTAACAAATATTTTAAGCAGATAAAGTGTTTAAATGACCACTAAAAATGAAAGGAATAACGCAGAAAACACAAAATATTGCCGATAAAACTTAATTGACCTATGAATTGTAAATGACAATAGTGTCAAAATTTCATAAATGTCAATAGTGTCAAAATTTCGGAATTTAGTGAAGTAAACTTGCCTGGATTTGGACCAATTACAAAAAAAGCATTAGGGCAAGGTAAATTTGAATTACTCCTCCTAGTTTAAATACGAGGTATAATTATTGTACCTAGTCCCATCTCTTCTAAATATCATATTCTTATATTTGTTTAACGAGTCCTAAGACTCTATCTGATCTATATCTAGTTTTATATTAAATACTTTTTAAAATATATCTAATCTAATCCAGATCCCATCAGCCAGATTCTTTTTTGTTATCCTATTTATTAACGAATTATCTTCTGGGAAACATTTTTCATTAGGGGACCATCAATCATAAAAATCTGTGTCAGACTTTATCAAATCCGGGACACTGTTAGCCATATTTTCTTGTCTTTCAAGTGTTTCTCCATTTCGTTCGTTATCCGATAGACTTGTTCCACTTCCAAGTATTTATTGTGGAAAGGGGATTAATTAGATGGGATGAGTTATATTGTCTGAATTGTGTCAGCCATTTCCATTCGATGTAATTGAGACTCTTTCATAAATTGGATTTATTTGTGGTAAGTACGGCGACTTTTCAAATATTCTTGATAAATCGAAGTCAGTAGCGGCCCGGAGAAATTTCAGTGGACATAATTATGTACAATTTGGAAATGGAATGGGAACAAGAGAGGCATTGTGCGCAATGAAGGTACTATTACAAAAATGCAGGGAATATAATAAAAATGTATTCATATGTTATATAGATTTCCAGAAAGCGTTTGACAGAGTTCAACATGGTAAACTCATGTAGGTAAACTCAAGGATATAAATTTAATCAAAAATCTATATTACCATCAAACTGCGGTCGTACAATGGAAGATAGTGAGATAAGCCAAGTAGAAATTCAAAGAGCAGTCAGACAGGGATCTGTGCTGTCGCCACAATTATTTAATGTGTACTCCCAGCTAATATTTCAGGAGGCACTATGGGAAAGAACTGAGAAGGTGGAAGGATTGTAGGTAGCATCGTTAGTAACATCAGATTTGCAGATAATACCGCAATCATGGCAGAGAATATAGACGATTTACAAATTCTTCTAGAAATCATTAACAGAGAAAGTAAAAAGATGGTGATCTCAATATCTCAATGCATAAAGATAAAACTAAATACATGGTGATCTCGAAAACTCCTGTTGACAACATACATCCGGTAAAGCGTTAGAGAGGACCGACAAGGATAAATACATTGGAGCAATTGTAAACTCACAGTTAATAAAATACAAGTCCAGATCCGGTCCTGAAATTTCAGGTAGAAAAGTCGAAATACTTTGAGCTCCACAACTTTTATAGTTTTGAGAAGAAACATTGTAAATTTAAATAATAAACCGAAATATCTAGAAGCAGTGTACAGATCTGTTAATAGCTAAGTACAGTTTCCAAATTTGCAGTAGTTTGATTACAAGCATTGTTTTTATATAAATACGAAGAACATTATTTATATTTCGTATTTATTAATTATTTAAAAACTAGTTTCAACTATTGGCATTATCTTGCTAATTGCTAAATCGACTATTTACTTTTAAATAAACAGAGTCAGACGTACCCAAATTAAAATTATTGAAATGAAAGTTCAATTTAAATTAAAAAAAAAAGATAGAAGATTAAATTTGACAAAATGGCAGGTGGTACTTCTGACTACAGGGGTCCATCAATTAATCCCGATCAGCAAAACATTACTTATTCTACCATCACTAAGCAACAACCATTAACAAAATTCCCAACAAAAAACCATAATATTACCGGCAGTAGACGGAATAAGAACAGAAAAGTACACCATTGCAGTAGGAACTATAGTCCATCCAAAAAATGTACTGTTCTCATCCAAAATGTCAATCGGAAGAATATGCATCTACCTTTCAAGCATACAAGTCGTAGATTATTTTCTAAGTCAACACGGTGAAATTAAAATTGGAAAACATACAATCAAAGCACGTAAACTAATTACACCCGCTAATACATTAGTTCTATCCCAAGTATGTCCATATATACCCCATAACATAATCGAATAGTCTTTAATCAATCTTGGTTTTAAATTAATGTCTCCGATTTCGTTCCTTAGAGCTGGAATACAAGACCCGCAATACAGCCATGTACTTAGTTTTCGAAGACAAGTTTACTTTGCACCTACAGACAATTTCACTGTACCCGACTCCGTCCTAATTGATTTTGAAAATATTTCGTACCGAATCTTTCTTTCCGATAAACTAACTTGTTACAAATGCCACCAAACTGGTCACGTTTCCTCGGACTGTATCTCAAATCCCTCTTATCCACAAAATACTCAAAAGCCCCAAACGGAGGAAAATTTTCTTCCACAAATACCATCTACTAGCCCCGAACAAAATCAAATTACACATGTAAATGACGAATCTCGAGAAGAAATGGATGCTCAAGTCAGCACTGATACCGATAATAAAAATAAACGATCTCACTCGGAAGTGTCATCCCCAGCTCCACTCCTACAGAAACTATACCAACAGAATTCACGAAACCAAAACCAGTGCAAATTAAAAAGAAGAAAAAAATTATCAAATTAGACAAATCCACTTCAGAAACTACTAATATTGAGTCATTATTACAACCAGTCAAACAATTTATCCAGGATGCATCATCACCATATGTACTAAATTACACCCAATTACTAGCATTCTTAGAAGACGTTCACGGTTCTTCCACCACAGTAGAACTGGCCTTAGAATACACACAGGATATACACGGGTTGAGCTTGGGACATATGCTAACTGAAATATATCCCATGTTGAACGAAAGAGCAATTAAATCTAGAATTACAAGAATCAAGAAAAAACTACTTAGTAAAATAAACCAAGATTTTAGTATTCAGGATGACACCTCTGAAGATACTGACGCATCACAGGAAAATACTCCTTCCAACGATAAATAGATATTACCAAATATATACAGATGCGTCAAAAACTTCTGAAATGGAAACGGTAGGCGCAGCTTTCGTTGACGAAACAATTAAACATCAGTTCCAGCTACCTAAGGAGTACTCCATATATTCCGCCGAATTGTATGCCATATCTAAAGCCCTACAACATATATCAAAACAGCCCAAATTGGAAGCAGTCATTTTCACAGATTCTTTAAGCGCAGTACAAGGAATATTAAGGGTTTACCTTTACCGCAGTAACTTTACAGTAAGAATAAACGGGTAGAATTTGTTTGGATTCCATCTCATGTAGACATAATAGGTAATGAAAAAGCTGATCGGGAAGCTAAAGAAGCCTGCTATACTAATAGACTAGATAAAGAGCTCCTAGAAATTCCTCATTCCTACATTCAAAACACCATCAAAGAATTTTCAATGAGAATATGGATCAAAAGATGGAAAAAACTTGACGACAACAAACTACAACGCATCAACCCAAATTTGCCACCAAAAGGGATAATGCCACAAAAACGACGAGATCAATTCATACAACACCGCTTGAGAATAGGATATACCAGGTTAACCCACCACTACCTAATGAAGAAAGAACAACAAAATCTGTGCTATGTTTGTGATATTCCTCTGATAATCGAACACATTATTGTTAGTTGCCCACTCTATCACCTGGAACGACTTTAAAGTGATTTACTAAGTGATCTGAAAAGTGCTCTGAACTAGTAAATGTGATAAAGTGACTAAATTCCTAAAACTAACTAAATTGTACAATCTAATATAAAAATAAGCTTAAGTTCTCAATTGTAATTAGTTGTTATAAGCAAACATCTGATTTGATGTACAACACTTCCCCGCCCATAATGAAATAAAAAAAATACAAGTCAATATTTACAAATAAGAATTCAAATAATTACAATCCGTAAAATAAATTGCAGGCATTTGAAATGTGGCTGGCTATACATGCGTATTCTGAAAATTTCTTGGACTGTACAAGTTTCAAACGAAGAAGTGTTAAGACGAATTGGACATGGCAGAAAGCTTATGAACACAATTATTAAAATAACAAAAACATCTTATCTGGGCCACATACTTCAAAACGATAAATATTCTCTGCTACACGTCATCATGCAAGGAATAGTAGAGGCAAAGAATATAATATACTCTCCTAGAAGAAGCTTTTATATGGAACAGATGGTCACGTTTATTTGTCACTTCAAAGAAGGCATGTTGACGAGGGATGTTCCGGCCGCGGTGTGGGCGGTGGTGAGATCGCGTAAGCTCCGTAGTCGTTGTCAGGTCTATGCACCTACTCAGTGGGAACACAAAATCCTATGCTAAAACGTTACAGGGCAGTACCTTTCTACTCACGTCTATATTCTTTGGTAGAGGGAAGAAAAAAGAAATCTTGGCTGAGGAATATCAAATACTGGATTAACCTCAGTGTTGAAGAGATTATATTGAACGTTGCAAAAGAAAGGGAAGCGTTTAAAGAAGCGATCGCCAACATTCGTTAGCAGACGGCATAATAAGAAGAATTCTTTATTGCTTACTATTAGTGATCATCAAATCGAATCTGATTTGGTTCTGTATGATAGATCTTGGAAAAATAAATATTATTTTTTTTAAAGACTAAGTTTATTTTATAGTATTTTTTTTGTATATTCTCCGTACCATGCCGTCTTATTTCGTTGGCCATCATCACGATTATTTGGATCCTGTTTAATGCTGCTCTACAGAGCTCGTTTTGATGCGTAGTGTAACAATTTTCTGAGATTCTGGAGGTAAGACGTTCATCTTGCTCCAACGCTACGTTTTACCATAATTTTTTCTGCATAATAACTTGTAGCAGCTGCTATTGTAGTCCTCTCATTGCATGGAGTGGAAATTTGAAGTTTTCATAAATTTATTTAATCAATTGGTTCTATTTCTTTTGCCAGCCTTTTCCATATTTTATTAGTCCGTAGACAGAGAAATATTTCTCTATCTACGGAAAATATTTCAGCAGTGTTCTGTACAGCCACCTATCCAAGGCTACCACTTTTTATCGTGGATTTAGGAAGGACCTCTGCTTCAATACTATAGATGATAAGGGTGAATAATATCAACACAAATACGGATTTTTTAATCTATATTATGAAATTTTATTACTAAAGACTTGTTCCATTCTAATAAATTAATTCAGATTCATATTAAGTTCATAGTTTGAGCAAGTTGTAAAATCTTTCGGACGAAAATCGCAATAAATTCGCTTTATTACAGTTCATGAAATCTGAAAAATCAATATCTGATAAGAACCAGGTAAATAGCTACAACAAATCCATAAAAAATCCGCTGTTACTATAATTCCAGCATATCAACTCCAGCTTAATTTCTAGTTCCAAAGCCCAGTCCTCCATGTATTACTCCATATTCTTTCTTGGATTGGCCCACACATGCATTAAAATCATCATCATGATCATAGATGACCGCTGACAGCCCAAGGAGGGCCATGGTCGCCCGTTGGGGTTTCTAGGCTCTAAAGTTTTACATGGAGTGGAGGCCAGCCACACGCATGCAATAAAATCACCTCCTTTTATTATGACTCTCTTCTCTAATTTAATCACAATTATCATCATCAAGCTGTAAGATATTTCTATCTGTCTCTGTTTTGTGCTTTCATCCAGTTAATGCCAACATGTTTCAAGTCGGAAGTACATCTGGTTGGTGGGAGGCCTCTCCTCCGTAGTGTTTCTTCTCGTGGCCTCCACATGACAATACGTTTTGTCCAGACACTCTGTTGTTAGGCACTCTGGGTGTCTGGCGACCCGTTCTGCCTATTACGATTCATAATTTCGTCCTCATTGGCCACAATTACTTCAACGCATAGAAAACTAGTTTATTGGTTCTCAATATATCATTCTATTAGAGTGCATTTTCTTCTTCGGTTATTCAAAATCTTGTGAGCCCAAGCGGGGATATTTGCAGTTAGTCGAGCGCGTCAAATTATTACATGGGGAGAAACCTTGTACCCTGAAAATGTATCTCTACCATATATTGGCTCTTAATGCAAGGGAGTTCATTAAGGGGGGCCGAAAAAAATATATCCTTAGAAAAACTCAAAATCGTCAGATTAAGATAAGGTAAATTAAGTACATGCAAAACAGTGTATATTACAAAAATCTGACGATTTGAGCGGGGCGTAAGGAAATGGGTGAGTCCCAAAGTTTCACAAGAAAAAAGCGAATATTTCGCGAAATGAACGATACATCTAAAAACTAAAAAATACGTACTCAATATTTTCCAAAAATCTATCGAATGATACCAAACACGACTTCCCACGGAGAGGGGTGGGGGTTAAATTTGATATTTTAAATACGAATCCCGCGATATTTCGCGAAATGAACATCAGATTGAAAAACTGAAAAATACACGTATTAAAAATTTTTGAAAAATCTATCAAATGGCACCAAACACGACCCCCCACGGAAGTGGGGTGGGGGAGCATTGGGGGAACATATTAAATGGGAGCCCCCATTTTTTATTGCCAATTTGGATTCCTTACGTAAAAATAAGTAACTTTTATTCGAGACTTCTTTTCGAATTATGGATAGATGGCGCTATAATCTAAAAAAACGATTGTTGGAAATGAAAAATTAAATTAAAAACGGACAAGTCCACACTAAAATGGAAAACTTTACTTAACTTTTTTTGGTTTTAGGACCTACTCTTCACAACCCATTAGGTCCCCAAAGTGCTTGAGTGACTGCACATTCAGCATACTTTGCTCCCGTACCATAAAGAATAAGTTTCCTGTTTTAGTAGATAAAGAGCATTCTTGTTTATAACAGTTGGTAAGAAATGTTTGTACAACAAAAATTTAGGTATTCATACCTATTGTTTGCTTTCTAATATCGCAATCTAGAATCGCAATACTAATATATTTTTTTGCATTTAACTTGCCTTTTCTATTTTGTGTGTTTCTGTTTAAAGGCATACAAATAGAATGACTGACGTCATCAATTGCAAAAGAGAGTTTATTGAGACACTTAATATTTTTAACCTCGACAACGAGTTGATATTGCATGGTTTCTAAAATAATCTTCATGATGAGGCCCATTCGTATCCATTCTTTTCTATTAGTGACTTTAAATTCCGTTCCATTCTATATTAATGACTTTTGGAACTGTAATAATAAATGAATAAAGTGTTTTTGCTTGGAGCAGGATAATACTGGAAAAGATAAACGTCCTACTGCGTTTTCCCGTGAACTGTAAACATCCAACAAAATTCCAGGAATTCTTCGAAGCTTGCCAACTATAAACGTCAGTATTAAAAGGAAAGAATTCAGAAATATTTAAGACAGTTAAAGTAAATAATACCGACATGTATAAACTGACTCAAGGCAATTGCTGGTGTTCCGATAATAAATTGCCACCACTGCCTTTCCTGCTGAATGTACAATGTACAATTTACAAGAGAAAATAAGTAAGCGTTTTACTGTCTGAATTTGTCTTAATTGGTGTGCAGTAATTAGTGAAATTAGAGAGAGATGAATAACATTTTGTTGTGCTACATTCGCTGCAGCTTGTGTTTAGTGAAAATGTTGTGTTTATTACTCTAAAAGAGCATTAAAGTTTACTAGCCAATGTTCAATGCAATAAATTGTTTGTTTAATATATTTAGCCGATACTTTATACATATTAACTTTAGTTGATCAAAATTAGACAGAGCAATCAAAACTACTGCTTTCTAAATTTTCATAATGGTGTACGATAGTAGGGGAGGAAAGTATGCTAAATTTGCAGTCCTATTGGGTTGTGAAAAGTAGGTCCTGAAACCAAAAAAATTTAAGTTACATTTTCCATAAAGTGGCTTTCCATTTTTTAATTTAATTTTCCATTTCCAACAATCGTTTGTTCCGATTATAGCGCCATCTATCCATAATTCAAAAAAAATGTCTCGAATAAAAGTTGCTTCTTTTTACGTAAAGAATCCAAATCTGCAATAAAAATTGGGGGCTTCTATTTAAGAGTTTAAAGTAACCTCCCACCCCACTTCCGTGGGGGGGGGGGGGGTCGTGTTTGGTGCCATTCGATAGATTTTTCAAAAATATTGAAAACGTGTATTTTGCAGTTTTCGATCTGATGTTCATTTCGCGAAATATCGCGGGGTTCGTATTTAAAATTTTAAATTTACGCCCACCCCTCTCCTTGGGGGGTCGTGTTTGGTATCATTCGATAGATTTTTGAAAAATACACACACAATTGAACACTAAATTTTTAGTTTTTCGATCTGACGTTCATTTCGCGAAATATTCGCTTTTTTGTGAAAATTTGTGACTCGCCCATTTCCTTACGCCCCGCTCAAATCGTCAGATTTTTGAAATATACTCTGGTTTGCATGTACTTAAACTTACCTTATCTTAATCTGACAATTTCGAGTTTTTCTAAGGATATATTGTTCTTTTTCGGGCCCCCCTTAACGAACTCCCCTGTATTAAGAGCTAATGTGGTAAAGGTACATTTAAAGGGTACAAAGTTTCTCCCCATGTGATAATCTGACACGCTCGAGTAACTGCAAAAATCCCCGCTCAAGCTCCCCTACCATGAGTATGTGATGCAATGAGTGTGAAATAGTCCACGTTTTCTCAGCAATTCATACTAGTGGGAAAATAACATTCTATGCAAATTTCAGTTGAGTTTTTTGCAGTTTTTATCCTGCATTTAGTTTTGAAGTATCCTCCTACCTCGTAAGGAGGCTACTATGGGGAGTAACAAAAGCCCATTAAAAAGTATCTGATTCCATTGTATAATTGACGCTATGAGATGCAAAGTGGCCTAACCCACAACCCACAGTTTTACCAAAACTCTTTTATTAAATTAAAGTTATCACTTATTTAATGGCTCTAGCATTGGTTGCTTGAGCCACTCTATAATATACTTTTTCAACTTATAGCAATGGACTTTTGATTGACAGAAAGTTTGGTTTTTAGGAAGTTTAACACTTTCAATAAACTGATACTTTTTCACAAGATTAGAATACCTATCACTAGAAAAGAAAAAATCATGGATGCCTGAATTCTCCAGCGAAATAGCCATCTGATGATGTGTCACATGTGGTATATTCCCTGTTTAAAATAAAAGTTTGTGGTAATACCTACTGGACAGGAGGAGGCTGAAAAAAGATAGATTTATATATCAATAAAAGATGCTCCATTTGGAATAAAAATCGACCTATTTTAGAATTTTCACAAAATCCGCTAAATATTACCACATGTCAGGGTGGACTCTTGTGTTGTGTGTCAACCATGTATACTGAATGCCTAAATTATAACAAATACTTTTTGAAATTATTTTTATATCTAAGTAGTGTTATAAATATGTTATAAATGACACAATCATAGAATATAATGTCTTCAAGGAATCTGTGTTAACTAGAGAAACATTAAGTTGATTATAATGTGTATTCTAATCCTCCTTGGAATTTTAACATATCTAGACCAAATATGAGCGATAACTTTAATGATATGGCTTTTTTATGGAAATGTTTACGATCATTTCCATAGTGAATTAATTTCTTTGTAGATTTAATGAAGAATTTCCTGTTCTGAGCTATCATTCTTTATTTATAACTTCATTCACTAGGAAGGATATACTTTTCTTAAATTATCGACAAAGTGGGCTATATAAATAACCGCCAAATTTGAAGAGGAATATTTTAGAAATAATACTGAAATTGATGAATGTTTAGTAGATAAAGCAACTAAAACAAATTGCCCTAGTTACAATTGAACACTTGAAGAGGTAGTACGCAGTTGTTTGACTGTACAGTCCTAGTGATTATTATTAACCAGTTGCAGACCAAAGAGCCTTCATTAAAGTTTAAACTTCACGTGGCAAAAACCGTACAAACATTTATCAGGATTTAAGTGAGGTTTGTGGTGAACAGACCATAGACCATAGTTAGCCGCTTCTGCAAAGGCCGTCAAACTATAACAGATGATAGAGGCTATGCAGACCGAATACATCAAGATGCTAGAACGTCAAGTTGTTGTCCGATTTTCTAAACTAATATCGACTGTCCACTTTTTCTGTATATCTAGTCCCTGACTGCTTGACTAGAGAGCAGAAGAAGAAACGTCTGGACACCAATATACTATTGCAGCAAATATTCACTGTTTAAGGTAATACACCTCTATTTAGAATTGTCGCAATTATGTAGTCCAACAAGTTGTCCAGGCGGGATCTGTTTTAAATAATTGGACAATTTTCATATGAGCCTATTTTTTGCCGGACTCACTTCAAGATGCACCGTGTATCAATAATCACAATAGGAGCCACTCGAAAACTTTGTGCTTAATTTTTTATTTAACCCGGGAGTAGTCGCGCTCACTTCTGTAACGTCGATAGTCGCGTGTGAGATTCTATCTCAAAATACGAATTTAAAACAAATTTATATTTTGTACTATTTTTATCTACTTTTTATATTGAAAATATATATTTCTAACAATTTTATAAAAAAAACCTGTGTTAACGGCCACCTGCCAAAATCGGCCACCTGTCCTAACGGCCAGTTTAAAAATTTCCCAAACCAATTATATGTAGACTACAAAAACTGGCAATACCGTCCACCTTTCTATATCGGCCAATAGTTCTTTCATTTGTAGTGGCCGTTACTGACAAATTTTACTGTACAGTAAAACCTGTGCTAACGGCCACCTGCCAACATCGGCCACCTGTCCTAACGGCCTGTTTAAAAATTTCCCAAACCAATTATATGTAGACTACCAATACTGGCAATAGCCAGCCACCTTTCTATAGCGGCCACCTTTCTATATCGGCCAATATTTCTTTCATTTTTAGTGGCCGTTACTGACACGTTTTACTGTATTACGAATAAGGATGAAATGTGAGATTCTATCTAACGGCGCGACTACTCGCGGGTTAAAGCTAATTGGCTTTCCCCAAACCCATAAATTCCACAAAAAGAAGAAGAAGAAGAAAAAAAAATTCCTACGCATTACTACACCCTTCCTCGAGGCACTTGCGAAATTTTTTCAAAATTGCAAAGTTTTTCATCAAGTTATCGCGAAAAAGCATAAAAATTGAGATTCTATCTCACCGCGCGACTACTCGCGGGTTAATAGACTCTGACAAAAATCGAAAATGTTTGCTTTTTGCGTCCATATTTTTACTCCAGAGATATTGCTCAAGCAAAAAAATATAGAAGGTAAAAGTTTCGTTTTTCAATTTTACATAATACTACAGTAGAACCCCGCTAATCCAAACGTTCGACAAATCCGAACCAACGGAAAGTGAAAAAAATTTAAAAATTCAAGACAAAAACTTAAAAACATGTTTATTATACAGAGTAAAACCAGAAAATTGAACAATGTAGGATTAATACAGAACTTTGGCATTTAAAATTTGTTAAAAATGAGGACGTACTTTAATATGTAGTGCTTATAAAGGTTTTTATTTATTTATTGGCATTGGCATAAACCAATTAGCCAGACTTACGTATAAAGGTTAAACATAAACTTACTTCGATTCTCTCGTAGTCAACTTGAGTCCAAAAATATTGTCCAGTCTTACGAGAACGTTTTGCGACTCAAAATCAACGACAATGAAAGCTTTGAATTATTAGTTATGCTAACTTTCGAATAATCCGAACTTTTCGGAATCCGAACAGGCTGCCCCCCCAATTGGTTCGGATTTTCGGGGTTCAACTGTAGTTAGAAGTTGGAAAATAAAAAAATATGAAAAAAAAATTTAGGAAACGCTTTTCTTTAGTTACGAGTGACTAAAATTAAAAATATTATAAAAAAATCAACTAAAAAGAAAAAAAAAATCGAAACTCAAAGGATTATTCGAAAAAAACTGTTAGATTAAATATACAAAAATCTCACATATTCGTTAAAAAATTGAAAGAATCTAACACAGTCGTTAAAGAAAAGCGTGGGGCGCGTCTTCATCGAATAAACGGTTTGAGGATAGATACTTTTTTATTTTTCGCGCCCCACGCTTTTCTTTAACGAATGTGTTAGATTTTTTAAATTTTTTAACGAATGTTAAAAGTTAAAAGGAAACTCCACTAAAAAGCTATATTTCCAACCGACATTTCCTAGTCAAGCAGGATAATGAATACACAAGCCTAAGACCAATAAAAGCCGGAGTACCACAAGGAAGTGTCTTGGGACCGATATTGTACTTGCTCTACACTGCTGACCTACCCACAAGTAACAAAACAACGTGTGCAACTTTTGCTGATGACACTGCTGTACTAGCCTCTCACCATGATCCAAATACAGCATCCAGAACCCTTCAGAAAGACCTTAATAATATACAAATATGGCTTAAAAAATGGAAGATAAAGGCGAATGAGAGTAAATCCATCCATGTAACCTTCACCATGAGAAGACAAACGTGTCCATCTGTAACACTAAATGAAACTCAACTCCCACAAACCGATACTGTCAAGTACCTAGGAATCCATCTTGATAGGAGATTAACTTGGCAAAAACACATTTTTACAAAAAGAAAACAACTAGGAATAAAATTTCGAGAAATGTACTGGATCATCGGTCGTAAATCTCAACTATCACTTGAAAACAAACTGCTGATATATAAAACTATATTAAAACCAGTGTGGACCTATGGTATCCAACTTTGGGGGACAGCCAGTCAAACTAACCTAGAAATATTGCAGAGATTCCAGAACAAAGTCCTTAGAACAATGCTGAATGCCCCTTGGTACGTGCCAAACTATGTGATAGAGCAAGACCTCAATGTGCCATCCATAAAAACAGTAATAACGGAATATTACAAAAAATATTCCAAGAGACTAGAATCTCATCCAAATGAGTTAGCCAGCAACCTTACTGATGACCACAATGATGTACGACGCCTGAAGAGATTCAAAGTAGTGGATCTAGCAAGAAGATTCGAATAATCTGTGACAACTAAACTTATTTTAATTTGTTTTAATTTAATTTATGTAAAGAGGGTGATCACTGGATCTCCCTCTACAGGTCAAAATTTTCAATTTTTGTCAAATAATTTACCTATTGTTCTCAGTTGAGGACAGATTGTAAATATTACAACATTAAATAAAAAAAAAAAAAAAAAAAAAAAAAAAAAAAGTTAAAAGTTATGTTAAAAGAGTTTTTGGTTGAAGTTTTGCTTCGCATCGTACTGAAATTTGACACGAATAAGCGCCGATGTTTACATAAACAAAGATATGAGCGTTCAAAATCGTCGCCGCTTAGGATGTTTATAAACATGATGTACAAACATAAAAAGTAGTCGGAATCGGCAAAAAATTTGAAACTTTATTGTTTATTTATGAAGTATAACCAGGGCCGTAACTACGATGTTGGGGGCCCTATACACCCCAGTACAAGGGGGTCCGGAAAAATGTTAGATATTTTACCCCTTGAAAACGCATTTTCCCGCCTGTGTGAACACCACACTCTCTTCTTTCTTTTTTTTTCAGCATGTCTTGCAATAATTATAAAATTAGCAGCGCTAATGAATAAATACATCTTCATCTGTATCTGTCATTGTGAACGGATCATCAACGAATGCGTTCGTACGCTACAATGTAAATGGTCTTACTTTGTAGCGAACGAATAACCAAGCGAACTACCAAGCAAACGTAAATGCACCTTAAGGTGCCTTAAGCAACTGCAATGTGAGCCAAACACAGTCAGTGAAGCTGGTCAGTGTAGTGGTGGGACTGATTCTAATCTGCTCATTCTATCTTACCCTTACCCTTCTTTTCAAAATGTGGTACCATGTGGTTCCTTTCACATACCAAGATGTTGTCTGGGAAAATTGGTTAAGACAAAGTAGCTGGGCTGGGACCTGGGGCCCCTATTCCGGTTGCATTTTAATATTTATTTCGCCAAGATATCTAATTTCCTCAGCAACAATTTATAT
Source organism: Diabrotica virgifera virgifera (assembly GCF_917563875.1). NCBI lineage: Eukaryota > Metazoa > Arthropoda > Insecta > Coleoptera > Chrysomelidae > Diabrotica > Diabrotica virgifera. The sequence goes on along the minus strand of NC_065448.1, from coordinate 158,001,893 downwards.
CTTTACAAAAGGTCTCGGGGTCCCCAGCTTAGCCCGGGTCCCCTCTTCCAATGGCATTTTAGGTTTTGTTACGCCATAATAACTAATTTCCTAATAATTTAAATTTTTATGTTAAGGTCTCGGGGTTCCCAGCTTAGCTCAGGCCTGAGGGCCCCTGTTCTGTTAAAATTGCATTTTAGTCGAAAAGACTAATTTTCCCAGTGAAAAATTAAGACTTTATGTTGCTGTCTTTTTAAAATTGTGTCATTTGAAAATATTTCGTTGATATCGGCTTTTAAATTACATATTTTTATTTTCCTCGTTAAAATCTATGCGCGGCCAACCAAAAGGAGGCCTCTGTGGGGCCCCCCTTGGCCGGGGCCCCGGGGCACTGCCCCGGTTGCCCCAATGGTAGTTACGGCCCTGAGCATAACGTCAACAATTAACGAAAAAAGTGAAATTATGTATAGTTCATATAATTAGCTACAATCTGTAAAAGTTTCAAGTTTCTACATTGTAAAAAACAACAGAATTTAAGCATTTTCCATTAAAATCGTTTTTTTTATTTAAACAATTAATAAACATAAAAAAAATATTGACTATTCGTGTATCAAGGTCGCCATTGGTTAATATTCATTTTCAGTGGTCTAGCTATCTTTGTCCGTCATATGAGCGATATCGCTTAGTAAAAAGAGATAGATAGACCATAGAGACCACCGATCGACTGCCGCGCGTTACGCTTTTTTGCTCAGTATGCCTTGTCTACGGTTAACATGTCTCTGATTACACTGCCCATTTTTATTGGCCTCGTGAGAATTTGACATTAGCTATTAGATGCAGAACTTAAAGTTTTTTATGGTTCATTTTCTTGTGACAGTTGTTGTGACAATAATTATCTGATTGGACAGAATTAAACACGTGATGAAAAATATTACTAATCGATTGGAAATTAGAATCATTAAAAAATAATCGAAAGATTATCATTTAAAACGAATTTTTTTGAAAATTAATTGTAGAAACCACGCGATGAATTTTTAATCTCTCAATATTAGGAAAATCATATTTATGAATATTAGCGTTCTTCAAAATAAAGTTATTTATTAATATTATTATTTCTAACTACTTTCGCGTATTACTTTATTTTCATGTGAATATTTTTACCATTTGCGATAGTAACTTGCCGGTTTGAATATTATCATTGTATATCTGCTAGCTTGTCGATCGAAGGTTTTGCCCTATTCCGGCATAAATTCGTTGTAAATAATACATACGCTATCAAAAAAGATAAAGTACACCTGCTAAATATTATAAAAACGTTTCCATAAATAATTCAAACATCGATTGTAAAATAAAAGGGAACCACGCTGATAATTTATTTCTACTCCAATTCCGCTCACAATCTACTAACCCGTTCGGCACCGCTACAGCTCATAAATTTCAGAAAATATTTCTACTCCACTTTTAAATTTATAATAATTGAGGTTTTTGGGCTAACTGTTACTGATATTTCATTATTTATTAATATTGCATTCGTTGCTTGTGTATTTCGGGTATGATAAAAAGTGTTTAGTTCTGATTTAGATTAAAAATACAAAGAAGACCAAGTAAAAGGACAAAGAAAAGACAAATCGAGAATGATGTTAGGTAGAATGTTATTCTTCTAGTGTCATGTCCATCTCAACCAAATTCATATATTGAATGTACACGCAATTCACGATCTCGTATTGGCAGTAGTGATGTTGATTATAGTTACTTTCGAGTATTCGTTACAAATCGTTACTTTTGTATAAAGTAATCATTTACAGTATTCGTTACTTTGATTACTTTTGTTACTTTTGTATTTGAGTACCGGTAATCATATCGAGAATCGCATTTCTCAGTATATAATTTGTATTAGTATTAGTGGGATACTTTGATTACTATGATTACTTTTGTATTTGAGTACCGGTAATCATATCAAGAATCGCATTTCTCAGTATTTCTAAGTATAAGATCCATTAATATAACAACGACCTTCACGGATCTATTTATTGGATAGAAATTAAATGATATGTAATCTATTACGTCAAAAATTATTAAAAACAAGGGGTGCCCGACATAACTTTGTCCAGACTACTTTGGACAAAAAGGACACTTTAAAATGTAATAATGCATTTCCACCCATTTTTCTATTGTAGATTTTTTTCCAGACGTCATCCTAATCCTAAATACAATGCAAAAAGTTGCAAATCTCTATGTACCTACTATATTTAAAAATAGATTTATTCCTGTGTTTTTAGTGTTAAATGCCCTGCTCTGATAAAAACAACCTACATGTAAAATTAAAGTTGATGATCATAGTCTAGAAATATTATCATTTCTACATATTTTCCAATCTAAGCTATTTTTTTTCTAGTACTGATAAGAATAGTGTGTATTTATTATTAAAATCTACCTAATGTGTTGCATTTTTATTTTCAAAGGAACTAACATCTGTGAAATTCTGTGAATTATCTACCTCGACAAATCGTACAGACAGCTGTTTCTGGGTGCATGCTTTGTTAAATGATATACCTCCCTCTGTTTCAGCTACTTCTCAGTTCTCAGCGCCCTGTAATCCTGTAAAACTCTTCATAGTCTTCGCCCTTCATTGATAAAATTTTAGTTAACTCTACTGATGCCGAACACTCGTGGAATACTGGTCCGATTCCGATATCAACTGATTGTACATATAATAATATGTACTCAAAATAGGTACTCGTTCTGATACGATTGGTACGAAGTAACCAGAATAATCAAAGTAATCAAAGTAACGATTTGCCTCTCTGTATAGTATCGTTACTTTCGGTATTCGTAAGTAACGATACATACTTTACGAATAGTTACTTTTTCAACATCACTAAATGGCAGACCGCCACTGAAGGTATGCAAGATAGCTGAGGAAGTACGCATCTCCAACGATTGCATGGGTCATATGCTGCATGAAATTTTGGAAATAAGAAATCTGTTGGTGCGATAATTGTCGCGTTTTCTCACTACAAACAACAAGCGCAACTGTGAGATCTCTTCGAAGCAGTGTTTGACGCTGTTTAAAGGCAAGCGTCCACAGGTCCGCATTGTACGCATCGGACGCATCATACGCATCGGATTAATTTTTCATACTGCGTCCACTGTATCGGCAGCGATCGGATTGCCGATGCCACTACCTGCTAGGGTAGAAAAATTACTAAGGTAGACTTTAAAATTGGATGTTTATTTTTTTATTGGTTGTTTATTAATTGGTTGTTTATTAAATTTAATAATTAATTTATGCATATTAACTACATTTATTAGTATGATATTTTAATGTGTCTGTTTAGTAATAAAAAATCCACAAAAACTTAAAATGTATAGTTCTTTTTTAAATATCTACAAAACGAAACATGCTAGGTACATACAACCTGATATTAAAAGAAAGCCTGTAATATTTACAACAAAATGCAATACTAATATACAATATACAGGGTGTACCACTTAAAAAAAATGAAAAAAAAAATATATTTGCAAATAGTGATCACATTGTGTTTTATCTTGATATACCATATACCTTTGTCAAAGATATTAAATTATTTAAAAATGACACTATACTGATAAAACTCTCATATGTCATTTTAAATATTTCGAAAATTATTAACTTTATACCTATAAAACCTTACACAAACTCTACATGTTTTTAAAAAATAGATTCAAAAATTATTTGTAAACATTTTTTTATCGGCATAGTAATATTACAGCTTACACACCAATTCTCTCGGTAGACCGCAAGCTATAGCAGAAACCAGATGGTAGACCGCACAATAGCACCCATTTTTCTAAGTAATTATACATTTGAATATAAAGGAATACACAAAGCTGTTACAATTTAATTTAAATGGAAAGTAGTAACTATATCAGTAAAAGTTTCTTTAAAGATTAATTAAAGTTGCCTTTCTGAAATCGGTTAAGAGCAAACAGTAGCGATCAACAGGTAGCAACAAACGCGTTCCAAGATTGCGGCTCTAATTTTGAATATTTTGTCGAGATATTTGGCACACATATTAGTAATATAATAAAAAATGGCGGTACAGAGCCCAATTTCAGAAATATGTTAGTATGTGAAAATTAATCTATAACTAAATAGAATATTGAAAAAAGGAGCCTAAGCCGCCATTAAGAAAGACAAAAAATACACTTCCTTCAAATAAACTTTTTTATCCCGTTCCTAGATTTTGGGTCACATTGGAACTACTAAAAATCAATTTTTTTATAACAAGAAATCGAACGTCACTGACTTGGCAACATTTCGCGCCTATGTGTATAAAAATTATTGTTTTTGATAGTATAAACCTCACTGTCAGTGTCGAATTACCTACGCACTGTTGCCTCACTTTTGAAAGTTCGCAGAAACTTCGCAATCTTGGACCGCGTTTGTTGCTACCTGTTGATCGCTACTGTGTACTCTTAAATACTTTTTTTGGTTTTCAACTACTTGTAACACTTTGGTTGCTTTTTCATCTTTTGTGAGGGATAATAAAATGTCTCGCATCAAGTTTACACTTCTCTCAGAAATATCATTAGCAAGTCTAATATTTTTTAAAAAATTCATTGTTGTGATAGAAAAATGTGTTTGTTTCTTTTTAACGAGAATAATTTTCATAGTTAGATACTCAAGATATCTTGAAAAAGACTAATAAACATGAAAAGTGAGTAATTTATGATATTTTAATCCCCATAATCAACTTATCATGGCCTGTAATATTTTTTTCTGAATATACCTATATATAAAATAACAGTTAAAACTGAGTTTACTTGTTTCATTACGGACAAGACGATCGTCAAAATGCAAATAGCCGTATATTAGCTCCCACTGGCCCAAGCGAAATTCCGTGGGGTGCGTCCACTGATCGGCATTCCGAATGATTCATCGGCACGCATCGCAAAAGTTGCCTCCCGAAGCAACCCTTCGGCATTCCCGATGGTGCGATCCGTACGATGCGGGTCAGTGGACGCAGGTACATAAGTTTTTGTACAAGGCAAACTAAAATCCGTTGCGTACGATGCGTCCGATGCGTACGATGCGGGTCTGTGGACGCTTGCCTTAAAACTAATACGAAGGAGTTTTTACGTCGTTTCGTAACCGTCGCCGAAACATGGATCCACTGGTATACACAAGGGATGAAGAAACAGGCGAAACCGTGAATGTAACCCGGCGAACGTGCTCCGAAGAAGACGAAGACTGTTCTATCGGCCGGAAAGGTGATGGAAACCGATTACTGGAATTCACAAGGTGTAATCATCGACAACTATCTAGAGAAGGGAAAAATGATCATAGGGCTCTACTATGCCAAACTATTAGGCCGATCCGAAGCTGAGTTTAAGGAATAAGAAACGGCCCCACTTGGCGAAGAAAAAAGTGCTCTTCCACCATGACAACGTATCGGCTCACACCTCCGCTATCGTCATGGTCAAATTGGTCGAATTGGGCTACGAGCTGCTGTTTCGTCCACCGAATTCTCCAGATTTGGTCACGTGTGATTTTTTTTGTTTCCAAACTTTAAAAATTCACTCGCTTGTCAGACATTTAAGCCGAACGAGGAGGTTATAAAAAGCGAAGGATTATCGAGTTAAAAGGAGACTATGTTGAGAAATGGTGAAATAAATCGACACTTTTCCAAAACTTTCGTTTTTCTTTTGTGGTCTTTGATACTTCACTCATTTCGATCGCCATCGTTCTCCATCTTTTCGGTCTTACTCTCCTCCAAAGCTCTGTCTCTCATGACGCGCCGCGCCGGTACCATCTTTCCATGCGCTTGCGAGTTTTTCTCGTTGCCCTTCTTCTATCCTGTGGCAAATAGTTGAATGTCTTTTTTGGCCACCGTTCTTATTCCCTTCTCATACCAACTTTCGTGCTCATACCAAAATTGCTGATTTTTTTATATCCTGTCTCTATTGGAATATAATCTGTTTACTAAGCCGTATTCCTTCATTTCTAATATGACCGATCCTGAATACTCGGCACGCTCTTCTTAGAAAATCATGTGAATATATGAACTTTTACTTACACCTAATTCTATTTAATATTTTTAATAGATGGTCCAATAGTAATCTGTAATTATTGGTAAGTACATTTTGTTATCATTCTATTTTCCTTTTCCCCTATGCGGGGTCGGTTTCCCTAATTACATTTCCCCATAAGATTTTATCATACCAATAATAATCCCCTTTACCGACATGTTATGCCTAAGTGCCCCCCAGGTCTTCTTTGATCTTCCTCTCCTACTCCTTCCAGGAACTATCAAAACAACACCACCTCAGTGTCACGAAAAATGGGTTTTGTTTTTTTAAAACGCATACCAGGCATGAACAGCACTCTGAATTTTTGAACATATGCCAGTATGTACTTGCGATCCCTGCCCATAATGGTAATTCTGAAATAATCTTTTCGCTTATGAACATTCAATGGACGGCAGAAACGAACAAGAAGGGAGTGGACAGCCTTTCTGCAATCTTGCAGATGCAGGCACTCTACAATTTAAATATGGACTATGCTAGTTTTTACAACTTTATATTCGAAAAGAAAGAGGCTTTAAAATTGGCTGGAACTAAAGAAAAATATCCGCAATTTAAATCCTAAATATTTTTACCAACAATTTTAGTTATCTTGTTATGTTATCTTAGATATGTTTTGAAGTATTTTATAATAAATAAGTATTCACTACAAAAATGTTGTTTTTATTTTTATTATACGCGTCACAATTTAAATTAAATTACATATTTATGGGTATTTTATAGGTTCATAGATTTCAAATTAGCTAAAAAGAGCACGTTTCAATGATTACATCTCGATGGAGGCCCATCGGATCCCCCTTTAGCTAGAGAGCTACCCCCAAACCCTCCTTGGATCTGTCCCGTTTGTCAAGCTTATGATTTGGTCACTCTAATCTATCATTTATGCATACTGAAAAATTGTAAGGACTAACAAAAAAGTGCAGCTAACGGAAACAAAAAATATACATTTTCGTTATTACCAAAACAATTACTTATTCAAAAAAACCTTACAAACGGCATAACGGCAATAACCTGTGTATTATCTTAAAATCCTTCCAGATATAAACATTTCTGTTAATACAATACTTGTACCTACTCGGTATATTACATAGAATCGTCCCTCTGTTCAGTACGAAAACTGTATTAAGTGCCAACAAAGAGTTTAGTGTCCCATTGTTGTCAATATGTCCACTATTTAAAATGATGCCTTTATTACGTTTTTGACATAGGTACATACTCGTACAGTCAGTCCTCTTTGTTAGAAACATTTAGTTAACACACTAGGAGTTCTATTTAATCAAAGCCTTTTCAAGTGATGATTGATATATTAGTTAAAGACATGAGTGGTCGCCAGAGTTTTAAAGAAATTAACTGCATACTTTGTAACCGATTATTTGTCAGATAAAATGTTGAAAGCCAAAATGGTTTAGGATGTGTATAAATACTCGCTGAAGTCATTCAAATATCAACGTATTGAATTTGCCATTAGTATGTAATAGGAATTTGAATGTAATAATTAGCATGTGATTAATTGTATTAAAATATATTGTAATCGTTAATGTCAATAATATCCTTCGGGAGAATGCAACTTTTTGTTAAAAAAAAGAAACTAAATTTCTACGAAAGTCGAGGTATTTCTTTGAATTGGTTCCAATCTTAAATACTTGGATAATAATAGGAAACAACTGTTCAGAGCAAATTATAGGTACTGACTTTAATCTTAAAAACGTATGTGGAGTATGTACCACAAGGTTCAGTATTGGGTCCTCTACTTTTCCGTATCTTTATAAATGACATCACTAATTTAAAAATCAATGGAAATTTTTTTCTTTTTGCTGATTATACAAGTATCACTTGAAGCAACTATTGTAACTCTTCATGCACTTATAACTTTTGATCTACATACTTACGATAAAAACCTGGTCTTACTCTAATTTCCTGTCTTTTAACGTGGATAAGACAGTAGCATTATTCTATAAAGCAGCTCTTCAACCTTGGCTTCTTAATAACAGCCAGATCAGTGCCGTTGATTCTGTAAAATTTCTTGGTATTTTTTAGAGAGTAACTTCAAATAGTCCCTTCATATCGATTTGTAATTAAGGTAAGAAACTGACCTCAGCTTGCTAAGCAATATGATTTGCTTCGAAAGAAATCAATGTAGCATCTTCTAAAATAACATATGTTTCTATGTTTGAGTCTCATCTTCGATATGGTCTTCCTCTTTGGAGTTCTAGTACAGCTGCTCAATCTGTTTTTTAAATTACAAAAGTGTAGTAAGATATATGTTTGACCATGCACAGAAAAACAACAAATTGCAGAAGTTGCTTCAAAGATTACAGAATTTTAACACTTCCATCTTTATATATTTTAGAAACTTCACCAGAAATTCAACTTTTGTTGTCTATTTACCGATCCCGTCCACTGAGTTAGTAAAGAAATCTATATTACTTATATTCCGAAAAAAACTATACAACCATCTAGTGATGTTGATTATAGTTACTTTCGAGTATTCGTTGCAAATCGTTACTTTTGTATAAAGTAATCATTTACAGTATTCGTTACTTTGATTACTTTTGTATTTGAGTACCGGTAATAATATCGAAAATCGTATTTTTCAGTAGGTACACTCGGAAAAATGAAAGAATGCCCATGAACGAACATATAAAACACGCTGTATTTTCCTGTCACCGTGTCACACAAAAAATTGTCCAGTGCAAGTACATGTAACAATAATTATTACATGTACTTGCGCTGGTCAATTTTTTGTGCGACAGGAAAATACAGCATGTTTTATATGTTCGTTCATGGGTATTCTTTCATTTTTCCTACTGTGGTATTTTGTATAGGTATTCTGATATAACAAGTAATCATTTACAGTATTCGTTACTTTGATTACTATGATTACTTTTGTATTTGTGTACCGGTAATCAAATCGAAAATCGTATTTATCAGTAGTACCTACCTACTATAGTTATAGTCCGTCCCACCTTGACTTTACAGTATAGGAAACATAGGCAATGCCCTTATGAGCCCTTATAAGAGTTTTTAGCGCGTTGATGCCGATTTTATCAAAAAGATTTTGTAATTGAACATTAAAGAGATTAAATTAAAATTCTTTTAGAAAGACAATCTACAATAATTTTAGGATTCGTATGAATTTAAGTTTATTTGATATACTATAGTTATTATGCATATGAATCATAAAATTATAGGCCTGGATCCCGCGTATGAAAAAAAAGTTGATTAATAGCAAGCTGAAAATTTGTTAATAGCTTAAGGGTGTCTAGTCGGACAAACTTTGATATATGAGAACACTGGAACAGGGGAAGTTTTAATTGTGGAAGAGGTTAAAAATTTGGAACGGTCAGACCACGAAAACGTCACATGTATTTTGTCCGACAGAACAGACTTAAACTCTCCGAACAGAGAATAAACTGTCATGCAAAAATCAGACTGCTATTTATCACCAAATGGGCGTTTTAATGAGTGGAACATGTAGAATATGTCAAATGACAGGAATTATGACAGGTGATAAATAGCAGTCTGATTTTTGCATGAGAGTTTAATCTCTGTTCGGAGAGTTTAAGTCTGTTCTGTCGGACAAAATAAATGTGCCGTTTTCGTGGTCTGACCATTCCAAATTTTTAACCTGTTCCACAATTAAAACTGCTCCTGTTCCAGTGTTGCCATATATCAAAGTTTATCCGACTAGACACCCTTAAGCTATTAACAAATTTTCAGCTTGCTATTAATCAACTTTTTTTCATACGTGGGATCCAGACCTATTATAGATTGCCTTTCTAAAACAGTTTTAATGTAATCTCTCTAATGTTCAATTACAAATTCTTTTTTATAAAATCAGCATCACCGCGCTAAAAACTCTCATAAGTGGCATTGCCTATGTTCCCTATACTGTAAAGTCAAGGTGGGACGGACATAGGTATTTTATATAGGTATTCCGATATAACATTATCACAGATATAACAACTGTAGAAACATTATCATTTCCACATTTTTCCGGTCAGTCTAGAAACTAGAAAGTAATCAAGTGCACTGGTTGTAGATACAGTAGTCGTTACTCGCTCTAATACGATCGGTACGAAGTAATCAGAGTAATCAAAGTAGATACAATAGTCGTTACTCGCTCTAATACGATTGGTACGAATTAACGCAGTAATCAGAGTAATAAAAGTAACGATTTGCCTCTCTGTATAGTAATCGTTACTTTTGGTATTCGTAAGTAACGAGTACTTTGTAACGAATAGTTACTTTTTCAACATCACTACAACCATCTCCCTTTACAACCTAAATCTGCAACCCAAGTTTTCTGCAACCCATCTTTCCCCAAGTTCCGTAAAATGACAAAAGCCCATCTATCCAAAACACCATATTATTCAGTAGAAGAGTTTCTTAATGAATAACTAATAATAAACAGTGCCTCTAAGTATGTACAAGCAGCTAAATATTTTTATCTACAGTGATGAACGCGCTAATAACCGGCAAAATAACGCAAAAGATGAAAAACATATTAAGTTGTGAGATAAAAAGAAATGAAACTAGTAGAGTTGAAAAATTTAGCGATAAAAACCTATAAATCTATATTGTAATTATTGTTTCCCACTTTTAAACGTATCAGAGGAGTATGTCAACTAAAATTGTCACTGTCACAGTTGCAGTTGCCAAACTCGTCCGATACGTCTAAAGGTGGGGAACAATAAATAGAATGTAAATTTATAGGTTTTCATCGCTAAATTTCCCAACTCTACTAGCTTCATTTCTTTTTACCTCACAACTTAATATTTATGTTTCTTAATATTTATAATTTACATTCTACAAAGATGATATAAAACTTTAATGAATGAAATCGTTCTCAAGAAGAGAGAGAGATCTTCGGAATAAACTACGTTCAAAACGACAAATTTGTTTGTAGTTCAGAAAAATAAGGAAAAAAAATATCCTGTTGGTGACACATCCCCCTCCAGGCCGAAACCAAATTTTTTGAGTAGTATGGACATCTATATTAATTACCTATATGTTTCCTGCAGCCGATTTTGATGATATACATTGTAACGTTACAAACGTCACATCTTTGATGTTTTATTTTTAAATAATTATTTTATCTTATTTTCTTTAATATTTCATTAATCATTATCTTCTTCTATTTGGTTTACCCATTTTCCCCTTTAATAAAAATCGGTTGGCGCTCGTTCTGTAATAGGCAACCCTATTTACATTGTATCATCTCTTGTGTTCCATGTTCGTGATTTCAAATTTCGTCCAAGGTTCGTTGTCATGTCATTTTAATGACAATGACAACCCCCATATCTCATTCTCAAAATGGAGGTGGAAATGTTTTAAAAAGCAAAGCAGCTTCAAAAATAAATCATTTTATTTCAACAAATCATCTTCCTCTTGGGGTGAGCTACAAATAGTTTTTTTAATAATTTCTTACAGTCATTATATTCCATCCATTCCATTCCTTCTTATAACATTTTTTATAAATATCTAACCTAACTTCCAATGTCAGACCATGTGTTCTAATATTTTAGTTTCAAATCTTTTTAATTTACATGTGTTTGATTTCTATATTTCTTTTCATCTATTAATATGCACGTTTGGTAATCAGAATATTAACTATTCTCATCTAAATTCTATGTAATTTACCCTTGCCAATTACTATTTCTGAATACTATTTGGCAAAGGTATATTTTGGTTTTTCTTCTTGATGATTGATATGTGTCTCTGTTTTATAGTTTTTGGGAATAAAGATCACAGTCCTCCCTCCGGGAGCTTCAAGCCATCCACACCGGTGATGGAACTAGGGCTATACCACAACAATGGACCATGAAATCTAGGCTGCAACACTGAACATCTTTTGCTGCACTGACCTAGGGCCTCAACATCTGCCCAGGTCAAGAGAAGTCCACAGCAGTACCATACGACATCAAGAAGATACCATCAGCTACCAAAAGCCATAAGTATAATCCAGAATTGTTAGTTTTTGGCAAGAATTTAAATACATTTGTTAATGCAATTTACTAAGTCATTCTATTTATTATATCTTTATGAACAATAAACATGATTAGTTAAAAACTATGTTTTGTTTGCTTCCATTCCAATTTTCAGAGTTCATTCTAAGGTTAGGACAAGACGAACACACACCTGAGTGACTGAGCTATGTAACGATGGCTATCTTGGTTAGTTGAGGTAATATTTTCGAATATTGTTTCAATTAGCTGGGGTAGTCCATCGCTTTTTCGTTACAACATAGTTATAAACAAACGAAGATAAAAAAACGGCCAATTTTCTCTTTTTTCGTCTATAACCAAAAAGTTAAGTATTTTAAACAAATTTGAGAGTGAGAAACTCATATATGGTATAAAAAACTTCAACATGGCGTTCGCTGAATATGTCTATCCTTATTGGTTGCTTAGAAAATTGCAAAATAAATAATAAATTTTGAGTTTTTATGAATATTCATAACTTATGTAAAAATTAACTTAGAACGTTCTCATTACAAGGAATGCTTAGACTTCTGGTGCTTAAATCATACCATAAATTTCAAAGCAATTGGTCAAATAGTTTAAAAGGCATTTAATTTGTTTATCCCAAATTATTTTTTTTTGCAACGCTATAAGTCACAAAATGATGAATTTACACTAATACTTTGGATAGTTTATGAAAGAAGATTTATACTATTAATTTAATTAAAAAAAAATGACAAAAAATAATTCTAAATACTGCAAAATTATTTTGCAAAAACATGTGAATTAAAAAAAGGGGGGGCTAACTTCGTCCCTAATTGTCCTGGGACAATTGTTTATCTTTCTAAATGTGTATAAAAATTCAGTCTTTCCAAATATGAAAAAATAATTTTTTTACGGGTAACGGTTAAAAAGTTATTCTAATTGTTTATAAGTAAGCAAAAAATCGACGTGTTTTTGCAAAATAGTTTTACACTGTGTAAAATTACTTTTTGTCATTTTTTTAAATTAGGTCAATAGTATCAATGTTCTTCCATAAACTGTCAGAAGTCTTACTGTAACCTCATAATTTTCTGACTTATAGTGTTGCAAAAAAAATGAATTTGGGATAAACCAATTAAGTAACTTTTAAACTATTTGACCAATTGCTTTGAAATTTAAAATATAATTTAAGCACCAAAAGTCTCAGCAATTCGTGTAATAAGAAGGTTCTAAGTTAACTTTTACATAGTTATGAATATTTGTAAAAACTCAAAATTTATGATTCATTTTGCAATTTTCTAAGCAACCAATAAGGATAGACATATTCAGCGAACGCCATATTGGAATTTTTTAGACGATTTATGAGTTTCTTACTATCAAATTTGTTTAAAATGTTTAACTTTTTGGTTATAGACGAAAAAAGCGAAAATTTACCGTTTTTTGATCTTCATTTGTTTATAACTATGTATATCATCAAAATCGGCTGCAGGAAACATAAAGGTTAATAATATAGATGTCCATACTACTCAAAAAATTTGGTTTCGGCCTGGAGGGGGATGTGTCACGAGATAAATCTTATTTCTCTGGACTATTGCTCTAACTTAAATAAAAAAGGTACCTACGTGATTAATCTAATTTTTGTTTTATTTTCTTATTGTTATTTGTCATTATCTAGATACAGAAACAATCATCCGAGAATTGCTTATATTTAACCCGGGAGCAGTATAGCGCTCCCTTCTGTAACGTGAGTAGTCGCGCGTAGAGAAAAAATCTCACAATACAGATATAAATACGAATTTCAATCAAATTTCTATTTCTAATTTTATAATATTCTGATTTACTTGTTATTAGTCCTGTCGCCAGGGGGGGTACAACGGGGCCTCCTTAATTCAGATGGACTTACCCAAGTTTTTTTATGTATTTTGACCTGTAGAACACGAATTTTTTGGGTAACAGTTGATCCGGATGTCGATAAGATTGTTATAAACAAAGGACTTGAGGAATTACATATACCAGCGATTTTTCGCAAAACAAAATTTTTTTTGTATTTTTTGGGCGATTCTCAGCAAAAAATGGTCTTACCAAGTTTTTTCGTAGGATGCATAGTTTTAGAGTAAACGCGGTTGAACTTTCAAAAAATCGAAAAAGTGCAATTTTTGAACCCGAATAACTTTTGATTAAAAAATAAAATAGCAATTCTGCTTACTACATTTGCAAGTTCAAGTCAAATTCTATCGGTTTTGGTTATTTACATTGTTAAAAATTAAGTTTTTATTTGTTAAACAAAGCCATAAACACATAGTGTTTCCCGTGCCCAATGCATGCGTTTTAATGTATGTAATCTACGTAGAAATTGTCTGTATGCGCGCCTGCTCGTTCGATTTCAAATGGGAAATGCATTGAAAACATCATTCAATCACTATGTGGTTATAGCTTTGTTTAACAATAAAAGAATTAATTTTTAGCAATGAAAGTAATCAAAACCGATAGAATTTGACTTGAACTTTCAAATGCGGTAAGCAGAATTGCTATTTTATTTTTCAATCAAAAGTTATTCGGGTTCAAAAATTGCAATTTTTCGATTTTTTAAAAGTTTAACCTCGTTTATGTCGAAAACTATGCATCCTACGAAAAAACTTATAAAAACATTTTTTGCTTAGAATGATCCAAAAAATACAAAACAATGTCTTGTTTTGCGAAAAATCGCTGTTATGTGATTCCTCAAGTTCTTTGTATATAACAATCTTACAGTGTTGCCAATAGCATTTCTCTAGATTATCCGATGATCGCTCGAAAAATATCCGATTTGTCACGAAAAGGTACGCTAGCTCAAAAATTATTCTGTTATTAAAATCAATGTTGCCAATGTTATTCTTTTAGTCCTCTTAACAACCAACAAATAACAAAATCCGTTGTTCGCACGCCAATCAGTTGATTGTAATCAATTATCATTATGATAATTAACATAATTGATTGATTAATTAATTATTAATTATCAATTAACGTAACAATTATTAACATAATTGATTAATTAATCAATTAATCTCATAATTGTAATCAATTATGTTTTCAGCAACCCAATCAAAGTTGACATTGACAGTAATTAAATATTTGATAATGATCAGCTGATTCCATTTCTGATTAGCGTTCGAACAACCGGCCCTTTAATCTACTGGATTCTCTATTTCACAGTTTAAAAATTTTCGTTTATAGATGAAAATCTCGTATCCTAGCTGATTATTACCTAATTCATGTATGTAGGTAAATACTATTTACTTACTATTATTATATTATTCGTATTTTGTATTATCGTAAGTGTTAAATTCTAAATAAATAAATAAATCTAAATATTTCATTATTTGGATCGTTATATTAATTTATTATAATAATTTAAGTAAAAAAACACTTTTAAATATTATTTTATTAAAACGTATCTAATAACTACCTAAAACTAGGTACTGGAAAAATAAACAATAAATAAATCAATACAAAATAAACTACAGCTACATTAATAGCATAGGCGCAAAATTTCTGGTCAATGCTTTTAAAATGCATTATGTTTCTCGAGTCCTGAGAAAGCTAATAAGTATTATGTATTTAAAAATTTAAACGCAGAATGAAATATTACATTATTACCGAGGGCCGAAAGTCCCTGAAAACTATTTTTATTCTAATATGTTACAGAGGTAAAAGGGAAAGAGAATATTAAGTGTGATTTTTAATTTCAAATATCTCATTCAAAAGAAACATTTTGTTTATTCTAAGGGACTTTCAGCCCTCGGTAATAATCTAATATTTCATTCTGCGTTCAAATTTTTCAAAAATATTTATTAGTTTTTTCAGGATTCGAAACAAATGAATACGTTTAAGATTATTGGTCCGAAATTTTGCGCCTACGCTCTTTTAACAACTAAAGATTTATTACAACTACAACAATAGAAATGTATTTGACAGTCTTGTACTTATTAAGGCATCAAAGTTATTATCCATAATACCCGTGATGCATTCAACGTTAATGCCCGACTAAATAATTTTTATATGCAAAAAATTTGAAGGATTTTTGAGTTAATTAGTAGATATCTAGATAATACTAGTTTCAAATAAGTAGATTTTTCTACAACCACTATTCCAAATGCATTTTTCTGCACAATTTTATGTTAACAAACTTAATATTTTCTCACAGAATAACTGACAGTAGTGTGCAGAAGAGTGACGTTTCTGTGCCGGAAAGTTTTTTTCTGCATAGTACCATTACATTCCTCAAAAAAATCATAAATATAATTAGGTAAGTATAACATGTTTTGATGAAATGGTTTAGTTTAAGATATTAGATTTGATAGAACTTTACAAAAAAGAACTAGATTTAACTACATCTCATAAGCACTGCACTACATAAACTTACTTTACTTAAGCACTGCACTACATAAAATTAAAATAAAACTAAATCGTGCGTGAATTAGCTTTCATAAGTTTAAAGACTAAAAACTAAAAACTCATAAATAACATCGGATGGCAGACGGTTTTTGAAATTTGAATTGGATTAGTATGCCTTAAGTGATGCACTTGTGCATTTAAATTCTAAACAAAAGAATCGGCACATGTCCCTTTTGTCAAAAGATGAAAAGTATCGGATGTCACTAACATTCATCCAGTATAGGCTATTTATAAAAATTTGGGTGGAACCAAACAAAATGAGTGTGTTGTTGGTGTTGGGAATATATGGATGAGAAAGTTTTAGTCGATGGTAGATACACTGAAAAATATCCGCAAATATCCGATTTATTTAAAGATACGAAGAAGATACGACAACTCTCAAAAAGGTACGCAAATCGGATAATTATCCGCCGATTGGCAACACTGCAATCTTATCGACATCCGGATCGACTGGTACCCAAAAAAATTCGTATTCTACCGGTCAAAATACATAAAAAAACTTGGTAAGTCCATCTGAATTAAGGAGGCCTTTGTACCCCCCCTGGCGACAGGACTATATGTTAAAAATATCTATTTCTAACAATTTTAAAGCTAATTAGTTCTCACCAAAGCCATAAACTCCACAAAAAAAATGCAACCGAGTCGCATAATTAATCTTCCTCGAGGCATTTACGAGTGGAAAGCAATGTTGAAAAAATTTTCATTAAGTTATCACGGAAAGGGATAAAATGTGAGATTTTTTTCTCACGGCGCGACTGTTCCCTGGTTAAATTCTAATTAAAAAGCGTGTCGATAAGGACTTTTCGTTCGATTTTTAAACAAAAGCTCCAATACCAGCAAGCTAAACATCGACTTACCAACCAAGACATAAGACATCAATTAAAGGAAAAATTGTTTGCAATGAAACGGAAAGGAAAAATCTGTCTTAGCCCGTTGAGAAGTGCGCCGTTTCAATCATTCCTGACGCTGTCGGCTTTCTTCTTAAATTTACCAGAAAAGAGTAATGGGTTTGTACGAGCACTTACACTTCTCGCAACCTTTAAAAAGAGAGAACACAACATAGAAAAAATATTAACACGAAACAGCGGATGAGGTGGATTTTTATGCATGCATTTTTAAAGGGCGTGGGGCTTGCATAGGGGATGATGCAGCTTTCGGGGTTGACGAGAGGGTGGTGTTCGTAATTTATAGAGCAAGAACCATAAATAAGTTGGAAAATATACAAAATATAGTAGAGGATCCGATATAAGGTCGAACTTCACATAGCTGTTTATCGGCTATGATAGCTGAAATTTGGCACACGCATAGCTAACATGTCAAAAGAAAAAAGTGATATGGTGCCGATGTTTGTTTTTGACCTGGGGGTGAATTTCACCCCATCTCGGGAGTGAAAAAATATATGTTCGAAATAAGTCCCGAAATGGATAAAATGACTAATTTTAAGCAACTTTTTCGAGTTATTTGCAAGTGAATATATTCATTTTTCAACAAAATATCCACGTTTTTAGACGGTTTCTCGCAAATAACTCAAAACGTAAGCATTTTGTCGAAAAAAATATTCTTAGCAAAACTATAGCCTATAAAAAAGTGAAAAAACGGTGTATATATTAGGTCCCTATACCTAGCAAAAACAGAGTTATAGCTGATGAAAAATAGGTTCACGAAAAATTCCAAATAGAATAATTCAATGTGAAATATCCAAATAATGAAGCATTCTTGGGGAAAACACATTACAACTTTTTTAAAGTGTTTAAAAAAAGCTTTATTTCTGTTTTTATAAAAAAACTTCTAGCATCAAATGTAAGCAAGTTACTCTCAAAATAAAGTTGGTCCCTTTTGTCTTGGCAAAAAAATCAGTTAGATCACCCTCCAATTAGCAACTTAATGAAATTAATCGTTACCGCTTCACAAGTTACTTTACTTAGGTTGTGTTTATAATATGATCTGTAAGTTTCATCGATTCAAAGTGCTTATTTTTGAAAAAATTTGGTTTTAAAGCAAAATTTTTAAAAATTTTATTTTTGAAACAAATGCTTTTTTCAAAATAACTTAAAAACTGTTAGAGATACCAAAAATCTTAAACAATAAAAAAAGTCAGCTTCACTATTCTGAATATTTTGCATTTTTTTGTTTTTCTGTAAGACAAAAATTGGTTAAGATTCGGTGTTTCCAAATTTGCATACACTCGTGATAAGTGACTCGTTCAAGCCCTTTTAACTACAGCTGTCAAAAATAAGGACTCTGAACCGATGAAACTTACAGATCATATGATCAATACATACGAGAGTAAAAAACTTGTGAAGTGGTTACTATTAAGTTCATTTGAAATGCTAATTAGGGGGTGATTTTACCGATTTCTTAACAAAAAAAAGGGACCAACTTTATTTTGAGCGTACTTGTTTACTTTTGATGCTAAAAAATTAAAAAAAAAACAACAAAAATAAGCATTTTTAAACACTTTAAAAAAGTTAAAATGAGTTTTACCAAAAAAGTGCTTCGTTTTTTGGTTATGGCACGTTAAAATATTCGATTTGGAATTTGACGAATATGTACCTATTTTCATTAGCTATAACTCTGCTTCTACTAGGTATAGTGACCTAATATGTGCACCATGTTTTTCACTTTTTTACGTGCTATATTTCTGATAAGAATTTTTTTCGACCAAATACTTACTTTTTGAGTTATTTGCGAAAAACCGTCTGAAAACGTGGTTATTTTGTAGAAAACTTAACATATTCACCCGCAAATAACTCAAAAAGTATTAACTTGGTGAAAAAACTTTATAGAACAAAAGTTGCTTAGAATGAGTCATTTTATCCATTTACGGACTTATTTCAAACATATATTTTTCACCCCCAAAAGAGTGTGAAACTCACCCCTAGGGCAAAAGCACACATCTGCACAATATCACTTGTTTTCTTTGACTTGTTAGCTAGGTGGGAGGTCCGTCGCTGGCTATATATTAGAAGATACGTATAATTAGATCGATCGTCTAAAAATCAAGTTTTTGGTGGTAAAAAGTGAATTTTAAAACTTATAAACAACAATTAATAAAACTTAATTAATAGTTAAATGGTTTAAAATATTTACATAGTGAAAATTCATAATATTTTATTGTGGAAGTGTAAATTTAGTTTATTAACCTACAAACAAGTAAGACGCGTGGTGACAGAATTTAATAAGGTACTCAAAAATAACAATAACATAAACATAGGCGTAACAATTCAAGGTAAGAATATTCCATATTTTTATTATTAAAAATAGATTTTGGATCCTCTGGACGGTTGGATGGTTAAAGTATTGGATTATAATAGTATAAATATTCTTTAAACCATAATAAATAAAGTAAGCCTAAAATCAACTTAAAAATCAATTTAAAAATAAAATATTTGATTTAAAATCTAAACAAACTACATTTAACCACTCAAGGAAAGGCGGTTCCTCCGCAGGGTCGACTTGGGATAAACCTTTATCGGTGAGTGGTCGTGTAGGGAAAGGTAAAAACAAATACATCGTCATGGAAAAAATAATGGAAGAAATAATAGAAAAACTTAATAAAATGGAAGAGAGAGAGATTAGGGTAGAAAATAAAATAGATGCTATATCAATCGAACTCAATAAGCTAAAATTAGAAAATGAACTGATCAAAAAGGAAAACCTGGAAATCAAAGAGGAGATGAAATTGCAAGAAAGAAGAATCGAGGCTCTAGAAAAAGAAGTAAGAAAGAAAAACATTGTGATACATGGTGTAGACGAAACAACAAATGAAAATAGAGCAATCCTAAAAAATAAATTCAAAGAAATAACTAATAAAATGAACATTTCAATAGACGAAAACGAGGAGATACAAGATATCTATAGAGTAGGAAACCAAAATAATAAAAGCAGGCCTATAAAAATAGAACTTAAACATGTGTCGAAAAAAATAGAGATACTAAGCCAAACACGCAGACTCAAGGGCAGCAAAATATTCATTACGGAAGACTACTCAAAAGAATACCAACAGAAAAGGAAATTTTTAATCCACCAACTGAAATTGGCTAGAGATAAAGGTTACAGAGCGTTCCTAAACTATAACGGGCTCAAAATAGATGGAGAAATATATACCCCGGAGCAGTTGGGCTACAAAAATGATAACAATGGAGAAATTCAACCTGAAAATGGAGCAGAGGAACAAAAAACAAAGGGGAGAAAAGCGAGTGAAAGATCCCCAGGAAACGAAATACAGCAAATACCAAAATCAATAAGAACAGCAGAAGGGGGAGCATATAACTCAAAAAACTGAAAACACAGGCACCAAAAACTGCAAAGATACTAGTAAAAAAGACAACGCAAATGGAAAAGGACAACGAAAATAATGGAAAGGAAACAACAATAATAGGTACTTGGAATATCACAAGTCTTTATGGTAAAGAATTCGAATTGACAGAGGAAATGAAAACATACGGCATTGACATCCTAGGCCTGAGTGAAACGAAGAAGAAGGGAAAAGGAAATATGAGATGTGGCGATGGTTACAAGCTCTTCTACTCAGGTGTACAAGAAATGGAAAGAGCAAAAGAGGGAGTCGGTTTTATAATCACGGATGATCTGAGTGGGAGAGTTGTAAAATACCAAGCAATAAACTCTAGAATAATTACCGTAAGTATAAAACTAGACGAGTTAGTTAGCATAATACAAATATATGCACCAGTCGAGGGCACAGAAGAACAGAAAATGTCTCAATTCTATAGCGAACTCCAAACAGCTTTAGACGAAGTGAGAGAAGATACTGAGAACATAATTATTATGGGAGACTGGAATGCTAGAGTTGGAAATGACATCAACAAGGGACTTGGAAGCCTTGGGCGGTATGGAGAAAAAGCTGAGAACAGAAATGGGAAGAAGATGATACAATTTTGTGTAAATAACGACTTAAAAATTGGAAATACATTCTGGTATCAAAATATGGAGGACAGATACACTTTTGAAGCACAGGAAAGAAATGCCAAAAGTCTAATAGATTACATCGTGATTCCTGCAGAAATGAATATTATCAAAAATATAAAAACAGAAAAATTTGCAGAACTTAATACTCAACACAAGCTACTCGTAGCCGAAATGACTACAAAGAAAAAGCAATATATAGTCGATAAGTCATACACTAAGATAAATATTAAGAAGCTGAAAACAGAGAAAGAGAAAAGTGACTATAAACAAGAAATATATGAGGAATTGCAAAGAATGGAGCTGGAAAGAGAGCAATTGGATATGGAAGAAAGATGGAAAATACTAAAAGACACACTATATAAAACGGCAGAGAAAATTTGTGGAAAAAAGTCAATAAATAAATATCATAAGAGAACAGAATGGTGGAGTCAAGAACTAAAGAAAATAATAAAGGAAAAGAAGCAAGCCTGGAAAAAATATCAACAATGTAGAAATGAAAATAACAAAGTAGAATACATGGAGAAACGTAATAGAGCAAAGATAGCAGTAAGGAAAGCGAAAAATATGAGCTGGGAAGAATTCGGAAAAGAATTGGAAGCAAATTACAAAACAGATAACAGAAAATTCTGGAACCGTATAAAGGGTTTAAGAGGGAAAAAAGGTAGGGAACAGTATGGAATCAAAGATAAAAATAACCAATTGAAAATAGAGACTACAGAAATAGTAGAAGTATGGAAACAATACTACGAAGATAAATTCAAACACGAAGAAGTAGAAATATATGAAGCAGGAAGAAATAGACCAGAACTGGAGGAGGAAGAGGAACCAGAGAGTATAAGGAAGGAAGAACTGGAAGAAGCTATAAACAATATTAAACTTGGAAAAGCGGCAGGAGAGGACCAAATAGATCCAGAAATGATAAAATGGATGGGTGAAAAAGGAGAGGACTGGCTATTACAGATATGCAAGGAAGCATGGAGTACAGAGAAAATCCCAGATGACTGGAAGAAGAACATAGTTCTACCAATATACAAAAAAGGACAACATAATGAATGCGAGAATTATAGAGCAATATGCTTGTCATCGGTCGCCTTCAAGGTATACACGAGAATTATAGAGAAGCGTCTAAGATCAGTGATAGAGAAAGAATTGGAAGACGAACAGGCTGCATTCAGATCAAACCGTCAAACAAACGATAACGTCTACATCATAAGAAATATAATAGAGAGACAATGCCGTAAAGGGAATGAACTATTTCTCATGTTCGTCGATCTGAAGGCGGCATTTGATACGATAAACAGAGAAATATTGTGGAAAATATTGGAGAGCTATAATATACCAAAAAAGATGATAAAAGTCATAAAATCTATATATATGGAAGTAGAAGGCCAAGTACAAATAAATGGAGAAAGATCAGGCACTTTTAAATGGGATAAGGGAATTAAACAAGGAGATGGACTAAGCCCCCTCTTGTTTATAATAGTCATGGATACTTTAATCAAAAATACCAAAGATCAAACAAGAAACCTTCAATACATAGTAGGATATAAAAACTTAAATGCAATAAAGATCAACTCCCTTCTATACGCTGATGATATAGTTCTAATCACAGACACAGTAGAGAAAATGCAGAAACTAATAGATATTTGGCAAAAAGAGATACATAAATTAAAAATGGAAATGAACCTCAACAAAACAAAACTTATGATAATAAATGAAGATGAGAAAAGAGAAAGGAATACTAATATAATAGTAAGGGAAAAAGTAATAGAACATGTATCTACTTTTGAATATCTGGGAAATATAATAACAGATGATGGGAAAACGGACTTGGCAATAAGTAATAAACTGAAGAAGGCAACTAGCGTGTATTACTCTTTAAATAATACAATTTTTGGAAAGTCAGAAATAAGCAACAAAACTAAACTCAGAGTATATAACAGCATAGTAAATCCGATAATGACATATGGGGCGGAAACATGGATTGTCCAAAAGAAACATGAATCAATGATAAACGCGACGGAGATGAAATACATGAGAAAAATAGCCGGAGTTACGAAGTTTGACAGATTCAGAAATGAAGATATAAGAAGAGAGTTGGAACAAGAACCGATAATTAGGAAGATCGAAAACAAACAATTAAGCTGGTTTGGACACATACAACGAATGGAGCAAAATAAACTTACAAAGAAGGTACATGAAGCCAAAATGGGAAACAAAAGAAAAAAGGGAAGGCCGAGGAAGACATGGATGGACCAGATCCAAGATATAGGTGAAAGGAGACACATCAGTATGAGGGATATGAAGAACCTGGCCACCAATAGAAGCAATTGGAAGAAGTGGATAAAAGGCGGAACCCGACATCCGACGCCCTGAAGGGCACTAAGGATTATGAGAAAGAAGAAGAAGTTAGCTAGGTGTATGCCAAATTTCATGTCAATCCAAGCGGTTGTTTAAAATTTAGAGGTTTTGCAATATTTTACCTTTAAATAAGAACGTACTAATAAAAATTATTGGATATGTAATTTAGCATGTTAACATTGACAAAAAAACAGGGGGTACCCGATCTAATTTTGTTCTAACTACAATTATTAATTAATAATTAAAAAAATTACTTTTTTATAATTAAAAAGAAATTCAACCCGGGTAGATATTATTTCAGATTTTTTAGACCATTCTAAACAAAAAAGATCTTTTGTAATTTTTCTTTAAAGTTAATCGTTTTTGAGTTAAGTATAAACAATTTAAAACTGAAAAAAGACCGAAAGATTGTGATTTTCAAGGATGAAAGGTGAATTTCAATGGAGACCAAGAGAAGATAAATGCGGTAGAGGAAAGCCGCCTACACGATGGAAAGATGATATCAGAAGGATTAGTAAAAAACTGGCAACAATCAGCACAAAACCGTAAAGTGTGGAAACAATTGGGGGAGACCTATGTCCAGCAGTGGACGTAAATTGGTTGGATGATGATGATGAAGGATCAAAAACACAACTAAAAAAAATCATTTTTGTAACCATCAAGTACTTAAATTCAAGTTCAAACCTTCCTCTATCAGGTCCCGATAAGAAATTTAGCCATGTCGGTCTAAAACACATTTTTTTAATTGTTAATGAGGAAAGTTTCTTATACGGAAACCGGCATTAACAACTAAAAAACAATGTTCCAAAATGAAATAAATCCAAAATACTTATCAAGAACTGAAAGAATAATAGGACTAGATTCCGCGTACCAAAAAGTTGAATAATAGCAAGTTGAAAATTTGAATAGCTTAACGGTGTCTAGTCGGACAAACGTTGATGTATGAGAACACTGGAACAGCGGAAGTTTTAATTGTGGAACGTGTCATCCTGACAAGTTTATGATTGCGAAAACTAGCAGGTTGTTATTAAGTTTATTCAATAGCAAACTTTATATAATATATGGAAAATGTTTGTCCGACACGTAGAACATGCCAAATGACAGGAATTATATTGGTGGTAAATAGCAATCTGATGAGAGATAGCAATCTTTTGCATAAGAGTTTAATGAAAGGGTTACAAATCAATTGGAAGTTCTGTCCGACAAAATATATTGGACGTTTGTCTAGTCTGATGTTCGAAACTTGTAAATTGTTCCACAATTAAAACTTTCCCTGTTCCAGCGTTCCCGTACATCAAAGTTTGTCCGACTAGACGCCGTTAAGCTATTAACAAATTTTCAGCTTGCTATTAATTTTTTTTGGTACACGGGATCCAGGCCTCAAGGTTTGAACTTGAATTTAGGTACTTCGTAATTTCAAAAATGATATTTTTTACCTTAAGTTTTTGACCCTTCAAATCGTTATTTTTTCAGTTTTAAATTGTTTATACCTAACTCGAAAACCATCAACTTTTGAGAAAAATTACGAAAGACCTTTTTTGTTTAGAATGATCCAAAAAAATCTGAAATAATATCTGCCTTGGTCGATTTTTTTTTATTTATAAAAAAGGCCTTTCTTAATTATTAATTAATTACATATAGTTAGAACAAAATTAGATCGGGCACCCCTTGTTTGAAGCTAGGACAAATAATCCCCGGACAAGAAATTCCCACAAATTATCGCTGGACAAAAAAATCCCCAGACAAAAAATCCCCACAAAAAATCTTGGACAAATAATCCCCACAAAATATCGCGCACAAAAAATCCCCAAGAAATATTTGCTGTTGAATAGTTCTGTAAAAGTTTTCCTGAAATTTTAACAAATTTCGAATTCCAATTACATGCTGAAAACTTTAAATTATACATGACAAAAAGTTATTTTTTAAAAATTGTTGAAAATATGGAGAATGAGCTAAGGCCCCATGTTGTAATCGCGCGTTCTCAAAACTCGCGTTATGCGCCTGTCATGAAAACGGGGCCTTAGCTCATTCCCCATATCGTCCACGATTTTTGAAAAAACTCGCACTCTTTTGTCATGTAAAATTTGAAATTTCGGGAAAAATTTTTAGAGAACTATTCGGCAGCAAATATTTCTTGGGAATTTCTTTGTAGGGATATTTTGTCCAAAAAAATTTGTGGGGATTATTTGTCCGGGATTTCTTGTGGGGATTTTTTGTCCGGGGAATATTTGTCCGGAGATTTTTTGTCCGGGTATTTTTTGTCCAGGGTTAATTTGTGGGGATTTTTTGTCCGGGATTATTTTTCTGGGGATTATTTGTCCGGACCCCAATAAGATATAGGTATAAATATTTTTTTATTTAGCTTAATGCCTCGACAACTAATGGCCATTGGCAAAATATATAATTATATTATTTTTTTTATTTTAGCCCATTCAATTTATGTAAAAACATCTTTATTAAATTTACAAAATATACATAACATTCAAACATTCGAATTTTATAGGCAAAAGCACGATTATTTATAATGAAGCTAATTTATCTGGATTTAGCGAAATCATATAATTAATTTTAACTGAATGAACTACCATGCCAATGTTTAAATATAAATAATTGCATTGTGATTATTTCTGGGCTTAAAAACTTAATCATATTTTATTAATCAGTGTTAGTTGTGTTAAATTTCAGAATCCTCAATAAAAAAAGCAACACAATGGATTTGACCAAAAGCTTTAAATCAATGAAAATTGCATTTTATTCAATATTAAGAGAGTGTGTAAGAAAGGAAAATAAAGAGACAGAGAAAGAGAGAGAGAGAAAGAGAGAGAGAGAGAGAGAGAGAGAGAGAGAGAGAGAGAGAGAGAGAGAGAGAGAGAGAGAAATTGTAATCTTTTGATCTAAAATGCAACTTTCGTCTTCCACATGTAGCTGGATGGTATTTGCTATGAAACTAATTCTTACATTTTCTGCTGTATGTGAACAACTTATTTGATATATTTCGTCTACTTTTCTTCATTGGTGTCTTTAACCCTTTTCTTAACAATGTAACTTTGTAACATTTTCATTTTAGGTCCTATAGGTGAGTGACTAGGTGACTTGAGGCGCATTCTGCTAGTCACATTTTGTACTAATAATATGAAACTCTCCCTAGTTTCACATTGCATATAGCAATAGTTGGCTTATTTGTGATAAGTAACTTCTAATTGACGCCATCCGTCAACTGTTACACTTTTGAGAAGGTTCTCGACTCTTTTTACAAACTTTTTTCAAACTCTTTACAAATTTTTATAAGAAATAGTGTGTTTTTATATTTTGTGATTATGCTTTTTATATTGTGCAATTATCCTATATATAGAGAGTGTACGTTTTAGTTGCTTTTTTTTGTTTATTGAACTATCAAAAAACGTCGTTAAACATTTGTAACAAATTTGTTACATTAGCAAATATACGGTGAGTAAAGATTTTATTTTTTTCCCAAATATAGATTTTTAATTTTTTTTATGTCTGCAATATTTTTATGCAATTTTACTTGTTTTGCAGATAAAACAATGATAGGCAAAATATTTTTTGTTTTAAGTCAGGCACTATTTCCTTTCAGTGCATGAATTGTGAAGGCAGGCGACTTTGAATGACAAAAGAAATTGTTTTTTCGCCTATTATCACAAATAAGAAGTTTCCTAGATTATAAGGATTTTATTTATAATATAATAATTATATTTTATAAATAAATAAATCTATTTTAAAATTACAAATATGTTTATATTTGTAGAACAATTCATTTTCCTTAAATTTAACGAGGGGGTTAGGCGGTTACGGTATTATGACGCGAGAGTACGTACTCCCATGAACTCATATAAGAAAGAACTTTGCTTTGAGAAATCGTTTCAAACCTTAAAAATGCACGGATCATCAGTGATAATAAGGTTTATGGTATTCTTGGCAATGTAGCAAATTTAAATTTGGTACTTAACGATAAATTAAAGGTGAAATAATATCTACATACGTAATTCATAAATTTTGCATTTTTAATAGAAAGAAAACACAGTTTTCACATTTTAATTTTGGTTTGCCAAAAAAAGGGTTAAACGCTTCTTAACCCGGCACCTGCCACGTGGGGTGCTACCAGCACCCCATAACACATTTTTATCAAATATTTGGTATTTAAAGTTTGGTAACCGAGCTGTGCGTCATAATAGCTTTCTATAATATTATATAACATTATAGGTGTTAGTGTTTGAAGTGGTTATTTAGTGTGATTCTGAACTTATAGCTCTAAAGTCGAATTGGGGTGTCATCATCTGGCACTTTAAGTTTTTTTTGTATTTTTGATAAACAGGTCAAGTTTACATTTTTTATTGAAATACCTTATTTAAATTATTAATATAGACTCTATACTCACTAAATCTTAATTTTTTTAGATATTTTACTTGACTTCATTTATTATGGCTTGGTACTTGCTAATTTGCTTATAACACCTTTTTCATTTTATTTTTTAACTTTTATAACATATTAGTGGCTAATAAGTTAACAAAACATGTTTATTTATATTCTTGTGTTACTCAACACATTATTTTGTTTTTTAAACAAGTAGATCACAGAAAATTTTTAAGGGGTGCTGTGAGCACCCCACGTGGCAGTTGGCGCCTTGCAAAGCCACGTGGCAGGTGCCGGGTTAATACGAGTATTTCTAAAAATATATCATTTTTTTATAAGTGGTATTTTGATAAACGATGCCACTACGGCTAACGTAACAACTTCAGGGGGAATCAGACAGGGAGATAGGCGCAGCTTATTCCTGTTCAACATACTAAGGCTTTGGACACACGGGCAGTTTTTTACGGCGCCCATTGGTTTGACTACCTCCTCCACCAATTTTAGATGAAATCATTTCATCTAAAATTGGTGGAGGAGGTAGTTAAATGATTTCATCTAAAATTGGTGGAGGAAGTAGTCAAACCAATGGGCGCCGTAAATTTATAGCGCCGTAAATAATCGCCCGTGTGGCCAAAGCATAATGGACGAAGTATTAGATGTGGAATCGCTACAACTACGATACATAGGTACTCCGACACTATCTTGGTACTATTAGGACGATGCAGCTCTGATTTCAGAGGATGAGGACGAACTACAGACAACTTTTCCCATGCATGAAATTATTCACGAATGACTTTTTGTACTAGGCCTCTTTTTTACTCACAGAAACTAGTATCGCCAAAATAAACCGTTTGTCCATAGAAACCACAATAAGTTAAACAATGATAAACAATACGGCTTAATATCGGATTGATATCCGGACACTACGGATTGATATCTTGTTTATTATGAATTTTGACGTGTATCATTTTCAGTGACAGTAAACATTAGCACATTTGTTGTGTTTATTGGAATTTATAACTTATACTGTGTTTATTTTATAGTTATATTGTGTTAAATATATTATACCTAACATAGTTAAATATAAATGTACAATATAACTATATAAAATACGTCCACCGATAATAACCATTTCCCAATTATTACATTGAAAGTTTAGTAGATATCAATGATATTACATATCGACTTACGTTTCACCTAATGTTTTGATTTAACTTGTTTGCAAATTAATCATGACATTTGTGCAAAGATATAATGGAACAACTATATAAAGCGTTACACTTTGCAGTAGGAGGATAACTGACGAAATCGTCATAACACGAAAAATAATCGTCATAAAATCAACATGTCAGTATAAATTTACAAGCTGAAAAAGACGAATAAACCAACAGTATAAAAATCACGAAGTTGATGAAATAAACTTCGTATCTACTGTTGTTGGAAAAAATCGTATATGTAAAAGTCAAATGGTCGTATAGACCACATGTCCAGAGGAACCGAGTTGTTATTGATTATCCGTTTCAAACTTCAGTCATCTAATATTCAGCCAGTTACAAATTATAACCCCGGGTTATAGTTTATTTGTAAAATATCTTTTCGAAAAGGTTCCTTGCGTTTTGCCATTTTTTAATATCAGTGCATAATGTACAATATGCCCATTGGCTGCAGTGCGATTGGTGTGTTAACAGACGGCTTACAGGAAAATATATCGAAGCAAATGGTTTGTCCATGATGGCGATTAATGTTATCGATTATTCCAGATACCCCAGCATTAGGAATAAAAAAAATTGCTTATATCAAAAAATTTATTGTTTTATTTAAATAGATGTTAAGTCTTTTAAAAGCTTTCAAAGAGGCAGAGTTGTATTGATATTTCTGTTTTGTTTCTATTACAAGAATCTTCATGCATGCAAGAGTGGCTAAACTCAAGAACTGGTAATTTTAGATAAAGTGATAGTTTTAAACAAGCGTTTAAAGTTTGGATGTCACGAATTTTATTAAGTAAATTTAGCTCCGTGAAGTTAGCCCGAAAAAGTCGGGAAAAAAAATGCGATTGATGCCATTCGTTTGTCCATTGATTGTCCACGTTTGTCCACCATTTTATTTCGTTAGTCCACCCATCAATTCCTTTTTATAAACAAAAATTTTTTTTCGGGCTAACTTCACAAATCCACAAATTTTCGAAAATTTAAAAAAACTCTTGCTATATTGTTTGTCCATCGTTTGTCCATGTTTGTCCACCACATAATTTTTTTTGTCCACCCTCTGAAACAATCCCCTGGTAATTGTAATTATTTTTTTATTTCTTAATTCGGGCTAACTTCACGTTCTCTTAAATTGTCATTTAAACGTTAATTCAGGTGCAGAATCACAACTAAGCGTTTGTCCACCCCTTTGCAGCATTTGTCCAACCCCTTAAAGTGCGAAACAACCCCCCTGTTAATTGTAATTATTTTTTTATTTCTTAATTCGGGCTAGCTTCACGTTATCTTAAATAGGCATTTAAACGTTAATTCGGGTGCAGAATAACAACTACCCGTTTGTCCACCCCTTCGCAGCGTTTGTCCAACCCCTTAAAGTGCGAAACAACCCCCCGGTTAATTGCAATTATTTTTTTATTTCTTAATTCGGGCTAGCTTCACGTTCCCTTAAATGGGCATTTAAACGTTAATTCGGGTGTCGAATCACAACTACCCGTTTGTCCATTCCTTCGCAACGTTTGTCCAACCCCTTAAAGTGCGAAACAACCCCCCTGTTAATTGTAATTATTTTTTTATTTCTTAATTCGGGCTAGCTTTAGGTTCCCTTAAATGGGCATTTAAACGTTAATTCGGGTGCAGAATCACAACTACCCGTTTGTCCACCCCTTCGCAGCGTTTGTCCAACCCCTTGAAAGTGCGAAAGAACCCCCCTGTTAATTGTAATTATTTTTTTATTTCTTAATTCTGGCTAGCTTTACGTTCCCTTAAACGGGCATTTAAACGTTAATTCGGGTGCAGAACCACAACTACCCGTTTGTCCATTCCTTCGCAACGTTTGTCCAACCCCTTAAAGTGCGAAACAACCTCCCTGTTAATTGTAATTATTTTTTTATTTCTTAATTCGGGCTAGCTTTTAAATGCCCATTTAAGGGAACGTGAAGCTAGCCAGAATTAAGAAATAAAAAAATAATTACAATTAACAGGGGGTTGTTTCGCACTTTAAGGGGTTGGGCAAACGCTGCGAAGGGGTGGACAAACGGGTAGCTGTGATTCTGCACCCGAATTAACGTTTAAATGCCCATTTAAGAGAACGTGAAGTTAGCCCGAATAAAAAAATAAAAAAATAATTACAATTAACGAGGGGGTTGTTTCGCACTTTAAGGTGTTTGACAAACGCTGCGAAGGGGTGGACAAACGGGTAGTTGTGATTCTGCACCCGAAATAACTTTAAAATACGCGTTTAAACGGACGTGAAGTTAGCCCGAATTAAGAAATATAATATAATTACAATTAACAGGGGGGTTGTTTCGCACTTTAAGGGGTTGGACAAACGCTGCGAAGGGGTGGACAA
The DNA here is from genome assembly GCF_917563875.1 of Diabrotica virgifera virgifera. NCBI lineage: Eukaryota > Metazoa > Arthropoda > Insecta > Coleoptera > Chrysomelidae > Diabrotica > Diabrotica virgifera. Next base: position 157,970,256 of record NC_065448.1, on the reverse strand, counting down.
ACGGGTAGTTGTGATTCTGCACCCGAATTAACGTTTAAATGCCCATTTAAGAGAACGTGAAGTAAGCCCGAATATAAAAATAAAAAAATAATTACAATTAACGAGGGGGTTGTTTCGCACTTTAAGGGGTTGGACAAACGCTGCGAAGGGGTGGACAAACGGGTAGTTGTGATTCTGCACCCGAATTAACGTTTAAATGCCCATTTAAGAGAACGTGAAGTTAGCCCGAATAAAGAAATAAAAAAAATAATTACAATTAACAGGGGGGTTGTTTCGCACTTTAAGGGGTTGGACAAACGCTGCGAAGGGGTGGACAAACGGGTAGTTGTGATTATGCACCCGAATTAACGTTTAAATGCCCATTTAAGAGAACGTGAAGTTAGCCCGAATAAAGAAATAAAAAAATAATTACAATTAACAGGGGGGTTGTTTCGCACTTTAAGTGGTTGGACAAACGCTGCGAAAGGGTGGACAAACGGGCAGTTGTGATTCTGCACCCGAATTAACGTTTATATGCCCATTTAAGAGAACGTGAAGTTACCCCGAATAAAGAAATAAAAAAATAATTACAATTAACTAGGGGGTTGTTTCGCACTTTAAGGGGTTGGACAAACGCTGCGGAGGGGTGGACAAACGGGTAGTTGTGATTCTGCACCCGAATTAACGTTTAAATGCCCATTTAAGAGAACGTGAAGTAAGCCCGAATATAAAAATAAAAAAATAATTACAATTAACGAGGGGGTTGTTTCGCACTTTAAGGGGTTGGACAAACGCTGCGAAGGGGTGGACAAACGGGTAGTTGTGATTCTGCACCCGAAATAACTTTAAAATACGCGTTTAAACGGACGTGAAGTTAGCCCGAATTAAGAAATATAATATAATTACAATTAACAGGGGGGTTGTTTCGCACTTTAAGGGGTTGGACAAACGCTGCGGAGGGGTGGACAAACGGGTAGTTGTGATTCTGCACCCGAATTAACGTTTAAATGCCCATTTAAGAGAACGTGAAGTTAGCCCGAATAAAGAAATAAAAAAATAATTACAATTAACAGGGGGGTTGTTTCGCACTTTAAGTGGTTGGACAAACGCTGCGAAAGGGTGGACAAACGGGCAGTTGTGATTCTGCACCCGAATTAACGTTTATATGCCCATTTAAGAGAACGTGAAGTTACCCCGAATAAAGAAATAAAAAAATAATTACAATTAACTAGGGGGTTGTTTCGCACTTTAAGGGGTTGGACAAACGCTGCGGAGGGGTGGACAAACGGGTAGTTGTGATTCTGCACCCGAATTAACGTTTAAATGCCCATTTAAGAGAACGTGAAGTAAGCCCGAATATAAAAATAAAAAAATAATTACAATTAACGAGGGGGTTGTTTCGCACTTTAAGGGGTTGGACAAACGCTGCGAAGGGGTGGACAAACGGGTAGTTGTGATTCTGCACCCGAAATAACTTTAAAATACGCGTTTAAACGGACGTGAAGTTAGCCCGAATTAAGAAATATAATATAATTACAATTAACAGGGGGGTTGTTTCGCACTTTAAGGGGTTGGACAAACGCTGCGGAGGGGTGGACAAACGGGTAGTTGTGATTCTGCACCCGAATTAACGTTTAAATGCCCATTTAAGAGAACGTGAAGTAAGCCCGAATATAAAAATAAAAAAAAATAATTACAATTAACGAGGGGGTTGTTTCGCACTTTAAGGGGTTGGACAAACGCTGCGAAGGGGTGGACAAACGGGTAGTTGTGATTCTGCACCCGAATTAACGTTTAAATGCCCATTTAAGAGAACGTGAAGTTAGCCCGAATAAAGAAATAAAAAAAATAATTACAATTAACAGGGGGGTTGTTTCGCACTTTAAGGGGTTGGACAAACGCTGCGAAGGGGTGGACAAACGGGTAGTTGTGATTCTGCACCCGAATTAACGTTTAAATGCCCATTTAAGAGAACGTGAAGTTAGCCCGAATAAAGAAATAAAAAAAATAATTACAATTAACAGGGGGGTTGTTTCGCACTTTAAGGGGTTGGACAAACGCTGCGAAGGGGTGGACAAACGGGTAGTTGTGATTCTGCACCCGAATTAACGTTTAAATGCCCATTTAAGAGAACGTGAAGTTAGCCCGAATAAAGAAATAAAAAAAATAATTACAATTAACAGGGGGGTTGTTTCGCACTTTAAGGGGTTGGACAAACGCTGCGAAGGGGTGGACAAACGGGTAGTTGTGATTCTGCACCCGAATTAACGTTTAAATGCCCATTTAAGAGAACGTGAAGTAAGCCCGAATATAAAAATAAAAAAAAATAATTACAATTAACGAGGGGGTTGTTTCGCACTTTAAGGGGTTGGACAAACGCTGCGAAGGGGTGGACAAACGGGTAGTTGTGATTCTGCACCCGAATTAACGTTTAAATGCCCATTTAAGAGAACGTGAAGTTAGCCCGAATAAAGAAATAAAAAAAATAATTACAATTAACAGGGGGGTTGTTTCGCACTTTAAGGGGTTGGACAAACGCTGCGAAGGGGTGGACAAACGGGTAGTTGTGATTATGCACCCGAATTAACGTTTAAATGCCCATTTAAGAGAACGTGAAGTTAGCCCGAATAAAGAAATAAAACAATAATTACAATTAACAGGGGGGTTGTTTCGCACTTTAAGTGGTTGGACAAACGCTGCGAAAGGGTGGACAAACGGGCAGTTGTGATTCTGTACCCGAATTAACGTTTATATGCCCATTTAAGAGAACGTGAAGTTACCCCGAATAAAGAAATAAAAAAATAATTACAATTAACTAGGGGGTTGTTTCGCACTTTAAGGGGTTGGACAAACGCTGCGGAGGGGTGGACAAACGGGTAGTTGTGATTCTGCACCCGAATTAACGTTTAAATGCCCATTTAAGAGAACGTGAAGTTAGCCCGAATAAAGAAATAAAAAGATATTTACAATTAACGAGGGGGTTGTTTCGCACTTTAAGGGGTTGGACAAACGCTGCGAAGGGGTGGACAAACGGGTAGTTGTGATTCTGCACCCGAATTAACGTTTAAATGCCCATTTAAGAGAACGTGAAGTTAGCCCGAATAAAAAAATAAAAAAATAATTACAATTAACGAGGGGATTATTTCGCACTTTAAGGGGTTGGACAAACGCTGCGAAGGGGTGGACAAACGGGTAGTTGTGATTCTGCACCCGAATTAACGTTTAAATGCCCATTGAAGAGAACGTGAAGTTAGCCCGTATTAAGAAATAAAAAAATAATTACAATTAACAGGGGGTTGTTTCAGAGGGTGGACAAAAAAAATTATGTGGTGGACAAACATGGACAAACGATGGGCAAACAATATAGCAAGAGTTTTTTTAAATTTTCGAAAATTTGTGGATTTGTGAAGTTAGCCCGAAAAAAAATTTTTGTTTATAAAAAAGAATTGATGGGTGGACTAACGAAATAAAATGGTGGACAAACGTGGACAATCAATGGACAAACGAATGGCATCAATCGCATTTTTTTTCCCGACTTTTTCGGGCTAAGTTCACGGACCTAGTAAATTTCTGTGGGTTGACGCTAAAAGGGCCAATGTCATTTTTTTGCGGTTTTGTTTTGTCAATATTGAATTAAAAAAAAGCTGTACAAAACAGCAAAAAATTGACGTTGGCCATTTTAGCACCAAGCCACATAATGTGGCTTCATGCTAAAAGCGCCAATATCATTTTTTTTGTTTTGTCAATATTAAATTAAAAAACGAAACTGTACAAAAAAGCAAAGAATTGACATTGGCCCTTGGAACCAAGCCATATATTTATTTCTGGTATTAGGGTTGTTATGTAAAATGTTAAAAGCGTAGAGTTATGATGTTGCAATTACAAGCCTATTATTTCGAACTTAACCGCCATTGCATTATGTATTAACAAATGGAGAGATATTTCGTAAAAAAACATGACGCGATATTCAAAAATTTCATGTGAAAATTGTCAAAAAGCTTTAATATCATAAAGAGGAAGACACATTCATTGGTAAATTAAACTCATGCTCTTCACCACTGAAGTGTGAAATTCTGGATTAAAGTTTGCTCATTTGTACTTTATGTTGTAAGTACACTCTGGATCAAAATTTAACGGCCCTCCTTAAAAATGGGTCATTTTGATGTCTCGAATTTCCTAAACATGTCCGATTTAAGTGTTTTTGTTAATATGTTATAGCTATACCCTTATTCTTTAACAATATCGCTGTAATAATATTGTTGCTAAACAGGTAAAATTTCATTGTATACCGGGTGTACCAATCAAACTGTGTTTTTTCGAAGTTCTCATCACCTTGTGGAATATTCTACCATTTATAAAATACTGAAATTAAAACCCCACCATAGCCTCATGTTTTCTCAACATGCTGTTTTTTTATTCATTCGCTTATGTTGGACCATAAAATACTTAGGTACCTATTTTAATAACTAGCCATGTTTTTCATCAATACAGGGTGTTTTTAAATAAGTTAAGGATTAATGAATCTGCATGAAAAAATAATAGCAGTTTGAATAAAAATGTATACCATTTTTATTCAGTTGCAATGCGAAGGCAAAACAATCTTACTTTTCAATTAGAATACGGAGTGCAGTCCAGTCCCTTGAATCGCGATTTGCGGCTCTTATTGGAGCCTTCATCGGAAGGAACGTAGGCACTGTTCTCCATATTTTAACTGATTCGTATCGAGAGGTTTTCCCATCCATTGCAACTGAAGTGATGATAGTAGGTGGCTAGCGCCATCTGGCATTGAAAGACGAAGTAGTTTTCAATCCTAATAGTAAATTATTAATATTGACAATATTAAAAATATTACTAAAAGATTTTTAAATTGAAAACTTATTGGTACACTTTCCTGGTGACACCTCCAAGACTTCTACAATTTGCAAGTCAAATGGATGCTGCAGTGAAGACGAGAGGGAAGGAATTCTACACTATGCAATTCACATCCCCCGTCTGCAACTGGTAAAGTTCCAACGGAAAAATGCACCTAGTTACTCTACGGAGTAATACGACTATAAAATAAAAATGTATACCATTTTTATTCAGTTGCAATGCGAAGGCAAAACAATCTTACTTTTCAATTAGAATACGGAGTGCAGTCCAGTCCCTTGAATCGCGATTTTCGGCTCTTATTGGAGCCTTCATCGGAAGGAACGTAGGCACTGTTCTCCATATTTTAACTGATTCGTATCGAGACGTTTTCCCAACCATTGCAACTGAAGTGATGATAGTAGGTGGCTAGCGCCATCTGGCATTGAAAGACGAAGTAGTTTTCAATCCTAATAGTAAATTATTAATATTGAAAATATTAAAAATATTACTAAAATATTTTTAAATTGAAAACTTATTGGTACACTTTCCTGGTGACACCTCCAAGACTTCTACAATTTGCAAGTCAAATGGATGCTGCAGTGAAGACGAGAGGGAAGGAATTCTACACTATGCAATTCACATCCCCCGTCTGCAGCTGGTAAAGTTCCAACGGAAAAATGCACCTAGTTACTCTACGGAGTAATACGACTATAAAATAAAAATGTATACCATTTTTATTCAGTTGCAATGCGAAGGCAAAACAATCTTACTTTTCAATTAGAATACGGAGTGTAGTCCAGTCCCTTGAATCGCGATTTTCGGCTCTTATTGGAGCCTTCATCGGAAGGAACGTAGGGCACTGTTCTCCATATTTTAACTGATTCGTATCGAGAGGTTTTCCCACCCATTGCAACTGAAGTGATGATAGTAGGTGGCTAGCGCCATCTGGCATTGAAAGACGAAGTAGTTTTCAATCCTAATAGTAAATTATTAATATTGAAAATATTAAAAATATTACTAAAAGATTTTTAAATTGAAAACTTATTGGTACACTTTCCTGGTGACACCTCCAAGACTTCTACAATTTGCAAGTCAAATGGATGCTGCAGTGAAGACGAGAGGGAAGGAATTCTACACTATGCAATTCACATCCCCCGTCGGCAGCTGGTAAAGTTCCAACGGAAAAATGCACCTAGTTACTCTACGGAGTAATACGACTATAAAATAAAAATGTATACCATTTTTATTCAGTTGCAATGCGAAGGCAAAACAATCTTACTTTTCAATTAGAATACGGAGTGCAGTCCAGTCCCTTGAATCGCGATTTTCGGCTCTTATTGGAGCCATCATCGGAAGGAACGTAGGCACTATTCTCCATATTTTAACTGATTCGTATCGAGAGGTTTTCCCACCCATAAGTTTTCAATTTAAAAATCTTTTAGCAATATTTTTAATATTTTCAATATTAATAATTTACTATTAGGATTGAAAACTACTTCGTCTTTCAATGCCAGATGGCGCTAGCCACCTACTATCATCACTTCAGTTGCAATGGGTGGGAAAACCTCTCGATACGAATCAGTTAAAATATGAAGAACAGGGCCTACGTTGCTTCCGATGAAGGCTCCAATAAGAGCCGAAAATCGCGATTCAAGGGACTGGACTGCACTCCGTATTCTAATTGAAAAGTAAGATTGTTTTGCCTTCGCATTGCAACTGAATAAAAATGGTATACATTTTTATTTTATAGTCGTATTACTCCGTAAAGTAACTAGGTGCATTTTTCCGTTGGAACTTTACCAGCTTCAGACGGGGGATGTGAATTGCATAGTGTAGAATTCCTTCCCTCTCGTCTTCACTGCAGCATCCATTTGACTTGCAAATTGTAGAAGTCTTGGAGGTGTCACCAGGAAAGTGTACCAATAAGTTTTCAATTTAAAAATCTTTTAGTAATATTTTTAATATTTTCAATATTAATAATTTACTATTAGGATTGAAAACTACTTCGTCTTTCAATGCCAGATGGCGCTAGCCACCTACTATCATCACTTCAGTTGCAATGGGTGGGAAAACCTCTCGATACGAATCAGTTAAAATATGGAGAACAGTGCCTACGTTTCTTCCGATGAAGGCTCCAATAAGAGCCGAAAATCGCGATTCAAGGGACTGGACTGCACTCCGTATTCTAATTGAAAAGTAAGATTGTTTTGCCTTCGAATTGCAACTGAATAAAAATGGTATACATTTTTATTTTATAGTCGTATTACTCCGTAGAGTAACTAGGTGCATTTTTCCGTTGGAACTTTACCAGCTGCAGACGGGGAATGTGAATTGCATAGTGTAGAATTCCTTCCCTCTCGTCTTCACTGCAGCATCTATTTGACTTGCAAATTGTAGAAGTCTTGAAGGTGTCACCAGGAAAGTGTACCAATAAGTTTTCAATTTAAAAATCTTTTAGTAATATTTTTAATATTTTCAATATTAATAATTTACTATTAGGATTGAAAACTACTTCGTCTAATAACAGTTTGCTTTATAAACGTGTGTCTGCAATTGCTTCGTTTCCGAGAGGTGTTGGGGTTTTTCTTACAAACTGACGATTTATTTATTGCTATAAAACCGGTCGAGATATACAAATGAAACTTGGTGGGTTTTAAGACGTAGGTAGTTATTGCACATTTTTTGACATACAATTAAGAATGTAATATTCACCATTGGCGGCATTGGCGCGCATACGGATAATGTGACCCGTGATATCGGGTATTCAATCAACGCTTTAACACGCTTATAAGAGTACAAGACACGTTTGAATTTGAAGGATTTATTTCCAAAGACTTCCAAATCTTGTTGCTGACGAACTACTATTGCTTTAGATTAGAGATCGATGTTCTGACACCAGTATTCAAAAAATCTCGTCCTAACGTACGGATAATAATTAGAACAATAAATTCTTTGGTAAAACATTTAAAAAAGTGGTTTTCGTAAAGTTTTACTTTATTCCAGAAATATATTCGAAAAAAGTGTAAATATTGCAGCTGCCAAAAAGATCAGTTATGTTATGAAACCATTTTGTAATAGAAAGTATATCAATAGTTTTTGTATAAAAATGATCTTATACCCAAATATATAGAATGCATTTTTGTTTCATTTTTTGTATATAGGTACATATTTACTCCTGAGTCTTTAATTCAATGGCCATGGAAGGAGGTTTTTTTACCAGTGGAGAAATATTTATAAGCTGAGTGATGACAATAATTTTAAGTCTGCATAACAAAATAATTAAAAAGAATCTTCCGATGCATTACTTTTTTGTACCCCTTAACAAACTGGAATAAGTACGATGTTTTATACAAATCGTCGTTTTTCCTATTTTCCAAATTGTTAAAAATCGTATTCGTACATAAATTGTAACCAGTGAGGAATTTGATTTTTATAGGTATTATCAAAATTTGTTAAAAATCTCTTTTAATTGTCAGTAAACACTGAGTTTTGTATAACTATTTCATTTTATAGTCATGTTTATAAGTTAATAGTCTTGAAAACTTGTAATTTTATTGTAAAAATTAATTTTATAAATATTAGGATATCATCTCCATCACATTGTTATCTTATCTTTGATATGTCTTTGAATTCTCACTGTAATATACCATTCAAACATTTATGTCCCTTCCATCTTCCATTTATGTGAAAAATTGTATTAAGGCATTATCCCAAATTTGAGCGCCGCGCCGTGTGTTAAGTCCCGAAGAATAAACACGGAAAAACGAAATATATAAAAAAAGAAAAATCTAACCTTCATAAATCTTTCAAAATCTAAAACACACCTTTAAATCCATGTAGGAAACTTACTGAACTCCAATTCCATCATTGACACAGACACCGTTCACTATCAAGATTCTTTCCAAAAAAAGAAAAATAATCCAACTGAGGCACAGAATCACTTCTATCTAAGGACAGCAAGAAATAATCCCAAATCCAACTTTTGCCCAATAAAATATTACTCATTGCAATTATTATTAGGAGAGCTAGATATTGGATTATTTTATTTCTGTAAACATTTACATTTACATGATGCAAACAGGTAGATTCATTTGAACAAGCATTATATAAGAGCACAAGATAGGCACGTTTGAATTTGAAGAATTTTTTACACATTTAATATACCTACTACCTACATAATAAGTTTAACGTACTAAAGTTTTTTATATGAGGACTTCTGAATTTTGTTGCTGAAAAATTACTATTGCTTTAAGAGTTTTAGAGATTGATGTCCTGACACCAGTATTCAAAAAATCTCGTACCAACGTAGGAATAATTACAATAAATTCTTTAGTAAAACGAATTCGTTATTTTTGAAGCTTCAACTTCCAAGTGAAAAATTTAAAAAGTGATTTTTGAAAAGTTTTAGTTTATTCCAGAAATATATTCAAAACATTGAAGCTGCCAAAACAGATCAGATATGGAAAATGTTTTGTAATAGAAAATATAGGGATAGACAGTTTTCTATAAAAAATCTTAAACATAATCTTATAGAATACATTTATTGTTTCTTGTTTTTGTATATTATGTATATGTATTATTATATTTTTTATTTCTGAGTATTCAATTCAATGGTTACAAGGAAGCTATGGAAGAAGGCTTTCCTGGAACAATTCTAAGCTGAATGAACAATTCTGTACAACAAATATTTAACAAAATCCTCTGACAAATAATTATTTATTTGTACCCCTAAACTCTAAACCTACAGGAATACGATATTTAATACAAAAATAGTCATTAGTTCCTAATTTTTTAATTTCCTATTTCTCCAAATTGTTGAAAACCGTATTCGTACATAAATAATTGTAACAGGTGAAGTATTTTATTGTAAATATTATCAAAAAATTTTAATTTTTTAGAAATCTCTTTAGATTGTCAGTAAATACTGAGTTTTAGTATAACTGTTTTGTAGTCATGTTTTTAAAATAGTCTTGAAAGCCTGTAATTTTATTGTAAATAACAATTTTTCGAATAGCAATATATATTATCCTCATCGACTTCATGACATTGTTTTCTTTGATATGTCTTTGGATTCGCACTGTACTATACCATTCGAACATTTATGTCCCTTCCATTTACGTGAAAAATTGTATTAAGCCATTATCCCAAATTTGAGCGCCGTGTGTCAAATCTCGAGGAGTGATATACTCGGAAAAACGAAATATGTACCATTAAACACACAGTTTTTATAAATATTTGACGATTGAAAGTCATCACTTTTATAATTTTTAAAACATTAATTGTCATTAATGTCACTGAATGTATTTTTCGTAGCAACGAAGGGCATCTGACGTAATATACTTAACGACGGGAGATTATCAAAAATTATCGATTTAATTCAGATTTCTGTAGCTTTCTATTGGTCAGAATATCCTATGAATGAAATAATCACATTTATTAACTGAATTAATAATTTGCAATTATACAAATAACAGTTATCCAAGAACATTCAAAAGCCATCTCTTTAAGTTAATGATGACATTTTCAAGTAGAATGACATTTTAGTAATGTTTACATAACCATACCAGTGTGAATTTTACTACACATAATTTGCCGTGTAAAGACAGAAAAAGTAGGGATAGCCGTAAAATATTTGCGAATTATGTACCCATGGCCTTAACTCCTTGGTAAAAAATTTAAAAAGTGATTTTTAAAAAGGTTTAGTTTATTCAAGAAATCTATTCGAAAAACCTAGAAACATTGCAGCTGCCAAAACAGATCAGATACCTATGGAAAATGTTTTGTAATAGAAAATATAGGGATCGATAGTTTTCTTTAAAAAATCTTAAACATAATCTTATAGAATACATTTATTTGTTATTTCTTGTTTTTGTATATGTATTACTATATTTTTCATTTCTAAGTATTCAATTCAATGGTTACAAGGAAGCTATGGAAGGAGGCTATCCTGGAACAATTCTTTAAACTGAAAGAATACTGTACAAAAAATATTTAACAAAAACCTCTGACAAATTATTTGTTTGTACCCCTAAACTCTAAACCTACAGGAATACGAAATTTAATACAAAAATAGTCATTAGTTCTTCATTTTTTATTTCCTATTTCTCCAAATTGTTGAAAACCGTATTTGTACATAAATAATTGTAGCAAGTGAAGAATTTTATTTTTATATTATGAAAAATTTCTATTTTTTTAGAAATCTCTTTAGATTGTCAATAAATATTTATAGTTTTAGTATAACTGTTTGGTTGTCATAATATGTTTGAAAGCCTGTAATTTTATTATAAAAAACAATTTTTTGAATAGCAATATATCATCCTCATGGACATTGTTTTCTTTGACATGTCTTTGGATTCTCACTGTATTATACCATTCAAACATTTATGTCTCTTCCATTTATGTCAAACATTGTATTAAGGCATTATCCCAAATTTGAGCGCCGTGTGTCAAGTCCCGAGGAGTGATAAACACGGAAAAACGAAATAAATAAAAAAAGAAAAATCTAACCTTTATAAATCTTTCAAAATCTAAAACACACCTTTAAATCCATTTAGGAAACTCACTGAACTCCAATTCCATTACTGACACAGACACCGTTCACTAACAAGAATCTTTCCAAAAAAAGAAAAATAATCCAACTGAGGCACAAAATCAGTTCTAAGGGCAGCAATAAATAATCCTCCTAATAAGTAGGAGAGTTAGATATTGGATTATTTTATTTCTGTAAACGGGCATATACTAGTTCGCTCCGGCCATTAGAAACCAAAATTTCTAATAAAATTGCTTACATACTAAGATTTTTCAAAATAGGAACCAAAATGAAGTGAATATTATACAAATATGTAATCTAATTTAACTATCTTGTAAATAAATATGTAACAAATAATATTTTAATATAATTTCTATATAAAATACAAAAATCACAGAACCAATTTTGCCGATATTAATTCTCCTAGAACTTAGTAGATAAATATTTAATCCGCTTTAGCCATGGGAGCGAACTAGTATATAATTAAAAGGGTTTTTTGACCACGGGAGCGAACTAGTGTGCTCCGCTGTAAACGTTTACATGATGCAAACAGGTAGATTCATTCATGCAGAACAATCATATAAGAGCACAAGATAGGCACGTTTGAATTTGAAGCATTTTTTACACGTTTAATATACATAATCAGTTTAAAGTATGGTTTGTTCAACAGTAAATGGTTTGAATTCAATTAGTGCGGTCGTAAATATTATTAAATTTATCTGACCTGGCCCATTGTTAAGACCCACTAGGAGCGATAAGCCACCGAGGTAGACAGAGTTGGTCTTTTGCAATTAACACTGACTAGACGGTACTCCCATAATAAAGCCTAAAATAAATTTTACCTGAAACCGGGCCTTTTATACTATTATCGGTTAATCCGGGCTGTTTATAGTGGTAACTAATTGAACTTAACCATTTACTGTTTAACATACCATACTTAGTTTTTTTATAAAAGGACTTCTGAATTTTGTTGCTGACAAACTACTATTGCTTTATAGATTAATGTCCTGACACCAGTATTCAAAAAATCTTGTGCTAGCGTAGGAATAATTACAATAAATTATTTAATAGTAAAACGAATTCATTATTATGGAAGTTTCAACTTCCAAGTGAAAAATTTAAAAAGTGATTTTTGAAAAGGTTTAGTTTATTACAGAAATATATTCGACAAGCTTAGAAACATTGCAGCTGCCAAAACAGATCAGATATGGAAAATGTTTTGTAATAGAAAATATAGGGATCGATAGTTTTCTATAAAAAATATTAAACATAATCTTATAGAATACATTAATTTATTGTTTTTTGTTTTTGTATATGTATTATTATATTTTTTATTTCTGAGTATTCAATTCAATAATTACAAGGAAGCTATGGAAGGAGGCTGTCCTGCAACAAATCTTTAAGCTGAATGAAGAATTCTGTACAACAAACATTTAACAAAAACCTCTGATAAATTATTTGTTTGTACCCCTAAACTCTAAACCTACAGGAATACGATATTTAACACAAAAATAGTCATTAAATAGTTCTTCATTTTTTAATTCCCTATTTCTCCAAATTGTTGAGAACCGTATTCGTATATAAATAATTGTAGCAAGTGAAGAATTTTTTTATATTATGAAAATTTTTTATTTTTTAGAAATCTCTTTAGATTGTCAGTACCTAAATACGGAGTTTTAGTATAACTGTTTTTTTGTCATATGTTTTTAAGCTAATAGTCTTGAAAGCCTGTAATTTTATTGTAAAAAACAATTTTTTGAATAGCAATATATCATCCTCATGGACATCATGACATTGTTTTCTTTGATATGTCTTTGGATTCTCACTGTATTATAATACATTCAAACATTTATGTCCCTTCCATTTATGTGAAAAATTGTATTAAGGCATTATCCCAAATTTGAGCGCCGTTACCCCAGGCTGTGGGTGAAAAAACGTGATGTAATTCAGGAATTTTTGAAACCTATCAGGTGTTGTAAAGGACGATGCCAGGAATAACTTCTACTAAAATGTGACCAAAAATATTGTGAGCTTCTTTTTTAATTGCGATTTTCATTTGTTAAATTTGCAATTTTTAAAGATTTTTAATTTTGCAGCTTAGGATATTGATTTTAGAGAAAAACTTTTTGATAGAAAGTAAACTAAATCCATTTAGAAAACTCACTGAACTCCAATTCTATCACTGAACAGACACCGTTCACTAACAAGATTCTTAAAAAAAAAAGAAAAATTTCCAAGTGAGGCACAAAATCACTTCTAAGGGCAGCAAGAAATAATTTCAAATCCAACTTTTGCCCAATAAAATATTACTGATGATTAGGAGAGCTAGATATTGGATTATTTTATTTCTGTAAACGTTTACATGATGCAAACAGGTAGATTCATTTGAACAAGCATATAAGAGCACAAGATAGACACGTTTGAATTTGAAGCATTTTTTACACGTTTAATATACATAATAAGTTTAACGTACTTAGTTTTTTTATATAAGGACTTCTGAATTTTGTTGCTGACAAACTACTATTGCTTTATATATTGATGTCCTGACACCAGTATTCAAAAAATCTGGTGATATCATAGGAATAATTACAATAAATTCTTTAGTAAAACGAATTCGTTATTTTTGAAGCTTCAACTTCCTGGTAAAAAATTTTAAAGTGATTTTTGAAAAGGTTTAGTTTATTCCAGAACTATATTCGAAAAATTTAGAAACATTGCAGCTGCCAAAACAGATCAGATATGGAAAATGTTTTGTTATAGAAAATATAGGAATCGATAGTTTTCTATAAAAAATCTTAAACATAATCTTATAGAATACATTTATTCTTTTTTTATTTTTGTATAAATATGTATTATTATATTTTTTATTTCTGAGTATTCAATTCAATGGTTACAAGGAAGCTATGGAAGGAGGCTTTCATGGAACAATTCTTTAAGCTGAATGAAGAATTCTGTAAAACAAATAGGTATTTAACAAAAACCTCTGATAAATTATTTGTTTGTATCCCTAAACTCTAAACCTACAGAAATACGATATTTAATAGAAAAATAGTCATTAGTTCTTCATTTTTTTAATGTCCTCCTGGTCTGTTTCTCCAAATTGTTGAAAACCGTATTAATTCGTATATAAATAATTGTAGCAACTGAAGAATTTTATTTTTATATTATCAAAAAATTTTATTTTTTAGAAATCTCTTTATACTTTGGATTGTCAGTAAATACTGAGTTTTAGTATAACTGTTTTGTTATGTTTTTAAGCTAATAGTATTGAAAGCCTGTAATTTTATTGTAAAAAACAATTTTTTGAATAGCAATATATTATCCTGATGGTCATCATGACATTGTTTTCTTTGATATGTCTTTGGATTCTCACTGTATTATACCATTCAAACATTTATGTCCCTTCCATTTATCTGAAAAATTGTATTAAGGCATTATCCCAAATTTGAGCGCCGTGTGTCAAGTCCCGAGGAGTGATAAACTCGGAAAAACGAAATATATAAAAAAAGAAAAATCTAACCTTCATAAATCTTTCAAAATCTAAAACACACCTTCAAATCCATTTAGGAAACTCACTGAACTCCAATTCCATCACTGACACAGACACCGTTCACTAACAAGATTCTTTCCAAAAAAAAAAAGAAAAATAATCCAACTGAGGCACAAAATCACTTCTAAGGGCAGCAAAAAATAATCCCAAATCCAACTTTTGCCCAATAAAATATTACTCATTGCAATTATTAATAGGAGAGCTAGATATTGGATTATTGTATTTCTGTAAATGTTTACATGATGCAAACAGGTAGATTCATTTGACCAAGCATATAAGAGCACAAGATAGGCACGTTTGAATTTGAAGCATTTTTTACACCTTTAATATACATAATAAGTTTAACGTACTTACTTAGTTTTTTATATAAGGACTTCCGAATTTTGTTGCTGACAAACTATTACTATTGCCTTATAGATTGATGTCAAAAAATCTCGTAGGTACTAACGTATGAATAATTACAATAAATTCTGTAGTAAAACGAATTCGTTATTTTAAAAGTTTCAACTTCCAAGTGAAAGATTTAAAAAGTGATTTTTGAAAAGTTTTAGTTTATTCCAGAAATATATTCGAAAAACTTAGAAACATTGCAGCTGTCAAAACATATCAGATATGGAAAATGTTTTGTAATAGAAAATATAGGAATCCATAGATTTGTATAAAAAATCTTATACATTATAATTTTATAGACATTTATTGTTTCTTGATTTTGGAAATTATATTTACTTCTGAATATTCAATTCAATGGTTACAATGAAGTTCTGGAAGGAGGCTTTTCTGGAACAATTTTTTAAGCTGAATGAAGAATTCTGTAGAAGTATTTAACAAAAACTTCTGATAAATTATTTCTTTGTACCCCTAAACCTACCCGAATACGATATTTAATACAAAAATAGTCATTAGTTCTTCATTTTGTATTTTCTTATTTCTCCAAATTGTTGAAAACCGTATTCCTACATAAATAATTGTAACAAGTGAAGAATTTTATTTTTATATTATCAATATTTTTTATTTTTTAGAAATCGCTTTAGATTGCCTGTAAATACTGAGTTTTAGTATAACTGTTTTGTTTTTTAAGTCAATAGTCTTGAAAGTCTGTAATTTTATTGTAAAAACAATTTTTTGAATAGCAACATATTTTCATCCTAGTGGACATCATGCCATTGGTTTCTTTGATATGTCTTTGGATTCTCACTGTATTAGTATTCACTAGTACACTATTCAAACATTTATGTCCCTTCCATTTATGTGAAAAATTGTATTAAGGCATTATCCCAAATTTGAGCGCCGTGTGTCAAGTCCCGCGAAGTGATAAACTCGGAAAAACGAAATATATAAAAAAAGAAAAATCTAACCTTCATAAATCTAAAACACACCTTTAAATCCATTTAGGAAACTCACTGAACTCCAATTCCATCACTGACACAGACACCGTTCACTAACAAGATTCTTTCCAAAAAAAAGAAAAATAATCCAACTCAGGCACAAAATCACTTCTAAGGGCAGCAAGAAATAATCCCAAATCCAATTTGCGTAAAGAAAAATAAAAACGAAAAAAATGTTAGCACGAGAAGACGCACCGTTCGCGCTCGTAGATCGTCGAGCCGGAACAAACTGACATGATTCCTCCGCGAGAGTCGACAACGCACTGAAGCAACGCGGCACTTGAAGCGGAGCGCTAGACGGAGCCGAGTCACAGCCAGACTTGATTCAGTTGATCCTCAGACAGCTGCATGTTTACACCTATGACTTGCACCCCCACTATGCCGATATGACCAATGGAATCTCGATCCGAGGTAGGGATAATAATGTCATTATTTTGTAATTTACAGTTGGCCATGTTGATAGTCAGGTAGGCAGATATGTTGTGGAGGGAATTGCGGTTGTCGGATATTAGTTTCGCCTGATGGATCTTGAGGTTTCTTCCATCCAGAGCGGTTTTACTTTCTTCTCCCTCGCGAGAGGAAGCTATTATTCTCACGTCTCAAATTAAAACGTAAAGATACAGATTTGTGGTCGCTACGATGGTTTTGCGACTTAAATTGTACACATAATTGAAAAATGAAGACGTCTATCTTTTCGGTAGTTTAAATGGAAGTACCACAAAAAAAAGACGAAAAAGAAATTAGAACAGAGAAGAACGTGACTAGAGTGACCGCAGAATAATTTCAATATAAATTTTTCGGTTAACGTCCAACAAACTGAAAATCCAAAAAATTTGATTACAATTTAATAAAAAGAAAGTTATATGACGAAATATTCAGCATTCCTTAGATTGGGAGCTTATTGATAAATATTGTAACGTTACAGGTTTGTACAATCTTTGCTATTTTATTTTTAAATAATTCTTTTATTCTATTGTCTTTAAGATTTCATTAATAATTATCTTCTGAATTCGTTTTAACTTGTTTTCCCGTTAAAAACCTGTTTGGCGCCCTCTTCTGTTATCCTCTATCTACTATATCTAGGGTTACCATACGTCCGGATTTGAAAGACTTCTCCGGATTGGAGTCCGGATACGAGGAATGTCCGAAATTTTTCTTTACTAAAAAAATAGAAAACACTTGGAAAATTTTATTCTGCGCAGCACCTAGTTGAGTTTGTCGCTCTGCTTGTCATGTTAAAGCATAGGTGTGTCTGTATTTTAAACTGGCAGAGATTTTCGATGTTAGTTGCATACTGTAACGAAACAGCTGTACTTTTAATTGTGCCATATGCATTTCGCATATATGTAAAATGTATAGGTAGCAACACAGTCAAATTCACTTTTTCTACAACCCCTTGGACTATCCCTGTCCGAATTTGGCCTTAATAAATTATGGTAACCCTAACTATATCTCTTTTCATCTAACATCTAAATCATCATACTGAACGTACTTAAAAATATATTTATTCTTACTCTGTAGGTATCTGTCTTTTAATACGGAACATGGTTGTCAATCTCCTTATACTTTGTACTATTTCAATGACAGTGACAATAATGGAGAGGGCAAAATTAATTTATTTAAAGAGATGAGCCCATAACACCTTCATTTATTTCCAGACTTTCACATCTCTTGGGGTAATAAATTAAATACATATTGTATTTTCTTGTATTGATTATTGTCCGTTAGATAGGTACCTACATAGTTTTTATAATCATTTTTTCCTATACCTAACCATGCATGTCTACGAGCACATGGTCAGTTTTAGATACCTATTTCTTTTTTAACTTACATACATATATGCACTTGTAAATCAGATAATTTAACTAGTAGTCGTCACTATTAATTTTATTTTATTCGTTTGCCATTTGCTACATTTTTCGATTATTTGGCAAATGTACATTTTGGTTTCTATTTCTTGATGTTTGATATGTATTTTATTCTACAATCTGCTTCCCTCATCTTCCTTAGTCTCAGCATCCGTTATGGTTTGCAAATTGTAGAAGCCTCGGAGGTGTTACCAGAGAAGGTTCCCATTGTTTTCAGTCTGGTAGGATGTGGCACAGCATTTTTTGGTGTTGTTTTATGTGCTATTAAATTGAAAACTTAGTTTTTTGCTAACAGTTGCCGCTAGGACTTCCCTGCCATTTCGTTCGTTGCAATCCGTGACTGCACGCCGGGGTTTGTCCTAGTTGGGTCAGGGAGAGCAGCATATGTGCCTCCTGATGAGAGACTAATAAGTTTCGAAACCGGTAGTGGTGCTTGCTGCACTCTCTGAGTGTTGCAACGAAATTGGAAATGGTTATTCATTTTTGATTTACATGTTTACTCTGATTGGAGTGCGAAGGGGACCATTCTCGTTGGATCTTTACCGCGCTGAGCAAATGGGACGTGAATTATAAATTGTAAAATTAACTCATCTTCCTTAGTCTCAGCGTCCGTTATGGACTGCAAATTGTAGAAGCCTCGGAGGTGTTACCAGAGAAGGTTCCCATTGTTTTCATTCTGGTGGAATGTAGAATAGCATTATGTTGTTTTATATGCCACTAGAGTGAAAACTTAGTTTTTTTGCTAGCAGTTGCCGCTAGGGCATCTATGCCATTTCGTTCGTTGCAATCCGGGACTGCGCGCTGGGGTTTGTTTTGGTTGGATCAGGGAGAGCAACATATGTGCCTCCTGATGAGAGACTAATAAGTTTCGAAACCGGTAGTGGTGCTTGCTGCACTCTCTGAGTGTTGCAACGAAATTGAAAATGGTTATTCATTTTTGATTTACATGTTTACTCTGATTGGAGTGCGAAGGAAACCATTCTCGTTGGATCTTTACCGCGCTGAGCAAATGGGACGTGAATTATAAATTGTAAAATTAACTCATCTTCCTTAGTCTCAGCGTCCGTTATGGACTGCAAATTGTAGAAGCCTCGGAGGTGTTACCAGAGAAGGTTCCCATTGTTTTCAGTCTGGTAGGATGTGGAACAGTTTTGCTCCATTCGGAGCATTTTTTGATGTTGTTTTATGTGCTATTAGATTGAAAACTGAGTCTTTTTATTAATAAGAAACTTGTACAACCTGGCAACAGTGTTTTCAACTATCATTTCTCAGAATATAATGCCTATAATTTAGATAATACTTCACTATAGTCGACTAGTTAGATGATGCACATATACTTATTACTAATAGTAGTGTGCTTTACTATTTTTATGATGGAAAAATTAGTACCTACTTGTTTCGTGTATTGAAATTTTTGCCGTTTTCTTTTGGTGAGATTCATTTACCTTTTCTAATAGTAATCAAGTTGTTTCGCTAAAATTAACATAAACAGTGACTTCCTTATTCATACATAAATGACAATAGTTAAAATAACAACAGAAAGGACAAAAGTACGCATGACTTCTATAGGACTTCATAGCTTCCTACATTAGAAGTAAACGTTTAAATATGTTTTTCTATGACTGTCTTACGAAGTGTCTCTTTATTACATGGCATACGGATTCTGCGTTTCTCATTGGTTGCTATAAAAACCAGTATTTTATGGGAACAAAATAATATACTAACTGTTCAGTTGACAGACCAAAGTAATTCAACTTAACGGTGAATACGTCGTGCCCCCTCATAAAATAGTTACGAGAAATATTAAATTGTGTAGTGAATGTTTAGAGAAGTCTTTTTAAAAGTTCAGTTATGATGGAAAATGATGCAAATGAATTAACTCCTTACAATAGTTTTAAAGTTGTTAATGATATCTGTACTAATTTTAATACTAAAAATACCCAAAGAAGGATAATAATACCTCCTTCGGTGCCATTTCGAACAAAATTTCGTTCATAACGTAAGTACATGTTTTTTTTTTATCAAATTAAAGCTAATTTTTTTCTAATACGATTATATATGGTTGCCTGTTATGAAATGACCACAAATTAGGGTTGCCATCTGTAAATTACGCGAGATATCAGAGATAAAGTGAAAGAAAGCTAGAGCGCGATGCCACTGGTTTGACAAGATGACTGATTCAACAATTCGCATTCACCATTAAATGTTGTTAACCTTGTCAAACCAGTGGCGTTGCGCCAAACAGCTGGCAACCCTAATTTGAGCTCATTTTTCACAAGCAACCTTATATCGTACTAGAAAAAAAAATAAGCTTTAATAATGATATAAAAAACCTGTACATACCTATCTACGCCATGAATGATTTTTTTTCAAAAATATTACTATTAATTTAATTAAAACGATTTGCGGACACTTTTTGACTGGCAACCTGTCATCAATGTATTCAATATTTTGAGTATAACCAAGTAACCAATATACGAAAACGTTCTCTTCAGCGGAAATTAGGCTGCAAACAATGAAAACTTTAGCAAAGGTACGTTTCTAGCACACAGTTTAAATATAATTAAAATTTAGGACGTGTTAAATATGGGAATTATGGGTGCTTGCTGTTGTGATGAAATTTATGAAATGAATGCAACCAAACGATACCGATTTCGGGTCAGCAGTTTAATTGAAATCCCAGACAAAAACAATGGTTGGCAGAAAATTGACAATAACAGGATATTTTTATGAAAATAAACGATATGCGGAACTTCTCGTCAGAAATGTTGCCAATCCTATTTTTTCGGAACTATTAAAAAGTTAAAGGCATCATTTCTCCAAAGGATCGAAATAAAAAAAAATGGAAATATTGCAATTAAAGACAGAAATATAAAAAATATTCCTCACAGGAATCTTCATATACTAAAAATTTGGTACAAAATTTCGAAGTAAACCAGGGATATGAATAGAGAAGAAGTGGATGAGGACAAAGAATCTATCGAATGAATTAGTTAAATAGAATTTGAAGCAGTAATAAAGAAGAAACATAGAGAAAACAAAAGGAAATAATAATGTTTATCTCGAGGTGGTAAAGTATAAGAAGTGAAAGGGAAAAAGTATATCTTTTAAAGAAGAATGAAAAAAAAAAGAAAAAAATACCTCCGGGATAGGAAATAAATGTATTCCTATGGATTCTAAATTATATAGATTAAATTATATGAGATAAAATTATGTATTTCTAAAAATTATATAGATTAAATTATATGAGGAAATTGTCGAAAGACAATTAAGCAAACAGTAGAAATTGAAGATAAAAGATACCTTTGTCAATCCAAGAGAAGCCTTTGATTCTATACGAAAAATATCTAAAAGATTATCTAGAATTACCCGAAACAATTATGTATATTAAGGCACAAAATTCCAATGGTCAAGAGTTTTTATGCAAATATTTTTAACGAATACAAATATATGGAGAAAAATCGGATGAATTCCAGATAATATATGATTGATCCACATATATCAAGTAATAGAGTCCCTGTCCTCTGCTATTGAAAATGTGTACTAGGTATAAAATGATAAAAAACGTATTCTTCTCTTCTTTATCGTTCGTTACCGGTATCCATTTCCATTCCAGTCCCATTTTAGCTTTGTGATAATATCTTTATCCATCAGAGCAACTCCTACCATGTTTATCTCCATTGATTTTTGGGCAGCTATTTTGTTTACTATATACTTTGTTATTGTTTATATTTGCGTTCCATATGTTATCACTGGCAATACACATTAATTGAACACTATTGTTCTCGCATTTTGGGGAATTGGCTTATTATTGTTGTGATAAGTAACCCCATATCGCCCTCTTCTCTACTTCGATATCTTTATTCTCTTTTCCTATTTTTATTTTGTGCCCGAAATCAATGTATTCGGTATTATTTTCCAATTATGAAATTCTCTGATCTCTGTTACCATTATTTTAAGATAATCTGTGCTGAAAGTGTATCCTTGTCGGATACCTCTTCTTATTAATAATGTTTGGTTTTCTCGTGAATGTGTATTTGTCAAGTTATTGCTTTGGCATAGATATTCTTGATGGGAATTTTATATCTGAAGTCTCTGTGCCCATTGTCTAACTCTTCCATGATTGCCCAGGGTTCTACGCATTCGACGGAGTCGAATGCTTTTTCATTGTCGACAAAAGCCATAAGCGGTAGGTTGAATTTGGTTATTGTTTCGCAAAATATTTTGACTGAAGAAGAAATTTGGAAAAAATATACAAACAAAGTGATTGCAACAGATGAAATCCCTCAGAATAATTGCCGGAATAACAAAACTTAGAATTAGAAATCGGTCAATAAGAGCGAAATTGGAATAGGATGCTATTTTAAATACAATAGAGAATAACGAGCTGTAGACTAATAACGTAACAAATTGAGAGTCACACAGAGAATAATGGAGCGGTATATGTTAGAAATAACTGCAAGACAAAATAAAAACGAAGAGATCAGGAGAACAACCAAGGTGATTGTCGTTATTGAAAGGATAGCCACAATAAAATGAAGATGGACAGGACACATAGCCAGAATGACATATGAACGATGGACAAAGAGGTTATTTGATTGAATGAAGATCAAGGGAAGCGTTGGTCGACCACCTAGGACCTAGAAGATGAACCGACGATTTAAGAAGGCTAAATAAAAATTGGACGAGAGCGGAGCAAGATAGACGGGATTGGAAACAGGAGGAAGAGACCTGTGTTCAGCAGTGGACCTTTGAGGCTGATGTATGATGATGAGACTAATAACGAAGATTGTACGAAGCAAAAACAGTAAGAAATAGAAGGAAGTAAGAATTCCCTTTAAGGCTCTTCCTATAAATTTTCACACTCGTAGGAAATGATAACTTTTCCCTACTTATTGTACAATATTGTATTTTACGGCAATTGTAAACGTTTTAAAAAAAAGTCGGATGGTTCTAATAATTTGACCATGTTTGTTAATTTGTTAATTTAATTACATTCACAATTTCATATTATCTCTCCGTTAGCATCCTTCTGACAATCAAAAACACAATTTCACCCAAATGTGGCAGCAATTAAGATCCTCAAGTGTAAATAAACGGTAAAATGTGGTTTTATAACCATTAAAAGTCTAAAAATATCAATATCCGTCTAATTAGGCCCGTACGCAGGACGTGTTAATTTTATACGAGTAGTGCAACATTTTTTTTGGTTGTATTCTAAAATCTTGACTTTATTGACTTCAAAACCAAATATAGGAGTGTTTTATTACATTCGAAAATATATGGGACAATAGAAGGGCATTGTGTGGTTATAAAAAGTCCGAGGAAGCAGGTAGATGATCCTCCCCTGTTGATGATGACTGGTGTGGTTGTTATTTCGACGATAGATGGCAGTGGGAGTCATGTTTGGCCGAAAATTAGATGTATTTATACATAGTTTGGAACGTAGTGAGGGTGGAAGTCGTTGAAGAAGGGTTGGGAATTTACTTTTGTAAAATAGATGTATATGATATTTTTGTAGTGTACATATTATTTGAGTACACGTCAAGGATGGCAATGACTTTATCTTTGAGATTGTTGTGTAATAGTGATGTAACGAATATTCGTATTCGCATTCGCGAATATTCGCATATTTTTGCATATTCGCATCCGCATTCGCGAAGTTTGTGCGAATGTTTTGCAAATATGAATATCAGAAAAAAATTATTTGAAGATAATATTAGGTTAATAAAATCAAAATCTATTCACTTCTCAACTTTTTTTTATTAAAAAATGGTAACTTAACCTCGAATAATCACATTATCAGCCTTCACTTTATTTTATGATTTGGTATTATGTAATAAAGCTTAAGATTCAGATTGATTTACACTAAATATCAATTATCTTTTCATTATAAATTTAGGAAATATTACAAAAATAGAAACAAATTAAAAAAACTGGACATTCGCATTCGCATTCGCGAATGTCGGTAGCAGATATTCGCATGCGCATTCGTATTCGCGAATGTTCAAAAATGACATTCGTTACAACTACATTGTGTAATACTGATTTTTTCGGCGTGGGATTTTAAATTTCTGTAACATTTTTTATTTGAAATAAAAACCTTATCTTGTAAAAGGTATATTTAAAATCCCTAAAAAGGGCTGTATCACAACAAAATGTTTTCGGAATAAATAGTTCATCATCAGTGTTATCACAGGTTTACATGCTTTAAGCCACCAAAATGTATGGGTAAAAACCCTTAAATTGATTTTAAACACTTGGGGTTACATTATATTATCCGATCGATATTAACGGATGTTAGAAATATTTTCAGATTAACCCCTGGCATCACATGACATCAACCATATTGGTTAGGAAATTGTAGGTAGAACCTTACATGGCAGAGTTTAGGAGTTGTCACCTAAGCTCTGCCATGTAAGGTTCTACCTACAGTTTCCCAACCAATATGGTTGATGTCATGTGATGCCAGGGGTTAATCTAGAAATATTTTTAACATCCTTTAAAATCTGATAATATGGTGTAACCACTGTAACCCCAACTGTTTAAAATCAATTTAAGGGTTTTAACCGATACATTTTGGTGGCTTAAAGCATGTAAACCTGTGATAACACTGATGATGGAATATTGATTCTGAAAACTTTTGTTGTGATACAGCCCTTTTTAGGGATATTAAATATACCTTTTGCAAGATAAGGTTTTTATTTTTTGTGATTTATGGTATACAGTCAGTACAGAAATTTTTCCTTGTGATATTTTTTATTTGCACTGCTCTACAGGTCGTTAGAGTACTTCTTTTACATGTGCCGTCTCCGCTACGAAGGTTGGCTATCATCATGGCAATTCTGACCCTGGAAACTGCTGTTCAGAACAGTTGAATAGTTTTAACAGTTGATAAGTGAATCATTCCCTAAATTATTCTCAACCAATGCATTCTTCTCCTTTCTAGACTGCGTTTACCTACAATATTTCCTGCTTAATCTCTTCTAAGAGATGATATTTATCTCCGTGTGTAACATGTCCAAGGTATTTTGGTCTTCAATTTGCCTTCGACTTTGACGGGATCACGTTGGTTCCAGTACAAATTCGTGATTATTCGAATGTCTATTCCTACTCTTTTTAAGATAACGATCCAATTCTGCTGTTGACAACGCTTAAAGGCTTTGACGTAGTCAATAAAGCAAATGTAGACGACGTAGCTGACTTCACAGCATCTTTAGAGTAGAGCTTTAGAGTGGACGTTACGCGAAATCCAAACTGCATTTTTCTGAAATTTTTTGTACATGCTTTGCTATGCATGATTTTAAGAAAAATCATAAGTGCATGATTTATAAAGAAGATGGACCGGAACTAGTCGCTAATAGCGTTCTAATAGTTTCTTTGGCATTGGTACAAATTTTGATAACAGCCATTTCTTTGGAATGATATCACAATCGTAGATGGCGTAGAATAGTTCACTTAACTCCTTGTGGTTACTTTATCCATTAGCTTCAGATTTCGGCTGGTATATTGTCTGATTTGTGGTCTTATTGTCTTTAGACTGTTCTAAAACTGCTTTCACCTCGCTCTCTTGTTTTAACGGGCCGATCATGCAATTAATTTCTAGAGGGTAGGTAACCTAAGCAATCCCGGAAAAGTTCTTGGATGTACACTTTCCAGGTAGCCATCTTCTCCTCAACTGTCGTCACCAGTTTTCCGTCTTTGTCCATGATGAGCTGTCCTCATGGACTAAGTCGGGAGCCCTTGTGAGTCTCTGTAAGTCTCTTCTTGTAATGGCCAGTGGTTTATTGATTCTTTTTGTAGAGTTCTTGGAATTTATTTCGCGTTCTTGTTAAAAAAAAATAGTAAAATCCTGTATAAAAGGTATATTTAAAAACCCTCAGAAGGGCCACATCAAAATCACATAACTAGTTTTCGACTGGTTTACCAGTCCTCATCAGTGCTTACGTGCAATGTACATGCTAACCACCAAGATAGTATTTAACAAAAATATGTGGATCAAAGCCCAATAAAAGCAGTCCGTCAAGGAAACATTGGTTTAAAAAGCTACATTAAGTATGTATGTTTAAAATATTTAGCTAATCTGCCCCAGGTAACATCTGAGCTGTGGATTTGACTTGTTTACATGTTGAAAGTATGACGGCAAGTGACAATGAGATGGATAGGACTTCCGAACGATGAGATCGTGATCCTGTTCCTGTTCGTCTTTGGCGAAGTCAATCTATTCTTGAACCTTTTGATACTGAGAATGAAGTCTATTTGGGTTCTGACGATATTGTTGGCGGTATCTACAGTTTTCCATGTATAAAGTTTTCTGGAAAAAAGTATAAACCACGTTTTGTAGTACGGGGCCTCCTAGGCCGGGTTCTCTGACGATGTATTCTATTCTGCTGTTGCCAACTTTAACTTTGAAATCATCCAAGATAACGTCAAGCTTATTCTGTCTAGATATGTAGTAGTCTGGGCTGATTATCGGAGAATAGGCCATTTTAGGGAAAAGTTATTTACCAGCAATTTTATTGCTGGAATCGAATTATAAGATCCTATATATTAATAATATAGGTATGCAAAGTCCTCAGATAGTGTGCTACTTTTTTTATAAACAAAATGGCGCCCGAAAATCGTGTTTTTTTCAATTATTGCTCTATAACTCCGAAGATTTTAACTTTACAACAAAAACACTCAAATAAAAATTCACCGCGATTAAATTCTTCATAGAGACGTGTTTTTCCCGATCTGCTCCGACGAAAATTTTCCTCGGAAAATGCGGGTTTTCCCAACAAAATCTTTAATTTTCAAATAAAGTTTTAGATAAGTAATTATCTACCAATAATTAAATAATTTGGTGACTTAAAACCTTTCTTGGTTTAGATTATAGTTCCCGAAGCTGGTGAAAATTAAACGAATATTTTAGCAACACTTCAATTGTTAATTAATAATTTACGGTCGCAATAATAACCAAAATAATTATGATACACTGATCAAACTTTGAAATCTTATAAATATGAGATGCCTATTTAATATTTTGTCGACAAAATATAATTTTTTTATTTTTTTGCATAATCTTTAAATGTTTAAAAAACATTGTTATAATCAAATTAACGTTTCTCAAAAAGTTTTTATTTTATTATAATTTTAAAAAATAGCTAAAATGCGCATTCCAAATATCTTGAAAATTAATGCTTTAAAACTTTTTTATAACCATTTGCAAAAAAGTTATGAAACAGCAAAATAAACATACGATTACTATGGTGTTTATAATTTTTTTTAATTCTTTCAAAGCATAGAAGTGAGTTTAAAGTACAAGCCATTTATTTACAAAAAAATAACGATTATCAGTTTAATGGTTATATTTTAATTAAAGATTATAAATATATTATTTTGTAATTTACACGCGCGAAAGTAGAGTAATACAGTACTGTAGCTAAAATTTTCACTCGGAGCGACGATCGGCCGCGCGACGTACACTTTTAATAAATAATGTATGCTGCGTGTCAGTGGCTTCGAGTGAACATTTTAGCTCCGACTCTGTATCAGGCCTACTTTTGCGCTAAAAATTACAAAAAAAGTATTTTTAATCTTTGATTAAAATATAACCATTGCACTAATTTTTGACATTCTTTGTGAGTAATTAGATTGTACCATAGACTCACTTTTAAGCTTTGAAACAATTAAAACAAATTATAAACAACGGAGAAAACGTATATTTACTTTGCTGTTTCATAACTTTTTTGCAAATGGTTGGAAAACTTTTTTAAAGCATTCATTTTCAAGACCTATGAAATACGCATTTTAAGTATTTTTTAAAATTAGAATATAATAAACAATTTCTGAGAAATGTTAATTTGTTTATAACAATTTTTTTTAAACATTTAAAGATTATGCAAAAAAATGAAAAAATTATATTTTGTCGACAAAATATTAAATAGGCATCACACTTTTATAATCTTTCTAAGCTTGATCAATGTTTCATGATTATTTTGGTTGTTATTGCGACTGTAAATTGTTAATTAACAATTGAATTGTTGCTAAAATATTCATTTCATTTTCACCGGCTTCTGAATTTATAATCTATACCAAGAAAGCTTTTATTTCACCAAGCTATATAATTATTGAAAATCCACGAGGAAAATAAACTTCCTGTAGCTGGCTGTATACCATAAATCACAAAAATACCAAGTTTCTTGTAAAAGGTATATATTAAAATACCCTAAATAAGGGTCACAATACAAAACGTTTTCGGATTAAGGAATCCATCATCAGTGTTTAAAAGCCAAAATTTGCATGCCTGAGCCACCAAAATGTATAGGGTAAAAACCCTTTAAATGTAAATAATAAAGATATTTTACATATTTATATAAAATTCATCGGATGTTATAGATAAACCTGGATGTTACCCAGGGCAACACAGGACTCTCCCCACGTGGTTGGAACTTTTTTCGGAGAAAACCTCACATATTGGATTTCAATGGCCAAGTATCCAATATGTGAGGTTTTCTCCAAAAAAAGTTCCAACCACGTGGGGAGAGTCCTGTGTTGCCCTGGGTAACATCCAGGTTTATCTATAACATCCGATGAATTTTATATAAATATGTAAAATATCTTTATTATTTACATTTAAAGGGTTTTTACCCTATACATTTTGGTGGCTCAGGCATGCAAATTTTGGCTTTTAAACACTGATGATGGATTCCTTAATCCGAAAACGTTTTGTATTGTGACCCTTATTTAGGGTATTTTAATATATACCTTTTACAAGAAACTTGGTATTTTTATATAATTATTGATAAATAATTACTGGCCCAAAAAAATTATTTGAAAATTCGAGATTTTGTTGGGAAAACCCACATTTTCTGAGGAAAATTTTCATCGGAGCAAATCGGGAAAACATGCCTCTATGTAGAAATAAATTAAGGTGAATTTTTATTTGAGTGTTTTTGGTGTAAAGTTAAAATCTTCGGAGTTATAGAGCAATAATTGAAAAAAGTACAATTTGTCGGCGCCATTTTGTTTATAAAAAAAGTAGCACACTATCTGCGGACTTCGCATACCTATATTAATAATAAATAGGATCTTATAATTTGATTCCAGCAATAAAATTGCTGGTAAATAACCTTTCTTTGTACTTTACTAATTAGAAAAGCGTATTATAACTATTTTTTTTTCAAAATTTAAAGATTATGCAAAAAAAAGAAAAATTTATATTTTGTCGATAAAATATTAAATAAGCATCTCAACTTTACTTACTTACTTAAGCCGTCCTCTTGTACCTTACGGTGTCGAGGTACCGATCGCAAAATGTTAAATCAAAATACTTCTGTGATTTTGTACACAAAACAAAATTCACAACACTAAATAATCCTAAATCAATTTACATCGAATATCTAAATGGTTTTCGTGATAAATCCCGGATTGCGAGTTGTTTATCGCCGACACCACATAGGCACGACCTACACACGCCCGTGACCGTCCTCCTCGCTTTCTACTACACAACTCCCGCATCTCAACTTTATAATCTTTAAAAGTTTGATCAATGTATCATGATTTTTTGGTTATTATTGCGATCGTAAATTGTTAATTAACAATTGAATTGTTGCTAAAATATTCGTTTAATTTTCACCGGCTTCTGGAATTACAATATATACCAAGAAAGATTTAATGTCACTAAGTTATTTAATTATTGATTAATAATTACTTACCTAAAACTTTATTTGAAAATTAGAGTTTTTGTTAGGAAAACCCGCATTTTCCGAGGAAAATTTTCGTCGGAGCAAATCGTGAAAAACATATCTCTATGCAGAATTTAATTGCGGTGAATTTTTATTTGGGTGTTTTTGTTGTAAAGTTAAAATCTCCGAAGTTATAGAGCAATAATTGAAAAAAATACGATTTGTCGACGCTATTTTGTTTATAAAAAAAGTAGCACACTATCTGCGGACTTTGCATACCTATATTATTAATATATAGGATCTTATAATTCGATTGCAGCAATAAAATTGCTGGTAAATAACTTTTCCATGAATTTTGCTAATTAGCCCAGAGTATAGGTTCTGTTGCACAAGTGCCTATATTAACCCGGTCTATATAGACATTTCAAATAACAAAAATTGCCACAGAGCCAAATTTTGGTGGAGAGCTAGGGTATACCATAACAAATAAAGTTTAAAAAGTCCCCATCGATCCCATGTGTGCGTCAAAAGTTATTCGGGGTCAAAGGTCAAAATTTGAGATTTTTTGGATTTTTTTTCGAAAACGGTAAGTTTTATCAAAAAAAAACTTTATACCAAAGTTGTAGATCTTAAAATTCTCTACAAAAATAGTCCTTACTATTTTTTTCCTAAGAGTTGCCATTCCTGAGATATCGCGATTCAAAGAGTCACATTATACATGATATGCACACGTTTCCACACCACCTGTGAGGTAGTGTACTCGGCGCGTTTTTTTTACCGTGGTTTCCCCTGTAGGCCTACTCCACTAACTGTTTTGACAATTTTAGGATAATTTAAGGAAACAATACCGGTCAAGTTCTAGATATTACCTTATTACTGATATTGATTATTGATATTGAATATATTTTATTACTATTGATTATTAGGTTAAGTATTGTTTTGATTTCTTTAGATATTTTAATCAGATTCATATTCTTGAAAGTCTACTTCAACAGTTAAGTCTTCTTCGATTTCATCTTCTTCCTCTTCCTCTTGCTGGATGTTCAAAAATTGTTCAAATGTGACTGAGTCATTGGTCTCTTCATTAAAATCACAGGAATCTTCCTCTGTTGTACTAAACTGGACATTTGAGCAAGACTGACCTTGGCAGTTGGTACACACTAGAGAACACAGCAACCCGACTTTTTTACATCCACATTTGGCACTACAACCTTTTTTGCAATTGCAAAAAATACTGTTAAGGAGTTTTTCTGGAGCAGGTGGGAGTAAGGTTTTAATCGGTTCCAGAGTATTATCTATTAATTTCCAACCCCAGTCTTCTGGATTCAGTTCATTGCCTAGCCATATTTGAACTTGATAATATACTCGATACAAATGTTGAAAAGCAGATGCTGATGTTGGAGGAAGACATGATAGTTGTACTTGTTTCTTGTTTCGCGTATTTTTTACAAAAGTTAAGTATCGGTATTTATCAAGACAAATAATTTTTTTTGGAGCTCCATAAACCGCAAGAAGAAAGCGAATTCCTTCCGTAATTATTGTTTGCGGTGTAGAATCAAGTTCTGTAAAAACTTTACAGCAGTCAGTCAAATCTTTTTTTTCGAATAATTTAAGTACTGACGTTTTGCCCCTCCTGTACATTGCGGATGTAGTGTCGCAGCCGGTTATCGCATGTAAAAATAAAATGTACTTTTGGCATTTGGGATAAGCCGATAAACTATTCGAAGAATATATTTCTGTTCGCTGTTGAGCCCTTCCAGGTTTCAGAAAATAAATAACTTTATCTACTGGAGTCCTTGCAGTAATCAGTACCAACAAATCAACATCTTCACCAACTACAATTGTTGTGTTTGTTGCCTTAAATTTTTCAATTGCTGTCTCAATTATAAGGACATCTGCGTCATTTTTAGCTTGTTTCACTTCAATATTCGCAGCTGTTAATTTGTCAGTTAACATGGAAATGAAACGAGATTTATTATTAATGTTGGCGAAAAATTGTTGTTGATTCGCTGGAACTGTTATATTTTCATCAAAGATAATCTCGGAACCCGATGATGTTTTTGTAGTTCGTCGACGTTGTTCTGCAGATTTAATATTCTTTGTCGAGTCATTGTAGCCGTCAAATACCACTGTCACTGTAAGCCCGTAATGTCTGCGTAGATACTGAACATATTTGTCAAAAATAACGCTAAAGGTTTCTTCTCGATCCCACACAACGTGATGTAGTAGGTACCCTCCATCAATAATGTAAGTAGCGTTTCTACGATCAACCTCAGTATTGACCGATTCAAAGCAATCATAAATTGCTGACTTTGTTGTTTTACGCATTCCAGCTGCATCGAAAAGTGATAAGGGGTAAGGAGCTAATTCATACTCAAAAAATTTTTCAATCTCATCCTCAAAAGCTTCAGTGATACTCATGCGTTGAAATAATAATACAGGATCTATAGCTACTTCTTCTTCATGAACTTTCACGGTGCTACTCGCAGCTAAAAGAAGCAGTACTTTTTCAGAGCGTTTTAATTTTATATTATTAAATGTTTCACCTGTCATTTTGGCCATTGAAGCAATCCCAACTTCACGAGCTTTATGGCAATTAATCTTATCATCACCAACCACTCCAGAAGCAATAGATATGATTTTATTAATTTTAGGAAAAGGATCATGTGATGAAAACCAGTCTAGAAGTTTTTTAATATCTTTAGCATCTTTTATGAGCCGCGAGTCACTTGCATCTACATGCTGATCTGTTGTGTCCATTCGAACATTAGCAAGAACTTGCAACCCCTCACACACAGTATTCATTGCATGCATTCCGTAAACCCATTTACTTATCACACTTTCTTTCGTACTTCTTCCTCGAGAAATGCCCCCATGTGTTTTCATAGATTTCATCATCGATTGTTCAATAATCATATCTGTTGAAGTTCCACAACAAAGTTTATCAGAACGTCGAACAGTAAAAAATCCTTCTGTAAACATTTGATAAATACTAGGATCCATTACCTCGTTCAATTGAAGCATGTCTTGTAAGTACAAGTGCGCAGACTTAGCATAAGATAAATGTCCAGATGCATGGAAATAAGGCAGCATTTCTTTAACGCAGTTCAAATGTGCTTGCCAATCTCCCATACGTTCTGCTCTTATAAACTCCTTTGCGATGGATACCATCCGAAAGTATTGTACCCATAATTGTGCGGTTGGCCCTCGTTTCTGATAATCAATTAATTTGTTATTAAACTGATCAAGTAATTTTTTACATATTTTATCATCTTCGATGTCATAGTATGAAAGAATGTTATTTAAAATATTTTCAACGGTAATAATAAGATTTGCATCCATTTCATCATCAATAGTGAGTATTTTTTATTATTCTTAATGCTAAAGTGAGTTGAAGTATTGTATGAGATCGAACTGCTCTCGCGTAAGCATGGCCATTAAGCATTTTCTCTAAAGATTTCAGTGCATAAATTTCAGCGAGTACTTCCTTTAAACCACTTCCTTGCATAATGTATCCGATTGCTCCAAAAAATGACATAAGCAAATGAAATCCTCCTAGTCTTATTATTATATTCGATACTTCAGATCCTTCAGGCGCAGCAGATACAATCTCACGAGCTTTCGCATACAGAGGTTGATCAAAAGTAATTATACATACTTTGTGGTTATAACGTTTAGCATTCTCTAAAGCACAAAGTAAAGTTGTGTATATTGTATTGTAATTACTTGCTGGTTGATGAACAAATGGCAAAAAAGTAATTTTTGACTTATAAAAATCTATAATATTACTCGTCACGCATTCAATGTAACCATTCCAACCAGGTAGAGAAAAATTTTTGTATTTGCCATAGAACCATGTCACATCAACTTTTTTCAAAAAAGATACTTGAGATTCACATTCATAATCAAAATTTCGCACATTTATTTTGCTGTACCCAACCACACCAGAGTTTTGATAGACCTGTATAGGTACATGGGCCTTTGCTGCAAAATCTTTTGCCGAAAGAACTTCAGTTACTCGTGGCATCGGCTCTTCTTGTAATACTGAATTTTTGGGAGTCACAACTTGGATAATACCCATTATATGAAGCGTATCATTGCCGTCCAAAGTATTTACGTTAATGTCAGCATTGTCTGCAACATATTGGATGAATGTGCCTGTTTCTGGTGGTAAAATGTGAGGTGGATGACTGAAAACTGCTGCTGCTTCATAGTTCATTGTTTCACTGTAAGAGGCGCATAAACCAAGAGACGAAAAAATTTGTATGAGACGTTTCGAAGCAAACCGCCGATGAAAAAAAAACTGAAAGACCCAGCTGTAGTTTAGATTTAAAGGTTCTAGGCCGAACAGCTGTCATGATGCAGTGGCTAATATTCGTACAAACTAATTTTAGATGATCTAAATTATGACGCTTCTTTTTTAAGATGACTTGTTCCAAAAAATATGACAATGATTCGGGAATATCGTTATTTATATCCTCGAACATTCTACCTGGTGAGGGGTACATAGTATTATCGAAAACACAAGATTGAATATCTTCACGAACAATTGCTGCTGCGGCTTTCAAAGTTTTTAACCGCTTGTCTTTTTCATCCAAGTCTTTTTTATCAGACCAGACTTGACTTAAAATATCTTGGTAATTGTCAATAAAACAAATAAATGTTAATTTTCCAGGCTTTTCTGTAATAATAATTCTACTACCATACTTCAATTTCAATCGTATTTTTATAGTTCTGTCATCTAAGACTACATCTTGACAAACATTCCTTAATTCATCCAACGAAAACTGGCAATCATCACTAGTTTCTATGAATTGAAACATTTTCTCCATCGCAGAGTTTACAGTTTCATCTTGTGGACGGCCAATTTTACGACCATTATTAGGTTTTAAGAAAGATTTGTAACAACTGCATTTATTTTGCATCAGCAGCGACTAAATCATACTCAAAATTAATACGTTCAAGAACAGCCTTCGAAACATCATCAGAACGATCTTTAGCTAATTTCAACAGGGATTCTTTGAATTTTAGTGTAGTCACGTTACGAATTATTTTTCGAAGATGCTGTGCTTTCTTTGTCTCAGATTCTTCATTGGCTTCATTGCCACAAAATAAACAGTATTTTTTAAAACAAAAATGTGATTTACTTACTCGCGTTCTAGTATGAGGTGGACTTACTTTTGAAGTACTAGCCTGTTCCTCCTCACGTTGTCTTTTCACTGCAGCGATTGAAGTTTTCCGAATGTATGATTTTCTGCAATTCACGTGTATTGTAACGGATTTTTGAGTTCTTAAATACTCAATAAACTCATCACCTCTCTCGACACTAGCCTCGATTAAATTTGGCATTCCACGATCAACCACAACTGTTTTAGTTTCACTTAAAAGTTTATTGCAAATAAAGCAAAACTGAGACATTTTTAAAACTATAAAATTGTACAAACAACGGTAACAGTACCAAATGGTAGACGCTTGTAATAAGTACTTATATTCACTTGAACTGAACCTTTAGCACTAAAAGAAACAGATAATATTATGGACCAGACCTGCCAACAATATTGCAGCCTATAAAAGACAATCTGTTCTTTTTTAAGCAATGGTATAGCCAAATGTTTTTCAAGACCACGTGGATAGAGAAAATTCAGTTTGGGACTGATTACCTTTTGAAGAAATATTTTCAGAATAGTATAATATACTATATAAAAGAGACACAAATAGGCATTTACACTTGTCTTAAGGGCCACATATGTATATACGTGGCTTATATGTGCATATAATGTATAAAGTAACTTTTAAAATCGCGATATCTCAGGAATGGTAACTCTTAGGAAAAAAATTGTAAGGACAATTTTTGTAGAGAATGTTAAGATCTACAACTTTGGTTTGAGGTTTTTTTTTTTGATAAATCTTACCGTTTTCGAGAAAAATCCAAAAAATCTCAAATTTTGACCTTTGACCCCGAATAACTTTTGACGCACACGTGGGATCGATGGGGACTTTTTAAACTTTATTTGTTATGGTATACCCTAGCTCTCCACCAAAATTTGGCTCTGTGGGAATTTTTGTTATTTGCCAAGCATTTTGATGTCTAAGTTGACCGGATTATATAGCTCGATATTTTCTTTTGGCTTGTCTGATATCGAAGCGTTTTGGATGCTGTTAATATTAACAGGCTTGCATGGCAGCTTCATCAAAATGACTCTTCTCGAGAAAACGGACATTTTTGGTTTTAATCTGGTTTGGTTTCTGAAAGTTTAATGGCAGAACTGAACAATAATGTTACAACCAACTGGCAACTACAACAATAAACCTTTTAGGTTGAGCGGAAGGGTGGTTAAGGGACCACTCATTTTAAACCTTACCTAACCTAACCAAGTGATACTTTCGTGATTTGACTGAGAATAAAAAAAGAATAACAAGATAAAGCTCACATATAAAAGCATAACTACGGATTTGGCATATTTTTTAAGTTGAATTTTTTTCACTCAGCCACTTTTCATTTAAATTCTAAATATATTTTCAAATGTATTTCCAAAATCTCTTAAATCCAGATAAGAAATCCTACAAGACATCCTGCAAGGGAAAGTATTTGGAAAGCGAGGCCCAGAAAGAAGAAGAACATCCTGGTTAAAAAACCTCATAACCTGGTTCAACACAACATCTGTGCAGTTTTTCCGCGTTGCTACAGATAAGGTGAAGATTGCCACGATGATCGCCAACATTCGTCACGGATAGACACATCAAGAGGAAGGTTTAAATTATAGATTCGGCAACTTCTGTCATATCTGAAACACGTTGTAACTACATTCAGTGCCGGATTTACCACTAGGCCGACTAGGCCGCAAGCAAAAGGGGGCCGCAGAATTTTGAAAAAAAAACTATTTCGGTAAAAAAAATGTGTAAAAAAGGCCGTATCCGAAAATAGCAACGGCTTTGGGCATTCTACTATGCATGATGATATCTAATACATCTGGAGAAAGATCATTCAGCGTGTTGAAAAGAATAAAAAATTGACGAAGATTCTAGATTGTTTAGTTTGGTTAGTTTTGTTTTAAATGCTAAGCTTTTTCAAGCCTGAGGGCCGGTTGTTCGAACGCTAATCAAAAATGGAATCAACTGATCATTATCAAATATTTAATTACTGTCACCAGCTGTCAATGTCAACTTTGTTTGGGTTGCTGAAAACATAATTGATTACAATTATGAGATTTATTAATCAATTATGTTAATAATTGTTATGTTAATTAATAAATAATAATTATTTAATCAATCAATTATGTTAATTATCATAACGATAATTAACATAATTGATTACAGTTAACTGATTGACATACGAATGAGCGGTGTTGTTATTTGATGGTTGTTAAGGGCACTTAATTATAATCAACTTCGTGATTAGCGTTCGAACAACCGGCCCATAGACTTTAACGATTTGATTAAAGATTTTGCAGCCAAAAAAGCTAGAAAAGTGAGTGTTTAGAGTTTGGATATGAGATTTATTATGAGTATGGAGTGGAGTAGTGGAGTGAGTGTCAATGTTAATCACTAATCCAACTTTATCCAAATTAAGAACATGACACTGACGTTTTTCAGTATAAGAGAATAATGTGAAAATTTAACGATCTAGAAGTTTATTTGTGGTATTCTTAATATTTTTATTTTTTAGTATCGTAGACTATTACTGTTCCAGTTCATATTATTTTGCTTGTTCTTTTACTTATAATGTCTTTTCAACTCGGCTTTTTTTAGTCTTTTGTTGTCACCTGTATATACTTTCCCCCCGGGTGAAACAAATGCTATTTAAACTAAGTTATCAATCGAAGCAGCGCAGAAAACGACAATAAATATCGCCTCCGTACCACCAGATTGACAACAGGTGGAATACTTTCTTTGGTTACACCTCCTGAGACTTTTACAATTTATAAGTCATACAGGTGCCGAGAAAATTAAGATGAGAGAATTTTAAATAATTCACAACTCATCTACTCAGCATGGTAAAGCTCCAACAAGAAAGATTCCTTAATACTCAAAAGAGTAAATGAATTAAAAATGTATAAACATTCTCAATTTCTTTGCAAAACGAAAATGCAGCAGCTGCATAATACTCTGGTTAAAGCGGAGAGTGCAGGAAGAGTCTATACCGGTTTCGGAGATCTTTTTCTGAGGGGAAAAAGATCTCCGAAACCGGTATAGACTCTTCCTGCACTCTCCGCTTTAACCAGAGTATTATGCAGCTGCTGCATTTTCGTTTTGCAAAGAAATTGAAAATGCTATTTAAGTTTAACAATTAAGAGGAAACAGTAGCGATCAACAGGTAGCGAAAACGCGTTCCAAGATTGCGGCTGTAATTTTGAATATGTTTTCGAGATATTTGGCACACGTATTCGTAATATAATAAAGAATGGCGGTACAGAGCCCAGTTTAAAAAATATATTAATATGTGGAAATTACTCTGTAATTAAATACAATATTAAAAAAACGAGCCTGTACCGCCATTAAGAAAAACAAAAAAATACACTTTCTTCAAATAAACTTTTTTATCCGATGCCTAGATTTTGTGTAATTTTGAAACTACTAATGAAATAAAAAGTTTTAGTAGTTCCAAAATGACACAAAATCTAGGCATCGGATAAAAAAGTTTATTTGAAGAAAGTGTATTTTTTGTTCTTTTTAATGGCGGTACAGGTTCGTTTTTTTAATATTGTATTTAATTACAGAGTAATTTAAACATATTAATATATTTTTTAAATTGGGCTCTGTACCGCCATTCTTATATATTATATTATATATATCTTATATATTATATTACGAATACGTGTGCCAAATATCTCGAAAAAATATTCAAAATTACAGCCGCAATCTTGGAACGCGTTTTTGCTACCTGTTGATCGCTACTGTTTCCTCTTAAGGGCATAGTCGTAAAATGTCGCCTATCAAAATGTTGAATGTGTTTTAAATGTATTCATTTTTTTCGAATCCTGAGAAAACTAATAAGTATTTTTGAAAAATTTAAACCCAGAATGAAAGATTACGTTATTACCGAGGGTCGAAAGTCCCTGAAAACTTTTGTAATGTTTATTTTAATAAGTTAGAGAGGTGAAAAAAAAAGAGAACATTTAGTGTGACTTTTAATTTCAAATATCTCATTTAAAAAAAGTTTTTGGTTATTCTAAAGGACTTTCGGCCCTCGGTAATAATGCAATCTTTCATTCTGCGTTTAAATATTTCAAAAATAGTTTTCTCAGGATCCGAAAAAAAAATGAATACATTTAAAACACATTCAACATGTTGACAGGCGACATTTTGCGCCTATGCCCTTATTCTTAAAATTAAATGGCATTTGTTTCATCCGGGGGGAAAAGTATATACAGGTGATAACAAAAGACTAAAAAAGCCGAGTTGAAAAGACATTATAAGTAAAAGAACAAGCAAAATAATATGAACTGGAACAGTAATAGGCTGTTCAATGCAACACATTGAACATTATTTTCAATGGCGACATTGTACGCATATTTAACTGCAATACTAATTTATAATATAATATTTTAGCAATATTAATAATTTTATAAATAACTTGTGTTTGCTAACTTTTTGAAAGATATATTTTCTATAAATAAAGAAATTGTTGTTAGAGCTGTTTTGGCGTCTTAGCCAAATTTGTAAACCAAGATTATTTAATTAGTGAATAAAACATTTATGTTATGCTTTGTATGTTGTACCAATTTTAAAAAGTAAAATTAAAATAAACGTTATGTAATAATATTATGTGCTTTATGCTTTAATTACATAATCGTGAAGTTATCGGGGGCCGCTCGGGGTAATTTGGCCTAGGGCCGCAAGTACCTTAAATCCGGCACTGACTACATTTCTAACTCAACTGTAGCAAAGGTAATTTGATGTATTACTACATCATGCACGTTGGACGCTATAGTCATCATTTGTAAATTAGGCACAATACTTGCACTTGGATAAACACTGACATGTTTAACAATATTTTATGATTTAGTTGACATTAAAAATACAAATTATAATAATTCGTAACGTCAGCCATGGTAAAAGTTGCTTATAACTTGCTACTCATTCTTAAAATTAGTCCTAAACATTCAATAAAAAAACAATCTAACGATCTATTTAATAAATCATAAAATACCTACCCCATCCACAAACTAGTCGTAAAACCAGTAGTATTAACACCAGCTATTTGCATAATATATAAATACTCATCTTAGTTACCGATTTGACATAAAAGGGTTAAACATCATCCTGCCAACGGAGAGAAGAAATCAAGTTGTCCACGCATCATTTAACAATAATAAACGTAAACTAGTTTTTCGGTTCCTTTTAAGATTATAAAAAGACTCCAAAGGCCATAGAAAAAAGCGAGGATAACGTTGCATCGTCCCCCTGCAGGTAAAGAAACCAGGTCTACCTGCAATTTATGGATATAATATGATCTACCTATACATTAGCGCAGATAAAGGGTCATAAAGGGAAATAATTTTTATTAATGTACTTCTCCTCTTTATGTTTGTTTTCATAATATGATATTTAAAACTATATTTAAAATAAATATTTTTTTGTTACTTTATTAAAGATCTTTATTGAAATTTTTTCTATATTTTGACTGACTTCTACTGGAGAACAAGTATTTTACCAGAATTTTACATGTTTTAACATTTTTATGCTAACTAAGTATGTACTACTACTACTATAGGGCTACTACCTACTAAAGGCTACTCTCCATTTAAGTTACCTACCTTAAATAAACACCGATGGTCTTTTCTGTTCAGGAATAAACCATATCTTCCTTTATAGAGGTGTTAATTTTACTTACCATTAATTATATCATTCGTTTATTCTTTTTAATAGTTGTGTTCCATAGTTTTCGTGATCTTCTCACTGCTCATCTTGCTATTGGTGAACCTTCTCTCGCCGTCGTTATTACTTATTTGATTTGTTGTTATTTGGCTTATGTAGTTGTTCTATTCTACTCATTTGTTTCTGCCTAATTATTAATATTCTATACCTTGCATTTCCGTCGTATATCTGTACTTCTATATAGCTCTGTCTTTTAGTGTCATACCATCGATTTTCAAAAGGTTTTGATCTCTGCTGTTTCTAGCATTCTTTTTGTCTTTTCTATGTCAGGTTGTGATGGTTAATTATTCTAAGACGACAGACTCAGTAAAACACAGGTTAAAACAAAATAAATCTATTCAGTCTAATTATTTACAAAATGGGGTGTAATCTAGCTCGCGTCCGTAAAAGAATTTTACACGTGCACCCTGGGTAATGCTAAATGAGCTAGTGCGATAATTGGCGACTAGTTTATCTCTAAAAGATCTCCTAGTCATCGATATACATGGAAACAGCTACAAAAACTAGTTCTTCTCAGAACTATATGACAAGAAGCATTGGACCAATCCTCCGAATATGCCAACTAAATATAGAGGCACTTAGTAAATCAAAGTGTGAGGTACTATCTAAAATCCTGCTAGAAAATAACATTGACGTGGCTACCATTCAAGAAACTCATGTAGGTGATGAAACTGATCTAAAACGTAGGGGCAAAGTACCAGGATATGAAATCTTTGGTGTAACATATCACCATATATACGGCTGTATAACATACATCCGCAGCAACATAGAAAATGCCCATCTAGTGGACACCAGTACCAATGGAAACATTCAAATCATTACAGTAAAAATCGAAGAACTTACAATTGCTAATATATACAAGCCCCCAGAAACCCAGTGGGCTCCAGAAGTACTGCCTCATCTTTACCATCCGACAGTTTATATGGGAGATTTTAATAGCCATCATACGATGTGGAAATATCACAGCAATGACCAGAACGGCGAAGCACTTGTAGAGTGGGCAGAAGAAAACAACCTTAGTCTAATATTTAATGCAAAAGACAGGGGAACATTTAGATCCGCAGCGTGGAGAAAGGAATACAACCCATACCTCTGTTTCTCAACCCAAAACTCTCAAAATCAACCTGTCAATATAACAAGAAAAGTCCTGAAGAATTTCTCACACAGCCAACATCGTCCAATAATATATGAAGTAGGCATCCAGGTCCCGATAGTCCGATCCACTCCCAGACCAAGATGGAATTTTCAGAAGACAGACTGGCAAAAATTCTTTACTGAACTTGATAAAACTATAAGATGGGTTCCAGCCACACCGGAAAGCTACGATAGATTTGTAGGTGCAGTGATATCAACTGCAAAAAAGTGTATACCAAGAGGTTACCGCAAAGAGTATATCCCAGGCTGGAATAATGAATGTGAAGAACTCTACAATGACTATATAGAGAATAGTGACCCAGATGTAGCTAATGACCTACTGCAAACATTAAATGAAGCCCGGAGAGATAAATGGATAAAAACAACGGAGAAAATGGACTTTAAAAGATCGAGCAGACAATCTTGGAGCCTACTTAGAAAGCTAGGGGGAAGTGCCCCGCTCGTTCGAAAACCCCACTTTTTGTCCCCCGACCAAATAGCTAGCAGAATAGTGACCCTATCTAGGGCTCCACGTGACAAAGAACGTACAAAATATATAAAAAAGGAACTCAACAACTTACGTCAAACAGCCGGACATAACCCAAGGTTCTCCCACGAATTCACCAACGAAGAAATAACATCAGCCTTCCGAGACATGAAAACTGGCAAGGCGCCTGGTTTTGATGGGATACATCCTGAGTTCCTACTACAATGCGGTCAAAGGACAAGAAAATGGTTGGCTGCGTTCTATTCACTGATCCTTAGAACTGGAAACATACCAAAAGCTTTTAAAAAGAGCAAAATAATTGCTGTATTAAAACCCAATAAACCCCACGATAAAGTTGAAAGCTATCGTCCTATAGCACTTCTCAGTTGCTGCTATAAACTGCTGGAACGACTTATCCTAAACCTAATAGGCCCACAAATTCTTGAAAATATCCCACTCGAACAAGCAGGCTTCATACCTAATCGAAGCTGCGCAGATCAGGTTCTAAGTCTAACTACGCATATAGAAGCAGGCTTCCAAAAGCAACAAAAGACGGCTGTAGTCTTTGTGGATTTGACAGCTGCCTACGACACAGTTTGGAAGGAGGGACTCCTCTATAAACTAACCAAACTAA
Source organism: Diabrotica virgifera virgifera (assembly GCF_917563875.1). Classification (NCBI taxonomy): domain Eukaryota; kingdom Metazoa; phylum Arthropoda; class Insecta; order Coleoptera; family Chrysomelidae; genus Diabrotica; species Diabrotica virgifera. The sequence continues at coordinate 157,927,292 of NC_065448.1, read as the reverse complement.
TCTCATGCCAAAGAATATTGCAACTAATAAACAACATACTCTCTGATCGATCAGGTAATCCACGGTAATGACATAAGCAAACAGAGGAAATTAAATAATGGACTACCCCAAGGATCAGTCCTTGCTCCGATGCTTTTCAACTTATATATATCGGACCTACCTGACACTGATGGAAGAAAGTTTGGCTACGCTGACGACCTAGCAATAGCAGTACAACACAAACAGTTTGAAATTACTCAAAACGTGCTGACAAACGACCTCAACAAACATATGAATACTTCACAAAATGGCGCCTGATACCCAACTTAAATAAAACTGAGGTAAGCTGTTTTCACCTCAATAACAAACAGGCAAACCAAAAATTAGAGGTCAAAATGAGAAATGTAGCACTACCCTACCAACCTTACCCAAAATATCTGGGGGTTACCTTGGACAGGACTCTCTCTTTAAAAATCATCTACAACTAACTGCACAAAAAATAAGTAGTAGAAATAACCTTATCCAGAATCTTTATGGTACCAACTGGGGCGCATCTGCGGACACACTACGAACATCTGTGCTAAGTTTGGTCTACTCTGTGGCAGAGTACTGTGCACCGGTCTGGCTAAATAGTCGTCATGTGATGATAGTTGATACGCAGCTTAATATAGCAATGAGAATGATTAGTGGCTGCATCAAGACTACTCCACTATATTGGCTTCCCATCCTTAGCCATATACCTCCGCCTATCCTACGAAGACAAAAGGCCTTGATAACGGAGTATTCGAAAGTAAATAGCAACTTGCAACTACCAATCCATGAAGACATCCCGGGTTTAGCAGCAAACCGACTCCCATCCAGAAAACCACCCATAAGAACAGCCCAACAGCTAACGGTAGATGATTTCAATGTTACCTCCAGATGACGCACGCTGTGGACTGAGGAAGCCTCACCTGAGGTATCCAACCTTATTGACCCAGTCCAAAAGCCTAATGGCTTCGACCAGCCACGAAACATATGGAAGAGCCTAAACCGAATTAGAACGGGACATGCAGTATGCGCACACAACCTACATAAATGGGGAAAACAGCCTACCTCCAGCTGCGACTGTGGTGCTCCAGATCAAACCATCCAACACATAGTGGAGACATGTGAATTGAGGGCGTACCGAGGAGACCCAAAAGACTTTTTCAAAACTACGCCTGCAGGCCTTGAATGGATAGCTCAACTCGACTTAAAGATATAACCTTATCTGTTTGTATTATCTTATATTTTATCTGTATTTTGTCTATGTTCGTTTTTATATAAGCTTATGTTTGTATTTTTGAATTATGTACTTACGTTTTTTTACAATTATTATTATATTTATTCCATGTATTGAGCCATACGCTAAATAAATAAATAAATTTACAAAATAAATAAAAAAAATATATCTCATTCTATTCGTCGCAGCGAAGTCCTCCTCCGGGTAGACGTCTGGAAAAGAAGAACAAAATTAACAATGTTATTCAAATATATACGTTTATCGGGGACCCGCTCACTACGCGTGCCTCCGTTTACTTATGAGCCGCAAATCACTTCACTGCGGTGCACCTTGCGGCTCGAGTTGGCCTGCCTAAGTTTGCGAATCACTTCAGTACGGTGCACCTCGCTACTCAGGTCGGCCTGCCTAGCTCACCTCGCTTGGCTGGTATTTGGAGCCCAGAACTGTCGTTTCAGTACTGTCGGATCTATAATAAAATAAAAATAAAATAAAAATAAAAAATAAAAATAAAAACATTTATTGCCTAATAATATTTTATATTTCATTCCTTAAGATATTTTATTTCTTCTAAGTGTTCCGCGACTGCACCACTTCCTTTGAACTCCATCCTTTCCGCGTTGATTCTTCACTTGTTGTGTCTTGAACGTGTTCTTCTGTAGGTACTTTTTCTGGCACCGTATCTACTTTCCTGACCGGTTTGCAACCACCTGGCTATTGTCTGATCATATGATCGATCAGACGATGTTGTTCTTTGAACATCCTCTGGATCCTGTTATTCTCGAGGATGTCTCTGGTTCTAAGGAGTCTTCTTGTGGCCTGGTGGAAGAAGTAATGAGTCCTTTTCTCGGCCACCTCCCTCAGTGGTGTGTACTGGAGCCTTTCCTGGATGGTTGCATTAGTCGCCCGGTCCTGCCATGCTGTGCCGTCGATTATCCTGTAGCATGACGTCTCTGTGGTTTCTAGTCTCCTCCAGTTGGATTTGGCAGTTGAGCTCCAAATTGGGACCGCGTATAGCATGGTTGCCCTGACGTATGCTTGGTGTAGCTGTATCTTCTTGTGCTTTGTTAATGGAGAAGTCCTGAAAGTATAAGGCACAATTAGTCTTTTAATGGCTGTGGCTTTTTTCTTAATTTGCTTTGTATGCAGATTGAACGTCAATTTTCTGTCTAAGTGGACGCCTAGGTATTTCACTGATTTTGTGGCTGGTATGATGTTTCCTCTCATCGTTAGTTCTGCTTCAGGTGGGCTGCTTTGCTGCGTAAAGATGATGAACTGTGTCTTCTCCGCGTTGATCTTGATTTTCCATTTATCCGTGAATTCTGAAATCCTCTCTAAGTGGCCTTCTAAAGTTTGGACTATTCTTCTCTCTTGTTTGCCTGAAGTGTAGATTGCTGTGTCATCTGCATACAAAGCTGTATTGGTTCTTGCATCTGTTGGTAAGTCTGAAACAAAAATGTTATACAAAATAGGAGATAAAATACTGCCTTGTGGCATCCCTTCCTGAATTTGTTGTATCCTGGACATCTTTTTGTCAGCTGTAACATGAAAAGTTCTATCAGTTAAATAAGTATCACAAATATTAACTATATAATGTGGTAATCTAGCCTTGTCCATTTTGTAGATGAGTCGGATCTCTGCTTGCGGCCTCCTTAAATATCCGTATGCCGGTGTTGTTTCGGAGAGGTGGAACTGGGTGGTGGCAACTGCGTGATTTGAGAGAATCGCACGGTTCCAAGTGTCGATGTGTGTTCCGCGTATCAGCGTATCATTACAGCGGTGTTTCTGCCGCTTATGTCACTATTGGTCTGATGATTTTTTTTTGTAAATTCTGCCTTTAATTTTTTTTTCCTATATTTTTATTTCTTCATATTGTTTCAGTCATGCAACCTACGGCTCGGTTTGCTCTATTCAGTTGATCTTCCACTTATGTTTCGAGCTTTTCATAGCTAGATAGTGTGATGCTTAGATATTGAAACTCATCACTTGATCTATTATCTGACCCTCCAGCTCTAAATGTACATCTTAGTAGATTGTAGATTTGCTGTTTTGACCGCGCATTTTGTCTTTTTTCGGGGAAATTAACACGTTAAAATTTCTGGCGGTTATATTAAATTGGTGCAACATACGTGGTAAATCATCTTCACTTTGAGAGATTAGTAAGTATTGCATCGTTTGCATAATAGAGTACATATTTTAAGGTGTTGTTCTCCCACTTGGTATCCTTTTTTAGAGCTCTTACTTTTTTTATTATTTCAACCACGATCAGCTTAAACAACATGAGATTCAAGGAATCCCCTGTCTTATCCCATTGTCAGCTTCAATTGGGTCATTCGTCTCTCTCCTACTTTTACTTTTATTGTGTTGTTCTGGTAGATATTTCCGATCCTTATAATTATTCCCAGAGGTACCCCTCTTGGGGAGCAGTAGAAAGACTCAGTGATGTGTTGAAACACAAAAAGATACCAGAGTTGTAGAGATAGTAGTTGCCAACGACCGTTCAAAATGTGAGGCACGAATTCAACTCAAGTGAGGGTCAAATGGTACCCAGGGTCTAATCATGTGATATCTAATACATCCTTGTTTATTATAATAATTCTAGCCAATGTTTCCATGACTGTTTAATTTTAAAGGGTTTTTAATTCTATTCTAGTTTGTGCTATTCTTACTATTTTCTCCAGGATTATATTAAAAAGGAGAAGTGACAGCGCATCTCCTTGTTTCCGGCCACTGCTTATATCCGTACTCTGGATCTACAGCCATGTATAAAATTTGTCTTATTTTAATACATATATCATCATAATTCACTTTGCCTTATCCCTATGCGGGCTCGGCTTCCCTAATTGCATTTCTCCACACAATTCTATCCTGGGTCATATCAATATTAATCCCCTTTACCAACATGTCCTGCCTAATCGTCTCCCCCCACGTCTTCTTTGGTCTTCCTCTCCTACTCCTTCCAGGAATCTGCACTTCAGCTACTCTTCTTATTGGATGATTAACGTTTCGACGTTGAACATGACCAAACCATCTCAACCTATGCTTTCTCATTTTGGCATCAATTGGTGCCACACCTAGACTTCCCCTAATATACTCATTTTTAATTTTATCCTTTCTTGTCACTCCACTCATCCATCTAAGCATTCTCATCTCCGCCACATGCATTAGTTGTTCCTCTTTCTTTTGCACTGCCCAACATTCAGTTTCGTACATCATAGCCGGTCTTATGGCTGTTTTATAGAATTTTCCTTTCAGCTTCATTGGAACTTTTCTGTCACACAACACACCACTCGCTTCCTTCCACTTCATCCATCCAGCCCTAATTCTACTGCATGCATCTCCATCTATTTCTCCATTACTCTGTAATACCGATCCCAGGTACTTAAAACTATTGCTTTTTACAATCAGTTCACCATCCAAAGATACCATTTTATTTGTAATAACTCCATCTTTAAATGAACATTCCAAATACTCTGTCTTTGTCCTACTAAGTTTTAAACCTTTTTCCTCCAGAGCTCGTGTACACTGTTCCAGTCTTTGTTCTAAGTCTCTTTCACTATTTCCTACTAACACGACATCATCAGCATACATTAAACACCATGGAATGTTACCCTGTAGTTTCGCTGTTATCGGGTCCAAAACTAATGAGAATAAATACGGGCTAAGCACCGAGCCTTGGTGCAATCCTACTTTCACATGAAATTTATCAGTCTCTCCCACACCTGTCCTAACACTAGTCGTTACTCCCTCATACATATCCCTCACAATCATTACGTATGCACCAGTGACTCCTTTCTTATTGACCACAGAATCTCTCGAGGAACTCTATCATATGCTTTCTCAAGATCAATGAATACCATATGAGCGTTTGTTTCTTTACTCCTGTTTTTTTTCCATCAACTGCCTTATAATGAAAATTGCGTCTGTTGTTGATCTGCCCTGCATAAAGCCAAATTGATTCTCGGATATGTCGGTCTCTTCACGTATCCGTCTATCAATTACTCTCTCCCATATTTTCATGGTGTGGCTAAGCAGTTTTATAGCCCTGTAGTTTTTACACTGCTGTATATCTCCCTTGTTTTGTAGACAGGTACTAGTATACTGCTTCTCCATTCGTCTGGCATTTGTCCTACTTCCATAATTCTATTAAATAAACCTGCTAGCCACCTTATTCCTGTCTCTCCCAATGCTCTCCATACTTCTCCAGGAATATCATCTGGTCCTACCGCTTTTCCTTTCTTTATTTTTTGAAGTGCTTGAGTCACTTCCTCGTTTGTTATTTTGGTGACCATTGCTGCTACTGTCTCCGTTTGCTCCACAGGCTGTCATAGTACTTTCTCCATCTCTTTTTGACATCCTTTTCGTGAACTAGTATTTTATTATTTTCATCTCGGATACATCTAATCTGATTAAAATCTTTTGCTTTCTTTGCTCTCTGTTTGGCTATTTTATATATCTTCGTTTCGACTTCCCTGGTATCAAGTTGATCGTATATGTTTGAATACGCTTCTGCTTTAGCTTTTGCTACTGCTACTTTCGCTTCCTTTTTCGCGACCATATAGTTTTGAAGATCTGTGTTGGATCTGGTTTCTTGCCACTTTTTATATAATTTTCCCTTCTGTTTTATTTTTCCTTGAACTTTGTTTGACCACCACCAAGTCTCTTTATCCTCAAATTTTTTTCCTGACGTTTTCCCCAGTATTTCAATAGCAGTCTCTCTAATACTACTGGCCATTTTTATCCAAATTGTAGTAGGACTTCCTTTCATGTTCCAACATATTTTCTCTACTATTCTTTCCCTGAATAGAACTTCTTTCTCATCTTTTAGCATCCACCACTTGATTTTTTTGTGGTCCTCTTCGATATTTTGGTTTAGTTTCACTTTTTACTTCGATGTCCAGAACAAGCAGCTTATGTTGTTGGCTTACTGTCTCACTAACTATTACCTTGCAGTCCTTGCATTCACGTATGTCTTCTTTCCTTATCACGAAATAGTCTATTTGGGATTGATGTTGTCCACTTTTGTACGTAATAAGTTTCTCTCTTTTTAAAGAATGTGTTAACAATCGCCATATCTAGTGCTGTCTCTAATTCAAGCATATCATCTCTAGCTTCATTTGTAGTTCCAAAGCCTAATCCCCCATGTATTGCTTCGTATCCTGCCTTAGCTTGGACCACATGTGCAATGAAATCACCTCCTATTATAACTCTCTCATCTGACGGAATATCACTCAGAACGTCTCCTAATTGGTCATAGAAAGCTCTTCTTTCATTCTCACCCAGCCTGTTTAAGGAGCACACACACACACACACACACACACACACACACACACACACACACACACACACACACACACACACACACACACACACACACAACATTCAATACCTCTTTATCAATTACAAATTTCACTGACATCATTCTATCACTCGTTCTTACAACTTCCACTACCTTATCTTTCGTTTCACTATCAGCAATTATACCAACTCCATTTCTAGTGTTACTACTCCCTGCATACCACAATTTGTATCCTTCACCTAGTTCTTTTGCCCTTTGTCCTTTCCACCTAGTTTCTTGAATGCAAGCAATTTGAACTCTCCTTCGTTTGAGCGCATCCACTAACTCCAGACTCTTACCTGTAAGACTACCAAGATTCCACGACCCTATCCTGATTTTTCTAACCTGCAATGGTGTTCCCTCTGAGATAGTCCTCACCCGGAAATCCGAACGGAGGCTCATTTTACTTCCGGCACATTTTACCTCAGGAGATGCCATCATTTCAGTATAAGTTTAATATCATTGGAGAAGGTCTTTTCATTATTCTGGCCTGAAAAGATTTTGTTTGGATATTTGATGCCTGAATGCCTTTTCTATCAGCACCATACCATGCCCTGCAAGTTTAGCCAATACACCACCAATGCAGCCAAAGTGCAGTATTACCCCACACCCGCCTGCATTTTTCTGTATAGGCCAGGAGCCCTACTGTAAGGACTGCCCTATAAGCCAATGTATTGTTGCCCGTATCCCGCCGCTAGGAGGCACGTACTTTAGTTTATTCGAGACACCTATTTTAATACATATGTATATCTAGTTTTTAATAATTCGCGTACAGCATTTGCTCTATTTCAGTGTGTTAGTGAGTGTGAGCCGTCTGGTTATTAGTATTATTTATATTTTAAAATCACATGCATATACAATCAGGGCTTGGTGTTAATTTTGAGAGTAAACTGAATGTAAGACCAAATGCTTACCATGTCAGGATAGTATTATGAGTTTTTTTCCTGGTTTTTCCTCGTAATTTACTGTGGAATCACTAACACGAGCATTCTACTCACCATTGCATGTGGTTGTCTTTTTAAAGACAATTCACATACTGTGATTTTTGTAACAGACATTCTAAAGTTAAAGTTGATTTCATGTAATCAAATGAACTATCTCTCGATAAAGTCGTCCCAGGAACGCAACTCATAAATATTGCCAATATCATTTTAAAATCGTATACTTTAAAATGTATAATATATGTCAGAATTGTCAATATAAATGAGTCAGATAAAATTAGATTATTAGAAGAACTTTTTTTGGTTTGGAAGAAGGTTTTGACAAGCCGTTTTGATTTTTTAAGTGGAGCTTTAAACGTCAAATAAATTTAATTACAGACTTAAATTTTGACCCAAATACAATAGTAAATTGCATAATATATTTCAGTTATTAACTTATTGTAGCTAAATCTTCATATTTTTTGTTAAAATTATTAAAAAATCTCTACGTGTATGACCACATATCTATCTTAGAGTATAAATCTCCTTAAAGGCAAGCTAAACAAAGTCAAGGGAGATATCGTCTTTCAGATCCCAATCTGGGTTATTGAAGTTTATTGATTCTGTCATGGGCATTCAATATTTACCTAGGCATAAGTTGTTTTAAATGCATTATAATGTGTTTACTCTGGCCGACCGCAAGGTAGCTGCCCTCACCGGGAAGATTACGGAGATTTAAGCCGGATTACATCAAAGTAAATTACGTTTTAGAAAAAAAATATTTTTTAATATGAATTTTCTCTCATACACAGACTTTATTACATATAATATGGTTCTTTTTCTAAAAAATGTATTAGCCAAAGAAATGTAAGTTTTGTTATTATTTTCCAATTTTACATTAATTTCATGTGATTCAGTCAATTTGTACTCTACGAGCTCCCTAGTGGGAAAGTTTTGGGGTAGTGCTGATTTCTTTTATTATATATATATATATATGGATTTTGGGCTGCTGAATCCGAATATGAGGTTTGCGGACAAAATTTCTTGCCGGAACATTGAAAAAATCGCAAGAAAATCGAAAAATTTCATCTTTTTTCCGCTTTTTTGCTCAAATCTCGAAAACTATTAACTTTTAGTAAATAGTCTTTTAACAGAAATTAAAATACTTAAAATTATCTACAAATATCACTATTTACTTTTTTTTTCAGACCAACCGTTCGGTCTAAAGTGCAAGTTGAAACTTGCCAATTTTTAACGGTCTCGGCAAAACTCACTTTTTACATTCCAAAACTTTAGTTTTTATTAGATGCTGTCATTTGATAAATTTCTCCTAGTTTTCTGTACAAATAATAAATTTTAGTTCATAATATGAATATGGTATGTCTCTTCTCACAGCTTCCATGAATCCATTCCATCCTAAAATACCGAGAATGTCTGCTTTTCCCTTTCCCTTAGATCCACAGAAGATCAGACACAGATGGAGTCACAGTTTCAGTTGGTGTGAACATTCCCTTCGGATCTTGATTTCTGATAAACCTTGAGGTTTTGTCCTTTCATTATGTATTAGTTGAACAGCTCTCTGACTTCCATAAACCTCAGGTGCGGGTTTAGTTTTTAGCCGAGGAATGGATTTGTTAGGAGCTATTGCATATTTTGGTGCAATACAAGAAATGCCACCAAAGACGTAAAAAGTGTGGTATCCGTCGATTGTATGTACGTTAACCCTGTCTGTCCCAACGCTGCATATATATGTTTTTGAAAAAGTGGGTCTGTATTCCCAGCCACCGTATATATACGTTCAAGGTGTTATGGTCTCAATTTACCAAAGCCGAAAATATTCGTTGCTTATAAAATTTTAGACTCATTGGTGTCCCAATGCCGTAGAAATATGTCCGAAAATGTTAGATTATTATTCCCAAAGCCTCAAAATGTTGGCACCTAAGACAGGTCATGCGGACACATTGTCGTATATACTTGTTCAAATATTTTAGATATATGCTATATTGTAGCACTGGTGGCAACGCTTATAGGTAGCTGCTAGAAGGTGAAGCGTTTGTAGCCACAGAAAAGACCAGAAAAAAAGAAGCAAATCGATATACATGTGTGCAAGATGCGGAGTCGGCCTTTGCGTAGTGTCATGTTTTGAGGAGTACCACACAAAAGAAAACGTTTAATGTTAATTTACATTACATTATTTTTTTTAAGTTAGTTACATTTTTTCAAGTTGGTTTTGCTCTCTGATGAGTACTTTTGAAAAGAAAACGTTTAAGCTGGTTAAAAAAACTCATTAAAAATATGTTTTGGTCATTTATTTGTTTATTTATATGCGAAGTATATATAAGGCAATAGGACTTTAAGCATGAAAAAGCCTTTGGAATTGAGGAACCAACATGCAAATTAAGGCCTGGCATAGAAAGGGTTAAAATCAGCGTTTTCGTACTTCGTACACCTGTTGTGTAAAGCACTGCTGGTCAATTTTCTGCGGATCGCCTGCGATTGCTGACACTTCCAAATAAGCAACGCGCTTGCTCAAAGTCTTGTAGCGGCAGTAAGGCCCAAATAGTTGGTCTCACAATTCCTTGCAGGGTTGGCCGTTTTCTCTACAAAAAGTACGGCTCAAGAAAATAGGTTGATGTAGTTTCCTCTTTGGGGTTTTGTTCATCCTATACAGAAGCTGTTCGCCTGGAATTGTCAGCATTCGCAGGCGATTCGCAGAAAATTGACCTGCTGATTTTAACGTACATACAATCGACGAATACCACACTTTTCACATCATATGTGACATTTCTTGTATGGCACCAAAACATGCAGTAGCTCCTAAGCAATCCATTCCTCGGATAAAAAAGAAACCCGCGCCTGAGGTATATGGAAGTCAGGGAGCTGTTCAACTAATTCATTTTAAAAGGACAAAACCTCAAGGTTTATCAGAAATCAAGATAACAGATCCGTAGGAAATGTTCACACCAACTGAAACTGTGACTCCATCTGTGCCTGATCTTCTGTGGCTCTAAGGGAAAAGCACAGACATTCCCGGCCTCTTAGGACGGAATATACTCATGGAAGCTGTCACAAGAGATATACCATACCTATGAACTAACATTTATTATTTGTACAGAAAACTAGGAGAAATTTATCAAATGACAGTGTTGGAGAACTGTATTCTCCACCCAAAATAAATTCTATTTCACCAACAACAAATTTCCGCGCCGCCTCTGTAACAACCATAAATAATTTCATTACGCAGTGCCCGAAGAAAACTTCCAAGAATGTTAATCTCCGCCCTCTCTTTTACCCAAAGCACCCAACGGAAATATTTGTTAACGGGATGAAAGAGCGGGGTGCAACAGTCAGTCAACTATTAACACTCATTAAGAACGTACGCAAAAACCTCTTTTCATTTACGCTTTTTCGAAGAGAATTCTTCACGCCGCAATTAGCAAAAAGCCGGTACAAAGTGTAAATATATGTGTAGTGGCGTCTTTCACGGATAAGTTGTTAACTCAATTGTTCACATGTAAAATTCTATTTCTTGCCCTTTTCAACTTCATTACAGTCATAGCAAAATAGAAAGTGTTTTATTTACATTAACAATTCAACAGGCCAGAATTACAGCATCTTACGGTTCACTAAAAGTTCTCCTCTTAGCTATCGAAGGCTTAGCGACACATTGAACTTACTGCAAGTGCAAAACGCTGGAAAGAGACATTGGAACTACTCCAAACTCTCCATGGAGGAATGTTGAACACCGGCGTCCCTCCATTTTGTTCCTCCGAGACCGGATTTTGTTTCTAAGAGCCGAATTTGGCCCTTAGAGCCACATTTGATCCGTCGACCGAACTTTTCTGGCCTAAAAACACTCAATTCAAGTTTCTATCTAATTCTATTATTTTGTTAAAAAACATTTCTGGCTAATGCCAACTCTTTCTAAAAGACATTATAAGTGTCGCGTTTTTCGGATATTCTCGTCGAATAGACAATAATTCCAAGAGACAAAGTGATTGCGTTATTTATTCTACGGACAAATAAATATTCTGTGAACAAAAACAGTGACAATAGTTTACTTCAAGAAGTGGTGTTCAAGGACTAGCTGATTCCAGGAAAAGCAGCCCACATTCAAGTACCAAGAGCCCAGGGGTGACGTACAAAATAAACTTTTCTATATATGTAAATTCAAAAAGTTAATTTTCAAAGATCTCTTGCGAAATGTTACTCTAATAAAGTTAAACACTATTTAAAGAACTATTCAGGGTTGAATTTTTGGTTTAATATTGCATGCTTGTTAAAATTCAAAAATAAATAATAATTTCATTCAAAAATAAACAAATTAAAGTTATTACAATGAGCAAAAAAGGTTTAAGTAAATTATTAAACAAAAAGCATTCCATTCTAGATTCTGTTAATAGAATTCAAACGTGGCTAGAAGCAAACCATGACTCGGAAAAATATGTTTTCTCATTCAAAACAAGAGAAGGTCGATTACAACACCTGTTCTCTGATTACAATAACGTACAGGATGAAATTGAATTCCTGGACGATTCTCAAAAATGTGATCGTGCCATATTTGAAGAAAATTATTTTGCGGTTCTGTCAAAAATACAAAGTTCGATTAGAGCATTGGATATTACCAATACAGGGAGCGTCGCTGCCGCTAAGCAAGTGGCCGTAAAGCTCCCGGAAATAAGCATATGCAAATATTCCGGGCAAATAGGGGACTTCGAAAGTTTTTTTGAGCTCTTCGACACACTGATAATACAAAATCAGTCCCTTTCTGACATCCAAAGGTTTCTTTATTTGAAAAGTTACCTACAGGGTGATTCTCTTAAGTTGGTGGATTCTTTGAAAGTCACAAATGAAAATTTTTCGATTGCTTTAGATATTCTAAAGAACCGCTATCAGAATAAGGTCACAATCATAAATTCTTACTTAACAGAGATTATAGACATTCCTACACTGAGAAACAGCTCACCGCAAGCCCTCAGAAATTTTCTAACTACCGTAACAAAAAATATGCAATTGCTAAAAAATTTGCAATTTTCAAGTGCAGAGCTCATTGATATAATTTTAGTTTTCCTGCTAGAAAGCAAATTAGATTTTTCAACAAGGAGACTTTTTGAAACTGAGCGAAATCATTCAGATGTACCAAAATTAGATGTTTTTCTTAAATTTCTTGAAAAAAGGTGCATTGTTCTGGAAAGCCTGGAAAATACAAATCCTAGGCAAGCCAAAAACGTAAAAGTTTCACATCATGCATCCAGTAATAACACATCAGAGGATTCAGATAAAAATAATACGTCCAATAATTTAGTTTCTGATTTTTATTGCATTTTCTGCAAAAAGCAAGGTCATAAAATTTACAAATGTCACTTTTTCAAAAACATTCAGCATGATGACAAAATAAAATTCGTGAATTCAAAAGCTCTCTGCGTAAATTGCCTAGGTAGGCATAATTCTAAAGATTGTTCATCAAAACATGTATGTACCGTTTGTAAAAGGCGCCATAATACAAATTTGCACATTCTGGCACCAAATAATAATTCGGGTAAACATAATACTTTTTCTACGACCCATAAAAATGAAAGTCCGTCCACTTCTACAAATTCAAAAAATTACGAACGCGAACATTCGTCAAATTCAAACTTTCAAGGTCCTTCGTTTCAAGGGCAAGAACCTTTTACAAATTCCTTTTCTGCCTTGTCCGTAAAAAATTTAAACATACTTCTAGCTACGGCCAAAGTAACCATTTTCGACAAAAACGGGAAACCTTTAACGGCCCGATTGTTACTCGATACGGGAAGTCAAAATAGCTTTTGTACCCAGTGTCTCGCTGATAGGCTGGGCTACAAGCCATATGACATATCTCTAAACATTTCTGGCATAGGCCAAAGTAATTCGGTTTCAAAAAAGATGGTCAACATAAAAATGCATTCTAACTATAATAAAAAGTCTTTCAAAATTTCATGTGCCATCTTAGAAAATATTACTTGCAATCTTCCACAGTTCCGCATTCTTACAAAAAAATTACCAATTCCAAGGGACGTTTTTCTCGCCGACGATTCATATCACAAACCTAGTCAGGTAGACATCTTGGTTGGAACTGATTTGTACTACGACTTAATTCTTCCTGACATAATTCCTCTGGGCCCTAGGCTTCCAGTTTTGCAGGCTTCTCATCTGGGGTACCTAATAGCCGGCGTGATTGCTCCTCACTTGACGGCACCTACAGTAGAAAACAATGCTTCTGGAGATGTTGCTCTACTGTCTACGTGTAGCACGGACGAGCTGCTCACGAAATTCTGGAACATGGAAGAACTTTCTCAAAAACCTATTCTGTCGGAAGCTGACGAGCTGGCCGAACAAATATTTCAAACTACAACAAAGATCCTTGAAAATGGACGCTTTGAAGTAGATATTCCATTAAAAAGTGCACAAGAACACCAATTACTGGGTGATTCATTTTCTATAGCCAAACGGCGTTTTCTTTCACTCGAAAATAAATTCCAAAAAGATAAAAAATTATTTTTCGAGTACAAAAATTTCATTGACACATATATTTCTTTAGGGCATGCTGAATATGTACCTCTTTCGTTCGTAAATGAAAATTCGGACAAAAAATATTTTATTCCACATTTATGTGTCATCAACGAACAAAATAAAAGTACAACTTTGCGTGTCGTCATGGACGCTAGTTGTAAAAGCTCTACAGGAAAAAGTCTGAACGACATTTCATTAAAAGGGTATCAGGTTCAACCCGATTTATTCGACATTCTGGTTCGTTTCAGGCAATACAAATTCATATTTTCCTGTGACATTCAAAAAATGTTTCGACAGACGTGGATCAACAAAGATCAACGCTTTCTACAAAATATTCTATGGAGGGACGATACCCACGATTCTATAAAATGTATTCAATTAAATACTATCACATACGGGACGAATAGCGCCCCGTTTCTTGCGACGAGAGTCTTGCAAGAAATTTCAAATAAAAATAAAGTTCAATTCCCATTGGCCTCGCATTTTCTCGAAAACCAATTCTACGTAGATGATGGTTTATGTGGGTCAAATAATATTCAAGAATTGCTCGAAATACTTCAGCAATTAAATTCTGTTCTAAACCGCCATGGGTTTACTTTACATAAATTCCATTCAAATTCATCCATATTCCTACAACAAATCAACCCAGAACATTCAAAAAATACTACTCAGGAATATGACCTAAATTTCGATTCCACTTCCAGTAAGGTTCTAGGCCTAAAATGGGACCCTGCGGAAGACCAAATAACAATTTCCGTCCCCGAAAATAATTTCTGCCCACCAATAACAAAAAGAAAAATCCTATCTGCGTTAGCGTAATGTTTCGACCCTCTGGAACTCATCAATCCGTTTATTGTTAAAGGCAAAATGCTTATGCAGAAACTCTATCTGCAAAAAATTCACTTGGACACAGAAATTTCGGACAAAACTATTCTAAACGATTGGAACAACTTTCTACAGGACTTGTCACAATTAAAAGAATTAAAAATTCCTCGTTTCTATTTTTCTGAAAAAATAATTCTGAAGGTTGAGCTTCATGGATTTGCAGACAGCAGCATGGCAGCTTATGGCGCATGCGTATACCTAAGAACTTTCTATTCGGATGAGACCATCTCTTGTGCATTAGTTTCTTCCAAATCAAGGATAACTCCGTTAAAGACGGTAACACTTCCTAGGCTTGAGCTGTGCGCAATGGTTCTTCTTTCAAAACTTGTTGCAAAAATAATTTCTATCTTTGAAAATCAATCTATAAAATTTCATTCAGTCAGCCTCTGGTCAGACTCCCAAGTAACTCTGTCGTGGTGTAAAAGTCATCCAAGTCGGTGGTCGGTTTTCGTGGCTCACCGGGTAGCTCTTGTCCAAGAGTTGACTCAAAACTTTACATGGCTTCACATAAAGTCTGCGCAAAATGCCGCAGACCTTCTTTCTCGAGGAATGTCTGGTTCTGAAATTCTCAATAGCGACTTCTGGTGGCAAGATCCCAAATGCTTGCGAGATAAAAATTTCAATGTTTCCAATCTAGTAAATGACAAAGTTCTCGAAAACCTACCCGAGGAAAGAAAAATAAGCCTCGTGGTAAATTCTAATGTGGAAAATTTCTGGATAAAAATTTTCTCACGTTTCTCAAATATTTCACGCTTAAAACGTACAGTAGCGTACGTATTTCGTTTTATTTCTAATTGTAAAAAACAAAAAATTTCTGAACCTCTTTCTGTTGCGGAGTTAAATTATGCAATGGATTTCATCATCAAGAAAATACAGGGTGATGCATTTTCAAAAGAAATTTCGGCGCTTAAAAATAACAAATTTATTTCGAATAAAAACTTCATGTCACTAAAACCATTTTTAGATTCTTCTAATTTTCTCAGAGTTGGAGGCAGACTTACGAACTGTCCCGACATAGACTATTTGCAAAAACATCCGATACTGCTCCCATCCAATAATCCTATCGTCAATCTTATCATCAAAAATGAACATCTCAGATTGGGACATGCTGGTGCGCAAACAGTTCTCTCAAATCTTCGTTTGAAATTCTGGGCTCTCAATGGTCTAAAGGAAGCAAAACGAATCATTCGCAACTGCACCATATGTTTCCGATTTTCGTGTGCTCCTGCACAACAGCTTATGGGTAATTTACCTGAAGATAGGTTGTCCATTACAACAAGACCCTTTCAAAAAGTGGGTGTAGATTATGGTGGACCCTTTCTGTTAAAATCTTCTTCACTCCGAAAAGCGCCAAAAATCAAGGCATACATAGCCATTTTCGTGTGCATGGTGACCAAAGCTGTGCACATTGAGGTTGTTTCTGATCTAACAACTTCTTCCTTTCTATTAACACTTAAGAGATTCATTTCCCGACGTGGTAACCCAACCGTCATTTACAGTGACAATGCCACATGTTTTTCTGGTGCAAAAAACCAACTCTATGACTTATACAAATTTTTTCAAAATAAGTCTAATTCTCAAACCATTATGGAATACCTTTCTGAAAATCAAACCTCATGGAAGTTTATCCCCCCTACATCTCCTCATTGGGCTGGGCTCTGGGAAGCTTCAGTAAAAAGCGCAAAATATCATATGCGTAGGCTAATAGGCTGTTCTTCTTTCACTTTCGAACAGTTTTACACTGTCATGGTTCAAATTGAAGCTGTGATGAATTCAAGGCCTATCTGTTCCATGTCCAGCGACCCTTCAGATTACACCTTTCTCAGTCCTGGGCATTTTATAATAGGCTCCAGCCTGTCAGCGCATCCTGAGCAAAACTTACAAAAAATTCCGGAAAATAAACTATCCATGTTTCAGCAAATTGCAAAAATACAACAAAGTTTATGGAAAAAGTGGTCTGTTGATTACTTGAACCGGTTACAAAATTCTCCAAAATGGTCCCGACCAAGGGAAAACGTAAAAGTCAATGACTTAGTTCTTCTGAGAGAGGATAATGTACCTCCTCTAAAATGGCCTTTAGCACGGGTAGTTGATACAATGCCCGGGCAAGATGGCAAAGTCAGAGTGGTCAAGTTGAAGACCATCGATGGTCAATTCACAAGGGCAATCTCTAAAATTTCGGTTCTCCCTAATCAAGGTAAAGAAGAGTAGGTTAGACCACAAGGCTCTAACGCCGGGGGGAATGTTGGAGAACTGTATTCTCCACCCAAAATAAATTCTATTTCACCAACAACAAATTTCCGCGCCGCCTCTGTAACAACCATAAATAATTTCATTACGCAGTGCCCGAAGAAAACTTCCAAGAATGTTAATCTCCGCCCTCTCTTTTACCCAAAGCACCCAACGGAAATATTTGTTAACGGGATGAAAGAGCGGGGTGCAACAGTCAGTCAACTATCAACACTCATTAAGAACGTACGCAAAAACCTCTTTTCATTTACGCTTTTTCGAAGAGAATTCTTCACGCCGCAATTAGCAAAAAGCCGGTACAAAGTGTAAATATATGTGTAGTGGCGTCTTTCACGGATAAGTTGTTAACTCAATTGTTCACATGTAAAATTCTATTTCTTGCCCTTTTCAACTTCATTACAGTCATAGCAAAATAGAAAGTGTTTTATTTACATTAACAATTCAACAGGCCAGAATTACAGCATCTTACGGTTCATTAAAAGTTCTCCTCTTAGCTATCGAAGGCTTAGCGACACATTGAACTTACTGCAAGTGCAAAACGCTGGAAAGAGACATTGGAACTACTCCAAACTCTCCATGGAGGAATGTTGAACACCGGCGTCCCTCCAGACAGCATTCTAATAAAAAATAAAGTTTCGGAATGTAAAAAGTGGGTTTTGCCGAGACCGTTAAAAATTGGCAATTTTCAACTTGTACTTTAGACCGAACGGTTCGTCTGAAAAAAAAGTAAATAGTGATATTTGTAGATAATTTTAAGTACTTTAATTTCTGTTAACAGACCATTTACTAAAAGTTAATAGTTTTCGAGATTTGAGCAAAAAAGCGGAAAAAAGCTGAAATTTTTCGCTTTTTTCGCGATTTTTTCAATGTTCCGGCAAGAAATTTTATCCGCAAACCTCATATTCGGATTGAGCAGCCCAAAATCCATATATAATGAAAGAAATCAGAACTACCCCAAAACTTTCCTAGTCAAAACACAATTTTATTGAATCAATGAGTGAATCGAATTTTGTCATAAAGCTATTAATAGTATTATAATGTGAAATATAAAGCATTGCGTAATAAGAGTTTTTATTTTATCACATAAAGAATTCTTTAGAAAAATTTCGTTGCTGAGAAATTTTAACTTGATTCTATTTAATTTTCATTCATCAACTTTTTCAAAATTAATATACTAATTACTCCCTTTTACCCCCATTCATCTTTTCTCTTTTAGTCACTTATTATTTGACATCTATTTTCTTAAACGTTCAATCGCAAAACCATAGAATAGAATAGAATATAGAATATAGACCTGGATCACGCGTACCAAAAAAGTTGATTAATAGCAAGCTGAAAATTTCTTAATAGCTTAACGGTGTCTAGTCGGACAAACTTTGATGTATGGGAACACTGAAACAGGGGAAGTTTTAATTGTGAAACAGGTTAACAATTTGGAACGTCAGACTACGAAAAAGTTCCATGTATTTTGTCGGACAGAACTTCCAAGTGATTTGTTATCATCATCAT
Source organism: Diabrotica virgifera virgifera (assembly GCF_917563875.1). Lineage (NCBI taxonomy): Eukaryota > Metazoa > Arthropoda > Insecta > Coleoptera > Chrysomelidae > Diabrotica > Diabrotica virgifera. Next base: position 157,908,619 of record NC_065448.1, on the reverse strand, counting down.
CATCATAATTGGCTTGACAATCCGTTGTGGATCTTGGCCTGCTCACAAAGAAGTCGGCACTCCTGTCGATTCCTGGCAACTTCCCTCCATCTTCTGACCCCTAGAATTTTTAGGTCTTCTTTCACATCATCAATCCATCTTCTTCGTTGTCGTCCTCTACTTCTTGTGCTCTCTGGTTTTGAAAATGTTAATCTCTTAGTGTAGTGTATTCGTGATCTGACATCCTAGCAATATGTCCAGCTCATCTAAGTCTCTGCACTTTAACGAATTTCACAATACCTGGATCGGTGTATAACTGATAGAGTTCAAAGTTGTATCTTAGACACCATAGCCCATTTTCATTTACTGCCCCAAAAATCTTTCTAAGAATCTTTCTCTCAAAAATACCAAGTGATATGTTACCATTTCATTAAACTCTCATTCAAATATCAGACTGGTGTTTATCTCCAACTGAGCATTTTAATGAGTGGAACACGAAGAACATGTCAAATGACAGGAATCATGTTGGTTAGTAATAGCAGTCTGAGTTTTGCAAGAGAGTTTAATAAAAGGCTAACAAATCAATTGGATGTTCTGTTCGACAAAATACATGGGACGTTTTCGTAATCAGCCAAGGTTTTTTGAAATGGTTTACACGTTCTATCTCCTCTCCATAAAGGGAAAGCAGGCTAAGGGAATATCTAGATATAGACTATGACTATATAATATACTGTTGTACGGAGTTGAGTCGTGGACTCTCACAGACGCCACCTGCTAGAAAATTGAGGCTTTCGAAATGTGGCTTTATCGTCGAATCCTGAAAATATCTTATAGCGACCACGTTACCAATCATGGTGTTATGTGAAGAATTAATTTAACATGGAACGATGCAAAAAAGATAGCAAAAAACAGAAGAGAATGGAGAAAACTAGTAAACAAAATTGGACCTAACTCCACAGATGATGCGTGGGACTAGCAACCTCACCATCATACCGCATGCTGCTACTTGAAACACCGCAAGATGCCCTTTGCTCCACTTGGAGATGTATGATTATCATGATGTGAAGAATACAAAAAGAAAGAGCTATTAATCACAATAAAAACAGTCATAATCGAATACGTCGGTTACATCATGCGAAACAGCAAGAGATAAGGACTGATGCGTCTAATCTTACAGGAAAAACTAGAAGGAAAACAAGAAATAGGAACGCGAAGGATTTTCTGGATAAAAACTTTACGTACGTGTAGGGATAGTCACAAGCTCGAGCTTAGCTCGGCTTGGCTCGTTTTTCGGCTCAAGCCGAGCAAGCTCCAGCTCAAACCGGCTTGTTTCTTGCGGGCCAACCTTCGATCCAAGTCTTTTCTTCGAGCCGAGCCGAGCTGAATTCGAAATGAGACGAACTTTCCTTAACGAGCTTGTCAATATTTTAGCTAATACTCTAATGTTTTTTCTAATTCATTTATTTCTGCTACGAATAATACTTTTGTCTGAGAATAAGTAATTCAGACTACATATATGCATTTTCAATGTAATGTGTGTCCGTAAAGTATGGAATAAATATAATACATATTTCCTAGACTAGAAGCTTTTCTAGCTCGGCTCGAACTATTCGAGCCGAGCCAACATGAGCCACAAGCTCAACTGCAGCTCGAAGTTCAAGCTGAGCTTCTATCTCGAGCTCTGCTCGAAATTTCGAGCCGAGCTCAAGCTTGTCAAAAGCCACGCTCGGCTTGGCTCGAGTCCATCCATACGTATGTGGTTCAAGACAACAACCAAAGATCTTTTCAGAGCAGCAGTGTGGAAAGTAGATATTGCCATGATGGTCGCCAACATCCTAAACAGACAGGCATTGCAAAAAGAAAAATACCTTGAACTATATTAATCTTTCTAACTGCCATCCACTTTGTCTTCGAAATGTTGATTTGAAGGCTTCTCTGGTAACTTGCTTCACTGACTAGATTTACTAATGTCTGAAGATCTTGTAAATTTTCTGAAAAAATGGCTGTATCGCCTTCAAGAATGGCCTTTCTACTAAACTTAAGTGGTTTTTGCCTATCAACCTTGTAGTCCCGATTTATCTTCTTGCGATTTTTACATCATTGGGCCACTGAAAATAACTTTAAAATATCAGTTGGACCAGGAAACACAAAATTCCATAGAAGAGTTCTTCGATCTGCAGCCATAAATGTTTTTTTAAACAGGGTATGTATCAGTATGGAATGGAATATACTGTTATATTTCTATTGGATATGAAAATTAAAATTAGATAATTATAAACAGAATTCAATTTAATATAAAATATTTTCAATTTTCTCAACCACGGGCATATAAATTTAGAACAACCTGTATACAACAAATTGTTATATTTAATTTTAAGAAGTGATTAAACGATACTCGGAACAATGCGCTTAAAATAAAACTAAAGTGAAATCGATAATAGGTCATTATCGTTGTTCGCGGAAGGTTCAATCATTAGCCGATGCTAAAGAAGACTTAGTGAAAGTAGATAATAGATCATTAAATTTTGTAATTAGTAGAAAGTAATTTTAGAATGGGAATTAACTATTTTTTTTGGAAATCCATTAAGCATATTTAGAAAGTTTAAAAATTGGTTTTGAGGAATACTGCGAATGAGAGTTGGTGGTGGAATTTTGATTTGTGAATCTGGAAGGGATATTTAGAAAGTAGGGGAATGAATGAGAAATAGAGAGCAGAATGTTTTGAGCTGTCGAGAAGTGAAGTCGAGTAGTAGACGGTAGTGTACGGAGAGTGAGAAAGCCGGTAGTTCCGTGAGTGTGGAGTATCTATCGTGGAACGAGAAGTAGGCCAGGTCGAGAGTAAAAGAACCTCCTTGAGCCAAGAGTTCCCGGTAGCTGATTGCAGTTTCGAAAAAGGTAGAACACAGCATCACGACAGAAGCAGGAAACGAGAGCTATACGAGCTAGTTTCAGAGGAGAACATTACTGGAAGCCAGGACGAGGTTTGGATTGCAGCCAAGGATAGCAGGAAACGGGTCTTGTGTGAAGACATTCTCAGTGCACCAGAAAAAGGTCAGTCTCATTTGTTTGGACATGAATGTATGGGTTTTTTCGTAGTAAATACCACATTTAAAATTGAAGAAACATAATCAATAATATCAGAAAAGCTTCATCAAACTTAAATAGAATTGTTGCTAATAAATCATAATAGTTAAATGTTAATAAAAACTTTCAATTGGAAATCAAAAGAAAATAAGATTCCCATGTGTAAATGTTATGTTTAAGAAAAATAAGATATAGCAAATATTAAGCAGTGATTGCCATTTAAATAAAATAAACAATATTTTGATTACAATTGTAACCCATATGTGTTATTATTTTACTCTTTTCTTTCCTATCCCGATTAGGAACCATTAAGAAATACTTAGAAGCCACGTATGTAAGTAATTAATTTTATAAAAAGCCCTGAGATTGAAAACATATTGATATGTGATCTGGTAAATTAATTAGATTATTATTAATGCATTGATTAAATTAAATGACATATAAAAATATTATCTCATATCAATAATCAAGATCACAACAACTGTCGTCCAACGTGGAGGGCATTGTAAAGTATTTCTAGGGGCAAATTTGAAGGATAGAAAGAGTAAAGCCGGTATTTGAAAATTTATATGCCTGTGGTAAAAAGTGAGATACTTACATTTGATAACATAAAATTTTAGATCTCTTTAGGTACAAATTTTACATAACTGATTAAATATTTTATTTTTACGATATTACATTTGATATATTTATTGACAATTTATAATATTTGGGTGAGAAAAAGTCGTCTTGGTAACATACTAGTAAAATTTCATATTTGGCGGGGACAGTACTTCTTGAAAACAAATGTCTGTGACAAGAAGCCAAAGCAAAGACAACAAAAAACAAAAAGAACATTCAAATCAAGAGAATAATTCAGACCAAGAAGACATTTTAGACACGACAATCATGGCATCAGAACAGCAAGAATTATCAGGAATAGATAAAATATTACAAATGATGCAACTCCAGTCACAAAGAATGGAACAAAAACTGGATAAAAATCAGGAAGAAACATCAAAGAAAATGGATAAAACACAACAAAAATTGGATCAAAAAATGGATGAAACACAACAGAAAATGGATGAAACACGACAAAAATTGGATCAAAAAATGGATGAAACACAACAAAAAATGAAACAAGCAATAGAAGAGAACAACAAGAAAATGGAGGAACGCATAGGAAAGTATGAAAAGGAAGTAAAAGGATGTTTGACAACAATGAAAAACGAGATGAAAGAACAAGAAATGAAAATCCAAAATAAAATAAAGGAGATAACGAATTGCCAGAAAAAAGAAATGGAAAGTTTGGAAAACAAGTTGCAAAACGCTATTCAAGCAATCAGAGAAGAAATGGAAAGAAAGATTACGGAAATCAATATTCAACAAAATGTAGGAGAAAGAAGAGAAAATGTTATACATAGCACAGATGACGTGAAGATAAGGTTTGGCGGGGATGTAAGAAGATTACACCCAGTGCCGTTCATAAATAGCCTGAAAAAGAAAATACAGCACATCGGAAATTTCGAAACAGCAAAAGAAACTATCAGAAACCATCTAAAATATGAAGCAAGCCTATGGTTCGATTGCAAAGAAGAAGAATTTGACAGTTGGCAACAATTTGAACAAAAATTTTTGAATTATTTCTGGGGAAAAGTCCAACAATTGGAAATTAACAAGGAATTGCAAAATGGGAAATACAATGATAGGATGGGTATGTCAGAAAGGACATATGCATTACAAATTTACTATAACGCAAAACATCTACAATATAATTACTCATCGGAACAATTAGTCGAACTGATTGCAAGACATTTCGAAGAAACGCTGGAAGACCATATCACATTGCAAAACTACAAAGACATAGATAGTTTATGCCAATTCCTACAAATAAGAGAATCACGTTTAAGAGAAAGAAAATCAAGAAGGTCGCGAGAAGATTACAGGCTCCGAGAAACACAGGATTACAGAGATAGAAATCAAAATAGGAGGGACTATACAAGACGAGAATTTAATCCCAGAAGGGAAAACGAAAATAGAGACAACGGAAGAGGAAATTATGAACAAAGAAATAGGCAATGGAATGAGGACAGAAATCGAGAATACCAGAATAGAAACACCACACTCGCAAATCAAGAAAACAGAAATAATGGTAGACAAAATGAACAGGGATATCGAGAAAACCGAAACAGATCCGACAGACCAAGAGAAAATAGAAGAGAAGTGAATAATACCCAGACAGATGAATATGACGGAGAGAGACATTATGACGAAAATATAAACTACGATGAGCAACCGGCGTTTTTTCACGACGGCGCTCACTAAAAACCAAAAATCAAACAGGAATCTTTTGTAACCCCAAGGAGTTTATTAAATTGGCAAGAAACAACGAAAAGAAAAATGGAGTTAATTTAAAATTTGTGGATGGATTTATCAACGAGAAACCAATTAAAATTATGATAGACACTGGATCTGAAATAACATTAGTCAACAGAAAACTAATAGAAGAAGTTAACTTAACAAATTTAATTTATAAAATACCTAGGGTAAATTTAGTGGGCGCAAACAAACGGACATTGGCAACTATAAATGAAGGCATACGAGTAATGGTACGACTGGGCAAGAATATGTATGCACTACAATGTGTAATAATGCCAAACATGTCACATGACATGATAGTAGGAGTTGACGAATTGGCAGAAAAACATGTAGTGATAGATTTTAAAAATAATACGATGAATCTAACAGAAGAAAAAGAAGAAGAACAGAACAAGGAACAGGAGAAACAAAATACGGACGAATCAGGTAAAGAACAAACAGTGGAAATGAATCTGGCAACGAAGCAAGGACAAAGAAGAAAAGGGAGAAAAAGTCAGAAAAAGACAAAAGAAAATGAAACCTGTGGCTCCTCAAAAGAAGAGTTGAGCCCAGAAGAAGAAAAATTGAGAGTATCAAAAGCAAAAGAAAACTGGGATTCCTCAAAAGAAGAGATGAGCTCAGGAGAAGAAGAAATAAAGCTAACAAATGAAAGCGAAAAAGATATGATCGAAACAGTGACATTTGAAGAGGAGGCATATGAAAACGAGGATGCAGAATACACGGTAAAAGTATGTGAAAAATCTGAGGAAAAAGACAGAAGATTGATATGGGAAAAAGGGAAAGACAACATAATAGCCGACACTCTAACACAGGATGAGGACACTGAAAATAAAGAAACAATTACTCTACAGGTGGGACTAATTAGAGTAATACAAGAAGAAGGGGTATAAGACGTAGATTAAAGTAAGGAAATATACAGGGAGTTGGTTTTGCCCTCGAGAAAATTTATTTAAAAATGCAGATAAATTTTATCGAATACAAGGCGGGGATTTGTTATATTTCTATTGGATATGAAAATTAAAATTAGATAATTATAAACAGAATTCAATTTAATATAAAATATTTTCAATTTTCTCAACCACGGGCATATAAATTTAGAACAACCTGTATACAACAAATTGTTATATTTAATTTTAAGAAGTGATTAAACGATACTCGGAACAATGCGCTTAAAATAAAACTAAAGTGAAATCGATAATAGGTCATTATCGTTGTTCGCGGAAGGTTCAATCATTAGCCGATGCTAAAGAAGACTTAGTGAAAGTAGATAATAGATCATTAAATTTTGTAATTAGTAGAAAGTAATTTTAGAATGGGAATTAACTATTTTTTTTGGAAATCCATTAAGCATATTTAGAAAGTTTAAAAATTGGTTTTGAGGAATACTGCGAATGAGAGTTGGTGGTGGAATTTTGATTTGTGAATCTGGAAGGGATATTTAGAAAGTAGGGGAATGAATGAGAAATAGAGAGCAGAATGTTTTGAGCTGTCGAGAAGTGAAGTCGAGTAGTAGACGGTAGTGTACGGAGAGTGAGAAAGCCGGTAGTTCCGTGAGTGTGGAGTATCTATCGTGGAACGAGAAGTAGGCCAGGTCGAGAGTAAAAGAACCTCCTTGAGCCAAGAGTTCCCGGTAGCTGATTGCAGTTTCGAAAAAGGTAGAACACAGCATCACGACAGAAGCAGGAAACGAGAGCTATACGAGCTAGTTTCAGAGGAGAACATTACTGGAAGCCAGGACGAGGTTTGGATTGCAGCCAAGGATAGCAGGAAACGGGTCTTGTGTGAAGACATTCTCAGTGCACCAGAAAAAGGTCAGTCTCATTTGTTTGGACATGAATGTATGGGTTTTTTCGTAGTAAATACCACATTTAAAATTGAAGAAACATAATCAATAATATCAGAAAAGCTTCATCAAACTTAAATAGAATTGTTGCTAATAAATCATAATAGTTAAATGTTAATAAAAACTTTCAATTGGAAATCAAAAGAAAATAAGATTCCCATGTGTAAATGTTATGTTTAAGAAAAATAAGATATAGCAAATATTAAGCAGTGATTGCCATTTAAATAAAATAAACAATATTTTGATTACAATTGTAACCCATATGTGTTATTATTTTACTCTTTTCTTTCCTATCCCGATTAGGAACCATTAAGAAATACTTAGAAGCCACGTATGTAAGTAATTAATTTTATAAAAAGCCCTGAGATTGAAAACATATTGATATGTGATCTGGTAAATTAATTAGATTATTATTAATGCATTGATTAAATTAAATGACATATAAAAATATTATCTCATATCAATAATCAAGATCACAACAATACATATACCATAATTATAGTAGTAAACCATTAACTTTGGCAATAATTTTTTTTGGATCAAAGATGCGTTTTTGAACAAGCCTGGTATATCTTGCAAAATACATGGTGACTTTCCCGTCATGAGAATCTCGTAATACATCGGACACCACCTAAAAGCGTAAAAACCTTTTGTTAATACCGATTACATACTTTCTTTCGGAATCTGTAACACCGACAAAGGGAAACATAAACTACCTTGTGTATATTGTTGGGTAACTCCGTGTATCCGTCTTTACTATTTGTAAAGGCGTTACCTGTACTTTTCTACTACTGTTGAGATTATTTTTTGAAGATTTTTAATCCTAAGATTAAGGACCACAAACGTACTAATTCCAGTTGATATTTTTTCAATGGATTTCGTCGGCTCAGCGTACCGAAAAATAGTGTTACTGGTGTTCTTTACATTAAATCGTTAGATATTTTTAATACATAGTTCGGTAGTATCTATTTAAAGTATTGGTCTGAAGATATTTTCTTGTGGCATCTTAATGAAGTATATACAGTGCGCTGGAATAAGTGTTACCCCCCCCCCATACTAACTCATTTATTTTTAGCACATAAGCAAAACGCTCGGACAGGTCGATTTTTAAAACAATCATAGTATATTATAGCATCAATGTTTCGAACTTTACGCGAAACCTCTTCAGGTGACAGTCATAACTTTTATTTTTTTTAATGGATAAGTACATCATATGACACCTCATTTAAAATCTTTTGAAATACTGATTACAAAATGTACAATATTTAGGCAAAATTTCAGTCAAATACCTTGAAATGCTTTCATTTTTTTTTCGAATCCTGAGAAAACTAATGAGTATTTTTGAAAAATTTAAACGCAGAATCAAAGATTACATTATTACCGAGGTCCGAAAGTCCCTTAGATTATATAAAATCATACTAAATTTTCTCTTTGTTTTTACCCCTGTAACTTATTAAAATAAACATTAGGTATAGAAGTTTTTAGGGTTTTTAGTTTTAGGGCTTTCAGCCATAGGTAATAATATAATCTTTCATTCTCATTTTACGTTTAAATTTTTCAAAAATTCTTATTAGTTTTCCCAGGATTAAAAAAAAATGAATGCATTTAAAAGGCATTGGAACGAAATTTTGCGCAAGTATTATACATTTCTGTAATCAGTATTTCAAAAGGTTTTAAATGAGGTGTCACATGATGTACTTTCCCATTCAAAAAATCAAAGTTATGACTGTCACCTGAAGAGGAATCGTGTAAAGTCCGAAACATGCTTATGTGCTAAAAATAAATAAGTTAATATGGTGGGGTAACACTTATTCTAGCGCACTGTATACATACTTTACTATGTTAGGTAAACGGGTATTTCTAGGATTACCCAGGTAAAGTCCGAAGTACTCGCGAGGTATCGGTAATATCCGATAGTAAGTCCGAAATATAATTTAAATATTTCAAATGTCGGGCTTTATTCGAGTAAAACACATTCTACCTGCTGCCTCTTGGTTAATACATACTAATAATGAATGACAAGGCCGTAACTATTTGAAAGATATCTTAATTTAAGAAAAAAACGCATTTTACAAAAGTAAGGAAAGTAAAACAATAAATACTACAGAAATAAAAATTATAATCTATTTTTTTAAAACAAGGCAAGCTGCTGTGGCATTTGGGTTACAAATATTTCCAGCAGCGTTACATTTGCATTTATTTTATCAAAACCTCGCGAGTACTTCGCTATTTACCCGGGTAATCCTAGAATTACCCGTTTACCTAACTTTACCCGTAACATATACAGGGTGTTTCATTAGTAATTATTGTCCATATAGTAACTGGAGAAACCTTAGCACAAAATATGATGATTTAACCTAAAACACTTAAATAAATATTCCTCCCTACCGAGATTATACGGGTGTTTTATTACAAATATCTTAAAATGATTTTAGCCCAGTGTTTTAAAATTTGACAAACGGTTTACACATGTTAGAATACTTTAATTAGTGTTAAAAGATGGTTTTCCGCTGTTACTAGAGGCGTGCTGTCTGTAGGGATATATATTTAATTTTCCCTCTTTTCTTCCCTCCCAATCTACGCCACTGTCGTAATAATCATTTCAGCATTCTTTGTTACTTTTTACGTAAATATCATCCTCTTGTCTCAATGCGATAGAGTGAGTAGTCTTCAAGTTATTTGCGTTTAAAGGTAAATGATTCAATAAGATTATAATATGTGTATTTTAAACACATAATATACTGATTTAATGTTTAAAATACATACCCTTTAAACGCAAATAACTTCAAAACTACTCACTCTATCGCATTGAGACAAAATGATGATATCTATGTAAAAAGTAACAAAGAATCAAAAAACATTCTGAAATGATTATTACGACAGTGGCGTAGATTGTGAGGGGGAAATGGGAAAAATTAAGTATATATCCCTACAGCACGTCTCTGGTAACAGCGGAAAACTATTTTTTAATACTAGGTAAAGTACCTACTCTAACATATGTGTAAACCGTTTGTCAAAAAATATTGGAAGGTGTTAAAACAATAGGCTAAAATCATTTTAGGATAATTGTAATAAAACACTCTGTATCTCAGTCAGGAGGAATATTTTATTTAAGTGTCTTAGGTTAAATCTTCATATTTTGTGCTAAGGTTTCTCCAGTTACTGTATGGACAATTACTAATAAAACACGCTGTATATTGTACTATTTTAGATGTGAATAAGCGGTAATAACGATTAATTTCATTTGGGGAGCTAAACATGGGGAGATTTTCATGATTTTTTTACCAAAAAAAGGGGCCAACCTTATTTTTAATGCTAGAAACTTTTATAAACAACTAAAATAAACCTTTTTTAAACACTTTAAAAAAGTTAAAATGAGTTTTTCCCGAAAAGTGCTTTTTTGTTATTTCACGATGAAACATTCGATTTGGAATCGGACGAATAAAAACGCGTATTTCATGAGCTACAAAAAATTTGCTTTTGCTGGATCTATAGACTTTGCTAATATACAGATCTTTTCGTTTTTTTCTTAGCAAAATTTTTGCTAAAAATATTTTTTTCGATAAAATATTTACTTTCTGAGATATTTACGAAAAACCGTCTGAAAACATAGTTATTTTGTGGAAAAATAAACATTTTCAATCGCAAATAATTCAAAAAGTATTGACTTACGTAAAAAACTCTATAAAACAAAAGTTGCTTATAATCAGTCAATTCATCCACTTGCAGGCTTATCTTGAACGTATGTTTTATCAATCCCGAGAAGGGGTGACTGTCACCCCCCAAGTAAAAGCAACCAAAGGCACACATTCAACTTTGAAGGGGGGTGTAAGTAGAACCCAAATTCAAATTTTCATGCAATTCGGAGTTGCACCTGAAAATTACACGGTATCGCCGTATTTCCCGTTCATTTACTGGGCTATTAGTATAAACGGCATTCAAATTGAAAAAGTATCAAGCTACAAATACTTGGGAACTTTAATAAACGAAACTGGAGACCAAAACAATGAAATAAAAAGACGTATAGAAATTGCCAGGGCCACCTTCATAAATATGAGAAAATTCTTCAGCAATAGAAATATAAGCATCCCTCTATGATTAAGAATGCTAAGAGGCTACGTATTTAACACGTTATTATACGGAGTAGAGGCCTGGACTCTCAATCAGAACAACATAAAAAATATTGAAAGTTTCGAGATGTGGTGCTACCGTCGAATGCTGAAAATAAGTTGTGTTGAAAGAGTCAGAAACCTTGAAGTATTACGAAGGATAGGAAAAGACCCAGAACTTTTGTTAACGATAAAACGAAGAAAACTCATAAATTAGCACCACTTCAAAATATAATGCAAGGAAAACGGAATCCCGAAAAAAACGTCATGGCTGCGGAATTTAAGAGAGTGGTTTGGCTGCACTCATAATGAACTCTTTAGGTCAGCTGTAAGCAAGGTTAGGATAGATTTGATGATTTCCAATCTCCGATAGGAGTAGCACAACAAGAAGAAGATTTGAAGGTAGAACAACTGGATGAACTTCCTGCCATACTAACAGCGAAAGAATACACTTGACTGCTTTTAACTATAGAAACGTAAACACAGATTTGCGGTATCACGTACCACACCGGTGTATGCGGTACGTGATACCGAAAGAATACTTTATGTCAACGAAGCTCAAAGACTAAACCATACTAAAACTGCACCAGTTGGGAGCACAGATGTAATACATAGATGGTGCTCTAGAAATCTTTTATAAAGTACGCTTTACAACAAATATTTTCGGCGAGGCCTGACATACCGCATATCAGTGGTTGATGGTTAAAACCAAGTCGTTTCAATTTATTATTTTAGGAGTTTTTTATTTTCTTGTTGTCTAATTGTTATGTATTGGCGATTAAGTTACTTTAAAATAAATATCTTTGAAAAATTGAAGAAAGACTTCTGTGTAAAAGGTATATTTATTAAAACCCCAATAAAGGGCTACATTAAAAGACAGAACGTTTTCGCTCTAAAGAGAGCATCATCAGTGTTCTAAGCAAGCTCTACATGCTAAGCCACCAAAAATACATAGGTTAAAACCCTTAAAACGCCGACCAAAAGTCTTACATTGGCGTGTATTATGTTAAACCTGGCGATGGGTGAAAATGAAAAAGATATACCTCACAGCATTATATGACTCTACCACGTGTATGTGGGTGGTTGAGTTAGAGAAATCAACTCAACCACCCACATACACGTGGTAGAGTCATATAATGCTGTGAGGTATATCTTTTTCATTTTCACCCATCGCCAGGGTTTAACATAATACACGCCAATGTAAGACTTTTGGTCGGCGTTTTAAGGGTTTTAACCAATGTATTTTTGGTGGCTTAGCATGTAGAGCTTGCTAAGAACATTGATAATGCTCTCTTTAGACACTTTAGAGCGAAAACGTTCTGTCTTTTAATGTAGCCCTTTATTGGGGTTTTAATAAATATACCTTTTACACAGAAGTCTTTCTTCAATTTTTGTAATTAATGGTATACAGCCAGTTACGGGAAATTTTTCCTTATGGATTTTAAATATCTTTGACTTCTTATATTAGATTTTGTTAAAATTTCCTTGAAATAATAGGAGAGTGGCTTCATATCAAAGACGGACTTGTGTCCATGCAAGAAAAATTATTGAGATAGGTAAATTGGATTTTTTGTACACAGCTGCTATTATTCTTTTTATGAAAGTCTCAATTCCTATAATTCTAGTTAATTTGTTGATTTCGCAGTTATGTGATCACAATACAGCATCCCCATTGGGCTGTTGGGGAGATGTCCGTTTTTTAAATAAACCTTCATAGCAGGAGTCCGTTTTTGAAGCAAACATTCAACTGTGAAGCTGAAAATAACGTATTTGCGTCCGTGATTGAAGGAAACTATTATCACCGTTGAACAAAACAGGAAAAAATCTAAACCACTACTAGGTATATAGCTAAAATTTTATTTTTTATACATGCTCGTCTTTGATATGAAGCCACTTATTTAACAACATCCATGTATACGTGTGGATGTGTGGTGTGTTTGGATTTAAATACAAAAGAAATTTCATTATTTTGTCATCGACTATAAAAAACCAACATTTTCCAGTTTAACCTTTATGTATATTCGTAAATTATCTTTTAACATAACCTGTTTTACGCATTTACGGCAAGTTAGGATGTAGAATCCTGGTGCCAGCATATTTGTCATCAAAGACTGTTTTTCTTGTGTCTGGTAAATATTGCAGGTACTGGCGCCACGTTAAATGAGAATACCTTTTACTTTATTACACCGGATTATGACTTCTATTCATAGATTTAACTGCGTCGCAAAAACTTAAATTACCTGGAACTTTTCGATATTGTAAAAGTTTATTGTTCAATCATAAGTTTTTTAAAATGTTAACTGTATTTTAAAAATCAATTTATGAGATTTTAGTATTTCAGTATCTTTGCAGCAAGAGAACTTATTCCATCAAATTTTTGTATTAAATTTATCCACAGATACTTATCACAGATATCTTATTTTTTCACTATTTTTATAGTTTTTAGAGATTTTTATTTCCATTTCAGAGCTTCAGAGTAAAGTTCAGTTCAAAGAATGAAAAGAAAGGGAAAGTCTTAGGCTGATGACAGACTATGTTGCCATTATAGCTCTATACTGTCTTAAACCGCATAATACAAGGACGCATCAGTTCTCCTGTATACATATTCAATGGACCATGATAGTCGTGACGTCAAAACGTCAAAGAAAGTTTTCCAAACACGTTATGTCTAGGTACACGCTAAAATGTACGCAAATAAAAAAGTTAAACTTCATCAAGCTAGTGACTATTTAGCGTGGGCAGTGACTGTATATTTTGATACACGCTATTTTGATATGTTTAGTGTTTGTTTGATAGAAAAATATTTGTTATGACGTTTAATTCTACCTAACTTTTTTATTTGCGTACACGTTAGCGTATACCTAGACACAACGTGTTTGGAAAAAATTTGACGTTTTGACGTACGGTCCATTCTATTCAAAATCTATCGAATGACACCAAACACGACTCCCGACGGAGGTGGAGTGGGAGGTTATTTTAAAATCTTAAATAGGAACCCCACTTTTTATTACAGATTTTGATTCCTTACGTGAAAATAAGTAATTTTTATTCGAGATATTTTTTGGAATTATGGATAGATGGCGCTATAATCCGAAAAATCGATTTTTGAAAATGGAAAATTAAATTAAAAATGGAATATCCCACTAAAATGGAAAACTTAACTTTGTTCGGTTTTAGGACCTAATTTTCACAACACAATAGGTGTCCATGACGCTTTAGCACGTTACGCCGAACTATATTTTTCGATTGGGTCCGTGGCACCGTAAAGAATTACGGTCTACAATAATACAGCTATGCACGGTGAATAATATCTATACATACGCCGCCCTGGACCCGACTACTGTGTATATATTTTATACACAAAAAGATAAAGGTGTTAGTAACTGCAAATTTAGCATCCAAGGCTTATCCGTGACTAATGTTGCCGATTATCATGACAATCTTTATTTTATCTGCAACAGCGCAAAAAAAGATGCACAGATGTTGAGTTGAATTAGGTTCTCAGGTTCTTTAACCAGGATGTTCTTGTTCTTCCTGAAGATCGCTTTTCAAATATTTTTCCTTGAATGATGGTTGTAGAAGGGCATATCAGGATTCATTTCGCATAAGGCGTCTTAAGTACTCTAACTTTCTAGATTTGATGATGGTCAGTAACCACCACGTACTGACCACCATCAAAACCTCACCTACTATTATGTAATTATGATAAAGTTTATGATTGTATCTAGTATCTAGATCTCCATATCTAGAAACCAAAAGTTTCTTTTGAATGAAATATTTGCCATTAAAAATCACACTCTCTTTTATTTTTACCCTTGTAACTTATTAAAATAAACAATATAGAATGTTGTTCTGAAGCTATTTTCTTGTAGCATTTTTACAATTTTAACTATTTATAATGGGAAATAAGCCACAATATTATTAAAAAATGATTTTTATTAACGTTTCGACGCCCAAATCGGGTGCCGTTGTCAAAATACGTTTTTTAATAATATTGTGGCTTATTTCCCATTATAAATAGTTAAAACAATATAGAAGTTTTCAGGGACTTTTGGCCTCGGTAATAATGTAATCTTTCATTCATCGTTTAAATTTTTCAAAAATATTTATCAGTTTTCTCAGGATTCGAAAATAGTTATTTTTCTAACTAGTGCGGAAAGTGATATGTACTTTCACGCACAAGACTGCCGTTGACTCGAACGACGCGATAGCGGAGTCGGGCAAGCAGTCGAGTGCGGGGAAGACACTTTCCGCATGAGTTAGGAACAATATTTTTTCTAGGGCCGTACGTTTGGAAAAAAGCCACAAAAAATAGAGTTAGATCAATTTTTATTTAGAAGTGAAAATACACAAATAGTCCAGAAAGCCACTGCGCATCCGCTAGGAAAAATATTCTAATTCGAATTTTTTGCACTATCTTACTCAAAAAGGACTCCTTTTAACAAATTTGCATGTTGCCAGGACCAAAAGGTGGTCAAAAATTTTTTAAACGTTTTTTTTTGTTTTTTTCCTAAAATTATTTTTTTGCATGGAAAAAAGTTTTTTAGGTTTTTTGGATCATTCCAAACAGAAAAGGTCTTTAGTGACTTTTCTCTAAAAATGATAGTTTTTGACATATAAGCGATTAAAAATTGAAAAATTGCGAAATCGGCCATTTTTATCCTCAAAAACTATGTGAAAAACTGAAAATTTGAATGTTGCCAAGGTAGGTAGATATTCTTTAAACATTGATTGATGAAATTCCGAAGAGTTTTTTGCAATACAATATTCAAAACTCCTTTGTTTTTTAATTGCTAATCAAGCGTGAGCGACACTATTTTCCAACGACAGTATGTTGCAAATGAAAGGAATAAATTCGTTATTTCGTAAACCGGCAACTTTAAGAAAAAATCCCGAAACAGGTCGATTTTTATTTTTAAGTTATGATATTGTGGCATATATGGTATACTAGTGACGTCATCCGTCTGGGCGTGATGACGTAATCGATGATTTTTATAAATGAGAATAGGGGTCGTGTGGTAGCTCATTTGAAAGGTTCTTCAATTCTATATTCAGTAATGTAAACATTTAAATAATTATTTATACAGGGTGTCCTTCCACTTCTTTTTTTGTCAAATAATTTAATTTAATAAAAATTTTTTGGACACGCTGTATAAATAATTATGTAAATGTTTATATTACTAAATAGAGGATTGAAGAACCTTTCAAATGAGCTAGCACATGACCCCTATTCTCATCTAAAAAAATCATCGATCACGTCATCACGTCCAGATGGATGACGTCACTAGTATACCATACATGCCACAATATCATAACTTAAAAATAAAAATCGACCTGTTTCGGGATTTTTCCTTAAAGTCGCCGGTTTACGAAATAACGAATTTATTCCTTTCCTTTGCACCATACTGTCATGTCGGTGGATAATAGTGTCGCGCACGCTTGATTAGCAATTAAAAAACAAAGGAGTTTTGAATATTGTATTGCAAAAAACTCTTCGGGGTTTCATCAATCGATGTTTAAAGAATATCTACCTACCTTGGCAACATTCAAATTTTCAGTTTTTCACATAGTTTTTGAGGGTTAAAAATGGCCGATTTCGCAATTTTTCAATTTTTAATCGCTTATATGTCAAAAACTATCATTTTTAGAGAAAAGTCGCTAAAGACCTTTTCTGTTTGGAATGATCCAAAAATCCTAAAAAAACTGTTTTCCATGCAAAAAAAATAATTTTAGGAAAAAAAAAACAAAAAAAAAACGTTTAAAAAAATTTTGACCACCTTTTGGTCCTGGCAACATGAAAATTTGTTAAAAAGAGTCCTTTTTGAGTAAGATTGTGCAAAAACTCCGAATTAGAATATTTTTCCTAGCGGATGCGCAGTGGCTTTCTGGACTAAAATTAATTCTTTGACAAGGTTGTCAAAACCAAACTTTCAATATAATGGGTTGCCACGACGACGATATTGGTTTCCATGACGACGATTCAAAACCATTGTAATTGTCTACTGATCTGACTTTTAAATATTATGTCAAAATAATTTTATTTCATCGAACTATCACGCTAATTTCATTAAAACATGAACACAATAAGATAAATTTGAAATAAATTAGTAAATAATATCTAAATATTAGTTTATTGCATGTATTATAATATATTATAATGCCATATTACAAGGTATTTTACTTTCCCGCAAGCCGTGCTGGAAAGTGCAACTTTCGGAAACAAAATGCGTGCGTGAAAGTGGCTCTTTTAGCACAGCCGTAGAAATAAATGAATACGTTTAAAACACATCGAACATTTTGACAGGCGACATTTTGCGCCCATACCCTTAGCAATTTCTTTCAAACATTTTATCTTATATCTTGACACAATATGGAGAAATAAAAAATATCGAAAAAGAAGTGAAAGGCAGAATTTACAAAAGATTCATCAGAGCAGTTATGACATAGGCGGCAGAAATATGACCTGACACAAAGAGGACAAAAAAATTACTCGAAACAGCGGAGATAAAAACCCTTCGAAAAATCGATGATAAGACACTATGGGACAGAGCTAGAAGTACAGATATACGACGGAGATGCAAGTGGAAAACGTTAATAATTGGATAAAAAACAGAAAAGTAGAATGGAATGACCACATAGGCAGACTGACAACAATAAATAGAGTAGTAAGGACAGCGAGAGACATGCTTCCCCAATAGGAAGACGATCAGTAGGAAGATCACGAAAACAATGGAATGACAACTTACTGGAGGCACATTGAAAAAACCGACAGTCATGTCTATACAAAACGAAGAAGAAGAAATTTTATCTTATATAAAAATCGTTGTATGTATAAAACTTAACTTTTTACTGATAAATAAATATTGCTTGTAATTAAGTTTGTAAATTATGCTTTTAAAATATTGTTTCTTGAAGAACGTCCTCATTAAGTACTCGAAGATTTTATCCTGTTTACAGTATATCGTGTCACTTTTTAAACACAAATTTAAAACCCAATTTCCGAAAACCGACATCTATAAAATTTATGGTTTAATTGTTACAGGTAAATCAACCGCTGTTCAAATTACAGGTTATCCATTCGACTTGTCACTGGCGTTGAATGGTATGACACTAACAGAAATGGGATTTGAAAAGATATACCTCAAGGTAACAATTTTTTTTGGATTGGTTTCGCTTTGTAGCTAATGGAATGGGAAATTCTCGTAAATCTACTGTTTGTGAATTTTCAGCAGACCATTGCAAATCAGTTTTTATTTACTTATAAGTGCTAGGGTAATAAATAAATTTTGTTAGATTACTTCTTTTAGAAAATACTAGAAGAAGAATTTAGAAGAAACAATTGCTCTTATCCAAAGTATTCTCGAAATAGTTCTAATGGACCAACGTCGGAAAAAAAGTCATTTTAAGCCGGCTGATTCTTTCATATATTGTTCCCTATACAGCGAGAGACGGTTCCCCAATAGGAAGACAATCAGTGGGAAGACCACGAAAACGATGGAACGAGAACTTACTAGAGGCACATTGAAAAAACAGACAGAGTCATGTCTATACAAAAAGAAGAAGAAGAAGAAGAGGTATATATTTTAGTTTTTACAATATAAAGTATAGTTTTTACAATAAGTTTTTAAAGTTTTTACAATACTCTTTTAAGTTTTTGTTGAGCAGTGTAGCAGCAATCCATTTCCGAAAAAATCCGAATTCAAGAAATGGAGTTAAAATTAAAGACCGGTCTCCGCTTAACATTCTAAAATGGAAATGAATCCAATATCTGAACCCTTTTAATTCCAAGTGGTGTACTTGAAGAAATCCTTTCGCGAGAATTTTCCAGTCTCTGTGAGACCTATAAATTGCCCAGAATAATTGTTTGTCCTATCACTCCTGCCTGAATATATTAGCAAGGGTGAGCATTTAATTGTCCGTCCTCTAGCACTTTCATTAAACACAGTTTAGTCACAAAATCAAGGGTAGATTACACAAACTCCGACGTTATTGTATTTATTTTGATCGTTGCAAACTTCCGTTAATACGCTGAAAATTTTACAATTAATTGTAATGAAATTTTAATAGTTTGCATACCGCAACTAAAATAGTCCATTCACTCACGTCAAAATATTGTAAAAGCTCTGAATTTTATAGAACCGCATAGATTAACATGAAATTCGGCATGCACTTAGCAAATATGTCAAAAAAGAGGTGATATTTTGCCGATGTGTGTTTTGCCCTGAAAGTTCGTACCACCCCTTCTCGTTGGTAAAACAATATACGTCCAAAATGAGTCCAGAACTGACAGATAAACTGACTAATTCTAAGCAACTTTGGTTCTATAGACTATTTTCACTATGTCAGTTCACGAACTAGCGTTCGGCGAAGTGCACGGTTATGGTTAAAATAAAAAGAAATAAAATGTATGGGCATAAGTACGGTGTGGGCGTAAAGTGAGACTTACATGAATTTTGTTTAAAAATGATTTAGAAATGTGTAACTAATACAATTTTACTTACAAAACTCTGAAATTAGAACAACTTACCTTTCAAGCATCTTACTTAACGATGTTGTATTCAAAAAAATCTCAAAAATTTATTCAAATGATACGGACGTCTCAAAAAATGCAATTTTTGATAACTTCGAACCAATTAATTACTTTTTTATTATCAGTTTTGCGAAAAAAGTAATTCTTTATAAAATACTCTGCATCGTATAGAATCTTAGATGCAACCATCAGATATCAAATTTTATTAATTTTATACGAGGTATGTCAAATAATGCGAATTTCACTAAAGAGTAAAGTACCTTTATATTTCACAATATCGCAAATTGTTATAAAAAACTTGTTTGGGATTAACAACTATGTTTCAATGTTCAATAATTATATCCCTCTAATTGAAATATTGTGAACTATAAAGGCACGTTACTGTTAGTAAGCGAAATTCATATTTTTTACATACCTAGTATACAATTGAAAAAGTTTGATATCTGATGGTTGTCTTTTAGATTTTAGACCAGGTAGAGCATTTTATCAAGAATAACTTTTTTTTAGTAAAATTGATAATAAAATAGTTATCGTAATTGTAATAAAATGATGATGGGTATCCGTAATTTGAGAAAAAATTAAAATTTTTTTTATCAATTAGAAGGATGTAATTCTATATCTATTAAAACATAATTTCTAATTCCAAACAACTTTTCATAATTAATTACTTTTAATGGGAAATAAGCCACAATTTTACCAAAAAAATGATTTTATTAACGTTTCGAAGCCTAAATCGGGTTTCGTTGTCAAATTACAAAATACTACTAAAATAAACAAAAATGTTGTTGCTAAGTAAAAAAGTTCTTCTAATAATTTATTTAATTTGACTCATTTATATTGGCAATTCAGATGTATATTACCTATACATTTTAAAGTAGAATACTTTAAAATGATATCGCCAATATTTATGAGTTGCGTTCCTGGGACGACTTTACTAAAAGATATTTCATTCGATTACATGAAATCAATCCCAACTCATGAATATCCGTCACAAAAAAATCATAGCATGTGATCTATCTTTAAAAAGTCAACCAAATGCAACGATGACAGTAAAATTCTCGCATTAGAGATTCCATAGTAAATCACGAGCGAAAACCAGCAAAAAACCTCGTGATACTATCCCGACATCGTAAGTATTTGGTCTTACATTTAATTTACTTTCAAAAAACCAATACCAAATTCTGAATTTAATATGTTTAAATTATAAATAATATTAATAATATTATTTTTGTTTATTTTAGTAGTATTTTGTATTTTGACAACGAAACCCGATTTGGGCTTCGAAACGTTAATAAAATCATTTTTTGGTAAAATTGTGGCTTATTTCCCATTAAAAGTAATTAATTATAAAAATGCCACAAGAAAATAGCTTCGGAACAACTTTTCATAATAACACTTTTTGACATTCGGGAATATAAAGGTCCTTTACTCTTTAACGAAATTCATATTTTTGACATACCTCGTATAAAATTGATAGCATTTGATATCTGATGGTTGAGATTTAGATTTTAGACTATGCAGAGCATTTTATGAAGAATAACTTTTTGTCGTAAAATGATAATAAAAAAGTTTCCCATATGGTTCCTAGCTTCGCAAACATACTGTATAAGAGCTTGTGTATACCTAACAATTTTCAAATTGTAATGCCATATTCGGATTCAGCATAATCAAAAACAAAAAACAAACATATTTAATCAAAGTAAAATGATGAATTCAACGATATTTTTCAAATTATTTATACAAAACAATTATTGTTATTGTTTAAACAATTAATAAACAATTAGCGGTAAAATCTGTGAGTAGAACTTTTTACTTTAACATGTATATAAACTAACAAAAAAAGTTTTAGAAAAATATAAGCTTGTTTGAATTTTTCCGAAACAATGCATGTTTTCGTCCTATATTGACTCCCCTAACACTAATAAAATTTGCTTCCTAGAATTCTAAACCCTATTAAAAACAAGTCAGTTTTTAATATTTGAAGTATCTTTTTAACAAATTCCAATCATTTGTAGTTTCAAACACTAACTCAGGTATAAACTATCCACACCCTGTACCACGCGCCTGGCCAGATTCTTTTAATTAAGATGAACTTTTGTTTTTCTCAAAATCTCCCCGAAGTCGCAAACAATATAATCCTCGGCCAACGTCGAGCAGCTGTTGTGTTTTAACGAGATTATATATAATTCTTCGGTGCGAGAACCGTCCGTTTCTACCTGGAAACCGCGCCCGACACAAGAACAAACCATCTATAATAAACACATTAGGTCAAATTGATACATCAACACTGTCACATGCTCCGCTGGCTTTTCTGCTTTAATTTTCTCGGATGCCATCGGTGTATAATCCTTGAAGTTTTATCTTTACCAAGTGGACTAAAGATATGTTTGACCAAAATATCTTGTAGTTTAATTAATTTTATGTGGATAAATGCTTGTAATTAGTGAGATGCGATTAAGATTTAGCCTTAAATTGGATTTTTCGGTAAAATGAAGATAAAGAACTGGGAAACAACGTTTAAAACTGGTTTTGTATCATTCAATCATTACTTCGATTTTTTTGTGCTAGCAATATCAATTCATTTTCTTGTTATTACTATTTTTTTACACTCATGTAATTCTGAAACCAAGTTTTTTAATTTTTTTTTGATTTTTCATTTTTATCTTCCACAATTTTTTTTCACAATATTTGATGAACACTGAATTCTCAATCACACTGTAATTTTTTTTGTTTAAAATATTTATTTTTCCCCTTTGTCTTAATATCAAAAAAGCACCCTAATTTTTCATCGAAAATTCTTACGTCAAAATATCTGATTTTATCATGATATCTGTGTAAAAAATATTTTATCAGAAAATGCAAAAAAAAGATATGATAATATAATAGTCTCCCGTTTTATGCCGCTCACGTGGCTTTGGGAGTATAGCAGGGTAGTCTGCTATATCTAGGGCCTACGGTATACAAGGAAGGTAACAGGGCCAGTGCTACGCTTCAACCGCCTATTATTACCCCTGGTTTTACCCAAGGTACTCATTTTATTCAGGCTGAGTCGACCTGGGGCCTACAAACATTTTAAAAATGTCTAGTTGTTCTTGCCGGCGGCGGTAGGATTTGAACTCCGGACCATCGGCACGCGAGCCAAGCAAACTACCGCTTAGCTACGCCGGCCCTCAAAAAAAAAGAGAAGGCTAGAATTATTCCAAAAGTTCTTTTTCCAAAAGTTCTTTTTTCGTTTAAAATTGTTTAAAATTGTATGAGTTATTTATTAAAACGTCTTTTAATCTTTAATTTCTCTAAAATCGTAAGATTCCATGTTACATTGATAAACTAAAAAATTTCAACTCGAAATATACCTACTATTGTAATTATTAACAACTAAATAAGTTAATACTTTATAAGACATCTACAATATATTGAGAAAGTTGTAGGATCTTGTTTAAATTATATACGTTACGTGCCTATTTATTGCTATTTTATGGTACCTAATTTAGATAGATACTTAAATGTCTTTTTCTTCTTTCTTTTTGTATGTAGGCTTTAAAGCCTGTCTGCTCTTCAATATTTGCCCCTCCTAATCTTTTTCTTGGTCTGCCAATACTTCTTCGTCCATTTGGTGACTTATTTCGTGCTATTCGTCCTATCCTATCCTCTGCCACTCTACTAATGTGTTCGTTCCACTCCTGTTTCCGTTTTGTCACCCATCCATTTATGTCTTCTACACTGCATGATCTTCTTATGTTATCGCTTCTCTCCCTATCCAACAGACTTTTCCCTGATGTTCGTCGAAGTATTTTTATCTCTGTTGTTTCTAGCAGTCGTCTCGTTTTAGATGTGTCAGGTCTTGCCTCCGCCGTGTATGTCAATATAGCTCTAATTGATGCTTTATAGATTCTTGCTTTTGTGTCTTGTCTTAGGTTGTTGTTCTTCCAGATTGTGTCATTAAGACATCTCGCCGCTTTACTTGCTTTTAAGCTTTGCTGTCGTACTTCCTCTTCAACATCTCCGTAGCTGGTTATATCTATTCCCAGATATCTAAACCTTGCTTCCTGCTTTATTAATTTCCCATCAGTTTCGATTTTACATCGTAGTGGGTATTTACATGTTGTCATACATTTAGTTTTTTCTTCTGATATTATCATATCGTATTTCTTAGCTGTTAAGTGCAGTTGACCCACTATATGGTAAACATCAGCCATTGTTTGTTGAGTACTAATACCTCAAAAATAGTGAATTAGCATCGTTTAAAAATAGTGAAAGTGGTCCAGCAAGAACATTACACTATCCACTAGCTGGGTAAGTGTTTGCCAAATTCAAAGTGTCCAAATAGACTAATAATTAGAATTAGAATTACACAAAGACTATATAGACTTTTTATCAGCAATTTATTTTCAAATGTTTTTATTTTATTATTCTTGGGTGCGACTCAATTGCACTAGACAAGAAATATTAATCATCCATTTATAAAAATGTTTTTGGCTGGAAATGGGAACGGATCCGGTCCAGTCAACAATATATATAATGCACAAATGAATCAACCCTCAAATACAATGATACCAATGCAACCAAATCATCAATATATGCAACAACACAACTCTGTATCAGCAGACATGATGCACTATTATCAAAATCAATTCCCACCTCTTCCAAATATGTACACTCATCCATCTAATTTCCAAAATTTATCCTTACCTCAAATGAGCCAAAACTCGGTTCCTCCGCAGCCAGAGATACACTTAAAAACTTTCGAAGAAGGAATAGATTATTCCCTACCGTCCTCATCAAGTGACGATGAAAACATGGAAAGTGATGCAAATGCTTGTCCGTGGCAACAACTAAAAGAGTCGAGATCAAAAAGAAAACGTAGAAAAATAGCAGAAACTACTGAGCAAGGTGCTTCAGTAAGCACATCTAATAGGTTTCAAACTCTCTCAGAAGAAAACGCAGATACAAACCAAACCCATACCAGTAAAAGAAACGATGACAACCCAAATACCCAAACGAAAGATCCCAAGCCGCCCCCGATTTATGTTTACGGAGTAATAGACTACAAAGCAATGACTGACTCTATAGCGCAAGTTACTGAAGATGAAACATATTATACTACCACTCTTCCTGAAAATGTTGTTAAAATAAATGCTAAAACACCTGATTCTTATAGAAAAATAATAAATTATATGAGAGAAGAAAAAATAGTACACCATAGCTATCAACTCAAACAAGAAAGAGCATATAGAGTCGTCCTAAGAGGTTTACACCATTCTATACCCTTAGAGCAAATAAAATCTGAATTATTAAGGCAAGGCCACACAGTCAGAAATGTTTTAAACATCCGGCACAGAGTAACAAAAGAGCCCCTACCATTATTTTTCGTCGATTTGGAACCAAAAAAAAACAATAATAAAGTTTTTAATGTGGAATTTATATACAATACCAGAATTAGAGTAGAAGCTCCGAAACACAAGAACACCATTGTGCAATGCACTCGATGTCAGGCATACGGACACTCTAAGTCATACTGTTATAAACCTTATAAATGTGTTAAATGTGGAGGATCACACGACACCAAAAGTTGCACAAAGCCGAAAGACACACCTGCAACATGTACTCTTTGCAAGGGCAACCACCCAGCGAACTATAAAGGCTGCACTGTTTATCGAGACTTATTAAAAGCAAAGAACAGGAATAACGACACAACTAGACCTAGAAACACACAAGGATACATAAATCCCAATCCAGCACTGCACCAAATGACTCAACAATATGCGCAAAATGGAATGAATTATGCTCAAGTAACCTCAGGAAACATCAACAGACCAAATAATGGTGAAGATTTAACACACATAATGTCAAGCTTCTTAAATGAATTCAAAAATCTATTTAATCAACTTCTGAACCAAAATAGCATGATCCTGAACATGCTAACAACAGTCATTAGTAAAATAACGAATTAATGGCTACATCAATTAGAATAGCCGCCTGGAACCCCAACGGGCTACCAAACCATGTACAGGAAATCACAGCATTTTTAAAAGTAAATAAATTAGATGTTCTTCTCATCTCAGAATCACACTCAACCGAAAGAACAGTAGTAAAAATCCCTTTATACACAACGTACCTTACTCATCATCGTGATGGAACTGCTCACGCAGGAACAGCAATTATTATTAAATCTTCTATTAAACACTATTTCCTACAAAATTACGCCACACCTAAAATACAAGGAACCATACTAAAAATAGAAACATTTACATGGCCACTTGCCATTGCAGCAATTTACTGTCCTCCTAGACACTCCATATCAATTGAAGAATACGAGACCTTTTTTCAAGAACTAGGACCCCGATTTATAGCAGCTGGAGACTGGAACGCCAAACACACCGTATGGGGATCGAGGCTTATAACACCAAAGGGTAGAAATTTATTGGCGTGCTCGCAGAGAAATAATTTAAACTTCCTTTCGACAGGTCAGCCAACGTATTGGCCGACCGATCAAAACAGGATTCCTGACCTGCTAGACTTTGCCGTTATCAAAGGTATCTCAAATATACATTACAAAATAGAACCCAGTCTTGATTTAAGTTCAGATCACACCGCAATAATCATAACACTAAGTACAACTGTAATTTGGAAGGAACCTGTGGCAAAACTCTGCAATAAAAGAACCAACTGGGAACAATTTCAAGCTATTATTAACACAAATATAAACTTAAAATATCGAATTAAAGAACCCCATGAAATAGAAAAAGCAGT
Organism: Diabrotica virgifera virgifera; assembly: GCF_917563875.1. Taxonomy (NCBI): domain Eukaryota; kingdom Metazoa; phylum Arthropoda; class Insecta; order Coleoptera; family Chrysomelidae; genus Diabrotica; species Diabrotica virgifera. Next base: position 157,881,966 of record NC_065448.1, on the reverse strand, counting down.
GCAACATTTAACAGAAGTAATACAAGATGCTGCATGGAAGTCAACTCCAGATGATAAAAAAATTACCACCCATGATCATAACATTCCTTTACAAATTAAAGAAATTTTAAATGAAAAAAGAAGAGCTAGAGCCAAATGGCAGCGGTCAAGGAATCCCCGGGATAAAACACAATTAAATCGGTTAACACATCAACTGCGTACAGCTTTAATCCAGGCCCGTAATGAGACTTTTAAATATTACATCTCCAACCTAACACCTAATGACCATTCATTATGGCAAGCGACCAAAAAATTCAAGAGACCAATAACATCTATTCCACCAATTAGAAAATCGGATCTAAGCTGGGCAAAAACTGATGAAGAAAAATCAAACACATTAGCACAACACCTCGCCCAGGTATTTAGTCTACATACAGAAGTCAATGCTGAAGATGAAGAAGTATACACATTTCTCGACGCTCCTTGTCAATTATCACTACCACTGAAACCATGTACACCAACAGAGATCTGGAAGGCGATAAATAAAATAAACCCTCATAAGGCTCCAGGTTATGACTTAATTAATGGTGATGTACTAAAGCATTTGCCTAGAAAAGCGATAGTCCTGCTAACTATTGTATATAACAGCATGATTAGACTGTGTCACTTTCCTATTCAATGGATAAATAATTATGATTGCGAAACCGGGCAAACCGCCTACAGAACCCTCCTCCTATCGTCCTATAAGCCTTCTACCAATAATGTCAAAAATTTTCGAAAGACTTCTTTTAGTCCGAATTCTCGAAAGAACAAACATAAATAACATAATACCTGACCATCAATTTGGCTTTCGACAGAACTACTCAACAATACAGCAGTGCCATAGGATTGTAAATTATATAAAAGAAACTTTAGAGGGAAAGAAAATGTGTGCGGCAGTATTCCTTGATGTGGAAAAAGCATTTGATAAGGTGTGGCATAAAGGCCTGTTGTATAAAGTGAAAAAGAATATGCCTAATGAAATATACCTGATATTAAAATCATATCTGAACGAGCGATTTTTCCAAATCAAAGTAAATACCTCTCTTTCCAAATATCATCCTATACAATCCGGAGTACCTCAAGGTAGTGTCCTCGGTCCCTTCCTTTATCTCCTTTACACTGCTGATATACCTGCTGATGATGACATTACTATGGCCACATTTGCCGACGATACAGGAATCCTTACATCAGACGATAACCCAGATAGAGCTTCTAACAAACTGCAAAACTATTTAAGTTCACTTCAAACATGGTTAACAAAATGGAAGATTAAAGTAAACGGTGAAAAGTCTTCACAAATTACGTTCACAACAAGAAGGATCGACTGTCCACAGGTTCATATTAACAACATTCCTATCCCCTTAAAATCAGATGTCAAGTACCTGGGACTCCATTTGGACCGAAAGCTGACATGGAAGGACCATATCAAAACCAAGAAAGCTCAACTAAATTTAAAAGTCAGACACATGTATTGGCTGCTAGGTAAAAGATCCCAGTTATCATTAGAAAACAAAGTATTATTATACAAAATTATACTAAAGCCGATATGGAGTTATGGTATAGAGTTATGGGGCTGCAGCAAACCGAGCAACACTAAAATACTGCAAACTTTTCAATCAAAGACGCTGCGCATGATAGCGAATGCACCATGGTACGTCTCCAATATAACTATCCATAATGACCTTGGGATACCATTCATCGAAGATGTTATTAGACTACAGGCAACCAAAGCCCAAGAAAGAAATTTCGCCCATGAAAGTCAAACTATTCAACAACTCTACCAGCCGCCACTTGTGGGAAGAAGACTGAAAAGGACATGGCCAGAGGACCTAACTGATTAGGTGTATTGGAGAACCATCGATGGATGGTGCCCAAAGCATGCCAGGATTCAAGACTTTGCTACTATTTGCTAAATACTCTGTGTTGTAATTGGAGTAGATTGTAAATTCGCACTTAATAAAATGAAAAAAAAAAATTTCTTAGCTGTTGTATTGAATATAATGTGTGTTAATCTTTGGAGATCGTCTTCCGTCTCGGCGATTAATGCGGCATCGTCTGCATAATATAATATTTGGTTTTCTTTGTTCCCTATTCTGTAACCACGACCTTTAAGTACTGCTTCTATTATTTCGTCCATTTATATATTAAAGAGAAGTGGGCTGAACGAGTCTGACTCCAAGTACAAATACGGCGTCTACGCAGAATCTTCCGGATCTGAATTCTTGTTGTTCATCTGATAAAGTTGTTAGTTTATTGATTTTGTCGGTTAGGACTTTTGTGGTTAGCTTAAGTGCGGTGTTCAGTAGATTTATACCTCTATAGTTGTTGGGGTCTTTTTTGTCTCCTTTTTCTTGAACATTGGTATCATTATGCTGTTTCTCCATGCGTCTGGTATCTTGCAGTGCAATATTAATGTTTGTATAAGTTTTGTCATCTCTAGGGTTATACTTTCTCCTCCGTATTTTAGAAGCTCGTTGGTTATTCCGTCTGATCCTGCTGACTTTCTATTTTTGAGTCAATTTATGGCTATCTCTAGTTTCTGAAAACTGATTTCTATTTCGTGTCTTAATTTAGGTACGTTATTGTGCTGATTATTATTTTCCTTTCCCTTAAACAGTTCCGTCAAGTATCTTTCCCATTCGTTTGCTGGTATGTTATTGTATTCCTACAATTCTGCCATTTCTTTCCGTTGGTTTCTTATTAATCTCCATATTTGTTTTTGTGTACCATAGAAGTCACTTTCCATCCTTTTTGTATACCGTTCCCAGTGTTCATTTTTTTTGTTCTTCTTACCAATTGCTTTATTTCATTCCGTATTCTTCTATAAGTGTCTCTGGATTCTTGAGTATTTAATGTTTTCTACTTCATGTAAGCCTCTCGTTTCACGTTATATTTCTGTTTTATTTCTTTTCTGAACCATGGTGTATTGTTGTTGTTTCTTTTGTTCAGTGTGACTTTTCGCGTTTTCCTAAAGCTTCTGTTGCTGCCTCTTCAATGTTGTTTTTAATTTTCTCCCAGCTCTCGTTTATATCTTCGATGTCGTCTATTTGTTTCAGCTGTATCTTCTGTGCTAGCCTCCTTTGGTAGATTTCTCTTGTAGAGTCGTTCCACGGTGACTCTAAATTGAATTTTTTCTTGGTGATTTCCTGTAGAAAATGTTTTGGTGTTATTTTCATTCTTATTTTTGCTAGGACTAGTTTGTGTTCACTCCCTGCGTCTGCTGAGTTTAAAGTTCGAATATCTAGAATCTGCTTTGGGTGGATTTTTCTATTAGTGACTATAAAATTAATCATAGATTTGTGCTTAATGGAGTATTCAAAAGTATATTTATACTGAAGCTTATGGTCGAAAAATGTATTATTGATTCTCAGTTCGTTAAAAGCAAAGAGATTTGCCATGGGTTCTCCATTTGCGTTGACATGGTTTCCATTGAATCTTTTTTTACCCCAGGAACTATTTCATTTCCGATTCGTGCATTAAAGTCACCCATAAGAATTAAGGGTTCTTCACGAGGTATTTCATCCAGGATTGTTTGCAACTGTTTGTAGGATGCCTCTCGTTCCTCCTTAGGTTTGCAGTCCTCGGGGCTATAGATAGATATGACATTTAATTTTTGGTTGTCCATTGTGATGTTCATATGTATTATTCTTTCGAAGATATAGCGGCAGTTACTTATGTTGTCTTTAAATTTTTTTCTGGACTGGTATACCTACGCCTGCTCGTGCTCGTTCTTCTTTCTTCACTCCACTATATGCTAAAATATATTGGGTATAGTCTCTTTGACCTTTACCTTACTTCTTGGTTTCTTGTATTAAACAAAGGGCCTTTCATTTTGACTTGCCAAGATGTAGCATAATTTTTATTTAATTAATTTTGATCTATTTGTCCTTTCTCCAGTGTATGTTATATGTATTTATTAGTTTCAAATTTTTAAAATTTCTTGCCAATGTTGCACTTTTCTGGGATATCTTCCTAATTTGACGAAATGCCCCTGATGATGCTTAGTTAGCGAAAGCATACTTGGCCAGATTTAATAAACTAGATGCTCGAAACCTGCCTTTTATTCCTATAGATTCCAATTGAAACATTTGCAGTAACCTTCTTTAAATAAATTCATTTTGACGATGCATTTTTTCTCTTAATGCAAATTTGTTGCCTGACTTAAGCCGAAGCCTGTATATATTCTAACAGTTATTCTCAAACAAAACAAATTAAATGCTTTCAACATAAACATTTCAGCTCCTCTGAGAAATGTGCCTGATTTAGTCGCAGTAAGAACATATTATCCTACTGCTTCTATGCCTACTTTTTATAAGAACTGAAAAGAGGGGTTGCTCAACATAATCAATCACTAAGAATTTTGTTAACAATCATAATAGTTAACATATTATCCATGAAATAATTGTAATTAGAATTTAACAAGTCAACTTTTTTATTGAAAGAATTGCAGCAGTCACATTTTTTCGGTAAAATCCCCTTTAAACCCCTTTAAGATAATCATAGAAAATCAACTGTCTTGCTGCGACGTCACAACTCACCCACCAATGGATGTGACCTCAAACTTACCATGGGAATGAACGTAGTATTATAGATGAAATTAGCTATCAGCAGACAAATAATATTGCTTTCTTTCTACACTAGTTACCTGGGCACAACTAGGACGCACAACCAGATAATTACCTCATATTTCGATATTTCTTGCATGCAGTCTCTTAACATTTTTTTAAATTTCATATTCCTTACTTTGTTGCACTGTTGTTGCAATTAAGGCAACATGTGTTTCAGTAAAGAAAGAGTTTTAAAAAAGTATTCCTAATTTACAAAGAATCGAATTTCTCATTGGATAAGCTAACAAAAAAAAACGAATTAATAAAAGTTTAAAAATTATAGAGGAACTGTTAAAATTAAACAGTACAATTCAGTCCATATCTCGCGAATAACCGAAAAAAACTACAACAGCCCGACAACAGTAGCCGCACATTAATATTATCTGCAGGTGCATCATCTACGAAAAGATGTGCCTATTTGAATGCAGACCACGAGATCAAGGCTGAAAAAACTCTTTTGTCCATCTATTCAGATTCATTTGGTTTTAGAGCACGTAAACGTCATAATAAGTACAATTTAGCATTTTCAGCGCTACTTTGTGCTCTTTTCAACAAATGTGAGAGTTAATTTCGGCAGACGGAGGTAGAGAGAATTGTCACTAGTTGAAAAAGGGAATTTTGCACCGGCGAGAAAGAAAAGTTACCAAGTATACGGAAGTCTATATTATGCCGAAGACGCGAAATCGATAGTTTTTGTATAAAATCCACAGACACTGAATGTATTCAGGGACGTATTAGAACAGGGCATTTAGTACAAAACAAATAGATTTTAAATAGAGCACCTAGAGACTTGCAGCTCTTTGAATAATTGTGTTTAAGATGATGATAAGAAAAAAGTCTACTATAGAATAAAAAATATAAAAAAAATTTAAGAAACGCTTTTCTTTAGTAACGAGTGACTAAAATTAAAAATATTATAAAAAATTAACTAAAAAGCAACAAAATAAAAAAAAAATTCAAACTCGAAGTATTATTCGAAAAAAAAACTGATTAATAGGCTATTAATTATGTATTTTAGAAAGGAACTGCAACGTTAACGGGGTTTTGTTGTTTCATATAGTCAACGGACCTCTCAGTATGAAAAAACCGTGGAGTGCTACCATTTAAAGGGGTGCGTTTTTGAGACAAGGGTGAATTAGTCCCTAGACACAGGGCGAATTAGAGTGAGTTCTATGCACATTTGGTGCAAACATGTCTACAGGAAAATTGTTTCAGGGCAAATTTACTATAGAAATATCATATTTTAAAGTCAAAAATATATTTTTTACAAAAATATATTTAAAAGAAAAGCAAGAAAAAAACACGAAAGATAGCAATTTTGTTGTTTATCCCAAAACTTTTTTTAATGGGGATGTAGGTACAGGCATTGCTTCACAGAAAAAAAGTTCCATCCTTTTTTTTTAAGTGACGGTTGGTATAGGTCCCTGTGATTTATAGTTTCCAAATTATGATTTTTCAAAGTTCGCCACTCACAGCGATTTTGGGACATTTTCCTTGTTACTTCGCAAACATTGTTCTGTAACTTTTTTCTCAGGGGGTCAGTTCTGAGAGCTTATTCATGATCGGTCACTCCAAAAACCCCTCGTGTAATATGTTTGCATCAGCTTAGTGCCAAAATCCACTCGGAACTCCAGAAGTTGACATGACCCTAGACATCAGGTGCTGTGGGTGACGGTTCTGATGGCGTATTCGTTTTCAGCAACCCCAAAATCTAAAATCTGCAACTGGTTTAGGAGTATATTCCTAAAAACAAAAAGAAAGAAATTATGAAGCCCATCGAACTGTATCCCTAATGAGTCATACCGCTAAGATTTTTATGCGAATAATTATTTTTGAAATTTTGGAAAAGGTACAGGCACCAACTTATGGGATTTACACTGCTGGCAGAAAAGTATCTTGAGGTTCAAAAACTGCCGTACGTGTACTTTGTCGATTATAGAAAGGCCTTCGAACGCATCAGGAAAATTTATTGAAGTGCCAAAAGAAGTAGGGTTGGACGGACACAACATAGCTATCATAAGTAATACATACCTACTGGAACCATACAGGATGCGTTCGAACAGAGAAAGGAAACACCAATTACATAAACATAGAACGAGGAGTGCATCAAGGGTGCATTTTATCCCCCTACTATTATTTTATGTATCCGCCGAACATATAATCAGAACAAATATAATAATGGAATCATTAATAACAATGTAAGATATGCCGATGGCACCTTAGTATTAGCGGAAAAAGAAGAAGAGAACACCCAACATACGCAAATAAATGGTATCACCTTTCAGAGTTCCCAAAGCTTCATGTACCTGAGCAGAGAGCTAATAAACCGGTCAACTTAGACATCAAAATGCTTGGCAAATAACAAAAATTGCCGGAGAGCCAAATTTTGGTGGAGAGCTAGGGTATACCATAACAAATAAAGTTTAAAAAGTCCCCATCGATCCCATGTGTGCGTCAAAAGTTATTCGGGGTCAAAGGTCAAAATTTGAGATTTTTTGGATTTTTTTCGAAAACGGTAAGTTTTATCAAAAAAAAACTTCAAACCAAAGTTGTAGATCTTAACATTCTCTACAAAAATTGTCCTTACAGTTTTTTTCCTAAGAGTTACCATTCCTGAGATATCGCGATTTTAAAAGTTACTTTATACATTATATGCACATATAAGCCACGTATTATACATATGTGGCCCTTAAGACAAGTATAAATGCCTATTTGTGTCTCTTTTATATAGTACATTATACTATTCTGAAAATATTTCTTCAAAAGGTAATCAGTTCCAAACTGAATTTTCTCTATCCACGTGGTCTTGAAAAACATTTGGCTATACCATTGTTTAAAAAAGAACAGATTGTCTATTATAGGCAATCGCTACAGTATTGTCCGTAGGTCTGGTTCATAATATTATCTGTTTCTTTTAGTGCTAAAGGTTCAGTTCAAGTGAATATAAGTACTTATTACAAGCGTCTACCATTTAGTACCGTTACCGTTATTTGTACAATTTTATAGTTTTAAAAATGTCTCAGTTTTGCTTTATTTGCAATAAACTTTTAAGTGAAACTAAAACAGTTGTGGTTGATCGTCGAACTACAAAAACATCATCGGGTTCCGAGATTATCTTTGATGAAAATATAACAGTTCCAGCGAATCAACAACAATTTTTCGCCAACATTAATAATAAATCTCGTTTCATTTCCATGTTAACTGACAAATTAACAGCTGCGAATATTGAAGTGAAACAAGCTAAAAATGACGCAGATGTCCTTATAATTGAGACAGCAATTGAAAAATTTAAGGCAACAAACACAACAATTGTAGTTGGTGAAGGTATTGATTTGTTGGTACTGATTACTGCAAGGACTCCAGTAGATAAAGTTATTTATTTTCTGAAACATGGAAGGGCTCAACAGCGAACAGAGATATATTCTTCGAATAGTTTTATTGGCTTATCCCAAATGAAAAAAGTACATTTTATTTTTACATGCGATAACCGGCTGCGACACTACGTCCGCAATGTACAGAAGGGGCAAAACGTCAAAACTTAAATTATTCGAAAAAAAAAAAAAGATTTGACTGACTGCTGTAAAGTTTTTACAGAACTTGATTCTACACCGCAAACAATAATTACGGAAGGAATTCGCTTTCTTCTTGCGGTTTATGGAGCTCCAAAAAAAATTATTTGTCTTGATATATACCGATACTTAACTTTTGTAAAAAATACGCGAAACAAGAAACAAGTACAACTATCATGTCTTCCTCCAACATCAGCATCTGCTTTTCAACATTTGTATCGAGTATATTATCAAGTTCAAACAGGGCTAGACAATGAACTGAGTCCAGAAGACTGGGGTTGGAAATTAATAGATAATACTCTGGAACCGATTAAAACCTTACTCCCACCTGCTCCAGAAAAACTCATTAACACTATTTTTTGCAATTGCAATAAAGGTTGTAGTGCCAAATGTGGATGTAAAAAAGTCGGGTTGCTGTGTTCTCTAGTGTGTACCAACTGCCAAGGTCAGTCTTGCTCAAATGTCCAGTTTAGTACAACAGAGGAAGACTCCTGTGATTTTAATGAAGAGACCAATGACTCAGTCACATTTGAACAATTTTTGAACATCCAGCAAGAGGAAGAGGAAGAAGATGAAATCGAAGAAGACTTGACTGTTGAAGTAGACTTTCAAGAATATGAATCTGATTAAAATATCAAATATCTAAAGAAATCAAAACAATAGTTAACCTAATAATCAATAGCAATATCAATAATCAATATCAATAATAAGGTAATATCTAGAACTTGGCCGGTATTGTTTCCTTCAATTATCCTAAAATTGTCAAAACAGTTAGTGGAGTAGGCCTACAGGGGAAACCACGGTAAAAAAATCGCGCCGAGTACACTACCTCACAGTAGGTGGTGTGGAAACGTGTGCATATCATGTATAATGTGACTCTTTGAATCGCGATATCTCAGGAATGGCAACTCTTAGGAAAAAAATAGTAAGGACTATTTTTGTACAGAATGTTAAGATCTACAACTTTGGTTTGTGGTTTTTTTTGATAAAACTTACCGTTTTCGAAAAAAATCCAAAAAATCTCAAATTTTGACCTTTGACCCCGAATAACTTTTGACGTACACATGGGATCGATGGGGACTTTTTAAACTTTATTTGTTATGGTATACCCTAGCTCTCCACCAAAATTTGGCTCTCCGGCAATTTTTGTTATTTGAAATGTCTATATAGACCGGGTTATAAATAGTCAACTAGATCACTCAAAAGAAATTAAAAGACGCCTTGAAATACCAAGGTCTGGTTTCATGCACATGCGTAAACTGCTCTGTAACCCTTGTATGTACCTCTGTCCTCTTGTAATTAGTCACAACAAGATTGAGACTACTAAAGTGTTATGTGTATGCGCTATATGGAATTTGAGCAGCTCCAGATAATATTAGAAGTCAAGATCGAAGGTAAAAGGGGTAAATAGATATAGGAAGTAAAAAATATTGGCTACGAAACATCAGAGATATATCAGTTTTTTACAATGTAGAAGTGTACAAGGTGAGGCAGATAACTGGCCTATTAGAAGTATCTCGAGAACTAAAAGTACCAGAATCATGAAAATTGGAACACAGGGGTTTTGAAGGATGATCTATTAAATGAAAATATTTTCATCTCTTTGCAACTTCCGGTTATACCGGAAGTTGCTTATAACTTCGTTTTTTTTAATGGGACACCCTGTACATTTTTACATTTTTGGATTCTCTTCGATGTCTTCTTTCTTAAAATATGAGGATTTGTAATGTTATACAGGGTATTTTAAAAGATAATTACGTTTGTTTATTAATTTCGTAGCAATATTCACACCCTGTAGAATTGTAGTAGTTTGACAACTAAAACTATACTTACGTTCAAATGATTTTTAATATAGTCTACTATTGTTAAGAATCATTAGTATAGCTAAATTTTTAATTTTAGTATACAGGGTTGGTCGAAACTCGGAATGAGTATTTTCTGAGTTTTCTTAAATGGAACACCCTGTATTTTAGTATTGTAATGAAATGATATTTTACGGTACTTTTTTTATTTCTTAAGCATTCCCTATACCTAACTGCTTTAATTTGTGCTTAATTGTTAGTCGCACCAACAATTTTAACTGCGTAGCTATTTTGATAGCTAAATCATTATTGGTATTTTTAAGGATCGGTCTGGATTAATCATAGAGGTATATATTAACATAGAGTGAGCCTTCACTCCACGCGTCCTGACGGCAAGATCTCTTCGACTGGTTTCCGCTATCTCTTTCTAGCACATTGTACCGAAAAACTAAGATGACATTAAGGTGTGAGTATAGGCACGGAAGAGGAGGACAACTGTCTAATTGACAACGCAGCTTAATATGAGTAAGATTGAAACAGCACTAATCCAAAGAAAAAAGATGGTGTCGTCACTTCGCTTTGAATGACACTCTCTCTATGTCAATATATACCTCTATGGGATTAATATGTATTTATTTCTGAAAAATTGTTTGTGATTGAATATTTTCATGGCCAACCTAATAAAATTTTACGTATTTTTTGTTGCAATTAATGTTTAGCTTGAATCACCAATACCTCACAAATTAAAGCAGTTAGGTATAGGGAATACTTAAAAAATAAAAAAGTACTATGAAATATCATTTCATTACAATACTAAAATACAGGGTGTTCTATTTAAGAAAACTCAGAAAATATTCATTCCGAGTTTCGACCAACCCTGTATACTAATATTTCAAAATTAGCTATACTAATGATTCTTAACAATAATAGACTATATTAAAAATCACTTGAACGTAAGCAGAGTTTTATTACAATTCTACAGGGTGTGAATTTTGCTACGAAATTAATAAAAAAACGTAAATATCTTTTAAAATACCCTGTATAATATTACAAAATCTTATATTTTAAGAAAGAAGATATTAAGAAGAATCCAAAAATGTAAAAATATACAGGGTGTCCCATTTAAAAAAACCAAGTTATAAGCAACTTCCGGTATAACCGGAAGTTGCAAAGAGATGAAAATATTTTCATTTAATAGATCATCCCTCAAAACCCCTTTATTCCAATTTTCATGATTTTGTTGCCTTTAGTTCTCGAGATATTTCTAATAGGCCAGTTATCTGCCTCACCCTATATAGTTTCTTAATAATGTTGTAAAAAAGATTAGACCATGATTTTTGTATTACTAGAGTAATTAACTTTAGTTTTCTTAGTCTGTACAGTAGAGGGGACCATTGGCTACCGAGTCTCTAACGATAATCCAAAACAGTCACCAATTCGTGAACTACACTTTATATTGTTGTTACACGATATACCAATAAACATGTTAACATTTATGTTAACAGCTCAATCAATTACTAAAACCACTTTTCGTATGATGTAAATTTTAATTTTAGCTATAAATTCGTTTCCGTAGACAATCAAATAAAGCAATACACCGTCCAATTCATATTTCATCCGTTAAACAAAATAGCTTTTCAACATAACTGACACGTATGAGATTTAGTAATAAAAAGATCTCGGAAATCTGTCATATGCCATATTAAATATGTAAATTAGATTTTATTCATGTTTGGAATAAAGCCGTTTCTTAGGCGAGCGCTCTACAATCTGCAGGAGGCCAAGAAAAATAGACATTTTTGAATGTATCGAAAACTTATTTGAATATATTATATCGTCGGTTAGAGTCGAATAACCACTCAGATTTATATTATATCTCTTTCGATGTCCATTTCTATGGACATAAAGACGAAAATATGGTTACGAGTCTGTTTAGAAATGTTATGCATGATTTTAGATTTGTTTTGGATAGGCCATAAAGGTTGATATAAGTTTTGGAATATTGTTACATTTCAAAATTAAAATTTATTTTAAATCATCAGCTCTAGAAATAGTTGTCTATTCTATTTAATATCTACCAATTTAAAATTTGTAAGAGAACTAAAAATTTAGAAACAAAATGAAATGAAACGTAACAATAACTTAAGAGGCTACATCAACGCATCATCAATTTTTGTTTTTTTTTTCGAATCTTCTGCGAACTTTCAACAGTGCGGCAACAGTGCGTCGGTAGTATACTGGCAAAAATGAAGGCACACCATTGTGATAACAATAATTATTATACTCATAGGCGCGCTAAATGTTACCAAGTCAGTCAAGTTCGATTTCTTGTTATAGATAAATGAATTTTAGTAATTCCAATGTGAAACAAAATCTAAGCATGAGATAAAAAAAGTGTATTTGAAGAGAGTGTATTTTTTTGTTCTTCTTGATGGCGGTACAGATTCGTTTTTTTAATATTTTTTTTTAATTATAGAGTCATAATCAATTCGCGAGAGAACGTAATAGTTTAAAAATTAAAAATAGCGCAAGTACCTTAATGTGTTCTTTATCCGTGGGTGATCAATAGTGTCCATCCATACAGCAGTTACGGTGTTAAACATTGTCCTGATGTCACGGCACATAACGACACTCATTTTTACAGACAAAGTACAGCTATTAATTATATTAGAGATGAAATTCCATTGTTCGTTTATTGTATTGTTACGTTTTTTTTAGGAAATATTACGCGAATTGACTTTTAATTATTATTAAATAAATAAAAGACTTAATTGAAATTGTTTATTTATAACACTTACAATTAACACTTATTTAACAACAATATCTAATTTATTTTACACTTTCTAACATTTAATTTATTTACAAATACGACTTATCTACTTTAAAAATACATACATTTCAGCAACCCGATCAAACAATAAAACAATATATCGCGTCGAATATATTAACTGACTCCTAATTCTAAAAATGTCTGTTTATATAGTTACATACAATTTCTACTGAGTTCCAGAAACATCAAAAAAAAGGTAAACATTAGTTGGAAAGCAATTGTTATGTTGAAATGGAATATACCAGAAAAGGATGGAACATCATAAATCAAATTAGGTAGACACGCTTCTCTCACCCGCAGACAGTTCGTCGCGACAGCTTCTGTTGTGGACAGAGCCGGCCTGGGACCGTGACATTGCCCCCTCCTCAAAAGATGGTTCCTCCTGGAACCTTGTCGGGACTGGAACTGGATGCTGGTATCTGCAACTGGACCCTCTTTTACAACTCCCAGTTGTATAAAAGTGACAGGGGACGGTCTTCGCTCCGCACCAGTAACTATGCGGATTGCAACAGACTAACACCCGGACCTCGGTGTCTTTAAAAATTTCTTCTACCATATTTGGGATAACTCTCCAGTCTAATTGGCGGCATTCTAACTTTGGCATGGCTAACTTTTGCACGTCGGACTCCAACACGTGCTCTCTCAATTGAATTAATGCATCCCATACATCTTGGTAGGTAGGTTGGTCATGGACAGTGTCTTTTGTTACCAGATAGAATAGGTAACGTGATGCATCTTGGAGTTTCAATGCTTTGCCAGGAGCTGGCAGTTGGCATTGAAGTTCTGCAACTCGACCAAACTTCCTTCGGAAGGCGAATGCCAACCCTCGTGCGTCTTTGATACTGGCCGGGATGGTATGGGCCAGTGAATAGTCATCGGGAAGTGCGAGTAGATCTCGCTTTTCTTCATTGGTAACACCATGTCTTGCTTTACCGGTACCTCCGTAGGCACCCATGAACTCTTCAAAGGTAAGGTCAGGTATTTCTCGAACTTGGTTGACTTCCACTTCTTCATCTACGTCGTGGTCTCCCTCGTACGGCGCCAACCGGTTATGGTGGACTATCATCGGCTTTCCTCTAGGAATCTTGCTTATTCGGTAGATAACGTCATTGATTTTCTTGACAATGAGGTACGGACCTTCCCAGAACTGCTGCAACTTGGGAGAGCAACCTGTTCGCTTCTTTGGATTATAAAGCCAGACTTTGTCGTTCTCCTTGAAACATCCCCTCTCGGCTTGGGTATCGTATCGTTTCTTCATTCGGTCGCTAGCGATCTGAAGATTAGAACGGACCAACTCATGTATATCGTCCATTCTTCTTCGCAATTCATTCACGTAATCCTCACCAGCAACATCTTCTCCAGGTCGACATCCAAACTCTAGATCACAGGGTAGACGCATCTCACGTCCAAATAGGACTTTTGCTGGTGTTTGGCCAGTTGATTCATTAACAGCAGATCTATAGGCCATTGCGAAGAACGGAAGGTACTGGTCCCAGTCTCGTTGATGATTGGACACCATCTTTGTCAAATACTTGCCAACTGTCCTATTCATACGCTCCACCATTCCATCCGATTGCGGGTGATAGGCCGTGGTTCTTGTCTTCTTCATGCCTAGTTTATCACAGATTCCTTGAAATAGATCGCTCTCAAAGTTCCTTCCTTGGTCACTATGGATCTCCAGAGGTACTCCAAATCGGCTGATGCAGTCTTTGATTAACACATCTGCAATAGTGGCGGCCTTCTGGTCTGGAATTGCGAAGATCTCCACCCACTTCGTGAAGTAATCCATTACCACCAACATGTATTTGCATCCATTGTCACTTTCTGGAAATGGCCCGGCAATATCCAAAGCTATTCTTTCAAACGGACTTCCAACATTGTACTGTCTCATAGGAGCCTTTCTTTTCCGGTAGGGCCCGTTACTTGTAGCACAGGTAGTACATTTCTTACACCAGTCCTTCACATCGTCGGAACTCTTCATCCAATGAAATCGTTCCCGAATTCTCTGAAGGGTCTTCTTTACACCAAAATGCCCTCCTGATGGACTGTCGTGTAACTGACGAAGTACTTCGGCTACTCTGCTCTTTGGAATCACCAACTGTGTTCTCCTCACCGAACCATCATCATTTTCTATTACTCGTTTAAGCAAGCTGTCTTCCAAGATAAATGAGTCCCACTGGGCCCAATACGTCTTAACTGCTGAGCCTAGGCTTGATATTTCTTGCCAAGATGGTCGACGATTTTCTTCTTTCCATTTTCGAATCTTCTGTAAAACTGGATCTTTTTCTTGTTCTTCCTTGATCTTGGTAGGCGTCCACTCGTCGTTGACCACTGTTGTTCTTAGTACTGCTGCTTCCTTTGACTCTGTTTTGTTGCAATGGGAACATTCTGCTGGACACGGTCTTCTAGATAGAGAATCAGCGTTTCTGTGGCTAACTCCGGCCCGATGCTCGATCTTGAAATCATATTCTTGAAGTCGTTCAATCCATCTGGCTATCTGACCCTCTGGATTCTTAAACTGCATTAACCATTTAAGGGCGGCATGGTCGGTTCGGATTAGAAACTTCCTTCCGTAGAGGTATTGATAGAAGTGTTCCACTGATTTTACTACTGCTAGAAGTTCTCTTCTCGTGACGCAATAATTTCGTTCAGGTTTTGAAAGCACTTTACTAAAATATCCAAGGACTCGTTCCTGTCCTCCTTGGATCTGAGACAGCACTCCTCCAATTCCCACATTACTTGCATCCGTATCTAAGATGAACTCTCCTTCTGGTAGTGGATACCCTAATATTGGCGCTGTAATTAAATGCCTCTTCAAAGTTTCAAAGGCCGTTTGGCAGTCTCCATCCCAGCAATAATCTCTTGCTTCCTCTGTAAGTCGCGTTAATGGCTTAGCGATATCTGCAAACTTCTTAATGAACCTCCGGTAGTAAGTACATAGTCCCAGAAAACTTCTCACTTGATGTTTATCAGTTGGTTCAGGCCATTCCTTAATGGAATCGATTTTTCCTTTATCCACGGCCACTCCTTCTTTGCTGATTATATGACCTAAATAATTGACTTTTCTTTGAAATAACTGGCATTTCTTGGGATTTAACATTAACTGGGCAGCTTTAAGTCGATTAAAGACGTCTTCTAAATTCTTCAGGTGGTCTTCAAACGTCTCTCCCAAAACGTTTATGTCGTCTAAATACACCAGGCACGTTTTCCAAGATAACCCTCTCAACACATTTTCCATAAGCCTCTCAAATGTCGCAGGAGCGTTACAGAGTCCAAACGGCATAACGTTGAATTCCCATAATCCAGATCCTGTCGTAAAGGCCGTCTTCTCTTTGTCCACTGGATCCATTTCTACCTGCCAATATCCAGACTTCAAGTCCAACGTAGAAAACAATTTACTTCCAGCCAATGTGTCCAACGTGTCGTCGATCCGAGGCAGAGGATAACTATCTTTCTTGGTAACATTGTTCAACAAACGGTAGTCCACACAGAACCTCGTAGTTCCATCTTTCTTCTTGACCAGGACCACCGGAGAGACCCATGGGCTCGTAGAAGTTTCTATCACCCCGTCTTTCTTCATTTCTTGAACAATCCTTTCAGCTTCCTCTCTCTTCGCCTGTGGTAATCGTCGAGCTGTTTGACGAATTGGCCTAGCGGTACCAGTGTCAATTTTATGTTTGACAACTGTCGTTCTTCCTGTCTTTCCTCCTTTCGGTACGAATATGTCACGATATTGCCTAAGAAATTCCCTTAATTTCCTTTTTTCCATTTGATTTAGAGATTGGCCTGCAACTGCAACCATTTGGTCGAACTTGTTGGAATTATCTGATGTTGTCGTCTGCCGGATTATGGACGTCACGGGTACACAAGTTCCTACTTTTGTCTCCTTCTTGATGGTCACTGGGTAGTTATTGACATTAATCAATCTCACGGGAATTTCTTTAGCAGAAGTAACCAATTCCTTTCCAATTATGATTCCTCGGCCAACCTCCTCGTCGTGGTTCCATGGCTCCATCATAACAGGTGTTCCTTCTTCTACAATTCCCTGTAGCCGCGCTACGATGATCGTTTCACTCCTCGCAGGCACAACTGTATCTTCTTTAATGGCTGCTAGCACAGTTCTGTCATCATGTGGATGAAGAAATACCTCCTCGTTGCCAACTTTGATTACCCTGTTCTTAAAATCCAATTGAAATCCATGCAAATTCATTACGTCCATTCCTAATATAACATCTTCTTCGATGTCTGCAACTATGACAGTATGGACGAACTTTTCTGCTCCAATCCCTAATTGTATCTGGATTTCTCCATGGGTGTTGGCGTTTTCACCTGTGGCAGTCCGCAGGCGCAACCTCGTTGGTAAGAGTTTCTTACGGCTGTTTAAAACTGACGGTCGTATAATGGTCCTGGTCGCTCCGGTATCCACCAACAATGTATACTTTTTACCATTTATTTCTCCATCCACATATACACTATCTTCACGACATTTCAAAGAAGCTATTAGTATGAGAGGGTCTTTGGAAAAGTTGCGGGTCGAAGCTGCCCCCCTAAGGCCGATCCGTTCTAGTTTTCCTGCTGGTGAGTCTCTTGACTGTTATTGTACCTAGGGTACTTACATGAACTCCGTACGTGTCCCATTTCCCCACAATTCCAGCACCTTATGGTCTTTGTTTTCTTGTATGAAATGCCCTTTATCATATTGACAATCTGGTCCAATTTGTCTTCATCCTCTTCCTCTTTCACAGTCCTAACTTTACTGTACCCGCCAGAGGCCTGGGTAGCTGATTCGTATTCGAGGGCGGCAGACAAGACATCGACCAGCGTCTTGTGACGAGCTAATCAATAAATGTTTGAACAGCCAACTTTTCCATCATGTCTTCGGGAGCTGTTGGATATGCATATCGTACCAACCTGGCAATATCGACCTCGTATTCTTGAAGAGCTTCATCTTTCTTTTGTCTTCGATTTTTAAACTGCGACTGATAGACATGCTCTAAATGTTCGTGCCCGTATCGCATATTCAGTCTCTTTTTTAGCTACTCGAAGTCATCTGTCTCCTCTACGGCTATGGTCTGGAGGACATCCAAAGCGTCGCCTCGAAGAGCAATAGTGAGGTTTACAGCTTTTTCTTTTTCGGACCATCCGTTCGCTCTGGCCGCCGATTCGAACTGTTTCATGTAGTTGTTCCATGATGACTTTCCGTCGAAATTTGGCACCTTAACACGAGCATGACCTACACTCCCTTCAACTATCGACCGTGGCTCCAATTTGTATTTGGTTTCATCATTTTTAATGTCTGTTAAGATGGGTTCCATACCTTTGTCTACTTTTTCCGTTTCCTCCATTTTCTTTTCTATTTCCTTGATCTTTTCTTCAAAAGTAGATTTTATGGACGATATCTTGTCGTCAAAATCCGAAGTGACTTTAGAGATCTCGTTAGTCATTTTGCTGTCAAGGGATGAAATATCACCCGAAACTTTCGAAATTTCACTAGAAACTTTGTTCTCTAACGATATAATGTCTGTCGAAACTTTCAAAACATCCGAGGAAACTTGGGAGATTTCACTAGAAACTTTGCTCTCTAACGATGTAATTGACGAAATCAAAGCAGCATGCTTGTCTTCAAACAAATAGGTTTCTGGATCTTGGCACTCTTCTTGAAGAGCGTTCTTTAGACGTTCGACTAGATCAGCCTTTTTCCCAGTAGTGTCCATGTCTCTCTCTTCTAACTCGTTGCGGAGCTCCTTAACGATCAATTCAGTGATTTTCTTATGTTGTGAAGACATTGTCACACACTTTATTTATTACGATTTATATTTTATTTATTTTTAAAAGTTCCACACTCTATTTAAACCGAAAATTTACGTTAAATTTATGTATTTCAAGTATCCTCACTTCTGCACCATTTTGTTACGTTTTTTTTTAGGAAATATTACGCGAATTGACTTTTAATTATTATTAAATAAATAAAAGACTTACTTGAAATTGTTTATTTATAACACTTACAATTAACACTTATTTAACAACAATATCTAATTTATTTTACACTTTCTAACATTTAATTTATTTACAAATACGACTTATCTACTTTAAAAATACATACATTTCAGCAACCCGATCAAACAATAAAACAATATATCGCGTCGAATATATTAACTGACTCCTAATTCTAAAAATGTCTGTTTATATAGTTACATACAATTTCTACTGAGTTCCAGAAACATCAAAAAAAAGGTAAACATTAGTTGGAAAGCAATTGTTATGTTGAAATGGAATATACCAGAAAAGGATGGAACATCATAAATCAAATTAGGTAGACACGCTTCTCTCACCCGCAGACAGTTCGTCGCGACAGCTTCTGTTGTGGACAGAGCCGGCCTGGGACCGTGACAGTATGCAAACTTGGATACTATTATTATTATTATTATTATTGTTATTAATTAAACTTAACTAAACTAAAAAACGAAGAACTTTTCGACAAAAGAAAACCAATAGATGTGTTTAATCCATCACTAGGAACACAAAATACGGTCAAGAATTTACACTCTCCACGACCACAGCAGCCACTTAAGCCTACTTCGGCTCTGGAACAAAAACTCAAAGAAACTGTACTAAATACAAACAACTAATTTTCTCCATTGAACTATTTTCAACAATTTTCTCCGTCAGCAAGGCAAAGAACCTGCTGACGCAAAGGCACCAACTTCTTATTCTAGACTCTCTAAAACTGATCTCTCTTCTCTAGAACTCCTCTCCAACCCAAAACTCGGTTTTACCAATAAAAAAATTAGCCAGTTTCCACTCTTCATTTCAAAAAGAATAGAAGAGGTTTAAGCAAACTTCAACCACGCCTTCAAAGGCATTAAGTTATTCTCCCGCAAATAGGATTTAATCAACGAAATTCTGATGATCATATCTCAGCTCAAAATTCTTTCTCACGTATTCCGCAACGTTGCAATACTGCACGTGTGGATTGCTTAAACAACTCAGAACGACTTAATCTTTATAAGATAAACATAGCAGCGACATCCTGGCATATTTCAGTCTCCAAAATTAATTAGCTCTTTGTGGGAGAGCTTCCATAAAGCATCACTGAGACACTCAAAGACAATCACCTCATATTCTGCAAAAAATCAGACCGCTTTTCTTAGTATAGTTGTGGTATAGTAAACAACTTTGAGGTACTTATCTACGCCGAACATGAATTTTTATTACTGATGGAATGTTTGCCGCTTTTATTTAGAGCTTTCTGATTTGCTTATTGCAGTGAATCAATTTGCATTTTTCTTTTATGTTGGCAAAATATGTTGTGTGATTTTGTTTTCGTTACAATTTTTTCCACTCATTTCGGTATCTGCATATTTCCCTTCATTTCATCACTTTCACGATTTTAATGTCCCTCACCACCTGGTCCTCCCATCTCTCTCTGGATCTTCCCCTTGGTCTTTCAATTTCTTTCTTCCATCTGGTGACCTTCTTAATCAGTAGGTCATTTTTCTTCTCTCTATGTGTTCTAGCCATCTCAGTCTATGCGCTTTAATTCATCTAACTATATCTTCTCCATTCATTATGTCTCATTATGGTTCAGTCTTCTTCTCATTTCTCTGTTTTCCATTCTTATAGGACCCATAATTCTTCTGACGTTTTTCTTTCGAATATTCTTAATATTTCATCTTCATCTGTGAGGCACATCGTCTCTGCTGCGAATGTAACTACTAGTCTGATTGCAACTCTTGTATATCTTCAGTTTTGTGTTTCTGGATAAGTTCTTGTCCTTTATTAGCCTATGATATCTCCAGTATGTTTTGTTGTCTGCTAGTATTCGCTCCGTTACTTCTTCACTTCTCTTATTTTTGCCATTCACAATTACTCCCAAATATTTAAATTGTTGAACACTTTTAAAAGTGTAGTTTTCTATATTGATTTCTTTCGTCTTGTTATCTTCTCTTCTAGAGCAGAGAAGATATTTCGTTTTTCCTTCGTTAATTTTTACACCCCTTTTTTGTTCTTCATTTGTCAGGTTCATTACTGCAACTTTTAATCTTTCCTTGTCTCTTTCCATTAGAACTATGTCACCTGCAGATGATAATATTTGTGTTGAAAAGTGGGATATAGTTCCTTTAATTCCGCTGGACTGTTCCTTTTACTACTAAATATGTTGATTAGCGTGGTTGACAGGTAATCGTCTTGTTGCACTCCTGTTTCTATTGCATTTGATTTTGTGCTACATTTTTCTGTTGATACTTTAGCTCGAGATCTTTCCATAGTTATTTTTGTTATTCTGATTAGCTTTGTAGTAGAGATGTTGAAAAAGTACCTATTCGTTACAAAGTACTCGTTATTTACGAATGCCGAAAGTAACGATTACTATACAGAGAGGCAAATCGTTACTTTGATTACTTTGATTATTCTGATTACTTCGTACCAATCGTATCAGAGCGAGTAACGACTGTTGTATCTACAACCAGTACACTTAATTACTTTCTACCAATCGTATCCCACCGAGTAACGGACGGGACCGCTATTTTACGAATGGGTATAAAGCGTTTTAAGTGTGCGAGGGTGAGGAGAAGATAGAAGACGAAACAGAGAGAGGTATAATGGTATACGTAAAATATGTAATGCATGTCATTAACAAAGATCGAATGCGAGAACTCTATATTTTTTTCTAGATCTACGCGATTTTCCGATGTAGATTAGATAGTGATAGTACATAATTCACAGAATGAGAATAAAAATAAAGCCGGGCATTTTAGATCTTAATATTTTAATAATATCACATTGTTAAATTAAATTGTACTAAAATTTTTTCGGCCAGGTAAGATATTATTTAAAAATTTTTGGACCATTCGAAACAAAAAAGTTATTTTGTAATTTTTTTCTTATGTTGATCGTTTTTGAGTTATAAACAATTAGTGCAGTCACTGAAGGTTTTCACCTCCGATTTCGTTGAACCTCTATCGACTTTCATGAAAATTGGTGAGTAATTAGAGGATACCTCAAGGAACAAAGGAGACATGATGCCAACTTGCGCTTTTAACCCCTTCTCGGTGGTGAAAATTATTTTATTAAAAATAATACCATAAGTCGCATTAATGCAATAAAATGCGTGTAGGTGGCGGTGGCAAAAATATGCAAAAATTGATTTTGGGCCCCAGCTGTGGCTTTGGGGCGCAAAGAATGTAAAATGTGCATAGGTCATAATTTGTAGGTTACACTGTGTTGTTTTATTTTACATAAGTACTTTATTAATAAAACGAACAGGCGACGAAAAGAAAAAAACAAAAACTGGAGCCCGCCAAAGCATTTCTGAGGTTTGCGGCGCCACTGTGCCGTAACTGTTGCTTATAAGAAAAAAATGCATAGATTCTTATTTGTAGAGCAAATAGTGGTTTCTAATTCTGTATAAGCGATGTTTCAAAAAAATATATAGGTAATGAGAAAATCGTAAAAACATGCTCGCCAAACTTATTTTCGGGGGTAGGGGTAGTTTCCGCAGGGATGTTGCAATAACCATAATATATATGTGTTTATAAAAAACCCTACTGATGGAGTAGGATTTCTCCCTATCCCCTTTACAGGAATGAAAATGGGTGTTCCGGGCAAATTTTTTAAAAAAAGTTAGTCTCATAATAAGCACCCCTTGATATACCAGAAAAAAAAACTAAAACCGGACTTCTCTCGAGTTTACGAAGGTTAACTTCTGTTTTCTACATTAATATACTAATCAAAGAAACAAAAATAAAATTTATATAGTAAATAATGGAAAGTGATGATGACGAGGTCGTTGCTGTTCTGGCAACTCTCAATCTTTGGTTGCAAAGGAATTAAATAATCATCTTGCTAAATTTCAATCATTTTATAGAATGAGTATTCAAACATTTACATTGTTTTATTGTGGGTCCTGGTTTAAAGGAAAAATGATATTTTCTTGTTATTGTCTATTCGAGTACCACTCCAGGTTATAATTGTACAACTCTTCGTTCTGCTCTACCACAGAAACCAATACAATATTAAATTCTTGGTCGGCATTAATTTTACTCATGTAATTAATTATTCAAAACAGTGAAACTGATATCGAAAAATAGAACACGTCCTATTTCATGAAACATGTTTCTAGAAGATAAAAATGTTTCATGGGCATGAGTCACACTCGTTTCATAGATATGCGGACCTCTATCTGTTTAGCAGTGTTTTATTTCCATGAAACGTGTTTCACGTTTCATGTTTCTTTGGTGTGCGCCTTCCGAAGATAAAAATGTTTCACACGCATGAATCACACTCGTTTCATTGGTATGCGGGCTTTTATTTGTTTAGCATTGTTTTATTTTCATGCAAAGTGTTTCACGTTTTATCTTTCATGTTTTACGTTTTATGTTTCTTTGGTGTGCGGCTGCCCTAAGGAACAACAAGAAAGAAGAATATTATAATAGAATTATTATGGATATGGATTATTCATGCTGTAATTAGGAGCAAGGAAACCTAAAGAAAGTTTTCTTTTATACACATTTCTCTTGTCTTGGATTGTTAGGAAAGTTTTTATTTTGATTGATTTTTCTATTCATTCCTTAATAAAATTAATAAAAATTGGTGTTAAACTTAATGTTCTTATTGGTCTACTGCAGTCGGTATCTCAAATACTTATATAAATGCAACGTTGTTGTGTGTCTTATATACGTATATTAGAGAAAACAACTTCGCAGTAAAATTTTTAGGCATTTTTGTTTTGACTTCATTTTCAAAATGTGCTCCCGCTGTTCTCAAAAATATCCATCAAGCAAAAATACTTTCTGCTATTAAGAAATATAAAACGCGACATGGCTACCCTTTTAAAACAAACTGAATTTTTCAGAAGTGAGGAAATACTTAAAAGAACATACTTCCCCACTTATGACTCTCCACGATTTAATGGTCCACTCTCCATTGTACCGTTAAGAAATTTACCGACATGAAAAAGTACTAGCGAGAAGGGAATATTTGCGGAAATTGTCTCAATTCTTCACTGAACGTATCATGAAAATATTTTGATTAATAGCTGATAGTGAAGGGAAGAAAAGATGTCAGTCAGATATGCACGTTATTCAATAAGTTGTTTAGATCTTACGATAGTTTTTTTACCCTTCTAAATTAGTTAAAAGTGATCTGTGGTATGTAAGGTTCACAAATAGTGCTTTTCATCGATTGTCATTTGTTTCAGAGCTTCTGTCATATATTGTATAATCTGTGTATAATATTAATATACAGGGATTATTCAACATATGACAGAAGCTCGAAACAAATGACTGTGAATGAAAAGCTCTATATAGTGCCTTCATTATCATGATGGTGTCAATCACTTAAATTCTAATTAAATAATTCTGGAAATTTTGAAGTTTTTATTTGAACTTGGTGAACTGCTTAAAATTTTTAATCTTCACTACCTTATTAGTAGGGTTAATTTTGGGGTTTTCAAAGAATTAGTGTTTATATATTAATCCTTCCTGTAAGTATATCGTAAAATACAATGTGCGTCCTACATAAAAAACAAGCAGTTGGAATATAGTCTTTCAGTGAACAAGCTGCTAAAAGTTGTAATATTATTAACAAAATATTGTTACAATGTGGCGTCCGTGGAATTGTGATAACGATAACAAAGAATAAGCTCCAGTTGAACCCGCCGTTGAAAATTGACATTGAAAATTGTCATGGCTTTTCCCATTCAAGAGCAAGAATCAAGGGCAGAGATAGAAGAAACTGTTGCTCTGACTCGGATACCAATTTTAAACGTTCGAAATATTATTAATAATCCAATACTTTCAAAAACTAGTAGAAGTGACAGTGTTGTTTATAGGAAGTTTGATAGCGTTTCTATTTGTTTTAACCGTTTTAAATATTTGGCATTCCCCTCATCAGGTAACTGTAGCTTCCTCCTGGG
Source organism: Diabrotica virgifera virgifera (assembly GCF_917563875.1). Classification (NCBI taxonomy): domain Eukaryota; kingdom Metazoa; phylum Arthropoda; class Insecta; order Coleoptera; family Chrysomelidae; genus Diabrotica; species Diabrotica virgifera. Next base: position 157,857,223 of record NC_065448.1, on the reverse strand, counting down.
GATGTATTAGATTTTCCCTTGAAAATTTATGATTTTCACAGAGGGATCATAGAACAACAAGATTGCCGATTAAAACTTTTTGCTTTGAGAGACAGATTCAGTGGTACTTGAGCCATGGCAAATATGTTTGAAGCTTGTTTGAAGAATGTTTGACGGGTTGGCCTTTTTCCTTATCCTACCTCTCACAGCTGACCATCGGCATAACCGTTTGCTCTGGTTGAAACGGTGCCAAAAACACGATCATTCCACCCTTTTTTTTATAAGTTATATCCGAATTTAAAAAACTTATTTTATTACCACCCCGGTATATGGAAGATCTCAAGCTTGTCTATTCCTGATAGAGTGGATATTCACGTTTGGAGTTAATGTTTATCTAAAATTTAAGTATTGAATCCGCCGACAAAGGATTTGTTATTTTTTTGGTGACTGAAATCTTGAGACTGGTTAATACGAAGCTCTGGATTACGACAAGATGCCCACCTGCAATATTGTAAACTCAGCAATTATTCGTGCGAAACTTGTTAGTATCTGATAACATCGGATGTTTTGTTTATCCTTTTTTATTGGTCAAAAGATTAACATGGCCATGGTGTAGGTGTGATTAAGAATATTGTAGTTCCTAGAGTTTTTGGTTAGAATTCCTTGTGGAAAGTAACAAGGAATGATGGGCGCTAGTTGTGAAAACAATAACGGTATATATACCCTTTTTTGTTATCTGTAAGTGATACAGAGTTGTGTCTGGTTCGTGCGCGAAAAAAATGTTCCTGTGAAAATAAAGTAACCCCAATGACGCGAGATGTATAATCTCTAGTTATTCAGTCAAAATATTATGGTTTAATAAAACCCCATCATAATTTTTCCTAAGTCAAACGAAAGAAAAGAAAACATTTTAAAGTCATTAATAAAGTGAAGTGTTTCACTAATAATAACACAAAAGCAGTTACTTCTTTCATCAATAAACTATGGAATTTTATTTTGATATAAATGATAATATGTATAGGTCTGGATCCCGCGTATGAAAAAAAAGTTGATTAATAGCAAGCTGAAAATTTGTTAATAGCTTAAGGGTGTCTAGTCGGACAAACTTTGATATATAGGAACACTGGAACAGGGAAGTTTTAATTGTGGAACAGGTTAAAAATTTGGAACGGTCAGGCCATGAAAACGTCACATGTATTTTGTCCGACAGAACATCCAATTGATTTGTTACCCTTTCATTAAACTCTCATTCAAAAATCAGGCTGCTATTTATCACCAAATGGGAATTATAATGAGTGGAACACGTAGAATATGTCAAATGACAGGAATTATGACAGGTGATAAATATCAATCTGATTTTTGCATGAGAGTTTAATGAAAGGGTAACAAATCAATTGGAAGTTCTGTCGGACAAAATACATGTGACGTTTTCGTGGTCTGACCGTTTCAAATTTTTAACCTGTTCCACAATTAAAACTTCCCCTGTTCCAGTATTCCCATATATTAAAGTTTGCCCGACTACACACCCTTAAGCTATAAACAAATTTTCAGCTTGCTATTAATCAACTTTTTTTATACGCGAGATCCAGACCTAGTACTGTAGAACTCTAAATATTATGTGTAAAGCATGGTGTAAAGTGCAGTGTGAAATTATACACGAACTGCCTGTAGCAGCTGGTATTTGCAATGAACACCAGGTATTTACAATGAACTTTTGAACATTTATCTTCCTAAATCTTTCAAAGCCAAACAAAGGACTTTTTCGCTATTAATCTTTGGATAAACTACACCTATTCTTTTTATTATTTTTTTTTATAACTAAACTATAAATATTTTTAACCTTTTATAATTTTTTTCTTTTGCACATTAATCTCTAATTCTTGTTGTTAAAAAGGCAGACAATACTTGGGATAGCAATGGTAAGTAATAGTTTATATTAGTTCAGTCATGTCAGATTAACTTCATTTTTTTAGCGCCCAGTATAACAAACTTTTTTTTTTGGGCAGTAAAATCAATAATTTCTATTTACCTAATACTCAATTCATAGTTATTTTCTAACATCTGTTACTCAAAGTCATGTACCTTCAAAGTGACACGACACCTCCTCTACTAGATTGAGCATCCCGGTGCATTTATCAGATTTATGTAGCATAACAGATGATAGAAAACTAACTTACTAAACCTATGCCATAATAACACTGCCTACATATATTACTATTCAATCTTATCGTGCTACATGGTTTAGGGCCGGTTGTTCAAACGCTAATCAACAATGATCATTATTAAATATTTAATTACTGTCACCAAAACTGTCAATGTCAACTTTGTTTGCGTTGCTGAAAACATAATTAATTACAATTATGAGATTTATTATTAATTATGTTAATAATTATTGTTATATTAATTGATTATAGTCTCAGAATTGTAATTAATTATGTTTTAACAATTGACATTGACAGTAATTAATTATTTGATAATGATCATTGTTGATTAGCGTTCGAACAACCGGCCCTTAGAGAAACAATTCTGAGACCGAAAATGGAAACAGGTATTTTTTAGTGACGAGTCTCGCTTTTGTCTGACGATGCAAGATGACAAATTTGACATAGCGGCACGTTCACCATACCGCGAGACTTGTGGTATTGGATGCTATTGCTTATGGTAGCAGACAACCACCAATTTTCAACAAAGACATGACAGCCCGACGCTATATTTACGAAATAGTGGAGCCTCATCTTATATTGCCAGAGAAAATGTGAGCCTTCATGATTCAAAATCACATCAACCATTCATCATGGCCACCACGATCTCCTGATCTCTCTTCAATTGAACATGACTGAGACATGACATGTCGGAGGCTCTTGAATTTGCAACAGCCTCCACATAATTTAGCACTGTAACTCACGAAATTACAGTAGCCTGGAATGAGATACCCACAGGATATCGAGTAGTGTTGCTCAAATGCAAGACCAAGACGAGACTTAGAGAGTTTTGGTCTTGGTCTTGCACAAATACACCTGGTCTTGTTCTTGGTCTTGGTATTGCACTTCCGGTCTTGGTCTTGGTCTTGGTCTTGCAGCAAGAGTCTTGCAAGTCTCGCAGTTACCCACTAGCATATTGCTATTTATTAAACGTTACTTTAGATCTTAGAACAACGTAACAGTATAGGTACATTTTCAGCTTGACTTAACATACAGGGTGAGGCAGATAACCTTCCTATTAGAAATATCTAGAGAACTAAAGACAACAGAATCACGAAAATTGGAATAAAGGGGTTTTGAAGAGTGATCTATTTCTATTTAATTAAAATATTATCAATATTTAGAGACATACCAACACAAAAGGCCCAGAGACAGACCTCCTATGAGATGGACAGATGATCTGAAAGGAACTGCCGGGAAAAATTGGCTACAAGTAGCGTACAACAAAAATCAATGGAAAGGAAGACTTGAAGAAGCTTATGTTCAGATGTGGACGTGAATGGCTAGACGAAGAAGAAGAAGAAAGAACAGCTTTAATTTGTGCTTAATTGTTAATCGCCCCAACAATGTTAACTACATAGGAATTTTGATAGCTCAACCATTATTGGTCATTTTTAGGATCAGCCTAGATTAATATGTATCTATTTCCGAAAAATTATTTGCGATGTTCACGACCAACCTAATAAAATTTCACTTATTTTTTATTTCAAATAATATTTGGCTTGAATCACCAATAACTCACAAACTAAAGCAGTTAGGTATAGGGAATGCTTAAGAAATAAAAAATTACCATAAAATATCATTTCATTACAATACTAAAATACAGGGTGTTCCATTAAAGAAAACTCAGAAAATACTCATTCCGAGTTTCGACCAACCATTTATTCTAATTGATGGATTCGACCGTTACTTGATGGAAGTTCATTTTATCTAACAATATAACACTGAAAACGTTTGTTTTCTATACTTCTACAAAATTTATTATAACTAAGTGACTACAGCTGTTTCGGCAGAGTGCCTTTCTCAAGTTGGCAGAGTAATCTGAAGTAGGAAACAGATGAAAATACTTTCATTAAATAGATCTCTCCTTAAAACCCCTTCGCTCCCATTTTCATGATTCTGTTGCCTTTAGTTTTCGAGATATTTCTAATAGGACATTTATCTGCCTCACCCTGTAGTCATAGTAAAAACCAACCAAATTAATAAATGTCTAAACAACTCACATCGGGTGGAGTTTGAACCCATGATCTAAATTATCCCTGCCTATACTCTCACTAACTGAGCTATCTACCATATCCACGGGAGTCAGTCTGTTTCTTTAAACATTTGCATTTAATAACCTTATATTACATATGTGCTAAAACATGGTTAAAACACAAAAAACCAAATAAATGACATAAACTTGACTGTATTAAAAAAATTCTCTGTCTAAAAAGGAATTTTGTTTGACCCATTGATATAAAATTGCACACTCTGCAGAAAGTTTACAAGTACGATGTTTAATCTTTATACGATGTAGTATTTAGAATCCTACTAACTGATAAGGAAAAACAATTGAGTGTGTGTCGTATTATATTTTTTATCAACTTAGTCAACTATTTTATCAACTATTATCTTTAAAAAGTTTCAATAGGATATTACTGTCGGCGTCACAACACAGATTATTTTATGAAAGGACAGCTATTCTCAAAATCTAGACAATTAACACACAATTAATTTCAGAGCGAAGGCGTCCGTCGCCGTCGTCTGCTAGGAAAGAATGTATTACAAAATATTTTATTTTTACATTGTAATAATTTATTATAACCTCTGAGTACGTGTCAAATAAATATGTCAAGTGTTCTTTTTTGAATATCTTGATTCGCTATGTATGTTTATTGTATTGTTCATAATCCGCATAAGTCCAATTTTCCAAATTTTTGTTACCTACATATCTTTTTGCGTCTCAGTCTCTAAGCATATACTCAAACTACTATATTCCCTAAAATGACACTCAATCCTAACTGCAAGACGCAAGAGTCTCGCAGGCTTAGTCTTGTTCTTGCTCAGATCTTGCACGGTCAGTCTTGGTCTTGATCTTGCTAAAATAAAGCGGTCTTGGTCTTGGTCTTGCGAAACGCAAGAACAAGACCAAAACTGCAAGGCCAAGACCGATTTTGGGCAACACTAATATCGACCACCTCATCAGGCGTGTCAATCAGTCATGATTAGGGTGTCAATGATTGTAGAAATCTTGGACTCTTAACACATTATTGAATCAGCTTTGGCAGCAAGTTACTTAATTACTTAATCTCTACCCAAAGATTGTGTCATTTAGAGTTGACCAATTCTTGCAAATTATCAAATAGCTAATTGTCTTTTCTTGGTTGATCTGTTGCTATATATCAAAATTATTTTTATTTCTTTCGTTCGTTAATACCAGTATTTACTCGGTTATATTACAATAAGTACGTAACTGTTTATATAACCTATATCTAAATCAATTTACGGTTTCCTTAGCATTTATTGTAAATCTTAATTGGATGATAGGACAAAACAAATAATGTAATTTTACATTATTTAGATTGAATTTTTGACAGAAAATGGCTTAATTATGGGCTTTTTAACATTTATTGAAAATACACAAAAATTCGTATTAACGTTTATTAACATTTATTGAAAATACACAAAAAATTGGTATTTTTATTAAAGCCTACAAGCAGCATGGAAGGTGCTCAGCCGGGATAGTTATAGTACAGGTTGTGCGTCCGCTTCCGTAGAAAATATGTTTGTGATTCGGTTTATTTGCGGATTCCTGTTAAAAATGTCCCCTCTAAATAAATCTGAAATGTACCGGGCAAAATTTTTGGGCAGATATTGTTTAAACAATTTTTTTAAACGAATTTCAAAACTGACCTTTTTCTGCCTCGACAACATTTTTTATGTTTCCTTGGTCACCTCAAACAAAAACGTCTGTTGTCATTTTTCTCTAAAGTTGATAGTTTTCAAGTTATAAGCGATTATTTTAACTTAGACCATTGTTTTTATTTTAATTGTTAGTTATGCGCGTCCACTCATTTTTAAGCCTCTGCGGCGCACCACTCTCTATGGTAAGTAAGTCTCACTCAGAATATTAAACGTACTTACACTAAAAATTCCCAACAAACACTTAACATTTATTAAAATATAGTTTATTATTAATATATTTTTTAATAATTTATTTATTGATTAAAATAATTATTTTCAATATGCTGATCAAATGAGCCAATAATTTATTTTGTATTAATCACATTTAAAAAAGAGGAAATAATAATATTCCTATTATATTGTGATGATTGGTGTATTTAATTAGTACAATGGCAATTATTTTATTAAAAAATAGATAAATCATTATTAACAAAAACTTCGTTAAAAATAAATTAAAAATTTTAAATAAATGTCAATATTATGATATAACTAGTCCCAAACCCAGACATCCAAAGTCAACGTTATCTTTCAACACCAAATTGTTCTATATGGTCCACATAATGTTCAGAAAAAAGTCACACCATTTTGAGCGTCGAGTTTGGTGGGGGGAGAGGGGGAGAAATCAGTAAATTCGTAGTTTTTTAAGTTTTTCGTCATTATTTCTAAAACTATGCGGTTTAGCATAAATAACATTTTATACAAAAATGTTCTACATTAAATTTGAAATAAAAAAGGCCCCATACATAATCCTTTTACAATAAACGGTTCCAAAGTTACGGAGGTAGTATTGTTTAATTGGTCCAAAAAAGGCCTAACTCAAATATCCAAAGTAAAAGTTTTCCTCCAACACCAAATTGTTCTATATGGCCCACATATTGTTCAGTAAAAAGTTATACCATTTTGAGCGTCCGGTTTGTGGGGTGGGGGGAGATGGGGGAGAAGTCGGTAAATTAGTATTATTTTTATGTTTTTTGTCAATATTTCTAAAACTATGCTTTATCGTAAACAATGTTCTATACAAAAATGTTCTATATAAAATTTAAAACAAAAAAGGTCCTATACATAATTGTTACAAAATCAACGGTTCCAGAGGTACGGAGGGTGAAAATTGGAGGTTATCGATACTTTTGATATTTTTTGGGCAATTTATAATATTATTACTGATGAAAGAAATTTTTGTTAACAGGTTGTGTTTTTTAAATAAAATTTGATATTTCAGTGGCCAATGAATTAGTAATAAGCCCTCGAAGAAATGTCAACCTCACCACCCAAAATCATTATCAGTTGCCCAAAAAATATAAAAAGTATCGAAAACCTCTACTTTCACCATCCGTAACTCTGGAACCGTTGATTTTAGAAATTATGTATTGGAACTTTTTTGTTTTAAATTTTGTTTTTAAATATTGAAGAAAAAAAACTACTAATCTACCGACTTCTCCCCCCCCCAAACCGGACGCTCAAAATGGTGTAACTTTTTACTGAACAATATGTGGACCATATAGAACAATTTGGTGTTGGAGGAAAACTTATTACCCATGCGTAGACACCAAAAGCGATTTTTTTATGCAACCGCTGTAGCAAAAAAAAAATAAATAAAATGAAGGGTTGAAAATTTTTTTTTGCTTTTTGACCCATATGGGAATATGCTCCATCAATAGGGTTTTTCATAAATATATATGCTTATTGCAACATCCCTGCAGAAACTACCCCTATCCTCGAAAATAAACTGCAGAAACTACCCCTATCCCTTGGCGAGCATGCTTTTACGATTGTCTCATTACCTATGCATTTTTTGAAACAAAACTTATACAGAATGAAAGACCACTATTTTCTCTACAAATAAGATCCTATGTATTTTTTTCGTGTAAGCAACCGTTACGGCACAGTGGCGCCGTAAACCTCAGAAATGCTTTGGAGGGCTCCAGTTTTTGTTTTTTTTTCGTCACCTATTCATTTTATTGATAACGTACTTATTATATGGAAAATATAAAAGAACACACTGTCTGCTACACATTATGACCTATGCATATTTTACTTTCTTTGCACCCTGAAGCCACAGTGACGGCTCAAAATAAATGTTTGATTATTTTCTTCATTAATTCTTTTTTTTTAAGTTTTTTTACTCTAGCATAGGCGGTTCAGATGGTATAAAAAGGCGCTTTTTAAAATTTAACACCCTGTAATTAAAAAATGGGCAATTGCCCTTAAATGAAACCTATACCAAAAAATCAGCCATTTATTTGTGATTAATTGCCACAGGGCTTCTTCTTAATTTTCATTACAGTTAGGGAAAAATAATTTTTTTAAAAACATCTTGTTTAAAATCTTTTCAACTTTGGGACGCCACCCCCGCTAAACGGTGGGTGATAGACATATGCTTTTGGGAAATAAATAGTAGGAAATATAGTCCTCTTCATTCTACTATTAAGTAAATTTTTTTCAAAACGTACAGGAAGGGCAACGTTTCGCAAAAACATAAATTACTCCTTTTAAAGGGATAATTAGGGGGTTTTTGGGGGAAAATTTTTTAAGAAAAAATTAGTCTCATAATAAACACCCCTTGATATACCAGGAAAAAAAAATAAAACCGGACTTATGTCCATTTTGCGAGGTTCAACCTCTGTTTCATACACTATTCCGTAACTTTGGAACCGTTCATTTTAGAAGGATTATGCATAGAGCCTTTTTTATTTCAAATTTAATGTAGAACATTTTTATATAGAAGGTTTTTTAGAGAACATTTTTTTAGGAACCTGCAAAGTACCGAACAAGAGACATTTTTACCACTGGAGCGGCATCTCAACCTGGACTAATAATAGAAAAAACAAGAACCTATTAGCGAATCTAGGACTTCGAAAATAATAATACTAATTAAACTAATTAATTAGTTAACAAGGAAGCTCGGTTCCAGTTTAAACTAGAACTAATTTAAGGCTGTCACGTATAAAAGCAGCGTACGGGAGCGTAGGAACGAAAGGAATATTCAAGTAAATGAAGGGTAATGGGAGTTTTTGCAATGTTCGTAGTTGGCATTGCATCAGACGTTAAAAACAAATGGGGTGCAGGGCATTCAAATTGCCTCTTAGGTCGAGCAGTATCGGATGTAGGTGCGGAGATGCAATGGCCGATGACATCAGCACGAGGTGTTAAAAGTGCTAAGAGGGGCGGGACTGAGTCAGCGGGTTTGCGACGTAAGTGTACGGGGGTTAATTTTGAATCGACTTTTTTCTCTTATGAGAGAAAGACCAGAATTTTTATTCATCTTGTTGAATATATACAGAGTGTATATTCTCAATTGAAAAAAATATTCACAAACGTTCATTCCTAATTTTTTTATTTGGTAGATTACGTATTACATATTACATATAAATATCCACGAGGAAAATAAAATTCCTGTAGCTGGATGTATAGTCCGTTCTTTAACGGTAAAATATTGCAAAATCTCTAAATTTTAAAGAACCGCTTGGATTGACATGAAATTTGGCATACACATAGCTCACAAGTCAAAGAAAAAAGTGATATTGTGCCGAAATATGCTTTTGCCCTGGGGGTGATTTTCACCCCCTCTTGAGGGTGAAAAAATATTCGTCCAAAGAAAGTCAGGAAATGGATAAATTGGCTAATTTTAAGTAACTTTTGTTCTATAGAGTTTTTTTACTAAGTCAATACTTTTCGAGTTATTTGGCAGTGAATATGTTCATTTTTTCAACAAAATAACCACGCTTTTAGACGGTTTTTCGCAAATAACTCAAATAGTAAGCATTTTGTTGAAAAAATATTCTTAGCAAAAATATAGAGTGTAAAATTTTTAAAAAAATGGTGTATATATTACGTCTATGCACCTAGTAGCAGCAGAGTTATAGCTAATGAAAAATAGGTTCATATTCGTCAAATTCCAAATGGAATACTTTAACTTGAAATAACCAAAAATGAAGCACATTTCGGGGAAAACTCATTACAACTTATTTAAAGTGTTTAAAAAAAGCTTCATTTTTGTTTTATAAAAAAAAATTCTAGCATCAAAATTAAACAAGTTACGCTCAAGATAAAGTTAGTCCCTTTTGGTTTTGGTAAAAAATCGAGAAAATCACCCCCTAATTAGTATCTTAAATGAACTTAATCGTTACGACTTCACAAGTTTCTTGACTCGTGTATATATTGTTTATATGATCTGTAAGTTTCATCGGTTCAAAGTCCTTATTATTGAAAGGGCTGTAGTTAAAAGGGGTTGAACGAGTCACTGATCACGAATGTATGCAAATTTAGAAACACCAAATCTTAATCAATTTTTGTCTAACAGAAAAACAAAAAAATACATGATATTCAAAAAAGCAAATCTGTCTTTTTTTTTGTTTTTCGAGATTTTTGGTATCTCTAACAATTTTTAAGTTATTTTGAAAAAAACATATTTTTCAAAATTTAAATTTTTAAAAATTTTATTTTGAAACCAAATTTTTTCAAAAATAAGCACTTTGAATCGATGAAACTTAGAGATCATATAAACACAACATAAGTAAAATAATCTGTGGAAGCGGTAACGATTAATTTCATTTAAGTTGCTAATTAGGGGCTGGTTTTCTCGATTTTTTTTTGCAAAAACAAAAGGGACTAGCCTTATTTTGAGCGTAACTTGCTCAAATTTAATGCTAGAAACTTTTTGTAAAAACAGAAATAAAGATTTTTTTAAACACTTTAAAAAAGTTATAATGGGTTTTCCCCAAAAAGTGCTTAATTTTTTCGATATTTCACGTCGAAATATTCTAATTGAAATTTAGTGAATATGAATCTATATTTCATTGGCTATAACTCTGGTTCTACGAGATCCAGAGACCTAACGCGTACACCATTTTTTTTACTTTTTTATAAGATATATTTTTGCTAAGAACGTTTTTTCGACAAAATACTTACTTTTTGAGTTATTTGCGAAAAACCGTCTAAAAATGTGGTTATTTTGTTGAAAAATGAACATATTCACTCGCAAACAACTCGAAAAGTGTTGACTTGGCGAAAAAGCTCTATAGAACAAAAGTTACTTAAAATTAGTCAGTTTACAAATTTCCGGACTTATTTTGGACATATATTTTTTCACCCCCAAGAGGGGGTGAAAGTCACCCCCAGGGCAAAAGCACACATCGGCACAATATCACTTTTTTTCTTTGACATGTAAGCTATACGTATGCCAAATTTCATGTCAATCCAAGCGGTTTTTTAAAATTTAGAGCAAAAACCGTGAAAGAATGGACTAGTATACCGTAAATCACAAAAAAATACTGGATCCTTTGTAAAAGGTATATTTAAAAGACCCTAATAAGGGTTACATCACATTAACAAAACTTGTTTGGATTAACAAATAATCCATCAACAGTGTTAAACGCCAATAGCATGCATGCGTGAGCTATAAAAACGTTACTGGTAAAAACCCTTTAAATGTTACAAAATCTTAAATGGTACTACATATTGTTAATAATAATATTGGATGTTGCAAATATTCCTGGATATTACCCAGGGCTACACACACAGGACTCTAACATACGTGGATGTAATGTGAAAGGGATGAACCGTGTTGCCCTGGGTAATATCCAGAAATATTTGCAACAGCCATTATTATTATTAACAATATGTAGTACCATTTAATATTTTGTAACATTTAAAGGGTTTTTACCCGTAAGATTTTCGTGGCTCACGCATGCATGCTATTGGCTTTTAACACTGATGATGGATTATTTGTTAATTCGAAAACGTTTTGTTAATGTGATGTAACCCTTATTAGGATCTTCCAAATATACCTATTACAAAGGATCTAGTATTTTTTTTATATTATAAATAGCACATATTTTTGAACTATTTTTTTATTTCTAAACAGCATTTAACCCGTCCCACACTACGATAGCATTATACAGGGTGTTTTATTATTTACTTACTTACTCCGTGGCGTTACAACCGTTCGTGGGTTTTAGCCGACTCGACAACATGCCTTCACTGTTTTCTGTCTTGAGCAACCTCCATTCAATTCTCCACGCCCATCGCGCTTAGGTCTCCTGCTATATTATCTCGCCACCGGAGTCGAGGGCGTCCGCGTGGTCTTCTTCCAGTTGGGACTTCCTCCCACACCAGTCTTGCTGTTCTTTGGTCAGAATGTCTTCTGAGGTCTCCCGCCCATTGGAGTCTTCTGGACTTTATTTCTTTTATGATGTTGGCGTCTGGGTAAAGTTCTTCGAGCTCTTTGTTAGTTCTTATCCTATATTGTCCTGATGCTTCATCCAGCACAGGACCAAAGATCTTCCTTAGGATCCTTTTTTCCCAAACAAATAGTCTCTCTTCGTTTGCCTTTGTTATCGTCCACGTTTCACTTCCATACATCACAACGGGTCGTATGATTGTTTTATAGACTTGTATCTTCGTACGTCTTGGTAATTGTTTTGATTTTATAAGGTTTTGGAGGGCAAAAAGACATCTGTTGCCGGCCTGTATCCTGTTGTTTATTTCTTGTGATCCGTTATTGTCTTCAGTTATTGTTGTTCCAAGATACTTGAATTCTCTAACGCGCTCAAAGTTAAAGTCATCGATGGTGATGTTCTGACCAATTCTGTCTCTGCTTGGTTATTGCGGCTCATATACATATATTTCGTCTTGTTTTTGTTGATTTGGATCCCATATCCTCTGCTTCCTTCTCGAACCTCACGAAAGTCTCCTTCATCCTTAATCGTGTGTTACCTATTAGATCGATATCGTCTGCAAATGCCAGTAGTAAGTTTGGTCCTTCTCGAGAAATACTGTATTGGGGTTTTCTATTCTTGCAATTCTGATTATGTGCTCCAGGGCTAAATTGAAGAGTTGTGGTGAAAGTGCATCTCCCTGTTTTAGTCCATTGTTTATTTCAAATGTCTCCGAGTATTGTTGTCCAACTCTCACCTTACATTGTAACTGTTCCATACACATCCGTATCAACCTGACTAGTTTTTTTGGAAAGCCAAGTTCCTGCATCGCTGTCCACAATCTATCCCTGCATAATCTATCAAATGCTTGTTTAAAATCTATGAATATCTAATTAAGCTCACGATCAAATTCCCAGCATTTTTCCATTATCTGTTTTATTATGAATATCTGGTCAATAGTAGAGCGGCCCGGTCTAAATCCGCATTGATAATCTCCAACGATTTCTTCTGTGTATTTTTTGGTTCTTTCCAGCAGGATGTTTGCAAGGATTTTATAGGTGGTGTTTAGGAGTGTTATTCCCCGGTACTTAATACATTGCTTTTTGTTTCCTTTTTTGTGTATAGGTACAATAAGTCCTTCTTTCCATTCATCTGGCATTGTTTCTTCTCGCCAAATGGCTTGAATTAGCTTGTATATAAAACTGTACAACGCTTCTCCTCCATGTTTTAAGCACTCTGCGGGTATACCATCCCTACCTGGTGTCTTATTATTTTTAAGTTTTTTAATTGCCTCTATTAATTCTTCGTATGTCGGGTATGGGTCTTCTATTTCAGCTGTATGTACTTCTGTGTTTGATGTATTTCTGTTAGCTTGGTAGTTTAACAGTTGACAGAAGTATTCCTTCCAGGTTTTTAGGACTTCCTTGTCGTCAGTGATAAGCTGCCCGCTGTCGTTTTGAATGAAGTTTCCTGTTCTTGCTTGATACCCGGTCTTGATATCTGAAACTCCTTTGAAGAACTGTCTCGCTTGTTTGTTCCCTATTTTTCTTCTATATCTCTGATTATTTGTTCCTGATACTCCCTCTTCTTCCTTCTCATTAGTTTTCTTGTCTCTGTTCTTCTTTGTTTATACATTTCATTGTTGTTGTGCGAGAGGTTTTGTAGCATGTTCCTTCTAGCCATATTTCTTCCTGTTAAGGATTTCAGGCAATCGTCATCGAACCATTTTTTTGTTGTTCTCTTTTTGTGTCATAGTATTTTATCTGATACGCTTGTCAGAGCTAATTATATATTTTCCCAAGCTGAGTCTATGTTATTATAGTCCTCTGTCGGTGTTAGAGCTATTTTTATAGCCTTTTGAAATTTCTGTTCTGTCTCATTCGTTTTTACCAGAAAATGATCCTTGTCTCCATCAGCTCCTCTTAGGCTTCTTACGTCTACGCAGTTACTACCTCTCCTGGCGTCTACTAGAACATGATCAATCTGATCCATTAGTAGGTTGAAGGACGCTTCAAATTCTATTAACCTTGTTCCATTATCGTTGCTGACATCGTGAAGACTATGGTTACCTATTGTTGGTTTGTACGCTGCTTCCTTCCCAATCTTTGCATTGAAATCTCCTAAGATAATATGCAGGTCCTGTTTGGGAAGATTATTTATCACTTCCTCTAGTTTCTCATAGAAGTTATCTTTTACATGCTCTTCCTTTTCCTCTGTCGGTGCATGGCAGCAACTAGGAAATAGTTGTCCTTTGAGTCTGATATAACAGCGTCTTTCATTAACGGGTTTGAAAGTTAAGACTGACCCCACAAGACTTTCCTTGACTATAAAGCCAGTGCCGAATTGATGTTCCTGTTCGCTTCCGCTGAAAAATACTACTGATTTATTAGTTTTTAGTGTGCCTTCTCCAGTCCATCTAATCTCTTGTAAGGCAGTTATGTCCATGTTTCCGGATTCAAGTTCTTTGGTTCTTTCAGGTTCCTATATTCATCGTCCTTTGTCGTCGCTTTTGTCGTCGAAAGCAAGAAACCCATTATGAACGGCCGGCACGGCACAGCCCGGCCCGGCACAGGACAGTCCAAATTCATTTGTATAGTTTTAAATGCAACGTAACCCATTATGAGCGGCCGGCTCGGCCCGGCACAGGCCAGCACGCAAACGGAACGGCCAAAATTCTCCGAGGAGAATAAAATCCGTTGAAGTCGAACGGCCTGAACGGCCAGTCGGCGCCAGTGCGTCATAATTGTTGGTAATAAGCAGATATATTGTTGATTTTTTAATTGAAAGCGCGTTGTTCCTTTTGAAATAAAATAATATGCAAGAACTTTTCATTGAGAGTGTCAGAGAATACCCATTTTTGTATGATGCATCTGACTCAAGTTATCATGATAGTAAGAAAAAGGACAATATATGGGTACAAATATCCGAAAATTTTGATCAATGGACAGGTACGTACATTATCTTTTAACCATGAATTCGTTTTTTTAACATGATGCATATTCATTAAAATTGTGTAGTTTATGTCTTTTAAAAACTTTTATTTTACGATAGTTTTTAAAATATATGGTCATTTTTCCGGTGCCGTGCCGTGCCGGCCGTTACAAATGGGTTTTTGGACGTGCCGGCCTGTGCTGCGCCGTGCCGGGCTGTGCCGTGCCGGGCGTTCATAATGGGTTAATTGCTTTAAAAGATCTGTCCTTATCCGAGGCATGTGCTTCGTTTTCATAACTATGTTTTTTTTACAAGAAGGAATAGTTAGTCCCTTGCTTAACCCTCCTCCTTTCTGATCCTGGACTTGGGACCAGGCAACGGCGGAGTTTTATTGGGAAACGGAAATACTTGAATGGTGAATAGAGGTCACTGAGGCGGTTCCAGAAATACTATTTTTATTGCCCCACCGATGTTTGTAACGAGTTTCAGGATGTTTTATCGATTTTGCCATTTGTTTCTGGTCCCATGACTTTAGAACCACCTTATATATTTTTTTGATATTTGGTACACATATATCTCATTTAAAACCCAGATCACCTAACTACCAATCATAAGAAAAATCCAGGTCCGAAATAACAACAAATATAAATTCATGGTGACCTTGAAACAACATCCTGTATATTTAAATTTTCAAAATTCGTTTGCATATTTAAAAGAGCAAACTTTACATATTATATACAAGCAGTTTTTTTGTAAAAATTTATTTTTTTCTTTAAATTTAAACTAAAAGAATTATTATTAATGAAATATTATAAACTATGTAGTTTAGGGGTGAAAAATTATTATGGTGGTAATAAATTCATAAAAACCTAACGGAACACTCAACCATTTTTTCTTAGTTCTGCTAGCTTAAATAAAATAATAATAATGTGGTAATGAATTCGTAAAAACCTAGCACAACACTGTGGTATTTCAAAAACAATTGTTTTTAATTCTACTAGCTTGAAATCTTTAGCTAGCGGAATCGCTCCCCTTAAGGGTAGTTTAGAGTGAAAAATTATTTGGGTGGTAGTAAAACTCATATAAACCTAGCAGAGAACACTTGCATTTCAAAAACAATGCATTTTTGTATTCTGCGTGCTGGAATATTAAGCTAGCGAAACATCTCCCCGTATGGGTGATTAAGGCCGCTATTATATTAGGCAACTGGTGACGCCACCAAGTTGCTCCACCAGTGACTCATGACGTCACGGGGCATTTAAGTAAATGAGACCTATTAGACTACGGCAACTGGTTGCGCCACCAGAAATTGTTGTCGATCTGGTGGCCGAACCAGTCCACCAGCCGGGTAACCAGACCAACCGGGTCTGGTGGCGCCACCAAGCCGGGGCATTATGTTATATGGACCCTATTAGACTGAGCAACTGGTGTCGGTGTCGGCCACCACTAGTTCATTTGTATTGTAGTCGAGTGCTTCGTATTTATTTTCTATTAACTTCTATATTTTCCATTAACAAGCGTATATTTTTCTAAAACCTTTTTTGTTGATTTATAAATATGCTATATTAAAAAGTTCTTCTCGCAGCTTTAGCCGTTAATTGTATTCATTGTTTAAACAATAAAAGCTCTTTTTATATTTTAGAAATATCGGTGAATTCATCACTTTACCTTGATCAAAAATGTTTCTATTTTGTTTTTGATTATGCTGAATCCGAATGTGACGTTAATTGGAAAATTAAAAAAAAATTGAGCTTTTATATATAGGTACAGTATGTCTGCGTAGCTTGGAACCATATAGGAAACTATTTTCTTATCAATTTTACGAAAAAAAAAAATATTCTTTATAAAATGCTCTGCATAGTCTATGTTATACGAGGTATGTCAAAAAAATTGTATGTAAAGTACCTTTAGATTTCACAACATCGAAAATTGTTATTATGAAAAGTTGTTAAGAATTAAAAAAAAACTATGTTTTGGGACGCATTAATTTTATTACATCATTCTAATTGAAAAAAAAAATGCAATTTTTTTTAAATTACGGATACCCAACATCATTTTATTACAAATATCTATAAGTATTTTATTATTAATTTTACGAAAAAAGTTATTTTTTACAAAAAGCTTTATATGGTCTAAAATCTAAGATGCAATCATAATATATAAACTTTTATCAATTCCATACGAGGTATGTTAAAAAATATGAATTTCGTCCAAGAGTAAAGTACCTTTACAGTTCACAATATTTCAATTAGAAGAATGTATGTAATTGCATATTCAAACATAGCTTTTAATTCCGAACAACTTTTTTAAAACATTTTTCGATATTGTTTAATATAAGGATACTTTACTCTTGAGCGAAATTAATCTTTTTTGACATACCTCGTATAAAATTCACAAAATTTGAATCTGATGGTTGCATCTTATATTTTATACTATTAAGAGCATTTTATGAAGAGTAACTTTTTTTCGTAAAATTGATAACAAACAAGTTTCCAATTGCATTTGATTATTTTTCCAATTCCAATTCATTTTATTTTTGCTGGTGGCTATTCTCGGCCACCGGTGGCCCTTGCTGACAATTTGGTGGGCCCACTAGTTGCGCCACTAGTTGCGCCACCAGTTACCTAGACTAATAGAGCCTTAAGGGGTGAAAAATTATTATGGTGGTAATGCATTTGTGGAAAATTGGTAAAAAATATGGAGTAGGTTAAATTAGATTCCGCTCATGTGGCCCCTCTGGCTTAAACGTCCTCATTTTTGTGGTTAGGTCTTCATACGCTGCGTCTATTTTTTTAAATTCTGTTTTTAGTGATATTAACTAATCTGTTGTCATTATAAAGCCTTAATACAGTAAAAATTTTACAAAATGTATGCTAATGAATATTGTCGCTTTATTACCAGTATTATTTGCACGCAGTTTCATTTCAATTGAATTTAAAAAAGGCCAATACTCCTTTTTGCGAATGCTTTGCATGTTTATTTAAAATAATCCCAATACTCGTTATATTTTAATTTGTATCTCTCGAAATTTCAACAGCTACTCTCACGTTTCTATCAAAATATTTGTTTGCGTCCATTAAAATTCACTGGATTTTCACTGATATTTAACGACAGACGGGAACGTATATTTACGCTTTGTTTATTCCGGACCAATTATTGAAATAAACTAAAATTATCAGCGAATAGCCTTTTAGCCGGTCCACGGTTAAACCCCTATATTTATTCATTCATTCGAAATTGAAACCCTCTCTGCTGTTACGTGGATACATCACTTTTATTATTGATTACGATAGTTTTAATTTTTTTGACAGGGTGTGATCAGTTTTAATATATCAATTTAATAGCCATATAAAATATACCGGGTGGTAAATCGTCAAACGGGCCACAGGAAACTCAATGGGAAATGCTAAACTGTTGAATTTCTGCTTCCCATGTTGAATTATTTTACATCAAAAGTCATGAGAAAATATTTATAGAGGACAGAAATCTGTGTTAAAAATCAATCTTAAAAGTATTGTTCTACTAAATTAACGGACAAAAATATTGCATATTTTGAAATTATCATGTGAGGTGAAATTTTTTGTGCTGTAATCTTTAGCCCCCTCCCAGTGTCATAGGAATAGTATTTGTTTTCCGGATGCGATATTTTAAAGTCTCAATGGTGGATCCAGGGAGGGGACCAAGGGGGCCATGGCCCCCTCCGAGAATTTAAAAAAATATAAATTTAAATATTTGCAGTTAAAATGTTTTAGTTTTAAATACATATATATTTATAAAACAGAGGATAAATATGTCTCCTGGACTAGAATTGAACAAAAGCAGTAACGGAAGCTTCAAGCATGACATAGGATGTTTTGTAAATCAAAATATTGATAATTTTACAGAGTGGCGATTTTTAGAACGACCTTGGCAGCCACTAACGTAGTATCAATTTCCACATTCTTTACACATACAGAATAAGAAAGAAAAGAAAGGTTACTTGGGTCACCAGCACTGAGAACAAAGAAGTTGGTTGGTACTTTCGCACAATCAAAAGGGATTGTTTTGCAAGTATTGCGTTTTATTTTTTTAATGAAAAATATGGTTACAATAAAGGTATGACAGCCCAAAGCCTTGTCACTAAATCTTTATCATCTTTTGGCAAACTCATGGGCAAAGACGGAGGCATACAAACCCATGAAAAACATCATACCACAAGGAGTTCGTTCAGGTTGGGCTGGATTTTCTACAAAGTTATCGCAACCCACAAAAGTCATTAACCAGATAGACTCTCAGAGATCTAAAGAGATACAAGAAAATTGAGAAAGACTACGACCAATAGTGGAGCCTATAGGGTTCTTAGATCGACAAAATATGCCTCTAAGAGGTCATCGTGATAATGGCCTTCTGCTTCAACGAGGGAAATTGTTAAGATTTAAAATCGCATCAGGAGATCAGACTCTTAAACAACACCTATCCACAGCATCTTCCTGAGCAACATAAATTAGTAGCACCATTCAAAATAAATTGATAACATGTTGTGAAGAAATAATTGAACAAATAATGAATCAGGTTCAAAGTGCAAATTATTATTGTCATATTTGCCAAAACGACTGACGAATCCCACACGGAACAGCTTTCTCTTTGAGATACATACACAATAACAACATTCGTGAAGACTTTGTCAAGTTCATTGACGCTTATGAGAACATAAAAATAATTAGTGAAAATCAAGAAATAGGGTGAAAAGAAGGCCTCACAGGAGAAGCATTGGAAAAATAGTATTAAACTTATTGAAAGAATTGCACTTGGATCCGAAGAAATGTGAAGGAATCGGTACTGACCTAACCTGTCAGTAATAATCGTATTACCTTATCGGTAATAATACTTTATTAATGTTACGTTTTGAATGTCTTTATGGCCCTCAAAAGTGTGTGAAAAGTGTCTTAAAGCTCGTCATTGCAACAATAATTTTTAAAAGTTACCACCAGACCCCCTTGTACTTCTTCCCAAAAAAAAGGTCATGGCCCCTCCCGAAAATCGGTCCTGGATCTGCCCTTGTAAAGTCTCATATAAATGCTCGATCGGATTTAAATAAGATATGGGATATTATATGTCGCATATAAAATACTGTCAAATATTGTGTAACAAATAGTATTGAGACTATATGCGTAACAAATAGTTGGGGGATATCAATGTGGTTTCTGCAGGCAGAAGTCCACAATGGATCAGATCTTCGTCTTGAGGCAAATCTTGGAAAAGACTAGTAAATTTAATATAGACACACATCATCTCTTCATTGATTTTGAGAGTGCCTATGAAAGTATCCATCGAGAATTTCTGATCCACGCCCTGAAAGAGTTTAATATTCCAACTCAACTCATTGATATAGTAAAAGAAACACTTAAAGTACAAAGCAAAATTCGAATTCAAAACGCACTAACAGATAGAATCCATGGACAGGGAGATGCCCTATCCTGTATTCTATCTATTCAACATCACATTAGAAAAAATAATTCGAGAGTCACAAGTCAACACCAGAGGAACAATAATAACAAAAAGTGTAGAAATATTGGCATTTGCAGATGATGTTGATATCATAGCTAGAAACAAAAGAGAAATGATAGAAGCACTTAATGCAATAGAAAGAGCGGCACAAAACAGTGGCCTAAATATTAATGAAATAAAAACCAAATACATTGTAACATTCCGTTAACTTCTTATTTTATATATATTATCTTTATAGTTACTTTATTTAAATTTTAATAACGGTTTGTCATTAAGTTATACTTAAAAACAATGGGTGCGTTCGGACGACCATAGCGGCTGGCTGGCAGCAGAAATCGGCTGAGTGGTTGCATCCAGCCGTGATAGGGAAAGCTTAGTAAATCTCTCAGCGGCTGGCTTCCAGCGGTGACGTCTGACAGCTACTGCTGGCTCAGCTGTCCAGCCGCTGTGGTCGTCCGAACGCACCCAATAAGATCTAACTAATATAATTCTTTGACAGACGTCATATTTAACTATTAGTTGTCACAAGTTCTTCAGTTGGTAGTAGACACCATTCGCTGTCATGTAAGTCTCGTTCTGTGAGGCTCCTCGTTGAACGACGGGCGACGGGAAATATTTGACACTTGGCTTGGTAAGCTCGAACGAAAAACAAGTGGCGGATGGCTGATCGAAAATAACGAACGGTAGTTTCAAGCTCATATCTGTAATATTGTGGCAAAATATTAGTGGTATTTTTTTTTTTTTGAAGAGCTAGGAGACGAAGTTTTGGGAGATCCCGGAGGAATTGGAAGTCATGTCATCTGGTACATTTTTTACTTTTAAAAAAGGTTTAAAAAAAAGAACGAATATGGCCGCCATCATGTCATATAAATTTCTATTGAATTGATTTCTGTAAATTTATGAATCGAAGTTGTTCTTTGAATTTACTATCTTTTATTTCTATCCATGGTTCAAAAATATACACTCACTCAGATGAAGATTATCTTGTCACATATCCTGTACCTTATTTAATTTGTGGAGTTATGTCAACCTCATAGTATTCAATTCGAATTTTACAGATTACATTCATTATTATTTAAACTCTATTAGATTGTGTGCTTTCTAGCCATCTTCAATTTCGTTCCAAAAGCCAGTATTTTTCTTAACTTTTACAACATATTACATTATCCCATATCATTTTAAATAATAAAAAAAATACCCTTTATAGACATATTGTTTCCAAATAAAAATCATATTCTGTATTAAATATTGAATTTAAAGTTAAACCCCAAATTAATATGTCCGTAATGTGAATCAATGTCAAATCCATCAGTGTTTTTGCTAATGATCTTTTTGTTGTTCATTCTAAAAAAAGGATATCTCATTTCTTTTTATTTTGGTTCTTTGATCTTTCCTTAGATTTTGACATAGAAAGTAAAACGGGAAATGTTTGTTATTAGCCACTTGGGAGTAATTCTAAACTAACCAGTCCAACAGCTCCCCTCACAACTGGGAGCAACCGTTCCAAGCCAAGCCAGGTCATTTGGAGACCCGCCTGGAGAACCTCCCACATACATAACTTTGTATTCTGCACTTCGCACCTCAAAAGGGCATCTGTATATTAATTGGTACAAGCTAGCACCATCCCTGTGCTAATTCGACTACCAGGGATTTTGGAATCCGTAGCAAGGACACTCTCGGAGACCATATAGGGTTTGTTTTGGGACACTTGGTATCTGCTAGTGATTGTTACTTCTACTATTACACCACGTTAATTTTTTTATAATATTCAGGACATTTATTGTGATCATTAAGTTTTATAGTTAATCGCACATATTTTGTTTCAATATTTAAATTGCATATTTTTTTATATATCTATAATAGTTGATAGTGTTCCCCAAACCGGTAAACACTCTGGTCAAAGAGGTCTGAGCTCAGATCATCTTTTCCCCATATGAGATTCTCTTTACTTTTATATATTACCTGAAATTTACTTGTACCATTTATTTACTTAATTAACTTTATATTTTTAGTACTAACCTTGCTTGCCTCCACTTATCAATTTAAATTTATATACTTTTTCCTCTTAATTTGCTTTATTTATTAACTTATTCATATAACTTTTAACTTTCTTTAGTCAATCATTATAAATAATTTAACTTATTTGCTTAACGTTTTACTTAAATTCATTTAATAAATTTTTAAATATATCTCTGGACGCTATTCCCTTTGGATAGCTATCCATTTTACTTGCTATATTTTTTTGTGACTACGTGTCAAAGCAACTGATTTTTATGTATCAACTAGACCGTAGGTTCACCTTAATGAGGCTGGTGCCTATTTAACTCTTTGAGAGTCACGGAGATTATTCATTGTGAATAATCCTTCATTAATTATATTATTGTTCATTCGTTTGTAGTATTTAGCGTTGCTGTACGTATTTTAATCGTACTATAATTTGGTGAAGGGTTGTTATTTAACCTAGATGTAAGTTGGGGGTACGCTTCATATAACAGCTACTCCAATACTAATTTAATAAGCGATTACATTTATATTCAGATAGGTACTTATTTCGAATTATCATTTTAGAGTCACATAGTTTCACTGGTCGTAACTCAGAGGTTGTCAATAATCTAGGTAGTTATATTTAATAAATATTTATTTGTTTTGTATATAAATTATTTTTTTCTTTTCCCTCATTTTTGAATTTATTGATTTAATATATTGAATATTTTACAGCAGTGTAAGATACCTGGGAGGTTGGTCTATTCCGATCTTCTGGCGCTCGCAATTTATTCTATTTTATTTATCCCCTATATTCTTCTGGACACGCGCCAACTCGTAACTCTTAATGACAACCTTTTTCAAATCAAAATGTACACCGGCCAATTCGTAACTTTTTTTACCTGACCCTCCCAACTCGCAACTTATACAGGTGAATTCGAAACCATTGTTTAATTCTAATACACCAGTTAGTTAATTTAAAAGGTAAGAAATAAATTTGAACAGTAACGGATTAAGCTAACACGGGGCATATAGCATTATTATGTAAGCGAATGGTTCTTGGTTTGCTTAAAAACGTGTTATAAAAAAATAAAAATTTAAATCTCTTAATAAAATAATTGAAACAATAGGTATTATATGTATAGACAAGGGCGGATCTGTAAAAAAACGTCTATTTGAGGATGTGCGAGGTGTCATTCGGATTTTTGCAGATGAAGTTAGGTGACAACTTCAATAATAATAATTCACTTATGCTCCTTCTCAACTATGCCCGGAACATTATTAAAAAAATTAAACTATTTCGAAAAACATTGATTTTTTTCTACTTTTTTTGCTTATAACTTTAAAATGATTCATTTTGGAGCAAAGTCGTAGGGATATAAAATAAAGATAATTGAATTTTGTATGACATACAACTAGTTAAAAATGTCTTAAATTATTACCCTTTCTGTAAAATAGCAATAAATACAAAATAAGGGAGCAAAATAAGTCTCTTTTTATTCAGTGTTTTTCAACAACTTTGGTTGCACTTAGAACCTTCGAATTCGCACAGAAAATCCTTATAACATACTTAAATCGTCCACCAAATTTCATTAAAATCGACCTGATAGATTTTACATAATAATTTTGCAATCTAAATTTTTTAAAAAAAGTTCAATTTTTTTAAAAACTTTACATACACTAATACACTTTACAGAATTAAAATCGGATTATCTAAGTGGCCTCAGCACTGTTTTAAAGTTATAAACAATTTTTTGGCTTATAAACAAATACAGTGAGGACATTTGAGTTGGAATAAATTCATTTTCTGGAGAATGGATGTCTCTGGAGATAAATCCTGAAATAGGTCAATTTTTATTTTTAAGTTCTAATTTTTTGGTATAGATATATCATACTACTGACGTCATCCATCTGGGCGTAATGACGCAATCGATGATTTTAACATTAACATAATTATTTATACAGGGTGCCCAAAAAAAAGTTTTTTGATTCAATTTAATTAAGACAAAAAAATAATGTAGGACGGTAATCTATTTAATGCAAAATACATTTTACTGCAGTCAGAAAACAGAAAAAAATGTGAATTTGAAAAATAAACATTGCTTTTCGCTTAAATTAAATGTTAAAACTGCTAAGAGGCTGGTGAGTGGCAACTTATATTGAATTAAGTGGAAAACAGTAGTTGTTTATCAAATAAAACATTTTTTTTCTGTTTTAGGACAACAGTAAAATTTATTTCGAATTAAATAAATTATATACATACATACTTCATTTGTCTCAATTTAATTTAAAAAAAATTTGGGCACCCTGTATAAATAATTATATGTTAAGGTTTATATTAGGAAATAGAGAATTGCATATTCTTTCGAATGAGCTATCATACGACCCCTATTCTCATTTAAAAAAATCATTGATTACGTCAGCGTTTCCCAACCGGTGGGTTGTGGTCGTGACCCACTAGTGGGTCGCGGGTAGATTTCAGGTGGGTCCCGGCGTGGCTCTTACACTAGCTGAGTAGCGTACATTATATATGATCATGGGTGAGGGATGGGTTGCGAATATGAGAAAACATCAGAAGGTGGTCGCCAGACATAAAAGGTTGGGAACCACTGGATCACGTCATCATACCCAGATGGATGACGTCACTAGTTTGATATATATGCCAAAAAATTTATAATTAAAAAAAAGAAAAATCGACCTGTTTCTGATTTATCTCCAGAGTTGCC
Source organism: Diabrotica virgifera virgifera (assembly GCF_917563875.1). Lineage (NCBI taxonomy): Eukaryota > Metazoa > Arthropoda > Insecta > Coleoptera > Chrysomelidae > Diabrotica > Diabrotica virgifera. Next base: position 157,832,035 of record NC_065448.1, on the reverse strand, counting down.
ACTTCTCGAAAAAATGAATTTATTCCGTCTCAAGCGTCCTCACTGTATTTGTTTATAAGCCAAAGAATTGTTTATAACTTTAAAACAGTGCTGAGGCCGCTTAGATAATCCGATTTTAATTATGTAAAGTGTATTGGATAGGTAGAGTGCCTCTTTATATGGGACCGTTCAAGTATTACATAACGCAGGTTGGGGAGGTGGGTCAAAAATCTTAAAAAATTGCGTTACGTAATAGTTAAACGCCCATTACAGTGCGTTACGCAAGGGGGAAGTGGGTCAAAAATCTTCAAAAATCGCGTTACGTAATACTTGAACGCTCCCTATGTAAAAAAATTAGCAAACCTCTAAATGGTCTACTTTTTGTTCAGAAAGCTTTTAAAAAATTTGAACTTTTAAAAAAAAATTAGATTGCAAAATTATTATGCAAAATCTATCAGGTCCATTTTAATTAAATTTAGTGGACAATTTAAGTATATTGTAAGGATTTTATAATAGAATTAAGAAGGTTCTAAATACAACCAAAGTTGTTGAAAAACACTGAATAAAAACAGGCTTATTTTAACCCCTTACTTTGTATTTATTGCTATTTTTCAGGAAGGACAATAATTTAAGACATTTTTAACCAGTCGTATATCATACAAAATTCAATTATCTTTATTTTATTTCACTACGACTTTGTTCCAAAATGAATCGTTTTAAAGTTATAAGCAATGATAGTAGAAAAAAATCGATGTTTTTCAAAATTTTTTATTATTTTAATTTTTTTATTAATGTTCCGAGCATATTTGAGAAGGATCATAAGTCGATTATAATTATTGAAGTTGTCACCTAACTTTAGCCACGTTCACTCATTACGAAATCTGCTACAAGTATTTCAGCCATTTTAACAAAATTTATTTCGACTTTCTCATGTAACTCGTCCAAGAGATAATACATAAATAATAAATAACTTTTACACCACCTTCAAAGAGGATAATTTATACAGGTACATACCTGGAATACCGGTATTAGATTATCAACATCGTTATTAATTACTTAGAAAAGTAAGTTACAAATTCACCGGTACATGATGGGTTACCGCAAAATTACCTGCGCGCAAGAGTTACCAGTTGGCCTGTAATTAGGATGGGGGATTAAAATAGTTACGAATTCACCGGGACCCATTCTTCTATTTTTATTATATTATTATATTTATTCTATCTATTTTCTAAACATCTATTTTTATCTTCATATTTTCCTTCTTAGTTATCATCCCTATCTATCTTGATCTACTGTCTTCGACAGGCATGAAAATTGGCCGTATCCATCCTTGATTGTCAAGTTGTCGTTCACTTGCATATCGAGCTAGCCTAACTCCCTTCAGTTTACATCTGTCTATTCATACTCTTATTATCAGTTTATCTCAATCCCTTCATCTTATCATTTTTATTCCCCATACAAATACTACTACGGAATTGGTACGCCACTGGTGATAGTAAACACGTGATAAATACGCTCCGTAAGAAAATTTCGAAACAACGAAAACTTACGAGCAGAAAATTGCGAAATTGTGACCATTGGTAAACTGGAACAATAAGCAGTGAATGTGAGTGAAATCAGAAGCTAAAACAAGATAGTAAGTCAAAATCAGTAATCATTAGTAAAAATAGATATAACCTTGAAAGTACGCCGGAATAGATATTCTGACATCCGCACGGTTGAAGTGTGTCAAGTGTCTTACGCCTGACGTACACAGCACAAACAAACGTAACCACAGAACATATTACATATTTGCATCTATTACGCCCATAGAGTAGGCAACACATAAACGCTGATAGCATAGGCAACACACAATTCAGCAATAGTAAATTATTGAATAAAACATCGTGTACAATTAAATATGGGAGACGACAGCGAACAAAAACTGAATAAAATGATGAAAATGTTGGAAAACCTCATAACCGAAATTCGGGAAATAAAGCAGGAAAATTCTAAACAGATAACAGAACTAATTGATATGAACAGAGTTTTAACTGAAGAAAATTTCAGAATGAAAAAAGACATAGAACTGCTCGCAACAAAAGTAGAAAAGAACGAAAGAGACAAAAAGAGAAAAAACATTGTCATTACTGGTATAGAGACAGACAACGTCGGTAATAAACGTCTAAAGGAACAAGCCAAAAGTATCATGACAGATTTGCTAGAACTGCAAGTGGACCTGAAAGAAGTATATAGCATAGGGAAAAACAAATGCATCATAGAATTAGAATCATTCGGAGACAAACTGAGAGTAATGGAAGCCAAAAAGAAACTGAAGAACCATCCACATAAGAGAATATATATTGACCACGACCTCACTAAAAAAGAACTAGAAACGCAATCTATAATAAAAAGGAGGGCATCAGAGGAAAGAGATAAAGGAAAAAGAGTGAGAATTGGATATAAAAAATTATGGGTTGATAACATACAATTCGATTGGATTGAAAATGAAAATAGATTAGAAAAACACTCATCTACGGACAAACAAAAATTTGGGTCAAAAAACTGATGATAATAGACGAAGAAATGGACCGACAAATGGCAACGAAAAAGGAAATGAATAAGGATATGATCTTAACAGACACAACAACGAGCAACACAAAAATGAAAATACTGAAAATAGCAACGTGGAACATCAGAAGTATCAACGATAAAGAACGAGAACTCATACAGGAATTTGAAAGTTACAAACTAGACATCCTAGCAGTAACAGAATTAAAAAAGAAAGGACAGGGAACCATAGAACAAGAAGGGGGACATTTACTGTTATACAGTGGAGTAAAACCAGAGATACGAGCGGCCGCAGGGGTTGGTTGCATTATAGCAAAAGAACATATAAAGCACATGACAAGATGGGAATTTATATCTGAGAAAATATTAAAAATTGAAATGAATATAGATCAAACTAGTAACACAACAATAATAATTGTATATGGACCAGGTGAAGATGAAGTTGCAAGTAAAAAAGATGACTTCTGGGAGGAGCTGACAGATATAGTGGAAAACGTAAATGGCAGACTAATCATCATGGGAGATTTTAACAGTAGAGTAGGAAAAGGAAATGACACAATAGATGTAATTGGAATGCATGGAGAGGAGACCAGAAACAACAATGGAAATAGATTGATCAATTTTTGCATGGAGAACAACTTGATAGTAACGAATACGTTTTACATGCACAAAGATATACACAAATATACCAGAGAAGTTAGAAGCAGAAATGAAAGATCAATAATAGATTATGTACTAATCAACAGACAAAACCGAAAAGAAATAACTGACGTGAAAGTTAATAGAGGCGCAGAAATCTACAGTGACCACTACTTATTAGTAGCTAAGTGGAAACTTGAGGATAATAACCATCAAGAAATAACAAAAATGACAAGCCAGAACAAGAATAGGAACGAATCAATTAGATCCTATAAGTTACAAGACAAAAAGATTGCTGAACAATATAAAAACACTACAGAAACACACATCGAAAACAGAAGACAAATATGGCGAAGTCTGAATCTAGAAGAACTCTGGCTAGAATTTAAGGATACCATCCTAAAGGCAGCAAAACAAACATGTGGTACAATAGTAGTAAATAAAAATATAAAACAGACAAGGTGGTGGAACGAAGAAATTAAAGATCAAGTGAAAAGAAAGAAAAGTTTATGGAAACAATACCTCGGAGACAGAACAGACAATAATTACACGCTATATAAAGAACAACGTACTAATGTCAAAGAACTAGTAACCCGAGCCAAACAGAGATCCTGGGAAGAATTTGGAACAAAATTAGAAGAAAATAGCCAAGGAAATCAGAAGTTACTCTACAGAGTTTTGAAGAACCTACGAAAGGACAAACAACCAAACATAAGACAAATCAAATCAAAAGATAATGTACTACTGACAGATGAAGACGAAATTATGAAAAGATGGAAGGAGCATTTCCAAGATCTACTAAATGGAACAACCACCAGTAATGAGTCACCTGAACAAACGACCACCCCCAACGTAGAACACGACGACGAAGACGAAAATATCGATAAGAATGAAGTACTGGAAGCCATCTCGCATCTAAAAGTAGGAAAATCAGCAGGCCATGATAAGATCACACCAGAGATGCTGAAAAATCTAGGGGTGTCAGGGGTAGAGATGTTAACAGAAATTCTCAACAAAGCATGGCACTTGGGTACTGTACCAGAAGATTGGAAAACAGGAATTATATTGCCCATTTTTAAGAAAGGGGACACAAGAAATTGCGGCAACTACAGAGGTATTACGTTGTTAAGTGTGGTGTCAAAATCGTACGAATATATTTTAAACAAAAAACTTAGTTCAATAGTTGAACACAACCTAGCAGAACCACAAAGTGGGTTCAGGAAAGGCCGGAGTACCCAAGACCACATCTTTACGATCAAACAAGTAACAGAAAAAACGAGAACTACTAAAAATGAAGTATATGCAGCATTTATAGATTTAGAAAAAGCATTCGATAAAGTTTCACAATACAAAGTATGGGAAAGTCTCGAACGAAGAAATATTGAACCCAAACTGAGGCAGGCTATACAAAGCTTATATAAACGTAACAAATGCTACATCAGGAAAGATAATACCCATTGTGAAACTTTTGAGATAAATGATGGACTGAAGCAGGGAGGAGTACTGAGCCCCACACTATTCATCGTACTCATGGATGACATCATAAAAGTAATGGAAGCAAAGACACGCAAATTACACATTGGTTACCACAGACTAGAACCTATAGGAATTTCAGTATGTGCATTTGCAGACGACCTGATGTTACTAGCACACAGCGAAGATGACCTCAAAAGGAACCTAATAATGTGGAAAGAGGAGCTGGAAGAGAGAAATATGAAAATAAACATGGAGAAAACAAAGATAATGGTCATGGGGAATGAAGATAAACAAGTAAATATAGAGATAAATAACAAGAAACTAGAACAAGTAACAACATATAAATACTTGGGTGTGAAAATAGAGAATGGAGGAAGATCAGAAGAAGAAGTCAACGAAAGGATAACCATGGCGTCCAGAATGTACCACAGCTTAAACAGAACATTCATTGGAAAGAGAGAAGTAAGCAGCAGGACAAAGATGATGGTATATAAAACAATCTTCAGGCCAATCCTTACCTATGGTAGTGAGAGCTGGGTGCTAACACCATCATCGAAAAGCAGAATAAACTCCATGGACATGAAGTACCTAAGAAAAGTAAAAGGAATTACAAGACGTGATAGAATAAGAAACAGCAGTGTGCGAGAAGAACTACAAGTCGAACCAATAACACAAATATTAGATAGGAATAAACTTAAATGGTTTGGACATTTGTGTAGAATGAACGATGATAGACAGGTAAAACGCATATGGGAGGCAAAAGTACGAAACAAGAGAGGAAGAGGGAGACCAAAGAAAACCTGGAACGATGAAGTGGTAGAAATTCTGAGGACGAAAAATACAACGTGGACTGAAGCGAAACGAAGGGCCAAGAATAAGCAAGATTGGAGACGATTTGTATATGATGTAGATGTATGAAATGTATTTTTAAACACCTTACACCGTTAGGTAGAAAGGTTTAGATTATATATATATATATACAAATACTACTTCAAAGTAGTTCTTTGGTACAACATGAAGGCCAGCAAATCGACAGGCCAAAGAAACCTACAGAATCTGACAATAGGAGACTATAACATCGAAAGTGTAAATTTTTTTAAATATCTAGGTTCACTATTTACCGCAGATAACAATGTCAGCGAAGAAGTTAAGAGAAGAATACATATTGCTAATAAAACATATAATGGACTAATTAAACATTTAAGATCTAACAACATCACGAGAAAAACCAAATGCAAAATATACAAAACCCTGATAAAACCGGTCCTTATATATGGATCAGAGACATGGACACTGTCGAAAAGCGATGAAAACTTTGAACGAAAAATCCTCAGACACATATATAAGGGGGTGAAAGCAAATGACGTATGGCGGAGAAGATATAATTTTGAACTATACGTAGCATACAACGAACCCGACGTCATAACATCCATAAAGATCGGACGTCTGCGCTGGATGGGCCATGTTGAACGGATGTTGGAGACCGAAACACCAAAACATATAATGAGGCAAACACCAGTAGGGAGAAGGTCAAAGGGAAGACCCAAACTTAGATACATGGAACAAGTGGAACAAGATCTGAAAACACTTGAGATTACCCACTGGAAGAACAAAGCAAGGAACAGAACAAAATGGTGGAAAATTCTAGAACAAGCCAGGACCCAAAAAGGGTTGTCGAGCTACTGATGATGATGATATAGGCTATTATTATATTGGTAATTCACTTGGATTGACATGAAATTTTCAGTACACGTAGCTAACACGCCAAATAAAGAAGTGATATTCTGCTGGTATGTGCTTTTGCCCAGGAGGTGAAATTCACCACTTCTGGGGGGTGAAAGACCTTCAAATTAAGTCCGTAATTTCATAAACTTACTAATTCTAAGCAACTTTTATTCTATAGAGTTTTTTCAGGAAGTCCATACTTTTTGAGTTATTTGCTATCTAGTGAATATGTTCATTTTTCAACAAAAAAAAAAACACGTTTTTAGACGGTTTTTCGAAATAGCTCAAAAAGTAAGTATTTTATCGAAAAAACATACTTAGCAAAAATATAGCCTGAAAAAAAGTGAAAAAAAAATTATGTAATGCGTAAAAATTATGTATACGTGAGGTCTCTAGATCTAGCAGAAGCATAGTTATAGCTAATTAAAAATAGGTTCATATTCGTCAAATTCCAAATAGAATCTTTTAAAGTGAAATATCCAAAAAATGAAGCACTTTTTGGGGAAAACCCATTATAACTTTTTTAAAGTGTTTAAAAGGAAAGCTTTATTTTTAATAATTGATGGATTCGACCGTTACTTAATGGAAGTCCATTTTATCTAACAATAAAACACTGAAAACGTTTGTTTTCTATACTTCCACAAAATTTATTACAACTAAGTGACTACAGCTGTTTCGGCAGAGTGCCTTTCTCAAGTGATATAGTTTACAATGTATTTGCCTTTTTAAGTCTTTAACTGAAGAGGTTGAGGAGTGGGGAGCTGTTTGTCTCGAGTTGGTCATTCAGAATTATATCCGTATTTTTCAATTCAATAATTTCCATAGATTCTAAAAAAGATAGCTTAAGGCCTTTTATTTTGAATATGCAGAATTTGAAACTCTTCATTGAAAGAATGATTATGATCTAGAAGGTGAAGTGCGTATGTAGAAGTGTCTGTTTTTCTATTGTTGAAAGCCCTTTTGTGTTCTGCTATCCGTTTGTCAAAGGTTCTGCCAGTTTGACCGATGTAAGTTTTCGGACAGCTTTATTTTTGTTGTTTTTTTTGTTTCTAGCATCACCTGTAAGCAAGTTACGCTCAAAATAAAATTGGTCACTCTTGTTGTGGCAAAAAAAGAATCGGGAAAATCACCCTCTAATTAACATCTTAAATGAAATTAATCGTTACCGCTTTGTAATTTGCTTCACTTATGTTGTGTTTATATGATCTAAAAGTTCCAACGGTTTAAATGCTTACTTTTGAAAAAAAATTGTTTTAAAGTAAAATTGTTAAAATTCTCAATTTTGAAAAAAATGTTTTTTTTTATAACTTAAAATTTATTAGTGATACCAAAAATCTCAAACAGTAAAAAAAGTCAGCTTTACTTTTCTGAATATTTTGAATTTTCTTGTTTTTCTGTAAGACAAAAATTGGTGGAGATTTAGTGTTTCTAGTTTTGCTACACTCGTGATTAGTGACACGTTCAAGCCCTTTCAACTACAACCCTTTCAAAAATAAGGACCTTGAACCGATGAAACTTACAGATCATATAAACTATAGATACATGAGTAAAAATCAACTTGTGAAGCAGTAACAATTAATTTCATTTGGGATGCTAATTAGGGGGTGATTTTCACGTTTTTTTACCAAATAAAAGGACCAGCTTTAATTTGAGCGTAACTTGCTTACTTTTGACGCTAGAAACTTTTTAGGATAAAAATTAAAGATTTTTTAAACACTTTAAAAAATTGTAATGAGTTTTCAATAAAAAGGGGATCATTTTTTGGTTATTTCACGTTGAAATATTCGATTTGGAATTTGACGAATATGAACCTATTATTCATTAGCTATAACTCTGCTTCTAGTAGGTATAGAGACCTAATACATACACAATGTTTTGTCACTTTTTTACAGGTTATATTTTTGGTAAGAATATTTTTTTCGGCAAAATACTTACTTTTTGAGTTATTTACGAAAAACCGTCTAAAAACGACGTTCTTTTTTGAAAAGTGAACATATACACTCGCATAACTCAAAAAGTATTGACTTGGTGAAAAAACTCTATCGAAAAAAGTTGCTTAAAATTAGTCAGTTTATCAACTTCCTGACTTATTTTGGACGTATATTTTTTCACCCCCGAGAAGGGGTAAAACTTACCCTTAGGACAAAAGCACACATCTGCACAATATCACTTTTTTCTTTGAATTGTTAGCTACGTGTATGCCTAATTTCATGTCAATCCAAGCTGTTCTTTAAAATTTAGATGTTTTGATATATTTTACCGTCAGCGAACGGACTAAATATAAATCAACAATATCAATAATAAAAATTATTGGGGTTCACAAAAAACTCTATTAGTGCATAAATCTAAATTTATATAAAAATAGAGCCTCAGGCCTCCTGATTTTCTGTTAATTAAAAGGTATTTTGAATGAATGAGTTATCACCATCTTTGCTAAAATTACTGCTACCGCAAAAACAAACCATCCCACAAGGTCGTATCCAATCCCGTGATACTTCTTGATAACATCTTTATATCGCACAGCTGACAGGCCTGATAATTGGCGTGAACTAAACAAAGGAAAAAGAATAAAGGAAAGTTTGCCCGAAATATTTTGAACAACATATGTCGCGTATTTTAAAAGGGAATCATTTACCTAATTTGAGGAAAGAAGACAGATCTTTATCCATCTGTTAGAATTAGATTCTGCAATACGAGGGTTGTAAAATTAGACCTTTGAATAATGTTTGATTAAAAAGAATATGTAGTTTGCAATAAATAAAATTATTTGAAATATCCTATATAAAAGGGGTGGCCAAGCTCCTTGATAGTCCGAGGCATTTTTCAAAATTTGAAACTTTTCGCGAGCCGCAATTAAATAATTATCTAAAAAGCGTAGAAAAGGTATTCAATTTTTCTCTCACTGTTTGGATTTCACTAATTTTTAAGTGAAATGTAATGGTTCACATCCTTGTATCAAATATGCAAATAAATTTTACAAGTAGTCTTTACTAATTCAGGATACCTACTTTGATTCTTCATCATCCTTCCATCTATTTCTGGGACGGCCTACTGATCTTTTATCGTCTCTCAAAAACACTGTCTTCTTTTGATCTACCACATGACCTACCTCATCTTATTTTAGCTTTTATATATTGTCTGACGATGTTTTCAGTACCATACACAGTCACCAATTCAGCTTTGCGGCACCTTCTTCACTCTCCTGTCAATTCATCTCTTTGAGGGCCAAATATCATTCTGAGAAGTTTACTTTCAAATAACCACAGCATATTTATTTCCCGCTGATGTAGCGTCCATGTTTCACATTCCATAATATGTAACAAGTGGGCGAATAATTGGCTGCACAGTCTTAACTTAGATTGTCTTTTTAGCAGCATAGCACTTAATAATGATGATAGGGAGTATAATACTATTCCACGCAGCTATCATTGCTAAGACTTCTTTTTATATGTGGTTGTCCTCTGTGATCACCGCCTCTAGATATTTAAACTCTTTTCGAAGTTGTGGTCATTAATAGTTATGTTCTGCCTCCTCATCCTTGGTCCTGGATTTTTGGTTACTAGCGTGTATTTCGTCTTCTCTTCATTTATTCGAAGGCCCAGACTACCTGTTTATTTCTGGATTTGTGAAAGCACCCCTCTCACGTCTCTTGTAGAATGAGCGACTACACCTACATCATCATCAAAGGCCAACAATAACAATAGTTTTGATCCTCGGTTCGCAAATCATGTCAGCTCAGATGATATTTTACTTATTACATATTCTAAGGCTCAATTGAATAGCAACAGTGATAAATGGTCTCCTTGTCCAACTCCTGATGTTACACTCTTTTATATTTTTGTTGTCAGTAATTTAAGACATTTTAAAACACAAAAATTAAAAGAAATTCAGGTACATTTATTGAGAGCCACAAATAATCCTTCAAAAAGCTACATGTGGCTCGCGAGCCACTGTTTGGCCACCCCTGTTATATAATATGGTGCAATAAAAGGAATAAATTATTTTTTTTGTGAATAGCAATTTTTAAAATAAATCCCGAAATAATGTTAATTTCACTTTAATATTGATATTGGACATGTTGCTTTAGCGTCTAGCACAACGTGCAACCGTGGCGAAGTTTACGGGAGTATAGTTGGACGCATAATTAATCTGGGAACAACATATAGTTAATTTGTTGAAAATGCTTTCCCGACAGTGTTTCCTTCTCAGGAATCTTGTACAAGTGACTTCCAGGGAAATTATCTAACAACTTTCATTCTCATTTTAATGTTGTTATGCAATAATGTTCTAACCCACAAAAAATTGTTTCGGGGATAATGGTAGCGAAGCTCAAGAAGGGATTTTGGGCGTTAGTCGAGCGCATCAGAAAATCACATGGGGAGAAACTTTGTACCCTGTAAATGTACCCTTACCATAAATATATGAAATCTTAATAAAGGGGCGTTTGTTAGGGACAGTCCTAAAAGAATACATCCTTAAAATACTCAAAAAGTCATATTAAAACAAGGTAGGTTAAATACATGAAGAACAGTGTATATTTAAAAAATCTGACGAATATTTGAGCGGGCCGTAAGGAAATGGGCGAGACACAAAGTTTCACAAAAAAGCGATTATTTTGCGAAATGAACATCAGATCGAAAAACTGAAAAATACGTGTTCAATATTTTTAAAAAATCTATGTCACCAAACACGACCCCCCACGGAGGTGGAGTACTTTAAAATCTTAAATAGGAAACCCCATTTTTTATTGCAGATTTGGATTCCTTAAGAGCAAACAATAGCGATCAACACGTAGCAAAAAACGCGTTCCAAGATTGCGGCTCTAATTTTGAATATTTTGTCGAGATATTTGGCACACATATTCGTAATTTAATAAAGAATGGCGGTACAGAGCCCAATTTTAGAAATATGTTAGTATGTGGAAATTACTCTACAACTTAATAAAATATTGAAAAATGGAGTCCGTACCGCCATTAAGAAAGACAAAAAAATACACTTTCTTTAAATAAACTTTTTTATCCCGTGCCTAGATTTTGTGTTACATTTGAACTACTAAAAATCGATTTTTCTATAGCAAGAAATCAAACATCACTGACTTGGCAACATTTCGCGCCTATGTGTATAAAAATTATTGTTTTTGATAGTATAAACGTCACTGTCAATGGCGAATTACCGACGCACTGTTGCCTCACTTTTGAAAGTTCGCAGAACTTTTGCAGTCTTGGACCGCGTTTGCTGCTACCTGTTGATCGCTACTGTGTGCTCTTAAGTAAAAATAAGTAAATTTTTTTAACCCTTTTTTCGATTTTGGATTGATTTCGCTATACTCAGAAAAAACGATTTTTGGAACTGGAAAATTAAATGTAAAAATGAAAAACCCCACTAAAATGGACACCTTAACTTTTTTGATTTTAGGACCTAATCTTTACAACCCAATAGGTCCCCATAACGCTTTAGTAACTGCAAATTTAGCATCGAAGCCTCTCCTACTATACTCATCATAAAACACTTTAAAATTTAAACTCAAATAAGAAATAGGCCGCAGATATTTTATAATTTCATTTATTTTTTAAATTACAAGTCGGACAATGAAAAAACCCTACGTTCTAAGATTAAAAAGATAAAATGTCAAATTTAACAGAAATCAGTGCCAAAAGCGGATTAGGACATTTTTAAAAAGCGACAAAATTATTCCTTATTAAAAATAAGCAAAACTGTCCCAAACTCTAAACTTTGTGAAAAAACAATTAATTTAAATAAGTTTCTTGATCTAGTCCTCAAGAACACTTTCGTCAATGTCAAAATATAACTCGCTTCCAAGCCCTTCTATATCCTGTTCGAAGTTGGTACTTGGGGTTAATTTTAAAAAGCTGTAAAATGCTCTGGCATCTTGAGGAATTAGTTTCAAAATATCTTTTAAGTGTTTGATTTTTTCTTCAGATAAAAGTTGGCCGCTTGGCCATTACAATGGTTCCTGTATATTACCTACATTTGCGTCCTTTTCCATGCTTTTCAATATGTAATAACTTTAGTATAGTCCTTTTCTTTATTATCATATTTTATGAACAATGTCTTTGGTTGATCTGTTTTTAGGTTAAATTTGATGTGTTTTTGCATTTCATGTGTCCTAGCCATCTTAGTCGTTGGATTCTTATTACTAAGATCTTCAGTTGTCCTACTGATCCAAACGCCGTTCTCGATTTTTTCTCCAAATATTTTCTTTAGTACTTTTCGTTCCCATATCTGCACCATTCTTTGTTGCTTTTTATTCAATGTCCATCTCTCTGATGCATAAGTTACTACTGCTACTACTATTTCTCGGTTTGTAACGTTCATCAGCGACCTTAGAAACTACCGACCCATAAGCTTGTTGTCACAAGTATATAAGCTATTCACAAGAGTCATTACCAACATACTAGGAAATAAGTTGGATTTCTATCAGCCAAAAGAGCAAGCAGGTTTTAGAGCAGGATATGGCACAAATGATCATTTACAAGTAATTAAGAACCTAATAGAAAAGAGTGTTGAATATAACAAGCCCTAAGTCCTAATATTTGTTGACTACGAAAAAGCTTTTGACACCATGTCATCAAAAAATGTTAAAAGCCTTAACAGATTGTCGTATAGATCATCGCTATATAAACATGATTAAATACATCTATCAAAATGCGACAGCAAGCGTGAAACTGGCAGATAAAAAGACCAACGCATTTAAAATAAAACGGGGAGTGCGACAGGGAGACACAATTTCGCCAAAATTGTTTACAACATTATTAGAGCATATTATGTTTAAGAACGCAAATCTGAGTGAAAAAGGAATTAATATCAACGGAGAAATACTTATATTAGTACGTTCTTTAACGGTAAAATATTGCAAAACCTCTAAATTTTAAAGAACCGCTTGGATTGACATGAAATTTGGCATACACATAGCTAACAAGTAAAAAAAAAAAGTGATATTGTGCCGATATGTGCTTTTGCCCTGGGGGTGGTTTTCACCCCCTCTCGGGGGTGAAAAAATATTCGTCCAAAGTAAGTCCGGAAATGGATAAACTGGCTAATTTTAAGTAACTTTTGTTCTATAGATTTTTTTCACTAAGTCAATACTTTTAGAGTTATTTGCCAGTGAATATGTTCATTTTTTCAACAAAATATCCACGCTTTTAGACGGTTTTTCGCAAATAACTCAAATTATAAGTATTTTATTGAAAAAACATTTGTAGCAAAAATATAGCCTGTAAAAAATTAAAAAAAAATTGTGTAAATATCACGTCTCTGTACCTAGTAGAAGCAGAGTTATAGCTAATTAAAAATTGGTTCATATTCGTCAAATTCCAAATGGAATACTTCAACGTGAAGTAACCAAAAATGAAACACATTTCGGGGAAAACTCATTACAACTTAATTAAAGTGTTTAAAAAAAGCCTCATTTTTGTTTCATAAAAAAAAATTCTAGCATCAAAAGTAAACAAGTTACGCTCAAAATAAAGTGGGTCCCTTTTCTTTTGGTAAAAAAAATCGGGAAAATCACCCCCTAATTAGTATCTCAAATGAACTTAATCGTTACGACTTCACAAGTTTCTTGACTCATGTATGTATTGTTTATAGGATCTGTAAGTTTCATCGGTTCAAAGTCCTTAGGGCTGTAGTTAAAAGGGATTGAACGAGTCACTGATCACGAATGTATGCAAATTTAGAAACAAGAAATCGTAATCAATTATTGTCTAACAGAAAAACAAAAAAATACATGATATTCAGAAAAGCAATGCTGACTTTTTTGTTTTTCGAGATTTTTGGTATCTCTAACAATTTTTAAGTTATTTTGAAAAAATTAACAAAATTAAAATTTTTTGAAAACTTTAGTTTAAAACCAAATTTTTTTAAAAATAAGCACTTTGAATCGATGAAACTTACAAATCATATAAACACAACATAAGTAAAATACTTTGTGGAGCGGTAACGATTAAATTCATTTAAGTTACTAATTAGGGGGTGGTCTTCCCGATTTTTTTTGGCCAAAACAAAAGGGACCAACATTATTTTGAGCGTAACTTGCGTAAATTTAATGCTAGAAACTTTTTATAAAAACAAAAATAAAGCTTGTTTTAAACACTTTAAAAAAGTTATAATGGCTTTCCCCAAAAACTGCTCAATTTTTTGGATATTTCACTTCGAAATATTCTATTTGAAATTTGGTGAAAATGAATCTATTTTTCATTGGTTATAACTCTGGTTCTACGAGGTACAGAGACCTAACGCGTACACCATGTTTTTTACTTTTTTACATGCTATATTTTTGCTAAGAACGTTTTTTTCACCAACATACTTACTTTTTGAGTTATTTGCGAAAAACCGCTAAAAATGTAGTTATTTGATTGAAAAATGAACATATTCACTAGCAAATAACTCGAAAAGTGTTGACTTGGCGAAAAAGCTCTATAGAATAAAAGTTACTTAAAATTAGTCAGTTTATCCATTTCTGGACTTATTTTGGACATATATTTTTTCACCCCCAAGAGGGGGTGAAAGTCACCCCCAGGGGAAAAGCACACATCGGCACAATATCACTTTTTTTCTTTGACCTGTAAGCTATGCGTATGGCAAATTTCATGTCAATCCAAGCAGTTCTTTAAAATTTAGAGAAAAAACCGTGAAAGAATGGACTATTTGTCATTTGAGATTCGCTGACGATATTGTTCTTTTTGCTGACAGCATCGATGATGCAGTATCGCAACTGGAAAAACTATACCTAGCCTCCTTATAAGTTGGATTAAAAATCAACCATACAAAAACGCAAATCATGACAAATATTGTGTTAAGCGAAAATATTTCAGTAAATGGCATGCCTATTGAAGAAACTACCTCTTATAAGTACTTAGGGCATGAGATACGCATAGGGAGAGATAATCAAACGTGCGAACTAAGCCGCCGCATAGGACTCACTTGGGTGGCATTCGGAAAGCTGAGCTATGTCCTTAAGTCAGAACTACCTATGTGTCTCAAAAGAAAAGTCTTTGATCAATGTGTGTTGCCAATACTTACCTATGGTGCAGAAACTTTAACAATAACCAAGAAAGTAAGAAATAAAATTTGTGTTACCCAAAGAGCCATGGAACGCTCAATGTCAGGCATTTCTCGTCGGGATCGAATTACGAACAGGGAGATAAGACGGAGAACAGGAGTGACGGATGCCATAGAAAGAATTATGACCCTAAAGTGGAACTGGGCTGGACACATAGCTAGAATGTCGGATAACACATGGACACAGCGAATAATACACTGGAGACCAAGACAAGAAGCATATCGAAGTAGAGGTCGTCCTCCAACCAGATGGTCTGATGACATCAAACGGATCGACAGAAACTGGATGCAGACAGCACAGGACAGAAATGCATGGAGAAGACTGAGGGAGACCTATATCCAGCAGTGGATAGATCCGGGTTGAATGATGATGATGATGATGAACGTTCTCCACCGTTTTCCGACTTCCAATCGCCACTTCGTCCGGTTGTTCCATAGGTCCTCTTCGATGGCTCTTTCTCTCAGCTCATTTTTTAGTCCTTCGCTCCAACTTTTTCTCGTTCTACCTCGTTTTCTCTTTCCTTCTGGTTGCCATTTTAATATTTCTTTTGGTATTCGTTGTTTATCCATTCTTTGTATATGTCCGAACCAGATATATTGTTTTGTTGTTAGGTCATCTGTGATTTTTAGTTTGATTCCTATTATTTCTCTAATGCGTTTGTTGGTAATCCATTCTCTTCTAGATCTTCCTGCGGCTCTTCTCCAAAAATCCATTTCCGTTTCTCTCACCGTTGCCAGTGTTCGTTCTTTCAGTGGCCATACCTCAAAGCTGTATAAAGTGATGGATAAGTTACTATAGGCCTAATAGGCTATTGATTATATTCAAAATAAGATAGCTAAAAGGAACTACAACGTTAACGGGGTTTTATTATTTGATATGGGCAATGGACATCTATATATGAAAAAACCGCGGAGTGCTACCATTTAAAGGGGTGCGTTTTTGAGAAATGGGTGAATTAGTCCCTGGGCACAGGTTACATTAGGGTGAGTTATATGCACTTTTGATACAAATACGTCTACATAAAAATTGTTCCTGGTTAAATTTCCTATCTAAATATAACTTTTTAAAGTCAAAGATACTTTTTTTTACAAAAATATATTCAAAAGAAAAAGCACAAAGAAACCCAAAAGAAAGAAATTTTGTTTTTTGTCCCATAACTTTTGTCCACGGGGATATAGGTATAGACATTGCTTCACAGAAAAAAAACTTACATCTTTTCTCTCTAAAATGATGTTTGGTAGAGGTCATAAGGATTTACAGTTTTCGAAATATGATTTTTCAAAGTTCGCCACTCACATCAATTTTGGGCAATTTTCCTTGTTATTTCGCTAATATTGTTCTGTAACTTTTTTCTACGTAACTTTAGGTATATGCAATGGTACACGTAATAGGAACAGAAATCAATTACCTTTAAAATGGTCTACTGTATAACGTTGTACGACTTTTTTTAAAGAGATTGTGGTTTTTCAAGGTTTTATACTTTTAACGATTTTTTTATAATATAATATAAAAATAAAACAAAATTATTATATAATATATTATATAATACCTAATATAAAAAAATATTATTTGTTACAGTTTTTACGATTATTTTTGAAATTTCTTATTATAACTTTTTTTCTTGTACATGAATATACTATCTATATATTGCGCAACAAAGAGGGCTTACTTTGTGTTCTTTAAAATGGTGTATCATCTATATTTAAATACATAATGGAAACCGAGTGATTCTTTGATATTTTTTACCTGTATTATTTAAAATATTTCTTTTACAAAAATTACAAAAACATTAGTCTTAAAAAACATCACTTTAGTTAAAATTATTTAAACGTTGACATTTAAAAAAATTTCAAAATCAAAGTCCATCTCTTCGTTAGCATTAGCTTCAATATCTTCCTCTGACACCTCAGTTATCTTAGAGTTCCCACAATTAGTACCCATGCACATGCACCCTTTGCAGAATATTGAACAACTAATTCCTATCTTCCTACAACCGCAGTTTTTTGTACATCCTTTGGTACATTTACATGCTATTTTTTCAAGAAAAACTTGTGGTGCAGGAGCTTTGACTGTAAATATTGGAATTAATCCATATTTTCAAGTTTGCCCGGCCGACTCAAGTGGATCAAAAGTATTACCTATAAAAAATAAGATTCAATAATAACACACAATCACATAAAAAAGTTATAATGGGGAATTTAAAAAATAATCATAAAATCAAAAATCGTTGCAAGTACTTATTACAATTTGAAAAAGCATATCTTATTCAAAAATAACCCTAGAATTTTTTATAATACACCATTTTAAAGTAAACAGAATAAGCTTTCTTTTTTATTATATAATATATACCATATAGAAAAAAAAGTTATAATGGAAAATTTAAAAATAATCGTAAAAATATAAAAACTCGTTAAAAGTCTTGAAAAAGATAACCTCTTTAAAAGAAGTCGTACAACATTATACAGTAGACCATTTTAAAGGTAATTGATTTCTATTCCTCTTACATGTACCATTGCATATACCTAAAGTTGAAACAGGCTGGAAGAATCACAATCTAAATATCGCAAAAGTCCGTCTCTGTCGTTATAGATAGAAGTAAGACGAAATGTACTTCCCAACGCGTTTCTCTTGGGCCACCCACAAGAAAGTGGAAGGATTAATATTTTAAGAAATTCTAGACGCCTATGCTGATAATTTAGCTATTGCAGGCAGTAAAATCACAAAGAGACTTTAGGGCTCGAAGACAACTTTCCTAAAAGTATTTACTTTGCACAGGATATGCCTCATAAAAAGAAGAATAGGAAAGATTGCTAGTTGTTTGAGTGATAGAAATCTCAGAATTCCACAAGGTTACAACGCAGTAACTTTCGTGGGAATCCTTAAACGGTTACAAAAAGGACACTCCTGGTGATTGGCCGAAAAAGAAACGTATGATCATAATAAGGCTGGTCTAAATATTATTTTCCAGCTATGTGATTGGTACGAAAATTTCTGAATGATGATTATTGGTCAATTAGGTGATAGCTGTGAAAAAGGGAGGTGAATATAGAGAGCAGAGAGGAATCTTGTCCGAGATTAGGACAAGAAGAAATCAATTAAGTTCTAGCGGTCATGCAGTGAAGACCTGCATTTTTTATTGTCTGTGCCTAAATAGGCAAAATGGAATCTTAAAGATTCTGTCGTGAAAATCGCAAGTGCGATATGTTGTCTTAAATACCATACCGGTATATTCTCTGTGTTGTGTCCGGTACGATAAAATAATAGTTTTCTTAGTACGGCGTGAATATGTTTCGTTCAAACAGAACTCAGTTCAACATTTGCGGATAAGACTTCCGTTTAATATGTATCATATAAACCGCACTTAATTCAATCTTCGTGGAACGCAGTTCCATTTTTTTTAAGACAATGGTCTAAATAAAATATGTTTAATTATCAAGTCAGTGAGAAGTATCACTAATAATCATGAATGCAGTTATTTTCTTTTCATAAAACAAAAAGAACTATGGAATTTTTATTTTTCGTATAATATAATAACAACTATGTAACAGTACTTTAACTCTAAAACTCTTAGCTAACCCGATTCCAGCAATTCAACAACAACGGATTATCACCAGGTATTTTGCAATAAACTGCTTCGTTCCTTTTCCTTTTTTTGAACTTTTAAGATGCAACGCGAAAGACTTATTTTTTTATTTTTCTAATCAACTCAGTTTAATGACTATTTTCTATCTAAATAAATGGTAACTATGTTTAAACTTATTTCGTCTTTTTCTGTTCGCACAATCCATCTATGTATCCTTATTGTATTAGGAAATGCAGCCTACCACAGACAACAAGGGTAAGTACCATTAGTAGTCAAAGGGATACCATTTTTTTCGTAACATTTTTGTAATTTTTATATAGATAAATAGTAATAGATTCTGATCTATTAATGGCGCCCAAAAAATTAATAATTTCTTTTCTTTAGCTTAAATATTGTTGTATGAACTCACACCCTAAAATCTCTTGATGATTAGAGCCGCCGGTGCGATTTTAAATTATGTAGCACGAATTTTTTTCAAGTTTATGTACATCACATGTTTATCTAATTTGTCGTGCATCATAAAATGGCGCCCAACGTGGGGCTATCTCTTGTCTAATTCTTATTAGTTTGTTTTCTTATTTTGTCCACGTTGTTCTGCTCATTATTGATTCATAAAATAACGCTAAGTTTTTCATCTAACTCTTAATTAGTAATATCACAAAAAGGCTTTTTTATTTTTAACGCAACCTAAGTTTTATTCATAAAACGGCGACCGCACCTAGAGGTTTCTGTAATTTTTTTGTTTCTTTTTGCTCCGTGTTAACGAGTACTTAAAAACAACGTCATTGCATTCCTTTTTTTAGTTTTACACGTAAATGGTATTTTTCCCAGCACTAATTTAAAATGTGGCTCCTTGTTGTCTAAAGGTGTCTGAATAGAGATTTTATACTGTTTATAAAATTTCGATGGATGCGCAGATAAGAAATAAGATAGTAATGTAAATATGAAAAGAGAAAATTCCAAAGGTAAATAAAATAATAACTGCTAGTTTTCAATTCCAAGTTTACAGTAAATTTTGAGTTTAAATAGTTTTGTTGAATTTTTTTGCATAATTTTTGAGAGAATATAATTCAAAATGGAATCCTCCGTGGTTCAATATTTAAAAAATGACGAAATTGATTATGAATTGTTTATACGAGGGGTTAAGACTAAGAAAAATCTTAGTGACAAAAAAACAATGCTTCGTAAATTACTTAGTAAAAAGGCCGTTATTGATTTAGAGGAAAATAGGTTAATATTCATCGATGAGAAGAAGCAGATAGACGAAACTGCTGTTGACATCCGTAGTTTAATTGGAGATTTCGAAGGAGACGTTAGAGATTCGGTCTATCGTAGGGCAAAGGCTCATCTTACGCATTTATCTTTTAGAATAGCTAGGTTGCCCGTAGAATTTGAGGAAGAAGAAGAGTATAAGGCAGAGGCTTCTGCAGATTGTTTACTTTTAGAAGGGCAATTAGATGACAAAGTCGTTCCTGTTGGGCCATCAGTTTCTTCGAATATAATTCCTTCACAGCCGGTCGTTAATATTCCAGCTCCCGTCGTTCAGGTGTCGCATCCAACTAATTTAGCTGATTGGAACATTAAGTTTAGTGGAGATTCTAAAGGAGTTTTCCCTTTCATAGAAAAAGTTAGAGACCTGGCTGAATCCCGTAATGTAGGACAAGAGGTTCTTTTCAGATCAGCTGTCGAGTTATTTACAGGTAGCGCTGCTGTGTGGTTCAGGAGTGTTCGTAGTACCGTTTCTTCATGGAACGAATTGATTGGTCTTTTGAAGGCTACGTTTCTTCCCCAAGACTACGACGAGGATTTATGGAACCAGATCAAATCCAGGAAGCAGAAGAAAAATGAGTCGTTCGCTTTATTTCAGGCACAGGTTATGTCTTTGGCAAAACGGCTGACGGTGCAGCCTTTAGAGAAAACTATCGTGAAACACTTGAGGCAAAATATTATCCCTGAATATATTCCGTTGATTGCATTAGTCGATACCAATACTGTTGAGGAGTTGTCTGCGGTTATTCGTAAACTAGAGAATAATGTGGTCGTGCCTAGTGTCAAGAAGGAAACGTCCGTCGCTTATGTTAATCATGAGTTCCCCGGTCCCTCCAGAAAAGCCAATGTTCCTAACGGAAAAGCAAATTTTAAAAATAATGACGATCGCTCGGCTCCGCGAAATTCTGAGGCAAAAAACCCTAGTAAAAGTACTTCGAATAAATCGAAGATGATCGTTTGTTTTAATTGCCGAAGACGCGGGCACAATTTCAACGACTGTAAACAGCGTTTTGATAGATATTTTTGTTTCCGATGTGGCGCAGATAATGTTACGGTAAGGACATGCCCAAACTGTGTCAAACCTTCAAAAAACGAATAACCAACACCCTTAAGTTCGGTAAGAGTGTTCACAATAAAATTTCAAACCCCGAACATTCATGTTTTGCGGCCGATAATAAGTTTCCAGAAAATTTTAATGTCTCTGATTGGTACAAATGGCTAGGTACAGTAAAAAATTTTTATAAACATTCGTCAAAATTATCTCCGGTCATTGCTTCAAAGCCATTCGATAACAGACCTTACTTGGAGGTTCAAATTCTTTCGCAACCCTTTACGCTTTTATTAGATACCGGGTGTTCCACTACTGTAGTCGGATCCAAGGGATTGGATTTTCTTGAGAGAAACAACATTGAGATCGATTTACCGTGTAGTCAGAATGTGTCTTTAGACGACGGATCGAGTAAAAAGGTTTCCGGTATTGTAGATTTGCCGTTTGTGGCGAATGGAATTTGTCATGTGATTAGTTGTCTTGTAGTGCCATCGCTACCAATAAATTTTATTTTAGGAAGTAACTTCATTTCAAAATTTTCTTTAGCGATAAATTTCGAACAAAATAAATGGAGTGTCAGAAATCCTTGTTGTGAGATAGTAACTTCAAAACCTGAAGGCGATGTTTCGTTTCCACAATCTTTGTGTTCGATTGATTCTCTTGCCGCCGAGTTAAGACCTCTAGCGGATGCTGTCATCCATAGTTTTCAGGAGGTAGACAAAAAGAATGGTATAGGAAGAACAGATAAGATCAAAATGACTATCGATACGGGTGACGCAAAGCCTTTTCGACAACGTCCTTTTCCTATGTCGCCATACATGTCAGATATTTTAAATCGCGAATTAGATGAGATGCTTAAACTTAAAGTTATAGAACCGAGTAACAGTCCTTGGTGTAGTCCAGTCTTGCTTGTAAAGAAAAAGACAGGCGAGTTTAGGTTTTGTTTTGATGGCAGGAATCTTAATGAAGTTACTCGTCATGACACATATCCTCTCCCCAATATTGACTGAATTTTGTCATTATTGCGTAACGCTAAATATATAAGTTCGATAGATTTGAAAAAAGCTTTTTGGCAGATCCCACTTGATCCATCTTCGCGAGAAAAAACTGCTTTTGCAGTTGTTGGCCGTGGATCTTTTCAATTTACTGTGATGCCTTTTGGTCTTTGTAATAGTGCTCAAACCCAGCAAAGATTAGTAGATCAAATTTTTGGACCAGAATTCGAACCTTTTATTTTTACTTACTTGGATGATATTATTGTTTGTTCTTCCACTGCTGAGGAACACGTTGCCTTGTTAGGACAAGTGCGAGATAAACTAAAGGATGCTAACCTTACGATAAATGTAGACAAATGTGAATTTTTCAAAACAACTTTGAAGTATTTAGGCTATATCGTTGGTGATAACTCTCTTCGGTCGGACCCCGACAAAATTTCCACTATGGTTAATTATCCCCGTCCAACTAACACAACGGAGATTAAACGTTTTATTGGTCTTTGTTCTTGGTATAGACGCTTCGTCAAAGATTTTTCTACCCTTGTTTCTCCTATCAATGATCTTTTGAAAGGAAAGAAAAAGAAAGAACCTATAGTTTGGACATCAGAAGCTGAGAATGCTTTTATCGCCATAAAGGAAGCTTTAGTATCTTCCCCAGTTCTAGTACAACCCGATTATTCTCGTCCCTTCACTATTCAGTGTGACGCAAGTAACACCGGTCTAGGAGCTGTATTGACTCAAGAAATAGACGGTGGAGAAAAGGTGATTTCCTATGCTAGTCGGTCTTTGACAAGAGCAGAACGTTCGTATGGAACCACCGAGAAAGAGGCCCTTGCAGCTTTGTTTGCTGTTGAAAAATTTCGTCCTTACGTAGATGATGTTGAATTTACCCTCATCACTGACCATTATTCGTTGTTATGGCTTAGAAATTTAAAAAATCCCACAGGCCGTTTAGCTCGTTGGGCTATGCGTCTCAAACAGTTTGATTTCCGAATCGTCCATCGTAAAGGAGCATGTCATAAGGTACCTGATGCACTTAGTAGGATTCATGAGAATGATCAAATTGCTTATCTTGAAGTTGATACTGATCGCATCGATCCCTAGTACGATGATTTGCGTACAAAGATTTTGTCTAACCCAGAAAGTTTTCCACAGTGGAAAGTAGATAACGACCTCATATACAAGTTTATTCCGGCTTGTCTTCCTTTTAATTCAAATTTAATCGAGTGGAAAGTCCTTGTTCCCAAACCTCAACGTGAGGATGTTATTAAGTCGTGTCATGATCCTGCAACTTGTGCCCATCCTGGTGTTTATAAAACTCTTGCTCGAATCCAAGAAAATTATTACTGGCCAAAAATGCGGAGAGATGTTGTTAGATATGTCCGTGCCTGCAAAACGTGTGGAGCACAAAAAGCACCAAATATGGCGCAAATGGGTAAAATGGGTAAAGAGAAAAAAGCCGAATACCCATGGCAAATTATCGCCGTTGACTTAATAGGCCCTTTAACCAGAAGTAGAAACGGTTTTACGTGGTTGCTGGTGGTCTCAGATTGGTTTTCTAAGTACACTTTGTTACATCCTCTTCGCAAGGCTACTGCTTCAAATATCTGTAAATTTTTAGAGGAAGAGGTGTTTCTCATATTTGGAGTTCCACAACATCTTATGTGTGATAATGCCTCTAATTTAAATTGTAAAATAATGAAAGATCTTTGTGAGAGATATGCAGTCCAAAAAATCTGGTTCTCTGCAGTTTATTCTCCCCAAGTAAATTTTGTTGAAAGGAGCAATCGTACTATTGGTACGGCAATCAGAAGTTATATTGACGAACACCGCGATTGGGACAAACACATACACGAAATTCGGCAAGCCATAAACACAGCGAAACATGAAGTAACCAAATATTCACCGGCATTTTTAAATTTTGCTAGACACGTACCGTTGTCTGGAAATTATTACGGTCAAATACCCCATGATTTTGTTGATATAGAAATCCTACCGGGTGATCGCGATAATTACGCGTCCGAAGTAACGGGAATAAAAGAAGTTTTCACGGCCGTGCGTAAAAATTTGTCTCGTGCATATCAGAGAAATGCAAAAACATATAATTTGCGTAAACGCGACGTACAGTTTAACGTTGGCGATCAAGTTTGGAGAAAAAATATGGTTTTATCTAGCGCCCCGAAACAATTCATGGCAAAATTGGCTCCCAAATATATTTTATGTACCATAATTAAAAAACTATCCTCGTTAGTTTACGTTCTTAGGAATCCAGATGGTTCCAATGCTGGAAATTGGCATATTAAAGATTTAAAAGCTTATTCATCCGTCAATGTTTCGTCAGATGCTTCAGATCTGTCCGATAACGGATATAAATGTATATTCCGTTATTTACAGGGCGATATGAACCAACTTTAAATAAATTTTTTAGATATTTTTGATTTTTTCTATTTTATAGTGCAGGTGCTTAAAGTTTTTTGAGAGAAATAATTTTTTTGTTTTGTGCACCAAATTTTTTTATTAGTCGAAATTCTTAAATTTTGGAAAGTGTGATTTCAAATAAATGATTTTGGACAAATGAATTTTTGATCTGAAAGCCTATTATAATCTAAATACTTCGGTAATCTTTTTAGCGACACCCCATTTCCTCCGTGGTCCGTGTTAAAGGAAAAGTCGCGCAAATTGCGAACTTTTTCCTGGAAGGGATTTGTTTCTCTTCCAACAAATTTTGGCGTGGGATCAGTAATGCACTGATACCCTAGTACGTAGTACGTTGAATACAACTTTGCTTCGGCAAAACCGTCCCCAAGTGCCTCGTTCCCTTCAGGACGAGAGACGCGCATAAATTTTTTAGAGCTGTCTCGACAACCTTTTTTTTTTATGTGTGGTGTAGACCAATAGTAGGGAATTGTCCCGCTGCGGTCAATGTTTATCTATTTGATATATTTTTTTTTTGATGTTGTCGCGAAGGAGACGAGCCTCTGGAAGTAGTGTAGGGGATTCCGCACGTTGATCTCCAGAGCAACTCAGTTTGGCTCACACCCCAGTTCTTTGAACTGTTTTACCTAGTTATAAGAATAAAATTTTTTTGTTTTGTTGAAAGGAAATATTAAAAATCCTTCTTCAAATGTTTTTATGTCGTGCGTTAGTCCGATATAGAAGTAAAACTTTTTTTTACATAATAAAAAGTTTGATTTTTTTTATTTTTTTATTTTTTTGGTATCCTTCTAGGATATACTACCTTCGCTTATATGCAATCCAGCTTAAGCTTAGGGAAAATGTTTTTTATATTTTTTTTTTGTGAAAATCGTTTCTTATTTTTTTTGGTATCTAGATTGATATCAGAAGTCCTTAGTACAGTTACTAGTGATAGTTCGTAATAGAACCTATTTGTTTTGCCTAAGTTTATTCTTACTTCAAGGACCTATGAATTTCAGCCCCCTCTATTAAAATATGTTGTCTAACCCCCTTTACGGTATGGATGGCCAGACACTGAGAAAGGCTAGGGATGAAGTGAGCGGATTCCCGCCAGTTGACTCGTCGGAATGAGAAGCCATTCATAATCGCAATTTAGCCACAGACCTTAGGTGATGACTTCCTATGTCATTTCCTAAAACTTCCGTTTGGTTGTGTAACTTTGAATAATAGACTCTACCGACTATGACCCTACCTTAAGTTGACCCCACCGAAAATGTTCCTATGATAGGCGTATGATACGCGTCAGTTATCGCTTGTTCTAGTTACCACAACGAAGTTAAAATATCAATATTTTCCTAATCCCCCCTGTTCTTGAAAGAGTAGTAAGTTTCTGAAAGGCATTGTGTCCATTTTTCCACAATAAACTAATTACAGGCTTATCTTTATAGAATTACAAGGTCCAACTTAGAACTATCAGTAACTCCTTTTTTTTTTGTTTTTTTTTTGTTCGTAAGTAATAACTGCTTATGGCGTTATTATATTGTGTTATCTCTGGAATAAGTCATGAATGAGAGACTTTATGCATCCAAGTCAAGGATAACATGTTAATTTTTTATTGCGTTAATGATGCTAAGACATCATTATTCTTATGTTATTCGTGGTGTTAGTCTAGGTTGAAAGAAACCTATGCATCCGAAAAAACGTTAACATATCTTGCCCTATTTTTGTGTTTTTATTTTTTTTGTATCTACGATGACGAATTGCGTCGTTGTATTCTTGTGAATTTTTTGTGTTATGATTAACGCGTCCATGTCTAGATTGTAAGACATGTATTGATCGTTAGAGAAAGCCTAAGGCCTCTGAACGATATTACGATATGGTGACTAACAAATGAGGTTTTCATTTTTTTTGCTGTTTCATTTTTTTAATTCCGTTTCCGATTTCAAACTGGTTAGCACGAAGTTGAAATCGTGGGGGAGGCAGTGAAACAGGCTGGAAGAATCACAATCTAAATATCGCAAAAGTCCGTCTCTGTCGTTATAGATAGAAGTAAGACGAAATGTACTTCCCAACGCGTTTCTCTTGGGCCACCCACAAGAAAGCGGAAGGATTAATATTTTAAGAAATTCTAGACGCCTAAGCTGATAATTTAGCTATTGCAGGCAGTAAAATCACAAAGAGACTTTAGGGCTCGAAGACAACTTTCCTAAAAGTATTTACTTTGCACAGGATATGCCTCATAAAAAGAAGAATAGGAAAGATTGCTAGTTGTTTGAGTGATAGAAATCTCAGGATTCCACAAGGTTACAACGCAGTAACTTTCGTGGGAATCCTTAAACGGTTACAAAAAGGACACTCGTGGTGATTGGCCGAAAAAGAAACGTATGATCATAATAAGGCTGGTCTAAACATTATTTTCCAGCTATGTGATTGGTACGAAAATTTCGGAATGATGATTATTGGTCAATTAGGTGATAGCTGTGAAAAAGGGAGGTGAATATAGAGAGCAGAGAGGAATCTTGTCCGAGATTAGGACAAGAAGAAATCAATTAAGTTCTAGCGGTCATGCAGTGAAGACCTGCATTTTTTCTTGTCTGTGCCTAAATAGGCAAAATGGAATCTTAAAGATTCTGTCGTGAAAATCGCAAGTGTGATATGTTGTCTTAAATACCATACCGGTATATTCTCTGTGTTGTGTCCGGTACGATAAAATAATAGTTTTCTTAGTACGGCGTGAATATGTTTCGTTCAAACAGAACTCATTTCAACATTTGCGGATAAGACTTCCGTTTAATATGTATCATATAAACCGCACTTAATTCAATCTTCATGGAACGCAGTTCCATTTTTTTTAAGACAATGGTCTAAATAAAATATGTTTAATTATCAAGTCAGTGAGAAGTATCACTAATAATCATGAATGCAGTTATTTTCTTTTCATAAAACAAAAAGAACTATGGAATTTTTATTTTTCGTATAATATAATAACAACTATGTAACAGTACTTTAACTCTAAAAATGAAAGTGAAAAGTGAAAGTGATTTCGTCGAATCCACAACTCTGGCGAGCTAACCCGATTCCAGCAATTCAACAACAACGGATTATCACCAGGTATTTTGCAATAAACTGTTTCGTTCCTTTTCCTTTTTTTGAACTTTTAAGATGCAACGCGAAAGACTTATTTTTTTATTTTTCTAATCAACTCAGTTTAATGACTATTTTCTATCTAAATAAATGGTAACTATGTTAAAACTTATTTCGTCTTTTTCTGTTCGCACAATCCATCTATGTATCCTTATTGTATTAGGAAATGCAGCCTACCACAGACAACAAGGGTAAGTACCATTAGTAGTCAAAGGGATACCATTTTTTTCGTAACATTTTTGTAATTTTTATATAGATAAATAGTAATAGATTCTGATCTATTAATGGCGCCCAAAAAATTAATAATTTCTTTTCTTTAGCTTAAATATTGTTGTATGAACTCACACCCTAAAATCTCTTGATGATTAGAGCCGCCGGTGCGATTTTAAATTATGTAGCACGAATTTTTTTCAAGTTTATGTACATCACATGTTTATCTAATTTGTCGTGCATCAAAGTTACGTAGAAAAAAGTTACAGAACAATATTAGCGAAATAACAAGGAAAATTGCTCAAAATTGCTGTGAGTGGCGAACTTTGAAAAATCATATTTCGAAAACTGTAAATTCTAATGACCTTTACCAAACATCATTTTAAAGAGAAAATATGTAAGTTTTTTTTCTCTGAAGCAATGTCTATACCTATATCCCCGTGGACAAAAGTTATGGGACAAAAAACAAAATGTCTTTCTTTTGGGTTTCTTTGTGCTTTTTCTTTTGAATATATTTTTGTAAAAAAAAGTATCTTTGACTTTAAAAAGTTATATTTAGATAGGAAACTTAACCAGGAACAATTTTTATGTAGACGTGTTTGTACGAAAAGTGCATAGAACTCACCCTAATGTAACCTGTGCCCAGGGACTAATTCACCCATTTCTCAAAAACGCACCCCTTTAAATGGTAGCACTCCGCGGTTTTTTCATATAGAGAGATTCATTGACCATATGAAATAATAAAACCCCGTTAACGTTGTAGTTCCTTTCTATAGTACATAATCAATAGCCTATAATAACCGTTATGTAAATTCTTAATTTGGCACCTCTTGACATGTATTTATATCTTAATAAAATAATACATAAACACACTTGTTTGCTGTCGTTATGCTATTTTAAAATTCTATTCTTCTATATCTAAAAACTCGAACCTGTTAACTTCATCATCGATCTATCTATCTCTATCTATTTATCTATCTACTTTTGGGCATCACCTCGTATGTTACCTGTAAATATAATATACCTGCTATTTTACACCCAAAAAGACAGATCGTTATCCAACTGTTGGGTAGCGATTAGATTTTGGCATACTCGAAAATACTGAACAATGGTTGGAAAGGAAACAACTGTCAAGATAATTGCTCTTCTATCTTATCTTAATTGAAAGTGGCTAAGCTATTTGTTGTCTGTTTTGTTTAACCTGTTTAGATCCATTAAGAAGTGATTTCTAATGGTATTGTTTAGTATTTTTTAATGTACCTAATGTATATCTGTAATGATAATATTTTTGACGTATCAGTAAACATACTGTGAAGCAAAACAAACGATAACAGGTAAGTACTTGATAAATCGCATAACAACCAACAGTAAGTGAACGTACAGCAGAGAATATAATATTTTAATGTCATATAAAAACTTTTCATTCATTTGCTGTTCCTCAGACACAGGAGCATTCTGTAAAATGTGCATTAGAAAACTTGTAACCTTGTACAAATAATTACGTTAATAAAAAGACTAAGTTTTCACTCTAATGGTATACAGCATATCCCACCAGAATGAAAACATTCTGTTTTCCCATCCCATTGTTTTCATTCTGGTGGGATATGCTGTATACCATTAGAGTGAAAACTTAGTCTTTTGCTAGCAGTTGCCGCTAGGCCATCTATGCCATTTCGTTCGTTGCAATTCGGGACTGCACGCTGGGGTTTGTTTTGGTTGGATCAGGGAGAGCAGCATATGTGCCTCCTGATGAGAGACTAATAAGTTTCGAAACCGGTAGAGGTGCTTGCAGCACTCTCTGATTGGACTGGAATATGGTTCGGCTGTATTTTCGTTTTGCAACGAAATTGAAAATGGTTATTCATTTTTTTTTTTTTTTTTTTTTTTTTTTTTAATTACGTTAATGTTTATATTACTAAATAAAGAATTAAATAACCTTTCAAATGAGCTATCACACAACCCCTACTCTCATTCAAAAAATCATCGATTAGGTCATCACGCCAAGATGGATGACGTGACTAGTAATATAATATATATGACAAAAAGCCCTAATTTAAAAACAAAAATCGACCTGTCTGAGGATTTCTCTTCAAATTTGCCCATTTTCAAAATAATGGTAGGGGAGCAAAGTATGCTAAATGTGTAGTCACTCGAGCGTTATGGGGACCTATTGGGTTGTGAAGAGTAGGTCCTAAAACCAAAAAAAGTTAAGTAAAATTTTCCATTTTAGTGGGCGCTTGCCATTTTTTAATTTAATTTTCCATTTCCAATAATCGTTTTTTCCGATTATAACGCCATCTATCCATAATTCGAAAAAATGTTTCAAATAAAAGTTACTTATTTTTACGTAAGGAATCCAAATCTGCAATAAAAAATGGGGGCTTCTATTTAAGATTTTAAAGTAACCCCCCACCCCACCTCCTTGGGGAGTCGTGTTTGGTGCCATTCGATAGATTTTTTAAAGTATCGAATAAGTGTATTTTACAGTTTTTCGATCTGATGTTCATTTCGCGAAATATCGCGGGATTCGTATTTAAAATATTAAATTTACCCCCCACCCCTCTCAGTGGGAAGTCGTGTTTGGTATCATTCGATAGATTTTTAAAATATATTGAGCACATATTTTTTAGTTTTTCGATCTGTCATTTATTTCGCGACATATTCGCTTATTTCTTGTGAAATTTTGGGACTCACCCATTTCCTTACCCCCTGCTCAAATCGTCAGATTTTTGAAATATACACTCTTTTGCGTGTACTTAACTTACCTTATTTTAATCTGACAATTTCGAGTATTTTTAAGGATAGATTTTTTTTTCGGGCCCCCCTTAACGAAATCCCTTGTGTTAAGAGCCAATATATGGTAGAGGTTCATCTGCAGGGTACCAGGTTTCTCCCATATGCTAATCTGACGCGCTCGAGTTACTGCAAAAATCCCCGCTTGGGCTCCCCTACCATAATGAATTTATGCAAACTCAAACGTTCTCATTTATACTACAGTGTCGCGCCCGCTTGATTAGCAATTAAAAAACAAACGTGTTTTCGATATTGTATTGCAAAAAACTCTTTGGAATTTCATCAATCGATGTTTAAAGAATATCTACCTACCTTCACCTTGGCAACATTGAAATGTTCAGTTAAATGTCCGATTCAGGGTTAAAAATGGCCGATTTCGCAATTTTTTAATTTTTAATCGCTTATATTTCAAAAACTATTAACCTAAGAGAAAAGTCACTAAAGAACTTTTCTGTTTGGAATGATTTAGAAAACCTAAAAAAACTTTGTTCAATGCAAAAAAAAATAATTTTAGGAAAAATCCCTAATCTTTTCCCTCGCCTGGCAAGGTCTTATGGTGTTCATAATCGCCTGTTATTGTACACATTTCTTCTAAATGACTTACTCAAACACATACTTAAATTTAAACCTTACAGGAGAAAGTTTATTTTATCCCTAATATATGCACTTTTCGATTCACCTGGTAGATACACGTGCAGGACTCAGGGGCGTAACAAAGGCTCCCGCAGCATGAAGCTTGCGGGGGGCCCCAATCGATTAGGGGCCCCATCTTGTCGTCTGATATTATGCAAAAATCTGTTATTGTTATATTATTTTACGTTGTGTGGTTAAATTTAAAAACGTAAATTTCTAAATAGGTTCATTCGGCAAGTGAATCATGTCATATCTAGAAACTTAATCATTTTGGGTCTCCCGAACTTTTATGGTGACGACAATAAACTATAATGTTTTGTACGTGACTATTGAAAGATTTGAGAATTGCAATTTGCCGAATTTTAGAACAATATTTCTAATTGATGGATTCGACCGTTACTTGATGGAAGTTCATTTTATCTAACAGTAAAACACTGAAAACGTTTGTTTTCTAACTTCCACAAAATTTATTATAACTAAGTGACTACAGCTGTTTCGGCGGAGAAAGGCACTTGAGAAAGGCACTCCGCCGAAACAGCTGTAGTCACTTAGTTATAATAAATTTTGTGGAAGTTAGAAAACAAACGTTTTCAGTGTTTTACTGTTAGACAATATTTCTAAATCTAGAAATGGGTTTTCTCTATAATCTTTACCTACGTTTAGCATTTCGATACAATTATCCAAATAAAATTGTAGATATATTCGCTGATAGTAGTGCACGAAGAAAGTTGTTCATCTCATATAATAGGTAATACTATGTATTAATGTAATCATTTAGTAATTTTTCTCCTATTTTATTCTATACTAATAAAGATGAAAAACGTAAGTCGTTATAAACAATACATGAATACACCAATAGCTCAGTAAATGACAGTTTTGGAGTGAAATTATCAGCGTCACGAGTAGTCACGACGGACGTATTTGCTTGACAATTTGGATTTAGGTTCTAGTTACACTCCACTTCAAAGTTGGACTTATGCCGGTGGTTGCTTTTACTTCGGGGGGTGACACCCCTTCTTGCGGTGAAAAACATACGTTTAAAATAAGTCCGGAAATGTATAAATTGACTAATTATAAGCAAATTTTTTTTCTATAGAGTTTCTTTATCTATGTTAATAGTACATTCTTTCACGGTTTTTGCTCTAAATTTTAAAGAACCGCTTGGATTGACATGAAATTTGGCATACGTATAGGTTACATGTCAAAGAAAAAAAGTGATATTGTGCCGATGTGTGCTTTTGCCCTGGGGGTGACTTTCACCCCTTCTCGTGGGTGAAAAAATATATGTCCAAAATAAGTCCGGAAATGGGTAAACTGACTAATTTTAAGTAACTTTTGTTCTATAGAGCTTTTTAGCCAAGTCAACACTTTTCAAGTTATTTGCGAGTGAATATGTTCATTTTTGAACAAAATATGCATATTTAGACGGTTTTTCGCAAATAAAATTTTTAACTCATCACACAACTCAAAAAGTAAGTATTTTGTCGAAAAAAACGTTCTTAGCAAAAATATAGCCTATAAACATGTAAAAAAAAATGGTGTAGGTCTCTGGATCTAGTAGAATCAGAGTTATATAATCAGAGTAGAATATTTAGACGTGAAATATCCAAAAAACTAAGCACTTTTTGGGGTAAACCAATTATAACTTTTTTAAAGTGTTTGAACAAACCTTTATTTCTGTTTTTACAAAAATTTTCTAGCATTAAATTTAAGCAAGTTACGCTCAAAATAAAGTTTATCCCTTTTGTTTTGGCAAAAAAAAATCGGGAAGACCACCCTCTAATTAGCAACTTAAATGAAATTAATCGTTACCGCTCCACAAATTATTTTACTTATGTTGTGTTTATATGATCTGTAAGTTTAATCGATTCAAAGTGCTTATTTTTGAAAAAATTTGGTTTCAAAGTGAAATTTTTAAAAATTTTAATTTTGAAAAATATGCTCTTTTTCAAAATAACTTAAAAATTGTTAGAGATACCAAAAATCTCAAAAACCAAAAAAGTCAGAATTGCTTTTCTAAATATCATGTATTTTTTTGTTTTGGTGTTAGACAAAAATTGATTAAGATTTGGTGTTTCTTTTGGATACATTCGTGATCAGTGACTCGTTCAACCCATTTTAACTACAGCCCTTTCAATAATAAGGACTTGGATCGGATGAAACTTACAGATCATATAAACAATACATACACGAGTCAAGAAACTTGTGAAGTCGTAACGATTAAGTTCATTTAAGATACTAATTAGGGGGTTATTTTCTCGATTTTTTTAACAAAACAAAAAGGGACTACCTAACTTTATTTTGAGCGTAACTTGTTTACTTTTGATGCTAGAAATTTTTTTTATAAAACAAAAATGAAGCTTTTTTTAAACACTTTAAGTAAGTTTTAATGAGTTTTCCCCAAAATGTGCTTATTTTTGGTTATTTCAGGTTAAAATATTCCATTTGGAATTTGACGAATATGAACCTATTTGTCATTATCTATAACTCTGCCTCTACTAGTTATAGAGACGTGATATATACCCCATTTATTTTTAATTTTCTACAGGCTATATTTTTGCTAAGAATGTTTTTTCGACAAAATACTTACTATTTGAATTATTTGCGAAAAACTGTATAAAAGCGTGGTTATTTTGTTGAAAAAATGAACATATTCACTGCCAAATAACTCGAAATGTAATGACTTAGTGAAAAAACTCTATAGAAAAAAAGTTACTTAAAATTAGCCAGTTTATCCATTTCCTGACTTACTTTGGACAAATATTTTTTCACCCTTAAGAGGGGGTGAAAACCACCCCCAGGGCAAAGCACATATCGGCACAATATCATTTTTTTTCTTTGACTTGTTAGCTATGGGTATGCCAAATTGCATGTCAATCCAAGCGGTTCTTTAAAATTTAGAGGTTTTGCAATATTTTACCGTTAAAGAACGGACTATAATACTTTTTAAGTCATTTGCGAGTGAAAATGTTTATTTTTCAATAAAAAACCACGTTTTCAGACGGGTCTTTCGCAAATAACTTAAAAATAAGTATTTTATTGAATTAAATATTAGATATCGAAAAAATATTTGTAGCAAAAATGTAGCTTATGAGATATAAAAAAATGGCGTACTTATTCATGAAGATTACAGTAAAAGCACAGTTAAAGCTCATGAAAAATTATTCTTATTCGTCAAATTCCAAATCGAATATTTCAACCTGAAATAACCAAAACAGCACTTTTCGTAAAAAAATTAAAACTTTTTTAAATGTTTCAAAAATATTTTTATTTTTTATAAAAGTGTCTAGCATTAAAACTATACGAGTTCGCTCAAAATAAAGTTGGCCCCTTATTTGGTAAAAAAAAATCGTGAAAATCTCCCCCTATTTCGCACCCCAAATAAAATTTATCGCTACCGCTTTACCATTTACTTTAAATATATATTGTTTATATGATCTGTAAGTTTGACAGGTTCAAAGTTCTTATTTTTGAAAAAATTTGGTTTCATAGTAGAAAAAGTGTATTTATTTTGGAAAAATGCGTTTTTTAAAAAAGTATTAGTGATACGAAAAATTTCAAATGGTAAGAAAATGTAGGTTTTGCTTTTATAAATATTTTGGCTTTATTCTGTTTTTCTGTAAGACAAAATTTGGTTAAGATATGGCTGTTTAAAATTTGCACATATTTTTGATTGGTGACTCGTTCAAGCCTTTCAACTAGAACCCTTTCAAAAATAAGCACTTTAAACCGGTGAAACTTACAGGTCTAATAAAAAAATTAGGTAATTTGTAAAGCGATGATGATTAGTTTTATTCCGGGTGCTAAATAGGAGGAGATTTTAACAATTTTTTACCAAAATATGAGATTAACTGCATTTTAAGCGTAACTGGCTTAGTTTTGATGTTAGAAACTTTTGTAAAAAATAAAAATAAAACTTTTTTAAACACTTTAAAACAGTTCTAATGAGTTTTCCCCGAAAAGTATTTCATTTTTTGGCCCCATTTCCAATTCTGCGGGGGCCCCGACGGAGTTTGTTACGCCACTGGCAGGACTGATGCCTGCCAGGTCATGGTTTTTAGCATTGGTGTGCTTTGAATTATCACTATACAAATGTATAGCCTTACAACAGGAATACCGATACTCGGAGGGTTCACTAGCTCTTAAATAACATGTGAAAATGTGATCGCTAACATCCATTTGTGGATTTGCGTCTGAAAAAGAAGAAGAAGAAGCTTTTAGAATCTTGTCTACCATTAAGAAAAATAAAGTATATCGCTCCATTTACATTATCTCAATTTATTGATGGTTTTACCGTAGAGGTACAGCAAAAAACGTATTATTACATATTTAACCCCTTTCCTCATTCCTTAAAAAGACTGTAAACTTTTCAGCACCTTTTAACCCTTTTACCAACACAACCCATCTACCGCGTATTTTTACCTGCGTCTTCTGAAAGCGACTATCGCCAATGAAGGAAGGGATTGAAATTGGTTTCAATCTCTAATCCTCGGGAGCATTGTTACTTTTCTTAGTTCTTAATTAATTGTGGGTTTCTTTTCCCCGGTTTTCTGTCGGCATAATAGCTTAATCTTTAGACGGATGGTTGATATTAAAGGTTCTTGATTCGGAGGACGGTCTATTATAGTGATTATATTTAATTGGGTGTGTGTAATTAGGTAGATGTAAGTATTCATTTAAGGGGATGAAATGAGAAGATAAAATCAAATGAATGAAAAGGATTTCTGCTACCTTAAAAAATTGTGGGAGTCTAATTTCAAAACAGTTCGTATATGTAAATTCTGTGTTATTTTTCAAATGTTGAAAAATATGTTTGTATAGTCCAGGAACTGAAACTTTTCACCTCGCAATTTTTACAGAATGGATCGATTTACTTGAAAATTTGAGAATAAATAGTGGATAGTCCAAGGATCAAAATCTATATGATGCCGAAAGGCGCTTTTACCATGGGGTGCTTGCCACCCTGTCTCGGAGGTTGAAATTTTTTATTATATTTTGACCGCAAAAGTTGAAAAAAAAAACATTCATTCTAAGCAAAAAATGTTCTATACATTTTTTTTGATAAAATTGATAGTTTTCGATATAGGGACTGATTTACGATTCACTCAATTTGTGCTGTAGAAAATTTTTTTTAAACGAAGTTCTTGAGAATTAAATAATTTACAATTTCGTATTAATTTAAACTTTTTTTCGTATCTCTGATGCTAATCTTTCTATTCTGAAGAAAATGGCATTTTTTACCAAACTACAAAAATTCGTTATTCGCTTTTAACTCCATTTTTTTAAACTAATCATTTTAAATCAAAACAGGAACTGGTGTATGTTTTTAAAAAATCTGATAGTGTGTAAATAAATTTATTAAATCAGCTAAGTACTTTCAGCATTTTAAATGCCATCATCAGAGCTATTGTCTCATAGTTGTAAATACCCACTACTTTGAGACGATAGCTCTGATGTTGGCATTTAAAATGCTGAAAGTACTTAGCTGATTTAATAAATTTATTTACACACTATCAGTTTTTTTGAAAACATACACCAGTTTTATTTTAATTTATATAGAAGTGTGTACAAGTCAAACTGTCTTTCTCTCTTTAATCATTTTAAGCTGGTCAAACTTCTAGAACCTTTGTCGGGCGGTATAGGTACAATTGTAACTTTTGAGTTTTCAAATTGTGATAACTTTCTTTTTCAAAGAGGTAGAGATTTGAAACTGGGTGACATCTCTACATTTATCCAGTAGATTATGTGAACCAAATACAACAAAAAAATATTTATTCAGTTCCTAGAAGGAGGCCTAAATAGTTCCGACCCCCATAAAAGACGGCAAAGGTACATTTGTACCTTGTTAATTTTTTTAAATAAAGGTTGTAAAAACAATATATTTTGTTATTAAATGAGAGTTTATTTAAAAAAAAAAAATACAAAACTGAATGTTATTGTGGATTTTCGCAACACATACATGTCGTTTTAGACAAAGAATGTTCGTCACACACAGATGGAGAACACACTACACAACTTTTCCTCGTTTTACGCTGTTTTTTCCGTTCGTTCCGACACACATCGCAACTTCCGGTTGTTGGCGTAGATCCACGAGTGCTGTAAGATACTTGAGGTGGAGCAACTACAGAAAATATTATGTTTCGACCAAGGACCATTTTATCATCCGGTTTTTACTTCGAGATTGAACTGAAGGCAAACAAAGATCTTTAGCAAGATCCATCAAAAATTTCCTGCGTTGGTCCTTTGTTTTTAGTGATGGATTGTGATCTCGATATATAATGTAGGATGTTAAGCCAGTGACGTCAATCATATTATAAAAAAGGCCAACGTAATGTTCGACGCTTGACCGTATACTCACTCAGCATGTTATCCATGGTATCAACCCCCCTTTGGTTTCATTGTAGTACTTAATTATTTCCGGCTTTGCTACTTCAGTGTCTTCTACTTTGCCTGTAGTATGTATGGACGAAAGTAACACTACTGCTTTATTTTTCTTTGGCACATAAGAACATACAGTAGCATAAGGATTGTATGCGAAATTAGTAGAAAAAACAGCTCTTTCCTTATTTACTTGCATATTGGTGGGTAGAAATCTTTTGTTCTTTCTAACTGTGTCCACTAAAGTCATTTGCCATGAGTTCAAGACTTAGCTAGTTTAAAACTGGTAAAAAAGTTATCTGTTGTAACATTCCGACAAGAACCTTTATAAGATGTGACCAGATCCAAAACTGTAAAGCTGACCTTGTAAGGGATACGCATTTGATGCATCACAAGCCCAAAAAACCTTGATACCATATTTAGCGGGTTTGGAAGGTATGTATTGCGTAAAACTTGTACGGCCTCTATACGGAAACAATTGTTCGTCGATGGTTATGTCTTCGAATGGTTTGCAGCCTTGTTGCAAGTTTTTAATGAGCATTGTTCAGATATCTCTTATGGGTGCAGCCTTATCGGTTTTTTGCCTTCTTCCCGGGTACTTTCATTGTCAAATCGTAATATGGTCAAATCTGATAAATCGTAACATGGTCTTAAAACGATCACGAGACATTGCTGCACGTATTAATAGCAGAGAATCCATACTCCACATCTCACACAAGTTTTCTTTGTTACTTCAATATACACCAACAACAATTAGAATACCAAAAAATGCGTTGAGCTCACATTCAGTAAATGGTTCAAATTTTTTTATAGAGGCCGTCTTGAAGCATTTGGGAATCTTTGCTCCAATTCTTTGTTAAAAGCCTCACAGACTCGTTTGCCTTTTCTGGTTGTTTCACGCAAAATTATGTGACAAATTTCTGGGCTCATAAATGACATAAATACTTCTTTAGGTGTAAATAAATTACTCTTAGCTACAGGCCCACCTTTTTGTCGGAGAAGATTGCAAGGTTTTGTTTGAGCACTGCGCATTTGATCATTACTCCATTCAGTTCCATCCTTGGATATCAAAATGTTGCTTGAAGATTGAGGTTTATTCTCTATATGCTCGTCTGAGTCGTACCTACTCGTTTGCCTGTTCTATAATAAATTCATCTTCAATGTCGGACTCCTCAGCATTTGCTTGTGGAACATAGCTTTCATCATCAGATGCAATAAACACTTCTTCATCTGAATCGGATTCTTCAGCCAATTTTAGTAGTTCAGCGGACGTTAACCTGTAACAAAACGTTACATGTCATGTTATGTTAGTAAACTAGTGTGTCGGATATCTAGACTTGATCGCATGCGGGATGCGGCAGAGGCTGTAGGACCCCCGTAGATATATCTGTTAATAACCTTTATCATTATTTACCGTCATTTTGTGTACTATAATATTATTAAGAAAAAATATAAATCTAGTACTAACCTCTTTCGTCACCACTTCGGTAAACTAGATGTACAATGCTACTCTTCATAGAATTTGCTTACAACGTCTGTTTCCAAGTTTATTGTTGCAGTAATTTCAATAATTTACGATAGCTATGCCGGGTCACGTAAAAGCGGCTTTTAAGCTTTGTTAATGGTTACAAAATCAAATTAGAGTCAAAATCGTTTATAACGACACCGGCTATAACGTACAATCGGATATAACAA
This sequence comes from Diabrotica virgifera virgifera, assembly GCF_917563875.1. Classification (NCBI taxonomy): domain Eukaryota; kingdom Metazoa; phylum Arthropoda; class Insecta; order Coleoptera; family Chrysomelidae; genus Diabrotica; species Diabrotica virgifera. The sequence goes on along the minus strand of NC_065448.1, from coordinate 157,792,421 downwards.
ACAAAATAGTAGGTCCCGTGAAATGACATATAAAAAAAGCATTTACATTGCTTATAACGAACAAATCGGTTAAAACAAACATATTTCTTGGAACACTAGGAGTTGAAATATTGGTTACAGCATACATATCTGTACCTCGGATAGATACAACATCCATTTTTTTCAATTATGACCTTTTTACACACTTTAATAAACAATTATAACAAATGCATGATTTAAATGACAATAGATTAGACAATGTCCTAATATAATATTGTTTCCATATCCCAATAAATAACTTTAGCAATAACACTTTCTGTTGAAAAAAGTTTAAAATTGCTTTCCTGTAAAGTTACGAAAATGGGCATTGTATTGTACTTCTCCGAGGTACCGATATTACCACGAAATGAACAGGAAGGTTTCATTAATTTATGGTTATGATGGTACATCCGGGCAGGGTTCACTTGTAATTACTTTAGACACTAGACTTCCTAGGCTAGTCCATTATCACAAGATTTTGTTTAAAACACACATTTTACATTATTACACCATTTGGCTCAAGAGGCCCAATGGTGTAATTGACATTATTTGGTCTTTTTAAAAATAAATAGTGTATGTATGCCCATACTTTTATAATACAACGATTTTGAGAACCCGTTATATTATGAGTATCGTTTATTGACTACCTGTACTAATTCCAATGTCTTCATATTATTATATGTATGTATGTGCATATTTAGATTTACGTAAGTACAATAAACACATATGTTAACATATTAACATATGTGTAATATGTTATAATATATTATAAGTATAGATTAAGTTACACATTTTTGCAACGAACTGACTGTTGCTATACCAGTGTAATTAATATCGTTTATAGCAACCTGTTCGTTATAACAGATAGAACCGCTTACAGAGAACACTGGCTATAATGTACAAAAACCACCAGTCCCCTGAAGTTCGTTATAAACGGTTTTGACTCTACCTTATATTAGTATTTATTTATGGCAATATTCAAGAATTTTTACCAGTTATGACACTAATAAAATAATATTATCTTAAAACTAACACATATTTCCCTTTAGATTAAGGAATTTTTAAGAAACTATATAATAGGTACAATTGTACCTATGCCGTCTGTTAGCGGGGTAAGATTATGCCGCTCGACAAAGGTTAAATAGGTCATTAAATATACATAAATAAAGAAGACCAAATAAGGTCAATGACTAATTTTAATTAGGGTGGTGATTAGAAGGTTGTTTCCGATCACTTTTTTGCTGAAAAATAGGTACTGACATTCTTTTCATTGTAAGTCACTTAATTTTTGAGCTAAAGACTTTTTTTGGAGATAGATTTATCATAATTTAACAAAATAGTTTGCCGAATATACTTGTCAATGTAGCCGCCCGAGGTATGTACTTTATGCACGATGGGGCATCACCACATTTCTCAGTTGCTGTTCGTCAACATCTTCATGTAACTTATGGAACTAGGTGAATAGAACGCCGAGGGCCTCATGACCACCTAGATCACCTGATTTTAAGCCTGTCGACTATTCCCTATGGGGTCGATTAAAAGGAATGATTTATCGAGAAGATATCAATACGCGACAAGAACTAAGTAATTGATATAATTATATACAGAAATGATCCCTTAACGCTCAGGAGGTCTATTAGACAGTTCATGGTCCGACAAAGATGGATTTCATTTCGAAAATCTGCTATAAATCTCAAAAAATTTGTTTTATTGTTTTATTTGTTTCTTAAGTTATTTTATGTATCTATGTATACAATTGTTGTACACACAAACATATTGTTTTTACTTAAACATGCAAATAAATCCGTTTATGTTCAATGTTCTACATAATATGTATTTTTTTTCGTTAATTTAAAAAATAAATTTACTCTATTTTACCTTTTGAAATAAAACTCTGAGAATTCAATAAAACGACACTACCTATGAATCACTAAACAAATACTATACAGGGCAAGAGTATTATTCAAAACAACCTCTTTCTTTTGAAATTCTGGAAATTAGCTAAAAGGCTTTTATTATTCACAACGTATATCACAAGTTGTGGAAATATTAATACATATGTATAAATTAAATATTTGTTCAAAAAAAAAATAGATTTTGCAAAAAAAAATATATTTTAAATCTAATTCTTAATTCTAACTTTTAATTCATAGTAAAATTTGATTTTTTTATAAAAAATTAAGTAATCGTGTGGGAAAAAATATGCCATTTTAATTGCCTATTTGTGTAATTTGTAAAATTTTATTTAAAAAACCATATACAGGGTGAAATTTTTTCTAAGACCAACCGAACTAAATTTTTAAATCCGGGCCTGATTTTTTTTTAGCTTGCATAAATCAGTTGATTGGGTGGTAACTTATAAATTGAATATTTGTTAAAAAAAAATAATTTTTGTAATAAAAGATAATTTTTTTAAATCGATGGTTCACTTTACCGAACTTTTAATTGAAGACATGAGTTGATAAAGGTGCTATGTCAATTTTTTTCAAAAAATGACTTATTTGTATATTTGGTTACCTAAAGTCGTAATACAACCCCTGAATAACTCAAGATTCTTAAATTGTTAATAATAAGGATTATTTTAATTGATAAAGGTACTATGTCCTATGACTAAGTACCCTTTTTTATTAGATAAAGGTGCTATGTCCGTATTTAAGGACATAGCACCTTTATCCACTAGATAGTGGGAAAGTTTTATTTACATGGTAGGTGCCATGTGACATTTTAAGGTTATGTTTGTTGTTTATCACATCTTTCAACATGGGTTCGAGAAGTAAAAGAATGTTAGAATTAGTAAAAAACAAGAAAATATGTGTTTCAAATAAAGGTAAGTCCGAATAGAGAATTTTTTTGTAGATAGAAACTGTATTTTGTACTTCTCTAGAGGTCAATACCAATGCGGTGATTTTGGAGCAGCCAAGCACTAGTGGACTTCAAAAGAAGGTCAACTCTAAAGCAGGTAAGCATATTAAAAAATTTTTTACTACCTTTATTAATTAATCATCTCTTTCTAATAACAATTTACCCCCTCTGCGATTCAATTTTTTATTTAAAAAAATATAGATATAATATACATTACTTGAGTTATTATTACATACATACCTACCTATGTACATAAATTAAATTTTTAGACTATATGGATAATTGTACTGATGAAAGTGTTACATCAGGCAGCGAATATTCCCCTTCCAGTGAAGAAGATTCAGAAGAGGATTCTGATAACTCAAATATTTCTTATTCGACGAGTCTCATAAACAAATATCCGGATGTTGATAGAGTCAAACGTAAAATGTTTGATGATAACCAAGAAATTAAAAAGGTAAAGCTAAAAAAAGTTAAGATTAAGAAATAAAAATAGAAATTAGAAATAAGTATAAGTTTAATAAATAACTACGATATTTTTAAGGTTCCGACAAACAGCAGGGAAACCCCGGATAGGATTGACGAAGTGCAGGAGGAAATACCTCGGGAAATACGTATAGAAGACCGTAACCAGCAATTCCATGTTACTGCCGATGAAATAAAAAGAAAAGAAATTGTTAAACCAGTTTTAAAAATAACTAAAAAAAGAGTCCGGAAACCTGATAATTGGAAACGAAATAAAGCTGCAAGGTTAAGACAACAAGGTAAAGAATATATTTCTCAAAAGACTGGTAAAGTGATGGAAGAAAAAACAATTAAAAGAGATTTACTGTGTAAAGAAAAATGTAGACTAAACTGTACTGAGAAGTTTAGTATTGCAAACAGAGAAGAAATTCTAAGAAAATTTTATAAGCTAGATACAAATTCCAAAAATATTTTAATTTTTAAAAGTATTAAGATGCAGGAAGTTAATCGTCACCGCCCTCGTAAAAATATAAAAACGAAAGCTTACAGCTTTAAATATTTTATTACGTGTGATAAAGAAAATACACTAGTGTGTAAAGATGCTTTCTGCTCGTTATACCGAATTGGACGAAAAAAAGTCTTTAAAGCTCAAAATGACTTAAAATCTGGCCAGGTAATGCCCTCACCACATAAGCAAGGGCATCACAAAAATCCAAAAAAAATATCCGATGAAGTAATAAACTGCATTGAAAATCATATCAAGCAGTTTCCTTCAGAAGAATCACATTATTCTAGGACTAAAAACCCACATAAAAAATACCTTTCCCCTTTACTAAATATTAACCGACTTCATCAACTGTATATAGAGGATTGTCAAACAAAAAAGCTCGAAACTAACTATTTCGTAAAGGCCTCTTTTTACAGACATATATTTGAAACAAGGTTTAACTTATCTTTTGGTGTACCAAAAAGTGATACTTGCAGTTTATGCGATGCTGGAGAGAACTCTTTAGAGAGGACTCGAATAATTTTCAACTTGCTTTTGCGCAGCAGTAAGTTGACCGCGAAGCAGTAAAAAGTTCCAAAGAAAAATGTTACATAACAATGGATCTTCAACAAACGATGCCTTTGCCAAAGCTATCAACGTCAAAATCTTTTTACTTAAGACAAATGTGGCTATACAACTTTGGAGTCCACTGTTTAACCAGTTCTGGTCATAAGTCCTATTTTTTACATGGACTGAGGATATTGCCAATAGGGGAAGTAATGAAATAGCAAGTTGTTTGCTACGATTTTGTCTGCTTCTTAAAGAAGAAAATCCCCAAATTGATCATTTAATAATTTGGTCAGATCAATGTGGGGGACAAAACAAAAACTTCTCCATTATTAACCATTTTCAATACCTAATATTAAATAAAATATTTAAGATAATTGACCATAAATTTCCCGAAGTTGGTCACAGTTACCTTGACTCTGACAGAGACTTTGGAAGAATAGAAAAGGTTCTTAGAAAACATCAGAATATTTATATACCAGACCAATATCGGGAAATTATTAGATCTGCGAGTACCAAACAAAGTGTATGCCTTAACATGGAACATTTTTTTTATTGCTTTGAAACTCTACCTGCAAAACTTCATTTAAACAAAAGACTCACTAATAGTCTTGACCAAAAAATAAATTTTCGAGATAAAGTGAAATGGCTAAGAGTAAGTTGTTTTGGAAAATACTTTTACAAAACTAGTTTAGATCCGTTTACCCCATTTATGGAAGTTGACTTACAAAAAAAAAGAGAACTGATAGTACAAAGTAATCAAGTTGTTTTACAAAAGTTACCTAAATGCGGTGGTTTGACTTCTGAAAAAATTTCAAATCTACAAGATCAACTTAAGTTTATTCCAGCAGAGTATAAATGGTATTATGATATTGTTTTAGAAGAATGTTTGAAAAACCCTAAGAAAAAACGTAATTCATGTTAAATTTAAATGTTTCTGTGTCTTTGTTTATAAATTTTTAATGTATCTTACTTTGCTTTTGTTAATCTGCAAATAAAATTTAATTTCCAGATTATTTAATAGTTTTTTTTATTATTTTTTTAAAATTTAAATACAACATAGGTGACATAACACCTTTCTCTACTCAAGTTTATACCAACATCTGCATAAAATGTTGGTTGATTAAGGTGCTATGTCCATTAAAATTAAAATTACTAAAAAAGTTTAAATTCTAGAAAAACAAAAAATATTATATAAAAAAGTACAAAACGATTCTAATCTAATAAGATATTGGTAATTTTTATAAAATTTATTAAAAAAAATATATAAGTGAAAACGCGTTTCCTTAAATTACTCAATATATGAAAAAGTGGACATGGCACCGTTATCATCTCATGTCTTCAATTCATAGTCAAATTTGATTTTTTTTTATAAAAAATTAAATAATCGTGTGGGGAAAAATAGATATGCAATTTTAGTTGCCTATTTGTCTAATTTGTAAAATTATTATTAGTTTTCAAAAACCGTATACAGGGTAAAATTTTTTCTAAGACCAAAACGAACTAATTTTTTAAAGCCGGACCTGATTTTTTTCTAGTTTGAATAAATCAGTTGATTGGGTGGTAATAACAGTGTAACAATTGACCAAAATGAGAGACACATCGATCTTACCGTTCAAAAATTATGACGAATACAAATATCTGTAAAAATTAACAACTTGCTCTGTATATTATTAAACAATGGGCACAGACACTTTTTAATGGTCATTTGTTATTCCCCATAGGGGCCTCCGTACGACGTAGGAGTATGTACAGTTCCTCACGACTCACCCTGTATATCACTTCCGGTGAAAAAGCTGTAACCGTAAGTGCATTATAGTCGGTGATAATATAGTATGTACATGCGATTTGAAATGTACAGCTCGAATATTTAGTTCCGGTTTTGACGTCATTTCTGATTAAAAACTATGACTGGTAGTTTCGGAAATATTACTCAAAATTAGTAAAATTTTATATAAATAAACGCTATGTTACACGAATATTGATTTCCTGTTCTAGTTCTGGTCACGTTGGTTGAAACCTAGGACTTACGAAGTCCAATAATTGCTTGTCTATTTTATTTATTTGTCGTTTTTTATTTCAAATTTAGCCAAGAATGAATACGGTTAATCAAGAAATCCCTTAACCCATTTAACATATTCCACGTCTTTTCTTACGGTGCGCATCTAAACATTCCGTATATGTATTTGGAACCTAGGAGTTTTCTATTGGTCCGTTGCAGCACGCGGTCATATTTTAACCAATAGGCGGCGAGGTTCCAAACGCATATACGGAATGTTATTCGGTGCCAAATTCATATACGGAATGTTAAATATTCGTACACCGAAAAAGATAAGTTTTTGTTAGAGTCTGTTAAAAGAAGATTGATTTTAAAATACTTGTTACTGTATTATTAAATAAAAATAAAACAGTTATAGTATTTGGAATGTTATTTGGTGCGAAATTCATATACGGTATGTTAAATATTCATAGAACAAAAAGACGATTTTTATTAAAGCCAGTTAAAATGAGACTGATTTTTAATATTATATTATACAACGAGCATTTAATGATGGTCATTATGAAGCGAGTTTAAGGGATACGAAACGAGCCGCCTAGCGGCGAGTTTCGTATAGAGTACGAGCTTCATAATGATAATTAAATGCAAGTTGTATATACGATTTTTTCTATGATCATTCACAAAATAATATATTCGAATTTATTAATTTTGTAACGCAAACAAATTAAGTAGCTGTCAGTCTGACAGTTTGTTTACATATTGAGAACTGTCAAAGAGTATGTATTTGACTCGCCATTTGTTACTGCACGTGTGCCACTATTTTTCGCGAATGTCTTATCGCGATTCTATTGGTTAAAAATCTGTACCTTAATGAAAATCTGTATCATAATGAAGTTCATTATGATACAGGTAGTGACATCATAATTGATATTATAGTATGAGAATAGAAAAATTATTGTTAATGTATTACTAAAGATCCACAAGGAAAAAGGTTTTCCTGTAGTTGGCTGTATACCATATACTCATAATACAAAAAAACGAATAAAGTCCTTTATAAAAAGGTCTATATTTAAAATCCCTAAAAAGAGCTACATCACAAAACTAGTTTTCGATTGGTTGACCAATCATCATCAGTGCTTTCCTAAAATGAATATAACCTTATAAAATGGTGCAAAGGTTTTAAAATTTTGACTACGGTTAAAAAAAGTTGTAGGTTATACTCACGTGATCTTACATGCTAACCACCAAAATATTTGTAATGTTGTTCTGAAGCTATTTCCTTGTGGCATTTTTATAATTAAGTATTTTCTATGGGAAATAAGCCACAATTTTACTAAAAAATGAATTTATTAACGTTTCGAAGCCCAAATCGGGTTTCGTTGTCAAAATATATTTTGAAAATTTTGTATTTTGACAACGAAACCCGATTTGGGCTTCGAAACGTTAATAAATTCATTTTTTGGTAAAATTGTGGCTTATTTCCCATAGAAAATACTTAATTATAAAAATATTTGTAATTATGTAATATATGTAAATAAAATTTGGTAAGGTCACTTGAGTATAACCTACAACTTTTTCTAACCGTAGTCAAAATTTTAAAACCTTTGCATCATTTTATCCGGTTATATTCATTTTAGGAATGCACTGATGATGATTGGTCAACCAATCGAAAACTGGCTCTGTGATGTAGCCCTTTTTGGGGATTTTAAATATATACCTTTTATAAAGAATTAAACATACTAAACAATACGTGCAAGTCATTAAAAATTCTGAGAAAGCGAAAGCTTAGTCAAATAAAGAAATATATCCCTCAAAACTATACCATCCCATTTATTAATTTCGCACCAAATAACATTTCACATAGGTAATCATTGTTTTATTTTTCTTTAATAATACAATAACAAAATAGGTATTTTAAAATCAGTCTTCTTTAACTGATTAATAAAAAGTCCAATTTCTTGATCTACGAATATTTAACATTCCGCATATGAGTTTACACCAAATAAAATTCAAATACTATAATTGTTTTATTTTTATCTAATAATACAGTAACAAGTATTTTAAAATCAATCTCCTTTTAATAGACTCCAATAAAAACTTATCTTTTTCGGTGTACGAATATTTAACATTACGTATACGAATTTGGCACCGAATAACATTCCGTATATGCATTTGGAACCTCCCCGCCTATTGGTTAAAAAATGACCGCGTACCGCAGAGAACCAATAGAAAACTCCTAGGTTCCAAATACATATACGGAATGTTTAGATGCTTACGGTGCCTATCCGTTCCGGATGTTGACGATCAGCATGGCTATCCTAAATATGTTTGTCTGTCTGCTTGTCCTAAATTTTGGTTTTGAAGCCAAGATATTCTTCCTTTCCCAGGTCCCAGGTCCTTCTTCTTCTTCTTCTTCTTCTTCTTGATGTGCTTATCTTCTTCTTCCTCCTCCTCTTCCTCTTCCTGGACCTCGCTGTCCAAATATTTTTCCTTGTAGGATATCTTGTAAGAGGCATTTATGGATTCATTTTGCATAATTTCCCTGGACCTCTCTTTCCAAATACCTTGCATTGACAATAAGCCATATCTCTAGAAACTGACGATTTATTAATTGCTTTAAAACCGGTTGAGATATGCAGATAAAATTTGGTGCGTCTTAAGACGTAGTTATTGCACATTTTTTGACATACAATTAAGAATTTTATATTCAGCATTGGCGTGCATACGGGTGATATGATTGGGAACATTACTCGTATGCACGCCAATGGTGAATATAAAATTGTTAATTACATGTCAAAAAATGCGCAATACCTATCTCTTAAAACTTACCAAATTTCATTTGCATACCTCAACCGGTTTTAGGACAATAAATAAATCGTCAGTTTGTAAGAAAAAATTCATCATCCCATATCTCGGAAACGAAGCATTTGCGGACATATGTTTACAAAGCGAAAGGTCATTATTTTTTCATGCAGAGGTACCCCTTAAAGTTTGTCACACTTATTTAGAAACACCCTGTACTGATGAAGAACATGGCTAGTTGTTAAAGTACCTAACTTTTGTATTATCCAATAAGCGAATGAATCAAAAAACGAAATATTAAGAAAACCCTAAGGCTATAGTTGGGTTCTAATTTCAGTATTTTATAAATGCTAGAATATCCCACAGGGTATTGCGAACTTTGAGAAAAAAACACAGTTTGATTCGTACACCCGGTATACAATAAAAATTTACCTGTTTAGCAACAATATTATTACAGCGATATTGGCAAAGAATAAGCCTATAACATACAGTGGAACCCCGATCAGTCGGCCCCCGATAACCCGTAAGTTCGGCTAACCCGGACCGATTTTAATAAGACAAAACAAACATTTTTTCAGTTTGACTGAGTTTTTTACCAAGAAATGAACAATACTGTATACAGCTGTACGTAATTTAGATGTATTGTGCATAATGTATTTCATGTTTTTGGAATTATAATGGAGTTTATCTGTAAGTACACCGTATTTTATTAATTTTTACCATATTTTTGCTAACCCGGATTTTTGATAACCCGGATTGGCCGCAGTCCCAAATTAATCCGAGTTATCGAGGTTCCACTGTATTAAAAAAATCACTTAAATCGGACAACAGGTTTAGGAGATACGAGACATCAAACATGACCCATTTTTTGGGGTGCCTGTTTTCTCTGACGCGCAGTGTATATGCTATAAAAATTTCAGAAAAAATATTAAAAAAATATAACAAAACCGAACAGATTGAATGTGAATTTTTATTATTCTGCGCGCATGCGCACCGAGAAAGTATGTTGTTCGTTGCTAAATCTTTTAAGTTGTATCAGCCCAAAAAAGGTGTGGAAAAAATATATTAGTGTTTTTAGTAAATATATTATTGTGTTTTCAATTTTATCAATCAAAGGCAAAATAAAAATTAAATTAATTTTTTTTTTAAATAACGCGGGCACATAAATTTGATACACCCTGTATATTGAGCTGTAAATATTTATTAGAATTTAGTTTGGATGTAAGTGGATTTCTCTTTTTAATGAGCTTTCCGATGAACCATTAAAGACTTTTGTGAATAATTAAAGTGAGAAGGACGATGTATTTAGATTTAAAATGAAAATAGATTGTTTATTACGAGAACTATAGAATCCACAGGTAGATGTAATTATCACTTTCTGGGAAAGTGGTTTTAAAAAGAAAGTTTGGAAATTTAATATCTTTGTTCAACACGAGTAAATGTTGTAGAGTTTCCCCGAAAGTAATTAGGATGGTCGGAATAATTTTGAAAATGAATGTTTGTTTGTCGAATGGAAAAGATTGTTCCTGATTCTTGGCAAGTTGGAAGGGAAAAGGTAGTTTGAATGATTGAGAGAGTGTGAAAAAGAGGTCATTATGTTTTTGGCATCGCTGAAGAGCATTTCGACGTTTTCGTGGATAGATAGTTAGCAAGTACCAGTGGCTGTTTGATAGTGGAGAATAGTGTTGAAAAGTGGAACGAGAGACAGATCAAATTGAGGCGAAATACCTCTTTGATTCTGTATTATTGTGAGAAGGAGAGCAGAGAATTTTTGGAGTTTTGTTTGAATCGAGTACGTGTCAAAAGAGGCCCGGCTTGTTGGAGAATTGGTGCTGGTATATTGATAGTTTTGAAGCTGGAGAACGGAGAGGGCTTTGATGAGTAGCCTTTAACATAGTCAACGAGGGAGAGCTGTTTTGGGTCACGAGAAGACATCAGAGTGAGTGAAGCAAAAGGTCAGTCAATTTATGTGAAAGAGGTTTTTATGGTCGGAAACTAAATTTTTGAGTAAAAAGCATATGAATTAAAATTCCAATATTTCAAAAAGTAAATAGTAAATATAGGTAATCTTGCGAATACATAAATTTATTTTGTTTAGTTTGTTTTACCAAAGTCATCGGGAACAAACCGATAAATTGTTTTTTTTAACTATAATAAATTTAAGTGGTAAAAATTTCATTCGGACATCTATGTCCACAGGTTTTAGATTTGATAGATTTTAGAGTATTGATTTTGATAAATAAAAGACAATTCTGTATTTTTATTTTAATATTTTGCTTTATTTCTTTTCCCTATTTTATCCCGATTAGGATCAACTAAGAGATACTGAACCCACGAGAGAAGATAAGTATAACGTGAGATAATTTAGATTTTTTTTAATAGTATAAAAAGGCACCCTGAAATTTTTTATTCATTTTTATGTATGATTTGCGACAATTAAATAATTAATCAAATAAATAATAATTAATATAAAATTAATAAGAAGCAGATAATAACAACATGGCGAGCCAACGTAGGACATTAAAGTATCTCTGGTTGTGAATTTGAAGGGAATAGGAAACGGAAAAACAGGTGAAGGAGAATTTATCTGGCCGTCGGAAAGAGTTTGATATATTTAAAATTTTTTGAAATATTTGTTTGACTTAATTTTTTTATCTAGGTACAATTTTACATGTTTATTTTATTTTTGATTGATTTGAATTTTGAAACATTTAAAAATTTGTGGGATAAATTGATTATATTTGGGGAGAGAAAAATTTTCGTCTCGACAGCATACAAGGTATTTTCGAATTTCATATTAGGCGGGGATAAATTTTAACTACATGTCGATAACAACCAGAAGCAAAAGCAAAGAAAACAAAAAACAAGAAGAACATATAGAACAAGAAGACATTTTTGAAACAACAATCATGGCATCAGAACAACAGGAATTATCAGGAATAGATAAAGTAATACAACTGATGGAACTCCAGTTACAAAGATGGGACGAAATATTAAATAAAAGGGATAAAAATCAGGAAGAAACATCAAAGAAATTGGATAAAATGGATAAAATGCAAGAAAATCAGGAAGAAACAAAACGAGCGATGAAGGAAACACAACAAAAAATGTATAACAATCAACAGGAAACAAAACAAGCAAAAGAAAAAGAACAGGACATTCTGGAAATGGATAAGGAACATGAGAAACGGAAAAAGGATAATTTTGACAAAAAACAAACGGTGGAAATGAATTTGGCAATGAAGCAAGGACAGAGAAGAAAGAGGAGAAAGCAACAGAAGATAAATAAAAACAATGAAGCCTGGGATTCCTCGAAAAAAGAGATGAGCCCAGAAGAAGAAAAAGAAGAAAAAAGAGTGACAAAGGAAATTGACGATTGGAATTCCTCGAAAAAAGAGATGAGTCCAGAAGAAGAAAAAGAAGAAAGAAAATTGATAAAAGAAAATGAAGATTGGGATTCCTCGAAAAAAGAGATGAGCCCAGAAGAAGAAAAAGAAGAAAGAAGATGGATAAAAGAAAATGAAGATTGGGATTCCTCGAAAAAAGAGATGAGCCCAGAAGAAGAAAAAGAAGAAAGAAGATTGTCAAAAGAAAATGAAGATTGGGATTCCTCGAAAAGAGAGATGAGCCCAGAAGAAGAAAAAGAAGAAAGAAGATTGACACAGGAAAATGAAGCTTGGGATTCCTCAAAAGATGAGATGAGCCCAGAAGAAGAAGAGATCAGAATAGAAAAAGAAGGCGAAAGAGATACCTTTGAAACTGTGTTATTTGAAGAAGAAGTAAACAGGGGAGAAGCCAGAATTGAAAAAAGTGGTATTTGCACAGCAGTCGCGCTGAGATATTATTTTATTACGAAAATGTAGGCGGAGGAGAACCTGAACTTCGTTTTGTGCAACATCCCTTAATCGAACTAGAAGTTGATATTCCAAAAGAGGACAAAGAGGAAGAACTAACTCCAGAAAACGTGGACTATGAAGACGATGTAGAATATTTGAGAAGTTTAGACCCTAAAGAATGGAAGTCACAAGATCATTACAAAGTCCTAGGTATCCCAAATATAAAATACAAAGCAACAGATGACATTATCAAAACTGCCTACAGGAAGAAAGTCTTAAAGCAACATCCTGACAAACATAAAGCGCTAGGGGAAGAAATCAAAACAGAAGATGACTATGTTACCTGTATAACAATGGTTTATGAAACTCTAGGAAATATAAGTAGGAGAAGAGCGTACGATTCTTTTGATCCACAATTCGACAATGATCTACCTTGTACTAGTGATATAAAAAAAGACTTTTATAAAGCGTTTACGTATTATTTTGACTTAAACTCCCGATGGTCCGAAAAAACACGGGTGCCCAAATTAGGAACTGAAAATTCGACAAAGGAAGAGGTGGAACACTTTTATTCGTTTTGGTATGATTTTAAATCATGGAGGGAATATTCCTATGAAGACGAAGAGGATAAAGATAAATGTCAAGATCGTGATGAGAGAAGGTATGTGGATAAGTTAAACAAAGCTGAGAGATTAAGAAAGAAAAAAGAAGAAATAAAATTGGTATGTGGAGAAGAAAAGGAGAAGGAACTGCGTGTAATATTGAGGGAATGTGAAAATTTAATAAATGAAGAAAACAGAGTAGCCAAAAAGTATGAAAATTCATTTGAGACTAAAGACTTAGGAAATTTTCGAGCGAAAACTTACCATATCCCATCTAAGTACAGACACTGGGAAAAAGAAAGCAATTGTTTTTCAGGTGGGACTCAATATTTTGACACAATAGAAAAGTGTTGTTGTCGAGAGAAAATCATATTTTTGTTGCACTTATTAATACTGATTTTATCTCAAAACAAGGTGGGGATGTTATTGTGTTTTCAATTTTATCAATCAAAGGCAAAATAAAAATTAAATTAAATTTTTTTTTAAATAACGCGGGCACATAAATTTGATACACCCTGTATATTGAGCTGTAAATATTTATTATAATTTAGTTTGGATGTAAGTGGATTTCTCTTTTTAATGAGCTTTCCGATGAACCATTAAATACTTTTGTGAATAATTAAAGTGAAAAGGACGATGTATTTAGATTTAAAATGAAAATAGATTGTTTATTACGAGAACTATAGAATCCACAGGTAGATGTAATTATCACTTTCTGGGAAAGTGGTTTTAAAAAGAAAGTTTGGAAATTTAATATCTTTGTTCAACACGAGTAAATGTTGTAGAGTTTCCCCGAAAGTAATTAGGATGGTCGGAATAATTTTGAAAATGAATGTTCCTTATCGAGAGGTCCCGGGTTCAAATGCGGACAATTACTGTCTTTTTTTTGGATTTTTGGAAAATGGTAAGTGACTATTAAAATCAGCTTAATATTTAAATAAACTGGTAAAAGTATTTTATTTCGCTGAAATCATATAATAGAAGTATAACTTCTTACGTGCGTACAAAGTACACACACATCCTTTTTTTTTTAATTTTTTGGGTAAAATTCCGTTTTTGACATTGTCCTCCACTCAAAATTCAAAATAAACCTTATTTTCGTTTTCAGCACTATCAAAAACACAAAGTAAGACCAAAATTAGTCATTCACCACCCGTGGTCAGTATCTCGAGAAGTAAGCGTTTTTTGGGATGTACCGCTCGTCTATTCAAGAAAGACTCACTGTCGTTTAATAAAATCAACTTCAAATATTTTAGAGGTTTAAGTTTTTCTACACATTGAAGTTTGATTTAATGCAATATTAAGAAAAAAGATCGTCTTTTCCAGGAAAAAGAAAATCATCTACGTTTAAAATAATAGGGATATCATGTCTGGAAAATACCCGGAACATTCAATATTGATTCTCTGTGATCTATTCTTTGTCCACCACATCAAACGAATATACAAACCGTCGACCTTAAACCCATGGAATTGACGTTAAAGGATAAAGAGGCGGCTTATAATCACATATTCCCCTTTTGCATGACAATATCATAACAAAAAACAACGCTTTCAAATCGATCAGCTTATGGACTACACACAATCGTTTTGTCAAAGATCCTGCAACGACAGCTTAAATCCATGTCCTTAAAAGGGTCCTTTTTACGTTTTATGTTTTTATTATATCTTAATAAATATCATATAAAGATACTATATCATAATAGTCTAGTAAAATAAGATTACACTACATGTAAATCAAAATGTAAATTCGTACAGGTTGGAACAAATTTTCTATCAAAGTTTAGGTGAGTAAAAAATATATTTTCAAGAAAGTATCCAAATCATATAAGGGGATCATCGTTTAAATAATTAAAAGGGGTCATTTTTGCACAATATTTACTTTTGTACTGCTGAGGTAATTTACAGTTTAATGAAGGTCTTTAGGTTTTTTCTACAAAGCTTAAGGACAAATCTTTCACCTAAGAGTTACTAAATTAAATTTGACCCCCTATTTATTTAAATAATTACATATAAAACTTAAAAATCGAATTTGCAAAAAAATATTTTTTGCGTTTTAAGTAAGCACTATTAATTATTTTATTTAATAGGAGCAGTTGCGCTATGTTGCCAGTATTAAGCAAAAAATAAATTGGTTAAAAAATATTTAATAATTTATGAGATATTTAATTTGTTTATCAAATGTTACTATATTTTCAATTGCAAAAACGCGGTTGTTACCAAAAGAATATAAACCCGTTTAAAATCTTATTACTTTTATTCTTATGCATGTTTTCGATAAATGTATTGATAAATTTAAATTTCAATTTATTTAACTCCCCTCTAAAATGACATTTGAAAATTGTTCTAATTTGTTTATAATTTTTTTTTAATAACGTCGCCGGGATTAAACATTTTGAAATTTCGTTCCGATAATCGGGTTCCTGGGAATTTTTCACTAATTATCAAATTTTTTTTTCGTCTTTTTTTCTTCTTTTTTTCCTTATAGTAAAAAAATATAGTTTTGCTTGTAGAGGGGCTTTTATTAAGAATGTCCAATCTCTGTGTTGTCGATTCTAGACCTCAAAATATTAAGCTTTAACCAAAATCACCTTCATAATGTATGGCTCCTTATTGAGTTACATGGTGTTTTATTTAAAAATTGAAAAATTATTTTTGCTCAGTATTTTAAAACTACTCAATGTATCATTTTCATACTTGGTAGAAAGTGTAGCTACTATACACCCTATGAAATTATGTTAAATATAGGTTTCCGGCTATTCCCAGAGGCGTACAACAGGGGAAAGCAAATGGTTAACCCTTCCCAAATTCTACGTCACTGGCGAAATTGCCATTTTAGCGCAATTTTTAGATTCTACTCTCTACGTAAATAACTTACTCTTCACTCGTAACGATAAAATCATTAGTTTTCGAGATATTTGAAGTTAAACATGTAACGGCACAGTTATTTTGATTAATGTTTTGTGCCGCTTAATATTTAATTTCAAATATCTCGAAAACTAATGACTTTATCGTTACGAGTAAAGAGAATGTTATTTAAATACAGAGTATTGAAAAATCTAAAAATTGTACTAAAATTGCAATTTCACCAGTGACGTAGAATTTGGGAAGGGTCAACCATTTACTGTCCCCTGCCGTACGCCTCTGGTAATAGTCGGAAACTTGTATTTAACATAATTTCATAGGGTGTATAGTACTTAACTTTCTACCAAGTATGAAAAGGATAAGTAGAATAGTTTTAAAATACTGAGCAAAAATATCTTTTTTTAATTTGTAAATAAAACACCTTGTAACTCAATAAGGAGCCATATTTTATTTAAGCTGTTTTGGTTAAATCTTAATATTTTGAGGTCTACAATCTACAACTCAGAGATTGTACATTCTTAATTAAATCCCCTCTATAAGCAAAACCATACCTTTTAGTATAAGAAAAAAAAAAAAAAGAAGAAAAAACGACAAAAAAAATTTGTTAATTAGTGAAAAATTCTCAGGAACCGGATTATCGGAACAGCATTTCAAAATGTTTAATTCACGCGACGTTATTAAAAAAACAAATTATAAACAAATTAGAACAATTTTAAAATGCATTTTAGAAGGCAGTTAAATTGAAATTTGAATTTATAAATACTTTTATCGAAAACATATATGAAAGTAAAAGTAATGAGGTTTTACACAGATTTATATTGTTTTGGTAACAACCGCGTTTTTGCAATTGAAAATATAGTAACATATAATAAACAAATTAAATATCTCATAAATTATTAAATATTTTTCAACCAATGTTTTTTGCCTAATACTGGTGACATAGAGCAACATCTCCTATTAAATAAAACAATTTATAGTGCTTATTTAAAACGAAAATAATATTTTTTGTAAATTTTATTTTTAAATTTTATATATTATTATTTAAATAAATAGGGGGGTCAAATTTAATTTAGTAAGTCTTAGGCAAAAGAACTATTCTTCATCTTTGTAGAAAAAAATCCTAAAGATCTTCATTAAAATGTAAATTACCTCAGCAGTTTAAAAAGTAAAAATTATACCAGAATGACCCCTTTTTAATTATTTAAACAATGATCCCTTCATATGATTTCGATACTTTTTTGAAAATATCTTTTGTATTCACCTAAACTTTGATACAAAATTTATTCCAATCTGTACGGAATTACATTTTGATTTTTTTTTTATTTTATTAGGCTATAATATTTTATCGGCTTTAAGTGGCCTGAGATTTTCCCATATTTTCGGAAGTCATTTTGGTTTTGTTTTTTAGATTTTGTTAGTTATTCATTTCTACTATTATTTTCATCAGGCTTATTTTAATATTATTTATGTTTACTTAATTTAGGTCTATCAATATCTTTTTTGTTTCATAGTTGCCGAGCACGTTAATGTAAATAAAAAAAAATATCTTTTTTTATATAATAATCAGAAATAGCCGAGTTAAAATGAATGGACCTATGCTTGATGAAGGTCAGTCATCAATGACTGACCTTCGCTAATGATGTTACTGTTCTAACGAAAACAAGAAACTAATTAAGAAATGTTATGAAAAGACTAGAAAAGGAGGCAAAATATTTTGACCCATAAATAAACCAGGAAAATTCAATATACATGATACTGGGAAATACAGAGCAAAAAGTAGAGGGATATTTTACTGTCATATCTAATGGTAGGGGAGCCCAAGCGGGGATTTTTGCAGTAACTCGAGCACGTCAGATTATCATATGGGGAGAAACCTGGTACCCTGAAGATATACCTCTACCATATATTGGCTCTTAACACAGGGGAGTTCTTTAAGGGGGACCCGAAAAAAAAATCTATCCTAAAAAACTCGAAATTTTCAGATAAGGATAAGGTAACTTAGAACATGCAAGAGAGTGTATATTTCAAAAATCTGACGATTTGGGCCGGGCATTAGGAAATGGGTGAGTCCCAAAGTTTCGCAAGAAAAAAGCGAATATTTCGCGAAATGAATGACAGATCGAAAAACTAAAAAATATGACTCAATATTTTTTAAAAATCTATCGAATGATACCAAACACGACTGCCCGCGGAGAGGGGTGGGGGGTAAATTTAATATTTTAAATACGAATCCCGCGATATTTCGCGAAATGAACATCAAATCGAAAAACTGTAAAATACACTTATTCAATATTTTTAAATAATCTATCGAATGGCATCAAACATGACCTCCCAAGGAGCTGGGGTGGGGGGTTACTTTAAAATCTTAAATAGGAGCCCCCATTTTTTATTGCAGATTTGGATTCCCTACGTAAAAATAAGTAATTTTTATTCGAAATATTTCTTCGAATTATGGATAGATGGCGTTATATTCGGAAAAACGGATTGTTGTAAATGGAAAATTAAATTAAAAAATGGCAAGCGCCCACTAAAATGGAAAACTTTACTTAACTCTTTTTGGTTTTAGGACCTACTCTTCACAACCCAATAGGTCCCCATAACGCTCGAGTGACTGCACATGTAGCATACTTTTCTCCCCTACTATAATAAAGGAAGAGAATATAATTTCGAGAGAGTGGTCCATTTTTCGTATCTGGTGGTTATTATAGACGAGAAAGATCAGGAAGAATTGGGAACTGAATGCCAGAGTGGCAAAGGGAACCAAAAAGAAGGGAGCCTAAGACCACTGATAAAATCCAAATATGTATCGAGAAAAACAAAGATAAGTATATATAAAAAAGTAATAAGGCCCACAATGACGTATGTTAGCGAAGCCTGAACAATAAAAAAAACAAATACGGAAAAATTGGAAAGATGGGAAAGGAAAATGCTCAGAGCTATATATGGAGGCAAAAAGACGGTGGAAGGTTGGGTGCAACGAACAAGCAGGGAACTAGCGGAAATGTATAATGAACCAAGCGTCAGGCGCTTCATAAAGCCATGGAGCATCGGACACCTGATAAGAATGGAAAGAAAGAGGTTGGCAAAGGTGATCCTAAAACATGGCATAATCACGAAAAGAGAAGACCCGGACAGAGATGGTTTGACAGCGGATAATAAGATCTCAGAAATGAGGGAATTATTGGTTGGGATAAAAGAGCAACAAACAGGGATGAGTGGAGGAGAATGTAAGTCAATTTAGTAGGCAAGGACATACTTGGACAAGAAGCTACCCCACTTGATACAAGTTTTGTAATATATAAGTATTATATTATTAAGGTACCAAGTAGAGCTCCATTTTCCCGGCCCCTTTTGATTTCCCGGGAATCGGGAGTCAGTAATTTAGATTTACCGGTGTAAAGGTTTATCAACATCCAAAATTGAGACCAAGACATATTCATTTAATTCTTAAATGTATTAGAAACAAAACCAAAACATACACATTTGTTTACATTTTAGTAGGTGACCTAGATTTGTTAGAAGCACCAGTCGACAATAATGCATAGTCAACTAATTCATATTTTCGTATGTCATGGTCAAGCTGAATCGGCAATATAAACAAACTACATGTTACAAGTTTGTTTATATACTTATACACGAAGGCATCGTGATTTCTAATTGATTCGTTAATTAAATATCATTCTTAATCCAGATGCACTCGTAGATGGTTTTACTTTAAGCACACCAACTCGTTACTGATAATAATTAGTAGTGTTCAATAAATAAAGTATGGACAAATAGTGTATTCCTAACAACCAACCCTCTTCTCAGAGTAACTACCCCATTACGACAACGTATTCTTTTATACCGGGACTTCCCGGTAATCGAAAATTTAAAAATAAAAAAAAAAGAAATTGTTTTTTAATTCTTTATTTTTTTTAAGTGCAATTACTTAGTAGGTATAAAAACGTATTTTGATGAAATATTAAAAAATTTTATAAACATTTAAAAATTAAAAAAAAAATTCAAAATTTTAAATGAAATTTTAAAAATAGGAAAATCATAAATTTTTGTTTAATTTGATTTTTCGTTGTTTTTATGATTGAAATATGTTTGAAGAAAACATAAATTGTTCAGTGTTAGGCTGGTTCTTTTTTTGTACAGAAATTTGGTGAAGTTGAATAACGTTAGCTTTATGTTGATGTAGGTCTGATGGTTTTAAGTGCATGGTAATAATATCTCCGCTCATAATTTAAAATTGAATATTAAAAAACTCCCGGGAAATCTGTAGGAATTCCCGGGAATCGGGATTTCTATTTTTTTACTGATTTCCCGGGAACGAACTCTAGTACCAAGGGTATTATAAGGATAATAACGCTTGAGGTCAATGGTGTATATACCGAGGGCCTTTGGCCCGAAGGATATACGTTGACCGAAAGCGTTATTATCTATAATACCCGTGGTTCCTTCAACGTTTAATGTCCGACTAAATTATTCGTTATATGCAAAATATTTGAATGAATTTTGAATAAATTAGTTTTCAAATAAGTACATTTACCAGCAATAGTCGTAATTGTGGTAATCATAGTTTTACTTAGGTTGTTATTTGTCAACTTGACGGTATTTAACTAGTTATTGAAATTTAATACCCTTAGGGCATTATATCATACTTAACTGACTTAACTGAAATAATATACAAGTCGGACATTAATTGTATTTTTAGCCCTAGGCCCAAAAGGGCCTAGTTGAGTTTTGTAAATAAATTTGACAATATCATAACAAAAAACAACGCTTTCAAATCGACGAGCTTATGGACTACACACAATCGTTTTGTCAAAGATCCTGCAACGACAGCTTAAAGCATTTAAATTTAAGCACATTTTAAATAGATATGCTCATACAAAGAAATATAGACCTGAACCAAGACATACGCTATATTGATTTTGAAAAAGCATTCGACAAGGTACAGCACTTCAACTTTACAAAGTCTGGAACTTTACTGGAACGTCTGAACGAAAAGTGTGAATCATGAACTTAAGGAAAACAAAATTCATGGTCATTGCATAACATTCAAAAGACAACGAGACTCTACATATTAATAATATACATAAAGGGTAAATAAATACAAATAAGTAAGAACATGTTTAGTTAGTCAAAACGCAGAACAAACAAAAGAGATTAAAAGCCGTATAGAAATAGCAAGGGCAAAATTTGTGAAAACGAAACATCTATTATGTAGTAGTAGAGACCTAAGAATGGATCTAAGGATAAGGTTGTTGCGCTGCTACGTTTCTACAACTTTGCTTTACGGATCTGATACTTGAACATTGAAGCAATTAGAGATTAAGAAATTGGAAACTTTTGAGCGTTTGTGTGAACGAGGAATGCTACGAATATCATCGGTAGGCAAAATTAGCGATATTGAAGTCCTTGATAGGGTTAATAAGAGGGAAGTAATTATAAAAAAAATTATACAGACAATTTAGAGGCCGATCCTTGAATATTTCGGTCATATAGAAAGATGTCCTCGTTCTAATCTGCGGCGTTTAATTACACTGGTCAACATGGAAAAATGAACAGACACTCTGATGGGTGTTCTTAACTAATTTTGGGTCGCTGAACTCGAATATGACCTCCGTTTTTTTCCATCACCCTCCATTTTTCCGCTCCCCCCTATTCTTGCCAAAATAGTGGTGAAATAGGTAAATTTCGTTTAATTTGCTCATTTCGCCGCGATAAATGCCAACTTATAGATCAAAAATTACAGTAAAATAATGATTAAGATTATGCCCAACGATAAACATAATTGGGGATCCGAGGGGGCGAAAAAAGGGGAAGAAAGGGGTATTTTTCTGAAAAAAACGTAAAAAATCAGCATTTTTCAGTATTTTTTTTGGAAAAAAGCGACATTACAGGCCTTTTGCCATTTTTTACATCTTCCCACTACCCCTTTGCACCTTCCTATCTCTCTTTTTCACCCCCCCCCCTTCTCTCTTTTACACTACTTGAATTCGCAAGCAAGCACCTGTCAGTTGCAGTGAGCGTGTTGTTCGAGACAGACTGTCTCGAAGTTTTTAAAAGTGAGGTGTTTGCGTTTAGCACACGTGTTTTTTTTTCTGTGCTTCAAGTACATTTCTTTGTAAAGTTTTACAATGCCGCGTTTTACAATGTAGAGTTACAATGCCGCGTTTCTGTAAGAATGATGTGAATTCTTTCTGTTATATTTGTGGAGAAGTAACTTTTAAGAATCAAAGGAGACCTTTAAATAAGATGGTTCGAAAAGCTTATGAGCATTATTTCGGTTGCAAAGTCGGGGATCAAGACAAGCCATGGGCCCCAAAATTATGTTGCAATAGTTGTTACACTAATTTAAGTTCGTGGTTACGTGGGAAATCACGTCCGATGTCCTTCGCTGTACCAATGGTCTGGCGTGAGCCCACTTCTCATGCCGAGGACTGTTATTTTTGTATGACGAAAATATCTGGATTTTCGCGAAAATCGAAACGTACCATCACTTATCCGAATATCCCTTCGGCAATTAGACCCGTGGAACATAGTAATATGCTGCCTGTTCCCATACCACCCGTAAACTACACCCTAGATGATGAATAATCAGCAACTGAACAGAATGCGTCACCACTGGAAGAGGAGACCTCACATGGGAGCCAAGATGGAGACTACACGCCTAACGGTTCGAACGAACCACAACTTTTTACTCAGGAGGAATTGAACGACTTAGTTCGCGATTTAGACCTGCCTAAAATAAAAGCTGAGCTTCTTGGTTCACGACTTCAGCAGAAAAATCTGCTGCAGAAAGATGTCAATATTACGTTTTTCAGAAAAAGAAATTCCGCCTTCATTTCTTTTTTCTCGCGAGATGATGATGATGAAGATTTAATTAGCTGTAACATTGCAGGACTAATGACTGAGCTAAAAATACCATACGTATCTGAAAACTGGAGACTTTTCATTGATTCCTCAAAAACTAGTTTAAAAGCGGTTTTACTTAATAATGGAAATGATCTACCATCGGTCCCTGTTGCCTATGCAACCAGTATGAAGGAAACATATGACAATCTAAGAACAATTTTGGAAAAAATTAGTTACGATCATCATCAATGGAATGTTTGTGCTGACCTCAAAGTAGTGGCAATATTAACTGGATTGCAAGCTGGATACACTAAATTTTGTTGCTTTCTTTGTGAATGGGACAGCCGTGCTAAAGATCAACATTATGTGCGAAAAGACTGGCCCTTGCGCGTGAATGATATTCCCGGTTGTAAAAACATCGCTTTTGGTGCCTTAGTAGACAAAAAAAATCATTATACCTCCACTTCACATTAAGCTGGGCCTTTTTAAACAATTCGTTAAGGCTCTAAATAGGGATGGTAAAGGATTCTTATACCTGAAGCAAAAATTTCCGCATATAAGTGATGCCAAAATCAAAGAAGGCGTATTTGTGGGACCCCAGATTAAACAGTTATTTGATGACGATGCTTTCTCCAACAGTTTGTCAAGAAAAGAGAAAAGAGCCTGGGAATCTTTTGTTTTTGTTTGTCGCAATTTTCTTGGAAACAAAAGGTCAGATGACTATCAACAACGAATTAATGAGCTACTTAAATCTTACAAGGCTTTAGGTTGCAATATGTCATTGAAAGTCCATTTTCTCCACTCCCACCTGAGTTTTTTCCCGGAAAATTGTGGAGCCGTTTCGGACGAGCATGGTGAAAGATTTCATCAGCAGATTGCCCAAATGGAGAAGAGATACGCTGGAAAATGAAACCCTAGTATGTTGGCGGAGTACTGTTGGACTCAAATTCGAGAAACACCGGAGGACGCTTACAAAAGGAGAAAAATTTCCAAGTAGATGCAGGTATGTTTTTTTTTCAGACTTTTTGATTGCTTAGCCTTATGATTAATTTCAATACTTTTTCTCCCCCTCCACCTTGTCTAATCATATTTTTGTCATAATTCTCAGATACAATCAAAACCACATAAGAGTTTGTTTCAAATAAATAGGTAAGTTCTTTTTTTTTTGTACATCCATATTTATGTTTTTTTTTCTTGTTGAAGAACGAGGGGGCTTTAAGGGGGGAGGGTGAAAAAGAGAGATATGATGATGCAAGGCGGTTCAAGGGGGGTATTGGGAAGGTGTAAAAAATGGCAAAAGGCCTGTAATGTCGCTTTTTTTCAAAAAAAAATACTGAAAAATGCTGATTTTTTACGTTTTTTTCAGAAAAATACCCCTTTCTTCCCCTTTTTTCGCCCCCTCGGATCCCTAATTATGTTTATCGTTGGGCATAATCTTAATCATTATTTTACTGTAATTTTAATCTATAAGTTGGCATTTATCGCGGCGAAATGAGCAAATTAAACGAAATTTACCTATTTCACCACTATTTTGGCAAGAATAGGGGGGAGCGGAAAAATGGAGGGTGATGGAAAAAAACGGAGGTCATATTCGAATTCAGCGACCCAAAATTAGTAAAGAACACCCATCAGAGTGTCTGTTCATTTTTTTTCAATTTTTTTTGTTGACCAGTGTTATAGAGGGCAAAATAAAAGTTAAAAGAGATGTAGGAAGAAGACGAAACTCCTGGTTACAAAATCTAAGGAAATGGTTTAATCTGAGCTCTAACCAACTATTTAGAGCTACTGTAAATAAAATAAGAACTGCCATGTTGTTATCCAACCTTCAATAGAAGATGGAACCTTGAGAAGAAGAGGAATCATACAAATATCAATCTCCTTTAGATTCGAGATATTAGAAGATTTAACGCTAAACGAGCGAATATCTTTATTTTTTAAGCACGATGGAGCTCCACCGCACTTTGATAGAAGGTGTCGTAATTGGTTGAATAACCATTTTCCATATAGACGGATTGGTAGAGGTACAGAAGCCAGGGTCGTAACTACCATTGCCATAACTACAAGGCATATTAATTCTAACAACTTCAATGATCGATTTTAACCTGTTTCATCTGCACCATTATAAAAAATTTTCTCTCAAAATCTCTCCATGAAGTCACCTCATTTTCTTTGCTTTCAAACCACAAAGCAGCTCCGTCTTTTAGATGGCTTCCTATAATTTCTTTGCAGTTTTCAAAGTTCTGCATATGTTGGAATTTGTTTTTTAAGATTTTAATGAAAGGTACCTGATGTCGTTTTCTAATATCCCCGCCAAATTGGATTCTGCTCTCATTACAATTGTATACAATTACTTCCCGACGGTCTCCTCCCTTTTGACATTTTCTTATCTCCTTCAATTTTTCTTCCACTTATTACATATCGAATTTTAACGCATTCTTGAATTTTTCTTCCAACTTTTCCATTTTCTGTATCTTTTCAGCAATGTGGTTTACCTCTTCCTGCATTTTCTCTAAATAAACCTTCATATCTTCATATTTTTCCAACTCCCAACGAACAGTACCGTTCGTTGGGAGGCACTGAAGTCCATATACCAATCTCAAAGATATTCCTCAAAAGTGACTATAAAACCTCTCACTCCAACATGCTTGGCTGGAAGATTTTATGCGGTCAATACATTGAAGCACAGATTTTGCGATGTTTTAAAGTGCCTTTCAAGTCTAGTTCTGACAAGAGTAACAAAAGAAATGAAAGAAAAGAAGCAGCACAACTGAAAAAAAGGAAACTAGAATCATTCAAATTTATTTTGTTATTAGTTGTGCAAAATAATATCCTTGAAACCCTCAACATAGTCTCGAAAATACTGCAATCAAACTCTTTGGACCTTTTAACAGCTTACAGTTTACTTGAATAGAGCCTCTTAAAACTAACTGAAATGAGAGGACAATTTGAAACCTTCTTTGAAGTGGCTTCAAATATGTGTCAACGTTGGGGAAACCAGTAGGGTTCATTCCAAAAAGAATTTAGAAGACGAAAAAACATTTCGATGAACTGTGCGAAGACGGAAGACTTCAAGATCCCAAGTCAAGACGAAATATCAAATAGAGCCCTAAAATACCTTCCCAGAAGAGCTATAGTGTATTTTACAAACATAGTGAACGCGATATTAAGATATAAAAGATTCCCAAACAGATGGAAAGAGGCCCATGTCATCATGATCCCAAAACCTGGCAAAAACCACACGTTCCCGCAGAACTATAGGCCAATCAGCTTACTCCCAGCGATCAGCAAAATAGTGGAAAGAATCATCCTCAGAAGACTGCAAGCAGAAACAAACAGACTAGAGATAATCCCAGAGGCTCAATTTGGATTCAGAGCAGAGCACTCCAGTGAGCTACAAGTACTCAGACTAACTGAGTACATAGCAGCTGGTTTTAACGATAAGCAGTACACTGGAGCAGCATTCCTGGACGTAAGCAAAGCTTTCGATAGAGTATGGCATAAGGGGCTCATATATAAAATGCGAGGCTTTGGGTACAGCGGGGCGATGACGAGGCTGATCTCTTCGTACTTGGGCGACCGGAGCTTTAGGGTTCGGATAGGACAAGTCCTGTCCGAGCTCGGGAGCCCGGAAGCTGGGGTACCGCAGGGAGAAGTCCTGTCACCCCTACTGTACACAATATATACCGCAGACGTACCTAGAACACCGGGTATCATTATGAGCCTCTACGCAGACGACACAACGATAGCGGCCAAACAGAGAAACGTAGACATAGCAGTGACTAACCTGCAAACAGCGTTAGAAGATATAGAGGAATGGAGTATAAAATGGAAGATAGCCATCAACTCCGAGAAAACGCAAGCGGTACTATATAAGAAAGGTAGAAAACAGCCAGAAGAACAACTGACGGTGCAGAACACCCCCATCGAGTGGAAAGACGAAGCCAAATATCTAGGAGTCATCATGGACAAAGGATTAACCTTCAAGAAACACGTAGAAGCTACAGTCCAAAAAACCAACATGGCAAGAGCAACATTAAGAGGATTAACAGAAAAGAGAAGTAAACTAGGACTGAAGACTAAAATAAGGCTCATAAATAGCATAATACTTAGCATACCGATACTAACGTACGCATCTCTCGCATGGGGACACGTGTGTAATACAACAAAAAAGAAGATAGAGGCGGTCCACAACAACAGCCTAAGAGAAGCAGTCAAAGTCCCAAAATACGTAGCCGAACGATTCCTCTTCAGAGAACTACAGCAAGTAAGAGTCACGGAGATGATGACAGACAAGGCCAGGGTAAAATTTGCAGAACTGGAGCACCATCCAAGCCCAATACTGCGAGAGATGCTAAGGTACGACGCTTTCCACCGGTGGAAGCACAAACGTCCAAAACAACAAATATTGTAAAGTGGGATAAATAAATAAAATAGTGTAAACAGTGAACGGTTCGTAGCTCAAAAACAAGTGCCGAAGAAAACGTAACACACGTAGGTCCAATACCACGATCACCTTTAAGGTAAGTCAGATATAAAAAAATTTCTAAAAGAGGCGTAAGCCACCAAAAAAATCACAAAAAACAAAAAAATCATAAAATTCTTGAGTTCCAAGCCATTGGACTTAGCTCAATGGGGCTTGGTACAGTGACTTGGGGCCCAAGCAAGCAATTTTAGTTCCGCGGATAAGTAATTAAGAAGATAAAGGCATAGAGCGCTTCACGCTGGCCTAGTTTTTTTGCATTCGATTAGGGTACCACATGGAATCTTATTACCCAGGATTCCATTGTGACGAGAATTTGGCTACGATAGTTGGGCCCCCATCGCGCATCAGCATGCTATGGGGGGGGGGGGGAAAGGGATGGCCTGGGGCATTGGAGCGAGGTGGGGTGATCCCTGTTTTTACTCGGGTCAAAACACCTCGCCCCAATGAACTGTTACACCCGAATGTACTTTTTCGATAGGGTAGACATCTCCCACAGGTCGGGTTGAATCAAATTGCTTGCTTGCTTGCAGATCCCAAGTCATGCTTTAGAATAACCCTGTTTTACTCAATGATCGACACATTATGACATCAGCTAGACACTCGCTTTCAAGGAATGAAAGCAGTGTTAGATACGTACTGAATTGTTCAACGTGATTCTATTTTGAATGAAAACGAACAAGACCTTCAAAACAGAGATGGGAGTTTACCCCCCCTCCTTCCTTAGGAGGGTAAATCCCCCGAGAGCCACCGGTAGAGGGCCCTCAGATCAGGTTTGCCCCGGGGCCCCCAACATCGTACTTACGGCTCTGATTCATTGGCTTACTCGGTCATGCGATTTTAAACCTTTGGACTACATAGTTTGGTCGTATGTTAAGGAAACAGTATATGCTAATTCACGTCAAGAATTAGAAGACAAGATTCAACGTCACTTTAATGACACCATAGCTGATCCCCAACCGTTTAAAAGATTAATTACAAATTAGAAATTTTGAACACTTACTCTAATTGAATTTTATTTTATGTTCTTAGTTTTTATTTTAACTTTCTTCTTGTGATTTTTTTTTAATTAATAACTTTATTTTTTTTTATTATTTATATCAACATCGGTTATTACTTCATAATTTTCAAATCAAAATATTCCGAAAACGGTACACAGTATCGAGTTTTACCAAGAGTATCTTTCTGGTGTACAATCGTATGATGTTTAAGTTCACTTGGAATTTTGATTAATAATTCTACCCTTAAAAAAGTTATGTTGAATAATACTTGGTACGAACCTTGTGACTAGCGCCCTCTATGAGAGTCAGATATAAAAACAAAGGGTCTAGCCGGGTAAGATGATGAAAAATGCCCCCAACTCGATTCGAATTCCATATTAGTCATCGTTTAGTACATATAGAGAAACTCACTTTCTGAAATTTTTAGCCCCCTAGGTGGTCACGTGACCCATCTATAACTGATATCTGAGACGTTCGTTCTCACGAAAAAAAGTTATAACGTGTATGTTTGCATAGTGTTTCACCCTGAATTTTTTCAGATTTTTGAAATTGGTGAAACGTACTTTTTCCCCATTTTTTCGGTTTTTTTTTTTCGCTTTTTGATACAATTTTATATTTATACTGTGTTTAAAAAAAGGTAACACCGTCACTAGGATAGGTAAAAAACGGAAAAACAGTTAGGTTTGACTTAATAAAAAAATTTGTAATGCCATCCATTTTCAAGATACAGTGCGTTGAAGAAAACAAAATTTTACACATTTTTTACGATTTTGCCGAAACCACCCGAAACTACTGGCAACATTGTAATCAAATTTGGCTGGTTTTAAGAGGTAGTTATTGTGCATTTTCTAACGTACAATTAAGAATTTTATATTCATCATTGGCGCGCATACGGGTAATGGTCTGAACTTTGTGAAGAAAAAAAGCTAGTACGCCACTAACGTATTTCAAATTAACAACCATTTTTAAATTCTTCGTCCAATTTCTGACAAAAAATCTATCTTCCCTTTTTTTTCATACGTCGCGCCGTTCTCATGCAAAAAATAAAATATTTTACGCTTCCAAAGTATTGGAATTAAGTTTTTATATGGATGTACGAGATACGAGTATTGTGTGGGTAGATGTATAGAAACTTACATAGAAGTTCGAATACTTTGTAAGGGTTAAGATGTTTTATTTCTTGAACGAGGAATTCAAAAATGATTGTTAATTTGAAATAGGTCAGTGGCGTACTATGTTTTTTTTCATTAAAAATTCAGACCATTACCCGTATGCGCGCCAATGATGCATATAAAAATCTTAATCGAATGTCAAAAATGCACAAGAACTACCCCTTTTAACTGATATAAAAAAATAAAAACATGAAAAGCCTAATTGGGCTCTAGATGGGTCCCGTGACCACCTAGGGGGCTTAAAATTTCAGAAAGTGAGTCTCTCTATATGTGCTAAACGATCACCAATATGGAATTCGAATCGAGTTGGGGGCATTTTTCATCATCTTACCCGGCTAGGCCATTTATAACAAATTTATGGGATGTATCAGCATCCAGAAAAAATCTAGTTAAGGTGACAAGTTTAAATATTGGTGAATATGAATTTGAAAAGGTAGAACACTTTAAATATCTTGGAGTCTCACTTAATAGAACTAATAATAGAAGCATCGTGATTAATGAAAAAATCGAGGCAGGAAACTGAACCTACTGGAAATACAATAACTTCCTCAAAGATAAAAAGCTTACTCAGAACACTAAACTGAAAATTTACAAAACAGCAATTAGACCAGTAAGCACATATGGTGCTGAAGTAATGTGTCCGACACAGAAAGAGGAAGAAAGATTGAAGATCCTAGAGAGGAAAATAATTCGGTGGATCTCAGGCCCACTAAACCTAGGTAATAATGAATTTAGAAAACTCATGAACCACGAAGGAGGAGAACTTCTGAAAGGAGAAGACATCGTCAGATCTATCAAGGCACAGAGACTCAGATAGAAGGGACATATAGAAAGGAGGAATCAAGAAGCCGTTATCAAGAAAATTTCCAAATGGAGACCTGTATCAGGCAGACTACGAGGAAGACCCAAAACTAGATGAAAGAACCAGATAGTAAACGTTTATGAAGCAAACTATCATTACTTTTTCGTGTAGAATTACCCATTAAAGTTTGCCATACTTATTTAAAAACATTCTGTATTGATGAAAAACATGGCTAGTTAAAAAAGTACCTAACTTTTGTATTATCCAATATAAGTGAATGAATAAAAAAACATAATGTTAAGAAAATATGAGGCTATAGTTGGGCTTTAATTTCAGTATGCTATTGCATGCTAGAATAAAAAGTTAGCACAATGCTACAATATTCTACAGAGTGAGAAAAACACAGTTTGATTGGTACACCCGGTATACACTGACAATAATTGACCTGTCTAGCAACAATATATTATTACTGCGATATTATAAAGAATAAGATAAAATATTTTAAAAAATCACTTAAATTGGACAACAGGTTTAGGAAATTTTAGACATTAAAAATGACCCGTTTTTGTGGTGCGTTAATTGCTTGGGGAATAATGTATATCGTTAAAATAATATTTCGGTATTATGTTTACACGATATCCGGCATTATCTCTATACTTTTGTCTGGTTTGTAACGTATGATTATTCTGTTTGAATGGGGTAGCTTAATAAATGACTAAAGTTTTACAGAAATAGGCTAGCTGGAAATTGAAGAGACTAAACAGTAGGGCTCAGGGAAGGATCAGGCCGTATTTGCACGCCCTAGTAAGACGGTACCTACTGAAATACTTGAATGATAAAGAAAATAAATTAATATAAGGAGTAATGACAAGAAGAGAACTATTGACCAAGAAGATATTCAGAAGTAGTGTTGAGCGCCAGGGAAGAATTGAATAAATTCTTCTCCACGTGACCTATATTGCTGTACCTAACTAATACTATTAATAGATACTATTAAAATGATAGGATAATAAAACATATAAGTATGTACAACCACATTTAATAAAAAAAAATACCTATAAACCCTATATACAATTTTATACACTAGCTAAATATCCGACGTACTATGGTAGTACACTCCTGTCGATAATGCAGGTTTTACAGTATGAAAAAACTAATATATGTAATGAATTTATTCTACTAAGGAAGTGATTTGATCTAAATATGCATGTACAAACTAATTATTACTGTAGAATACAAGATTGGCCGACAATCCCGTATCTGATCGGAAGTGACAACCTGACAATATCTGGTGAATGGAATAAATATTATTGAGTAGGAAATAAACCCTTCGATAGTGTGCACAGTATCGTCCCAGATAGTTTACAATCCTGAGATTATTTTAAATACCTGATACAATCATGAAAATGAAATATAAAATTCGTTGACAAAAAAAAATTATTGAATATTATAAAGATAATAGGGTTTAAGAAGGTGAATTTATATTATTATTAAGGTTATGTATTTGAGTTATTGAAAAAAAATTGAAAATTGAAAACTATTATTTAAAAGGATTGAAAATTCAAATTTTATTATAAAAACCTGGCGTTTCTACAAAAGTAGGCCTGTGGCTTCTCCAAAATCCTGGTGAGGTTGATGATGAGAGAGCCAGGTACGTATCCTCCGATCTTCCCAATCCTCGGGAGGTAAGGAACAGCAACACAGAGTATTGACGAGGAGGTACTTGCTAGTGTCGATAGAACTTAGTGTCTATTCCAGAAACGAGAAAAAAAAAACATCCAAAACTCTTCCAATCCAAACCCAAAATAATACCAAAATGATTGTTTATTCCATAAATAAATGAAGCATCCAAATGTGACTTAAATTTTGTTATAGTCTCCCTCCAGTGGCTAAAAGAACAGAAAACCTTCTATTAGCTGGTTTTCCTTAAGTATCTAAGAAACAGGGCCTCTATAAAAAGGTGTTTCACCTTATCAGAACTTGACAGAGAAAAAACTACGGAAAAAGTGAGGTTTGATGTATATGTTTTCATTGACCTTGATTCTTCTTGACTGGAAAAAGCCTTTTTAAACGAATATAAGGAAGTATTTGGACAAAAAAATGTGGATCTTGTAATCAAAGATTACTATATGGAGTTAAATACATGATAGAATGAAAATTATCATTGATTTTCAATTTATTTGAGAGTGAAAATGTAGTTCTAAGAATATTTTTTCCTGTGAGTGTATATTAGAAGTATTGAAAAAGTGATAATTAAAGAATAGCAATGCTTTTCATATGATCTAAATATGGTATTAAAAATAATTTAGATGGTTATTTTTTCTTAGCATGAAAAAGAAATGGCAAACCATAGTTAAGTGATATTTTTTTTCATACATACCCATTGTTTTCTTCAAAAAATATTGGAACCAAAAACTCTTCACAACCCCAAACAAAAAAAATAAAAACTTCCTCCAACGTAAATTAATCTTCTTATAACTTATTTCAACCAAAAGGTAAATTCTTACAATGGCCACCGGAGGACTTCTTGATCGGACAAGAACGAAAATTCAAGTGAAGTGCCAGCCGCTATGGCCGATATGACATACACCCCTGCCGGATATCGTCATTGCCAACTGCTAGACTCTAATCTACCAGATATTACCAACTTTATCGTCTATCAACTGCAACCTCTAATACGAGTGCTTGTAAAGTTGGTTGCATACCTAGTTCCCATCGGAATAACATTTTAGTAACGATAGTAGTAACTCATCGTTACATTCCCCCATTACTTGTAAGAAAAAAAAATTGATCCTATGATCAATCTTTTTTTTTTTTATGCATATACATATATATACTCATATAGATACTCCATACAAGTATCCACAGAGAAAAAATCACACGCTGTGGGATCCAACACAGGCGTGACCAAACCAAATTTCTAAAATATAATACGAACCTACGAATACTTCACTACTCTAAACTAACCTACCGTAGGACATCGTCCAAACTCTGATATATATCCTAAAGACCAAGTTGTGTTCAAGTTGATTCAGTAGATTTCTATAAAACCCCAAATTATAGTCAACAAGAACACCATAACAACAATATTCGAATAGAAAACTCAATATAACCTATACGACGACTAACTTACACTTACAGCTGACTCGATCGATCATACCTAACCGCAAATTATGAGTCATGTAAATGGAGTTGTCTTAATGCCCGATATATCTCATATGGTACCAACATACATACTTAAGGTTTATTATAACCCTTTACTAAATTCCATAATTTAGAAAAATTCTATTCTCAAAAAAGTCAAGTGGGACGAGTAGTACAAAATTGTTCTATCGATGGACAACAGATTTAAATAGAGCATATCCAAAGTGAACAATCAGTAGAAATCTCGTAGCCAGTTCCAAAAAGCTAAAACATAGACCATAGTATAAACCAAAATAAATATAAGAGTTATGTATGGACAAGAAAAGAAATTATTGTAGCAAGCCTTTTATCCTAAATTGATCCGACTGTGGACAATAGATTTATATGGAAGCATATCCAAAGTGGAACAATCAGGCAGATTTAATTAGCAACGCTACAACCTAACACTCAATGTGCTAATAATGATTACATATTGGGTAATATGACCCTCACTCAACTGATCATCAGATTTGTATCAGATGCAACGGGAGGTCTACCTAATTAAATGGTAGACATAACAGAAGTTAGCTTACTCTGGGATTCTCTAACTATAGCTATAGCTACAACAAATTTATGGGAATAGCCAGAAAAAGCTAACCAATATTTCGGAATCATCTCTCATGAAATACTTCAAGAAGTCACATATTATTAACTCTTATAAATAAATCCAATTAAGTAAATACTAGAGAACAAGTAAATCAATTTCTAAAGAAACTGCAGATTAAGGAAATGTTCCCTAGTCACGCACAGACAACAGGACGTTGATCCTGATTCTAATTCACATACAAACAAAAATAGTGAGTTTTCAGGAAAGCTGATGCTCGAACACAATAATCCCTTGGTGTAGGCAAAAGCTACCATATTTCCATAGGACTGATATCCAAGAAGTTACCATTATTATCAGAACAATAAATTGATAAAACTAAAGGAGAGTAAGTATACAATAGACAGACAAGTTTAAGACTAAGTCTCTATAGAATGATCATAAACTGAACATGGAATAAGAATGCCTAGTGCATGATTAAAATGATGATTAAACATTCTATCATAAAAATTCAGCATCTGAACTAATTAAGGTATGACCCAGGACTAGGCAACTGTGAGCCAGGAAATCCGTCTCCTATCATGTGCACAGTTGATAAGTAATACAAGTTTCGAACCCACGTATTTGCATAGCCAAGCTAGGCAAACCATTTTCCTAAGAAATATTCAATACTGTACATAACGAAATGGCTTCATAGTCTTTATCATAAATTTTTATCTCAATTAACTTAATTAAATTTTGACCAATGAAGTATAACTTTGGAATCACACTGTATACTCAAATTGCCTTTACCAAAACAAATATCATGATGACTTCTTTAGACCACAATAAGCTAATGTACCAAGGAATCATACTAAGCATTGGAATAACTTTCCAGTAGAAACTACAAAATTAAACACAACACCAGATAAACATAATCTAAACCTATTTTGTAGATACACTAATCTACAAGTGATGACATATATAAGCATAATTACATACAAGGTGTTACAGTTCCATACCAGTTCAATAATAAGCCAAATTAAGCTAAATCTCAATAATAACTAATGACATCTAACATACATAGAATATGGAAAGCTAGAAAAATTACTATAATAGATAAAACATAGAGTACCTATCTGGTGACTAAAATCAAAATCCAATCGTTAACCTATTCATTGAACAATCGAGTATTTCTAAAATTTAGAAAGAGGAATTAACTTGATCAATATTGTTAAGTTAATCTTCTTCTTCTGACGACGAAGATGCTAAGTCGTTGACAGTATTATCTGGTAGTAAGTCCTTTATATGAAATCGACCAAGTTTCCTGTTGGACG
The DNA here is from genome assembly GCF_917563875.1 of Diabrotica virgifera virgifera. NCBI lineage: Eukaryota > Metazoa > Arthropoda > Insecta > Coleoptera > Chrysomelidae > Diabrotica > Diabrotica virgifera. The sequence goes on along the minus strand of NC_065448.1, from coordinate 157,756,574 downwards.
AACTATCTTTTAGTTCATATATTAAAGGAGAGATTACTTTACTGACAACACATGGGACATATTTCTGACAAAATTTGGCAGAAATAGCATCACCTTTGCTTGACTTAACAAAATTACGTTTTAATACCCGATCACCAACAAAGAATCTCAAATCTCTTTTCCTCAAATTGTATTGACTCTGTGACTTAAGGTAAGAAGATTTTAACTTCTTCCTGATGTCTGCAAATATTGGGGGTAAAGTCTGAAGATCATCTAAACGATGGAGTTTCTCAGAGATCTGAGGGAGATTTGTGGAATTGTCCGAAATTAAACCAAAATAATCACCAGACAAAGCAATATTTCTACCAAAATTCAAATAAGCTGGAGAACATTGAGTAACTTCATGGACCGAAGTTCTTATGGCTTGAGCTATTGAGTGAATATACTGGTCCCAAGCTCTGTGATCTGGATAAGTGTATGATCTAAGGGCTGTTACAATACTGCGGTTCACTCGCTCACTATGATTAGCTTGCGGATGGTATGCAGCATTATAAAAGATCTTCTGAACTTTGTATTTAGTTAGAAGGTTTTTAAAAGCCTTAGACACAAATTGAGGACCATTGTCACAAGAAACAATTTGTGGAACACCAAACAACAAAAAGACTTGCTCCTCCAAATATTTCACAATAGCAGGGACAGTGGCATTACGAAGAGGAAAAACTAGTGGAAATTTAGTAAAGTAGTCCACAACCACCAAACAATAGGTATAGCCATTGTAACTACGAGGATATGGTCCAATCAGATCCATGGATATCATCTGCCATGGGAAGTCAATGTTCCTAAAAGTACCCATTAATCCAGCTTGTGGCATAGTACTTGGCTTGCAAGTAGCACAAACTCTACATCTAGAAATATATTTCTTGATATAGTTGCGCATGCCAGGCCAATAATATAATTCTGCTATCCTACTAAATGTTTTATAAGAACCAAAATGACCAGATGTCACATTATCATGAAATGTACGAAGAATTTCATCCCGGTTTGCTGTTGGGACAACAATCTTCCAATCAGACATATTAGACAAAGCTTCCACTGAACTAACGACATGCTTATAAAGAATATTATTCTCTACTTTAAAATCAGGGTACTGATCAGGTGCTTGAGTAACCTTTTCTAACATTTTTTGATACCATGTATCCGGAACTAAAGTGGATAAGTCAAGAAGATTGACATCAAACGTTCGAGACAAAGCATCAGCTACTACAACACCATTTGCCTTACGATGGACGATATTATAATCAAAGGCTGACAACTTACAAATCCATCGAGACAAACGTTGGGATGGGTTACGCATAGAATGCATCCAGAGTAAAGAACTATGATCAGTAATAAGGGTACACTTACGACCTTCCAAATAGTAACGGAAAGCCTCCAAGCCGTGAATAATAGCAAGGAGTTCACGCTCGGTAGTGGAATAATTTTTCTGGGCCTTATTGAGCTTCTTACTAGTATATGCTATGGGGTGTTCAGAACCATCTTTCATCTGGAAGAGTACACCACCTGAGGCGGTATTTGAACAATCAGTCATGAGGTAGAAATGTTCACTGAAATCAGGTGAAGTCATGACCGGAGCACTCGTAAGGGCTTCTTTAATACGATGAAAAGCATCGTCGGCACGAGTCCAGGTGATAGTCTGGCCCTTTTTCCTATTCTTAAGGAGGTCAGTAAGAGGTGATAATAAAGTAGAATAAGAAGGCACAAATCGACGATAGTATCCACACATGCCCAAGATCCTACGTAGTTGTGTAGTAGTTTTAGGAATGGGGAAGTCCTTAATAGCGGTTACTTTATCAGGGTCTGTTCTCAAACCTTGATGATCAACAACATATCCTAGAAATTTCAAATTAGGACGACAAAAATTACATTTCTCTAAATTAACAGTGAGATTAGCCTCTTTAAGGCGTGAAAATAATTTCTCCAATATTTCAATATGTGAAGAAAAATCAGGAGTAACAACTATGATGTCGTCTAAATAATAGAATACGAATGGTTCGAGTTGGGGACCAATAACCAAGTCCATTAAACGACACATTGTTTGCGGAGCTGAAACTAGACCGAAAGGCATTGTGACAAATTGAAATAACCCTTTACCACTGACAGCGAAAGCAGTATACTTCTTACTCTCTTCGCTTAACGGAATTTGTAAGAAAGCTTTGGATAAATCGATCGAAGAGATATATTTGGCATTCTGAAGTTTGCTCAGAATTATATCTATCCGAGGGATGGGATAAGCATCTCGATTAGTAGTGATACTATTAAGTTTGCGACCATCAAAGCATACTCGGAATGATCCATCCTTCTTCTTTGTCATCCATAACGGCGAACAAAATGACGACGTCGACTTTTCGATAATGTTTAAAGAGAGCATCGAATCAATTTCTTTACTTAAATCTGCTTGCCATGCCTGAGGTATGGGATATTGATATTGTCTGAAAGGAGTTGAAGTGTTCACTTCGATCGTATGAGATATTAAATGTGTACGGCCTAATCTATCTTTGGAAGAGATAGAAGAAAATTTAGAGATAATATTCTCTAACTGGTTTTGTTCTAAGCTAGACAAACTAGAAAACTCACGAATGGCACTTACAGTTGCGACATTAAAGGAAGATATAAACAACGAAAAATCTGAGCAATTTAGTGTACTATTAAATGCATTCAAGAAATCCATGCCAAGAATTATAGAATTTTTAACTGAAGGTATAACATAAAATGTAACCATTTTCCGAATATTGGCAACTACGATTTCTGTGTCAAATTTACCTGTAATTGACTGGATAGCACCATCCGCAGTAGAGACTTGTAAAGAAGAAATAGGCATAACATTAATATCAGTATTTTCTAATAATTTCAGCGAATACGAACCTATTAGAGAAATGTTCGAGCCACTATCTAATAGAGCTAAACAAGATTGTCCCAAAATTTCAATTTCAAGATAAGGTCGGTTATCATTATGTTTCCTAACTAATAACGAATTTATATCAAAATCCAAAATCTCTGATTTATTTTCAAAATTATCTGGTATTAACATAGACATATTATTATTATTTACAAACGTACAACCTGGTATAGAATTTGGAACTGTCTCCTCGTCTTGATTATGCTTATTACTAAAATTCCAGTTTAAGACTGGAGGGGATAATCTACGATCAAGCGAACCGCACGAGTCAACTGAAGTGTTACTAACAATTACTTTTTCCCTGATTTCGGTTTGCGTGCTGGTCTCCGGTTGGAAGTGTTTCTTCCTTCCTGAGAGGTGTTCGAGCTGCTGGCGGGTATTGGACCTGAAGCTTCGTCTACAGCTGCGGTCATGTTCCCTGATGGGGCTGCTGTTTGAGGAACGCTCAGGGTACGAGCCTCTGCATGCTCGTTTCCCGAACACTTAAAACAGTTACGTTTAAGCGTATTTTCTCTACCACAACCGTGGCAGAAAATTCGTGTTTGGGGTCTGGTACAATCCCGAAATGCGTGACCAACAACCTGACAATTCCAGCAAGACAAAGAATAAGTAGTCACAGACACATTCGGTGTATGGGGTCTAGATTGCCAAGAACGATTTCTCGAGGAGTAAGAGTTAAATCCAGCACCAGAATTAGGTGTTGTAGGAGGATGAAAAGACCAGGATAGAGTTTCCTCTAACCGTTTACACTTATCTGTCAGGTCTTCGATAGTGTCTATATCAACAAGTGCCAATTGGGCATGGTAAAAAGGTAGCAAACATTTTAAAATTATCTTAATTTTTGCATTATCTGTTAAAGGAGTATCTAAACGACTACACATACCCAACATAGTGTTAATAAACATAGTCACTGATTCTCCAGGTTTCTGCTTGCGGTTCTTGATCTCGTCTAAGAGATCAGTTTGGAAAGAATAAGGCAGAAAATCGGATTTTAGTTTCTGAGCCAAACCAGTCCAAGTGGTAAAGCTACCACGGTTGTTCATAAACCACGTAAAAGCATGGCCTGTAAATAATTCGGCAGAAGCCGAAAAAAGATCTTCCTCACTCACACCTCTCGAAACACGAAGACATTCTACCCTATCTAAAAATGAAATTACTTGGTCATAATGACCTTCACCAGAAAACGAAACTCCCCACTTATGTACCTGCACAGGCTTGGGATGTAACAAGGAATTAGAGGCTTGAACCGAAGAAACAGGAGTGGAGGTGGCTAAAGGATTTACGCGAGAATCAAGTTCACCTTCTAAACTGAGAATCCTAATGGACATAGAGCGTTTGTAAAGTTGTTGCTCCTCATCTGAGCAACATAATAAGTGGACACGACCAGAGATATGAGCAAGACGTGAAATGTATCTAGAATACATGCTATCATGGACAGTCCCTCTAAAATTATTTATCTTTTGCGTAAGATCCTCTAGTGTCTCATTTATTCCCTGTTGTTGTTCCAGGAAAGGAATAGCTGCAGCTGAAATCTGACGGAAACTCCTATTTCCTTGCTCCTGTTTAAGAGCACCACGCAATAGACTGCGTTTTCTATCACATTTAGCGGCTTCTTCAACCTCTATTTCCCTTATCCTCAGCTCATAATCTAACTCCTTAACTAACAAATGTTCTGGCTGAAAGGTACACATGGTGATAGGGAAAGAATTAGTAACCATAAACCCAACCCAACAACGACAAACCGAACCCACCCCAACAACTAACGACCCAATTAACCGACAATCTACTAAGCGAGCTGCTCAACCAACGAGCTGCTAAACTAACGACCTAACAAACCGACAAACCAAATATAACCGAGATATATATTTGGGGTAGATATTTAAAATAATTTAAGTAAATGTTTAAACGAAAATGTATATAAAAAAAATGAAAACTTTATAAATTATATATAGGTATGGTAAGCAAAAATTTAGCTAACTGTAGTATATTGTGGCTGAACCTAAATCAAAAGTAGTAATGTACCTAGATATCAAAAAAAATAAATCATTCAAAATTTTTCAAAATAAATATCCAGGTATCACCAAACCGACCAGACCGAAATGTCAACCAATACACCTGTTCAAATATTATCCTACTCACGATTTACAATTATTATTTTAAATAAATTAAAATAGTACCAATACAGCAATATAAGTGCACTAGTGTATTTTCCAAATAACGTACAAAAGGAATCAAAAATGTATCTCTATATAATTACAAAATATACAACAATAGACCAGAAAGATACTTACTAGAAAAATTTACAATAAGCAACAAAATAAAGAAAGGTACTGTCTTACTGAAAGTCGGGCCCCACGTTGGGCGCCAATTGTAACGTATGATTATTCTGTTTGAATGGGGTAGCTTAATAAATGACTAAAGTTTTACAGAAATAGGCTAGCTGGAAATTGAAGAGACTAAACAGTAGGGCTCAGGGAAGGATCAGGCCGTATTTGCACGCCCTAGTAAGACGGTACCTACTGAAATACTTGAATGATAAAGAAAATAAATTAATATAAGGAGTAATGACAAGAAGAGAACTATTGACCAAGAAGATATTCAGAAGTAGTGTTGAGCGCCAGGGAAGAATTGAATAAATTCTTCTCCACGTGACCTATATTGCTGTACCTAACTAATACTATTAATAGATACTATTAAAATGATAGGATAATAAAACATATAAGTATGTACAACCACATTTAATAAAAAAAAATACCTATAAACCCTATATACAATTTTATACACTAGCTAAATATCCGACGTACTATGGTAGTACACTCCTGTCGATAATGCAGGTTTTACAGTATGAAAAAACTAATATATGTAATGAATTTATTCTACTAAGGAAGTGATTTGATCTAAATATGCATGTACAAACTAATTATTACTGTAGAATACAAGATTGGCCGACAATCCCGTATCTGATCGGAAGTGACAACCTGACAATATCTGGTGAATGGAATAAATATTATTGAGTAGGAAATAAACCCTTCGATAGTGTGCACAGTATCGTCCCAGATAGTTTACAATCCTGAGATTATTTTAAATACCTGATACAATCATGAAAATGAAATATAAAATTCGTTGACAAAAAAAAATTATTGAATATTATAAAGATAATAGGGTTTAAGAAGGTGAATTTATATTATTATTAAGGTTATGTATTTGAGTTATTGAAAAAAAATTGAAAATTGAAAACTATTATTTAAAAGGATTGAAAATTCAAATTTTATTATAAAAACCTGGCGTTTCTACAAAAGTAGGCCTGTGGCTTCTCCAAAATCCTGGTGAGGTTGATGATGAGAGAGCCAGGTACGTATCCTCCGATCTTCCCAATCCTCGGGAGGTAAGGAACAGCAACACAGAGTATTGACGAGGAGGTACTTGCTAGTGTCGATAGAACTTAGTGTCTATTCCAGAAACGAGAAAAAAAAACATCCAAAACTCTTCCAATCCAAACCCAAAATAATACCAAAATGATTGTTTATTCCATAAATAAATGAAGCATCCAAATGTGACTTAAATTTTGTTATAGTCTCCCTCCAGTGGCTAAAAGAACAGAAAACCTTCTATTAGCTGGTTTTCCTTAAGTATCTAAGAAACAGGGCCTCTATAAAAAGGTGTTTCACCTTATCAGAACTTGACAGAGAAAAAACTACGGAAAAAGTGAGGTTGGATGTATATGTTTTCATTGACCTTGATTCTTCTTGACTGGAAAAAGCCTTTTTAAACGAATATAAGGAAGTATTTGGACAAAAAAATGTGGATCTTGTAATCAAAGATTACTATATGGAGTTAAATACATGATAGAATGAAAATTATCATTGATTTTCAATTTATTTGAGAGTGAAAATGTAGTTCTAAGAATATTTTTTCCTGTGAGTGTATATTAGAAGTATTGAAAAAGTGATAATTAAAGAATAGCAATGCTTTTCATATGATCTAAATATGGTATTAAAAATAATTTAGATGGTTATTTTTTCTTAGCATGAAAAAGAAATGGCAAACCATAGTTAAGTAATATTTTTTTTCATACATACCCATTGTTTTCTTCAAAAAATATTGGAACCAAAAACTCTTCACAACCCCAAACAAAAAAAATAAAAACTTCCTCCAACGTAAATTAATCTTCTTATAACTTATTTCAACCAAAAGGTAAATTCTTACAATGGCCACCGGAGGACTTCTTGATCGGACAAGAACGAAAATTCAAGTGAAGTGCCAGCCGCTATGGCCGATATGACATACACCCCTGCCGGATATCGTCATTGCCAACTGCTAGACTCTAATCTACCAGATATTACCAACTTTATCGTCTATCAACTGCAACCTCTAATACGAGTGCTTGTAAAGTTGGTTGCATACCTAGTTCCCATCGGAATAACATTTTAGTAACGATAGTAGTAACTCATCGTTACAGGTTATGATACAAATAATAGCCGCGCTGTTTCGGCAAATTTTGTTTAGCCGAGTGACCTCATAACACAGGACACATCAGTATACATTATTATTAGGCGAGCGGGAGATACCCCTAAAATGACCAGGTACTGACCACGGAGAGGTGAATGGCTAATTTTATTCATACTTTATATTTTTGAAGGTGCTGACAACGAAAATGAGGTTTATATTTAATTTTATGTGGAGGAACATTGTCAAAATCGCAATTTTAACCTAAAAATAAAAAAAAAGAAATCACGTTCTTTGTTTACCTCGCTACAACTCTGTTTAATTTTAATATTGTTTTCTGAAATTTTTACAGTATATAGCTCGAACATTTCTGAAGACAACGGTACTTGTTTTAATCTTTAATTCTTATTCTGATAAAGGTTATGAATTAATCAAAGGGAAAGGTACGGATTTGTGCATTGCAAAGTTTAATCGCAAAAGTTGAGTGACGAAATTTAAAATTTAGCCTTTTAATCACGTTTATGTTAAAGTAGAGAGTACAAAGAAGTTTTCTGGAAAATTTTTGATTAAAATGTTTTATAGAAAAAAAAAATAGTGCAACTTTTATTATTGACATTAGAAATCCCCGATATAACGGTTATTTTTCGAGATACTGACCATGTGTGGTGAATGGCTAATTTTGGTCTTAGATTATGTTTTTGATGGTGCTGAAAACGAAAATGAAATTTATTTTAAATTTTAAGAGGGGGAATATTGTCAAAATCGCAATTTTACCATAGAAATTAAAAAAAGTGAAATCACGTTTTTTTGCGTTTAACTCGCTACAACTCTGCTCGATTTTAATATTTTTATCTAAGATTTACACTATATGTTGCTAACTTTTTTTGAAGACAACGATATCTGCTTTAAGATTTTTGTCTTATTCTAGTAAAAGTTATGAATTTTTTAAAGTACAAGGTACAGATTCTTGAATTGCAAAGATTAATCGCAAAAGTTAAGAGGCAAAATTTAAAATATATTATATTAATTACGTTTTTGTTAAACATAGAGTACAAAGAAGTTTTCTGGAAAGTTTTAGTTACAAATGTTTAACAGAACAAAAATTGCGCCACTTTTAATATAGACGTTATACGTTCCCAAAATAGCACTTATTTTTCGACATACTGACCATGGGAGGTGAATGGCTAATTTTGGTCTTATTTTATGTTTTCGATGGTGCTGACAATGAAAAAGAGGTTTATTTTGAATTTTATGTGACGGAACATTGTCAAAATCGAAATTGTATCCTAAAAATGAAAAAAAAGTGAAGTCACGAATTTTTACGTTTAACTCGCTACAACTCTGTTCCATTTTAATATTTTTTTTTCTAAAATTTCTACGGCATATATTTCTTACCTTTGTGAAGACTATGAAAGTAACTGTAGTCTTTCAGTCTTAAGTTATGAATTTTTAAAAATTAAAGGTGCAGATTCGTGAATCGCAGAGTTGAATCGCAAAAATTAAGTGACAAAATTTAAAATTTATCTATTTGATTACGTTTAGGTTAAACCATAGAATTCAATGAAGTTTTATGGGGAGTTTTAGATCTAGATGTGTTATATAAAAAATATGGTGCAAATTTTAATTTAAGAAAAACGTGGTTTAACTTTTTTTTTATTTTTAGGGCAAAATTGCGATTTTGACAATTTTCTCCCACCTAAAATTCAAAATAAACTCGATTTTCGTTTTCGGCACCACCAAAAACATAAAGTAAGACCAAAATTAGCCATTCACCACCAATGATCAGTATCTCGAAAAGTTAGCGCTATTTTGGGGATTTATAACGTACCGTGATGTTAAACGTTGCACCATTTGTTTTCTATAAAACATTTTGATCCAAAACTTTCCAGAAAACTTTTTTGTACTTATGTTTTATATTTGAATTTAAATCTATATTTCAAATTTTTTCAGTCAAATTTTGCGATTAAACTTTGCAATTCACGAATCTGCACTTTTTACTTTAAAATATTCATAACTTTTACTAGAACAAGACTAAAAGCTTAAAGCAGAAACCATTGTCTTCAAAAAAAGTGAGTGATATATAGTGTAGAAACTTTAGAAAAAAATATTAAAACGGACCAGAGTTGTAGCGAGCTAAATGCAAAAAAACGTTATTTTTTTTTATTTTTAGGGTACAATTACAATTTTGACAATATTCCCCACCTAAAATTTAAAATAAATTTTATTTTCGTTTTCATCACGGTTAAAAACATAATCTAAGACCAAAATTAGCCATTCTCCACCCATGGTCAGTACCTCGAAAAATAAGCGTTATATTGGGCATTTCTAATGTCGACATTAAACGTTGCACGATTTTTTTTCTAATTCTAATTATATTATAATATATATATTATTATAATTATTATATTCACATTCTAATCTAAAACTTTCCAGACAACTTCTTTGTACTCTTTATTTTAACATAAATGTAATTAAAAAGCTAACTTTTAAACTTCGTCACACAACTTTTGCAATTAAACTTTGCAATGCACAAATCCGCACCTTTTCCTTTGAAAAATTCATAACCTTTACCAGGATAAGAATAAAAGCTTGTAACAGATACCGTTGTCTTCAGGAATATTAGAGCTATATACTGTAAAAATTTTAGAAAAAAATATTAAAACGGAACAGAGTTGTAGCGAGGTAAACGCAAAAAAACGTGATTTCATTTTTTTTTATTTTTAGGTTAAAATTGCGATTTTGACAATGTTCCCCCACATAAAATTCAAAATAAACCTCATTTTCGTTTTCAGCACCCTCGAAAATATAAAGTACGAATAAACTTAGCCCTTCGGCCCTCCGTGGTCAGTATCTCGAAAACTAAGCGCTTTTTTGAGGGTGTCCCGCTCGTGTACATAGTAGGACTATTATGTATTGTTTCTGCAGCAGAAAAAATACATAATAGTCTTACTATAATAATGTATACTAACAAGATTTCTGGTTATATTCCTAGAAAATTAATAATGAAAAAAAATAGTTATGTAAATTTATATAAGTGCTAAGGTGACATATTTTTAAAAAGTTCGGATACGATATTCGATATTACTGTAGGCGTCGCAACGCAGGAATGTTGTGTTATATGAATATGATTAGAAGACGACTATTCTCAAAACCAGGACAATTAATTTTAGAGCAAAGAAGTCGGCTGCTGAGAAAGCATGTACTAAAAAATTTTATTTTTACATTATAATAATGAGCACATGTCAAAGTAAATGTCAAATGAGTACATGTTAAATGAGTACATGTCAAATGTGTCGAGTGTTCTTTTAATAGATATTTTGATTCGCTATGTATGTTTATGGTATTGTTCGTAAAGTCCAATTTTCAAAATTGTTGTTACAATTTTTTTTGTTCTCATAGAGTATCTAAGAATATAGCCGAACTTATATATTTCCTAAAACGACCCTCAGTCCTAACTGCAAGACGCAAGAGTCTCGCAGACTTAGTCTTGCACGGTAAGTCTTGGTCTTGGTCTTGCTAAATTTAGGCGGTCTTGGGCTTGGTCTTGGTCTTGCGAAAGCGCAAGAACAAAACCAAGACTGCAAGACCAAGACCGATTTTGGGCAACACTAGGTTTAACTAAAATACACTTATACCTGGCGAGATAAAACACATACTTTTAATCTAGCATCATTCTCTTCCACGCATAAAACTAAAGACAAACCAGCTACCGCCTGTTATTAAGTAAAAACATATGTTTTCATCTCATTAACGCTCTAGACTAGACTGAGTACATTGAAAAGCAATGGGTACAGAAAAGACGTTCGGGCATGTTTTCAGAATTTAAGTACAGTAATTTGTGACGTTTCTGGTTTGTTTACTTTTGTGGCTGTCACTCTGTTGAATTTTTTGCTGTTTTTTTGTCGAATTTTTGCATTTTGAAGTTTTTTATATTACACAAACAGTTGTTTTCACAACTAATTTTATATTGGAGTTTGAAATTTTATGTAAGTGTATTTATTATTAATTTTTACAACATACAGAGCTAACCTCATTCACACAGTTAAGGAATGGCTGTGTTTACGTTTCCGCCAAAGTGAATAAAATTACAAAAAGAAAATATGTTATTGAATTTTTTTATCAATTATTTATTTATTAAGCTACTTCAAATGTAGCTGTAATTCTACGCCAAAATTTAAAAGCCAAACTTACATTTGACATTCTGTTTGTTTGATAACGTCAAATTTTATAACCCGTGATCGGAGCTGTAGCCATTTTCTATGACTTGCTGTTACGTGGAGTAAATTTTCGACTTATTTAGTATACTTTAAATGATGACGCACGGGTAAAGAACCCTGGGCTCAACTGTAACTAATTTTTTAATTTTTGGTATTGTTTTATTAAAATTTTTTGGACAGTAATAAATATTAAAATTAGTTTAATATTTAAATAAAATACAAATAAACTGTTTAAAATATTTATTTTGTTGAAATTATATAATAGAAGTATAACTTCCAAGGTGCGTACAAAGTACACACACATTCATTTTTTTAAACACCCTGTATACTGTGGCCCCTGTATACTTTGCAAGGTGCCTTGATATCTTCGTTCACTTTACACCCAAATAAAGTTATCTATAAACTCGAGTATGTGTGAAGTTTCCAAATTTTTAGTAAGTACTTGTTAATAGCTTGCCAAACAACAGTTTACAAACTAATCAAATTCTGTCAACAATGAAGCGAACTTGGGCAGAACTTTAGACAAGAGGTTTTGGGTTGTATTTGTATTGAAGAACAATAAAGTTAAACACATACCAATATTGTGCCGAGCTTTAATAATATTTTAAAATTAAAACTTCTATTTATAAATTTTAGAACTGTTATAAAATTTACCTATTAAAGCAGGTATCAAAATATGTAGAAAATTTCCCGCAGCATGATTTTTTTGAATTATTAAAAACGACGAGACATTGTTACATAATAGCGTGGTGCTGAAACTGTTTTTTTATGGAATTTCTATATAATGTAATATATTTAATGGAAATAAACCATTAAATGTACATTAAATTTTATGTTTAAATTTTCAACTCGGAAATCGAGACTTAAGGTAATAATGCCTTTGGTTTTTATTCTTGTTTTATTTCTGGTTTTAAGTCAACAAAAGAGACCCCTCGGTTTGGTGGAAGATGGTTTGAGATATCGTAATGACGTTTTCAGATTTGGATTCAGGTGACAAAACTAAATGGGATCCATCGGTAGATCTGCTATCCAAGGTAGATCCAAGTATTGCAGGGACGGCAACGCACGAACGAACGAACGAACATACTTTGCGAATTTGTAAACGAAAACAAAATTTTCATTAAGAATCGACCTGTTTCAGGATTTTTCCTTAAAGTCGCCGGCTTCCGAAATAAACGAATTTTTTATTCCTTTCATTTGCACCATACTGTATAATATTAGGACGGCATAAGGAAGTAGGAAAATCGCTAGAATCGTGGTATTGAGCTTGAGCTAGAAGCACGGGAGCCCATATAAAAATTTTCAGGTGGGGCCAGACGTGAAGGTGTTGCACATTATATTTTGTATACTTTGAATAACCATATATAGTATACAGCACCTGCAAAACTAGGGGGAGGGGCACGGCCCCCTGCCCATTGGTATGGGCGCCCATGGCTAGAAGAAGACTATATGGAATAAAGTAAAGAATTTTCTGACAAAACGAATTATTGTTTATTTCAAATATGAGGGTAATCATATCTGTTATGGTAGGGGAGCCCAAGCGGGGATTTTTGCAGTTACTCGAGCGCGTCAGATTATCATATGGGGAGAAACCTTTTACTCTGTAAACGTACCCCTACCATGTATTGGATCTTAATATAGGGGAGTTCGTTAAGGGGGGTCCGAAAAAAAATTTATCCTTAGAAAAACTCGAAATCGTCAGATTAAGATAAGGTAAGTTAAGTACATGCAGAACAGTGTATATGTAGTTCAAAAATCTGACGGTTTGAGCGGGAAGTAAGGAAATAGGGGAGTCACAAAGTTTTACAAGAAAAAGCGAATATTTCGAGAAATAAACGTCACATAAAAAAAAATAAAAAAAATACGTTTTCAATATTTTTAAAAAATCTATTGAATGATACCAAACACGACCCCCACGGAGAGGGGTGGGGGTAAATTTAAAATTTTAAATAGAAACCCCGCGATATTTCGCGAAATGAACATTAGATCGAAAACCTGCAAAATACACGTATTCAATATTTTTGAAAAACCTATCGAATGACACCAAACATGACCCCCCACGGAGGTGGGGTGAGGGGTTACTTTAAAATCTTAAGTAGGAGCCCCCATTTTTTATCGCAGATTTGGATTCCTTACGTAAAAATAAGTAACTTTTATTCGAGACCTTTTTTCGAATTATGGAGAGATGGCGCAATAATCAGAAAAAACGATTGTTGCAAATGGAAAATTAAATTTAAAAATGGAAAGTCCCCACTTAAATACACAATTTTAGTTATTTTTTTTTTGGTTTTAGGACCTAATCTTCACAACCCAACAGGTCCCCATAATGCTCCAGTAACTGCAAATGTAGCATAGGTACTTTGCTCCCCTACTATTAGGGATATAAACATATCTGTTAATTTATCTATTATTATATTATACATATAATAATATGATATAGATATTAATATATTTGTTATTTGCTGTTTACGTAGAAATATTATTGAACTGAAAATGAATAATAATAAATTTAATTTCGTTTATACTTTATATAAATTATTAAAAATAATTACAAACACTCATGTCATTTTGCAGTGCAATTGAGTACCAAATAATTAATTCAATATTATGTATTATGTTAAAAAATTTCATGCAATGTTTATGTACCGGCTTATTAACGATTTAAAATTGTATTGCATATACAGGTTGATTGATTAGTGGGGTAAATCTCAATAGATCCGCTATGGTAATAGATAGCAATAAAAGTTAATAACATAAATATTAGCCACCTTTGAGCTTCACATTACAAAATTACTTCAAATGTTACAGGGTGTTCTAAAACACAGTGGCAGACCAAACTTATGTTTCTTTTTAAATGAAACACCCTATATTTTATTTTAAATTCGAAATCCTGTTAACTTCTTCATTACAAAAATATAAAGGTTTGTAATGTTATATAGGGTATTTACAAAGTTATAACCAATTTAAAAGAAAATCGTAACAAGTTCTACTCCCCGTATAAATAAAAATAAGCGCAAAACAGCAATGGTTTATTAATGCCATATTTTTTTACGTATTGTCAAAATTTTCAAGAATGATTAATATTGCTAATTTTCTTTATATCAAATACAGGGTGAGTCAAAACGCAAGTACATAATTTTCTCAGTAATTTTAACTGGAACACCCTGTATTTTATATCACTATTGAAAAGTACCATTACCGTACTTTAATTTTTAGATAACATTCCCTATGTCTAAACTGATTAGTTTAGACCAGTAGCGTGGCCACCCAAATCACCAGAATTTAATAAACTGGACTGATTTTTTTGGGGTTACGTTAATAATGAAGTTTATAAAATACCTCCAACAACAAGGGATGAGATGAAAAATAGAATACAAAGTGCATTTCAATGTGTTAATTTACAAATGATTCGTAGGGTAAGTAGCTCATTCAATGATCGTTTTTAGGCGTGCACTAATGTATTAGGAGGTAATTTTGAACACCTTATGTAATTAAATATTAAAAATATTTTATTAAAAGTAGCTTCTAATTTTTTCAAACATGTTTTTTGTAAAATGTATTACTGATAAATTATTTTTCGTTCTTTTTTTGTTACATTGTCACTAGTACATTCTTTTACGGTTTTTGCTCTAAATTTTAAAGAACCTCTTGGATTGACATGAAATTTGTCATACGCATAGCTTACATGTCAAAGAAAAAAAGTGATATTGTGCCGATGTGTGCTTTTGCCCTGGGGGTGACCTTCATCCCCTGTTGGGGGTGAAAAAATATATGTCCAAAATAAGTCTGGAAATGGGTAAACTGACTAATTTTAAGTAACTTTTGTTCTATAGAGCTTTTTCGCCAAGTCAACACTTTTCGAGTTATTTGCGAGTGAATATTTTCATTTTTCAACAAAATAACCACATTTTTAGACGGTTTTTCGCAAATAACTCAAAAGTAAATATTTTGTTGAAAAAACGTTCTTAGCAAAAATATAGCCTGTAAAAAGTAAAAAAAAGTAGTGTACGCGTTAGATCTCTGGACCTAACAGAACCAGAGTTATAACCAATGAAAAAAAGATTCATATTCACGAAATTTCAAAAAGAATATTTCGACGTTAAATATCAAAAAAATTAAGCAATTTTTGGGGAAAACCCATTAGGTATAACTTTTTTAAAGTGTTTAAAAAAGCTTTATTTCTGTTTTTATGAAAAGTTTCTAGCATTAAATTTAAGCAAGTTACGCTCAAAATAAAGTTGGTCCCTTTTGGTTTGGCAAAAAAAGTTGGGAAGACCACCCCCTAATTAGCAACTTAAATTAAATTAATCATTACCGCTCCACAAATTATTTTACTTATTTTGTGTTTATATGATCTGTAAGTTTCATTGATTCAAAGTGCTTATTTTTGAAAAAATTTGGTTTTAAAATAAAAATTTTAAAAATTTTAATTTCTAAAAATATGCTTTTTTTTCAAAATAACATAAAAATTGTTAGAGATACCAAAAATCTCGTTAAACAAAAACAGTCAGCATTGCTTTTCTAAATATCATGTATTTTTTGTTTTTCTGTTAGACAAAAATTGATTAAGATTTGGTGTTTCTAAATTTGCATACATTCGTGATCAGTGACTTGTTTAACCCCTTTTAACTACAGCCCTTTCAAAAATAAGGACTCTGAACCGATGAAACTTAAAGATCATATAAACAATACATACACGAGTCAAGAAACTTGTGAAGTCGTAACGATTAAGTTCATTTGAGATACTAATTAGGGGGTGATTTTAACAATTTTTTTACCAAAAAAAAAGGACTAACTTTATTTTGAGCATAACTTGTTTACTTTTGATGCTAGAAATTTTTTTTATAAAACAAAAACGAAGCTTTTTTTCAACTCTTTAAATAAGTTGTAATGAGTTT
This sequence comes from Diabrotica virgifera virgifera, assembly GCF_917563875.1. NCBI lineage: Eukaryota > Metazoa > Arthropoda > Insecta > Coleoptera > Chrysomelidae > Diabrotica > Diabrotica virgifera. The sequence goes on along the minus strand of NC_065448.1, from coordinate 157,740,078 downwards.
TCCCCGAAATGTGCTTCATTTTTGGTTATTTCACGTTAAAATATTCCATTTGGAATTTGACGAATATGAACCTATTTTTTATTAGCTATAACTCTGTTTCTACTAGGTATAGAGACGTGATATATACAACATTTTTTAAAATTATTTACAGGCTATATTTTTGCTAAGAATACTTTTTCGACAAAATACGTACTATTACTAATAAATTATTTTTATTTCTTTATTTGCTACATTGATACATTGATTACCGGATTGACAATCAGTAATCGTCAATTGTCAATTCAGTCATGGCTTACTTAAAATTTAGATAAATTTAGATACCTAAAATAATTTGCTGTGACAAATGAAAACATCTCGAAAACTAATAAATTTGGACATAGGGAATGTTATATAAAAATCAAAGAACGGTAATGTTGCTTTTCAATAATGATATAAAATACAGGGTGTTCCATTTAACATTACTGAGAAAATAATGTACTTGCGTTTTAATTCACCCTGTATTTGATATAAAAAATTATTAATGTCAATATTTCTTGAAAATTCTGACAATAAATAAAAAAAATGGCATTAATAAACCATTGCTGCAGCAGTTTATTTTTATTTATACAGGAAGTTGAACTTGTTACGATTTTCATACAAAATTGGTTATAACTTTGTAAATACCCTGTATACCATAACAAACCTTTATATTTTTGTGATGGAAAAGTTAACAGGATTTTGAATATAAAATAAAATATAGGGTGTTCCATTTAAAAAAAAAAACTTAAGTTTGGTGTGCCACTGTGTTATCGAACAACCTGTAACATTCTAACTAATTTTGTAATGTGAAGCTCAAAGTTGGCTACAATTTTTGTTATTAACTTTTATTGCTATCTATTACTATAGCGAATCTATTGAGCTTTACCGCACTAATCAATCACCCTGTATATACATAGTGTAACAAAAAGGTTGGTCATAAATTAAATAATAGGTATATTCAGGGATACAAAAAAGTTAAACTGATCCTAAATTAGCTTACCTAGTACAAATATGCACATAAAAAAAGTTATTTGAAGTTACAAAATGAAAATCGGTTTTTCCAATATATCGAAAACTGATTCTTATGGTAGGAACATCTTATAACAGTGAGTTTGCTTCCCTTAAACCCCCCCCCCCAATATTTGTGTACATTCCATTTAAATTATTATTGCGGTACCATTAGTTAAACACATTATTTTTAAAACTTTTTTGCCTCTTACTGTTTTTTCGAAAATCCAGTTTTTATCGAGATATGGCTTAGTTTTAAAATATTTCAAAATTTTTGAGTACACCTAACACAATATAAATCATTAAATACATTTTCAAATTATTACCAGGTCTCTATAATCTTACTTAAACCGCCTATACACATCTCGCCATGACAAACTGACACGACAGAACTCCTCGACTATCCTTGTCGGGGTCAGGTCAACACACGTCTCGACCAAACTACCCGACAAGACGTTAGTAGCGAACTGCCTGGCCCAATTTTGAAGAAAATCTGGGAGGTAGCCAGAGGGACAATATTTTGGTCAGATTTAAGAACATTGGGGCTACCCACTGACCCAAATATCATGGACGACCGTTCGTGACGGAAGCGAGTTGTACAGTCAGTCAAGACCCACCCCACATTGTAGTGCTACGAGAAGAAGAAGAAGAAGATTACTATCTGAAAGTGAAGGAATAATAATTAATGAAACAACTATTAACAACATAAGATATGCAGATTACACCGTGACTATGGCAAGCTCTGCTGAACGACTCCAACTACTATTAAATAAAAAAAACAGTTTCTGTGAAAAATGTGGATTACAAGTGATCATAAAAATAATTAAAAATATAAAAACTAAGAAAACATATTTACAAACAAACAAATATTTGGCCAATGTGCCTATAGAAGAGATTGATAAATACAGATACCTGGAAACCTGGATTTCACAAAATAATGATCAAACAATAGAAATAAGTTCAGGATAGAAATAGTGAGAAAAGCGTTTGTAAAAGTGAAAACAATTCTCTGCAATAAAGATCTTTATTCGTTATAGAGTCCTGACCACAATAGAAGAAATAAGCGTTGAGTGGCGAGCATACATACAAAACCTATTCTCAGACAATAGAACAATAAATATTGATAGACAAACAAACATCGAAAATAACGACTTGCCCATCTTAACATCAGAAATAAAATACACCTTGAAAAATATGAAAATCGGAAAAGCTTCTGGATCTGACTACGTTCATAGTGAAATTATACAACTTTTGGAAGAAGACAATTCAGAACAATTGTCAAGACTCTTCAACAGTATATAGAAGACTGGTACAATTCCACAAGATTGGTTAACGTCTACGTTTGTACCTATAGCTAACTCAAACTACGCAAAAAAATGTAACGACTTTCGATAAATAAGTCTCATGCCCCATATTCTGAAATTATTTCTAAAAATTATCCATAACAGAATTTACAAAAAATGCGAAGAAAATATGGGTCCGAAACAATTTGGCTTTCGAAACGGTATGGGCACTCGAGAAGCTTTTTCCAGTTTCATTATTCTCATGCAAATGTGTCGGGATCAACAAAAAGATGTCTACTTGTGATTTATAGACTATGAAAAGGCTTTTGACAAAGTCAAACATGATCAGCTAATAGGATGCTTGCAAAAAAAGAACCTGGATCCAAACGACATTAATACAATACGTGAATTCTACGTGTCTGTTAGAACCGAAATGGGTGATACTGAAATTATAAGCATCCAAAGAGGAGTTAGACAAGGTTGTATATGATCACCCATTATTATTCAACTTGTACTCAGAGGAAATTTTTGCACGAGCTCTAGATGAAGCAAAAGAAGACATATGGAAAAATCGTGAACAACATCAAGTACGCCGATGATACAATACTGATTGCTGGCAGTGAAGAAGAACTACAAATTCTGTTAACCAAAGTAGTGCGAGAAGGAGAACTATATGGCCTCTAGGTGAATGTAAAAAACTAAAACAATTGTAATTTCAAAAAAGCACACACCAGTTATAATCATCCTAGTCAACAAAAATCTCGTTGAACAATTGAAAAATTTAAGTACCTAGGATGTTGGATACATGAAACCTTAGACCAAGAACAAGAGATTAAATGTAGAATAAAACAGGCAAGAAAAAACCCTCTTAAAGATGCGACAGTTACTTACTGCCCGCAATCTTGATCTGTCTCTACGATACCGCATTATAAAATGTTATGTATACAGTGTACTGTTGCACGGCGTGGAAGATTGGACGTTAACAGTCAGCTCATTACGACGTTTAGAGAGCTTTGAGATGTGGGTATTTCGTCGTATGCTGAAAATTCCATGGACCGACCGCGTTAGAAATGAAAAAGTTTTAAGGCGTATGAATAGACGACAAATGACCTGGCTGCGCAACATCAAAGAATGGACAGGATTAGACTTTCAAAGTCTAATAAGAAAAGCCCAAAATAGAGAAGACAAAGATAGAGAAGAAATAGAGAAGCCCAAAATAGTCACACTGCGATGAATGACGTCATAAAAAACTGTACCACGCGAAATAATATCGGTGGTTTCCAAGAATACGTTGGAAGCCGCCGCTTGCTGAGTTTGCACATTCCATTGCCGCAGTGAAGAACCTTGCAGTGTTTCGGTCGCAGTTTGTCGGTGCCGCTTTCGAGGAAACTCAGTCTTAAGAAGACGGCACCCAAAGAAGAATTCGTTATTAATTAAAACTGAGAGTAAGATCTCTGAGATACCACGTGTTTCCATTCTGCAATATGGACTTGAAAGCTGGACATTGAAGAAAGAACGCATAAATAAACTACATTCATTTGAAATGTGGTGTTTCAGAATGATGCTTAGAATAACATGGACACAGAAGAAAACGAACACGGTAGTATTGAGGGAAATTGGCAAATAATACGTCATAATATGTTATAAATATTATTAAACGCAATGAAATTAAGAAATTTATAATATCTGGAACACGTAGTGAGAAGACAGCGATATGGCATGTTAAGATTGAAAATACAGGGAAAGATAAGATGAGGAAGGTGTATAGGCAGAAGGAGAGTGTCATAGTTAAAAAATTTAAGCGACTGGTTTAAATACAGTTCCGTAGAACCCTCCAGATCAGTGGTAGAGTGTAGATAATGATGATTATGATGTTATCCACGCTCTGATTGGGAGACAGCACTTAAAGAAGAACATAAATTATCCCGACTCCATATATTATTATTACAAAGTAGACTCATTGAATATGTTTACTTTAGTTTAATTGTACGTAACTAATTTGTTTATCATTTAGTAACCGATAAACTAAAAACCGATAATATTCATTGGTTGAATTAAAAATAATAATGTTTTTGTTTACCTCGGTTTAACTGTTAACAATAATCTTATCGCTAAAGTGTAAAAAGTATGTTAACCGTTTCCTTCCATAATATATGTAATTGTGTCGATAGATTTGTTGAGAAAATGTGAACAGTTCGTTAATGTCGGCAATATTGACAAGAAGTTTCCGATGTGTCAAATCGCTAGGTGACGGAAACTGCCTTTTCCGATCAATCAGTTCTTTCTTATATGGTACTGCAGATTATCACAACAAGTTGAGACTAGAAGCAGTAAAATATGTTTCTTCACACTGGACTGACCTGGAACCTTTTGTTCTTGAAGAATGTGGACCAACAGGTGATCAAGAACAATATGTGCAGAAAATGAAAGAAGACGGAGTCTATGGTACGTCTGTGGAATGTCTAGCTTTATCCAGCATCTATAAGATTAACATTAATATATACACTTCAAAATGTTTCCTTGATGACGATGTTAGTTTTGATATTCAACCTACCAAAATTAGTTCCGCAGACCATCTTGATGACGTCTATTTACTATTTTCTGGAAATTTTATTTGTGGACATTTTGATTTACTAATACCAAGTGAGCTGCTTCATATACAAGAAGACTTAACCACCAGACACCTCCTTAAAATTGATAAAGAACATACAAATTTCAGTAAATATGGCTCAATTTATGAAACATCTTCTCCTACTTTTATCTATCCTGACGCCTGCAGTGAGAGAAACAAACCAGATCCTTTTGATGATGCCAGTGATAATCTCATAGAAGCTATTTTTGCATGGTTGGATAGCTATAATTGCAATTTACCGTTCAGTGCAGTGTACATACAGATTCAACACTTTGTTTTATTATCAGCTTTGCCTTCTCTCCTGAGTTTATATTTAACAGTTCGGTTTTTTGAAGAAATGAGAAAGCACAAAGAAGGTAAATACTAATAACCTAATTAAATGTTGGCGTCCTTTAATTAGACTTCATTAAAGTTTCTGATAATTAGTTGTATTTTATTTTATTATAACTTATAACCTTCGGTGTTATTTTGTTTGTATACCTCTATTTTAACTAACTATCCCCAGTTTAAATTCTGGTACGAACATCAAATTAATAGTTTAATTATAAAGTTTCCCATACATTTCAGTTTTCAACCAAAAGAGTTCATTTGTTTCAAAAATACGAAAGTCAGTATGGTTCCTTATAAATTTAAATAAGGCTCTCTCCTGATTTTCTAAATAATGGTATAATTTGCTATTGTACGCATAATTTTTTTTATTTAGTTAAATCAATTTTGTGTTGATAGTATAATAATAAATATCTAATTAAAAACGTAGGCGCAAAATTTCGCGCCAATGTGTTTTAAATTCATTAATTTTTTTCGAATCCTGAAACACAGAATGAAAAATTATATTATTACCGAGGGCCGAAAGTCTCTTAGAATAACCGAAAAAATTTCTTTTGAATGAGATATTTAAAATTAAAAATTACACTAAATTTTCTCTTTTTTTTTTTCACCCCTGTAACTTATCAAAAAAAAAACATTACAGCAGGTTTCAGGGATTTTCGGCCCTTTGTATTAATGCAATCTTTCATTCTGCCTTTAAATTTTTCAAAAATACTTATTGGTTTTCTCAGGACTCGAAAAAATGAATGCATTTAAAACACATTTACGCGAAATTTTGCGCCTACCCCCTTAAATTCGAAATTTACAGGGAGGTGCTTAATAAATAAGAGAACTAGTTTACATTATTAAATATAGTAAAAATGGTAAACATCTTGGTTACAAGGAAATAAATTAAAATCATTTTCGAGTATTATCTCAATTAATATTGCCTAGTCAAATAAAATTCTAATACATGTAATCCTAAGTAGTATATAAAGCACTTTCTGTCAATCGATTCAAAAGCTGCCTTTACGCCAATAAATGTCAAGAAAGTTCTTCTTCTTCTATTTGTTTTCACTTTTGATCACAGCTGATCACTTAAGTAGACACAATAGAAGGAGTGGCCATGGAGTGATATAAGTAGACACTGTAAGATGGGCCTCAGTAGTTTCATTGATTTGCTTTCTTTCTTAGGGTACCCTATCTTAAAGACGGGGTACTCTTATGGGAGCCAGGGAGCCAAGATCAGTCTTATCTTAGCCAGTTATGTTATGGACGATTTGCTAGATAGACTTTGTCATCTTAGTCTTATCACTTATTCTAAAGTTTTATAAAAAATATGTACATAGACTACCATCTAGAGATACATCACAGGAACTACTGTTCGTTTTCAAGTATTACGACCCATACATCCATTTTAAAATGGAGGTTGAAGATGAATAATCAAAATCTGTCCCCTTTTTAGATTATACATATACTCCGGAAATGAAATCACTTACGGTACTTCGGAGATCACTTCCGATGACATATTCGTCGTCAGAGACCCCAAAAACGCCCCGAGTAATGAATTTTGACTAATTTTTTAATGAATTTGCCGAAAACTACAAAAAACGAGGTAAACGGTACGTACCCTGGGTACCAGGTTCTCCGTAGATAACTTCCGATGTCATATTCGTCGTCAGCGACCCAAAACCCCCCAGGTATGATTTTTGGCTAATTTTTTAATAAATTTGCCGAAAACTCCAGAAGAAGTAGGTATCTTGAGCACCAGGTATTCTGGAGATCACTTCCGATGTTATATTCGTCGTTGGCGACCCCAAAAACCCCCCGTGTAATTATTTTTGACAAATTTTTTAATAAATTTTTTGCCGAAAACTCCACAAGACGAGGTAAACAATAGTTACCCTGAGCACAAGGTACTCCGGAAATCACTTCCGATGTCATATTCGTCGTTAGCGACCCCAAGAACCCCCCGAGTAATGATTTTTGACTAATTTTTTAATAAATTTGACGAGTTCTGAATTGACGAGTTCTGATTTTTTTTTATTGTCTGTTTGAGATGCACTGTACGAATGAATTTTTTGTACCTATGCAGTTTTTCAATATTATATCATAACTTGGGATCACAAAGTTTCCTGGCGCATTCACGAATCAAGTGCAAAAAGAATTAATAAGATCCGTCTTGTCGTTTTTTTTTCGGAGGTTTAGTGCTTTATTGCGTCGACTAATAGGTTCATTTGTTCAAATCATAATAAAATATTGGTATGGTTTGTTCAACATTAACTGGTTGAGTTCAATTAGTGCGGTCGTAAATATTATTAAATTTATCTGACCTGGCCCATTAAGACCCACCCGGAGCGATAAGCAAACGAGGTAGACAGAGTTGGTTTTTTTCAATTAACACTGACTAGACGGTACTCCCATAATAAAGCCTGAAATAAATTTTACCTGAAACCGGGCCTTTTATACTATTATCGGTTAATCCAGGATGTTTATAGTGGTAACTAATTGAACTCAACCATTTACTGTTAAACATACCATATATTGGAACAGATAATCTATGTCCTCTGTCAACGGCTTCAATAATTTCCTCTCTTGATATCTCCGGTAAGCTTTTAACTATTTAGTGTTTTTTTAAGAATTCCTCTGTCATTTTACCCACAAATATCTCTGTATAATGTTCTTTCCTAATTTCTAATACAGTGGAACCTGCTGAATTCGAACTTCCATAATTCGAAATCTTCTTTAATTCGAATCTTTATTCTGGTCCCTAGCATTTCCTATATAAGTAATGGTAAAAAGTCGTGAATAATTCGAATTATATTTTGGATAATTTGAACTTTTCTACAATCTCTTCTGAATATCTTAGAATCTTGTGTCATTACTGAGAAGCTAAATTCTAAAAAGCTGCTAAAAATTTCGGATTTCTTTGGAAAAAAATAAAGTCGGTCTTTTTTATAGCTTGCAAATGTTTTAATTGGTATTTTTGGCCGAATTTTGTTGGCCCATTTTTTTAGGTTGACCAAACTCGGGCAAAAATAGGAACAAAAGCATCTGCAGCGATAAAAATGATCAACTTCTGTTTTTTGCTGATCAACTACTGATATTTATCATTATTTGCAGATGTTTTTGTAGGTAATCCTTGATTTTGTAGATTAATTTTTTAATTTGAATTTTTGGATAATTCGAATTGTTTTAACGGTCCCCTGAGATTCGAATTATCATAGTTTCACTGTGTTTCTATTTTTTCCGTTTTTAGTTGACTGTTTGTGTCTTTTGTTGCTCCTATTTCTTTTCTTTTGTTGCCTTTAACCTCTTTATTCGAGTCCAAAATTGTCCGTTATTTATTGTATATCCTTCTGTCAAGTCCAAATTTTTCTCAGCTTTCTCTTTGTGCTATGTTTCTCTTTGTAATATATTCTTTCTTATTTATTTCTATAAATGTTTGGTTGTATTTCCTCAAGGTAGTTTTCTTTTCCTTTATTATTATTTTGATTCCTTTAGTTTCCCATTCTGCGCTTTTAATTTTTTTTATTTTCTTTTTTTCCGCTTTATCTGTTATTGTTCTTTTCTTCAAAATTTATTTGAATTTCTTCAGTTTCTAAGTTTTGAAATTCTCCTTTGGTTACCCGTTGTTATTTTTTTATACATATTTCTCCGTATATTGCCATTTATCTGTACTTACCCTTTGCTATGATCCTATTTCTGCTTCTCCTCTTATTTCAATTTTTTGTATTACCTTTCTTAATTCTTTCGTATGTAGTATATCATAATATATTTTTAGCATTTCTTTTTTGAAGTTATACTTTTTCATGTGCGATTGAAAGAGAATTTTTATTATTCTGCGCGCATGCGCACACAGGCAGTATGGTCTTAGTTGCTAAATCTTTCAATTTATGTAGATATGTATCAGCGCAAATAAGGTGCAAAACGAATATATTAGTACTGAAAAACAGGGAGATGCGTACTTTTGAAGTGAGTAAAATATAATAAGAAAATCTACGGTTTCGTTTTGATTAAAATCTGTCTTCCTCCATCCCCCGATAGTACTATTTCTATAGATATATTTCTAATAGTACTGTCGGGGGATGGAGGAAGACAGATTTTAATCAAAACGAAACCGTAGATTTTCTTATTATATTTTACTCACTTTAAAAGTAGGTCTTCTAAGACCTAGAAATAGTACTATCGGGGGATGGAGGAAGACAGATGTTAATCAAAACGAAACCGTAGATTTTCTTATTTTGTTAATGCCATACTCTGCATAGAGTACAAAGACTCGTTTCATATGGGCTCTCTGAACCACAAAGTGGAATGTTTTCCTGGCGGTGCCTTTTGGTATGTTTATACCTGGGTTAAGCAGAAAGCTTGAATTGAGTCGAAATTCATTTGAGTAAAATATATAATTCCTAGCTGAGCGCTTTCGGCTTATAAAGCCCTCTTCAGAGCTATGGTCAAGAAGTTCAAAATACCATTATGAAGAGAGGGATCCCATGTACGATATAAAATGACTTCTACTTCTTATGCAGTTTTTAATGATAGAAAAAAGAACTTGTCTGGCTGTTGGAAAAAAACGGTCCAATGGTACTGTCGGTTTGTAGTCGAAAACATTAAAAAACATCTAATAGGGGCACAAAGGACTCTCACACAAAAAATTACATTATAGAGTACAAAGATTTGATCATGGTAAGGTCAAAAAAGACCTTACCATCTGAAGTGTACGTTGTCAGCATGCAGAATCAGATTCTGCATCCAGAAAATTTAAGATGTAACCATCAGATATCAAATGCTATTAATTTTATACGAGGAATGTCAAAAAATTTGAATTTCGCTCAAGAGTAAAGTACCTACTTTCATATTTCACAATATCGAAAATTGTTATTAAGAAAAGTTGTTTGGGAATTAAAACTATGTTTCAATATTCAATTACATCCCTCTATATATTATGAAATCTCCCCTTACATCCCCTTGAAATATTATGAACTATATAGGTACTTAACTCTTAAGCGAAATTCATATTTTTTGACACACTTTATAAAATTAAAAAAAAAAAGATATCTGATGGTTGCATTTTAGATTTAAGACCAGGTCGAGCATTTTATAAGAATAACTTTAAAGAATAACTTTTTTTCGTAAAATTGATAATAAAGTAGTTATTTTAATTGTAATAAAATTATGTTGGGTATTCGTAATCCGAGAAAAATTTTCAAATTGTTTTTTCAGTTAGAAGGATGTAATTGCCTATTAAAACATATTTTTTAATTCCAAACAACTATTTATAATAACAATTTTTGATATTTTGGTAATAAAATTATGTTGGGTATTCGTAATTTGAGAACATTTTTCAAATTGTTTTTTCAGTTAGAAGGATGTAATTGCATATTAAAACTTATTTTTTAATTCAAAACAACCATTTATAATAACAATTTTTGATATTGTGAAATATAAACGTACTTTACTCTTGAACGAAATTCATATTTTTGACATATCTTCTTCTTAAGGGAGCGTTCAAGTATTACGTAACGCGATTTTTGAAGATTTTTGACCCCACTCCCCCCCTACGTAACGCACTGTAATGGGCGTTTATCTATTGCGTAACTCAATTTTTGAAGATTTTGACCCCCCAACCTGCGTTACGTAATACTTGAACGCTCCCTAAGGTGCCGAGACCGCTTGTCGATCGTTGGCTCTCATATTGCCCAGCATATTAACAATCACTGTCTTATTTACAGCCGCACGAAATAGTTCAGTGCTAGTTTTCCCAAACCATTGGCGCCAAGGTTTTAAAGCCAAGAAGTTGTACGGTGGCCCACACTTCTTTTTCCCATTATTTTACCTTGCAGGACAAGGTGAAGTATGTCATATTTTTTTGGGTGACGCATTATATGACCAAAGTATTCCAATTTGCGAATTTTAACCGTGTTCACTACTTCTCAACTTTTATTCAAACATTGCAAAACCCTTTCGTGTGTGACATTTTCTACCCAACTGATCTTGAGAATACGGCGATAGTTGACATACCTACCTTGATAAAATTTGATATCTGATGGTTGAGTCTTAGATCTTAGATCATGCAAATTATTTTATGAAAAATAAGTTTTTTTCAAAATTAATAATAAAAAAGTTTCCCATATGGTTTCTAGTTAGAATGACATACTGTATAAGAGCTCAATTTTTTTTTTATTTTTAAATCGTAACGTCAGATTCAGATTCAGCATAATCAAAAACAAAATAGAAACATTTTTAATCAAAGTAGAATGATGAATTCAACGACATTTTTAAAATTATTTATACAAAACAATTGTTATTATTTAAACAATTAATAAACAATTAATTAGCGGCTAAATCTGTGAGTAAAACTTTTTTCTTTAACACAAATATATAAACTAAGAAATAAAGTTTGATAAAAATATAAGCTTGTTTGAATTTTTCCGAAAGAATGCAAGTTTTCGTTCTCTATTGACTCCCCTAATAAATCAAATTAATATTCAATGTAAATAAATAAAAACGTAATAAATAGAAAACAAGAATTAAGTAATAATCTTACGTTAATGTAAATAATAAAAAAAATAAATATAATAAAACAAACACTTTATAGTAAATAATAATAACAAATCTGTCAACACCGCAACTGTGAAATAAGTGTTACCAATTTATGCCAAAATATCACCTTTATTCCATCGCAGTTAAAGTGTAATCTGGACAAATGTGCTTCATAAAAACGCTTTAAAATCAACTTATACCCTTATACAAATGAAATGAAACAAGTTATTGTGCATTTCTTTAAATTTATTTAATGGAAATCTTCAAATATTATAGGTCTGGATTCTGGATCCCGCGTATGAACAAAAAGTTAATTAATAGCAAGCTGAAAATTTGTTAATAGCTTAAAGGTGCCTAGTGGGATAAACTTTGATACATGGGAACACTGGAACAGGGGCAATTTTAAATGTGGAACAGGTTAAAAATTTGGAACGGTCAGACGACGAAAACGGCACATTTCTTTTGTCCGACAGAACAGACTTAAACTCTCCAAAGAGAGATTAAACTCTCATGCAAAAATCAGACAGCTGTTTATCACCTGTCATAATTCCTGTCATTTGACATGTTCTACATGTTCCACTCATTAAAACGCCCATTTGGTGATAAATAGTAGTCTGATTTTTGCATGAGAGTTTAATCTCTGTTCGGAGAGTTTAAGTCTGTTCTGTCGGACAAAATAAATGTGCCGTTTTCGTGGTCTGACCGTTCCAAATTTTTAACCTGTTCCACAATTAAAACTGCCCCTGTTCCAGTGTTACCATATATCAAAGTTTATCCGTCTAGACACCCTTAAGCTACCTATTAACAAATTTTCAGCTTGCTATTAATCAACTTTTTTTTCATACGCGGGATCCAGACCTATTATTTCTACGCGTGTATAATAAAATATGTCTATGAGTGGTTGTAATTCCAGTGTACTTGATACTTGACTAACCAATTCTAAAAAGGAACGTACCCACGCACGACTTAAATATTTTGTGAGGGTATCATGTGACGTCACTTGCTAAGACGCGGATGACGTGCAGTTGTATTTATACTGTACGAATCATCGATTATAATTATTTTTCTTTCGATTTATTTTGTCTTATTTGTTTTCTCTTATCCGTAGGCTATATAATTAGATATTTTCTGTAAATTTTTTTAGCTATTAACCTTCTCGAGAATCTTTCAACGGTCATTCATCGTCCGGGGGCCATTCAGTATATTTCTAAGGCCGTCGTCAAGGAATAAGTGTAACTAACGTGAAATGTTAACGCTTTGACGGAACTTAATAAGAAACGCCCTTCACCTTCGTTTTTCTTACCAAACTTTGTATTGAATACCGTAATTACTTGTACGTGGATGTGAGTTGTATAGAATTGACGACGTTTTTAATTTCTTCTACCAATAAAGAATGCTTTTTCAGTCAAGTCACATTTATAGTTAGGAAAGAAAAGCACATTTTTTTGTTGATACCATTTTTTTATATGGGAGTTACACACTTTAGCCAAATCTTTACTCAGTACTCAATTAAATAGTCATACACACACATGGACATGGACATTCGGACATACAATTCATTGGGTTATTATCATATAATGGCCCTGGGTACAAGGATTCCTATATGAAATGTTTACCCAATAACGCAGGACAGCGTGAGGCGCCATAGTTCCGCTATCTTCTTATTTGATTAATTCTCAATTTGCGGCTGCTTGCTGCTTGTCTGCGAGCCTTGGTCCAACTCTTGGCTTGTGGCTTGGTCCAGTTTGGCAGCTCGGCGCTTGAGTGTGTGGGTTCCTCCTATCCGTTTTTAAGGTTTTCTATTATAGTCCAGAGAAATAAGGTTTTTGTCGGGACACTTAAGCAGCTAGGTTGCAAATGGATTTTTTGGCACTATATACCCAATACGTTATAAATACAAAAATGCCCGTCACAGTTCGGACGAGAAACTTAGTTATTAACAAATAAGGGTCAAAAATGGCAGTTTTTTCGTTTAAATCGCTACAGGTAAAAATACGGTAATTAAATATCTTATTTATAATATTCTTCTTTTTGTAGATGAGTCAAGGTTTAAAATGGCACTTTCTAAATTTTGGTCCGATCCTTTTTTGTTTTGAAAAGTGCAAAATAAAACTAACATTTCAAAAATAAAAAATGTGCTATAACTTTTGCGAAAATGGCCCTAAGACTTTCATATTGCACGAAAAGTTGAGTCAAAAATTCCGTATAATGCACAAAAATTTTTAAGACAATTCGTTAGTTAGTTTAAATTTTATTCAATTTGTTTATCGCAAAGAGCTTTTTTTCGCAATGTTATTGTTCAGAAAATAATAATGACATAGCAATTCTGTGAAAACCACATGCAAGAATAATAGCTATATTCTTAAAGTATTGAAAAAAACATTAAAAAGTCGTTTTTATCACTCCTAAAAAAGTTTAGTAATATAGAGTCATTTTTGGCTTCTAAACAATTTGAATAACTTTGTTAATATTGACTATATAGTAAATCTACTTTAGGATCTCAAAAGCTGGTATTTTTATACGAATTTTCAGAAAAAAATCTTTTTGCCTAGGTTAATTAGGTTCAAAGTTAGTCACTTTTATTATTTAATTCGCAGTTACTTGTATACAGGGTGATTCATTAAGAATGCCCAATCTCCGAGTTATAGATTCTAGACCTCAAAATATTAAGATTTAACCCAAAATCACTTAAATAAAATGTGGGTCGTTACTGAGTTACAGGGTGTTTTATTTAAACATTTAATAACTATTTTCACCCATTACTTTAAAACTATTTCGCGTATTCCTATCATGCTTGGCAGAAAATATAGGTACTGGACACCATACGAAATTATGATAAACAAACGTTTCTGCCTACTACCAGAGGCGTACGACAGGTGATAGTGAATGGTTGACCCTTCCCAAATTCTACTCCACTGGCGGAATTGCTATTTTAGTGCAATATTTAGATTCTAAATTACTTTCTATGTAAATAATATATTCTTCATTAGTAGCGATAAAGCCATTAGTTTTCGAGATATTTGAATTTGAAAATGAAACGGCATAGCTATTTTGGTTTAATGTGTTGAGCCCGTTCATTTTTAACTTCAAATATCTCGAAAACTAAGAATGCTATCGTTACGAATGAAGAGTATATTATTTACATAGAAAGTATTGGAGAAACTAGGAATTATGCTAAAATAGCAATTCCATCAGTGGCGTAGATTTTGGGAAGGGTCAACCGTTCATTTTCCACTGTCATACGCCTCTGGTAGTAGCGAGAAACGTTTATTTAACATAATTTAGCAGAATACACAGTGCCTACACTTATTGGAAAGTATTATAACGATATGTCAAATACTTTTAAAGTACTGGGTACAAATAGGTAATTTTTAAATTGTTAAATCAAATATCCTGCAACTCAATAAGGAGCCACATTTTATTTAAGTGATTTGGGTGAAATAATAACTATTTGTAGGTAGTGTACACAATGCAACATTATGTTAAATAAACGTTTCTGACTACTACCAGAGGCGTACGACAGGGAAAATTGCATGGTTGACCCTTCCCACATTCTACGCTACTGGCGGAATTACTATTTTAGCGCAATTTTTCGATTCTCCAATACTTCCTATGTAAATGATGTACTCTTTATTCGTAACGACAAAGTCATTAGTTTTCGAGATTTTTGAAGTTAAAAGTGAATGGGCAGAATGCATAGCACAAAATTGCTGTGCCGTTTCATTTTCAACTTCAAATATCTCGAAAAATAATGACTTTATCGTTACTAATGAAGAATACATTATTTACACAGAAAGTGTTGAAGAATCCAAATATTGTACAAAAATAGCAATGCCGCCAGTGGCGTACAATTTGGGAAGGGTCATCCATTCATTATCCCCTGTCGTACGCCTCTGGTAGTATGTAGAAACGTTTGTTTATCACAATTTCGTAGGGTGTACAGTACCTACACTTTATGCCAAGTATGAGAAGGATACGTGAAATATTTTTAACGTACTGGGTAAAAATGATTAATAAATTTTTAAATAAAACACCCTGTAACTCAGTAACCAACCATATTTTATTTAAGTGATTTGGGTTAAATCTTAATATTTTGAGGTCTAGAATCTACAACTCTGAGATTGGACAATCTTAATGAATCGCCCTGTATACATCAAATTCTCCTGTAACAGTGTTAGTTACCATACTACTCCGAAACGGCTTGGCCGATTTTTATAAAATGTTACACGTTTATCCTGTAGGACGTTCAATAGGTTTTAATCTATTTTTTATACCCATAAGTTATAAGAGGGTTGCCCCCCTGACATTTTTTTTTATTTTTTTGGACAAAATTATCTACCTTAATTTTATATGATGTAGAATTAAAAAATACATGCAATCCTTAATTTTCACTCTTCTATCACCAACCCCTATTTGTTAATAGCCATCTATATATTTACATCTATAAAATTCTCCTGTCACAGTGTTAGTGTCCATACTCCTCCGAGACCGCTTAACCGATTTTTATGAAATTATATATGTATATTTGGTAGGTCTTAGAATCGGTCGTAATCAATTTTTCATATCCCTGAGTGATAAAGGGAGTTCCCCCTAACATTTTGCAATGTTAGGTGGGGTTGTGTGTACATAACGTACTCTATAAGACTACGAGTAAATACAAATTAAAAAAATTATGATCAAAATCCATCAACAAGTTCCAGCGATATTAATCGCAGCATATGTTTGCAGAATCAGTTTCATTTTTTGAGTGCACGTATTTTAGTAATTCCCCTCCACCAACCACGAATTAATTCCGTTCGGACGCCATTTTTAAAGCTTTATTAACCACTCTGTTGAGTTTCAAAGTTTACTCAAACTTTTACACATAACCTATATATCTTCAACTTCAAAATGGCTCTAGTTAGGTTGCTTAATTGTTATAAACAAAGTAGCCGTCAATTAAATAAAAAAAGAGGCTAACTTTGACCGTAATTAACCTAGGCGAAAAGTTTTTCTTTGAAAATTCGAATAAAAATACCAGTTTTTCAAATTCCATTGTAGTTTTAGCCTACAGTCAATATTAACAAAGTTATTCAAATTGTTTATAAGCCAAAAATGACTCTATTTTAGTAAAATGTTTTCTGAGTGATAAAAATGACTTTTTAATGATTTACAGAATTGCTGTATCATTATTATTTTCTGAACAATAACATTGCGAAAAAAAAAGCTTTTTGGAATAAACAAATTGAATAAAATGTAAAATAATTGACGCATCGTCTTAAATCTTTTTGCATTGTACGGACTGTTTGATTAAATTTTTCGTGCAATATGAAAGTCCTATATTCATTTTCGCAAAAGTTATAGCAAATTTTTTATTTTCGAAATTTTAGTTTTATTTTGCAATATCCGAAGCAACAAATAATCGGACCAAAATTCAATAAACGCTATTTTAAACCTTGGCTTATCTACTAAAAGGAAAATATTATAAATAAGACATTTAATTACCCTATTTTACCTGTAGCGATTTAAACGAAAAAACTCTCATTTTTGACCCTTATTTGTTAATAACTAAATTTCTCGTCCAAACTGTGACGGGCATTTTTGTATTTATAATGTATTAGCTATATAGTACCCAAAAATCCCATTTGCAACCTGTCTGCTCAAGTTTTGTAAGTGTTTTTATAATTTTAGGATATTTTTTTTGCAATTTTTATATTTTGTTTATGCGTGTACCTTTTTTTGCTGAGATAAGACCTAGTTTTGACCACCTCGCTAAAGGTTCTCGCCTCTTCAAGGGATGGCTGCTCTCCTTTTTCTTTTGCTGGGGGGCTGGATAGTATATTTTATTTTAGTATCTTTATAATTTGAGTTAACTCACTTATAAGTTGGTATACTTAGAAGTTGGTGTACTATTAAGTTACTATACTTATGGTTGTGGACTAATGTTGATTATTATCGGTATGACCCAAGATAGAAGCTCATACAGGAATGTATTTAGGGAAGCCGAGCCCTTCTTCTTCTTTAAGTACCGTGCCCAAATTTTTAGGCGTGGGTAGCTTCCATAACAATTTGCCGATATCGTTCTCGATCTTGTGCGGCATGTAACAATTGATCTGCTGATAAGCCAGTCCATTGACGAAGGTATCGGAGCCATGAATATTTCTTTCGACCAATTCCTCTTTTTCCGTCGATCTTTCCATTGAGTATTAACTGCAGCATCCTGTATCTGCTACCTCTCATTATATGCCCCAGATTTTCAAGTTTTCTCCTTTTTATCATCTTCATTAAGTCACCTTCGCCTTGATCTACTCTGTTTAAGACTTCTCTGTTTGAAATGCGTTGAACCCAAGATATTCTGAGCATTCTACGATACAACCACATCTCAAAGGCTTCTAATTTGTTCATCATGTTAACCTTCATGATCCAGGTTTCACATCCATATAGTAATACAGGATACACATAAAATTTTAGGAAATTGATTCTTAGTTGTAAGTTCAGCTGAGAGTTGCTCAGAATAGATCTAAGTTTCATAAATGCTCCTCTTGCAATTTCTATACGAGTTTTAATTTCTTCATCCGGATTTAGTGTCTCGTTTATCCAACATCCTAGGTATTTAAAGCCGAGCCCGCATAGCAGAGGCGTGCGGTCCATGGAAGCGGGGGAAGCACCGCTTCCCTATACTTCCATACAAGAAAATACATATATTATTAATTAGTATTTAATTATCAACAATGTTTCCCTAATCTAAGTAATCTATTATGTAACTAATAGGCATTGAAATATTATTAAAATTTGATCGCATACAAACGGTCTCAAATAAGCACACAATTCAACGATTCAGTCCGGTCCTGACGGAAGCGCATCTCAAAATCGCTGCTTGTCATGCATTTGTCCCGTTCAAAAATTGGTCAGGGTTTAATAACCTCACTCGCTAGTCATGTTCCTTTCACGCGAATTTTGATACGCCTGGAAGCTCTCGTCCGACCTCTTCCGATTCGAAAACGAGATGCGGAGTCTGTTACTGCTGCTACAAGGGGTAGGTATTTAGGTACAAATGGCTCGATTTAAATTTTTTGCTTAATATTTTTACTAATATTTTATTTGACATTTTGAGATTTTTCCTTTTACTGATATTTTATAGTACCTACGACATTTTACAGACGAAGTCAAGTGACATTGCATTTTGTATAAGACAATGTGATGACTTATGATGATTAAAAAAATGAACTGTTTAAAAATATTTGGGATAAAGCTGAAAATATGGGCTTCGAACCTAAAAGAAAAATAATGATGATTGATATTGTCGGCGAAAGAGAGACCTATCGACGATTATACATCGAAATTTTTGACAATATTCTACAACAAATGAATTATCACTTTGAAAATTTTAAAGAAATAAAATATGTAGAATTATGTAATTTTAATATGTCTAATTATAATTCATTAAAATCTCCCACAGAGGTATGTACCTATTTAATTCAGTACGATTAAATTATGATTTTTTTTGATAATCTAGCTTTGCATTCTCAGTTAAATGTCATTTATAAAACACCTGAAATTAGTGATAAAGAAATACTTAGGAATCGGTTGAATTTTTTGAATACTACTGGTTTAAATCAGTCTCTGTGTGAAGTGGGTAAGTTGTGTGAATTAAGTAGTAGGTACTAACTATCCCAGCTACAAGTGCATCAGTTGAACGAAGTTTTTCAGTATTAAAACGCATCAAAAGTTTTACAATAAATTTTACAAGTGAAGACAGACTTTCCAAGTTAGCCCTATTATACATTGAAAAAGAGTGCATTTATTAAACAATTATCAGAAAATCCAAAATTTTACGACGATGTTATCGACAAAAAATTTGCATTGGTTGATAAGAGAATAGGACTCAAGTATAAGTAAATAAGTGTCATATTGTTGAAAGTTGTGTGTTATGGAAGGTGAGTCGAAATCGGAATATAAAAACAGTTTTGAAAAGAACTCTTCTTTTTAAGTTTAAAGAAACCAAGCCTGGAGCAGGGACTCGACCCTGAGCACGCAGTACAGATCGATGATAAGTCACTAGATAAACGATATACTAAGTCACTAGAGTCACTAACCTGCATTGATCGGGGTAGGATTTCGTTTGTGCGTCCTTGTATCCAGGACTCCCACATAATAAGCACTTTGCTGATAGAGAGCTCATATAGCGCATCAGAGTGCTATCGGAGGGGAAGTGGATAGTATGAAGCCTTGGGGCGGGATGGAGTGACACCCGCTTATAAGAGTAAATCCTCCTTGCCTCAATGAATTTTTATCCCCCGAATCTCATTCTCAAGGCGTGTGCATGTCTCTCAGACTGGGTTAAACACTATACCTAATTTTTTGTAGTTCTTGTTTTTAGTCGATATAAGTTAACAGGTAATACATTAGGTATACACCTATTAAGTAGGTATATGTTTTGATCTCGACCCTCGTAAGAAAATATTTGTTAAACCCTTATTGAATCGCTTCCTCTTCCTAAAATGTCACCGCACGCCACTGCCGCATAGAGATATTGGCTAAGAGAGTGATAATGATGACTTATGGTTATGGATATTTGTGTGTGCGATAAAGGTTTCACTTTATTATTTTTGATGAGTAAGTACACTAAGTTAGTATACTTATGCTAGTGTTTTACTTATGTTAGTGTTTATTTAGTAGTCTTACTAGTACTCCAGTCAGTTACGTGTTGTACCCTGCTGTTACTATTTTTTCAAGTTGTTGTGTTGAATCAGAATTCTTGGCATTGCAAACTTTTGTCTGTAATATTGTAGGGGAATTGTTTCGAGGATTTCCCAGTACCTACTCACCTACTCACTTCCCGATAATTATTACACCAAGCCGCAGTGTCCATTCAATTCCTGAGAATTATTAGCTCTTACTTAACTACTCAAACTATTCAGATAAAAGTCGCTGTTCAACTATCCGAACCTTTCACTTCATTAGCAGGAGTACCAGAGGGTTGAATAATTGCGCCAATACTATATACAGTCCACAACAGTGATCTATTTCGCCCCAACATCGATTCGGAAAGTATCTTGCAATATGCCGATGACACAGCCCTAATCCGAAAAAGCTCAAACACAACGTTTTTGCTGATAAATAAACTGAGCTTGAAAAATGAAATTATTGCTCAAGTACCTAGAAAAATAATCAAATTAATTTTCTTAATCTCCACCATTTTTTATTACTAATTTTTAGTACCTACTATACTTACTCAGAAACAGAGAAAGTAACACTTCTTCTTCTTCCTACTTTTTAATAGGCTCAATGCTGTTTTACTTCGGTTTTTAGCACTGGCGAAGCGTCCATGTAACCACTGTTACCATTGGTAACAGTTAAAAATCTTGCAAATAAATATTTTATGACGATGAATAATTCTATTTACCAATATTTTTACCAATAGAAATATATTATTATATTATGTGGTAATAGTACCTAACTCAGTAAATAGTCAACTACTCGTAGACACGAAAATATTGGCGAGTTTATGTGACTCAGTTGCACTTTATTATACTGTTACCAGACCCATTTCTGGTTACAATGGTTATATACCCACGCTGGCTGGCGCTCGGGACCGGCTAGTGATTGAAAAATTTGAAGAAGCGACGGCATAAGCGCGCTGTGTATCAGTAGCGCTGTTACCACATTTAAAATTGGTGACAGTACCTATAAAAAGTGTAGGTGCAGTTAAAAATGAATGAGTGTCACTTCTTAATCGATCAACTGCTTGAAAAGTAATTCTCCTTGTATAATTTTGAAGAAAAAAATGAGATTAAAAATGGAAGACCTATTTTAAACAATTTAAAAAAGGAATCAATAAAAGTAGTTCGATATTTTAAATTTAGTTCGTACAGTGAAAATCCTTGGTTATATTATGGTTGCAAGAAAAATATACTGTATTGTTGGCCATGTCTTCTGGTTTCTACAGAAAAATGGGTGGACCAGGTTCACGATTTAAATAGTGTTAGATTTTTAAAAAGGAGACATGAAATTTCTCCGTTACCTACATGTAAGATGTATACCCAATTTGATTCAGTTTGGCAAAACAACAATCAAAAGTTCTCTTAACCAAGCTTTTAAAGCAAATATTGCTAAACATAATGAGTTTGTTAAAAAAATAGATAGGTATATCCTTAGCACACTTATAATAGATACTGTATGTTTTTGGGCCAAACAAGAACTAGCGTTTCGTGGTCATTTTGAGTGCGACGACTCTGACAATTCAGGCAATTACAGGGAATTGTTAACATTAATTGCCAAAAAAAATTTTTGTCAACATCTAGAAAAATCTTTTTTTTCGAGAGTTTCAAGTGATATACAAAATGATATTATTGAAGCTACACTTACTGGCACAAAATTCCGCCACCCAAAATTTTTGATTAAGTTTGTCAATTTATAACTTTATTGTTTGTGCTCCGATTTTCAAGATTCTTACACCAGTTTGTAGGTACATGTATTCATATTGTTTGGTATTATTCCGGTAACAACAAATTTTGCTTGCATGTCATTGTACAGGGGTGAAAGGAAGCGTTGTATTTTCTCCTAATTTTAAAAAATTCTGTGGAAAAATGGAATAGCTGATTTTGTTTCATAGTCCTGTCATATTTTCCCGGAGGCATCACCAACATTTTGTTTTTTGAATTATCCGAATATCTTTTTTCTTGTAAGAGCTGTACCATTTTTTGTAAATAAAAACACTGATTGACTCATACAATTGAGGTTGGATTGATAAGATTAGAATGGCCCGCATGCAGCCCAGATCTCAATCATATTGAGCATTTATGGGATGAATAAAAAAAGCTATTTGCCGTCATCCTAGGCCTCTAGTAAATGTGGTACAGTTATGGCCCGGGTAGAGGGATATCGGGCTATTCCCCAGGCAAGGAAAACACATCTTTATTAGATGCTAAACAGATTGCGAGTAGTCGTTGCTGCAAGAGGTGGACCGCTATTAAATTGTTTTGTTTTGTCGTTAAATTTGTTTTGTTTTGTTAATTTTAGTGTGTTTGATATTTTTAATTAAATAAACCTTCAAACAATGTTTTTAATTACAGCTCTTACAAGAAAAGAGATATTCAGATAATTCAAAAAACAAGACCTTAGTGATATCTCCAGGATAATACGAGTACAAAAGGAGTATGAGACAAAATCAGCCCTCCGATTTTTCTACATAATTTTTTGCAGTTAGGAGAAAAAACAACGCTTACACCACCCCCGTATAATGCCATCTAAGCAAAAATTTTTTGTTACCGGAATAATAGCAATTGACATCAATACATGTACGTACAAACTCGTGCAAGAATCTTTAAAATCGAAGTACAAATTATAAAGTTATAGGATGTCAAACTTAATCAAAAATTTTGGGTGGCGGAATTTTGTGCCGGTGAGTGTATATATACATTTAGCTATATCTTCATTTTTTTAGCATCTGGTTTTGGTAACACTTCAGAAAAAGTCACGCGTCGCCACTGGTTTTTAGTTTCAATTGACATTGTCTGACCATCTTTTCCTCGGTCGTCCCAATGATCTTCTTCCCTTTGGCGATTTGTCTCTTGCTACTCATACTATTCTATTTTCTGTCATTCTTTCTATGTGGTGATTCCATTCTATTTTTCTTCTTTTGGTCCACATGTTTATTTCTTCTATACCACATCTCGCTCATATTTCCTCACTTTTTTACTCTGTCTCTTAGAGTTTGATTTGTTTTTTTTTTCGTAAGACTTTCATTTCTGCTGTTTCCAACAGTCTTTGTGTTTTTTCCGTATCTGCTCTTGTTTCAGCTGTATACGTCATTATCGGTCTTATTGTTGATTTATATATCCTGGTTTTCGTTTCCTATATGAGGTACTAGCTGACTCGGCAGACTTCGTACTGCCTCAATAGATAAAAACAAACTTTTGTATGCAATAAACTTAAAATGAACAAAAGGAATTCGTAATTAATAAACAAAAATGCTCGATGTGAATGAGGTTTTATTATTATTTTTAATTAATTACACATGATGTTTAGAATAATAAAGTTTAGTTAGAAGTAACAAAATAAAGTTTGTAGTGCAACAGATACAATCTTAAATTTTTTTATCTTATAATGAATATAACAGCTTTATTATATCTACATTCAAAACAACCCTCTATTTATGATTGGGTTCGGGGAGATTCCAAGTCTATAGGTGTTGATTAAATAAAATTTAATTCAATTAAAACTAAATAAAAAAGTAAATGAAGTAATTTAAAATTAAATGAAATTGAATGAACGAAAATAAAAATAAATAAAACTGAATAAAATTAAATACAAATAAACAAAATCATATTAACTTAAATACAATTAAATAAAGCTAAAAAAATTAAATAAAAATAATAAATAAATTAAAAAATAATAATAAAATTAAATAAAAGAAAATATAGTCTAATAAAAATAAATAAAATTTAATAAAATGAAATAAAATAAAATAAACGAAAATAAATAAAATACTTAAATTAAATAAAATTAAACAAAATGAATTAAAATTAAATAAAATTTTATAATTTGCTGCTTGTTCTTTTCGTGTGTTCAGAATTTTTCTCCTGCTTATGGTTCCGTTTAGAGATATTTTTTGAAAATTTCGCACAATTAAAAAATTCATATTTTGCCCAATTTGAGTCCCAAAGTTAAACTGTTCCACTTCTCTTCTATGAAATTTGTCGCTCGTTCTTCTTCTGTCCTCAGAATATTGCTACGGCATGAGATATTGTATTTCGGACACCGATTGTGCTAGAGAAAAAATATTAGTACGGTTCTACTCGGAATTTAGCAGGGAGTCTACCTAATTAATTTAATATTTTTCACTTAATTATTGTGAGAGTTACGGCGTCATGGGCAACCCCCTAATGACGTACGGGTATGAAATATAGACAGCAACCTACTCCCGGTACAGTCTAATATACCTGCAAAATTTCATAAAAATCGGTCAAGTCGTTTCGGAGGAGTATGGTAACAAACACTGCGACCGGCGAATTTTTATATAGATGTAAAATATTTAAATGGCTATTAAAAAATAACGGTCTGAGATAGAAAACTGAAAATTTAGGATTGTATGTATCTTTTGCTTCTACATCTCATAAAAATAGTAAAAAACGGTTTTTCCAAAAATTAAAAAAATATATCAGGGGAGGCACCCCTCTTATGACGTACGGGTATGAAACTCCATATTATCGTATTCCCAGTCCGCCAGAATATACATGTAAAATTTTATAAAAATCTGTTCAGTCGTTCTCGAGTAATAAATGGTGTAACTAACATAACCTTGACTTTATTTTATATAATATATAGATGTAAAATATTTAAATGGCTATTAAAAAATAACGGTCTGAGTTAGAAAATTGAAAATTTAGGATTGTATGTATCTTTTGCTTTTACATCTCACAAAAATAGTAAAAAACGGTTTTTCCAAAAATTAAAAAAATATATCAGGGGGGCGGGCAACCCCCCTTATGACGTACGGGTATGAAACTCCATATTATCCTATTCCCAGTCCGCTAGAATATACATGTAAAATTTCATAAAAATCTGTTCAGTCGTTCTCGAGTTATAAATGGTGTAACTAACATAACCTCGACTTTCTTTTATATATATAGATTGAAAATTTAGGATTGTATGTATCTTTTGCTTTTACATCTCACAAAAATAGTAAAAAACGATTTTTCCAAAAATTAAAAAAATATATCAGGGGGGGCAACCCCCCTTATGACGTACGGGTATGACACTCCATATTATCCTATTCCCAGTCCGCTAGAATATACATGTAAAATTTCATAAAAATCTGTTCAGTCGTTCTCGAGTTATAAATGGTGTAACTAACATAACCTCGACTTTCTTTTATATACAGTATAAATTAAAGAAATATGGAACATAGCTTTTTAAGACACAGTGTTTGAACTGCATTTGAGATAGTGGACCAGTATAAAAGTTCCAGACATTAAAACCAGAAATCATAGCAACATTAACATTGGCATGTAGAAAATATCTTTGAACTAGAACCTCCTACTTCTATCTCTCTTTTTGGGAGTTTACTAAAATAGCGAGCCCAGCCGAATGAGCCGAAAGTACATAATCGGACTTAAGGGTCCGCACCGCGCCAAGGAATAGAACCGAACCGAACCCACTACCTACATGCACAGACAAGGCGATTGCAGATACGCGGTACGAATGGGTTATTATTTTTATAAGTTTTTGGATATGTATTTAAAACATATAATTTAACCTAAAATATTTATTTTAATATTTATAGTGCTAAATATTTCATGTGTATCTATTTATGGATAATGATGATTGGAATTATACATAATATTATGTATATTGTTCTAAAGCTATTTTTTTGTGGCGTTTGTGTAATTTATTTTTCTAAATGGGAAATAAGCCACAATTTAACTTAAAAAATGATTTTGTTAACGTTTCGACCTCCACTTCGGACGTCGTTGTCAAAATACACAGTATTAATAAATTAAACAAAAATGTTGTTGCTTAGTAAAAAAAATTTCTTCTAATAATATCATTTATTCTAACTCATTCATATCGGCGGTTATTAGAAGATTTTTTTTACTAAGCAACAACATTTTTGTTTAAATTATTAATATTTTGTATTTTGACAACGACGTTCGAAATAAAAGTTAACAAAATAATTTTTTAAGTTAAATTGTGGCTTATTTCGTATTTAGAATAATAAATTACATAAACGCCACAAAGAAATAGCTTCAGACAATATTTTAGGTGAAAAATATGTTTTAAATAGGTACGTATCCATAAACTTAAACTTATAAAAATAAAATAATCTATTCGTACCGCGTATGCACAAAATGCTAGAAGGATCTGCAAATTCTGCAATCGCCTTCTACATGTAGTCAGGTCGCCGGTCGGTTCGGTTCTATTCCTTGGCGCGATCGCGAGGCGGACCCTTAAATAGGAACCGGTCGTGTAATAATTCTTATACCTGATTCTGACCTAGAGGTGGGCTAGAAGTATTTGCAATCATGTAACGGTAACCCATCGTAATTTTTACCTGTGATTGTGATTTAACAGAGCAACAAAATAGTCGTATTTTAAACTTCTAATTAAAAATGTTCAAAAAAATTCAACAGGTGTTATTATTTTGTCTAGGTAGGAAACAATTTTATTCAAAAAGTAGTTTTTGTAATGAAAATAATATTGCATTAATAAATAATTTCATATTTTTTTCATTGTCTTAATTGTTATTAGAAAATCTAACAAGAGCATAGGCGCCAAATTTCGGGCCAATGCTTTCTCAATGCATTCATTTTTTTCGAATTTTAAGAAAATAATAAGTATTTTTGAAAAATATAAACGCGGAATGAAAGATTACATTATTATCGAGGGCCGAAAGTCCATTAGAATAAAAAAGTGTCATTTAAATGAGATATTTGAAATTAAAAATCACACTCAATTTTCTCTTCTTTTTACCGCTGTAACTTATTAAAATACACATTATAGAAGTTTTCAGGGACTTTTAGCACTCGGTAATTATGTAATTCTTTATTCTGCTTTTAAATTTTTCAAAAATTCTTACTAGTTTTCTTAGGATTCGAAAGAAATAAATGCATTTAAATAGCATTGTCCCGAAATTTTGCGCCTACCCTCTTAAAAACGAAATACAAAGTAAACTTTAAATACCAGTATTTGCTACAAATACTTATTAGTTACTATTTGGTACTTTTAAATTAAAATTTCAGAATAGCAGCCTTTTAGCCTTTTTATAATTAACTCGAGTTCTTCAATCAGAAATAATTAGACCAGCTTTGGAAATAACCGTTCGCAAGGCACTGATGTTCCAATGACACTAATTCGTTCTTGAGCTACTTTTGCATGATAAGGAAAAATATATTTATTTTCTCTCCGCCATTTTAACGAATCTTCATTTCGCGGCAACCGATCGCATTCCCTAAATCTTTGCATTTCTATTATTGCCCTGCTTGTCGTAGTGCCTCGTGGCTGATCCTGCGATCCCATAATATCATCCGGATCTGCAGATGTTTTCTCATGTTCTAATAAAATTTGAGTCGTAAATCCTTTATCTTTTTGTTCCATTCCAAGTTTTTCTGCAATAAGAGCGATTCTATTTTCTGTGCTATTTCCGCATTTGTTGGATCCTTAAAAGGAATTAGTCGAAACCTTATTCTGCCAAGAAAAGTTGAAATCGACAGTTATCGACAGTTTAATAAAATACTCATACATTGTTGAACTAGTGTTTACGTACATATTTGTTATGCTTATAATAGCCTTAACAATTTCTTCTAGCTGAACAAATCTTTCCAACATATAAAATGTCGAATTACAACATGTGGAAACATCTTGCAGTAATTTGGGAGGATTCCCGTTTCCTGGAATTTTTCAAAATCTAAAAGTTTAGCAGTTGCTTGTAGAACTCTTTTTAAAGTGACTAATGGTATTTTTTATTTTGGTTAAATTTTTAATGATTTTCTTATATCACTTTTGATAACAACATCTGAGGTAGAAGTTGAAACGTCAATAAAATCATTTTTTTAAGTTAAATTGTGGCTGATTTCCTCATCCTTTAAGCCATCGTTCACAATAAAGTTTATTTATTGTGTGTGCAAAGCATCCAAAATGTTTCATTTTCACATCATTTTGTACCACCTTTAACATTTTGTGCATTATAGGAAACAATAATGTATTAAAATTTTGTTTTCTACGTTCTCCAAGTTTGATAAGACAGCTTTATCTTACAAATATTGCATGATGCATAATTATCATCCACTTATATAAAAACGTTCCATAAACTACTAAATTTTTCTATTTTTGTTTGGCACTAATGGCATGGTATGCGTTCTAATAGCAAACCCAATTTTGTAATAGTGACCTAAACAAAAAAATAATACGTGTAGAATTTTACGATGGTCCACAGTGGTAACACTTTTTATTAGGAGTTTAATATACGAATATTTCGTTGCTCTGTTAAATCACAATTGAATCGGTCATTGCGAAAACAATCTAAGACCATATTTTGGGTAAAATGATGACGCTTTTCAACGCCATTAAATTTACATATAAATATATACATAAACATTTAAACTTATTTTGCCTTTCAGAAAGATTCATTTATAACCCATAATACTTATACAGAGAGCACGTAAAGGTTGGAATAAATTAATTTTCTCGAGAATGGACAATTTTGGAAAAAAATCCCGAAAGAGGTCAATTTTTATTTTTAAATTACGACTTTTTGTCATATATATCATACTAGTGACGTCACCCATCTGGACGTGATGACGTCATCGATTATTTTTTTAAATGGGAATAGGGGTCGCGTGATAGCTCATTTGAAAGGTAATTTAATTCTCTATGCAGTAATATAAACATTTACATAATTATTTATATAGGGTGTCCAAAAGAAATTGTTTTGAATTAAATTTATTGACATAAAAAGAAGGATGAATGTAATTTATTTAGTTCAAAATACATTTTACTGTTCTCAGAAAACAGAAAAAATGTTTATTTGGAAAATAATCATTCCTTTTCGCTTAAATCAAATGTTCAAACTGTTAAGAGGAAGGTGGGTGGCGGCTTTAATATTGAGTTTATTCGAAAAACAATATTTATTTGTCAAATAAACATTTTTTCCTGTTTTTTCTGACAGCAGTAAAATGTATTTTAAGTTAAATATATTACACAAATTCTTCTTTTTGTCAATAAATTTACATAATTAAAAAATAATTTTTTTTGGACACCCTGTATAAATAATTAGTTAATGTTTATATTACTGAATAGAGAATTGAATTACCTTGCAAATAAGCTATCACACGACCCCTATTCTCATTTAAAAAAATTATAGATGACGTCATCACGTACAGATGGGTGACGTCACCAGTATGATACATATGTCAAAAAGTCGCAATTTGAAAATAAAAATTGACCTGTTTTGGGATTTTTTACCAAAATCGTCCATTCTCGAGAAAATGAATTTATTCCAACCTTTCCACTTTTAAAATATTGTATTATCTCGGAATATCCAACTATTAAGGAAAATATTTTTACGTTTCCTTAAAAGTTTACACATTGTAACATGTATTGTTTTCACAATGACTGATTCAGTTACAGACAAAAATCACAATGAATAAAATATCACTATCGTAAATTAGCCCACCTCTAGACTCGTTCGGTTGATTTAAAACAGAATGAAATGGTAAATGTAGGCGGGCTTTTGCATTTACGTAGCTTAGTTCAGAATCCAGCAGTCGACTGAGGTATTGTACTTGTATAATATAATAATTATTTGAAAATATTTTGTTGGCCAACCGCCTAGAGCCGAAATACATGTATTGGCTATGATCCGTTTAAATATCGCTGGACCTGTATATAGATGTAAAATATTTAAATGGCTATTAAAAAATAACGGTCTGAGATAGAAA
Source organism: Diabrotica virgifera virgifera (assembly GCF_917563875.1). NCBI lineage: Eukaryota > Metazoa > Arthropoda > Insecta > Coleoptera > Chrysomelidae > Diabrotica > Diabrotica virgifera. The sequence goes on along the minus strand of NC_065448.1, from coordinate 157,709,869 downwards.
ATTGAAAATTTAGGATTGTATGTATCTTTTGCTTCTAAATCTCACAAAAATAGTAAAAAACGGTTTTTCCAAAAATTAAAAAAATATATCAGGGGGGCAACCCCCCTTATGACGTACAGGTATGAAACTCCATATTATCCTATTCCCAATCCGCTAGAATATACATGTAAAATTTCATAAAAATCTGTTCAGTCGTTCTCGAGTTATAAATGGTGTAACTAACATAACCTCGACTTTCTTTTATATATATAGATATAGATTTGTTTCTCCAGATTGTGTTGTTGAGAAATCCTGCTGCTCTGTTCACCATGTTCACTTGTTTTTTTTACTTCTTCTTCCACTTTTCCGTAGCTTGACAGTTTTATTCCCAAGTATTCTGTTTCCATCACTTGTTCTATTATTTTGTTATTTACGACGCGTCGGTTCAGTTTACATCGTCTCGGTTTCGCTGATACCACTATCGATTTAGTTTTCTCTGTTGAGATCACCATGTTGTATTTGAGAGCCGTGTTTTCGAATTCTTTAATTAATCTTTGTAGGTCATCTTTATTTTCGGCTGTTAGTATGGCGTCGTCGGCGTAGCAGATTATCTTTATTTCCTTTTCTCCCATTCTATATCGTCTCCTTTTTATAACTTTCTTTATGATTTCATCCATTATCAGATTAAATATTAATAGGCTCAGCGAACCTCCTTGTCTAATGCCAGTTTCATACTTGATAGTTTGCGATAGTTTTCCCTTACACCTTACCATAGCTACCATCATATAAAATAACACAATGAAAATAATTCACTTGCAGAAATGCAATAACCAAATACAAGACCAACTACCAAAAAAAAAAACAGGCACATGAAAGTCGCCTACCTGCGACCTGTAATCGGTCTTGTACAGAAATGAACATCCGATCGAAAAACTGAAAAATACGTGTTCAATATTTTTCAAAAATATATCGAATGATACCAATCACGACCACCCACTCCATTCCATGGAGTGGGGTGGGATTCGACTTTAAAATTTTAAATGGAAGCCCCCATCTTTTTTGTAGCAGATTTGGATTCATTACGGAAAAATAAGCAACTTTTATTAAAGACCTTTTTTCGAATTGTAGGGCGCTATAATCGGTAAAAACCATTTATCGTGATACCATAGGTAAATTATAAAAACGGTCTAATATCTCGAGAAATACACTTCCAAATGGAAAACCGAAAAATAAATGTTTAATATTTTTCAAAAACCTATCTAATGACACCAAACACGACCTCCTTCCCACTCCACAACTTGTAGGTGTGGTTGGGGGTAACTTTAAAATCTTAAATATGAACCTCGAGTTTTATTGCAGATTTGGATTTCTCATGAAAAAATAAGAAACATTTAATCGAAACATTTTTTAGAATTGTTCACAGATGCCGCTATAATTGGACGTGTTTTTGAGATTTTCATTTGGAAGTGTATTTCTCGAGATATAATTTACCCGTTTCTATAATTTACCTATGGTATCACGATGAGTAGTTTTTACCGATTATAGCGCCATGCATATTTTTTATATTCACCCCTACCCCCACCCCTTTGCCGGCCACGCAGCATTCCGCCCCTAGAGATTTTACTAGTTACGTCATGACCTACTTATTCCCAAATTTTGGTGCACTATCTCGATCATGAGCGTCATAAAAAAATAATAAAATTGACCCCTTATAACTACCCTCGGCCCCAACTCTGGTTTCCGGCCGTTGGTGAAAGTCATGTACACAACTAATTCAACACATCCCCGTATAGTTTTTCCATATTACTTATCACGCACAAAATCCGCTCCCAGCTCTTAGACTATTTCGTTGTAGCTAGAATTTTGATAGATAGATAGTTTGCATTTTGCAATCTTTTCGAATTTCTGCTAGACCTCAAACCAGTCCTCTCTTTTCCTATGATATAATATGTTCACTCTCCTCTTTCTTTGACTACCAATTAATTATCCCAAAGTATATTAACTTTTTACCATAACACCATTCATCATCAGACTCTCGCAATCCACTGCTGGACATAGGCCTCCCCTGTTTGTCTCCAAAGTGTTCTATCTTGTGCTTTCTGTATCCAGTTTTTTGTTGTCCTTCGTAAGTCGTCTGGCCATCGTGTTGGTGGTCTTCCTCTGCTACGTTTATCGACTCTTGGTCTCCATTCAAGCTTGCGAGTCCATCTTCCATCCTTCATTCTGGCAACGTGTCCAGTCCATTTCCATTTTAAGTTACAACTTTTTTCAATGACATCTATGACTTTGATCTTAGCTCGTAGATCTTCGTTTCTAATCATGTCTCGCAGAGTGGCCCCTATCATTGATCGCTCCATTCTCCTCTGCGCTACTCTTAGTTTTTGTGCGTTTTTCTTTATGAGCGATAATGTTTCTGCACCATAGGTCATCACCGGTAGCACGCATTGGTCGAAAACTTTTTTCTTCATGTTAGTTGGAATGTCACTCTTAAAAATGTTCCTAAGAGCTCCGTATGCTGCCCATCCTTGTATTATTCTTCTGGATACTTCGGTTGTTTGATTGTTCTTACCTATCTTAATTTCGTGACCCAGCTATATATATTTGTCTACCAGTTCTATTTGTTCATTTTGTATTTCAAGGTGTTTACTTGCTACTAAGTTCGTCATATATTTTGTTTTTGTTATATTCATTTTTGAGCCTATTTTATGACATGCTGTACTAAGTTCTTCCAACATTTTCTTTATTTGTCCCAAATCGTCTGCAATCAGGAATATATCATCTGCGTAGCTTAGGTGGTGTAGCATGTCTCCGTCCACATTTATTCCTTTATCACCCCATTCTAGGGTTTTGATCGCTTTTTCTAGAGCCGATATGAAAAGTTTAGGTGACAACGTATCCCCTTGACGGATACCTCTTTGAATTTTTTTGGTTGCCGTTAGCGTGTAGTTGTATCGAGCTTGTCGCATTTTTATATACAGGGTGTCCCAAAAGTAGTGGAACGGTCGAATATTTCGCGAACTAAACATCGGATCGAAAAACTAAATAATACGTTTCCAATCATTTTCAAAAATCTATCCAATGACACCAAACACCAACCCCAACTACACCCCTGGAGGTGGGGTGGAGGGTAACTTTAAAATCTCAAATGGAAACCCCTAGTTTTTCTTGCAGATTTAGATTCGTTACGTAAAAGTAAGTAACTTTTATTCAAGACATTTTTTCGAATTGTGGATAGATGGCGCTAAAATTGAGAAACACGATTTATCCTGATACCATAGGTAAATTATAGAAACGGTCTAATATCTCGAGAAATACACTTCCAAATGAGAAACCAAAAATAAGGTTTTTAATACTTTTCGAAAACCTATCGAATAACACTAAACATGACCCTCCAACCCACCCCCTGGAGGTGGGGTGGGGGTAACTTTAAAATCTTAAATAGCAACCCACACTTTTTATTACAGATTCGGATTCGTCATGAAAAATTAAGCAACATTTATTCGAAACATTTTTTAGAATTGTTGATAGATGGCGCTTTAATTGGAAAAATACGATTTATTAGCGCCATCTATCAGCAATTTTAAAAAATGTTTCGAATAAATGTTGCTTAATTTTTCATGCCTAGTTCGAATCTGCAATAAAAAGTGGGGGTTACTATTTAAGATTTTAAATTTACCCCCCACCCCGTCTCCAGGGGGTGGGTTGGAGGGTCATTTTTGGGGTTTTCGATAGGTTTTTGAAAAATATTAAAAACCTGATTTTTGGTTTCTCATTTGGAAGTGTATTTCTCGAGATATTAGACCGTTTCTATAATTTACCTATGGTATCAGGATAAATCGTTTTTCCCAATTATAGCGCCATCTATCCACAGTTCGAAAAAATGTCTTGAATAAAAGTTGCTCACTTTTACGTAGCGAATCGAAATCTGCAAGAAAAACTAGGGGTTTACATTTGAGATTTTAAAGTTACCCCCCACCCCACCTCCAGGGGGTGTAGTGGGATTTGGTGTTTGGTGTCATTGGATAGATTTTTGAAAATGATTGAACACGTATTTTTCAGTTTTTCGATCCGATGTTTATTTCGCGAAATATTCGACCGTTCCACTACTTTTGGGACACCCTATATATGCATTATATATTAGCCTCGAATATCGGCTATCAATGCGGCTTTCATTTAGTGCTTCTATAACACTGTCGAGTTCTACTGAGTCGAATGCTTTGTGGAAATCTACGAATGCTAAAACTAAGGGCTTCTTATATTTTATGGATTTTTCTATGAGTTGTTTTATTGTTTGGAGGGGATCTATGGTTCCAAAGTTTGCTCTGAATCCAGCTTGTTCTCTACTTTGATATATGTCTAATTTCTTGTCTAATCTTGTGGTTACCCCATTAACCCCATTACCATTAACCATTTACCTTATCAGCAATTTGTCATTGCCAGTATGCTTCATAATGACAACTAAAAGCTACGCTAGAATTATAATCAACTCCCAGATAAACCAGTGACACAGAGTATATCGGATCCTATACTTCTTGATAAACATAACTAGCGTTAAATATACCTATTATGCAATAATTGTACTGTTCGACACGACTAGGGACGCAAGAATTTTTAGAGAGATACTCTATCACAGGGGTCACCAATTATATTTCCTGAGGGTCCGTTTCGAAAACCTATGACACTTCCGCGGTCCGCAGTTAACACTACCTGCCTAGTTGTTAAAATTCGGTAGACAAATCAGAAGGGTGCAGTGCGAAATTTTTAGGCAGAAATTGTTTTTAACAGTTTTTGAATAAATCCAAAACATCACCTTTTTTGCTCCCGAAAATATGTTTTTAGCATTTTTGGGTCATCGAAAACAAAATAGATTTTTTGTGTCATTTTTCTCAAAACTTGATAGATTTCAAATTTTAAACGATTTATAATCTGACAAATGCGAAAATAAGCATTTTCGAAGCTTGTAAATTCATGTGTACATTATTATTTTTGCGGTTGTCAAGTGCCTAAATTGAAGTTTAAACATTCCATTTCAAGATTCTGATGAGTTATCGGGGTTTATTTCAATTTCGACCCTTAGTTTTTATTGGCGTATATAATTAGCACATTGGCAATAATTAATTGAATAAATAAAAAAATCATTAAGAAAAAATATATTAATAATAAATTATAAAATTTTAATAAATGTGAAGTATTTGTTGGGCATTTTTCGCATAAGGACGTATAATATGTGTAATAAGTGCGACAGAGACGCACCATAAATTGCGATGTGCGGCGGCGTAAAAGTCGAGTGGACTCGCATAATTAACAATTAAAAAACAACGGTCTATATTGAAGTAATCCCCCATTACTCGTTAGAATCTTGAAGTTGAACTTATAAACTTCAATTTAGGCACTTGGCAACCTGAAAACTAATAGTTTACATATGAGTTTGCAAACCTCAAAAATGCGTAGGTATTTTCACATTATTCAGATTTTAAATCGCTTACAACTCGAGAACTATCAACTTTTGGAAAAAATGACAGAAGACTTTTTTTAAATACAATTTTCGAGGCTAAAAGGTAATTTTGAATTTGTATAAAAAGATTGTTTTGACCAGCATCCCGGGCCCTTCTGATTTGTTTAAGGTGACATTTTTGAACAGGAATCCAAAAAAAAAAACGAATCAGAAAATTTGTCATTTGGAAGCGGCCTTACAACATGGAGAAATATGGAAAGGGAACCTAATAATATCCGACTGTTTTTTGGCCACTCTAGAGTTGAATACTTTCCTGGTACAATAAATAAAATATAAATTCATTGTGTATTGTTTTGATGCTATTATCAGTAACACACAAGTATTGTTAATTGTTATTGAGAGTATTTGGAAAGTTAAGAATTTATAATTCGGATGTTAATAACGTCTTTCTCAAGTTTTTAGACATCTTCAGTTTTGTACATACTTATTAACTTTCTTGAAATCCAGTTATTAAAACAGAAATTTAAAATAAATAATCATACTTAGTACAAAATGGTAAATAATTTGTTATCTTTTCTACATTAGTTTCAATGCAAGCTGTTTGTTGCAAACTTATTAAATCTGAAAACTATAACCTAAATCTACTTATAGTAGAGAGAAAATGAATATAAAAAACGCACATGACTATTTTATATTACAGTTTACTTAAATTCAAAATTAATGATTATAATAAATACAACAATAAAGGGAAAACTCTTTACAAAATTAAATTATCAGTGAGAAAAATGACATTTTTTATTATGTACTTACAACCTGTCTGAGGTTTGGAGTGAGTTTGGTTCAACTGATTCTCATTGGGGAGTTGAAATATTCATCTGTTACCTAAGATGTATACCGATTTTTATAATAAAAGTTCATTCTTGATAAAGCGGCTTCGCACACATAAGTTGAGTTAAACATAATATACAATTAATTTCATGACCAAAAATTTTCAAAATTGCCAAACGCTATATTCTGAATATAATGACGGTCCGCACAAAAGTAGCTCACGGTCCGGATGCGGACCGCGGTCCGCTAATTGGTGACCCCCGCACTATCATATCAGTACTACAGAGCTCGGAAATATTTCCCCGTAGGATTTCGTAGAAGCGAATTCTTGATTGTATTAGCCAAAATAACTACACCCACGCGAACTAATTGCGTTGACATTTTTTCTAAAACTAAAAACACGCAGACACTCTATTCGTAACCAGTTTACTAGCAGCAATGGTGACACAATGCTAGTTAACTAGCTTATAAGCCAACACGCTAGTGAATAGCGAGTAAATTTTCTATTTTGCTCGCAGCTTTTTTTCAGCAAGATTATAGCAGATAGTAAAAATGCTCGATGACACATATCTACTTTACAAGCTACAAGCCAGTGAGTTCGCTAGCAGCATGCAAAATCGCCCCGTGTCATCGATTCCTAATTAAAACTAGTTGCTAGTCAGCGAGTTTAAAAGGTAGGGAGTGAGCGACTTAGCCAGTGTCGATGACCAACAAAACTTTACACCAGCTCAGTAGCCAGCTAGTGAGATGGAATCAGATCATCAAATTTTGAACTATTTATTCTCAACATATTTCTATAAGCCAAAGGATCTTCGTCCTTCAATTCTCTCAATTAACCGTAAGAAGCACCATATCCTATCCATGATTTTACCTATTTTCTTTTCGGTTTCAAGTTTTTCTTTAGTTTCATTGTAAATCATTCTTGATTGCATTATCTAAAATAACTATACACGCGCGAACTAATTCCATTGACATTTTTGCTGAAACTACAAACACGCAGACATCCTATTCGCAACTAGTTTACTAGCAGCAATGATGACACAAGGCAACACGACAGCGAATAGCGAGTAAAGGCTATAGCGGGATAAGATGGTCAAAAATGCCCCCGCACCGATCAGCCCCGCTACTTATGTTTTCGATAAAGGATATAAAATTATGCCCTCATGCAAATTTTTAGCTTCCCAGAGGTCCTAAAACGTCTCAAATCGAGTAAAGAAGATTTTTTAGGTTTTATTTTTTTGTGAGCGCAATTGTACTTTAAAAAATCTAAAAAAATTCAAGACGTTGTATCTTTTGAATACAAAACAACCCAATTTTTTTCAGATTTTTGTAATAAAAATTGAGCCCAGGAAAAATTATTGAAATTTTCAAAAAAATTTTAGGTTATGATAATATGATTTGGCCAACTTTTAAATAGTATTTTTTTGTGTACTTTTTGCCGTTCTTTTAAATAGCAGAGGCGAAATTTTTAATATCTGAGCGGAAAGAACGAAAAAATCGAAAAAACCGTTTTTGGCTGTCTCGAGATGCATCTCGGGACAGCCAATTTTAGGATTTAGGATCCTGACTACAACAACTGAAAAAAAACTAAAATTGTGGATTTTATCATAAAATTTGGTATGCGGGGTTATAATAATATTTGGAACAACTTTTCCAAATAACTTATCGATATCTGTTACGCGAAGCAAATCGAATCGCATATCGAAAATTCACCCTGTTCGTGGATTCGCAGTAGGCCGCGTTTAAAATTTAAAGTTCAGTTGACTATTTTAAAAATTGTGAACCATCAACCTGTATGACTGTGCAAAATTTCAAATCTGTACATATTTTCATAGCCGAAACTTAGGGGTGTCTTCATCTTAAATGCGACACACTGTATCTTATCAATTCGATAAGTTATTGCAACTAATATAACCGTATTTTTTATATATTCAAAATATACCATGAGAATACTGACTAATTCACTAATTTTATCATAAAAAGTTCAAACTGATTGCATTGAAATATTGAACCAATTAATGCGTATTAATATTTATTATAATATTTTTATAATAGAGTGAGTTTTATATATAAAAACCCTTAAGTATGTCGGAAACGACTTGAACGTTTTTCATAGGTTTTGGCGGGTAGGGGTTTTCTAATGCAGCCGATATTACAGTGATCATTACATTGTTATCAGATTTTCGGTTTTTCTGAAAATCTAATGAAATTTCTTATTTCAAATAGAACACCCTGTATATTTTTTGCGTTTCAAAGTCCTTAAGATATACTGATTATTTTTATGTTATATTCTGTATACCTAAATGTCATAGTTTCGGAGCTATTGCTACATTTATTAAAAAAAATTAAAGAAATTATAAAAATCAATTTTTTTGGCCCGTGTAGACATTATGTTACGTTCTTTGGATCATTGGGAACAAAAAAAGGTATTTTGTAATGTTTCACTAAAGTTAATCGTTTTCGAGTTATAAACAATTTAAAACTGAAAAAAATTGAATAATGACGATTTTCAAGGTTCAAAAACAAAAATAAAAAACTAATTATTACAAAAACAATAACAATATAACAAATTATTTTTGAAACTGCGGAGTACCCAAAACTCTTCTTCCAGGGGCTCGCTATAAAATTTTTTGGCACGTTTTATTCTAAAACATTGCTTTTTAAATGTTAATGAAGCGCATATGATAGGACGGGCGATCGGGCTGCATTAACTAAAAAGCAATATTTTAGAATGAAACTAGCTCAAATAATTACTTATTGGTAACTGATAAAATAAGGCTTTAGCTTGAATTTCTATACTTGGCAGTTTCAAAAATAATATTTTTGATTTGTGTTTTTTAACCTTGAAAGTCGTAATTATTCGATTTCTTTTCAGTTTTAAATTATTTATAACTCGAAAACGATTAACTTTATAGAAAAATTACAAGAGAACTTTTTTGTTCCCAATGGTCCAAAGAACGTAAAGTAATGTCTACGCAGGCCGAAAAGATTGATTTTTATAATCTGTTTAAAAAGTTTTTTTTAAATAAATGTAGCAATAACTCCGAAATTATGGCCTTTAGGTCTAGGGAATATAACATGGAAAATAATCAGTATTTCTTAAGGACTTCAAAACGCAAAAATTATACAGGGTGTTCTATTTGAAATAAGAAAGTTAATTAGATTTTCAGAAAAACGGAAGATCTGAAAACAATGTAAGTATTACTATAATATCGGCCACATTAGAAAACCCCAACCCACCACAATCCATAAACATCGTGCAAGCCATTTCCGAGATAATTGAGGGTTTTCATACATAAAACTCACTCAGTATATTATATTATATTATTACACATAATTATATATAAACATTATTAATAAACATTATTTGTTATTAATACACATTAATAATTGGTTCAATACTTCAATGCAATCAATTTGAATTTTTTATGATAAAATTAGTGAATTAGTCAGTACCTTGATTGTATATTTTGAATCTATAAATAATACGACTATATTAGTTGCAATAAAATATCAAATTGATAAGATACAGTGTGTCACATTTAAGATGAAGACACCTCTATGTTTCGGCTATAAAAATATATACAGATTTGAAATTTTGCACAGTCATGCAGGGTGATGGTTCACAATTTTTAAATTAGTCAGCTGAACTTTAAATTTTAAACGCGGCCTACTACAAACAGGGTGAATTTTCGATATGCGATTAGATTTGCTTCGCGTTACAGATATCGATGTTATTTGGAAAAGTTGTTCCAAATATTATTATAACCCCACATCCCAAATTTTATGACAAAATTCACAATTTTAGTTTTTTTTTTCAGTTGTAGTCAGGATCCTAAATCCCAAAATTGGCTGTTCCGAGATGCATATCGAGACAGCCAAAAACGGTTTTTTCAATTTTTTCGTTCTTTCCGCTCAGATATTAAAAATTCTGCCTCTGCCATTTAAAAGAACGGCAAAAAGTACACCAAAAAACTATTTAAAAGTTGGCCAAATCATATTATCATAACCTAAAAATTGTTTGAAAATTTCAAAAATTTTTCCTGGGCTCATTTTTTATTACAAAAATCTGAAAAAAATTGGGTTGTTTTGTATTCAAACGATACAACTTCTTGAATTTTTTCAGATTTTTTAAAGCAAAATTGCGCTCACAAAAAAATAAAACCTAAAAATTCTTCTTTTCTTAATTTAAGACGTTTTAGGACCTCTGGCAAGCTAAAAATTTGCATGAGGGCATGATTTTATATCCTTTATCGAAAAAATAAGTAGCGGAGCTGATCGGTGCGGGGGCATTTTTGACCATCTTATCCCGCTATAGCCTTTGCACGGCCCTCTATTTTGTTCGCAGCTTTTTTACAATCGGACAGTCACTAGCTGATAATAAAAAGGCTCGGTGACACGGGACTACTTTACAAGCTACAAGTCAGCGAGTTCGCTAGCAGCTTGCTAACTCGCCCCGTGTCATCGACGCTTAAATTAGCCCGGCTTTCTATTTTTCTCGCAGCTTTCTTACAATCAGATAGTCACTAGGAGATAGTAAAATGGCTCGATGACAAGGAGCTACTTTACAAAATACAAGTCAGCGAGTTCGCTAGCAGCTTGCAAACTCGCCCCGTGTCATCGACGCTTAACCGTCTTATTCCGCAGGTATCTGGAACGTGTCAAATTTATTCCCTCTAGCTTAAATCTGCACAACAGCTATTACCTATTGGTAAAAAAATAAAAAATTAACGTTAGAAGTGCACCTTAAAGCCAAAGTTATTTTTTTATAAAAGAAAAAAAAAACCGTCATTCCTTTTTATATCCCGTCACTTCCCCATCGCTTCAAAAATGTCTCCACATTATTTTAAAACTTCAAAACTTTAAAAATTCTGATTAAAGGTTAAAATTGCTTTCACGTGTCTCTTCGAGATAAAAAAAACGAAGTCATTTAATTTCTCAGGCCAGTAAGAACGTAAGAAGTCATCAAAGCCCATTCGGCATTCCACGAGATGAGATATTGGGAGTGAGTCTATAATGCCAATCACACGATTCAACGGACACGAATGTTATTACTGTGGGGAAGGATAAATTTGATTTGTATCGGCATACAGCCACAGCGATGGCCCCTCCAGCGAAATTTTTCGAGACGTGATTTTGATATTCGACAAGAAACTTTTTTATTCGAGTTATTGTTTATAATCATTATATTTGGGTAGTTGATTTTATTAGTTTACTATTATATATATCGGGTGTTCTATTTAGTACATTCATTCAAACAATTCACCTCGCAATTCTTAAGGCCTTCATGGATTTGGTTGAAATCTTGAAAGTGGCTCAAAAATGATGCAGATAACAAACCTGAATTGGTGCCAATTAGTGATGTTGAAAAAGTAACTATTCGTTACAAAGTACTCGTTACTTACGAATACCGAAAGTAACGATTACTATACAGAGAGGCAAATCGTTACTTTGATTACTTTGATTACTCTGATTACTCTGATTACTTCGTACCAATCGTATCAGAGCAAGTACCTATTTGAGTATTGTATCTACAATCGGTTGATATCGGAATCGGACCGGTATTCCACGAGTGTTCGGTATCAGTACAGTTAAGTAAAATTTTATCTATGAAGGGAGAAGGCTATGGAGAGTTTTACAGGATTACAGGGCGCTGAAAAGTAGCTGAAACAGAGGGAGGTAAATCATTTAACAAAGCATGCACCCAAAAACAGATGTCTATACGATAAAATACGATTTGTCGAGGTAGATAATTCACAGATGTTTGTTCCTTTGTCCTAAATAAAAATGCAACACATTTTAATAATAAATACACACTATTCTTATCAGGCCTAGAAAAAAAAATACCTAGCTTAGGTTGATCGAAAAAAATGTAGAAATGATAATATTTCTAGACTGTGATCATCAACTTTAATTTTACTTGTAGGTATGGCATTGTTTTAATTAGACCAAGGCATTTAACACTAAAAACACAGGAATAAACCTATTTTTAAATATAGTAGGTACCTAGAGACTTGCAACTTTTTGCATTGTATTTGGGATTAGGATGATGTCTGGAAAAAAGTTTACAATAGAAAAATGGGTGGAAATGCATTATTACATTTTAAGGTATATAAAACGCATCGAAAAATGCATAAACATATTAAAATCAGTATATTAAGGGCCAGATTTTCTTATTTCGTGGTATTTGGAGTCACTGGGCACGAATATGCAATCAGAACCGACCTCCGAAGCACCTGGGTGCCCAGGGTTACTGCTAAGGTACGTCATCTAGAGTTTCGAGGGTTTGTTTTTGGCACTTAATTTATGCAAACAGATTACTCGAGATTACTGATATTGTGGAGCAGCAATGACAGAACAATTAACAGCATTAATTAACAAAATCATAAATCACATTAAAATACCGGAGGAATGGAGAACAAGCGAACTAATTCTACTATTCAAAAAGGAGATAAAAGCATCCAGAAACTACAGAGGTATCAACTTGTTAAATACTAGGTACTCTAAAACTTACAACTAAAGTTTTACAAGACCTAATGAACCAGAGGATAAGTTTAGCAGATGAACAACAGGGTTTTCGTATTGGAAGATCGTGTAACGATGCAATATTCGTCATAAAGCAAATTACTTAGAAATCACTAGAGTATAATAGACCAGCATTTCTATGTCTGATTGGCTTGAAGAAAGCATTTGACAGAGTAGAGTTAAGACTCACAGATGTAATCCATCTTCTGTATAATAGAGAATTTCCCTTAGATATCATAAAAACTATTGAAAAAATCTACCATAACAACAAAATGGAAGTCAGAATAGATGGACAAAGTACAGAATCTATAGATATAGGCAGCGGAATAAGACTATGCTCTTCAATTTAATCATGGATGAATGTTTTGTACTTTTGGATGCATTTTATACTGGTTTTATGCATTTATTTAAATCATTTATTTTTTCCTAAATGCCTTGGTCTATGTGTATTTTATTGTTATGATCCAAAAATCTAAAATAATATCTGCTCGGGCCAAATAATTGGTAGAATTTATAAAAAAAATTAATTTTTAATCATTAATTAGTCTGGACAAATTTATGTCGGGCACCTCTTGTTTTTAATAATATTTAACATAATAGATTACATATCATTTAATTTCTATCCATTAAATAGATCGGTGAATGTCGTTGTTATATCGGATCTTATACGAAATACTGAGAAATGCAATTCTCGATATGATTACCGGTACTCAAATACAAAAGTAATCATAGTAATCAAAATATCCTACTAATACAAAATATGTACTGAGAAATGCGATTCTCCATATGATTACCGGTACTCAAATAAAAAAGTAACAAAAGTAATCAAAGTAACGAATACTGTAAATGATTACTTTACACAAAAGTAACGATTTGTAACGATTACTCGAAAGTAACTATAAACAACATCACTAGTGTCAATTTATGCTTCCACCCTGGGCGTGAATGCCACCCTTTCGGGTGAGGGTGTAATAATGTACCATGGGGGGTGCCAGTCACCTGAAGAGGGATTGCGCCAAGTTCGAAACATTAATGCTATAATATACTAGGATTATTTTAAAAATTGACCTGTCCGAGCGTTTTGCTTATGTGCTAAAAACAAATAAGTTAATAAGGGGGGTGGGTAACACTTATTCCAGCGCACTGTATATTGTTTATAAGTAAAAAATGACGTTTACTCACAATCGGTTAGTAATTTATGGATTTCTAACCTTTGCAGTAATCAGGAAGCGACTTATTACTTACTTTACTTTCCCAGCTAGCCGGGAAAGTACTTTCCCGGCTAACATCTGTCACTTTTCTACCTGCAAATGTCAATGTCACTTTTGATTAAAAGTTGGTTTAGAAAGAATAGAATCCACTCAACATTTATTTAATTAAGAAACAACAACAACAATAACAAAAAGAAAACTATTTGGAATTATAAATATTAATAGTTACATTGGAATTATGATTACTATTAACGGTTAAAGTAAGACCGTGTTACCTAGCAACGATCTCACAGGTTACTTAAAATAATTCATCTTATCACATAATGAAAATGAATACAGATATTTGAAACGAAATTATTATTGGTAGATTGTGAGTATTAGAAATCCATAAACTACTAACCGATTGTGAGTAAAACAGTATACAAACCTCGCGGGAACTCATTCTAGCCTCGTGTCTGTAGTTTACCTCGGTGCTTCGCACCTTGGTAAACTACCTTGCTGCTCGGCTGAAATAGAGTACTTTCCCGCTAGGTATGTAATATACTATTAATCATTTGTTTGAATATTCTGTTTATTGTATAGTGTTATCACCAAATTTATCAAAAGCAGTTGTTAAAGACCTGTATCAAAGAGTATCGCGAACAAGTCTTTTATTTTGCCAATTTCTCTGGTCTAAAATGGACAAGAATTCATAAAGGGCTTCTTTTGTTCAGATTAGATTACTGAATCCAAATTGTGTTTCACTATTATCTTGTAAAGAAATAGTAATAAAAAAAATCAAACGCCAAGGATTATTCGAAAAAAACGTTCGTTAAAAAAATGAAAAAATCTAACACATTCGTTAAAGAAAAGCGTGGGGCGCTGTCCTTAAACCGTTTATGCAATGAAGACGAGCCTCACGCTTTTCTTTAACGAATGTGTTAGAATTTTCAATTTTTTTAACAAACGTTTTTTTCGAATAATCCTTCGCGTTTGATTTTTTATTGTTTGCTTTTTTGTTGATTTTTTATAATATTTTTAATTTTAGTCACTCATAATCATAACTAAAGAAAAGCGTTTCTTAAAAAATTTTTTTTTCATATTTTTTATTTTTTACTTTTTAGTCTTACACTTTTCAAATATTAAAATATATCGTCATGTTTAAAAAAATGATGTAAGTATATGATAGAGACATTTTTTGCAATTATTTCTGATACATACATTGTACATTTTCTGTAATTTCTTCATACATTTCTTAAATTAAAATCATTATTTACACTTATTACAGTTTTCGCAGTCTTTCCATCTCTTTTAATCCTTTACTATTGCATGATGTAGACCCTGTTAATTTCTCGCAATGCAGTTCTTCGATGCGCAAGCCGTCTAAAGGTACGTATCCATACAAAGGTAAGCCTCGCTCGGTGTAGCAGCTCCACATATTGGATACGTCGGTGATCGCCGCTCGGCGCTCACCCTCTTCGATTCAACCGTTTTGCGGTTTATATGTAGGGGAGCGCATGCCGTATCCATTTGAGCAGCTACACCGAGCGGGGTTCACCCTTGTATGGATACGTACCTTAATGATCTCAATCGGCTGAATGCAACGTAAAATTTGCAGACTCAATCCAGGCTTTTAAGCCTGTCCTTACGCAAACACTTTCGGACCCAAGTTCACGACAGCGTAGTCAACAGTCAAACCTTAAGTTTTATGGACAGTCGAAGCCCACGAAAATACTAAGGGCAGCATTCGTCTCTCTGCGATGGCATAACTTTTTCGCTGAAAACTGGATAGAAATCGGACAGAAACTGGTTAAATTTGAAACTTTTTTTTTATTTCTGAAGCATAACGTAAACAATTAACGTAAAAAGTGAAATTATGTATAGTTCATATAACTGGCTACACTCTGTAAAAGTTTTTAAGTTTCTACATTGTAAATCACAAGAGAATTTAAGCATTTTCCATTAAAATCGTTTTTTTTGTTTCAACAATTAATAATTGCTGGATTCGACCGTTACTTGATGGAAGTTCATTTTATCTAATAATAAAACACTGAAAACGTTTGTTTTCTATACTTCCACAGAATTTATTATAACTAAGTGACTACAGCTGTTTCGGCAGAGTGCCTTTCTCAAGTGATATAGTTTACAATGTGTTTGCCTTTTTAAGTCTTCAACTGAAGAGGTTGAGGAGGGGAGAGCTGTTTGTCTCGAGTTGGTCATTCAGAATTATATCTGTATTTTTCAGTTTATTAATTTCCATAGATTCTAAAAAAGATAGCTTAAGGCCTTTATTTTGAATATGCAGAATTTGAAACACTTCATTGAAAGAATGATTATGATCTAGAAGGTGAAGTGCGTATGTAGAAGTGTCTGTTTTTCTATTGTTGAATGCCCTTTTGTGTTCTGCTATCCGTTTGTCAAAAGTTCTGCCAGTTTGACCGATGTACGTTTTCGGACAGTCACCACACGTTAGTTTGTACACACCACTCTGTAGTTGCTTTCTCTTTCGGCTTTTATTGTTCTTAATATATTTGCTTAAGTTGTTGTTAGTTCTGAAAGCTGGTGTTATTCCTTTCTTTTTTATGTATCTGGCTATTTTTGTTGTTATTTTATAACAAAATTTTAAACCAAAAACTCCATAAGAAAGCCCTGAAATTAGTGTATCCACCACCACAGAAAGAACCCAGTACCTTCTGCTCTATCACATATACTGGCAAGATAACAACAAAAATAGCCAGATACATAAAAAAGAAAGGAATAACACCAGCTTTCAGAACTAACCACAACTTAAGCAAATATATTAAGAACAATAAAAGCCGAAAGAGAAAGCAACTACAGAGTGGTGTGTACAAACTAACGTGTGGTGACTGTCCGAAAACGTACATCGGTCAAACTGGCAGAACTTTTGACAAACGGATAGAAGAACACAAAAGGGCATTCAACAATAGAAAAACAGACATTTCTACATACGCACCTCACCTTCTAGATCATAATCATTCTTTCAATGAAGAGTTCTGCATATTCAAAATAAAGGCCTTAAGCTATCTTTTTTAGAATCTATGGAAATTAATAAACTGAAAAATACAGATATAATTCTGAATGACCAACTCGAGACAAACAGCTCCCCACTCCTCAACCTCTTCAGTTGAAGACTTAAAAAGGCAAACACATTGTAAACTATATCACTTGAGAAAGGCACTCTGCCGAAACAGCTGTAGTCACTTAGTTATAATAAATTCTGTGGAAGTATAGAAAACAAACGTTTTCAGTGTTTTATTATTAGATAAACAATTAATGAACACAAAAAACTATTTTTTTTTGGTGACTATTCGTGTATTGTTTCCGCGAATGCATATGTCTGCAAAATTGCATTAATTTGCATTGAAGAAAAGGCAGTAAAAGTAAAGACGCAAACGGTTAAACTAAATAAAAGAGTTTAAAAATGTTGAAACATAAGTTTAATATATAGACCAGGGCGCATCTGTAAAAATATTAGTACATTTGGACGTTGAGAGGTGACTCAATTTTTTTGCAGAAATTGCTTGAAAATAACTCAAGTAATAATATTTGAGTTATTCTCCCTCTCAAAAAGGTCCTGAACATTGTTTAAATAATTAAAATGTCAAAAAATTAAGGAAAAATTCGATTTTTTTCTTCATTTTTTAATTATAACTTTAAAAGTATTCATTTCCGAGAAAAGTTATACTTACATAAAAGTTGCGTAATTAAATTTCCTACAATATAGAGTTGGTTAAAAATTTAAAAAATAGTCACTCTTGTTGCAAAATAGCAATAATTGCGAAAAAACCATACAAAAACAAGTATTCGCATTTTACGTTTTTTAACCATTTATGCTACACTTAGGATCTTCATGTTTCACCCAGAAAAACTTTATGATACAGTAAAACAAAACAATACTGTAAATTTTATTAAGGTCGGTTCAATAGATTTTGCAAAATAAATTTTGCAATCAAGATTTCGCAAAAAAATTCATTTTTTCAAAATGTTATAAGACTCAAAATAAATCAGGTAGCAAGTTGAAATTTTTTTACGTATAGAAGTGTACTGCAACTTTCATTTGCAATTTGCGAATTTAAAACCAATTAACTACCACGGGGTCAGGAATTTTTTAAATAAACATTAATTATTGGTGCTACGCGTAGGACAGCGGATAGTTTGCTCTGATTGGGCATTCCAATGACCTTTGATAATTATTGATACATTTTAATTTTTATTACATTTCGATATAAATAAATAAATTTGTTTATTGCAAAATAAAAACACGTACTCTATCTTTTGAAATAACATTTTTTTTAGCAAAAACTTTCTTCGTTCATATATTTTAACTTAGAGAATAAAAGTTTATATTTTTAAACATATGCAATTGTTTAAACAATATTTCACAAACAATAATAAAATTAGTTTGATTTTTGTGGAATTAAAATTATAAAATACAACAAAGTATAGAGTAAGAAAATATTATATATTAGATAAAGATTGGAAGAAATTTTGGTGGAAATCAACTTGTGTGAATCGAACACCGCTGTCCTGCGCGTAGCACCAAAAATTATTGTTTATTTAAAAAATTTCCTGACACCGTTACAATTAATCGATTTTAATTTTGCAAATTGCAAATGAAAGGTACAGTGCACTTCAATAAACAAAAAAATTCAACTTGCTCTCTACTTTATTTTCAGTCCTGCAACATTAAAAAAATGAATATTTTTTGCGAAAGCTGGATTGCAAAATTTATTTTGCAAAATCTATTAAACCGATCTTAATGAAATTTACAGTGTTGTTTTACTATATCATAAAGTTTCTCTGGGCAAAATATGAAGGAGGTCCTAAGTGTAGCGTAAATGGTTGAAAAACGTAAAATGCGAATACTTGTTCTTGTATGGTTTTTTCGCAATTACTGCTATTTTGCAACAAGGGTGACTATTTTTTAAATTTTAAGCCAATTCTGTATTGTAGGAAATTTAATTACTCAACTTTTATGTCAGTACAACTTTTCTCAGAAGTGAGTAGTTTTAAAGTTATAATCAAAAAAAAAAAAAAAATAAAAAAATCGAATTTTTCCTTCATATTTGGACATTTTGATTATTTAAACAATGTTCCGGACCATTTTGAGTAGGAGGATAACTAAATATTTGAGTTATTTTCAAGCAATTTCTGCAAAAAAAATTGAGTCACCTCTCAACGTCCATCTCAAAACAGATGCGCCCTGGACTAATAATGTTTTCACCATTTTCAATATCAAATCGGCCAAAATGGTTGAAACGTGCTATAACAAGAGTATAAATTAATGTTTATCTTGTGAGTTCAACGATTTTTGGCTTGTTGGTTTCCGAGATCCAGTTGTTGCGGATTCATTTTTCACAGTACTTAAATCTCAATTCACACAACAGTATTACAATATGTATCCCAAATAATTATTGGGGCGACACATCCTCATAAGACAGCGTTTCTCAACGTTTTACCATTTGCGCCCCAATATTCCATAATTATTTTCACCGCGCCCCCCTCGTTCAATAACAATATATCTATGCAATAATACATAATATACCTTGAGCAGCATGAAACCTAATGAACTAAAAAGACATTGGGAAACGCTTCACAGTGAGTACATTAACAAACCCCGAGAATTCTTCGAGTTAAAATTAAAATGGCGTGAAAAGCAAAAATTAGTTTTAATAAAAATTTTGACTGTGAATGAAATAGCTTTACTTGTCTCTTATAAAGTCTGATATTAAATAGCCAGATCTAAAAAGCCTAGCACTATTGGTGAAGATCTTATATTACCAACTGCAATCAAAATTTTAGAAACTGTGTTTGGAGATAATTTTGCTAAAAAATTGGAGTTTATACCTCTATCAAATGATACTGTTGCCCGTCGAATTAGTGATATAGCTGAATATGTACAGGATCAGCTAATCAGGAAGTTGCGTGAAAAGCTGTTTTCGATTCAGCTTGATGAGGCAACAATAGCAATAAATATGCTCATTTTATTGCCTACGTTCGATTTTGTGATGGCAGATCAGTAGTAGAACTACTTTTCTGCAAACCAATAGAATTGATAGCAAAGTCGCTTGCATTATTTACTATGTTAAATGATTATATAACTGAAGCAAAAATAGAGACACTGTATGATCAACAAAGAAGCTCTGGCTTGAATATTGTGCTAACTACGATTGTAACAATAGTTAATTATCTACATAAAAATGAGACCTTTGAAAACTAGAATCTTTTCTGTACTTTGCAAAGACATGGATGCGGTACATTCAGCATTATTATTTTATTGTGAGGCAAGCTGGTTATTACGTGGGAAATTTTTACGTGTTTTGAATTAAGACATGAAATTGCCATTTTTCTAGAAGAAGAAAAGAGGCCGCAAGCCAAGATGTTTCCCGATGGTTTATTTTTGATGAAATTGAGTTACTTGGTTGATATATTCGAGAAACTAAATATTTTGAACTTACAACTTCAAGGGGCCAATACGAATATATTTGATACGAATGATAAAGTTAACGCTTTCTGTAGAAAATTGAAATTGTGGAGCAGAAATTTAAAGCAAAACACCTAGAAATATTTGAAAATGTGGATAAATGTTTTAAAACTTACCAGGTTGAAGCACAACACGTGAAAGTTGTTTTTGTAATCATTGAAAATCATTTAGCAATGCTGACAAAAAATTTTAAAAGATACTTTTTTGCCGACGACCAATTAATAAGTACCTAATAGTTATGAGTGGGTCGAGAATCCGTTTCAAATAACACCCGAATAGCTCTCTACTGCAGAAGAAGAAACCTTCATAGACTTCACAGCAAATGCCGAAATCAAGAAACAGTTTAATATTAGATCCCTCTTTGAATTTTGGGCAGGGGTAAATGATGAGTTTTCTGCACTGAAAACCAGAGCGTTCCGTATACTATTACCATTTTCACCATACTACTTTTGCGAAACAGGATTTTCCGCGATGGCTGCTTTAAAGACCAAATATAGATCGCAGCTAAATATAGAGAAAGAACTGAGAGCGTCTATTTCTAATATTACACCCTGTTTCGATAAGCTTTGATCTGCAAAAGAGGCCCAAGGAAGTCATTAATTTACATTAAACTTGTTGATTTAGTGTTCAGTGCTCATAACTATGTATAGCTACTTTTTCATGGGTATTTTATTTTTTGTTTGTCAGAATTTTGTTTTGCTTTGATTTTAGTAAATTAGTCAATGTTTTAAGTGTTTTTTTTTATATTTTCACGCCCCCCATGGCTAAAAGCGCGCCCCCCTAGGGGGCGCGCCCCACAGGTTGAGAATCACTGTCATAAGATGCTAATGTGGTATATGCATACATAAACTAATAGCATGTATTAACATTGTGACCACAAGCAAGCGGATCTTTGTTATGTTTCCATCGAGTGCAGAGTAGAGTAGAGAGAATCTCCATAAAAGCGATTACGATTAGTCTAATTATAATTGAACAGTCATCGATTTGCCAACCGGACCAGAAACGGAATTAAGTTGTTGTCTACGCATTGTAACTGTGCAACCGACGGAAGTGCATACAGGGAGGACTCAAGATTTATGCTTCGTTTAGCCCAATTAGCAAATAATCTTGTTTGCTTGTACAGGATGTTTCATGAAATACCGTTGGATCCCAGATTGACACTAATTTATAAGCAGTTTATACTTTCTTGACAGTAACAAATGGTTTAAGGTATAGCTGTTTAACATATATAATGCTTCGCAAAACAATTTCTTTAATACGTTCTACGTAGAAGTTTACATAAATTCATTCAAACTCAGCTATAAAAGATATAGAGTAAACTTACTCTGTGTGAGTTATATGTGTTTACGTGGATCATAGCGTGGATCAACGTGTGCTACGACGTTTAAATAAGGAGTTAGAAATTATGAAAAGTATAAAAACTAGAAAAGCTGGAATATTTGTGTCATATTACCAGAGGAGAAAAATATGAGTTGCGAGAATTATTATGCAAGGCATAATTAATAATTACATTAATAAAACACATATAAATAATAAACAGTTACACATCAGTGCAAAAACATGAAATACATAATATGCACAGTACATCTAAATTACGTACAGTTGTTTACAATATTGTTTATTTCTTGGTAAGAAACTCAGTCAAAGTGAAACATTTTTTGTTTTGTCTGATGAAAATAGGTCCGGGTTAGCCGGACTTCCGGGTTATCGGAGGCCGGCTTATCGGGGTTCCACTGTATTAGTTAAAACCTGGGAGTACGACATAGATATCTATCAAATCTTTATAGATTTTAGACAAGCCTATGTTAACATAAACAATATACATATAACATAGGTAACATATAATAAACATAGGTAACATATAATTTTATGTGAGAATTTGGTATCAAGGAAATTGGTGAAGTTAGTTAAAGCCACCAAGACACACAGGAACGAAAATACGAGTTCAAAAGTAAATGACAAATCACTTCCAGATAACTAAAGGGCTAAAATAGTGGTGGTGGGCTCGCTCTGTTCAATATATGTATGGAATATGGTCATCATTCTCTTTGCCTTATCCCTATGCGGGGTCGGCTTCCCTAATTGCATTTCTCCACACAATTCTATCTTGGGTCATATCAATGTTAATCCCCTTTACCAACATGTCCTGCCTTATCGTCTCCCCCCAGGTCTTCTTTGGTCTTCCAGGGATCTTCTACTCCTTCCAGGAATCTGCACTTCAGCTATTCTTCGTATTGGGTGATTAACGTCTCGACGTTGAACATGACCAAACCATCTTAACCTATGCTCTCTCATTTTGGCATCAATTGGTGCCACGCCTAGACTTCCCCTAATATACTCATTTCTAATTTTATCCTTCTTTGTCACTCCACTCATCCATCTAAGCATTCTCATTTCCGCCACATGCATTCGTTGTTCCTCTTTCTTTTTCACTGCCCAACATTCAGTTCCGTGCATCATAGCCGGTCTTATGGCTGTTTTATAGAATTTTCCCTTCAGTTTCATTGGAATTTTTCTGTCACACAACACACCACTCGCTTCTTTCCACTTCATCCATGCAGCCCTAATTCTACTGCATGCATCTCCATCTATTTCTACATTATTCTGTAATATCGATCCTAGGTACTTAAAACTATTGCTTTTCACAATAATTTCACCGTCCAAAGATACCATTTTATTTGTAGTAACTCCATCTTTAAATGAACATTCCAAATACTCTGTTTTTGTCCTACTAAGTTTTAAACCTTTTTCCTCCAGAGCTTGTCTCCACTGTTCCAGTTTTTGTTCTAAGTCTCTTTCACTATTTCCTATCAACACTACATCATCAGCATACATTAGGCACCATGGAATACTACCCTGTAGTTTAGCTGTTATCTCGTCCAAAACTAATGAGAATAAATAAGGACTAAGCACCGATCCTTGGTGCAATCCTACTTTCACCTGAAATTTATCAGTCTCTCCCACACCTGTCCTAACACTAGTCGTTACTCCCTCATACATATATCTCACAATCTTTATATATTCGCCAGGGACTCCTTTCTTATTGAGTGCCCACCACAGAATCTCTCGAGGAACTCTATCATATGCTTTCTCAAGATCAATGAATACCATATGAGCGTTGGTCTCTTTATTCCTGTATTTTTCCATCAGTTGCCTTACAATGAAAATTGCATCTGCTGTTGATCTGCCCTGCATAAAGCCAAATTGATTATCGGATATTTCGGTTTCTTCACGTATCCGTCTATCGATTACTCTCTCCCATATTTTCATGGTGTGGCTAAGTAGTTTTATAGCCCTGTAGTTTGTGCATTGTTGTATGTCTCCCTTGTTTTTGTAGACAGGTACTAATATACTGCTTCTCCATTCGTCTGGCATTTGTCCAACTTCCATAATTCTATTAAATAGACCTGCTAGCCAACTTATTCCTGTCTCTCCCAATGCTCTCCATACTTCCCCAGGAATATCATCTGGTCCGACTGCTTTTCCTTTCTTTATTTTTTGGAGCGCTTGAGCCACTTCCACGTTTGTTATTCTGGTAACCATTGCTGTTACTGTCTCCGTTAACTCCACAGGCTGTCTGTCAAATTCTTCATTTAATACACTGTCAAAATACTTTCTCCATCTCTTTTTGACATCCTTTTCGTGAATTAGTATTTTATTATTTTCATCTCGGATACATCTAATCTGATTAAAATCTCTTGCTTTCTTTGCTCTCTGTTTGGCTATTTTATATATCTTTGCTTCGCCTTCCCTGGTATCAAGTTGATCGTATAGGTTTGAATACGCTTCTGCTTTAGCTTTTGCTACTGCTACTTTCGCTTCCTTTTTGGCGACCATATAGTTTTGAAGATCTATGTCCGATCTGGTTTCTTGCCACTTTTTATATAATTTTCCCTTCTCTTTGATTTTTCCCTGTACTTCATTTGACCACCACCAAGTCTCTTTATCCTCAAACTTCTTTCCTGACGTTTTCCCAAGTATTTTAATAGCCGTCTCTCTAATAATATTGGCCATTTTTCTCCAAATTGTGTTAGGGCTTCCTTTCATGTTCCAACGTATTTTTTCTACTATTCGTTCCCTGAATAGACATTCCTTCTCATCTTTTAGCATCCACCACTTGATTTTTTGTGGTCCTCTCCGATATTTTGGTTTAGTTTCGCTTTTTACTTTTATATCCAGAATAAGCAGCTTATGTTGTTGGCTTACTGTCTCACTAACTATTACCTTGCAGTCCTTGCATTCACGTATGTCTTCTTTCCTTATCATGAAGTAGTCTATTTGGGATTGATGTTGTCCACTTTTTTAGGTAATAAGTTGAGTTTCTCTCTTTTTAAAGAATGTGTTAACAATCGCCATATCCAATGCTGTTGCTAATTCTAGCATGTCATCTCCAGCTTCATTTCTAGTTCCAAAACCTAATCCCCCATGTATTGTTTCATATCCTGTCTTGGCTTGGCCCACATGTGCATTGAAATCACCTCCTATTATAACTTTCTCCTCTGCTGGAGTATCACTCAGTACGTCTCCTAATTGGTCATAGAAAGCTCTTCTTTCATTCTGACCCAGACCTGTTTGAGGAGCATACACACACACACGACATTCAATACCTCTTTATCAATTACAAATTTCACTGACATCATTCTATCACTCGTTCTTACAACTTCTACTACGTTATCTTTCATTTCACTATCAGCAATTATACCAACTCCATTTCTAGTGGTACTACTCCCTACATACCACAATTTATATCCATCACCTAGTTCTTCCGCCCTTTGTCCTTTCCACCTAGTTTCTTGAATACAAGAAATTTGAACTCTTCTTCGTTTGAGCGCATCCACTAACTCCAGACTCTTACCTGTAAGACTACGAAGATTCCAAGACCCTATCCTGATTTTTCTAACCTGTAATGGTGTTCCCCCTGAGATAGTCCTCACCCGGAGATCCAAATGGAGGCTCATTTTACTTCCGGAACGTTTTACCTCAGGAGATGCCATCATTTCAGTATAAGTTTTTATTGCGTTTGGAGAAGGTCTTTTCATTATTATGGCCTGAAAAGATTTTTGGATATTTGATGCCTGAATGCCTTTTCTATCAGCACCATACCCTGCCCTGCACGTTTAGCCAATACACCACCAATGCAACCAAAGTGCAGTATTACCCCACACCCGCCTGCATTTTTCTGTACAGGCCAGGATCCCTACTGTAGGGACTGCCCTATAAGCCAATGTATTGTTGCCCGTATCCCGCTACTAGGAGGCACGTACTTCATTCGGGATACCATGTATGGAATATGGTATAAGAAAAAAATGTTTATAAACCCAAAAAAATTATTAATTACTAAGTCTAAGCAGATTGTGATGTACGTAGACGATGTAAACTTGATGGGACGAACCGCAAGAGGCATCACAGGACGCATTTACCTTGAGGAATATGCGAAAGGAATAGGGCTATCTGTCAATGTAGATAAAACTACAGCCCTAATACAAGTAAGGAAATAAAATAACAAAACTTGCAGAATTTGACAATAGACGACACTAATATTGAGGTACACCCCAACTGTAATAGGAATAGAGCATACTTTATTTGCCTCCATTATAGTCAAATTCTTCAACAAATTTGTTACGAATTTTATGTCATATTTTAATATTATATTATGTATATCTAAAAAACAAGTGCCCACCATACATACAATTTGTAAGAGATTTGTTTAGGAATTTGACTATAATAGAGGCAAAGAAACAACTGCAGGATAGATTCTCGATACAGAATGCTCATACATAATATTTATAAGAAAGCTACAATGAAAATACAAATAGATGAGAAAACCAAAGCTATACCAATCAACAGAGGAGTTCGCCAAGGAGACGTTATTTCACCAAAGCTGTTCACACTGGCACTTGAAGACGTGTTCAAAGACATTAACTGGGTAGAAAAAGGAATAAATGTTAATGGAAGAAAACTGAGTCATTTGAGATATGCTGTCGACATTGTAATATTCGCTACAAGTTACGAAGGATTACAGACCATGATTTTAAGCTTCGGAAAAAGTAGGTCTTAAGATGAACTTGGAAAAAACAAAAGTAATGACGAATACACCGAACATTACAAAAATATCGTTGAATGACATAGATTTAGAAACAGTAAGCAGTAATACATCTACCTGGGACAGATAATGAAAGTTAACAAAGAAAATCAAACTGCCGAAATTACTAGAAGAATAAGGTTAGTGTGGGCAGGATTTGGAAAACTGAGTTGGCTCTTGAAAAACACTAAAATAGAACAATATTTGAGAACCAGAGTTTACGATCAGTGTATCCTCCCTATACTTACGTATGGTTCACAAACGTGGACACTCACCAAGGCCAATATGGATAAAATAGTAAAGGCACAGAGAGCGATGGAAAGATCAATGCTCGGGGTGAGGCTCATAGACAAAAAACAAATACAGTAGATAGTCGATAATCCAAACCCTGGTAATCCAAACGTTCGCTAATCCGAACGCAAAAAATATAAAATTAAAAAATATGGTCGCGGACCGAATTTTTGGATTTAATATGACAATATGGGCAAACTATGCCCGCGGATTTTTGTTTTGTTTATGCAGAAATACATACAATATATTTGTTTATTATGCAGGTGTTTTATTCCTTGTAACTAAAATGTATATACATATGTACATCTGTACTATGTTTATGAGCTTTGTATGTATTTTGAACATATGTTCGATAATCCGAACAATTTGATAATCCGAACTACCCATGTACCAATTAGTTCGGATTATCGACGCTCTACTGTACATGGATTAGAAGCAAAACCAAAGTACAAGACGCAGGAGAACATGCTGCCAAATTAAAATGGAGCTTCGCAGCACACAATTAGGGCTTACAATACCGGAATTCCAAGATCCCGAATACCGGGATCCCGGACGATTTTTTCCGGTATTCGATACCGGTATTTATAATAAAAATGGCGGTATTTATAATTTATAATATTTATAATAAAGAATGCTTTATTTATAATAAAAATACCGGTATTTCGGTATTAGCTTAATTTATAAAAAGTGAATTGATGCACAACAAACTTTCTTCTAAGATATTTTTTGATTTTACAAGAAATTATTTTTGAGGATAAATAACCAATATCATTGTAAAAAAGATTTTTTCTACGAGCGTGCAAAAATGTCTACTTTCGCGCACACATTTTAGTTTAGAAAATTTTACTTTTTCGCACGCGGATTACTTTTTTGCACGCGTTTTACTTTTCCGCACGCGTGTTAATTCTTTAAAGACTTGTAGAAAAATTATTGTTCCTAACGCTTGCAGAAAGTCTCTTTTCCGCACGCGACTGCTTGCCGAACTCCCGCTTCGTGTCGTTCGGCAAACTGCAGTCGCGTGCGGAAAAGTATAACTTTCTGCACTTGTTAGGAAAATAACTATATTAAACACGTTTATCGCACATACAAGTCAAGTACATTCTGAAAAATGAAAGAATACCCATGAACGATCACATCAATCACTTATTTTGTATTTGCTGTATTTTTCTATAAATGACAAACGTTTGTTATAGAAAAAGATAGCAAATACAAAATAATTGAATGATGTGATCGTTCATGGGTATTCTTTCATTTTTCCGACTGTATACTTATAGCGCTTTCTAAAAGCGTGAATGTCGTTAATTTAAGGCGAAGAGTTATATCAGCTTCTACAACCAAATTATTAAATCTCGTCTATACAAATACATAAAATAAGTTATATAAAAATTCTTTAATATTTAAAATTAAACTACTTTATTTTATAAATAAGCCGTAAGATTTATTAATCAGAATTGTTTTTAGATCTTCAGATCTATTTTTCATTTTTTTTGTGTATTGGGGTGTATATATTAGGCTCACTTATTTTCTGAATTATTAATAATAATTGAAAATATATAGCGGTCTAAATACAGAGTAATCCATATAAAATATTTGTCAAAGTAAGTTAATCTTTGTTAATAATATTAACAAAGATAAAAAAAATATATTATATTTTTCCGTCGACCGTCTATTTATTACCAATTTTAACACCCTCAAAATAATTGATTAATGACCCCTATTAATGAATGATTTTCTATTAATGAACAATTTCATTATAGGCAACACAACATACATTGCTTGCATAAATTAATTGAACGCTCTGTGATTGGCAGTGACCTGTGGTGTAGGCAACCAAACATATACCTATTTATATTCCCACTAAAAAATTTAAAATCAAGTAGCTGCTGTTAGTACTATCTGTCATTGTATTTAATTATTTACTTTATTGTTTAAAATTCTGTATTTGAAAAATTAAAAGATAGATATATCTTTATTTCTGAAAAGTACGGTCGAGGGAAAATTTTTTTAACGAACTCGTGAATTAAAATGGCGTTTAACAATCTCGAACATTAACGCGCTCACGCCGCTCACGCGTTAAAATATATCAATTGTTAATTGCCCTTATTAAGAGGAAACAGTAGCGATCAACATGTAGCAAAAATGCGTTCCAAGATTGCGGCTGTAATTTTAAATATTTTTTCGAGATATTTGGCACACGTATTCCTAATATAATAAAGAATGGCGGTACAGAGCCCAATTTGAAAAATATATTAATATGTGGAAATTACTCTGTAATTAAATAAAATATTAAAAAAACGAGCCTGTACCGCCATTAAGAAGAACAAAAAAATACATTTTCTTCAAATAAACTTTTTTATCCGATGCCTAGATTTTGTGTCATTTTGAAACTACTAAAATTTTTTATTTCATTAGTAGTTCCAAAATGACACAAAATCTAGGCATCGGATAAAAAGTTTATTTGAAGAAAGTGTATTTTTTGTCTTCTTAATGGCGGTACAGGCTCGTTTTTTAATATTGTAATTAATTACAGAATAATTTCTACATATTAATATATTTTTCAAATTGGGCTCTGTACTGCCATTCTTTATTTTAATATGAATACGTGTGCCAAATATCTTGAAAAAATATTCAAAATTACAGCCGCAATCTTAGAACGCATTTTCGCTACCTGTTGATCGCTACTGTTTCACCTTAATACACTTGTTGGTTAAATAACTATTAAAGTTAAATTAATTTACAAATAGCAATTTTCATAAGTAAAAGTACTATCCTATTATATGCAAAATTTATCCTAGAGTCAAAATAGTTTTTCTATTTGCACATTTTTTGTATCTATCTATAAACAACATCTACTAATTTCAAAACAAAATTTAATAGGTTTCATATCGTCGGTGATTCTGCAAAACTTCATATAAGATTTTTTTTTCAGAATTTAGTTTTTGCCCTCTCAGAAACTCCGTTAAAAAATACACATGTTAACGTAATGAAAATGTCAAGATACCTAATTACGTTAACATATTTACGAAATGACATGTTCGTTACATAAACATGTGTATTTTTTAACGGAGTTTCTGACAAGGCAAACAACTAACTTCTAAAAAAACATTTTCATACGAAGTTTTGCAAAATCACTGACGATATATTATTTAATAACAAGTAGATATAACAACTGAGGATAGTATAAATATAACGTGAATATTTTTTATTCATAATACCGGTTTTAATACCGGGATACCGGTTTTTGAAATTTTAAATACCAAATACCGGTATTGAGATTTTGGCTCGGTATTGTAAGCCCTACACACAATACCCGACTGAAGGATAAAATATGGAATCACGAAATACAACAATGGAGACGTGGTTAGGAAGAAGAAGTAGAGGAAGGCCACAAATGAGATGGGTTGATGACATAAAGAAGTTTGGAGGACACAACTGACAACAGGTGGCGCAAAATAGACAACACTGGATTGAATTGGGGAAGGCCTATGTCCAAAGTTGGATTACTGAAGGCTGAAGAAGAAGAGGCAAAGAAAGTATGCTCACGTCTATTCCTATTCTGGTCGGGGTGTAGTAAAAGAGCTCACATACAACCTGGGCGTACAGATACTGAAGACAGCAGGGAGGAGGAGGAAATGTGGAAACGGATAATGCTGGCTAACAAGTTATACTTCTCTCTGTCGAGTTTCGATCCAAAGACATCGGTAGGAAAGTAAACTTCAAAATATATAAAACTATCATACGACCAATAGCAACATTTAGCGTAGAAACATGGATCATGACAGAAAAGAGCCATCTGCCACACTGGTAAGTGGAGAATAAGGGTCAACCACGAGTTATATCAATATTTCAAAGACCCCTCTACAACAAATTATGCAAAAATACAAAGATTGTGCTGAACAGGTCATGGTATAGGAATGTATGACCGGACACCTAGTAGAACGTTTAATGGTACTATGGTGGGATGTCAGCCAGTAGGAAGATCAATAAAGAGGTGAAGAGATAACTGAAGGAGAGCAACCAGGGACAGAGATATTTAGAGGCAGATGCTGGGGGGTGGGGCGACTTGGGCTGCAGCGCCATAGTAGAGAGAATTCTAATTGAACAGTCATCGATTTACCAACCGGACCAGAAACGGTAGCATACAGGGAGGACTCAAGATTTATGCTTCGTTTAGCCCAATTAGCAAATAATCTTGTTTTCTTGTACAGGATGTTTCATGAAATACCGTAGGATTCGAGACTGACACTAATTTATAAGCAGTTTATACTTTGTTGACAGTAACAAATGGTTTAAGGTATAGCTGTTTAACATAATGCTTCACGAAAGTATTTCTTTATTATACGTTCTACGAAGGAGTTCACTCGAATTCATTCAAACTTAGCTATACAGACTAGAGTGAACTTACTCTGTGTGGTTTACGTGGATCATAAATCGGAGACTGACAGTTCATAGGAGAATACCAGGCTGGAATCAGACCAGGACTGTCTACTATCGACCAGCTATTCAACGTAAAACAAATATTAGTTAATGCCTGCGAGTACGACGTAGATATCTTTGTAGATTTTCGACAAGCCTATGAAAACATAAACAGATGTCCAAAATAATTTTTATTAATTAAATTAATTGGCACAAAAAGAAGAATGCATGTAATTTATTTAATTCAAAATACATTCTGCTGTTAGAAAACAAAAAAATAATGTTTATTTGAGAAATAAACATTGCTTTTTCGCTTAAATTCAATTTTTGAAGAGGCACCTGCCTTTTGGAAGTTTGAACATTTAATTTAAGCGAAAAGCTAAGCTTATTTTTTAAATTAACATTTTTTTTCTGTTTTCTGACAGCACTAAAATGTATTTTGAATTAAATAAATTACATACATTCTTCTTTTTTGTCAATTAATTTAATTAATTTTTTTTTGATACCCTATGAAAATAATTATGTTAATGTGTATATTACTGAATAGAGAATGGAATAACCTTTAAAATGAGCTATCACTTGACTCCTATTCTCATTTATAAAAATCATCGATTACGTCAACACGCCCAGATGGATGACGTCACTAGTATGATATATATGCCAAAAAATCATAATTTTAATATAAAAATTGACTTGTTTCGGGATTTTGTCTTAAATTCACTGGCTTACAAATTACCTAATTTATTCCTTTCATTTGCACTATACTGCATGTATGGAATATATTATTAAAAAAAAAACAGAAAATCGTGAATTTTATATCCCTTCTGAAAACGGAGATAAATGTAAGTATGTAAAAGAATGTTAATGGGAATATTACAAATCAATAGTAGTAGTACATCGTGCTTTGCTTAAGGGGATGGGTCCGTAGTATTTTCGGCTGCAAAGCTATTCAAATGGGGATTCATTTTTTTCGAATCCTGAACAAACTAATAAGTATTTTTGAAAAATTTAAACGCAGAATGAAAGATTACGTTATTAGCGAGGGCCGAAAGTCCCTAAGAAATTCTATAATGTTTATTTTAATAAGTTACAGGGGTGAAAAACTAAGAGAAAATTAAGTGTGATTTTTAATTTCAAATATCTCATTCAAAACAAACTTTTTATTTATTCTAAGGGATTTTCTACCCTCGATAATAATTTAGTCTTTCATTCTGCGTTTAAATGTTTTAAAAATATTTACTGGTTTTTTCGGGATTCGAAAAAAATGAACACAATGTCCGTTGTAATATTTTCAAAATCTATCTTTGTCTTACAACGCACTCAGTCGAATATAATATTGTCAGCATATTGTCAGTCAGACAGTGACAATCAGTGACAATTTCATAGTAGATTATACCACGAGTCAATAATGATGGCTATTATTCCTGAGGAATATTTACGAACCGAGCGGCGTTAGCGGCGAGGGAGTAACATTCCGAGGGAATGAGAGCCATTATTGCGAGTAGTATACTCTACTTTATCTACGACAAATTAATAAATTTAAGATTTTTAATGAACAACTTTATTTGTTAAAAACATTAAAATTAGTAATAGTACAATTGTAGTAAAATTAGTAATAGTAATTGGTTGAGAATCATCATTAACTTTAGTAGAGTTTTTAATTATATTATACGTTTTATTATAAATGGATTTCAATGTTTCAGGTATTAAGGTAGATGCTGTTGCTGTAGCTAGTTCTACAATTTCTGGTGGTGTACAATTAAAAGATTCTTCATTTTCGTCCATCTCAACACAAACTGTCAAATATACTATTCGTTTGACAGTGACACTTTTTGAGGTTGATTATTTTGTTTCCGTGGTGAATTTTGTGATTGTTGTGCCAGAGGGATTAATAGCTATTAATCCCGCATTATTAATCCCTAAGGGATTATTATATGGCATTATATTGCAAACACCACAAGTATAATACATATATTATGTATCAGTCGTAGATAAAATAATATTATTATATAATATATTATATATTATATAATATCTAATATATAATATATAATATATAATATATAATATATAATATATAATATATAATATATAATATATAATATATAATATATAATATATAATATATAATATATAATATATAATATATATTATATATTATATATTATATAATACCTAACATAAAAAACATATTATTTTTTAAATTTTTTACGATTATTTTTTAAATTTCTCTTTTTTATTTTTTTTATTCTTGTTCATGAATATACTACATATTGCTCAATAAAGAGGGCTTACTTTCTTTTCTTTAAAATGGTGTATCATCTATTTCAATATGTAATGGAAACCGAGTGATTCTTTGATATTTTTTTACCTGTATTATTTAAAATTAGTTCTTTTACAAAAATTACATAAACATTAGTCTTAGAAAACATCACTTTAGTTAAAATGATTTAAACGTTGACATTTAAAAAAATTTCAAAATCAAAGTCCATCTCTTGGTTAGCATTAGCTTCAATATCTTCCTCTGACACCTCAGTTATCTTAGAGTTCCCACCCTTAGTCGGACTGGGACGTTTCGCCGTCGCCGTTTCGCCGTCGCCATTTCGCCGTCGCCGTTTCGCCGTCGAGCCACTTCGCCGTCGACCGTTTCGCCGTCGAGCCAGTTCGCCGTCGGCCGTTTCGTCGTCGCCATCCCGGCATTGGTTAAGTTTACAAGAACGTGGTAACATACTAACTTTTTTATACTAAATGTCAGTGTAAATAAAATGCTAATGTTGCTAGTAAAACCACGTAAAACCAAGTTATATTTTCGTATTCAACTATACATTGTTTTCGTCTGAAAAATTAAATATTTACAGTATTAAAAATATTTAAAAAGTTACATTTCATAATTATGGGCAAGTCTTCTAAGATATTCTAAAATATCTCCATCGGCATTGAAGTTTCGGACTAATTTTAATATTGAGAAAAGGGATTTCAGTTTCAATTGTTTTTACTGTATCAAAAATAATAAACTTCATTATGCAAAAGTGATAGTATATAA
Organism: Diabrotica virgifera virgifera; assembly: GCF_917563875.1. Taxonomy (NCBI): domain Eukaryota; kingdom Metazoa; phylum Arthropoda; class Insecta; order Coleoptera; family Chrysomelidae; genus Diabrotica; species Diabrotica virgifera. The sequence continues at coordinate 157,675,555 of NC_065448.1, read as the reverse complement.
TCGTTCGGAAACCATTCAAAACTTATATACAAGTAATGATCATCCCGAAATTATAAGTACGAATGCTAACAACGAAATGGCGACGGCGAAATGGATCGACGGCGAAACGGCGACGGCGAAATGGCTCGACGGCGAAACGGCGACGGCGAAACGGCGACGGCGAAATGGCGACGGCGAAACGGCGACGGCGAAATGTCCTAGACCCACAATTAATACCCATGCACATGCACCCTTTGCAGAACATTGAACAACTAATTCCTGTCTTCCTACAACCGCAGTTTTTTGTACATCCTTTGGTACATTTACATGCTAAATTTTTCAAGCAAAGCTTGTAGTGCAGGAGCTTTGACAGTAAATAATATTGGAATTAATCCATATTTTGAAGTTTTCCCGGTCGAGTAAAGTGGATCCAAAGTATTACCTATAAAAAATAAGATTCAGTCATAACACACAATCACATAAAAAAGTTATAATGAGGAATTTAAAAAATAATCCTTAAATCAAAAATCATTGCAAGTACTTATTACATTTTGAAAAAGCATATCTTATTCAAAAACAATCCTAGAAGTTTTTGTAATACACCATTTTAAAGTAAACAGAATAAGCTTTCTTTTTTATTATATAATATTACACCTAAACGTAGAAAAAAAATTTATAATGGGAAATTTAAAAATAATCGTAAAAATATAAAAACTCGTTAAAAGTATAAAGTTTTGAAAAAGATAACCTCTTTAAAAGAAGTCGTACAACATTATACAGTAGAACATTTTAAAGATAATTGATTTATATTCCTCTTACATGTACCATTGCATATGCCTAAAGTTACGCAGAAAAAAGTTACAGAACAATATTTGCGAAATTACAAGGAAAATTGTTCAAAGTTGCTGTCAGTGGCGAAATTTGAAAAATCATATTTCGAAAACTGTAAATCCTAATGACCTCTGTCAAACACCATTTTAAAGACAAAATATGTATTTTTTTTTCTGTGAAGCAATGTCTATACCTATATCCCTGTGGAAAAAAGTTATGGGACAAAAAACAAAATTTCTTTCTTTTGGGTTTCTTTGTGCTTTTTCTTTTGAATATATTTTTCTAAAAAAAAGTATCTTTGACTTTAAAATGTTATATTTAGATAGGAAATTTAACCAGGAACAATTTTTATGTAGACGTGTTTGTACCAAAAGTGCATAGAACTCACCCTAATGTAACCTGTGCCCAGGGACTAATTCACCCATTTCTCAAAAACGCACCCCTTTAAATGGTAGCGCTCCGCGGTTTTTTTATATATAGAGATTCATTGACCATATGAAATAATAAAACCCCGTTAACGTTGTAGTTTCTTTCTATAGTACATAATCAATAGCCTAAAGAATGTAATACATTTTTCAGTTTGTTAGCCCAAAATTAGGCCACACACAGTGCAATAATGTGTCACAATGAAGTTATTTTCACATTATTTTGAACTGTCAATATTTTTATTTTATCATTTATTGTTTAAAATAGTGTTGCCCAAATGCAAGACCAAGACGAGACTTAGAGAGTCTTGGTCTTGGTCTTGCACCAATACACGTGGTCTTGGTCTTGATATTGCACTCCCGGTCTTGGTCTTGTCTTGGTCCTGCAGCAAGAGTCTTGCAAGTCTCGCAGTTACCCACTAGCATATTGCTATTTATTAAGCGTTACTTTAGATTTTAGAAAAACGTAACAGTATAGATACATTTTCAGCTTGACTTAACATACAGGGCTAGCAGATAAACTTCCTATTAGAAATATCTCGAGAACTAAGGACAACAGAATCATGAAAATGGGAATGAAGGGTTTTTGAAGATGAAGAGTGATTTATTTAATGAAAATGTATTTATCTATTTCCTATTTGCAGTTATACCGGAATTTGCTTATAACTTCGTTTTTTTCTAATGGGATACCCTGTATATTTTTAAATTTCTGAATTCACTTCCATGTCATCTTTCTAAAAATATGAGGTTTTGTAATGTTATATAGGGTAGTTTAAAATATAATTACGTATTCTTATTAATTTCGTAGCAAATTTCACACCCTGTAGAATTGTAATTATTTGACATCAAAAACTTTACTTATATTCAAATGATTTTTAATATAGTCTACTATTGTTAAAAGTTATTAGTATGGCTAAATATTAAATTTGGTATACAGGGTTGGTCGAAATTCGTAATGAGTATTTTCTGAGTCTTCTTAAAATGGAACACCCTGTATTTCAGTCTTGTAATAAAATGATATTTTGTGGTATTTTTTATTTCTTAAGCATTCCCTATACCTAACTGCCATAATTTGTGCTTAATTGTTAATCGCACCAACAATCTTAACTACGTAGTTATTTTGATAGCTCAACCATTATTGGTAATTTTTAGGATCAGTCTAAATTAATATGTACCTACTTATCTATTTCCGAAAAAGTATTTGCGATTGAATATGTTCACGGCCAACCTAATAAAATTTCACGAATTTTTTGTTGCAATTAATATTTGGCTTGAATCACCAATAACTTACAAACTAAAGCAGTTAGGTATAGGGAATGTTTAAGAAATAAAAAAGTACCATAACATATCATTTCATTACAATACCCAAATACAGGGTGTTCCATTTAAGAAAACTCAGAAAATAGTAATTCCGAGTTTCGACCAACCCTGTATTCTAAAATTAAAAAATTAGCTGTACGTACTAACAATTCTTAACAATAGTAGACTATATTACAAATCATTTGAACATAAATAGACTTTTTAATTTCAAACTACATACTACAGTTCTACAGGATGTGAATATTGCTACGAAATTAAGAAAAAAAAATGTAGGTAATTCTCTTTTAAACTACCCTATATATAACATTACAAAACCTTATATTTTAACAACGAAGACATCGAGGAGAATTTAAAAACGTAAAAATATACAGGGTGTCCCATTAAAAAAAAACGGAGTTATAAGCAACTTCTGGTATAACCGAAAGTAGGAAATAGATGAAAATACTTTCATTAAATAGATCACTCTTTAAAACCCCCTTTGTTCCAATTTTCATGATTATGTTGCCTTTAGTTCTCGAGATATTTCTAACAGGCCATTTATCTACCTCACTCTATAGACATAGTAAAACCAACCAAATTAATAAATGTCTAAAAAATTCACATCGGGTGGGGGGTTTGAACCCACGATCTAAACTATCCCTGCCTATACTCTCACTAACTGAGTTATCTACCATGTTGCGCGGGAGTCAGTCTGTTTTTAATAAACATTTGCATTCAATAACCTAACATGTGCTAAAACATGATTAAAACAAAAAATAACTGACGTATTAAAGAATGTCTCTGTCTAAATAGAAAGGAATTTTGTTTGGCCCATTGATATAATAATTGCACACTCTGAAAAACGTTGTTTAGTCTTTACGATGTGGTATTTAGAATCCTACTAACTGATAAGGGAAAACAATTGAGTAGGTGTCCTATTATATTTTTTTATCAACTTTAAGTGACATATCTTTAAAAAGTTTGAATAGTCAGTAGTGACTCAATAGGATAATATTACTGTCGGCGGCAGCGTCACAACACAAGATTATTTTATGAAAGGACAGCATTGCTATTCTCAAAATCTAAACAATTATTACAATTAATTTCAGAGCGAAGGCGTCGTCTACTAAAAAAGAATGTATTATAAAAAATATTTTATTTTTACATTGTAATAATTTATTATGACCTCTGAGTACGTGTCAAATAAATATGTCAATGCATGTTTATTGTCTTGTTCATCTTCTTCTTCTTCTTCCTACTTTATAAATAGGCTCAATCCCTTTTTTACTTCGGTTGTTAGCCTCAATTGACATTGTCTGACCATTTTTTCCTCGATCGTCCCAATGATCTTCTTCCATTTGGAGATGTGTCTCTTGCTATTCGTACTATTATATTTTCTGTCATTCTTTGCATGTGTCGGTTCCATTCTATTTTGCTTCTTTTGGTCCACATGTTTATTATTTTTCCTTTATACCACATCTCGCTCGTATTTCCTCACTTCTTACTCTGTCTCTTAGAGTTTGGTTTGTTATTCTTCGTAAGACTTTCATTTCTGCTGTTTCCAGCAGTCTTCGTGTTTTCGCCGTATCTGATCTTGTTTCGGCTGTGTACGTCATTATCGGTCTTATTGTTGATTTATATAATATCTCCGTTTTCGTTTCCATTGTGACGTATTTGTTTCTCCAGGTTGTGTTGTTGAGACATCCTGCTGCTCTGTTCGCCATGTTCACTTGTTTTTTACTTCTTCTTACACTTTTCCGTAGATACACAGTTTTATTACCAAATATTCCGTTTCCATCATTTGTTCTATTATTTTGTTATTTACCACCAATTTTCATCGTCTCGGTTCCGATGGTATTGCTTGTATTCTTCATAATGCGCATAAGTCCAATTTTACAAATTTTTATTATAGTCTCTAAGACATATTTATAATCTCTAGACATAGTCTCTAAGCATATACCCGAACTGTCTTGCGTCTGCAAGACGCAAGAGTCTCGCAGGCTTAGTCTTGTTCTTGCTCAAGTCTTGCACGGTCAGTCTTGGTCTTGGTCTTGCTAAAATAAAGCAGTCTTGGTCTTGGTCTTGCGAAAACGCAAGAACAAGACCAAGACTGCAAGACCAAGACCGATTTTGGGCAACATTAGTTTAAAAACAATACAGTTGATAAGATATCCTCAGTTGCAGAGAAAGTATTAATAATAAAGATTTTTTATTCAGTCAATCGTGTGAGCACTGTCAGTTAAATAGTAACGTGGGGCCTAACTTTTACACACGATTCATTTTCAAACAAATTAAGTCAAGACATAAAGTGAAACGTACGCCGATGTGTGTTGTATATATTATAGAGTATACAAAACGTATATACACATCGACGTTCGTTTCACTTTATGTTTTGATTTAATTTGTTTGAAAATGACTCGGGACGCATGGGAAAAGTTATAGCGGACGAACTATACCTACTGTGGCAAATGAATTATATTTTTCAAAATTTTGGAATGTGTTTACATCGTAGAACAATTTTAACTTTTGATTTTAATATAGATTTCAATTCTCTACAAATATTCTCTCATGACTTTTGAGGTACAATAATTAATGAAGCAGGAATTTAACACATTAGAATTTTACATTGAGTTTCACCAGCCGGTATACTAATTTCTCATGGCGAATTGACTATCCATCCAAAAACAAAAGACTTACTCCATACTCTACTTTAATTAAGTTTTTTCGATGTCTCATATACTATTTAGGAATTTAACTGGTAAGATGCAAATAGCATAGAGAAATATCAACCATTAGCATAATAGTCATAACTTTACTTTTTACTTTAAAAGAAAGCTTCTGAAACTCCAAGTTATTCTGTTAGTTCTGCAAGATTAAAGACGTCTACTTCACGAGTATTACCCGATATAAGATTAAAGGGCACACACTTTTCCATGCTATGAGTGTCGTTATACATAAAAGACCCTTTTTTATCAACTACTTTTATTTTGTATCTTTGCGTATTGGCTTTCGTGCAATTCACTGACTCTAAAGGCGCCTTTACATTGCACGCGCCACGAATGCAAACATTTTTGGTCGTTCGCAAACAGGTGCGAGCGCGAATTACGTTTGCATACGACCAAATTTTAGTGCATTTACACTGCCTGCGCGCGGCGAAACATTCAATTTAACCGTGGCACCCGCATTTTAACCCGCAACTACAGTGCCGGCAAAAAAATCTTTACATTGCCAAATAAATCACCAAATTTGAAGACAATTTATCAACTGAAACGTTGCAGCCGAACGTTTCAGTTGATAAATAGCCCCTCTTGAAGCACCGATAGCACGTGCTACGGTAATTACAGAGTCTCCTTTATCCAGTAATGTTAAAGCACGAACCTTCTCCTCTTTTGTGAGTTTATTTCGACCCATATTTGTCAGTCCAATTTAGAATTTGAAGATCTCAAACTTTACGCGGTAAATGAGAAGAAGTTTAACACTGACTACCCGCACAAAGCCAACGGTTTACAGTGCAAACGCGTAGAATACCATAAACAAACCAATCAGTCCGTAAACTACAGATAATTGCCGTCGCAAGTACTCTATCCCCCCTCCCCTACCCACCCCACCAAGCGCAGACAGAACGCATGCAAATTGTCTTCAAATTTAGTGATTTATTTGGCAATGTAAAGATTTTTTTTGCCGGCACTGTATTTAACTCCTAACTTCATTTTTAATTTACTTTTGACATACTGAAAAGTATATGTCGGGTATGGCAAAGCTTGATAACTCCGATTTTTGCAAAAGTGAGATTATTTGCTTGATATGTTATTTAGTAACATTTCGTCATTCTGGTAGTAGGCGAGCGGCAGCAACCCTTAAAATTACGTTACACCGACCACGAAAATCAACTTTAAGGTAAATGACCAATTTTGGTGGTTCTTTCTGTTTTCGAGGTCGCTGAATCTGAACATCTCAACTTTTTTAAGGAAACATAAAACTGACGAAATCTGACGACAAAATGTTTAAAAATCTACAACCCCTCTTCTAATTTGTTTAAACGTTTTGGACAAATATCGTTGTAATCTAAATAGTCGAAAGATAGTACAGTAAAATTTTCAAAAGGAAATATTTACAACGACCAACGATACAGCGAGGTAAGTATGAAAAATCATCAAAATGGATTTTTCGCATATTTGCGTAAAATTTGATTTTTGAGCATGTTCCACCGGTACCCCGTCAAAATAGCCCCGTCAAAAAAGCTCCGACAAAATAGCCCCGACATAATATCCCGCACACAAAATAGCTCCAACAAAATAGCCTGCAGACAAAATCGCCGCGGAATAATAGCCCGCCGACAAAATAGCCCCGACAAAATAGCCCCGACAAAATAGCCCCGACAAAATAGCCCCGAAAAAAAGCTCCCTTCAGAATCCATCATGAAATAATTCCTTAAAAATACATTTTTTCGGAAATGATAATTATCCTCTATTCAGATGTTTATCTTAACCACATTAAATAAAAATTGTCTTTTCAGAGAACTCGAGTCCTGTCTTTCCTGCCTCTTGGAAGTTTGAACAATAAAGTTAAGCAAAAATCAATGTTAATTTATGATATAAACATTTTTTTCTGTTTTCGGGCAACAGTAAAATGCATTTTAAATTAAATAAATTAAATACATTCTTCCTTTTTGTCAAATAATTTAAATTAAAAAAAAGTTTTTGGACACCTTGTATAAATAATTATGTAATTGTTTATAAGAGGCTGTTTTAGCCGGGGCTATTTTAGCCGGGGCTGTTTTGACCGGGGCTATTTTGTGTGCGGGCTATTTTGTCGGGGCTATGTTGTGTGCGGGCTGTTTTGTCGAGGCTATTTTGTGTTGAGGCTATTTTGACGGGGCTTTTTTGACGGGGCTGTTTTGACCGGGCTATTTTGACGGGTCACGTGTTCCACCAATTCTAGATAAAAATAAACTTCATATTCGGATTTACCGACCTCGAATATATAAAGAATGACCAAAATTTGCCATTCACCTATCACGGTCGCTTTTTCGATTTCTAAGCCTCAAATTAGGGGTGCGCCGTTCGCCTATAGTATTTGGTATGTTTATGATGAAGGTAAAACTCTTAAAAATGAGAATGACAATGCATAATATGTCCGCAGCGGACATATTATGTAGCCATGTTGCCATGTTGTTATGTAGCCATGAGTTGCCAATGTGATTTTCAACTTACCACATTACCGGTGTAATGAAATTTATTAATTGGTATCTATTGGCTTCGTGCGTCTCCCCTCTACTTACAGTCACGTGACAGGCTGTCAGATTTTGTCAGGACGTTTTAACATTGAGTCTTATGGGATTATTTTGTTAAACTTGAATATTTTATTTTGTAGCGATAATAACCGAATACAGTTGTTAGAATTCATTAGTTATTAATTTATACTGTAATTTATAGTGCAACAAAAATATTTTCTTTTTCGTTAATAAAGATTTATTGACATAAACTGCGATAGTGAGGTTATGTATACAAAATCAAACTAATAATCAATATTGGAAATAGAAGAATTTATATCAGATTAAGTGCGTTTTTATTTTCTGTTTATATTAATACATAATATCACTAGCGTGACACGGCATTTTTTTTAAATGTCTCATTCAAACATACACAAAGCGTCCTGATAAAATTTCAAAAAACCGCCACCATGAGCAGGTCGGTCGATTTTGCTTTGACACTTTGTTAACGCTCAGAGCGAATAAGATAATTGTATAATGAATACCTCTTTTCTTCATAATTCACACAAAAACAGGATACATAAATATCATGTTTTGCTAACCCAAAAACGAAAAGTAAATGAACATAACTGACATTATAAGAAAGTTAGATATTAAGTTCTGCCCTACCTAATATCTAACTTTCTTATGTTGTCAGTTATTGATATGTCCATTTACTTTTCGATTTTGGGTTAGCAAAACATGATATGTATCCTGTTTTTGTGTGATTTCTGAAGAAAAGAGGTATTCATTAAACAATTATCTTATAGATACCAGTTAATAAATTTCATTACACCGGTAATGTAGTAAGTTGAAAATCACATTGGCAACTCGTTTTGAAAATATCAAGAATTTAGACGCCCTTTCAAACTTTCAAAATGCTCTACTAAAAAATTAGTTTAGTTGCACAAATCAATTATTATTACCAAAAACACTACAGAAATTTAAATGCTTTTGTATATTGACTCACTCTGAATATTAGTTTTGCTTATTGTTTTTGTAACATTTTCTGATTAGAAATCGAATTATTTGGTAAATCTTTTGATAAACAAGTTTAAAAATCATTGAAATGTCGCTTATTTTACAAAATATTTTCGGGTCGCCGCGCCGGTGACCTCACCTTGTGAAAATCATTCCACTAATTTTGCGTTGTGGTTCTAGAGTTAAAAAGACGACTGAAAAAATTTTTTGATAGCAACAGAAATAAACGATAAACCACTGTTTTAAGTTGTTACACTGAAACCGGCAGTTGAAACAGCTGAAATAAAGTAAAAATTATTTTCAACGAAAACATTTCGTTTATAAATTTGCAAAGTCTGTGTGTTATTGCGTTGCCGCTCCTGCAATACTCAGATCAGATTTATCGATGGATTCTTATGTAATTTTTTCTTTTGAATCCAAATCTGAAAACGGCATTTCGATATTTCTATCCGTCTTCGAGGTAATCGACCTCAAAGTCTAAAATGTGACGTCAGAATCGTTTTATTTTCTGCCGACACACTACACGTCCAGCTGAAATCGTTGCTAGTAAGTAGGCTAGTTTTTGAATCTCGATTTGTTAAGCTAAGCGTAGGTTATTTACATTTGAGTTTGACACTTCGTGAATGTCAAAATAAATTTTAAATTAAGTATTAATAAAACATCAATGACATTTGATAGTGAATTTAATTATTATATAAAATAAATAAGATGTTCAAAAATACAATTTGAGTATATTTTAAAAGCAATAATTTATTAACAGCTTTAAAAAGGTTTATACGAGTATACGGCCTCCCCTTTATGAAAACTGGACTCTTCCATTTGTTATGAAATTAAATATAGTCAATTCGCTAAACTCGACACAACTGGCTAGTGATTTTAGTAGGTAATTTTTTGTGTTTGGCGAATTTTGCCAAAATTGGCAAAATTACTAATTATTTAATAATTATTAACTAATTAGTAATTATTTTGTTTGTCAAATTGGCAAAATTATTGACTAAAATCACTAGCCAGTTGTGTCTGAGTTTAGCGAACCGACAGTATATAAAATAATATTTTTTGATATAAAAAATTATGGTCTGATATGTGCAATTACATATTTCTAATGGAAAAAAATATTTGAAGATTTTTCTCAAATTATGGATACCAACAACATTTTCATTTATAACTCTTTTATTTTTAATTTGACGAAGAAAAATTATTCTTCATAAAAAGCTCTTCATGTGCTAAGATTTATGATGCAACCATCATATATAAAATTTTATTAATTTTATACGAGGTATATAAAAAATATGAATTTCGATCAAGAGTAAACTACCTTTATAGTTCATATCATTTAAATTATAATGATATAATTACACATTAAAACATAATTATTAATTCTAAACTACTTTTCATAATAGCAATTTTCGATATTATGAATTAAAATACGTAAATAAACAAAGTTTTCGTTATGATATTGCTCGCATTTTCAGCTTGTTTGTTAATATAATAGCAATAAATAGCAAATAAAACGAAGAATGGCAGTAGAACGTTATTCTTAGATGTCAGCTACATCGGAGAAAAACGTGTAATTTGGTATGGACATGTGAGAAGAGCAGATCGTGCAATGTGGATATCAAAGATTTCGGATTGGAGTCCAATAGGAAAGAGAAGAAGAGGTAGACCCCGAAGATCATGGAGGGATAAAGTGGACGAGACCTTAGAGACGGAGAATGGCAGAACAGAAACGACTGGAGACGTTGGTTGAAAGAAGGAAGGCGGCGAAAGCTGTAAAAATCCTTATATAGATAGATAAGAAAAGCAAATGAAACCAAACTGTTAGTGATGGTACATCAAACTGGCCTGGCTATAGTTGCAAAAACAAATGCCTGTCTAGACAGGACGCACCGCTAACAAAAATCCCTTTGATGATTCGTTGAAAAACCGACAGCAGTCGGATCGACTCCGCGCACGCACAAACGTTGTTTGCAAACAGTGTTTGGCGCGAGTGTATAGATGTTCCGACGAATATTTGTTCGCAAACGTTTGCAAACGCTGTTTACATTCGGGGAGCGTGCAATGTAAAAGCGCCTTTAGTTGCCAACAGCGAAACAAATGTAATAAACTACCTTATAACGTATCCTTTACCCCCATTTGCATGCCAGTAAAATATAGTTTTTCATAAGAACGGTAGAGTTCAGCGCAAAAATAACGTCCAAGGCAATTTCGTCTACGTTTTCGGAAACAATTTGATAAGGTTTGGATTACCCGTGCCTGGAAAGCCTTATTACGTTCGGGAAATTCAATACTCATTGTTATACAGAATGGATCGAAATGGAAGTGGATTTGTAATTTGCGTGTTATATTTCATAAAAATATACCAATTTATCTTTTTTATACATTTCAATTACGTTGTATTTATTAAGCTATAGCTCATTTCACCGATTTTGTCCGATGAGAGTAGTCATATTAGACGCACATTTAGGACCGATTTCTCATATCGAGATCAACTCCAGTTTAACCTGAACTTTTAGTGAACGTCAGCATAAAGTCAAAATCGACTTTCTTAATAGGTCTGGATCCGGCGTATAAAAAAAAGTTGATTAATAGCAAGCTGAAAATTTTTCAATAGCTTAAGGGTGTTTAGTCGGATAAACTTTGATATATGGAAACACTGGAACAGGGACAGTTTTAATTGTGAAACAGGTTAAAAATTTGGAACGGTCACACCACGAAAACGGCACATTTATTTTGTCCGACAGAACAGACTTAAACTCTCCGAACAGAGATTAAACTCTCATGCAAAAATCAGACTGCAATTTATCACCTGTCATAATTCCTGTCATTTGACATATTCTACATGTTCCACTCATTAAAACGCCCATTTGGTGATAAATAGCAATCTGATTTTTGCATGAGAGTTTATTCTCTGTTCGAAAAGTTTAAGTCTGTACTGTCGGACAAAATACATGTGCCGTTTTCGTGGTCTGACCGTTCCAAATTTTTAACCTGTTCCACAATTAAAACTTCCCCTGGTCCAGTGTTCCCATATATCAAAGTTTGTCCGACTAGACGCCCTTAAGCTATTAACAAATTTTCAGCTTGCTATTAATCAACTTTTTTTTCATACGCGGGATCCAGACCTATAATTCACGTTCAACCGATAGCAGTTTAAACTACGTTCAACTTGAACGGTGAAATTCGGGCGTTCAAAACTCAGTTCAGATATTTCAAGGATTACGTATGCGTTGTATTATTGCAAGTTGACATCAAACGCTGTGATAATAATATAAATTTAACCAACCTCTCATATTATATTAAGCATATCGATAAACGATAACATTATTTTTATTTTTATTAGATTTATTTATAATTTTAAAATGACTTTTAATAAATAACATAAAAAAAGGTTTTACAAAATGGCGATAGTTTTACCTTTGCCATCTATTAGCATTTCTCGAAAGCTGTAGAACGTGACGTGACAATGAGAATTGCATTCCAATCAAAACCGAAGTTCAACGATGAACTTCGATCAACTGAACCATAGTGACCATAGATTAAAGGTATGAGAAATCAACCCTTAGAGTAACTTACTAGGTATGGCGGTTTTTGACAAAACAGTCGTTTTTGGTTATACTAGTTTTTACTTACAGTTTAACCTTGCAGTAAAAAACGGTTATTTCAAAAACCGGTCTATGGTTTTTTTAATCATTTCGCTGTGAGCCGATGAGTAGAGGGAATTAAATAGTTTTAGCCAGCGCTGTTTGTGGCAAATCTGTGCATTTGACTTAAACAATTTTACCAAAAAAGTACAAGTTTCAAACCGCGAGAGAGCGATACCGGCGAAACTCACAGCGAGTAGCTAATAGGTACATAACTAAATAACTATTATTAGTTTAGAATGTTACATTTACATTTTTACAGTTACTTTTGAAATTCTCCATTCAAATCAGTATCAATATTATCGATATCGATACTATTGAAAGAAAATATCGATACTAAGGTTCCAATCAATATATAAAGCAGGATAGCTTAAAGCATGGTAGAGTGGAACCTCGATTATCCGTCAGGGCACTGGACCAAGGGTATGACGGATAATCGAAAAGACTGTTAAAAGAACATAAAAAAAATTAAAAATTCATATCATTGACGATATAAGAGGGATTTGGTTTCGTACAAACGAATTAATTTTGTTTAAAATCATACAATCAATTATCGGCGTAAGATCATACAATCTACTTTATTGGATTCTTCTTGGTGAGAATAACACTCAGTGAATTGCTGCATGTACGATGCAGCTTCTCTAGCTTGTTTACGCTAATCTTTGTCAGTTGCATTCGCATCATCAACATCGCTACCGTCAAATTACAAGTCTGTGTCAGCTTCTGATTTCAACCCCTGGCAGGGGTTAATCTGGAAATGGCAGATGTTATGTGATGCCAGGGGTTAATCTGGAAATATTTTTAACATCCTTTAAAATCGGATAATATAATGTAACCCCAACTGATTAAAATAAATTTAAGGGTTTTTACCCGTACATTTTGGTGGCTTAAAGCATGTAAACCTGTGATAACACTGATGATGGAATTCTGATTCCGAAAACGTTTTGTTGTGATAAAGCCCTTTTTAGGGATTTTAAATATACCTTTTACAAGATAAGGTTTTTATTTTTTGTCCCAATAAAGCTAAAAAGAAAAGCATTTAACCAGTGCGTACTTTCGGTGGTCAGTTATGGAGCTGAAACTCTTAGACTGGCATATAAGAAAGCAGCAATAAGAAAATTACAAGTAGCACAACGAAAAATGGAAAGATCAATGCTTGGCCCAACTTTGAGAGACAGAATACAAAATGATGAGTTGCGGCAAAGAACTGGAGTGGAAGACATCATAAAACGATTACGAAGTTGAAGTGGAAATGATCAGGATACGTCGCAAGATAAAGAGACAACATATGGACAAAGAAGATTTTAGAGTGGCGGCCAATGGCAGACAAGCGAAGTCGTGGAAGACCACCTACCAGATGGACCGACGACCTTAAAAGAATAACGACAAACGAGGCCTGTGTCCGAAAGTGAACAAAGGACATCGCACACATCTTATGGAAAATATAATGTCACTCAAATTCAATAAAATTTATACGAATAGATGCGTTTTTGCATCTATTCGCATCTATAATACGAACTCTATATTTTCAATAATAAGAGCAGAAATTGATATAAATAAATCTGAAATCAAATAGGTACGTACATAAGTTAGAGAGAGAAAAAATATTTTAAAATACCCAAATTGTCGGTACTCCATAAATCATCGGATTAGTTTCACTAATCCGCTTAGACCCAGCGGGGTTTAAGCTCTTGTGAATAGCACCCAGAGCAATAGTAATTGTAACTGACACTTTTACTGACTCAAAAAATGTGATTTCGATAAACTGTAATTGCAATTTGCGCCGTAATTAATCATAATTAAGAGTTGGCGCAATGATAAGATTTGACCGTTAATTTAAAACGCATCTATTCGTATAAATTTTATTGAATTTGAGTGACATTATATTTTCCATAAGATGTGTGCGATGTCCTTTGGCTGTGTGATAATGAAGGAAAAACGTGAGACGACAATAGTGAGATTGTTAGTGATTTGTGGGGTGAATCAAGCGTTTCAAAATTCCTTTGTTGTTTTTAAATAAGGCATGGTTGAATACAATAGGTATATTATATTCAGTATTTTCTTCCCGCGTATTTTGGAAATTTATGCTTTAAGAAATTAGGAATTGCTACCTGTATAAATTTTACATTCAATTATAATTGTACGAAGATAAATGGCCGATTTATCTTTATTTAGTCTCCTAATAGATATACCGTAGGCTCTTTACAGCATAGGATAGCGTAAATTAAAAGTGAAATTGTGGAATGTTGTACGAAATCGCGCCTTCGTAGCCAAAAGCGGTCGCTTTGGGAACATTCATTTTAATAATTGCTTTCTGAACACTTCACAAAATTTCAAACCAACCCTTTGATACACACACACATACGTACGTACGTACGCGGATTTTCTTGCTTTATTGAAATTAGGGCAGAATATCAGTTGAAATTAATTGTGGGCACATTATCTAGACAACGCGAGTTATCTGCAAGCGGAATTTAATTCGGACCAACTGGTGCGTGTCCGTGCGTCGATGTCTGTTTGTTCTCCGCAGATTATTCCAAATCGATTTCTATATGAATGCTTTACAAAACCGACAACGTTTTACATGTATTTAGATCAGTTTGCTCTTTGAAATACTATACTTTGGAAATACACACACCCAAACTTATATGGAGTCAGCCGATATTTCTTACTATTTAGTGTAAATTTAAAAAAAAAGAACACACGAAGTCAAACACTATTTATTTTATAGCAATTTAATAACAAATACATAAAAATTAAATAAAACATTAAAGTATTTAACAAACAAATTGAAAGTAGTTGTTTTAAAGTCAATAGCATACCAAATTTCAATGTAAAACGAATCACGTTTAAATTGTTTTTATTTATTTTTTTTTTGTATTTTGTGGTAGTCAGTGTTATCACCTCTAGTCCTTATGCAAGCTTCAGTTTGCTTTAGCCCGCTCCTAATCAAATTATCAACATTTTGTTGTGCTAGGTTGCTTCATCCTTTAAGAGCAGCACACCTTTAAGAGCAGCTTGTGTGATTTTCCCGGCGAGCTCTAATTTTTCTTTTAAGCATATCCCACAAATACTCTATAGGATTAAGCTCGGATGAGTAAGCAGGCCACTCCAAACAAGGGATACCTTCTGCTTCAATGATGTCTGTAGTCACTCTAATGGTATGTAGTGGTCCATTATCATACAATAAAATTAAATTTTCTCCTGTTGCACCTCTCCAGAGCTTGACTACAGGTTATCAACATACCTGTGAGCAGTTAAAGTTGATTGGATGAAAATTAAAGGAGTTTCATTACGGATCACAATTCCTCTCCAGAACATTTCACTACCCCTTGTATATTTGTGAACAGATCTGACAGTTTTCGTTCTTGCTTGTCTTCCTCAACCTCTAAGTACACGATTTCGTGGATCATCTGATTTTACACAAATCCTGACTTTTTTTGAAAATAGCACATTTTGTCAATTTCCAATGTTCCAGTTTTGGTGGTGAAGACACCAATTTAGGCGATCAATCTTGTGCTGCCTGGATAACTCGGGAACCCATAACTGTCTCCTGCTGTGTACTTCTTGGTACGAACTCTTCTTCTTATCGTTTTAACTGAAACAGTTACACCTGTAGCTTTCACAAGCTGCCTTTGGAGCTGCAGGTGAGAAATGGTTGGGTGTCTTCCAGCTGAATGGACAATTAACCGATCATGGAGAGCCGTTATTACTTTTGGCGACTTTCCCTTGCTTTATTTTTAAGCATTACTAGTTCCTGTTACCTAGCATAGGTTTTGGACAGAACGCCCTGTATTACGCCTAGCTTTACAGCTATGTCCCTCTGAGAACATTACTTTCTCCACAAGACCAATAATCTCTCCTCGTTGTAAGTTCTATAACACCACATGAGGCATATTTTCGTTTTTGGACGCAAAAGTTAGTTTATTTATTTTCGTCCAATGTGCAACTCAAGCAAATAACCTATACCGTATCGAGCTGTACTATTCGATTGTCTTATAGATTTGTTTATTTTCAATAAAAACCTTTATTCTTCGCAACAATAACAAGTTTTTTGAAAAGAAATAAATATTACTTTGAAATACATGGTGATTCCATATAAGTTTGGGTGTGTGTATATTATTATGTGAAATTACACTCACCGGGCAAAATTAACCGCCCTCCTTTTATTTCTTTCTTTTGCAGAAATTGTCAATCTTGGATCACATTTTATGAAAGATACGGTAAAAGCTATATAAAAGATGTACATAAAGTTAGCGAATCACTTCTCGCAAATATTATGGCAAGCACAAGGGAATTTGCCGCTATTTTGCCGCTAATTAGTTGTGGAAAAGTTAATTTTGCCGCTCTTTTATTTTTTTTAATATTCGATGTTTCGCTAACTTCATAAGAAGTTAGCGAATCACAACAGCAAAAAATGTTTCAAATTCAAATCGACTTGGTGCTAAATTTGCCGCTTGTTTGCCGCTCGTTAGTTGTGGAAAAATTAATTTTGCCGCTTTTTTATTTTTCCTAATATTCGATGTTTCGCATTTTCGAATTCGTAAATTTCGATGTTTCATAATATGAAGTAAGCGAATCACAACAGTGAATAATGTTCAAAGTGTAAATTGAGTTGGTCCTGAATTTGCCGCTTTTTGCCGTTAATTACTCGTCGAAAAATTAATTTTGTCGCTTTATTATTATTTTTTAATATTGCGTGTTTCGCTAACTACATAAAGGGTGGGGAATTAGTGCGAAGAAGTACGATTACTCGTTTCTCGTAAGAGATATAAAAAAATGTTATTTAGGTAGAAGTTGCTGCCCAGAAAGGACCATAATTTAGAGATATATTTAAATATACAGGTCTATCCGTATTGACAGGGTAACACAAACTTATATTTTTTTAAATAGCACACCCTGTATATTTTTACATTTTTGGATTCTCCTTTATGTCTTCTTTCCTAAAATATAAGTTTTTGTAATAATTTACGAAGTAGTTTAAAATAGGTTTGTTCTAGCCTCAGTTTCAAACGGTTTGAAACCATCAGCGAATAGTTGACCAGCGCGAGTAGAGGAGATAGCACTGGTGACTGTATTATGTTCTCTCACTGACCAAATGTTTGCTGACGGTTTCTGACTAGTTTGACTGTTTGCTAGAACAAACCTATTATAATTAGGTTTTTTTGTTTATTTCGTAGCAACATTCACACCCTGTAGAATTGTAGTAATTTGACATAAAATTTCTATTTATGTTCAAACGTTTTTTAATATAGTCTACTATTGTTAAAATTATTAATATAGAGAAACGTTCAGTTTTAGTATACAGGGTTGGTCAAAACTCGGAATGAGTATTTTTTGAGATTTCTTAAATAGATTTTAGTATAGTATTTTAGTATTGTAGTGAAATGATATTTTATGGTACTTTTTTATTTCTTAAGCAATCCCTATACCTAAGCTATAAGAAAAGAAAACTACATCTTTTTTCCAGTTGTAGACTTTTTTAAATAAACATATTACAAGTGTCCCTTTTAACGTTAAACACACAAATATTCTCATTTAAAAGCTGTATTTAAACAATCTGTATTTAAACAAATTAAAAAATTTTATTATAATAAATAAATTAATTTATTATAACAAAAAAAGCAAGTTTGACATTTAATAATGCGTTAGGGTTAGGATTTAATCTGCCGATGGCTCTACTTGAGTTACTTGAACAAAAAAAGAATAAAGAAAATTGCTTCATGGGAAGCCGAGAAAATGCATTTTTTTAACATATACCGATTTTGAAATTTGAGATCACATTTTCTCCAACCTAATTTTTGATTGGAATTTGGCTATTTTTGGCAATTTTTACTCGTATTATCGATAGCTTTTATTATAATAATATATGTTATGTGTATTTTAAAGATATGAAAATTGGTGTGGAGAAAGAGGACAAAAATAAAATGTGATGGTTCGAAAAATATGATGCTATTGTTTATATCTTTGCCGTAAATGCCGGTCAACTTTGACTGGTTGTATCTCAGGAACCACTCATCACAATTAAACGTTTATTTTAAAGAAGCGCCCTGTCACTTGTTTACCGTTGTCATGATTTAATTTAATTGAATATTTCCCGAGATATGCTATTTGTTTATAAGCCAAAAAATCGTTTATAATTTTAAAATATTCCTGAGGGCGCTTAAATAATCCAATTTCAATTCAGTAAAGTACATTAGTACAGTGTCTTTTTATACAAAAATCATTCAATTAAATTATTGTTGCTAAACTGTTTTATCAATTTCCATCGGCTTCTGGAATTATAATCTATACAAAAAGAGCTTTTATATTACCAAGTTATTTAAATATTGATAAACAATTAATTATCTAAAATTTTAGTTCAAAATTAAATATTTTGTTGGAAAAACCCGCATTTTCCGGGGAAAATTTTCGTCAAAAGAAATTGGGAAAAACACGTCTGTATGCAGAATTTAATTACGGTGAATTTTTATTTGGGTATTTTTGGTGTTAAGTTAAAATCTTTGGAGTTATAGAGCAAAAATTGAAGAAAAACAAGATTTTCGGGCGCCATTTTGTTTTTTGAAAAAAGTAGCACACTATCTGCGGACTTTGCATACCTACATTATTAATATAAACCATCATAAGATTCGATTCCAGCAATAAAATTGCTGGTAAATAACTTTTCCCAGAAATGGCCTATTCTCCGATAATCTGCCCAGACTATATATAAAATACATCTCTGTATACTAAAACTACACGTTTCTCTATATTAATAATGTTTTTCTACAACCGTGTTAAAAATGCAATTTTTAGCACTCCATACGAGCGTTAAAAATGCTACTAAGGCACTAGTGCTTTAAAATTTTTATGGCACTGCAGTTCGTATTGACCGTATAGGCAATTTTGATGTAATGTCAAAAAAATATAAAAATGAAATGTCAGTCAAGTTCAAGTAAAAGTTTTTGTAGATATTATCCTGTAATTACGTTTGTAGAAAAAAATATTGTATGATATCCGTGTTAAAAAGTACATTTTTAAGGCACTCATGTGAATTGCAGAACTCGCTTCGCTAATTCTGCAAATTTCACATGCTTGAAACGAGTAATTGGATTTTTTCGCACTAATTTTCCACCCTTGATGAAGTTAGCGAAACACCTAATATTAAAAAAAATAATAAAGCGACAAAATTAATTTTTACACAACTAATTAACGGCAAAAAAGCGGCAAATTCAGGATCAACTCAACTTAAATTTGAAACATTATTTGCTGTTGTGATTCGCTAACTTCATATAACGTTACGAAACATCGAATATTAAGAAAAGTGAAAAAGCGACCAAATTAATTTTTCCACAACTAATGAGCGGCAAAAAAGCGGCAAATTCAGCACCAACTCGATTTGAATTTGAAACATTTTTTGCTGTTGTGATTCGCTAACTTCATATATGAAGTTAGCGAAACATCGGATATTAAAGAAAATAAAAAAGCGGCAATATTAATTTTTTCACTACTAATGAGCGGCAAAAAAGCGGCAAATTCAGCACCACCTCGATGTGAATTTGAAACATTATTCGCTGTTGTGATTCGAAGTTCATATTATGAAGTTAGCGAATATTATATTTTCTTTTATATTTTACACGCTAACAATCTTGTACGTTGGTATTTTGATGTCTCTTTAATTAATAAATTAATTAGTTCAAAATTTAATAAAGTAACGACCAGTCTAGATTATTATGTTTTTTTTCGAATAATTATTTTAATTGAATACTTTCACGGTTACCTAATAAAATTTGACGTACTTTTGTTGTAATAAATAATGTGTGGCTTAAAGAATCACGAATAACTCACAAATTAAAGCACTGGTATAGGGAATACTTAATAAATAAAAAGTTCCATAAAATATAATTTCTCTACAATACTATACTAAAATCTATTTAAGAAAATTCAAAAAATACTCATTCCGAGTTTTGACCAACCGTGTATACTAAAACTGAACGTTTTTCTGTATTAATAATTTTAACAACAGTAGACTATATTAAACGTCGTTTGAACATAAATAGAAAGTTTTATGTCAAATTACTACAATTCTACAGGGTGTGAATATTGCTACGAAATTAACAATAAAACGTAAATATCTTTTAAACTAATTTATATATTACTACAAAAGCTTATATTTTCGTAAAGAAGACATATAGTATAATTTAAAGGTGTAAAGATATATAGAGTGTTCCATTTAAAAAAACAAAAATTTGTGTTACCCTGTCAATACGGATAGCCCTGTATATTTGGAAATATTTTTATATTAGGGTCCTGTATAGGCAGCAACTTCTACCTAAATAACTTTTTTTTCGTATCTCTTACGATAAATGAGTATTTGGACTTCTTCGCGCTAATTCTCCACCCTTTATGAAATTAGCGAAACACGCAATATTAAAAAAATATTATAGCGACAAAATTAATTTTTCTACAACTAATTAACTGCAAAAAAGCGGCAAATTTAGCACCAACTCGATTTGAATTTGAAACATTTTTTGCTGTTGTGATTCGCTAACTTCATATGTACAGACGGAAAAATGAAAGAATACCCATGAACGAACATATAAAACACGCTGTATTTTCCTGTCACCGTGTCACAAAGAAAATTGTCCAGTGCAAGTACATGTAACAATAATTATTACATGTACTTGCGCTGGCCAATTTTTTGTCTGACATGTTGACAGGAAAATACAGCCTGTTTTATATGTTTGTTGATGGGTATTCTTTCATTTTTCCTACTTAGCGAAATCGCGAAATTTCTCTCAGGAAATCGTTACCAAAATACAAAGCATAAATAAATTTTAAAAAATTTGTTTTTTTTGCTTGGTAAAAAAATTCTTCTAATAAATTAGTTTTATCTGACTCATTCATATTGACAATTAAGACATACACTTGAGTCCAGGGTTCTTTACCCGTGCGTCATTAATACCTGGAGAGATAAAACATATACTTATTATCTAGAATGATTATCTTCCACGCATGAAACTAAAGATAAACCAGATATACCGCCTGTTATTAAAGTAAAGACACATGTTATTTTTATAAACGCTCTAGACTCATGGAGACGCACATGGAAAAGGGATAGGTACAAAAATTACGCTTTTTCAGATTTTAAGTACAATTTGCGACGTTTCTGATTTGTTTATTTGTCACTGTCAGTTTGTTGGATATTTTGCCGTTTTATTGTCTTGTTTTTGCATTTAGAAGTTATTTATATTAAACAAACAGTTGTTTTTACAACCAATTTTATACTGGAGTTTGAAATTTTATGGTAAGTCTATTTTATTTTTCCCATTAATTTACATACAAAGTTAACCTCATTCACAGGTTAAGGAAAGGTTTTGTTTAAGTTTACGTAAAATTGAAATAAATAAAAAAAGAAAATATTATATTTTCACAAATTTATATTATAACAATTATAACAAATATTTAATATCACTAATGATATTAAAATAATGGAATATAAAATAATAAAGTAATAAAATAATAAGTTGCCTACTTTCTGTAGCAGTACCTACCCACTTTCTGTCACTTGCTGTTGCGTGGAATAGATTTCCGACTTATTTCGTATGCTTTAAATGATGACGCACGGGTAAAGAATCATGGACTCAACTGTATATTATACATTTTAAAGTAAGTAGATGACTTCAAAATGATATTGCTAATATGTATGAGTTGCGTTCATGAGACATTTTTCAAAGATAGTTAGTTCTGTTACATGAAATTAACTAACTTGCATAATATTGCATAATTTAAATGCATCATATAATATATTTAGTCCAGGGTAATAAGGTTTTTTCCATGACACTTGAACAGCCAGGGTACTAAAGCGTTTTTTCGACAGGTAATACCTATAAGAGCAAATTCTAGCTATTTCCTGCGTAGGATCTGACGGCCATTTTTATTTATAAACAAATAAGTATCAAAAAATGACATTTTTCACTTTTTTTTTAAATCAATGGAAAACAGGGAAACTTACGGTTATTTTAGTACAAATATCTTCGAGATTATGGAAAAAGATTTAAAATGACGTATTACATAGTTTAATATACTCATTTATTGTTAATATAATTGAGAAAAAATCTGAATTGCAAAAAAATTATTTTTGCAATAACTGTTGTAAAAATTAGTGTACAGCTCTGAAACTTCTGTCAAATAATGGTTCTTTGCTGCTTAATATGTGATAAAAATTTCAAAGCGATTCATTCAATTGTTTAAATTTTATTCAAATTTTTTTCCCAGAGAGCGTTTTATTTTGCAATAACATAAGTCAGAAAAAATGACGTTAGAACCATTCCACAGGTGTCAAATGAAAGAGCATGAGCTATATTTTCAACTTCGTTTAAAAAAAGTAAAAAAAAATGGATTTATTAGTAATACATAAATAATTATGCAAAAGTATCGTAAATCTTTCCTTATAAACTTTTTATTTTATTATATGAGAAATTATATATTGTTGTGATCTGCTTCTTATTAATTTTATATTAATTATTATTTATTTGATTAATCATTTAATTGTCGCAAATCATATATCAAAATTAAATAAAAAATCTCAGGGTGCCTTTTACTATATAAAAAAAACCAAATTATCTCACGTTATACTTATCTTCTCTCGTGGGTTCAGTATCTCTGAGTTGATCCTAATCGGGATAAAATAGGGAAAAGAAATAAAGCAAAATATTAAAATAAAAATACAGAATTGTCTTTTATTTATCAAATTAATACTCTGAAATCTATCGAATCTAAAAAACCTGTGGACACAGATGTACGAATGAAAGTTATACCACTTAAATTTATTATCTTTACAAAAAAAACAATTTATCGGTTTGTTCCCGATGACTTTGGTAAAACAAACTAAACCAAACAAATTTATGTCTTCGCAAGGTTACCTATATTTACTATTTATATTTTGAAATATTGGAACTTTAATTCATATGCTTTTTACTCAAAAATTTATTTCCCGAACATAAAAATCTCTTTCACATAAATTGACTGACCTTTTGCTTCCCTCACTCGGATGTCTTCTCGTGACCCCAAACAGCTCTCCCTCGTTGATTATGTTAAAGGCTACTCATCAAAGCCTCTCTCCGTTGTCCAGCTTCAAAACTGTCAGCATACCAGCACTAATTCTCCAACAAACCGTGTTTCTTTGACACGTTCTCGATTCAAACAAAACTCCAAAAATTATCTGCTCTCCTTCCCACAATACTACAGAATCAAAGAGGTATTTCGTCTCGATTTGATCTGTCGCTCGTTCCACTTTTCAACACTATTTTCCACTATCAACCAGCCACTGATATATGCTAACTATCTACTCCACTTAACACGTCGAAAACCGCTTCTTCTCGCTGCCAACAACATAATGAATTCTTTTTCAAGCTCTCTCAATCATCCAATCCATTTTTTCCCCTTCCACATTCCAAGAATCAGAACATTGACTTTTCCATTTGACAAACAACAGTCACCCTCACATTTGTTCCGACAATCCTAATTACTTTCGGAGAAACTCTCCCACATATACTCGTATTGAAATGAAGATATTAAAATTCCAACTTTCTTTTCAATTATCACTTTCGAGAAATTATACAGTAAACAATTTTTTTTCCATTTTAAATCTAAATACATAGTTCTTTTCACTTTAATTATTCACAAAAGTCTTTAATGGTTCCGCGTAAAGCTCGTTAAAAGAGAAATCTATTTACATCCTAACTAAATTCTAATAAATTTTAAAACAGCTCAATATACAGGGTGTATCAAATTTATGTGCCCGCGTTATTAAAAAAAATTAATTTAATTTTTATTTTGCTTTTGATTGATAAAATGCAAACACAATAACATCCCCGCCTTGTTTTGAGATAAAATCAGTATTATTAAGTGCAACAAAAAAATTTGATTTTCTCTCGACAACAACACTTTTCTCTTGTTATCATATTATCCTAACCTAATTCTCTTATCCTACCTTAAATTTTATGCATTTGTCTTTATTCGTGGTATTTGTACACATCATGGATATTGTAAACTCCTCGTATCTTTTCTGAATCCACATGCCTCAGGACATAACTGTTTATTCCATTTTCATTGTGCACGATGTATGGACCCTCGAAAATAGGCATTAGTTTTGCGCAAACGTCCCCAGTGAGATTTGATACTCGTAATGCCCTTACCAGCACCTTTTCTCCCTTCTGAAAAGTCACTGGGCGTCGTCTCCTATTATGATTTTGTCTTTGGAGATATTTTTCATTACTGCGCTGCAGCCTCCTTTGCACAATTTCCAAGACTTGTTGGTATTCCCTCTGCTCAGGTTCTTCCCATGGCCGTAATGGCATAACACCCTTCATGATATATTCCGGAGTCTCTTTTGTCACCGTACTTGGAATCGTGTTTAAGTAGTTTTCTATTTCTGCCACTTTCCTGTCCCATCGTCTATGTTGTCCATTTGCAGCAATGCGAAGGAATTTCGTAGTCTCCTGTATAAAACGCTCTGAAGGATTACTTTGAGGATGTCGGATACTGACGAAATTTGTCCCTATTCCCCTGTCTTGAAGCTGTCCCTTGAAACGCTCACTCCGGAAATATGTCGCATTGTCTAACAGAATTCTTCTTGGTGTTCCTACGGTGGCTATAAAATTGTCAATCTTTCTCATTATTTCTTCCCCCTTTGTTGTACGGCAACTGTATAACTTTACGTATTTTGAAAATATATCAACCATCACCAAAATATGCTTGTTCCTTTGCGTGGTCATTATCAGATCACTTAAGATATCTATTGCCACAATATCCAATTTTTGACGGGATACAATATTTTTAGCAATATTTTCATTTCTGAAATTTCTGCTTTTATATTTTTGACATATTTCGCATTTTTGGGTCACTTCTTTATTGTTCTGTATCTGCGACAAAACTCCCGCGAATTTTTGGATGGACGCATCAGTTCGTAATATGAAAGGTAAATTGTACATGGGGTGATATATTTTAGTTCCTTTCGAGAATTCCTCTTTTAATATTTGGAAAGCTTTCTCTTGTTCTTCTTTCCAATTCCATTTAACACCTTTTTTCAGTAATTTTATCAATGGAATCTCCTTCTGGCTTAAATCAGGAATTAGTTTTTTGAAATAGTTGATCGTACCAAGAAAACCTCTCAATGTTTTTAAATTCGTTGGCCTTGGGTATTCATCTATGAGTTTTATCCGGTCCTCGGCTAAACTAACTGTTTTTGTTTCCAATTTAAAACCCAAATATGTCACTTCTTTTTGAAAAAATTGACATTTTTCAATATTCAATTTTAATCCGGCCTTGTCCAGCTCTTCTAATATAATTTTTATGTGTTTTAAATGACTCGATTTATCTGGTGAAAAGATTAGTAAGTCGTCAATGTAGTGTACTATAAAATCTTCATACCTGTTTAATATTGTATGCAGAGCTCTTACCAGTGCTGCACAAGCACTTTGTAACCCAAAAGGCACTACTTTAAATCGGTACACTATACCATCGATCGAAAAAGCGGTGTAGTTTCTACATTTTTCTGCTAAAGGTATCAACCAAAAACTATGTTTTAAGTCAATTTTAGAAAAAATATGTGATCCTGTAATTCTCCCAAAAATAGCCTCGATGTTGAGAGGTGATTCATATTGAGATACCGTGTGTTGATTTATATTCCGGGCATCCAAACATAGTCTCAATTCTCCACTGCTTTTTTTAACAATCACGATTGGGTTGATATACGGAGAGTCACATCTCTATGATTTGATTTTCTAACATTTCATTGATTTCTCCTTTCACCTCCTGTCGGTACTTATATGGGATGGGGTAAGTTTTCGATCGAAAATTTCCTAAGTCTTTCACCTCAAATGAATGTTCATACTTTTTGGCTACTCTGTTTTCTTCATTTATTAAATTTTCATACTCCCTCAATATTTCACGCAGTTCCTTCTCCTTTTCTTCTCCATATATCAATTTTATTTCTTTCTCCTCCGATTCTTTACACATGTTTATTGTGTATTCTGCATCCTCCATTTTGCATACTTCTTCGTCAAATACCACAGTTTCCATGATATCTTTTTCGTTCTCTTTTTCTAATCTGATCTCTTTTTCTTCTGGGCTCATCTCTTTTTTCGAGGAATCCCCATCTTCATTTTCTTGTATCAATCTTTCTTCTTCTTTTTCTTCTGTTGGGCTCATCTCTTCTTTTGAGGAATCCCAAGCTTCATTTTCATTTGTCAATCTTTTTTCTTCTTTTTCTTCTTCTGGGCTCATCTCTTTTTTCGAGGAATCCCGAGCTTCATTGTTTTTACTTGTCTTCTCCTTCTTTCTTTTCTTCTTTTTCTGTCCTTGCTTAATTGCCAAATTCATTTCCACCGTTTGTTTTTTGTCTGCATTATCCTTTTTCCGTTTCTCATGTTCCTTGTCCATTTCCAGAATGTTAGGTTCTTCTTCTTTTCCATCTGTGATTTTCATCGTGTTATTTTTGAAATCTACACCACATGTTTTTCTGACAATTCATCCACTCCTACGATCATATCATGCATCATGTTTGGCATTATAACACATTGAAGTGCATAAAATTTCTTCCCCAATCGAACCCTTATTCGTATTCCTTCATTTATTGTTGCCAAAGTCCGTTTATTTGCGCCCACTAAATTTACCCTGGGAATTTTGTAAATCAAATTCGTCAAATCAACCTCTTCTATTATTTTCCTGTTAATCAAAGTAATTTCTGAACCAGTATCAATCATAATTTTAATCGGTTTCTCATTTATAAAACCATCTACCAATTTTAAATTAGATACACTTCCTTTATCATTATTTCCTGCTAATTTAATAAATTCCTTCGGGTGACAAAAAATTCCTGTTTGCTCTTTTGGTTTTAGTGAGCGCTTTCGTGAAAAGACGCTTGCTGTTCTTCTTCGCTTCTTCTTCCGTCGCTTTGTCTCTCATCCTCATATTCATAGATTTGCGTGTTGTTTACCGCTCTTCTGTTTTCTCTTTGTCTGTCGGACCCGTATCGGTTTCCACGATTTTCCTGTTGATTCTTTCTATTATCATTTCTGTCCTCTTGATTTGTGCGGGTGTTATTTCTATTCTGGTTTTCTCGATATCTTTTCGTTCCATTGCCGATTTCTTTGTTCATAGTTTCCTCTTCCGTTGTCTCTATTTTCGTTTTCTCTTCTTGTATAATCTCTCCTAAAGTTCTGTCTTCTATCTCTATAGTCTCGATTTTCGCGTTGTCTATAATTATCTTGCGATCTTCTTATTTCTCTTTCTCTCATTTTTGCTTCTCGTATTTGCAAAAATTAGCACAAACTGTCGATATCTTTGTAGTTTTGTAAAGTTATGTGATCTTCTAAGGTATCTTCAAAATGTCTGGCTATCAGTTCTACTAGCTGTTCGGACGAATAATTGTACTGTAGATGTTTTGCATTATTATATAATTGTAGTGCATATGTTTTCTCTGAGATACCCATTCTATCATGGTACCTCCCATTTTGCAATTCCTTGTTTATTTCTAGCTGTTGTATTTTTCCCCAGAAATAACTCAGGAACTTTTGTTCGAATTTATGCCAATTGTCCAATTCTTCTTCTTTGCTATCGAACCATAAACTTGCCTCATCTTTAAGATGGTTCCTTATCGTTTCTTTGGCTGTCTCGAAGTTACCGATGTGTCGTATTTTCTTTTTCAAATTGTTTATGAAAATTACTGGGTGTAATTTTTTTACATCCCCGCCAAATCTTATTTTCACATCCTCTGTACTATGGATAATCGTTTCCCTTCTTTCTCCGGAATGTTGTTGCGTCCTGTTTTCGGTGACTTGTTTTTCTATTTCTGTGATTCTTTTTTCCACTTCTTCTCTGTCTACTTGAATAGCATTTTCCAGCTTATTTTACAAATTTTCTGGTTCCTTTTTCTGGCAATTGTTTATCTCCTTTATTTTGATTTTGATTTCTTTAATCTCTATCTCCTGTTTCTCGCTCTTTTCTGAAATCTCTTCAATTTTTTTAACCATTTCCTTCTTAATACTCTCTATATTTCTGTTGTTTTCTTTTATTGCTTGTTTTGTTTCCTGTTGATTGTCATCCATTTTTTGATTCAATTTTTGTTGTGTTTCATCCATTTTCTTTGATGTTTCTTCCTGATTTTTATCCATTGCTTGTTTTGTTTCTCTTTGATTGTCATCCAGTTTTTGTTGTGTTTCATCCATTTTCTGTTCCATTCTTTGTGCCTGGAGTTGCATCAGTTGTAATAATTTATCTATTCCTGATAATTCCTGATTTTCTGATGCCATGATTGTTGTTTCGAAAATGTCTTCTTGTTCTATAAGTTCTTCTTGTTCCAAATGTTCTTCTTGTTTTTTGTTTTCTTTGCTTTTGCTTCTGGTTGTTATCGACATGTATTTAAAATTTATCCCCGCCTAATATGAAATTCGAAAATACCTTGTATGCTGTCAAGACGAAAATTTTTCTCTCCCCAAATATAATCAATTTATCCCACAAATTTTTAAATATTTCAAAATTCAAATCAATCAAAAATAAAATAAATATGTAAAATTGTACCTAGATAAGAAAAAATTACGTCACACAAATATTTCAAAAATTTTAAATATATCAACTTTTTCTGACGGGCAAATAAATTGTCCTTCACCTGTTTTTCCGTTTCCTATTCCCTTCAAATTCACAACCAGAGATACTTTAATGCCCTAACGTTGGCTCGCCATGTTGTTGTGATCTGCTTCTTATTAATTTTATATTAATTATTATTTATTTGATTAATCATTTAATTGTCGCAAATCATATATCAAAATTGAATAAAAAATCTCAGGGTGCCTTTTAATATATAAAAAAAAACCAAATTATCTCACGTTATACTTATCTTCTCTCGTGGGTTCAGTATCTCTGAGTTGATCCTAATCGGGATAAAATAGGGAAAAGAAATAAAGCAAAATATTAAAATAAAAATACAGAATTGTCTTTTATTTATCAAATTAATACTCTGAAATCTATCGAATCTAAAAAACCTCTGGACACAGATGTCCGAATGAAAGTTATACCACTTAAATTTATTATCTTTACAAAAAAAACAATTTATCGGTTTGTTCCCGATGACTTTGGTAAAACAAACTAAACCAAACAAATTTATGTCTTCGCAAGGTTACCTATATTTACTATTTATATTTTGAAATATTGGAACTTTAATTCATATGCTTTTTACTCAAAAATTTATTTCCCGAACATAAAAATCTCTTTCACATAAATTGACTGACCTTTTGCTTCCCTCACTCGGATGTCTTCTCGTGACCCCAAACAGCTCTCCCTCGTTGATTATGTTAAAGGCTACTCATCAAAGCCTCTCTCCGTTGTCCAGCTTCAAAACTGTCAGCATACCAGCACTAATTCTCCAACAAACCGTGTTTCTTTGACACGTTCTCGATTCAAACAAAACTCCAAAAATTCTCTGCTCTCCTTCTCACAATACTACAGAATCAAAGAGGTATTTCGTCTCGATTTGATCTGTCGCTCGTTCCACTTTTCAACACTATTTTCCACTATCAACCAGCCACTGATATATGCTAACTATCTACTTCACTTAACACGTCGAAAACCGCTTCTTCTCGCTGCCAACAACATAATGAATTCTTTTTCAAGCTCTCTCAATCATCCAATCCATTTTTTCCCCTTCCACATTCCAAGAATCAGAACATTGACTTTTCCATTTGACAAACAACAGTCACCCTCACATTTGTTCCGACAATCCTAATTACTTTCGGAGAAACTCTCCCACATATACTCGTATTGAAATGAAGATATTAAAATTCCAACTTTCTTTTCAATTATCACTTTCGAGAAATTATACAGTAAACAATTTTTTTTCCATTTTAAATCTAAATACATAGTTCTTTTCACTTTAATTATTCACAAAAGTCTTTAATGGTTCCGCGGAAAGCTCGTTAAAAGAGAAATCTATTTACATCCTAACTAAATTCTAATAAATTTTAAAACAGCTCAATATACAGGGTGTATCAAATTTATGTGCCCGCGTTACTAAAAAAATTTAATTTAATTTTTATTTTGCTTTTGATTGATAAAATGCAAACACAATAATATATTTATTACAATTTTTTATCAATTATGATATAAATAACATTACTCGGTAGTTGTACACTTAAAACAGGGTACAAAAGTTAATCTTTATTAAAAAAATGAAAAGTGAAATGAAAATGAAAATGAAAAATATGAAAAAGTTATTCAAAAATTAACGATACTTTTGCATAATTATTTATTACTAATAAATGCATTTCTTTCACTTTTTTAAACCATGTTGAAAATGTATCTCATGGTCTTTCATTTGACACTTGTTTAATGGTCCTAACCTAATTTTATTCTTACTTATGTTATTAAAAAAATATATTCTCTGGGATAAACAATTTGAATAAAATTTAAACAATTGAATGAATCGCTTTGAAATTTTTATCACATATTTAGCATCAAAGAACCCTCATTTGAAAAAAAGTTTAAAGCTATACACTAATTTTTACAACAGTTATTGCGAAAATAATTTTTTTTAAATTGCGATTTTTTTGCAATTATATTAACAATAAATGAGTATGTCAAACTTTGCCATACGTCATTTTAAAGCTCTTTCCATAATCTCGAAGATATTTGTACTAAAAAAATCATAAGTTTCACTGCTTTCCGTTGATTTGAAAAAAAAGGGGAAATGACAGTTTTTGACAGTTAATTGTTTATAAATAAAAATGGCCGCCAGATTCTACGCAGGAAATAGTTACAATTTGTTCCTATAGGTATTACCTGTCGAAAAAACGCTTCAGTACCCTGGCTGCTGAAGTGTCACGAACAGGGTATATTTTTGTCTTATTACCCTGGCCTAATTATGTCTCAATTCTGTTGTTTTCTTTTATTGCTTGTTTTGTTTCCTGTTGATTGTCATCCATTTTTTGATTCAATTTTTGTTGTGTTTCATCCATTTTCTTTGATGTTTCTTCCTGATTTTTATCCATTGCTTGTTTTGTTTCTCTTTGATTGTCATCCAGTTTTTGTTGTGTTTCATCCATTTTCTGTTCCATTCTTTGTGCCTGGAGTTGCATCAGTTGTAATAATTTATCTATTCCTGATAATTCCTGATTTTCTGATGCCATGATTGTTGTTTCGAAAATGTCTTCTTGTTCTATAAGTTCTTCTTGTTCCAAATGTTCTTCTTGTTTTTTGTTTTCTTTGCTTTTGCTTCTGGTTGTTATCGACATGTATTTAAAATTTATCCCCGCCTAATATGAAATTCGAAAATACCTTGTATGCTGTCAAGACGAAAATTTTTCTCTCCCCAAATATAATCAATTTATCCCACAAATTTTTAAATATTTCAAAATTCAAATCAATCAAAAATAAAATAAATATGTAAAATTGTACCTAGATAAGAAAAAATTACGTCACACAAATATTTCAAAAATTTTAAATATATCAACTTTTTCTGACGGGCAAATAAATTGTCCTTCACCTGTTTTTCCGTTTCCTATTCCCTTCAAATTCACAACCAGAGATACTTTAATGCCCTAACGTTGGCTCGCCATGTTGTTGTGATCTGCTTCTTATTAATTTTATATTAATTATTATTTATTTGATTAATCATTTAATTGTCGCAAATCATATATCAAAATTGAATAAAAAATCTCAGGGTGCCTTTTAATATATAAAAAAAAACCAAATTATCTCACGTTATACTTATCTTCTCTCGTGGGTTCAGTATCTCTGAGTTGATCCTAATCGGGATAAAATAGGGAAAAGAAATAAAGCAAAATATTAAAATAAAAATACAGAATTGTCTTTTATTTATCAAATTAATACTCTGAAATCTATCGAATCTAAAAAACCTCTGGACACAGATGTCCGAATGAAAGTTATACCACTTAAATTTATTATCTTTACAAAAAAAACAATTTATCGGTTTGTTCCCGATGACTTTGGTAAAACAAACTAAACCAAACAAATTTATGTCTTCGCAAGGTTACCTATATTTACTATTTATATTTTGAAATATTGGAACTTTAATTCATATGCTTTTTACTCAAAAATTTATTTCCCGAACATAAAAATCTCTTTCACATAAATTGACTGACCTTTTGCTTCCCTCACTCGGATGTCTTCTCGTGACCCCAAACAGCTCTCCCTCGTTGATTATGTTAAAGGCTACTCATCAAAGCCTCTCTCCGTTGTCCAGCTTCAAAACTGTCAGCATACCAGCACTAATTCTCCAACAAACCGTGTTTCTTTGACACGTTCTCGATTCAAACAAAACTCCAAAAATTCTCTGCTCTCCTTCTCACAATACTACAGAATCAAAGAGGTATTTCGTCTCGATTTGATCTGTCGCTCGTTCCACTTTTCAACACTATTTTCCACTATCAACCAGCCACTGATATATGCTAACTATCTACTTCACTTAACACGTCGAAAACCGCTTCTTCTCGCTGCCAACAACATAATGAATTCTTTTTCAAGCTCTCTCAATCATCCAATCCATTTTTTCCCCTTCCACATTCCAAGAATCAGAACATTGACTTTTCCATTTGACAAACAACAGTCACCCTCACATTTGTTCCGACAATCCTAATTACTTTCGGAGAAACTCTCCCACATATACTCGTATTGAAATGAAGATATTAAAATTCCAACTTTCTTTTCAATTATCACTTTCGAGAAATTATACAGTAAACAATTTTTTTTCCATTTTAAATCTAAATACATAGTTCTTTTCACTTTAATTATTCACAAAAGTCTTTAATGGTTCCGCGGAAAGCTCGTTAAAAGAGAAATCTATTTACATCCTAACTAAATTCTAATAAATTTTAAAACAGCTCAATATACAGGGTGTATCAAATTTATGTGCCCGCGTTACTAAAAAAATTTAATTTAATTTTTATTTTGCTTTTGATTGATAAAATGCAAACACAATAATATATTTATTACAATTTTTTATCAATTATGATATAAATAACATTACTCGGTAGTTGTACACTTAAAACAGGGTACAAAAGTTAATCTTTATTAAAAAAATGAAAAGTGAAATGAAAATGAAAATGAAAAATATGAAAAAGTTATTCAAAAATTAACGATACTTTTGCATAATTATTTATTACTAATAAATGCATTTCTTTCACTTTTTTAAACCATGTTGAAAATGTATCTCATGGTCTTTCATTTGACACTTGTTTAATGGTCCTAACCTAATTTTATTCTTACTTATGTTATTAAAAAAATATATTCTCTGGGATAAACAATTTGAATAAAATTTAAACAATTGAATGAATCGCTTTGAAATTTTTATCACATATTTAGCATCAAAGAACCCTCATTTGAAAAAAAGTTTAAAGCTATACACTAATTTTTACAACAGTTATTGCGAAAATAATTTTTTTTAAATTGCGACTTTTTTTGCAATTATATTAACAATAAATGAGTATGTCAAACTTTGCCATACGTCATTTTAAAGCTCTTTCCATAATCTCGAAGATATTTGTACTAAAAAAATCATAAGTTTCACTGCTTTCCGTTGATTTGAAAAAAAAGGGGAAATGACAGTTTTTGACAGTTAATTGTTTATAAATAAAAATGGCCGCCAGATTCTACGCAGGAAATAGTTACAATTTGTTCCTATAGGTATTACCTGTCGAAAAAACGCTTCAGTACCCTGGCTGCTGAAGTGTCACGAACAGGGTATATTTTTGTCTTATTACCCTGGCCTAATTATGTCTCAATTATTGTCAATACGAATAAGTCAGATAAAATTAAATTATTAGAAGAATTTTTTTACCATTACACAAAAACAAAATCTATTTAATTTATTAAAATTATGATGAGTAGTATTTTGATAATGATTTCTGAAGTGGAAATCGAAACTTCAAATTTTAAATTCAAACTTAAAGTATTGATACATCTTATTTTACTTTGTTTTTTTTTAACCAATTATAAAGAGTGAAACAATTATTTTTTGCTTATAAAACGTTTATTATGCATTTTAGGGAAAAATAGTTCAAATAAATATTGTTGATCATAAAAACTTCTTTATTTTGAGAGTGTCGAAATTAAAATACATAAACAATTGACCGAGATAATTGCCAAAAACCATTATTTTGCAGTAGGTAATTTATAAACGTTACTAATTTTGTTTTTTTGCATGTGACATAACCACCCAAAATCGTGGCAGTTAATTAGTTAAAAAAGTTGTGCTAGATTTCAAACAGATCGACCAAATAGGTTATAAGTAATTCAATTTGTTTATCCCAGAGAGCCGTTATAAACAACCGTACTCGCCCAAACAGTTACTCTAGAGCAGGGGTGGGCAAATACTTTTAAGCGCGGGCCAAAATGAAATTTCAAAATGTCTCCCGGGCCGGAGGACTATTCCGCTGTGCACATTTGCACATGCCATTTTTTTGATGGGTTTTTTCCTGCTCAATAAATTTTTTGGCAAAAATACTAAAGTATCATTTTTACATTTGGACAAAAAAATTTGGCTGTTAGTAATAGTAGATAATAATAACAGTATTTTACTTGGGTGTACACGCGAAAACTTTGTGCCTAGTAAAATATGTCACGTAATTTTTAAAGAACCGGAAACAGGAAACAAGGATCCAGATAAAAAATGAGGATATTAAACAAGAGGACAAAATGGATTACGGAAGATCCAAATCCAAAATCAGAAATTCGATCAAGAATAGAGCAATCAAGAGCAGCCTTTTTGAAGATGAGGAAAGATCTTAGTAACCAAGACTCAATCTGCAAATTAGATATCGGATGGTAAAATGTTATACCTATTCCATTCTTATTTATGGTGCTGAAGCTTGGACTGTTAATGTGTTGGACTTAATGAGAAAGCTGGAAACTTTTGAGATGTGGCTTTTTAGGAGAATTTCGAAAATACCATGGACCGATCATATTATAACGAATGAAATGGTGTTGCACCGAATGGGCAGAGATAGAGAACATTTGACCACCATTAAAAGGAGAAAAACAGCATATTTGAGGCATATACTTGTAAGTGAGTAGAGAAATGATAAGTACGAGTTGTTGCAGCTGAATATGAAGGGTACAATTGAAGGACAAAGGGATCCTGGTAGACAACAAAATTACCTTGCTGAAGAGCATTCGCGACTGGACCGTGTTAAACACACAGACTCTTTTTAAGAAAAGCAGTAATCTAGTCGGAATAGCATTTTCCTTTTAACTATGTTTTTAGGGCAGTTGATATTTTTCGAGTTAAGGGGGAAAATAATAAAAAGGAGGGGGAGCATAATTATTGATGGATCTTGTTTTTGAGCTGCTCCAAATTTTATAATTATAACTTTTAGGGAAGGCCAATAATAGCAGTAATATAAGTTCAAAATAGCGACTGAATTCAGTTTCATACAATTTCTTTTTTACAATTTTTTTGTGCGGTCAACATTTTCCGAGTTAAGGGAAAAGAGTGAAAGGGGAGGGGAAGCATAATTTTGAATCTCCGTTCCGTTCAATTTTATGTAGTCAGTCGACCTCCGCTTTATGAAAGTGTGTTGCATACTTTTAAGTAGGGATATGGTTAGGGGTGTTCGAAATTATAATACTCTCTATTATTTATGTATATCTCATTATTTATATGAACATTACGCACACTAATACATTATATGAACATTACGCACATAGAGAATTGCCTGCGGAATTTTTCAACGGGCCGGATAAAATAAGTAAAAGGGCCGGATCCGTCCCGCGGGCCGGCTTTTGCCCGCCCCTGCTCTAGAGGTATTTTTTAAATTGCAATCGATTCCTCGAGCCTTTATTCTTCAGGTATATTTAAACAAAGTTCAACATTTTTTTTACATTTATTATTCAAAAACAGTTTAAAAAGCGGCTGACCTTTTAGCTTACAAACATTTATAATACCTAACATTTATAGTTTTTATGCCACGCGCTTGTAAGTAGACTCAATGAAAAGCTGGTGAAGAAACAAAATTTCCAAAAAAACGGAATCTTCTATGACCAATAACTAGAAACAAGCCGATATATTGCAGCCGACAGTTCTCCCTTTCACTTTCCGTGACGGTATTTACAAGTAGTATGATTTTAAAGGGTTATAACTTTTTACTCCTTCACAACATATGCCATCTATAAGTTGAACCATAAATTTTAGACCTTTATTACGAATCTGCTCAATTTTCAGCTCTTAACGGTAATAAACAATGGAACTATGATTTGAAGAAAAAAAAATGCTATCTTTTTCCCAAAGAAACTTCTGTCTTTCTGGAGAGCGTGTTCTTTCACGAGCTTCTCATTAAGACTAGTTATAAGCGTGTGGCGTAAAAGATGTCAAAGTTGTTATTATAACTGTTTATAAGTTAAGTTAAATAAAAAGTCAGCTCTTTTACAACTTGTTTTCAACGAAAACTTTTCGTTTATAAATTTGCAAAAGTCTGTGTGTTATTGCGTTGCCGCTCCTGCAATACTTAGAGCGGATGTATCGATGGATTCTTATGTAGTTTTGTCTTCTGAATCCAAATCTGAAAACGGCATTTCCATATCTCTAACC
Organism: Diabrotica virgifera virgifera; assembly: GCF_917563875.1. Taxonomy (NCBI): domain Eukaryota; kingdom Metazoa; phylum Arthropoda; class Insecta; order Coleoptera; family Chrysomelidae; genus Diabrotica; species Diabrotica virgifera. Next base: position 157,638,568 of record NC_065448.1, on the reverse strand, counting down.
GTCTTCGAGATAATCGACCTCAAAATCTAAAATGTGACGTCACAATCCGGTTATTTCCTACCACGCACTAAACGTCAGCTGAAATCTTTGATTAGGAAGTAGGCTACTTTTTTAATCTGAATTTGTTAAGCAAAGCAAATGTTATTATTTACATTTGAGTTTGACACTTCGTGAATGTCAAACTAAATTTTAAATTATTTAGCTATTAATAAAATATAAATGACATTTTATAGTGAATTTAATTATTATATAAAATAATATGTGTAATAAATGTATAAAAATACAATTTGAGTATATTTTGAAAGCAATGATACATATTATACTATATTAATAATGAATCAGTAGAAACGATTATATTTAAATTTGGTAAATTATAACTCCACTCGACCAGCGCACGACCACACAACTCGAAACACAAGTACGCAAATACGGTTGCGTGAAGCGTGGCGCAAAGCCGTGGAATTTACGAGACTCGCTCGGTCTGTAGATCCAAGTAAAGTTCATCAGTAAAAAGTATCTTTATCATGTATGTATTATTTATTTTACAATATTGGAAAATTGTTATTTAAAATGTGGTTTGGAATAAAAAAGTAGGTATGTTCTGATATATGAAATTACATCCTTCTAATGAAAAAAAAAATATTTGACGAATTTTCTCAAATTATGGATACCAACATCATTTTCATTTATAACTCTTGTATTTTTAATTTGACGAAGAAAAGTTATTCTTCATAAAAATCTCTTCTTGGTCTAAGATTTATGATGCAACCATCATGAATCAACTTTTATTAATTTTATACAAGGTATGTAAAAAAATATGAATTTCGAGTAAAGTATCTTTATAGTTCACAACATTTAAATTAGAATGATATACTTGCACATTAAAACATAATTTTTAATTCTAAACAGCTTTTCGTAATAGCAATTTTCTATATTATGAATTTAAATACGTAGGTATATAAACAAAGTTTTCGTTATGATAGTGCTCGCATTTTCAGCTTGTTTAATTATACATTTACACTGAAGGTTTTCACCTCCGATTTCGTTGAACCTCCGTCGATTTGCATCAAAATCGGTTAGTAGTTAGAAGATACCTCAAGAAACAAAGGTGACATGGTACCCATTTGCGCTTTTACCCTGAAAGGGGATGCCCCCCTTTCCATCGGTGGAAATTATTTTATTAAAAATACCCCCAGAAATCGATGGAGGGTCCAATATGTAAAATTTGTCGAATAAAATTATCCAAATAAATCAATAGTTTTTGAGGTATTAAACATCAAAAAATTTGATTTTTCGTGAAAAAAATGCATGTTTTAAACAAGGTTTTTCGTAAATAACTCAAAAATAGTAAGTTTTTTTCAGAAAAGATATTATTACAAAAATTGAAGCTAATAAAAAATCAAATAAACACGTTATTATAAAAACCTATTACTATATAATATATAAAGTGAGTTATGTTATGGATAATAATTGAATGTATATATTTTTTCGGCGAGCAATCAACTAGGTATTCAAAGTTATACAACAGGAAAACGATGCATTTTATTAAATATAGTTAATGAACGTTTTTTTAAATATATAGAAATACCTATCAAAAAAGCTATAGAAGGAGTCGATAGGGTTACAATTAAGCAAGTTATGATGAAAATAAGAAGGCCCTTTCGAATTTTTTAGGAAAAAATGAAAAATAAAACTTAACGTCATTTCAACAAAAATTAAAATTTATACTAATCCCTATAAAACTTTCTTTATTTTAACATAAGTAATGACCTCAAAAATTTTGCCTAGTTTAAAATGCATATTTTTGAAAAAAAATATGATTTAAAAAAATCAGAATTTTTCAAATTTTCGTAAATTTCATTTTCTTTTGATAATAACTCCAAAAATGCTTGACATACGTAAAAAATTATTAAAAGTAAATTTTGGTTTTCCGTCTGATAAAGCTTTTACCTACCTTTTAATTTTTATACGATAAAAAATAACCCAGATAGAAACGTTTAAAGCCTAAATTTTACTGTGAGTACCATGTAACTGGGGTCTGTAACCTTTTGTCTTTTAAAAAATAATGGATTTAGAAGATAAAGTTTAATACGGTGTTATAGCTCTTGAAATTATCTATGAAATGGTTGTCGGATAAACCTAATATCATAAAAACTAACGCAGTTATTCTAAAAAAACCAATAACATTTTTTTGAAAAAATTTAAGAGATTTTGTATGTATAAAGGGTGCGGAGAATTTCAATCACTAGTTTGTAGTAAGAGATACAAAAAGTGTATTAAGATAAGATAAGATCAGAATTTAAAATTTTTTCCAAATATACAGGGCTACCTGTATTGAAAGGCTGAAACAAACTTATCTTTTTTTAATGCAACACTCTATATATTTTTATATCTTTGGATTCTCCTCGATATTTTCTTTCTTAAAAAATAAGGTTTTCCAATGTTATACGAAGTAGTAAAAGCTAACGTTTGTTTTTTTGTTAATTTTATAGCAATATTCACACCCTGTATTCCCAGTATTTCACATACCTAAATGCTCTTGTTTATGAGTTATTGAGGATTCTTGCCAAACATTAATTACAACAACAATATATTAACTGAAATTTTATTAGTTTGCCCGCGAAAATATTCACACAAAAATATTTTTTTCATTATTCTCGATAACATGGGTGGTTGCTAAAAGGACTGAAAAATGAATTAAAATTATAAGTCACGCATAAATATGTTAAACAATATTTATTTCATTCAATGAAACAAGATTACTTCCTCCAGAAAGCTGCAATCAGCATTTTTATCATTAAAAAACGGTGGATTCCCTCCCTAAAATGCAAAAATGTAAGTTGGCACCATATCATTTTTGTTTCTTGAGGTATCCTCTAACTACTCACCAATTTTCATAAAAATCGATGGAGGTTCATCGAAATCGAAGGTAGGAACCTTCAGTGAGTGCACTTTTCGCAATATAAAACATATTTAGAAAAGGGTGGATTTCACCCCTAAAATTCAATAAGCGCAAGTTGGCACCATATTACTTTCTTGAATTATCCTTTAACCAGTTACCAATTTGCATGAAAATCGATGGAGGTTCATCGAAACCGGAGGTAGAAACCTTCAGTGACTGTACTTTCAGCAATATAAAAATATTAAAAAAGGGTCAATTTCACCCCTAAAATGCAATAAGTGCAAGTTGGCACCATTCCACTTTTATTTCTTGAGGTATCCTTAAACCAGTCACCAATTTTCATAAAAATCGATGGAGGTTCATCGAAATTGGAGGTAGAAACCTTCAGTGACTGTATTTTCAAAAATATAAAAATAATAAAAAAAAATGGGTGGACTTCACCGCTAAAATTCAAAAAGCGCAAATTGGCACCATATAACTTTGGTTTCTTGAGGTATTCTCTAACTACTCACGAATTTTCATACAAATCGATGGAGGTTCAACGAATTCGGAGGTAAAAACCTTCAGTGACTGCACTTTCAGAAATGTAAACAATAATTAAAAAAGGGGTGGATTTCACCCCTAAAATGAGAAAAGCACAAGTTGGCACTACGTCACCTTTGTGCCTTGAGGTATCCTCTAACCACTTACCAATTTTCATAAAAATCGATGGAGGTTCAACGAAATCGAAGGTAATAGCTCATAACTACCTTCATGCATTATTAATAAAACATGTAAGATTTTTGTAGTATACCTTATATGTAATGAAGCCTCAAAGAATGGATTGCGATTTACAAAATACCTCTAGAGTGACTGTTTGGGCGAGTATAGTTGTTTAAATAATCGTTGTTTGGGATAAACAAATTGAATAACTTATAAACTATTAGGTCGATCTGTTTGCAATTTAGCACACTTTAACAACTCATTAACTGTCACAATTTTTATTATTTTAGTTAAATTATAGGTAAATTATATTTTAATTTGGAAACTTTCAAAATTAAAAACCTTTTTATGACCTACTACTAGTTTTACTTAAACCATTTTTCGCTAAAACTTATACGAAACGTTTTATAGACAAAAAACATGTTTTTTACTTTTTAAGACTGCTTAAAGAAACACATCACTTTCATCAGTTACACCTCATATGACATTTAGAACCTTTATCTGTATAAGATTTTTCCGTAAAATCAATGATTTGTCCCTGATAGACTGGGGTTATAGTGAAACAAATCGCATACAATGTTTGTAAGAATTATTAGATACCCAAAACAACAGTTATAGCTTCATATGTGTACCTAATAGTGATCGTGCTGTCGTCCCATACCCTAGAATTAAATTTGCCATCGGCGCAATCGTGCCTACAGCTTAAAGGACCCTTTATTGAGACCGGATTATAATAGGTAAAGTCGGCTCAATTATCTCATACCCCTCTGGGCCTGGGCTTCAGCGCTCCGAAAGCAGAATTGCCGCTGCAAGGTCGAACATTGCTTCCGAAGTACTTTACCTTCATTCATCCACAGACTGCCAGCAAGTAGGCCTTCCCTTTTCTCCGTTTTTCCCTTTTTTTTAGTCCCAAAATTGGGTTTTTTTTTGTTTGTATGTTTTGTTTATTTTTTTTGTTTTTTTTTATTAGAGCTTCTTTCCCACAGTCTGTCTCACACAAACTAACTCAACTATTCGCCTCTTATCAAAACTTATTCCCTCTACCTTCTACTTACAATATATTTTCCACCTACCTCTACCGAAAGTATATTTTTCCTAACCTCATTTTATTCAGCAAAATCGTATTTTTCCTCCCTAGGGAGTAAAAGTGACGTCATGATATGCCATTGATGAAATAACTTATTGACGCCCTATACAATATTCTATTCTCTATTACGTAAGTATCTTTACATTTTAACGTTTATTTATATAAAACCCCCTGTATTTTACAGAATGGTAAAAAACAGTAAATTGTTATTTTGATTTAACAATGTTTACATTAATAATTTGACTTATATTTGACAGTTGACAGTTATAATATACCTACCCACTTGTTACTTTTAGTTCTCTAATAAAATTTGTCAGTTAGTTACATAAATAAATTATTTAAAAATGAATAAATGACTTGTTATTTGAGGACGGTGGAAAAATCTTATGTATAACATGGGAGTAAAATACCTTTTCCTCCCTTGAATGATTACTGCCCTACGCTACGCGTCGGGAGGAAAAGTAACACTTTCCTCCCTTGTTATTCAAATAGCTATTCCCTCTCACCCCTATCGTTGGTACAGCTGTTTTCCCCCTCTTCTTTCTTCTTGATCACTACACGGATATAGATGTGTATACTAGTCCAACCAGACTTATTTTTAATAATTCTCTCAATCATTTCTCTCACTGTCACAAAATTCACACCTCTCTCTCTTTCCATTCTATTCCTTTCTACTGTTCATCTGTTGCACTGGAGCATCGTATGTGTAACAGAGTCCGGGTGTCTGAAGTAGGGGAGCAGGTGGCTAGTTGTAACAATTTTCATAAAATCAAATATATCTTGACAGCTATTTTCCCAATTATCACCGATTAAACACTAAACGCTAGTTTAACTCTTTCTGAATAAAATTGAACTGAAGAAAAGTTACAAAGACTGTTATTTTTTATTCAACTAGCATTTTACCAAAAAAAGTGCATTGTTACAACTTATCCTGCGCTTGGGGCTAGTTGTAACATCTATTGGGGCAGGTTGTAACATTACGAAAATTCGAATTATTTGGAATATTTCGAAGAAAATACCAATGTTGGTCCTGTTGAAAGATGTTGCTCGACTTAATAACGTGGCTTCCGGTGTTCTTAAATATAAATGTAGATTTCTACGCATAAAATTTTGGACCCAATCTGGACCAACTCTATAATTTTGATACCAAGAAGAAGGAAGTTGCTTAGCACTGAGTTTCACAGCACATTGGTAAGGCAGTTTTCGCATCTTCATGGGAATTAGTCTAAAATATATTTCGGTGCACTTCAGAATATACGAAGCCATTTTACTTTCTTCTTAGGCTGTAAAAACTATCTCTGGTCTAGTACAGCCCATTTGTAGACTCTTTATGTTTTTGTTTTTTTCGGTATAAAGATATATATAAAGATATATAAGGTATCGGTATAAAGATACATGACACAGTCCGTGCTGTTTTACTTGCTTGCTTTATGCTACATTGATTATCTAAAATTTCCGCTGCCGCTGAACCTAACTCGTAGACTTCACTTCCTGGCTTTGAGTTGCCCTTTTTGATTTTCTTTTATGTTGTCTCATTTTGGACTACATATTACTAAACTAAATAATAAGTAGGTTTTTATATTGTAGATCATAAATTTAGTAAAATTCAGCGCAATTTGTAACATGTTACTACAAGCCCCAACGTTTTGTTACAACATACCCCGTAGCACACTTTTGTATATTTATTAAAATAACTGTAAAAATATCTTGCTAATCGTAAAACCGTTAAGCAACATCAAAGTATAAATAAATTTAGATAAGAAATGAACACCGAAAGTTTCATTTCCGTTTAAAACAATAGCGATAACCAAAATTTTATGAGAGTCAAATTTTAAATTACCTCATCCAAATGAATCACGTGCACAAAACTACTATTTGCAACTATCGGAGGATAGCTGGCTAGACGGTATCATTTGCAGGACGATAAGAAGATAAGTTTGAGCAGCTAAATTAGTTAACAACGGTCAAATAACCTATGAAAAAGCCGTGTTACTACTTACCCCTGTTACAACAAGCCCCTTGTTACCCTATGCTTCTTTTCATGAGCATTTTTCAGTGCGTCACAAATGATAGAAAAAAAAAAGGTAAGTCCGTGATAATACACATTTATTATGACATTTATTCTAACATGACATTTTAGTTAAATCTGACAGTTGTCACATTTTATTTGCAATTTGGCATAAAAGTAAATCAATTGTATTTATTGCATTCACTGGCGGATCCAGGGGGGTGTCACGGGGTCATGACCCCCCCCATAATTGTATACCCACGTATCCTAGGGTTGGTAAGACTAAGTGACCTTGCATCAGAGATAGGTAATTAAATCACCCTTAAGACCCATGACCCCCCCCCCCCCAAACAAAATTTCTGGATCCGCCACTGATTGCATTTATAAAATGGTATTTTCGTTGATTTGTATATTCTTATAAATTGTACAGATTATATTCGTAGATATATTATATAATTAGTAAATAATTATTTTGAGATTATAGCGCCATCTATTGACAACTAGAATAGATGTTATAAATGTCAGAAAGAAATCGAAAAACTGTGACGCACTGAAAGATCCTCATGAGAAAAAGCATACAGGCATTCATCAGTGTCAGCCTTTCAGAACCTAGAGAGGAAGGTTCTAAATACATAGGTAGGTAGGCAAAGTAACCACTCTGCATTTGAAAATACTTAAATGAGGAATAACTTTAATGTAATAAAAGCGTTTTGGTGAAATTGTGGGTTGTATGTCAGGCCACTTTGCATCAATGGTAGTGAACATTTTATTTGATAACAAAAAACTGTCACGTGACTGGGCTACACGAGTCATCTTCCCACTACACAAAAAGGAAATCAACTTCATGTTAAAACTGTCGACCAATTATGCTACTTAATGAAGCCTTTACTGTATCATCAAACTACTATATGAGTGACTAAGACTATAGAAAGAATAAATATTTGAAGAATCCAACAATATTGCTAAAGTAGACAATACTAACACTAACGTTAAATAAACAAACAGTTACGTGACAAATTAACTGAAATAACATAATGAAAATTTTGCAGCACCATCACCGCACCATGTGACATGTGACAACAACTTTAGAGAGATGTTCTTTATAGTTGGCTTGTAAATACGCTAGAAAATTTAAACGGGATATAACGGGAATTCACTTTGGCAACATTGTGTGAATACCAAGTCCTGTTGGATATTAGTTACGTTATTAGATAAGTTACTAAGAACCGTGATTTAGTCCAGATAAATTAATAAATTTTTTTACCAAATAAAATGAGATATTTCAACCGAATAGCAGACAAAAAGTAGACACAAAAGTTTAATTTATCTCTCTCTCAATATTTTATCGTTTAATAATTTTATCTGTAAATATGCTAGTTGACTACTAATTACTCATTTATATAATTAATGGGATGCTAAAATATTGGCAAGCCCTTATCTTTAAAAGCGGCATACCGAATTTTTTAAACATTTATACCAAACATTGATATGGCCACTTTTTGCGCATTCTCACAAAGTTCCGTTTCTACTACACAACAGATATTTAGATTTTTAAGATTTACACATTTTTAGTAAATTTAATAGTATATCTTTTTAAACGCCCTGTATAACAATAAATCTCATTGTTCCAAGTGTGGATAACAATCTCTCAGATTTTCAGGTTTTAAAGTGTTTATAGCGTTCGTAAAATTTCAGTGTAGATTTTTATTCCTGAACACATTTGCTTTAACGTATTGCAGTGACACTGACAGTTTAACCGCCAGTCAAAAACACTGCCTTTAAATGTATTGGTTGTTTTGAAATACATAAATGTTTCTGCGCCAAACACAGCGTATTACAATGAATGTGTTAAAAGTTCAGTAGCGACTCTCGAGAGTCTCGAGTAGTACAAAAAAAGGTTCAAAAATGATATAATATAGATACATAGTATTATGTCTACCTAACTATAGTAAAAATGCTAAAATATTATAGAAGTAGATATTCTCTAGACCGCAGAATATCCATAATTATTTTCAGATGTAGAGCCTCTTCTTATTTTATGTGTCGTTGTCTTCTTTAAATTCTGATTTTCATTTATCCTTCTTTCGGTACCATATTAGGTTCTCTTAACATTGCTTTGTCGAGCTATTCACGGTTTTCAGCTAATCTGAATATTTGTTCCACTTTGTATTCCTGTCCAATCGCGAATGCTCTTGAGCCATGATATATGCTTCCTTCCAATTCCTCTGCGGTCGTCGAATTTACCTTTCATGATAAGCTGAAGGTTTGAAATTTTTCTTGTTCTAATAGTTTTCAGTAACTCACTAACTGCATTTGCTCTGTTTAACCCAGCTTAGTTGGGTTGCATGGCTGTCTAGCATATTTTGAGCATCGCTATATGCAACCACATCTCAAACGCTTCAAGGTAATTGATCCAGCATCAGGCTTCAGACAGCATGTATCGGTGCCATGTAGCAATATTGACCAAATAGATCATTGTTTAATTTTAGGTTTAAACTATGGTTACAGAGGAATGATTTCTTTTTTAAACACGTTGTGTTAGCTGCTTCAATTCTGCATCTGATCTCGTTACTTGGATCTAATTGATCTGTGAGTAACCCTCCCAATAAATGTTTTGATGATCATTTATCATCTATCTGTTGAGAAGCATTGTCGTGAGATGGGCGACAAAATATCATAACTTTTGTCTTAGAAGTATTCATTTTTTCAACTGTTCTTCAAACTACAGTTCTCAATCTTTGTTGACCCTCCTTAGTATTTCTTCATTAGTTTTTCTTGCTATCCCAGGTATCTTTAGCATCCGTCTATGATTCTACATTTCCAATTCTTCAATTCTATTCATGTTTGATACTTTTAGTGTCCACACTTCTGCATCATACAAAAGTACAGACTAAACATAGCACTTTGTCAACAACCATTCTTTGTCTTTGTTCTAAATGTAGAATTTTATTGAAGAGAAATGTCTTCATTTTTAGATAAGTAGTTTTGGTCATTGCCATTCTGTGTTTTATTTTTATGTCTGAATCTATAGTTGGTCCGTTATGACAGTGCCCAAATATGTAATTTTGGGAACTTTTTCAATTTGGACTTGATTTAATTAAAGCTTTGCATCTAGATGTGGGTTAAGACTAAACATCTGGTTTTGTTTGAGTTTATTTTAATGCTCTTTTCCTCGTTTACTTCGTGTTTAAGATCAAGCAGAATTTGGAGACATTCAATATTTTCTGACAGAATTACATAGAGATCTTCAGCTTAGGACTAGAAGTTTGTGGGCTTGCACAAATATTAATGGATTAATTTTGTTACAAAAGTTAAGATTTCAATTAAATACTTATTAGCCCAGTAAATGAACTGGAAATACGAGGATACCCTGTAATTTTCAGGGTCAACTCCGAATTGCATGAACATTTGGCTTTACTAATACTTTGGGAATAACCAACAGACTAATCAGGGAACAAGAAACGTCAAGCCCAGACAAACAATGGCAAAATATCAAAGAAGCAATCTTGAACACAAGTAACGCAATCCTAGCGAAAACCAAAAGAAAACACAAAACAAAAGATTGGTATGATGAAGAATGTCAAGAAGTAGCAGAAGCAATAAGAAAAGTAAAACTCAAAAATCTCACAAATGACGAAGAAAGCACTAGAGAAGAATACAGAGAATTGAGAAAAATCATGAAAAGAAAATGTAGAAGCAAAAAGAGAAAATACAATGAGAACAAACTGAAAGAAATAGAAGAAAAATTTCAAAAAAAAAGAAATAAGATCAGGAAATAAGATCAGGAAGCAAAAAAAAATGGAAAGAGGATATCAAAAAAACAACCCATATATGAGAGATGATAAAGGGATGTTGCTAAATGAGCCGGAAAAAATAATGGAAAACTGGCAAAACTATTTCACAGAATTGCTAAATAAGAGCGAAGTACAAAAGGAAACAAGCCATGAAATTGAAGATGATCAGATAGCAATAGAAATACCCACAGAACAAGAAATAAAGAACGAAATAAAGAGCTTGAAAAATAACAAAAGCCCAGGAATAACAGAAATATCGGCCGAAATGATAAAATCAGGAGGGAAGAGACTACAGAAAGAGATATATGACCTGATAAAAAGAATACGGGAAGTAGAAAAAATGCCAGAAGAGTGGACCATAGCAAGAATATGCCCTATACATAAAAAAGGTGATAGAACGCTATGCGAAAACTACAGAGGCATCGCACTATTAGAAATAGTTTACAAAATCTTGGCACAAAGTATAAGAAAAAGGCTGTCATTATTCGGAAAAAATACTGGGGGAATACCAGGCAGGTTTTAGCAACAACAGATCAACGACTGACCAAATATTTGCCTTAAAAGAAATACAGACTACCTGTTACGAACATAAAACGGTGCTATATGCTTTGTTCATAGACTTTAAGCAGGCTTACGACACAGTAAATAGACAGCAGATGTACGAACTGATGAAAGAACTGGAGATACCAAGTAAAATTGTTAGGATGATAAAGATGACGATGGAACACACAACAAACGAAATAGCTTGGAAAGGGTATACATCCAAAAAGTTTGAAACCAAGGAAGGATTACGACAAGGAGACCCACTATCAACAATGGCATTCAATCTAACATTGGGAGGAATAATCAGGAAAAGCAGAATAAACATGCAAGAAACGATATTTAAAAACGGCCGCCAATGCATAGCATTTGCAAATGATCTGACGCTATTAGCAACAAGCAAAAAAGAACTACAAAAGTTAATTAAAAACATAATAACGGAAGCCAAAAATTCGGACTTAAAATAAATGAAGAAAAGACAAAGTATATGATAATGTGAGAGATCCAAAAAGAAAAAGAGAATAACATCATAGTACAAATAGATGGAGAAAAAACATACTCGTTCAAAAGAGCCAAAGAAATTATTTACCTGGGAGCCAAAATAGATGAAAATGGTCATAAAGAAGGGGAGATAAAGGCAAGAATAGCTAAAGGAAATAAAAAATATGGAGCATTACGCACATTATTGAAATCCAAATACGTATCAAGAAAAAAGTGAAACATGGGTGCTCAAAAAGTCAGAAACAGACCTATTAGAATGATGGGAGAGAAAAATGCAAAGAGCAATATATGGAGGTGTGAAAATAGAAGGTCAGTGGAGAAGAAGAACCAATAAAGAATTGGAAGAACTATATCAAGAGCCAACGATTACGACGACGATCAAAGCACAGAGAATACGATACTTGGGGCACATAGAGAGAATGGGAAGTAAACGAATGCCAAAAATGGTACTCTCACGAAGACCAATACAAAAGAGGAGGAAAGGCAGGCCAAGGAAAAGATGGAAAGACAGTGTATATGAAGACTTGAAGAAAAGTAACATTGAGAGATGGAAAGAACTAGCATTGGACAGAAGGAAATGGAGAGAGGTGGTGAAGGAGTGTATAAAAAACTGAAGTGTATTTAAATAAAATTTACAAGTTTTATAATTTATGTAAGTTATACTAAGTTATTTATTATATTATTTATGTAATCAGAAATGTAAACATTTTAGCCCTAGGCCTATAAGGCCTGTTGCGCTTAATAAATAAATATAAATTTTTCATATGTTTAATGTTGTGACCTTTCCAATGAGTAGTATATGGTTGAAGGTGTCATACGCTGCGGTTAGGCCTACGAACTACACACCTGTAATTACTTTGTCTTAGTAGCGTTGTTCTTTGTATTTAGTGAGATGTAGAACTTAGCTAGTGCAGTTCTTTTCCGTTCTGACCCCAGCCTGTTCAGAAATCAGGCGAGGCTCTAGGATTGAGTTTACCCTCTCTAGTAGAATTATTTTGCAAATGTTTTATAGGTCGCATAGTAGAGACTTCAACTAAGAGCCACAACCTCTCCCTTAGTACGTATAAAAATCAGAATGCTGCGATGTCTTCTCTGTCCTTTTTTATGATGTTGAATTGTGGACTTTCAACGAAGATATGTGCAGAAAGTTGGAAGCATTTGGGATGTGGCTATATTGGTGAATACTTAAAATCCCGTGGACTGACCGAGTCACAAGTGGGGAAGTTCTCAGAAGAATGAAGAAGAACCGAGAGGTACTGACCACCATCAAATCTCGAAAGCTACAGTACTTCGGACACATTATGAGGAAATGAATCCAGTTATGGCCTCCTACAGGCCATCCTGTAATGATAAATATTGGGAAAGGAAGAACATCCTGGTAAAAATCGAATAGAAGAAGAATACCAAAATATGGAAGCCGAAGAACAGGCTGGTTTTCGCGCAGGTCGATCTACAATAGATCATGGTTTCTCCATTACTCAGATAATTGAAACGAAACTTGCTCGTGGCCAAGAAGTCCATCTGATGTTTGTAGACCTTAGAAAAGCGTATGATAGTGTCCCGCTGGTTAAATTATGGGAGGCACTGGAGAAAACAAATGTAAATATAGAATTGGTTGAAGTCGTAAAAACGTTGTACTACCAACAAACAACACGAATTAAAACGGGAAATCTCATAACACCTGGATTCACAGTAACTAAAGGACTAAGGCAAGGATGCTGTATCTCACCAACACGATTCAAAATATACCTCGAAGCAGCACTCAACAAATGGAAGAAAAAATGTACGAATATGGGCATACCACTAACGGACTCAACTTTGTACACGCTGTGCTTTGCGGATGACCAGGTGATCATCGCACAGGACTCTGAAGATCTTAGTTACATGATGCGAAAACTATTAGAAGAGTTTACAGAGTGGGGCCTAGAAGTGAATATGAAAAAAACTGAATACATGAGTATCGGAGGAGACCAACATAGCCTCCGAGTAGAGGAAAATCAAGAAATAAAATTATGTGAAGACTACAAATACCTGGGAGTAAAGATCACTCAAGACGGAAAATTAGATGCAGCTATTAAGGAACGAAATATACAGGGGAGGAAAGGCATATCCTTACTAAACAGCGTACTGTGGGATAAAAATATTTCTAAGGAGAATAAAAAAAGAATATACAACACTATAATAAAAAGCATCACAACATATGGATGCGAAGTTTGGCCACTAAAAGACAGAACAGAGAAAATGCTTAGAGCAACAGAAATGGACTTCTGGCGCCGTTCAGCGGGAATATCTAGACGCGACAGAATAACAAACGAGAGAGTCCGAGAAATCATGGGGGTTACACATACTATTGTTGACGACATCAGGACGAAACAACTCAGCTGGTACGGGCACGTAAGGAGAATGCCGGAGAATAGAATACCAAGACAAATCCTCGAATGGCAACCAAGAGAAAGGCGCAGACCAGGAAGACCTAGAAGAAGTTGGAGAGAAGGAGTTGATAGAGAAATCAGGGACAGAGAACTCGAGGACGATTTATGGAATGACAGAACGAGTTGGAGATTGGAAATCGGAAGTCGTCGAAGAACGTTGTAAACCGATATTATATATATATATATATATATATATATATATATATATATATATATATATATATATATATATATATATATATATAGAACATCCTGGTTGAAGAATCTCACAACCTGGTTCAACACAACATATGTGCAACTTTTCAGTGCTGCTACAGATAAGATTAAGATTGCGATGATGATCGCCAACATTCATCATGGATAGGCACATCAAGAAGAAGATAGTAGAGAGATTGGCCTGTAACTAGTGGAAACATGTTGTAAAGAAATAGTGAATCAACATGTATTACAATGGTGTTAGTGGTTACTTTGGGTTTCTTGTATAAAATAAGCTCTTATATGAGTTCAATTTTAGCGAATTCGCTGTGTTCATAAATAATTTCTAGTAGCTTACGTACAAAATTATTTAATATATTTATTTAATGTATTTACGTTCATCATAACCCAATATTTCGTAGTAAATAAGGATATAGATGCATGAACTATTGCTAATTCAACCTATAACAGTATGACCTTATCATTGCATGTCAGTCAATTTGCTCGTATTTGCACAGAGCAACATATTACCTAATTATAAATTTAAATAGCTCATAAACACGTAGTTCATCATGAATGACAACAAACTGTCCTGTAATAAACTGTCCAATTACTGGAGCAAATGGCCGGTGTAATAAGGCCATCGTAAATGCAAAAATTCAAGGTAATATGTTAGGCCGGTAAAAGTAATGACTTTTATTCACGCTACTATTGGCATGTTAACGAGATTATGTTTATACAAAAACAGATGTCGCTTGAAAAAATAACGAGTCAATTGGGAAATACTATTATCATGCAGTTAAACTTTGAGGCTATTATAAACGATTTTAGAACAATTGAACTTTGTCATTAAATACTTAAATTTTTACGTCATTAATACTATTTTTACGATAAAATGCCCTATTTACGCGTAAGGGATCATAAATGATCAGATGATGCGTTAAAAAAATAATTACTCTCTTCTAATCAAACTTTCATGGAAAACATTAAGTGAGGCTCTGAAATGAGGCGCTCTTAGCAACAGTGGCCTAACCCATAATCCACAAGTTACCAATGCTTGAGCCACTTTGCAACTTTAATGTAATAAAAGCGTTTTGGTAAAATTGTGGGTTGTTTGTTAAGCCACTGTTGCTCTGAGCGCCTGAAAAATTATAGTGCGTTTATTTATTTTCATCTTGATTTCTGTAATAATTTGCAAATGCCATAAATCTCTTTGCTTCCTTCTCGTTCTTTGGTGTAGAACATTGTTTCATTGCAATAGTCTTCTCAGGGAGTATTTTCCTTAATATTTCTTACACCTTTACTAAGTTTTAGTTGTGTTGTTGCCAAAAACTATTAAATCGTCCAGGTATCCCAGAGAACTGTAGTTCTCGCCAGTGGCGCACACCCCCCTACATGCGACACTATAACCTGACTGAATTGAAAAATGATCCAAATTCCATAGGCTTAGGAAAAGACCTAGGAATAGACTTAGGCGACATTTATGACAACCATCCATTTTGGTCTGTGTCTGTGGAAGTGTTTTCGAATTTAAAGCCCTCCCCGTCTGCTTTTTTTAAAACTCCCAAAATTTTTGAAAATTTAAGTATGATAGCATTGATATCAACTTCTGATAGCACTGATTATTACCTTTCCAACGCATGTCTAATCTTGAAAATCGGTTATAGGTACCATTAAAAAGTTACCGAGCTCAGAAATTTTACTCAATTTCTATTTAAAAAAAGGACTTTACTTTTGGTAAATTTGTATGTATGTTTGTGTAGGCGAGTGGAAAAGTTAAACCGATCTGATTTTTTCTGTTTCAAGAGGGGGTCGAGGCAGATTCACAACCGGTGTAGTTTGTGACTTTTGACCATCCATAAGCCAGCTATAGAACTGGATAGGTACAACGGACATATTTTTTGGGTAAATGTATCTCAGGTTTAAATAGAGACAGGAAAACCGCAAATACACCAAATCAATAGCGCTTGCGGTCAGCTTTCAAATAGTGCCTAAAGCGCTGGTTTCCTCGAAAGCGGTGCCGACAACCTGCGATCAGGGCCCCCGCAAGGCTGATTGGCGCCAGCGTGCGGGACATATTTTAGCGCCCTTTAAATCTACTATATGTATAAAACTAATAAGTATTTTAAAAAATTTAAACCCATAATGAAAGACTACATTATTACTGAGGCCGAAAATCCCTGAAAACTTCTATCTATAATGTTGATTTTAATAAGTTACAGGGGTGAAAATAAAAGAGAAAATTTAGTGTGATTTTTAATAATTGCAAATATTTAATTCAAAAGAAACTTTTTATTTATTTTAAGGGACTTTCGGCCCTCGGTAATAACGTTATCTTCCATTCTGCGTTTAAATTTTTTAAAAATACTTATAAGTTTTCTCAGGATTCGAAAAAAAAATGAATACATTTAAAACACATTGAAAATTTTGACAGGCGGCATTTTGCGCCTTTCCCCTTAAATTTTTTGCAACATTAATGAAGCACCCTGTATATTAAATTAAAAATATACATTTAAGTAAATAAACAATAAGAACTTTCAAAGTTTTCAAACAAATTTTATACAGGGTGTCTACATAACTAGGAACCATAATAATATGGGAAACTGTTTCATTATTAATTTTACGAGAAAATTTATTCTTCATAAAAAGTTCTGCATTGTCTAGAACTCAGAATTCAACCATCAAATATCAAATTTTATGAATCTGATACGAGGTATGTCAAAAAATATAAATTTCGGTCAAGAGCAAAGTACGTTTAGTTTTCACAATATTGAAAAGTTGTTATGAAAAGTTGTTCAGCATTAAAAACTATGTTTCTATATGCAATTACATCCTTCTAATTAAAATATATTGTGATCTAGAAAGGCACTTTACTTTTGATCGAAACTCATATTTTTTACATATATCTCATATAAAATTGAAAACATTTTATAGGATTTGATGGTTGAATCCTAGATTTTAGACCATGCAAAGCTTTTTAGAAAGAACTTCTTATCCCATATGGTTCCAAGTTACGCAGACACAATGTCTTAATTATTTTCTTTTTTTTTTTTCAAAATAAATTGGAAATTGTGGATTTTATTAGAGGAAACCCGATTATAACTATTTAAGATGAATTATTATTATTCTATACAATGATTATGATACTTACCATTTTCACAATTAATTTAATTTCCACACCACTTAAAATAACAACAAATAAAAAAGATTGTCCAATATTTTTTACACGAAAACAAAAGTTTAAAATCAGGAGGGAACAGACCCAACGGATATTGCAATAATAATATCACAAGGAAAAGTTCCTGTACTGGCTGTATACCATAAATCACAAAAAATAAAACCTTATTTTGTAAAAATGATATGTATTTAAAATCCCTAATAACGAGTTCAAAACGTTTTCGAGTTCAATATTCCATCATCAGTGTTATCACAGGTTTACATGCTTTAAGCCACCAAAATGTACGGGTAAAAACCCTTAAATTGATTTTAAACAGTTGGGGTTACATTATATTATCTGAATTTTGAAGGATGTTGAAAATATTTCCAGATTAATCCCTGGCATCACATGACATCAATAATATTGGTTGGAAAATTGTAGATAGAACCTTACAGGCAGAGTTTCACTTGTCACCTAAACTCTGCCATGTAAGGTTCTATCTACAATTTTCCAACCAATATGATTGATGTCATGTGATGCCAGGGGTTAATCTGGAAATATTTTCAACATCCTTAAAAATTAAGATAATATAATGTAACCCCAACTGTTTAAAATCAATTTAAGGGTTTTTACCCGTACATTTTGGTGGCTTAAAGCATGTAAACCTGTGATAACACTGATGATGGAATATTGATTCCGAAAACGTTTTGTGATACAGTCCTTTTTAGGGATTTTAAATACATATACCTTTTACAAAATAAGGTTTTATTTATTGCAATAATAATCGTAGGTAATAATTATTAACACCAATATAAAATAAAATGTTAAACCTTTCACTGCAGGAAACCACCTGTTCACCGTTCATCAGTAACAGTCAATCATGTTTGTGCCTAATAAACGCATAGAAAAGAAGGGAAAAGATACTCAAGTCAAATACATAATCATAATTCATAGAGTATTTGTTTACTTAAGGGTAATTATCATAAATTCGAGTAAAAGATTCACTTTATACGAGTAAAACTGCTTGATCCAGCAAGTCGTGCTTTTGTTGAAGTAAAACTGCTAAGCTGCGTTTTATGGGTGGTAATTTATGTTTCTACTCGTCAAGGAGTGTGATTTGATGTTTATTTGACTATTTTGAGTGTGTTTAGTTTACAACATAAAATCGATTGGATGGTACCTATGTCAAGCGTGATTCAATCTACTTCAAGGAAAAAAATTAGGAAGGAACAACAAAATGTATTTTTGATGTAGTATGTTCAACATTTCAGGACGGGAATAATTATTTTTTCAGTAATAACACAATATTTGATTTTTGAGATTTCTCTAGCTGCTCATGAAATAATTAAAATTTTATATAAAAAATTATTCTCTCATTTAAAAAAAATATTTCTTATTTACCAAACCTTCGGTTTGGCGCCCCTTTGGGGTTACGCCCGCGTGCGCCGCACGCGTTGCACGCCCGGTTACGGGGGCCCTGCCTGCGATCGTAACACTGCGATGAATGACATCATAAAAAACTGTACCATTCAAAATAATAGCGGTGGTTTCCAAGGATGCGTTGGAAGCCACCGCTTGCTGAGCTTGCACATTCCATTGCCGCAATGAAGAACCTTGAATTTTTTACCGTAATGTGACGTAATTCGTCGCAGTGCTACGGTCGCAGGTTGTCGGTGCCGCTTTCGAGGAAACCAGCGATTAAGTGGTCAGGATCGGACATACACATTGCTCAGTATAGTCGAAAAACTGATAAATTTAACTTTGAAAATTTTCGTTTTTCGACAATTACTCAAAACTTACACCTACGAATTGAGCCAATAATTGAGCGTTTGTAGGAGGCCTTCACTTCAAACGCATCTAACTGTGTATACCTCGTATCCAGGAGATTTCTAATTTTGAAGTTATAGGCCTCATAAGTATGATCAAATCCATTTTCTACAGGAAAAGACGGTTTTTCAAGCTTATTGAATTCTGCAATACCTTCATATAACATATGTGACCTTTGGTCGTGGTTCATAATACACTAGGTACTTGTCAATACCTTTCAAACTCATGTTTAGTGATCGGTTAAACCTTTTAGAAGTTATTGAACTCCAAAAGTATAATCCATTTAACTATTATCGCCGAAATGGTCTAGTGGTTACGACGCTAAACTTGATCGGGCAATCCGAGTTCATTTGCCAGTCATATTAATCAGTGGCGTAGCGTAGTGGGGGCTGCAGCGGCGGCCCGCCCCGAGCGGCACTTTTTAGGGGGCGGCAAAATTTAACAATAAATAATAAAAATATTTTGTAAATATTTGAACCATTTTATATTTTTATCGCAACTACAAATTCGGACCGATTGAAAGGAGCACAGAATTTTTCATTAGGTGCTTATTTTGTGACGAATTTGGGGAATTCCTTTTCTTTGAATAATATTTTGTAGCGACTGGTAACAACCTCTACTCTATAGTAACTTGTGGGAATTCCCTGTTTATGACTAACTCAGCACAACTTTTTTTAGCACTTTAGAACGTTGCTATTCTTTTTTTTCCTCATCGACACATCGTTGGGAAGTTCTGATAGCAGTTACAGGCAAAAGAAGGATTCAAGACACGCGATGGAGTGCAAAAGGCGATGCCGTAAATGTGACATGGCAACATTACAAAGACGTTCTCGTCACCTTGGAAAAACTGACAAAGGCAGGTGAAAGCTTAAACACTAGGACAGATGCAGGTGCTTTACTAGTTTCGATGCACTCATTTTCCTTTCTTTGTTTTTTGGGCCTGTGGAAACCGGTGCTACATGAAGTGAATGATGCACAAAAATATTTACAAACAAGGGCACTTGACATAAGATTGTGCGCTCAGAAAGTAAATGCTTTGCAGCAGATATTGTCAGAGTAAATAGAGGAATGGGTAAATGGCACTATAGGTTATGCAAAAATATGTGTGAAGAACTTGAAATTTCCATAAAACCTCGGAGGCGCATAACAAGAAAGCATATTTTTGATGACGGAACTAGAGGTACTGACTTGTCTTATGAAAATGAGTTGAGACGAAAGCTGTTTTCTTCGTTAGATAGTTATTGTAGAAATTCGTGACAGTTTTCAACAACTACAGAATTTAACGGATAAGTTTGTTTATCTAACGCCGGCTATATTATTAGATCCAGACAACGCTGAATGTAGAAATATACACTACGCATCTGACGAAATTGACGAGCAGGGTTTCGAGCTATAAAAACTTCGACTGCGGACTTTCGTTGTTGCTACATGCAACCAAATTGATTAATGCAGACTCACTTGAATTATTTAAATTTATTGTTAAATCCAAGCTGGAAGACACTCTGCCCAATATTTTGATAATATTCCGAATATTTTTCGCAGTTGCTATAAGCAATGCCAGCTGTGAGAGAAGTTTTTCAAAATTGAAATTGATTAAAAAGTATTTAAAATGGACAATGAGTACTCTAAGACTAACTAATTTGGCTATTTTGTCTATTGAGCAAGAGGTGTGTGATGCGATAGACATTGACGGTGCAATAAAAGACTTTGCTCTTAAAAAAAGTAGACGTATAAATTTTTAATTGAAGACGGAAGTTTTGTTTTTAATTATAACAAATACTCATATTACTTTTCAGTAAAGATAAAAATCTAAAATTATAATATTAGTCCTGTCGCCAGAAGGGGTACAACTGCCTTCATAATTTAGATGGACTTACCCAAGTTATTTTTATCTATTTTGACCCGTAGAACACGAATTTTTTGGGTAACAGTTGATCCGGATGTGGGTTAGATTGTTATAAACAAAGAACTTGAGGAATCACATAACATCGATTTTTCGCGAAACAAAACATATTTTTGTATTTTTTGGGTCGTTCAAAGCAAAAAATGTTTTTACTAGTTTTTTCGTAGGATGCATAATTTTCGATATAAACGCGGTTAAACTTCCAAAGAATCAAAAAATTGCAATTTTTAAACCCGAATAACTTTTGATTGAAAAATAAAATTACAATTCTTCTTACCGAATTTGAAAGTTCAAGTCAAATTCTATCGGTTTTGATTATTTTCATTGCTAAAAATTAATTTTTTTATTGTTAAACAAAGCTATAAACACATAGTGCTTGAATGATGTTTTCAATGTATTTCTCATTTGAAATCGAACGAGTAGGCGCTGATACAGACAATTTCTACGTAGATTACGTACATCAAAACGCATGCATTGGGCACGGGAAACACTATGTGTTTATAGCTTTGCTTAACAATAAAAAAAAGAATGTGTGTGTACTTTGTATGCACGTAAGAAGATATTCTTCTATTATATAATAGGTAATTTAAAGGAAGTAATTATACTTAAAAGGTTATTTGTATTTTATTTAAAAATCAAACCAACTTTTGTATCTACCACTTTCAAAAAATTTTTATTAAAACAACCAAAAATAAAAAAAATATGAATCGCCCAGGAATTGAACCCGCAACCTTCCAATCTCAGTGCTAACGCATTTCCCACTACTCCAGCGAGGCCCTAGAAATAGACATGTAAGTTTCGGATATAATTACACAACACGGCGACATATAGTGTAAAAATGTTATGCTTACATAATATTTTATTATTTTACTACAGGGAAACACAAATCCAAAAACACAAGAATTATAATAAATAATACATTTCCTAAAACCACTAATATATTCTTTTAAAGACTTATTTGCACGGTTACAGATACATACATACCTATCTTGAAAGATTAGCAATGAACTACATACTGTCAGAACTACATACTGTCAGTGTGCGCAGGCGCACGGATCATGTACAATTTTACCCTCAATCGATTCGCCGCTAAAGAAGAATATCTTCAAAAATTAATTTTTTGCAATGCAAATAATCAAAACCGATAGAATTTGACTTGAACTTTCAAATGCAGTAAGCAGAATTGCTATTTTATTTTTTAATCAAAAGTTATTCGGGTCCAAAAATTGCACTTTTTCGATTTTTTGAAAGTTCAATCGCGTTTATCTCGAAAACTATGCATCCTACGAAAAAACTTGTAAGAACATTTTTTGCTTAGAATCACCCAAAAAAAAAAATGTATTGTTTTGCGAAAAATCGCTGTTACGTAATTCCTCAAGTTCTTTGTTTGTAACAATCTTATCGACATCCGGATCAATGGTTACCCAAAAAATTCGTGTTCAACGGGTCAAAATACATAAAAAAACTTGGGTAAGTTCATCTGAATTAAAGAGGCCGTTGTACCCCACCTGGAGACATGACTATATCGTTCTAGTTCTAATTAAAAAATTGATTTTATTTCATTTTGTCGATCGTCATGTCGATCGAACACACATTAAAATTGTAAAATTGTAAATAAGTCATTCACTAATTTGATTTACACAAACATAATAACAGACATAGATTTGCTGGTTAACTTACACCAACTATCTCATCACCCTCAAGAACTCCTAAGTCCCATAGATTTGTTTACCTTTGCTGCATTGTCCGTCTATTCCACCATATCCCGTTAACATAACTTTAAAAGAAACATCATGATAATGAAAACTGAGTTGATAGCACCTTGTATCCGAATCATTTTGTAACTTGTTACCTTTGACCTGAAGATGCTCTACAAATTTTAAAGAGCGAAACCGGTCGTCGGAAGTTATAATAAAGATTGAGAGTAAGTCTGACTTTTACTTCATTTAAAATGAACTCTCACATGCAACCCATTCAAGATAAGAATATTATTCTGTCTCTCTTGTACTTGTATATTAAAACCATTAATTAATCGTTTTCTCAGAACCGTATTTATAGAAAACCGACATTTTTCCTCTTTAACTACTCATTAAATAAATCCTTTGCATGGTTCTAGCATCAGTGAAACGTTTTGCGTCTGGCGTTGATAATTAAGATGAATGAAATGAAAATATTTTACATGCGTTATTTTAACATCCATTGGGACTATCTTTCTGTCATCTGATTAATAGTTCATACACATGTCGCTGATCTTCCGCGTTCAAATTAATTGACACTTTTCGGGGATAAACATTAACTATGAATAATTAGTTGCGGCTTAATGACTTTAAATCATATTAAAATCATAGTGTCCGTGGTTGGCAGCTTGCACATTATAAAAAAAGGATAATAAATTAAATGTAAGAAAATATGCGACAAGTGGTATCATTTAAAATTGTTAATTTGACAATTTTTGCGCGCCAAGCAAAAGCACCCTTGGATTACAGGGGAGTCACTAATAGACCATCAATTGCGGGCGAGACTATTTTCATTTAAAAACCGTTGCCAATTTGCTGCGCCGTACAGTGGGGCAGGAGAGCTAAAAAGTTGGCATAAAATGAAAATATCAAATGCAGTATTTTCTGTCGCATTCATTTTAATTAAATAGTACACACTCCTGCGTATGATTTGGTATCATTTTTTTTTATTCAACCCCCCTCCACCCGTTGCGACGCGTCCCAAATGGCACATAGTCCCGTGTTAACAATGCATAGGTCGCGATAGCGTGATTCGACTTACGTTTGATCCACTTATTTCAAGTCAAAAGTTAATTTACTAGTAAAATTGGCTCCGGATATTTTTGATCTTCAGGAAAGTGACAATATTATTACAGATGTGATATAATAAGTAAGTAAATATAGTCTCTTATAATATGTTGTTTAAAATTACCTGTACAAAATATCAAAAAATATGCATTTTTCAAAAAGAGCAAGTGATTTGTTAGTGTTCCAAGACTGATCCCACTTTAATTTTGTTTTATTTTGAAAGCTTGAGTATTATTCTTTAAAAAGTCATTTTAACTTTTTGCTCATATTTGCTCCTTTTTTCTTAATTTTATTTTTTGTGAGGTTATGTTAACCGAATTAAATTGAATAACACTCTATTCTAATTTTTCGTTATTTGCATAATTCAAGCATAATAATTTAAGAAATTGTAGTAGATCCAAAAAACAAATTAAGATGTATTCCACTTTTTGTTGATCAGTAGTGATCCACTGATCACAAGCAAAAGAAACATAAAAGAAAGAAATTAGAACACCTGCCAGTGGAAGCACTGCATATTAATGCATAATATTATGTTGAAATCTCCGAATGTGCAAGATGTTAATGTCAAATCTGATGATTCTAATGATGATTGTAGTTTAAGTTTTTCAATATTTACCTGCAAAATTTTATGTTATTCTTATAAATATGCGGTAAATGGTTTTACAGAACAATTTGGTTAGGTAATTTTTCAAAAATAATGTTAATCCAATTATTTTGAGATATAAATAATATTAATAAATCTACATAAAAACAAGTAAATTAGACTGTAGATTTATTTTAAATTAAAATGATTAAACTTCAAATATCATTTAAATCAATATCGGTAGCCACTACGGACTTGCAGCTTTGAAAATTAAGTTTGAGAAAAACATTTTTTGAACAAGCCATCCTTCAACGAAAAATATTTGGAAAGCGAGGTCCAGGAAGAAGAAGAACATCCTGGTTAAACAACTTCAGAACCTGCTTTAACATAACATATGTGCAGCTTTTCCGCAATGTTGCAGATAAAATAAAGATTACCATGATGATCGCCAACATTCGTCACGGATAGACACATCAAGAAGAAGAAAAAAACATTTGAAAAACATCGTTTTTGTATTTGTACACACAACTTATAATATTTAAAAAAAGACATTGGCCATAATATATCGACAATTATTTAATGCTAACTTATGTTGTCTCTTGCCCCACTGTGCGCCGATCTAAAACTCTGTACAAGATTTCTAAACTAGCTCAAGCAGTAAAAGAATTAAATCTATGTAAATTAAGCTTTGTTGGTCTATCGGAAGTAAGATGGTTGGCTAGTGGTGAACACCATACCCAAACAGGAGAACTTCTATTATATATAGTGGTAAAGAAAATGGAAGTCACGAGAGCGGAGTTGGTCTTCTACTCAGCAAACAAGCCAAAAAAAGCCTCATCTCATGGAAACCCATTAATGATAGAACACATCTCTCCACGAAGATAAAGACATTTTCTACGAACAACTGGGACAAACGACCCAACAAGTAATCCTAAACCAAGGCGATATCCTAATTGTGATGGGCGATATGAACGCTAAAGTCAGAAAAGACAATATTAATTTAGATACTGTCAGTGGCGCACCCAGAATTTTCCTCTAGGGGGGTTGGCTTGGGCGGGGTTCGGACAAATAATCCCTGACAAAAAATCCCCAATAATTATCCCTGGACAAAAAATCTCCAGACAAAAAATCCCCGGACAAATCATCCCCGGGCTAAAATCCCCACCAAAAATCCCGGACAAAAATAATCCCCACAAATTTTTTTCGACAAAATATCCCCTACAAAAAATCTCCTTGAAATATTTGCTACCGAATAGTTCCACAAAAGTTTTCCCGTGAACGCAATCGACTCATGTTTTTCAGCCTTAGTGCATAAGGCACATTAAAGAAACATGAAACGTAAATTACGTTTCATGGAAATAAAACACTGCTAAACAAATATACGTCCGGCCATTTATGAAACTCTCTCTATGAAACCAAAGCCAAGAAACTAACTGCGTTAACACAAATGTGTGTAAGTAACTTCTTTGCACAAGTTAGAAGAAGTGGGGAAATATCAAATGCTTTCTGCGTAAATTCTGGACTGAGACAGGGAGATCCGTTGTCCCCGTTTTGGTTTAACCTGGCCTTAGAATATGCCATGCGAAAAATTTATCCAAAAATCAAACCAGACTTAGCTGCTCGAAAGAGGCCAGATGGGAGAAAATCTGGAGGACGGCCTAGAAAAAGGGGGAAAGATGCAGTCAGAGAAGATCTGGAGAAAATGGGAGTGAGACAATCGGAAATAGTGGCACAGGACCGACAGATGGAAGGCAATAGTAAACCACTTGCAAGGATACTCGAAGAGTTATAACGCCATTAATGATGATAATAACTAAATATTCTTGACGTTAAATTTACAAAAAATAACAGGTTTTTCGCATTACAATCAAGAATATCGTTTTCGGGAGCAGCAGTTCTTATCACGAATAGGCAATGTTTTGAACATAGTTATTCAAAGCAGAGTGAATAAAAGATTCAAGCGAATAGTTACAACACGGTTCCCACAGCCTTAGCGCATTCCCCAAATCTTCCTCGATTTTTGAAAAAACTCAGACTCGTTTGTCATGTTAAATTTGAAGTTTTCAGCATGGAATTGAATTTCGCAATTTGGTAATCGTAATTGCAATTCATGCTTAATACCTATTAATTTCCAATCATTATTTTCGTACCGAAAAGCGGTTTCATGGCGATTGCTATAGCCCTCACGCACTGAGGCTGAAAAACATTTAAGTGGATTGTATTAACGGGAAAATTTTTAGAGAACTATACGGCAGCAAATATTTTTTGTCCGGGATTTTTTGTGGGGATATTCTGTTCAAAAAAATTTGTGGGGATTATTTTTCCGGGATTTTCTGTCCTGTGATTATTTGTCCGGGGATTTTTTGTCTGGGGATTTTTTGTCCAGGGATAATTTGTGGAGATTTTTTGTCCGGTATTATTTGTCCGGGAGTATTTGTCCGGGGATTATTTGTCCTCTTCGCTTGGGCACCGAATTTTTTTATATTGTTTCTGAAAGACAAGTTACATTTTCCTACTATTCTTTATATTGTTGATATGCCCTGGGAGTGGTTTTAACCCCCAAAACCCCCCTGGGTGCGCCACTGGATACTGTAATGGGCAAACATGGCCAGAGTGTGATGAATGAAAACGGGGAGCGCTTTAAAAATTTTTGTTCCAATCATAGTTTAATTATTGATGGAACCATCTTCACACATAAAAATATTCACACGGTAATATGGACTGTACCTGGTCATACAAGAGAAAAATAAATAGACCACATCGCCATATCAAAAAGATGGAGATTATCTCTTCTCGATGTACGTAATAAAAGAGGAACAGGCATCGCAAGTGACCATCATCTCGTAATTGGTACAATCAAAATCAAGCTGGTAAAAAACAAAATCACACGAAACACCAACAGACCAGTGTTGCCAATCGCATTTCTCTAGATTATCCGATGATCACTAGAAAAATATCCAATTTGTCACGAAAAGGTACGCTAGGTTAAAAATATTTCTGTTATTAAAATCAATGTTGCCAATGTTATTCTTTTAGTCCCCTTAACAACCAACAAATAACAAAATCCATTGTTTGTACGCCAATCAGTTGATTGTAATCAATTATCATTATGATAATTAACATAATTGATTGATTGATTAATTATTAATTATCAATTAACGTAACAATTATTAACATACTTGATTAATTAATCAATTAATCCCATAATTGTAATCAAATATGTTTTCAGCAACCCAATCAAAGTTGACATTGACAGTAATTAAATATTTGATAATGATCAGTTGATTCCATATCTGATTAGCGTTCGAACAACCGGCCCTTTAATCTACTGGATTCTCTATTTCACGGTTTAAAAATTTTCGTTTATAGATGAAAATCTCGTATCCTAGCTGATTATTACCTAATTCATGTATGTAAATACTATTTACTTACTATTATTATATTATTCGTATTTTGTATTATCGTAAGTATTAAATTCAAATAAATAAATAAATCTAAATACTTCATTATTTGGATCGTTATATTAATTTATTATAATTATTTAAGTAAAAAAAAGACTTTTAAATATTATTTTTTTAAAACGTAATAACTACCTAAAACTAGGTACTGGAAAAATAAATAATAAATAAATCAATACAAAATAAACTACAGCTACATTAATTGCATAGGCGCAAAATTTCTGGGCAATGCTTTTAAAATGCATTATTTTTTCGAGTCCTGAGAAAGCTAATAAGTATTATTTAAAAATTTAAACGCAGAATGAAAGATTCCATTATTACCGAGGGCCGAAAGTCCCTGAAGATTTCTATAATTTTTATTCAAATATGTTACAGGGGTAAAAGGAAAAGAGAATATTGAGTGTGATTTTTAATTTCAAATATGTCATTCAAAAGAAACATTTTGTTTATTCTAAGGGACTTTCAGCCCTCGGTAATAATGTAATCTTTCTTTCAGCGTTCAAATTTTTAAAAAATATTTATTAGTTTTCTCAGGATTCGAAAAAAATGACTACGTTTAAAGATTTACTGGTCCGGAATTTTGCGCCTACGCTCTTTAAACAACAAAGAATTATTACAACTAAAACAATACAAATGTATTTGACAGTCTTGTAGTTATTAAGGTATAAAAGTTATTATCCATAATACCCGTGGTGCGTTCAACGTTAATGCCTGACTAAATAATTTTTATAGGCAAAAAATTTGAAGGATTTTTAAGTAGATATCTAGATATTACTAGTTTCAAATAAGTAGATTTTTCTACAACCACTATTCCAAATGCATTTTTATGCACAATTTTATGTTAACAAACTTAATATTTTCTCACAGAATAACTGACAGTAGTGTGCAGAAAAGTGACGTTTCTGTGCCGGAAAGTTTTTTTCTGCATAGTACCTTACCCACCTTAACGTTTTTTATTAACCATTTATCCATTATAAAAAAGTATTTTCACAAACCAAAACTTATTTCAACAGACGAGACGTTTACTTAAGCACTGCACTACATAAAATGAAAATAAAACAAAATCGTGCGTGAATTAGCTTTCTTAAGTTTAAGATTAAACACTAAAAACTCATAAATAACATCGGACGGCAGACGGTTTTTGAAATTTGAATTGGATGTATGCCTTAAGTGGATGCACTTGTGCATTTAAATTCTAAACAAAAGAATCGGCACATGTCCCTTTTGTCAAAAGATGAAAAGTATCGGATGCCACTAACCTTCATCCAGTATAGGCTATTTATAAAAATTTGGGTGGAACCAAACAAAATTAATGTGTTGTTGGTGTTGGGAATATATGGATGAGAAAGTTTTAGTCGATGGTAGATACACTGAAAAATATCCGCAAATATCCGATTTATTTAAAGATACGAAGAAGATACGACAACTCTCAAAAAGGTACGCAAATCGGATAATTATCCGCCGATTGGCAACACTGCAACAGATCAACATACAATCTAGACAAATTAAAAGCGGCCCCAGGAAGACACATGTTTAGGGAGGAGCTTCAACTAAAAACAAGAGAACGTGAAGTAAATAGTTGGGAAAATTTAGCAGATGTTTTGACAAAAATAGCTGAAGACAAACTGGGTAAAAAAGAGTAAGATAAAAAGGAATGGATATCAGATTAGAAAGAAGTTAAAAGGAATTCAAGAAGAGACAAAAGTAGGTGGGCTGAAGAACTGACAAAACAAGCATACACATATGCACAACACAAAAGAACTAGATAGCTATATCAAATCACTAGACGACTAAAAAAGATGGGCCCAACTGTTCGAACATTGTAAGATCCAAGAAAGGTGATTTAATTAAGGCGAATTACAACACATGACCAAGTAGAGAGATGGAAAGAGCATTTTCAGGAGATGCTAGGCACGCCCAGGGATAACGCAGATGAAATTGTCGACAACCCACAAAATGTAGACTTTTTTTTTTGGGAGGTGGGAATCTTCTTAAGACCGTCTGGGAAGGTGTCCCAGGTGTGTCGGATTCAGCCCGTCCTATCTCTATCTTGCCGGGCCGCCTACCGACTAAACCCACCTCCTCTTCCTCCAGCCGGCGGGTCCGGAATCGCTCTTAGCGAGCATGACCCGTCGACACAAAATGTAGACTTGCATATATCCTGCGAGGCCCCTTAGAAAACGGAGATAACAGCTATCAAATCTCTGAGAAATAACAGGTCCCCGGGAATCGATAACATTGCTGCCAAATTACTTAAAACTGATCCGCATATAACTGCTGAACTTTTAATCCGAGAGATGTGGGAAACAAACCGCATTCCAGCGGGCTGGATAAAAGGTAACGTTATTAAGTTTCCAAAAAAGGGCAACCTCACACTGTGCAAAAATTGATGAGAAATAACCTTGCTTACCGCCATAAATAAAATTTTCACGACCATCATACTTAAAAGATTAACAAACAAGGTGGCATTTCAAGCTAATCAAGCAGGCTTCATACCAGAATTCTCCTGCATAGACCACATTAATACTGTGAGGGTAATAATGGAACAATCGGTTGAATGGAACACACCCCTAAACATGGTTTTTGTTGATTTCGAACGTGCCTTTATCTCATGCTGCTATATGGAAAATTCTTGAGCTAAGAAACATCCCGCATAAAATAATTTCTATTATAAAGTCACTGTACACTGAGGCGAAATGTAAGGCGCATTTTCACGGGTCGATCTGGATTGAACGATTTAGATCGATTATTAAATCGAAAGCAAATTGAATATGTAAACCATAAATCGACTTGGCCGTTCGGCGCAGTGAGTCAATTCGACGGAAGTAGAAAGACTGTCGCCGAATCGATGTCGAACGACTGGAATCGAATGTGTAAACACCTCGTCGAACAGAAAAACAACGTGCCGAAAGCTGAGTACTTCTAGCGTGTATGAAGTTGTTGTTTTTATGTTATGTTGAAATGTGCGTTATCCATTCTTATATGATTTCTATAAGCCTCTGGATCTTCCACAACCATTTCTTGGAGTAGGCTTTGTGATGCACCATGAGTATTTCGTCTTAAAATTCGCGGTCGGGTCCACCACCTTCGTTTATTTTTCTTTTTGTCTGATTTGACGATTTCTTCTCGAATTTCATAACAAATTAATTGCACACCTACATTAAGAATTTCACGTGACGCCATTTTGTACTACAGTTAATTCAACATTCATCGACTGTCGTGTAAATCTTTTGCTTTCGGCACAGATCGAATTATGGTCGAATGATCTAAATCGTTCAATCCAGATCCACCCGTAAAAATGCGCCTGTAGCGTGACACACAATGGGATCAACAGTGACGAATTTGGCGTACTTACTGGAATCAGACGGGGATGCGTGCTTTCTCCGTTTCTTTTTAACATAGCTATGCTATAGACTATAGACTATGTTCTCTCCAAACTAGACTCCGACACAAGAGGGATACAATGGACGTTAACCACACGCCTAAGTGATCTAGAATACGCCGACGATATCTGCCTGTTAGGACAAAGGTTCCAGGATATGGCCAACCAATTGGAAACACTTTCCACTAAAGCCAATAAAATAGGTTTGATAATCATTATTAGTACAACCAAGTCCATGAGAATAAATGCAAGGAACAGCACGCTATTTACTATCGACCACATCCAGATTTAAAATGTGGAAAACTTTACGTATCTTGGAAGTGTCATAACAGAAAATGGAGGTACAGAAGTCGATATTCGTATGAGGATATGAAAAGCTCAACAAGCATTCAGCATGCTCAACCCTGTTTGGAGGTATGGTGAGTACACTACAAGGACAAAGATTCAAATATTTCAGTCAAATGTCATGTCTGTTCTACTCTACGGATGTGAAACCTGGAAAGTGACAAAATCCCTTACAGACAAACTGCAGGTCTTTGTTAACAAATGAAGACCATCAGAATCGAAGATCTACTACACCTGATCCAACAAAAGTGTTGTGACTTGTTCTGACTTTACCCCTATTGCTGATAACCATGTTATCATTCGATTGTAAATATATTCGGTACAAAACGTAAACAATTACAAGACAAGTTTTTAAAAAGCTGCTGTCAAGTCACATCAAAACTTTCTGTAAGCAACTTTATCATCATCATCAATCAATCACTCACGTCCACCCCTGGACATAGGCCTCCTTCAGTTCTCTCAAGTGAGCGCTTTTTAGGTCATCGGTCCACCTAGTCGGTGGTCGTCCTCGGCTTCTTTTATAGTTTCTGGAACTCTATTACATAATTCGTCTTGTCCACCGTCCGTCTTGTGTTCTAGCTAAGTACCCTGCCCATTTCCACTTAAGCGTCGTGATTCTTTCGATGGCCTCTTGAACTCGTGATCTTTGCCTAATCTGTTGGATTGTTATGTGGTCTCAAACGCTAACGTTCAGCGTTGCACGTTCCATGGCTCGTTGTGGAACTCTGAGTTTATTTGCGGATTTTTGTGTCAATGTTTAAGTTTCTGCTACATAAGTTTGTACGGGCAAAACACATGGGTTAGAGACCTTTCGCTTGAGACACATGGGAATTGAACTTTTTAGAATATGGCTTAGTTTGCCAAATGCCGCTCGGCGTTATCGAAATGCCTCCCACTTTTTCAGGTAAATATTTCATACATGCAGGCGCGGATCCAAGGGGGGGGGGTCAATGGAGTCAATTGCCCCCTCCTTGAGACATCGCCTGGTGTCTACTGACACTTTTTTTTAAGAAAGAGATTAAGGTTGAAAAAAAAATAGTGAGTTTTGTGTCCTGTTGATAACTGAATAACTGCAACATACTTAAAAATATGGCAGAATTCCTTGGAATCGAAAATTATTAAAAGTCTTTGGAACATAACAAATGAAAAATTTCCACAATAAATCTGTTTATTACCATCTATTCAATGCCAGAGACCAGATAAAAATAGTAATTGCCGCTGATATGTTATGGTTATTTGTTTTCTAGAAAGGTTTGTATTGTTGAATGCAATAAAGTAAGCCGGTGGTCTCCAATAGACGCTGTAGGCTGCGTACAGCATCACGCCGTAGGAAAATTATTTATTTTCGTTACTTTTAATAAACTTTGAAGGACAAAAACTATCTTATTTTCTAAAATTGTAATTCTAAAACAAAGAGTCCTAATAAGAGCCACATTTAGAAGGGTGTCCAAAGTATCATGTAACAGAGACTTAAAATTGGCATTAAGGATCCACCTACGTTTCTCGGGCTTACTGTGTGGTGTCGAGTCTTGGACTGTGAATAAAATCGATTTAAATCGCCTTGAGGTTCACGAGACGTGGTGCTATAGAAGAATTTTAAGAGTCTTGATAGGAGAAGAACAGAATGGCGTAGAAAGCTTGAGCAGGTCGAGGCCCTCTAAGGGCTGTAGCACTAAGATGATGATGATGATGATGGGAGGAGGATTCAAAAATCTACAATACTAGAACCTCTCAGCAAGACTACTGCGATTATAAAAAGCATCAAGAAGAGGAAGTTGGAGTATTTCTGACATGTAATGAGAGGTCCCAAATATAGGTTGCTACAAAATATTATGCAAGTGAGAATAGCAGGCAAACGCACTGCAGGACTAAGAAGAACTTCATGGTTGGTTAAGGTGGCAGTATTAAGATAGCTATGTTTTCAAAACAATGGAATGGACAAACATGGGAATAAACATAAATGGAAAGAAACTAAACCACCTAAGATATGCAGACGATGTAGTAGTCATAGCATCAAGTTTTGAAGAACTACAAACCATGCTAACCGAACTAGCAAATGAATCCGAACAAATAGGTCTAAAAATGAATTTTGCCAAAACAAAAACAATGACAAACACACAAGACAATAGAAACGTAATACTAAACGACACCACAATAGAAGCGGTTAATGATTATATTTATATTTGGGACAGATTATAAAAATAAATAAGGAAAACCAAACAGCGGAGGTAAAAAGAAGGGTCAGATTAGCCTGGGCAGGATTTGGAAAATTAAAATGGGTCCTAAAGAATAAAAAAATACAACAATACTTAAAAACAAGAGTGTTTGACCAGTGCATACTCCCAATTCTCACATACGCATGCCAAACATGGACCTTGACCAAGGCAAACATAGATAAAATAATAATGACACAAAGAGCCATGGAGAGAGCAATGTTAGGAGTAAAATTGACAGACAAAAAGCAAAACAACTGGGTCAGAAATAAAACAAAAGTCAAAGACGCAGGTCAACATATAACCAGGCTAAAATGGAGCTTCGCAGGTCATAACGCTAGACAAACGGACAGTAGGTGGAATAGCACGATACAACAATGGAGACCATGGACAGGAAAGAGAGCAAGAGGACGACCCCAGATGAGATGGGGAGACGACATTAAAAAGATAGGAGGAACGCACTGGAAACAGAAAGCACTAAACAGAAGCGAATGGAGGAAACTGGGGGAAGCCTATGTTCAGAATTGGACGAATTAAAGGGCAAAAGAAGAAGAAGAAGAAGATGACAGTAACCACCTCTCTGAAAGGATATGGTACAGGAAGAAGAAAATAACAGCCCATCCCGAAAAAGAATTCTGCGTACGCCAGTGACGAGAATTTTTTTATTTCATTGCCCCCACCTTGCAAGGTTGCTAGATCCGCCGTTGCATACATGAAATGCCTCCCCGGTACAATCGAAATACCTCCGTTCAGTTAATCATTTAGGCTGATATTTTGTCTATTTAATCTCTGTATAATGACGCAATGTTGCAAATCATAATATAAATAGGTACTATCTATTTTGATTTTTTTAATTCTTAATGTAGTTAATGCATAATTATATATCTGAAAATTCGACATTTCCTCCACATCTTTGGGCTGAGCATTCTTCATCCTTACAAAGAACCACAAACCCATACGAAAGTTTTCATTCCAAGTATAATTCTTCTTTCTACTGCCCTCATCCTAACAGTAATAATTTTATTGATATAATTTTACAATTTCAAGTAAGTACATACCTACATTAAAATGAATTCTGTTTCGACACCAAAAAGAAGTTGTTGCGGAAAGTACAGCAAAAATAAACTTTCTAAATTAAAAAATTTTAGAATTAAGAGAATGTAAAATAAATGGATTAGAATTTGTCAAAGTAGTATCATATAAATTTAGGAAAAATATTTTGTAACTTTATATTTCTATACACATTTTGTAATATTTTCCAAATAAGTTTTTTGTGATGTTATTTTTATTTTTATTTTTATTTTTTTTATTTAAATTTATGTGTCTCGGCTGCAATGGCCATTGACACAAACAATATTAACATTAGGTAAAAATTATGACAAAAATATTGGATATACAATTATGAGATACTATAGAGACTTACAAATAATTATTATAATAATTATTAATTATTAATTATAATGATTAATTATATATTAATCACTGAATTTTGAATAACAGGTAGAGATTATAAAGACAAAAGATCATATATTGTGTTAAATAATTGAATGTCTTTCAAGAAACTAATTAAGTTATGAAGTTGATCGGACGAGTTTAAAATATCTTTAATATTTGGCTTAAGTTTATGTCGATTTCTTTGAGTCACATACTGAGCACACTCAGTAAGGATGTATTTCACGCTTAAAACACTAAGGGCCGGTTGTTCGAACGCTAATCAAAAATGATCATTATCAAATATTTAATTACTGTCACCAAATGTCAATGTCAACTTTGTTTGGGTTGCTGAAAACATAATTATAGATTACAATTATGAAATTTGTTAATCAATTATGTTAATAATTATGTTAATTCATTAACTAATCTCATAATTATAATCAATTATGTTTTCAGCAACCCAATCAGAGTTGACATCGACAGTCGGTGACAGTAATTAAATATTTGATAGTGATCATTGTTGATTAGCGTTCGAACAACCGGCCCTAAAGCAAATTTGACAATTAGGCTTCGGTTCAGACTTCATTAAGTATTCGTGTGTGTATCGGGTATGTCCAATTCTCAACCTTCGAATGACTGCTTTTTCTTTTCTGTTATTTGTAATAAATTCTTTTCCGTTATGTTATTTTTAATAAATCTATAAAATACTTATTATGTTTTTGTATTTTTTGTCAAATTATTAATAACAAAAAATAATAGTTATTATATATAATGGTTATAAAACTAATTATAATGTATAAGTTAGTTAAAATTTATAAATACTGCCTAGTGTCAATAATGTTTAATACATAAAGTTTGAAAATAAAATAAATTAAATAACAAAATACCAATTTTGCCGAAAATTTACAAAGGGACGAAGATGTGGCAACGTCTCACCTTCACATAAAGATTAGAAGCATGTAATTTATTTAGAGCTTGGGAGGCAATTCGTATATGACCATTTTAGCGACAGGTAAAAAACCCTTCTTCGGGAGGCATTTTATATGCGCCCATGCCGCTCATGTCCATGTCAGGCCTATTCACCTCTGTACTTCTGGTTGTATGTGTTTGACTGTCTCTGCTTATCAGTGGCGACGCGTGACTTTTTCTAAAATGTTACCAAAACCAGATGCAAAAAATATTATTTAAAAAAATTAAGATATGGCTAAATGTATATATAGCTTCAATAATATCATTTTGCATATCACTTGAAACTCTCGAAAAAACAGTTGATGTTTTTTGGCAATCAAAATTTTTGACCTTTTTTGGCAATGAATGTTAACAATTATTCCCTGTACCTAATTGCCTCGATTGTCAGAATCGTCGCCCTCAAAATGACCACGAAACGCCAATTCTTGTTTGGCCAAAAAACATACGGTATCTATTATAAGTGTGCTAAGGATATATTGTTATATTTCTATTTGATATGAAAATTAAATTTTGATAATTATAAACAGAATTCAATTTAATATAAAATATTTTCAATTTTCTCAACCACGGGCATATAAATTTAGAACAACCTGTATACAACAAATTGTTATATGTAATTTTAAGAAGTGATTAGAAGAAGCTTACGAAACTCGGGACAAAGCGCCGAGAATAAACAAAGTGAATGGCGCGTACCATTATCGTTGTTCGCGGAAGGTTCGATCATTAGCCTATGCTAAATAAGACTCAGTGAAATATATAATAGGTCATTATCGTTGTTCGCGGAAGGTTCGATCATTAGCCTATGCTAAATAAGACTCAGTTGAAGTAGATAATAGGTCATTAAATTTTGTAAATAGTAGAAAGTAATTTTAGAATGGGAATTAACTATTTTTCTTTTGAAATCCATTAAGCATATTTAGAAAGATTAAAAATTGGTTTTGAGGAATACTGCGAATGAGAGTTGGTGGTGGAAGGTTGATTTGTGAATCTGGAAGGGATATTTAGAAAGTAGGGGAATGAATGACAAATAGAGAGCAGAATGTTTTGAGCTGTCGAGAAGTGAAGTCCAGTAGTAGACGGTAGTGTACGGAGAGTGAGAAAGCCGGTGTAGTTCCGTGAGTGTGGAGATCTATCGTGGCACGAGAGGTAGGCCAGGTTGAGAGTAAAGAACCTCCTTGAGCCAAGAGTGTCCCGGTAGCTGATTGCAGTTTCGAAAAAGGCAGAACACAGCATCACGACAGAAGCAGGAACGAGAGCTATACGAGCTAATCTTCAAAGGAGAACATTACTGAAAGCCAGGACGAAGTTTTGATCGCAGCCAAGGATAGCAGGAAACGGGTCTTGTGTGAAGACATTCTCAGTTCACCAGAAAAAGTCAGTCTCATTTGTTTGGACATGAATGTATGGGTTTTTCGTATTAAATACCACATTATAAATTGAAGAACATAATAAATAATATCAGAAAAGCTTCATCAAACTTAAATAGAATTGTTGCTAATAAATCCTAATAGTTAAATGTTAATAAAAACTTTTAATTGGAAACCAAAAGGAAATAAGATTCCCATTTGTAAATGCTATGTTTAAGAAAAATAAGATCTAGCAAATATTAAGCAGTGATTGCCATTTAAATAAAATAAACAATATTTTGATTATAATTGTAACCCATATGTGTGTATTATTTTACTCTTTTCTTTCCTATCCCGATTAGGAACCATTGAGAAATACTTAGAAGCCACGAGAGTAAGTAATTAATTTTATAATTCGCCCTGAGATTGAAAACATATTGATATGTGATCTGGTAAATTAATTAGATTATGAATAATGCATTGATTAAATTAAATGACATATAAGAATATTATCTCATATCAATAATCAAGATCACATCAACTGTCGTCCAACGTGGAAAGCATTGTAAAGTATTTCTAGTGGCAAATTTGAAGGATAGAAAGAGTAAAGCCGGTATTTGAAAATTTATATGCCTGTGGTAAAAAGTGAGATACTTACATTTGATAACATAAAATTTTAGATCTCTTTAGGTACAAATTTTACATAACTGATTTAATATTTTATTTTTACGATATTTACATTTGATATATTTATTGACAATTTATAATATTTGGGTGAGAAAAAGTCGTCTTGGTAACATACTAGTAAAATTTCATATTTGGCGGGGACAGTACTTCTTGAAAACAAATGTCTGTGACAAGAAGCCAAAGCAAAGACAACAAAAAACAAAAAGAACATTCAAATCAAGAGAATAATTCAGACCAAGAAGATATTTTAGACAAGACAATCATGGCATCAGAACAGCAAGAATTATCAGGAATAGATAAATTATTACAAATAATGCAACTCCAGTCACAAAGAATGGAACTAGAAAATTTGGAAAATAAGTTGGAAAATGCTATTCAAGTAGACAGAGAAGAAGTGGAAAAAAGAATCACAGAAATAGAAAAACAAGTCACCGAAAACAGGACGCAACATAATGTCGGAGAAAGAAGAGAAATGGTTATACACAGCACAGATGACGTGAAGATAAGGTTTGGCGGGGACGTAAGAAGATTACACCCAGTGCCGTTCATAAATAGCCTGAAAAAGAAAATACAGCACATCGGAAATTTCGAAACAGCAAAAGAAACTATCAGAAACCATCTCAAATATGAAGCAAGCCTATGGTTCGATTGCAAAGAAGAAGAATTTGACAGTTGGCAACAATTTGAACAAAAATTTTTGAATTATTTCTGGGGAAAAGTCCAACAATTGGAAATTAACAAGGAATTGCAAAATGGGAAATACAATGATAGGATGGGTATATCAGAAAGGACATATGCATTACAAATTTACTATAACGCAAAACATTTACAATATAATTACTCATCGGAACAATTAGTCGAACTGATTGCAAGACATTTCGAAGAAACGCTGGAAGACCATATCACATTGCAAAACTACAAAGACATAGATAGTTTATGCCAATTCCTACAAATAAGAGAATCACGTCTAAGAGAAAGAAAATCAAGAAGGTCGCGAGAAGATTACAGGCCCCGAGAAACACAAGATTACAGAGATAGAAATCAAAAGTTAGGGTATAAGACGTAGATTAAAGTAAGGAAATATACAGGGACTTGGTTTTGCCTCGAGAAAATTTATTTAAAAATGCAGATAAATTTTATCGAATACAAGGCGGGGATTTGTTATATTTCTATTTGATATGAAAATTAAATTTTGATAATTATAAACAGAATTCAATTTAATATAAAATATTTTCAATTTTCTCAACCACGGGCATATAAATTTAGAACAACCTGTATACAACAAATTGTTATATGTAATTTTAAGAAGTGATTAGAAGAAGCTTACGAAACTCGGGACAATGCGCCGAGAATAAACAAAGTGAATGGCGCGTACCATTATCGTTGTTCGCGGAAGGTTCGATCATTAGCCTATGCTAAATAAGACTCAGTGAAATATATAATAGGTCATTATCGTTGTTCGCGGAAGGTTCGATCATTAGCCTATGCTAAATAAGACTCAGTTGAAGTAGATAATAGGTCATTAAATTTTGTAAATAGTAGAAAGTAATTTTAGAATGGGAATTAACTATTTTTCTTTTGAAATCCATTAAGCATATTTAGAAAGATTAAAAATTGGTTTTGAGGAATACTGCGAATGAGAGTTGGTGGTGGAAGGTTGATTTGTGAATCTGGAAGGGATATTTAGAAAGTAGGGGAATGAATGACAAATAGAGAGCAGAATGTTTTGAGCTGTCGAGAAGTGAAGTCCAGTAGTAGACGGTAGTGTACGGAGAGTGAGAAAGCCGGTGTAGTTCCGTGAGTGTGGAGATCTATCGTGGCACGAGAAGTAGGCCAGGTTGAGAGTAAAGAACCTCCTTGAGCCAAGAGTGTCCCGGTAGCTGATTGCAGTTTCGAAAAAGGTAGAACACAGCATCACGACAGAAGCAGGAACGAGAGCTATACGAGCTAATCTTCAAAGGAGAACATTACTGAAAGCCAGGACGAGGTTTTGATCGCAGCCAAGGATAGCAGGAAACGGGTCTTGTGTGAAGACATTCTCAGTTCACCAGAAAAAGGTCAGTCTCATTTGTTTGGACATGAATGTATGGGTTTTTCGTATTAAATACCACATTTAAAATTGAAGCACATAATCAATAATATCAGAAAAGCTTCATCAAACTTAAATAGAATTGTTGCTAATAAATCCTAATAGTTAAATGTTAATAAAAACTTTCAATTGGAAACCAAAAGGAAATAAGATTCCCATTTGTAAATGCTATGTTTAAGAAAAATAAGATCTAGCAAATATTAAGCAGTGATTGCCATTTAAATAAAATAAACAATATTTTGATTATAATTGTAACCCATATGTGTGTATTATTTTACTCTTTTCTTTCCTATCCCGATTAGGAACCATTGAGAAATACTTAGAAGCCACGAGAGTAAGTAATTAATTTTATAATTCGCCCTGAGATTGAAAACATATTGATATGTGATCTGGTAAATTAATTAGATTATGATTAATGCATTGATTAAATTAAATGACATATAAGAATATTATCTCATATCAATAATCAAGATCACATCAATATATATACCTATCTATTTTTTAACAAACTCATTATGTTTAGCAATATTTGTTTTAAAAGCTTGGTTAAGAGAACTTTCGATTCTTGTTTTGCCAAACTGAATGAAATTGGGTATACATCTTACATGTAGGTAACGAAGAAATTTCATGTCTCCTTTTTAAAACTCTAAAACTATTTAAATCGTGAACCTGGTCCAACCATTTTTCTGTAGAAACCAGAAGACATGACCAACAATACAGTCTATTTTTCTTGCAACCACATAACCAAGGATTTTCACTGTACCAACTAAATTTAAAATATCGAACTACTTTTTTTGATTCCTTTTTTAAATTGTTTAAAATAGGTCTGTCATTTTCAATAATCTCATTTTTTCTTCAAAATTATACAAGGAGAATTACTTTTCAAATAGTTGATCGATTACGCAGCGACACTCATCCTTGGTTATCTGCACGCACACTTTTTATAGGTACTGTAACCAAATTTAAATCTGGTAACAGGGCTACTGATATACCCAGTCCCGAGCGAAAGCGAGGATATAACTATTGTAACCACAAATGAGACTGGTAACAGAGTATAATAAAGTGCAACTGAGTCACATAAACTCGCCAATATTTTCGTGTGTCTACGAGTAGTTGGCTATTTACTGAATTAGGTACTATTAACACATAATATAACGATATATTTCTATTGGTAAAAATATTGGTAAATGGAATTATTCATCGTCATAAAATATTTATTTGCAAGATTTTTAACTGTTACCAATGGTAACAGTGGTTACATAGACGCTTCGCCAGTGCTGCTTATTTTGATCTCGTTTCCCAGATAATTGTAAATATATGTTGGTTGTATGGTATTATTGTGGTATTATTGTTAATAGTGAATAGTTATATTTCTACTCATTACGAACTTTTTCGTAAGTTTAGTTTTCTCAAATTTTATTTTTAATCCTGCTCTCTCAGACATAGTTTTAAGCGAATTTATAATAAAAACTGTATCTTGTAAGCAACTTAATAGTGACTTAATAGTTTTTTTGCATTATATATTTCATCGTAGATATCTGTAATATTTCAGCTAATCCATTTTAAATGAGTGTTCCAGAACAACGACAATGACTTTCTACTTATCTCTAAGAAAATAAACATCCTTGATAATAATCTTTTTTATGACATTTTCGATACTATAAACGTATGTTTTACGACTCGGTATCCTCCGTATCGGTTAAGTCTCGTAACTGTATGTTATGACACCGTGAAGAAAATTATGGATTATAAGAACACATCGTTAAATTTTTAAAGAGAGCGTGACTGCAATATGGTGAAGCATTCCGTATTATTTTCGTACTTGTCACAAGATCTAATTGGCTAAACGCTACACTAAAATTTCGAGCAAATGAAATAAAAGTTCTGGCATCCTATGTCCCTCCTATTTCTTGTAAAATTTATCATGGTACCAGTTTTATTAAGACAGTCACACAACATCTGGTGCTGGTCGTCAAAACATTGGCGGATGAAAGGAGCGGAATAGAGGTTTATAAATAACTGAGCTTTATCAATGGTGGTCAGGTGCCAAAACATATGTGAAACACACACGGTTTTAATTGTTTAATATAATATAATGCAAAGTGACACTCTTTTTATAATTGCGGTATACACAGGTTCTTATTTTTCTTCTTCGTCTAGCCATTCACGTCCACATCTGAACATAAGCCTCTTCAAGTCTTCCTTTCCATTGTTTTTTGTTGTACGCTACTTGTAGCCAATTTTTCCCGGCAGTCCGTTTCAGATAATCTGTCCATCTCATAGGAGATCTGCCTCTGGGTCTTTTGTGTTGGTATGGTCTTCAGGTTAGAATTGTTCTGTGCCATTTGTTTAGATCGCTCGTAGCTACACGTCCAGCGTATTCCCATTTCAATTTTAATGATTTTTGTACCACATCGGTGACTTTGGTTTTCTGTCTTTTCCATGTGTTTATTTTCCTGTCCTTAAGTGATATGCCAAGCATTGCTCTTTTCATCGCATGTTTAGTGACTGAGTATGTTCATATTCTTTTTTGTGACTGTCCATGTTTGTGCCCCATATGTTAATATCGGAATAATGCATGCATCAAAAACTTTAGATCTAAGCCAAGCCGCACACCAAAGAAACATGAAACGAAAAACATGAAACATGAAACGAAAAACATGTTTCATGAAAAGAAAACACTGCTAAATAAATCTCAAAGTCCGCCTACCAGTGTGATTCATGCTCATGACACATTTTTATTTTCGGAGAGTTTCATAAATGGCCGGATATATATTTGTTTAGCAGTGGTTTATTTCCATGAAACGTAATTTACGTTTCATGTTTCTTTGATGTGCAGCCTGCCTAAGATGTAGTTGATTTTGGTGATTTCTGAAAATATAATTTAGTTTGCCGAATACTGCCCACGCTAACTTTCTTCTTATTTTTATTTCTTCCGTTTGAATTATTTCCCTATTTAGTATTATTTTTGTCCTAAGTATACATTTATATTCTTCAAATTTTTCTATAACTTTGTCGTTAATTATTGTCACGGTTTATTCGGAGTGCATGACTTTTGTTTTGTTTAAATTAATTTTCAGTCCTATTTTAGAGGATTCGGTGTGTAATTCTGAAAGCATGGTTTGCAGTTTTTGTAGGTCAGTGGCTATCAGGATTATGTCATCCGCAAATCGTAGATTACTGAGGTAGCGGCCATTGATGTTCATTCCCTTATATTTCCAATTTAGGTTCTTAAAAACGTCCTCAGAAGTTGAATAGCCCTTCCTAAAACCTGCCTGGTCATATGGTTGGTATTCATCTAATTTCCTTGTTAGTCGGGTAGTTATGACTTTGGTGAGTATTTTAAACAGGTGTGATAGTAGACTGACGGGCCTATAGTTTTCCAACTTTCGATTATCACCTTTATTGTGTAATAAGATTACTTTAGACTTGTTTGGGCTCTTAGGGACTTTGCCTGGTGTAAACAACTGTCTAAGCACAACTGTTTATACACCGGTTAATTATTGCTATATATATGATGATTAGTTTGTTGTCATATATGTAGCAGCTTTCTGCTAAAATAGTCTGGAGCAGCCATGATGGAACAAATGAGAGTAGAAATTAACATAATTATAGTTCCATCTCCATCATCACGGTGCTACAGACCTTAAAAAGGGCCTCGACCTTTTCAAGCTTTCTGTTCCAGTTGAATTCCAGCACCAGACGGTTCTACTTAAAAGATGCACAAATGTTGTGCTGATCCAGCTTCTGAGATTCTTCAACCACAATGTGCTTCTTCTTCCTAGACCTTGCTTCCCAAATCTTTTTTCTTGCAGGATAGCCTGTAGGTATTCATTTGGGATCTGGATTTACTTCGCATAATGTGTCCGAGGTATTGTAACTTTAGAGATTTGATAGTGGGCAGTACCTCTCGATTCTTCTTCATTCTTCTGAGGACCTCCTCATTTGTGAGATCAATCAGTCCATGGGATTTTAAGTGTTCTCCGATATAGACACATCTCAAGTGCTTCCAATTTTCTACACATATCTTCATTCAAGATCCACGATTCAATACCATAAAAAAGGACAAAGAA
Source organism: Diabrotica virgifera virgifera (assembly GCF_917563875.1). Lineage (NCBI taxonomy): Eukaryota > Metazoa > Arthropoda > Insecta > Coleoptera > Chrysomelidae > Diabrotica > Diabrotica virgifera. The sequence continues at coordinate 157,594,137 of NC_065448.1, read as the reverse complement.
AACATAGTATCGCATCAGTCTTACTTTTATACTCTACCAGGAAGCAAAAACAAATGGAAAGAGGATATCAAAAAAACAACCCATATATGAGGGATGATAAAGGGATGTTGCTAAATGAGCCGGAAAAAATAATGGGAAACTGGCAAAACTATTTCACAGAACTGCTAAATAAGAGCGAAGTACAAAAGGAAACAAACCATGAAATTGAAGATGATCAGATAGCAATAGAAATATCCACAGAACAAGAAATAAAGAACGAAATAAAGAGCTTGAAAAATAACAAAAGCCCAGGAATAACAGAAATATCAGCCGAAATGATAAAATCAGGAGGGAAAAGAATACAGAAAGAGATATATGACATGATAAAAAAAATATGGGAAGTAGAAAAAATGCCAAAAGAGTGGACCATAGCAAGGATATGCCCTATACATAATAAAGGTGATAGAATGCTATACGAAAACTACAGAGGCATCGCACTATTAGAAATAGTATACAAAATCTTGGCACAAAGTATAAGAAAAAGGGAAAGTCAATACCAGGCAGGTTTTAGAAACAACAGATCAACGACTGACCAAATATTTGCCATAAAAGAAATACAGACTACCTGTTACGAACATAAAACAGTACTGTATGCTTTATTTATAGACTTTAAGCAGGCTTACGACGCAGTAAATAGACAGCAGATGTACGAACTGATAAAAGAATTGAGGATACCAAGTAAAATTGTCAGGATGGTAAAGATGACGATGGAAAACACAACAAACGAAATAGCTCGGAAAGAGTATACATCCAAAAAGTTTGAAACCAAGGAAGGATTACGACAATGAGACCCATTATCAACAACGGCATTCAATCTAACATTGGAAGGAATAATCAGGAAAAGCAGAATAAACATGCAAGAAACGATATTTAAAAACGGCCACCAATGCCTTTGCAGATGATCTGACGCTATTAGCAACAAGCAAAAAAGAACTACAAAATTTAATGCAAAAAATAATAACAGAAGCCAAAAAATTCGGACTTAAAATAAATGAAGAAAAGATAAAGTATATGATAATGGGAGAGATCCAAAAAGAAAAAGAGAATCACATCATAGTACAAATAGATGGAGAAAAAACATACTCGTTCAAAAGAGCCAAAGAAATTATTTACCTGGGAGCCAAAATAGATGAAAACGGTCATGAAGAAGGGGAGATAAAGGCGAGAATAGCTAAAGGAAATAAAAAATATGGAGCATTACGCACATTATTGAAATCCAAATACGTCTCAAGAAAAACAAAAATAAGAATTTATAAGACTGTTATCAGACCTACAGTAACATACGCATGCGAAACATGGGTGCTCAAAAAGTCAGAAATAGACCTTTTAAAAAGATGGGAGAGAAAAATGCAAAGAGCAATATATGGAGGTGTGAAAATAGAAAGTCAGTGGAGAAGAAGAACCAATAAAGAATTGGAAGAACTATATCAAGAGTCAAAGATCACGACGACGATCAAAGCGCAGAGAATACGATACTTGGGGCACATCGAGAGAATGGGAAGTAAACGAATGCCAAAAATGGTACTCTCACGAAGACCAATACAAAAGAGGAGGAAAGGCAGGCCAAGGAAAAGATGGAAGGACAGTGTGTATGAAGACTTGAAGAAAAGTAACATTGAGAGATGGAAAGAACTAGCATTGGACAAAAGGAGATGGAGGGAGGTGGTGAAGGAGTGTTTAAAAAGACATGTTTACACATGAAGTGTAATTAAATAAAATTTATAAGTTATGTAAGTTATATTAAGTTATTTATTATATTATTTATGTAATCAGAAATGTAAACATTTTATCCCTAGGCCTACAAGGCCTGTTGCGCTTAATAAATAATATACTTACTTTTATTCCAAGAGAGAGGTCGTGGCTCTTAAAGAAGCCCCAACGCCCCATGTGGTTAAAGGTGAATCTAGCTTTTCCGCTTGATTATAGTGGTAATATATTGTCCACCAAACTTAGGCTTGTAGATATATTCCAGTTTAAAGTTATATATTCTGGAGCCATTCTATATATCGTTTTCACAGACCGAGTAGTATGCTTCTGCTCTAAGATCCATAGACAGGATTCGTCTGTTTTAGTTAGGGTCCATGCCTTTGATCTATCTGTGAGAATGGGGACTATCAGAGCTCTATTCAGTCTTATACCAGACAGACATTTGTTAGGTAAGTACTTTGATAGACAGTAATAACATTTAGTTTTTGCGCGTTTTTATGTCCACTGATATGTTATTATTTGGTTAACCGATGCGTGGTGTCCCTAGATACATGAACTCTAAGCTCCATTCGTCAGACATTTGATCGCCACACCAGATTTAAGAAATTATTTTTTGTATCTCATTGGCGATCTGCTCTCCATCGTGTTCAAATAACTCTGCTGGGGTACCATCGCCAACTGGGGCTTGTGGTTTTTTAGGTACTTATTTTATAGATATTTCCACTTCCACAAAGGAGAGCTTTCCAAATTCCTTGTTTAGGTACTCCAGTTCTATGTTGTTAGTAGGTCCCCCTTCCAGAAACTCTCGAAAATGTCTTAGATATCGTAACATGATTTCTACTTTTGTTGGCAAGCAAGTTGCCATCTTTCTCAATACAAATGTTGGTTCTCGGCTTGAATTGTTTGTAATAATGTTTATATAGATCTTTCGGTTTTCTCCTTGACTCACTCTAGTTTTTGAGCCGTTCTAACGTTCTAATATAATGCTTTCTGATTCTCGTTTATTTTTCCAGTGTATGCTTTTCTCCTTAAGTTTTTGTACCTATCTATTGTTATTCTAGTTTTTCGTCGCCTAAATTTCTCGTTCTTCTCTCTTCTTATCTGTTATTTTTTGTCCTCGTTGTTGAACCAGTGTTTTACTATTGCTTTCTGGATATTCGCAATGTCCTTTCAGCAGCAAAAGCTTCATTTACAGTTGGCAAAATTACTGGATGATAGTACTTATGGTCATTAAACTTGCCATGTGTAAACAACAGAAAAGTGCTTTCTTTACACATGGCAAGTTAAGTATCCACAATTACTTTTAGCCCGTAAACTCGCTAAGTGTTAATGGAGCTTACTTTTAAAGCCTCCTTGCAGGCAGGTATTCCACATTTCCGTGCTAGACTGGTAGACTGTATAGGTTTGCTCTTTATATACAGTGTTTCATTAATAATTGTCCATATAGTAACTGGAGAAAACTTAGCACAAAATACGAAGATATAATCTAAAACACTTAAATAAAATGTGGTTCCTTACTGAGTTACAGGGTGTTTTATCTAAAAATTTAAAAATTATTTTTGCTCAGCATTTTAAAACTATTCGACGTATTCTTTTCATACTGGGCAGAAAGTGCGACTACTAGAGACCCTTCAAATTATGATAAAAAAACGTTTCTGGCTACTACCAGAGACGTACGACAGGGGAGGGTGAATAGTTGATTCCTCTCAAATTCTACGTCACTGGAGGAATTACTATTTTAGTGCCATTTTTAGATTCTCCAATACTGTCTACGTAAATAATATACTCTTCATTGGTAACGATAATGTCATTAAATAAAAGAGATAATGTCATTAGTTTTCGAGATGTTTGAAGTTACATATGAAACGGCACAGTTATTTTAATTAATTTAGGATATGATTCATAATATTATGATTAAAATTTAAAAATTATTTGTACCCAGTACTTTAAAACTATTTGGCGTATTCTTATCATGCTTGACAGAAAGTGTAGGTACTGTACGTACATCCTAATAAATTAAGATAAATAAACGTTTCTAGCTACTACCAGAGGCGTACGACAGGGGATAGTGGTTGGTTGACCCTTCCAAAATTCTACGCCACTGACGAAATTGCTATTTTAGTGTAATTTTTTGATTTTGCAATACTTTTTATGTAAATAATATACTCTTCATTCGTAACGATAAAATTATTAGTTTTCGAGATATTTGAAATTAAAAATGAAGCGACACAATACACTGATCAACATAATGGTGTCGTTTCATTTTTAACTTCAAAGATCTCGGAAACTAATGACTTTATCGTTACGAATGAAGAGTATATTATTTTCATAGAAAGTATTGGAGAATTCAAAAACTGAACTAAAATAGCAATGTCGCCAGTGGCGTAGAATTTGGAAAGGGCCAACCATTCACTTTACCCCGTCGTACTCCTCTGGTAATAGCCAGAGACGTTTGTTTAACATAATTTAGTAGTTTGTTTACCTATAATTTCTCCCAAGTATGAAAAAGATACATCGAATAGTTTTAAAATGCTGAGCAAAAATAGTTTTTTAGATAAAACACCCTGTCACTCAGTAAGTAGCCACACATTTTATTCAAGTATTTTAGGTTAAATCTTCGTATTTTGTGCTAAGGTTTCTCCAGTTACTATATGCACAATTATTAATAAAATATCCTGTATACAACCGGTTCTATAGCGTTGATGAAAGCTATAGCTTTCATCTCCCATTCGTTGAACGTGTCCATACCAAGTGAGTTGGTTCCGTTGTACCTCTTCCACTATTGATTTCTGCTTACCTAGTTTTTCTCTGATCTTTTCATTTCGAACATGGTCACATTTCGATAATCTGGCAGCCCTTCTAAAAAAATCCATTTCGGCAGTAAGCAGCTTAATTTCTGATTTTTTTGTCATTTGGCACACTTCGGAATTTAAAGTTATGTTATGTTGCCACACGACAGGATTTAGGGCTCTAGTAACCTTTCGAGCCTTCGTCACTCTATCATCTATACTGGGTTCCGTTCTTCCACTATTTGTTAATTTAATCCCTAGATATACATATACTCTGTACAACCCCTGATGTAGTCACTTTCGTCAAGATCTAGGTCTTCCTGTTGTATTTGGTTACCGATGTGTAGATATTGTGTTTTCTTTATGTTTACCTCTAAACCCCATTTCATATATTCTTCCATCAATTTTCTCGTCATATATTCTAAGTCTTCCTCATCTTGGGCAACTACCACCTAGGAAGTTTGTTCTAGGTTATCTTTAATGTGTTAGGTTAAAATTATATAGCATATAAGAAAATTGCAATTTATTTGCCTTGAGCCTCTTTCCATTTTGGCGTATTCTTTGTCAAAACTTCTACTATCCTCTAGTCATTGTCGGTTTAGATTTACAATGGGTGTGTTTCGTATTGTAACACCCTTCAAGTGACAGTGATACTACATGCATTGGTACACATGGTTTCATTAAAGTTTCAACTACCAGTTTCAGAAAATAAATAGAATATCGTCGAATATGTAATAAATCTATTTTAAATCTCCTCTTTTGTTGTGTCGTGTATTAGATGATAAAAATATTTCAAAATGTTGAAAAGCTCAATTTTACGGAAAAAACTACAAAAAATGTATTAAGGGATCAGACGTCCTAAATTTGAAAGCATCGTAAAAACCCTCACCTGATAGGATTTATTTGCTACCGAGCCACGAGAGAAGATTACGGTAGGTATACAACTTCATGTGTGTAACTAATACTGTTTTACTATTTCCTTTTCCACTTCCTTTTAAGAAAATACGGGGGAAGTCGTTTTATTTTCCGATCCATAATCATGTCATTACTCATTACTTTTTCTAAATTATTATAAAACAACAATTATAATTTTGTTGTTGGGAAAGAGAAAAATGCTGTGCATATTGCAATCTATGTAGTAAGTCTATAAAGTTCCTTAAATATCTAAAACTGCTAAATAAAATAGTAGCATGAGTAATATACAATACAGTGTGACAAAGCCAATTTCAATAAATTCATTGTATAATTCCTAGGGCTCAGTGGAGGCTGTTCTTCAGATAAGGGAAACACCAAATAGCAATTCAAGAGTTTATTTATAAGACCGACACTAAGGGTTGTTACCCCGGGAGAACTTTGAGTACTGACTTGTTACTTGTACACGCTTTAGTACTCTAATGATACTACATAGTGATTGAAGTTAAAGGCCCCTCTGGCCTGGTTGAAGTGATTCTTGAGAATGATTCTAAATGTGTATTCTTTCTCAGTGGTGACACTTAGTATTGGTGTCAAGTTGTCAAGCCACTCGCTGAATATATTTACAAATATTGAGAACAAAGAAATATATTTGATCATCAAATTAAATAATGCGATTGCCCGAATTATTGTTTACAATTTATAATTCGTGAACTAAATTAGAGACCCGTACATGTAATTATATAATAACAAATTGGCTCGTGTGATGTACGGGGTGATAAAAATACTCTTCAATATCGGATATGAATAATGAATGTTTGATATTGGACATTCATTATTTCGTGATTGAGCGATTTTGGAGATAAATTACGAAACAGGTCGATTTTTATTTTTAAATTACATATTATTTTTGGCATAGATACATCATAATAGTGACGTCATACTTCTGGTAGTGATGACGTAATCGATGATTTTTTTAATGAGAATAGGGGTGGTTTGCTATCTCAGTTGAAAGGTAATTGAATTCTCTATTCAGTAATACAAATATTAACATAATTATTTATACAGGGTGTTCAAAAATTTTTTTTGATTAAATTAATTTTCATAAAAAGGAGAATGTGCGTAATTAATTTACTTCAAAATACATTTCACTGCTGTCAAAAAACAATTAAAATGTTTATTTGATAAATAAACATTGCTTTTCGCTTAAATTAAATGTTCAAACTGTCAAGGGGTAGGTGGGGCAGATTGAACATTGAATTGTAGCGAAAAGTAATGTTTATTTGTCCAATAAACATTTTATTTATGTTTTCTGACAGGAGTAAAATGTATTCTGAATTAAATAAATTACGCATATTCTTCTTTTTGTGTCGATTAATTTAACCAAAAAAATTTTTTTTGGACATCCTGTATTCGCTCCGTGCATGACTGACGCAGCACCTAGCGTAGTCGCCTGACATTTTTGGCAACAATTTGACGTTAATCATGTGATATACATATGTTATATTTGACGTTAATGTGTAATATTAATTTACAATTTTTGATTAAATTTATTATACAAACAAGTTCGAGTGTCAAATAAAAGTCAAATTAAAAAGCAAATATTTGGAAGTTCTCTGAAGAAAATATCAATTCAATATCAATATCAAATATCAATATCAAGGGTTTTTTTATTTAATTTGTAGAGAGAGATGGCTGTACAGTTTTTTTGCGGAAGATAATATAGATTTCTTTACTAACTCAGAGGACGGGTTCGGTAAATATACGTCAAAGGTAGAATTTCTCGTGAAATAGTCATAATTCGGTTTTGCTGGAAAGACATGTAGATGTTTACGAATTAAGCAAACACTTTCTAAAATATATAAAGAAGGAAGAGTTAAAATCCTGGGATCTTTGAAGTAGCTTCTGCAATGTGTTATTCTTCTGAGGCCAAACAGATATCGTATTGTTCTTTTTTGTAATTTGAAAATAACATCGGATTGGGAAACTGTACCAGAACCCCAAAAAGGAAGACCATATCGAAGATGTGACTCGAACAAAGAAAAATATGTTATTTTGGAAGATGCTAAATTGAGTTCCTTCGAGACAGATCTTATAGCATAGCAAGCTGAAGATAATTTCTTCATTAACACATCGATATGAAGGGACCACTTAAGGTGGCTGTCTAAAAAAATACCAAGACACAGCAAAAAGAAAGATTTTTCCATCGATTTTTAAACTAGTGATGTCATTAATAAAGATAAGGAAAAGTACAGGACCCAATACTGAACCCTCAGGTACCCCATTTACAATGTTTTTGAAACTAGAGTCTGTATCATTTGCTCGAACCAGTTGCTTCCTGTCATCCAAGCAAGATTGGAACCAATTCAAAAAATACCTGGAATTCCGTAGAAATTTAGTTTTTTATCAAAATGCCGTTATTTATACAATCAAAAGCTTTGGCGTGTAGTCACAAGAAACGGTGGCAGTGTGAAGATTATTGTTCAGTGCTTGGTAAATGTCATGTAGTACAGAAAACATGGCATCAGTGGTACATTTACTATTTAAAAAGCCGAACTGATTGTGTGATAAACTGTTGTTTTCAACGAGAAAGGACTTAAGTCGGGCTTTTATGAGTCTCTCGATAATTTTGGGGAGTACCGGTAGTAGTGCAATAGGTCTATAATTGCAGATCTTTCGCCACCCTTGTGAAGAGGAAAATAATGGCTGGCTTTAAGCACTCTGAAAATTTACCTTTCTCAAAACAATAATTAATTAGTGAAATGAAAGACTACTTTATTACCGAGGGCCGAAAGTCCCTTAGAATATATAAAAATATTCTTTTCAATGAAATATGTACTAGCAATTAAAAATCACACTAAATTTTTTCTTTTATTTTCACCCCTGTAACTTATTAAAATAAACATTATAGAAGTTTTCAGGGACTTTCGGCCCTCGTTAATAATGTAATCTTTCGTTCTGCGTTTAAACTTTTCAAAAATATTTATTAGTTTTCTCAGGATTAAAAAAAATGGATACATTTAATACACATTGAAAATTTTGACATGCGTCAAACTTTTGCATTTTGTTCCGTTCCCCTTATAGGCGAGCGGCACATCCCTAATTTGAGGCTTATAAATAGAAAAAGCGACCACGATGGGTGAATGGCAAATTTTGGTCATTCTTTATATTTTCGAGGTCGGTGATTCCGAATATGAAGTTTATTTTTATGTAGAATTTTGATCAATTGTCATATTTACCTCGCTGTATCTTTGGTCGCTGTAAATATTTCCTTTTGAAAATAATACTGTATCATCTTTCGAGTATTTAGATGACAACGAGATTTGTCCAAAATATATAAACAAATTAAAAGAGGGGTTGTTAATTTTTAAACATTTTGTCGTCAGATTTCGTTAGTTTCATGTTTACTTAAAAAATTGAGTGACAAACTTTTTAGTTTATAATTTTAGCCAATACAGCAGTAAAATATAATTCATGAAGAAGTTTTCTGGAAAATTTCAAGTCAAAATATGCAATAAGAAAAAAGTTATGGGACTGTATAGACGAGTGGCACTCTTCCAAAAAAAAAAACGCTTATTTCTCGAGATACTGACCACGGTGTGGTGAATGGCTAATTTTGGTGTAACTTTATGTTTTTGATGGTGCTGAAAAAGAAAATAAAGTTTATTTTGAATTTTAGATGGAGGAACATTGTCAAAATCGCAATTTTACCTAAAAATAAAAAAATGAAATCACTTTTTTTTTAAATTATTAAAGTTACTATTAGTATTATTATTAGTATTAAAGTAAAGTATTATTTTTTATTCAATCAAATATTTTATTCTTTGTACCCGAAATTCAGGAATCTGCCTGCACCTTTCACTTTAAACAATTTGTAACTTTTATTATTATGAGAGAGAAAGATTGAAACAGTTACCATTGTCTCCAGAAAAATGGAAAATATAAATACTATAAAAATTTCAAAAAAAAATATTAAAATGGAACAGAGTTATTTGACTAAAAAAATGTGACTTCATTTTTTTTTAAATTCTAGGATAAAATTGCGATTTTGCCAATGTTCCCCCACGTAAAATTCAAAATAAACCTAATTTTCGTTTTCAACGCCATCAAAAACATATGGTATAAGCAAAATTAGCCATTCACCACACCGTGGTCATCACACCACACAGTATCTCGAGAAATAAGCGTTTTTTGTGGTGTGCCGCTCGTCTATAAAGTCACATAACTTTTTTTCTATTGCATATTTTGACTTAAAATTTTTTAAAATACCTACTTCTTTATGAATTATGCTTTATTGCTGTGTTGGTTAAAATTATAAGCTAAAAAGTTTGTCACTTAACTTTTTAAGTAAACATGAAACTAACGAAATCTGACGTAAAAATTTCTAAAAATTAACAACTCTTTTTTCAATTTGTATAAACATATTGTACAAAGCTTAACCCGGGAGCAGTCGCGCCGTTAGAAAAAATCTGACATTTTACCCTTTTTCGTGATAACTCGATGAACAATTTTGCAACATAATTTTCCTCTTGTAAGTGCCTCGAGGAAGGGTATAGTAGTGCGTAGGTTTATTTTTAAAAAAATTTTCTTCTTCTTATTATTCTTTTTCTGGAATTTATGGCTTTGGTGAGAACCAATTAGCATTAATAATTGTTAGAAATAATATTTCTAACATAACAAGTAAAAAAATACTATAAAATAATTTTTTTTTGTAAATTCGAATTTATTATTGTTAGATAAAATCTAACACGCGACTGCTGACGTGACAGAAGTGAGCGCGACTGTTCCCGGGTTAAATACTTCAGAGATAACACAGTAAACTTTTCAAGAGGAAATATTTACGTCGGCCAAAGATACAGCGAGGTAAAGTTGAAAAATTATCAAAACTGAATTTTTACTTTTTTGCATAAAATTTGATTTTTGAGTATGTTTCACCAGCTCTACATAAAATTAAAATTCATATTCTGATTCAGCGGCCTCGAATACATAAAGAACCATCAAAATTGGTCCTTCGCCTTAAAGTTGATTTTCGTGGTCGGTATAACGTAATTTTAGAGGTTGCTGCCGCTCGCCTATTAATTACAAATAAAAAAATTAATTGATTGGTTGACTTACCTGTTAAGGAGGGACAATCATAATTGTCCTATCTTACATTTCGAACATTTGTACTTATGGTAGTGGTCTTTTCGGGCCGCTGATCACAGTTTAAAGAAGCAGAAGAAGAAAAAGAAGATTATTAAGCTTCTTGACAAGTGACGTCCGCGCATCACTGTTTTTTTTTTCTTTATTTTATTTTTATCGCACAAGACATGGGTGGGTTCAAAAGAATCAATGGGGGGGAGCGTACAAATGTTCGAAATGTAAGATAGGACAATTATGATTGTCCCTCCTTAACAGGTAAGTCAACCAATCAATTAATTGTCCTTCACATAACATTTCGAACATTTGTACTTATGGTAGGCTGTTGAAAGATTAAACAATATTGTGCGATAAATAAACAAAAGTACATTGCAATCCAAAAATGAATAGTACTTAGCAATTTTTTTTTTTTTAGAAACTTTACAAAAAATATATACATATGTATACCTAACTAATATATTAGAGCAATTATTAATTAAGATTCATGTTTATATTTTAATTATATGAGATGTGTACTTTCAACCAGGTACAAATAAACATAATAAGAAAATTAATGTTCTTACTAATATTAGTAACCTACACATGTAATATAATTACAATTACATACAATTACATGGACTCATCAGACAATACGGTTTTGCAAAGAGTCCGTAATCTTTTGCTAGAGGTTTATTATAAAAAAATATTGAATACTTGAGAATTTTCTGTCCATCTCGCCGTCTCTCTAATATCTTCTATAATCCAGTTCTAACTCCCGCTGAGGTAGATGCATGTCTGACACTATACACTTTAAAAATATTAGTGTCTATATTTTTAATTAAAAAAAAAATGTTATATCTATCTACTCAACGCCTGGGTAGATGTTGCTTTATACGTCTCTTTTTTTTTTGTTTTTAGTTATAAACAAATTGTCTTCCGATTGAGGACGAATGTTTTAGAAATCTCTAAACACTCTCAACTGGGTTTTTTTGTTTTAAATAGGTTGATATTTGTTTATTTATTATTATTATTATTATTTTTTGGGGAAGTCTTTATCCTATGTTATATCAAAATGTCAATTTTATCTTGATCCATGAAAATATTCTGAATTTTTATTAGGTACAGGTTTTGCAACCTCTGAACTGAAGTGAGTGCAATCAACATTACAAGTTTGTAAGTAAGATCTTTCAGGGAAAGGCTTGTGAGACGAAATAATGTTTCTAAATAAAGTAATACTGGTAGAGGGTCCCAAGTTAATTAATATTTGGGCAATTAAGGTTTGAGGTTATATATACATTTGTAAAAAAATTTAAAAATGTTTTTATAATATTCTAGGATATCTTCTATCAACGCCAATGCAGCACTGTGAATGTTAATACGAGCTATAATTATAATCCGGTTCTACGATAAATTTAATAAAATTAAAAATTGATAATTCATAAGCAAAGTGGTTATTATTTTATACTAAACCGTCACCATTTCTTGAAAACTGTATCATACAGATTTAGTGATTTGTTGTAATAGATGGGATGGAATCCTCAGGAATGCCTTTTCTTAAAAAGCTTGCCTGACAAGAATATGGAAACCCAAAGGATGTCCTGGATATAAAACCCCAAAAAAAATTCTAGATTAAATTTTTATCAGGTCCATAATTATCTTTTTGGTTGTGTAAGGTATGGTGGTCAAAGGTTGTGTACCAAGGCTGAAAAACATAAAATTTAAATCCATGCCAATCTAGAGTTAAGGCATTGGCTTTCTCTGATCCGGGGTCAGGGTTCAAAATTACATACCTTGCACATTTTTTTTTTAGGATATGTGGCAAACATATCGATTTCTGGAATAAGAAGCTGCTCAAAAATTATAGTAACACAATTATCACTTAAAGAATACCTACTCTGTTTCTATTTTTAAAGATCTTGATTCCGAGTCAGGCAAAAGCATTTTTTTTACTGTTACAGATGCAAAAATAATTTTTAAATTCCTATTTTCACAGAATTATTAAACTTATCTGCAAATGTTGAGTACTGTACACTACCCATCTTGTTAATGCAAGACACAGCTGTTGCGTTATTTATTCCTAGCAAAATGTTACAATTCCTATATTCGTTGAAAAAGGATTTCAAGCCACTATATGCTGCTAGTAACTGAAGTACATTTATATGTAGTTGTTGTTCATGACTCCAAAAACCATGAGTTTTGTTATCAATGCAGCATACCCGCCATGCTAAAAGATATATGCATCGCAAAATATTTCAAGTACATAATTGGATTATTTTATATTTTGCTCACTAATTGGTATGTTATTTAACCACCAATTGTAATCATTTTTAAGTATTTAGGTATGGTCATTTTAGTGTTATAACTATTAGTTTAAGAAAGGGGCTACTTTTCTTTTGTATTTATTTATATATTGTTTTTTTTTTTAGTATAATTTTCCATATTTAACTTCCATAAATGGACGAACTGTTACAAACTGACCGATTAAGGCTGCAAATGATCTTATTTTACATGTACTTTTATTTTTGATGTTCTGAATACTATTAGATTTTTTTTTTGTCAGCAGGTGCAAAATATATCAGGTTCGAATCAAACGTAAAACCAAGAAAAGTTATATTTTGTGGGGGTGAAAGTATACTTTTCCTTTTTTTTTATTTATAGTAAATCCCAAGCAGAAAAAACATAGAAAATGTTTAAACAATATTTTCTTTACATTTTAAATATGATTTGGAAATTGGTAAATGGTCCTCTAAAAAATTGACAAAAGTAAAGCCTCCTGTTATTAGATTATTTAGGGCTGGTTTTAAAGTTTTTGTAAATATAAAAGCCGAGATATTATTCAAACCAAATGGTAAACAGTTTAATTAATATAAAAAAAGTTCTGTACTTAAATTTTAAATATTTTTTAGAATTTTAATGAACAGGAATAGCAAAATAGACAACTTTTAAATCTATTTTTGCCATAACCCTTGAAAATGAGCTTGAGGACTGACCTATTATAGTCTTCCAGCTTAAAATATGTGGCTTCTATAAAGCAATTTAATTATTTTAAATTCAAAACAAAATTCTCTGATTTCCGTCTTTTTAGGCACAAAAAACTACGAAAAATAAATTGTCCTTTTGTATGTGAAGAAGGAGAAATAATAATTTTTAATTACTTTTCAAGTAATTTTTGTTTTTTTTTTTTGTCATACGGCTAGTTTGGGTCTATGAGAACTTTTGGTGCTCTCTCTTCAGAGGGCGTTGTTTTAAATAAAATATTAAAACCTTAGACCAAACTTAAAAATTTCTTATCTGAAGTAATCCCTTTCCATATTTTAATATAGTTAGCCATATTACCCTATTAATTTTTATTGACATTTAGTATGACATCCTGGTTGTTCTCATTTGCTTTTGGTACTGCTGTCTGTTCGATTGTTTGCATCTCGATGCTAGTAGAGGGTGATTTGAGTACTGACTTTGTCCAATTCTTGGTCTGCTCAAGGTTGGATTGAAGTTTAAACGCTGCTGATTAAAGTTGCTAGATTCTGAAAGAACTCTTGATGGATGCTGAGTGGAAACAGCAGCTTGGCTTTGTGGTATAGTCTTTGGATAAACAGTGGTCTTTTGTGGCTTCGTAATGACTTCGAGATGACTTAATAAAGCTGATTTTGTATCTTTGTTTAATATTTTTGACAAAACCAAACAAAAAATTATTGTAAGTACACTTACTAACTGTGTAATATTAAAGTAGACGATAAAAATCAATGCAGAATGTGCAAAAAGTAGTTAAATATATTTTATTCTATTCTAAACTTCTGGACTACTATAAGTAACTCTGCGAAATAGGAGTAGCTCAAAATAAAGATTTTCTGGGCTACTAAAAAAAAGTACCCTCTTCTAGTTTTATTGTTTGAGGACAAACCAAACAAACATTTAATGTAAGCAGTAAACTTACTACCCTCGTAATATGAAATCTAGGCAAAATGTGCACAAAGTAGTTGAATAAATACATTTTATTGTATTCTAAACTTCTGGGCTACATTAAAGTACCTCGGAAAAATAGAAGCAGATAAAATAATCATAAAGATTGTCTGGGCTGCTAAAAAGTACCCTCTGCTGTAATTTTATTGTTTGAAGACAAACCAAACAAAAAGCTTGGTGTAATTAAACTTGCTTGTAATCTTAAATCAAAGTAGAATTTACAAAAGTAGTGAAATAAATATAATTCTATTGTATTCCAAACTGCTGGGCTACTGTAAAAATACCTCTGAGAAATAGAAGCAGATAAAATGATCATAAAGATTGTCTACGCTACTAAAAAATACCTCTGCTCTAGTTTTATTGTTTGAACACAAAACCAAACAAATAATTTAGTGCAAGTAAACTTGCTTGTAACGTGAAATCGAAGTAAAATTTACAAAAGCAGTTAAACTAATATATTTTGTTCTATTCTAAACTTCTGGACTACTGTAGAGTACCTCTGAAAAATAGAGGCAGGTCAAATAATCATAAAGATTTTTTGGGCTGCTTAAAAGCACCCCTGCTCTAATTTTATTGGTAAACCCTTTATTTTGTTCTATTTTAAACCTTTGGGCTATAATTTTATTTTTAAACCCCCAATAATGTAGTCTGTATTACTGTGGGCTACCTTAAGGTATCCTTCTTGACACAAACAATATAAATTTTTGCATAATATCATGTCTATCGGACATTTTGCTACAAAATAAACATTAATAGGAAAATCAGTGCAGTGTGGCAACATAGCGCCTGTTACATCTCTGTGTGTTTTGACAAATACTATTGACGTTTTGAGTATTTCGAATAGGGAAGAAGGCGAGATATAGTAACTATGACAACAGAGAAAATATATTGATAACAACAAAAAAAAAGGACCCCAAGTTTGAATTTGGTTAAAATTGTCATTTCGTAAATATTAAATATTTATAGTTCGATCTATTCACACATAATTTAATTTATCTAACATAAAATGATTCAAAAATATCTTATAAATAACTTGGTCTTTTGGGATAAAACCCAAAAATATCATATAAATACCTTAACTCTACCAGTTTCTGTTGCAAATTTTCATATTTCCGCCTCTTTCGGGATACACAATTATTCTGTGATGACTTTTGTGGTATTTTAAACACTGTCTAATAATTTTTATAAAACTATTTGGAAAGCACTTGTGATCAGTACACGCACAGAAAAAAAACAGTGATGCGCGGACGTCACTTGTCAAGAAACTTAATAATCTTCTTTTTCTTCTTCTGCTTCTTTAAACTGTGATCAGCGGCCCGAAAAGACCACTACCATAAGTACAAATGTTCGAAATGTTATGTGAAGGACAATACTAAATAATACTCGTATATCGTTATATTAACGTGTATGTGTGTTGCAACCGTCTGTATATTATGGTCCAAGAGCTGTGAGACATTTTTGAGTAGGTATTTTAGGCAACCTGAAAATTTTTCAGGTGACTCTTCCATGATAGCCTAATACAAAAATGCCGGTCTTACTGGAGGGTAGCGGTTATTTTCCCCAAAAATCCCCCCCAAAATTAAACAAAAGGGTAAAAATTGTTATTACAAAAAATATCATTGAAGTAACTTTATAGTAAATTTAAATATTCAAATATAAAGAAAATAAACAGGCCAGGCGATTTGAGGGCGATTTTAACTCTGCAAGATACTTGCATGGGCGCCCCAGGATTATTTTCAGGGGATGCATCTGAACTTCAGAAGATTTCATCTGAATCCGTACATACTATTAACGAGTACAAAATATACAACTATACATGCACAGCTATGTACATTCCTTTAGGACAGGGAGGGGCAATTGTTATTTTGACAGGGTATTTTTTAATATCAAAAATAAATATTCTAAAAAAGACAAGTTTTTTTTGGTGAAATTTTTCAACTGCCTGGTGATCAAACAAATTACGCGTGCATATAGATGAACAGCGCTATAGGTAAGCAGCAGTGTGAGAAAGAGCGTATACCGATAGCTGTTTGCGTCCTCTGTTGTAGCTGAGCGAGTACGTCCGCTCGAGAAAAATCACGTGATCTGGCGATATCCATGTTGTTGTTCCTCGAAACGTTAGAGTAATTATTATATTATAGTTTTTTAAGTAACTTTTTCTTAATTAAAGGAAAATAATACGTACTATACAATAGATTTTGCAAATAAGATAGAAAAAAACAAATTTATTATTATAAATATATAGGTAGAAAAGTATAAAACTATAAACTAAATTAATTCTGTTTCCAAATCTTGAACTTCTTCTTCAAACTCCTCATCGGAGCTTAAATATTCATTCTTTTCTTCTTCGTCAGACTCCCTTCGATACTCAGATTCCTCTTCTACTTGATCTGTAAATAGTTGTAATATGTATTTAGAATTAATTAAAAATTAATTACTGATTCATTAGTTGAGTTGCTACGTATTCTCCGTTCTTTTATACGGAGTCGAAGCCTGGACAATCACGGCGCATCTGAAGAAAGACTTGCCGTTGTTAAGATGTGGAGTTATCGAATAATGTTAAATATATCATATACACACGTAACAAACACGGAAACATTAAGAAAGATAAAAAAGGCAAAAGAAATACTCAACACTATAAAGGAAAGAAACATGAGCTACTTTGGTCATATACTAAGAAATAAAAAACGTGATGTGATTGGTTATATAAGAAAAAGTATTAAGCATTGGTTATATAAGTAAGAATACGTATACGTAGCAACTCAATCAATTAATCACTAATTAATTTTTCATTAATTCTAAATACATATTAAAACTATTTACAGATCAGGTAGAATGGTAGAAGAATCTGAGTCTCGAGAGGAGTCTGACGAAGAAGAAGAGAATGTATATTTATTTTAGCTCATTTTTCTTTCCTTCATAGTGTTGAGTATTTCTTTTGCCTCTATCATCTTTCTTAATGTTTCCGTGTTTGTTAAGTGTTGGTGTCTATGATATTTTTTACATTATTCGATAACACCACATCTCAACAATGGCAAGTCTTTCTTCAGATGCGCCCGTGGTTGTCCAGGCTTCGACTCCGTATAAAAGGAGAGAGAATACGTAGCAACTCAATTAATTAATCACAGATTAATTTTTAACTAATTCTAAATACATATTACAACTATTTACAGATCATGTAGAAGAGGAATCTGAGTCTCGAGGGGAGTCTGACGAAGAAGAAGAGAATGAACATTTAAGCTCAGAGGAGTTTGAAGAAGAAGTACAAGATTCGGACACAGAATTAATTTAGTTTATAGTTTTATACTTTTCTACCTATATATTTATAATAATAAATTTGTCTTTTTCTATCATATTTGCAAAATCTATTGTATAGTACGTATTATTTTTCTTTAATTAAGAAAAAGTTACTTAAAAAACTATAATATATAATAATTATTCTAACGTTTCGAGGAACAACAACATGGATATCGCCAGGTCACGTGATTTTTCTCGAGCGAACGGACTTGCTCAGCTACAACAGAGGACGCAAACATCTATCGGTATACGCTCTTTCTCACACTGCTGCTGCCTATAGCGCTTTTCATTTATATGCACGCATAATTTGTTTGATCAAACGGCAATTGGAAAATTTCACCAAAAAAACCTGTCTTTTTTAGAATATTTATTTTTAAAATTAAAAAATACCCTGTCAAAATAACAATTGCACCTCCCTGTCCAGAAGGAATGTACATTGTATAGTTGTATATTTTATACTCGTTAATAGTATGTACAGATTCAAATGAAATCTTTTGAAGTTCAGCCAATCTTATGGGGCGCCAATGCAAGTATCTTGCAGAGTTAAAATCGCCCTCAAATCTCCTGGCCTGTTTATTTTATTTATATTTGAATATTTAAATTTACTTTCAAGTCATATCAATGATATTTTTTGTAATAACAATGTTTACCCTTTTTTAACTTTGGGGGGGATTTTTGGGAAAAATAACCGCTACCCTCCAGCCAGACCGGCATTTTTGTATAAGGCTATCATAGAAGAGTCACCTGAAAAATTTTCAGGTTGCCTAAAATACCTACTCAAAAATGTCTCACAGCTCTTATACTATTAGTCATTACAAGTAATACAGACGATATTAATTTCTAATTCCCCGTCTATATCCATCTGTGTCGTCGTCAGATCCGACATGTATATATCGAATACAAACGGAGCAGGATTAATAAAGGCCCGTGGTTGCCGGTGGCCTGTTAGATCGTAATGAAGATGTCACGACAACTTCTGGATTCTGGATGGATGACGGGAGGGGAAAGGGCGAGGAGCAGCACGTGACGCCGCGACGGGCCGTAGCTAATTATGTCTGGCAATAAGTTA
This sequence comes from Diabrotica virgifera virgifera, assembly GCF_917563875.1. Lineage (NCBI taxonomy): Eukaryota > Metazoa > Arthropoda > Insecta > Coleoptera > Chrysomelidae > Diabrotica > Diabrotica virgifera. The sequence goes on along the minus strand of NC_065448.1, from coordinate 157,575,246 downwards.
CGCTACGCGTCGCCTGATGGTCGGCAGACGACGCTCCCGATTAACGACGCTTCGACGTCGACATTTTCGATGCGTCTTTGTCTTCCGCTACTTGTTCCTGTAGAGGTGGTTTATTTTTGAATAATGCACGTCTGCTCCATTCATTAAGAATGGTTTACAGAATGATATTATTAAGAAGGATTAGGTATTGATTTTGAGATTTAATAAAAAAAAGAGTGTGTGTACTTTGTACTCACGTAAGAAGTTATACTTCTATTTTTATGATTTCAACAAAACAAATATATTTTAAACATTTTAATTGTATTTTTATTTAAATATTAAACTAATTTGAATACAATACTCGTTTTCGACAAAACATTTTAACTTTTTCATGGGCAAAATTTTAAAAACCTGGGTAAATTTGGGAAAAATAATGTTAATTTATCATTTTTTAATGAACTGGAGCATCCCAGCAATTGCTTTTTCCTTGAGGAATCGTAGTAAATCTAAAAAACGTTGGATTTTTTACACAATTTTAATAGAAGTAAGTATAACTTCTAACGTGGGTACAAGGCACACAAACATTCTTTTTTTTTTATATTAGTAAGTGCAAAAATATATATAAAAAACTATTTAAAAAGTCAGTACAACTATAAACTCACTTTTGTCTCTGTTTTCACATCTTTAAAAACACAACTTAACAACCATAACCATAAAAACAAAATTGAAAACAACACATTCTTTACCCACGGCCGTCATATTGGATAATGCTTGACGTGTCATTGGAATATCCAATCAGAGCAAACGTATAACGTATCTGCGTTCTTCTTCTTATGGTGCCTATCCGTTACGGATGTTGGACACTAACATGGCTATTTTGACTTTGTTGACTGCTGCCCTGAAAAGTCCGGTAGTGGTTAAGTTAAACCATTTTTGCAGGTTATGCAGCCAGGATATTCTTCTTCGTCCTGGACCTCTTTTCCCATGCACTTTACCTTGAAGTATGGTCCGAAGTAGGTCATATCGTTCTTCATTGCGCAATACATGGCCCAGGTATTCCAGTTTGCGACGTTTTATGGTTACGACTAGTTCGCGCTCTTTACCCATTCTATGTAGAACTTCTTCGTTGGTAACTCTGTCTATCCAGGAAATCCTCAAAATGCGTCTATAGCATTACATCTCAAATGCTTCGAGTCTCTTCAGTGATGCTTCAGTTAAGGTCCATGACTCCACGCCATATAAAAGAACGGAGAATACATAGCACTTTAGTAAACGAATTTTTATTTCCAATTTTATATCGTGGCTGTTAAAGATTTTTTTCATTTTGACGAAGGCTGATCTTGCCTTCTCGATCCTTATCTTAATTTCCGTCGATTGGTCCCACTGTTCATTTAAGTTTGCACCCAAATAACAAAAGTTGGTGATTTGTGTTATAGGTTGTTGGTTAACTAGTAATTGACCAGGTGGTATCCTATTTTTGCTTATAACCATGTATTTGGTTTTTTTTATGTTAAAATCAAGCCCAAACCTGATACTTACTTCTACCACCGTGGAGACAAGTGTCTGCAGACCTTCAAGACTGTCTGCAAAAATGACAGTATCATCAGCGTATCTTATGTTTTTCAATCGTTCTCCGTTTATAAGTATTCCCTCGTCTATGTCCGTTAGCGCTAGGTTCATAATGTGCTCTGGATATGTATTGAACAATAATGGGGACAATATACATCCCTGTCGCACACCTCTTTTTATCTTTATGTCGTCTGTTAACTTATCCCCTACTCTAACAGCTGCAGTTTGTTCGTAATAGATATTGTTTATTATACGGCGATCTCTGCTGTCTCTACTGTTTATTATACTGCGACTGCTGCTGTTAGTGTTGCCCAAATGCAAGACCAAGACGAGACTTAGACTGGTCTTGGTCTTGCGCCAGTACACCTGGTCTTGGTCTTGGTATTGCGCTCCCGGTCTTAGTCTTGCAGCAAGAGTCTTGCAAGTCTCGCGGTTGTCCATTAGCCTATTGCATATCTTAGAACAACGTAACAGAGAGGTACATTTCAAGGTTGAATATCATAGCCATAGTAAAGACTAGCCAAATTAATAAATATCTAAACAACTGACACCGGGTGGGGTTTGAACCCACGATCTAAGTATCTAAGTGATCCCTGCCAATGTTCTAACTAACTAAAGTTAAAACTACCTCTTAAAACCCACAAAATTTCATTTGCATATATCAACCGGTTTTAGAGCAATAAATAAATCGTCAGTTTGTAAGAAAAATTTAAACCCCCCCCCTATTTGGTAAACAAAGCATTTATAAAGTAAACGTTTATGAAGCAAACTGTCACTACTTTTTCGTGCAGAATTACCCATTAAAGTTTGCCATACTTATTTAAAAACATTCTGTATTGATGAACTCTACCTTTTTTATTATCTAATATAAGTGAATGAATAAAAAACATAATGTTAAGAAAATATGAGGCTATAGTTGGGCTTTAATTTCAGTATGCTATCGGATGCTAGAATAATAAGTTAGCATAATGCTAGAATATTCCACAGAGTGAGGAAAACACAGTTTGATTGGTATACCCGGTATACACTGACAATAATTGACCTGTCTAGCAACAGTATCTATTATTACTGCGATATGTATAAAGAATAAGACGAAATATTAAAAAAAATCACTTAAATTGGACAACAGGTTTAGGGAATTTGAGACATTAAAAATGACCCGTTTTTAAGGTGGTGCGTTAATTTCTTGGAGAAGTGTATATCATTTCGGTATTTTGTTTACACGATATCAGGCATTATCTCTATACTTTTTTCTGGTTATGATACTTATAAATAAATAGCCGCGCTGTTTCGCCAAATTTTGTTTAGCCGAGTGACCTCATAGCACAGGACAGTCAGCAGAAACAATACATAATAGTCTTAGTATAATAATGTATACTGATAAGCTTTCTGGTGTTTAGATCCTAAAAAATCTAATATGTAATGAAAAAAATTATTTATGTAAATTTATATAAGTCTAAAGGTGACATATTTTTAAAAAGTTTGGAAACGATATTCGATATTACTGTAGGCGTCGCAACGCAATAATGTTGTGTTATATGAATATGATTAAAAGACGACTATTCTCAAAACCTGGACAATTAATTTCAGAGCAAAGAAGTCGGCTGCTGAAAAAGAATGTACTAAAAAATTTTATTTTTACATTACAAAATGACCTCTGAGTACATGCCAAATGTGTCGAGTGTTCTTTTAATGGATATTTTGATTCGTTATGTAGGTATGTTTATTATGCGTAATGGGCATTAGTCCAATTTTTAAAATTTTTGTTACAATGTTTTTGTTTCTCATAGAGTATCTAAGGATATAGCCGAACTTATATACTCGATAAAACGACCCTCAGTTCTAACTGCAAGACGCAAGAGTCTCGCAGGCTTGGTCTTGTTCTTGCTTAAGTTTTACACTGTAAGCCTTGGTCTTGGTCTTGCTAAAATTAGGCGGTCTTGGTTTTGGTCTTGGTCTTGCGAAGATCAAGACCGATTTTGGGCAACACTAGTCTGCGTGTAGCACCAACAATTTTTGATGAATTCGAGCACATTTACATTCACTCCCAATCGCGCCTAAAGAAGTATAACTTCAATAAATATTTTCGATAAATTTATTGTCATAAACACATAAATGCAAATGACACATAACTCAGTTACAATGTAACCACTTCTTCATTTAGTTCGGTTCATTAACTGATAGTTGCTCTAAAATTTTATGTTTTAATACAATTTAAGAAGGTTTTTTTTTACAGATTTCGAAAAAATAACACCACAAAAGAGTTGTATTTTTATAAATGCTCGACAAGAATTCCTCTCAATAAAAAATAAAGTTCTTCTCAATGAATTTTGATCTTGAGAATCGAAAAATAAATAAATTAAATTAATTTTTAAATTTCTTATTATGACTTTTTTCTTGTACATTTAGAAACACAGCTTATTTTCTTTACTTTAAAATGGTGTATTGCAAAAAATTCTACGACTATTTTTAAACAAGATATCCGTAGGATATCCAAGGGCACCTCTTCGTAATTTGAGGAAAATTTTAATTTTTTTTCAATTAGAGGAATATAATTCCACATTGTAACATAATTTTTATTTCCAAATAACTTTTCTTAACAACACTTTTCGATATTGTGAAATATAAAAGTACTTCACTCTTGAGCGAAATTCATATTTTTTAACATACCTCGTACACTATTGATACAATTTTATATCTGCTGATTGCATCTTAGGTTTTAGTCTATGCAGAGCATTTTATAAAGAATAATTTTTTTCATAAAGGTAATAATAAAAACGTTTTCCATATGGTTCCAACTTAATGGGACCTATTGCATGTGTATATGTCACATTTTGAAAAAGCATATTATCTTGTTTAAAAATAGTCCTAGAATTTTTTTCAATACAACATTTTAAATTAAAGACAATATGCTTTCTTTTTTATTGTACAATGTATGTATACACAACACATACAGTATGGTGCAAATGAAAGGAATAAATTCGTTATTTCGTAAACCGGTGACTTTAAGGAAAAATCCCGAAACAGGTCGAGTTTTATTTTTAAATTATGATATTTTGGAATATATGTCATACTAGTGACGTCATCAATCTGGGCGTGATGACATAATCGATGATTTTTTTTAAATAAGAATGGGGGTCGTGTGCTAGCTCATTTGAAGGGATATTCAATTCTCTATTCAGCAATATAAACACTTACATAATTCTTTATACAGAGGGTCCAAAATTTTTTTTTTAATAAATTATAATATGACAAAGAAGAGGAATAACGTATGAAATTTATTAAATTCAGAATACATTTTACTGTTACCTCAAAAACATTGCTTTTCGATTAAATTCAATGTTCAAGCCAGCTACTGCCAGCGACCTGCCTCTTAGAAGTTTGAACATTTATGTAATTTAAGCGAAAAGCAATGCTTATTTGTGAAACAAACATTTTTTCTGATTTGTGACAGCAGTAAAATGTATTTTGAATTAAATAAATTACATACATTCTTCTTTTTTGTCAAATAATTTAATTAAAAAATTTTTTTGGACACCCTGTATAAATAATTGTGTAAATGTTTACATTACCGAATAGAGAATTGAACAGCCTTTCAAATGAGCTAGCCCACGATCCCTATTCCTATTAAAAAAAATCATCGATGACGTCATCACGCCCAGATGAATGACGTCACTAGTACGCCATATATGCCAAAATATCGTAATTTAAAAATAAAAATAAAAATCGACCGGTTTCGGGATTTTTCCTTAAAGTCGCCGGTTTACGAAATAACGAATTTATTGCTTTCATTTGCACCATACTGTATACCTAAATATACAATAAAAAAGTTTTTTTTTATTTAGCTAATGCCTCGACAACTAATGGCCATTGGCATGGTAGTTACGGTAAATTTTTGCAGTTAGGTACCTAGTGTCATGTGTAGTGCGTGTGTTGAGTAAGTGTCTGTTACTTTGCAAAGTCGACGTCATTGTCTTTGCAAAGTCGACGTCATTGTCTTTGCAAAGATACGCTAATTGTATCCGAACGTCTGCGGTCCCTCCGGTGAGTACCGATCCCACAAGGACAGAAACCATTTTCATCTACTAATTTATAATAAATGAAAAATTCCTGACCCTGTTGAGATTCGAACTCACGACCATTCGGACCTTTCAATCCAAAGGTAGGCGCTCTTACCACTGAGCCACGGAGGGGGTTACAATAAAAAAAAGTTATCTTGAGAAATTTAACAATAATCGTAAAATATATCAAAAATCATTAAAAGTATAAAACTTTGAATAACCATATCTTACTTAAAAATAGTCATACAGCCTTCTACAATAGACCACGTTAAAGGTAATTGCCTTTTATTCCTACCAAATGTAACATTGCATATACCTAAAGCTACGTAGAAAAAAGTTACAGAACAATGTTTGAGAAATAACAAGAAAAATGGGCCAAAATCGCTGTGAGTGGCGAAATTTTAAAAATCATATTTTGGAAACTATAAACCGTAGAGACTTCTACCAAACGTCGTTTTAAAAAGGAAGGATGGAAGTTTTTTCTGTGAATGCCTATACCTATATCGTCGTGGAAAATAGTTATATGTCAAAAAACAAAATTGCCATCTTTCGTGTTTTTTTCTTGCTTTTCTTTTGAATGTTTGTGTAAAAAAATATTTTTGACTTTAATATGTGATGTTTCGATAGCAAATTTAACCTTGAATAATTTTCCTGTAGACCTGTTTGTACCAAAAGTTCAGAGAACTCACCCTAATTTACCCTTTACCTAGGGACTAATTCACCCCTTTCTCAAAAACGCACCCCTTTAAATGGTAGCACACCGCGGATGTTTCATACTAATAGGTCCTGAAAATACCATGGACAGACAAAGTCACCAATGAAGAAGTACTACGGAGGATGAACACAACCGCAGATTTAGTCAACATCGTGAAGGGCCGTAAGCGGCAGTACTTAGGGCATATAATGAGAAATCAAGGCAGATACCAGCTACTCCAGTGCATTTTACAAGGTAAAATTGAAGGAAAAAGGACCCCAGGACGAAGAAGAATATCCTGGCTTGCTAACCTGAGAGCATGGTATAGAAAGACCTCAACTCAACTATTCCGTATAGCAACTAACAAAGTCATCATAGCCAGAATGATCGCCAACGTTCGGAACGGACAGGCACCCTAAGAAGAAGGTCCATTGACTATATGAAACAATAAAACCCCGTTAACGTTGTAGTTTCTTTCTAAAATACATAATGGTAGGGGAGCCCAAGCGGGGATTTTTGCAGTTACTCGAGCGCGTCAGATTATCATATGGGGAGAAACGTGGTACCCTGCAGATGTACCTCTGCCATATATTGGCTCTTAACACAGGGGAGTTCGTTTAGGGGGGCCCGAAAAAAAAATCTATCCTTAAAAATACTCGAAATTGTCAGATTAAGATAAGGTAAGTTAGGTACATGCAAAACAGTGTATATTTAAAAAATCTGACGATTTAAGCGAGGCGTAAGGGAATTGGTGAGTCACAAAGTTTCACAAGAAAAAGGCGAATATTTCGCGAAATGAACGTCAGATCGAAAAACTAAAAACTACACGTTCAATATTTTTCAAAAATCTATCGATAGATACCAAACACGACCCCCCACAGAGAGGGGTGGGGGTAAATTTTAAATTTTAAATACAAATCCCGCGATATTTAGCAAAATAAACATCAGATCGAAAAACTGCAAAATACACTTATTTAATATTTTTAAAAAATATATCGAATGGTACCAAACGTGACCCCCCACGGAGGTGGGGTGGGGGGTTACTTTAAAATCTTAAATGGGAGCCCCCATTTTTTATTGCAGGTTTGAATTCTCTGCATAAAAATAAGCAACTTTTATTCGAAACATTTTTTCGAATTATGGATAGATGGCGCTATATTCGGAAAAAACGATTAATGGAAATGGAAAATTAAATTAAAAAATGGCAAGCGCCCGCTAAAATGGAAAATTTTACTTAACTTTTTTTGGTTTTAGGACCTAATAATCACAAGCCAATAGGTCCCCAAAGCGCTCGAGTGACTGCACATTTAGCATACTTTGCTCCCCTACCATAATCAATAGCCTATCAAACAAGTGTCGTTTGTCTGGCTGGGCCAGGGTCACAATCAGGAAACCTTTTTTGCTTATTTTTTTGGACTAAATCAGTTATTGTTAAGTGCTGCGGGATTGAATTATTTTCTTAATCCACCGAACTGGTCCAATTATCTATCAATGCGTTAGTATATTCAGGTCCATTGAATATTTCACGACAATATGTCAATTCAATCATGATTTTAATATAATTTATAGTAAATTAAAGTGTTTAAATGTAATGTAAAGGTCCAAAGTATGATTATGCTTTAAAAATAGAGTTTGCTTGGATAACTTTTCTTCTTATTAGAAAGAGGTATCAATCGTTGAAAATTTAAAATTTCAATCGTGTGAACTCGCGACAAAATCAAATTTGTCGTCGAAGAATTGATTGCGTCAAAAACTTTTTTCTCAATCAGTTTTTGTGCCATCCCCTTTTCTGTTGACACAGTAAAGAAGCGCTAATGACTCTGCACTTTTTTACCATCCAGAGTTGCACTTTTTGTTTGTTTTTTTCCTCCTTTTTCCGAGCCGGTCGGTAATTCTTTCTAGGGTTTTCCGTACTCTTTAATTACTCAAAGTTTCTGGAAAACTTACGTAAACAAATATAGGAAAGTTCCGCTTTCAGCGATACTTGTGCACTTCAAAGACATATTTCACTTTGTAATTGATTAAACAACGCGAGCGGGAGGAAAATGAAAAGCATCCGTATGGAAATAAGAATTATTGTTTGGCAAGTTTTTCGCTCTCTCCGGAATGTTTCGAAGGTATGCTCCTCGAAACTTTCCAGCTATTTACTAATTTCTTTACTGTACACTTTCTTACTTTGTTATTAAGATTCTGCTATACGTAGGCATTAAGATTTTTTTAGATTAACACTTTGTTGATGAGTTTACTTTGAGCTTAAAAAATTAAGGACTTTAGAAAATTTAATAAACTTCTTCAATAACTTTGAAGTCTTTTTTTTTGTTTTTACTTTTATTAGAAATATAATCCGCTAAAATAAAATTGAATTATTTTTATTCTTTCGTTGCTTCGTCCTAAAGTCTAGGATAAGATTATTAGTTATGATTTCATTTCAGTATTTATCTCGTTTTTTCCTTGTATTTTGCATGATCCTCGAAAGTTTACATTTGTTTCCGTTAAGGCGTACCTACAAATATATCTTGTTCATAAATATAGTAATTAAAAAAAGTATTAAGAAAATATAAAACATCGGACTACCATTCTTAAAGTCTTATTCTTTCATACGTAAGATACATAACCTATGTTTACGGGATAATATTTAGTATTAGGTATTTATGATTCCGAATACCAGGTACATAGAAATACTACCTAAGGAATGGACAGAAGCAATATTCCCATTCTGGGGCATTCTCATTCTAGGGCAATAGGCCCCATATACTTTTTTGTCGAGATAGACATTCTTCTTCTTTACATGCCATCTCCGCGACGAAGGTTGGCAATCATCATTGCTATTCTCACTCTCGACACTACAGTCCGAAAGAGTTCATTTGAGCTGCATCCAAACCATTCTCTGAGATTTCTCAGCCAGGACATTTTTCTCCTACCTACGCTGCGCCTTCCTTGAATCTTTCCCTGCATAATTACTTTTAGAAGTTCATATCTGTCACCACGTGTTATATGACCCAAGTATTGAAGTTTTCTTATTTTGATGGAATCCAGTATCTCCCTGCTGTTCTGTATTCTCCTTAGTACTTCCTCATTGGTTATTCTGTCTGTCCAGGAGATTCTCAGCATTCTTCGATACGTCCACGTCTCAAATGCTTCCAATCTATTGAGGCATTGTTTATTGAGAGTCCATGTCTCCACACCATACAAAAGAACAGAAAATACATAACATTTTAGTACTCGCTTTCTAAGATCTAGGCTGAGGTCTCTACTACACAGTATTTGTTTCATATTAGTGAATGCACTTCTAGCCTTTTCTATTCTAATTCGGATTTCTTTGGTATAATCGTTTGTTTCACTAATGTTCGTCCCTAAATAGTTATAATTCTGAACTCATTCTATCGTCTTATTATTTACGTGTAGATTGATGTTTCTAATATTTTTCTTTGATATAACCAGGAATTTGGTTTTCTTTATGTTTAGTGACAGACCAAATTCTTCACTTGTTGCAACAACCTTATTTAAAATTCTTTGTAGATCTGTAATAGTTTCTGCTATTAGTATTGTGTCATCTGTATGTGACATATGGGTAGGCCATTTATTTTCATGCCTGCTACTTCATCTTCTAATGCTTTTTTGAATATTTCTTCTGAGTATGCATTAAACAGTGATGGCGACAAGACACATCCCTATCTAACGCCTCTTTTGATTTTTATTTTATTGGTGTTTAAATTATTTATTCTTATGACAGCTTCTTGTTCATAATACAGATTATTTATTATTCTTATATCCCGTGTGTCGATGTTCTTTGTTCTCAGTAGTTTTATTAACGGATTATATTTCACCGTATCGAATGACTTGTTATAATCTAAGAAGCAGACATAGATGTCCTGGTTTACATCTAAACATCTCTGTATTAGCACATTTACTTCAAATAATGCTTCTCTCGTTCCTTGAGCATTTCTAAGAAGTGTACATTAAAGCTGTCATGTTTATGTTGTAGCGTTTCTATTTCATCACATTTTTCTTTTAACCAATTTTCTGTTGCTATGGGAATTTTTCGCCGTATTTCGTTTTGTGTTTGCTGGTATAACGATTTATTTTTGTCCTTATATGCTCTTCTTTTGTTCATTAAGTTTAGTATTTCGTCTGTCATCCAATCTTTTTTCTTTTCTTTGGGTTTGCGTAGATACTTTTTTGAAGGTTCTATTAAGTCAGCCTTTATTTTCCCAATTTTTGTTGATATTTTCTTCACTGTATTCCCCCTCAATCTGTATGGTGTTTAGACGTTCGTTAGTTCTTTCTTTTGATATTTTCTCTGATTTCTGGATTTCTTAGTGCACTTATATCAGTTCTTTCTTCTTTTGCTGTTTTCTCTATTCTTTTCATTTTAATTTTCATGTGAGCTACTAAGAGATTATGATTAGATGATATATCTGCTCCAGGTTGTGTTTTGACTGCTGTAATACTATTCCGATATCTTTCTTTGATCATAATATAATCTATTTGATTTCTCATTATCTGATGTTCATTATCTCTTGGCGATTTCCACGTGTACAAACGTCTATTAGGTAATTCAAAGAACCTGTTTGTAACAATCATATTATTATCTTGGCGGAATTGTATCAACCTATCTCCTCTTTGATTTCTATCACCTAATCCAAAATTTCCCACTACGTTACTTGTGCTACCCTTTCCAATTTTGGCGTTTTAGATCACCCATTATTACTGTGACGTCACGTGCTTTGGTAGTTCTTTGGAGATAGACATGGTAGTTGCCAATTAAGATAAAAAAAATTAATATTACAATGAGTGACATATAAAATTAACTTGATAACAGGAGGCGATTATAGTCAAAATAGGGTCGTAAATTTCTTGAAAATGATTCCTGTGCGCTTAGAATTGCTTGCTGGCAAGTTTCGTTTTATCGAAATCATTTTTTTATATTTCTATTTTAGTGCTACTGGATTAACAAAGAATTCGTTGGACGGTTTTTTATCATACCAAGTGTAATTTACTCTACTTTAACAAAAATTATGAAGGAACAAGACAATATTAAATTTTTGATGGAATAGGTTTAACGAATTTTTTGCGACTTTGCAATGTCGTTTTAAAGAATAATTATTCACTATTTGTCATTTTAAAATGCTGTTCTTTATTTTTACATAATACAAGTATACACTTTGCAATTTTCATTGTTTTGAAATCACCTGCCGCAACATCAAATAAATCAATATATTTATTTTTCTTAGTTAATTCTGATTCGACTACAGATTTTGTTTTCTTAATTTTTGCAGTGGTAATACCTTCAAAATTAGACTCAATTTGTTCTGGTACTTATTCTGGGCCAAAAAATATTCAGGTTCAGATATTATTTCTCAAAGCACACACTTCAAAACGAACGTAATAAACAAGCCAAAACCAAGCATAGACTTCTTAATATGAACTACAAACTAATTTGCGGAGTAGCACAGTACAGATTCAGACCTATCCAAATAAGTCAAAACAATAGTCGGTAATTGGAAATAAACACGTTGCGCAATATGATATTCAAACTTTAAACTGATTGAAGAAGTTTGATTTCAAGTCAAACCTAAAGATATCGAAATCAAGTCAAGTCAAACTTTTTTACAAAAAAAAGTTTGGTTTTCAAGTCAAGTTTGTTGAATAAAATCAAACTAGTTTGACTTGATGCATCTCTAGAAAATACGGCTAAGTGTCAGAATTATCGAGGCATAGAGCTGCTCAACATAGCATATAAAATATTGGCTCTGCATATTAGGATTAGATTAACAACTGGTTGGTAAAAGCATAGGAGAATATCAGATTGAGTTCAGAAAAGGCAGCAGTCCTGAGGATTAGGTCTTTACCCTACGAGACGTACAATAAAGAGTTACAAACATAATAAAGACACGATACATGGTTCTTTTCACTGATTTTAAACGGGTTCTCTATCGAATCAAAAGAAGGAAACTATTCACAGCATTGTAAGATGTGAATGTTTGTCCAAAGATTATTAGAATTAATATAAAATTAACTCTCCAAAGAACAGTGAATAAAGTCAAGATAGACAATAGTAAGTATAACAGAAACCTTTGAAGTCAAACAATGAGTGCGGCAGGATGATCTCTTATCATCTATAATTGCCAAACGTCAGTGCTTGCCAAATAAAGCAAGAACGAAAAATGTGGAATGGAAAAATAAGCCATTTGTTCGTGGGCAATACATAACAATGACAACAACAAAGGGAACACAATATAAATTCGAACTAGTTGAAAAATTTGAGTACTTAGTAACTGTCTTCACAAAAGAACTTAACATGAAAAAGAAATACGGAAGATAGTTATATCGCGCAACCGCGCTGTACCTATATGTTCTTAATGAGTTTTTAAGAAACAAGAATGTATCTCGAAGAGCAAAACCAAGAACCTACAAGACCGTAATAAAGCCGATAATGACGTAAGCTTCTGTAACATGGGTCCCAACAAAAAACACCTAAAGTCGTTATTAATTTAAAAACTTTAATGAACAATTGATAAGAAGAACAAATAACGAGCTAACTGAGCTCTATCAAGAACCTCACATATTAGCGGCAATTAAGACGCTCAGGCGGTGGTCTCCAAAACAAGCTGTATGCAACAATTTTCCTACGGCGTGACGCTGTACGCAGCCTACAGCTTCTATTGGAGACCACCTGCAAAGACTTAGATGGTTGGGTAATGGATAAATCATAATTCCATGTAGAATTCCCAGAATTGTATTATCTAGTGCTAGTGCATTAGCAGGCAAAAAGCGAAGAGAATTATCAAGTTCAAGGAATAACGGAGATAAGATATGAGAAGACATAACAAATTTTATGAAATAGCAAATTTTATATTATTTGTTATTTTATTATTTTATTATTTCGAATACCTTCTCTCTCATACACCGACTATAATACTGCGCATAGATGTCATTCCCCACCGACACCTTTAGAATCTGTGCACTGTACCTTCTTAGTATGGGCTGATTATCGGAGAATAGGCCATTTTTGGGAAAAGTTATTTACCAGCAATTTCATTGCTGGAATCGAAGCTGATCATTATATATATTACTAATATAGGTATGTAAAGTCCGCAGATAGTGTGCTACTTTTTTTATTAACAAAATGGCGCCTACAAAACGTGTTTTTTTTTCAATTTTTGCTCCATAACTCCGAACATTTTAAATTTACACCAAAAACACCCTAATAAAAATTCACGGATTTTTTTTTATTATTTATTTAAATTTATGTGTCTCGGCAGCAATGGCCATTGACACAAACAATATTGGTTATACAATAATTAATTACAATAAAGACTTAAAACTAATTATTAGAACAGTTAATTTCTAACTCTTAAATAACATTAGGTAAAAATTATGAAGAAAAAAAATTGGATATACAATCATTGGATACTATAGAGACGTACAACTAATTATAAAATTGCTTTGGTCTTCTTGGGATACTTCGGACGTTGTTTAGTCATAGTAGCAGTTGCATATGAACTAGTAAAATTACTGGAAGAATTGGGTCCAGACATGGTGATGCTAACAGTGGGGGAATATTGATTTAAATTGTTACTCATGTAGTCAAAAGTAACTTGAATTTGTTTATATTACGCTTTAGATGTCTGGAAATAAGTGATAGCCTTGGATACATCACTGCAATACTGGTTGCCTAACCGTTGGCGTCCGTTGGGACGGGATAGCAACAGTGAAAAACTATTGACAGTTTGACACTGAATGGGTTTAAGATGGAAGATTATTAAGTAAAACATCTCTTACTGACTGACGTTACAGCTTGTTCTTGATCATTAACACGTAACACAATTGTTAATAGTCACTATTTGAGCGAGAACTAATTTTAGTAACTAGTATTTACAGTAATAATTACAAATTTCGGCACCAATTTAGAGATCGATACATACACGTTCTGACGTTAGTTTGATAGTCTCACCGAAATTAAATTCTGCATAAAGAAATGTTTTTCCCGATCTGCTCCGACGAAAATTTTCCCCGGAAAATGCGGACTTTCCCAACAAAATCTTTAAATTTCAAATAAAGTTTTAGATAAGTAATTATATACCAATAATTAAATAACTCGGTGACATAAAAGCTTTCTTGCTTTAGATTATAGTTCCAGAAGAAGGTGAAGATTAAACGAAAATTTTAGCCACAATTCAATAGTTAATTAATAATACGAAGCAAGCTTTCAATCCTAATAGTAAATAATTAATATTGAAAAATATCAAAAATTACTAAAAGATTTTTAAATTGAAAACTTACTGGTACATCCCCATGTATACACCTCCAAGACTTCTACAATTTGCAAGTCATATGGATGCTGCAGTAAAGACGATAGGGAAGGAATTCTAAACTTTGCAATTCAAATCCCCCGTCTGCAGCCGGTTAGGAACTGAAAGATGCACCATAGTTACTCTACTGAGTAATAAGAAAATAAAATAAAAATGTGTGTACCATTTTTATATATTCGGCTGCAATACGAAGGAAAAACAATCTTACTTTTTAATCAGAATAAGGAGTGCAGCCAGTCCCTTTAACTGCAATTTTCTGCTCTTATTGGAGCTTCATCAGAAGGAACGTAGGCACTGTTCTCCTTAATCCAATCAAATCGCATCGAAATGTTTTTCCAAATATTGCAGCCAAAATGATGGTATTGGGTGGCTAGCGCCATCTGGCCGTAAAAATACGAAGCAAGCTTTCAATCCTAATAGTAAATAATTAATATTGAAAAATATCAAAAATTACTAAAAGATTTTTAAATTGAAAACTTACTGGTACATCCCCATGTATACACCTCCAAGACTTCTACAATTTGCAAGTCATATGGATGCTGCAGTAAAGACGATAGGGAAGGAATTCTAAACTTTGCAATTCAAATCCCCCGTCTGCAGCCGGTTAGGAACTGAAAGATGCACCATAGTTACTCTACTGAGTAATAAGAAAATAAAATAAAAATGTGTGTACCATTTTTATATATTCGGCTGCAATACGAAGGAAAAACAATCCTTCTGATGAAGCTCCAATAAGAGCAGAAAATTGCAGTTAAAGGGACTGGCTGCACTCCTTATTCTGATTAAAAAGTAAGATTGTTTTTCCTTCGTATTGCAGCCGAATATATAAAAATGGTACACACATTTTTATTTTATTTTCTTATTACTCAGTAGAGTAACTATGGTGCATCTTTCAGTTCCTAACCGGCTGCAGACGGGGGATTTGAATTGCAAAGTTTAGAATTCCTTCCCTATCGTCTTTACTGCAGCATCCATATGACTTGCAAATTGTAGAAGTCTTGGAGGTGTATACATGGGGATGTACCAGTAAGTTTTCAATTTAAAAATCTTTTAGTAATTTTTGATATTTTTCAATATTAATTATTTACTATTAGGATTGAAAGCTTGCTTCGTATTTTTACGGCCAGATGGCGCTAGCCACCCAATACCATCATTTTGGCTGCAATATTTGGAAAAACATTTCGATGCGATTTGATTGGATTAAGGAGAACAGTGCCTACGTTCCTTCTGATGAAGCTCCAATAAGAGCAGAAAATTGCAGTTAAAGGGACTGGCTGCACTCCTTATTCTGATTAAAAAGTAAGATTGTTTTTCCTTCGTATTGCAGCCGAATATATAAAAATGGTACACACATTTTTATTTTATTTTCTTATTACTCAGTAGAGTAACTATGGTGCATCTTTCAGTTCCTAACCGGCTGCAGACGGGGGATTTGAATTGCAAAGTTTAGAATTCCTTCCCTATCGTCTTTACTGCAGCATCCATATGACTTGCAAATTGTAGAAGTCTTGGAGGTGTATACATGGGGATGTACCAGTAAGTTTTCAATTTAAAAATCTTTTAGTAATTTTTGATATTTTTCAATATTAATTATTTACTATTAGGATTGAAAGCTTGCTTCGTATTTTTACGGCCAGATGGCGCTAGCCACCCAATACCATCATTTTGGCTGCAATATTTGGAAAAACATTTCGATGCGATTTGATTGGATTAAGGAGAACAGTGCCTACGTTCCTTCTGATGAAGCTCCAATAAGAGCAGAAAATTGCAGTTAAAGGGACTGGCTGCACTCCTTATTCTGATTAAAAAGTAAGATTGTTTTTCCTTCGTATTGCAGCCGAATATATAAAAATGGTACACACATTTTTATTTTATTTTCTTATTACTCAGTAGAGTAACTATGGTGCATCTTTCAGTTCCTAACCGGCTGCAGACGGGGGATTTGAATTGCAAAGTTTAGAATTCCTTCCCTATCGTCTTTACTGCAGCATCCATATGACTTGCAAATTGTAGAAGTCTTGGAGGTGTATACATGGGGATGTACCAGTAAGTTTTCAATTTAAAAATCTTTTAGTAATTTTTGATATTTTTCAATATTAATTATTTACTATTAGGATTGAAAGCTTGCTTCGTATTTTTACGGCCAGATGGCGCTAGCCACCCAATACCATCATTTTGGCTGCAATATTTGGAAAAACATTTCGATGCGATTTGATTGGATTAAGGAGAACAGTGCCTACGTTCCTTCTGATGAAGCTCCAATAAGAGCAGAAAATTGCAGTTAAAGGGACTGGCTGCACTCCTTATTCTGATTAAAAAGTAAGATTGTTTTTCCTTCGTATTGCAGCCGAATATATAAAAATGGTACACACATTTTTATTTTATTTTCTTATTACTCAGTAGAGTAACTATGGTGCATCTTTCAGTTCCTAACCGGCTGCAGACGGGGGATTTGAATTGCAAAGTTTAGAATTCCTTCCCTATCGTCTTTACTGCAGCATCCATATGACTTGCAAATTGTAGAAGTCTTGGAGGTGTATACATGGGGATGTACCAGTAAGTTTTCAATTTAAAAATCTTTTAGTAATTTTTGATATTTTTCAATATTAATTATTTACTATTAGGATTGAAAGCTTGCTTCGTATTTTTACGGCCAAATGGCGCTAGCCACCCAATACCATCATTTTGGCTGCAATATTTGGAAAAACATTTCGATGCGATTTGATTGGATTAAGGAGAACAGTGCCTACGTTCCTTCTGATGAAGCTCCAATAAGAGCAGAAAATTGCAGTTAAAGGGACTGGCTGCACTCCTTATTCTGATTAAAAAGTAAGATTGTTTTTCCTTCGTATTGCAGCCGAATATATAAAAATGGTACACACATTTTTATTTTATTTTCTTATTACTCAGTAGAGTAACTATGGTGCATCTTTCAGTTCCTAACCGGCTGCAGACGGGGGATTTGAATTGCAAAGTTTAGAATTCCTTCCCTATCGTCTTTACTGCAGCATCCATATGACTTGCAAATTGTAGAAGTCTTGGAGGTGTATACATGGGGATGTACCAGTAAGTTTTCAATTTAAAAATCTTTTAGTAATTTTTGATATTTTTCAATATTAATTATTTACTATTAGGATTGAAAGCTTGCTTCGTATTTTTACGGCCAGATGGCGCTAGCCACCCAATACCATCATTTTGGCTGCAATATTTGGAAAAACATTTCGATGCGATTTGATTGGATTAAGGAGAACAGTGCCTACGTTCCTTCTGATGAAGCTCCAATAAGAGCAGAAAATTGCAGTTAAAGAGACTGGCTGCACTCCTTATTCTGATTAAAAAGTAAGATTGTTTTTCCTTCGTATTGCAGCCGAATATATAAAAATGGTACACACATTTTTATTTTATTTTCTTATTACTCAGTAGAGTAACTATGGTGCATCTTTCAGTTCCTAACCGGCTGCAGACGGGGGATTTGAATTGCAAAGTTTAGAATTCCTTCCCTATCGTCTTTACTGCAGCATCCATATGACTTGCAAATTGTAGAAGTCTTGGAGGTGTATACATGGGGATGTACCAGTAAGTTTTCAATTTAAAAATCTTTTAGTAATTTTTGATATTTTTCAATATTAATTATTTACTATTAGGATTGAAAGCTTGCTTCGTATTTTTACGGCCAGATGGCGCTAGCCACCCAATACCATCATTTTGGCTGCAATATTTGGAAAAACATTTCGATGCGATTTGATTGGATTAAGGAGAACAGTGCCTACGTTCCTTCTGATGAAGCTCCAATAAGAGCAGAAAATTGCAGTTAAAGGGACTGGCTGCACTCCTTATTCTGATTAAAAAGTAAGATTGTTTTTCCTTCGTATTGCAGCCGAATATATAAAAATGGTACACACATTTTTATTTTATTTTCTTATTACTCAGTAGAGTAACTATGGTGCATCTTTCAGTTCCTAACCGGCTGCAGACGGGGGATTTGAATTGCAAAGTTTAGAATTCCTTCCCTATCGTCTTTACTGCAGCATCCATATGACTTGCAAATTGTAGAAGTCTTGGAGGTGTATACATGGGGATGTACCAGTAAGTTTTCAATTTAAAAATCTTTTAGTAATTTTTGATATTTTTCAATATTAATTATTTACTATTAGGATTGAAAGCTTGCTTCGTATTTTTACGGCCAGATGGCGCTAGCCACCCAATACCATCATTTTGGCTGCAATATTTGGAAAAACATTTCGATGCGATTTGATTGGATTAAGGAGAACAGTGCCTACGTTCCTTCTGATGAAGCTCCAATAAGAGCAGAAAATTGCAGTTAAAGGGACTGGCTGCACTCCTTATTCTGATTAAAAAGTAAGATTGTTTTTCCTTCGTATTGCAGCCGAATATATAAAAATGGTACACACATTTTTATTTTATTTTCTTATTACTCAGTAGAGTAACTATGGTGCATCTTTCAGTTCCTAACCGGCTGCAGACGGGGGATTTGAATTGCAAAGTTTAGAATTCCTTCCCTATCGTCTTTACTGCAGCATCCATATGACTTGCAAATTGTAGAAGTCTTGGAGGTGTATACATGGGGATGTACCAGTAAGTTTTCAATTTAAAAATCTTTTAGTAATTTTTGATATTTTTCAATATTAATTATTTACTATTAGGATTGAAAGCTTGCTTCGTATTTTTACGGCCAGATGGCGCTAGCCACCCAATACCATCATTTTGGCTGCAATATTTGGAAAAACATTTCGATGCGATTTGATTGGATTAAGGAGAACAGTGCCTACGTTCCTTCTGATGAAGCTCCAATAAGAGCAGAAAATTGCAGTTAAAGGGACTGGCTGCACTCCTTATTCTGATTAAAAAGTAAGATTGTTTTTCCTTCGTATTGCAGCCGAATATATAAAAATGGTACACACATTTTTATTTTATTTTCTTATTACTCAGTAGAGTAACTATGGTGCATCTTTCAGTTCCTAACCGGCTGCAGACGGGGGATTTGAATTGCAAAGTTTAGAATTCCTTCCCTATCGTCTTTACTGCAGCATCCATATGACTTGCAAATTGTAGAAGTCTTGGAGGTGTATACATGGGGATGTACCAGTAAGTTTTCAATTTAAAAATCTTTTAGTAATTTTTGATATTTTTCAATATTAATTATTTACTATTAGGATTGAAAGCTTGCTTCGTATTTTTACGGCCAGATGGCGCTAGCCACCCAATACCATCATTTTGGCTGCAATATTTGGAAAAACATTTCGATGCGATTTGATTGGATTAAGGAGAACAGTGCCTACGTTCCTTCTGATGAAGCTCCAATAAGAGCAGAAAATTGCAGTTAAAGGGACTGGCTGCACTCCTTATTCTGATTAAAAAGTAAGATTGTTTTTCCTTCGTATTGCAGCCGAATATATAAAAATGGTACACACATTTTTATTTTATTTTCTTATTACTCAGTAGAGTAACTATGGTGCATCTTTCAGTTCCTAACCGGCTGCAGACGGGGGATTTGAATTGCAAAGTTTAGAATTCCTTCCCTATCGTCTTTACTGCAGCATCCATATGACTTGCAAATTGTAGAAGTCTTGGAGGTGTACACATGGGGATGTACCAGTAAGTTTTCAATTTAAAAATCTTTTAGTAATTTTTGATATTTTTCAATATTAATTATTTACTATTAGGATTGAAAGCTTGCTTCGTATTTTTACGGCCAGATGGCGCTAGCCACCCAATACCATCATTTTGGCTGCAATATTTGGAAAAACATTTCGATGCGATTTGATTGGATTAAGGAGAACAGTGCCTACGTTCCTTCTGATGAAGCTCCAATAAGAGCAGAAAATTGCAGTTAAAGAGACTGGCTGCACTCCTTATTCTGATTAAAAAGTAAGATTGTTTTTCCTTCGTATTGCAGCCGAATATATAAAAATGGTACACACATTTTTATTTTATTTTCTTATTACTCAGTAGAGTAACTATGGTGCATCTTTCAGTTCCTAACCGGCTGCAGACGGGGGATTTGAATTGCAAAGTTTAGAATTCCTTCCCTATCGTCTTTACTGCAGCATCCATATGACTTGCAAATTGTAGAAGTCTTGGAGGTGTATACATGGGGATGTACCAGTAAGTTTTCAATTTAAAAATCTTTTAGTAATTTTTGATATTTTTCAATATTAATTATTTACTATTAGGATTGAAAGCTTGCTTCGTATTTTTACGGCCAGATGGCGCTAGCCACCCAATACCATCATTTTGGCTGCAATATTTGGAAAAACATTTCGATGCGATTTGATTGGATTAAGGAGAACAGTGCCTACGTTCCTTCTGATGAAGCTCCAATAAGAGCAGAAAATTGCAGTTAAAGGGACTGGCTGCACTCCTTATTCTGATTAAAAAGTAAGATTGTTTTTCCTTCGTATTGCAGCCGAATATATAAAAATGGTACACACATTTTTATTTTATTTTCTTATTACTCAGTAGAGTAACTATGGTGCATCTTTCAGTTCCTAACCGGCTGCAGACGGGGGATTTGAATTGCAAAGTTTAGAATTCCTTCCCTATCGTCTTTACTGCAGCATCCATATGACTTGCAAATTGTAGAAGTCTTGGAGGTGTATACATGGGGATGTACCAGTAAGTTTTCAATTTAAAAATCTTTTAGTAATTTTTGATATTTTTCAATATTAATTATTTACTATTAGGATTGAAAGCTTGCTTCGTATTTTTACGGCCAGATGGCGCTAGCCACCCAATACCATCATTTTGGCTGCAATATTTGGAAAAACATTTCGATGCGATTTGATTGGATTAAGGAGAACAGTGCCTACGTTCCTTCTGATGAAGCTCCAATAAGAGCAGAAAATTGCAGTTAAAGGGACTGGCTGCACTCCTTATTCTGATTAAAAAGTAAGATTGTTTTTCCTTCGTATTGCAGCCGAATATATAAAAATGGTACACACATTTTTATTTTATTTTCTTATTACTCAGTAGAGTAACTATGGTGCATCTTTCAGTTCCTAACCGGCTGCAGACGGGGGATTTGAATTGCAAAGTTTAGAATTCCTTCCCTATCGTCTTTACTGCAGCATCCATATGACTTGCAAATTGTAGAAGTCTTGGAGGTGTATACATGGGGATGTACCAGTAAGTTTTCAATTTAAAAATCTTTTAGTAATTTTTGATATTTTTCAATATTAATTATTTACTATTAGGATTGAAAGCTTGCTTCGTATTTTTACGGCCAGATGGCGCTAGCCACCCAATACCATCATTTTGGCTGCAATATTTGGAAAAACATTTCGATGCGATTTGATTGGATTAAGGAGAACAGTGCCTACGTTCCTTCTGATGAAGCTCCAATAAGAGCAGAAAATTGCAGTTAAAGGGACTGGCTGCACTCCTTATTCTGATTAAAAAGTAAGATTGTTTTTCCTTCGTATTGCAGCCGAATATATAAAAATGGTACACACATTTTTATTTTATTTTCTTATTACTCAGTAGAGTAACTATGGTGCATCTTTCAGTTCCTAACCGGCTGCAGACGGGGGATTTGAATTGCAAAGTTTAGAATTCCTTCCCTATCGTCTTTACTGCAGCATCCATATGACTTGCAAATTGTAGAAGTCTTGGAGGTGTATACATGGGGATGTACCAGTAAGTTTTCAATTTAAAAATCTTTTAGTAATTTTTGATATTTTTCAATATTAATTATTTACTATTAGGATTGAAAGCTTGCTTCGTATTTTTACGGCCAGATGGCGCTAGCCACCCAATACCATCATTTTGGCTGCAATATTTGGAAAAACATTTCGATGCGATTTGATTGGATTAAGGAGAACAGTGCCTACGTTCCTTCTGATGAAGCTCCAATAAGAGCAGAAAATTGCAGTTAAAGGGACTGGCTGCACTCCTTATTCTGATTAAAAAGTAAGATTGTTTTTCCTTCGTATTGCAGCCGAATATATAAAAATGGTACACACATTTTTATTTTATTTTCTTATTACTCAGTAGAGTAACTATGGTGCATCTTTCAGTTCCTAACCGGCTGCAGACGGGGGATTTGAATTGCAAAGTTTAGAATTCCTTCCCTATCGTCTTTACTGCAGCATCCATATGACTTGCAAATTGTAGAAGTCTTGGAGGTGTATACATGGGGATGTACCAGTAAGTTTTCAATTTAAAAATCTTTTAGTAATTTTTGATATTTTTCAATATTAATTATTTACTATTAGGATTGAAAGCTTGCTTCGTATTTTTACGGCCAGATGGCGCTAGCCACCCAATACCATCATTTTGGCTGCAATATTTGGAAAAACATTTCGATGCGATTTGATTGGATTAAGGAGAACAGTGCCTACGTTCCTTCTGATGAAGCTCCAATAAGAGCAGAAAATTGCAGTTAAAGGGACTGGCTGCACTCCTTATTCTGATTAAAAAGTAAGATTGTTTTTCCTTCGTATTGCAGCCGAATATATAAAAATGGTACACACATTTTTAAGTTAATTAATAAGTTACGGTCGCAATTATAATCAAAATAACTATGATACACTAATCAAACTTTGAAATCTTATAAAGATGAGATGCCTATTTAATATTTTGTCGACAAAATATAAATTTTTAATTTTTTTGAATAATCTTTAAATGTTTAAAAAAATAGTTATAAACAAATTAACGTTTCTCAGAAAGTTTTTATTATATTCTTATGTATATCTTATGTTATATTCTTATGTATTCTTTTGTATTATATCCTATAAAATAGGTAAAATGCGTATTTCAAAGATCTTAAAAATGAATGCTTTAGAAGTTTTTTACAACCATTTGCAAAAAAGTTATGAAACAGCAAAGTAAACATAGGATTACTACGTTGTTTATATTGTTTTATAATTCTTTCAAAGCGTAAAAGTGAGTTTAAAGTACAAGCTAATTACTTACAAAAAATATCGATTATTAGTTTAATGGTTATATTTTAATTAAAGATTATACATATTTTTTTTTGTAATTTACACGCGCCAAAGTAGACTAATAGAGTACCGTAGTTAAATTTTCACTCGAAGCGACGACCGTCGCCCGACTTACAGTAGTATTTGTATGCTGCGTGTCAATCGCTCGAGTGAACATTTTAGCTCCGGCTCTGTATCAAGCCTACTTTCGCGCTAAAAATTACAAAAAAAAAACATATTTAATCTTTGATTAAAATATAACCATTGAACTAATGTTTGATATTTTTTAAAAGTAATTAATTTGTAACATAAACTGACTTTTAAGCTTTAAAACAATTAAAACAAACTGTAAACAACGAAGTAATCGTATGTTTATTTTCTGTTTCATAACTTATTTGAAAATGGTTGGAAAAAATATTAAAGCATTCATTTTCAAGACCTTTGAAAAATTTATATTTTGTCGATAAAATATTAAATAAGCATCTCATCTTTATAATTTTTATAAGTTTGATCAATGTATCATGATTCTTTGGTTATTATTGCGATCGTAAGTTGTTAATTAACAATTGAATTGTTGCTAAAATATTCGTTTAGTTTTCACCGGCTTCTGGAATTACAATCTATGCCAAGAAAGCTTTGATGTCACTAAGTTATTTAATTATTGATTAATAGTTACTTACCTAAAACTTTATTTGAAAATTCGAGATTTTCTTGGGAAAACCCGCATTTTACGAGGAAAATTTTCGTCGGAGCAAATCAGGAAAAACACATCTCTATGCAAAATTTAATTGCGATGAATTTTTATTTCAGTGTTTTTGACGTTAAGTTAAAATATTCGGAGTTATAGAGCAATAATTGAAAAAAATACGATTTGTGGGCGCCATTCTGTTTATAAAAAAAGTAGCACACTATCTGCGGACTTTGCATACCTATGTTATTAATATATAGGATCTTATAATTTGACTCCAGCAATAAAATTGCTGGTAAATAACTTTTCCATGAATTTTGCTAATTAGCCCAGATTATCTTTGAACAATATGATTTAAGATATCGATTGTTTCTTTAAATCATATTTCCATTGTTTTTTAGAAGAATTATTTTATTTTTTATGATTTTTAAAAAAATCAGCTGTACCTACGTCTTCAAAAATTTTCATCAGCTGTTCCTCATAAACCTTTTAGAACCTTCAAAAACTTTTAGTGTAAGATTTTTCAGCTGTTTGTTCTTTACTGATCTAATATAGTAATAAAAAAAATTTTAAGAAAATATATATAAAAAATAATGAACTGAATGAAAGGTATGATATTGTAAGATTTGTGAAAAGTCAAAGACTGTCATGGTTTGGACATGTTTAGCGACAAGATGATACGAAAACGACAAAGAAGATATTACCGTGGAAGCCGGTAGTAAGGCAAAAAAAGGAAGGCCCAGGACGAGATGGTTGGATGACGTGGAAGAAGACCTAAAAACCATGAATATTAGACAATGGAGGAGAAGGGCACAAGAGAGATCTAAATGGAAGGACATAGCCAGACAGGCAAAGACCCATCCAGGGCTGTGATACCAAAAGAAGAAATAGAAGATTAAGAAAATATAAAACATTGGACTAATAATCTTGGTTAGGTCTTCTTCTTTCATACGTGAGGTCCATGATCTAGGTTTAGCTGGGTAATACTTAGTATTGTTTATGATTCCGAATTCAAGCTATACCTTGCCATTCCTTTGATGGTCTTCCAGGGAGGCTTTGTTTAATTGGTTTTCCATCTACTAAAATTTTGGCAGTTCTATCTTCTCCTATTCTCATTACATGTTGATTCCAATTACTTCTGTCTTCTCTTCCGCATCATGTTGTTAACGTTTTTCACATCACATTTACATCTGATATCTTCGTTTCTTTTTTCATCCCATCTATTTTCTCTACTATAGATCTTAACCCACATTTGAGGGTAAATATGAATCATGGGTAACATTCCATGATTTGTTTAAACGTTTGATAAAAAGAAACAACCCACTATCAAATCGCCCAGGCACGTAGCCAAGGGGGGGGGTCCATGGGGTCCGGACCCCCCCAAAACTGTCTCGGCTGTGGTATCAAGACAGTTTAAATATTAGGTAAGTTATTATTATCATCTTGAAAAAGTGAACGAAATTATTATTATTTTTTACTAGGAAAGATTATACCTTTATATCATATAAAGCATATTGTAACAAAACTTCGACTAAAAAATATTTCTTTGAGTGTGCATCCACTTGACTTTAAGTATCAAACCCTGCCATATGTCTTAACATGCATAAGATGTAATTCGATCCGTTTAGATAACAGTGGCTAGTGGCTATGCATTTCATTTTTTGAAAAGATTTGTTTCACAGACGATGAAATATTGTTTGCATGTGATTTTCTTTTCCGTATTTCAGATTTCAGGTCATTCAAAGATAAACAGTCAAGGCGAGGGTAAACATTGACCGCACTTGTATTTTTGAGTTAGAAATAAAAATTAAGATATTTTGTTATACATATACAGGGTGTTTGGTAAAGAATGGGCCATAGCTTAACCTCAGGTTCCTGAGGTTAAAATAGGCCGATTTAAGCTAACTTACCTTAGTACAAAGTTTATAATAACCGAGATAGAGGGTCTCAAAGTTAAACTTTTTTTTATTTATTATTGAATATTTCCTGACAGGTATGAGATTACAACATGAAATTTGGTATGTAAGAGTTTTTTGGGTCTAGAAAACTAAATTCCCTACCAAAAATGATGTATTGCCCAGAGGGCGCCACATACGCCTTTCAGCAGTCATTTATTACGTTCAATTTTTTTATCCCTCACTCTGTATAATTTTGACATTAAAATTTTTATTCTCCTATTAGTTTTACTTTAAAAAGGTTTACCTTTTTATCTCCCTAAACTTAACCGTTTTCGAGATAAACGCATTTTAAATCTGCGATACACCATCATTTTTAGCATAATATCATTGTACAGCTGGTTCCTAAAAAAACTGATACGACTCTTAAAGCGTATTTTGTAGAAAATTGAGCAGTGTATTTTGAAGAATAAATACTTATTATTTACATACTGTCACTGTCACTGCTAAATCTTAAAATTTGTCAGATAACTTATTCTGTTCAACCTCAAAAAATGGCTCCACATGCTAGCAAAGAACTAAAAGCAAGAATTGTAACGAAATTAGAAGATGGTTGGTCACTATCTGCCGTAGCGAACCATTTTAGCGTAAGCAAAACAATAGTTTTTAATATTAATAAAATATGGAAAGAACAAGAAACTCTCTAAAGAAAGCAAGGATCTGGAAGAACAAAAATATCTACCTCTCATAAAAATCGTACGCTTTTGGAGGGATTAGAAGAGAATCCTTTTGAAGATGCGAAAACTGCAAGAATCATGTCACAGTTTCCGGGAAGAAAGACAACAACTTGGGGCAGAATTAAAGCATCGCATCTTAGGTACCGAACTGCAGCAAAAATTACTTGTGTATTAATAATTATTACAATTTATGAATTAACATAACATAAATAAACAAACAAACAACAAACAACTGATTACATAATATTATTATGTAATCAGTTGTTTGTTGTTTGTTTGTTTATTGAAGTTATACTTCTTTACGCGCGATATGAGGGTGAATTTTTATATTATGTTAAAACCTACGATCCCGGTGCATGCGCATTATAACTTTGTTCTGATTGGATGTTCAAATGACATGTCAAAAATTATCCAATATGGCAGCTGTAGCGCAGCTGTGGTTTGGACGGTTGACGGTTTGGTTATGTATGGTTGTTGCCTTTTAAAATTTGTGGGAAGAGAAACAACAAAGGTCAGTTAATAGTTATACTGCCTTTTTAAATAGTTTTCATATTATATTTTTAAAGTTATACTTCAAAATGTTTTAATTTATGTATGTATCAGTCCAGAAAAGGTGTGGAAAGAATATATTAGTGTTTTTAAATATATTTTTCTACAAACGTGTTAAAAATGCAATTTTTAGGACTCCATAGGAGCGTTAAAAATGCTACTTTAAAGCACTAGTGCTTTAAAATTTTTAAGGCACTGCAGTTAAAGGTGAATTGTCAAATTGTGAAACGTCAAAATATTTATATTTTATTTATTAACATTAATATTAATAATACAACTTGCGCAATTTGAAAAAGGTGGTTAAAAGGTTTTTTATTATAATTTTGTGTCTTTGGATTTGTCTTCCTTGGGCGTAAAATAATAAAACATCTATTTTCATATTTCACTTGTCACCGTGATGTATAATTATGTATATCTGAAAGTTAACTAGCATGCGGCTTGATGGCCTTGTTGGTAGAGCATTGGACCAGAGATCAAAAGATCGCGAGATTGCGGGTTCAAATCCCGGACGATTCATATTTTTTTCTTTTTTTTTTAAATATGTGGCATTGTTAAATTTTGGTTCATTTTTGGTAATTATTGTTAATTTTTTGCATTGTAACTGTTAAGTAGGTATATTTATTTCGTTGAAATTATATTATAATAGAAGTATAACTTCTTACGTGCGTACAAAGTACACACATTCTTTTTTTATTATTTGTCTGTCATAATAAATATAATATAATGTCAGAAAAATCAAATACAGTGCTCAAAATGATCAATTCTTACTAAGAGTCGTATCAATTTTTTAGGAACCAGCTGTAGTTCCACCAGAAAAATAACTTAAAACCATAATAATTGTGCCAGTTCTCAAATTTATGTCGTTGCTTCGCAAATTCCATTTGAAGAAATTTGCGATACATTTTTGGATAATTTTATGGTTTTAAGTTATTTTTCGGGTATAACCACAATGATATTATGCTAAAAATGATGGTGTATCGCAGATTTAAAATGCGTTTATCTCGAAAACTGTTGAGTTTAGGGAGATGAAAGACATATACCTATTTTAAGTAAAACTAATAGGAGAATAAAAATTTTAATGTCAAAATTATACAGAGTTAGGGATAAAAAAACTGAACGTAATAAATGAGTGCTGAAAGGCGTATGTGGCGACCTCTGGGCAATACATAATTTTTGGTAGGGAATTTAGTTTTTTTGACCCAAAAAACTCCCACATACCAAATTTCATGTTGTTATCTCATACCTGTCAGAAAATATTCAATAATAAATAATAAAAATAAAAGTTTAATTTTGACACCCTGTATCTCGGTTATTATAAACTTTGTACTAAGGTAGGTTATCTTAAATCGGCCTATTTTAACCTCAGGAAGCTGAGGTTAAGCTATGGCCCATTCTTTACCAAACACCCTGTATAAATAAGAATATTTTTACATAAAAGAAGTGTTTTTCAAAAATTGTGATTGTACTGTTTGTTGGTAGTTAAAAGTTAAATTTCTTTTAGTTTTCGTGAGTGAGTTTTTTAGTGAACTCTGTATTTACTTTATCTTCTTATTATCATGAAGAGATTTGCACCACAAGAGAGTTCTCAAAGAAAAATTACAAAACTTTTTCATGTGAAACCAGTGGAAATTGGTAAGTAACGTATTTTATAATAGTAGTTATGTACAGGGTGATCAGTTAAGGGTAGCGAGCGGCCATATCTCATAAGATATTGGTCGTATAGATTTGAGAAAAAAAAATCATGATAAAAGTCGCCAAGAGAAATTGCTGGAAATTATTTTCGAGTTTGTCAAACGTCCGCTAGAGGGCGTAACAACCAATCCAAAGTAGAAAAATGGGATTTTTATAGAATTTTGTCTAATGAAAGTTTATCGATGATATCATTTTCATATTTACCGACCTTTTCCCTAAATTTTTTGTCTAAAACGTTTTGTTCTATCTATCAAAATAAAGCGGTGGGGGAAGTTCAATTGTTTTTTTAAACAAACCAAGATTTCTTCCGTTTCTTTTGACCGATTTTAGCAAACTTAGGCTCATACGAAAGAGCATAATTTGCACTACGAAATGCTTATTTGGTTTTGACTTTTTGACGTTTGCTGTCGCTGCTAGATGGCGTTAACTGAAATGGTAGCAAATTTTTGAGTATTTTTCAAAAAAAAAAACAAATGTATTGGTATATTAATTTTTATATATTTTAAAAGAGGATAAATTTCTCTAAAATTTAATGAAAATAACTTATTCTCTACCTTTTTTTGAACCGTTGATATTGACCAAAATATAATTTTATTACATTAAAAAATGGCACGCCACTGTTTTTTATCAAAATAAAAATCAGTTTTGTAATCTCTTATTAGTTGCTAACAAAAAGATGAATCTAAAATTTACTCTAAACCTTTCTTTCAACACCTTACCGTCTAATCTAACAAAAAAATTGAGTTGTGTTTGGACCCCCCCCCCCCAAGTACATTTCCTGGCTACGTGCCTGAAATCGCCGGTCCGGAATAAGAATGACATAACTGAAAATTTTGTTAATTCCTGTTTATTGCGTAATTAACTTCTAAAATACTGTATACAGATTCAACAAAAACGACAGAACTGTAACTATGTGCTGAGTCACCACAGGGTAATTGCGTCGTTATTGAAATAAGCACCAT
Source organism: Diabrotica virgifera virgifera (assembly GCF_917563875.1). Lineage (NCBI taxonomy): Eukaryota > Metazoa > Arthropoda > Insecta > Coleoptera > Chrysomelidae > Diabrotica > Diabrotica virgifera. The sequence goes on along the minus strand of NC_065448.1, from coordinate 157,545,163 downwards.
TTTAGACCTTGTTTCAGATGAAAAGTGATGCAACTGTAAATAGGGTTGAAAATGGGAGGACTAATTTAAGATAATGAAATCCGGACCAATAGGGATGAAAATAGGCGCCATCGCTGTAAGAACAAACGGCTTAAGAAATATTAAAAAATATTTTTTTTTGTACAGAAAATTTTTTAGATCAAGAATGACGCAACTGTAGTTGGGGTTGAAAATGGGGGAATTAAATTGAAATAATGAAATTCGAACCAAAGTGGATGAAACTAAAAGTCATCATTGTAGCAGGCGCGGATCTAGAAATTCATAATAGGGGGGTCAGACGTACCGCAAATATTTTATTGTCCATATTTAGCCATACGACTCACATTTATTCCAAGGATAAAATTCGGTAATCTCAGATAACTATGGTATCAAAAGAATTGAACTCTGGTTGACAGAAAAAAATAATAAATAATAAAAAAATACTTATAGACTAAATACAATAGGGGGTCCATGGACCCGTTGACCCCCCTCTGTATCCGCGCCTGATTGTAAGAATAAACGCCATACAGTTGCTCCGGACGGTTACTCTTAAAAAAAACACTATTTTAAATATTTAAAAAATTTTAGATGAAGAATGACTCAACTGTAATAAGGGTTGAAATGGGGGGATTAAATTAAGATAATGAAATTCGAACCATTAGAGATAAAAATAAAAGCAATAATTGCAACAATAATCTCCATACCGATGCTCCTGGACGATTACTCATTTAATCCCTATTTTAAATATTTAAAAATCGTTTTGTTGCTCTCCTGAAACATTTGAATTTTTGCAGTTACGTCATTCTTATTCTGGACTGGCGAAATGTGGAAAAAATGCAGTACCTGAAGACAAGCATCCGAGGATAAGCAAGTAGAATAATACAACAATTAAACATCACGGAAGCAGAGGAAGTAACTACTCTAATTTAGTGTTTTTGAATTAATTTGATATATATTATTTATGTCTTCATTGCATATACCTGAAGATCAACGATAGTTTGGATAGTATTGCCAGTTTTTTAGTACCTAATCGTTTTTAGATAAATCTCCATTCATTAAGTTGTAAACACATTTGAATTTCTAATTTTATCGATAATTTTTTATCGTCTACAAAGTTCCGTAAATCTTTAAATCGATTATTAAATCATTCTAGTGTATTCGACATTTAATTTCGATGTAATTGCAATTAGCAGAGAACGTTCATCAGAACTTTCATAAATTAAAAAAGCAATTAATTTCCTTTAATTAAATTTGGACGGAGAAGGTGTAGGGACGGTCCAGTTCCAGCGAAATAAGATTTTTTCCAACTCTTAGTCGCGTCCTTGTTTAACAAGCGCTTCATCAATAATTTAGATGTTCGTCGTAATTTAGAGGCTCGGGAGATTTTTTTAGAAATAATTTGATTAATTGAAGTCGGAGAAACACTTTAATATTTAAAACATCGTAGTCATTACTTAAGCGAAGGAAAATGTTATCAAATATAGTGAATAATCAAATTGAAGAGCCAGTTAGACCTAAAATTAAACTTTGAATTAAATACATTTTTATATAACTAACGTATCAAAATTCCGATACGTTACAACTTGTCAAAATTTTCGTTATTTTATTATAAAAAATTAATAAATATTATTCGCTTAAAAAAAAACAAAACCAGTAAATGATATTAATTTCTGTACAAGTTCCCAAAAAATTATTTTTTTCTATGGATGCTAAACAATGTGCAACTTCCCTCACTACTTACATACATTTAACACGAACAATTTCTCAGGCAGTGAGAAAAGTCGGCCATTGCAGTGAGAAATAATTTTTCTCACGGGTTCACCGCCGGTTTACATATATATGATCGCCATTTCCATGGTAACATGCACAATACAAACACAATTATTTTTGTCAAACAAAATGTGTTTACACTTGTCAAAACTTATCAAAAATTACCTTTTATAAGAATGTTCACCTGTGAATTATAATGTTAAATAAATAAAGTATATAAATATTAAGAATATTAAATACCTATTTGTATATATGTATTTTATTTAAATTTAGGCACATAATATACCTAAAAGCACCTAAATTAGTTAATTTTGAAGTTTTAACTCTTGACAGGGTCAGGTCCTGGAAATCGAAAGTGAACAACGTGAAAAATTTAGCTCTCATAAAAATCAAAAATTAAGTGGTATAAACAAATAATAAAATATTAAAAGTAAGATTAATAGTTAAAGGAAAGTGCAGTGTACGACACAACGCAAAAGCCTTCAGAAAAACTGTAAGTTAATGCATGCCTAGATTAATATTCATAAAATCAAAAATCCAGTACCTAATATTTAGGCATATTATAATCAAAAACTAAATAAAATAAATCAGGAACAAAAAACTTGTCGAGAATAGATTAAGACCAGCCGTTTAGCAAAATTAAATATAAAAGTCAGGGACGGCTTTGCAAAATTTAATCAGGTGGAAGATAAATTAAATTAAAGTAGGTAGGTAGTGTTTTTCTCTGAACGGATAGGGTGGAAGACACTCCTGACGCCAACTTTAAACAAAATAAGGTTACGGGTATAATCCCACTCGAATGAACAATAAAAGGAGCAAACCGGAGCATGATAATTCATTTGACAAAGAGGAAGCATTTAAGAAAAGTAAGTCAACAATAAGAACACCACCCCAAAAAGACGATAAGGAAAAGCAAGAAATGGATGAAATAAAGAACATATTAGCAGAACTGAAGCAGGAGATTAAAACAGAAATAAATAACTTAAAAACAGAAATGAAGGAAGAAAATAAGAAGACCAGAAGTGATATAAAAGAACTAAAAGAAGAAATAAAACAAAATAATGAAGAAATAAATATTATAAAACTAGAAATCCAAAAAATGAAAAATGAATGGACTAAGGAAAGAGAAGATTTGATAGAAGAAAATGAATTGTTTAAAAAAGAAAATAAAAAGATAACAGAAGATATAAAAGAACTCCAACGAACAATAGAAATAATGGACAAAGACAAAAGGAAAAATAATTTAATTATTAGTGGGTTAGAAATTGATACTGACGATTCAGCAACACTGAAAGAAAGAGCAACAAATATGATTGGAAAACATTTAGGTGTAAATATTAATATTAAAAGAGCATGTAAGATTGGAATAAGAACATGCTTAATAGAACTAGGAAACGAAACAGAAAAAACAGCCATTCTACGAAATAGGAACAAACTAAAGAATGTTGAACCCAAGAAAATATGGATAACAGAGGACCTTACAAAAAAAGAGAGAGAAAAAATGAAATCTCTAAGAGACAAAGCAAGGGAAATGAGAGATAAAGGAAAAACAGTGAAAATTGGGTACAACAAAATTACAGTGGATGGTAAGGAATGGAGATGGAACTACAATGAGGAAAAGGTAGTGGAGGTAGCGAGTCCAAAAAACTAGCAGAGCGACAGAGAAGAGACGAAGTAGATGCCAGACAAGGATCAGAAAACAAGGAAATTACGAATACACTGGACAATGAAAATAAAAGTATAGACTCGATTAGTGATAAGATTAGATTTAGGAGTTCAAATGTTAAACATAATAATAGAAATAGGATGGGTGGTGGAAATATTGGTAGTATAGGTAGTATAAATAGTAGTAGTAGTAGTAATAACAATAATGGAAAATCAAATACTAGTTTGGTAAATGAAGAATCAGAACAAATAGGAATAGCAACATGGAACGTGACCTCTCTAAATGGAAAGGAAATAGAAATAACTGAAGAAATGGAAAAAATGGGTATCCAAATAATGGGAATAAGTGAAACAAAAAAGGTAGGAGGAGGGCACATAAATCTAAATGAGGAATATAGTCTTTATTATTCAGGAGTACCGCAGGGACAAAGAGCAAAGGAAGGTGTTGGTATAATAGTAAATAAGAGACTAGAACCAAGAATAACACACTATGAAACATTATCATCTAGAATTATAACAATCCAAATGGACCTAAAAGACAAAATAGGATTCATACAATTATATGGACCAACTGAAGGCAGAGATGAAGAAACGATGACAGAATTCTACAATGAACTCCAAAGAGCACTAGACAAATTAAGAGAATCGAGAGAGAAAATCATAATTTTAGGAGATTGGAATTCAAGAGTGGGCAAGGATGTCAACAAAGGATTAGGATGCATTGGAAAATACGGAGAGGAATGTTTGAACAGGAATGGTGTCAAAATGCTAGATTTCTGCCAAGCAAATGACCTACTAATAGGAAACACATTTACAAACCAAAACATCGAAGACAAATATACGTTCGTGGCGGAAGAGAGAAGAGCGAAAAGTTTGATAGATTACATAGTTTATACGATAAACCTAGAAGATAAAATACATAACGTCTTAACTGAAAAGGAACCGGAACTAGCTACAGAGCACAGGATGGTTACTGCAAAACTCGAGGATGAAAAAATAAAGGAGGTGGAAAGAAAAGATTACCAAAGAGTAAAAGTAAATAAGCTCAAATTAGAACAGGTTGCCGAACATTACAAAAAAGAAACAAATAGAAGATTAAGACAACTAGAAAACCAAAAAGAGGCATGGACACTGGAAGAAAGATGGAACGCCTTCAAAGTAGTCATAAAGTCTACAGCAACAGAAATATGTGGAATCAGAAAACATAACAAACTCCATAAAAGAACGAGATGGTGGAACAATGAAGTTAAAACAGCAGTGAAGAAAAAGAAAATAGCATGGAAAAAATACATTGAGACCGAACTGGAAGAAGATAAAGAAGAATACAAAAGGCTGAGACGATTAGCGAAAAACACCATAAAACAAGTAAAAACAAAAACGTGGGAAGAGTTTGGAGAAGAATTACAACAAAACTATGTAACAAATAATAGAAGCTTCTGGACAACAATCAGACATATGAAGAAAGGAAAACATAAAGAAATAACAGCCGTAAGGGATACAACAAACCAAATCCAAACAACTCCAGAACAAATAGCTAAAGTATGGAAAGAATACTATGAAAACAAATTTAGAAATGCAATAATAGATGATAGAAATGAAACATATCAAGATAACGAGAACAAAGAATTAGAGCAAATAAATAGAGAAGAAGTAATATTGGAAATATCAAACGTAAAAATAGGTAAAGCTGGAGGGGATGATGACATAGACCCGGAAATGGTCAAGTACATGGGAGAAGAAGGGATAAACTGGTTGTTGAAAATATACAAAGAGGCATGGGAAAAGCAGCAAATCCCAAAAGACTGGCAAAGTAACCTTATAGTGCCTATATACAAAAAGGGAGAACACGTCAACTGCGAAAATTATAGAGCAATATGTTTATCATCGGTATGTTTTAAAATATACACGAAAATAGTAGAGAAGAGGCTAAGACAAGAGGTAGAAAAAGAACTGGGAGAAGAACAAGCAGCGTTTAGACCAGAAAGACAGACAAACGATAACATTTACATCATTAGAAATATAATAGAAAGAAATATTGACCCGGGGGGAAAGCTCATTCTAGCATTCATAGATCTAAGGGCAGCATTCGACTCTATAGAAAGACAAATTATATGGAAATGCTTGCAGAACATGAAAGTACCAAGTATACTGATAAAAATAATTGAAAATATATACGGAGTAGTAAAAGGACGTGTACAGATAGCAGGAGAAAGATCTGAAGAATTCAATTGGGAAAGAGGTATCAAGCAAGGAGACAGTCTTAGTCCGCTACTATTCATAATAGTCATGAATGAATTGACTAGAAATACTGGAGAAAGAACGAACCAAATACAGACAACAATAGGATACCAAAGATTACAGCCAATAAAAATAGAAGCCTTATTGTATGCGGATGACATAGTCCTTATAGCAGATTCCGTGACAAAAATGCAAAAACTCATAAATATATGGACAGAAGAAATAGAGAAATTAAAAATGGAAATAAACATCGAGAAAAGTAAAATAATGGTCATCGGCGAAAAGGAAGAAAATGAAGTAATTATAAAATGCAAAAATACTCAACTGGAAATAGTTACAGCATATGATTATCTTGGAAGTATTATTACCAATGATGGGAAAATAGACCTCGAAATAACAAACAGAACTAAAAAATCAAATAAACTGTACTACGCACTAGCGCCAATTCTGAGGAAAAAAGAATTGTCCCACGAAACAAAAATTAAAATATATAATACGATTGTGATACCGACGATACTGTATACAAGCGAAAATTAGACTTTACAGAAAAAGCATAATAGTAGGATAAATGCAATTGAGATGAGACATTTACGTGCTATAGCCGGAAAGACCAAATGGGATAGAATAAGAAATGAGACAATAAGAGGGATAACTAAACAGGAACCAATAATGAATAAAATAATAAAGAGGCAATTAAACTGGTATGGACATCTGATGAGAATGAAACCTAGTAGACTAGCAAGGAAAATTCACGAAACGAGGAATATTACAAAAAAGAAAAAAGGCAGGCCGAAGAAAAAATGGATACAGCAAATAGTAGAAGCAGGAAAAATCAAACAGAAAACGCTAGAAGAAATGAAACTAATAGCACAGGACCGAAAAGAATGGAAGAGATGGGTGAATATGTAGCTAAATTAAACCCAAATCCGACACCTGAAAGGGTATAAGGAAGGGGAGAAAGAAAGAAAGAACTCTTGACAAAAACGCATCCATAGAAAAAGTACAGTGTACAACACGAGAGAAAATGACATATTTTTCTCTCGCTTGATTTGCGGCACTCTTCTGCGCTCTTGAGAAATATGTCTTTTTTCTCTCTTGTTGTACAATAATATACTATTTTCTATGAATGCTATACAATGTGCAACTTCTCTCACTACTTACAAACATTCAAAACGAACAATTCCTCATGCAGTGAGAAAAGTCTGCCATTGCAGTGAGAAATATTTTTTCTCACGGCTCGCGATCACAAAAATCGGGTCACTCGATGAATTATACACGTTTGAGGTCTTGAATTTTTAAACCTGTTGTCCGATTTGAGTGATTTTTTTAGTATGTTGTAGCCTTATTATTTAAGAATATCAACGTAACAATATTGTTGCTAGACAGGTAAATGTCATTTTATACCGGGTGTAACAATCATATTGTGTCTTTTCCTTAAAGTTCGGAACACTCTGTGGAATATTATAGCATAGATAAAATATTGACATTAAAACTCAATTGTAGCCTTAGGCTTTCTTAACATTTTCTTTTTTTATTCACTTGCTTATGTTGAATAATAAAAAAGTTGGGTGCTTTAACAACTAGCCATGTTCTTCATCAATACAGGGTGTTTCTAAATAAGTGCGACAAACTTTAAGGGGTAATTGAGCATGAAAAAATAATGACCGTTTGCTTTATAAAGATATGCCCGCAAATGCTTCGTTTCCGAGATAAGGGATGTTGAGTTTTTTCTTACAAACTGACGATTTATTTGTTGCTCTAAAACCGGTTGAGATATGCAAATAAAATTTGGTAGGTTTTAAGAGGTAGTTATTGCGCATTTTTCGACATACAAATAAGAATTTTATATTCACCATTGGCGTGCATACGGGTATAAATATTTTAGATACATCCCGTATGCACGCCAATGGTGAATATAAAATTCTTATTTGTATATCAAAAAATGAGCACATTAACTACCTCTTAAAAGCTACCAAATTTCATTTGCATATCTCAACCGGTTTTACAGCAACAAATAAATCGTCAGTTTGTAAGAAAAAATTCAACATCCCGTATCTCGGAAATGAAGCATTTGCTTGCATATCTTTATAAAGCAAACGGTCATTAATTTTTCATGCAGAATTACCCCTTAAGGTTGTCGCACTTATTTAGAAACACCCTGTATTGATGAAGAACATGGCTAGTTGTTAAAGTACCTAACTTTTTTATTATTCAACACAAGCAAGTGAATCAAAAAAGAAAGTGTTAAGAAAGCCTAACGCTACAATTGAGCTTTAATATCAATATTTTATCTATGCTATAATATTCCACAGAGTGTTCCGAACTTTAAGGAAAAGACACAGTATGATTGTTACACCCGGTATAAAATGACATTTACCTGTCTAGCAACAATATTGTTACCTTGATATTCTTAAATAATAAGGCTACAACATACTAAAAAATCACTCAAATCGGACAACAGGTTTAGGAAATTCGAGACCTCAAAAATGTATAATTCATCGAGTGACCCGATTTTTGTGATCGCGAGTGTATGTATTGCATTTCAATTTATGCATATAATTTACCCTAAATCACCTAAATTATTTAATTTTGAAGTTTGAACTCTTGACAAAACCGAATCCATAGAAAAAGTACAGTGTACAATACATGAGAAAGTGTCATATTTTCCCTCGCTTGATTTGCGGCCCTCGCCTCTTGCCTCGGCTCGTGCCTCGGCTCGTGCCAACAAACTTCTGCGCTCGTGAGAAATATGTCTTTTTCTCACTTGTTGTACAATATACTATAGTCTACTAATACCATTCATGGGTGTGGTGTGAGTGGGTGATCGTTAAACCCAGAAATTCCCGATACAGCGTGGGGTACGTCAGGGGGACACCATATCGCCGAAACTGTTCACCACGCTTCTGGAATATATATTTATGTAAAAGGGCAAAACTGACCGACAAGGGCATAAACATAAACCGAGAAAAGCTTAGCCATATGAGGTTTGCAGATGATATTGTACTAATAGCTGATAGGATAGATGAGGCCAAAGAACGTTTAAATCAGCTCTACCTTTCCTCGCTAAAAGGGGGATTGAAAATAAATATATCTAAAACCCAGATAATGAGAAATCTTGTAGTCAGCGAAGATATATGCGTAGAAACAAGATCCATATACCAGGTAATGGCCTATAAATACCTAGGTCGGATCTACGAAAAAAGGTCGCCAACAATTGGTCGAGCGAAAAAATGTCGCGCACATTTGAGCGCGTATCAAAAGGTCGCCGGCGAAAAAACAGCGCCGACGAAATAAGGTCGCGTGCAATTGATCGCGCGAAAAAAGATCGCGTCAGAAAATATGTTTTCATTTGCATACTTTAACTTTCCTTCACACTTAATCCAGGCTTAGGTCAGATTTAGATGATGCAATAGAACTAAAGGATTGCTGTTAAATAATGACCCAAACAGTTAAATATTTTCTTATTAGTCATTTTAACCTATTGGTAATAGCTATTTGTATAACAAGGGAGGAAAGTGCTACTTTTCCTCCCGAGAATGAAGTTTACTGCCCGACGCGTAGCGGAGGGCAGTAATCATTCAAGGGAGGAAAAGGCACTTTACTCCCATGTTATACATATGGTTTTTCCACCTTCCTCAAATAACAAGTCATTTTTTCATTTTTACTTAATTTATTTATGTAACTAACCAACAAAATTTATTAGAACTAAAACTAACAAGTACGTACAATATAACTGTCAACTGTCAAATATAAGTCAAATTAATAATGTAAACATTGTTAAATCAAAATAACAATTTACTGTTTTTTACCATTCTTCAAAATACAGAGTGTTTTATAAATAAACGTTAAAATGTATAGAAACTTACGTAATAGAAAATAGATATTGTACAGGGCGTCAATAAGTAACATTTTATGAATGAAATACCATGACGTCACTTTTACTTTTCCTCCCTAGGGAGGAAAAATATTTTCCTCCCTAGGGAGGAAAAGTACAACTTTGCTCCCTACAATCAGGTCCGGAAAAGTATACTTTCGGTAGAGGTAGGTGGAAAAAAATATTTCGTCAACCCAATATTGACTTCTAAATGACTTTAGTTTTATTTTCCACTTTAAATAATAGGAAAATAATTGGAAGTAAATAATCCTATTTGAAATTGATCATGTAAAATGTTCGACCAATTTAATGGTCGAATTAAGGTAATTTTAACTGTAAATGTTGTAGGGAAAGTACCTAGAGGTATTATTTCACGACTTGGCAGTGTCGCAAAATTTACCCTTGGTTATTTAAGAGTAAGTTTTAATATAAGCTTAATATATTTTACAGGGTATATACTACATATAGATAGGGTAGGTTAAGGGCTACCATCTTTATTAAAATAAAATTTCCCAAATAAAATAATGATATTGTGGTTAAAAATTATAGGTATAACAGGCACAATTTCATTAATACATTGTCACTGGTGAGTACTTATTGAAGATATCATAGTTAAAGAATACATTTATATTAATAACAGATTTGCATACTTTAACTTTCCTTCACACTTTATCCAGGCTTAGGACTGGCAGTTAGTAACTGGCGTGTTTAAAAGTTTTTTTAATTTTAATTTTTTTATTTTTTTTCTAATTTTTATTTTTTTTTATTTTTTTTATTTTTATTTTTTTGTGTTTTTTTAATTTTTATTTTTTTTTTGTTTTTTTTTTTAATTTTTTTTTTAATTGTTTTTTAGTTTTTTATACTTGCAGTTGAAAATTTTGGGCAATTCCTCTTAAATATTCTAGATTTGGCCGGTTCCCGTATTGCAAACAAATCGTTTTTATTCGCCGCGCTGTATCTTTATAAATTTTTTTTTGAGGTTGTTGGTTTCCTGCTATGTATTGATCCACTTTTAATCGATTTAAACTCTCTTCTTTCTTTAGCCCCGTAATAAACTTCCATAGATTTGGGTGTGCTGCATTTAATATCGAGGAGAAGCTGTTGTGCCAACCTTCGACAGCATTATTAGTACGCGGTAGATCTTCCTCTATAAATTCGAAGCAATTCCAAAGATTCCTTGGAAACATTGGCGGTCTTCTTTGTTGTCGTCGATCCAATCTGCCTATCCATACATCCTCAAAGTAGTTTATTAAAGGTGTTAGTAAATTTTCATTTTGAGTGTAAGACTCGCTGTCCAGTAGCTCTCCGAATGTTGCAACAACATCTACTTCAGGTACGAAGGCTAGGGCTGCCAATTGTCGCAGATGTAGAGCAAAATTCGCGTCTTCTGTATAAACTTGTTGCAGTCCTGTACCTTGCATGTTTCTCCACAAACATTGTGTGAAATGAAAGAAACATCCACGGATTCTGACTTCAGGAAACTCTTGTTGTAAAGCATTAATTGCTGCTTTTTCATAATCCACCATTATTGTTGTAGGACGTAAACCTGGTCGTAACGTTTTTAATTCATGGAAGAGTCGAGTGTATGTTGCCTGAGTTTTATTAGGAAGTAGAGCAAAAACAGTTGGAATAACGTTGCTATACTGTACGCCATGTATTGTATACAGCTGACCAAACAATAGAGGAGTACATGTGAATGTTCCATCGGCATACCAGTGTTCACAGCTCGCCATCAAAGTTAAATTTCTTTCAGTGGAAAATATTAAAATTCTCTGTTCGTTTGGACCACTGTCAAATAAAAGAAACGGTTCGCCGTTATTGTTTCTGGTGTATTCTTCCGGAATAATAAGCTCTGTTAAGCTTCTTGGATTTGCCGGAATAGCTTCCACTCTTTGGCGTGTGTTCTGAATAGTTCGCTTTAGGGATGAAATAGAAGGTAGCTGCCCAGTTGCACCCACAGACACTTCTTGTGAAACGGTAGCTATGATTCCTTGTGTTGTTAGTTCAACTTGATGAGCCAGTTCTTTCATTCTGTTACAAGCCTTTTTTGCTTCTAATATTGACGCATCGGCAACGTCGTTGTGACTTGTACTTTTCACTACTTCATCTCCCACTGTGTGAACTCTCCCGGTACATTTATGCTTATTGTACTGAGCGCACTTCCAAATTGTCTTTTGATCAATCGTTTTTTCCTTTCTATGGATATATCCATTATACACCAACATATTGGCACCTTTTTGACTCTTTACGTAAGTTAAGACCATCTTGACAAATCGACAAGCTAATGAATAATGAGATATACGATATTTTTCCCATCTTCTTATACATCCAAAATACATTAAAAAGTAATAAAAGTACGTTTCACGAATATGGAATAATAATTACCACATTAGTGAATAACGCACAATTAGACAAAGAACTTTTGTACAATATTTATTTTAGCATTTCCAATAATGTCTTATCGTAATGACTTCATGGAATTCCTAATAAATACCTACACAATAAGGTGCCCTTATCTAAACTACTTCTTCTTCTTCTTAGCCTTCTATCGTCCACGTTTGGACATAGGCCTCTCCCAACTCCTTCCATCGGTCTCTATCCTGAGCAACATATTTCCAATTCGTTCCGGCTACTCTTTTAATATCATCAACCCATCTCATCTGTGGTCTTCCTCTCGGTCGTTTACTTTGGTAAGGTCTCCAATTTTGTATCGTTGCATTCCAACGTTGGTCTTTTTGTCTAACAGTGTGGCCTGCGAAGCTCCATTTAAGTTTGGCAACTTTTGTTGTTATGTCCTCGACTTTTGTTTTTGATCTTACCCAGTCGTTCCTCTTTTTATCTGACAGTCGTATACCTAACATTGCTCTTTCCATAGCTCTTTGTGTTGTGGCTAGTTTATTCATATTTGCCTTGGTTAGGGTCCAGGTTTGACACCCATATGTCATGATAGGAAGGATGCACTGGTTGAACACTTTGGTTCTCAAATATTGAGGTATTTTGCGGTTCTTAAGTATCCAACCAAGTTTTCCAAATCCTGCCCATGCTAGTCTTGCTCTTCTATTAATTTCCGCACTTTGGTTTTCTTTGTCTAGTTTCAGGATTTGGCCTAGGTAGATATATTCCTGGATTTTTTCTATCTCACTGCCATTTATAGTTATGCGTCTGGGGTCATCTGTGTTTGTCATTATTTTTGTTTTCTTCATGTTCATTTTCAGGCCGACGTATTGGGAGCTGCCTGCGAGTTCCTCCATCATAATTTGCAGTTCCTCGAATGAGCTCGCTATAATCACAATGTCGTCAGCGAATCTGAGGTGGTTTAGCTTCTTGCCATTAACGTTAATGCCATAGGTTGACCAATTTGTCGTTTTGAAGACGTCTTCTAGTGCTAGGTTGAAAAGCTTTGGCGATATTACGTCTCCTTGTCTCACGCCTCTCTTAATAGGGATGGGATTTGTATTTTCGTCTAGTTGTACTATCATAGTTGCATTTTCATATATATTATGTATTAGTTGTCTATATCTCGAATCTATTCTACAATTATTAATAGCTTGTTCTATGGCCCACATCTCGATACTATCAAACGCCTTTTCATAGTCTACGAAGGCAAGAAATACGGGTAGTTGGTATTCATTTGCCTTCTCTATCAATGTTCTCATTGTCAGCAGATGGTCTGATGTACTATATCCTTTGCGGAAGCCAGCCTGTTCCACTGGTTGGTAATTGTCCATTTTGTAGGTCAACCGGTTGTTAATAATTCTCATGAATAGTTTGTATACTTGACTGAGCAACGATATCGGTCTATAATTCTGTAGGTCACATTTGTCCCCTTTTTTGTGTAAAATTATTACTAGACTTTCGTTCCAGTCTTTAGGGATCTTGCTATTATGAAGACATTTATTAAATAGCTCTGTTAGTATAGGGATTGTTACTGTTTTGCTTGTTTTCAAGAGCTCAGCAATTATACCGTCCTGTCCTGGAGCTTTATTATTTTTTAGTTCTTTTAAAGCTCTTTCTATTTCGAATCCCTTTATATTTGGTAGTACTTCTGATCCCACGTTTTTTATTTTTCTTTTGATGTTCACCTTTGTTGATTCATTAGGCTGGCTTTGGGAGCTGTACAAGCTTTTGTAGAAGTCTTCGACTATTTTTGTAATTTTATATTTGTCCTTCTCTTCCTTACTATTGGCGTCTTTAATTTTGATGATTTTTTGAACACCCAGTGCCGGTCTTAGACATTTTAAGCCTCTGTTGTTTTCAATGACTCGCTCTATTAAGTTCTCGTTCCATTTTTGTAAGTCGCGTTTTAGTTCTTTTCTAATTGTTTTATTAAGTTCTATGTATTCTTGAGTATGGCGTTTGTTTTGCGTTAGTAGTTGTCGTCTTTCCGTCATTAGTTGTTTAGTTTCGTTGCTTATTTTGTCTTCTTTAGTACTTGTTTTCTTTGCGACCTTTAGTCCGGCTTCGAGAAGGTTCTTATTGATGTTTTTGTTAATTTCCTCAATTTCATCTTGATTATGTGAAGGATCATATTTGAACTTATCCGCTAAGACCTCTCGGAATTGCTCTTCATTTGTTTTTAATTTAAAGGCATCTATTCGCGTTGTTTTTTTAAATATTCTTTTTCTCTCTTCTTTCATGTTAATATTTATTTTTGCTCTAACTATACGATGGTCACTACCCGTTGTTACGTTGTTGATTGTTGTTACGTCTTCAAATATTCTTTTGTTGTTTGAGAGAAAATAGTCTATTTCATTTTTGGTGGTTCCGTTAGGTGCAACCCATGTCCACTTTCTGTTTGGTTTCTTTTTGTAGAAGGTATTCATAACATACATGTTTTCTTGTTCCAGGAATTCCATAAGTTTTTCTCCCCTGGTGTTTCTTGTGCCGAATCCAAAATTTCCAATCTTGCTTTCAGAGTCTTCAATCTTACTTCCAATTTTGGCGTTAAAATCTCCCATTATTATTATTTTGGATTCTCTGTTGGTGTCTATAGCTGTTTTAAGATCTTCGTAAAAAGTATTTATTTCTTCATCAGTTGCCTTTTCAGTTGGAGCATAAACTTGCACAATCTTTAATTTGGTTTTTGGATTTAGTTTTAAAATCATGTATGTAACCCTGTCTGAGATGCTGTCAATTATTTGAATTTGTGATTTTCTCTTCTTGTTGATTAAGAAACCTACTCCACCGTATGTATAGTCTTCATTGCCTTTATAATAGAGCCTGTTGCCTGAATGTAAGTCCACATATCCTTCACCCCTTCTTTTAACTTCTGATAGTCCCATTATATCCCAATTCATATTCCCTAATTCCTCTTCTAGTTCGTAGAGTTTTTCGTCTTTTGCCATGGAACGGATGTTGTAAGTTGCTATATGGAGTTGCTTGTTGTTCTTCTTTTTCAATGTCGACTTGCCTCCCCCAGAATCCTCGAGGCAGACCGTTATATCGGTGTGGGACTGTGGAATAAACTTCCTACCCACCTGGGGTATCTTCCGTATATCTGTTGAAACCGACATTTTTGTTTTGTGGAGGTTTTGGCCATAACCCACCACGCTGGCCAGACGGGTTGGTGGGTGGGAGGGGATATTAGGGAAGGAATTTGGGGTTTGGATAGGATAATACTGAGGTTGGGGCCTGGTTACCTCTAAATAGGAAATGGAGGAAAAAACCAGGAGCTCGCGTGGGCAGGGGCGCTAAATCCCTGAAGTAAGTATGCTCTCTATCGGGATCATAGAGAGGTACCTACCCGCTACCGCGGGGATTCTTCACTAATCTGCATAACGACTTTCTACTAAGAACCAATTATGCTAATTACCGGTCTCTGAAAATACCAAAAATAGGTAAACTGGTACCTGGTATTCGTTTGTATGTAATATATACTGTAAATAGAACTATTATTACTGTACATTTTTAACGATATCCGATTAGGAAGAGCAAACACTTTTAAACACGCCAGTTTTTTGCTGACAGTCCTAAGCCTGTAAAAAGTGTGAAGGAAAGTACCTTTCTGAATTTAGATCCATATATTAAAATTATTCACGTAGAACAAAAAAAATACTTTCTTCATGTTAAAAATTGTTCAATTTTCAAGTATATTCACTTGAATAACCTGAAAATACCATATGAAATAATTTCCCATTCTCCTATATTTCCCATCTTCCTACACATCCAAAATACATTAAAAAGTATTTAGATATACGTTATTTTTCCCATCTTCTTATACATCCAAAATACATTAAAAAGTAATTAGATGGAATTCCAAGATTAATCGGCTCATAATGCATAAAGTTAAAGTATGCAAATAGAATTTCTTTAGAACCTTTTTGAAAACCAATTGAATGGTTTTAATAATGTAAAACATGACGCGATCTTTTTTCGCGCGATCAATTGCACGCGACCTTATTTCGTCGGCGCTGTTTTTTCGCCGGCGACCTTTTGATACGCGCTCAAATGTGCGCGACATTTTTTCGCTCGACCAATTGTTGGCGACCTTTTTTCGCGACACCACCTAGGTCATGAGATTCGCAGCGGAAAAGATAACCAAGCCTTTGAGCTTAGGAGTAGGGGTGCTTGACCTAGAAACTGAAGTCTCTATCTCGGTCGGGCTACATTTTTTCAGTGATTGAAACCTTAATTTCGTGGCAGCACGACAGTCTATAGACTTAAGTGGCGCCTGCGAAGATAAAAGTCCTTCCTACACCCTTCTTCTTATAAAATGTGTTGTTAGTGGCATTACACTACAACGTCTATACGCGGATCTCCTAAGGAGCGTTCTCAAGCAACTGCTCTTTACTTAACTCTTTTAGGCCGGCCACTCACTAACAGGTACTGTAACAAATACTACTTCTGTAGTTTTTGTAAAGGGAATGAAAATTTGAAGAGTTGGTCGGAAGATAAACTCTAAATATAAGTAGGAGTAGGAGTACAGAGATGGAAACTGAATGCAGTTAGGCTAGCAGAGTATGCCAGAGTATGACCACTTGACACTTAAGGAAGGATTCGGCCAATTTACATGCCTGTCAAAGACAGTAAATCAAAAGAGATATTAATGATAGCTAGAAAAAACAATATTAAAATAGGAATAGATGTACTGAAAATCCTGGCTGCCCTACTACCCCGCGCGACCGGACCGGTTTGGTGTGGCTCGCGGATGCGGGGGCGGCCGCTAATCCGTGGAATACACGCTGAGAGTGCCGGAGGGGGCTATGAGTAAGGTCGACGGGTCAGATATGCTCGCTAAGAGCGGTTCCGGACCTGTCGGCTGGAGAAAGAGGAGGTGAGTTTAGTCGGTAGGCGGCCCGGCAAGATACAGATAGGACGGACTGAATCCGACACACCTGGGACACCTTCCCAGACGGTCTTAAGAAAATTCCCACCTCCCAAAAAAATAGGTGAATGCACTAAATGTTCTGGATATTACAAAAAAAAAACAATATAAATGTTATATAATGTTATATGTAGGTAACTATTTAAAACTGCGAGTACCAAATGTTCCCGAAACAAACCCGATTGACCAGATATGGTTCCGAAAAGTGTGCTTGCTGCGGATTCCGAACTACTGGTACCTGAAGTTAGACCAGAGATGGTGCTAACTGCCAAACTCATACTAAAGCTGACCTTCCTGGAGGTGCAGGCTGATGAAAAAGAATTTGGAGACTAGAGATAGGTGCTCCAGGGCTTGTCCCCTAATTGACTACTACATGGAAGCGGTCTGCTCTCGGTGGTGTGAGATATTTTATGACTTCATGTAAGTGGCTAAAACAACATAATCCCCGTTTACTCAATTCTAGAAGTGTAGGAAAAAGTGAAAGAAGAAAGAGGAACAAGGAAGTGTTTAGAATAAAGAACAATGCAAAAAATAGATCATTAGCCGAACAATAAAAAACATCTAATTATTGGACACTGTTTGACCTTGTCCATAAGCTATAAATAAATATATAAATGACATTGCTTCAAATAACAGTCTTATTACTTTTAAAATTTAAATACAGAATATGATTCCTTTAAAACAATATATTATTCTCGGATAATATATTAATGATGTGATACGATACCGGCATTAGACATTTACCTGAAAATTTATAAAAATTATAATGGGTGTCGAAAGAATTTAAAAGGAACTTAAGTAGATTCAGAAAGTAATGATAATAATTTCCAATATTATTTGAAAATTTGATAATACTAGATGTACAAGATAATTTCCCTGTGTATGAATATTACAGAAGCTTTGAAATTATCTAATAAAATCCAATCCATAAACTGATTTATATCCAATAAATAATGAGAGTAATATTGCAACTGTCAAATACAAGAGACCATATTAAAAAAAATGACACTATAAAAAATTATAAAAACCATTTACCGGAGAAATCTCAGTTTATTTCCATGAAAGTACTTCACTCTTGTTCCCACAGTTCGGAAAAACACTGGATACTATAATTTAATATATCATTGAACTTGATACTTCCGTTCGATAGCCGGAAAGACCAAATGGGATAGAATAAGAAATGAGACAATAAGAGGGATAACTAAACAGGAACCAATAATGAATAAAATAATAAAGAGGCAATTAAATTGGTATGGACATCTGATGAGAATGAAACCTAGTAGACTAGCAAGGAAAATTCACGAAACAAGGAATATTACAAAAAAGAAAAAAGGCAGGCCGAAGAAAAAATGGATACAGCAAATAGTAGAAGCAGGAAAAATCAAACAGAAACCGCTAGAAGAAATGAAACTAATAGCACAGGACCGAAAAGAATGGAAGAGATGGGTGAATATGTAACTAAATTAAACCCAAATCCGACACCTGAAAGGGTATAAGGAAGGGGAGAAAGAAAGAAAGAAAGAACTTGATACTTCGATTGAAGCCTTCGTAATTATTTAAAGATACTCCGCCACTTTCCAGAACCATTCCCAAGTGAAAGTGAACAGCAAATTTTGTCCTGTTATAAAGGAAGGTCTCGGAACACGAATTAGTATTTCCACAAGGTGGCGTATAGTACCAGCTTAAGAAACTTAAGAAGTACCGCCAACTGACGTTTAGGTGTGACGTCATTAAGAGAAATATAAAGTTATAATAATTATTATTATTATTGTGATTCGACTGCAACTTAATAACGAAACGTTATTAAAATTATAAGCAAATAATTATACAACTAACTAAAAGTTTTACTACTAATAAATACTTTATTACGTGACGGAACGTTACATACAGTAGGTACACGTGCCAGGTACAGCTGAACAGTTAGACATATCAGGTGTACCTAATAGTGTGTTGCGGGCCTTACCTAGTTTTTGTTGCTATTTTCTCTTTTGCACTCACCATAGTCACCATTGATGTTAATTTACTCACTAGTGTATAGTGTAGTATAGTTATTAATTATTTCTAATATTAGTAATTAATTTCTTACCTATCTTACAATATAATTTCTTAAATTATAAATTTAAACCTACAAACTAGTGGAAAGCTGCTTTTTGGCGATGTTTTCTCTTCTTTTCTTCTTGTTCTGTATCATACACTTCCAAAGTTTGCTTTTGTTATATAATTATCTGGTTTGCTTGGAGCTACAACTGTACTGAGATTTAAGCGTGTTAGAAATAGCACGATTTTTTCTTCCGATTATAGATAGATAGAATTTATTCATCCACAAAATTTACACAATTCTTACAAAAAATGTATAAATCTTATCGGACTAGTCAAAGTTTTAGTACAATAGAGTAAAATACATAGTAAAAATACATAAGATTAAAATAAAACAGTGATTACAATAAAATAAGTAAGAAATAAAAGTTACAAATAAAAATTTAGAACTGCTGTTGCAAAAATGTTAAAAATTTAAAAATCCATCAATACTGTAGAATGTGTTGTCCATTAAAAATGAATACACAGTTTGGCGAAAACCTTTATGTGAAGAATTACTGAGATTTAATATATTGACTCTTTTATTGTAACATTTTATTCCAATATATTCAGGTGCATGTTGGGATACACCCAATCTAGAGAAAGGTTGTCGAAAATTTGATTTACCTCTAGTATCATGTGAGTGAATGTCCTCATTTCTGTCAAACTTAAGCTTGTTTTCCTCAATGTGCAATATTAATTGGAAAATTAAAAGGCTAGGTAGTGTTAAAATATTAGACTTCTTAAATAGTGGCTTGCAACTATCCGAAAATGGAACGCCATACATACTTCTTAAAACTTTCTTTTGAGCTATAAATGCCCGTTCAAAATGAGATGAGCAACCCCAAAATATTAAGCCATACTGAAGTACAGACTGGACTAAACTAAAGTAAAGCATTCGCAATATATCAAATGAGACAGTTTCTCTTAAATTACGCATTATATAGCTACATGTACTTAACTTTGTTGATACATGATTCACGTGAGTTTCCCATGTAAGTTTATGATCTAGGGTTACTCCCAAAAAATTTTGTTGTAGTATAACTTTCTACTGATTTGCAATCCACATGTAACTAAAAGTCGGAATTTGGAGTAAGGTTTTTTGGTAAGAAACGCATAAAATGTGTTTTTGTTACGTTGAGCTTGAGTCCATTATTTTTACAATATGTGCTAAATTCAGCAGACGCAAAATTGGTATTTTCCACCAGTTGTATGGGTTCACTGTGAGACATGAGAATATTGGTATCATCAGCATACTGAACAATTTTATCTGGCATTGAACAAAACGTGTTTAGGTCACTTACAAATATAATGAAAAATAAAGGCCCCAGTATTGAGCCTTGAGGTACACCCATCGTACATTGAAGTGGCCTCGACGTTACATTATCCACTGTGACTACTTGAGTTCTATTACTTAGATAAGATAGGGCCCACTTGTACGGTATATCACGTACTTCAATACCCTGCAATTTTTGTAATAAGAGTTCACGATCAACCGTATCAAATGCACGACTAAGGTCATACAAAAGACCCAATACATTTAATTTATCATTTAATGCTTTATAAATAAATTGAGGACAGTCAGAAATAGCAGTATTTGTAGATTTCTTTTTTCTAAACCCGTTTTGAATAACAGGAAGAACTTTAAAATGTTCTAAATAATCTGTTAATATATTTGCATAGGCTGCTTCAAATATTTTAGAGAACTGACTTGACACACAAATCAGCCTATAGTTTTTAATATCCGTTGCAGATCCTTTATTTTTAAAAATAGGGATTCCTTTCGATTCCTTTATATCTGGAAATATTCCGCATGTAAATGATTCATTTATGAGATAAGATAGTGGTAGAACTATATAAGCAGTGTTGTCAATCGCATTTCTCTAGATTATCCGATGATCGCTCGAAAAATATCCGATTTGTCACGAAAAGGTACGCTAGGTCAAAAATTATTCTGTTATTAAAATCAATGTTGCCAATGTTATTCTTTTAGTCTCCTTAACAACCATCAAATAACAAAATCCGTTATTCTTACGCCAATCAGTTGATTGCAATCAATTATCATTATAATAATTAACATAATTAATTGATTAATTAATTATTAATTATCAATTAACGTAACAATTATTGACATAATTAATTAATTAATCAATTAATTTCATAATTGTAATCAAATTATGTTTTCAGCAAACCAATCAAAGTTGACGTTGACAATAATTAAATATTTGATAGTGATCGGTTGATTCCATTTCTGATTAGCGTTCGAACAACCGGCCCTTTAATCTACTGAATTCTCTGTTTCACAGTTTAAAAATTTTCGTTTATAGATGAAAATCTCGTATCCTAGCTGATTATTACCTAATTCATGTATGTAAATACTATTTACTTACTATTATTATATTATTCGTATTTTGTATTAAATAAATTGTAATAAATAAATAAATCTAAATATTTCATTATTTGGATCGTGATATTTATTATAATTATTTAAGTAAAAAAAAAACACTTTTAAATATTATTTTATTAAAACGTAATAACTAAATGCATTATTTTTTCGAGTCCTGTGAAAGCTAATAAGTATTATTTAAAAATTTAAACGCAGAATGAAATATTACATTATTACCGAGGGCCGAAAGCCCTGAAGACTTCTATAATTTTTATTCTAATAAGTTACAGGGGTGAAAGGAAAAGAGAATATTGAGTGTGATTTTTAATTTCAAATATCTCATTCAAAAGAAACATTTTGTTTATTCTAAGGGACTTTCGGCCCTCGGTAATAATGTAATCTTTCATTCTGCGTTCAAATTTTTCAAAAATATTTATTAGTTTTCTCAGGATTCGAAAAAAATGAATACGTTTAAAGATTATTGGTCCGAAATTTTGCGCCTACGCTCTTTTAACAACTAAAGATTCACTACAACTAAAACAATAGAAATGTATTTGACAGTCTTGTAGTTATTAAGATATCAAGGTTATTATCCATAATACCCGTGGTGCGTTCAACGTTAATGCCCGACTAAATAATTTTTATAGGCAAAAAATTTGAAGAATTTTGAGTTAATTAGTAGATATCTAGATACTCCTAGTTTCAAATAAGTAGATTCTTCTACAAAAACTATTCCAAATGCATTTTTCTGCACAATTTTATGTTAACAAACTTAATATTTTCTCACAGGATAACTGACAGTAGTGTGCAGAAATATGACGTTTCTGTACCGGAAAGTTCTTTTCTGCATAGTACCATTACATTTCTCAAGAATATCATAAATATAGTTAGGTATAACATGTTTTGATTAAATGGTTTTGTTTAAGATATTAGATTTGACAGAACTTTACAAAAAAAGAACCGATTTAACTACATCTCATGTCCGAGAAATCTGGAAAATTCGCTATTTTAACACATTATTTTTGAACTTTACATTTGGTATTCTACAAATGACTAACTTATTCTGGGTAACGTTATATATTCTGTGTACATCTGTGGTTAAAGTGTAGAAAAATATATAACCTGTAAGACAGGTGATATTAGTCTTAATTATCGAATAGAAATTAAATTATTTATTATTTATTAAATTATTAACTGTTTTATTTTAAAATTTTATTCTTAATAAAAATTTTATAATTATCAATTAACCAATAAGGATTTAGCAATCTCAGCAAGATACGTGGAATGAAGTATGGTGGAAATCCGTGACCAACTCTCCTAGAATTTTTATTCAAAATTGTTCCAAATATTGAAAATTTTTCTTCAAAACCACTAGCCGCATATAGATCACCCCAATCAATATTAGCTAAAATATTTTGAAAAGTTATTAAGTTGGCATCGCATAAGTTTCTGGTAAAAATATTTTGCGGATTTTGTCCAGTAACTTTCATATCAAAAGCACATAATTGATAAGTATGATCTGATAGAAATTTTGATCACTTTAGAAATCACCTTTTGAACATCTAAATTGGAAAAAAAGTTGTCAATACATGTTGAAGAATTTTTAGTAATTCTAGTAGGTACATTTATGTGAAATGTAATGTTGTATTCTAAAAATAAGTTTATTAAAATATTTTTCTGATTGCTGTTTTTTACAAAATTGATATTAAAATCTCCACATATAACGTAAAAATCATTATTATTATAAATACTCTGCAACAACAGTTCTAACTTCGCAATAAAATATTAAAATTCACACTATAAGGAGGTCTGTATATAGTTACAATAAATAAATATTTTTTACTTCCATGAACTTTAAATTTTACTCCACATATTTCAACTTTGCTTTGAATACACCATTGACCTAAATTTAACTGTTCACAACTGAACTTATTATTTACAAATATACATACGCCTCCACTTTCTTTATTATTTCTTGCGAAATAAGACACTAAATTAAAGTTTTCAATATTGGTTACCTTAAGTTTATCTTCTTTCAACCAGTGTTCACTAAGGCATAAAACATTCACACTATTACTTTGAAGTATCAAATTTATATCGTGAGATTTACGTGCAAGTCCTCCCTGTATATTGCAGTCAAAAATAGAGAAATATAAGTTCGTCGGTTTAGTTGCATTTGTTAGAATATATTCAACTATAAATTATGGTATTCTTATTAGTGTTAAAATGGACATATGCAGTCTAAGTGGGGGGCTGATTCCCCGAACCTTTTAGGTCGAAAACTCTTACATAGGATTGCATGAAAGTATTGTGTTACAAGACATATGGATGTGAGAGCGATGTTAGTATTTTTGTGTTTGATATTTTTACTGTAGTCTCGAAGTATACGTTGTAGAAGACACATCTTAATTTCTTTGTTTGTATATTATTATAATACGGTTCGGTTAAAATAAATAGTTTGTTTAGTATTATTTGTACCTTTTATTATCTACTATTTCTAATAGGTTCTGGGCTCAGTTACGTTGTTAGCTCACCTGTATTAAGATAATAATTAAAAGTGTACAGTCGCGAAGTATTCGTGTTACATAACCGATATACATAATATGGCGGAAAGTGCGAAATATAACGTCGAAAAGTTGCACGGCAAGAACTATCAATCGTGGAGTTATTTAGTGAAAATGTTACTCATCAATGCTGATCTATGGGAAATAGTTTCGAGTGAGTTAACATTAGAAGCAGACCGAAACAGTTCTTGGAAAAAACAAAATGATAAGGGTTCAAAAGCAGCCTATGCAGTCTCTGATGAACCTCTAACAAGAGGTGAAATCGTCGATAAGAATGCTGGCTGCACTCTCTGATCTAAGTAAAAATTAAGACAGTTTTGGTTTCGCACCGCAACTGAATGAATAAAAATGGTATACATTTTTATTTTTAAAATGATAAGGCTTTGTCAACTATAGCCTTACTTGTTGACGTTAATCAATTAGTGCATATCCGAAACAAGGAATTCGCGCGCGATGCGTGGGTAGCGCTAAGGGAGTATCATCAGAAATCAAGTTTGTCTAGTATGGTGTTTTTGTTAAAGCAAATCTGTAGGCTATGTGTCTAGGAGGAATGTGTGAGGAGAATGGTGATATGGAAGCACACATTAGTTTATTCCTAGAATCGTTGAATAAACTGGCCGCCTTAGGGGAGGAAATTAAGGACAGATTCTCAGCAGGAATTTTGCTGGGAAGTCTTCCAGACTCATACAGTTTTTTGATTACAGCGCTGGAAAGTAGGCCATCGAGTGAATTTACTCTAGAATTTGTTACGAGTAAATTAATAGATGAGTACAGGAGACGTCAGGGAGCTTTGGGAAGAAATCAGGAGGAGGTGGTGATGAAGTCAGTATACGAGGGTAACAAAAATAATGGTACTGCAAGGGCAGAAGCAAGGCAGTGTTATTTTTGTAACCGAAAGGGCCATTTTAAACGAGATTGCTTTAAGTACAAAGCGTTTAAAAAGGAAAAGGGCAATAAAGTCGCTGAAGGTACTGATGATGCATGTTTTATGGTCAATTATAGCTCAAGGGACTGAAAAAGGGATTCTGCTTCGTGGTATGTGGACTCAGGAGCTTCGAGCCACATTGTTAATTACAAAGGATTCTATACCCAATTTGAAGGTAGCAGAAAGGGCGTTGTAAGTTTGGCGGAGAAAGGGCAATACTCCGAGGTTCAGGGTATAGGGACAGGACTTATTGAGTGCGTGATTGGATCGGGAGTGGAAAATTTAAAAATCGACGAAGTGTTGTATGTGCCGAGATTAGACTGAAATCTGCTTTCGGTGAAAAAGCTAACAAGTGCGGGACATAATGTGCAATTCGATAAAAACGAGTGTAAAATCGCTTTACACGGAAAAGTCGTCGCGAGTGCGGTGCCTTCACCGGACTTATACAAACTTTCAACTGTGGACTATGGATTGAGTGCTTTGGAGCACTCCAGCAACTGTCAACATGCATGGCATAGACGGTTTGGACACAGGGACATGGATGCAGTCAAACACTTAATGGAAAAGAAAATGGCAGTCGGGATTGATATGACAGACTGTAGGATTAGGGAAACTTGTGACTGCTGTATGAAAGGTAAAATTTTACGTAAGAGTTTTCCAAAATTTTCTCATAGCAATACATTTAATATTCTTGACTTATTACATTCGGATATTTGCGGGCCCATGAAGACTGTTACTCCAGGGGGTAAACGTTATATTTTGACTTTAATTGATGATTTCTCTAAATATACAACTATATATTTATTAAATCATAAAAATGAAGCGGTAAAATGTATAAAAGAGTTTATAGAATTTGCGAGTAATCAGTTAGGTAGGGTTCCAAAAGTAATTAGGTCGAATAGGGGTGGCGAGTACGTAAATAATAATTTAAGGGAATTTTTAAAGGGTAAAGGTATAAAAATTCAATATACAGCAGGGTACTCTCCAGAAAAAAATGGGGTTGCAGAGAGAAAGAATCGATCTCTAGTTGAAATGGCTAGGTGCATGTTAATCGATGCGGGTTTAGCAAAGAAATTTTGGGGGGAAGCGATAGTGACAGCAAATTATTTGCAAAATCGATTACCTACTAAGTCGAAAGGAAAAACGCCTTATGAATTGTGGCATAAAGTAACACCGAATGTGTCGAATTTGCAAATATTTGGGTCTACGGTTTATAGCAACATTCCCAAAGAAAAAATGAAGGATAAATTTGATCCAAAAGGTGAGTCACTGATATTTGTAGGTTACGGTGAAATCGTAGGTTACGGTAGGTTATGAATCAAAAGCATATAGATTGTTAAATGTAGATACAGAACGTATTACAATTAGCCGTAGTGTGGTGTTTTCCAAGAGAAATATATGCGTCGAGAAAAAGGAGGCAAAAAGTGAGGAAATATCCATTGGGTCCATGATGGAACGGGAGAAAATAGAGCCAAACGACGTAGAAGACAGAGAGGTTGCAAATTTTGAAAACATGGAGGAAATAGAAAATTCTACGGATACATCTAACACGTATGAGAGCTTAAGTTGGGAACAATCCCATGACGATGACGGTGATTCTATCAATTAGATACAGATCTCGATATGGAGAATTCAGCTGATCGTAGATCTAGCAGAGTAAATAAAGGTGTTCCACCTGAGCGCTACATAGCAAAGTTGACAGAATTCCAAGAAGAAGAACCAAGAAACTTTAAGGAAGTGCTTGAAAGAACTGATAGTGAAAAATGGAACCAAGCTATGCAAGAGGAAATCACGTCATTAAGGAAATTTTTTTGTAAAAGCAATATTGATACATGTTTATATATCAAGGTAATAAATAATGAAAGGGTTTACGTACTTATATACGTGGATCACATTTGAATAGCAGCAAAAGATACACAGGTAATAATTGATATATTTGAAGAGAAACTAAAATGTAATTTTTATATAAGGAGTTTGGGATTATTACAATATTATTTAGGTATGAAGATTTAAATGTGCGATAAAAGGATATGTAGTTTAAATCAGGCCAGTTATATTGACAAATTGCTGAACAAGTTTATGATGAAAGATGGAAAAGAGTTCAATATACCGCTGGATGTTGTATACTATAAGCCTAGCAGAGAAAAGCCTGTGAAAAATAGTGAAATATATCAACTGATTGGTGGTTTATTATACAGAGAGCACGTAAAGGTTGGAATAAATTCATTTTCTCAAGAATGGACCATTTTGGAAAAAAATCCCGAAACAGGTCAATTTTTATTTTTAAATTACGACTTTTCTGCATATATACCATACTAGTGACGTCACCCATCTGGGCGTGATGACGTCATCGATGATTTTTTTAAATGGGAATAGGGGTCGTGTGATAGCTCATTTGAAAGGTAATTTAATTCTCTATTCAGTAATATAAACATTTACATAATTATTTATACAGGGTGTACAAAAAACATTTGTTTAATTAAACTTATTGACATAAAAAGAAGAATACATGTAAATTATTTAGTCCAAAATACATTTACCTGCTCTCAGAAAACAAAAAAAAATGTTTATTTGAAAAATAATAATTGCTTTTCGCATAAATTAAATGTGGAAACTGTCTAGGGGAAGGTGGGTGGCGGCTTTAATATTGAATTTAAGGAAAAAACAATATTTATTTGTCAAATAAACATTATTTCCTCTTTTCTGATAGTAGTAAAAAAGTATTTTGAGTTAAATAAATTACACACATTCTTCTTTTTATGTCAATAAATTTAATTCAAATTTTTTTTTAGGCACTCTGTATAATTAAATATTTTAAATAAATATCACTGAATAGAGAATTGAATTACCTTTCAAATGAGCTCTCACACGACCCCTATTCTCATCTAAAAAAATTATAGATGACGTCATCACGCCCAGATGGGTGACGTCATTAGTATGCTACATATGCCAGCAAGTCGCAATGTAAAAATAAAAATTGACCTGTTTCGGGATTTTTTTTCAAAATCGTCCATTCTCGAGAAAATGAATTTATTCCAACCTTTACGTGCTCACTGTATATTGCGGTAAATACTAGACCGGATATATTGGCAAGCGTCACCATACTAAGCCAACAGAATAAAAAGCCAAATGAAGTAGATTGGAACGAAGCAAAGAGGGTGTTAAGATATTTAAAGAAAAGTAAATATAAAAAGCTTATTTATGCAGACGCTGACTGGGCAGAAGACAAGGGGAACAGAAAATCAAATAGCGGGTATATATTTTTATTACGGGGTTCGCCTATAAATTGGGGATGTAGAAAACAGAATTGCGTGTCTCTATCATCAACTGAAGCAGAGTACATAGCATTAGCTGAAGGATGTCAGGAAGCAATTTGGTTAAAACAGGTTATAAAGGAATTTGTGGGTTTAGAGCCGGAATTAGTTATATAGAAAAAAGGGTTGTTAACTTTAGGTATTGTCTTACCGAGGATATGATAGCCGATATGTTGACTAAGCCGCTGTTCTACTATTTCTAATAATATTAATACTTCGGATATTTTGGTGAACTATGGAAGTTTGACATTTACTTTGGGTTTGAGAGTCCCTAACGAAGAAATTATTTAAAAATCCTCGGAGCGACGTTTATATTGTTGGTATTTCCGAAAATCGAAACGCTTGTAAGCGACAGATCTTCGCCAAGTCGACGGTTTATAGATTTCATCTTTTAATTCGAAGTTGACACCACACATAAAGCATTTGTTTTGGTTTTCGTTAGTTGGTAGTTCTCTAATAATAATATCAGCCTCTTTAAACACTTCCTGATCTTTTAGATAATCGAAGATAGTTTCTGTTGTGACACTTCGTTTAACTCTAGAACGGCAAAGCCTTTCGTTGAACTCTTAAGTCGGTAGTTTTATCATTTTCACCGTAGTTCTTTTTTGTTTGTCTAGTTTTCTTCTTCGAGCGGACTAACGTAAAACCATCAAATACTTTCATATAACACCTACAATAGCAGTGTATTACAAAAAAAGAATCGTTTAAATGAAAATATTGGTGCCTTCGTTTTTATTGCTGCAAGTAACGTTTAACCATATAGCAACAATGTATTTTTAATATTGTTTTGTAAATAAGCGCCCACTAAGCGTTTCTCAATGGTACCTATACCTGTAAATTTAATAGTTTTTCAATGTAAATAAACCACGAAGACAGCGCTGGCGCTCGTAAAACGGCCAATCATCGAATCAAGAGCCAACACTTTTATGTCAGTACACTAACGTGAAACTTTATCGCTGTACAAATATATTTTTCTTATTACACAAAGTTGCAAAATTTATTTCGGATATTTTCAGTCCAGATACGTTTGTTTTACAACGCTCGTTAACTTTTAACGCCCATATAAGTAGTTTGGTCGTAAATTATATATATGTTGACTGATGAAAATGAGCCAAAAGTGTGCAAGTATAAACCCTAAATAGTAAAAATGTTGATTATGGCTACTTTGAAATACTTTTGACTCATCGGTATTCAGGTAGCAACTTACAAAATAAAGTTCTAAATAAAACTCGCCATACTGGTGTTTCCAGGAAACTGTATAACACCATAAACAATTTATAGCCCGAGTTTATTTTGGTATAAAAAAGGGAAACGTCTAAAAGTCGACGACCAATTTTTGAGATTTAGAGTAAGGAAATTCAAGATAAAATGAAAATTAACAGTTGCAAATTTTCTGATTTAACAGTAACATTAAAGCAGCAAAAACAAAGCTGATAATATTCCACACCTGGAGGAGAACACTGACATAATCTTAATGGAGAAAGTCTCATATTCAGTCATCGGTATCTTATTTAGGTATTTAATTTACAAAGACCCATAGATAACTAGAACACCCTAGACAAAGCGCGAAAGAGAGCCAACTTCCTGAAAACG
Organism: Diabrotica virgifera virgifera; assembly: GCF_917563875.1. Classification (NCBI taxonomy): domain Eukaryota; kingdom Metazoa; phylum Arthropoda; class Insecta; order Coleoptera; family Chrysomelidae; genus Diabrotica; species Diabrotica virgifera. Next base: position 157,515,416 of record NC_065448.1, on the reverse strand, counting down.
TTGTATGGTAAACTTGAGAATGTAAATAATGCTACTCTCTATCACAATAATTGTCGAAAACAGAGCGAGACTACCCAGAAATCAACAAAAGACAAATGAATCAACTTGTGGCAACAAAGAGGACAATTATGAGCAAGGTTCGTGATTATTTATCAGCATTAATCCATTATGTAGCCAACCTCCCTACCATCTAAATTCGGATCGAAACCCTCAGCAAAAATTACGTTTTACGATCAGTCACAAGCTCAAACATCTAAGATTATAAACTCAGTGTACAACGAACTTCCTGGTAGTAATGGACATCTATCACAAATAAACACAATGCAAAATAGCTACCAGTCCATCATTGGTCCTACCAACAATGCCAACATAATACAACAAAACCTCTATACAATGCAACAATATGCCATCGGCCCGGCACTCATACTCCAGGGAAATAAGGCAAAAATATACCATGTTCGGGACACTTGAGCAGCCAGGTTGCAAATAGGTTTTTTGGGTACTATATACCTAATACATTATACATACAAAAATGCCCGTCACAGTTCGGACGAGAAATTTAGTTAATAACAAATAAGTGTCAAAAATGACAGTTTTTTCGTTTAAATCGCTACGGGTAAAAATAGGGTAATTAAATATCTTATTTATACTGTTACTCTTTTAGTAGATGAGCCAAGGTTTAAAATGACAGTTTTTGAATTTCGGTTCGATCATTTGTTGCTTCAGAAATTGCAAAATAAAACAAAAATTTCTAAAATAAAAAAATTGCTATAACTTTTGCGAAAATGACGTTAAGACTTTCATATTGCCAGAAAAGTTGAGGCAAACAGTCCGTATAATGCACAAAAAATTTAAGACGATTCGTCAATTACTTTAAATTTTATTCAATTTGTTTATCCCAATGAGCTTTTTTTCGCAATATTATTGTTCAGAAAATAGTAATATAATAGCAATTCTGTGAAAACCACATGAAAGAAGAAAAGTCGTGATTTCAAAGTATTTTAAAAAATCATTAAAAAGTCATTTTTATCATTCCGAAAACATTTTACTAAAGTAGGGTCATTTTTAGTTCAAAAACAATTTGAATAACATTGTTAATATTGACTGTAGATTAAAACTACTTTGGGATTTGAAAAGCTGTTATTTTTATACGAATTTTCAAAAAACACTTTTTGCCTAGGTTAGTTACAGTCAAAGTTAGCCACTTTTTTATTTAATTGACAGCTACTTTGTTTATAACAATTAAGCAACCCAACTGGCGCCATTTCGAAGTTGAAGGTATATAGTTTATGTGTAAAAGTTTGAGTAAACTTTAAACTTTAACAGCGTTGTTAATAAAGCTTTAAAAATAACGTTTCAACGAAATCGATTTGTGGTCGGAGGAAATGAATTATTAAAATCCGTGCACTCAAAAAATGAAACTGATTCTTCAAACATATGCTGCGATTAATATCTCCAGAGCTTGTTGATGGATTTTGATCATAATTTTTTTAAATTGTATGTACTCGTAGTCTTGTAGAGTACGTTAGGTACGTAAATCCCCACCTAACATTTCAAAATGTTAGGGGGAGTTCCGCTTATCACTCAGGGATATGAAAAATAGATTACGATCAATTCTAAGACCTACCGAATATACATATATAATTTTATAAAAATCGGTCAAGCGGCCTCGGAGGAGTATGACAACTAACACTGTGACAGGAGAATTTTATAGATGTAAATATATAGATGGGTATATAACAAATAGGGGTTGGTGATGGAAAAGTGTAAATTAAGGGTTGTATGTATTTTTTAATCCTACATCATATAAAATTAAGACAGACAATTTTGTCCAAAAAAAAAAAATAAAAAAAACTGTCAGGGGGCAACCCCCCTTGTAACTTATGGGTATGAAAAATAGATTAAAACCTATTCTCAGTCCCATAGGATACACTTGTAAAATTTCATAAAAATCGGCCAAGCCGTTTCGGAGTAGTATGGTAACTAACACTGTTACAGGAGAATTTTATGTATATTGAAGTAACTGTGAATTAAATAATAAAAGTGGCTAACTTTGACCGTAATTAACATAGGCGAAAAGTTTTTTTTTGAAAATTTGTGTAAAAATGCCAGCTTTTGAAATTCCAAGATAAATTTACTCTACAGTCAATATTAACAAAGCTATTCAAATTGCTTTCAAGCCAAAAATGACTCTACTTTAGTAAAATGTTTTCGTAGTGACAAAAATTACTTTTTAATGATTTTCTTCAATAAATTGAAAACAGGACTATTGTTCTTTCATGTGGTTTTCACAGAATTTCAATATAATTATTATTTTCTGAACAATAACATTACAAAAAAAGCTCTTTGGGATAAACAAATTGAATAAAATTTAAACTAATTGACGAATCGTCTTATAATTTTTTGTGCAGTATATGGACTCTTTGACTCAAATTTTTCTGAAATATAAAACTCGTAAACTCACTTTCGCGAAAGTTTTTATTTTCGAAATTTTAGTTTTATTTTGCAATTTTCGAAGCAACAAATGATCGGACCAAAATTAAAAAACTGCCGTTTTAAACATTGGCTCATCTACTAAAAGAAAAATACTATAAATAAGATATTTAATTATCCTATTTTTACCTGTAGCGATTTAAACGAAAAAACTGCCATTTTTGCCCCTTATTTGTTAACAACTAAAATTCTCGTCCGAACTGTGACGGGCATTTTTGTATGTATAATGTATTAGGTATATAGTACCCAAAAAACCCATTTGCAACCTGGCTGCTCAAGTGTCCAGACAAAAACCTTATTTTCCTGGAGTATCAATCCAACTAAGTTTCCCTCTCCGATGGGTCCAAGGAAAGATGGGCCGCTGAGAGTGTATTTAAGAAGAAAGCAGAGGAACATTAAGGCAGTACCACTCAGGGTACTGAACTGAAAATCAACCCAGTTCCCAAAGGACTGATTTGGGAGCAAGCGGGAGTGATGCGATGGATTGAGTCGGAATCGGTCTGGGCCAAGGAACTCTGTATTAAAGAGATGATTCGCTGGTAACTGTGTAACCGGGGTGAGCGTTTGCTCCCATCTCCGATGCGGAGTTGTTGTATGGGTAGCTGTGTGTATAGTTCTCGATGTTTTGATTGCGAGAGGTGTGATTATACCGGATTGAGGTAATGGGGGCTACGAGTCTGTGTGTGGTTATTTATGTATTGATTCCATATAGCGTGATTGTTTCTTGTATTTTACTAATATTGTTATTACGTTTTTATAATAGTAAGTACAACTTAGTTTTTTTTACAGACGTCCGCCAAGGAAGCTTTCTTCGGGAGCGGAGCGAAGATAGAATATTACTTTATTTTATGATTTTAATTTTACTCTGTATATAAATATCCATAATATATTTATTTATTTTAAATCTGTATTTTACTGAGTCTGTTGTCCAAAAGGAACTACCCGTTACAACAATTCCCCTGAAACAAAGTCTCGCAAGAAAAAAAAAAGTAGTAGCCGTTCCTTAAACAGACGAAAACCTAAGAGAGGTGCTCATAATTTTTCCTGCTGATTTTTTAGATGTAATTTTATAAGTGCCAGAGAAATGCTCGTAGCAGGGATTGTTATCTCCGCGTGTCGTATCCATATTGACAATGATATATCGAACTCATCTTCAAATGCCAACATGGGACCTAGAAACAAATTCGACATAATATCACCAACACCAACACGACGAGCATGAGATTTTGTGGGTCCTTTTATTCTACTCCTCTGCATTCTCCAGGCATACGGCACACTATCAGTAAAAAGGAATGAATTTCGATAAAAATGCTTTATTTTCTCATTTCATTATTATAATCCATGATCTACATTCTAGTCATTATGAAGCTACTTTATATAAAAAAACTCAATCTGCTGACAGGCAAGTACAAGATTCTATCAAAAACTGAGCTTGTGGTGTGAAGGCTTCTTCCGGTGCTGTCCTAGGTTATCCACAGCTCAATATTTTCTTCGGGAGGCGTCAGGTGGTAGTTTGATTTACTGCAGCAATCTGGTGTTCTGGTGGTTCGGTGGTTGCCTCTGGCTGGATCTGTTTAACTGCTCATCCAACTCATGGGTGACTGTCTTGAGGAACTGCTAATTTACCATTTACGATGTGGTTACTTTCTGGGGAATATTCTAGTCTCTGGGCCAAAACGGACGTGTTAAGGCTAGGGCCAAGCGATTCTCTTGGGTGCCAATTAGGTCTGTAGTTACTCGATGCTACCTGCTAGGCAGAGATTATAGAAAAATCAGAAATGATCCAGCCTGGTATTTATGAAAGTAAAAGAAATTAACTGAAGGTCAGTTTCAGCTGATAACGAAAGAGAGACTCTTATTGAAATTGGCAAAGTTGAACGTTTTAAAATTACAAAAAATTAATGGCTTGATAAATAATTTTGCTTCGGAATAAAATATCTAGAAATAACGACTACTGCAAATAAACCTTTTAAATGAAAATGCCAGTAATATTTTCTCAATAAATACTATTCGACATAATGGATATAACTTTCCTAATTTAAATCAGGCATCACTAACTTCATTATAAAATTGAAAATGTATATACAGGGTACACAAAAAGAATATAAATGGACCGACTAATAAATATTTGCTAAATGAAAATCAACAGCTATCTGGGAGAACCTCTAAATGCAGAGTGGGTCTTACTAAAATAAATTCTACAAAGTAGCGGGTTTGCACGCTACAAACCTGATAAGTAGTAGTCGAAAAACTAATTCACTTGAGGGCTTTTATAAATCTTCCAATTTTGTAAGCTATCCTGTAACAAAAAATTCCTGTTAGTTATATAATACATTTTTTTTAAATAGCACACTGTGGATCGATATAAGGTTAGAATTTACATATTTTTTAGTGGCTCAGATATCATCTACGCTAATAAATTTATCAAAATAAAATTATCACTATACGCCTTAGTACTTATCTGAAACCCATTCGCAGTAATTTTTGTAAATTTATGCTAATACATGAAACAGATACAGCATCACATAATTATAGATAATCACCTCTGCTATATATCTTATTAAATAAAACAAGTTGACAGTATAGGTATAATAAATAAGATATGGTGTATTACACGAATATACGACTGTTTTGGATTATCGCGACAACTAGGGATGGGAAAAACCTACCGGTTTAAACCTAAAACCGGTTTTTTTACTTCGCAATAACCGGTTTACCGGTTGTTTTTTTGTCCCGGTTATAACCGGTTTTTTCTTTTTAAAGTAAAAACCGGTTGTTAGGTTTTTACGGTGATTAGGATTAGGTTAGGTATTATTTTGGATCCCAATCATAATTATTATTCTCAAGTAATTATTCCAAACAAAACCATAATTCAAATTTTATTTGCAATCTCACATCAGCCAGAAACATTTATTAAGTTTTATTTCCTTGAAAAGGTATTTGTAATCATAATATTTACATAAGAAGTGATCTGGTTGAATTAGACGCAAACATCATCTATTTTTCACACTTAACTCTTGACATTAAAAGTGGGTGAATGACTTTTTCTGATTACCAAAAATAATGCTCTGACTATGAATATCGAATTACTGATTACGAATACGAACCTCCAAGAATTTCGCTACGTTTTCAAAACGATACACTCATATAGGAAGTATTAAATGAGTTAAAATGTATCTATTCTACAAATATACAAACGTGTTAAAAGTAATACATGTTCTTTCGATAGTACTAATTTTGATCATATTGATATCGAGTCGAATAAAGTATCGCAAACTAAAGTGTATTGTAAATGTAACTTTGTAACCTATTGGATTAAAAAACCAAAAACCGGTGTTTTGTCAAAAACCGCCATCCTTAGCGACAGCGAATATTTTAGTGTGCAAAATAAGAAGTACGAAAGTATTTTGCTCTAATAATTACTCCAATAAACAACAATATAACTTGCAATTTACTTTCGTTCTTCATATTTTGCACATTAAAATATTCGTTGTCGCGATAATCCAAGAGGGTCGTATATTCGTGGAATGGGGTATATATTGTAAATTAGATTAGTATTAAATCAATATCACAAAATTTCACCACTGCATTTATAAATCGTCCCCTTTATATATCCAATTTATAGAATCGATGTTTCCTTAATAGACCTTTCTTAATAATAAATGAAACAGAATCAAGCTAAGAAGCAATTTTGCAAGATATCGGAAATGAGATATCAATACACATGCCAAGCAAAATCGAGCCAAATCGAACGAACGTTTTGCCGTGTAAAATTCAATCAGTAGGCTACAATATAAACTAACACATCGACGTAGAGTCAAAGCCAACCAATCAAAGATAAGTGAATTCCAATACCAGTCAATAATTACAATCTCTAACAGCGCTCATAAAAGGAAAACTCTTTGGGGACTACCAGCAAGGCTTCAGAAAATGCATATCGATTACATGTGTGATTCACATAATTACACAAACAATCGAGAAATGCCACGAACACAACATAGAACTCCACACCCTCTTCGTTGATCTCAGACAAGCATTTGACTCTATTGGAAGATGTAAATTATTTATTGAAATGAAAAATCAAGATATACCGGCAAAGCTAATTAGATTACAAGAATGACTATGGATGGATCTCCAGCTGAAGTAAGAACATAAGAAGGTAGCACAAAATCAATTGCAATAGAACTAGGAGTGCTGCAAGGCGATAACCTGTCAACTACACTATTTAACATATCAGTAGAAGGAACAGTCAAGGCCAGCGGAATTAAAGGAACGATAGCCCACTCCTCAACACAAATAATAACATATGCAAAGGAAAATAAACTATCTAAGCTGCTCTAAAGAAGAAGATAACAAGACGATAAAAATCAAGATAGAAAACTATACTTTTGAAAGACTTCAATAATTCAAATATTTGGGAGTAATTGTGAATGATAAAAATAAGAAAAGTGAAGAAGTCTTCTTCTTCTTAAAGTGCCGTCTCCTCAATGGAGGTTGGCTACTACAATTGCAAACTCTTCTCTGTCTTCAGCTGTTCTTATTAGCTGTTCAAAATTTAGCCCTGTCCACTATCAGATATTTCTGAGCCACGATAGTCTTTTCCTTCCTAGTCCTCTCCTTCCCTCGATCTTCCCTTTCACTATAAGTTGAGCATATTGGTACTTATTATTTCTCAGTATGTGGCCCAGGTATGATGTTTTTCTAACTTTCACTGCGTTGAAAAGTTCTCTTGCCTTGCCTATTCTATGCAGCACTTCTTCGTTTGAGATATGCGATGTCCACGAAATTTTGAGAATTCTCCGGTAGATCCACATTTCAAAGGCCTCCAACTTATTTATGGTTGATGTTTTAAGGATCCATGTCTCAATTGCATAGAGAAGAGTCGACTAGACGTAGCATTTGGATAAACGTAGTCGAGTTTCGAGATTTATTCGAGAATCACAAAGCAGTTTTTTGATTTTATCGAAAGATTTTCTGACCTGTTCTATTCTCGATCTTATTTCTAGATCAGGATTTAGGCTGCTATCGATCCAACATCCCAAGTACTTAAATCTACTGACTTGTTCTAAAATGTACCCATTTATAGGGCAAGGTTGAGGTACGTTTTGGTTTTTTCGGATTGATATCACTTTGGTTTTTTAATGTTTATTTTCATACCAAACTGCTCACAGGTCGAGTGGGTCTTGTCGATAAGTCGTTGTAGACCCAAGTCGTAATCCGCAATCAACACCGTATCATCGGCGTATCTGATGCTGTTGATATTTACGCCATTCACCTTGACTCCATCCTTGGAATCCTCCAGTGCCTCTTTAAATAGAAACTCGAAGTAAAGATTAAACAGCAGAGGCGACAGAACACATCCCTGTCTAACTCCTCTCTTAATTTCTACTTCTGTGGATGTGGAATCCTCGATCCTAACTCTGGCGTTTTGGTTCCAGTACAAGTTCTTTAGTAAATTGATGTCTTATCCATCTAAATCGACTTCTTGCAAACGTTCTAATAGTAGGTCGTGTCTTGTGACACGACTTGTAATAGTAGGTCGTGTCTAGTGAAGAAGTAATGGAGCGAATACTAGCGGGCAACAAAACGTACTGGAGATATGATATCATAGGCTAATGAAGGACAAGAACTTATTCAGAGGTACAAAACTGAAAATATACAGAGTTGTAATCACACCAGTAGTTACATACGTAGCTGAGACAATGTGCCCCATAGATAAAGATGAAGAAAAATTAAGAATTTTCGAAAGGAAAATTCTTAGAACAATTATGAGTCCTCTAAGACTGAAAAACTATGCATCATCAACTAAGAGACATAATGATAAGAAAAGACATAATAATTGGATTTATTAAAGCCCAGATACTGAGATGACGAGGACACATACAGAGAAGGAAAAACGACCTACTCATTAAGAAGATCACCAGATGGAAGCCAGACATTGAAAGACCAAGGGGAAGACCTAGAGAGAGATGGGAGGACCAGGTCATGAGGAACATTAAAATCCTGAAAGTGAGAAACTTGAAGGAACTATTTACATATCGAAATGAGTGGAAGAAAATTGTAACAAAAGCCAAGTCATATAACAAGCTTTGACAACGCACAAGAAGAATGCTGAGTAATTTACCGCAATAAGCGAATCAGAGAGCTCTAAGTAAGAGCGGCAAAATGTTCCATCCGGAATGAAAAGTCTTGATGATGATTTAAAATAAAAGTTTTCAGTGTTGTATTGTTAGTTAAATATGTAAGTTAAAAGTATACAATAAATAGAGAAATTGTAAATCAGATTAGTATTACTCGTAAATAAATATCACAAAATTTCACCAGTGCATTTATAAATCGTTCCCTTAATATCCAATTTATAGAATCCATGTTTCCTTAATAGACGTTTCTTAATAATAAATGAAATAGAATCGAGCTAAGAAGCAATTTTGCAAGATATCAGAAATGAGAGATCAATACCCATGCCAAGCAAAGTCGAACGAACGTTTTGCCGTGGAAAATTCAATCAGTAGGCTACACTAACACATCGACGTAGAGCCAAAGCCAACCAACGAAAGATAAGTGAATTCCATTACCAGTCAATAATTACAATCTCTTGTTGCTCCTCCGGTCGCGAAATTCCCGAATTTCCACTTTGTAGTATTCAATTTCCAGTTACAATCGCTGCTGATGAATCAAAGGGATGTGCCACAACAGCTTACCCCTTACGCACTTGCTTAGAATACAAATATGGTGTATAAATCTCGAGATTATTGAGTGTCGCGACACTCTTCTTGTAATAACTACGTCTGTAATATACAAGTTAGTCTGAATGTCATATTAATCCTGTCGCCAGGGAGGGTACAACGGCCTCCTTTAATCAGATGGACTTACGCAAGTTTCTTTTATGTATTTTGACCCGTAGAACACGAATTCTTTGGGTAACAGTTGATCTGGATGTCGATAAGATTGTTATAAACAAAGAACTTGAGGAATTGCATAACAGCGATATTTTCAAAACCAAATATTTTTTTGTATTCTTTGGGTCATTCTAAGCAAAAAATGTTGTTACAAGTTTATTCGTATGATGCATAGTTTTCGAGATAAACCCGGTTGAACTTTAAAAAAATCGAAAAATTGCAATTTTTGAACCCGAATAACTTTTGATTAAAAAATAAAATAGCAATTCTGCTTACCGCATTTGAAAGTTCAAGTTAAATTATACCGGTTTTGATTATTTGCTAGCTATAAACACATAGTGGTTGAGTGATGTTTTCAATACATTTCTCGTTTAAAATCGAACGAGAAGGCGCTAGGGATGGGAAAAACCTACCAGTTATAACCTAAAACCGGCTTTTTTACTTCACAATAACCGGTTTTTTCTTTTTGATGTAATAAACGATGAAAAACCGGATAAGATACCTTGGATAATAAAACCCTAATAGTTACCGGATAATAAAAAAATAATGAATTCCAAGAAAAAATACTGTTTGTTAAAATTCATCAATAATTCTTGATTTGTTTAATGTTTATATTCGTTAATGACTCTCACGCTCACTGAAATATAAAGGTGATAAGCTGAACTAGCTATCTTGATGAACTTGAGAATGAGCAGGCCCTGTTTGCTGAAATGGGGACCCTATTAAAAGCAGGTATTAAAAGATATTAGTATCAATATCATTCAGCTGTGTGCTGCGCAGAATGTGCAGTCATAGTTGTATGAAAACTGTTATATAATACAAACGGTTTTAAAATAATTATGATATTTCTACAAAAATTTAAATTAAAGATATGAATGGAAAATTGATCATTTGAATAGTCCTTATAGTAATGGCCTTTGTATGTGTACCTATGTATTGCCTACCTATCTAACCTGTGGTTTATGTCTTGTGTGTGATAATAAAGGCGCTCTGATGAACCACATAAAGCGGAAAGTGTCCTCCCTGTATAATCCTGTATGACTAAATACTAATACGTATGTGTAAATACGTGATTAAAGGTTCCAAACCAAGACCAAAAAGCAAAATAAAAAAAATGTTAAGTCTGTGTTATAAATGATTCAGGCTTCTGCAAATTATTTATAATGATATCAATAGTATTATGAGTTGGAAGCGCAAAGCCAGTGAATCGTTCCGCTGAGACCCGACTTGTTCTGGCTGTGATTTTTTGACAATAATAGTGATAAATAATAAAAACATCGGTCAACAGTCCGAAATAAATAAGCGCCAACTAAATTTTTCATTGTACTGAAAATTTTCATTCCATTCAAATATTTAAGCTATACTATAAAAACTAAATATTTCCATCAGTGTTAGCGATAGAAAATAGTTCAGTTAACGAAACTTAAAGAACAGTTAAAATTCCCATTTTTTGCGGTCCTCTTCATATTTTGATTTAGTATCGCTTTTTTAATTTGATGTTCAGCACAAGCAACTTATATTGTTGGACATTAAAAATGTATAAAAATTTTCAATTTCGTTGCAACCGGAAAATGCAGCAGCATTATATTCTAGTTCAATCAGAGGGTGCAGCAAGAGTCTATACCGATTTCGGGGCTTTTTTGCCCTTCAACAGTAGACACATATGCTCTTCTCTCTGACTGATCTAGGATACTTCGACGCGACGTCGTTTTAATGTCTAATTTATTTACTCTTTTTGGAGTACGTAGGAAACCTTCTGGTTGGAGCTTTACCACGCTGAGCACATGGGACGTGAATTACAAATTTTAAAATTCCCTCATCTTCCGATAGTCTTGGCACCCGCATGGCTTAGGATTTTTAAAAACCTAATGTTACCAGAGAAGGTTCTCACTGTTTTCAATCTGGTGGTATGTAGAATGATATTTTATTATCCTTATATGTACTATTAGATTGAAAACTTAGTTGGTTTCTTAGCAGATGTCGTTACGACACTCGAGCCATTTCGTTCGTTGCAATGCGGGACGGCACGCGTCGAAGTATTCTAGATCAGTCAGAGAGAAAAGCAAATGTGTCTACTGATGAAGGGAAAAAAAGCCCCGAAACCGGTATAGACTCTTGCTGCACTGTCCGAATGAACTAGAATATAATGGTGCTGCATTTTCGGGTTGCAACAAAATTGAAAATGTTTATATATTTTTAATGTTTAATTTATTTATTACTCGTTTTGGAGTTCGTAGAAAACCTTATCGTTGAAGCTTTACCACGCCGAGCAGATGAGACGTGAATTACAAATTTTAAAATTCCCTCACCTTCCGATAGTCTTGGCACCCGCATGGCTTAGGATTTTTAAAATCCTTGGAGGTTGTTACCAGAGAAGGTTCCCACTGTTTTCAATCTGGTGGTATGTACAAAGATATTTTATTGTCGTTTTATGTATTATTAGATTGAAATCTTAGTTTGTTTCTTAGCAAATGTCGCTACGACACCCCAGCCATTTCATTTGTTGCGATCCGGGACGGCTCGCGTCGAAGTATCTCAGATCAGTCAGAGAGAAGAGGATATGTGTCTACTGATGAAGGGAAAAAAGCCCCGAAACCGGTATAGACTCTTGCTGCACTCTCTGATAGTCATGGCACCCGCATGGCTCATAATTTTTAAAAGCCTCAGAGGTTGTTACCAGAGAAAGTTCACACTGTTTTCAATCTGGTGGTATATAGAATGATATTTTATTGTCGTTATATGTATTATTAGATTGAAAACTTAGTTTGTTATATTGTTGACTTGGGTACTCTCTGACTAATTATTATTTTGTAACCGTTATATTTATGTATTGCTATGATCTGCTTTCTATTACTTTTATTTTAATTGAGTATTTATTTAATTAATTATTGAATTGACGCAAATCATACATAAAAAATTAATAAAAAATCTCAGGGTGCCTTTTTGTCATAAAAATTAACTAAAATTATCTTAGATTATACTTATCCTTTCTCGTGGCTTCAGTATCTCTTAGTATAGTTGATCCTTATCGGGATAAAATAGGAAAAGGAAATAAATAGAAAAATCATAAATAAGCACATACAAATACCTTTATTATCAAAAGCAATGCTCTGAAAATCTATCAATTAAATCCTGTGGGCATAATTGTCCAAATGAAACTTTTACCATATAATTAATCTAATTTAAACAAATATTTATCGCTTTGTTCCTGATACCATTTATAAAATAAACTAAACAAACAAATTTAGGTATTTGCAAAACTACTTATACTTCCTATTAAATTATTGAAATGTTGGAACCTTAATTCATATGCTTTTACGCAAATATTTTAAGTTCTGATTATAAAGAACATCTATCACATAAGTTATTGACTGACCTTTTTGATTCACACACAATGATGTCTCCTCTTGACACAAACAGCTCTTCCTTGTTGATTATGTTAGGCTACCAATCAAATCAAAGCCCTCTCCGTTCTCAGCATCAATCCAGCAGCATACCAGCAACTATTTCTCCAAAACACAAGCCAAGCCGCTTTTGAGCAGTAGGTACTCGTTCAATAAACTCCAAAACTCTCTCCTCTCTTTCTCTCAATAATAATCTCCTGAGACCAAGTATCTTTTTTACTTGGTGTCACCAATAATTTTAATAACGATAAATCTTGTAACTTACTCTCTTGGACTTTACAGAATCAAAGAGGTATTTCTTCTCGATTTGATTTGTCTCTCGTTTCACTTTTCAGCTACTCTCCACTAACAAACAAAACCACTAGTACTTGCTTCTGAACTCTACGCGAAAACATTCGACTGCCCTTCTCGGATGCCCGCAACACAATAATCTTTCCTTTCCAAACTGTCTGAACATTCAAAACCTCTCGTTCCCCCTTCCAAATTGCCAGGCCAATCAGAATTTCTCTTTTCCATTCGAAAAACCCAACCATTCTTTCAAACAATACTTCTACTCAAACTAATCACTTTTCGGAAAGTATACAAAAATTCTTGTGTTTAAACAAACAGCCTTAAAATTCCAAATCTCTCTACCTTTATTTTTCTAAAAATTAATAATTACAACTACCTGTGGATTTTACCTTCTCGTAACAAACAATCCTTTTAAATTATAATCCGAAATAAATTGTCATTTCACTTCACTGTATTTACAAATATCTTTAAGTCTTTAGGGAAAAACTCATTAAGGAGAAACCCACTGCGTAAAAGCTACCTTCTACTAAATAGTTACGAATCAATATACAGGGTGTATCAAATTTATGTGCCCGCGTTAAAATTAAAAATTTAAATTTTTACTATATCTTTGATTGATAAAGTGATACATAATAGTATGTATATCTTTTTTCTGTCATGAAATACTCTATTTGGGAGTGATTTTGTCGGCGCTTGTACTTTATAAGATAAGTTCTGTATTTTGAAATAATGTGTTAACAATCGCCATATCTAATAGTGTTGATGTTTCATGCATAATAATTCTACATCTAATCTACATGTATATAACTAAAATATTATGCGTTATATTGTATAGCAACATTTGATGTAAGACGATGAATATTTTATGAGACTTTAGCCACGCATAATACACTTATTTATATCCACCAAACAAGCTATAACTTATAAAACGCATTAAATACAAAAACAAATGACGAAACAAAAGGACGCAACTGTTACGAGGCTTTTTATAATGTCTTTGGCGACGTAAATCATTCGTATGTGTTGTTTTTTGAGTAACATTTCATAAAGCAATTTCAGTGCTCAAAATAGATCAAATATTTTCTTTCTAAGAAACACATTACGCATGTAAATTGATGCATAGTTCTATTCGGGGTGCGCTAGGCAAACGTTACTTACCAGTTGACAGACATTCGTTTGACACCTAATATATCTTTCTGTTTTGACTTATATGCGAGGTGTTTTAATGACGCGTATAATTAAAAATATCATCTATTCGGTGGAGCATGAGAGTAAGGGGTTGTATAAAAATGAATTACATAAATATACAGCAGATGGTAAAACAGTAAATTTAACTTTTTAATGAAATGCCATATTTAACTAGGTACCAACTATAAAACCACTAAAAATCAGCAGAATAATATATTATAAACTCATTTACAATATACACTTCTCGGTCATAGCTTGTCTGGTGCCCTTCTGCCAAATCTGTCTCTGGCGCCCTCTTATTCTTCTCTGCATTGTCTTTTCTTCTTCTTGATTTACCACGTCTATTCAGAACGTTGGTTACCATCATAGCTGTATTAATTTTATTCACTTCCATCCTAAATAACATGCTTGTATGTTCATACATACCAATCTCGCAAGTTCTTCAACCGTAAAGTTCTTCTTCGTCCTGATATCTGTATATATTCCATCCAACAAATCTATGATGGTTGTGTACGGGTTTTGGAAACCATGATGCAAACTGCAATTAAGCGGACTGACGATACTGGTATGACATTATCAACAGAAAAATGCTCAGTTCTCTTCTTTACCAGGCACAGTCTGCGCTCGCCGAGGAACCTAGACTTGTGTGGGCGTATCACAGCAGTGGTAAATGAATATAAATATTTGGGCATAATTCTAGATACTAAATTATTATGGACTAAACATATACAGTACGTTAAAAGTAAATGTGACAAAGGTTTTAATCTATTAAGATATGTCACAAATTGTAAATGGGACTCCAGATATTGCAGTTATGTTTTACAGAGCCTATATATGCTCTATCGTAGATTACGGATGTTGTCTCTACAAATGCGCGAGTAACACAAATCTATTATATATTGATAGACTCTAGTACAAATGTCTTAGGACTTGTATGGGGCAATGAAATCAACACCTGTGAATGCTACATTATCTGAATGTAATGAACAACCTTTACGGTTCCGTAGACAACTGCTTGCCCAAAAATATATTGTTAAACTAAAAACTCCTGAGTCTACCATGATAGATAAGTTAAACAAATTAGCAATAGAAGACCTGACCAATAAATACCAAATACCTTTCCGTTACGTATGGAAATTATAAAAAACTACCAATGTTTAACATAGAGTATATGCAATTAATTAAAAAACATAGAGTCATAATACCGAAGTATACAGAGTCCAAACAAATAAACAAAGCAATACTAAATTTCGTACTAGAAGATTTTGTAGACAAAAACCTAACTACTCTTTACTACACTGATGGATTAGGACGATATATGGTGTGGGTTGTGCCGTTTTTATTCAAACCACCAACCAATCATTATTGTATCAGCTCCCAAAATATAGCAGTATCTACACTGCAGAATTATTTGCTATCCAAAAAGCCATAAGTTGGTTAATATAAAAACATATTGAAAAAGCAGTTATTATGTCAGATTCTCAATCTTCATTGACATCTATTCAAAGTACCAAATGCGAGACGCTAAAATGTCCAATATTAAGCGACATTAACCGATACCAGATTAACAGTACCAGCTAATACGAGAGATATGGATAGAAGAAGAAATCCCCCAACAATGGAAGAAAAGTATAATCTGCCCTATTCATAAAAAAGGAGACAAACTGTTGTGTCAGAATTATAGAGGCATCTCTTTACTTTGTACGGGATACAAAATATTCACAAACATCCTTAATCGAAGACTTCAACCTCTCACGGAAAAAATCATCGGGGAATATCAAGCAGGGTTTAGGCAAAATAGATCTACCATTGACCAACTATTTACAGTTAAACAAATACTAGCCAAAGCATGGGAATATGACATGGACGTTTACAATCTCTTTGTAGATTTTAAACAAGCCTATGATTCAATAGATAGAACAATTCTACCTAATATATTGGAAGAATTTGGCATACCATCAAAATTAATACGACTAGTGCAAATGACAATGACAGAAACAGAAGCACAGGTATGTATTCAAGGACAGATCACTGATGCGTTTACGATAACGCAAGGACTGAAACAAGGCGACGGACTGGCTCCAACGCTTTTTAATCTTGTTCTTGAACATGTAATTAGACGGTTGACGGTGAGCGGAAATAACATACTTACAAACAAATCTACCCAATTAGCAGCATACGCAGATGATATAAACATAATGAGCAGAACAATGAATGCAGCGGAAGAAACCTACGTTGAGTTGAAACAGAGTGCAGAAGCAGTAGGGCTAGCAATAAATACAAATAAAACAAAACTACTCATACAAACCAGATCAAATAGACCGGCGCAACAACACTTTATTGACGATATAGAACATGTGAATAGATTCACGTACCTAGGAATGGATCTGGTTGCAAGCAATGAAGAAGAACCGGAAATAAATAGAAGGCTTGTGCTGGCAAATAAAGCCTATTTCGCGATGGGCCACATATTCAAATCGCGAGACGTACACCGGAAAACAAAACTCCGGGTATATAAAACAATAATCAGGCCCATAGTAAGTTATGGCTGCGAAACATGGGTGGTGACACAGAAATCTGCCAATGCATTAGATGTGTTTGAAAGGAAAATATTACGTAGGATACTGGGCCTAATAAGTGAAAATAACAACTGGCGAATTAGGTATAATAGAGAAATATAGCGAACCAACTCTAGCACAATACACTAAACTGCAGAGATTACGGTGGGCAGGGCACGTGGTCCGCATGCATGAGAATAGAATCCCCAGAAAATTGCTGAATGCAAGAATGCAGGGAAGAAGACCTGTTGGAAGACCTAAAAAGAGATGGGAAGACGAAGTCAATGAGGATGCCAGGAACTTCCTGGGAACGCGTTCATGGAAAAGAACAGCGGTAAATCGAAATGATTGGAGAAGCTTGTTGAAGGAGGCCAAAGCTCGATTTGGGCTGTAGTGCCATTGGATGGATGGAACAGATACCTTCAAAATATTGATGTAACTTTTGTTTGGGTAAAAGGACATAATATAGGGATAACGGGTAATGAAAAAGCTGATCAATTGGCTAAACTTGCAATTACAGAGGGAGAATTCTGTAATATAATTACTGAAAGAGATAACAAAAATAATATACAATTTAACATCCAGTCGCAATGGGAAAATCAATATATTAATCAAGCAAATTCATCATTTAACCCATACTTTAATATTCATCCAAAGTTGCCAGGTTCTTCTTATTTTAAATTAATGCACACACATTCTAAATTATTTTCCGCCTGCTAATTTCGTACTAAAACAAACCATGGCAAATTTCCTGCTCACTTATCTAAATTAGGTATAACACAAAATGCATTATGTAGCTGTGGGTCTTTCGGAGTCTTAAATCACATATTTTTCTGGAATAGAGAGTTGCTAATTTAGACTTTACAATAGATTGTAATTTTTTAAACAATTTTAATTACATTTTCAAACAGTTATTAACAACCATTACATTTTAATTAAAATCCGAACTAAAAACTACACTTTTTGAAGTTCTTAACCAAAAATTGACTTTATCTTATCTTGTCATGTCACTCTCTGTCATGTCATATTGAAAGTACATTTCCTATTTTATCAGTTGGTCGGTGCCCATTGAACTGGCAAGTATCTAGTTTTTCGAGCAGGGAAGCATGTTGCCCTTTAAGCATGTACTGATTTTAATCTTTTAACATCGACTGGTATTCACCATATTTTTATTAAATCTAACATGTAAACCATATATATTATGATGTCACCACTTTAATTAGTGTGCTAGTTTCAACTACTTAGCAGAATGCAAGTATTCTCCACATGTTTTCTCATTAACAGTCACAATTTTCACAATTTTAACCTTTTTTGCCTTAATCTAACGTGGAAATACTTCATTCTAGGCACTGAAGATGTTCTGAATTAGAACGAAAACGTTTTGCACGACATTTTTAATAAACGATTTTATACCAGTATACAACTTGAAGTTTTTACTTTACAACTTACTTCACAACTTGAAGTTTTTACTTTTACTTCGTTTTTTTTTTATATATTTTTAATTGCAGTAATTATAACGTATACACAAAAATTTTAATACAATCACTTATTCAAAAGAATTATTTACCACCTTACCATATTCATACTGTTGTCTGTACCACTGATATGAACATATTAAATCTGCTAGTTAGTTTTCTCAAAAGTTATAATATACAAGAATAAAAAACCGCTACAGGTCGTAAAAATGAGTGGAGCATACAATATTCCAGCTACAAAAGATCTGATATGAATATTACGTGGCGCGAAAATGTATTTTCATTTTGATCCAAAATAAAATTTTAGTTTTATTTTAAAAGATTTTTCCATAATATTTGCTTAATATGAAGTAAAACGCGCCACAAAAGAGTAACTTTGATACAGTTTGAATTTTGAAAGATTGTTATTCAACTAAAAAACTGGTATTTGTATTTAAATCGTAAGAATCTTCACTTTAGGTCTGGATCCCGCGTATGAAAAAAAGTTGATTAATAGCAAGCTGAAAATTTGTTAATAGCTTAGGGGTGTCTAGTCGGATAAACTTTGACATATGGGAACACTGGAACAGGGGCAGTTTTAATTGTGGAACAGGTTAAAAATTTGGAACGGGCAGACCACGAAAACGGCACATTTATTTTGTCCGACAGAACAGACTTAAACTCTCCGAACAGAGATTAAACTCTCATGCAAAAATCAGACTGCTATTTATCACCTGTCATAATTCCTGTCATTTGACAAATTCTACATGTTCCACTCATTAAAACACCCATTTGGTGATAAATAGCAGTCTGATTTTTGCATGAGAGTTTAATCTCTGTTCGGAGAGTTTAAGTCTGTTCTGTCGGACAAAATAAATGTGCCGTTTTCGTGGTCTGACCGTTCTAAATTTTTAACCTGTTCCACAATTAAGACTGCCCCTGTTCCAGTGTTCCCATATATCAAAGTTTATACGACTAGACACCCTTAAGCTATTAACAAATTTTCAGCTTGCTATTAATCAACTTTTTTTTCATACGCGGGATCCAGACCTACTTGTATTGGGCGTTCAATGACACTTCACGTTTTTTTATTATTTATATTCCGTTCCACTTATATTGTGGAGACGTATTTAAACTCATTAACTGCTTCGTATCAGAACGAAAATTTAATTAATTATAATGTTTGCTTCACAACAGAAATTTTATATACGTATCGAGTAAACTAAAATAGATTCCGGGCTTACTCGGGACTTTTCTTCTAGAGTTAGGGGGCGCGTAATTAGGAAGAACTTCAAAGTTTCGCGAAAGGCTAATGAGAAAGTTGCTTGAAAGGATCCACTTGTGAAAGGAAATAACTTTATATTATTAAATATTAGACACTGATATCACGGAAAATGCCTTAAAGTATGTACCTTATTTGCGTTTAAGTGAATTCATTAGGAGCCGCTTTGAAATTGAGTTTATCTACATTGTTTTACACATACAAAAGGTGTAAAACAAAAATTAAATTTTGCTAAGTTTTATACTCACCTGCAAAGAAGACACTTCTTGTAATTAACTAGAATTCATACAAAATACAGCATTAAGAATGGCCACAGGAGCATTCTGTAATAGCCCCATTAATAGTTTACGGGTCTAGGACGTTTCATCGCCGCCGTTTCGATACCGCCAGTTCGATGCCGATGCCGGCCGATTCATCGCCAGTCAATTAATCGCTATCTGATATATTTCCGAATTTTCGATAGTTACAATTA